>NC_064752.1:10469362-12969362 GCF_011397635.1 Epinephelus fuscoguttatus
GCATTGCTTTGTTTCCTGTGGATCTGTGTTACATCTAAAGGTAATTTGAATCTGGTGCAGAAAAGGCGGACCCCGCCACTAACAAAGAAAACTTGTACATGGAGAGGTAATTCAAAAATGTAAATACAATAAATGGCTATTGAGCATTTTAAGTATCAAAAATGGGGAACTGAAATGCCAAATAAAAATCATCAGGATTATCAGCGTTATTGTTTGCATGATAAAGAGCCAGTGTGTAGTCAGCACTGTGTCTATGTGACAGAAGTGAAATCAGCATGAAACCTGAGTGTCACACAGCTTTTATGTGTTTCTCACCTGATTCCTCACATTGATCTGTTTTCTTGTGGTCATGTAATCACAGTCAGTGTCCGTCCTGAAGTGACGCTGGGATGAATCATGTTTCTCACATCCTCAGATAACTTCGTCTGATAGCCAGTCGACTGTTAGTAAACCGGATTAGCTCAGTAACAGAAGCATTATGTTAGCTGTTAGCGACTTCACACAGTTATATTTAACTGTGTTTCCGTATCGGCTCGCTGTTCTCACTGTGATAATGAGAAGTTTCTTCTTCAGCTGCTTTTACTTTCAGTCTTTAAAATCAGCTGCTGATCGGAAGCTGAGCTGACTGGGATTGTTCAACCTGACTGCACACACACACACACACACACACACACACACACACACACACACACACACACACACACAAACACTCTCACACACACCCTAAAACACAAACACGAGGCTCAGCTGCAGCCGTGCATCCTGCTGGTTAATGTGTATTGATGAATCAGTCTGCTGCCTCTTTGGAGGTCATTGATCGTCCTTCTCATCATTTTACAAAATCTGTGTATTTCATGTTGAGAGGACACGCAGCCTCTGAGCAGGAGACACACAGCCGGATGTAAACTTTATTTAAACAGGGCTCAGGTTACAAAGAGCATCACAAAGAGACACATACAGACCTAAAAATAAGAGACTATTTTAGGAAAATGCTAATGAGCAGCAGCGTGTTCTGTCACTGCTCAGGTGAGAAGACAGGAGATGATTTCTTTTTGTCACTTTTATCACTTTTATTTCTTCATGTAAAGGAGTTTGTGTCTTTAGATCCAGGACTGAGAGCTGAAACTGGCAGATAAAAATGGATTTTAAACAGTCACTGACATCAGCTGATGATCAGATGTTCAGTTTTATGCTGATTTAAAGCTCAGACAGTGTGGACGTTGCAGAGATTAAACGTGTTACTCTCATGTGGGCCACAGACATTTTTACGTTAGATTAGAGCTACAGAGATCATCTGACCAGATGAAACTCATTGTACAAATACTAGTTCTTGCATTACAGGAGGTCTTTCTTACTGTAAGTCACCAGGTGGTGCGTGAAATCGTTGTAGAGTCGTTAAGCAAATTTGAAAAAGCAGAAACATGGACCATTAGAGTTAGTATGCAATAGTCCTTGTGAAGGTGTAGAAAAAACAGACAGGGACATGGTGTTGTTGAGTGATAGCCTCTCAAGCTTAGTCATTGTCATGATTTATTTGTGTGCTATCTAATTATATAGGCTACCTTTAGATGACTAACATTTGTACGTCATGGATGTAAATCACTGAGGCAGAGTGGGAGGCATTGTAGCATACAGCCAAGTTCTAGTTTGCCAAATATTTACCTAACTGACAGGCCATATCATTAAATCCAGACAGAATAATAATCGGAGCTATTAAGAACTGGCTATACCTGCAGCCTGGTCAGTGAAAGCAGGTTGAACCTTCCTTGTTTGGTCATGTATCATGATGGAGCTTGGACCCAACAGGCTCTTGGGACAAAGCCATGATCTGTTTGGAGACCGATAACGAAAAATGAAGACGCACATTCAGATAAAACACGTCACTCCACATCTCGCTTCTCTTTTGATTTGGTGGAAGGATTTTTCAGTCAAAGGTGAATCAACAAAGATATGATAGGTTATAGTGTGATTTGCAGTGCCCACCAATCTGACTCCAACAGAACTGACACCAAAGTCGGGCTCCTCGAACGCTGTCACTGACGTCATGCTGTGTCCTTCTTTTATAGTGTTTTGTCAGCTACGACATTGAAAACATTCCAACAGGAAATATAGCTGGACGAACTTAGAATATTTATGTACTCAAGTTTGAAACAGTCTCTGCTGATATTGCTCAGCAGGGCTGGGCACAGGACGTGGCACTTTCAAGGTTACCGACCGAATTACATCAGTACTACAGAGAATCGTTTATTGTTAAATCCATCAATGCCAAATTTTGGTACATGAGAGTGCACCCTGAAGCCTGGGAGTCAGTCACAGAGCTCAGAGGCCAGCAACAGAGCTCTGTGCAACCAGCAGCTTCAAAGAAAGGAGGTGTAAATGCCCCAAAACCGGTGTTTTATCGAAATGTGTTCCCCTTGTCAAATAGTGTTTCCCTCCTAATGCCTAGTGGCCCCCTTAGTGGTCAGGGTTAAAGCCAAGGGGAAGCACATGTTAATGGGGAAACAGACTTCGACACAACACCAGTAAGCCAACCACAGAGCTCTGTTGCTGCTCTGTTGCCACTCTGTCACCTTCCCAAATCTATCGCTGCAGTGCCGATGTGCTGCGACTGTTTCAGCATCTGGTCTGTTTTCTTTTCTGTATTATTTTAGTATTAGACAGAATATTAGCTCTATGTGTGATTAGAAAAGAGCAGAGGAGCAGATTGCATTTATTATGCTTGTTAAAACATTTCATTTTTGATATTGCAGATAAAGTAAAGGTATTGCGGGTACTGATATTGGTTCAAATGTGAATGGTACCCAACCCTTTTGTGCTGATATCCTTTATTCTTGGACACAACTGTGGAAAAATCATGTAAGCTTCATGCCTGTTGATCGTTTCCATGGCAGCTGCTGACTGACATTTGAGAGTCAGCGTTGCTAAGAGACGCGCAGTCAACATCTGTGGTGACCACTGTAAATCCTCCCAACATTGGTACATGACATTCAAGACATCAGCAAACCCATATAGTCCTGGATATGTACCGTTAGCAACTTCTGATCCATTTACAATAAGCACTGGTTACCTTGTGTTCACTTGATATCAACATTCGCTGAGTCATCAGCAGCTCCTGCACCCTGCTGTGTTCATATTTCATTATAAACAGAAGAGGGTCATTTTAGGCTTTTTTTTAGATTATTCATGGATTAATTAACCTGTTGTTTCATCACAAACTGTAACTACACAGAGACCATGAGGATTATGATTGGTCAGTTTGGGCTGCAGTTCAGTTCAGTCATCATTTCTGCTCATGATTAACAGTGCAGCAGGGTGAAGGAAGTCTTTTCATCAACAACTGACCATATGAGGACTTTGTTACGCAGCAAGATTGTATTCATCTCAACCAATGCTGGATCTGTGGGATCAATACCAACACTGGTATTAGCTTGAAAAAAATCTAACAATGATAAACAATATCCAGTTTTTTTCAAGCATTAAAGATCTCTTAAAGCATAGTGAGCAAGATAAGTAGTGAGCATGAGTGAGCATCAAACAGGGTTAAATCTGAGCTATGAACCAGTTTGCACACACACAGGCGCGCACACACACGCATAATAGCAGTGTAAGTAGGTTCAGAGGTTTCTCGGCCTGCTGGCATGTCGGATCTTTTCGAGCTCCGTGGTGTGAGAAGTCAGCAACCAATCTGAGATTCAGCTTGAGCTGCGTGAGCCGAGTCTCATTCACTGTAACTAACACACACACACACACACACACACACACACACACGCACACAGCCTCAGGTCATCCATGTCTCTCTGCCAGTTGAAGTAGAAAGCTCCTCTAAGCGATCAGCAAGAGGGAGAAAGACGCCAAGACATGCAACGCTTTTCATGTCTGTCTTTTCTTTTTTTTTCCTCCGTCACATCTCTTAAAGTAAACTAATATAAACTGTTATCTGTAGTCGATCTCACTCTGTGAAACTCTCCAGACTTTACAAAAACCTGAAAATAGCTGAGAGATAAAAATCTGTCCTTTCATTAGCTATACCCGCTTATCCTTGAGAGTCAAGGGATCGGGGGAGTGATGGGGAAGCGATCCCGGCGAGAAGCGAGCACACCAGTCAATCACACGACTCGAGAAATACCAATCTAAAATATATGCAAATTTGTTGTGTAAATGGTTTCTTTCTTTTGCCCGAGGATTTATGGAGATCAGATGTTGCATCATTCTGCAGCAGAGGAAGTGCGTGTTTGTATTAAAGGCAGGTTTATCTCCTGTAGACACTCTGTGGATACTGAAGACAGAATAACCATCATCACTCTCCACCCGCTGTGTTCACTCGTAAATTAAAGTCTTCTGTTAAATCTGATGTTCTTTTATCAATTGAGATGCTTATGTCTCATTGAAAAGAAAAATATCAAACTGCATTTATTAATATTAAAGGAATACTTTAACTGCAAAATGGTCATTTGTATATCAGTTACTCACCCTGGGTTACTGTGAATATGTGACGATAACTTTGTTTTTCTCACACGCCTCCATGGTGAACAGAGAACCCAAAAAAGGCAAACATTCTGTATGAATTGAAGTCATTTAAACTATATCAAAACATCTGTTCACAGACTCTCACAGTAAAATCCGAGTCTCAGGGTGCTTTCAGACCTAGAGTTGTTTTGCTTTGGTCTGAATCAGAGACTCATGTTGTTCCAAAGTTGTACAATTGCCTAGAGTTGGTTCGCGTTCTCACGGCAGCATTTACAAACAGACCAGATCAAATCCCTTGCATGAGAAAGCTGCTCTTGATTGGTCAGAATTTCCATGTGGGAAAAATCCAGGAAGTAAACAAAACATTGAAGAAGAGTACACTTGCAAGATAAATGTGACACTTTCTAATGTCACAATGGAGGGACAACTACGCAGGTTGATTTTAGCGCTGCTCATCGTGGACTATATTGCTGTCATTGTTCATTTTAGTCAAACCATACAGTTTGAAAACGAGGCGCAGCTCCAACTAGAAAACAATGTTTTGATGCATTGGATGTGCTGAATGTGCATATTAAGGCAGTACAGGAGGAGGTGCACATTAATAATCCTCCAGGACTGTGACATGCTCATGTTTAACCCAAACAATGTGTCATGTGACTGCAGTTGGTTCAGATCCAGGTCGGAATACGTTCTCACCACAAACGAACCGACCGAGACCACCTCTTTAAGAAGGTTTCGGTCCAGTTGTTGTGGTGTGCAGCCGAGTGCGAATGCTGTGTTCACACCTGCCCAAATGAACCGCATTTAGGGGGCAAACGAACTTGAGTTCAACAGGGCAGGTGAAAGCACCCTGAAATAGTAATGTTCTAGCTAAAATCCCTGTGTTTGGGTAGTACCATTTTGGTTAATTGAGGCTTGGATTATACTGCACAAGATGTGTGAGAGCTGGTAAACAGATGTTCTTGTATGGTTTTGCTGTTGTTAAACGTGGTCCCCATTAACTTTATTTAATGATGAATGCTTGCCTTCTTTCGATTCTCCCTTCACCGTGAAGACATGCCAGAAAAACAAAATTTTCCTCACAAAATCAATGTAACACACGCTAAGTAACTGATACACAAATTATCATCTTGCAGTTAAAAGTATTCCTTTAAAAAATTAGGTTTATCACAAGTATTGCCAACAGCGGCAGGTGAAGTCGGGGCGATCTTCAACATTGGCTGATCGTGTCAGTTTGCTTTCAATGACAGACGATGTTAACTTGACATTTGAAGAGATTCCAGTCAGTGTGTATATTTTAGAAACAGATTTGTGCAGTGACGGCAATGTATACACATACAAAACACGTTTCCATCATAGTGTCTGTGACTGTATGTATTGTCTGGGTACGTCCATTCCATTACTGCACAGATGATCCTGTGAGACACAGTCTGACTGCAGATGAGGCTACGGACACTGAGGACTGGCTGTAATAATCCTGCCGCCGACACAGAATTCATTTTGATAATCCACAGGAAATGGGGTTTGGTGATTTCCTTAAAAATGCCCCGAGATCTTTGATGGACTTCAGGACTCGTCCTGAGGACAACTGCTGTAATTCAAATAAACTCATATTATACGTTTATAATCTGGAACATGTGTGTATCCATCTATTTCCTTTTGGCTGTTAGTGTGTGTTAGCCCCAGTTTGTGCCTCTCATGTATTAATGTTATATTTGAGTCACAGACGGACGCTAAGCTCAGACCATAACAGCACTTATCGCCATTCTGAAGGTATTTCCAGAATCCTTAAAATCTCTTCTAACCATCTGGATGAGAAAATATTTTGTCTGCTGCACATTAAACAAGATTTTTAACCAGTTTCCCAAGATACACCTCTTATTCTTAATCCAAACAAAGACTGTACATCCTCGCTCAATTTGTACAATATGAACCCAAATTAAAATGTTACTATCAGTAGCCTATATATTGATGTTTCTTTGAAATATGTGATACTTTGAGACTGAATAATGAGTCATATTTGGCTTGTGATTTACAGAAAGGACCAGCATGTATGTCTTTTTAACTGCATGGAGAGAAAATACAGTCACAACTTGGGAGACTGGTATAAAAAAGACAAACTTTTTTTTATGGTGCAGAGAACAGAACATTTTTAAATCCAGATGGTTAAAAGAGTCTTTATGGATTCTGGAAATATCTTTGGTACAGCTCTTAGTTTTGTGAAATGACCATCTGGGCTTTATAAAGAATGCCATGAATAGCTCTGTAGCACAAAGATATCTGTGTGTGTGTGTGTGTCTATGTGAGTATGTGTGCCTGTGTGCGTACATACATGTGCGTGACCTGTGTGTCGCCACATACCATTGCATGCTATCGCGCTGCATATCTTCATGCATTTTTAAGCAGAGAGAAAAGAGCTTTTGATTCCAGAAGGTCCAAAGGACACATCAGAGGAAATCGTGTGACATTAACATACAGAACATTTCTATAGAAAGAGTTGTCTAATGGCTGCTTGCCATTAGACAACATTTAACACTTAGTTCACTGAAAAATATGGTTTTGTAGAAATTATTTATATTTCTCAAAGTAAGGTAGTGAAAAAGTATGGTATTGGCTTAATACCAATAGTGAACTGAAACAGACACAGGATATGCTTGCATTTTTATTCGATGAAAACGGTCTGTCCTGTCTGTCATTTCAGTTTCAACTCAGATTTTAACCTTTGTCACCGGCTGTCTGTATGAGCTGATCTTTGAACCTCTATTCATGAGTTAGTTTCAATCAAATTGTTGTTTAAACCAAACGTGAAACAAACAGGGTTATTTTCTGACTGATTTAAAGTCAGTTCAAACCATACCAATGACCAGTAAGGTCTCAACTTTTAAATCCAGCAGAGACTTAAAGCAGCCAATTTTTAGGATCACTGCAGCAGATTAAATTTAATAAGTATGTAAGTAATTAATTAAAGTATGATTTTGAACCTCACAAATCCAAATTGTACATCAAGTTTTAAAATAAATTCAATCAATACATTTTTCCGATGACTTTAAAATGATCCCAGAACACTTTTTTTTTTTTTTTTTTTTTTTTTTATGAAGGTGAACCATTAGGCCTCACAGCAAGTGCAGGTTTTTCCAACTGTAAGGCTACATCTTCACCTTAAAGGGATAGTTCAGATCTTTTGAAGTAGGGTTGTATGAGGCACTTATCCATAGTCAGTGGATCACATACAGTAGGTGGCGGTTGACGTGCCCCCAGTTTGGAGAAACAGGCAGGAGTAGCACCACAAAAGTGGGGCAGTGTGCTGCTTTGGACAGAGGCAGGAACAAAACATATTTTAGCCTCTTAAAAAAAAGTTCCACCTAACAAAATTAATATTAATTCAAGTGTACGCCATACTGAGAATATTTTCACTGCTTTACATTGTCGCAGACAGCCCATTGCTTTTGTCAAAGCCACCAGACTCCATTGAGAAAATTGGTGATTTAAGCTCGCTGAACATGGGAGCTGCTGCCTTCATCAGTTAATTAGTTTGTGTTACTGTTTGACTTTAGTGAATACAAACTAACCTTTTTAAACACCAAAGTCACACAATACCACAAACTAACTAACTGATTGAGGCAGCAGTAGACCAGCAGCTCCTGTGTTCAGCAATGTTGAATTTATATTTTTGTCAGTGGAGTCTGGCTCTCAAGAGACCTTCAGTTCTCAGTCAGAAATCGCTCTGTGAATTACTGCTTAATACTTGAAACTGTTTGCGCCCACTCGCATGTTTTCATAGATTTTAGAAGCAATTGTGTTGCCTCTGAAATCTGCTTTGTGTCCTGTCTAAACACATCTCACCAGTAGATACTCTTGTTTTTGGTACTTGATATTCATCAGATTCAGCTGAGGATGAAGTGTGACATTAGCATCACTTGTTCCTGTATGTGTCACTGACTGTTGGTCCACCTGTCGGACAGCAGAGAAAGAATAAAGCACTGCAGGATGATGCTAGAAACGATGGAGGCAAAGACAGAATTGGCGGATGAACCGCAGAGATGATAGAGGAAATAGGAAGCAGTCCTGACAACATGGAGGAGGCAGAAGGAGAAAATTGTCCTCTGTCTTTGTAGTGGACATCAAACATTCAAAACAATGAGACTGGACATTAATCCCTGCTGCTGTAGATTCATCTGTCAGAGGGAGAATGAATGGAAGTGAAAACTGCGTGTGGTAAAAGATGAAGCTGCATGTTGGCTGATAAAGCTGTGAATTGGAAGAGACCTCGATTTGGACCAATGAAGTCCATTTCTGCTACAAGCTGAAATGCATAAACATCTGTGACAGCTGAGTGTGCAGCCGACTGCTCTGCTGTTGCTGGAACGTTATTTCAGAGCTTTAATCTGCATCTCCACAGGGACGTTCACCAAAACAACGAGCCGATGGCAGATGAAACCCGCCGCCACAATCACAACATTAAACCAGAAAAAACAGCCTTGAATCGTTCAAACAGTGGGTTAAGGTGCTCTGTGGTCCTGTTTTTCTTTATTTTAGTGCGACAGGCGCTTTCAGCATCAATCACTGGCTTCAAAATGATCAAACCAAACTTTGAACAAAACCACAGTGTGATGAAAGATTGCTGATGATGACTTTGACAAGTGGTGTATTTTTAAAATCTGTGTTTGTGCACCGGCTCTAAACCACAGAGAAGCTCCTCAGACATGTTCGGAAGCCGTACTGTTGCTCAGATAGACCGCTCCTTTTGGTCCGTAGTAGAGTACTGTGTTAACACTGTAGCGCTTTATTTTGAAAGGCTTTTTATTAAAGCTTATTATCTCATCTAATATCATCTCACCACTGATCGCTTCACCTCTTTTAATTTAGCCCATCTTGCCTCCTACAACCTCATCTCATCTAATCTCCTTTTATCACACCTCATTTCATAACACCACACCTCATATCATATCATATATCACCTCGCCTCCTCATATGTAAAATCGCTTCAAGTGATCTCACCTCGTTTCTTCTTGTTGCCTCACAACTCACACTAGCTCTCCGCACTTCGTCTCATCTCACCTCACTTTTTTTCCCTCATTGTCTTCTCTCATTTCATCCCAGGTGATCTCATCTCGTCCCACATCAACTCATTTTTAACTCGACACACCTAATTTACAGTTTTTTCTCGATGGCTTTGACACCATTCCTGGAGCAACTCACGATTTTCTCAAATCTTCACACACAGTTTTTAAAACTCACACCTAATGGTACAAACATTTCACTTCTGGGTCCAATTTTTCACACACACACACACACACACACACACACACACACACACACACACACACGCACACACACACACACACACACACACACACAAGCCATCAAAATCACAGACCACATGACTGTTTGTAACACACTTGAGGGATCAATTCCAAACACACTGCAACCAAAATGTTTAGTAGTAGAAGGATGCTCAGAGAAATAATTGTAAAATAAGAGCAATGTCTGTCCAGATAACCCCCCAGGAACAGCCTGGCAAGCCACTCAGTTGTTGAACATTTCTTCAAACCACCGATACATTACATTTCCACCTTATTATGTAGCAGATACATTAAAACTTTCAGGAGCAATGCTGTAGTTAATGTGTCGTTAGGTTCAGGCAAAAAAACCCACTTGGTTAGGGGTAGGAAAGAGATTAAAGTGCTCTGTTGGGGCACAATCTCTGCTGGAAAAGCCGCAATGTCTTTGTAAAAACAATAGTGGCATGAGTGGCACTATTCTGCCGACAGGTCACTACAAAACACCCATGATTGGAGCCTAAAAAAACGTTGGAAACACAGCAATGACTCACTGAAACACAACTTGATATGTTGTTTTTTGCTCCTGAACAGTTGCCTGCAGTGGTCTATGGCTCGGCAGCCTTCTTGCCAACGTGACACACCATCCATGGTCCTCTCTGCTCCCGTAATAACTTCTACGGCCAATAGAAGGCACAGCTTACAACAAACATAAGTATAGGTCACAAAGCACATGGTCTTGCCTAGAGGCATTGTGATTGATGTGTTAACAGTCCAGAGGCTTAGTGTTTGAACCTGGAGAAAGGTGTAGTGTTTGAGTTCAGGTTGTAATGACTTAAATATGTTGAGAGCATGTGTTTGCTGAATGAACACACCATGCAGTGAATGAATGATATGGCTACTTCTGTGTAAGGCTTTGCAGACAGTTTTGAATATTGAGACAGGTGAACAGCGTTTATAGTTTGGGGAAATGGGTCTGTCCTTTGGTAAATGGCGTTATGGTTTGCGATGTTTAATAATCGGCCCATTTATGGTGTGTAAGCGCTTGATTAAAACTGTAAGGTTAAATGACATAAGTGAGACATAAGAAAAACGGGTATCTCTCTGTTCGATGCAAACTGCATCCAAAGAAAAGAGGGACAGATCATGAGGAAGAGGAGGAGGAGGAGGGGAACTTTTCATGCAGTCGCTCTGGAGCGAATCGTCAAAGAAGGGATGAGAGGCCATTACTTAAACACATGAAGGCAGGAACATGTTCATGCTGACTTACAGAGTCCTCCTTCATGAGGAATCCTGGCAGTGCGATCTGTTGACATTCAGATCACGTTCCACTGCACATCTCCCGATTTCCAACAAGAATCCACAGCAGCCATGTTGCTGCCCACACAGCCGTGCAGAGCAAGTCACAGATTTTCAGGTTTTACTAAAAACACCCAGATTTCTTTAAAAAAAAAAAAGAGAGAGCACATCAGTTCAACTCGTTCTCATGCAGCAGCCTCGTCCCTGTGCACCCAGAAGTTGCTACAAATAACACTGTTTACTGAATTTAAAGTTAACGAGGTCCTGTGGTGACGAGCTGAGCTCAGAAAATCCTCCCTTAATAGAGAGTGAAGATAAACACGAGCTGCTCATTATTCATTAATTGATGATAAATAAACTGTTAATGTTGTTTTAAAGATCTGATTTTCACTCAGTTCTAATAAAAGACTCAGAAGCTCTGACGACCTCCTGCTCTGCTCCCTTTGTCAACATCCGGGTCGACTGAGAGATCATTGTGTTTTTATTGTCTTTATATGGAGAATGAATTAGCAGTTAGATATGAGTCACTGCTGGAAAATGACAGTCACAAGTCTGGAATCAATAACTCACAGATATTGTTTGGTCTTCAAAGAGCAGAGGATTATATCATCTTTCTGCAGAGGGGCAGGAAGAGAAGCATCAGCCAGGTTTAGAAATTACCTGGACTAATCAATTAGTTTGTGATATTTAAAGATCAAGTGTGCAACTTTTGTCTCCCCCTTCTGGCAGTGAGAGTAATTATATAGACAGCGTCGATGCATGCTTATAACACATGCCTGTGGGTGAGCTCGCTGCATCTTCGTTGCACCCAGGAGCGCTCTTTTTAAATCTCTTTTTTTTTTTTTAAACTTTAATCCTTTCTGTGAACGAGTTTCTTTTTATCTGGAGCATCCACTCGAGAAACTTTTCTTGGATGATTCTTAGGATTTCATTGCTATTGTTTCTCCCCTCTTACTTGTCAACCAGAGGTTACAATGACCAAATATTTCCCGTCATTGACTGAATTTAAAACACTGAAGAAGATCTACTGTGACTTATAGCAATTCACACTCCTGTCCAGTTGATGGCATGCGCATATTAATTACCTACTCTCTGGTCTTGTTTTTGATGTCACATGCATGACCTTGGACATTGGAAGGCTATATTTCTCGCAACATTGTTATTGCAAAATGTCACAGCAGCTGACTGTCCAAAGTTTCTTTGTACTGTCGGTGTCTGTTCATCTTTTCTCTCCACGGCGTACACTGCTGCCAGAGCACACTAGAACGATGCACCGCAACCACATTTGGGAAATTATTCCACCTTAAAAATTGCCGGTAGTTGGCGGTGGTAGTCTTTTAGCAGAACAGTGAATTAAATTGTGTTTCCCTCAGTCTATGGTTAGCTAACTGTTAACTAGAAAGGAGGAAAAAACCGAGAAAAAGTCTAAAGCGACCTAAAAGCATTGAGAAAACTCAGGGAAAAGTAGTGCCAAACAGAGAACAGAAAGAAAAATCTGAACAAAAAATAAATTAATGAATCCCCCCTCCCCTTTAGCTCTGGCTGGTTGATGTAAATGCATGACTTTGGGTGCACCTGCTGTGAAAGTTGCCACAGACACCAAAACTAGACTAATAGAGAGCTTTCCCTGGCGGCAAAAGTCTTAATGAGTAACTTTAAGCCTTAATAGAATTCATTAAAAATGGTGGAGTTATATAAAAATTCACCCCCCATACAGTTATCATGAAGGCGGAAATAAGCTATGAAGACTGAAATATTTTTTGTACTAGGCTTTAAACATGTTTATTTCTGCTGTAAAGTTGAGCGATTTAACATCTAAAGGGACTGACTGGCTTCTGGAGCCAGCCTCAAGTGGGCGATTGAGGAAGTGCAGTTTTTGGGCACTTTGCTTTGGCTTCATTTTTCAGCCCTGGAGGTTGCTGTTTGGTTTCAACTCAATCCAGCTTACAGTGTGAGGGGTGTGGCCTTTTCTGAAATTAAATTTTTGGGCCTTAATTACTACACCATCAGTGCCCCCTGATTGGCATTTTATTTCAGCATTTGCACACAGCCCACCCTACCTTTTAAAAAGGCGAGGATAGTGCTGCACTACAGTATATATTCCATGTTATTCATTCAGACCTTCTTAATCTGCTTTTATTGTTGTTTGATTGACAGTTTTATTTATTTATTTATTTAGTTGTTTATTCTTTAATCTTGATTTTCAATTGAGTGTTTAATGGTCTGCAGTATCTTCCCATGAGTCAGCTGATCAGAGCGGGTAGGCCTGATCAGGTGGTGTTGTGTTGACGTGGAGTATTTTGGCTCTGGTGGAGCAGCAGATTGTGCGTGCAGCAGGAGGGGAAGGTGGTTCGGGTCAGCTCAGGCTGCCATGGATGCATCACTGCCACAGACAACACACACACCAGTGGTTCCCAGCCTGGGGGTTGAGACCCACTCAATGGGCCACTGGATAAACACAAAGGATCGCTGGTTGATTGACAGGAAGAAGAACCCACACAATACTTAGCCCTATAAAGTTATATCTATATTTTCAGATGTTCCTCTACTTTTTCTTGTGATTTCTTGTATGATTTTAACTCTAAAGTGTGTCAAAATAAAACAGAAATCTTTTCTCGTAAAAATAAAACTGGTGCAGATGGGTAGTTTTAAGGGGAAACCACTGCTGGGTGCAACACACAGGGGTCAGTGAAACCTGGGAAAAAACTGCTCATAGAACCTATTTTTCCCATCTGTGTGTCTGCACCTGAACGCACCATTTGTCTGACCTTTTAGTCCGTTTTTTTTTTTTTTTTAAAACTGGATCTCCAGACAGAAAGGAGGAAATAATGAATACAAAGATACATAATTTCTGTGGGTGGAACAAATCTGTGCTGGTGATTTGCCCAAACAAATACTGTATATGGAAATACTGCAGTCTTTCATGGCAACAAAAGTAGGTCATGTTGCAAAACTCCTGTTTATAGAATTCTGTAAAATCTTTCATAACTATAGTGCATCTTCAGGCCTCGCTGCGTGTAGGTGCACAGCCACAGTATGCAGCAGAAGAATCACGCTTCCAGTGAAGGTTTAAGAGGTTTTACTGGAAGCAAAGGTGAAACTGTGAGAACAGTATTGAACCAAAAATGTTATGATAGTGATTACACTTTAGAAATGACCATAAGAAGAAACACACACAGAGCCTAATGAATCCAGTGACTGTACTTTTTATCTGCACACCAATAGGTTTGAGCCTGCCATTTTTCTCTGTAATTTAAAATTAATTTTGAATGTATTTATTTGTCTTTTTGAGTAGTTATGACATGATCTATACACTGTACATAAACACACTGTGCTTTCCTTTTGGCTTCTATCCACACACCTGAAACCCATTTGTATCGTGTTTTGTTTTGTGTTTGACTTTAGCACCCTGAGGACGGTTTCTGGCCAAATCAGGGTGGTGTCAGCTGTGCAGAATTATTTATGTTACTCAGAGGGCTTTGGATTTTTCTTTCATGACTCCAAAGGCATTAAGTGTGAATGTGTGCTTATAAAGCAAAGACGCACTCAGGTTATTTCCCTTTCTTTGTGTAAAGAAAAGTTTTCTTCATTGATGTGAATATTAATGTCTTGTGTTTGCATCTGCAGGTCTGTCCGGTAACCCTGTCGATTTGGAGAAACGTCACACGGCGTTCGGCAAGAACTTCATCCCCCCCAAGAAGCCCAAGACGTTCCTGCAGCTGGTGTGGGAGGCTCTGCAGGATGTTACACTCATTATCCTGGAAATCGCTGCCATCATCTCGCTGGGCCTTTCCTTCTACCATCCACCAGGGGGCGACAGTGAAGGTTGGTACAGTCAGAGTCAGAAGTGAAAAACAGGGCCGTAGATAACGCCGTGGACACTAACATCATGTCCCCCATATCTTCTCCGTATTTTATTTTATCTTATTTTATGTTATATTTTTTTGTATGTAGATTTGTAGGTTTCAGGAACCTCGGGGGAGTTAACATTAAAACAACAAAATACATGAGGGATATTTATTTTAAGCTGATCTCAGCTTTTTTAGACTTTGTATATTTAAATTTGATCACTGTTGGGCCAACAACATAATAAAAAACAAAGGTTTCAGTATTTCTTTAACAGAATTTAATTCCTGGAAACACCACGTAGACCTGCGTTTAGGAAAAGTTACTATATAATTAGCAATTATCTGAATAAAAAAAGTGTAATCTGTAAATTCTTATCATCTAATTTCTATATTTAATTATCTTATATATGATTTTGTTTCAATAATTAATTTTGGGGAAAGCTCAGCATTATTGTTTTCTGTTAATGCATTTATTTAAATTTAATTGTCTAATAAACAGTATATTTTAATTAAGTTTATATAATTATTGACTTTATTAATAATAAATAAATTAATTATTTATTTTCATGATTTTTATTTTATTTTATTTTATTTATTTTAATTATATGTTTTGTTATTGTTACTTTTATATCTCAAAATTATTTTATTTATTTATTTATTTATTCATTTATATATTTATCTTATTTTACTCAATATTTGTTCATAATTCATTTATTCATTTATCCACCATATTTACCTATCAACCATATAATTTGAAGTCAGTATTTATAAAATCCTGGCTACAAGATGCTCAAAAAGAAAATGATAAATTAAATATGTTTTTGCTCCTTAAATGGTAGTTATTAGCCTACGATTTAATATACAGACAATAAAATAAATAAGTAAATAAACAAGTCCACACTGAAACATTTGTCTTGTTGACATTGTTGCTGAAACTAGAGTTAAAATTAAAACTTTCTGAGGCTGTACAGTTTTAGTTTGACAGAGCTGTTCCACCTGTTTCCACCTGACACATTTATTTGGTAAATGAGATTCAAATGTAAAATATCCCTGTCCTCCCGCAGCATGTGGCGAGACTGCAAGCGGTGTGGAGGACGAGGGCGAGGCTCAGGCTGGCTGGATCGAGGGCGCCGCTATCCTTTTCTCGGTCATCATCGTTGTCCTGGTGACGGCCTTCAACGACTGGTCCAAGGAGAAGCAGTTCCGCGGGCTGCAGAGTCGCATCGAGCAGGAGCAAAAGTTCACCGTCATCCGCAAAGGCCAGGTCATCCAGATCCCTGTGGCCGAGATCGTGGTGGGAGACATCGCTCAGATCAAATACGGTATGACACCCCAGCCACCAGACTAATATGTCAAACCAGTGACGTCAGTGAGACAAGTTTAAAGACATGACTGGATTGTCATTTTCTGTCTGTTCATTCTGATCGTTTCCACAGTGATGAATGAAGCTGTATATGACATTCAGAGCCTGTCAGTGATTCAGAGTCAGGGCCAGGATTAACTACACATGGCTCTCATCATGGAGGTGCCTAACTAGCAGCTAACAATGCTAACAGTGCGAACAGTGCTAACAATGGCAACAGTGCTGACAGAGCATATAATTGTTTGCTGCTATATTAGAGTTCTGAATGTCGTATTCAGCTCCTTTAAATCTTAAGAGTTTTATAAATACCTCTCATTCACTCTGAATCAGGCATGAAAAATTCACATACTATTTCTTTGTGAACCTTGCTTTGGAAACAGGAAAGGTCCTTCCCCAAACTGTTGGCACAAAGCTGGAAGCACTATTGTTTAAAATAACATTAAGATTTCCCTTCACAGGAACTAAGGAGACCAAAAGCATACTACATTAAAGCACATGTTTTTTGTGTCTTATACTGTTCTGACTCTACAGTGGGCAGATTGAGTTAAAATTCCAGTTCTTTCATCTGTTTTGCAAAAGTCTGGTTTTAGCGTTAATAGGAAACCTAAACAGTTTGGTTGAAATGTTTAATGTAATGTGTTGGTGCTCAGCCTTCAGTATGAGAGGACTGCTGCAAAGAGCAAAAATCTGTTTACACTGAAGCTGCTCTGAGAAATAAACAACATGCACGCTCTGACCTCTGCGCCTGCAGGAGACCTGCTGCCTGCTGACGGGATCTTGATCCAAGGCAATGACCTGAAGATTGATGAAAGCTCTCTGACTGGAGAGTCTGATCAGGTCCGAAAGTCTTTGGAGAAGGACCCCATGCTGCTGTCCGGTGAGTGCCGGATCACATTCTCCTGACACTGCTGATTCTTCTTTGAAGTGATTCTGCTGATATTTCTTAAACAAGCATATTCACTGTCTCTGTTTGTTTGTTGTCTGTAAGATGAATCCTCTGAAGCAGGATGTGGAATTAGATCTCTTAATTAATCAGTGTTCATTGTATGTATATCATGAGAATGACTTGAATAGCACTCTTCGTACAAGTTAATACAACTCAGAGAGCTCTACTGCTAACTGACAAGCTTATAATGAGACAATACAAATAAAAAAAAAAACATAATTGAAGACTAATGCATATGGGGTAGGCATGTCAGTTTTGGTTATTTTTGCTTTTGATAGATCAACACCCATTAACGGGTAACTCAGGAAAAAAAAAAAAAAAACACATAATGATGTAAAATACAAAAGGCCTTTCCTTTTAGTCTGGCGCTCCATTGACCCAGTGAGCTTTAGTGCCACATTTCAAAGTGCTGTCCATTTAAATGTGATGAAATTTTAATGTTTTGGGATCCTTTCATTTTATTTTCTGTTGGCTTTGCTGACAGACTGCCGGTTAGGCGTGTTAATATGCAGAAAAATGGTGCTCGCTGCCCACCCTCAGTCTCCATTGGTTAGCTATTGATAGCTGCTCTGCACTAAACACCACCCAGATCGGATGGCAGGAAGCAATTACAGCGGGTAATGCCATCTCAGTTGCAGCACACTTTGCTGCAGAAACATGGTGGCCACTCTCCAGTCTCTCAAGTAGCCCTGGACAGTATGCAATTTCATTTCGAGCCGCAAAACCCCTTTGACATTGTTTACTATGTTAGCACCACTAGTTGTGCTGACATTAATAGCAGAACTAACAGATCTCAGAGCACTTAACATAGTTAACGATGCTAAAGGGGGTTTGCAGCTCAAAACTGAGCCAGATACTCACTGGGGCAACCTGGAGGGAGACCAAAGGGTGGGCACAATGTTTCTGCAGCAATGCTGTTGGGTTGGGACAGCGCTACTAGCGGTCATCACTAAATGAGCAGCATCGCTAGCTAGCTTCCACCAGACCCAGGATGTGCGTGGTACAGTAAAGTGAAGAGTAGCAAAATTAACTTAGAGATTGACATATAGCTCACCAGTAAATGGATTAACGGTTAACTGTTGACACACCTTTTATGGGGATAAAGAAGATATGAAATTGCTTAAAAATGTCAACACAGTTTTATCTTTAATCAAGTAGTGACTACCAATTAATTGTTGTGTAATTTCTTTGGACAGCCAGAGACTGAATCTGAGTGTCTCAAGCCAAAAAACATGAAAGCTGACAACCCACAACAAACTGTAAGATTAAAAAGTAGTGGCCCTAAGATTGATCCTTGGGGAACTCCATAAGTTGATAATATCACTTAACAGTAAAACCGAGGTGCAAAGAAATAAAAATCAAGTTCCATTTGTGACTCCTGTCATTTGAATCTTTCCTCAGGGACCCATGTAATGGAGGGATCAGGCAGGATGGTGGTGTCAGCCGTCGGCCTAAACTCTCAGACTGGCATCATCTTTACTCTGCTGGGCGCTGGCGAGAACGACGAAGAGAAGAAGGTCAAGAAAAGTAAGACATGAGACAGAGCCTGTCGCACACGTCTCAAAAAACACAACTCATGTTGAAATGTTGAAGGTCATATGAGGACACAAAGTGTGTGAAGTGTTGGGAGGAAAGAAAGTCAACAATCATCGTGTCAGCTTCTGAATATTTCTACTCTACTGTTTGAACAGTGCAGATTGGAAATATTTGCACGTTTTTATCAGCTGGTGTTGATTTGAAGTTTCTGCTGTCGTACTAGCCGACTCTGTCAGCAGGTAGAGTTCATTCAGTCTGAGCTGATAACAGCAGAGCTGTTTGAAGGGTCTAACTATAATATTTTAACATTACTGAGCTTCGATCTCATCACAAAAGCATCATCAGTGAATAAATGAGACCACGGATGAGTTTACTTCATACCTGCTGAACAGCAATGAAACACAACTGACATGAGATTTAATTATCTGACCAAGAGGGATGTGTACAACTGCAAGTTTACTATTTATTGACTTTTCACTTAACCCCTCCACGAACAGTGATTGTCAAGTTCCACCTTAGCGACCATAACAAGGCACAGCAGGTCTGTCAGTTTGGTTTTCTTCACATGTTGATGCAATGTACAGCAAATGGGTGCTAGTAAGAGATACACTCTGCATCCAAAACGATTGTGAGGTGGCGCCATATGTAGACAACGTAAGCTGCTCATGTTAGCATGTCTGGCTCGCTAGCTTATTGTGTAAAGTTGTAATCAAGGCTGTGCCTAAAAGAAAAATATACCTGATTATGTGTTTTTTCTTGTTAAACTGAAATATAACACTAGAGATTAATAGCTCTTCCCTTTGATACTAGAAAACCATTGCTCCTCGACTGATTAGGATGCTGAATTTTTATTACATGGGAACTGTTAGCTTTAGCCTCAGCCTGTTTTGCATCATCACATGATGTAAAGTTATCACAATATATGTGACCATTACCGTCAGTAGCATAGTGGATAATGGTGGCGCCCCATGTACAGAGGCAGTCTTAACATTTAAAAGAAACAGACGTCCAGCAGGCGGCTGCAGGAGGTTGTTGTCTGCGTGATCCTCTTTTAAAAGAATCTAAAATAAAAAAACTAATTGCTGGAGCATTCATTCTTTTTGCAGCAGAAAGCTCATCCTTTTGTCAACATCATTACGTTACCTTACTTCACCTTACGTGTAGTGCAAACATGGTGACAGCGCCTTTGCACTCTGCTCATCAAAATGAGCATATCTAAAAAACTAAATAAGATAGAAAGTTTAAATAACTGATGAAGTGTTTATAAGTATTTTGTTCATGTTATTACATTTAGAAATAATTTGGCTCAATAAGTTTTTTGAGTTTTTTGTAAAATTTGATGAAAAATCATGTCTGATTGATTTTTTTTTTTAATTACACAATTTTAATAGTTTTTTTTCAATTATTATGGTTTATTGACCAACATAAAGTTTTAGCTTAGGTTGTACAGATTTTATGGATATGAAGCATTTGAAGATACTCCACAAGATGACATCACAATAAGCAAAAATACCAATGTAGGCACTGGCGGACCATTTTTATCGCAGAGTTCAAAAGGGCTAAATCAAAGACTTATTGTTTTAAATTCCCCAAATTTTAATATTAATTTGTTGTTATTGTAAACAGAATAAGTGCATGACAGGAAGCTAGACAGGTGTAGCAGCAGTAATGATTTCAGTTTTGTTGTACACTTGCAAACAAATGCATCATTGGTAACATTTCAGTCATTTGACACTTTGAAATGTGTGACCACACAGGCCTTTAAAAAAGACAAATAATACATCAAAATGTGAATAATATGTTTGGTTGGTCACCTGGAAAAAGAAAAAAAAAAAAAAAACACTGTCGTGGTCTCATTTATTCAGGGTAGTTTCTGGCCATATACTGAGGTATTGATTTGACAGTGATGTAATGTTGGTTAAAAATGCGAAACGTACCTTCCTCTGTTTACATACAGTTGCTTTTTGAAGTGGAACCCTTCAAAAAGTCCAGACGATCCTCGTACTATCACAGAGCAGTTTGATGTAAACCAACAGGCTTCTGCAGTCGGTCTCTATTGCTTTTGATTTGCTTGTGATCATGCTAACCCCCTTTTACTCATGTCTTTTTCTTTAGTTTGGTTTTGTCTGATCATTTGTTTTATTGGCTAAAGTTTGAGTTTGTCAGGCATTCATTGTGAACTGGCTGAATGAACCAGCTCAGCGGAGAGAGACGCTAAGGTTCACATTTTGGCCTCCAGTCACTGATTTTAAAATCCAAACAAGTAATGAATTCCTAATGAGGAGAACCACGAGACGAGTTTTCAGATTTAACTAAAATTAAACTGAAACTGAGCAGAAGAAGAAAGCTTTCATGAAACCATCTCTCACGCATGTCTGTACTTCTACACTTGTGAGGACCCTCATTGACATAATAAGTTCCCAAGCCCCTAATGTTAACCTTAATCTATAATCTAATTCAAACCATAATCCTAAAACCAGACCTGAACCCTCAAAAAGCCCTTTGAAGAAGTGAGGACTGAACTAAATGCCCTCACTTTCCAAAATTGACCTCATTTTCCAAAAATGTCCTCACTTTTAAAATTGTACCTGCCCGCTGAGTCTGAAACTTTAATCGGTCCCCACAAAGATAGAAGTACAAAACACACACACACACACACACACACACACACACACACACACACACAAGCACTGTTGTGTGTCTCTTGAGTTTTGGTAACAGCAGACACACAGCAGACTTTACTGTCACACATGGCTGCATCAACCCACTAAACACACACAAATACACTTTAAAACACACACACACACATTCATGCATTCATGTAAAGTCACACCCACTGGTTATCGTACAGCGGTAAGAGTCTCTACTATGTGCAAGCACACACACAGAAACACACAGAGACACAAAGCAGTTCAGTCTTTGTCATCAATCACAAACCACGAGCTGAATAACAAAGAGCTGCGTGTGTGTGTGTGTCTGTGTGTGTGTGTCCATGTTGGCTTTGACCTTGCCAAACCTCCTTTCACAATAAAAGCAGAGAGCTCCATATTAGGGCAACAGGAAGTGAATTTCCCTGAGGAGGAAAATAACACCAGACCTGCACCTGTCACATCCTGTCACGTATTTGATCAATACACAACAGCTGACAAGGATCAATAACAGATGTTAACACCCACACGTACATATGCAAACAGCCGTGACGATCAAAGTTCAGACATGTGCAGTGAAGGAAGGAGTCGGTCCAACAGCTAAACACAACCCGAACCAATCCACACACTGTTAAAGAGAACTTATGTAGTGGTTTTGACAAGTATTTTTGCAATAAGTGCCTCAGTTAGAAGAATAATTGTCGACCAATCAGCAACCTTTTCACATAACACAATTCAGTCAACAAATCATTTACATTTGCTGCGTTTATTAGAAAGTTCACAGTAAAGAGACGGCAGGAAATGAAATGAGAGAGAGATGGGAAATGACATGGCAGCTATTCCTGCCATCCTGCCAGACTGGATTCAGGGACGTTATGATTTATTGTCAGCACCATAAAGGAATGGTTCACCCAAACACAAGATAAATTGTACACAGTACTCACTTCCCTAAGTTCTCCATGGTCCCAGAAAAAGTTTTCTATCCAATGGTGGACTTTTTTTTTTTTTTTAAATAAAGTATCTGTATTCAAATGTAGATATCTGTTTATAGAGATAAGTCGAAATAACCACCTCACAGAGGAGGAAGTCTTGGTCTGGACAGCTGCTTGCTACATCAGCTCTCCTGAAATACTGACTTGTGTTCCCAGAGACTTCTGGTTGTCAGACAGTGGACCCCAGAGTAGTCGTTACTATGGTAACAACTAATGGGACTAAAGGGATTGCTGCAAACAGACTTTGACAAAGGCCAACAAATAAACTGTTTGGCAATAGTTAAGCAAAAATCATTGTGTTTGAATTTTTGTGAGTCCACGAATGCATCCAAGTTACTTGGATAGTGCTGTACAGGATTTTTTTTTTTTTTAAGTTTTGTGTGCATTTTGACCTTTATCACTGTCTTTTGTTTGGCCTCCGTCAAAGCTTGTTTGCAGTGATGTGTTTTCATTTTTTGACTGCTCCACTCTCCTAAATGCCAATCGATAGAAGACTTTTTCAGGTACCATACAGAGCCTACGGAGGTGAGAACTATATACAATTTATAAGGATGAGTTATAGACTAAGACTGTTAACCCCTCAGACACACCATCTGCCCAAACTTCCAACTAATGGCTGTTTATAATGTCATTATTGCTTCAGGATGCATTATTGATCATAAACCAAAGTACTGGACACATAAAAATGGTCCAAAAAGTTATTACAGTTCATTCTCTGAGCACTGGGGCCCTTGAAGTCATAACAATAACAATAAAGTACTTCATCTGATACCTTTTTTCTACTTTATTTGATACACATGATATAAATGCATTCAGTGAAGTAAAACACCAGACACCACAGGAGTGTTGTATCATCATACCTTCCAACATTGTGGTGGCATCTCGACACTTTGAACTGCCTCACTCCATAAATGCACCGCGCTCGACTTCACAACACCACAGACTGTATGGGTTGTAATTGCTTCACTACCCAGCCCTCACAAGCACCATAAATGTCTGTTAAAAATTGTATCCAATAGTTGTTTAGATATTTCAGTTTAAACCAAACTGGCCGACAAACATTTCCAGAAAACTACAAAAATCATTTTGGGCTGCAGCAAACACAATAAAACTGGTGTAGAAATATATTAGTATGTGAAATGGGTTGATTGGTCAATTAAATTTAAGATAATGTTGGACTTAACTTTGTTGTCATTGCACAGATGATGCACCAGTACAAAAAATGCAGTTCATTCAGGAACACTTTAGTCAAAGAAAACCTATGGTTCTGTTCTGGGGCTTCTCTGCGTTTCCTCGGGCCTACACAGAAAGCCTCTTCCAGGCGCCTATGTGGAAAGCATAAGATGGGAGACAGCACACCTCTCTGCCCTTCCATGCGCCCACATGGAAAGCCTAAGGCAGGGGGGGCAGCAGCAAAGACCCCTGGGGAACAGAACAGAGCAGCATCAATGACAAACAGAAATGACATTGATAAGTCAGACACAGCATGAAAAGGAGGAGCTGGGGTGGAGGTGGGTTGCAAAGCGGCTTGCAGAGAAAGCAGCAACAGTAGGCAGGGCAGAGCAGTTTGAATAGGGCACCCTGAATGAGATTCACCAATTGGTTGCATAGAAAGGAATCATGTGATCTATCAGCTGACTCCCTTCATCAGTCAGCTGCTCCATCAGTTGACTGGGCTTCTTGAGATCAGCTGATGGGATGTGAGCTGAGGGTGACATCGTGTCCTGCCTGAACTAACGCTGTGCTCAGCCTTAGCATCCAACCAGAGTGTATGAACAGTAGTGCATACACGGATGATGTAGCTATATGTACAACATGAACACAAACTATGTACTTTATGAATGATAAGGTGGTGTGTATAGAACTGATCTACATGTACACAGAGCGTTGTGGTGACTCAAACCAATTAAATGTATTTATTTAATTTGTTATTATTTAACATTCAATTGAATTTCTGAATCAGACTCTACATTTTGATTTATTTTGAGATATTGATAAATTGATAAGCTCTACTGTGAAACACTGTTGGTTCTCCGCAGCAGGAAGTAACGTGTCTCTCTCCTCTGATTGGTCCATTCCTGCCCACAACACACACACGACACACACACACCTGTGGGTTTCTATCAGTTTGAACTTTGTGTTCTCCCTCAGTTTGATTTGATCTTATTTTTCTTTTGAGCCATCTTATCAGCATTCCGCCCTCTCTCTCTGTCCGAACAGGTAAAAAACAAGGACCCCCCGAAAATCGCAACAAAGGTAACCCCTCCATTCATCCATCTGTCCTTCTCTGTCCCTCCATCCTTCCCTGTTACTCACCCCCTCCTCACCCTCCACCCAGCGGCAGGAGGGGAGTGTCCAGTCCATCTCTCTCCCTCTCTCTCTCTTTCTCTCTCTGCTGTATAAAGGGGGACGTTCTCTCGCCTTGCTTTACCTGTGAAAGGGTGCAACTCTCAACCTTTAAGTCTTTGACAGCCAATCACAGCTTCCACTGTTGTCATGGTAACTGTCATGGTGGTGATTATATTTGTGCCTTAAATTCTGAGAGCGTGTCCGGACATTTTGAGCATGAGAGAAAAGTTTTGCAACCAATAAAATTATACTTTGTTGAGAAATTAACACTCAGAGAAGGATTACATAGTTTTAGTTATTTTATTGCTAGCTACACAGTCAAAGGAGAAACAACATTAATGTAGTTCATGTTTAAAAACATGAACTTTCACTGAACCTCTGAATTTAGAATAAATCTAAATCTAAGAAATGATTCTACTGCACTAGATTTAGTTTTAAAAGCCTGCTGTGAGGTGATGTAGAGATGAAACGATTTCTCAATCATCAATTAGTAAGTTTATTAAATATTAATCTGAAACTTTTTGTTATAAAATGCAGTATTTATTCAAACAAGTAAAAGTCTCATTATGATAAAAAAAAAAAAACTCTTTTACAAGACCAACCTGACCAAGAGGGCAACATTGATGTCCTTACACCAATAAACGCGAACAGATAAATGCAACATCACACCACAAACAAGTGAGGAAATCCAGTCAACATGCAAAAAAAAAAAATAAAATAAAAAAACAAACAAACAAACAAACAAAACAGTTATAACAACAATGTGTAACAATTTCAGTGCAAATTTTAGGAACAATTACAAGAGTGCTAATTTCTTTATCCTTGTAAATTGACCAGAATTCCACCATAGTAATCAGCTCGGACAGTTCCAGGTCCTTCTGCGTGTTAGTTCTGTTTGAACCTTGGGGACCAACATCTGTGGAGTAATATGGGAGTGCAGGCCGTATTCATTTATTTTAACACAGATATGTTGATAATGATTTAAATGTATAATTTTCAAGTGCATATGCCAAACCTATTGGCTTACTTTACTTAAAACTTGGGTTTTGGGGAACCAACATGTGTCTTAATTTTCTGACATTTTGTTGACTGTATTACCCAGGAAATAATTGCAGATAAATTGATACTGAAGTAATTGTTAGTTGCAGCCCTTGTAATTCAGCTAGCTGTATAAATATCACACTCAATTCAGGGCATCACATTTAATTTTTTAATACTGTTTTTGCCACTGAGATAATGAGATTAGAGACAGCCAATAATTTTACTTCTTTAAGTAAGCTGTAGGGATGTCTGCCTTCTCTCAAATATAATGTAACTAGATTATATTGTGGTGCTCAAAGCGCTGAAAAAGTACATTTGAAAAACTCTTCTGCCACACCCACCAACCGTATCACTGTGCAAAAGGAAGCGTGCATCTACTGCTAGCTCACCTGATACCACTGAGCTAGCTAACGTTACAGCTTAACCGCAGACGACACCATTAATGTTTACATCCCGCACTGTAATAAGCACGAGCCTCTCGTTCATGAGTAGATGTATGCTTCCTTCTGCAGGAAAAGATCTATTTTTAATTTTAGTGTGGACTCTTTCTTAAACATAGCTACTTAAATCATTATAATTCTTTGGCTGTGTAATTTGCAAGTTAGCCAGATAGCTTAATTACCTACTAAGTCAACCATCTCATAAGTGAGTTTGCTACTTATGAACATAATTAGCTCACAAGCTAATAAAATTCACATTAAACCTCCAGAACAAAATGTAATAAAGGTTTGAAGAAGATATGCAAATTAAACTGTATAACACACTTTGTTTGTGGGAGCGTGCAGAGAAAAAATTAGCACAACTGAGTATAAGAGGTTATCGTTGTGCACTTATGTTGATAATATCTAACACAAAGCAGGTTTATTGAGTACAGAATAAAATCTTGTTTGCTCAAATAAAATTTTTCTCTGAGTTGTAATGATTTCTCGACAAAATATAATTTCTGTGCTTGCAAAAGCTCAAATGTTCCATCATGCTCTCAGAGCTGAGACACAGATATAACTCCACTCTAACATACTCATCTGTCTGACCTCTAAGGTGTCCTTCATGGGTGACGCTTTGTTGAAATCAAGCGCTCCCTCGGTGCTTCCCTCAGTTTTTAATATTCGAGGGATTTTATGGCTGTGTGCTTGTGCTGATGACGTCATCGCCGCAACCTCCAAACTCGACCAGCCAACCGTCCTCACTGTCCCGTGTGATCCAACACATGTCCAACTTCCCCCTGCAAGCTGTCTCAACACACACACATACACACAAACACACACACACAGCTCCCCTCCTCCCGACCTCCCATGGTTTGAGCATCTGCTGTGGACAGAATGCTTCTTGATGTACACAGAAACACACACACACTTGCTCTTGGATGCTCATCACACTTTTGCACACAGAAATAATTCACAGAGCTCCAGTCACGGATGACCTCCACTAAAAACACTTAGGGAACAAAATCCGCAGAAACACCTTTAGTCACATGGTCGACTTTGTAGCTTTCAGTGGTGGAAGAAATATTCCGATCCTTAACTTTAAGGGTAACTTCGTGGGGTTTTTTTTGTTTGTTTTTTTAACCTGGACTCTATACTTCCATGTTTTTGTGTCTAAGTGACTAATGGACACAACAATTTTTGAAATTGGTCCAGTACTGAGTGAGAGGGCTGCAGCTGGAAGCTACAAAACGGGCTGCGATGAAATCACTCGGGACTGTTGCACAGTCAGAAGTGCTTGTTTTTGCCACTGACAGACTCCCGTTGTCATTAGAAGTGTCTGACACACACTAAAACATTTTTCTTTACCATCTATCAGCTCGGTCTGTTACTGTGTCAGACAAAGTCTTGCTCATGTAGAAGTCTCTTTCTGAAGTATCATGAAGTTAGTTGTTGTAGGAACAGACCAAATTTTATAACTTTCAGTTTCCCATTAAAGGAATACTGTGACGATTTGGGAGTTATTCCCTTTCTCTATCATTTTCATAGTGAGACAACATGATCGATATCTTTTTTGTGTCTGTACGTCCAGTGGCTGGGTCTCAGCGGTTAGCATTGCGGCTTAGCTTAGCGAATACAATTGAAGTCTACAGGAGGTCAGTAGCCAATGGTAAAAGTGAACAAATAAACGTTACAGAAACCCTGAAGCTGGCATTTCTGCACGTGCATTTAAAATAAGTGTGTTTAAACATTAATTCGAAAAACAAGAGTCCTCTTTAGTCATTTTAGAAGAAGTTTGATACACAAAACTATAGTGTGTTTGTGATAAAATGCTGTATCGATTTTTTCCCCCACCCTGAGTACTTAGTTATCTTCCACCACTGATAGCTTCAGAGTTCTGACTGAGAATTCTCACCAACTGCAGCTCTACTGAGCTCATTAGCCTCTTTTAGCTCCTAGTTTCGGTTTCACAGCACATTTATGGTACAGTTTGAGTCCTGGCAGTCTCACTGACACGTTTTCACAAGCGGCTGTTTTTATACAACACCAATGGGATGATGATGCTTCTTTGTGTCCGCTGAATGTAGAAGTAGGAAGTTGTTTGTACATAATAATGTGTCAGGATTGTGTGTCTGTCAGCTTATGGTGGAGTTTTGCTGCCCGCTTGTGGCCTAAAAACTCAAATGCTTACCGCTGGTTTTAATACCTTCAAATGCTTTTACTTTGCTGTTTTGTTTTTTTATCACTGTAAAGCTTCTATCACTTCCTGCAGATCTTTCACAGTAAAAGTCTAGGAAAAGGGGAGAAAAAGAGCTGTAACTAAGGAGTATTTTCACTGATGCCCTCAGTAAGCCCAGTTCAACATATCAGAGCTTCTTAGTTCCCAGGCCAACAATCTAAAACTTAAGCAACAAATCCTCACAAATGAGTAGCTGGAACTAGGCAAGTTTGGCATTTTAGCTTGAAATATGACTTAAGGCCCTGACACACCAAGCCAACAGTCAGCTTGTTGGACAATGCTGGATTGGTGAGCATCTGTCGCCCTCTTGTTTTCAGTGTGTCCCGCACTGTTGGCCATCGTCGGCCCTTGTCAGCTTTTTTTCAGCCAATTCAGCACATTGATTCGACGTTAGAGATGACGGAGCCCGTTGGTGAATGAAATCACTCTGACTGGCAGTTCAGCTCAGCGCACGAGAAGAGAAACAGAAGTGAGGAAAGTAAACAAATAGCTAAAGTCAAGAGGGAGTGAGACCAAAACTAACTTTTTACATAAGGTAAGATTTATTTTTCTTTAGTCATTAAGCCCTTTAGCAGAAATGTTTTCTGATGGTTTGTGTTATTGTTCACTGACACACAGGAGTATGCTTTGTTTTTTCAACATTGGATTGTGTTGGTAATGTGCTAACCAGCTAACTAGTGTCAAGATGGTCTTCCAGTTTACTACCACCCTACTGCTGGTGTAGAGAGTTATTTGTGGTCAGCCATTGGCTGTAGTATTTACAATGTGTTGATGTGCAACTCTTTGGCCGAGACACAGGAAACGTGACAACAGTCAGCTTTCGTCGATGTTGGTTTGGTGTGTCTGGGCCTTTAAAATATCAATTATCAAAATAGTTGCCAGTTAATCTTCTGTAGAGGCTAGGTGATTAATTAGCTAATCATGTAAGTTCAGGGGCAGAGGCACCTCCAAGGAGAAGCCTTGGCCCCCTGAAACAATTGCTGCCCCCCTGCAATTGCCCCTCCTGGCAAAAATAATTCAAGGCGAATATTAGTGTCCTTAAGGGGCTGTGGCGTGCTCAATTCTTAAGCTAGGGCAAAGGTAATGGTGTCATCTGAAACTAGACAACCTAAGGTATCCGTTATCTGGAATGGGGTTAGCAACACCTTTAACACTTTTCCTTGAACTCTCACCTCAAGATATCTGAATGAAATTGGTTTAATGCCTACCAATGAGTCTCCCTTAAACCTGGGGTTAAGGGGTTTTTTTCCCCAGTAAGTGTTTTGTTTCTTACAATCAACTGTATTCCTTCAGATTAAAGCTTTTATTTGTCTTTTTAAGGAAAGGAGTCACCTAACATGTATAGACACCAGACACATTGACCCAGGTTAAGTGTTAACTGTACCTGTATTAATGTATGCACATCAGGTAATTGGTAATATTAACTGTAAAATAAGAAACCTAAGTATTTAACTGTACAATTCCTTATTGCTACATATTGGCATAGTTTAAACTAGCCTTTATTTTGGTTTTGGTGTGCCACCTCAATTTCCAGTGGCCCAATCTGGCCACTACTACGAAAAATTCCTGGAGGCGCCACTGCTCGAGGGGAAATTCTGCCTTTTGAGCTGTTGTTTAGCTCTTATCTGTGCAGGAAGTAACTCCACGGTGATTAAAAAAACAGCAAAGTAGAAGCAACTGGAAATAATGAGGGAACAAAAATAGTGTTCGTGTTAAAAGAAGAAAGTGGGAGCAGCAGAGTGGTGAAATGAGTCTGGTGTTGTACTGATGGAATTCCTGCTGTGGAAATGTACATTATACTGAATGTATCAAGACAATGGGCTCTCTTTTTAACACCGATGTTGTTTTCATTCACTCAGTCACCTCTGCTTTGCCTTGTTGTTTTTTCGATTACTGTTAAATTAGAGCAAATGGAACTTCCTGCAGATGTTTCAAATTAAAAGCCCGCCAGGAAAGGGGGGAATTTGTCCTTTGAGCTGCTGGAAGGCTTTTAATGTGAAACATCTGTGCGGGAGGTGTTGAGTTTCGCCAACAGCAACAACAAAAAATTAGTGGAGCATTTGAAATGTTCGGTTTTCCCACCACACATTTTCACGCGTTTATTATATTCAGATAAATGTGACTCTCTGTTGACACTGTTGAGGAAAACAAACTGATCCACACAGTGCCGTGATATTTTTTGGCTGAAGCGAGCTGTCAGTGTGTGTGGGAGTTGCACCCTTGCAGTATTAGTGGGCTGTGGGCTGTCGTCTGTTCTGTTTGTGTATCCTCAGTTTCTTTTCTTTTCGCCTTTGATTCCTCTCATTTCTCTCACTGTTGCCTCCTTGCAGGGTGTTGCTCAGGACTTCATGTTGTCTTGTAATCACTGTTTGACTCTCTCCCTCTTCTCTGTTATTTTTTGTCTTGCTGAAGTCTCCTGCAGCCTCCACAGCTCTGCAGCCTCCTCTACCTCCTCCTGTCTATCTCTGTCGTGGTTCTGCATCGCTGTCGTTTTTCGTTTTCTGGGGTGATCCTTTGAGTTCGTCTTCTGTTTGTTGACTTGCTTTCTTTTTGATTGTCAGACACCCTCCTCCCCCCTCTGCCCGCCGTGCGCTCTCCCATGGTTCAGTGCTGCGCCTGTTTACAGTTCTGTGGTTGGTCAGTGGGTCTCAGTCCTGTTCATGTGAAGCTGTGTCAGTTAGTTCTATGTTGTGGCTTGTCTTCAGAGTGGACCATGTGCATAAAGCTCCGCAGCTTCCTGGTTTGACACCGACTCATTCCCACGTTCAGAGTGTCTACGTGTCATGTTGAGGTTATGTTGTCGTGAAATGACTTCCCTTTTAGCAAAATTCTGTGCGGGGACTTCTGATGAAACTCAGAGTGAGGCAGTGACGATGACAGTGAAGGCGTTTTGGGATTAAAGTGTCCAAAAAACATACGACTACATAGTTTTAATCCAACATCCCCAAATCTTTGAAGTTCCTCAAGCTCACTGTGAATGTTTTCTACAAAATATGAAGAGTGAGCTGGGAGGAAATGTTGGTCATCTTAGCAGATTTATTTTTTATGTTGTGTTCACATGGAATCAGGCAGACAACACCTTCTGGATGGAACGGGAAAACAAACAAACAGTCGGGCAGAGTGGCAGGACAGTAAAATGAAACATACACGACAATATGTTGCAATGGTGTTGACGTACAAATCGTCCAGTAATCATCCAGATCGCTCATGTTTCTCTACATGTGAGGAAGCTATGTAACATACGGTTGTAGATTCCGTCACAGAGGACAGCAAAAAGTTAAAATAGTTCAACTGTGAATGTCAGTGTCGTCTACCATTTCCTTAACAGGTATTCTCTGCCAGCTTTACCCTTACGGTCCTGCTCTTGTCAGCTGAAATAATATCCGGCTTGACGTCTGCTGTCTGTCTGATTCCATGAGAGCTCATCATTCCAGACACTGAGCCCCATGCAAGAACATGTTCTTATTCTTAACCTCTCCTACATTTGTCATTCGAGTTTGCTTGTACAAGTGCTCATACGAGTGTACAAACATCTCTCATTGTAAATCCTTCATTTTAATGGATATGACTTGCTCTTAAGGACGTGTACGTTTGTGAGATTTACCACTGCTGTCAAAACTTCAAATTCAGCATCTGGGTCAAATTAATGTGCGACTCATTTTACAATCAATTATAAGGTCAGGAATCACTAGATTGATTGTCACATCTCGTAACTGGCAGTTTCATGTTAAAAGGCAAATAAGTTTATAATCCATTTTCTAAGATTACATCAAACTTAGACTTAAATCACTCTCATTGTAAACAATGACATACACTTAGTGACCACAACACCTTCACAGTCTAACGCAATCTAATCACACAACTGCTCTGCCATAAAGTCTGCTTTTATGATGCCAATCTATTTTTTGTGTCACAGAGATGTTAATTAAATTGTATGTTTTAGCACTGAGGTGATAGTTAGTGATGGTGTTGTGATGGAGTCCATTATATTGAGAGGTGTTTTTAATATTCTGTTACCCTTATGTAAATGGAAAGGTAAAAAAAAAAATAGAAACACTTCTCAATATGATGTAGTCCAATACAGCACCACCTTAATTGTTCTATTATTCAGTTTTATTATCTAAACTTTATGGTGCAACAGTATTGGATTACATTAGATTGTGTAGGTAAACCATGGTTTAACAACAACAAGGCGATTCAAAGAGCTTTACACAAGACGTAAATGAATGAAGAAGAAGAAAATAAACATAAGCCAATATAATTCGACACAAATAAATAGGATTTAAAGGGTTTAAAACATAAATAAGTGGCCACTGATGAAGGTTTCTAAATCTACATTTGTACCTTAGCTACACCCCCTTAAAGGTATACTGTGCAGGAACTGTTGGTTACTGTTTGTAACCACCACATTCAGACTTGGCCCCTCCTCCCTACACTGCTCATGCATACCAGGACCACAGGAAATGAGCTGGGCTTTGAAGTACATTTTCGGAGTGATACTCAAAAAGACTTTTTTCCCATTGTCCCTTAAATTAGGAAAGAGATGTCTGTATATCAGTGGCTAAATATTTTTGAGCATCACAACTCGTTCCGCTATCACGATTTAATCCATTTGGTCTGATAACATTTGGAAAGTCTAGAAAAGCTGCAAAATTTAATTCATTATATCTCCATTCAAGTTAGCAGAGTGCTAAAGCGGAAGTAGCCGGCTGCAGGAAAAGACATTTTTTGGCTTCATGCACCACTGAGCAACTTTTATAGGAATTAATGGGGTCCTGCCTCCAACACTGTATCCAGGTCTCTTAATACATCCATCGTATGTACACTGCAAGCTACTGTTTTGGGTAGGTTACATCTGTTGTAAGCTAACTAAGCTAACCGCCAGTGTCTCCTTCAGTGCTCGCTAGTGAAAGTGAAAGCCAACCTCAGATTGACTCTCGTTTAGGAGCGAGCTTTGTCTCGCTATATTTGCATTTTTTTCAGTGCTGTGTCTGTGATTTTGTAGCTTCCTCTTATAGATGTGTGCTGCTGCCACCTGGTCCCTGCCTTTTTATAAAGCCCCAGCCTCACCTGCGAGCTGTTCCTGGCCGGGGGTTAATGCCCCAAAATGTCCTAAACACAGCAAAATAAGTAGAAAATAAGATAATACAGGCAGAGGTGTCTGCAGATAAATACACTGCACCACACTTCTGGCGGGTCATAACCGATGATGTAGAGGAATTACCTTTTTACATGTCCATTGTTTTTTTTTAGGAACGTCCTGCATAGTGTACCTTTAACATATTAAGAAAGGAATGAAAACATCTACAGTACAGAAAGCTTTTTTCCACATTTATTCCAATAACCCTTCTTCTCCCAACTAATTTATCATGCACTGTATTTTTTGTGCCACCCCAGCCTAAGTGCACCTAAACCCCTGTAATACTCCCAGCAGCGGTGCCTCACATTATGTTTTATCACGGCTGTGTACTTTTGTGTGTTCCTCCCCTGTGGAGAAAAGCAGCCAGTCGATACACAAATCATACGCCAAATCCTCAAATGCAACAAGTTCTTTTGTGTTTGTTCTTGCATGAGGTTCAATCAATCAGTTAGTATTAATACATTTAATTTCCTGCTGAAAACTCACTGAAGAAACAGCACAAAAAAGGACTGCACTGGTTTCCACTCCCACGCAGCCCAGATTTTAATCCTTGATATTAATATTATTGACTTATTTTGCTTTTGGCTGCTTCCAGTGAAAGTTTCTCAAGCAGAAAACAAAAAAAGGAACAGATCTGATCTCAGCAGTCGATGATCCAACTGGCTCCATTACGTAACACCTCAGTAGTAGAGCAGACATTTGCCTCGTCACTTTTGAATTTTATTTGAATTTCATTAAAATTCCCTGGTTATGTTTGAGATAACCTGTGCAGAGTTTTGCAGCGAACACCTGAAGTTTCTTCTTGTTATTTAGAAACTTCTCACTGGTCATCCAGGAATCTAAACCTGCTTTATGTCCATGATTTGTTGGTATTGTTGGTTCCAGAAGTGATGTTGACATTGTTACCAGCAGCGACTCTCTTGACTATAAGACAATACAGTTAGCTGATGGATCAAAACATGTCCAGGATTTATTGTTAATAAATCCTCCCAGCTTCAGTCAGTGTTGTCAGCTCAGTTGTTCAGGAGGACAAACAGCACATCAAACCTCAGCCTGTCAGATCAGTGTAGATCTGCTCTGTTTACATTCATCATCAGCTCACATTTCTTTGGTATGGAAATATGACAAACAGCAGTTGATGGAGGGAGTGCAGCTGGATGCAGTGTAAGCTCTTCAGCAGAGATCAAACAGATCAAAAAGCTCCACGTTACAGTACTACAGTCCAAACAGGATCCAGCTGACGAAGGGAAATGCAAATACACAGTTTGTTTATGCAAATGAGGAGCAAAGCCGGCGAGCAGGACGTGAAACCAGACGCCATACCAGACTTCATAACTCAGCCTCGTTCCAAACTCAGAGCTCTGATGTGAAACAAACACAGTGTGTGTGTGATTGACGGCCCCCGGTTAAATCCTCTCTGTTGTATCTGCTGTTCTCTGTTCTGTCTGCTGCTCTTCATTATGAACTGCTGCTCCCGACTCGTCTCTCTGAAAGCTACCTGGACCTTTTTCATGAATGTTCTGTGATCATAAATTGATGAAATGCTACTCTCTGCATTCAGCCAAAGGGTCACCATGTTAATAAAGATGTTAAAGTTGATAAAGAGTCAGAGGTCTTTTCTGATCTCTGAGAAAAACTCGTCCGGTCGTTTTCATCTTTCCCCTCCGACTGAATCTGTAACGTTTTCTCTGCCTCTCTGCCCTTCATCCCCAAACCACTCCTGAACCCTGCTCCTTCCTTCTTTTGGTTTTGTTTTGTGATTTGTTATTATTTATTGATTTAAATCATTCACCTTTTGTCAACCCGTCCTGTCTACCTTCATCCTCTGCTGCTGAAAACTTTCCTCTCTTCCATCTTCATTCTCTAAAAAATCCACCCCTCTGCCTCTTTCACAATCTTTCATCACTCTGTCTCATACCTCCCTCTCCCCCTCCCTCTCCTCCTCATTCATCTTCACCTCTTCTTCATCACAAACCCTCTCCTGACCTCTCCTAAACCTCCTCCTCCTCATCTCTCTTTACTCTCCACCCCGGTCCCACCTTCCCTCCTCCTCTTCCTTTTACCCCTCAACCACCACCTTATCCCCCCCTCCTTCCCCCTCCCAGCCAAAACCCAGGACGGCATCGCCCTGGAGATCCAGCCGCTGAAGAGCGAGGAGGCCGCCGAGTCGGAGGAGAAGGAGGAGAAAGAGGAGGCCAAACCGGTGAAGAAGGTCAACGTGACCAAGAAGGAGAAGTCAGTGCTGCAGGGCAAACTGACCAGACTGGCTGTACAGATCGGGAAAGCTGGTGAGGAACACACACACACACACACACACACACACACACACACACACACACACACACACACCATATTAGCTTCATGTCCGTGTATCCAGGATATGAGTTTTTTTTCTAGGATGGCAAAGGCATGACCTGCCCTACTTTGCCTTAATCTGCCTAACCCACCTCACTCCTCTTGCCTAAACTTAACCAACCCAACCAACGAAGGCAACGAACACTAGCCAATTAGAGGGAGAATTGGGTGGTTCGTGCCTTCATCATGTAAGACAAAAAAAAAAGATGTCCAGGACAGGTTTAGCTTAGCACAAAGACTGGAAGCAGGGGGAAACTTCCAACGGCTTCAAAGTGAATTCACATCGGTTTATTTATGGCGCACATTGAAAACAACAAGTGTTTTACCAAAATAAATAGGTAGCCATGCTGTCGTTGTGTGATTAAAGCTTTAGTTGGTAACTTTTGTAAAAAAAAAAAAACTTTTCATATTTATCAAACTGACACTACATCCACACATCTGAGACAGATAGGAGCCAAAGAGTCTGAGAAAATTTGCTCCAGCTGACAGGTGGTGCATGGTTGTTGGCTTGACTGTCTCCAACATGGCGGCCGGGTCACCAACTTTTTCATTTTAGCCAAGGCAGCTTTATTTGTATAGCTCATTTCATACGCCAAGGTAATTTAAAGTGCTTTACAGAGCAATAAAATATAAAACATAATAAAGGATACAGATGTACAATAAAAAGTAAAGAGAAAAAAAAGATGTAAAAGGTCAAATTAATTACCAAATGATTTACAATTAAAAAGAAAAAAATCATTATTAAAAATAGCAAAAGTACAGACAAGAGGTGCAAAGATAATAAGATTATCTAAAATGATTTAAATTTGAGTTTAAAAATAAGTTTGCAGTCATAACAGGGTGGAGTAGGCAGTGTAAAAAGGATTGTGTTTAGTTTAGTTTAGTTTATTTTGCACAGTTTAAAAATACACAAGAATAACAGATAAATAGTACATAGTGCAGGAAGAGGCGAAAAACCCAGTAGGCTTATTTGAAGCCTCCACCTAAATTTTAAAATTTCACAATGTTATGTAGAGCACAAAATTAACATACAAAAAATGATGATGGCAAACTAAATATACAAAATATATATTGTCATAAAAATAATAAAAATCAAAATAAATACATATGAATGTGAATGTGTGATGTGTGTGTATATGAGTGTTTGGAATGGACTCATGAGTAAACAATAATGGTACATGTGAGTGACACAAAAACAAACAAATTAAATAAAGTAAAATAAGACCCAGATACATGAACAATAATACATTAGGGAAAATCGTTACAATACAGCAGTTAAATGGTCTTTTAAACATCTTTTGTAACATTTTAAAGAGGAAGATTTTTTTACCAGGTGGAAAAAACCATTCCATGATTTATTGCCCCTAAATCTTATCGAAAATTGACCTCTACGAGTGAGAAATTTAGGAGGATGAAGATCTGAGGAGTGGCGTGTTGAGTAAGAGTGAATCTGTGAATTTGATTTAAAGTAAGTCTTAAACTGCTCAGGAATATTCCCTTCCCTTAACTGAATTTTATAAACAAAAACACATATTTTAAAAATATTAATATCATAAATAGTAAGAATCTGCAGTTTATGAAATAGAGGAGCAGGAGCAGTTTAACTTTGACTTGAAAGTGGTCTCTAACATGATCTGGGAGGTTATTCCAGGTTTGTGCTACGTGATAACAAAATGCTGCTTCACCATGTTTTATTCTAACTCTTGGGACGGTCAGTAGGCCGCCCCCAGATGTCCGAAGGGCCCCAGAAGGTTCATATATCACAAGCATGTCAGAGATATATCTGGGCGCTGAACCACAGAGTGATTTATACACAGCTTAACAGTACACTATAATATGTTTATGAAAACATCTGAGGCAAGAAATAGGCAATGCAGTAACAGAATCTGGATTCATATTTGAAGCCATTTTATGCTCTCATCGTAAAGTCGGTCTCATCGTTGCATGGAATGTAGTTGCTTGCACGTAGCATCAAATCTGACATGCAGCCTGGGCTCGACTGGAAATTAACTTAACTGCAGTTTTGGGAGCTCTTATTAGCAGTTGCCCTTATGTGATCAACCTATGATCTAACTTGCAAACAAGAACTACTGATTTGCCAAACCTTCAGATTTTATTTTGTAGTAACAAAGTAACAAAAGTGATGAGGACATTAAAATACTTTTACTCCAATACATTTCAATGTATTGGAGTAAAAGTATTCATTTTATTTAGGAAATGTTGTGAAGTAAAAGTGGAAGTTGGCAGAAATATAAAAAATACTTCAGTATTCCTGCTTCATTACATTACACCACTGCTAAACACAAAGCACAGCCGAGGCTGATGGGACTGCTATTAATTTTACATTTACTTGCAGTGAAATGTTGACCTAGTGAATGCTACAAATGAAAAGAGGTCACCAAAGTCATTATGATTCATCCTGAGGGGAGATATAAATGACTGAACCAACCTGTTCATTTGGTTGTGACCTCTTAGCTGCCTATTGTGTGAGTATGTGGAGGGTGTGGGGACAGACGGGACAATGACTCTGAACGCAGCACATTTATCTCAGGTTGATGCGTTTTGTTTACTGCCACATAAGAGAATCAACAGTCTGACCATGTCTGATGGCGTCTCTTTGCTGGCATCTGTGAAGGCTTGTTAAAGATCGGTACATTACAGCCACAAGGCTGAATTTGCAGAAACAGGGAGTCTCCAGCCACAATTCAGAGACACAGTTCTTAAAAATGCACAATATCAAAGCCTCGTAAAACTGATGAATGATTAATGGAGAGTGTGTTGGGTGTTGTTGGGGGAAACCTGATCCTGCAGAGTCACTGGTCACACTTTAATCTGCTTTACACTGAGCTGCTGCTCGTTTCATCCTTTAGGTGGAACATTTAACCTGAAGAAAGTACTTAAACTTCTAAATATGCTGAAGAACTGTTAACAAGTCATTGTTTGGTGTCCAGGTTTGAGCTCTGTCTTAACTGAAGCCAGTCAGATAGCTAACATGACAACATGTAAATCAAACATCTTTAGAGTCTTTTGATGGAGCTAGATATCAGTTTCCCTCTGCTTCCAGTCTTTTTGCTAAGCTAGGCTAACACATCCTGGTTATCTGATAACCATCTTCTCATCTGACTCTGAGGAAGACAAAGAACAAGAGAAAAAAAATGTAGGACTGTTCCTTTAATAGCGCACAGAGCGATCAGGCAGTGAAGAGGCTGAGGGTCAGAATGCACTCAGTTTTATTGGGAACATGATTCATCCCAGAATTGAAGGTACTTTCTGTGTCATTTCAATTGACCTTAATACACTGAGGGGCTTTCAGGACAGGGTGGGGGGTGGAGGGTGGAGGGGTGGGGCAGCAGTCACGACCAGCTCCAGTTATAAACCGTAAAAATAGAATTTGGGCCAAAACCCTTCACAGGAGGTGACGGACAGGAGAGGTGAACCGAAAACACAAGCAGCAGACCTCTCTGTTTCACCTGTTTATGATGTTCCCCTCAGGATGTTATCTGACTTACAGGCAAATATTTATTGGCCGAATATTACAGGCAAATTTTTCATTTGCCTCGTTAAGTGCCAGGGTTTCCTGTTATTATTTTTACTTTTGTTTTGCATCCAGACCTCACTGCCTTGCTCACATATAAGCCAATAATACTTTTTTGGCTTTGATTTAACCAGAATTCCTCTGTGATTTTAGTGTGCTTTAAAAGCCTGGTATGTTTAAATGTGCATTCAGTCATCAGTCAAGTCAAAAACTGAAGATTTAATGCTTTCCCAAACACAAAGGTCTGCAACTTTTTGCAGCTTTTTTATGCTATTTTTGCCTTTATTTGATCATTGGTATTCAAGACAGACAGAAATCATGGAGAGAGAGCAAAGGAGATAACATGCAACAAAGTCTGAAATCAAACCAAAGACACTGTGTTTTCACAATATGTGTCTTAGAGCCTGTTAACACCTGATACTAATGTGTGTTTCGTTGATCTGAACACAAGTGAACAGCAAAGAAACATCAGTGTTCACACCTGTGTCTATCATGCGTCTCCAGCTGATCACCTGTCTTTAGATTTTGTTGCTGCCTACGTCACTTATGCGAGAGGGTTAAAGGACCCTGCACACAGGTATTACGTCCACACTCTCAGTAGCTGCTCGCTAGCATGCTCGCCAGTCACATTAGCAGTTATGTCAGAACAACTGAAGACATTGCTGTCACCAGAGTTTAGCAGGTCTCCTTTAATAGAGCAAAACAATGGACGGTCATGCAGTAGTTTGTCTAACCTGCTGTAAAATGGGCAATTTATAGAGCGTTGGCGCGCTGACTCTAACACGACCACCACGACCTGTGCTTGTGTTTAACCTCTGCTTGTTCCAACCAGGTCTGATCATGTCGGCTGTGACCGTCATCATCCTCATCCTCTACTTTGTGATCAACACCTTTGGGATCCAGGGCCGGGCCTGGGTGGCCGAGTGCACCCCCATCTACATCCAGTACTTTGTCAAGTTCTTCATTATCGGTGTGACCGTGCTGGTGGTGGCTGTTCCTGAGGGGCTGCCGCTCGCTGTCACCATCTCTCTGGCTTATTCTGTTAAGGTAAGCAGGGCGGGAAGCGAATAAGTGATGTTCGTTAAGAGTGAGTGTAGAGGAACTACACGTACTCATTTCATTAAGTTGAGTAGTTTTCAAAATTATGTTTAAACACAAACCTAAGCCTCCAACCTCGCTCTCTATATTCTAGAAAATGATGAAGGACAACAACCTGGTGCGTCACTTGGATGCCTGTGAGACCATGGGCAACGCCACGGCAATCTGCTCAGACAAGACAGGAACGTTGACAATGAACCGCATGACAGTGGTGCAGGCGTACATCGGCGACACGCACTACAAAACAGTCCCTGAACCTGATGTCATCAAACCAGAGACTCTGGAAGTTATGGTCAACAGCATCTCCATCAACTCAGCGTACACCACCAAGATCCTGGTGAGACCTTCATCGTCACAGCTCTGCCACACCACGACTATAACATCAGTCTAAATTTAATCTAAACATTAATCATGAAACCCAGACTAATAAGAGCTCAAACCTACACACTTGCCCAATCGCGCTACTCACCACATCACTGCTGATCGCCACAGAAGACAATGAATATAAAGGGGTGGCATCACAGTGTGTATACATTCAGCAGGCTATATCTTCAGTAGCTAGCTAGCTAACCCTACACCATTTCAGGGTTTGATTTTAGCTTCGGAACAGGGAAGAAATGTATATCTTTTTCCAACCTCTCCAGGTAACGAGTATCATTAATACACGACGAGCACAACATTTAGCTCCAAATCCACAAAACCAGCCTGAAAATGAAGGAAATCTGCAACGACTGCATTAGAGTCAATGGAGCACAGCTGTGTTGTTGTTAGACCCTGGTCTGAGCCAGCCTGATACTGCGTTATGATTGGCCAGTCTGCGTCCAGAGGCAGCACTTAGTGAAGGGTCAGTTGACATACAAATGGTCATTTTTGGGGTGCATTCCTTTAACGCTGCCTCTTGTCTCAGACGACCTGCCCTGGTGACAGATGCAGCTCACAGGACAATTTCATAAGGATCTTTTTTTTCCTAACTCAGCATGCAAACATATCTTTTAATTTGATCCCTTTTAGATTTCCTCCCAGTCTTTTATTTTATGGTCACCATTTATTTTGCACTTTAGCAGCGCTTAAACTGGCAACTTGTCAGCTGATTAGCTGCTCAGCTACAATTGCTGTTCAAGGGAGAGTTTGAGTGAACAGCCCATTAATGTGAAATAGCTACAGCTGATATAATCTGCTCTCTGCAAAATGTATTCATCAGAAAAAGCAACAGTCTAAAAAAGAACCCAAAGAACAGAGATTGGCCTCTGAGCTCGCTGTATTTGGATATTGTAGATAATTGAAACACCAGCTGCCACAGTCTAACTGCAGGTTAGCTTCTGTTCTCCTCTGATTCATTACTTATTGTGTGAGGGATCTGACATTCATTAAAATCAAACACACGCAGAAGTGGTCCTAGTGCTCCCTCTCGCCTGTGATGACACAAAACTAATTTTAAACTCTGAACATCACATCACACCCAAACCTTTTGTCCCTCATCAGCCACCAGAGAAAGAAGGCGGCCTGCCCCGCCATGTGGGCAACAAGACCGAGTGCGCTCTGCTGGGCCTGGTGCTGGAGCTGAAGAGGGACTACCAGCCAATCAGAGAGGAGATCCCCGAAGAGAAACTCTACAAGGTCTACACCTTCAACTCCTCCCGCAAGTCCATGAGCACGGTGCTGAAGAATGCTGATGGAGGTTATCGCATGTACAGTAAAGGAGCATCAGAGATCGTCCTGAGGAAGTAAGACAACACCAAATAAAACTGAAAATGTCTGAGAACGGTGGATGAGTATCATTTCTAATAATCTCCTTCTGTCTCTCCCTCCTCTCCCAGATGTTCTCGTATCTTGGACGCCCAGGGTCAGCCCCGCATCTTCAAGCCAAAGGACCGTGACGAGATGGTGCGCAAGGTGATTGAGCCGATGGCGTGCGACGGGCTCAGGACCATCTGCGTGGCTTTCAGGGACTTCCCCGCTGAAGCTGGAGAGCCGAACTGGGACAACGAGAATGAAATCCTGAACGACCTCACCTGCATCGTCGTGGTCGGCATCGAGGACCCCGTCAGACCTGAGGTACAGAAAACTCTCCTGTAACTAAAATTTAAGTAAATTTAAGTCTGGAAAGTAGGGGTGTTATTACAGGAGTGTATCATGCATCATAGGTTTAAACTTGCAGGAGTGTCGGCGGCCAGACTTCTGCTTAATTTGCGTCAAACTGGACGTCAGAGTCGGGTGCCTTTAATTAGCACGACTGAGTATCAAAACTGATCTGTCATTTGATAGGCCACAACTCATTGATACTTGAGTCCCTTCAGCCTGAGGGTGGCGCGAGGGCTGGGCAATGTGTCGATCTTAAATCAATATCATGATATGTGACTAGATATCTATTGAATTTTGAAAATCCTTAATGTCATAAGTGTTGTCTTTTCCTGGTTTTAAAGGCTGCATCACAGTAAAGTGAATGGTACTCAAAGACACTTTACATAGGTTAAAACGATCATTAAAATAAAGTACACTAAAAATGTATAACACACATGATTCATACATTAAAGGCAGTTTTGAAAAGGTGAGTTTTGATCAGTGATTTGAACTGGGACACGTCATTGTAGTCCTGATTGTTATTGGGGAAAGTTCCAGAGGGAGGGGGAGACTCTGAAGGGGACTCTGTCACCCCGAGTCTGGCGCTTGGTCCTGAGTGATGGAGACAGGAAGTTGGCAACAGAGGAGTGGAGCCTGTGGGAAGGAGAGTGACAGTGGAGGTCAGTCGGTGAGGTAGGAGGGGGTCTGGTTACGTAGGGCTTTGTGACTGAGGAGGACTTTGAATCGGATCCAATGTAGCTCAGAGAGTGGAGGTACTGTAGGACAGAGGTGATGTGATCACAGGAGCGGGAATGGGTGAGCAGACGAGCAGCTCAGCCCCATGTGCTCCCCAAAAATAAGTTCTAAGTGGGGAGTAGTTTACATAGGTAAAAACAGGGTTCACAATACAGGGAGCTATGTGAAGCTCGGCTCCGCAGAAAGACGCATTTGTTAAAGGCAAGGGATCTGTGAAATATCGGTCTGGTCTGTTTAAGTAAAGCAAACTATCGCCTGTCCACTGTGCAGTCGTATTTTTATTGTTTTACAAAGGAGAGCCATAAAAAAGTAGTTACAGTGAATGGCTTTGTGTTTGTTGTCTCATGAATTATAATGCATGATAGTATATTTTTTCACATGCACACACAATACCCTCCCACTATCTAACCCTGAATCATAGGGCTCCCCTTAAAGCCACAATGTATTTCAAACCCTGAGTAAAAATCTGCAGTAAATTTAAGGCTGATGATCAGTGTTTGTAGTCTGCAGCTGTTTGCAGTGACACATAAATGAATTTGGCTGATTTCGAAATGTCCTGCATGCTCTGTAGGCATGAAGCAGAGTCACTGACGTTCATTTTATTGCTCAAAGAACATAAGAGAACAGAGAGAACATGGAGCTGAGGAGTGTAACTGAACTGCTCTGACAGGGCTGCTCATAATTATATTAAAGTGTTTGTGTTGTGTGAGGGGAAAATGTTGGGATGAAAACATTCAATAGTCCATGACAGAGCTGAGATAAACCAACATAATTTCCCAAACAGGAGCTCTGAAGTGAGTCGTGGTCAGGTGTGCAGGTGCTCTCAAGTGTTAAATGAAGCCTGTAATGAAGCTCAGACGGCGTCAGTGTTGCTGCCTGCTGCTTTAATGTCAGAGCACAGAGATCACAGACAGGATGGAAATAACCGGGGAGCAGCAGGATTCAGTTTATCTCTACATGACCTGTGATGTGACGGACACAGTGTTTCAGCTTTTAGGCTCATAATTCATATTCCTATTCTAAAACATGAAGCATGTATGTGGCTGTGACCTGACGGCTTCAGTCTGCACTCTCACTGCACAAATACTTAAACTGTTTAAGGGACGTCTTCAAAAGGCGAGAGGCGAGAGACCTTGTTTAGCAATTAAAGGGTAACTTCTGTATTTTTCAACCCGGACCCTGTTTTATCATGTTTTTGTGTCAAAGTGAGAAATGGGAACACCAAGTTTTCAACTTGGTCCAGTATTGAGCAGTGAAACAGGCTGCAATGTAACCACTTGTGGCATTTGTGTACAACGTGCGTCTACTCAAAGTGCTTGTTTCTGCCACTGACAGGCTCTGATTATTTTTATATGTGTCTGATAACATTATGGAAAGGATCCCTGCAGAGAGAGACCTTTTTGTTAAAGAATAAGATCCTTTTTGTTCAACCAGAAACAACTCAAAAATCTCCATCTCTAAACCACCAGACTCCATTTATGTAAGCAGTAATTTAAGTATGTATAGCACCAGCATATTTTCACATCTAACTGGGTGAATTCAGGGTTTCTTACAACCAAACCAGAGTTGATGATTGTTGAAACAGTTTAAAGATGAACCAAGACCTTTTTTGTGAGTTTTATTTTATTCCTGTCAGCTTTGAATGAATTATACTTTATGATCATAAAATTACTGTATATTTAAATGGAGCCAGGTGGGTTTGGTAAAAAGCTTTTTGGGGGCTGTTTCTGGTGGGGGAAAAGGATCTTACTCCCTTACTCCTTAACCAAAAGGCCCTCCTCTGTAGGGATCCTTTTCATAATGTTGTCAGACTTAGAATAAATAATCTGAGCATGTCAGTGACGAAAATATCACTTTGAATGAACATATATTAAGGGTGCGTATACCCTGAGTAGTTACATTGCTACTTGTTTCACTCGATACTGGACCGGTTTCAAAAAATATTTTTCCTATTAGTCACTTAGATACAAAACAAGGGCAAATAGAGCTCAGGTTGAAATATACCAAAGTTACCCTTTAATGGCCATGGATCATCATTATCAGGGGCGTAGCACCAAAATCTTGGCCCTATTCATAAGCAGTCTCCCTGTCTCCTTCCCCCTTCCCTCCTTTTCTTGCAGAGAGTGTCTTGTATGAAGTCAGTTTGCGTTCTTGCCCTTTATTTTCTTTCTCTTTTTTTAAGAACCCTGATTCCCTTTTCATGGGACAAGACATAACAGTGAAGTTGTTGCTCCAGCTGCTTGAGCACTCACTCACTTGGCTCTAGGTGTGTTTAGAGATGAATCCTAGAGCGGCGGCGGACTAACCCATTTTGTGCCTTGAAGGGTTGAGAGGACCCTCAGAGAGCTTCCACTATTTTTTTAATCATACAAAGTTCAGTCTTTAAACTGGATTATTCAGCCAGTTTTAATTTAGTTATGGCACTAATTGTTACAAATAAATCAACCTTTTCATTCCAGGCTTAAAGGGCCCCTTTTTCCAATGGGGCCTTGGATAATCAGTCCCACTTTTCCCCCCTCTGCAATGCCCCTGATCATCATCATGCCAGGATACACAGCTGAACGATGTCCAGCAATGACACACAGCACAGCAGCCTGAATCAGCCTCGACTGCTCCCTCTGTCTGTATGGTGCACCTGGTGTGCTCCAGGTGTGTCAAATGACCCGTTCTGAAGCTGCACCCCCCTCAGTTACTGCTGCTACGCCTGGCTGCTTCTTTCTTGTGCAGCAAATGTTCAGTTTACAGTGACAACATGACAGCATCAGAATTCATGGTCATTTTTGAAACAGTTGGTCCTTGACTGAGCTTAAGTATGTTCCTGTATTCTCCAACCATCTCACTCACAGGGAAAATGTTTATCATACTGACAGTCCCTCCGCTTCGCTCTTTCTCTCAGTCCAGGCTCCCCTCTGTGTGAATCAAAGATGTGATGCGTGTTTGTATTTGTCAGCAACACAGAACTCCTGTTGGTCTCTTGGTCAAATGCCAGCCGAGCCACCCGTTGAGCAGACGAAGTAGCCAACAGCTTTCTGATTGTCCACTGACCGTTATGTCACCATGGACTCCTCGCAGATGTCTGTCTGTTTGTGTCTCTGTTTGTCCACTCTATTATCTGAGATGAATGAGGTCCCAGTCAGGAGGGGATAAAGGCAGCATGAGTGGGATCTCAGGTAATATCTGCTGCAGCTGTTGCAGGATGAGTCCCACGTGTTGGCATCTGGAGACGTGATTCTGAATCTGTTTTATCATGCATCACTTCAGGAAAGTTAATCCATCTGAAAGACTCGACATCAGGCAGTCTCACTAGGTTTGAAGCTGATTGAGCTTCTTTTAAATTATCTGTAAACCGAAGTATAAATCACGACAAGAAGCTGGCGAGTTTCTCCTCAACATCTGTGCTCATCTTTCAGGTCTCATGATGTTTCTTTTTTTCCTGACACTCTTCCAGGTACCTGAGGCTATTGCTAAGTGCCAGCGCGCAGGCATCACTGTACGCATGGTCACCGGAGACAACATCAACACCGCCCGTGCCATCGCAACCAAGTGTGGCATCCTGCTGCCTGGGGAGGACTTCCTGTGTCTGGAGGGCAAAGAGTTCAACCAGCAGATCAGAAACGACCAGGGAGAGGTGAGACCAGGGCAGAAATGTTTTACTCAAGTTTACTGCAGACTACAAATTAAAATATTATCTAAAGCTACGTGTTTTTTTTTTTTACACGACTCCAGAATTCACAGCCTTGAATTTCTTTTCAATTATTGCTCAATATATCAATGACAGAATAAAGCTACAGTAAGCCGATATCTGCTGATTTATCAGTCCTGCTCTCGTTTAACTGCTGCATCAGAGTTCTGTTTTTCACTTCCTGTCCAACGTCAGTCCAGTATGCTGCAGTGTTTTAATCCTGGTCTGATCAGTGGCTGGTTTCTGAGAGTCATAAATTTAAATTTGTAATTTATAAATTAATTATTGTTTTGTGCCCAAAACTAAAAGTTTCTCTATTATACTAGAGAATGATACTTAGAGGTGGATGACAGGAGGGTTTTATACTCTCATGCTTTAATTACACAGGCAGGGATTGTGATTTGGCACACAATGGACCTCATGCAGCAACTTTCTCCTAAATTTCTGTCATATTCTTTCTTAATTTTCTGGTAAGAGAAAATAGTCAACTTTTAACCATCCAGATCTGTTCTTACCCAGGTGTGCTGAATATTGAATCCTTCTTGACCATAAATCACCTATTAGCATAGGTAACGCCCCCTGAACATTATATAAGGTCAGGTGTTGTGCCATATGCAAAGACTCTGTCACATGCCCAAGAATTGGAGAGATGTCACCAACAAAAAGGCTGTAAGAAGAAGAAGAACTTCAGTAAAACTGACATACTGTTCAATGAACTTAAACAAAGTAAATATCATTTTCCAGAGTGTCAGCACTGGTGTTACAAGAAAACCAAAAACCCAGCAATGACAAAACACCAGCTGTGTCAGCAGCGGTGGTGGAGAAAGTGTTCAGATCCTTTCCTTGAGTGAAGTACTAATACCACACCGTAAAAAGACTTTGCTACAAGTAAAAACATTAAAAATGTTACATAAGTAAATGTGTGTAAGTACGATCAGGAAAATGTATAAAAAGTAAAAATACAAGTTTAAATAAATGTATTAAATCTATATCATTAAAAGGAAAAGCAGCAAGTGCTCACACATATGAGAATCTGGAAACATGACTCTGAAGTGTAGTGGAGGAGAAGGAGAAAGTGGCATGAGATTAAAATACTCAAGTAAAAAGTAAAAGTACCTCAAATTTGTATTTTAGTACAATACTTGAGTAAATGTACTTAATTACATTCCAGCACAGCTCAACAAAGGGATGCACAGTAACTGAAACTACATTAATTTGGATCTGTAGGCCAAGTATGGTAATTTTTTAGCCCTGAAATGTAATTATCAAATCATTATACTTACTCTAAAACATAATCATCTAGATTCAGTTTTATGATATTTATGCATTTTTTAAAAAAAAAAAATGTTCCAAAAATCTTATTTTTCCTTGTACTGGGCAACAATGTATGAACTGTGAAATCAAGAAGTTTTTCTTTTATCTTGTGACGAAGTCTCAACCACTCATAAAATTATCTCGTGCCTAGTGAAGAGCAAAAATAAAAAAATACTGGTGAATCCCAAACATTAATGGGTACTAACAAAACATGAACAAATTGTGGAAACATAATGTTTACTTTTATTTATCATAATGTTTACGTTTATATAATGTTTACTTTTTTAACTACCAATGTAACTATTTTTCTTGTTCTGCATTTCTAGGTGGAACAAGAACGTCTGGACAAAGTTTGGCCCAAACTGCGCGTTCTGGCTCGTTCCTCGCCGACAGACAAACACACTCTGGTCAAAGGTGGGTTCAGTTTAATATGATGTGTACTGTTTAGCATGTGTAAAGGCTGCTTACATGTTTATTTGTTCTTTTGTACAAGGTGAGATAACTGGAGTTTTAAAGGGACAGTGCAACACAAAATCAAATATGCATGCACAGTAAGTTTGGCAGAAAGAAAATAGTTCCAACATGAAACTGCTCACAACAAGGTCTGTGGATTATCTTGAGTAACCTGGTCATGATTTCTAGAAACAGACATTGCTGTTGAGTTTTTTAAATATATTTTTGGGTGCTTTGAGCACCACAAGCTGAGTGCCATCTAGCGCCTTTATATTGGAGAGAAGGCAGACATCTCTACAGCTGATATCTCCAACACTCACACCAAAACATTCTATGGTTAGAGGAATAATATGTATTTTTGATTTGAGGTGAACTGTCCCTTTAAAGAAACTCTCATATTGTTAAACTCTAATTGAACAACAGTCAACAGTTGTGACCTGTTTGAGTTTTTAAAAATTAATTTGTTCTTGTTTCTGTGATGTTCACACACTCATTGAAATGGAGAATTGTTGTTGTTGATCAGGAATCATCGACAGCACAGTGGGTGAGACCCGACAGGTGGTGGCAGTGACAGGAGACGGTACCAACGACGGCCCCGCCCTCAAGAAAGCTGATGTTGGCTTTGCCATGGTAACCACATCTTCGTATTTTCACCTTTGTTATTCCACAGCTCGTCACTGCTTCGCTCACCTGCTGCTCCAGTCTGCTCTACATCCTTACCAAAACAAAAAAAAAACCAGTTAATTACATTTTTAATGCAGTCAATAAAAACAGGGTATTTTCTCTGAGCGTCATCCACAATACCTCCTGAGCTTAATGCCATGGATTCATTAAGATAGCTGTGAAATGGAAAAATCAATCAATTAATGTTGAGTCTGGATGCTCATCCATGGGGTCCCACTCTGCTGCTATGTTACTGATGTTATTCTCCAAACACCAACACACACAGAGGGACCAGCTCTGTCTTTATATTTTATTTTATGTCTTATTTACAGTCAATAATATCAGTCTTACATCATGGTCACAGAAAGTTAATCATAAATCAGCTAACAAACCTGATCCCTGTTCTCAGTCCTTTAAAGGACCAGGCCGTGCTCGTATGTTTCAGACTTTTAGATGTATTTTTTCCTCCACTTTCAGGAATCTATCGGTTTCTATTCATTTCTGTACAATAAGAGTTTTTGTTTTTCACAATATCTGCCATAGAACATGTACAGCAGCAGGGCTGGACCAAATGCTGATTTTTTTTAAATTTTTTTTTTACATTTAAAGCTACTGTTGAGGGTCTCAAAGCTTTGAATATCTGTCATTATATTTAATGACATCGTCACCCTAAAAAACAAAAGAAATCCAGGAACAGAATCCTTAATTTGAATAAAGTGGTTCATCAGATTTAAATAAGTTTGTCTTTTTTTAATTAAATCAACTCTTTTAATAAATAAATGTAACATCGGGGTGTCTGCAGGTCCTTAAAAAGTCTTAAATAGTCTTAAATTTGAATTTGTGAAGTCTTAACCACTACAAACATTTAATCTAATTTCATTCAGCCATATTTTAATTTCTTTTTTTGAAAATAAGTGAAGACGTTCTATGTGAAAGTCACATTTCTAATGTTACAAATCTTTAAAAACTAGAATACTGTCATTTTACTTCATACCTGCACTCACCTGTTGGCAAAATATAGATTGACTTAACTCACTCTATATTCCTACATAACACTTACCTCTGCACAAAACCACATGTATGCTACTTACCTGCAATGCTGCGGTGCTTGAATAAATAAAACATAATTTGTCCAAAAATCTGTCCTAAATGTGACTAAAAGGTGTCTTGAATGGGTCTTAAAAAGCATTAAATTTAACTGTCTGATAGACACCCTGATTATATGGTGAAGTTAGACTGCTGCTTTACCGCCTCTTTAATACAGGTGTGTGTCTCCCTCTGTGTGAGGCAAGCAGGAGAGCAAACAATTTTTTTTTACCAAAGTGGAAATTATATTTTTGAAAGGCTAAGCGCAAACAAATATGAATTGAATCAGAATATTTTGTTTAAAACATGTTGTTACTTTTGGAAATGTTATTGGAAATGTTTGGATCACACAAGTTGGAAACAATCCTACACAGCCACCACTGGAACCCAATCCTACAATTAAATTAATACTAATAATATTAGTGTGGCCTCTTTGTGTGCAACCGTGCAGCAATACTGGGTTTAAACAGAATAAATAGACATGGGGGGAAAAAACGCTGTGCAGCTTTCGAGTGTTAATTTGGAATTCAAATGTCGATGTTGTGAATGAAGCGTCAAAGCTTTGAAGTATTTGGTACAGCCCTATAAAAGCACTTAGCAGCCAAATTCTTCCATTACTGAGAGCCCAACATAGTCTGGAAATAATAATATGACATGCCTGTCTGAAACATGTAGTGACTGTGATTAAAATGAGGAGTTTGTGGGCTCTGGTGAATCAAAGGGTTAAACACAGTTGTGAACTAGCAGCAGCAGCACATGAGTTCCCCCGAGAAACACCTCTGAAATACAGACAAAGGCACTGATTGAAGCGGCTCTGCCTCCCGTCAGTGTTTATGATGAATGAATGTTTTACTTGCTGCTGATCAGAAAATATTCAAAAAGTGTCGCCTCTCCCAGCCGATGCCAGAACACAAAGATTTACACTGAACCCGGCTGATCAGCTGATATTAGAGCCGACGCTGATAAACTAAAAGCGCAGTGCAGGGCCTGTGGATGAGCCGAGTAACATCAGCCGCCGCCTCTGAGTGTTGTTGTGACCTTTGTTTACTGAGCAAAGTCATCTGAACACCAGAGCCTCCTGCAGGCTGCTGAGCAGCTGCTCTGCTGTCAAACAACAATCTGACAACAGTTACTGTTCCCAAACACATCACAGGGCCAGGCTGGGGATTTAAACCAGTGACCTTTCAGTCCTAATGTGTCCCATTTGGAATATTTTCAGTTTGCACCCATGTGTCCCAGTTCAATTATCACCTGTTCAGCTGGAAAACAGAGAGCGATCCACCTCCGTCTGTCTGGGAGAGGCTGCCTCTGCGGAGAGACACAGCGACTCACATCACAGCTTCTGCTAACACGACACTCTTTCTCCTGTTTTAATTTGTGTCAGATAATTGGGTTTAAAATATTGTCACTTAAAGCTTTGTACACTCAAGCTGCATTATCCTTTAAACAAGAGGCCACTGGCCGGGCTGTTCTCATTGTTCTCTCCAAAAAAGAACCTCCAGTATTTTTTAACAGTAAATTTCAACTGTATCCACTCTGAAACTGAGCAGCTGGTTTTCCCCTCTCCTCTCCTTCATTCCTGTAAAACTGCTTTGCAGGTACAGAAGAAAAATACTGCTGAGAACAGCAGCTCTGTCCTGCAGATGACACAGGAAACAGTCACATTAAAGCTCCAAGAATAACAATCATAAACTCATTAAAATGTGCCTTTTTAGCTTGTGACCCATCTGTCTGAAATCCTAACCCAGGATCTGCTCCTTTTTATCAGGGAATCGCCGGCACAGATGTGGCAAAGGAGGCTTCTGACATCATCCTGACTGACGACAACTTCACCAGCATCGTCAAGGCCGTCATGTGGGGAAGAAACGTCTACGACAGCATCTCGAAGTTCCTGCAGTTCCAGCTGACTGTCAACGTGGTGGCCGTGATCGTGGCTTTCACCGGTGCCTGCATCACACAGGTAGGCTGAAGGCCTGAAGGCTGCACGTTAATGTGGGATCGCTGTTTATGCTATCATCACAGCTGCTTAAACACCAGGATGCCAAACTCACCAGACTCCATTTAAATAAACAGTCATTTAAGTGTGTATGAAGCCAGAATATTTTCACATCTAACTGGGTGAATTCAGGGTTTATTTCAACCAAACCAGAGCTGGTGAGACGAACCAGGGTGGTTTTTGGTGAGTTTTAGTTTGTTTCTGCTGACTTTAGGTTACGTATGTTTTGTGATGATAAAAGGACTGTTTATTTAAATGAAGTCTGGTGAGGCTGGTGATGGCAATTTCAGGGCTGTTTCTGGTTAAACAAAGTGGATCTTAAACCCACCAAACACGTTCAGTATGGTACCTTTGGAACCAAAAGTAACCCTTCAGACATGGTACCTAGACCTTAGTATTTCCACTGCAAACAGTACTCTTAAATGTGGGCGGGGTTGATGTTACTCACTGTATTTCCTGGCTCTTCACCAGTGACACAGATGGAAGTCTGCACCTCGTTTATCGTCCACAGAACAAGACTGTACGCTGACATTTTCAGAACAAAATAAAACAGGCTGCAGTGAGTCTTTTTGTTTTATAGTTACAGTTTACTAATAAAACTCTCCACAGTATGAACAGTGGTTACATGAGCCTCAAAACCAGCCACAACTCAGCCCTGAGCAGAGTGACCGTCCTCTACTGACCAATCAGACTGCAGCGTTCACAGCTCCACCTTTTAGTACCAGATCTGTGTGCTAGGTACCCCAACAGTGGGGGGACCAATAATGGGGACGGTATTGAACGGTTCCATTGGTACCATCCACAACTTTTCACAGTGGAAACAGAAAAGCGCACTGAACTGAATTGAACTGCTCGGTGGAAACGGGGCTTTAATTATTAACCAATAGGTCTGTCTGTGTAGGGATCCTTTCCATGAATTGTCAGACACTTAGAAAAATAATCTGAACACGTAAGTGGATAAAACAAGCACTTTTATTGGTTGTAAATTGACGATGCACACATGCCCTGAGTGATTACACTGCAGCCTTTTTGTGGCTGCTTTCTATGGTGCACTCTCTCAAAACTGGACTGGTTTCCAAAATTGTTGCTTCTTTTAGTCACTTAGACACAAAAACAATGGAAAAAAGAGTCCAGTGTGGAAAAAATACAGACGTTACCCTTTAATATCACCAGGATGAAACGTCCCCTGTCCCGTACATTTGTCTGCTGGTTGAACCTGATTCAGGATGCACACGTGTTGTGCAACATGTTGGCTGCACTCAGCTGTTAGTAAATCAGTGTTTCTACCTTCTCTGTGGATTTTGATGATTGAACATGAACGGCAGCTCGTGTCTTGATGGTTATATTAAATTTTGAGGCTCGCTGTTGTGTTGATGCATTTGCTCTTCTGTGATTTTCATTCTGATCAAATCTCCACAGAAACAAGAAAATGAGAGTCATTTTTTGATGTGACCGTCACAGCGCTGTGAGGAGGCGAGGCGGCCGTGTCACATTTTTTTGTTTCATAATGTGTCTCTAATCAGGAAACTGAACTCCTGACACAATAAAAAAAGTAACTTGCGGCTGTGTATTAATTGAAAGGCTCACAGCTGGCAGGACAGATAACTACCTCGGCTGCAGAGTAGAGAGCTCAAAGTAGGCTAAGATACAGCCTGAAACCATGGCAACACGTCACCATCATAATCCTGGAATATAACAGGGCCTCAGCAGGTCTGTGGTCTCCGTGTTTATACTCACTGATCATCCAATGCTTGGTCTCTGTTAGGCCACTGACATGTTGGCACAGATCATTAAAACATGGTAAACTGATTCATGTCTTTATTGTACGTACAGAGGAATGTTTCAGGGGCGGAGGTTTGGGTTCACAAGTGGAGGGGGTCCAGTGAAATGTGCGTGTGTAAATGCTTGTTCCTGCATTTATGTGCATTTGAATCAGTCCAGCAGACAACACACTGGGATATAATTGGTTATTATTACAGTGCTGTGGAATGAAAAAAAACTTACTTAAAGGAATACTTCACCCCAAATGATCATTTGTGTATCAGTTACTGTACGTGCACACCAAGAGCTGCAAAAGCTGCAAAGGCGACCGCTTCAATTCATTTTCAATGGGCACCAGCGACCACGGCTGCAAAAGTTGCAAAGCTGTAAAGCGTCCGCATTTTGGTGACCAGAGCATCAGATGAAAGTTGGGGAGTCATAAACTTTATGCAAATTAGCCGACACATTTCGGCTGCAAATGACCAGCCAACAACTGAAAGTAGATGTCCATTGCTTGTGTGGAACCCAGAGAACATCCTCGGAAACTTTAGTTCACAGAGTTCTTTGTGATTCGAGCCTGTTTATATGTAGGGACCGAAACCAAAAGGAGCAGGCGTGGGAAACCGTGTTTGGGGTAGTTGGTTTGCCCGGTGAGTTGATATTGAGAAAGAATTTTTTAAAACTAGGGGCGAATACATCCATGCTAATATAACGCTGAGCTTGCTAATCTCCCTTGTTTCATGTGACTGTGACGATTTCTTTACTCATGTAGCCTAGCTGCTGGGGCTGGGCAGCCAACAAAGGTGCTGTGCTCCAGCCAGTAACCTGCTTTGCGGCTCCTTTAAATTGACAAGTAGGATCGAACATTTGAATGAATGACGTCTTGAGCGACTTGAGCTGCCAACAATATTTTGGATAGCAGCTTTGCAGCTTTTGCAGCTCTTGGTGATATTGAATTTGTGAAGAAATGTTTTGTCTAGCAGCCTCCACGCTGAGCGAAGAATCCAAAAACAGAGGAAATTCTTATTGAAGTAAAGGTCGTATCCGGTCGTTTGCTCAGTCGTTCCCAAACAGAAATATCTTTCTCTCAGGGAACTGAACTGAAACTGAAACTTATTTTTGTCCTCTTCAGAGCCAGACTCCATTGACAACAGCAATTTCACCTCACTGGACACTCACTGGTCTACAACTGCTTCAGTCAGTTTATTTGTTAGTGTTAATATGTGACTTTAGTGTTTTAGGGTATAAGTTTGAAGTCACACAGTAACATGCATGCACACACTGCACAAGTAATATACAAATAATAATACATTTTATTCATGTAGCGCTTTTTATGGCACTCAGAGACGCTTTTCAGAAGCTAAAACAATCATCAAATAGAATACACTAAAAATGTATAACACACAAAATAATTCACACACTCACTCACTTTGAAACCTGTGCACATTGGTTTGATTTCTTTTTAAAACATGGGAAGAAGTCAGTGAAAAACAACAGAAGAAATGACCCCAAAAAATAGCAAGACATTTGTAAAAAGAGAAAATGAAAAACAACAAAATTTGTAAAAACAAAAAGAAAAAGAAAAACGCTGCAAAATGTGCTGAAAAATTACAAAAACTCTAACATAATTTTAAAATAAATAAAATAATTATTAATATAGTTTTCCCAGGCTTTATTTTTTCCCTAGTTTTTTTTTAATAATTTAAAAAAAAATGTGCAATTTGGGGGACATTTCTTATGAAGTTGCTTTTTGCCTTTTTTCATGTTTTTTTAAAGAAACTGCATCAATTTGCTCAGGTTGTCAACGGTTTAAATATTTGCAAAAGGCGTCTGAAAGCCACGCAAGAAAAGTGATGTCGCTCCAGGCAGCTTCAAGCTGTTTTGAAAGGCTGAGTTTTGACGAGTGATTTGATTTGGGAGCGGTCGGTGCAGTCCTGAAAGTGTTTGGGGAGAAAGTTCCAGAGGGAGGGGGCGGTGTTGGAGGAGGCTCTGTCGCTCCAGGTCCCGTGCTTAGTCCTGACTGATGGAGACAGGAGGTTGGCATCAGAGGAGCAGAGGCTGAGCGAAGGAGAGTGGCAGTGGGGCAGGTCAGTGAGGCAGGAGGGGGCCTGGTCATGCAAGGCTTTGTGAGTGAGGACAAGGACTTTGAATTGGGTCTGGAGGACAGCGGTGGTGTGATCACGGGAGCACGAGCAGCAGGATTCTGAATGCACTGGATTTTGTGTGGGACTTTGGATGCTGTACCATAAAGAATGCTGTCTGGATGTGATGACGGCATGGATCAGAGCTTTTGCAGCACAGAGGGAGTGATGGGCGGAGACGAGCTGTGTTTTTTAGGTGGTAAAAGGCAGTTCTGGTGATTTGATTGATGTGGTGTTCGAAGACGAGGTTGCTGTCGAAAATAACTGAGGTTTCGGATGTGTGCGTAGGAATGCAGAGTGGAGTTATCAGTGGTTAGGCAGATGTTGTGACCGTGAGTGGCTTCAGATTTGGGGCCGATGATGCTCATATGGCACATGAAGTATTTCTTAAAAGGAAAACTCTGCTGATTTTACACATCCAATTGTGTTTACAAGTGTTTTGGGATTACTAGTGCATATGTGAAAGAAGCTTTATGTCTCCACAGGGAGCTGTGAAAAGTCTGGTAACTAACCTCAAGTGATGTCACTTGAGTCAGTGTTAGATAGGGCTGAAGACTCCACCTTTAAAATGGAAAAAAAACAGACAGAATGGAGCTTACCTTTACCTTTAGTTGCTGCTGGCATAACCTAGCAGGATCCCTTACCAAACTGTCTGAAATCCAAATCCATCGTTGGTAATGTAGGCGCGAGTTTTTGACAAGGAAAGAGAATGTTTGGAATGAAACAGATGAAATCTCTGGTTCTGCTGCAGTGATGTCAGTCTCCTTTTTTTGTGAATCTGTCTATCATGGAGCTCCTTGGCAGTGGAACATTAAGAACGCAAGCCATGTGACCGAGATGTCTTTGGTTTGCTTCCAGCTGTGGGACCTTTGTTGCCTGTCATAATCTCTTTCCGTCTCTCCAGTTCCAGTTTGACTCTGCACTTTAATCTGTCCAGTAAAGGTGAAAAACGGCCAATCGAAAAATATTAAAACGTGTTAAAGGAGTGTTAAATCTGTGCAGCAGTCTTTTAAAATTATGTTTAGTTTCCCTGATAGAGACCTGATACTGTATGACTGATAATGTTGCATTTGCATTTTTACTACAAAGACTGTCCTGTACTGTCATATGTTGAACTGATGTTCAATTCAGCATCTTTAAGGAGAACAGAAATATGACTTCTTTTTTTTTTCTCCTGGAAAACAAGCAGAGAACGTTGTTCTTTTTCAGTACTGTCTAGTTTCTGCATATGGCCTCAATAACATCCACCAATACATGTCCCAGTGGAAATACTCTCTTGGACGGATCCGGCAGCCAGAATATGCAGTAACATTGTGTTTCATTCAGCTCACATGTGCAGACATGTTTTTGAATCTCTCTGTCGAACTGGCTGGGGTCCAAAGGCAGACTCCACCAGTGGCTGCAGACACGTCATCATGAGGTGACAAACTTAAGAGAGTTGAGAATGAATGTGAAGTGGATTTTGGAGGTTTGCATGTAAAGTCAAGCCGCTGGTGAAGAACTGAGGTGAAGGAGCATTTGTTCAAGTTTAAAAGTATTTAATTTGAGAAGCAAAATCTGCACCTACAGTATCTTAAAGCTGTACTTTTCACAATGTGCTGAGATGGAGACGCGTTATTGGTCGTTGCTTATGTTTTCCTATTGTCTGTTTACTCACAGATTTTCACTTCTTCCTGTAAGTTAAACTCCTGACCTCTCCTCCTCCTCCTCTTCCTCCTGCAGGACTCCCCTCTGAAGGCCGTGCAGATGCTCTGGGTCAATCTCATCATGGACACTCTGGCTTCTCTCGCTCTGGCCACCGAGCCGCCCACCGAGTCTCTGCTGCTACGTAAACCATACGGCCGTGACAAGCCTCTTATCTCCAGGACCATGATGAAGAACATCCTGGGTCATGCCGTGTACCAGCTCGTCATTATCTTCACCCTACTCTTCGCTGGTGAGTTAAACCAAGTTTTAGAATTATTTTCCAGTTTGGAAAAAAAACAGTATGTGAATCCATTTTAGGGGAAGTCCATGCATAAAATATCTATTACTTTTTTTTGTTTCTCAGGCGAGACATTTTTTGACATCGATAGCGGACGCAACGCCCCCCTGCACTCGCCACCATCAGAGCACTACACCATCGTGTTCAACGTGTTTGTCATGATGCAGCTTTTCAACGAAATCAACGCCAGGAAGATCCACGGAGAGAGGAATGTGTTTGAGGGCGTCTACAGGAACCCCATCTTCTGCAGCGTCGTACTGGGCACCTTCGCCCTGCAGGTAACTCACCACCGCCATCATCATCATCATCAACTAATGCAGTGATTCCAAAACCTTTTCTCACTTGTTCTTGTTTTTTGAGATACTTAGATTAAAATATAGGTGTAAAAAAGATTAAATTGAATTTCTAATACGAAGGGAGGAAGGGGGTTTTCATATTCTGAGCTGCATGCTGACAAAAACCCAACCAGCCTCGACCTTAAAGGCCTGCCTGCACAAAAGACAAGGGCAGCGTGGCTTTTCTGAATCACTGCCCACAATGAACTTTCAAAGTCTTTCACATCAGGGCTTCTTGCAGCCCATCAAAGCAACACCTTGCCTAATATAAAGGCTGCCCCCACTAATGCCAGAAGAAATAATTATGTTTTTTAGCAAACATTAACCTTCAAGGAGAAACAACAAATGCTACACAGTAAATGCCACGCATTTAATGAGGTAATTGTTAAGATAGTAATCTATCAGCTAAATTAAAGCTAATTAGCTGATATGTTGCACTGCATCCACTCTCTGTATTGTCTGATGTGATTTGTAGCGTTTGTTATTTGGATTTGTTGTTTGCTTAAATGTTATTTTGTATTATGTGTATTTATGTGAAACAGTTTATGGCCTCGGACACGACAAATTTCATAATTTTTCAAATCAAATCAAATTAATTACAATATGAGATGTGTCACGATCCGTTTTACAAGTCGTTAAGACTAAGTTATTGCAACTTTTACCAGCTGAAGTTAGCTTCGTAATTTTCGGGCTGAAGTTAATTTGATATCAGCATGGAGGAGGAGGAGCTCCTCTGAAAACTACATACCTGTAACAGCTTTTCTTCTGCCTAGAGGAACACTGAAGTGACGAAAGCCGGGTAGTAATCTGCAAATACACAAACAAATTCCTCCAAAAAGATCTGTGGATACATTTATTTAATTTACAAATAAATACAAAACATTTTTGAATATCTTTCTGACATTTGTTTTTATTTGTGAATCTCAATTCTACGCTTGCGTTTTTAAAAAATTATTTTTGTAATTTGTGTATTTGCAGATAATTTTTATTCATGCAAAAAAGTTTTTTGCATTTACAAATCTCTTTTTGTAGATTTGGGAGGTGTTTTATTCGGTTGTCAATCTGTTCACTCAGACAATATTAGGACAAATCTATCTCTGTATTCCTCTTGTGCCAGGAGAGTAGCTTCTTTAATATATGAGCTAAAAAGTCCCTCAAAGCTGTGTTCTAAGAACTACAATCTTTTTTAGTTCTTGTGGTGTGAACACAAAATAAAGGGGGAATTCTCAGAACTATGAAAAAGTTCCTTTGATCCGAAAACCCCTCGTGTCTCTGTGCCTCGACATGTGGTGCAGTCAGTTTTTACACAAACTTCTTCACAAGCTTTTCAAACATAAATCTTTAAAATAAGCAACTCACAAATATTAAGTTTTGTTTTTTTAAGGGCTCGCTAATTTCCTAAAACAGCTGGTCACTGTAGATTTAACAAACATTACTTTAACAGGGACTATTTTCAGCGGCGTATTCATCCACATTAGGTGCTGAGTATCAGGGGTAGCAGGACCATGTGCGTGACACTGAGTCAAAATTAACTACACAGTAATGAAGGAACAAGTCACCCAGTGCAACAGTGTGCCTCACCGAAGCTATGTCAGGCTTTTAATTCACAGATAATACTAAGAAGATCAAGTCATTGTTGGTCAGCGTCTACACATGGGACCTGTCAGCTAACGCGTCCCGTATGTTTCTTTTTCTCCCTCAGATCATCATCGTTCAGTTTGGAGGAAAGCCATTCTCCTGCACGGCTCTGACCATCGACCAGTGGCTGTGGTGCGTGTTCATCGGCGTGGGAGAGCTGCTGTGGGGACAGGTGAGAACCAGAACCAGAGCCTCAGGTGTTCAGCTCTGCATCAGAGCCAAACATTAAACACGAGCTCGAGCTCTGAGAACAAACAACATGTACTGAGGAGGAGATGAAGAGGTGGATACATGAGGTCTGTGGCAGCAAACTGTTGCCTGTCACACTTGCGCTGCTGCAGCGTTGCCATCACAACCATCGCCATGGTAATGAGCTCCGCACATGAAAGCAGCGCAACTCCTGTTTACGAGCGCCGAGGGAAAACAAACCCAGCGTGTCAGTCCCTTTGTGGATACACACAAACACACCATCACATGCATGATCCTGTTAACATGTACACACACACACACACAGGCGCAGAAGGCACAGATTATATAGAGGAAAAAAGTTCAGTCATAAGAAGCCTGGTGGGTTCAGTGGGAGGGCAGAGACTGAGAACAGAGACGCAGAAAGATGCTGACAGAAACAGGCTGATCTGAGCTCTTTTGTTTCGAACAGAGAGAGAAGGTGACAGAAATATAAAAAGCTGAAGTGCAGCTGCAGCAGGAGGCTGGGTGTGTCTCTCTACTCTTTTTAAACTGAGCATTGAACAAACATCAATACAAAAAAATAGTACAGGTAATATTGTTTGATGTACAGTAAAGTCAATACGACATTACGTAAGATGTCTGTTTGATTAAGATATGTGAACATAGTAATAAACTCGCTTCACTCTAAGCCATAAGGAACATTTGTTTCATGATAAAGAATTTTGCAGAAAGTATTTAAAACATGAGTTGATTTGTCAGGTTTTCTATGAGGAAAAAACACTTGAGCTTTCATGAATTTTTTATCAAAAACTAAGTTCAAACTTTCCCTTGAATTCTGTAAAAACTTAAAGAGATGCTAAAGAGAATTTATGATGAAAAAAGGAGGAGGCAGGAGAGGAAGAGATTTCCTTCAAGCTCAGAAAACACTGGATCCTACATTTCCCATAATGCATCCTTATGTCAAACAATGACGTGGTAAACCAGGGGCAGACTGGCAACAAAAACAGCTCAGGAATTTGTTTTGTTTAAACTCAGAACTAAATTAGAACCAGCAGGCTCTACTCACAGGAGCGCACTAAATTCACACGACATCAGGGGGTCAAGTCATTTCAGTTCAGGGACAGATAAAGTCCAATTTGATCTCAGTTGGGCCAGACCAGTAAAATCACTGCATAATAACTTATAAAAATGTATTCGGTCCATTTTTTCCAGTGTTATGTGTACTGATCAAGTCGCATTCTTAAAAGAAAGGTGATTTTCTCCATACAGTGACTTTCGTTAAAACTTGCACTCCAGTCGTCCTTTGAAGGGGGCTCGCTTGTAGCCACCTCCGTGTGATGCTTTCTTGCCTGCGGCCAAAAGTACTTAGTAAAGATAATTGTCCTGGGTCATGAGATTGTCCAAGGTTTTATCTAAATACCATATGAGAAAAAATCAACTTCTATTCCAAAGATGTTCCTCATTTCTTTGGCAAATCTCTTGCCAATATGGAGAAGCCAGAGATTTCTTAAGAAAAATAAGTACACTTTAAATAATATCTGATACAGATTCTTTTGTACTGAAGCTGCTGTTGACAATATTTTGCACAGTGTTAAATATCTTTAGATATTAGATGACCTCTAGCTCATCAGGTAGAGTGTGCGCCTGCAGCCTGGGTTTGAGTCCAAACTATAGCCCTGCCCCATTCTCTCGCCCCCCTTTCCTGTCACTCTCTTGCTGTTCTGAAATAAAGACAAAAACTAATCTTACAAAAAAATCTTTAAATATGACAACATAAGTATTTATTGTTTTTTCAGAGACCTGTGGAAAAGCCTCTGAAGCAGCATCTAACATGAACTAGGCCACTTAGTGTTTACCTTGCTCCTGAAATTAGACACCTCTTAGACTTCACAAGTGCATCAGTATTAGTTGTGCAAAGTCATCCAGTGGGCCAGATTAGACCCTTTGGTGGGCCGGATCTGGCTGTGAGATTTAAGTCTGACACCCCTGCTCTATATATTAGCACAAAACACATCACATTCACACTGAGTAAGTATTTTAAATCAGTGGTTCCCAGCTGGGTGGTCGTGATCAAGTGTCTTGGCAACATGTCAAGTTTGTAAAAAACAGACTTAATTTTAAAGTACAGTGAACTTCCATCTTAGAGTTTATATTTTAAAGTGCTGTTTCCTGCTGTAGAGTGAGTGACTAACGGATTGCTACTTGAAAGAGACAGCAAGCTAGCTCCAAGACATGGCTAAACCCAAGTGTGACACTAAATTTATTAAACTGTGTCGACCTTGAACTGATGACTGAGGCCAGTGACCCGTAGCTGCACCATTTGGGAACCACTGTCATCATTTATTGCTCGTATGGCTATCAAATATTATGTGCTGTAGGGGTAGCCAACATGGGTCCTGTGAGTGCCTGGTCGCCAAAAGGGAGCCGATGAGTTGCCTGCAGGGCACATCCTAAAAATAACTGCAGTTGAGAGAGCCTTCAGTCGCATCTTCATGGTTCGTGGTCAGCCAAGGTTAAAACTGTAGTGCACCCATGTAGTGACACTCACAGGACACGGTGACGCACATGGCGAAGAAAGCAGAAGCATACATGAGTGACTACGTCCACATTTTTTAAAATAAGATGTTGACAAAGTATACAGTGGTTGGGGGGAAATTGGCCGGCCCTCGCAAGACTGGCCCAGGCCGAAAGCTTCTTTCACAGGCTGAGTGGGATTAATGATGACCAGTAAACTCACCTTTATGAGTAAAATCAGCAGAATGACCTTTTAATAAAATAATATCTGTATTTTTTCCGTCAATCTCAGCTGATCTCGGCCATCCCTACTCACCACCTGAAGTTCCTGAAGGAGGCCGGTCATGGCATCACAAAGGAGGAGATCCACGAGGAGGAGCTGACGGAGGGCGCTGACGAGATCGACCACGCCGAGATGGAGCTGAGGAGAGGCCAGATCCTCTGGTTCAGAGGTCTGAACCGCATCCAGACACAGGTACGACTGCCGCGTCAGGGCCACGACACCTGCCACAACGCCACGTCTAACTTTAACCATAACCTTACTTTTCATTTCAAGGTTTTTATGATATCAGGTTTTGAAGGTGGTGACTCAGATATCTGTTCTGTCCTGAGAGCTGCAGAAAATACCAGTTTCCATGGTGATGGAGGAGGCTCTGCAAGAAAAAATATGACTTTTTGGACTTTTTTCATATGATCTCTTGTTTGTTTGTTGTCAGTTGTCTCACTGGTGAATTGTTATTTGAACCTGGGAAGCTGTTCAGGTAAATTTCTGATTGCTGTCAACTGCAAAGTAAACTTTAAATCAAATTCAACTGCACCCTCCTCGTCCTCGCCTTCATCTTCCCAAAATCAAAGAAACATTCACTGAACCAGAGGGAGGTAGAAAAAAAAGTATTTCATCGAGACAGTGAGGAGCGACTTCACTCACTTCAAACATCTCTGACAGTTTTTAAGAGCTGCACATTCAAACACCAGTTAGCAGTGAGAAGCTAGTTTAGATAATTAGCTTGAATCAAGGCAGAAACACAGTGTCTTGGCAAAATTATACTGAAGCGACACTTTTTTTTCTCTTGTTATTGCACACTGAAAAAGTGGCAGATATTATTGTTTCTGCAGATTTCAGTTACTACCAACTCTACTGTTCTAGAAAAACTCATGAGGTTAAAGTAACAACTAATCTGTGATCCTCAGATGTAATTAAGAGATTTAAAAGGTGCAAATCACTAAAATGAAGTTCATTACTTTCTCATGGGGTAACTACTGAGTCCTGAGATACCGTTTTTAATTTAGGAAAAGATGTGATGTACTGAGGCAGCACGAGGAGACATTTAAATAAAAAAAAAGAAGTTCTCTGCTAGTGAGGACCTGCATATTTTCTCATAAAGCACACAGTGATAAGGGAAATATTTATCTTGATTAATGAAGTTAGTTTGAAAGCAATATTATCCAAGAATTAGTATTTTTTGCAATTTGGCACGCCAACAGTTTCAGAATGATACACCACTGTTGTAAATACAGGGTTACAAACTGTGTGTTCTGTCCTGGCGTAAAGGGAAAACAACAAACCTGCCAGCCTCAAGTGGCCATTGGAGGAACTGCAGTTTTTGGCACGTCAGTGTTGGCTTCATTTTCAGCCCCGGAGTTTGCCGCTTGCTTATTTATGAAGGATTGCACATGTGCATTTGTTGACAAGCTAAAGGATTTAGAGGCAGTAAAAATGACATCAGAAGCTAAAGAACCATGTTGACTGACAGGGTCGGGAAAAATTACAGGATTTTACACAAATACGACTGCATAGTTTTATTTATTGTGACATGGGAGATGAAAACTAATGTAGGAAGGAAAAAGAACAATTTCAAAAAGTTTTAGTTTCAAGCATTTTCAGCTCATATACATAGTTTGCTTAGAGTTTAAATATAAATTTTTCGCGATAAGTAAGATTTGCAGTCTTTCATGAATAACATTCGCAGGGATGTACACTGCTGTTGGATCGTTGTTTTCCTGTTAGCTGTGAGACAGGTCACTACAGCTTACATAAGGACAGAATTAACAGTTTGCACCCTGCATTAGTTTGAGCAGTTACAGAGTATAATTCATGCATCGCTAACAGTGTATGAGGTTTGCATTTTTACTTTTGTCACTGTCCTCTTCGGTCACATCACGAGCTAACTCAGTTAACGTTAGCTTCTTCTTCCAACTTTATTCGGACAATTATACAACAAGTTTACACCACTTTGTGTGTTCAACTTCAGTCTACAGTTACAAACACACCAGGCGGACTAAAGGTTGTAATAAAAAAGATAAAACCAAGCTAGCTTCTTGTAGAATTTGTGTCGTAAGGCGAGATTTATACATCTTCCTTTAAGCGACACCACGCTCTATAGACGCGTACCCTGAACTGTACCCTGGGGTGCCCCTCCCCAGAATTATAACTACACCTTGTGGCGACACAGATCTTCTGTTTATTTTCGTGAGCTGAAAACCAATTATGTCGGTGGAAACAAATCTTTTATTTACCTTTATTTCACAGATTAGAAACAATAAATTGTGAAGACATTAAAGCCCCCACAGAATAGCATTTTAAGTCCTGTGTGATTTATCCGGGTCCATGTCATTGGTTTGACAGCCCGTTGGTTCGACATCCCATTAGTCCGACTGTCCGCGGTGCTGAACGGCTCGCGGCGGGCGTATGGTGCGCCGCGACCGGCTTGAGGCGGAGCAGGCTCACGGCTTATGTGTTTGTCACTTTCTTTTTCATTTTAACCCACACCATGATCTTTTCCTGACCCTAAGCAAGTGGTTTTTGTGCCTAAACCTAACCAGACCTTAACCACAGGGCATCATGATGATTTCGGAATGGACTTAGGAACAATGAGTTTAATATGGTCGGAACAATGGGATGTCGAACCAATGGGCTGTCAAACCAATGGGCAGTTCCCGATTTATCCTGGCTTAATAGTAGCAGAGAAAGTTAGCTAACCACAATGTTAATTTATACAATGTAAAATGTCATAGGTTTGAGCTAATAACGTTAGCATGTTGTATGTGTAGGGCAAACGTGGCTAGGAAAGGCAAGTGTTTTGTCTGTGAACCTTGCGAGTTACAGTGGAGCAGAAAGTTGTACTTGTGTTTATTAAGCCATGTTTTATGGGTGTTTTGAATCAAACTTTACAGCAAAACCCATCAGCAACTAGTGCTTTGGTAGTGTAAACATATAGCAACACAGGCACACAACTGCTTAAGTATAAATGCTCATAGCCGCCAAGGCCACTTGCGTAGGCTATGGCGCAGGCTCTACATAGAGCCTACTATAAATCAGCCTGAAAGCGTTAATCCCTGGAGATCCGACCTGCTCACCCGTGTTACATTGTGCAAGAACAGGCATTCAGGGTGCAAAGTGGGAATGAATGAGCCACCATTTTCCACATCACAGGTCACTATACCATCTAAGTAATGTCAAAGCTACTATTTTAAGGTTTATAAAAAAGTTGCATAATGTTGCGTAAGGTGTAAAGAGCAGCATGACAGTACAGGATGTTTCCATAGTCAAGCAGAGACATGAAGGTTGACTGCACAATAGTTTTCCTGTCCGCAAGAGGAAAAAAACATACATAAATCTCTATACATAACCACACTGAGCAGCTGATAAAATGTCTCCACTCAGAGTTTATGTAACCCGAAACCAGAGGCTGAGGGAGAATGAAAACTCTTAATGCATCTTAAATGTATTTTTATTAGAGGTTAATACTTGAGTGTGGATTCATTTAGCTGAACTCCAAAGGAAACGCTGTATGTTCACCTTGTATATTTGTTGCTCAGATCAGACTCTGAAATGGAGCCTATAAACTCTTTCATCATATTTAAAATCCGGTTCAGACGAGCAGTTTGCATCGCCTCTCTCCTCCACATATAACATGTTCAGCCAAGTGTTTGTGTTATATTAAAGCACAGTGCAGTGTGTGGAGGTTAAACTGGAGATATTTCACACACACACACACACACACACACACACACACACACACACACACACACACACACTCTCACACTGCACTTGTTGTCCAGTTAATTTCACACTCTGCTGCAGAGCTTCAGTACAGAAATTAAAGACGGCATCCAGCGTGGGACAAAAAGCTTATTGGATATTTTTATTCTCAGTCAGTCGGTGTTGGAGGTAAACAGCAGCACCTTCACAGCGCCGTCTTCCCCTGTGACTCATCTCACAGTCTGGGACTCTGCTCTGTGCGTGTGTGTATTAAATCCTCCTCCTACAGGATACATCTACACTCTCTGAGTGTTAGCATGTCCACAGGCGGTCCTATTCAGTCCCTATGGGGTTCATTAGCCTCGATGCTAACACCCACCTACAGTAGCAGCAGCCAACGCTCTGCTCCCACACACACACACACACACATACAGACACACAGTCAGTCAGTCAGGGAGGTCAGGTGTTTTCTAACTTATAGTTAATGTCGCCGCAGGATAAACACATCTGAAATAATAAATGATCTCTTTTCTGCTTTGTCCTCTTTGAGTTTTTCTGTTTGACCTCTGAAAAAGTCTCAGAGACTCAAACTCACAGACTTTTTTCTGTTCTAAATGTCTCTTCTCCAGGAAGAACCAACCGTATCTTAACAGTAAACATCTGTCTGCAATTGTGTTCATATATTTCATAGAGGCTTTAATCAATATTTTTTTAACACCTAGAAAGAGGTCGCTCGTAGGGATAAACCTACAGAGAATTATCACCTGAATCTGCAGCTCCCCTCGACTTTACGGAGCTTTATAGTGAGTTTTAGCTCACTGTTGCCCATAAATTTACTTTCGTTCACTCTCGCCAACTTACAGAAATTGAATGAATGGCCGCGACCTCTGAACACTACATGACATCATCGGCACCAGAACTACTTGGTTAGGGTTAGAAAAAGATTGTGTTTTCAGTTAAAATAACTATGCATGTTACATAAGGAATAAAAGTACATCGTAAAGTGACATAAGTACACCACGTAACATGACATAAGTACGAAAAGTTGAAAGAAGTCCATGTTGACTTTAAGTGTCACACGGGACATGAACAGCGGTCTCAGGGGTGAAAGTCCGCTTTTGTTAAACCTTTGTCGCCCCAATCCCTGCTAACACAGAATTTTGCGCTCTTTATACTATCTTTGGGGTTGTAAAATTAACCGATGTCCATTGTGTTACATCGTTGAACCAGAGGATTTGTGTGCCCACCATGACAAAGGAACTAAATTGACTTTCCATTGGCACTATTTCTGTGGTGCTGGTATTTCAACACAATATCTGCCACCACGTACTGTGATGTTCAGAGGATGTGGACATTTTACATATTTCTGTGAAACCAGGTTGCTCTCACTGTTCTCTTAGCATTGTTTTTAGTGAAAACGCTCTAAAAACCCACTGAGCACTATCTGTTCAGTATATAACAGCAGACAAACACAGTTAGAGACTAGCTAGTGAACAGAGCGGAGCATTTAGCAGCTAATTAGACAAAAACAAGCTAAAGGAGAGTAAATACTGGACTAGCATTCATCAGGTGGACACTAACATGACTGCAAATGAATGATCATGTTGTTCTGTAACGGATGGATGTCTAAAATAAGCAACTGTTTGCTAACAAGTTCGTAATATCAACTTAAAAGGTGACTTGTTTCCGGTGTCCATGTGGATGAAAAACATCAGTTATTGCAGGTTTGACAGCTGAGGTTCAAAGTTCATTCTGGGCCTGGAAACAGAAGTTGAGAGAACAATGTGGCTGTCCAGAAAGGGCTCAGAAAAACATGGAAATTTAAACATCTGCAGTTCAGTGACGACTTGGCAGCGCCACCTGCTGATTGTGATCATGTGATATGATCAGACGCTCCCAAATGGACGGAAAGGTGCAGAGTTGCAGGTGGAAACACTGATTCTGACGTGCAGTGTCAAAAAATAACTCTCATCTGGCCTTCGTGAAGCCGCAGGGCGTCGTGACAGAAGGAGGTGATACGAGGAGGAAGGGAAATACAGCTCCTCTGTCCCTTTACCATCAGACACACTGTAAAGGAAAGAGGAAGCTCTCTACATGTCTGTGTATCTGTAATATCAGTCTGTCATCCTCCTGGGATGGGAGGATGGGAGGATGAGGGGATGGAGGGGGAGGCAACGAAAGGCTGCAAGCTAATTAGGTTCTTATCTCTCCACGCTCCTCTTCCTGTCCTCCTCCTCTCTAATCCTGGTGGGCAGCGTTGTGCCGCTCAACGCCTCGACAGTCAAACACAGTGGGGGAATAATTGGTACAAGCAGCACCTCGCTGCCGAAACTTTATCAGTCATCCAGAGTGACACATTTTCTCCTCTTTTTCTCCTCTCAAAGTGCTTTCAGCCTGATTCAAAAGCTCTTTATTCATTGTTGCATTTCTTCCTTCATCCCTTCGGTCTAACGGAGCTTCTTCTGGATTTCACATTTTGTCTTTCACTAACTAAATGACAGCTCTTTCTCTCTTTATGCCTCTCAATGTTTCCTCCTCTTCTCACTCCTGATCTCCCCCTTGTCCACTTCTTCTTGTCTTTGTCTCGTTTCCTTCTGTCTCTGTGCCCACTTAATGAGAGTATCTTTCTGCTGCAGAACAGATGTGTGTACTGTAGTTATCCCACGGGAAGATCGGGTACTACCTCTTCCGTCTGTCCGGTTTGTGCTGCATTGTAAACAGGAAATATGATGACCAACTTTCAAAACCCAAACTGTCTAACTGCTCCTTTTAAACCTCTCTGTAACCTCTCCAGAAGTCTTTCCTTCCCACTTGTTTCCTCTCTTCCTGTCTCCTCTGCCCTGTCTCCTTGCTCTGTCTCTTTGCTATCTAACACTGTGTTGTGGCTGTCCTTCCTTCAGATGGATGTGGTCTATACCTTCCAGACGGGCCAGGCGGCGGTGCCCGGTGCCCTGCGCCGCCAGCCGTCTGTCGTCAGCCAGCACAATGACGCCACTGCCGCCAAAACTCTCTCTAGCCCCACCCACGTAGGGCTTAGCGCCTCCTCCTCTCTCACCAACTCGGCCGGGGCTCCGCCCCCTGCTGCTGCTGCTTCCTCCTCCACTGCAGGCAGTGAGTCTGTGCCCGGAGGCCAGCTAACACCATGCTTCACCCTGCTGGACTCTGTTTTTTTCTCTGTTTGAACTGCATGAATGGTGCATGACTCACCAACACTAAAACTGTTTCTGTCAGTCTGTCAGGTGTCTGCATGTCCCGAACTAATCTGAAATATCTGAATTATTTTTATAAGTAACTGACTGGTTGTTTAGAGTAAATATTTAAGCAGGAAGTGTAGTTAGCATGTGATAACCGCCATAAGTGAACAGAATAACTAAAAGAAATTGAGCTGGTTGTTTTGTAATAACTGTTGACTACAGTTTGACTTTGGGGAGTGATGAAACGACCACTGAGCCATAAAGATATTGAATCAGGTTTAGTATTTCATCACTCCATAGCTTCGTCTTAAAGGTCAAGTGGATTAGTGCCATCTAGTGGTGAGGTTGCATATTTCAACCAACTGAACCCACGCGCTAAGTTTGTAGAAGACCTGCGGTGGCCGACTTAAAAACGAGAATGGCCCTACTAGAGCCAGCGTTTGGTTTGTCCATTTTGGGCTAGAACAACATGGCGGTGTCCGTGGAAGAGGACCTGCTTCATATGTAGATATAAATGGCTCATTCTGAGGTAGCCAAACAAAACGATTCTTATTTTCAGGTGATTATAAACTAACAAAAACATAATACATCCAATTTTTTATTCAATATATCCCGTAAATCTTAAACTCTGAAGCTAGGGAAACTAGGGATGCATGATCATAGCAGCCCGTATTGGCTTTAAAATTAACTATCGGGTTCGGCCAACATGCTTTCTCTTATTTTCCGCAATAGATGAATATCACATACATTGAGAAGGATTCTATTTAATGCCTCCATCTGCTGGTGGGACATCACGATAAGAGTATGCATGCATAATATGATGTTAATGCCACTACAGAAGAGACTTGATGATCACTAAAATTAGGTAGGGAAAAAAGTGGATATATCAATTTCGGTTTCGGTTGTTGGCCAAATAAGTTGTTATATATCGGCATATCAGATATTGGCAAAAAATCCAATATTGTGCATCCCTATTCAAAACCATATTTTTTGTTATTCTTTTAATTAAGTAATTTGAAGGTCAAAAGACATTTATTAGTATTTTTCTCTAATGGGAGCACACTCACACTGAGCCAAGACGATATTTAAAACTCATCCGCTGACAAAATAGCAACAAATATATCACTACTTTTTCATTAAATAGTGGATGGTACCCCTAACAAAGCTCCACTAATCTCAGTGTCCACTAAATTGTATTGTCTACAATAAAAGCCTCCCAAAGTTTTCCCGTGGACAGATTTTAATGTGAAGCAGCAACAGCGTGAAAATACTCAGTTTGCATCCGCAGTAATTTAAACAGAAAATAAATCTCTGAAACAGCTGCAGAAAGCAATAACAGAGCAGTAAGACCCAAAGAGAGTCAGTCGGAAGATACAAAAGTACTTAGAGCTGAAAAGAGCAAAATATTTAAAGGAATAGTTCCACATTTTGAGAGAAACACTTTGCGTAAGTGAGATGAAACGATGGATATCAGTAAAAGAAATTATATTTTGCAAGCCGTTTTTAAAGATTCACATCTTCAGTATAAGTCAGTGAGCCTCAGTCAGAGTAGGGAGGTACTGAGAGACACACTAACACATTGGTTTTCCTCTTTGGTCTGAAAACCATCTATAAGCTTTAAAAGTTAACCTGCAGACAACCTGATCACCTGATCTGTGTTTCCATTTCCACACTGTGCTTCCTACTTCACCTCCTTCTGCTGTAGCTTTTCTTCCATCCTAATCTCCTTCTCCTCCTTTTTTTAAATACCTTTCATCATTTCCCTCTCAGCCTGCTGCCGCTCCTCCTCCTGCATGTTATGGAGATTTAGACTCTTGAACATGCGTCTATTAACCCTGACGTGACTTGCTGGCTGACGAGTCGATGACAGATCACAACTGTTGGCCGACGAGAAGGGAAAGAAGCTGTGAATCGCTCTGATTCGTGACGGGGAGGGGGGGGAATCCTGCTCTATTTTCTTTGTTGTTTTTCTTCTTCTTCTCTGAGGCGACAGCCTGGGCACCAAGATAATTTTATGGGTTAATCCTGAGCAGGGTTAAATCTGTCAGGCTCAGCAAGTCTCTCATGGTTTAGCAGCCAAGAGCTTTTTAACTTGTGAGCTTTGTGTGTGTGTGTGATGGTGTGATGGTTGTGTGTGTGATGGTTGCATGTATGCTCTAAGCTGCAGTGCTCAGCCTGCAGCTCTCCCGTGGTTCAGTAATAGAGAGCTTTGAACTGCAGGGTTATTAATTATGATGAAGAGTGTCTGCTGGTGCGTATAAATCAGTGTGATCAGCTGCAGCCTCTGTGGATTCATGACAGAGGAAACGACTTAAGGCAGAGAGAAGAGAGCAGCTGGAGGACAAAATGATTCTGGCTCTGAATGTGATTATAAATACTTAACAGTGTGCATGTGTTTGTTGTTTTTCCCAAGTGTGTGTGTTGTTTACTGGGCCAGGGTATCATTTGAAATTTTTCTGTATGAGTGCTGACACCATCAGGGCTGAATTACTGGTTGCCAAAGTGGGCCTCAGACCTCCAGGGGCTGCAAAAGTCACAGGTTTCCTGCATGTCAGTTAGTTTTTGGTATTTATACCTATTTATTTATGCATCAAAATTTGATTAATTGCAAATGTGTGAGTGAATTTCCACAGCAGCTGCACACTGAAGTTTAAATATTGTACAGTAGTATTCAAACTTGTGGCCCAGCTGTACGAGAACCTTGTCTGAATTAGGGTTTCATGCCAGGGAACGTGATTCCTGGGAACACATGTCCAAAATATTTCCCATCTCCTGTGGAATAGTTTAACGGGAATCCATGAAAAGTAGTTGTGTTCTAGGCGTAAACCAAATAGGCTAATAGGTACAAAATATACGTATCACTACAGAAATAAGTAAGTCCTTTACGTTCTTATGTGTGGATGCGATTATTAACACAATGTCTGCCACTAGCTTTGCGTGGAAATCTTTCAAAAGATTGAAGAGCTTGAATGAAGAGTTGAATAGAGTGCTGCAGGAAGGAGTATTAAAACCCAGAAAATAGTTAGCAGTTTTGCACTTTTGCACCCTCTTTTCAGAGGGTTTTCGATTAAAGGCCTGAAATACGGCTGGCGGTTAAGACAAGCTAGAGAGACATTTACATTTTGTTCTGTGACATAAAATACATCAGTAAATACCCCACTCATGAATTTTAAGCCTTTACGTGTCTTTATAAAGATGGTTGCTAACAAGTGGCTAAATGAGACTACAGAGGTTGTTGGAGAAATTAAATGTCGTCACACTGAACAATAGGGCTGTGCAATTAATGAAAATATTATAAAAGTAACAATATGGCCAGGAAATCACAGGGGCCGCAATTTTTTGAGTGTGTCACAACATATGAATAATAACAAATGAAGCATTATGGTGCTACAGGGATGTCCCCAACCCACAAATCATGTTCCAGCCGTAAGGGAACATGTTTGTTTGGTACAGACCCCAGCAAAAATCACAGCATTATCATTTTAGGATTTTTTTTTTTCAGTGGAAGTGAAATTCAAAAATTAGCATTCCAATAAAATTACAAATTATATTGCAATCACACCATCTGTCAATGTAATTGCATTTTTTTTTATTGTGCAGCAAATGTAACTTTGTGGCACTTTGAGCACCACAACCATTAATTGGGGGAGAAGGCAGACATCTCTACGGCCGATATCTCCAACACCCTGTGACTCACACCAAAACAACCTAGACTGATAAATAGCACTACAGGTGACAGGAAAAATATGTGTTTTTGATTTGGGGGCTGAACTGTCCCTTTAATCAGGAACTCTGTGATCAGAGAAAAGTTTTTACCTGTACCAAAAAAAAAAAAGTGCTGCGCCTCAGGGTCTGGCCTTTGTGTTTGTCACTGACCTGGTTCTATAGTCACAGTGAGGACTCATGTCCCCTGTGAGGACAGAGGAGTTCATCCTCACATGCTGAACTTTTATTGGAACAGGTTCAGGAAAGACAAATGTAAGGTCACACATGTTCTCACAAGAATGTGTCAATAGGCATTCTGGGTAATATGGATTCACTAAGTGGTGGGGGAAGGCTGAGAGATAGTGTCCAAACTGTCCACCCTCTAAAAACAGGATGGGCAGGATGTACACATCCTTTAGTCGGGGTGTGTATTTCCTGGTTTGGGTCCCTTATGTCTGATGAAGATAAATCTCAGTCCTCTGCAGCTCCCATAAACAATCAACATCAAACTTTGTGTTAACAGTTTGGGGAAAGTCCTTTCCTGTTGCAACATCAGAATACCTACTGTGCACAAAACTGGCTCTGTAAAGAAATGGTGTTCCCAGTTTGGTCTGCTCAGAGCTCTGATCTCAACCCCATCCAAAACCTTTAGGATGAACTGGAATGCCGACTGTGAGCCAGACCTGATCAGCAGACATCAGTGTTGAACCTCAGTAATGCTCGTGTGGCTGAATGGAAGAAAATTCCTGCAGCCAGGTTCAAAATCTTGTTTAAATCCTCAAACCAGAAGAACAGAGACAGCCTCAGATTATCAGATCATGGTTTTGGAATAACATCTCAGATTCTGACTTTAACGGTGTTAAATATTTTGGGATATAAGTTGGTCAGTGTATCTGACTCCTGTGTGTGTGTGGTCCACACTTCTCCAGAGGTCTGTTTGAGGGTTATGACTTGAGCCCTTTTTACAGAGATCTTGCTATAGGGCCGCTACGAAGTCCTCTCTTCATGTCGCCCTTGCATTTTTTCACAGAACCAAATGGCGGCTATGTCATGCTGCTCCCGTATGTGATTTTAGATAGCATGCCAGCATTGTGGAATCAAAAGAGACATGACGGGCATGACATGTCACTCTGCTCGGAGGGTAAGGAGCTTGCAGACTTCAGTGTTGTCCCGATTTGCAGACATTTTCGGTTGCTGTTCGTCTTCTTTGAGTTAGCCACTAGCTGCTACCAGGTACTTTTTAAATCTCCCGCGGTAAGTTGCATGCATAACACGTCATCATAATATTACACCCGTGCTGTCCATGATTCCGTCCTGCTGGCTGTCCCGTTGATACAGACATCGTTTTGGCACTGTTAATACCTTTGTTCCCAGCTCAGAGGTGATACAACTCTGTCTCCCCATTCTGCGATTGTACCTCTTATACAGAATGGTGCAGCGGCATAACCGCATAATATTCCTGCCTTGACCAGGTAGTGTAATAGCGGCTTTGGTTTTAAGATTCAGGTTAGATTTAGGTTTAGGTTAGAGACAACTGGCATCCAAAGAGGGTCAGATAATGCGCTGGCAACAAGTTCATCATAGATTAAGTCATGATGGAATCAGTGACAGCCTTAAAGGTACAGAAGATCATGAAAATAAAAATAAAAACGGTAGTTTAGTAAACTATGAAGAGGATAGAGATATTTTGTTCATCTAAATACTGATGTAAATCATTAAGTCAGAGGCCAGTTATGAAAAATGATGTGTTGGGGTTAGGCATTTAGTTGTGATGGTTAACATTAGGGTAAGGGGTTTGGGAATGCATCATGTCAACGAGAGTGTGTGTGGTTGTGTGTTTTCGTTTTGCACCCGTTGTGATTTGATGCTTTTCCACATTTGGCCGCCTGTTGAATTTTTTTGTTGCAGTTTGTCTTTCTGCACTCAGCTGTTTTTTTTTTTACTTTTTGTGTTGATGTTTTGTAAAATTTAGTTTTTAGTTCTCCCACCATGTTCTCCTCCAGCCGACCTCTGTTTTATTTGTTAATGTTGTGTTGTGTGGTTTTGCATCCCCCTGCCCAGATTCAGAACACGACCACCATGTGTCCCATCGCTGCCTGCGTCACATCATACCTCATAACAATTTTTCTCTGTTGATATGCTCTGACATTTGTTTCCTTTCTTTGTTTCAGATTAAGGTGGTGAACGCGTTCCGTAGCTCCCTGTACGCGGGGCTGGAGAGCCCAGAGTCCCGTAGCTCCATCCACAGCTTCATGGCCCATCCTGAGTTCGTCCCCCAGTCCGAGGAGGAGGCTCGCATCCCCACCATCGAGGAGAATGGAGACGAGATCGACCCCCTTCCCAGCGCCTCCTCTGGGGCGGGGGGAGGAGGAGAGCCACCCAGCGCCTTCCCCCAGAGCTGCGAGTCATCCATCTGAGCTCCTCCTCCCTCCTCCTCCTCCACCTCCTCCTCCTCCCTCCTCTTTATCAGCATCATCTGTCATCCCACCAACTGAACTGTCGCACTGAGGAGGGAAGTCACTCTGCATCCCCTCATCCTGCACACACACATGCTTCACGTCGTCGTCACCCCCCTCTGTCATTCCTGCCACGTTGTGTTTTTCATACTGACTGTGGCGTCGTTCTGCCTGTAAGTTTGTCCCTCCACCACCACCACCACCACCACACACGTGTATCAGTAGAGGGTGGAGTCCAGAGTCCCCACTGTGGAAGGCCTGTCTTTGTCCATTCATGTATATTTTTTACTTGATGCTCTTTTTTTTTTTTTTGAAAAGCTTTTAAACTATGTTGGGTTCAATCTTTGCGGGACTCGCAGCAGCATGTCGTGTTCTGTACTTGCTTCATTCCTGCATAACGCTCTCTCAAAAACGGCACAGAACTTTTCAAAGAGTGCAGTGATTCTCATGTACATACGCTTCCCGCTCCTCTACACAGCTAACAGCCGGGTTTGGTGATCAGAAGATTTTTAGGCAAATGCAAAAATGTAACCTTTTATTTTGTTTGTTTGTTTTTAAAACCTCTAAAGAATGTTAATTGAAGGCTAATTCAAACTCCTGATAATGTCTTGTGACTGTGACACGACAGTCGTCAAGGTTCAACTGTTAAAAAAATGTTCTTCCCTTTATCGTGTCTGTATGCGTTGGTTTTTCTTTAGCAGCTGTGTTGCATGTGGAAGGACAGAATGTTTACTCTTCAACAAATAATCCAACATGGCGGCGTCCAGAGAGAGCTCGCTCTCTGCTCAGTGGGGGTCCAACCTCATCTCATCCAGTCAGGGTTCTGGTTCTCTCTGCCCCTCCCCAAGTACGTCCACATCGTCGATAGGAAACAGGAGTGTGGTTCATGTTTCCCCTCCAGTAGGATGCATGTTATGTTTCATTCGTGTTGTCGCATGATAATTTAGGAATGAATATTTGAGATTCTGTTTAGACAACCACATATGTGTTAGTCTGCAGCAGCGTCTGTTCACGGTTCCACTAACTTCCTGTCTGTAGGACTGAACTTCCTGTTACCACAACAGACTCATCAGTAATCATGTAAAGGAAACAGCATCAGTGCAGTTCAGGCCCTGAGATACCCCTCTGAACTACAGTGGGTGTCTTCATAATCTGCGTACAGGCCGTGTGGCCCTAAATCTTGTTCCTTGTGAATGTGATCTACCCGCACACACTCGTGCAGGGTTGCAAAGGGCTGGAACACATCCCAGCTCACATTGGGCAAAAGGCAGGTACTCCCCAGTTGGCCAGTGGTGCCTTTCTTGCTGTTTTCACAGCAGAGGTAGCGCTGATAAAATTAGCCACAGCATACACCGAAGGGCTTGATTGCCAACAACAAGAAAGGACACAGCCTTGCCTGAAACCTTGAATCTTTGTGCTGCCCCTGCACTTGTCCTCTGCAGCGTCACTGACTCACCGTGTGGTCAGAACCAGTCCACTCCGGCTCTCCTTTCATTTTAACAACACGTGCACAGAGCTCAATGTTGGTTTCGGCTCATTTATGTGAACAATAAACAGAAACGAGAACACTTCGCAGATGATGGTTATCATTCATTCCCCATCATGCTATCAAATGTCAACTTTTCTTGCGTTCTTATCTCTTTCCTACCCCTTGACAGACTCATGTTAGATAAGACCCGCCCTCTTGATATATTGCGACCAATCAGAAATGACAGCCTGTGACCATGACACTGTGAGGAGACCCCCGCTAGACACTGCCCCACTGTGCCGTCCTCGCAGATGACCAAATGTAAGTCAGGTGGACTGTCGACAGCCAACCTGAAAGTGTAAATTGGGTTAGAAATGACCAAACATTAAGCTCACATCTTTCAGGTTTGGACTTTCCAAACTGGACACAACTGCCACAGGATGACAAGTACTCATGTCTACGTCCATTTTTTTAAATTTAGATCTGGGTTGCAGTGGCACCAGGCTAAAGCTCCTTTTACAATGCCTGTTCAAGGCAGGAATGTCATGCCATTTTTCGTCTCCCTGATCTGCATGATACGCACAACAGCAGAATGGGGTGGCAGCAGAGGTTGTAACAGCGTAGAATCTACATCTGTGGAAAAGGGAGAGCCAGCAGGGCGGGACAGGTGTGACATTTTGCCAACGTGTTATGTGTGCAACCCACTGCCGAGAGATTAAAGCAGCTTGAAGCAGTTAGCAGCTAACTCAAAGAAGAAGAATAGCGACCAAAAATGTCCACAAACAGGGCAGACAATGAGGTCAAGGAGCTCCTTACCTTCAAGAGGATGGGATCAGCAAATGAGCGGCAAATGATTATTAATTCCTATGTTATTGTTTATTGAGTGCTGCCCTGTGGGAATATGTTATGCAGATGCTGTTGTGTTACATGTCATGCCCATCACGTCACTTTTGCTTCTGGAACGCCAACATACTATCTCAAATCACACACTGGGATGGCATTATACCTGCCTCATTTTGTTCTGATAAAAAAAATTCAAACTGTTGTAATGGTGGGTCTTTGTTGCGGTCGTACCGCCGAATCTCTGTGGAAAAAGGGCTTAAGAAAGGTCGCCCCAGCTTATCTCGTCTTCTCCCCAGACACATCCTCAAGCTCTTCCTGGTGGCTGCCCAGGTGTTCCCAGGGCCGATCCGATGTATAATCCCTGCAGTGTGTTCTGGGTCTGTCAGTAGGCATTCTGATAGGATGGTAAACCATCTCAGCCAATGTCTTTTAAGCCAGAGCTCATGACCACAGACGAGGGTTTGAATGCCGATTGAAAGCCTTTCTCTTGGTTCGCAGAACGACTCTAGTATCAATGAGTCTGCTTTGGGTTACAGTGCAGGAAGTCCAGTTCCAGCAGACAGGAAGTTGATGGATCTCTGAACAGGGTCTGGACCGTCTGTCTGTGTTTAAGACAAATCTTAGTACCACTTCTGATGTTTTCATTCCCTCGTTTGAAACTAAATCAGCCGTCAGTGACATCACACGACCGGCAGCAGAGGAGGTGTTTGATTTTCATCACCTCTCTCCGCTCTGCTGTGTTTCGATTGACAGGCGTCAGTGTGGCGGCCACGCTGAGGTTCACAGGAGACTAATGATGTCACCAGTCAACCTGTAGACTTAAATCCACTGTGTGTCCCCGCTGCCGCTCAGTACTTGCTGCCCACCGTTGTCCGCAGATTACTGTCTTAAAAGAAGAAGGAATCATCTTCCAATCAGAAGCAGCGATGCGAGTAATCCCCTCTTAGTCTGACTAGCAGCCATCAACCTATCTATGAACTAGGACACGTTATTGAAGTAATGTGCTACTACTGCCATATTTCCAACTTTTTGTCATGACTAGGTTCTTCCTCTCCCCACTGATGAGCTTTTTCTATGTAACTCAGAGCCATATTTTATAGGTTGTCTGTATTGTTTTTTATCTCATTGTTATCGAGGTTTCCTTTGGACTTTCTCACCCCTTGACCCCACCCCCAACCCCGACCCCGACCCCCATCCTCCCCCTCCTCCCCTGGCCCTTTACTCCAAACACGACCAAAAAGCAAGGAGAAAATCTTCAGTCGTCACTGCCGAACCAAGTTTAAAGGACCTCTACAATGTTTACATGAAAAGCAAGTGGGTGGCAGTTCGCCTGCGCTTCTCTCATCCGACCACTTCCCTTTCATTCCCTTGCTTTCCTGAATCTTAGAGTTACTATTTAACTAAATGGGGAATCTTTCTTGCATGGTTTTCATATAAAATTCAATGTTTTGCTCATTTTTTACAATTCTTCTGTATTTTTATATTAAGTACTTTTTAATATTTTGGAGATATATGAATATATATGTATAGGCTGAAGAGTTTGGTGACAGTACAGTACATGAATGAGATGAATCTAACGTGGACTCTGTCTTTTTACAGCTCTCTAAATATTTATGCCACGTGTGTCGTCTTGGTCACCTGATGTTAGGGCTCAGAAACCTGCAGTGACTTGTTTACTTCCTGTCGGCCGTTCAATTGGAATCTCAACAGTCGAGTCTCATCAGCCCCCCTTTTACATGAGTATATTCACTTTATCTAAGATGTTGTGACACACTACACGCTATGTGATTTCGCAGTTATCCAACTCCATTAGAGTTCAGCCAATGCAACGTGAATACAGCTAACTGTATCAAACATTAAATGGGAGTGTATAATTATTTATCCAACCTCTGGGTTTCTTTGTTTCTGTACTTTGAAGCTACTATGACTGATTTCTTTGAATGAGTGGACTGATGCTGTTTTCCAACTAACTGGTGTCGGAGCTGACGACTTTAAAGAGGATCACAGCTGTGTCCCGCTTCAGGTTTCACCTCCTTTGAAGGGGGCGTGGCCTATGACGGCGTGTCTCATCCAAAACTAGCTGCAACCCCCTAATACGGACCAAAACTTGAGAACGTATCCTAAGGACCAAAGCAGAGCCGACCCGAATCATAGAACAAACCAATGAGTCGCTTTGAGCCCCCGTGCCTCGAGGTCGTTGAAGTGGACCCATGGGGAAAAAAACTATCTAAACCCAACATGCATCTTTTTTTCTTTTATTTTTTTATTTAAAATATCTTAGTCCCATAGGAAGTCTATGGCCTCTGATCCAAAAGGGGACTCAAGGTCAGTTAGACCGCCAAAGATGAATTGACCCGCTCCAAAACGTGATCTGAGACCTGGATAATACACTAAGACCCTACACGACCCAATTAGACTAAATATGATTTGAACCAGCTTGACATTGTGTCAGGTCCCAGTTGCCAGAAACCGATTGGACCCATTAAAACCAAATGTTCCCAAACAAATCTGTCTTTGAGTTTCTCTGTTAATGTCATTTCAGTATTGAAGGATATGTCCACCCATTGTTACCAGTCATTTAGAGCAATGGTTGTCAAACTAACTTCTTTAAAGTTTCGGGTTTCCATGATAAAATCATGGAGTGTTTTCAAATTTGATATTTGCACGTACCACAAAGACTTTTCGAACACTTTTTGTACTTTTTAAATTTTCTTTCACTGATTTGATCGTCATAAATTGTAGTTGCTGTACATGTTTGCGTACTGGGGGGTGAGGGGACCGTTTAATAACGACTAAGGCCCCAAAAAGGCTCGGGCCGGCCCTGAACCACATGTGTCATCTAAATTCAGGCCAAAGAAGGAGAGGACGCCACATTTTTTTTATTTGGTTGTGAAATTCACACATTTAAGGAGGCATAGCCTGTGACGGGACACAGCTGCACCTGTAGATGTCATCGCCATTTTATACAACTGACAAACTTCAGAAACATTTCCCGGGAAGAGAGCAGGACTGTTAAAGCGCTCGTGACATCACTTCCTCTTCCTGCCGTGCGTCCGTTGGCTATGAACGAGACGCACCTTTCCAAACGATGACATGTTTTCCTCTTTGTTTTTGTTCAACTGCTGAATCTGACAGAACACCTGTACAATGTAAATATTGTCATATAAGTGAATGAAGCATACCTGCTGTCTGTGTCGGTGACAGGAAATGGGAGAGGGGGCAATCAGCCAATCATCACCCAGCAAAGCTTTAAGGATGCTCTGCCAAAGTCGTTTTCTCTGTTTCTTTTCGTCTTCTGCACAAGTTTGTTTTTAGAAAGTTTGCAGTCACATGACCCCTCCCTCCCTCCGCCCACCCCCGTCCCTCCCTGCTGCCTGGATAAGATTGTCCCTCTGCTTTTGCCACGGCCTCTCTGTGGCTGTGGCGGTCGTCTGTTGGACTGGTTGGACTGGTTGCCCTCACATCTCATGCCAGGTGCACCGTGCAGCCCCGCCATCAGAGACGCTCCAGACCTGTTTGTGCTTCTGGTTTTTCCGAGACTCAGCAGCAGACTGAAAATATTCACCTGATTTTAGTTCTCTGAAGGTTCTTTTTTTTTTTTTTGTTTTCGGAGTTCAGAAGATCTCAGTTTTCCAATAGGACTTCTGTATGGAAAAGGAACTCGCTTCTTAATCCAGTCATTGTTGCATTTTGACTGCTTCCTCTTCAGAGCACTGCCTTTTCTCAGAACAGCTTCCTGTTGTCGGATCTTAAGGAATTCTTTGGAGAACCTTCATGTCCACTTCAGCATTCACAAACAAAAAAATGGTTCAAACGAACTGGAATATCACAGTTGGAAAAGTCATAACCACTCAACATATATACCTATATATTTATATATTATCTCTATATATTTATATCTAGTACATATATGTGTGTGTATATATATATATATATATATATATATATATATATATATTAGATATAAGTACGTAGAAATATATATATGTATATGGTTTCTCAGTTGAACTTTATTGCAAAAAAGACTGAAAAAGATTTGTTTTCTGTAATTACTATGATACACAGTAATAGGCGTTGGTGTTATTTTTGTATAAACATAATATCATCTATGTGGCATGCATGACATATATACAAAATTTGGTGGTTTAAAGCAATATGTCCAACCTGGTGCGATTGGTTCTGTCGTGTTCTGTGTAGCCTAAAGCCACTCTGTGCGAAAAGAGATAAAAAAAAAATCAACAAAAAAAAACAAAAAGAAACTGCATTTGGATAAAAGTAACTGTTCAGTATATGTGTTCAATGTTCTGTGTTCTGCATGTTTTAGTATGGAATGAAACATCCCAAAATGTTGACTTGTTTTTACCAAATGAATCTCAAATACACGCCCCAAACACATGCAGCATTACACAGAGACAAACACACACACACACTCATGTATTTGCACTGTGAGGTGAAACACACTGAGGAAATTAAAACTGTGTGACTTCTGATGGATGGATTGATGAAAGATTAAGATTCTTCTTTTCTTTTTCTTTTTTTGTTCCCATCGTCTCATTTTTATCCAGAAACAAAATAACTTAGCAGATCTGTCCGACCGCCCACCTCTCACCTGTTTCATCCTCCCGTCCCAACACACGCATACACATGCACACACACATATACACTCATGAGACTCACAGATTCTCCTGAACTCATCACCCACTCATCTGTGCAGTGAGAGGAGGAGGGAGACGGTGACAGTTAACAGGCCTGAAACTTTGAGGTAGGCTTCTGCTCTGCAGGCGTCATCATCTCACCAATCACATCCATTGATCTCTGTGATCCATTATCCTCCTGCTTCTCTCCGCTGCTTCACACTGGAGAGAAAAAAGTGAGGATGATGGAGTTTGTTGCTCACCTGTAAAAATGTCTGTGTTCATGTTAGAGTCCGACCGATAGAGCAGCTGATTTTATTCACCAGGGCAGAAGTGATTATTTAGAAATGTATCCACTGGAGCATACTAACAATTTTATATACGGCTGCATCTGAGGATGAGTTTTATTATCAATCAGCTGTTTTTTATTTGTTTTTGATTGATCAGTAATGTCAGAAAATAGTGGAAACTTCCGTCACGTGTCCCAAACCCAAACCCATTCAGTTCACCTTCATATGTGGCAAAGAAAAGCAGCAAATCATCACATCTGAGAAGCTGAAATCTGAGAATGATTGACGTTAATTGATTATCAAAATATTAATTGATTGACAGAAAATACTTTTTTGTTGGCTAATTATTTTAGCTCTAGTAAAATGTCTCGCTCGTCACAATTTAATCATCAAATGTAATGGATCTTTATTAAAATGTTTCATCAGTATCGATCGGAATCTAACTCCCTGATCACTGACAGTCTGGTGGTTGTGATGTGATGACAGATTTGTAGTTTTAAAAGAAGATCCTTCACTGATAGTTACTTGGATTTGCAATTTAATCTGCCATAAAAAAGATGTATTTTATTCTTGTCTGGATGTTAACATCTAAAACACCATGAAAACCTCAAGACACAACAAAACTGCTGAAGTCACAACATGTTCCTCTTAAGATTTCTATTATTCAACATAAAACTCAGTCAGCTTTAGATTTGTAGGACATTATTTTCTCTTTGGAAGGAGGTAGGCTAGCAGTTTCCCTTTGCTTCCAGTCTTTGTTCTAAGCGAGGCTAAAAAATGAACTGTGTCATATTTCTGTACTGAACACAGAGATGAAACTGATCAAAAAATCTGACTCTGGTAAAGAGCGAAAACGAGTATTACGGAAAAATGTATTAACAGACAGCAGCAGGATTCAAAGACAAGCGAGCGATTATCTACCAGAGTTTATACTTTATATATCTGCTCAGACTGACTTTTCTCATCAGGCCACTTTACCTGTCGTTGTGTTTGGTTTTTATCAGGGTGTGGAAGTGGTCGTTGTGGTGACAGTGTTGACGGCATTTAAAGCTTTGTGTCAATGTCGGAGTGAATGTTGGACTTTGTGGTCACGTTGAGATGTTGTTGAGATGGTAGTTTGGCAAATCTGGCAGCCAGGATTCAAGAAATACTGAGGTCGTGAATCCAAGTCAGTCTCAGTGCAACCAAAAATAAATTCTTGGGTTTTGATTATTTGGATTTTTTCCTTTTTATTTAATCACCTATTCAATTACTGTTTATATTTTATGTGTAGTTTATTCCCCCAATATTGTTTAAAAGCTTTCTATTTGGCGTAGATGGAGTCAAATTATTTCTTCGGTCCAGATTGTAAATATCTTAACAGCTATTTAATACATTTACGTTAAATTTTGTACAAATGTTCCCCAGAGGATAAATCTTTACGACTCAAGTGATCCTCCGACTTTACATCTGTCTCCATCAATAGGTTCACATTTGTAGTTTTGAGTGAAATGTTTCAACATCTGTTGGATGGATTGTCATGCAATTTGCCACAAGCATTACTTTCCCCTGAATAATTGATCATAATCACTTCAGTGATCGGTGGCTGCCATCATAAGGTCATTTTTTGTGTATTTTATGCAGAAATATCTGCAAAACTAACTGTGTTCCATCAGCCTCAGCTGTACTTTGTGTTTAGTGCTAATTAGCAAATGTTATGTAACTAAGATGGTGAACATGATGAATATTAATACCTGCTAAACGTCAGCATTTTAGCATTGTGGTAATGTTAACATGCCGGTGTTAGCGTTTAGCTCAGAGCTCTGGTACATGACTGTAGACTCTCAGTGGTGTTTAAATGTAGAGAGGACACGACCTCAGTGTCTTCTGTCGTCCTGTCTGACAGATTCTGAGCCTCAGCAGTGATTTGTTTGTGAGCCAAAATAAAACTTCCTGTGCTTCCCTGTGTGTGTGTGTGTGTGTGTGTGTGTCAGGTGGGCTGTTGGCTGTCGATGAAAGTGCGTTTCCTCAGTGTGTCTACGTGTGTGTGTGTCGCTCTCATCCTGTCTGTTTCTATCAAACATCTTCCTCCTGTTTGCTTCAATCTATGCAACAGAATCCTCCAGTTCGGCTCCAAGTAATTCATCTGGTTTCTCACTTTCTCTCCCTCACACTCTCACTCTGTCTGCTCGTCTCTCGTCTCTTAACCTGCTTTTTATTTTTCAGTTCTTTCTACAAACAGAACCACGACACCTGTACATTGATGTATGTATGTGTGTGTGTGTGTGTGCGTGTGTGTGTGTGTGTGTGTGTGTGTGCGCGCGCGCGCGACAGATGCACACACACTCATGTTGTTTTCTTTACTCTTTTGTAAGATATGATCATGTGGAATGCCTTGGTCTTAGTGTCATGTCGTTTGAACTTAAGCTGAACAAAAGATGATAATCAAGCAACTTAGTAAAAGTTGTTACATAAGTATATATATATAATATATAAATATATATAAATATATACAAATCTATATACATAAAATAAAGCCATTGGAATTTGAAATAATTCAGTGTCCATTTGTGATTCTTTTTTAAAGATTTTATATATATGTATATATCATCACTCTGTTCGGGTTCATTTCAATGACCTGCTCACTGTACACTGTCCCGCTTATTACACAGCTACCCCCCCCCCCCCACGAAAAAAGTACTTAAATTTATTCATTTTATTGACTTTCACTAAGTGTCTATGACCAGAGCTGTGTCCACAGCCTGTTTTTCAGAAATAATCCTAACAAAGCCATGTAATGCGCACACACAGACACGCACACACAATCCGCAGATAGGGGAAGTGGCTGACATCAAGAAATCCCAGCAGTGGCTAAAAAAAGCCGGCCTGAAGGACAGCACAGAGGCCTGGATCATGGCAGCACAAGAACAGACCCTGAGCAGCAGATCCATAAAGACAAGAGTCTACCACACCAGACAGGACCCCTGGTGCAGTCTCTGCAAAGAGGTTCCTGAGACAGTGCAGCACATAGTAGCAGGAAGGTGCAGGAAGGTGCAAGCTGGGACACCGTACACCGAGAGGCACAACCAAGAGGCTGGGATAGTGTACAGAAAGATCTGTGCCGAGTATGGACAAGAACTCCCAAAGTCCTGAAGGGACACACACCTGAAAGTGGCTGAGAACAACAGGGCTAATATCCTGAGGGACTTCAAGTTCCAGACTGACATAGTGGTGGTTGACACAGAGCAGTAGAGGGCAGTTGTGGTAGATGTGGCGATACCAGCTGAGAGTAATATCAGGAATGAAGAGCGTGAAAAGACTGAGCAGTAACAAGGACTAAAGGAATATCTGGAATACATGTGGAAGGCGAGGTCCAAGTCCAAGTACAGATAAAAGCATTAGGGCCTGTGACCCCCAAACTGGGAGAGTAGCTGCAGCAAATCCCAGGTACAACATCTGAGGTCTCTATCCAGATGAGTGCCGTCCTAGGAACAGCTAAGATACTGCGCAGAACCCTCAAACTCGCAGGGCTGCAAGAGGATAAGTTAGTCAGCCACAGGTAGACTTACCCAGTTTGTGTCTGAACACCTGGTCGAATGTGGTTCGAGGAGGCTGGATGCTAGCGCTAGCATCGGAGGTTTTGCTAGCTTGGACCTCCGGGTTCACTAATAACTGCTTGCATTGAGGTGATATTTCAGGCATGATACGATGGTAAGAAAATTCCTTGCTGCAGAAATTGCAGGGAACTATGCTCTTATCAACAGTTCATCCTGTGACAAAGCCACGGTGGCCTTCAATGATGTCTCCACTGAGCTGTAACGTTAGCTAGCTTAGTGGTGCTGGGTGAGCTAGCAGTAGATGCACGCTTCCTTCGGCACAGTGATACATTTGGTGGCTGTAGTTCAGTAGACAGAAAATAGTTCCTACATGAAACTGCTCGCAACAAGGTCTGTGGATTATCTTCAGTAACTGGGTCATGACTTCTGGAGAGAGACATTGCTGTGGAGTTTTTCAAATGTATTTTTTGGCGCTTTGAGCACCACAAGCTGAGTGACATCTAGTTCTATTATATTGGAGAGAAGGCAGACGTCTCTACTGCTGATATCTCCAACACTCAGCAACTCACACCAAAACAATCTATATTGATAGATAGTAAGAGGTAAAATACGTATTTTTGATTTGGGGGTGAACTTTCCCTTTAATTTAGATTTACTTTTATCTCCTATAACTACACTGCAAACTGTTGATGCAGCTACACTTCTTGATGCTCGTCGTTCAGACACCTCCAAGCTGGTAAATCTCTTCCTGTTCAGGATGTTTTAAGTTGTAACACAAAAGCTGTGATTTATCTCATAGCTTGGCCATATGCCATTTGCAGATAAAACCAGTGGGGAGCTTCGTTGTTACTTCAGATGTAAAAATATGAATTTCCCTCATGTTTAAAATAATCATCCTATTTCATCTGTAGATACACGGACATTCAAAAGGTTTCTCTCCCAAGAAGAGGCTGTGATTTAGTCTGCTTCTTAGACGCAAATCATACTGGACTTACTGGTTAAACACTTAACACCTTACGGTCTCAATACCAAATTTGATCTCAAATATTTTTTGTTAAATTAACACATTTACTGTGTTATTAGTTTTTATTTTTTATTCATTTGGACTGACTCACAGCAATGGTTAATCTGAACTCCTTTCAAAGTCCTATAAGAACTGTGACTGTAATAAACACTCCCGCCTCGAGAGGGCGGTATTCAACAGTTGTCATACATCAGACAAATCAAGTGTTTCAAGTCTCCTTCTCATTTCCCAGTTTGTACATTCCCAATTCCTTTCCTAGCCTCCTCTCCTTGCATCTTCGTCTTTTCCACCTGAGATGCCATTGGAGGAAGCAAGAAGGTGACACCTGGAAAGAGGAGTCGAGGCAACAGTTAGCAAAATAAGGCATTCATACTTTAGAGTCATCATTTTAAAGCAAGGTGAATTAAGTATGCATGTGTGTATGTGCATATGTATGTGTGCATCGTCTCTCCTCTAAAGTCTCTCCTCAAGATGCATTTTAGGAACGGAAACATCCTTCAAAATGGCGTGCTGAGATTGCTTTCCGGGTCGGAGGCAGGAGGAGAGAGGAGACAAGGAAGCACTAAATCGACAATTGAGAAAAGCCCCCTGTTGAAATCTGCAGCTGCAGATGTGATGAAACTCTTCCTCTTCCTTAGCAGCCTTCAGCTGCTCAGTGCAACACTGCCACCATGTGGTCACCAGACTGCCTTACACCAGAGGGACCTCCTGCTGCAGGACAGCAACAAATCAGAGCTGTGTATGCATGATGTGGCATAGTATTAACATTTTAATCTTTAAATAAACGAAGCAGATGACAGTAAATATTGACTTTATACACACTGAGCTCAGTAATCACGCAAAGTGGAGTCTGCTCAGGAAACTCAGAATCACCTATCTTGTATTAGACTCATGTAAGATTCACCTAAAATCCAAGGCCAAACCCGAAGTAAATTAAAAGCTGTTCTTGTTCCATATGTAGTACATGTATGTTCTCGTTAGACAAGGTAATGCTGAAATTTTTTTCCACAAGTCAGAATCATTGTAAGCATTTCTGTCATTGAAGTTTCAACACACTGAAATAAAAGGTTTTTTAATTTAATTTTTTTATCTTCACCTGAATAATTTCTTTAAAAAAGATGCTGCAGATGACTGGAATGCAGAACTGGAAGGTATAAACTGTAAAACACAATGGGGCCCAACACATTTTCAGTCCGACCTCGTCACATATTGACGTTTGGTCATGGACTTTCCACATCAAGATATGGTGTGCAAGGTACCCTGGGTGTGTTGGTTGTTGACATTCTGGGACGCTGTGTCAAGATCTGCCTGTTACATGCATTGTCTTCTTTCAAAATACACTTCCTAACACGTGGTTAGGTTGAGACAAAAAGAACAGGGTTTGGCTTTAGAATCTTAGAGGACGCAAACACCGCTCTCTCGGGTGAAGGTCAGTGTTTGTTGGACCCATCCACCACCACTCCCACCTGCCCCATGTGGACATTCGCCATCTTAACTTTCATCCTTGTCCTGCCGTGTTTCCAACCGACAGTGCTGTTTAACTATAATGGCAACCGGCTCTGTATCATGCCTACGTTAAAGGACACCTTTTTTTGTTGGTTTCTGATGCCTCAAGTCACTGCCCAAGTGCCAGATTTTGACGACTTCAGAGTGAGACCAGGCTCTGGGGCCATATCATGAAGCCTCACCCAGTCAGAAGGAAGGAACTTACTGTATATAAAAACACTTCTATAAAACATAAATTGATAAGAAATGCTGTTTTTTCATAAGACAACATAGGAGTAATGTCTTTATCATTTCTTTACATTCATAACAGTTTGTCATTGATTACAAGAGCATGTTAGTGTTCCCTGTTTCCCCTTCCTACTGTCTCGTGTTTGTTTTCAGTCTGTCTCTGTGTGTTTGCTGGGTGTAGCCTTCTGGTTCCCTCCTCCTGCCAGTCCTCCTGAGTGCCAGCAGCTGCTGAACCTGCACACCTGAACCTCATCTACAGTCAAGCCACTGCAGTATAAAACCTCGGCTCAGATATCCTGACTCTACCTTACAGTCACCTCTGCAAAAAAGATGTCAATGGCAACTTCTGAGTTTTTCGACACTTAGTCTTTTTGTACTTTTTGGACCCCAAGTCACACTCAGTTCTGTGTCTCAGGTTCACCACGCCAGCCTCAACCATAACCAGCCATGTCCAGCCTCATTCTCGGTTTCTGCCTCTGAATTTGAACTGCTCTGTCTTCTGTCCCTCTGCCTGATCTGCTTCACCTTTTCCAGTCTACCTCAGTCATCATTCCACTCAAGCCTTCAGCCTCCCATTTTCATATTGTAATAAACTGCATTGTGGACCACTTAAATGGCTTTAATACCAAGGAAAATATAAAAGAAGGAACAGTCACAGTGACAGTGTTTAAGGAGCCAGACTTTGGTGTCAGTTCCATTGAAGTCAATGGGGTGAGCACAGCAAATCACACTATAACCTATCATATTTCAACTTTGACTGAAAAATCCTTCCACCAGATTAAAAACACACCACGTGATGTTGACTGATGTTTTTTTTTTTAATCTAAATATGGGTGTTAGTTTGCCTTGTCATTGGTACAGAGACACAATTAGATCAGAAGTCGGTACCAACGCAGACTTCAACTTAGGACTTCTACATACATTTTCTGAGCCAACTCATTGGTTTTTCGCTCACCCTGTCTCACCACCAAACCTACCTGCCAGCCTGTCACCTGTAGATCATTGTCTCCTGCCACTATAAAGACTCACATCTTCACCGACTCTCCTTGCCAGATTGTTTTTCGCCATTGCTATGCAAGACTTTGTAGCATTTTTTCCCCGGACTGCTTCCTCATTGCAGACCTCACCTGCCTCTGACTTTCTGGTTTCATCTGCTTGTCTGACATTGCTTACTGCCTGGTCCCTCACGGTACCATTGCACACAATTGAACTGCTTGCTGTGTGTGTGTGTCCAGTTGATGCCGGCCACTCCCCTGTTTTGGGATCCCTCCTAATTGCTCCTCCTGAGGTTTCTACCGTTTTTGTTTTTTCTTATCCGCTGCGAGGGTCCAAGGACAGAGGGATGTCGTACGTTGTAAAGCCCTCTGCAAATTGTGATTTGTGATATAAGGCTTTATAAATAAAATTGAATTGAAGTACGTTATTGGTTTCATTCTCCGCAGCTGGAAAGGTGATGCAAACAGTGTTCTCCAAGAGCTGAAATGAAACCTTCACCTTGTTGTCTGTCTCTAAATTAATGTTACAAATTGGTTCCCACAAACCGGCCCCTTTAGTATGTCAACTAACTAATGGCAAATCTCTAATTCCAACTGTAGGGAAGTCAGCTGCTCCAGTGTGCAGTGGTGGTCACAGTTAAATGAATAGAGTAACATCATCTGCAAAAAAGCGAGAATATAAAACTGACGTCAACAAACAACAGTGATTTAAGTTGTTTTTTTGTGAAGTCCTGTCTGAATTAAAGGTCTTAGGACAGAAGGTGCTGTGAAATGATTTTTTTTTCATACAACAAACAAGTGGTTGGATTTAGGAAAAAAAAACAAAACAGGGTTTGACTTAAGAAACATACGAGATGCAAATGCCACTCTCTTGGGTGAAAGTCAGCATTCGTTGGATCCATCCACCACCCCTCCTGCCTGCCCCAGTCGGACTTTTGCCACCTTAACTTTCGTCCTTGTCCTACTGACACTACCGGGCACCATTAAACTTTAACAGCAATCCGGCGCGTATCAAGCTGACGTTAGACACTTTTTTCGTTGGTTTCTGATGCTGCAAGTCACTGCCCAAGTGCTGGATTCCGATGATTTCAACGTGAGACCAGGCTCCCTAAACCTGACCTCCATAACTTAACGTTAATTATGTAATGTTCATTAAGGACGTAACGTCATTCATGGAGCACAAATTCATAAGATATCATACGAACCGTTCTATGAGAATACGTTGGGTTAATCACATGTTGCTCTGAGCAGGAAGTGCAAAAAATGCAGCTTTGTTCATGTTGTTTATATCCTTAATAAAGAAAAAGTCAAGAACGTCTGACATCTTGTCATATGTTCAGCTAACAAATTATTGATCATGGTCAGTAATGAAAACCATCTTGAATCGACTCTGAACCCGCTCCTGGGACCTCTGGAGCTGTCTCATGGTTAAGTATTTTTGATGAATACCTGCCATTCCTAAATTTGCCAGTAGAATTTAAATTTGTATAAATACAGGTCCTGATCGGCTCCTGTTCTTCCTGCTGTGATAAATTTTTCTTCCATCTGCTGATTAGTTTCTTCTCTTTTTCTTCTCAGGCTCACCACATCTCTATTTCTTCTCTGTCCATCTCTATTTGTCTTTGACTTTGTTCACACCACCGTCATTTACTTTCTAATGGACTAAATCACTTGTCCTCTCTCCGTCTCTCCACCCACGAGCCTCTGACTTCAGCCTACATTTCTCACTGAGGGAAACTCGTCCTGGAAGGTGTTGTCAAGATGACTGCGTCTTTAACGGTGACTGTGTTGACACCGCGGCAACCAGGGACTCCAGTTTATTTGGGGTTCATTAGTGCTTGAGGTGGTGGTTGTAATGTCAAGGAGCCTCAGAGGAGCTCCAGGCGACAAGCATCTTAACTACAGACAGAGTGTGTTTAGAAAAATTTAAACCTGAGCCGACAGATGGTTTGCTGACGTTCAGTTGTTTATCCTCACTGACTCATCTCTGTGTGTCTGCACCCTCAAACATCAATAACACCATTCGGCCCCATTTTTATAAATTCCTCTTTGTCAGATGCCTGAATCTCTCCAAGAGAAGCAGGGCGGATTAGACCAGAAAATAGAAAAATGATAATCCCTCAATTGAATTTCATCCTTCTTTTCAAAACACCTGATTATGTAAAGAGTATCTGTGAGTGTTTAAACCTCTTCCTCTGTCACACTGAGATGCAGGAGGCTGTTTGGGATTGTGTTCACACAAATAACCTGGACAGTTTTTGATATTTTTCACTCTACACACAAACATGACATGTCAGAGAGACGACAGATGCTGACGTTTGTTTCATTAACAAATCAAATGCCCCACTTTGAATTTGTTGTGATGATAAGCATGTGGGAGGTCTTAAATAGTGTGTGTGTGTGTGTGTTTGTGTGTGTGTATGTGTGGTGTGTGTGTGTGTCAGGGGGCTTTTATAAAAAGGTCTGGAGGTTGACCCTGAAGCCAGTTTAGTGTCTGATCATTAAACGAGCAGCTGTCACCAACAGGGACGATCAATGTAAGTACCTTTAAGGGGCTGTCATCGCTTAACAAAGCTCAGAGTGTGACTTTGTGTGTTTGTGTGTGCGAGTTCTTCTAGCTTCGTTTTTTAGTTACACTTCTGTAATCTCTGTATCCTGCTCTTCTGTCAAAGGTCGCCTCTGTAAATATGATGATTTATGTTCAACTTGTTTGTCTGTTTTGGGACAAACTGCTTTGTGATTTTTTTAGGCAACACATTTTCCTGTCAAAGTTAAAAAAGTATGACTTTATAGGTCTTTGTGATGTATTTAAAAAGTCAGTAACAGATAACGTTTTTTGTCAGATTAACATGAAAAACTGAGGAGTTGAATATCAGAGTTGTTCTTTTTCCATTTGTGTATTTCATTAATTAACTTAAAGCTGGACAAAATAGAGGTAATTTTGAGTTGAGTTTAGTTTACTTTAGTTAAGAAGGAACGATGCAAGTTAATATTTGAATGCCAGAATTTGCCAAAAGGTAATTTCTTCAGCCAAGATGTTACACAAGGCTACCTAAAATATAACAAAGCACAAAAAAGACTTCTTTGAACACAACAAGAAACGATTTTAACTTGATTGTTTAGTCACAAGAATCTGAAGATCATCAAATGTGTGATTCAGTGCTCAAACCTGAGGTTGATGCAATATAAGAAGACCTACAATTTTTAAAAGCACTAGAGGCAGTAGTGACATATTTCCATACAATTCCAACAAAATTGCGACACTAGCAGGATTTATTATTATTAGGCTATTTGCAGCAGAAAAGACTTCCATTGTTTTAATTGGTTACTGAAAGATCTATAAGTGTTTAGTTCTCTGATATGGATTGGATTTACATTCCACTCTCGAACCTCTTACAGACCAGGCTGACTGGCTAAAAGCACTTTTCCTCTCCTCTGAGACGTTTGTCTTTGTTTGAATGTTTATATGTTTTTCTTTTCTGCTTCGATCCAGCATCCCAACCGGAGTTGGGTTACATTTGTACGTTGTTATACAGTGGTGGATATGCTGAAGTGTCACAATGAAACATAACATTTCAGCAATGCTGTGGTTAAATTGAAGTCAGGTTTACTTCACTTATGGTGAAGAGAAGATCACATTTTGGTTTCAAATACTCACTTTTCGTGGCCGTACCCCAGCTGAAAATGCAGCGATGTCTTGGTTAAAAGAAAAAACACTTTTTGAGGCAGCATCTGCAGTGGAAATACAGCGACAGCTCAGTAAAACACAACCTGTATTGTTTTTTGGTCACACATAATGGTCTGCAGCTTGGCAGGCATCTTGCTTTGGTGTGTCACCATCCACAACCACCTTCTCCCGATGACAAACTTGGCTCCTCTACATGAAATCAGAAATACATTGCTTTAGAAACGTTGATATGACATGTATGATGCCAACATTTTCTTCTATTGACGGGGCTGCTGGATCAATCGATCAGCTTGACGCTCAGTCCTACAAACCTACAGTTGCAACCCATCTGACTCCGAAGACGTTGAAATTCGATGCTTGGGCAGCGACTTTCAGCATCAGACACTACTGAAAAAAGGCGTCCTTTAACGTCGGCATGATATGCGACCGGTTGCTGTTATAGTTTAATGGTGGCATCAGGAGGAAATGCAATGGGACAAGAACGAAAGTTAAGGCGCGAAACTCAGAGTAGAGTGGGTGCGAGTGGTGATGAAACCCTGTTCTCTTTTACCAAACCCAACCATGTGCTTTTGTTGCCTAAACCCAACCACGTGCGTTAGTCGTCAATTAGCATTGTTGTACTGATGTAGTGCATTTATTTTGAAAGAGAGTGTATGTAAATATTATGTTTCCTTTGAAAACAGAAGGGTAATTTGAATTAAGACAACGCATGTAACAGGCAGAACTTGACACGATGTCCCAGAACGTCAACAACTAATACACCCATACCAGTGTACTTTCACGCTGTATCTGGATGTAAAAAGTCCATGAGCAAACATCGATATATGACGAGGCAGGAGCGAGAATGAGTTGATAGTTACCAATAATGCTTTCGTCTGCATAGACCCACAGAGACGTGTGTCTTCAGAAAAGCATAAGTCAAGTCAGAGAGGGGAGGAACCTGAGCTCTGATTGGTCGCTCATCTTACCCATCATCGCATCTGCTTTCAATAATTGCGACCTTTTTAACATCTAACATGAATTTCCATTTTTTTGTCCAGTTAAAATGTATAAAATTGAAAAATAAGAGCCCAGAATCTTTATTTGGTCTTGACTTACAGTGATCCTCAAATCAAAATGTATCTCTGGAGATCAAACACTTGGCAACGCGACAAAAAAGGTCACTGTTTTCAGCTGTGTTCACTTTGGTCTGTACAGGAAAACAACACAGCGTCAGTGCAGCTGTGTGCACAGCTCATCTTACGTCATGTGTACGCTAAATTCAAGAAGGATAAGATTAGTAGCTAAACACTGGCTTGACTGCGTCAGATGATTGAGGGCAAAGATGTAAATCAGACATGTGATTGGCAAAGGACAAAAAGCAGGGAAATAAACAGGATTTATTTCTATCTGTATTCTGAAGGTTTTTACAGAGGGTATTCAGATGTCTTTCAGAGCCTGATGTATGGAACATTTTAATCCTACAAACATGGTGACAATGGATTTTTCATGGCAGTTGAGATTAATTGTTTGGTTTACAGAGTGATGAAAAGAGATATCCAAAATCCTCTCTGTCTCTTATGTGTCAGCAAAATGACACAAGAATTTTGAGCGTGGCTGTCTCTAATGTTCAGATTTCCGTTATGGAAATATATGCAAATCAGCATATATTTAAAGGGGAACAACACTTAAATTAAGAATCCCAGTATGTTTTTTCCATGATTAAGGAAAGGTTAATCAATATTTGTGAACATGAGCTGCTCCCTCTCAAAGCCAGAAACCAGAGAAGTAAAGGCCCGAACATACTCGGGCATACTATTAGCGGAACGGACTCTGCGAGGAATGTCCGCAGTCACTCAGGCTTTCATAGTCAAGCGCACTTCCGTGTTGTAGTTTCCTGTAAAAATGTCCGTGAAAAATCCCCGCAATGTGAAAAATACATGCCCAGCAGTCACTGGTGTGCGGAGCGGAGTCCACGTGGTCGTAAAATCTGAGCTTTGTGCGCACAGGGCTTGCGGACGTCCGCATTGAGTCTGCGCGGACCTCCGCGGAGTCCGTTCCGCGTACATTCCGCCCCAGTATTTGTGATGTCATAGGGTATAAAGTCTGGAGCTGCTCCACAGACAATCACAGTCCATCTGAAGCTTGTTTTGTTTCAGTTTTTGCCGTTTCATCACTCCTATATATGCAGCTGTAGCCAGTATCTCATTATCACTATCCTCATTCATATTTTAAGAAGCTACAAATTATATTCAGCCACAAAGTAAGCCTGAAAAGCTGGAAATCAGAACAAAAGTACAGAGAGTTGTTGCATAGAGATGATACACCATCTCATATAGTTGCATTGGTGTGAACTGGCAGGTTTTTAGAATGTTGCAGAACAGCGGATTGAAAGTAGTTGCATGTTTCAACTCATCTCATCATGAATCTTTAGTCTGAACTGGGATTAAAGAGCAACTCCAGACTTTATACCCTATGACATCACAAATTTGTGTTTAGCATTTTAGTTTTTGGATTTGGGAGAGAGTTGTTAATGTAAACTAATATTTTTGGACTGTCTTCGACCATAGGAATAACATGTATGAATTCTGACAATGGGTGTAGTTCCCCTTTGATTAGATAATGCCTCATTTGCATATCTAAACACAAATTTTCTAAAATCTTTAAATATAAAAAGTTTTTGTTTTAATGTAAGTTCATCAACTGGGGAAGTTTCATGGTGATATCTTTTTGTTAAAAATTCTACTGTATTCACCCATACTGTAGGCACGTTGTATTTCGTGTAGCTCAGATATACAACATGTATTTTTCTGACTTTTCACAAATCTTTGCTCTTTTCTAATGAGTGATTGCACTTCTTTTGAACTCAAGAAGTTATTAAAGTATGACAACAGCAATGAAAATCAGTTTCTCTTTGAACTTGTCATGACTGATGGAGCCAACCAGTGGTGTAGTGGAGGGTTGAAACAGGTGTATACTCACCTCTTTTTCTGCTGTTTATAGCATATGCACTAATCAGCCAAAAAGCCACTGGTAGATATAGGAGAGTAAACTCATTTTTTCCCAGGTAACCTACCCATCTACCCAGAAGTATAACTGCCTCTACACCACTGGATCCAACCAGTGACAAGTGGTTAAAAATAGATATTACTTCAGGGGTCACAAACCAAAAAGGCTGGGAAAGCTGATCCAACTAGCTAGATGTTTTTTGATGCTCCCTGATCTTTTGTCTTTGACATGAAGTGTTTGTTGCTGTTTTGTTTCAGAAGATGCAGATTTCCCACAGGCCTGTGCAGTGGCTCGCTGTCATGCTTCTTGTCAACTTTACAACCGCCCAGTGTCAACAGAACGAGAGGTGAGACACCTGTTCTCGCCCAATGTCAACGTGTTTACATGCTAACTGTAAATGGTTGTTAACTGCTTTGACACAGAAGTAGAGTAGGTTCATGAATGTAGCAGTAGAGAAATGTTTAGTGTCATCAGCTGTAGCAGAGGAGCACCTTTGAATATATGGAGACCCAGAATCACAGCAAAACATAAAAATGTCCACACAAACACATCAGCTTCCTATACTCCCAAAAAGGACAAAAACATCACAGATTCAACATAAAAGAGAAACCTGAGTCAAATTTAAAGTCAGTGATATATACATTTCAGTATTCAGTTGTATTATCAGTATTATCTTTCTTTCTTCGGTGTATTTTGACTCTGTATTTGGATGAACTGTCTGATTTCTCTCTCCCTGCAGTCGTCGAGCTGTGACCGAACACCAGCTGATGCACGACCGCAGCCGAAACATCCAGAGTCTCAAGAGACTCATCTGGCTGTCCAGCGCCATCGAGGGTCTCCACACCGCCCAGACTCGGTCTGCTACGTACAGCCCCACAAAGGTCCTGAACCTGTCTCTGAATCCAGCGCTGGTCCCTGCTGCTGTGAGCCCCCAGCCCACCCGTGTGCAAAGCCTCCTGAGAGACTTCTTTAATCCCTACCTGACTCAACAGCCAGACAGAGAAGCATAACGTCACTTTGATACACAAACATAAAGTGAACATGTATATAAGAAATAATCATTATCATTTGTATCATTTGTCTTTGGTGCTAAGACACTAAGACACTTCTTCAGGTGCAGACATGTCCAAATGTCTTCAAGAGTTTAAAAGCAGATTAAATGTTTTGTTCAAGAGGGGGTTCATTCCTGTTCCTAGGGTCCTGCTTTCCCCACATGTATATGGCACATAATGGGAACCTGAAAAAGCTGTTAGCTGTTTTGACCAAAAGTTTATTTTGGAGAGGAAGAGACATCTGCAGATAATTCACCTGATGGTAAAAACCTCCTGAACAATGAATACAGAGGGAATTCTAAACAGGAGAAGTTTCCGCTGGTTGTAATCTGCAATCCTTACCGCTAGACACAACTAAATCCCCCTAAATCGTACATACTGTTCCTCTAATAAGACATGAGTTTGGTTAGGGGTCTATAATCACGATCCTGAGAGTCCTGAAATTTCACTGGCACAGGTCTCAGTCTAGATATTAGTTACTCTTTCTGCCTGAACAGTAAGTCCCAAACTCATCTCAACTCTAAATTCAAAATAATAACAATTAGTCATCCAATTAATTCACCAGTTAAAAGAGAGGAAAATGGAAAACAAATGATAAAAAAGGAGAAAAATAATTATTTAACCTTTTGGGGTTAGGAAATCGATAGGTAACTACTGCCATGTCCATACAGGTTTTGATAAGGAGAGAGGTCCGGTGTCAGGTTAGAGTCAGAGAGCTCTAACAATCAACTACTGCTTTCACCAAAGGTCAGGGTTAACTGGATTTTTTAATATATTTATGATATATTTTAACTTGAAATGGGTCAAATTTGACCCAGACAAAATAGGAGTGTTAATGTGCTAACAGAATATTAAACTGGGGAACATAGTACCCTGGGAACACAGATAAGGTCCTGTGATGAAGCATTGGTCAAGGTGAACTTCATTACACTTGTATCAAGAGCTGGATGATATGACCAAAAGATAAAAATGTTTTCAAGTGTGGGGATGATTCATAGTTTTAATCATTTTTATTCCTGTAAGAAAAAAAACAAGACTAAGAAACAACTGAAACATCATATTTTCTGGTCTGTGTGTGCAAAAAACTGAGAATATGTGGCTCGTTGGTCTCGGGGTCTAATTTTCACTTACAGTGTGAAAGGTCTGGGGTTCAAATCCCGGCCCAGCCCTGTATTAACTGCATTTCATGTCTCAGTACGTGTACTTTGTGCAATGACAATAAATAAATGACCAAAGACTTACGCCTGTTGCATTTACATGTTGTACAACACTGACTGACCATATATGAGGAAGTGAATGCTGATTAAAGCAGTGGTGGAAAGGAACATAAGTACATTGACACAAGTGCTTTACATTAATACAGTTGTAAGGTAGTTTACATTTTATGTTGCTTTCTACTTCATTTCAGAGGGATATACTGTACTTTTTAATCACTACAGTTATTTGATATCTTTTATTACTTTACAGATTCACATTATTAATACAAAATATAATCAATGAATAATATATTACGTATTGTTGTAGGTTAAGCCACCCAGCAGCCTCAGCCCACCACTTTGTCAGTGATTTTAGCGCCAGCCACCGACACAAAAAGGCACCTTTTGCGGCAGTATGATATGCTGCTTGGTGGCGTCCGTTTATAATACCAACCCTAACCTATAGGGCAGGCAGGTGGGGCAGTGAATGTGTCCAACAAACACAGGACTTTCACCCAGGAGCTTGCTGTTCATTTCCTGTGTAAATGTTGAGCCTAACAATGATATTTTTTCTAAACCTAACCTAGTACTTTTGTTGCCAAAACCTATACATGTGTGTTTGTTGGAGTAAATAAATATTAAAACAAGAGGTTTTATGCATCTATAGAGCAGAAACTACACATTTCCTGTTAAATTGGCATTGTAATTTTAAAGACAGTACATGTAACACAGCATTCCAGAATGTCAACAACAGACACAGGAGGGTGCATAGTGCGACATATATAGATATATTATTATTATAACTTTTATTTAAACAGGGAAGGCCATTGAAAGCTGCTCTTTTACGAGAACACCCTGATTACAGTACATAACATAACATAGCACACAAAAATCACATCAAGTTATAAAACAATATAAGATAAAGTAATTAAAATTACATCCACCTTTACCAGCTGCAAAGCTTAATAAACAACACATTGATGTGTCAATAATGATGTAATCATAATTACTGAAGCAGTACTTTTACTTTTGGTAGGCTACTTTAACTATATTTTGATGTTAATACTTTTGTACTTTACCCAAGTAAAATTTCTAATGTGGGACTTTTAATTGTAACAGAGAATTTCTACTCTGTACACTCTTAGGTCAGTAAATTATCTGCGTAATTTTTAATATACTGTATAATAGTATAACAGTCTGTGTCCTGTGGAAGGCAGAAACTGAATGAGCATCTCTGCCTGGGAGACGTGACTCAGGGCACAAACTGTAGCTTTATCTGAGACAGCCTCGCGAGACCTTCTTGACGGCTAACGTTAACTAACGTGAACTAGCTTGCTGTGACAACCACCACAGTGACACCGGTCGTGGTGATCCACCTCCAGCTGCTAAACGCCCCTCCGGTGGTCTGAGTGATAGAGAGACACTCTAAAACTAACCACCCACAGAGGAGACTTGTCTGCCGGCTTGAAGCGCCCTCACAGCCCCCCGGAGTGTCCGCGGCTCTCGTCCTTTAATCGGCCAGGTCAGTCGGTGTTACATCCGTCAGTTCAGCAGCACGCTAGCTGTCTTCAGGGCTAGCTAGTCGAGCTAACTTATGCTAGCCGCAGTCATCACGGGAGGTGTCAGTAGTACTCTCTGATTTCATTAACATCTTTAATAGGTGATGGTATTTCAGCAGTGTCAATATAAAGAAGTGATAATAAGCCAACAGCAGGCGAGTAACTTAAAATTTCCAAACTGTCACACGTCTTCCGTAGCTACCAGCCCGGCTAATGCTAACCTTCGGCACCAGCAGTACTGATGTTGAGTTAGCTAGCAGCAGGTATGCTAGGCAGCATTAGCGAACTGCTGAAGCAGGTTGTTTTGCTATCGTCAGTAGCTCATGTGTTGCTGACAGTCACAAGAAATAGTTTAGCAACACAGAGCAACACGGGCCATCAAGTGGGTCTTTCACCATGTTTTTGATTTGTACAATTAGCAGCAGTTAACTGATTAAACCCTGGTAATGTCTGCAGATAATGGTGACTTTGATGTTTGTGTCACAGATGTCAAGTGGATGAGACAAAATTGTATTTATTCAGAGGGGAAGTGCTCTGCAGCAGTTGCAATACAGAGAATGTAAATATACAAAACACTAAAACAACAGTGAGGTGCAAATATATTTATGTAAAATAGATAACAGCAAAGAGTAACAAGGCCTGAGCATAAAGATGGATACAAATCCAAATATACAATATCTACCATGCCATATTTAGGTTGCCAGTATGCATAATAAATATGGTAGGGTTGTATGTTAATATGTGTGTGTACAGCATCAAATTTAATGTAGTTAGTATAAGAGACCAAGAGTGTTGTAACGTGGTGGTAGTTGCACACTCCTGATGTAATCAGTAGTAGTTATACCTTCATGATGTCATCAGTGGTACTAGCAATATCACATGTGTGACCGTTCAGAGGAGTTTCTGACCATTTTGATGGTGGTGAAAAGTAACTAAGTACATTACTCAAGGACTGTACATAAGTACAGTTTTGATGCACTTGTACTTTACTTGAGTATTTTCACTCTCTGCTACTTAATACGTATGCTTCACTACATTTTAGAGGCAAATATTGGACTTTTCACTCCACTACTTTCAATTAATAACTACAATGCAATAAAATTGCTTCTCTTATTTAAGTAAAAGATATGAACACTTCTTTCTCCCCTTCTTTTCTCCCCTGATATTAATAAAAGTGCTTAACTTTTTACGATAATTTCAGTGACAATAATCCAAACCTAAAAGATAATCTCTCTTTATTGAATTATGTCCAACTCAGAATATCTAAAGTACAAGATGAACTACTAGAAGAACCACAAGTAATTGATGATCCCCTTTGAAGTATGTGAACACCACAAGATTAATTAGTAGCATTTCTGATCGCAATGTCAGTAATTTTTCAAGCTAAATGTGAGGGTTTGCTGCTTTTCTGTTTTACATCATTGTTAAGTGTATATCTTTGGGTTTTGGACTGTTGGCCGTACAAAACAAGACATTTGAAGACATCACCTTTGACAAAGAAACTGAGAAAGAAATCATCAGCTTGATAAGTTTGGTAAAATGATTCATGGGTTTTGTGAATCTGTATTTACACAATATGTTGTGATATTTTCACTGGACAGTACTGTGATATTGTGTTTTGTCTTCTTAGGTACTGTCCAGCCTCATCCAGCCCCATTGTGGATCTTTAGCCCCTCTGGCAGGACAGTGGCAGAGGCAGAGCCAGAGGCATCGGGGACCAGATCAGCAGGCAGCAGGGCTCCATGAGCGCGACGGGGCAGCAGCAGCAAGGGGGGGGCCTGCGTTCTCGCCGAGGCCTTGGCCGGGACAAGGACCCTGGGCAGGGCATGGGCATGGAGGCGGCCTGCTGGCTGGCACCCGGAGTGCTGCGCAGGCTGATCGAGCTGCCCTCGCCCCCCCTGTCCCGGCACCAGCTCAAGAGACTGGAGGAGCACAGGTAACGCTGAGTCCTGCTCTGCTGACCGAGACAACCTTAAACTGATTTATTTCATGTTGTGTGCAGTGAGTTCATCTTGTTCTGTGGTTTAGCAATGATATGTATGGGAGAGTGATGCCCAGAGCTTAAGCCATCTGATATGGATGGGTTAGTGTGTGGTGAGTCGATGGCGTCATGTGTGCTTTCTTGAATGAAAGGGGTGTTTGTCAGTTTGGACACTTCAGACTCAGTTGCTGTTGAGGATAAATGATTTGTGGAAAGTACCTACACAGCTTGAAGATATGATTGTACCGAGAATTTCATTTCAACTTGGATAACATCAAGTAAAATAATGCAGTAGTTTCTGGTTTCTTTCCTGCCAGAGTTAGTCAGTGAACCTGAGCTGATATTGCATTAAGGGTGTGAACATAACTTTACTTGATAATATTTATATAACATTCTAAAGTGGCATTATATGTATTCATAACAGCTGCACAGTCCAGCTGTGGTCAAGATGGAAAAAGTGCTAGTGTGTCAAATCTGACAGCTATTTCGTAGAGGACGAAGTGATGATGGCTCTGCTGTGTAGCTGCTTAAGCTAACATCAGCCTTAGAGTTCTGAAGCCTGGAGGTCCCAGTTCAGAGCTTCTAAAGAGTAACTTTCGTGTTTTACGGCCTGGAACCTGTTTTCCCATGGGTTTTGTGTCGAATGGAGACAAGTTTTTTTTTAATTTGTTCCAGCACTGAGCAAGGCTGCAAGCCACAGCAGCAACACTGTCAGCAGTGTAACTGCTCAGGGCATGTTTGCAACGTCAGTTTGTGCCTGCTAAAAGTACTTTTGCCACTGACAGGCTCAGATTGTTATTTTACGTGTCTGACAATGTTATATGAACCCTAAAAAGAAAGACCTTTTTGTTTAAGAGTAAGATCCTTTTTGTTTGACCAGAAACAGCCCCAAAATTACTATTGCCAATAAACAGTCATTTTATCATGGTAAAACACACTTAAGTCAAAGTCGACAAAAAAGGAAATGAAACTAACAAAAGCCGTCTTGGTTTGTCTTGTCTTTCCACTCTGGTTTAGTTGAAGAAAAAAAACCTTAATTCAAATTACTGTTTATTTAAATGAAGTCTGGTAAGTAAGGTTGGCAAGGGCAATTTCAGGGCTGTTTCTGGCTAAACAAAAAGGATCATATTCTTTTTAAAAAAAAAAAAAAAAAAAAGATCAGTCTCTTTAGAGCTTTCCGTAAGTTATCAGACAGTTGTAGTAACAATCTGAGCCCGACAGTGGCAAAAACATAGACTTTTATGTATGTAAATTGACGGTGCACAAATGCTCCAAGTGGTTACGTTTTTGGCTGCAGCCCTTTCGTTCAGTACTGGGCCAGTTAAAACTCTTTCACATCAGAATTTCAGTATAAAAATAAGCAAGTGATCAGTCCCAATTAAAGTAAATAGCAGTCATAAAGATTATTATTCAGAGCTCACCTTGACTCCCATGTTTTTCCCTGCAGGTACAGCAGTGCGGGACGCTCCCTGCTGGAGCCCCTCATGCAGCGTTACTGGGAATGGCTGGTGGGACGAGTTCCTGCCTGGATTGCCCCCAACCTTATCACCATCATCGGCCTGGCCACCAACGTCTTCACCACCCTCGTGCTCATCTACTATTGTCCAACTGCCACTGAGCAGGTTAGTCATCGCTCTGAAAGGATGCTATTCTGGGCAGACTTTATATGAAAACATATCAAACACCAGAATTGTTTTAATTCACTCATGAACTCAGTTGCTTTTACATTGCTGGTCTTTACATAGCCACAGGTTGACTGTGACAGATAATAGCTGCACTTCCTACTGTGAGAAATCACCAACAAAAGCTTCTGAACTTGTAAACTCACAATAAGACGCGTTTCAGCAGAAATATGCTCTAAAATTGGGGAGGAACTAAAAACCCCTGCAACTAAAATTACATGTTTCCCTGACATTAGCATGTAGCTTCATGTAGCATTGTAGGCTCTGTCATCTGAACGCTTGCCGTAGCGCATATAAAGAAATCTGGCACACTGTGATGTCATACTGTAGCCAGAGTAGAAGAAAGGTTTTTGCTCACAGGCTTTACTTCTACATACCTCGTTACCTGCAGGGAGATTTTGTGAGGTTTTTTTTTTTTTTTAGCTACAAAGGAAAAGATATAAGAATTAATTCATTAATAAAAACTGTTCTCTGTTAAAGACACAGCAAGAGTAGTAGCAGAGTAGTGAGAATATGAGTTTGCATTTACAGCAAATTAAAACAGAAGCAGATCTTAAAACAGGGAGGCTTCTAATACAGTATGATCTGATATTGGGAAATGGAGTTTGGAGATTTCCCTTTGGTACAAAAAAAAAGTTGGCTGCTAGTGATTCACTTTAAATGAAATCTTTTGGTGCAGCTCACGTGTGTGTAATACCAGGTCAGTGAATGAATCTTTGAAATACAAAATGCACAGGATCTTTGAGAGGTCTGAGTGTGATCCTCTGCAGGTGCACATGCACATGAAGGTGTTTGTGCATTCACAGAGCTGTGAGTTATTACAGTGTTTTTATCATAAGCTGTTTTCCCCGGTCGCTGTGGGACGTGAGCTTCAGCCTGTGCTGCTCAGCAGTATCAGGACGTATCTGATTACAGGGACGTCTTATGTTAATGGAGCAGTTCTGGTAAACAGATCTCGGACACAGCAACAACAAGGGACCGCTGATTCTATTCTGTTCTCTTTGTCACAGGGTATCTCACACACACTGTATATGAAATGTGACTTCATGTATGGATCTGTACAGCTGGAGGCCTGCCTGGGTCACATGATCTGATGGTTAAGCTGTCATGTTTGTGGGCTTTGAGGCAGAATGGCTTTTGTTTTATATGCATATATGTGTATGTGTGTCTTTCAGGCTCCTCTCTGGGCGTACCTGCTGTGTGCTGTGGGTCTGTTTGTCTACCAGTCATTGGATGCCATCGACGGGAAGCAGGCCAGACGCACCAATAGCAGTTCTCCGCTGGGCGAGCTGTTTGACCACGGCTGTGACTCCCTCTCCACTGGTCAGTTTCCTCCTGTTTGACTTCGTTTCACTTTGTTTCTGTTAATCTAAAGACTCTTTTTTAACGCTGCCTGTGTTCATGTGTTTGTCTCTGCAGTGTTTGTGGTGTTGGGAACCAGTATAGCAGTGCAGATGGGCACCAACCCGGACTGGATGTTCTTCTGCTGCTTCGCTGGGATGTTTATGTTCTACTGCGCCCACTGGCAAACATACGTGTCAGGAACGCTGCGCTTCGGCATGTGAGTCATCCAACGCTGCTTGGTGTGGGGGTTTTTGTTTGCTTGTTGTTTGTAATCAAAGAAAAAATATAATTTCCAGCCATTTATCTATAAATTTCACTGATTTCAGGAGTTAAAGATCAGTTCTTGCTATTTCTTAGTGTCAGTGCTGCCACCAACACCTGAGCTGACTCCAAAACACGTTTTTTTTTTTTCTACAAAAGCCTTTTTTAATTTAACAAAATAATCCAAATACATATAAAATCAGTATTCAGTGTTATCTTGAAATTGAAATTTATTTCAGACTGAAATTAATTAGAGAGACAATAAGGCAAGAAATATATATATATATATATATATATATATATATATAAAGAGAGAAGCAATTACTCAAATAGCAGAATTGGGGGGGAAACACAATACATTTCTTTTTTTTTTTTTAGTCCTAAACACGTGTAGGCTGAAGCTGCAGCTTATAATGCCATAAGATATGTACAGTTTATGTGTTTTATAATTAAATCCTATAATTATATCCTGGTTCACCTTCAACTTCCTCAAACTCAACTCTGATAAAACAGAACTCCTCCTGGTCGGTACCAAATCCACTTTATCCAAAACTGACAGTTTCTCCCTCACTATTGACAGTTTCACAGTGTCCCCCTCCCCTCAAGTTAAGAGTCTGGGTGTCATCCTCGACAGCTCACTGTCTTTCCACTCACACATCAATAACATCACCCAGTCTGCATATTTCCACCTACGAAACATTAACCGTCTCCGCCCCTCCCTCACCCCTCACACCACAGCTCTCCTGGTCCACAGCCTCATCACCTCCCACATTGATTATTGTAACTCACTCCTCCTTGGTGCCCCTCACAAATCCCTCCATAAGCTTCAACTGGTCCAAAACTCTGCAGCCCGCATTATTACCAGATCCCCCTCCTTTCACCACATCACCCCTGTCCTCCAGCAGCTTCACTGGCTTTCAGTCAAATTCAGACTCCATTACAAAATCTTCTGTATACTTTCAAGGCCATTCACAACCTCACCCCCCCCTACCTGTCTGATCTCCTCCACATCGCCACCCCCTCTCGCTCCCTCAGGTCGTCCTCCTCCCTCCATCTCTCTGTGCCCTCCACCCGACTCAGCACCATGGGGAGCAGAGCTTTCAGTCGCTCTGCTCCCAAACTCTGGAACTCTCTCCCCCCGGACCTCAGAAACATGTACTCTCTACCCCATTTCAAATCACAACTCAAAACCCATCTGTTCCAAATTGCATATTCCCTTAACTGCCCACATCCATTTTTACTTTCTGTCACTCTTGTCTGTTGTTTTTTATTTATTTTAATTATGACTTTAATTGTGTTTTTAATGCTCTGTAAAGTGTCCTTGAGTGTTGAGAAATGCGCTTTTAAATAAAATGTATTATTATTATTATTATTATTAAAGAGTTGTGGGGCGTCGGTGGCTTAGTGGTAGAGCAGACGCCCCATGTAAAAGGCTGTTGCTAGAATTCATCCTCATATCTAAACCAGTATTATTATATGCAATGATTCATTCACTCTACGTTCAAAAAGTCAAAAGATTACATTTCCACAGTCAGTGACACCTGTTACAGACGAGACAGATACTGAAACACTGAGTGAACTTCCTGTTTACTACTTCCACACACAGACCTGCAGCATAAAGTCTGCAACACGTCCGGTGGACATGATCAGGTATTAGAGGTGTTCAGGTGCATTTATCAAATCTGAAAACATATTTTGTTCTCCTTAACTATTAAAAAATGGACCAATTTGTTATACTTTAAGCGTTAGTGGTTTCATTAGAGTTCCATGTGCATTCTAGCTGGAGTAAACGTGTGTATATTCTGTGTGTAGATTTGATGTAACAGAGGCGCAGCTCTGTCTAGCAGGATTACAGCTGCTCACAGCCGCTGTGGGTCCCAGTCTGTGGAACATGATGGTAAACCTCCTGGCTGTTGCTGCATGGCTCGCTGCCGTCTCCTTCCACAACGACCTCTGACCTCCGCTGTCTCCACAGTCATGTGTCTGTTCTGCTTAAAGGTGTAATCAGTAAAATATGGCTCCTCAGTATCTGAAGGAAACTCAACTGTTGGCAAACTGTGTGATCTTAAAACTAAATTAGGATTAGCGCCACACGGTATGAGTAGAATATATGATATGTGACAACACTTATGAATATTGCGATAATTAAACAGATATTTCTGCTGCTTTCAGTGTACTAAAATTCAACAAATGGCTTGTTGAATATAAAAAAAAATGAAAGGGAATCATTTCCAGCATTCTTTTACTTAACAAATTAAATATTGAACTGAACACAAAAGGCACCATTAAAAAAAAAAAACCATTTTAAAGTGCAGTTTTCTACTGATATTCCCTTTTTACAAATTCAAAAAAATCCCAGAGTGGGTCCGACAGTCTTTCTTAATGATGGTAAAAAAAAATAAATAAATAAAAAAAAGATTGTGCAGTCCTAATTGGGATTTGATTTTACTTAACATCACTAAGTTAGCCAAATATCCTCGTCACAGAGTTCAGACTTCAGGCGACTTGATCCAGCAGGGCACGCTCAAGTAGGAATACTAATATTTAGATTCCTCTCACTTAGTAGGATTAAGAACACATTCTACCTGTGAAATGTTACTATGATTATACCAAATTTTATATTCCTAAACTTAACTTTCTAACCAGATTCTCTGCTCTGATTAGTAAAATAAAATCCTATGTTTCCCTTGTTGCTCACAGTGTTAGCAGAGAAGCTGCAGACAATGGTGTCACTGTCATTCACTGTTTTAATTAAATCTGTGCCTCGCTGGTAAGATTCATGTCAGCTGCCCCTGGATCTGTTTTATCTCTGTTGTTTGTCTGCATCACACCTCCTTTCCACTCACGTATGAGGGAATCTCCGTGATATCCGATATGCCTGCGAAACTCTTCCCCTCCATAATATTTTGGTCCGGAATTTGAACAGACAGTGACAGTGTGCTAGGTTAGCTAACAAGCTGCTAACTGGCTTTTCTTCAATTCAGTTGCCTGTGTTGTTCGTCAACTGAGTTTATGTGATTAAACAAAACTTGTTTATCTAGTTTCAACACACTGTGAATCTGAGTAATGTTATTCTGCTAAAATATGGTTATACATTATATACAGTCAGATTGTCATTATGACTCATTCAGCCGTTCATACGTCTTTTGAATTAAATATTTCACAGAACATGCTGCGTACCTGACAGGTCCTGTTTCTATCTGTTCCAAGTTCTGTAATGTTCCAAGTGAATTTTCCAAACTACTGGATGGCGAAAAATGGACAAAATTAGCCCCTCCCCCGATGGCTACAGGTAGTTTCTATCAGGTTTCTATCCGTCCGTAAAGAAATGCAATTTCTTGCGTTGGACACTAGAGGCATCATCCGTATATTTACAGATCTGTGGACACCAGGCACATACGTAAGTGGAAACGAGGCATAAGTGTAAGCGTCATCTTTGCATTTAATCCCGAACACCAAGTTACATTTAGACACCTGCTGAATTTAAAATGTTTAAGTGAATAAGATGCTGTGGAAATCTTACACACACTATGTTACGTCGCCTAGATCAGCCCCCTTTAGAGCAGGCCCCTATAAAATCTGATGTTTTATAGGGGCCACAAAATGATCACAAAGGGACACACACATGGATAAAAAAATTAAGTTTGCTGACATGGCCCACCCAAAGTTCAGAACTACACCAACAAACACCTCTGAAGCTTAGTAATTAACACGCTGTATCTCGTTTGTTTAATCTGTACACAAACAGAAATGATAAAAATGACGGCGACTTCCTGAAGTCTCCTCACAGTGACGACAAGAAAATATATCAACTGTCACTGAGGGAGCAGAAGAGCAGCAACACTTCTTTTTTAAGAGTCACTGAGATTACTGATTGCATCTTTACTGCAGCTACTTTCCTGTTGAATCCTCTTAATTGAACCTGTGTGGTGCAATAAGAACACGACGGCGTCCCATCAGCTGCCGATCCAGCAGTGTGTTGTGGAAGTAGGCCGCAGGATGATGACTATGTGCTGGTAGACGTCACTAATCCTCACTGTCAACTCTCTGCTTTCTCCTCCCACTCAGCATTGATGTGACTGAGGTGCAAATCTTCATAATAATCATGTATTTGCTGGCCGCTGTGGGAGGATCTGCTTTTTGGCAGTCACTGGTAATTCTGATCGTTTCTACTTCCTACAGATTCAGATTAATGACACTTAATTTTGTTGCTTTAAAATTCTTGTTGTGACTGTTGTGATTGTTTTACTGTAATCGTTATCAGAAATACAAAGAATGTCACTGATTGGCTCAACCATCCTCTAACATTACTCATGATGCTTTCATTGTGGACGTTAAAGTGTTTGTACTCACAAACTACAGAAGTAGCTGGAAAAATACAGTTTGATCAACACGTCTTGATGTAAATGTCTTTGTTGTATCATCGTCCTTAATGTTGATGTTCTCATGATTTAATTCCCAGATTCCGATCCTAAATATCCAGATGAAAATGGTTCCGGCCATCTGCACTTTTTTAGGAGCCATCTTCTCCTGCACCAACTACTTCAGAGTTATTTTTACAGGAGGCGTGGGCAAAAACGGATCCACAATAGCAGTAAGTCTGGAAACTTCTACACTTCTTCTCATACATAAGTGATCAAAGAACAGATCAGTGTTCATTCTGTCAGAGTCCGATATGTCAGAGATATTGTTGATATTGTTTTATCACAGATTGAATTATAAATCAGAATATAAATACTTGCAAGTAACACCAGTGGCTATGTTGACATGCACACTAATATTCCATCAAGACTCCTAATGTGACAATATTCCAAACTTGATCTCTTGTCTATTTATGGCCAGCTCTGGGTGTTGTCATGGATACATTGTACGCAAACCAAACACCTACTTTTTAAGACTCTTTGATTTCATGTCACAGAAAGTTCATTACAGTAGATCGTGGTGTGGTGTGTGAGTTTTGGGTCCAGGTTTTGTTGACAGAATTTTCTTAAAACCTGATTAATACAAGAATCTGCAGGTTTAGGCCGTCGGGCAGGACCAGGTGTTTAGTAAGGTAGTAACAAACTCAATCACAGAGACGCCCTCTGTATCCTCTGTATACTGCAAATCCTTAAATTGTTTCTCCTAGACCTGCTCTCTTAGGGCGGTTTCATAGTCAACGCACGCAACGCGAGCAAGCAACGCACTTCCTTTCAAAGTCAACACATTGAACGCAAGCGACGCGGGCGACACTTGAAATGCAATGCATCGCTCACACAATAGGGGGTAGCAGAGTCACTGGTACATTCGGGCTAGCTAGTATTGCTATTTTATAAGAGTGCAAGGCACTAGAACGGTCATATAAATGGGGATGTGCCCATATGAGTTTGCAAAGTTTTTCCTCCTCGCCCGCCATATTTCGTACCTGCTTCTTCTGTGAATAACAAAAAGTGCAGCACACATCATGGTGGCCAATGCATTCGCGTCTGCGTGCCTTTGCGTCGACTATGAAACGGCCCTTAGTCTGTCAGTTTTTTCTGTGGCTTATTTTGTTGTTTTAGAAGGTGCTGAAGTATCTTTAGTCACTGAGCTGCAGACTTAGAGTTCCTGTATACACACTCCTCTCCCTCCATAAGAGCTTGGCCTTGAGCTTGCAGCGTTGTAGCGGCCTGTGTTAGCTTCTTGCTAATATCTTGTTTAAGTGTATTTAAATCTTCTAAGATCAACTTGAAAGTTCGAGAAGACCTTGAAGACCTTGTGCATGTCTGGTTTGAATTCCCTCAGTTCCTTTGCAGTTGATGAGAGTTCCTGGAGTTCCTCACTGGCCTGGTGTTTCTCTTTATCTTCTGTTTGTGGTAGTGTTAGCTTGTCACCATTGTCATTGTCTTCAGAGGCCTCTTTGTGATGTTCGTCTAGCAGCCATTTGTTCTCCGGTTTTGAAGCGGCCTCACTTAAGTCCTCTTTGTGATTTTGCCCCTCTCATTTTTGTGACACACAGACACTGAATTGTTAATAACTCAAGAAAAGAGTAGTTTTAAAACTGACTGGAGTCACATCGATTGAAGGAATGAAAGAGGGAGACTGCGTTCTCACGGTGGGAAACTTCCACTGTTCCACATTTTGATTTGATAAACGACACTTTAGGGCTCGTTAATCGGATTATGCACAGCTGCATGTAAGCAGGAATATTAGTGGATTTTCATTTTCATTAGCCACGTAAACAGATGAGTAGGGATATTGTCTTTTTCAGGATAAGGACAAAAACTGGAATATTTTGTGCATGTAAACATAGTCAGTGTGAGGGGTAGAAGACAAACTGAGCTTAGAGATGGAGTTGTATTTGTGTCATTATTTGCACAAATCTTTAAAGTAATGGCTTAAAATTTTGGCAATATTCCACATCCCAAGAGAAAAACCTCCATGTAGCTCAGAGTGCAAATGTGGAAGAATATGATGTTTTTGTCTGTCTGTTTAACAAATACAGCAGAAGTTTGTCAGGCTGTGCCTTTAATCCATGCTTTAAACACAGTGTAATCTCAGGTTGCATCATCACTGTTATCAGCTGATTCTCGCTGGAATTTCATGTATCATGTCTGCTCACTAGATCCAACAGATATTTTATCAATGTGTAATTTGACTGGTACTTGTATTATTATATTATTATACTAATATTATATTATTTATTTGGCCCAAAATTACAAATTTGCCTCAAAGAGCTTGTGACAATAAGATTTTGAACACTTGATGCTCGTATCTTTGATTATTTGTAAGCGAGAAAGCTGCATCTAATAGTTTAGTTGATACAGTTTGATCCAGAGCGAGTCATTTCAACCTTCAGTGTCCCGTCACAGACACCGTTTACACTTATTATTGATATACATTGACCACATTTTGATTTACATTATGTTTATATTCATTTTATTGATTTGCAACACTGTCTACACACATTAATATTACTTAATTTTATATTTTATTTGATTATATCTCTGCCCTATAATTTAACTTGCACCATTTTATGTCGAAGATTCATATTTTGCTTTTACTTGCCCGATTTTCTTTTTTGTTTTAAATATCTATTGAGTATTGTTAGAGGGAGCCTGAGGCCGAAGACTGTCTCTCTGTAATCGTTGTGCAAATGATGAGAATAAAGACCTTGAGTTTGAACTTCAACCTCCCTTATTCACTGTAGTTACTTGACATTAATGCAGTTATTTAGAGCCAGACTATAAATTTGAACTGTCAGCTTCAGTCTGGTTAAACATTCATCACAAGCCAGTGTCTGTATGCAACACCACTCTGCTGCCTTTGATATCAGACAGCTGTGTAGCAGTGATTGCTAAATACTGTGGTACTTCTGAATGTGTGTTCATTTATCAGTTGTGTCACATTTTCTATGATGTGTTTGGCACAAACACCAGCTCTTCTGTCTGTTTCTGCTGACATTAACTATCTGTGGGGGGGTTTTTTCTGTGTGTGTGTTTTTGTGTGTCTCTGTCCTCAGGGAACCAGCGTCCTCTCTCCAGTCTTACATATTGGTTCAGTTATAATTTTGGCGATGATGATATACAAGAAGTCTGCTGTCCAGCTCTTCGAGAAACATCCGTGTCTTTATATCCTGGCGTTTGGCTTCGTCTCTGCCAAAATCACCAATAAATTAGTTGTAAGTCAAACCTACTTTTTACTAATTAAGATGGAGATTAAAGACAGTGTTGTGGTTACAGAAAGAATCATCTAAAAATGAAGTTGTCCAAAGTGACTGAATTAACATGATTATTTTTGTGGTGTACTGTTTTATCCTGGAGAAGGACAGATGTTCATGTCAGAAGAGGTCATGATCACATCCTTCTCCTTACTGCTCAGACGGAGAAAGTAAAATATTTAAAGGTCCAGGATGTGTTTAGTGTACATCAGTAGAAATACTGGAAGCAGGGGAAACTGTGACCTGACTGTAGCTCCATCAAAAGAGAAAAACATCCCAAACTGACTGGTCTGTTTAGCTTTACTTGACTAATATACTTCAAATTTTGCAAAAACTTGTAAATGAGTCTAAGCTGTGATGAAGCAAATGGAGGCCACATGTCAAATATACCAAATATTGAGGAATTTTAATACCAGCTAAACTAATAAACTTTTCTTACATTATGAAACAAGAGTTATTCTTGGACGGCTTTTGTCAAACTGTTGTTCAAATCATAGAAAATACGAGACTGTTGACAAAGTTAGCGACTAGCTGGTGGAGAAAGTGAAACATCTGGTCAAAAAAAATGAGACTGTTCGTATCTTTAATTTTACATGTGACTTTTTGAACTGGTTTGCGTCTTTATTTCCAGGTTGCGGTTGCAACTCATTTTGTTTTATTTCGTTTCGACCACGTTAGTTATCATGACTTTAAGGTAACCTAATCGTCATCACCGAGCCTTTGTGAGCTCATAGTGCAGACAGAACAACATTCAACACACCAATGCTGATAAAACCATCACATAAAAACCAACATTAAAATGGAAATAGACAAGTTTATTGCATTAACTCATTATGAAGGTAATGTTGACTGCACAGTGTAGTGGTTATAGGATATTGACACCATCAGTGTTTAGATCGGTTCACTATAAGCCTCGCTTTTACAGTGCACTTCTGTCTGCTGTTGGGTACGATCCCCCTTGATTGTAATGGCTTGTTTTACAGCACCAGAAAGTGTCTGTGTAAGTTCTTTGCAGTTTTTATGCCTCAGAGATGGCAATAACTGTGGCCTGAAGCGTTACGCTTTTGGGTTGTCCGTCTGTCCTTCTGTTCGTCCGTCCCGTTCTTGTGAACACAATATCTCAAGAACGCCTCCAGAGATGTTTTCAAATTTGGCATAAATGTTCCCTCTGACTCAAGGATGAACTGATTAGATTTTGGTGGTCAAAGGTCACTGTGACCTTACGTCCATCTCATTCTAGTGAACGTGATATCTCAAGAAGGCCTCGAGGGAATATCTTCAGATTTGGCACAAACATCAACTTGGACTCAACGATGAACTGATTAGAATTTAGTGGTCAAAGGTTATGGTCACTGTGACCTGAAGAAACATGTTTTTTTGCCTTAACTCAAGAATTTATATGCTAAGTATGACAAAATTTCACACAAATGTCTAATATGATAAAATGATAACAGTCAACTTAACTGTTAAATCATAATGTTCTGCAGAAACACTTCTTTGGACACTACGCACCCTCATATCTCAGGAACAGAAGGGGAGACATTAGGGCAGTTATTGAATCGGTGACACTGTTCTTGGGTGTCCATCTTGGAGCGGTGCTGATTGCACAGATATTCTAAACTATTGGGGAGGATGTGTGTGAGGCATCCATGTTTTCACAGACATGGATGTAAACTGTAACTGCAACTTAAGTAGTTTATGGATTCATACAACTGCAGAGCGTTGATTCTAGTTTCTGTCTGTCCACAGGTAGCACATATGACAAAAAGTGAGATGCATCTCCACGATTTAGCCTTCCTGGGACCAGGACTACTGTTCCTGGATCAGTATTTCAATAGTTTTATTGATGAGTACCTGGTGCTGTGGATTGCATTGGTAAGTACCCACACGATGCTAGCTCTGGATAAGAATATGTAAGGGTATATATGTATGTATTGAGAAAAGGTTAATTAGTGATTGTTGTGTGGTATTGAAGCACATTTGTGCCTGTAAAGTGTGACGGTGTTTCTTTCTCTCCTGCAGATCATTTCCTTCTTTGACTTGGTGCGTTACTGTGTCAGTGTTTGCAACCAGATTGCCTGCCATCTTCACATTTTTGTTTTCAAAATCAAGCCTTGTTCAGTGCTCAGTTCAGCTCCTCACTGAGGACACGCCCGCCATGACTGACTCTGTCCCTTCCTGTTAGTCGCACTCATTTTTTCTTCCCTCTGTTTTCCACGTAGAGATGCAGGGGATGACGTGGTGTAAAAGTACGTGCTTCTGCCAACTGAATGTGAGGACAAATAATATATATTAAGATACTGGAGTATTACCGTCATTGTTTCTTTTTCACCAGTGCAGAATTTGTACCAGTTTCATCTTCTGCCCCAGTAATAAAAAAAATCTCCTTCTGACAAACTCATGAGCAAATATTTCAGGAGAGTATAGGTGCTACTCGGTATGTTCAAGGAGAGAAACTTCAGTGTGTTTTAACTGTTCATTTGCAAAGAAAAATGTATAGGACATGAATCAAATAATTCTTTGCTTTTCATGATTATAATTTTTGTAATATTTGCATAACTTTACCTTTTTTGCTATTGTAAATACCAAATAGTGTCTGTGCTTTTCTTTTAAGTTAAAAAATCCTGCTTTGGCACATTTATAAACCTTCATGTATATGATTTTTAAACAACGTTATCTCCTGCACATTACACACAAACTGTGCATCTGATCAGCAGAAATGTGGTTTTGGAGGAAATGTAATGCCAACATCAGAATGTTGTTACTGAACAAAGCTGCAGAAAATTCACTGCCGATGTTTTTCATTTAGTTTGTCAACTGAAATCACGTTGTTTAACCGCGCTGGGATTTTTTGGGGCGATATTCAAGTTGTGGTGGGGAATGTTGTGTGTATTTATTGTCATATATAATGTTGTTTTCTAATACATTCATCATAAAGTTGATAGTTTGGTTAATGTGTCACAGGGTTAGGCTTCCTCTACACTTTATACTCTATTGTTAATATATAAGGACACGCCATGCACATGAGGGAAAGTCACGACAGCCACGGGCAGATTCTTTTTTAGACATACAATAAAATATCTAAACTCAAATGTCTTCTTACGAGCAGTCAGAGATATGTAGATGTGGATGAAAGGTCAAAAAGCTCTTAAGAAGGCCTTTGAGTTCAAGAATGAAATGTGCGTTTTACAGTTGATACGAACAAAGTTCAAGATGTTACACTTTTGTTTTCACTCCACCAGCCGTCATTCTGCTTTCTGTCCCTACTCGTCCTGTTAGTCTACATTTTTCTTACAGTCCACAAATCACATGAAAAGACCAAAATCAGCAACGTGGCAGTCTGTCTCTTAATACTTTCTGACTTCCTGTCTGTGGCACTCGGCTCCAAATCCATCACTTCCCGCTGTAGATGTCAGAAAATACATAGTTTCATGTTTTAAAAAAAAGGCTCAGTAGTTTTTAAAACAGCTGGTCACTGTAGTTTTTATCAAACGTTACTCAAACGGGAGGGAATAGTGCATTTGTTGGGGGCTGTTTTCAGCGGCGGATTAATCCACATTTAGTGCTTGAATGAGTATTTTGGGCTGCAGGAGAGGAAAGGTGGGGCTGAATCAAAATTAACTACAGCATGTGTGTTCATGGTAGGGCTGCAACTAACTTATTTTCAATGTTGATCATTGTTTTGATTATCTAGTTAGTTGTTTGGTCTATAAATTCCGATCTGTGTTCCCCAAAGCCTCAGAGAACATTGTCAGCTTATTTTGTCCACAACCCAAATATATTCAGTTTACTGTCATAAAGGAGGAAAGAAACCAGACTATTTTCACATTTAAGAAGCTGGATTTAGAGAATTTTGAGTCTTTTGTCATGAAAAATCTCTCAAACAAATTAATCGATAATCAAAATTAGCTGCCGATTAACGTAATAGTTGCAGAAAAGTGTCTCCCAGTGCAACAGTGTGGCTCACTGGTGTTTTTGGCACCAGTGGAGCTTCATGGCGCTGAGGAATGAGGTATATCAGAGTTAAGATACACAGTTAAATCATGTCAGCTGATATCGTTGGTTTTGGTCTTTTGATGTCATGTTGACAATAAGACAAATATCACCAGACTTATAATTTAAAATGAAGACTACTCACCGCCTTAACGGTTACTTACATGAGCGTCACACTCCTTCCTGTGTTGTCCGTGGATGCAGCTAAACTTGTTCATTAATAATATAATCTGACTGACATTATGTTTCCCCATAAAGGATGTATTGTACCTGCTGAAGCAGACCAGGTGGACTCAGTGTGCAGGAGATGAGGTCACATGATGACATCACAGTTTTTAAGGTGGTGACTGACGAGATTCAGATCAAACTTTTGTCGCTGAGAGTTAATAAAAACCTGTTTTATTTGAAGTGGCTGCAGCTCACTCCGCCTCCACGTCTACCAACATCTGATCATCTGGTCCTGTTACAGCACCTCACGCTGAGTGGGTGTTCAATGTTGCTGCTTCTGGAGAGAACCTGTAGTGATGTATTAATGTGGAGAACATGTTGGTCCTTAACCACCGAGAGCAGTTTGTTGCTTTTACATTTTGTGCCTGTTTTATTTTTTTATTTATGTTTCATGGAACAGCTCCGTCTGCAGATGCTGTACTGAGCCTCTACAGCTTGTCTGAAATGTTAAAAACTGATATAAGATGCCAAGTGTTGACTGTAGTGAGTCAGTGATTATAGCAGCTCCAGAACAGTGTTACTGTGTGAACTGGGGGTCAGGTTCAGGGTGGTTCGGTCAGTCATCTGAACGCTTTTGAGAAAACAAAGCCTTCCATACAAAAGCGTCAAAGGTTCACTTCACTCAAATCTCAAAAACATATGTTCTTGAATGCCTTGTGGTGTCTTTAGATGGAGTTATTGAAAAATATGTGGAATGTTATGAGATTTATAGAATAAAAATGTAATCTTCTGAGAATTAAAGTTGTATATCATTAAAATAGAGTTGTAGTTTTGCGTAAAACAAAAGTCTAAATTAAACATCACATTGGACTTTATGGAAAAATGGTTGTTAATGAGAATAAAGTGATTACGAGAAGGAGGTTTAAATATTATGAGAATAACGTAATTTAGTCCCAATTGTTTCTCTAAAGGTTTGCCAAGAAGAAGAAAAAATGTTTCCACAATAATAAAATATTTAAGAAAAGAGAAAAAACATCATAATTTTTTTTTAAAAGTTGCAACATTTAAAGAAAGTACCTTAAGAAAAGAGTCATCATGAGAGACGGTTCTTATTTTGAGGAAACAGTCAAAATATTATGACAGTAAAGTTTTGATTTCTGAAGAAAAATTCCTAACAGTATAAATAAAATGGGGTAATTTAACAAAAAGAGAGGACATAGGGAGTCAAAATTTAATGTGGAAAAAGTCCTGGTTGTCTCTAAAAATGCATGCTGCCAATGGAGGGCAAAAAGAAATTGTTTTGATAAAATATTTAGAAAAAAAGGAGTCAATTTTTGAGAATAAAATTGAAGTTTTACAAACAAAAAAATTTGGAAAATAAAAAAAAGTCATGAACTTTTTTGGGGGAAAGTAAATTTGAAGTAAGAAAAAAAAATAAAAATATGAGGAGAGTTTGCAAAACTTTAAAAATATTCATCATATATAGAGGAAATGTCTTGAGAATAAAATTGTAAGTTTACCATAAAGAAACAATATTTAAAGAATGACGTCACAGTGTTTAAAGAAATGTTATCTAAGAGAGAAATTGTTCCTGAAAATCCCATTCACCTTCATTGTGTTTGGCTTGAGGGCAGAAACATCAATAGTGTAGTTAAAGGTACATTTCGGGTTTTTTCTCAGAGGTTGTATGGAATACTTAGTCAGACCGCTCCCAGTTTGGAGAAGCAAAGTTCTGCTGTGAATGGCCACCCGAAATAGAAACAATTATCAGTTTAAATGTATGCTATATTGAGAGTATTTTCACTGTTTTACTTTTTCATCCGACTGCCCGTCACAACTGGGAACCTGTAAACGGCTTCAGTTCCCATCGGAGCTCTTGTCAAAACCACCAGACTCCATTGACAAAAACAGTAGTTTAAGCTCACTGAACATGTGAGCTGCTGGTCTACTGCTGCCTCAGTCAGTTCGTTTTTGTGTTTTTGTGTTATTCTGTGGTTTTTGGTGAATCTTAACACTTCGAAATGCAAAAGTCACGCAATGGACCAAACTAATGGAGGCAGCAGTAGAGCAGTGTCTTCTGTGTTCAGCTATGTTAAATCACTGTTTTTGTCAATGGACTCTGGCTGTGACGAGAGCGATGAAACAGCTTAATTTTCCCACTGGAAATCACTGTCTGCCATTGAGGTAAACCAGTGAAAATATTCTAAATATAGTGTTCACTTAAACTGATATTGATTTTTTTCCATGGGATTTTTTATGGTGGTTAAAATCTGTTTTGTTGCTGACCCCTCCACAGCAGTAGGTTGCTTAGATTACATGTCTGCTTCTCCAAACTGGGACATACCGCCTGACATCTGCTGTTTGTAAGAAACTGTCTGTGTTTAAGTTCCACATACAACCCCACTTCAAATCATCTGAACTATCCCTTTAAGATTTTTGTGATTTGTGTGAACTGACCCTTTAAGGAACTCAGTGTTGACATAACTTCAGGTCCATTTCTCTTAAAGTAAAGGTCACATATAAACAACCAGGTATATTATGCATTAAAGAACAGTATTGACGACCTTGAATGTCACATGTAGATGTTTTGATCCTTTATTGTAGAAGTCTCAGTACAGTCATGTCTGTTCAGTTGGTTGTTTTCAGAGAAAATGGAAGATGACATGATGATCTGCATGTGAACTACACTGCTGTACAGTTTGTACAATAACTGGAGATTCTGAACAACTTTTCTTAATAACTGTGAGATAACAGCATCAACAGCTCATGTGCATATAGGCTAGTTATCGATGTCAGGTTAACTCTCTCATTGTAACTAGTAAAAGTTTACCTTTTAAACACATTTGTTTTCTATTGTTTTGTACAGAGCTGTCGTCACTGTGTGTGTCTACTCTCGAAAGCTTGTGTAGAAGTTTGTCATGTGTTGGCTGGACTGCCAAACTCAGGCATGGTATATCATCACCAGCGTGCAGGACAGTGTGTTCGTAGAGGAATGATACAGTAACCAGGATCACCTGACAATCTCTCCATTTAGCTAACAATGCAAATAAATTTCATACGCACACCTGGAGCCAGGTTTCTACTTGTGTACTGGAAAGGGTCAAACTGGTGGAGTCACATCCTCATTCCTGCTCCTTTGTGTGATCTGATGATTAAAACATCATTCAGTACAGAGCTCCATACGATGGCATGTTTTAATCTTGTATGAACAGGATAAGACTTAAAGGAAAAGTACAACAGTTTTAGAAATATGCTTATTTGCTATATGGTAGAAGAAGCGTTCAGATCTGCAGGCATGTCCAAAGTCTGGCTCAGGCACTGATTTTAAATGGCCCACGGCTTGTCTCTCAAAATATACTGACCGACCACGTAATATTGGTTCATCGAGTGAGTTCACATATTTTCCCATCCACCTCATGACAGGACTATTGCAGTTTGTAGATATGCACCACGTTGTTAAAAGTTATAACCCTGATATTTAACCAAAAGTTATGAGAATACTAACCACTGAGTATCGTGCAATGATCAACAGTCCCATGTTCATCCATCCATCCTTTTTCAATTGCTTATCCAAAGTTGGGTCGTGGGGGCCAAGCAAAGCATTCCAGACGTCCCTCTCCCTAGCATTGCTTTCCAGCTTTTGGGGGACCCCAAGGTGTTCCCAGGCCAGACAAGATATGTAATCCCTCCAGCTTGTTCTGGGTCTGCCCCGGGGCCTCCTACCAGTTGGACGTGCCCAGAACACGTCTAACACGAGGCGCCCAGGAGGATCCTGATCAGATGCCTGAACCACCTCACCTGATCCCTTTTGACGCAAAGGAGCAGCGGCTCTACTCCGAGCTCCCTCTGGATGTCTGAGCTCCCTACCCTAGCCCTATAGATACTTTAATTTCTCACCTGCAGTTTAAAGGTCCAGTGTGTAGTTGGATTTAGCAGCATCTAGTGGTGAGGTCGCAGAACTGAAACTGCTTCTTGTGCCAGGCTTTTAGGAGAACTATAGTGGCTGACTCTCAGACGCAAGCAGCCCTATCTATAGAGTGCCCCAGGGTTGATGTTTTTCTGAAGACTGACACTGAGGTCAGCTTTGCACTGGTTCCCTCATCAAAAAGCCTATAACATTTCTCAACTGGATTTTCGATTATTGCAGAAAATAAAGTTACATGTTTTGTTCGGCAAGATCATCGCTACAAATGAACAAATGTATTTCCAGAGAAGCTTATCTGTGAGTCCCAGGTGAGCTTCTCTGGAAATACAGATATGGATATAAACAGCTCATTCTGAGATAATAAAAACACAATAATTCTTAGTTTCTGGTGATTATACACCAATGAAATAGTTAAAATAGTGAAAGTGGGCTTGTAGCTATGGGGTACTTACCTATAGATTGTATATTACAAACAGTAGATGTCAGTCAGCACGCCCCCCAGTTTGGAGAACCAGGCTGGAGTTTGACATGGACGCTAAGCAAACTACTGCTGTGGAGGGGTTCAGCAACAAAATGTATTTTAGCCACCGATAAAAAGCCCCATTTAAAGTGATGATTGATTTCCAACAGGAAAATAAGGCTGTTATATCACTCTCTTCAAAGCCAGACTCCATTGACAAAAACAGTGATTTAACACCACAGAACACAGGAGCTGCTGGTGTATCACTGCCTGGAGCAGTTAGTTAGTTTGTGTTATTGTGTGACTTTGGCTCTTTAAAGGGTTAGTCTGGATTCACCAAAGTCACACAATGACACAAACAAACAAACCAATCAGAGCAGCGGTGTGTTCAGCGAGCTAAAATTACTGTTATTCTCAATGGAGCCTGGTGGCTTTGACGAGAGCATAGATGAGGCCATTAATGGGTTCCCCATCAAAATGGGCTGTCTGACAGGAAGGTAAACTGATCATGATATTTCAGGTTGGACTTTTTTAGGTGGCTAAAATAGGCCTATGTTTTGTTGCTGACCCCTATCCATAGCAGTAGATTGGACTCCTGCCTCATGGGTGCAGATCCCGGGGGGGGACGGGGGGGACATGTCCCCCCCAAATTCTGAAAAACACAAATTGTCCCCCCCAGTTCTAAATAGCTTAAATGATTGAAATTGAACAAATGTATACAGTAGTCCTATATACTGGGAGAAAGGGAAGATGATGAGGAGAAATGGGAATCCGTGAGAGGCGAGAGATGAGAACGTGAGTGGACATAACATGCCTGAGACCCTGAAACTAGAAGTAGCATTAACTAACAACGAAGCAGTGAAAAGGAGGGTGATGGCTGGTTCCATGTACTACTGGCTGTTTAAGAGAAATAAACAGTAAAGGTAAGCATATGATTCTCTTTGGAGTGCTTTTTGAATGACTTGGTGATGGTGATGAGCCTCTATGAAATCGTGAAATATGCTGGCAATCTCAAGCGCTCTGTGGGCATGATTTGCACGCGTGCAATTAAAAAAAAATCACAACTGATTGTGTCCCCCCCAAACTTGTCATCAGATCTGCACCCATGTCCTGCCTGCTTCTCCAAACTGGGGGTGTACTAACTGACTATATTATTATTATATTCTATTTTATGTACAGTAATGTACTATGGATAAGTGCACCATACAACACCACTTCAAAAAAATATGAGCTATCCCTTTAAGCATCTGTTCGTGCTGTCTCAGGCTCGCCTGTGAGGCAGAGTTCAGGACAAAAAGGCTCTCAACATTTGTTTATGGCTGCACTGCGCATGCGTGCTTCATTCAGAGCCAAACTACAGCGACGCAATTGCAACTTTTGAACTTTATTTCTTAAATGAAAGTGTCGCACACAACTCCTGAAGTTCACCGAGGACTGTTGACGTTTAACGGGGACCTGAACACCAGAGTCGGGTCAGGAAATAAGGGATTAAAGGACTTTAGTTGAAGCAGGAAGATAATGGTCGCTGGAGGACTCGAATAACGTGAGTGTCATTATGTTGAGTTATAAACCGAGTTTATGTCGATGTGACTGTTCACATGATGTGTCCTCCGTCTGACAGCTGTGTGGTTCAAACCGTAAAACCGTTAACGTTAATACTGGTGTGTGGATGCTAATGTTAGCTAACGTTAGCTAGTTAACCGTTAGCTTTGATCTTATAAACGTATTTACCCATAGTCGATAACCAATTAGCTTCATGTTACTGTTTGTTTACTGTATAACTGTGCATGCATATAAGATGTAGGCCGTTATGTGTGTCGTTTAGTGTCTGATATTCTCTTAAATTGTTAATAATTATTGTGCGAGACTTGTTCATTTGGGTTTTGAAAAAGCTTAAGTTGTAGTATCTGTCAGTGGAGTTTGGTGAGTGTGTCACTTTGTTTCCTCTCACCGACAGTTACTATGATACAGCTAATTTTATCACCCTTTTTCTGACGTTCTCTGTTTCGCTTCCTCAGTGACAGCACTGGCACTTCTCTAAACTGGTTTTTACTGTACCATAGTATTTTTATCACTTCAAGTTAATGTGTAAAAGTCCCAGGTGGAGCTGCAGGTTAATTTAGTCTCTCAGAGTCACATGACCTGATCTCAGAGGAATTAATTGCTTTTATTAGGAGAGGGAGGAAATGGATACAGCTTAATTTGTGTTGCAATATCATAACCTCACACAGTGCCAAATATCGATTTTTTTTTATTATTATTATTTAAATTGTTAATCTGCCAAATGCAGATTAAAATTTTGATAGCCAACTAGAATACTCAAATCAATTGCTTTCTCAGTTCACTAGATGTATTTAATAGGGGTGTAAGGATACATCGATACATCGATTCATTGATTAACGATCCGATTATATCGATGCAAAATGAAAACATCGATCCATATCGTCATCTTAAAGATACACATTTATTTTGAAATTCACATAGCACGTCTGTGTCACCATTTCTGGGCAAGCGCGCCTCTGCTCAAACAACAAAGAGAGCTCAGAAATAAAATGGTCAAATCATATTCTAGTTGTTTTTGTGAGTTGATGTAAATGATTGTGTTAGATGGACATATGATATCGCGTCATATCGATTGCAGGCTCCTGAATCGAATTGAATCAAAATTGTATCGTGACAGACTTTGTGATATCGGCAAACATCGTATCGTCATCCAAACAAATTGATATAATATCGCATCGTGACGAAGCTGGTGATTTACACCCCTAGTATTTAAATGGAGAAAAACAGATGAGATGAACAGACTGAAAACTTAATCTGATAATATAAAAACAGATGCTGACAAAGTTTTCCTTTGGGGACATAATTTACTGTTGTAAAAAGGTAATAAACTGCAGTATATTGCAACATATTTAAAATTGCAATAACGTTGTATAGTGATAATATCGTATAATGGAGCCTCTGGTGATTCCCACCCCTGCTGCTATTTATTAGTCTAACCCAGTGGTTCTCAAATGGTGTGCTGTGATGCCAATCCAGATGTGCCATGGGATTTTGTGATAACCACACATTATTAGACAGTATCAGGAAAGCCTGCTGTCTTATTTTTTTATTGTCTCATGTTGTGATAAGAGTGATAACACATGTTGTAGAAGCTACCTTGCACAGATATAATACAGGTGTGCCTTGAGAGCTGGGCTTGCCCTTTGGTGTGCCTTGGGCACAAACAGTTTTTTACTGATGTTCTGTGACAGATCAGGATATCAAACTGCCCTAAAGTCACCATAATGCCTCCCCGACCTTTATATTCTTTAAATTATAGGCCCTTAATTGACAAATCTGCAGATTGTTTTCTCAGTCAACTAACTACTGCAATTAACACACTGCATTTGTCTATTAAAGCCAGAAAATAGTAAAACATGTCCATCAAAGTTCCCTAGAGTTTAAGATGATATCCTGAAATGTGTCAATTAATAGTTCAAAACTCAAAGACATTAACTCTACAAAAACATATAAAAACATTAAGCCAGCATTTGCCAGTCAACTAATAAATTAAATATCAACTGTGTCGATGTGTTAATGTTTGTATTACTGTTTGTGTGTTTTCTACAGGACAGAGTAAACCAGCAACACGCACGCACACATACACACACACACACACACACACACACACACACACACACAGTGAGGAGACCATGTGGTGGTTCCAGCAGGGTCTGTGTTTCCTGCCTGCAGCGCTGGTCATCTGGACGACAGCGTCCTTCGTGTTCGCTTACATTACAGCGGTGGTGCTGAGACATGTGGATCCTCTGGTGCCTTACATCAGGTCTGAGTCTGGACACACACACACACACACACACACACACTGCCAGACACAGTGATAATAATTGCAGATGTATTAACAGAAACAAGACAAATGTAGCTTCTAATTTTTGTGAATCTTTTTGAATTTATTTGGATACTGATGCTGAGATATGGTACATGATTATCAGCACCAACACCAGAATTACTATTTTCCATGTTCAATAACAACACTGGCCCATTCCCCTGGTCTCACTCTCAAAGTGGAGAAGGTGGAGGTTGGATACCTTGACATTATGCCAGACAGTAACCTCACCTTCAGTCAGCATATCATGGACATTTACAAACATTGTAGGCCATCATCATCACTAACATTAACCACTTGTCGGTACAACCTCATCATCTTCTTCTCCTGTTCCGCAGCATTATCGAGCCAGTTCTTCTGTATGGTGTCATCTGTTTTTTTTCCATATGCTCACAGTCACCAATTAGAAGACAACTCACTTAGCCAGCAAACCCATAGGTATTCCTACCACTAAACTATCTGATTGTGTCACCCCTCCCCTGATCTGCAAAGCACTCACAGTCACTCACATCCCAGATCATCCACTGCACCAGTTCCTTATCCCCCTTCACTCTGGACTCAAGCAAGAGCATTGTTCCCACAGCCATATGTGTCTGTTTGACTAAATAGGTCAAACTTCTTTTTAATGACCTTTGTTGTGTATTGCAGTGACACAGGAGCGATGGCACCTGAGAGGTGTATATTTGGCATCATGCTGGATGTGTCAGCCTTTTTAGGTAACACACACACACAGATTCTATGTGGAACTACATTGTGTAAAACAGTCTAATGATGACATGGTTTACCTCCTTGTCTTTATTTACTGAATTCGAAGGTTATAGCCAACATGTTTGAGTTTGTTTATTTTGATTGACTGATTGTGTGTGTGTGTTGTGTTTGCAGGTATGGCCACAGTGTATGTGCGTTACAAACAGGTGGAGGCTCTGACAGATGAAGGCGAGCTCAAACTGAACAGACTGAACCGCTTCGGGCTGCTGCTCGGCTTGATCAGCTCCTTTGGGATGTGTGTGGTCGCCAACTTCCAGGTGAGTGCTGCCGGTCCTGGATCAGTTCACACCTGCACAGTGTGTGAAGTGTTGATCATGTCAGCAGTAAACCTGTGTGTGTGTGTGTGTATCTGTGTGTGTGAGAGCAGAAGACCACACTGTTCTCGATGCACCTGGTGGGTGCGGTGCTGACCTTCGGGGTTGGGGCTCTCCACATCCTGGTTCAGACGCTGCTCTCGCTCCTCATGCAGCCTCACATCCACAGTAAGACCATCTTCCTGGTCCGCCTCGGCATCGGAGTCTGGACCCTGAGCAGCATCATCAGCAGTATCCTTTAACACAGTTTTTCTCTATTATCATGGAAGTCACACTGGTCCTGAAGGTGTGATATTTACTGAGTGTGTACGAAGTCAGTGGGAAGATGCACCTGGACTCCCAACTGTCCTTATATGTGAAGAGTAATTTCTACAGTCCCATTGTTTTTGCACAGTGGGAATTTAATAGCACTGTTGGAGCTAAATTTGGGGGTCAAATATAAATTGAATAATAAAAAATACTAACTGAATGCTGAAATTACTATTCAGATGTCAGCAATCAGCATTTATGCACAGGGGTCAACTTTAGCACTTGCCCAGGGGAACTAAACTCTGAGTTTGGGGAAGTGGAGTGCCTCATGAAGTTGTCCAATTTGGAAAATGAAGATTAAATCTGATGTTTCGTAACATTATCTGAAAATTAACTGTGTACTGTATCGCTGAAGTGTAGCTTCTCCAGCTGAGCCTCACCACCAAGCATTGAACAGAACTGATGAAAAACATCTAACATACTGGACACTGTAGAAGTTAACTCCGTGGTTGTATAAGACATAAAGTTACTATCTCTGGGATGCTGCATGTGAGAGACTTTATTTTGCCCAGAAGCTAACGTTCATTGTGCCGTTCCAATGAAGGCTCTGGTGTGATCAAATCCCTTTCAGGAGCTTTGTAGTCCAGTTTTAAACTTTGCTGTCATTTTGGAGACTTTGTAAAATGAATCTATAACAGTACCTTCAACACTGATTGTCGTCTGTGATTATTTCTTCATTTTCCAATGTTAAAAACAGTTGTCGTAAGCTGTCAACTTGATTTTCTTGTATATAATATAAGGTAGAACTTAATTTATACTGACGGAAATTGTTGAAAATAGAGAGTTAATAGTTTCTGGCTGCTGCTCGTGTGGTGCTGAAACTGGTAATATAATCATGTTATATGATTTCGAAGATGCCAACCTGAATATTAAACGTTGTGAAATAGATAATATGGCAGCAAATCATGCATGTTGGATATTTTGACTCACAACATCATCTGCATATTGAAACACTTTCCTGTTGTATTTATGTCACGTATTCAAACAGTGATCTGTGATCCTTAACGGCGTCCTGTCAGTGTTCATATCATCAGTGATTATGTACAGCAGCCTTCCAGGAGTGGACGTACCTAAAAAACTGCACTGGATCCCTGGAGAGACGGTCAGTTTTGCAGCATTAGAGCTGCAATTCTTTCTTTTTTTTTTTTTTAATAGCTGCGTCAATATGATCCAAGTTTCAGTACCGACACTAAAATGAATGTTTCTAGCTGCTCAGATGTTAAAATGTTTTCTAAACACGTGCAGCTATACAGCAACTTTGTCTGAACAAAGTTATGTCACATTTTCATTGGTAACGCAGCTCTTTGCAGCATCACATTGATATTTGTCTTTTTCAGGGTTACACGGCTCACATTATCAGCACTGTGTCTGAGTGGTCTCTGGCTCTCTCCTTCATCAGCTTCTTCCTCACCTACATCAGAGACTTTCAGGTAGTTTGTGTCATCTTTTCACCCACACAGCTACTATTGAAGGTTGAGTCCATTTTGTTCTGTTCATATCTACTGTAAAGGATCAAGGCTGCATAGAAAATGCTCTGAATTCACCCCATAGAGGAAATTCAGTTTGTCCAGATACGTAACTGTGTTGTGTGCATGTTATGGCTTGAGGGAATAGTTCAGCATTGTGGGAAATTACTTATTTTCATGCAGAGAGTCAAATGAGAAGATCAATACCACGTTCATGTCTGCACAGTAAAGCTTCAGTTATGCCTCTGCTCTGGGCTGTTAGCAAGCTACAACCTCTGAGGCTGAAAAATGAAGCTTTGGGCAGAGCCACGCCAGCTGTTTCCCCCTGCCTCCAGTCTTTATGCTAAGCTACTTATCTGAACATCTCATTATCCAAAACAAAGACAGTAAGACTCCCTAAATGTTGAGCTGTTCCTTTAAAGGGATAGTGCACCCAAAAATGAAAATTCAGCCATTATCTACTCACCCATATGTCGATGGAGGCCCTGGTGAAGTTTTAGAGTCCTCACATCCCTTGTGGAGATCGGCGGGGGGAGTGGCCAGCACACCCAATGGCAGACGGCGCCCCAGACTTATGTCCAAGAACACAAAATTGAAACCACAAAATATCTCCAACATGCTCATCCGTAGTGATCCAAGTGTGCTGCAGCCCCGACATACGAAGTTGTTTCGAAAAACGTCATTTGAACTCTGTTTTTAGCCTCACTGTAGCCTGTAGCTCTGACTGCTTCTCTGTGCTCCGCACTTACGTGTGCGTGCTCAGGGTGATCGGTGATGCACGGTCTCTGAAGAGCAGCAGTCTCGTCAGTACTGATGTCCAGATTCTTAAGTGCAAGCATCGCCAATTCCCAGTCTGAGCAGCAAAGACTTTCCTCATCCGTTGGCATTGCTTTGCATTTGAAACAACTACACCACCAGGTTTCCAGTGCTCGACTCTGGTATTCTGAGCCCAGCTGAGGCTCATGAGCTGCGGCAGCTGCTTCGTCCAGTAGCCTGAGTTCCGTGCGTATACTCGGGCTCAAACAAATACGGCTCAACAAAAAAATGCTGTTCCTCCTCAATTTCAAAGTCTTCAGACATGTTGGGCTGTCCTTTGCTAAAAGACCGTAGTGCAAATTATCTTTTAGCTACTGTGGTTACTGTTGTCTCTCCCTGCGGTGCACGTGTCACGTGATGTAAACACGGGTGAGCAAAGCTCATGCTTTCGCTGGTCTCGCGCAAGCGCACACACGTGAGCACGAAGCACAGAAAAGCAGTCAGAGCTACAGGCTACAGTGAGGCTAAAAACAGAGTTCATATGACATTTTTTGAAACAACTTTTTATGTCGGGGCTGCAGCACACTTGGATCACTACGAATGAACAGTATGGAGATACTCTGTGGATTCAATTTTGTGTTCTTGGACGTTAGTCTGGGGCGCCGTCAGCCATTAGGTGTGCTAGCCGCTCCCCCTGCTGATCTCCGCAAGGGATGTGAGGACTCTAAAACTTCACCAGAGCCTTCCTCAGCATGAGGGTGGGTAGATAATGGCTGAATTTTCATTTTTGGGTGCACTATCCCTTTAAGGTCTTATTAAAGGTCTGTGACGACAAACAGAAAATATGTCCTAACTTTGTATGTTGTTTCTTTCTCTCTCTTTCTATAAAGAAAATAACTTTGCGAGCAGAGGCAGATTTGCAGAGCAGCCACCTGTACGACAACTGGCCACCCGGTGGCATCACAGCATCAAATCACAGCCATGACGCTTTGGAGTCGTCTCCACTGCTGGCAGGAGGAACGTGACCGGCTGCAGAGCATCTCACTGCTTTTAAACCAATTTCCACTTTTTCTAAACACGTTTAAAGACTTTTTATAAGGACTTTTTTTAAAGCTGGTGTGGTGGCTCTGAAAGGGTCAGTACATCCAAAAACATACTCTCTCTTCCCTCTAGTGGCATCTGTCAAGTCAAATAGTTTGAGTTTTTATATGTCCAAGTTTGGAGATTTCTGCCAGTCTGCGCTGTTTATGGCTGATCCAATCAATCAGATCAGGACAAAACAAAGGCTACTTTTAGTCTTTAAAATAGTAGGACATACAGGTGAGAATTAGAAGAAAATACCAAAAAGTCCCCGAGAAACAGCGGCAAATGGGGGATCAAAAACTTTTATCTTCAGTCTGGAGGAGCACAGTCAACTTATTTCAAATGTAAACATTAAAGCATGTTAAATGTGTCATGTTGGATGCAGTTAGAAAATGTTGTGACACCCTCTCCGTGTTTTTAGCCACGGCCCACGACCCAGATTTTTAACAGCGTTTCACCAGACCTCTAGAAACAGTTGACCGAGCAGGTAGAAAATAGTTGCTATAGTTAGCTAATATTAGCCAATAACGTTGGCTAGTAACGTTAGCTTGACAGCAACGCATCCATGTCCAGAGTTGAAATGTAAAAGACAATTATAATCAAGCAAATTTACTCACCTGACCAAAAACAAGATGGCAGTCATTAACGTTTTGGAGCCATCAGCATACAAATACTTTAAGTCCTCTAGACTCTATACGCTTTCTTTGCTCACCCTGTGCTGTTAGTAACGTTTGGAGGTGTGGAGGACGAGGTCATTTGTAATGTCGACCCTTCACCCTTCTAACGTGACAGCTGAAATATTCAACATTAACATTTCTTTCAGTAACAGAGTTCCTGATACTCTGGATACCGCACAGAGCAAACAAGAGACAAACCAAACTAACTGACTGGAGAGATAATACGAAGGGGAAGAGACAGATTTGCTGTTTTGTTTTTTTTTTCCGTTACAATTGGGTGAAATGAGCCTTTAAACCCAAATATGAGGCTTTGCACTTGTCCTTCAAACTGCATCAGTCCGTTTCAGTGACTGTTCACTTCAGCGCTGCACTTTATGTCATTTATACTTACTGTTTAAAAAAAAGAGTGTGTTTTACTTTGAGGTTTAAGTTATGCTCCCTCTCCCGTCACGTGTCAGTGAAGCCCACTGAGTCATATGGTAGAAAAGAACATTTATTAAAAAACGAATGATGATGAAATGGGCTCACCGCTTTAAATTGGAAGAGGAGAGAATATTTGTCAGAGCGCTGAGTGTCAGTCTGTGTATGTATCTGTATCTGTATCTATGCATATAGGACAGGTTGTGATTTTAACTAATTGTCTGACATCAATCTGGGTTTTATATTAGTTGCATTCCATTTGTTTATTTTAAAGGTGTTTTCAGTAAATACTACTGATTATTACAGTATACATATATTTATTGTTTTTACTGTAAAAGCCGTGTTCATACTGCAGATGCATTATTCCTTTTAAGCAATGTGCACAGTTTTCTTTAGAAACTGAATTACTGCTGTGCTCGCCTGTAGGTGACGCTGGTTGGCGGGTTTATAAATGTTCTGACAGTAACTGAACAGCTTCTGCTGGAGAATCAGCAGCCTGATGAACGTCAGATTGTGGTAACATGCTGCAGTATGCCACCAGAATATTTAAATACTTTGATATATTAAGTTAAATAAGTATTAAGTTAATATATTAGTATTACAAATTGGTTCAGTTTGTATTTAAATAATACATAAATTCACTTTAAACAGTGCAGTTATTCTGATGGCACACTCCAGACTCCACAGTACCTGCTGTCGATTAACTGAGAACATAAATAATAATAAATAAGAAGAGAAATAAACATTAATATTTAAGCAGATACAAAGCTACTGAACTTCCAACCCTGAGTTTCAACTGTACCTTGTATTGTTGGTGTGATGTTCATGTTAAGACTAATAAAGATATATCTCTTTGTAGCTCCTATGGTCAGTTTCTCTGCTTCAGTCTGAAGTTTTTATATTCTTATATAATCTAATTTCGGTGAGTTAGAGAGTAGCTGGTAACGAAAGTTGAACATTCAGCACCTAGATAGACAGATATTTTATATTTTAGTGGAGCTGAGACCGGAGCTAAAAGGAGACCAACAACTTAAGGAGGTAATAATCCTTCAGAGGTTGTTTTCAACTTGTTCTGCTGCCCCCAAATTCCTAAAACCTCACCTCTTATTGCAGCTTTGATTTAAAAACTATTAATATAACTGTCACATTAGGTTGAAGTTGACATTTACTCCCAGCTCTCTATAACAGGTCGAGGTTCTTCCGCCACCAGTTTGTCATCAGCTGTTCTCTGATCAGCTCCTTCCAACAGGTCAGTATGTGGGTGTTACTCTTATGTGACAATGCCATTGGCCACCATGGGTTGTTGGGCTGGTGTTAGCAGTGGTAACCACTGTATGAGTGCAGTGCAGAGCGGTGGTGATTAGATAGCTAGTGGGACATACACGGACTCCCGTGCGCTAACGTGCACATGTGGTTGGACCATTCACAACAACAAAGAACAGAGAAGCTCAGATTACAACGCACACACAGAGGGAGCGTGATGTCATCCTCTTCTCAGGACACCATTACTCCACTATATCTTTACATAGCTAATAATTAATGCTCTGAATGTTGTTTAATGGTCCTTTAAAGCTACGAAAGGTAACTTTAAAAATAATATATAACTTTATGTCAATATTGCTTGAACTATCACTACATCCTAACAGTAGTGCATGAGGCAGAAGATCATGTTCTTCCTCATCTTAGTGCATCTAATGGCATTTGCAGGAATCTCTCGGCAGGTGTCATGGAGGGAAAAAAAACACTGAGAGCTATAGTTGGTAACTTAAAATAACCTGTCATATTTGCTTAAACTGTCACTAAATCCACACAGCTCTACATTAGACAAATAATCTGTGCTAGAGAATCCTTGGCTCTGATTGGTTGTTTTTCTTTGGCTGTGGTGGATTCTAGGTAGTGACATTAGAAGAACTATGAGGAGGAGGAGCATGAGTTTTTCCGTCTCATATTATTATTTTCAATAATTATTTTTATAAAAGTTACCTACAACTTTAAGTGATTCTGAGAGTAAAATTTACCAACTGTTGAACACAACAGATTTTTGTTTTTTCTCTCACTCATGAGGTCATTTGTAAAACGACACCCTGCTCATTAAATCATTCATTCATTCATCTTCTAACCGCTTCATCCTCTTGAGGGTCGCGGGGGGGGGCTGGAGCCTATCCCAGCTACATCGGGCGAGAGGCGGGGTACACCCTGGACAGGTCACCAGACTATCGCAGGGCTGACACATAGAGACAAACAACCATTCACACTCACATTCACACCTACGGACAATTTAGAGTCACCAATTAACCTAGTCCCCAATCTGCATGTCTTTGGACTGTGGGAGGAAGCCGGAGTGCCCGGAGAGAACCCACGCTGACACGGGGAGAACATGCAAACTCCGCACAGAAGGGCTCCCACACCCGGGATCGAACAGGCAACCCTCTTGCTGTGAGGCGAGAGTGCTAACCACCACACCACCATGCTGCCCCGCTCATTAAATCATTGAAACTCAAATTTTCAACCACTTTACTTCAAACCACTTAAACTTACAAAATATAGTAAATAAAAATCCCACACAGATGGAAGCAAATACATGACAAGTTTTAATTTTCCCATAAAACTGACATTTCTATGCAAAGCAAACATTTCAAAACTTTCACTTCCAAATTGTTCTCAAGCGCCCCCAACTGGAAATTATGAATTTTTGAGAGGCTCAAACAAAATGGAGGAGTTTCAAACATTGAAACTCAGATTTGACATTAACTTTGGCAAACTGGTTCAAACTAATTCCAACTTTCTAAACGACCCATCAAAACCCTGTTTATGCACAAAACATATCGTCCACTGCTCTGTGGATTTTGGGATGCTTTAGAGAAATAAAAATCTCAGAATCTGTTGAAGATGATTTGATGTGAACTGTCCGCTCTCGGCACCGATAATCACAAATGATCAAAGTCTAATAAAATTACAACACATTAAAATATTAATGGCTTGAACTTATATACATACAATCATAACAATAAATAACAACTCTGAAATTAAAGAAGCAGCTTCGTCTGATCCAGATAAGTGACATGAAGAATGAATATATAACTAAAGTCTTTTTGTAGGTTAGAGGTTTAACTGGTTGTTAAAGGGTCAGTTCACCCAAATTACAAAAACAGTCTTTCTGGTATCATCTCTCCAGTCACATACACATATGGTTTTGAGATATCTTTGTCTAGGATTTCTGCTTCCACATCAATGCCGTGCAAGCAAAATAACACAAATTTAGAACTGAAGAAACTCAAATGTTAAATTAACAAAGAGCAACATGTTATTAAGAAACAGTGTCCGCAAGAAAATATTGATACACTTGAGTATCGTGATATTATGTTTTGTGATGCTGTACAGATTCTCAAAAAACACTGCCAATTTTTTTTATTGTTTACAAATTTTAAATTCTCTTAATTTGTTTACATTAAGAATCTGAAGTGCTTTAATTTTAATTTTGTCAATTCAATACGTATTTCAATACATTGCTCAGAACGGCACAAACATTAGTGCTATTGTGTTGAATGTTACAGGGACTGTGATAAATACAAATACAGATCCCACTGTTCAGACTATATTAAAAAAAGTGCTTGTTTTTTTTAAGCATTTGAGTGTATGTCATTATGAAAGCTTTTCTATGATTATATTTGTTAAGAAATTATAATTGTAATTGTTCAGAAATCACAATATTGTAACCCCTGTATCGTAATTCATATCGCATCAGCAGATTCTTAACCTAGTGAGGATGTGTTCTAGCTTTGAATGGCTTTAAAATCAAATCACAATTAAAAGACTGCAGTTTTTAAAGGTCTGGTGTGTCTGATTAAGTGACATCTAGTGGTGAGGTTGTAGATTGCAACTAACTGAAGCTCCTTTGTGCTGAACATGTAGGAGAACTACGATAGCCAACGTAAAAATGCAAATGGCCCTATCTAGAGCCAGCATTTGATTCTCATTGCTCATTCTAAGGTATGGAAACACAATTCTTCTTCTAGTCTCAGGTGATTATAAACTAACGAAAGTAGTTATGAATATTATATTCCATTTTTGCAATATATTTTCCTGCACAAGTCACAAGAGGTGTGAGTTTAACTTTAACTTAGATTATTAATGTCTCACCAAACTGTGAAATATTCATTTAAAGGGTTTGTCTCCGACCTTCAACTTAGCTGTTAAATATACTCAGCTGTAGTTCCTTATATTGATGCCAATTCGAAATTCTCAGCTGATGCTTGTATATTTAAAAGCTGGCACAGAGTGAGCAGTATTTAAAATGTCACCGTTAAAATAAATACACATAAAGCTACTTTTGAATGTCACAATTGTTTTTGTAAATTATTGGGCAGCAGTGTCAACAGTAAGGCTAATGTAAAATCTCAATGAGTTAAATGTGTGATTTATATTTTTATCTATTATTTTATTTTACAAGCTGAAAAAAGTTTAAGTTTGGTACAAACAGGCCTAAATACTAACAGTATTAGGACAGTGACAGAAAAATTCCAATTAAGTTCCAGTGTGAACTGTTAACAGTAGGGCTGTCCCCTCAAAGTTGGAGATTCAAATCATCAATCGGAGACCCCGCGGTTGACGGAGACGGCTTCAAGTCAAGCTGTCGTTCTTGTTTTTTGGCTTTCCTACTACTCTTTGATACAGAGAGATGCGGACATGATGTAGCAGCCCTACCCAACCAACTACAACATAGTCTATGGCCTTTGATTGGTACTGAGTGTCGCCAAAAATGAATGCACATTTCCGATCCGTTGTTAGTGCAGTGAGCTTGTTTACTATATTATGATGAATGCCGCTGTCACTCTGAGTGTCCTACTGAGTACGTTTAAACTTTAGAACATTATGTAAAAAACAACAACAAAAAAAGAATTCTCAAATATTTGTATTAAAAAAGCAAATCTGGTTCGACAGTCCTAGCTGACAGTGTGTTCTAATTACCACCGCACACAAGATTGTTGTTTTTGTAAGTTGGATGAACTGACCCTTTAACATCGAGAAAAGAACCAGATAAAGAGCAGAAGAGTTGAAGCTGCAGGTGTGTCTCAGAAATACAGGAGGTAGTGAACATCCAGCAAGTCCAGACACCATTAAATTCCTAAAGAGCTCCCAGAATGCACTGCAAAAAGAAGTGAGTGCTCACTGACTGGAGCTCCCTGTGATCCTAAACTTAGTTTGGTTATAAGATTGATTAAATGCGAGTAGATTATGCACCATGTGAGTGTACAGTAATTATAACAGCTGCAGGTTCCCTGATGATCACACTGAAAGTTGTTTGTCTTCAGTCGGGAGGAAGGAGGAAGGTTAACTTAAAGTTTGACATGCTGATTGACGAAGACTTGTTATTCTACTTGCGTCAACATGTACAGCTGCAAACATTTTACCCAGCTAGAAGACATTTTATTGACTCTGGTCCAAAAAAGAGACAGTGTCCCTGCTGAAAATGAGCACAACACCAGAGATGTGGGCTGTGATTCACACGTCTGGAACCAGTGTGACGCCGACGTACTCGACAGTGTTTCACTACCTTCTGACAGAGAGAGACACCCAGTGACTTCATGAATTTATTTTATCTTTGAATTGCTATAGATCTGCTTGAAGCTATGGCACGAGCACAGCACATCCAGAACATCTGAGAGCTGCTTAAAGACTCTGTTGTTTTACACGAGGACAAAGTCACAAAGTCACTTCTCCATCCTCTGACCTCCACCCTTTAAAACCTGCAGGAGATCCCTTTATTCCAAACTGAAGTCACGTGTGCAGTGGTTTCCACTTCTCTGATGATTACTGGACGGAGGGAGGCATCAGAAAAAAGGCTGGAGGGTTATAAGGCATCAGTGTGGCGGGGCCACAGAAAGGCCAACGAGCTCCGCAAATTGGACATTCACAGCCGATCTGCACGTCCTGAACTCTGTCCTCCTTCACTTCACTACACCTGAAGGTTTAAAAGGCCGATCCGTCACAGATGATGTTCTGGCCTCGGCCGGGAAACAGCTCCATCTGCCAGTACCGAGGGTCGGCGTACACTACAAAAGGTCAAAGGTCAGAGGGAACAAACATCGGCTGAGTGTTCAGACAGTTACAGCAGCCTCATGTGACCTTCAGCTGTTTGATTTTAAACATTAGGGAAACAGATACAGACTGTGAGGTACAGTTTAAGCAGCTGCTAACTGCAAACAGCCACTGTGGCTATTTACACCCAGGTATATGTTCCTGGCTGTCAAAAAAAGACGTTAACACAAATACAGCTATTCTGCTAACTTTTATATACACATTGTGCATTCAGCCGCTTTATACATCCTTGAAACTAATAATAATAAGTCAGCTAAATCTAAAATTAATAACACTTAGTTGATTGTGCTGCTCTTTATGTTACGTCATCTGACTTTCTGGTGGAGCATCCTCAAGCTTTTTTCTCGTAAATTAACAACTTAAAGCTTAGGGAACATCCCCATTTGGCTAGTACTCTCCTAACTATGATCTCTTTGTCCTAATCCTAACTGCTTCCAACCGTAACGTGTCAATATGACAAGTATTAGCCGATCACAGGATCCATAAAAACTTGCTGTAGAGATGAGTGTAAATAGCCAAATATCTGCAGTGTGACTATTCTCACCCAAGTTTAAAGAGAAGCTTATTTATAGACGCTATTTATCTATTTTAATATTTATTATTTCTTTTTTTATCATTCTATTTATGTATTTATTTTTTTAATTGTATTTCAATTATTTTATTATCTATCTTATTATTTTATTAAATGCTATTTATCTATCTTATTTTTTATTATTTTTATTTATTTCATTCTTATTATTTTATTATCTAAGACACTATTTGTATATTTTATTGGACAAAATATCTTTATAAATTGTATAAAAGACCTTAGGTGCCTGCTGTTGTAATCCAATTGTAATTTACTAAATATCTGTTTTGTACAAAGCCCTTTTTTAAAATAATGTACCAATATAATAATGTTAATAATAATGTTATGTATTCAGCGGCAGTGCAAAATATTGTAATAATTGTATGAAAATCCTTGAGCGTTAGTAATTCACTAATTATTTGCTAAATAACTGCACATAAGATAATTATTGTTGTGAGGAAAAAGAACACCTTCAGGGGCTCCAAGTCAAACACACACTGTGCACACAAAACAATGATTACCATCATTCACATACTCATTTACTCTTTGGGAAGTGGAAAGTAATCTGTGTGTTTTCATTTTGTTACATTAAATGTGTTATATTAAAAACAAGTGCTGCAGGTGTTACCCATGTCTCCAGGTGTCAGCCACAGGTTGAAGGAGCTGCAGTGTTTCTGACAGCGCTGAACAGGCAGAACTCGGACGGTCGGTAAACCCTCGCCCACCACCAGCAAGCCAAACACCCCGACACCCTGAAACACAGACCCACGAGTCAAAGTTAGAGACTGAGAGTTCGTTTGTGGTCAGTCCTGTCAGTGCCAATAATACTGTATTCCTGTTAAGTCTCTTAGTGTGGATGTTTGGACACCGTGAACTTACCTTACTCTGGGAGTTTGTGCTGTGGGTGATGAGGCAGCGCTGCACGATGGTCCCAGCACTGTCCAGCAGCGGGCGGAGCTCAGCCTTCGGGAAGAGCCACCTCAGCACCTTCTCCCTGGTCCCAGAGCTGAACCTCCTGCACAGACAACACAACACACACCAACAATCACCACTCACAATCGTGTCTGGTGCCATCAAAGATTTACTCCACATAGTCTCTCTAACAGGAGATACAGACAGGGACAAATTTCCACACATCTTTTACGCCGACTACTCTCTCTCACTGTGATTAAAAAGCAGGTCAGGTCTGAGTCCCTCAGAGCCGAGCAGACAAGTAGAGACGTCTACTTTGAACAGAAATGTGTACCAGAGCAGTGTGAAGTTGGCGGGTCCTTGGGGGAGTCCGAGGTTGTGGTTCTGCAGACCGTCGTCCTCCTCCAGCAGAATGGACATGGAGCCTGAATGGGCCAAGTAGAGCTCCTCAAGCTGCTGCCGCTGGACGCTGAGAGACTCCCCACCCTGCAGACATCATGAACGAACAAAACATTTCTCACACATTACTGCTCAATGGAACTGCAACGATTAATAGAAATAGATTGGTCCTCAACTATTAAATTAATCTGCAACTGATTTGATGTTTGATTAATCAGTTTGAGTATTTCTTAAAGAAAAAAAAGGTGAAAATTATCAGATTCCAGCCTCTAAAATTTTAATATTTAATGGTTTCTTCACTCCTTTATGGCAGTTAACTAAATATATTTGAACTGTGGGGAAAAAGAGACATTTAAGGACGTCATCTTGGGCTTGACACTGATGGACATTTTTTTCCATTTTGTGACATTTTGTAGACCAATCAACTGAACCGATTAACTGAGAAAATAATCAACAAATTATTCAACAATGAATAACAGTTAGTTGCAGCCCTACTGCTAAACATCATGTCACTGTCGTCTGATTACAGTGCAAACATATTTGAAAATTCTAGTAATAATTAAACTGTGATCACAATAATCAACTGTGATGATTTTTTTTTTGTAACTTGCAAGACTTACCAAGTTTATTTTCTAAAGAAATGCAGTGAAACAAACAACACACTTATAACAATCTCATGTGCCACACTTAGAATGCTGGGTTTGAGACATAGACTGGCTTGGTTTGAACTCTGACCTTCAGCAAGACCAGCTGCGGCCCCCGTCGCAGAGTCACCGTCCCTCTGAGGCTCTCTGGGACTTCAAGCACCGAGGAGATCTCTGCACAGCTCGAGCAGTTGACCAGATTCTGCCTGAGAGAGCCGGCACTCCACCATTCGTGGAAACCTGCAGCACACACAGTAAATTATCTTTTTTTAATCCTTTAGAACAGATACCCAGTACTTTCTCAATAAAAAACGTGTCCGAGTGTAAACGTGTGTCCTCATGCTTCAGACCTTGCAGGTTGTACTTCTTAGCGATGGGCAAGGACAGCAGGCGGACGTGGCTGAGCGGGGACGACCAGTTGTAGCAGCCCAGGTTGACCAGACCCAGCTGGGTGGCACTCTGAGGGTACGTGAAAGCCAGCACCACCACCAGCAGGAAGCCCACTGCCACCACAAACTGCAGAGACAACAGGGATATTAACAACACTGAGAGTTGTGTCCCTCCTCAGGACACACAGAGAACATGAAGAAACCTTCTGAGGTCTTAGCTGTGTAATATTTGTGTTGGCAGGTCTGACCTTTATGGTGGCTCTCAGGATGGGGAACTGGGGAGGTTCTCTCCTGGGCTCGTTGGTCTCCAGAACCTGCTTGATGAACCTCTCGATCTCCCTCTCCGACATGCCATAGCGGTAGCCTGATTGGCGGAGGATGTCAATGCTCTCGGACAGTTTGTCGTAGATACACGGCTCGCTCATCGTCGTTCCCATGACGGCAGCACTGACTGCGGCTTCTCGGTCAAACTTGTCGATCTTCAGCTGCTGTGAGCTCCAGGAGCATGATGTCACCTGAGAAGACATCCAAAACATGAGCTGCCACTTGATAAACCAGCTAGCTTCGTAACTTAGATGACTTAGGGGTGTTGATGTTATTTAAATTATTCTAACCAATCTAAACATGGTTGCAGTGCTGTGAGTCTCAATGTGTGCTAAACGCCACTCATACAAACAGGTTTGTTCTCAAGCAGCACGTTTGATTTATCAAAGAGAATGTATGGCATTCACTGATAGCCAGAATGTTTGTACAAAAGGAATTCACATGTGGTCCAGACCTGTATGAGTCATGCACTGATACCTCCATCCCAAAGGCTATGACATGTGGTGTCCCACAAGGGAGTGTTTTGGGTCCACTGTTGTTTTTAGCATACATTAATGATCTGAACTCGGCATGTGCATGTGATTTATTTTTATATGCAGACGATGCAGCATTGCTGGTATCTCATAAGAATAAAGCAACTGAAGAAGATAGACTAAGCGTGGAGATTCAAAAAGTAGCGGGGTGGCTCTCCGATAATAGGCTTTCTCTTCACCTTGAAAAGACTCCAGAGTCCATTCTCTTCGGAACTAGACCCAAATTGAGAATTTCACCCAATTTTGAGGTAAAATTTGGGCAGTCAGTAATTATGGCAAAAACAAAAGTTTACTAACTTGGATGTGTTATAGATAATATTTTGTCAGGAGATGATATGGCCATGAAAGCACACAATAAGATTACCAACAGAACAAAATTTCTGGCAAGAAATGCAAATATACTGGATTCAGCAACTTTAAAAACCTTGGCTGGAGCATTAGTACTATGCCATTTTGACTATGCTGCCACCTTCTGGTATAGTGGCACTGCGCAGTCTCTTAAAAACAAACTGCAGACTGCTCAAAACAAGTTAATTAGAGTTGTTTTGAAGCTGCATCCCCGCACTCATTTGGATTCAGTCCATTTCAAAACGATTAATTTCTTAAATGTGGAAAAAAGGGTGGCGCAGATTAAAATGAACATTGCCCACAAAATAGCTTTTAAAAATGTACCTCCCTACCTTGCTGACCTTTTTAATCCAGTGAGAGCTACACACTCTCACAATACCAGAGGCAGCCAAACAAATTTTGTTCCCTTGAAATTTAAAACTAAGTTCGGGAAAAATACCTTTTCATACACTGCAGCTTGCCTGTGGTGTGATCTTCCCGTTTCTCTCAAATTAATCTCAAATGAAAGAAATTTTAAATTCAATCGTAGGAAATGGCTGACTAATTGAAGATTCTGTGCTTTCTGGTTCCAATAAAATAAAAAATAAAAAATAAAATAAAAAAAGTTTTAAGGGGGTTGTTTGTTTTTAACTATGCCACTCTTGCCTGTCATTGACACAACTGCCAGCTTTTATTGTCATCGAGGACCACAATGGAAATAAGCCTTTGGGCTTTATTGTGTATTTTAATCCTCGACGATTTTTAATTAATCTATATGAAACTGATTTGCAGTTACTCATGTATGTTTTTTCATTGTTGTCAAAATAAACCTACCTACCTACCTCTCTCTACAGTTTAACTGTACTTGGGGAAAAAAGCAAAATATATAACTAAAACAAATATACAGTGTAGGGATTTGGTGGATATTGTTTTTACCAGATCATTAGCATTAAATGTTTGTTAAAACACCCTGCAATCATCAGTTTAGTGTTTGAGATAAAAGTAGGCATGCACGATATTGGATTTTTTGCCTATATCTGACATGCCAATACATAACAACTGATACTGATATCGATATATACACTTTTTTCCCCACCTTATTTTAGTGATCATCAGGTCTCTTCTGTAGTGGAATTAACATCATGTTATGCATATATACTCTTATCCTGATGGCCAACCAGCAGATAGAGACATGAAATACAAAACTTTTCAATGTATCTTTTATTTATTAATTGTGCAAGATAAGAAAAAGCATGTTGGCTGATTCTAATAGTTCATTTTAAAGCCAAAATCTGCCAACATCTATGATGTGCCGATATTATCATGCGTCCCTGTATAAGAGAGACTTCGTTAATGTTCATTTGGGGTGGGGAAAAATCGATTTAGCATAGTATTGCGATATTTTTGTGTGGCTATATCGTACCGTCACACAGTGCCAAGTATCAATTTTTTTTTACATAAATTATCAATATTATAAATACAAATTAAACTTTAGGTAGCCTTCTAAGATAATATAATAAATTGCTTTTTCAATCCACGATATACATTTTAGTGCTGCTGCAAAACAAAATGGCTGAAGTCAGATGTCCAGACAGAAAACTTTATCTTATGAGATAAAACAGATGCTGACAAAGTTTTCATTTGGAGACATAATTTACAGTCGAAAAAAGGCAATAAATCACAATACCACAATACTCGGCATATCGGAACATATTGAAAATTGCAATAACATTTTATTGTGACTCAAGTATCGTGGTAATATATCGTGGATCCTCTGTTGATTTCCACCCCTATTATCCATTGGTATACAGTACAATACTGTACAGTACAGTACACAGAGGAAATTGAGTTTCCCTTACTCACAGCGCAAAAACAAAAAAGAATGAATGATGCAACTACAGAAACAGAATGAAGCTATGATGCAACTGTCTGTGGGAGTGAAGCATTCAGACAACTCATACCTTGCAAAAACAGGTACAAACAAGTAGTGCATTAGTGTAAAAAAACTACAGCTAACATGGCAACAAACATTAAATAATATAGGAGGATTTAAACACAGTCGACCTTTGTTTGTGCGACCGTGGACATGGTAGAGGAGACAGTATGGTATACAGGTAGAGACAACGTGGGGCGCCTAAGTCTCTTAGGTTACAACTATAGTATAGTTACAACTATATAAGATAACTTCAGTGTTATTAGTACTCAGATCCTTTACTTTTAGTACAAGTACTAGTACTATAATCTAAAATTACAACATTATAAGTAGGTAACAAATAAATAACAGTACAGAAGTATCAAAAGCAAAAGTGCTAATGATGCAGAATGGCTCATGTTAATGTAAAATATTATATAATTCTGTTTTTATCATGAACAAACACACCCGAAAGCATTTGAAGTTTGCATTTTGTAGCTTTCCAACGCCACATTTAGATACTTTACATGCTATTAGGTTAATAAATGTTAGTATTACAATGCTGCTATAATATGTAAGAACTGTGTATAAAGTAACTACACCTGTCAAATAAATGTAGTGGAGTAAGAAGTCCAATACTTCCTTCTCAAATGGAGTAGCATAGAAGAATACAGTGGCATAAATGGTAATATTCAAGTAAAAAACAAGCACCTAAATACTGTCCTTGAGTTCAGTATAAATATAGGCTACTGTAGCTAGTTTACATTCCACCTCTGATACCATAATAAATACCATCAGTCCAGCTGCTGCATTGAAAACAATCACACATGTGTTACGTCGCCAAACACAGTGCCATGACACGATTTAATCTCCGTGATCATTAACGCTGTGTGCTTTAAAACTTAGTAACATGCCAGCACAGGGATCAGCAGTGATCAACTGACAGCGACAACACTGACATGTTAGCTTGTTCCGGTTAGCTTCAGTTGACACTGTCACTTCACGTCGCTTAAAGAAAACTACAGCAGACTGACAGCCTCACCTCACAGTGACATCCACCGCCGTAGTCTGGGTCTCGTCTTTCTCACGTTTCCTTCGAAAATAAATGTTTGTTTTTATAGCTTCCTAGTTAGGTGGCATGGCTACCACTAACAGCCCGGATACTGACTTCTTCTTCGTCGTCGTCTTCTTTTTAGGTTTCAACGGCGGTTCGTTGCCGTCACTTCTGTTTCGGAATGCGATTTAGAAATTATATCCTATTAATATATCATGTTTGACTGATAAAAACAAAGAAAACTGATCCATTTGACCCAGCTCATTACTGTTTTAATACTAAATAGTGGATACAATTTTCACCTAGCGTTTTACGAATTGGCGCATTACTGCCACCAGCTGGTGTGGAGTGTACATGACAGACCATTCAGGGTATTATTACAGGGGAACATCACCTAGATTAGAAGTTCAAATATGTTATTCCCATGGTTTAGGAAAGTTCAGTCTATGTTTGTGAACATGAGCTACTCTCTCTCAAAACCAGAAACCAGACAAGTTCGTCTCAAACTTGTGATGTCATAGGTTTAGTGGTTAAGCAATAGTCATAGTGTGGAGCCGCTCCATAAACAATGCACGGGACTCTGATTGTGTGAACCCAAAGGATGTATATATATATATATATACAGTACAGGCCAAAAGTTTGGACACACCTTCTCATTCAATGCGTTTTCTTTATTTTCATGACTATTTACATTGTAGATTCTCACTGAAGGCATCAAAACTATGAATGAACACATGTGGAGTTATGTACTTAACAAAAAAAGGTGAAATAACTGAAAACATGTTTTATATTCTACTTTCTTCAAAATAGCCACCCTTTGCTCTGATTACTGCTTTGCACACTCTTGGCATTCTCTCCATGAGCTTCAAGAGGTAGTCACCTGAAATGGTTTCCACTTCACAGGTGTGCCTTATCAGGGTTAATTAGTGGAATTTCTTGCTTTATCAATGGGGTTGGGACCATCAGTTGTGTTGTGCAGAAGTCAGGTTAATACACAGCCGACAGCCCTATTGGACAACTGTTAAAATTCATATTATGGCAAGAACCAATCAGCTAACTAAAGAAAAACAAGTGGCCATCATTACTTTAAGAAATGAAGGTCAGTCAGTCGGGAAAATTGCAAAAACTTTAAATGTGTCCCCAAGTGGAGTCACAAAAACCATCAAGCGCTACAACGAAACTGGCACACATGAGGACCGACCCAGGAAAGGAAGACCAAGAGTCACCTCTGCTTCTGAGGATAAGTTCATCCGAGTCACCAGCCTCAGAAATGGCAAGTTAACAGCAGCTCAGATCAGAGACCAGATGAATGCCACACAGAGTTCTAGCAGCAGACCCATCTCTAGAACAACTGTTAAGAGGAGACTGCGCGAATCAGGCCTTCATGGTCATATAGCTGCTAGGAAACCACTGCTAAGGAGAGGCAACAAGCAGAAGAGATTTGTTTGGGCCAAGGAACACAAGGAATGGACATTAGACCAGTGGAAATCTGTGCTCTGGTCTGATGAGTCCAAATTTGAGATCTTTGGTTCCAACCGCTGTGTCTTTGTGAGACGCAGAAAAGGTGAACGGATGGATTCCACATGCCTGGTTCCCACTGTGAAGCATGGAGGAGGAGGTGTGATGGTGTGGGAGTGTTTTGCTGGTGACACTGTTGGGGATTTATTCAAAATTGAAGGCACACTGAACCAGCATGGCTACCACAGCATCCTGCAGCGACATGCCATCCCATCCGGTTTGCGTTTAGTTGGACGATCATTTATTTTTCAACAGGACAATGACCCCAAACACACCTCCAGGCTGTGTAAGGGCTATTTGACCAAGAAGGAGAGTGATGGAGTGCTGCGGCAGATGACCTGGCCTCCACAGTCACCGGACCTGAACCCAATCGAGATGGTTTGGGGTGAGCTGGACCGCAGAGTGAAGGCAAAGGGGCCAACAAGTGCTAAACACCTCTGGGAACTCCTTCAAGACTGTTGGAAAACCATTTCAGGTGACTACCTCTTGAAGCTCATGGAGAGAATGCCAAGAGTGTGCAAAGCAGTAATCAGAGCAAAGGGTGGCTATTTTGAAGAAACTAGAATATAAAACATGTTTTCAGTTATTTCACCTTTTTTTGTTAAGTACATAACTCCACATGTGTTCATTCATAGTTTTGATGCCTTCAGTGAGAATCTACAATGTAAATAGTCAAGAAAATAAAGAAAACGCATTGAATGAGAAGGTGTGTCCAAACTTTTGGCCTGTACTGTACATAGATAGATAGATAGATAGATACATATAGATATATATAGATATATATCTCCAAATGAGCCTTATTCTGTTGTAGTGTTCTCAGTTCTGAAACAGAAAATGAACCCATATACTCAATAAAACTTGTCAGGTGATGTGATGGATGGACATGCCACTTAAGCAAGGATTTTGTCATCTGTGTTTGGAGGGAAAGAGCTGCACTCAAAAGGGTTCTTGTCATTTTTAAGGATTAAAGAACTAACTCTTGGGTGCATGGTTGGAGGTGGGGATTTTCATTAAAATGAATCCTTGAAAACTGACAGTAATGAAGGGGAGAGTTGGTCTGAGGATTTTTTTTAAAGAACTCTGTTGGGTAACCATCTGGTCCTGGAGATTTGCTGCTTTGCATAGACTTGATTGCTGATGCTATCTCCGTGGTCAAGATGTTCTCTTCCAACTCAGCAGCAGTCTCCAGGCCTGTAGATGAGATATGTAGGGTCTTCCAGTATGGATGAACTTACAAATGAATCGGATGTGAAATGTACCCGTGTACTCAGAACATTCCCCTGGGTGCTCTCAGTGTCATCTAGAACATCTTTCACCATTCACAGCTTCAGACTTTACACCCTATGACATCACAAATTTGAGTTTTAGCATCTAGCTTTTGAACTTGGGAGAGAGTTCTCGTTAACTTATATTTTAAAACTCTGTTAGACCATATGAATAACATGTATGAATTTGCCCTTTAATGAGGAAACTAACTGTAATAGCTAACACATGGGACTCCGATGCACTAACATGCATGTGCGCTCAAACTGTCTACCACAACAGAGAAGCTCAGATTATAGCCATGGATGTATTCAGAGAAGTGGATATAGCGTTAGAGGCGGGTCCAGTCATTCCTATGAAAGTTGCGCATGAGGCTACTGCATAATCACCTGGATGCTCTGCTTTGCTTCCACACTGTGTGGCCCATAGAGCGACTTGAGACTTCTGTTGACCGAGCCAGCTACTTCAGGTTTAGCACTCTGCTAACTTCAATGAGGATAAAATGTTTCAACTGTGCAGCTCTTCTAGACTTTCTAAATGTTATTAAACCGAATGGATCAAAACCAGATAGTGAAACAAGTCATATTTAGAGGGGTTAGATGTTAAAAAAAAACTTTATCCACTGTTTTACAGACATCTCTTTCGCCATGTAAGTATTTTTGGGCCGAAGGGGCATCATGTGACGGTGTAATTACGCTGTTTGGCCACAACAAAAATTGGCTTTAAATCTTGGCACAGCTCCTGTGGGCCTGATTACATCACACAGGTAGCATGACTTCATTCTCTGCACAGGACGCTGTTTCTCCATTATATTCATACATAGACAGTAGTTGTTCGCCATAAAGCTCTGATTATCACATGGAGCTCCTTTAAACGTAGACTTTAGATTATGGAGTCCATGGTTTTACTTTAGGGGAGGTTGAACCCACGTTTCATAAACTCAGAGCCATGACCAATCAGAGGACAGAGAAAGGCCTCAAAGAGGACCAAAACAACGCACAGCGACCAATAGGAGCTCAGCTTGTATAAAGAAAGTCCCGACCCCGCTTCCGTTTCTTGTGCAACGATGAAACAGCAGCGACACCGAGCTGCGTCAAGCTGCAGAGAGTCACAGGATGAAGCCGCAAAGTGACTCAAGAAAACAAATAAAGTAAAATAATTTGTAAAAAAGAAAATTTATTTGGGGTACAAAACTTAAGTCAATTTTGTGTATAAAGGTGTAGATTTCTGAGGACATGTAAAACAGGGGGGCGGATGTCGTATGCTGTAAAGCTCTGTGAGGCAAATTGTGATTTGTGATATTGGGCTTTACAAATAAAATTGATTGAAAATTGAAAACTGATAAAAGTAGTACAGGACTTTTATTTCAATAAATTTAAAGACATTTTCACCATAAACTGATCCAGAAAAGCCACAAATTAGTCTATAAATAATTATTAGAATACAGGAAATTAAGTGTTTGATGCTCAAAATCTTATGGCAGACGCCCCTATTTCATGTATCACCCCAGTGTTGAAACAAAACCGACACCCCTGGTATTAAGCTGAAAATATTTGTAAAATAAAACAAATAGATAAACCATTTTAATATAAATAAATGAAAGAAAACCCCCCCTGTGACGTTCATTGTGTAAAAACAGTATTTTATTTTGAAAGCCATTACCGGAAGTGTCCGTTGTTAGCTTCCGAGCTTTACACAACGATCCGGTTGTAACCTGGACACAACTGCCAGGCGGCAACATTTGTCAAACCAAAACCAAACTTTGCTTACGTTTGGATTTACTCTCAACTCGTTAACTGTCTTCTTGGTTTCCCTCCACAGAAACCAGCAGGTTAAACTGGTTCAGGCCGGTGTAAACTGGTGCTGTGGTCGCGGTCAGCGTGTTGTTGTTAGCGGAGGTCAGCGTGTCTCCAGCTGAAACCAGCCAGCCGTCCAGATGCTTTCCCCGGGCAGGACCGTGTCTTCACGGCTGCTCAGGCCGGTCTCGAGGCTTCCTCTGTGGCAGGGCTCTGATGGGAGAGCCGCCAGCTCCCTGCAGAAAGGTAACAGCAGCTTGGAGCATTTTAAACTGGGTATTTAGAGCCGCAGAGCAGCTAGCATGATGCTAATCCCAAAGTGACGCAGTTCAATGAGGAGACAGGAAACTTCCAAACACTGATGACCTGAGTGATGAAATGTTGAGTGATGACCTCTGTGACCTCTCTGTATGATTAGATCGAAATGTGACATTAAAACTATAAAATCACTTAAAACAGCAGGAGATGGTTGATTTTAATACCTACATGATCAATAATGTAACTCATCTGTCAGCAGAAGTAACATTATATGGTCCCAACTCCTTTCATATATGCATATATTATTAATATTAAACACAGATGGATAGATTGAAAGATAGATTATGTTTGAGATCATTTGAAAACTCCTGGGTCACAAAGTTTGTCCAGCAGACAGCACTGCTAAGTTATGTATTCAGTTTAAAATGTTGCTTATGTAAAAATACTCTGCATTTCTTGGTCACTACCTTTTAAGAACCACATTCTTCTTATTCATAACAGTATGTGGTTTCTGTTCTGTGCATATATGAAAAATTAACATCTGCTCGTGTCGTTATCAGAGTTAATAAACTCTAGAAATTAAGTATCAGTCGAGCTCTGGTTCAGAAACCCCAAAGAGTTTATTACCTAGGAAGGTCAAATTTATCATAATTTTGTCGATAAGCAGTATTCAGTGTACAGAGGAACCAAATATCCTCAAGTGACGCAGTTAAGTCTGGAGACAGGAACTTCTCATCACTAATAACCTGAGTTATGAAATCTTAAGTAATGACTGGTGTGAGCTGTGTAAGATTATAAGAACACATTTAAAACTATGAAATCACTTAAAAACAGCTAAGTCCACGGGAAAGGGTTAATTAAGGGAAAATGGATCATTTTATTCAATTTCAATATTTCAACAACTTTAATAGTTTATCAGACAGACGTGTCGAACATAATGTGATTACATCTTTGTCTATATTACTTTTTCATTACCTTAATTTGTTTGAAATTTTCATTTGACTTTTTTTTCAGTTTTCTTCTTTTATGTGTTTGTTTTTCTAAATATCTGAGATATTCTTAATTCTTCGATGTATGTAAATAGATCAGGGGTGTAACTATACATATCCTTAAGACAAAGTAGGAATACCATATTCTAAAAACAAAGCAACACATAAATACAACATTTAATAACGATGCTACAAATGCCACAGATCACACCAGACATTACAAAAAGTGGATGCAGTGCAACAAATTAATTATTACTGATAGATTCAGCATCTGATTCCGGTACACTGAGGCTCGTTACCTGCACTCTGATTTAGCAGTTTGACGGACTGAGGAGCAAAAGAATTCCTCAACCTGTTCAGTCAAGACTGTGGGACTCTAAAGTCTCTCTGTGAGGGCAAAAGCTGATATTCAAATAAAATGTGAAAAGGGTCTGATGTAATATTAACAGAGACAACATTCTTTTAGTACACACAGCTGGAAAACTTGACTCAAGAGTTTGACCCACAATCTTTGAGCAGATATATGGCAGTTTAGCTCTAAGTTTAACAGAGAGGCAACTGCACCATACACTGATTTCATGCTGCATAATATTCAGTGTTATAGATAAAGTATTTGTTATGTAAACTCTCCTTCCTTTCAGATATGCTATATGCTACTGGTTAGTTAAACAATAAAGCACTGCATCATATTTTATAAGCCCTGTGGTAGTCTGGTGACCTGTTGAGGATGAACCTCTCGCCCAGTGTCTGCTGGGATAGCCTCAGCCCCTCCTGCAACCCTTAAAAGGATAAGCTGTAAATTTTATTTACAAATGCGCTATGATTTGAAAGTAGCAAGTAGTCACACAGTGAGTAAAATAAATTATGTATAGAAATACATTATTTTAAGTTGCATCGATAATCGTTTTATAATTGCATCGTAGCCCTCTGAATCGACTCATGAGATGCCTAGACATTCCCACTTCGACTCTACCAACACAGTTGATGCATGACTCAGCAAACACTGACCTGCCTGTTGTGTGACTCGGGATTTTAGTCCTGATCTGATTAAACTCAGACTTAAACCATCTGACTGTGTCTGTTGTTGTTTTGTGCTACAGAGATGATAAAGAAATACGACCTGGACAAAGATGAGCCCCGCCCCCTCTACATGGACTTCCAGGCCACCACACCCATGGTAACTGTTACCAACCATGTTGTCCTGGTTACAGGCTTTACCAGCTAATGTCAGAGTCAGAGAGAGTTATTTAAAGAGGACATATGCTCATTTTCAGGTTCATATTTAAGGCTTCTACCAGAACATGTTGAAACCCCCCCCCCAACCTGTAATCACACCCTGGCTAAGCTGCCAAAGCCCAGTCTTCTGGGATTGGTCAGGGTTTCTAGGTTCTCCATATCTTGCCATCTCTGCACCACCATTGCAGCAGGAGCATGACTAACAGAGAATAGCTACACATTTCAAATCACCAATAAAAGCTTCTAAAAACAAGCGGACATGTTTCAGCAGGAGTACGATCCATATTCAGGGAGAAATTAACAACATCAGCAACTAGAATGACATGTTTTCCTGACGTTAGCATGTGGCTACATGTACGTTAGCAGTATGCTTGTAGCTGGAGTAGTAGTATACTGGAGAACCAGTATAAGCTTATAAACGCAACTGGAAATGTTTCAGCAGGAATATGCTTTGAAATGTGGGAGAAATTTACAACACCAGCAACCAAGTATATGTTGCTCCTGACGTTAGAATGTAGCTTCTCTTAGCAGTGTAGGCTACGTAATGTAAACACTTGAAGAGGCGTGTCTGGAGCAGATGACCATGTAAAAAAATCTTGCACACTATGACATCATACTGTAGCCAGAGTAGAAAAAAATGTTGGACACAGAGTATTCAGAGTGGTCTGAGGTGTTTACTCATAGGGATTATTTTTTATATATGTTTACCCCATTATTTGAAATGTTGGCCTTATTTAATATGAACATCAAACATTGTAACACAGTGTATAAGACATAAAATACAGAAAAGCATAATAGGTCTCCTTCAGTGTTATATTTACATTTATTTATATTTTTTGTGTGTAGGACCCCCGGGTGCTGGACGCCATGTTGCCCTACCAGGTGAATTACTACGGTAACCCTCACTCCAGAACACATGCCTACGGCTGGGAGAGTGAGAGCGCCATGGAGACGGCCAGGAAGGTAAGTAAAACTCAACTTAAAGTAAACTATAAACCATTAATTGTCTTGTCTCTCAAATTTTGATCCTTGTATTGACATTGTAAAACTTGCTGTGTACGCTGTGTATAATTTCATTAAATGTGAATTTGAGAGACACTGACTGTGTGTTGTCTTTCTCTCTCTCTGAGCAGCAGGTGGCTGATCTGATTGGAGCAGATCCCAGAGAGATCATCTTCACCAGTGGAGCCACCGAGTCCAACAACATGGCCATTAAGGTCTCACTCTGCTCCTTCTCTCCATCACCTCCTTTTTGTTACTTTGTCTTCATCACGCCACCTCTCCCACTCCTCTCACCAGCATGTCCTATTCTTTAAGTGACTTAGTGACTACTTGCTGGACTAGTTGGTGAACTTACTGCTAACATGATAGCCAGGTGGACTAGCTCCGGCATTTCATTCATCATTGTACATGCTTTAGTTCAGTTAAAAAGTTATGTATATTAAAAGCTTTCCAAACTTGTCAGCTTAGCTTGTTTGCTTAGTTTAGTCGACAACAGGAAGTCTAGAAAGTTTATTCAAAAGACATTTACATCATCAACTCATGTCTCATAACTGTCTGCTGATCATTGTTCTTTTGTGGAACAGTTCATACTCCATCATACAAGGCTAAATAAAACTGAATGGTGAAACACAATGAGGATAGTTCTCTAGTTAAATACAGCAGTTTCCTCCACCTTGAACTCTTTGTTCCCTCAAAGGTCAGGACTGTCAGAACACTTTGTTTTTGGTCATTGGCCTGAATTTTATTCGCCCAGGTTGAACTTTGAGTAAGACATTTGCCTAAATTTAATTTGCCCATCAAATCAACCATCAAAATTCATTAGAATTAATTGATTTCATGGCAAAAGGTTGTTTTTTAAATGCTGGTGTGACGATACCTTGAGAACACATTGAAACAGAATGAAAATGCCGTAAGAACACAATGAGAACAGTCACAAGATGAAAGTACAGTAAAAGAAAAACACCACCCAGTTAGAACCCAGTTTGTGTTGTCAGTAGTGATGTTGCCTCTCCCTCTCCTGCAGGGCGTGGCCAGGTTCTACCAGACCAAGAAACGTCATGTGATCACCACACAGACGGAGCATAAATGTGTTCTGGACTCGTGTCGAGTTCTGGAGTCCGAAGGATTCAACGTCACCTACCTGCCTGTCCAGAAGAACGGACTGCTGGACCTGGAGGTAGGCATGACCGTACAGAGAGAGCGCACAAGAGGAAGTACTGAGTGAACACATACAGCATGGCGACACACAGAAGTCACTGTGTGTATTAAAAATAATGTGTGTATGTGTCTGTTCGTGTGTTCAGATGTTGGAGGCCTCCATCCGCCCTGACACATCTCTGCTGTCAGTGATGACAGTTAACAATGAGATTGGAGTCAAGCAGCCCATCAAGGAGATCGGTAACTATAGCAACACAAACGTACATTCCTGGTGTTAAGCAGAAATTAGATTTCTGAAACATGCACATACATAGTGTTTCACCCTTGCTTCAGTGATTCACAGTAAAGCAGATCACCGTGACCACGTAGAACCTTCACCAGTTTCCTCATCTTTGCTTTATGGGTGTCTCTAATGTGATTCAGTGTTCTGATCAAAACTATTGATATATTGATTTGCCTGTCCACAGGTCAGATTTGTCGCTCTAAAGGAGTCTTCTTCCACACTGATGCTGCTCAGGCTGTTGGAAAGATTCCGATAAATGTCACGGACTGGAAGGTTGATCTGATGTCCATTAGCGGCCACAAGATCTACGGACCCAAAGGTTAGCTGCAACAATACAGTAGATACACCCTTAACTGTTATTATGTAAGGCAGTTTATGCAGCTCATTTCATACAAGTGGAAGTTCAAAGTGCTTTACAACTGCATAAAGCTATAATATATGACCTATTTCTGCTAATCATTTGGTAACCAAGGTGACACATACGCACGCTGAATATTTTTCCTGATTAAAAAGCTGTTAAAACTGCTGTGTTTGAACTAAGGCAGTGTACTGTGTCAGTTTATTTAGTCCATTAAAAAGTGTGTGACAGCAATCAAACAGTAATGAGAATTTTAGTCTTAGTTTATGTTTTGTCTTTATTATGTGAGAGATAATTATGGCACATCCAGTCATAAATTAATTAATGCGTTGAAAGAGTGAGTCAATGGGACCATCGTCACCAGGTGAAAGAGAAATGAACATTTCAGTATCTTCAAAATAAATATAGTAATTAATGTAGTTTTGGAAATATCCAGCCTAACAGCAACATGATTTAATAGAACAGAAAGGGCTCCAGGTTTGAGCCTTGTGGTACTCCACAGGTTATGTTGACCTGCTTGGAATTCACATTTCCAGTGTGTGTATTTGTGTGTGCGCACAGGTGTGGGCGCTCTGTACGTGCGCCGCCGACCCCGAGTGCGCTTGGAGCCACTGCAGAACGGAGGTGGGCAGGAGAGGGGGCTGCGCTCCGGCACCGTCCCCACCCCACTGGCTGTTGGGCTAGGAGCCGCCTGCGGCATCGCCCAGCAGGAGATGGAGGTAAAATCAGTGTACCCAAACATCCCACGAAATCAACAAATGCATCCAGTCTCCTGGGACTTAATGTTTCTGTGTGTGTGTGTGTGTGTGTGTGTGTGTGTGTGTGTGTGTGTGTGTGTTTGTGTGTGCAGTATGATCATGAGAGAATATCCATGCTGGCTAATCGTCTGGTCAAGAAGATCATGTCCGAGCTTCCTGATGTCATCATGAACGGAGATGCAGAACAACGCTACCCTGGTGAGACCTTTACACAAAAACACACCACTGTCACCTGCTTGAATTTTAACCAATGTGAACTTGAAAGTCCTTAAACTTCATGTTTCCGTTGGAGGTTTTTGTTTTAGTAACAAAAGCTTCGTACTGCAGGAGGTGAGGCAGGTGGACTTATCTGACTGTTTGTGGGCTTTTCAGGCTGCGTCAACCTGTCCTTTGCCTATGTGGAGGGAGAGAGTCTGCTGATGGCGCTGAAGGATGTTGCTCTGTCGTCTGGGAGGTCAGACAAACACTTTTGTTAAACAATTAAAAAAATAGACCTGAAGCTTTACTTGGAGCAGGTGTTCCTGATTACTCAAGCTTTTCAGTCAAACTATTTTTATGTAAATTTAAATCTGTGGTGTTTTTGACCATTGTTTTTTGCAAGTTGGGTGTTATTTTGTTTACATCTTTTACATAGATGCATATGTTTGTGTGCAGGCAGCATGATTCACATTCCTGCTACTGGTTATTCCACATTATTCCACGGACTGCGTGTTAGCAAACATGCAAACAATGCACAGTTAAAAACATTTTTAAAATCAGCTTTGGAAATGATTTATGAGGAAGGAAACAAGTTAAACGTGATTATTAGGCCTCAGGGATACATGCAATTTATTTTAATGGGAAGCAACTTTGTGTTTACAAGTTAACTTGCATATTAAAGATGAGTGTGTGTGTGTTTGTTTGTGTGCACACAGTGCATGTACGTCAGCCTCTCTGGAGCCGTCATACGTCCTCAGAGCAATCGGAGCAGATGAGGACCTGGCTCACTCTTCCATCAGGTACAAACACCGACATCTGCATTGTAATCCAGATCATCATCATGATCCTCTTATCAGAGGTGTTTCTAATGTTGATAAAAGGCAGGATTACAGCCATGTTCAACTTTATTTGTTGTTTGCATCGTTCGAAAAATACAGCTAAAATGCAGTAACATTCTTCAAGACCTGAGTGTAAATTATAATCAGTAATTGAGGATATTAAACCCGTGTATACACAGACAGCAAGGCATTTTTTATTTTAAAGTCAGCAGACATAAACATCTGTCTGAACATCAGCAGCTGGTGGTGATTCGCCACTGTCTTTCCGTTATCTAGTTTGACTTCAGTTGAATCACATACAGGTTACTGTAATGTTAATGTTTGTGTGTTAGGTTTGGTATTGGCAGGTTCACCACAGAAGAAGAGGTGGACTACACCGCAGAGAAATGTATCCAGCAGGTCAGCAGGCTCAGAGAGATGAGGTGAGTTCAGCTGGACTGATAGTTCTGTTGTTGTTTTTTTTAACTCTGACCTTATTTTGGTAGTTTTGTCCATCATCTCTATCAGTAATAAAAACACTTTGTCGCCAGTGTGAACTCTGAGAACTTGTTATTGACATCAGTAACATGTGGCCCTAAAATAATATCACAATATTTCAGGGTATATTTGCGCTGTAACCTGTGACAGACTGTTTTGATACCAGAACTATCACACATTCACATATATGGAGTTTGTTGAGCCACGAGCGTCACGTAGGTTTACACTACCAAAGGTTTAATCACTAGACGACACTGATTCATGTGTGCACGGCGAGAGAGGAGAAGTAGAGGCATCGCGCTGCTGCCAGAGGAGCCACTGAATGAGTTCCCTCTGAGCGGTAACTCACTAAAAGAGTCTGAGAAGTCTGGGGCTGTTCATAAAACATTCAGGACGCCACAGTTTATTCCACACTACTGAAGCTGCTCCTCTTTTTAGAACCACGCGCAGTCTGTAATAATTTTGCTTTCAGCCATGCTTGTTGTTGCTGTCAATATGTCAACAGGTTGAAATATCGCGAGGATCACAATATGAATTTTTCATATGACATTTAAAATTATACCCGTATTATTGTGGAGGAGACGATATGGCACATCCCTACTAAATGGTAATAGTGTTAGGAATAACACCCAATAACCTGTCTCTCTCTGTCTCCGTCTGTCTGTCAGTCCTCTGTGGGAGATGGTCCAAGAGGGCATCGATCTGAAAAGCATCAAGTGGACGCAGCACTAAACTCCTCCCACTTCCTGTTTACTTCCCTCTGACGACGACGACAACGACAATGATCATTTCCCAAGGAGTTCCAGGAATGCACTAGCTTTTCCTTCCTGTACACAAACACGCACAAACTTCCTGTCCGACTTGAAGTCTGTTTGTAACTGTAGCTCCGTGTCTCTGTAGAAGCTCCTCTTTGTCAGGAGATGTTGCTCAGAGAGTTGACCAGCGCGTGGCATCCTCTGCTTGTTGTATGTCGTTCTGTGACACCTGGTTGCTGTATCACAAAGACAGTTAATATTAGTCTGGCTACTCTTTGGGTTGTCTGGCACCACTTTTAGTTACCTCTGGGTTTACAAATCAGGTCTGAGCATGTGCACACAGATGAGGAGTTCTTAATTAGAGCTCGTCTCATGTAACATCACCACCACAAAGACGTACATGCTATCTATCTACAGTAGAAGAGCTTCTCTCTTTCTGTGCTTTGATTTTCTCAACAACCGTTCCTCCGATTGACTTTACACTTGGCGGGTGCGGACTCAAGGAAGTGCAGTGTCAAGTACGAGCTCTTGAGATCTACAGGACGTATTTATTAGTAGTTAGAAGCTTCAAGAAACCTGAGTTAAAAGGCTCTTGTCAGTGTGTTGAGCAGAAACAAAATAGGAACCGTGAGTGGGCAGTGTTACTTCAGTGAGGCTGCAACTGACAGCTGTTTACTGAGCCGTTTGAAGATTTAATGATTCACAAATAATTATTTTTAGTCAGAACTTTTATTTGATGATTGAGCGACTGTCTCCTGCTCTGGTCACATGTGATACACTGTCCTCTCTGTCTCAGAACTCACTCTCACAGTTTTTCTTTCTCTCCTCACGTCAGTATTTCAGTATAGGAATAACAGCAGCATTGTGTCAGTTCACCAGCAGCAGTGTTCACAGTGTTAGCAGCCACAGTTTGAGTATGTTGTTAAATTCTGGAACGCTCTACAAGACTGTAGCCTTGATTTGACCACAACGGCTAATTTTTCAAGGCAGTGAAGAGAAAAAACACCTGAAGTCCAGTCTGTCACATCTGGACTGAAACCAGAGTGTCTAAGCAGGGTTCCCACGGTCATGGACAACCTGGAAAAGTCAGGGAATTATTCAAAATCATTTCTTCCATAGTTAACCCTCCATGTAATGTGACATCATAGTTGACATAATGTAGCTCTGATATGCATCGATGTGTGACATTGTTGAGTTTACCATCGCATATGTTTTGTCATCTTCTCCCTGCGTTCCGTCTCTCCCCTCGTGAGCTAGCTATCTAGCTGACATTATTTTTAATCAGAGTTTAAATCTGATGTGTTTGAAAAACTTAAATGGGGCAAGAAAATAAATTTTATCATGTTTGGAAGTTTTGTCCATTAAAATGTGTGGGAACCCTGTCTGTGGTTTTTGATTGGAAACATGATCCTGAAAGTCTGAACCCATTCATTTGATAAATGTGACTCTTCACTGTCTGAGAGGATTTTTAAAGTCTTGTATTGTGTTCCTGAATGTTCCTGTTGCATTGATTAGACTCCAGCATCTACTGTGTAAAACTGTTACTGTCATATGCATTATTATCCAATACAGTGCTGCTTCACGGTTATGCAATGAACTTATGTTCTTGTCTCTTTTTCTTTATTTAATGTTAATTGTATTGGTATGTTTACACTTCATGGACAAATGCTACATACCACAGACCTTATATCCTGAGCTAGTTTGCAGTGCTCATCAATAGCTGGGCATGTACACATAAAAAAAACAAAACAAAACAATTATAAATCCAAAATGACATGTTCAAGCCAGGCTTAAAAAGTAGGTCTTGAGTTTGCTTTTAAAAACATCAACATTCTCTGTGGCCCTCATGTCTTCAGGCAGTACCCACAACTCAATACAAAGAACAATACAAAACACATAAGATATAATAAAAATGTAATAACAGCATCTGATTAATAATTATTTAATATAGAAGTTATATAAGTTTGTATTATATCATGTTAATAGTAGTCCTTTAAACACCAGCAGAAATAATGTACATTTAAAAAAGATGTGAATTTTGTATTCAGTTACCTACCCAATTTGTACTTATACTATTATCTTACATTATATAGTAAACAAGTCATATCGGTACAATAAGTATATCTTACATATACGTATACGTATATCATACAAAAAATCCTAACAGTTCTTAATACCCATTTTTACTTTCAAGTTATTTATCATATGCATAACAATGATGGAGACACAAAATAGTGCAGAAGTCCAAACGTAAAGATAAAATTTAATAAAATAAAAATGCAGATACAGCACTTTATAGTAATTGCAAAGTTAATGAACTACAAAATCTCTTCAGTTTCTACTCAGCCACTGTCCTCTGAATACGAACTTCTCCCATCAGGAAGAAGATTTTGTATACCAAAGTGCAAAACAAACCGCCTCAAATTATCATTTGTTCCAGCCTCCATTAAGCTGTTGAACAATGTTAAAAACTAGTGCAATAGAGCAACGAGCAACGTGCATTAAACACACGGCACTTTAGCACTCAGCACTTTTTTTGCTATCATAATTAAGGGTACATATTCACACACAAACTTATAGTAAGACAAACCAAAATGCACAGTTAACCTAGGTTTTGTTAAGCCCCTGAGGGTTCAGAGCACAAGGAGCACTTTGACCTGTTGGTAATATTATGTTTTGGTAAAATCTTGATCTGTAGTCTAAGTACACCCCTTCAATATATTACATCACATAACTACATTTTATACTAGATTTTGTAAACAGACTGATTTGCTCTCATCCAGCCACGAGCATTAGTGAGGTCCAACACTGATGTTGGGCAGGAAGGCCTGACTCATAGTGCCTGTTGATCACAAAGATGCTGGATTGAGAGGAACAGGGTGTCTGTAAACTTATAGACATGTAGTGTATAAGTTTATTGTTATGCCCCAAAAACACCAAGGTGAATGTATATGTAAAAACTGTGAAAACTTGGCACTTCAGAGGGAAATCACTCCCATCAGGTGTCATTAGCCCTCTTCAGCCTGCAGGGGGTGCTGTCGTCAGGGAAACGCTGACTGCAGTCTCGCGTCATCGCGTCCGGTATCGCGGTGTCTGCGCCGACATTTCGTGCAGCAGCGGCAGCCTACAGAGAGAAGAGGGAGAAGAAAAGAGCTCCGTTCATGAGTTAAATCTCAGTGTGTTTGTTGACAAATATCTCGGTAAGAATCCAACAGCGGCAGCCCGCTCAGTAACGCACTCACACCGGCTGCCCGAGCACGAGAGGAGCCGTTAAAAGCACGCATCCTGCTCGCGGCTCCGCTCCAATACACACACACAAAGCAGGGTTCACAACCAGCTAGGTGGCTAACGAAGCGTTAGCTGTGCTAAACTAGCTCCATTCAATATTTCTGCTGGGGAGTTAGCTAGGTAGATGTGACTGGTAGGATATCACTGTAGAGGTGTCGTGTCGGATATTAAGTATAATTACTGCTTGTTTAAAATGTTAGGCAGGTTTGTTTTTGTCTTTTCTAAGGTCTCACTCGGAGCTGCTAACCTGCCGTTAGCTAGCTAACAACTCGATTCTAATGTCTGCTTGTATTTTTAATGATGGGTTAGCCCGTGTTGTAGTTTATTCACTGTATGTATGATGAGGAAGGAGGAGGTGTGTGAGTTTGGGCTCTGAACAGTTTTGTGTGTAGCTCATTGATTGACCGTGAGCACAAGTCGGACTGACAGTCTGGATTAAGATGAGTTTGTTTTCTCTACACTACCAGCTAACAGATGAAGCTCTTGTTTTACAGACACGGATTCTACAAAAGTAATGTCTGTTTGTTATAAACATAGCTTTATGAAATTCAAATGGTCTTAGTAGATGAACTCAGTCATGACAGAAGACAGTGCTTCAGTACTCACCAGAGGGAGCACTTGGAAAGTAATGACACAATAAGATAATGGATTTAAAACCCACATTTTGCACCAAAATGCAAACGTATTTCTGTAATTTCAATTTAACTACTAGAGAAAGATTTACAAACGGGCAAGACTGATATATTGCTAGATTTTGGCCCATTGCAGTAATGCCAGTATTGGCATATATATCAGTCAAAGAAACGAATAAAAATAATAAAATTAAAGCACAGACATAGTTTGCCAACCAGATAGTAGTGATTTGTTTATTTCTAATAACTTATATGTTATTCGGTAAAAAATAAAAAAAAATAAGGGAACCGTACTACAATCTTTATTTATGGTGTAGGCAAGTAAAGAAAACTAATATATTTTTTGAACTCTCCAATATGCATATCCAGTGTCCTGCTTCTCACTAGTTCAGTCGACCCTGTCAGTCTGTAATTAAATTGTAACATAAACTATTTAGTTGATAAAAGAATAATGCTGCATATTTTACTCAGTCTGACAGTCTAACATGATGTTAGGGTTCTCCTTTAATTCCTATTTGCCCATATGCTAAAAGTTAGGGGTTTTGTCGGATATTCAGACTATGAACCGTTTACATGAATGAAAACTGAAAATGTGTGGAGACTATTGGTTTGATGATTGCCATGTTTTCTGGTTGACAAAGTAATTTCTTCCTTTTTTTTTTAACTTAAAGTGCATTTACCCAGGTCCAACCTCATCAGATCATGAGTTATGCAAAAAAAAAAAAAATAATGGGGGTTTATTTAAACACATGACTGACATTGCTTGAATATTTATGTAATGAGATGAGTATTTGACATGGGCGGTAGTTAAATCAGTGAGTGATACTTCATATGGTGAATTTGTGTGGAAAAGGAGAAACATTTCTGCAGAACATTGTGTGCAGGTTAGTTTTGTTCTGAACAAGCAAAACCAGAGATTGGTCACTTCTGAAGTGGGTGGATATGGTCCGGGGCACTCAGCTACAATTAAAGGTTTAATAAAGTGCAGCCAAAAGCTGTGTGTTCCCGACCTTATGATTGCAGACATTGTCCAGTCTTCCTCTGTGTTTAGATTTGATCTCCTGGGTGGTTGATGTGTGGAGATTCCCACATCATTGTTCCAAAATAGATTCAGTCTTTGTGTTTCAGTTATTTAGTCCATGGATAAAGTTCCACTCGTTCAGTATTGTTCAGTTTGCTGTGTTTTGAGGTTGATGACAACGTGGACAGCTGTGTGTTCCAGCTTCAGACTGAGAAACAAAGGCAGTGTTTTGCTCTTTAATCCTGAATTTGCTGTACTGAAAACTTCTTTCTGATTTCCTGGCTGTTTTGATGGAGGTTGTATTCTGTCTGAGCTCTCTTTTGTATCCTGGCTCATGTGAGTGCAATCTGCAGCTTCAGTTGAACCTTCCTCCTCTCTCTGGATGCTCTGGTCATGTCTGATATTAGCTGTTGCTGTTTCCTCTCCTGCTGTGTTTTATTCCTCTTGCTGCTGTTGATGTTTCACGCAGACTGGTTGCAGAAGTAACATGAGGAATGAATGTTCAGTTTGAAAATCTATAAAAAGTCAATATTGAGGAAGCATTAGGAGAACTTGCAGCTCATGTGTCAGTGTTGTGACTTGTCTGTGCTGAGACTGAGTACTAAATTCATTGATGATGATGGCGATGATTTTGATGATGTTTGGTATTGTGTTAAAAAGTTGTGGTGAGCTGCAGGTTGCAGCCTTACACCCAGACCATGATTCTGAAAAAGTTTGTGTTTTCAGCATTTTTCCACCAGCGATTTTATGGGCTGATTAAAATGTCAGAATTTAGTGAGATGTCAGACAGTCCTGGGTCACGGTCAGTTTGAGCACAGAAACCTGAAGATGTGTGTGAGGATTCACTCAGAGGATTTAAAGGCAGTGAGCGTTGTTCCACCTGCTGTTGCTCAGTTTGTAATGTTTTTAAATTGTTGCTCTGCACCTCCCTTCTGTTTGCTTTCTCTTCTGATCGGCTGCTTTCTTTGGTGCTGTGCTGTCAATCAGTTGCTGATGTTGCTCTGGTTTATGTAATACTAATGTTGCTCTGGTTTAATGCTAATGTTGCTCTGGTTGACATGATGCTAATGTTGCTCTGGTTTACATGTACCTGACATTGCTGTCGTTAAAATGTTGGTGACTTTGCTCGTATTGCTCTGGTTGATAAGTTACTGCTTTTTTCCTGTTATTGAGTTGTTGACAATGTATTGCGATTTGCTGGTTGACATGTTGCTTGTGTTCTACAACCAGTTGCTTAAGAGCTGCCTGCTGATTTGGTGCTGCTTGAGGATTCAGGATGTGTAAGGATCAGTCCTGCTTACCTGGGTGTTGTTGTTGGTTGCAGGGTTGGTACTTGGTATTTGCGGATGGTTGCTGGGTGGTTGTAGCTCAGCATGTCCCATCTTAAGTTCAGTGCCTTTCTTGTTTCTTGTGACAGTTTGAGTCAAGTTTGATATTTGATGTACACTGTGAGCTCTAGTCATGATGGGTTTTGGTTTTGGACAGGTGTGTCTGAGGTAGGAAAGCTGCTGCAGTCTGACTTCTAAGATTTGTTTCACTGCTGCTTCTTTTCTGGCTGTTGTGATTCTCGAGTTTTATAGTTACTTTCTGTCATGTTGAGGTGAAAGAGGACCTTTTAGAATTAAGACTGAAACCAAACAACACACAACGCTTGAGACTAAGTTAAGCCTAGTTCACATTACACGATTTTCACCGCGATTTTGATGCCACAGAGGATCTTGAGAGCCACCTTGGGTCGGAGGTGAGTAGGCAGATAGTCTGCCACGACGAGTCCTTGTGTGTGAACAAGCCTACGAGCAAGTTGCCCCCTTATCTGCAACTGGGACTGGATATCTGGCATGCTAGAAAACTGGAGAAGTGTGACACGACTGACAAAGAGCATCAGCCAATGAGAGGTGGGATACGTCCCATGTTAGCACGCAGGAGGACGGAAGAAATGTGAGGAGGACAAGCCGCAGGGTTGCCAGGTCCGCTTGTTAGCCATAGGGCTGGGCGGTATGGCCTAAAATCAATATCATGGTATTATTTTGGGGGGATGCGGTGACAGTATGATATCGGGGTATCGTCTTTTCTCTTTTTTTACACCTTAAACAAAACAATTTAAAAAGCCATACAAGACTAGAATGGAAACTATTTATCGTCAGAAGTGAAACAGTTGCTAATCCATCTATTATTGCATATAAGACGTTGTATAGTATGTATAAACGTTAGAGGGAAGAGGGAGGGCCGGCGGCACAGCGTTATCTGGGGCTCTGTCGGCAAGGGCTCGGTGGACAAATCTTGTGGTGTGCACACACAGGTCGTAACGCAGTTGGCGAGACTCCCGATGACAGAATCACACGTCGCCAGGTATGAACACTCAAAAGATTACGATAGTCTCCGCAATGCCAAATCGGGGTGAAAATCGTGGAATGTGAACTAGCCTTAAGTTAGAGCCAGTTATTCACACTGATAAAGAAGAATCTGCTGAAAACACTGAACCTTACTGCCAATTTGTTCTGTGAAAAGTTGAATTATATCAAGATGTTTTAAACAGGGATGTTTGTTTTTCTGACCTGTTCACCAGGTTTCAGTTACCTGAAGTCTGTTTAACAGTAAACTATACGCACAGCTTAGTTGCATTGGTGAGTTGCAAGTTGCATGAGATTCCTGAAGGTTTACTGTTGCACAACATATCTCAGACTACCAGCAACATCGTTGTGCACTGCATGCTAGTAGTAGTAGAGTCAAAAATGTACACAACTTCGTGGTTATATATAAGGGCTGATACACAGAGCAACTCTATTGACATTTAAGCTCTCTGGTAATATTTCAACAAATTGGGTTGTGTGTCATGTTGTCATTTCATCATCCGCTTCAAGTTACACAACCTGACAATTTCACCTTTGGAAATGGGGTTACAGACACTGTTAAGACAATCTGACAAGCACTTAGTTTGAAGCACAAGTGAAGCAAATAAGTTGCATCAGAAACTTACTTTTGTAAGATTGGAATTGGGCCAAGCTGTTTTACAAAAACACTAAAGGGAAAGGGTTTATCTATAATGAAGAATGAGGTGTGTCAAAGGCCTGCATAAACTTAACACTTGCTGGATCAAATGGAAATGGTGTGAGTTGTCAATCAGATCAATCAGACCTCACTGAGAGGAGTTACAGAATATGATGTTGTCCTGTTGCATGCTTGTTTCAGATAAAGGAAACTGGTTCAGTTAGTTAGTAAGCAAAATCCTGGCCAGACTCAGCAACGACTAATGTCGCAGATGGCAAATGTTTTAGTCAGTGCCATTCCTGTATTGTTTGCCATGTATTTCTTTTAAGACACTTGGAAAATTAATGAATAGTAGAGCTATGTTAATGCTTAAGATTGCTTCTGCTGGGGTTTAATAAAAAGTCTGATGTGCGTGCAGCATGATCTCTAATTTCCAGACCTGAAACAAGTTTATCAAACTTATTGAGAGCTGCGGATGGATGGAGACCGTGTGAGTTTTTTGCTAGTTTCCTGCAAATGTAGCTAATTTTTCACCCTATCCCCCAAAACCCTTCCAAATACCACTGGTTTCCAAATGTCAGGGCCCAAAAATGGGTGCATTAATTTTACAAAAATGGTCTTTGGGTTTTTCTGAAGAAACTGAAATGTAAGAAGTGTTGGCTAAGCTTTTATTAGCCTATGAAGTCAGATCTGACTTTCCTGAGGAAACATCTGGAAGCCACTGGTCTCCTTTTTTCTGCTCTTCATCTGACGGTAGTGTTGCTTTCTCCCCAGGTTGTAGGGCTGTTGTTTAGCAGTCAGTATGGCGGTAGTCATCAGGCTGCAGGGCCTGCCCATAGTGGCCGGCACCATGGACATCAGACACTTCTTCTCTGGCCTTACCATCCCTGACGGGGGAGTGCACATCGTGGGGGGTGAGCATGGCGAAGCCTTCATTGTCTTTGCCACTGATGAGGATGCTCGTCTGGGGATGATGCGTACAGGCGGGTCCATTAAAGGCTCCAAGGTGTCACTGTTGCTTAGCAGCAAGACAGAGATGCAGAACATGATTGAACTCAGCCGCCGCAGGTTTGAGGCTGGGGCAGGTGCTGTGGAGACGGCTGCAACTACAGCAGGAAATGCCAACCGACAAGCAGGCTCCACCCCTATACCCACAGTGCAGCCAGGGTCAGGGGGGAGAAGCAGTAGCCATGGAAACCAGGGTTTTGGTAACACCCCAGCCTCAGTGACGGTAGCAAGCTCATCTCAGGAGCCACCGAGCAACAAGACGGTGGCCAGTGTGGTACCCAGCTTCCCCAACAGCTACAGCTCTGCCCCCACCATCACCACAGCTCTGGCATCACTCAATGCAGGTCCACCCATCCCTCCACTCCCCAGCATGCCTTCAATGCCCCCCATGCCCACGCTGCCCACAATTCCTGTTCCTCCGCCAGTGTCCTCCCTTCCCCCTGTACCTACTGTCTCCCCGCTGTCCCAAGGTCCTCCAGTGCCTCCTATGTCCCACCTCCCCCACATGTCCTCCCTGCCTCCCTTCAACCCCTCCCTACCTCCCCCAGGAGGACTTGGTTCTGGCCTCCCTCTTGGAACACCCAACCCCATGCTATTTAACCCTCTTTCCCCTCTGGCCTCTCTCGGCCTCCAGGCCCATATGAAGGCTGCTGCAGCTGCAGCTGCCGGAGCTGGAGTGGCCAGTCCTGATGAATTGTTTGTCCTTCTACAGAACCTCCCATTCTCCTGCTCAGAGATGGAGGTTAGGGAGTTTTTCAGGGGTTTGGGGGTGGAAGGGGCTCGCCTGCTGAGGGACGGGCAGGGTCGGCCAACTGGCAGGGCTGTGGTCAAGTTTTTCTCACCCCAGGACAGCTTCGAAGCTGTGAAGCGGGGAGGCGGCATGATGGGCCAAAGATTCATTGAAATCACTCCGAGCTCTGAGCGGCAGTGGGCCAGCATAAATGACAGCATGATAGGCCATACTCACAATAGCAGCAAATCAAATAACAGCAATGAGTCACAGGACCAGCACCACCGCCGTGGTAACACTGGAGCAGGAGGCAGAGATCAGCGAGGAAGGTCACGATCTCCCCATAGGCAAGAATTCTGCGTCTACTTGAAGGGCCTTCCCTACGAGGCAGACAAGAAACAGATAAAGGAGTTCTTTAACAATCTGGCCATCATGGAGGACAGCATCTACATTGCCTATGGGCCCAATGGGCGAGCCACAGGTGAGGGCTTCCTTGAGTTCAAAACAGAACAGGACTACAAGACCGCTCTGGGTGCTCACATGCAGTACATGGGTTCCCGCTTCATCCAGGTCCACCCAATCAGCCGGAAGGGAATGCATGAAAAGATAGACACTATTCGCAAACGTGAAGCGTCACAGGGTGATGGTAAGAACCAGGATGGCTTGAAAGTTCCCAGGAACTGTGCCCACATCACCAACATCCCTTACAACGTCTCCAAGAAGGATGTCCGTGCCTTTCTGGAGGGTGTGGGGCTTTACGAGGACACCCTGAAAGTTCTGACAGATAGCCATGGCAATGGTTTAGGGCAAGCTATCTTCCAATTGAGGACCGAGGAAGATGCCCGCAAAGCTGAAAGACTGCATCGCCAAAAACTCAATGGCCGCGATGCCTTTGTCCACCTGGTCACCTTTGAGCAAATGAAGGAAATTGAAAGGAATCCTCCTCCCCAGAACAAGAGGGGCCAGCGCAACCTGAACCAGCAGAACCAAAATCAGAACCAGCACCAGCACCAGCACCAGCAAGTCCAGCCCAGTCCCCAGCAACCCCAGATCAACCCATTTGCAGGGATTAGTGGGGAGGAGTTTAACTTTCTCAGAAATACCATGGGGAACCTCAACAGTGCCCCCTTTGTAACTCCATTCTCAGCACCAGGGAATGGACTGGCAGGCCCTCCTCCTCTCCCTCCTCTGGCAGCAGGGCTGGGGGACGTGAATCTGGGCGTAGCTCCTCCACTAGTTGCCGGACTTCCTGGAGCTCCAATCCTAGAGCCTCCAGGCTTTCGACCCGGGGCTGCAGGAGGAGCTCCGTTCAGCCAGGATGGGCTGAGAGGGTTGGTGCCCTTTGACAATGCCAACAGAAAAGGAGGCGGAGGAGGACAGACCAGAGGAGGGGGTAACAGCAATCAAGGACGTCAAGGTGGCGGGGTTACAGGTGGACAGCAGGTGTTTACTCCAGGAGCTGATGGTCTCCGTAACCAACCGGCCCCTGGAGGATCTAACAATCCCAACAGTCAACGTGGTGCTGGTGGCCCGACAATTGTAAAGCTTCAGAACATGCCGTTTACTGTAACCGTTGATGAAATCATGGACTTCTTCTATGGGTACCAGGTGCTGCCAGGCTCAGTCTGCCTGCAGTTCAGTGAGAAGGGCCTCCCAACTGGTGAGGCAATGGTAGCCTTCCAGAACCCCGAGGAGGCCACTGCCGCTGTCATGGACCTCAATGACCGACCTATTGGAGCACGCAAGGTTAAGATAAGCCTGGGTTAAAGCCCTGCCCAAAACAGTCTGACTCTAGAGAAAACAAGTTACACCAACCTGGATCAACTATCCAGGTGAAACAAAGCCAATACAAACCACCCCAATTCTGGATTCAAATTTTACAGACCAGCCTAGTATAGACCTTGCCCCTCTGCTGACTGTCAGTCATTACTAAAGCTCCTCCCCCTGTGTGTAGATAATGGCAGGTAAACCCTGCCCCCTTGCAGTCTGTCCAGTAGGAAGACTACGATCCAGACTTTGCCCTTTTCTGCAGCTTCTCCACTGACTGTGGTGACATGAACTGATGATGATGGTTATTATAATGATGATGATGATGATGATGATGGCAGGATTTTGGTCCTTTTTGTGTTTCCAATGCATCTCTTTGTCATGTCCGAAGTCGACATACTGAACATACACACCTGTTTTGTTGTTATGGTAAGATCATGAATATAATGGGGCAGACAAACATTGTTGCTATATGCGCTCAATTATGCTGTGCTGCTGTGGTTTACACTGTACATGCTCTGTTGCTATGGTAATATCTTTACATGCTCTGTTGCTGTCGTAAAATGATGATGAAAAGCCACAGTATGTTGCTATGATAAAATGTTTATGCTTTGTTGCTATGGTAAAATGTGGTGCCATGGTAAAATCTTTACATGCCCTGTTGCTATGGTAAAATGTGGTGCCATGGTAAAATCTTTACATGCCCTGTTGCTATGGTAAAATCTTTTCATCCTGTGTTGCTACATTAAAATGCTCACATGCTCTGTTGCTATGGTAAAACATGCTGTAGATGAAAAGCTTTCCTACCACAGTTAAGTGACGGTGCTCTTTTGCTATGGTAAAGTCTTTACATTTTCTGTCGCTATGGTAAAATGGTGATAAAAAGCTATGTTGCCATGATCAAATGTTTGTGCTCTGTTGCTATGGTGAAATGTTGACATGCCCTGTTGCTATGGTAAAAAAATATACTGACATCAAGTTTTATTGCCCTTGTTAAAGACTGACACTCTGATGCTATGGTTAAATCTTGACAACTCTGAGCTGCGACCCTGCTCTGTTGCTATGTAGAGGATTTGGGATGCACACATTGCTGACTCATGTTTTATTTTGTAAATAGTGATTTGTGGTCGCTGAATCTTTTTCCCTCTGTCACAAATGTTGCAGTGTTTGAACCATGCCAACCCCACCCCCTCCCTTTCTGCAGCACATGCTCAATAGGTGTTTAGAATGTGGAGCGAGATGAAGTCTGTAGCATTTTTAGTGTGGTAGCTTTTTGTTGAATGTATGTTTGATAATGTTTTTGGATGTTTCCAAGTCAAAGCTCATTTTTTGTTTCTATTGTCAGTGTGAACAAACTTGTATGAACGTATAACCATACATGATGTGGAGTCTCCTTTGCTTTAGCTAATAAAAGGACGTTCCTGATGCTCACCTGCGATCAGCTTTCTCTGACTGTCTGCTCTTCACTGTCTGAATGCAAGTCTGGCTTGGTTTTGTTTGGAGTACAGATGACCTTCTCGTCGACATCTTCACAGTGGCTTCCCCAGAAATGATTCATAGGGGTGGCCAGATGGGGCCACTAAAAAGTCTTTGCCATGCTTGAATTTCAGGAATTTGCTGCTGTTGAAGTACAAAAGACAGTTTTAAAACTATGGAGAGTTGACACTTTAGTTTCTTATTTTTCAGTTAATGATACTATCTGATGTGCAGAGACTAATACCAGTACAGTTAACAACATGGGTTCCACAACAATTTGTTATTTAAAGTACTTTCTATTATTTAATGCTAGGGAATTCATTGCTCATCTAATAGACTGTAAAAGGACAACTATTCAGCTGTAATTTGGAGGAGTACGTTGATTGTAAGGAACGAAACATTTACTGGGAACAAACTTGAAGTTTAAGGGAAAGTAGTTGGTACCCATAGAACCAATGATCATTCAGATACCTTTGGGTGAGAGTTTAAGAGACCCCTTTGAAAATGACCAGTTGACCAATGCCAGTTGTTTCCTCACTGAAATGTAGCCTAAATTTAAGGCATTATTTAGCCTGCTTCCCAACAAGCTGTGGTCCTTGAAGGATTATTTCACCCATAAAATGACCATTTAGATATCATTAACTTACAGCGTGTTACCCTAAATTCATAAAGAAAACTCTTCTTCTTACATGACTTCATGGTGAATGGAGAATCCTTTAAAAGGTGATGTCTCTTCAAAATTAGAAGTAATCAGGTTCCAAGTTCAACAACAGAAAACTGTCAAAACAACTGTTTACAAACTCTCACATAGCTTGTGCAGTGTAATATAAGTGTCATTTATCGAGTTTCATGCTCAGTAGCCTACATGCCTATCATGCATTTTAGCTAAAACGTTACAAGAAAAAAAACTCTGCCTGCTAGCAGAGTCTTGAGCGTACAGCATGTACTTCAGAAATGTTGAAGCACTGACCGTTTGACTGGACAAAGGAGACTTGGATTATACTGCACAGTAGGGCTGCAACTAATGAGTCAATTATTTCTTTGATTAGTCGACTAATCATTTTTTACTTGAAAAATGTCGGTCTGTCTCTCCCAAACCCCCAAATTATGTCATCCATTGTTTCGTTCTCACGCCAAAGGGTTTTAGTTCACCGTCATGGGAGAGTGTGTAAAGCTGCCAATATTTGAACATTAGAAGCTGCAGTAAGAGTATTTTTGGGGTACTTTTATAGTACTTTTCTATGAAAAATGATTCAAACTGATTAGTTGACTACTAAAATAGTCACAGATTATTTTAATAGTTGATTAGTCATCGATTAGTCGACTAATAGTTGCAGCCCTACGGCACAGTGTGTGTGGGTTTGTAAACGGTTGTTTTAATGCTGTTGTTAAATGATGGCCTTATTTGGATTCTCCATTCCCTGGGGAGGAATATAAGAAAAACAAAGTTTGCTTCATAAATTCAGCGTCCTTTAAAATGACTCAACAATATTCAATATGTTTCCTGTGGTTTTTGCCACAGCTGAGAGATGCAGGGTTGCTAACAAGTTTTTTTTAGATCCCCTGCTTTCAAGGTAGAAGTTTGTTTATGAACCACCTTTGTATTTCCTCGCAAAAGTTTGATTATTCCTTCAAATTTCTTTGCACCTACTCCTATTGTGGTTACATTGTGACTGTTGTTGAAACTTGGGCTTCCTCCAGATCTGTGGATCAGAGGCTATAATGCGCAAAGTATGGTGAGGTGACGCAAAGTACTGCAAGTGAAGGTAAAAGTAGTGCACTCTGACCTTTATGGGCCTCAAGAAAGTGCCCATATCGTAATGATCTGGTTTATGTAAACCTAGTTTAATATAATGATTTCAGAATATCGGTTTAATGTCCTCCATGTTTTATTCAAGAGGGATCCCTCATAGAGTCTCTCCTCATGCTTGACCACCGAACAAAGTAAAAATCGGATAAGAGACATACGTATAGAACAGGTAACAACATAATATACCCCAGATGATAAGATATTCAAGTTTCAAACTCTGCATAACAGTCACAAATATCCGTCACAATCCGTATCACTAGGTTTTAATATTAACATTAATGGCCTAAATCTTGTGAGTCACTGCAGCTGCTCTCAGCCTCTGTGATGTGCTTCATGCTGCAGATTTGAAATAAAGCCTCAGTTAAGTCCACACAGTCTCTGCAGTCTCTTACATAAATGTATAATACTGAACATAACACGCAGGAAGCATCAGTTGAACTAGTTTTATCAGAAGAGGGACCATCTTTCAGGATGTGGTTAACCTCCAAACAGGCACTATGGTAACCATGGTAAACTGGTTGTGCATGCAGTGTTGAAGTGTGTGTGAATCAAATGGATAAACAGGCTTTAATAAAGGCAACTGTATCCCTGTGTAGACAAATGGTTGTTGGTGGAGATGATGGTGTCTGTGTTGTGGACCTGGTGTGGAGAGAAGGAATAAACACCCTGATGACAAACGTGGCCTCTGCAGAGGATGTGAGTGTGAACAGTTAGTGTGTGTGTGTGGGTGGGTGTGTGCGGGACAGATATACTGACACTGAGCTATCAAGCATTCACCTGCTGTGGTTCCCCCCCTCGGACTGATCTCTAGACAGAGAGAAAGCAGGACCTGCAGGTGAGTGATAGAAACAAAGGAATGACAGAAAAATGAACTCCCTTTTATCATCAGCAATTTCAGATTCATCTTGAATCACTGTAGAGGATTACTTTTATTTACAAGTCACATGTGTAAGCTTGTTCCAGCTCTTTATTGAAGCTGTAAGATGATTCAAGCAGTTTTTTCTGGGGAGGTGAATCAATAGAGGATGATGACGTCATGATGAAGTCAGAGACGGCTGAGGGAGGAGCTCAGTGTGTGTGTGTGTGTGTGTGTGTGTGTGTGTGTGTGTGTGTGTGGATGTGATTTACAGGGTTCTGTACGTGATCCCCCTCCTCCTCCTCTTCTTTCTCAGGACTGTATTTCTGCTCTGGTCTCCCCTGCTCTGTTTCTCCTCTGTGATGTGACGCTCTGCTGCCCTTTCTGACTCCACTGTGGTTCTGCTGCTGCAAAGGATGAATAAACTGAAACTGTGTTGTTCTCTGCTCAGAGGCTGGATCACTGTGCTCAGTTTGATTTGTTCCTCCTCTCCTCTCTGTGGTCTAAGCTACATTTCTGAGATTTTGGTTTTTTCTCTGGCCATCTGAGTACAGCTCATTATTGCACACTGAGTGCTTTTTTGCCTCAGCAACTGTACATCCGGTTTGAGTATCTGACCTTCAACATAAAAGCACATAATTTTACTTTTTAACCAGTTTTAAAGCTGATGTGAAAGCTTATTCTTGGCCTTGAAAACAATAGTTTCTAGGGATGCACAACATTGGATCTTTTTCCATATCTGACCGATAACTAATACTGATAGCATTATATCCACTTTTTCTTGGCCTAATTGTTAGTGACTGTCAAGTGTCATCTGAAGTGGAATTAACATCATATTATGCATGCATACTCTTATCCTGATGGCCCCACAGCAGATGGAGACAAGAAATACAATGCTTCTCAATGTATGTAATGTTCATTCATCAGGTAAATTAAGAAGAAATATGCTGGCTGATTATGATAGTTCATTTGAAAGCTGATACTGGCTGATACTGATGAAGTACTTGATATTATCAGCGTGTTGGCTGATTCAGATATTTCATTTTAAAGCCACTATCGGATGATAATGTTGTGCATACCTAATAGTTTCTTACTAAATGAATGAAATGAAGTAAACCACATTTTTTAATGCAAAGATTGTAAAACTCTTAATAGGCTGACAGGTACCCAATCAGTGCTGAAACTGCATAACTAATAAATCTATTTATGCGCAAATTGAATGTACAAACACAAGTGCTGGCCTTTATTCTATCATTAAACAACATTGCACAGTTGATTTAATTTGATTGCTGTAGGAGTCACTTGCCAGAATAGGCCTAATTCAGTATCAATTTTTGTTTGGCCAAAAGATTGGAAATATGACATATTATTGCACTCACCTTATATCTGCTAAACAAAGCATATTAATACACTGGAAATCCCAGAGACCTGTATGCTTCGGTCTCCATTTTTAGACAGGATAGAGCAACAGTTATAGTGAAGGACTTGTGGGATTGTGTATTTTAGTAAGGTGATTAACAAAGCAATCTGTATGATCCTTCTGTCTTTGGACCCTCTTTTTTCTTGACTTTGTGCTGTTCTCATTGTGTTACTGGCTTCATTGAACAGAGTGGGGATTTCTGGTACAAGTTATTTCCACTTCCTTCTTAATCCAGAAGCTTGTGAAATAAATTGCAGCCATGCTGATATTTAACATTGTTAGACTGCAGATTTTGTCTTAAAACTGTCTTTTACGTATCTATTTTGTGTATTAACGGTCAAAAGTGGAAAAGCACAAGCTGATTAAGTACAGTTTATCATGTTGGATGGATTTGAAACAATTTGCTGTGGTGCTGCTTTTATTCTGAAAGAGCCAGGCCGGAAGTCTCTCTTGTTGCTGCTGCTCACATCCTAAACGTTTAACCCAGAGGGCGTGACTGACAGTTGTCTTGTCCAATCAAGACGCGGTTTTGTGGCTGCCTGTCCAATCAGAGCGTGGCATTTGTGGGTGCCGCTCCCTGTTGGGTGAAGCTGCAGGACGGAGTCCAACGGCTGTTTTCTCCCTCAGTTACAGTTAAAATACAAAGTTTAGCTGCAGTTAATCTTTATAAAAAGTTTGTCAGAGTGCTCAGGTAACGTTTAGTGTTCTCAAAGGTGTGTCTTTGACGGAAAAGGTGTCGTTTCCTGTTCCGGACTGTGAGTAGTCTTTTCCTCCGCCCTGGTGTTTGCTCCCGTGGTCTGAAGAAGATAAAATATAACGGCTCTGATAAGGTGATTGACAAAGTTTATATTGACACAGTGCTGCGTATGTAGCCTATGTGTGTGTGAGAGCGAGAAGTGGTGTGTGTTTACTGTGCTGCTTTAACTCTTGTTCCGCTGCCTCAGTTAACTTCCACTCAGCGTTATGTGGGTGTTGCCTTCAGGTGCTGCTCGCTCAGTTCATTCAATCACAAACGACACGGTTAGTTCAGGTGCCTCAGGGGGTTGTGGCGACATGGTAACTCTGGATTTGCGAAACTCTCGCCAGTTGCTTCAAAAGTATTCCTGTCTCGCAGTTTTAGGGTGTGACAACGCTGTGGGTAGTGTCTGTTTAGGGTTAGTCATCAAAGAGCAATTGGGTAACGGATTAGGGGAAGATAATGGTTTGGGTGAAAGTGATCACTTCATGGCCTGGAAGCTTTTGCAGTTTTATGTCCAGTAAAAATTCGGATGTGCTTGGGAGATTCAAGCAGAGGTTTGGGAAGAAAATATGACGTTTTGGTTGAGATGTGTCCAGTGGTGGATTGTTACTAACTACATTTACTTAAGGACTTACTTAAGGGTAGACTACTTGTACTGTACTTGAGTATTTCCATGTTTACTCCTTTATATTTATCTGACAGCTTCAGTTACTTTTCAGATAATTTTTGTACTGTTCTGTAGTGAAAACAGTATGACTCCAGATTTGGAGAGTTTGAATGTGCGTGATACACTGAAGGATGAAGTAAAACCACCCATTTGGCTTAATGGCTTTTATGTGGTGAGAAATTCTTAAGCTAAATAAACTATTTGAAACCTTAATGGATCACAAAACTGCTCCTCTGACACCATTAAAAGTTGTCTTTTTAGAGATTTGTGGTTCTCACAGAACAGCCATGCCACAAATTAGGGATGCACAATATTGGATTTTTTGTTGATATCCAGTATGCTGATATATAACAACTGAGTTGGCCGATAACCAGTACTGATGTTTATATCTACTTTTTTACCCACCTGATTTTAGAGATCATCAAGTCTCTTCTATAGTGGAATTAACATCATATTATGCATGCATGCTCTTATCATGATGGCCCACCAGCAGATGAAGACATGAAATACAATACTTTTTAATGCATGTAGTATTCATTCTTTGTGCAAAATAAGAAAAAGCAAGTTGGTCGATTCTGATATTTCGTTTTAAAGCCAGTATTGTCTGACACCAATGATGTACAGATATTATTGTGCATCCTGACCACAGACACATTATGCTTATGGAATATGTTGCATTGCTGTAGATTAAACTACCCAACAGTAAATAAAGGAGTTAAAAATAGCACATTAAACACCTACAGCAGTAAAATGTAACATACACATTAATGCAGCAGTAATATTAATCCAAAAACATCATATAATAGGAAAACACTGACAGGGAGCTTTTTACTTAGTAAATTCTCCTAATAATACTTAAATACCTTTTACTAAAGTTAGGTTATGAATGCAGGACTCATACTTTTCATGGGCTATTTCAACACTGAGTTATTGTGCTTTTATTTAAGGGATGGGTCTGAATACTACACACTGGGTGTGTCATTAAATTGTCTGTATTCTGGTGCCTATATTGATGGTTGTCTTTACATCAGACAGTGGTGGAAAAAGTATTCAAGTCATTTACTTAAGCAAAAGTAGCCATACCACTGTATTAAAATACTCCCTCCAAGCAAAAGTCCTGCAGTCAATATTATTTTTGTAAGTATGAAAATATAAGAAATAAATGTACTGTAAGTACTAGAAGGAAAAGCACTCATTAGGCAGATGGCCCCTGTCAGTGTTAAACTATTAAATTATTATCAAGTAATCATTGTTAAAGTGTTTGTTAGCATTACTTCGATTTTGTAGTCGGTCGAAGTGTAGCTTATTTTATCTGTAAAGTAATTTAATCTGTAACAATGCATCATATTTAATGAACTGATCATATGTTTCATAAGTAAAACCTAAATTTGAAAACAAAGTAATAACTGTAACTGCTAAATAAATATAATGGAATACAAATTACAGTATTTGCCTCTGATACGCAAGTACAAGTATCCAATTTCTAAAAATAGAAATACTCAGGCTTCAGCTGCTCCTATGTGATGAGTTTCTGCTTTTCTCTGTTTGTTTGCTGTTGCTGTTCTTAAAGAAAATAATTTCCAGGTTAATAAAAAACAAAGGGGGGAAGCGCGACTGTGATCTCACAGAAATGAAACTCAGAGCAGGTGCTCCTGATGCAGAAGTAGGTATTATAATTTTTAATGAGGAAGACGATGACTTCCCCACTCCCTAGCTAAAGTTCTAAAGATATTGTACTTTGGTAAAGTACAAAAGTCTTCAGCAATGTTGCTACATAGACCAACAAGTATTAACTGCAGTAATCAACAGATTTATCAATAATCCTAATCAAAATAACAATTAGTTGAAGCCCTGAAGTCTTTATCTACAAAACAGTTGCTCCCTCTGTTCCTACATGTTGTCAGCAGTAGTATTCAGATGTTTGTGAAAATAGAAAAACAACAATTTAAAAAAACACCGTTACAAAATAAAAGAACGTTAAAAAAGTATTATCAGCAACATGTACTTTATAAAAATAAAACTTTAAAACCTTATGGAGGCAAAACTGGCTCAGTCAGTCTTACATCATTATTTATTTTACTATTAGATGAGTAGTACTGATGCATCACTATGTAAACAGTATTTTAGTGATGTGGCTGGCTGTGACAGAAATTATTTTATCCATTTAAGCAGTTGGGTGGTTTAATTTACTATATATAACGGTGGGTTTTATTTGATTTGCTCATTGTAAGTTTTTAAAATCTCCAAGTGCAAAGTGACAAGTGGCTGTAGCTGATGAAAACATGACGTGGAGTATGTGGAGACGTGTTTCAGTCTGAACTGTAGTGGGGTTTAAAGTACAAGTTCATAACTTGCTTTTCATTTTGGCATAATGACAGTGACTGACCACATCTCCTTTATGAGAGTTTATGCACAACAACATGTTACAGAGGGCCCAGCCCCAGTTTATAAGGCTTCAGCTGTGGCTCAGTCTGTTTGTTCAATGTCTGTTGGAGGATCAGGTCCCTCCTTTGCATGTGGAGAAGGTTCATTTATACAGTCGTAAAGTGTTATCTCAGCACAGTGTCACAGAGAGCTTGTGTGACACATCGTAAAGTAAAGTGCGCTTCATGTAAAAGAACAAGATAAGTAGATCACAGTTGGAGGAACCTGTCAGCAGAACTCTTGTGACTCTTAATGCAGATCAATGACATCAATTTTGAATCGATTACCAGAAAAGTTACAGATGAATTTTCTGTTGTACTGAATCCTGAACTTGAGGTCTCTCTCTGTCCCCCTTCAGATGACGGACTGTGTCAGTAAAGTGGAGCTAAGCATCTCCTGCACTGACCTGCTGGATAAAGATGTCGGATCCAAGTCTGATCCTCTGTGTGTGCTGCTGCAGAAGGCAGGAGACAAATGGACCGAGGTAAATTCATATTAAAGGATCTTTGTTTTATTGTACTTTTAACTATATGTGAGATGAATGAAACAAACCGTCCCTTCTCTCTGTGTGTCAGCTGGGTCGTACTGAACATCTGATAAACACCTCCAGCCCGTCCTTCAGTCAGCGTCTCAGGCTGGATTATCACTTTGAGACGGTGCAGAATCTGAAGCTGGGGGTCTACGACATTGACAACGCCAGCAAAGACCTGGGCGATGATGACTACCTGGGAGGGGTTGAGCTAACGCTGGGACAGGTACACACCATACCAGACCATTACACACTCACACTAGGCTCAGTAGAAATAAACTTTAGTTTTCGTTGACTTTGGTTCAGTGGAAAGAGATGGGTAGATCCATCCAAGTGTGTGAGCTCTTCAGGCTGCACAGTTTTTCTTGTCAAACATTCATAATACGCTACTGTTGGTTTTACTGGTTTGGAGACACAGGACCTTATGCTGCAATATTCTCCCAAATTTCTTACTTCTTCTCTTAATTTTCTGTTAAGAGAAAAAATAAGAGAAGTCAACTCTAGATGCAGTTACCATCCTTAACCATCCAAATCCACTCTTACCCAGGTGTGCTGAGTGATGAATCCCACTTCATCATAAGTCACCTATTAGCATAGGTAACGCCCCCTAAACACTAGATAAAGGCAGGTGAGGTGCTGTGTGCAAAGACTCTGTCACGTGCCCAAATATTAATTGGGCATATTAATTTTCTACTTAACTGACTAAAGGTTTTAGCTACACTTGTACATTTTGGTTTGTTTGCAGAATTTTAATTTGTGAATTAACTAGTAACTAAAGTTATCAAACAATCACAGTGGAGTAAAAAATACAATATTTCCTCTGCAGCGTAGTGGAGAAGTAGACGTGGGAAAAGATTAAAATAATCAAGTAAAGTAAAAGTACCTCAAATTTAGTAGAGCATGCAAAGACACGCTGTAACTGAAATTACAGTAATTCAGATCAATGGATGAAGTACAGTAGTATGTCTTTAGCCTTGAAATAATTATAATTAGGCTGCTCTGAAACATAATCTTAGTTTGATCATATAAAACATTTTTTTAAATGTTCCTTAAATTTAAAATTGCTGTTTCTTCATGTTAAAGAACAATTTGTGGATTTTCTCAAACCAAAGAAAAGAGCAAAAATAAGAAACATTGGTGAATCCCAAAAATCATGGGGTACTAACAAAATAAAGACTCGAGGATAAGAACAAAACTAAGAGAAATTTAAGTTTCTCACATGAGGCCCAAAGTTCCTGATTTAAATGTTATGGCAACTTTTAAGTGAATTAAATTTCCAGTGAGATGATATATTTTTACTTTAAAAGAAAAAAAAATCTGACAAACTTTGATTTTGATTCACTCTCATCTTCAGCCTTTTTACATTTCCCAGAAATCTGTCAGTGTGTTCAAACAGTACAGAACAAGTCAGATCCCCGAAAACTTGACTTTTTAATTCCTTAAAGGAGCTGAATTATTTTTATAATGATTAATCTGCTTATTATTTTCTTAGTTAATGAATTAATCCTTTTGTCATTAATGTCAGAAAATAGTAAAAATAATAATAATAATTTATATACTGACAAAAACTTCTACAAGAAAAATGCCTCAAACTATTAATAGATCATCAAAACAACCAATTAATTATCTCTCAATTGATTAAATTGTAACAGCTCTCACATACATAGGAGATGAGCTTGCATTGTTTCTTGTGTCTAGTGGTGTGACAGCTCCCTCTGGAGGTCATACACAGTCATGACCCTGTGATGTCTCCGCTGGCAGCTCAGTGGCTGGTTTTAAAAACTAATCAGTGTATGAACGTCATGTTGGAGGACATTGTTCGTATCACAGTATCTGTTAGAAACAGAGTCAGACTGATGCTGCAGGCTGTAGGCAGAGATCAACAGTGCAGAGTAAAGCTGATAATGATTTTCAGTTTTTACAGAGTTGTTTCAAAGAGGCTGAAAAGTTTCTGGTCCAGGTCCACAGAATGTTATGTGGGCCACAGTGCCCACTGCTGGACAAAGTGTGTAATCACAACACTGTATCTAGTTGTATTCATGTAGTTCTTTAAAGTGCTTTATTTAGAGGCTGCCATCTCCACAGTACTAACAAATACTAACTTCCTCCTCTCTGTGTGTGTATTTCAGATAGTATCCAGCAAAACTCTTACAAGACCTCTGCAGCTGAAGAAAGGCAAACCTGCAGGAAAAGGAAGCATCACGGTATGTACTGTGTCATCATTATTGAGCTAAATGTCATATCCCGGGGCCTGTATCACAAAGCGAAATCAACCTTTCCTGGGTTACCCAGACCTATCCTGGGTTGACTAACCATAACAATGGCAATCAGGATAATCAGTATCACGACGCTGGATATCAACTCGGTAACTCAACCCAGGGTTGCTTTATCAAGAGCCGTGAATGCGCACGCAGAGGACCAATCACAATCATGAGAGAATCGCAGTGTCACTGAGCGTCACTGAGCGTCGTCACAGAGCGCCGTATGTGAGGGGAAAAAAGGTATTTCTATTAATTCTACTAAAATATGAGGAGGAGAAAAGCAACTTTACAGAAAAGGACAACACCGTGGCAGCTGCAGGAGGAGGATACATGCGTGACAACGCGTAACGGGATGAATAATGTTTAGTTTTAGTTTAGATTAGTTTATTTTCACATAATGTTAAAAACAGACAGTATAAAATTTACAAGATTAAAAAAAGAAACGTGCTGGAGAGGTTAGAAGCCACTAAAAGCTTATCAAAGAAATTCCCCTGTCAAAACATCAATGAAATCACATAATAGACAAGAAAAAAAAACGGGTCAGGAAAGAAGAAATAGAGGAGGAGAGAGGGAAAAATCAAGACAAAACAAGGTAGCAAATAAAATGATGTGTAGGTTAAATTACTCATCACTGGTTCAAGTAGCTACAGTACCTGTACCTGTACATCTGACACTGATCACACCCTTGAATCCCATGAAATCAATGCTGCAGATGAATTGCGTGTATTACAATTATCATCTAACATCATTGCGTCTGATAAACTGGTCTTCTTTGTCATAACGTTATATATGCTACAATAAAGCTTAAAGCTGACGCCACAATTAAATCATATCAACACCAAATTGATAGTCTGAATAAAATCATCCTAATATTGAGCTGTGTTAGAAATTAACAGCTGCGCAGAAATATACCTAGTGTCCCTCTTTAAAAAGCAAAAAGGAAAATCCCTGAAACACCATGAAGTGTAGACATGATAGGCTACTTTCCACATTTCCAGCAGCAAAGCTGTCAATTAGGCCCATTATCTTTAACAGGGATCATTTCCTCCAACAAAACAAAATGTTGGCACTAATTAATGGTGCTTTTAAGTGTTCGCAAATGATCAGTTTCTTTCTTATGAAGGGGTGGGATGAAATTTTGACTTCTTTCCACTCCTTTTTGAACAATCTTTTCATTGTCTGTTGTTGTTGCTTTCTTTTCTTTTTTAATGTTCAAAATAAACTTTCGAATCAAAATCAATCAAATGAATTAAACTTCCCGTCATGACTGGGCTGCATTTCTGTCAGCGGAGTCTTTTTTTTTCCCGAACAGTTGATTGGCCAGTGGGTGGTGCGTTTTATAGGATCAGATTCAACCCTGAACTTACCCTGCTCCGGAGCAGGGTAGCCGTTCAGAGTACGTTACCATGGTGATCTACCGCGATAAGAACTGAACCGGCTTCGTGAGGCTGAAAACCCAGGGTTAATCCAGAAGTTACCTCGCTAAGACATTAATCCTGCTTCGTGATACGGGCCCCTGTTCTGTAATGATTACAACAATATTTAGATTATTGTGTGTGTGTGTGTGTGTGTGTGTGTGTGTGTGTGTGTAGGTCACAGCAGAGGAGATAAAGGACAACAGAGCCATTGAGTTGGAGTTTGAGGCTAAAAATCTGGACAAGAAGGTAACTGCTCCTCATCATCTTCCCTCTTTTCTGCGTTTTCTTCTTTCTCATCTTCATCTTCTCCACCTCGTCAGGACTGTGTGGCACAAACTCTTTTTAGATCCTCCATTAGTTTTGGGTGTGAAGGCCTTCGTTAGTTCTTAGTAATTCACTGTATCAAGTTGTACAGTTAAATCTTAAGGAATGTTTTTGCTAATGAAGATTTTAGTTAGTGTGTGTAGTGTAAGAGTTTCTGTTGGCAGGGAGTAATAAGGAATAAGATTACTTTGAAAAGAGTAACGAGTAATGTATTTTTAAAGTGTATGTATATACAAAGGTACAGAAAAAAACAGGTGTCTGTTTTTCTGTTTTATAAATCAGCTTCCTGTAGAAACAAATACATAAACCAGTTACCTGAGGACATGAATGTGCTGAATGAGAACGCAGCATGTTTTCTTTTCTCTGTCCAGGATACATTTGGGAAGTCTGATCCATTCCTGGAGTTTTCTAAACAAGGGGATGATGGAAAGTGGCATCTTGTCCACAGAACGGAGGTACACACACTCACACACATTTACACTTCATACTCAGAGTGACTGCTGCTTATTCAGTCATGAATATTTAACGTTATAGAGAAATAGTGTCCTCACTTTCAGTGTCTGAAACCATGATCGGTCTAATGGAATACACAAACATTTTAGTAATGATGAAGATTTGTGTGTATGTGTAGGTGGTGATGAACAACCTGAATCCCAGCTGGAAGAAGTTCACTGTTCCTATGCAGACGTTCTGCAGCAGCGACCTCGACAAACCAATAAAGGTTCAACCAATCAGAATCCACACCTACTCAAAACAATAAATAAAATCTTAAACGGTCACATGACATCTCCTCTTCCTCTGCAGGTGGACTGCTCCGATTATGATAGTGACGGGTCTCATGATCTGATCGGTTCTTTCATCACTAAAGTGTCAGAGCTGCAGAAAGGTGGACAGGTGAGCTCACAGATGATAAAAACATTTGATGTGTTTCTGTCGGCTGGTCAGAGGTTAATGAACTGTCCGATGTGTCCTCCAGGTGCAGTTTGAGTGCATCCACCCTGAGAAACAGAAGAAAAAGAAAAGCTACAAGAACTCTGGAGTCGTCTCTTTGAAGAGCTGCAAGGTAGGAACCACATTACCCAGAGTTCTCTATTTTGTAAGCCCTACAGCTGTCAGTCTGAAAGCAGATTTGATCAAACCTTACCATCTGTAATTTGAAGCGAGCAGTGTGACTGGCTCTGTGAGTAATACTCAGGAAGTAAACATCAGTGTTTGTAGGTATTGATTTTTACTTCCTCTTCACCGCAGCTCTCTGTGCCCGCAGTGAAACTGGATCTGCCATTATAGATGTCTTCAATGTGTTCACTACATAGAGGCAGCTGCATGTGTCTTAGTGATCACATTCACTAAGTCAAACATAAAAAATATTAAAATAAAAAACACCACCAATGTCAACTGACCTGTAGACCACATTCATACTCAGCGACTTATGTTTGGGTCCTCTACCAGAGGCCTGGGAGTTTGAGGGTTCTACGCAGTATCTTAACTGTTCCTAGGGCTGCACTTTTCTGGACAGAGACCTCAGATGTTGTACCTGGAATCTGCTGGAGCCACTCTCCCAGTTTGGGGGTCACAGCCCAGAGTGCTTTGATTACTACTGGCACCACTATTGCCTTTACTCCCCACATCTTTTCTAGGTCCTCTTTCAGCCCTTGGCATTTTTACAGCTTCTTGTGTTCCTTCTTCCTGATGTTGCTGTCGTTTCTCGATCAACACGATATCCGGTCGGTTAGACATCACCAGTTTGTCAGTAGTCCCACAGGATCTTGAGCAGCTGGATAGCTCATTGCTTAAGGCTGCTGATTTTGGCGGGAAGATCAGGGGTTTGATCAGGGTGGGGCAACACATCCAGTCTGGGCCCTCAGGCAAGGTTCCTAATGCTGCTAGCCCCCCTTTAGGATGAGTGAAACCACAAACACAAGAGTCATATCAGCTTGGGCGTCGCTCAGATCAATAAGACTGGTAGAAACTGGTTGAAACAAGCCCCTGGGAACAGTGCCGGCCTTTAAAGCCAATTTTACGTCGTGGCCAAAATTGGAATTACACAGTGCAGGTCTGTCATGTGATGCCACTGGGCCCGGAGCACTAAATTAAGGGTTAGCTATTCAGAAGTTTGCTGCTCGGCCACACTCAGCCGCCATAAAAGTCTCAGGTGCACTTGCTCTATGGGCTCAAAAGTGCAGAAGATCTGTTAATTTCTGACCACGGAAATTGTGCTTTTTGGCATCATTCAGGTCTCTACATACATCCATTAGTTTGAAATACATTTTAGCTGCTGTTGTTAATACATCTGTCTATAAGACGCACGTGTAATCTTTACTCCTTTCATGTGTACTGTAACTACTTCACTAAGTCTGTGGGAATGGAGATTTACAGGCCGTCATGCATAACTCAGGCTTCACTCGCACTTTTGTGGTAACGGCTGCCTGAAGTGTGTTTTTTTTTCTGATTTATGTCTGTGATTTAATTGATTGTGTATTTTATAATTTCCCCGTAATTTACTCTTTCATTTACACTGTCTGTTTGCAGATGCTGACTCAGTACAGCTTCCTGGACTTTGTGATGGGCGGCTGCCAGATCAACTTCACCGTATGTCAACACCAATCAACTCTTACACGCTCTAATAGCTTTAATTTAATTTCACTAATCACATTCAAGTTTATGTGATTGAAATAAAATCACATGTTGAAAAATTATGTTCTTGAGAAAACAAGGTGATTGATCTCAGTATCCCGAGATAAACTGACATACATTCAGACTTTTCAGTTATTAACAATAACCTCTGAAATGATTAAATACACACTTTATAAACGGATTAAATTAACATGTGAATGATGTATTTGAATAAGGAATGAATGTTGTATGAATACTGTAGGTTGGGATCGACTTCACCGGCTCTAATGGTGACCCTCGCTCACCCAACTCTCTCCACTACATGAGTCCAGACGGGTTGAACCAGTACCTGTCTGCTCTGTGGTCTGTGGGTCAGGTGGTCCAGGACTATGACACGTTAGTACACACTCACTCAAACACAACCTATACCTGAAAAGCCACACCTTCAAAAATGTGCACAGAAACCCTAAACCATGCAGATACAGGTCTACATCCATAACCCTACACCCCACATCCTACATCTACACTCTGTGATCTTAAAACTGTTGTTCCTGCACCCTACAACCTAAACCCTGTCCCCACACCCTATGACCTAAAGCCTACACTCTAATCTCTTTGTCATACACCCTACACACTGAATCCTATACCCCCCACCCCACCAATGCCACCACCTACACCCGAAGCCCTAAACTCTACACCCTAATCCCTAAATCCCATTAGCGATGTAGAAACTGAATCATTATCGTAACAAAAATGTTTTTTGGGTTTTTTTTTATTAATGTGACTCTAACAATGGTCATAACATGGTCCTGTTTCCTGTTTCAGTGATAAACTCTTCCCAGCCTTCGGTTTTGGAGCCAAACTGCCTCCAGACTACCAGGTCAGCTCTCTAACTAACCAATCGCAACACATCATTCTGCATGCTCCACTGGTTTCTCAAGTGTGACATCATTTTTAATGAGTCTGTGATGTACAGTGGTTTTCTGATTTTGTGATTTGGTTGAATTAAATGAGTCTTACTCTGATTGGTAGTTCAGATCACGATCAAAGAAATGAAAGTGAGGAAAGTAAACAAACACCTAAATTTAAGAATACGTGAGATCAAAACAAACTAGTTACAAAGGCAAGATTATTTACTTAGTCATTGAGCTCTTTGGCAGAAACTTTTTGTGATAGTTTGTGTTACTGTTCACTGGCGCATGGTAAATATGCTTTGTTCTTTCAACACTGGAATTTGTTGTGAATGTACTAACTAGCGTCAAGACGGTCTTGAATGACAGTTACAGACAACCGCCGTCTACTGGTGTATAGAGTTATTGCCTCCCACACAGGTGCAGAACATTTGTGCTGGTTGGCTGTTGGCTTTAGTCTTTGCGGTGTGTTCATGTGCAACTTTTGGCCGAGGTCTGGCAAAGTTGGTTTGGTGTGTCTTGGCCTGAAAGCTCGTCGATGATTAATTCTTGAACTGCTGTGTTGTTGATCTTGCAGGCTGCACACCATGAGTTTGCCCTCAACTTCAACCCCACCAGCCCCTACTGCCAAGGTGTACACACACACACACACACACACACACACACAGTAAAAATCCTCTTTTCTAAATCTTACTTAAAGTACTCAAATGAAAAAACAAAGCTGAGCCAACATGTATGTATTGATTGAAATCTGATCCAGTCAAACTACCATAATAACAGCAATGTTAGGTTGCATTATATTGATGACAGTTGTGTGTCATGAGGTTTGGAGAGGGCGTCTTTGTTTCGTATAATAGCATTGAGTACGTTAACACACAAGGTCTCACTGACACACACGCTGTAAAAGCTCCGGGGAAACTGGAGCAGATTTTGGTAAGCACTTCTGAAAAAGACCGGGATTTAAATTCCCGTCATGCAGTCCTAATTTGAAAACCCATTTTCACTGTTTCCATGTTTGCCCTGATTGTTTCAGCTGCGCAGCATGTGTAGAATATTTCCACCTCGTTAATCTACTTCCTCTCCGTCTCTCAGGTATTCAGGGGATCGTTGAGGCCTACAGGATGGTTCTGCCTCAGCTGAGACTCTCTGGACCCACAAACTTCTCTCCCATCATCAATCACGTCGCTTCCATCGCCTCCCAAGCAGCACAGGTCAACACTGCCTCTGTAAGGACACACACTTGCACACACTCACACACACACACAGTTTTTTTTTTTTTTTTTTAAACCAAAAACACACACTCACCTGTGTCTGTGTCTCTCTGCAGCAATACTTTGTCCTCCTCATCCTCACTGATGGTGAGATCACAGACTTCGACCAGACCCGGGACGCCATTGTCAGGGCGTCACGGCTGCCGTTGTCAATCATCATTGTGGGGGTGGGGCCTGCAGACTTCAAGGCCATGGAGCTTCTGGATGGAGACGACGGGAAGCTGAGGTCGACAGTGGGGGAGGCCATCGCCAGAGACATTGTCCAGTTTGTCCCGTACAGACAGTTCAAAGACGTAAGGCTGTTGTTTGTGTTTGTTCATAAATAAACAGTCATGCGACCTGACTGTTGTTTTAAGACAGACTTGACAAATTGTAAATGATGATCACTTACACATCTGTCTCTCTGTCTGTCCTCAGGCTCCACATGCAGCTCTGGCTCAGTCTGTCCTCGCTGAGGTTCCCACCCAGCTGGTCTCTTATTTCAAAATGAGAGGCTTGGAACCACCTAACCCTAAAGCCGCCCCCAAAGCCGCCCCTAAAGACGTCCCTAAATCCTAAACATCTGCACCCACACATCCTCAAAGCCACCCTGCACTCCCCAAACGCACCCTTAAAGCTGAAGGCTCACCCTCATCTCATTCCAGGATCAGACCACCCACTAAGTCGACCACTTTTTAGGGACCAACCTGATGTGTTGGTAGAATCTCAGCCAATCACGATGCAGCATAAAGCTGTGGGCCAATCAGGTTGCCATGGGCAACCATCCCTGTTTTGTTTAATCAGTTTTATAACACTTTGTTTCCTTATTTTTCTGTTTGATAAGTAGAACGACAATGCTGTAGTATAGATTATTGAATCCTTCTGCTGCTTGCACACTAACTATGCAGATCACATGTTTACTAACATGTTTAACAATCAGAGAGCCACACACACACACAGAAAGTGTCAGCCATTTTTTGGCTCCACACTCTGTCGCTTGTATTGTCGGCTCTGTATGTGTGCGTGGCTCTGATTAGCTTCATTGATCAGGGATCAATACTTCGCACTTTGCTCATGCACTAAATGCTGGAATATTGTATCATGAATGATAATATATACTCTATCATAGCTTTACCACTACAGCCTTACTTTAGTCTTTACTATAGCTTTACTATTAACCTATAGTCAGCCTTACTGTAGTCCTTAGTGTAGCCTGTGTGACCTCAGCATGCTGCTTCAGCCTGAATGTTTCCAGGCTGTTCTGTCACGACTCTCAGTGGTTTGTTGATGCAGCCATCTTGGCTCCCAGAGCGGTCATCCTTTCTACCTGTTTCTTAAAATGGTCTGACCCTTGTTTGACCCTTATAACTCAAAACTTGATCACCTGTCAGTATTACACACAGGTCAGTCAGCACATCAGTTAATCGATCATCCTGAATCAAACAAGTGCATGACTGCAATTAAACACCCTGAAGTATCTGTCTGAACACATCTCGTCTACATTCAGTGGTCACATATACAGACGAGGGCATTGACACGTTTAGCGGTCAAGTGTTTGACATACAGATGACAAACTTAAGACATCATGCAGACCCTTGTGTCCTGCAGATGTGGAAAGCATCTAATATAACCTGAGCTTCAGGCACCAGCTGATCTCCCTGCAAAACGCAATGAATTACAAAACAGAAATGTAAAAGAATGACAACAATTAAGAACTATTTAGTGGAGTCGAGTAAAGTCTACAGAGTGTCATATATCTCAAAGTGCCTTAATGAATTAACCTGACAAAATCTCTCTAGTCTCCAGACCTGAATGTTTACTGGGAGCCAACATGGCCGCCTCCGCAGCACGGTGACATCACTGCAGACTGTCATGGTGTTGTGATGCTGCGTTCAGGTCATGTGGAAGTTAACGCCGTCAGCATCCAAGTGACACTTTTTTCCAGCTCTAGGTAAATAACATAAAAACTAAAGAAGCACGGCACCCTCAAGTTGATTATTAAGTGTCACTAAATTCTGATTTAATGCTGAACACTTTGACCTCTGCCTGACAGACATCAGATTACTGTTCATTAAGGTGTGTTCAGACTGATTGAATACATGTAAACAGGTGTGACGTGCTTGGTAGACGTACAGAGACATGAGGGAAATAACAGGAAGTGAGTTCAGAGTCACATGGTGTGTATGTAGCTAGCTAGTTTGTTTTTTTTTTTTAATTAGTTTCACATTCACTCTGAACTCACTTTATACTCATTAAGAACACTGGTGGTTGTTGCCTTAGTTGTCCAGTGATGTGAGCATTAGGAAGTCATAACCATAATAACCTTCCATCCTACATGACCTGAACGTCACACTGAGAGTCTGTCTCAACATCTGCCCTGTTTCTTTACCAAAGACTGTCCTTTAATTACTGGAATGACCTGGAGACACACACACACACACACACACACACACAAACACTTACATTCACAAATGTGTCAAAACTCTTGTTTACTGCATCAAAGCCACAGTTAATGTTACATTTATTAATAAGAGTCATTGCCAACCTATCATCTGCAGCCACTTCAAATCGCCTGGAATTCATTTGAATCACCACTATCGCTGTGCATGTTGATGGAATATATTTTCAGGGTCCATTTTATTAAAGTGAAATATTTGTACCACTTATTATTTGTAGCACTGTTTGTTTTAACTTCAACAAGAGATTAATTCTTCATGTTTGGGAGCAAATTAATAACAGCTGGAAGCTCTGGAAAGAGCTCATATGTAAATGAAGTGAGTGAAGATTATTTTATCAGTGCCGATGTCAAATCAGAGGAGTATTTTTAGTCGAAGCCGTGTTCTATGTTTCCGGCAGTTTCTCCTCTGTTTGCCTCTGAGGTGCCGACAGTGTGTGCTGCTGCAGACCGAGTTTTTGCTTGTTTTGGGATCAAATTTGTTCCAATTTTCTGTTAAGAAAGCAACAGAAACCATCACTTGATCAACCTTAGAGGGCCTTCTACTCAGAAAGAAGAAAGGATGAGGGTTTCTAAGGTTTTTCTTTTCTTTTAGAGAGACAAACTCATTTCTGAGTCTTGATTCATCCAAAATTGATCTTCCATGAAAGCAGCTTCCTTTCACTACCATGTTCCAGTTGAGCGTGAACATTCATATTGACCATGGAAACAGTAGTCAGTAGAGAAGAAAGCACGAGATGCACTTGAAAGCTCCGGAAAATATCTAATTAAATGGACCATGAGTTCAAGTTTTTTTTATCATCTTGTTTTGTTGCCAAACTGCAGAAGATTCTGTAGAGTTATCAGGCTGCCATGTTGTCCTGTCTTCTTTGTCATCTTCTTCATTGCCAGAAACTTTGTTTTACGTGTTCTAGTTGAAGGGAAATTTGTTTTTCACACAAAGGAGTTTCTAATGGTAGAAACGTAAGAAACCTGCAGTTTTAATTTCAAACAGACTGTTAATAAAGTAAAATGACAATTATTAAAACTAAATCATTACAGAAATCTGATCTGAGTTCAGATGAACACGCTGGATTGTCACTGTAACCCTGGCTGCATGGTCACATGGTGCTAGAGTTCTACAGTAAGATAAATACTTTCTTTCTGCCAACATTAAAACCATCACAGGTCTGAAAATCTGTAGTTTGAAAATGCTCTGCAGTGCCGCTCAATGTGATCTTCACTCTGTCACATGTTAGTTTTCACTGGTCAAACCACGCCATCATGTGACCACCAGCTCCTCTGCTCACTTACTCAACTAACTGCTTTTAACTAACCAGTATAACCAGTAACATCATACCTGTATGAACACTGCCCACTAGAATTCAATAATAAAACAAACTCTGGAAAAGAAAAAAAAAGTTTCTTTATTGTTTCTGTGAGAGTTGCTGCTGTTTAAAGGATCATTCCGCTTTATTCCAGCATTTATTTTTATAGTTTTGATCCTTTGTGATCGTCTGACTGCTCGTGTTTACTGACCTGTTGCACTTATTTTTATCGATGCCACCGTGTGCCTGGATCTCAGCTGTTAACTTGGTGAGTACAAAGTTATTATTACAGACAGAAGGGATGGACTAGTTCATCAGTTAGTCTTCATCCTCAGTTTATTTTGTCATGTAACCTACGTGTTGTTTGTCTGAGTAACTTCTTAAATGTTACTACAGCAGTGGTAGAAAGTAATTAAGTAGGCCGGTATTTCTCAAGCACTGTAATTGAGTACAGTTTTGAGATGCTGAAAACAGTGGTTCCCAACTGGTCCAGCCACAGGGTCCAGATTTCTCCTTGGTCATTAGATCAAGGTCCACACAGTTAAATACATCGAGCTAGTTTGGTGTAGCTGTCCATTAGGCACTCACTCTACAGCAGGGAAATAAAAATAAAATATCCGTGTCAGAAATTCACTGTGCTTGAAAATAATTGTGGTTTTTACAAACTTGACATGTTTGCGAGTCACTTGCGGTCCATTCAGAGTGGACCTGGGACCCTCCAGTTGGGAGCCACTAACTCAGAGTATTTCTATTTTATGTTACTCAAACTTAGACAGTTCTGAGAGAAACCAGGTGCTTTTTACTCCACTACATTTATTCGATATCTTACTACACAGGTTAAGATTTTACATGATCATATATATCATATATATTAAAGTCATATTTTGCTTTTTAGATTCAGATTCATTTGAATAGTCTAACTGAGGCCCAAAGATGCAAATCATCTGGTATTTCACAAAGCAATGTCTAAAAGATGAATATAAATTTGTGGGGTGGAACTTTGCTTTTCTTCTTTCCTCTTCCATTAATCATCTCATGACCCCTCAGGTTTATCCTGTGACCCTTTCGAGGGTCCTGACCCTGAGGTTGGGACCCACTGGACTTAAATGCCTACCTGCACAGCTCCACCAGGAGCAGATAAACCAGTACAATGTTACTTAAAAACTGATGTGTCAGTGTTAAAAATCTGCTAATGTCGTGATAATAATCAGTCGCGGATTAAACAAGTACTTTTACTTTGATACCTTAAGTACACTGTGCTGAGAATACTGTACATGTATATCAGTAAGGTTAGCACTGTCACCTCACAGTAAGAAGGTTGCTAGTTCAAACCCAGAGTGGGGAGCCCTTCTGTGTGGAGTCTGCATGTTCTCCCTGTGTCAGCGTGGGTTTTCTCCAGGTACTCCAGCTTCCTCCCACAGTCCAAAGACATGCAGGTTAACTGGTGACTCTAAATTGTCCGTAGGTGTGAATGTGAGTGTGAATGGTTGTCTTGGGTGTACTCTGCCTCTCGCCCAGTGTCAGCTGGGATATGATCAGAACACGTCTTCCACACAGGACCCTTTGGCTTCTTATCACCTATTAACCACGTCCCCAACTTTGTTCCAGTCATGGCTGACAGATTTAACTCACTTTTTTCAGTGACACCTGGGGCTGATTCAAGATGACCTTCTCCTGTAAAGAACACTTAAAACATCGGAGATATGGAGAAAAATCAGACTCATGACTTTTGAATTTACTGAATAAAGTTTCATGTTTTCTTCTTCACGTATAGTTCAGTGTTTTTTTTCCAAACATCAGAGAAACACATGAGTGAAACACAAACACCAGACTTCATCAAGAAAAGAGGAACTTAAATTCCATACTTTAAATTTGCTGCCTTTGGTTTTCAATTCAGAATTTTTACTTAGAATTCAAAATTTGAACATTATTATTCTGTGTCCACTCTGTGTGTGTGTGTGTGTGTGTGTGTGTGTGTGCGTGCGCGCGCGCGCTCTAAGGAGGAAACTAGTTGAGCAACTGTATTTGCTTTCTCAAACATTGGAGAGGACCTGCCCTAACAGACAGACACACACACACACACTCACACTCAGGTACCTCCCATCATACTGTTAGAAGAAAACACACAGCAGTTAGTTTCCATCTGTTGAAGAGTGAAGACAGAAGAGAGCAGATGAGACGACTTCAGAGAGACAGGATGTAGAAGAGCAGACAGGTGAACAGGTATCAGGATCATCATGTCCATCACTGTGACTCTGAAGAAGATCATCAACCTGCCGGGACGATCTGACAGAAAGGTCGAACTCTGCTTCAGAGGTCAGTGACACACTCTCACATGTCTCTATCTGGAACACTCTGGGACCAGGCATACTTCAACTACCGTTTCTTGTGTGTACTTTTGCTCTCAGGATTGTTTTCCTGGTTTGTCTGCTTTGAAAAGTAACTAAGTACATTTACTCAAGTACTGTAAGTACAGTTTCAAGGTGCTAGTACCTTTATTAATTTTAGGCTAGTTTATTCTTGGACTCCACCACATTTTTTGACTTTAGTCACTTTGCAGTCTTAGATTTTTATTACAAAATACAATCAGCAAATGAAACGTTATTGTTTCATTTGTTTTAGTTTATAAAGTTATTAAAATTACTTCCAACTTTACTATTTTTACTGAAGTGCAAGATATGAGTACTTCCACATCTGACCTGCAGCGGATGATCCTTTAAAGAAGAAATACCACACTGTTAATGGTCTTGAGCAGGGGTAGGACACCTGCGGCTCCTCTTCAGGGGCTCCCTGTGGCTTTGACAAACAAAAAACATATACAGACATGAAAAACAACTCTTTTCTTTTTACATTTAAAATTTCATTTATCATTGTTGTAGGTCTAAATGAATTATGCACCTAATGTGAAGACATTTCATCAACTAACATGTGCATCTGTCAAACCTCTTGCGTCTCCGTAGCTAGACTTGCTTTGGATCACAAATCTAAGAATTTAAAAGTGTTCGGAGAGATTGATTTGCTTTCTCCACCATTTCTGCAAAGTTAAAATTCTAAATAATCCAAAAAAAAAAAACACTGCAGAGGAGCCACATTTTGTAAAATGTTTTAATGAATGCTCATTTAGACCAGTTAGTTATGTTGATACCCTAATCGTGTTTTGCGGCCTCAGACGGATTTCTTTTCATTATTTTAGTCAAAAACAGTTCTTTTGATAGTTAAAGTTGCCGAGAACTGGTCCACTGTGTAGGATTTAATGCCATCTAGAGGCTGAGGTTGCAGATTGCAACCAACTGAAACTTCTACTGTGTGCTTAACGTGTAGGTGAACTTCAGCGGTCGAAGTGAAAACACGTGTGTCTAGAGCCAGTGTTTGATTTGTCTATTCTGGGCTATTGTACAAACAACATGGCGGACTCCGTGGAAGAGACCTGCTCGGCGTGTAGATATAAATGGCTCATTCTTTTTTGGCCTTTTTGTTATCACAGTGCAGCTAGAGAGTAGGAGGGAAGGGGGAAAGAGAATGGGGATGACACGTAGCAAAGGACCTCTGGTTAGAACCCGGGCCCGTGCAAGGCACTGACCCTGTGGGGCAGACACACTAGTCGCGGAGCGAGAGGTCGCCCCATCAACAGCATATTCCAATTAAATCAAATCACATTCTTATTTTCAGGTGATTATAAACTGATGAAAACATAGTTATGAATTTTATGTACCACGCTGCCAGCAGAGGCCTCTAAATCCTACACTGGACCTTAACTTTTCAATTTTAAGGGTAAAAGTCCTACGTATTAGCAGTAAAGTGTCCTTTAACTATAAAAAGTAAAAGTATTCTTTATGTAGAATGTCTTCTCTCAGATTGTTATCTTATTATTTACAATAGTGAGTGAGTAACGTTTTAATGCTGTTGCTGGTCACCGTGGGACCTTAAAATTTAAAGCTATCCAAAAATCCTGTGTAAAGTCGTATAACGTAGAGAAGTTTCTATAGAGTTCCCTAAAGTAGGCTCCCCAAACCTGCATGAATGGACATGTGCTTTTCCTGTTTGAACAACAGCTGACAAACAGTTGTTTGGTGACACAACAACACAGAGTCATGTGATGTTGTTTGTGTTTACTGCTGTTGTTTGAGTGAATGTTATGAATGAAAAGGAGGCGTGTTGGTGTCCCACTGCAGCTCTGCGAGGAAACACACAGAGGTTGTTTTATCTCATCTGTAGTTTTAACTGAATTTTACTTTATCTTTTATCATATGTTTTTATCTTCTATCTTCTTGTCTCTTTCACAAATGTTTTGTCTTTTATGTTCAGCACTTTGTGTCGCATTTTATGCATGAATCGTGCAATATAATTAAAGTTATTCTTATTATTTCTACTGTTTTTGTAGATAGAAGATTTAGATTCCCATCACTTCGCTGACAGCATGTTAGGGAAGGGCGTGTTGATTTTCAGAACAAGAGGAATAATCACAAGAAGTGAAACTTGAACCAAACTAATGTTTGGTTAGACAGACTAGAAAAAGTGAGTCTTTCTTTAAAGACTGGGGACATGGGGAGGTTTATCAGAGTTCAGGCTGAGTTAACAAACATACTGTTCACATAATGAGCAAATAGCGAGAATAAAGATAAATTATCATAGTTACATTCAGATGGTGGTTGAAAAAAAGACTACTATAATTATGAAAGTAATTAACTTGAGTTATCAGGAAGCACACAGGTTTATTATACTTAAAAGAGACATAAAGGTATTTGGAAAGTTTTCTGTCTGATAAAATATATAAAGGAAGGAACATATCTTCATGAAATAATAAATTGAAGGATATAATGTTGAATTTAGATTAAACACTTCCTGCATTAACTGACCTAACAACAACAACAACAACAACAACAACCTCACATATAAAACAAACAAGCTCAACCTCAGTGTCGTCACATCTGGTCAATTTAAATTAAGTGTGTGAAATATAAATGAACATAAACATGTGTCACGTATAACTTTTTAAATACATTTTATCTCTGTTGAACACACAGTACTTGGGTGATGTCTCAGTGTACAACCATGTCTTGTGCAGTCACATAAAATCCTATGAGCCTGGGTTTTGGGCTCTGGTGGTTTACTTTTATGATCTTCTGATGTGATGACATTGTAAATGTGAGAAAACTCCTGCTGTCTCTTATTTGGGTTTTATTTAAATTTGTCAATGTTATAGACCATCGACAGTGTCATAATTTAATATTTTGTCTTGTTTTCACATCTTGTGTTGATCCCAGGAAGAGCAGTCGTTACTGCGGTAACACTAAAAAGAATAGATTTTTGATGTTAAACGACACAATCTGCTGAGATTCTGCACATAAACTCTGTACAATAAAAATAATATTCATGCTTAATCTGAAATGGCATCAATAACAACTTCATGGGTCAGTTTTACCAGCCAGTGAACGAGCCAACGGAGCCTGAAGCATCAGTGCTGTTGCCATGGTTACCTGTCTGTTTGTCTGTCCTCCAGGTTTCACCCACAAAACCAGAATCCTGCAGTGTGAGAACTTGGCCATCTTCAACGAGGTCAGTGAACCAGCGTCACACGTTCAGAGCCAATCAGAACGCTGAGCGATGATGTCATCATTATAACCAGTTCATGGAAAAGCTGAGACACTGAGAATTTTATACCACATGACCTTCATTACATTTGTGTGTGTGTGTGTGTGTGTGTGTGTTACAGCAGCAGGAAGCCGCAGTTATTTGTCTGCTTCAGATTGAAACTATTTTAATGGGGCTGATAGGACTCTGTACCACTCCTACTGTACACTCACACACACACAGCCGCTCCTTCAACACACACACACGCCTACAGAAGAGATTCTTTTTTTATATTAAGCCCAGGAGCCAGAAGAAAACATTGGCGTTGTACATTTCTGCCTACCACAGATAAGTTACATTTGTACGTTTCATATGAAGTGACGTAGTTCAGATTACATGTGTGTGAGTTTAGTTTGTCATCAGAAGGTGGAAGGGGATGATGGATGATGTGACACCTAGGTGAGACAGCTGCCAAGGTGCAGACCACTGTTTGAGACCAACAACAAAACTGGTTGTTTTTTAGTGAGACATCGGCATCGCTTCCAGCCATTCATTCATTCATTCATTCATTCATTTTCTAACCGCTTCATCCTCTTGAGGGTCACGGGGGGGCTGGAGCCTATCCCAGCTGACATCGGGCGAGAGGCAGGGTACACCCTGGACAGGTTGCCAGACTATCGCAGGGCTGACACATAGAGACAAACAACCATTCACGCTCACATTCACACCTATGGACAATTTAGAGTTATCCTGCATGTCTTTGGACTGTGGGAGGAAGCCGGAGTGCCCGGAGAGACTTGCAGAACATGCAGACTCCGCACAGAAGGGCTCCCACGCCCGGGATCGAACCGGCAACCCTCTTGCTGTGAGGCGAGAGTGCTAACCACCACACCACCGTGCCGCCCTCCAGCCATGATTGTGGCACCAAAACATGAGCCCAAACATGACCTTTTCCAAACCATAACCAAGTGTTTTTTTATGCCTAAACATAACCAAACTTTTACCAGAGCACCACTGAAACATAAAGAAATGTCAAGTCAACACATCAGTGGTTTGCAAAAACGTACAATGCCAACATTTATTCGACTGGGTTGTTATTCTACTGCACTATACCATACCAGTGAGACCTTGAGGAATAAAAAACAAACACCTCCTTAAAAGCTTTGCTACGATAGGTGGAGATATGCCCCCTTTCAGCTTGTTAGTATTGGATCTTTTTCTTGACCTATTATGTCACAGACCAAACAATCAACAAACAGGTTAGCTACAGTTAGCTAGCAGCAAACTGGTACCATGGTGGATAACTTGACAGCTCCGTATATTTCAAACTTGCTGTATGCTTTACTTTTTGTACAGACGAGATGCACGCTGGATGTAGATTTCACCATGTTGTTAGGGGTCCAATTGTCGCCTCACAGCAAGAGGGTTCCTGGTTCGAACCCAGGGTGGGGGAGCCCTTCTTCAGAGTTTGCATGTTCTCTCCGTATCAGCATGGGTACTCCGGCTTCCTCCCACAGTCCAACATGCAGGTTAATTGGTGACTCTAAATTGTCCGTAGGTGTGAATGGTTGTCTGTCTCTATGTGTCAGCCCTGAGTGTATTCCACCTCTTGCCTAGTGCTGGGATAGGCTCCAGCCCCCCTGCAACCCCTAACAGGAGAAGCGGTTATGGAAAATGAATTAATTAATGAATGACTGTAAGAGTTCGACTCCCAATTGCATTATCTAGGTGTGTTAGTCCGACTTTTAGAATTTTGATTTAGTTCAGTTTCAGTCAGACCATAATGTTTACATGTACTGTATTTTTAAAGTCTGGTTTTAGTCAGGCGAACACAATTAATCCATTTTCGCTATTGTCATGTAAACGTACTGATCGTGATTTTGAAAGATGTTCTTACTTCTGAAACAGAACCAGGAAGTTCTGGTTTCACTTCAGCTCAATGTGGTGTGGTGAAATTACAGGCTGAGTTCTGCAGAAGAAGTTGGATAAATGTTTGTTTTAATATCTCTGAATGGGGGAATGCTGAGGCTCATGGGTATTGTAGTGTTGTGAATCATACAGACCAAACTGAAAGAAGTCTCCTGGAGACTCTGTGGTTCTGAGGTTCTCCTCAAAACAAACTTCATTTTGATTTTACAGAGGAAGAACATATTTGTTGAAGCGAAGCCTCCACTCACATCACTACATCACCACCTGTTTGTTGACTTAATCACTGCTGACAGGTCAGATAGTGTAATTACAGTCACCTCTGAATGACATGAGCGCAGCAGCGAGCTCTGAGTGTGTTATGTTTCTCTGCTTCTGAGTCAGACTGGTGTTTGCTCTTCAGGTGTGACCAGGTGCATGTGTACGTGTGTGACTGTGTGTGCCTAAAGCTAGCACACGGTGAATAATTGTTGTAGTGGTAAATATACAGTGTTAACACAGAAATAGTCTCTTCCTCCTTCTTCTGGTTTGAGTTTTTATTCTTCAGCTGTGTCTCAGATCGACTGAACCCCATATCGCTCCTGATGGCGTGAGTGCCTTTAAACAGAGTAGCAGGTGGCACCTTGTAGTCTCAATCACCACTGTATGAACGTGTGTGTGAATGTGTGCGTGAATGTGTGCGTGTGACTTGTAGTGTAAAAAGCACTTTGAGTGGTCAAAAGACTAGAGAGGCGCTATATGAGTGCAACTCTATTTACCATCCACATCTGACACCAGAGACCATCTTAGAACTGAGACAGGGTTACCGTCTCTCCCAATATAAAACCATCTGTGATCATGTGACCACACTGAGTTCATGTAATCACACCTGAGTCATCTCTATTGGCGGAGGAAGTCTGTGAGATGTGACTGAAAGCTCAGGAAAATATAAAACAGAGACTTTTAATTGCAGATCAAATTGTATGTTATTTTACAGCATTTCCGTTGGCCTCACTACGGCAAAGTGACCAGAGAGGAGGTTTTGACCGTCAGTGTGTACAACAGCAGTAAAGTCTTCTCCAACAGGTAACACACACACACACACACACACACACGCTACCAAAATACACACAAAAACATTGTTTTCATGTCAGAGTAACTTAGAATAAGTGTCTTTGTGTGTGTAGACTGCTCGGTAAGCTGGTTGTCAGTCTCCAGCATGTTGTTACCGCGGGAAGGCTGTTGCTACGGGAACCGCTCACTGATGCCAACTACAGCCTGACTGATGTAAGGACACAAACAAACACACACACACACTGTTGTGTCAGAGATCACTGATGCTGGTTGACATCACTTTGCGTTCTCCTCTCTCTCTCTGTAGATCTACATCGAGTTGGACGTTCGATATCACCCAGTTGAGGGAACAGCAGGAGGTTGGGATGGAGTCGACTTCCTCAGAGTTGAAGACCAGGATGAGTAGGATCACTTTCTGTTACTATTTTAAATCATTTGCACCCATTTCTTTAAATCCTCTTGTTCCCATCTCCTTCTCTAGACTCATGTGACAGATGTTTCAGGCTGATCTGTAGAGTTACACCAGTCCTAATTCTGCTCTGAGATTAGTCTCGTGAAAGTTAGACAGCTAAAAATAAGTAAAGGTCTTGTTCATAAGTGAAGGTAGAATGAAGCGTGAGGTGGATCGGCACAGAGTCTGCAGTGATGCCGGCGCTGTGCTGGACCGTCGTGGTGAAGAGGCAGAGGAAACTGTTAACCAAGCTGTGAGGAAAGAGAAAAGAATCCACAAACAACAAACCCTCGGGGGGTTTCAGTGTTTCATGTATTTACAGAAGATTAGTGCAGATTTCCAGACCAGCAGGAGGAGCTCTGACCAGTCTGAACAAGTTATTCTTTTCTCTCATGTCATTTTGTTTTTCTTCCTTCATCCTCAGTTCAGGGCTCGTCATCAGGAATGAAGGATTCAATGACCCTGAGAGGTAGGGAAGTTACATGACTCACACAGTCATTCTCTTATACTGGATACTCATACTGATGTATCTATGAAAAGATAATATCAGACACACCCAAACATCAGTCGGACTCTACTCTGAACACCCAAACATGACCCTCTCCTCATCCCCTGGAACCCTGGAGTATTTTGGGGGAAACTATTCACTGCTCTCTGTCTCTCCTCTGTCAGTCAGCCGACCATCACTCGTCCAGGTCCGCTGGAGAAAGAGGCTCGGCGTCTGGGAAGGAGCCTGGTCCGGACTGGGGATGAAGATGACGATGATGATGATTTTGATGATGACCTGATGGACTTGGAGGCCTCTGACATCATCTTCACTCCTCTGCTGAGGTGTGGTTACTTCACTGTCTGTCTGTTTACCTGACTTCTGTCAACTCATGATCTGTTGTCAACAACGTGTGTGTGTGTGTGTGTGTGTGTGTGTGTGTGTGTGTGTGTGTGTGTGTAGTCGTTCCAGGCCGATGTCCAGGAATGTTGCCGCGGCGACGCCTAAAGTCCAGAGCTTCCAGGTGAGTTCATCCATCCATTTTGAATGTGAAGTAGGCTCCATGTTACCATGGTAACAGGCCCAGGCGTCCTTTTCTCTAGACGATCCTCCAACTTCTCCCGGAGGATGCTGAGGTGATGAGGGATCACTCCAGCACACCCAGGAACACTTGTATTAAAGCAGATATAATCTATATATTTAATGATCTTCATGTGAGAGGCATTTCTTCTAGTGATGAACCTGACTCTGCTGCTCCGCTCCACTTTGCTGAGCTTTATAGTTCCAGCTCATTGTTCAGGTGTACTTTACTGTTTCTGTTCAGTCTCACTGCCCTCATAGCTTCAATTTCAGCAGCAGCAGGCAACTGTTACAGTACAAACAACTCTTCAGACCCACTGTACACTGCCTGTACAACAGCAAACACAGACAGTCACAGTTAGTGGAGCATGTGCCAGCTACAGAGACAGATATTCCCTCAGAGAACATGCTTTACTTCCTGCCTGAGAACATGAACACAACTCTCACTCCGGTTATACAAAGACTTGTAGCAGCGGTCCTACTGCCCCCACAACATACTCGACATAGGCTGTGACAAAAATGGGAGACACATGGTATCAACTAAAAAGTGCACACATTTAATATTAACAAAAGATATTTGTAAAAACTGTTGGTCTTTGTTGTTGGTCTCGATCTGGAGTAGTCTGCAGCTTGGCAGGTGTCTCTCTCAGGTGTCACGCCATCCAACAACCACCATCCTCTCCACCTCCTCATGAGACTGACTGAAACAAATTTTGTGTAATTATAATACTTAATATTACAAATGTACATTTGACTTTGTGTATAACTGACCCTGTTACATATATTAGCATTCATATGAAGATATCTGATTATAGAGATTAGCTGAAATGAGTGGTGTGCAGAGGAGGAGGTCTCGGCCTGGATTTCCACAGGCTACATCAGATTAACCTGAAATATTGGCCCCCGAAGGCTATCATTGTCAGCCTGATAGACGATGAGTTCCAAGATTGCTGAATCTGAGGTTCGACAATCCGCCTTTTATACATCACTGAGGTGTGTGTGTGTGTGCACAGGTGAATGTGAACATCCTGGAGGCTCAGAAGCTGGTTGGAGTGAACATCAACCCCGCAGTTTTCATCAGAGTTGGAGGTCAGAAGAAACACACCAATACACAGAAATCGACCAACTGCCCGTTCTACAATGAGGTAATACAGAGAGGAGTACAATACAGCTCCATAAAACACAATATAATACAGTAGAATACAGTGGAGTAGAGTAGAGTACAAGCTGTTTGCCTCCTCTCGTCTTTCAGAACTTCCAGTTTGAGTTTCAAGAGCCTCCACAGATCCTCTTTGATAAAGTCATAGAGATAAAGGTCAGTTCTACTGTTTTTTCCCACTTCTGTTTCCACTGCTGTTACCATGAAACAGTGGGTGTGGCCTAACTGAACACCTGTAACTGCCATGTCCTCTCAGGTGTTCCACAGACGGACTCTGGCCTTCCTGATGACCCACATCGGAACCTTCAAGATTGACATCTCCACCGTGTTCAACCAGCCAGGTACCAGTTCTGCTCACACTGCAGTACTCTGATCGACACACTGTACAGCACTCACTGACCTCTCTGTGACCTCTCCAGACCACCGCTTCTACCAGAAGTGGGCTCCTCTCACCGACCCGGCAGACACCAGGTCTGGGATCAAGGGTTACGTCAAGGCCAGCCTCAGTGTGCTGATGAAGGGAGATGCCCTGAGCATGTCCAGTCTGCCACCACCTTCCACGAGTGGAGCCAGTGAGGACATAGAAAAGTCAGTAACACAACATACTGTCACATTAATCATCATCATTACTGTGAGTAATTAGGAGGCTGGTTCGATCAGCTCAGGGCTCTGACGTTATGTTTTTCTTGCAGGAACCTGCTGCTTCCTCGTGGTATGCCAGTCGAGCGTCCATGGGCTCGGTTCCGTGTCCGTGTCTACAGGGCTGAGGGTCTGCCCACCATGGAGGAGGGGCTGATGGCCAAGATGTCAAAGGTTACTGACCGGACGGTCTTTATTGACCCCTATGTGCAGGTGACCTTCGCTGGACAACAGGTAATCAAACGTGTATATACAGATGTTGTGACATATGTTCTCCTCCAGGGGGCAGCAGCCCACCAAGAAGCTTTTCGGGAATTTGGAAAATAAATTTAGTCCCTGTACTATACACAGGTACCAGAAAGGCGTGTTCTGTGGGGGGCGTTGAATGTAAAAATGTGTTGACTTTATGTACGATAACGTTACTGCTCATGTAAATGGAGTCTGATGGAATTAGCGATGGTGAGAACAGTCCTGAAATCAACCTCAAAACATCAACCTCTGTAGTGATCCTTTTCAGACGTTGTAAGACACTTACAATAACAACCTTTGTGGCAAAATCAAACACTTTCAGTGTATGTAAATGGTGGTGCTCAGTAGCCTGCTGGGATAACACTGCAGTCAGTTTCTCCGTCAATACAATCTGATTTAAAAAATTGCTGTCTCCATTAGTCACATAGGCACCAAATTATGGGGTCCATATTGGAAAATACTGAAGTTACCCTTTAACAACAGTGTCAGATTCTACACAGTTTTATGATATCTAATCTTTAGGGTTCTTCAGGATGGAAAGACAAAAAGAAATAAGCAAAGATGACCTTTTGTTATTAGTTTACTTCCTCTGGTTCTTGACTTCTTGACCCCCCCCCCTTTTTTTAAAGATATTTTTTGGGGCATTTTTAGCCTTTAATTGATAGGATAGACAAGCGTGAAGGGGGGAGAGAAAGAGGGAGTGACATGCAGCAAAGGGCCACAGGCTGGAGTCGAACCCGGGCCGCTGCGGCAACAGCCTTGTACATGGGGCGCCTGCTCTACCACTAAGCCACCGACGCCCCTTCTTGATACTTTTTGGTCAAAATATGCAAATTGTCTTTTAATACTACAACAAGGAGTTGCCAAATCTGAAATTTTCTAATTGTACTGAGTGTCTGTGTCTGCAGGGGGAGACATCGGTCGCCAGCGCCACCAGCTCTCCAGTTTGGAACGAGGAGATTTCCTTCATTGAGCAGTTTCCTCCTCTGGCTCAGCGAATCAGAATCCAGGTCCTCGATGATGCAAAGATGGGAGACATCGCCCTAGCAACACACTACCTGGACCTGCAGCAGATTTCTGACCCCACCAGGAACGGTATGACCTGCGTCTTTTTTGTTTGTTTGTTTTTTTGTTGCTGTTTTTTTTTTCTTTAATAGTAATCTACTAAACATCAGACCCCACTTTCAGTGAGACAGGCTTATATCAGTTTCTGTTTTATAATTTTGATCATATGTTTTTAGATTGCTGTTAAGCTACCATCAGTAGAGTGCTGCAGGGATGACATTTATTTGTAGGCCTACTTGGAAGTTAACATTGCCCTCACTCGTCAGAGCGCTTTTGGGATTTTTCCATTCGATTTTGGATTATTGCAGAAAATAAGCTTTGTGACAGACAAACATTTATGAAACTTACATGTTTTGTTCAGCAACATAATCTTCACAGATGAGCACCACTTTTATGATTTTTGAAGTGTAAATTTAATCACCAGAAGTAAAAAGCCAGTGTTAGGCTGTAAACGCAATAGTCTCATGGATGTGTTGCTGTACTGATGGAATCTGTGCTGTTGAAATTATGTGTGGTGTATTTTATGTTTTTAGCCTTCAATAGAGACAACTTAATAATGCTAGCCTTTATTTGAACACCAATTTTTTTATCAGTGAATTCACTGGAAACATCTGTCTGTCAGGGTTCAACCCCACCTTCGGTCCATGTTGGGTGAACCTGTACGGTTCTCCTCAGAACTCCACCCTCGGAGACGTCCACCAGGTAAACCAGACATGACCAAACAACCAAACCTGACATTTAAAGCAATACGTTGACATTGTGGGAAATCCACTAATTTGTTTTCTTTCTGAGAGTTGAAAGAGAAGATTGATACCACTCATGTCTGTATGATAAATATAAGACTAACAGCCAGCAGATGGTTAGCTTAGCTTAGCATGAAGACTGGAAACAGGGAAACAGCTCGCCTGGCTTTGTTCAAAGGTAACAAAATCTGTCCACCATCCCCTGATTAAGTTAAATGTCCAGTGCACAGGATTCATATATATATTACAATCACCTGAAAATAAGAATCTTATGTTTTCGATTCCTTAGACTAAGCCATTTATATCTACATATGTAGCAGGTCCTCTCTCATGGAGTTCGCCATGTTGTTTTTACAGTAGCCCAGAATGGACAAATCACACACTGGTTCTAGATAGGGCCATTCTCGTTTTTGCCTCAGCCATCGTATATCTGAGAAAAAGTTCAGTTTTTTCTAACCTCACCGCAAGTTGCCACTAAATCCTACACACTGGACCTTTGAAGCCCAGTTCAGACCAAAGATTCACAATGAGACGAAACCATTTTAGAATGTTGCAGCGATGGGAACTGGCCATATGAGCTCAGTACAAGCCAGCTGATGGTGTCATCTGAACTCAGCTGGTCTAATCAGCGGCGGCTGGTTTTAGAACGTAAAGTATGTCACCTGTTTCAACAGCCACTCTGCCTGTAGTGAAGTCCGCCAGTCAAATCAAAATGACCAGCTGCTGGCTGTAGCTTTATGTTTATCATACAGAGCGGTATCTATCTTCTCATCTATGTCTTAGCAAGAGAGTGAATGAAATTACTGTATTACAAGTCCTTTACTGTCCAGACTTCATGGGAAGTCCAGTGTTAACTGGCTGACCCACGTATTGAATCTAAAGTTTGTGCTTTGGCAGGCTCCACCCATAACATTGATCATAACCCTGCCTTGCGGTCCTCGTTTGAATCCACAACCTATTTTTAAAATGTCTGCAGGGTTAAAACAAAAAAAAAAAACAAAACTGTTCCAGACTGAAGTTGACTAACCCTTTTTCTCCTCCAGGCTTTGAACCAGGGTCTGGGTGATGGAATCTTCTATCGCGGTCGAATCCTCCTCGCTCTCACTGTGGAGGTTTACTCCTCCCCTGCTGCCGTCACTCAAGATGCAGCCTCTGCAGCTTTGGGAAAGGTTACCTCCTACTTTCTGTATCTTGCACAAGTAGCAAAAATAACATTTAAATAAATAAAATTCACTTAAAGTACCAGTTGGATTATAGTTATTGATGCATTCATTTGTTCATCACTTTAATGTTGCAGCTGGTAAACCATGTTTTACTTATATATACTTATATACTGCTGTGTATTTATGAATTTCCCTTCTGGAAAAAGTCCTATATTAACCTATAATGATGAATTATGATTTATTTGTTGAATATATTTTGTATTATTAGTCCGAATCTGCAAAGTTACCAGTAACTTAAGTTATCAAATAAATGTAGTGCAGGAAAATGTACAATATTTCCTTTGAGACGTTGTATAGTAGAAGTATAAAGAAGCAGAAAATGGAAAAACTCAAGTAAAAGTTAAGCACCTCAAAATGAGTACTAAAGTACAGTATTGAGTAAATGTACTTAGTTACTTTCCAACACTGGAAACCAGAATATCTAACAAAAAAAAAAAAAAAAATCTTATGTGACCTTAATGATACTCGGCTAACTTTCTCAGATAATTTCACCAATCTAATGTGACTTCCTGTGCTTCCTTGAAGATGAAGGGAGCGCTGGGGAAACTGGGACTGAGGAAGAAGAGGAGCAGCAAGAAGGAGAAGAATAGGGAAGGTCAGTGTACTGAGGAGAAGCAGGAGAAATGAGCAACTAAACTTTAAAGCAGAGGGTGTAGTTTCCTATCATCATTTATTCATCATGTTGAAACGTTGAAATGATGCTATGTACAAATGTCAGAGACGTCTGGTGGTTCATCCTCTGAAGAGCGCAGAGTGAATAAATCCTGTGAGCAGAAACAGTCACGTTTATTTTCTTGTTGTCACGGTAGCATCCATGGCTGCCAGCGGAACCGGCGACGATTCAGGAGAGGCGGGAGTTGAGGTACCAGAGTCAGTTACCGTGGAGGTCGAGGAGATCCACCCACTCCCTGAGGTCAGTGCAGCCACCACCAACACCACCATCATCATCAATGAGCCATTTTAAACAAACTGTTTCTCGGTTGTGTCAGTGATATTAAATATTCAACTTTATATAACTTTATCTTTATCATGATCTCTTTTTAAATCAAAGAATATAGTGTGATGTTTGGGCCATGTGAAGTCCATGTGCTTTTCCTGCCTTTCGTTGTTTCTTTGTAACTTCTCCTCCCTAACGTATAATTGCATATCATCTGCATAGAGGTGAAAAGAAATACCTTTAAAACTACTTATTATCCGCTCGAGTGTCAGGATATACAATACAAGGCAACAAAAGAGGAGCCACAACAGAACTTCACTCCGTAAGACAGAGTTACAGATGAGGAGGTGTTCCAGGAAGATAACGGAATGACTTTCTGCAGCTCTCTGACTTTTCCTCTTGTTTTCTGTCCTCAGGGTTTCCTGGGACAAAGGGAGGAGTTTCTGTTGTTTGCATCACTGTTTGAGATCACTATGATGGACCCGTCTGTGGGAACCAGACCGATGTCCTTTGAACTCTCCATAGGTAAACATTGTGTTCTGTTTCCTGGATATCTGTACGAGGGCTGCAGCTAACAATTATTTGGATTAATCTTCGTTTTAAATGATATTATCTTAGTTTCACGTGTATGAGATGTCCAAAATGATGCCTCACAGAATTATTTGAGCAGTGCACCGTCATTATAGGATTTGCGGTTGCAAATTGGCTATATGTGCAGGTGGTGGGTTGAGTATAGTATTGCCTGTTGCAGTGCCGACGCAGTAGAGGGTCTTGGAAATCAGACCCATGCAGGACTCTGTTATAGGCTGCTGCTGAGCCAGACCCTTTGACTACCTGAGGTTCAGATGCATCATTTTTTTAACAACATCAAACCCCTGAGCTCCATCAGCTGTTCTGTTTCTGGCAGGGAATTATGGGAAAGCCGTAGGGGTCGGGAGATCCAAGAAAGGCCAGAGCAAAGACGAGCTGAGGAGGAGCAGGGACGAACTGCGGAGGAGCAGGGACGATCTAAATGAAGAGGCTCAGAGTCTGCTGGAGTCAGAGGAGCTGGACAGAGAGGAGGTGCTGAGTCCCGAACCTGAGATCAGATCTGTGTCTGCTGCCATGAGACCCCAACCCACTGAGTACGACAGGTAAGTAACACCTGCTCCGACACAGATTACTACTGCACCTACTTCTAATGCTGCAAGTGGAAGATGGCCAAATAAGAGACATGTAATTATATATAAACATATAATTATAACTATTATAAGAAAACGTAGAGGACTATTACGTGCAAGACTTCATCCTCTGATCATCACGGTTCACACTTCAGGTCAAGGAAAACCTGCAATATCTTGGTTCCAGCTGGGAGCCAAATTTTTGACTTCCAAACCAATTTATTTTCTGTCAAAATGCTCCAAACAATTCAAAGTCAGGTGCGTGAAATGTAATGGAGCCTGTTCTGTGTTGGTGGAAAAGGGCTAAGGGCGATCCCAAAACTTACCTAGGTCAGATAATCTCTCCAGTGTATTTTGGAACTGGAGACTACCATGGGCAGCAGTAAGACTTCCTTTCATTTCTTTTAACCCTGCCTCCTCCACAGACTGTATGTCATTAAGGTTTAGCAGCTCCTCAAAGCATTCCTGCCCTGCCCAACAATATCCCCAATCAGGGTCTTCTTTCTTAAGAACTAAGCTCTATTCCTCTATTTCTGAGTCATTGGACAATTTGTCCTTCCTGAACTCCTCCCACACCTGAGCTTTTGCTTCTGCATCTACTGAAGCTGCAGCCCTTCTGGCTTCCTGATAACCCTTGATGGCTTTCTTTCCTGTTGAGCAGCTGCCTCTGCAATTGAAGCTTTGAATGTGACCTACTTCGTTTCTATGTCTCCAACCCCTGATGAGATTCAATTTCATCCTTGAGGTGAGGGTAGGGGAGCTCCCAGGCCAGGATCCAGGAGGTGGCCCCAGAATTCCTCATCCAAACACTCTATCAGACATCATCTACAGATCCTGATTTGTAGATGTAAGATAGATACACTTGGCACCAGTTTGCCTTTGTAGAACCTACCAGAACCCATCAACACAGCTCCCACAGTCACGGGGACACACAAACCCATTCATAGCTGATGCTTCATAGGTTCTTAGATTTGGTGGTTTGATCCCTTCCTGGTGTACCCTAAGCAACCCACTGAATCCCAATTGCTCCTGATTGTAAGGCCAGTACCTTGCGTGGTGGCTTGCTGCCATCAATGTGTGTTTGTGTGTGTGAAGTGAAATTATAAAGTACTTTGCATAAAAGCGCTACTGTATGTAAGTGCAGTTCACTGACCATGATTGGGTGGTGATTCTTGACCAAGTAACTACTACACAAACACTGCCCACTCGCTATCTATCTGCTTGAATGTCTACGTCTCTCCAACTGTCCGTCTGTCTCTCAGGTCGTTCCACTGTATTCCTCTCCAGCCTCCCTCTGAGAAACAGAAGCCTTGTCTGTTTGTCTGGAGTCAGTTTGAAGATCACAGCTTTCGTCTCTATCAGGCAAACTGGCTCAACAAGACGGCCGACAGGCTGGTGAGTCAAGTTATTAACACATAGAGAGGAATGACATAATGTGTGTCACATAATGTCTAAAGAAACTGAGGTCATATTTCATCCTCTCCTCTGCTCCCTACTTTTCTTTTAGGAGATTGGCCTTGATGAGGTGGACCGTCTGTTGAGGAGGCCGAAGAGTAACGCAAAGGAGCGTTTGGTGGAGGTGCTGCTGGAGCTGGTGGCCTCCTGCAAGTCAGTCTTCTCCTTCTGAAAACTGAATAAGAACAGATTTAGTTTGATTTTAGACTTGTTTAATCCCCATTTCTATCTCTCTGTCTGTCCTCTTGTCTGTCTCTCTGCAGGCAATTTAGTGTTATCGCAGACAGGAGGTCTCAGTCTCGTCCCAATAACCTGGACAGATGCAGGAAGGAGTTTATCAAGAAGAGTTTGGTGAGTCGGCCCTCACCTGTCTCTCTTTCTACCTGTCTATGTTTCTGTCTAACTGTCTGTCTGTCTGACTAAAATGTCTGCCTCTCTCCAGGTTTTTGTGGCCAGACAGGCGGTGAGAGCTAGGCGAAGGGTCACCAGGCGGACGGTCAAACAGCGGTTGATGGACAGCAGGAAACTCCTGCGGAGACTCCGCCTACTTGCTATAGAGGTCAGAGGTCACCATAGGTCACCACAAAAATGTCAAAAGTTGCAGTTTGTTCAGTATTTCTGAGGTCTGACACCCTCTCCCTCACACCACCCTCACTCCAGCCCCAGACTACCATCCCTGATGTGTTTCTATGGTTACTGAGTGGAAGCAAGCGATTGGCTTATGTCAGGATTCCTGCCTACTCCATCCTCTTCTCATTGGTGGAGGAGCAGAGAGGGCGAGACTGTGGCAGAGTGACCACCCTATACATGAAGGTAATCGTTTTAACATTGTCCAATGTCCATTTCTATAATTATCAATGACGCTTACTGTTCTTTCTCTAAAATCACTGATGACACTCACCATTCTTTCTCTGAAATGGTCGATGACGATCACCTGTCTGTCACTAAAATTAAATTTCCCCTCAGGGGAATTAATAAAGTATTTAAATTTTTTTTTTTAAAAAATTAAAAAATAACAGGTGATGCTCACCGTTCTCTCTCTAAAATGGCCGATGACGCAGACAGTTCTGTTTCTTATAACATCAATGGTGCTCACTGTTCTTTCTGTAAAATAATCAATGAGACTTAACGTTGTTTCTCTAAAATCCTCGATGATGCTCACTGTTCTGACTCTAAAATCATCGATAACTGTCGAGACTGTCTGTCTGTCTGTCTGTCCAGTCTCCAGGAGGTTCAGCAAGTGAGATCTTTGCGAAGCTGGAGGTCTACCTGTGGCTTGGTCTGGCTAAGTATAATAAAGAAGCCACTGGCTGCTTGCCGGATGAGTTTTTACCAGTCAATGAGGAGGAGGAGGAGGAGGAGCAGCAGAGGAGGGTGGTTCCTGGGGGGAAGAGGAAGCTTCCTGTCAGTCTGTCCTGCCAAGGTGAGTCAGCGAGGGCCTGGCTTCTGCGCAGGATAATTGCTCTGGACTTAATGTCTGATGTTAGGATGAATGGAGAAAAGTTTGTTCTTCAAAATAAAAGCCCAGTGATTGGTTTTATGTTGACTTGTCAACCTGGACTCAGCAACAGTTTGTTTGGCCTGGTCAGGTGAAGGTAGACCTCCCTCTCTTCCTCTCTCTGCAGACAGCAGGTACTTCCAGCTACGATGTCACCTGTACCAGGGGCGTGGTCTGATGGCTGCTGATGATAACGGCTTATCAGATCCTTTCCTCAAAGTCGTCTTCTCTACACAGTGCCAGGTCACCAGGGTAGGTATTCACCTATCTCGCTGGTTACAAGGTTATAAATGATTCTTCAATGAATGAGTGCACTGAATTTTAAATTCTGACAATTCACAAGCTTCGACCTGATCCAAGACATCAATAGAACAAATCTATGGAGCTTTTTTCCTATCTTTATTCAGGAGAGTGGTAAATCAATTTGAGAGCATTGTTTATTGATTTCACGTTCAGATTTTGTAATATTGTCCCTCAAAACCCTGCCCTCGCACTCAAATAGCCTCTGCTTGGGCTTGTGGAATTTCTGCTCTCAGATTTCTGCCCTGCTCTTGGATTTTTTTGTCTAACAACCCTGTCAAAATCCCCCAACCAAGAGAACGCCAGGTTTATGTTGACCAATGAAATGATCCCTGCCTCCTTGTGGGCGTGCTCGCTATAGTGTTAGAGTGTCTCGTCCGGGCAGGTACTCAGATGTCCTGAATTTTAATTTCTAATATGGGACAAGCTCCAAACACAGATGGACTGTACATTTCCCATGATGCAATGGGATAGCATCTCTCTTTAAACCCTTTCTGCCTGGACTTTTTCAAACTCCACACTCCAGTTTGTACACAGGATTTCTGATAGGGACTTGAGTTGGGGACTGGAGGGTCGTCCGCTCAAGTCCCCATCCGGACTAAATATGGAGGTGCCAGTTCACCTCAGCACTGCTGAGGTGCCCTTGGGCAAGGCATCAAACCGCCAGCTGCTTGGGGCGCTTGTCCACAGGCAGCTCCCCCATTTTGACATCCCTCCATTTAATGCATGTATAGGTCCTGTTTGTGCATGTGTGTGTATTTCAGGCCTGTGTGTATATGACAACAGAGTGCAACACTGAATTTCCCCTCAGGGATCAATAAAGTATGTCTTCCTCTTCGAGAATATTATACAACTGTTTTCACACGTAGGACTCACCATGACCAGTTAACTGAACTATATTTGTAAAATTGTTGCAGTGCCCCTTTGGCACACACATTTTAAAACGCATTCTGTGTGTGTGTGTGTGTGTGTCTGTGTGTGTGTGTGTATGTGTGTGTGTGTGTGTGTGTGTGTGTGTGTGTGTGTGTGTTCAGGTGTTATATGAAACTCTCTCTCCAGCCTGGAGCGAGTGTTTGTTGTTTGACAGAGTCCTGATGGAGGGAACGAGGGAGGAGCTCCAACAAGACCCGCCCCTCATCACCATCACCGTCTACGACTACAACTCCATGGTAACACTGACATTCTTTGTCTTCTCCACAATCTTCTGCTGTCTCTGCGCATTCAGGAAGTGATGTCATAACAGCTTGTGTGTGTATTTACATGTGTGCAGGGCGCTGTGAGGCTTCTGGGTCGGGCATTTGCCGAGCCGGAGATTAAATCTGTGGAGCAGTACTACCAGAAGCCCCGCCTCCATTTCTTTGACATCAGCATGGGCAGACACCCTGCTGGCGAGCTGTTGGCTGCCTTTGAGCTCATCGAGCTGGACTACTCTGGGTTTGGAGAGGTGACACCTGTCAATCAATCAATCTCTCTGTTTGTCCATCTTCACTGTCCATAATTTCCTGGATGATCCTTGAACAAATGTCACAAAAACAAAGTACACATGAATTAATTCTAGACAGTGAACCAGAATACCATATCACCCCCTGCAGCCCTGCATCCCCAGCAGTGTGGACCCTCAGGAGCTGACCTACGTGGAGGAGGAGAGCTGCTACATCATCCCAGAAGGAGTCCGACCTGTTCTGAAGACCTTCAGGATCGAGGTTACACACGCACACACACACACACACACACACATGCACACACATATACTTCAGGCTGTTGGATCGGTGAGGTAACTGATCCTTCGTGTGTGGTTTTGTCAAGCAGCAACCTCTGGGGCTGAAAAATGAAGCCAATGCCAAAGTGTCACAAACTGCAGTTCCTCTAATGGCCACTTGAGGCTGGCTTCATGTTAAAATGCCCAACTTTACAGCAGAAATAAACATGTTTACCACCTGGTACAAAAACAGTTTTGGTCTGTATAGGTAATTTCCCCCTTCACGACAACTGTACGGGATTTTCATATACCTCACTCGTTTACATTTTTTTTTATAAAGGCCTGAAATGACACATAATTAAGGGCCAAGCGAGTGTCCTTGGCTTGACAGTCAGACACACCCCCCCTCCCCAGCTCCTCCATAGCGCCAGCCTCTCCCCCAAATATGGTCACCTCTGGTCCAAGAAAACCAACATGACGACGGCCAAAATACTTGAGGCTTCAAAACTCGAGTCCACAGTGAGGTCACAGTAGCTATGTCCATCATTTTTACAGTCAATGGTTTTTGTATGTGTGTGTTCAGGTGCTGTTCTGGGGTCTGCGGGAGCTGAAGCGGGTGCACCTGTTTGAGGTGGAGCGTCCCCTGGTGAGGGTGGAGTGTGCAGGAAAACAACTGGATTCTGAAGAGATGGAGAGCTACAGCACTCACGGCAATTTCAAAGAGCTGGTCGGCTACATGGACGTGGTCAGTCAGTCGTAGTGATGGTTACTAACATCGGTTAAGGTCTTAAACAAGCACCTGGTGTATCCATTCATTCATACAGAGAAGAGAGATGGCTAACCTTCTCTTTCCTGTTTTCCTGTTTCCTCCTGCTGTGTTTGGTCCAATCAGGAGCTGCCAGAGCAGGCCTACCTCCACCCTCCTCTGACATTGTTTGTGGTGGAGCATCGGGCGTTCGGTCGGCTCGCTCTGGTCGGGACTCATGTGGTCCAGAGTCTCATGGACTACAGCCCGCGAAAACCTGGGGAGGATGAAGATGAGGAAGATGATGAGCCAAAACCAAAAGGTTAGAGCTATGAAAGAAGTGATGGAATAATATTCACAGTAATAGTGTCTTCTAGATAGTTGTAGTTATTGGTATTGAAAACATTCCAACATTCAGACAGGTAAGGTAGATGTAGATGTTTCTGGAATGTTTTAATTGATCATTTGCTTGGCCCTGCCTCCTTAGGCCTTGTTTGGTTTCTCGTCCACACACAAACAGGGTTTCAGGTCACTAAAATGGAGATTTTTGAAAATGCTTTTGAGGCTGTGTCCACACTAATATGGATATTTTTCATAATAGATATTTTCCCCCTCTGTTTAAAAAAAAAATCTGTCCATACAACCTTCATTTTACAAAATGTCTCCATCCACACTAGAACGCAATATAGACCTCAGACAACCTTCACCTGTCTCCCCCAGGCCCCCAGAATGTCGCCAGGCTTTGAAGCCAATTTTCATTATGGCCAAACAATGGTACAGCAATTTTTATGGTCTGTCACATGATGCCATTGGGCCCAAAACAACTTCTTCCTTTTCGAAAGTCTAGACGAGCGACATGATAAAATAACTTTATTCCCATTCAAGATAGCGGCGCGCTAATCTGGAAGTTATCCATTCGGCCGGCGGAATTTAGCCACTTGGCCGTGCTTGGCAGAAGCAGTGGCGATAATCCTAAGATCATTCAGGTAATGTAATTCGCAGCAGTCGAACCATTTTGGCTTCATGCACCACTGAGCAACAGAATTAATATGTTAGCATGGTATAAGAAAAACAAAAAAACAAAACAAAACAGTTTTGGTCTCTATAGCTATTTTCAACAATCATGACAACAGTACGCAAGAGTGATTTTTTTATATAACTCACCAGTCTACATTGTATCAAGGCCCAAAGTTACGTATATTTAAGGGCGGGGCTGCTTTGAGTAACAGGCTGTCTGTAAGGTGGCGCTATAGTCTATGACATCAGATCCATCCCTCGCGCCTCCACAGCTTTAACCTCTCACCCACATATGGTCACTTCTGGTTTCAAAAAAACCAAGATGGTGATGACTGAAATGCAGAACTCGAGGTTTCAAAACAGCAGTCTACAAACCAATGGGTGACAATATACATTGTAAGGTGTTAGTATGGTCATTTCTCTGGGATGAACTGTTTCAATATCAAAGTTGCACAATATGCAAAAAAAACTCATGGCAAATATAGTGCAATGGTGATGTGAGTCATGATTTTAGGGGGAATGGGGATTTTTGCATTTAATTTTCATTGAAAAAAATATAAAAATGACGATGATGATGATACATCTGAAATATATGATTTGAAGGACGGAGCATCTCTGTAGCATCACAATGGTTTGCATTTGGATATCACACTTGGTTGTACTGCAATTTCAATAATATTTTAATTTTGCAGCCCTGTCCAACATTTGTTTAAATCCAAACATGAATTGATCCAAATTTCTAAATGTATCCATTGTGTTTTACAAAGAAAAATCTCTAACTTTACTGTCAGACACACAACAAGAGCTCTGTGACAGGATGTTTTTCACAGCTGTGCTCTGTGGGATTCACAGTTTACTTTTCTCTTAAAGTTTCTACAGACACAGTTTCTCTTTGTGTCTCTTCAGTGAAGCAGACTCCCAAGACTGTTGATGCTCTGATGTCAGTGAAGCGTTTGGGACTCAGCGGCCTGTCAGTTACACAGACAAAGATTCCCATCAACCCCATCAAACTGGTTGATGTATGTACACTGGTCTCCTCCTCTGTGTGTTTAAAACTTTTTGAGACAAATTTAAACCAGATTTCAGCCACAAATGATTAAAGAGTGAGTTACTGTTTACACTTAAACTCCACCAGGCTCCTCTGAAGAAGCTGATGAAGATGGGTGAGGAACTAGAAGAGGAGCTGCCTGAGAAGGAGGAGTTGGATTGGTGGTCCAAATACTACGCTTCACTGGAGGAGATGGAGAGAAAGGTGAGATGCTGATTTACCTGTTTGAATAAACTTGTAAAAATGTTAAAGCAGAAATTAAAAGTACAGAATAAAATCTGATTAAAGGGTCTATCCACAGATTTTACACATGAAGATAAGTTTACTGGTCAATGTCCAACCTACACAGCATGTCAAAGCAGTTGTATGATGTCTTCTGTGTTTCTGGAGGAGGAAATAACTATAATGTCATAATTTCCATGAGGTTGGAAAGAAATCTATAAACGAAAGTTTGCATTACTAACTGGAGTTTTGAAGTTAGAAATATGTGGGTGTTTTACAGATTGGAACGGTCTCATGAAGGACGCTTTTCAGTTGCACTATGGGAAATGTAGGATATTAAAGACCAACATCTTGATGTATGACTTAGATTTTGACCGTTTTTTTTATCTGTCCCCGTTATCTTTATTTACAATTGCAAACTTGCACTTATTACAGTTATAATCATGAGGAAAAGGTTTCCTTTTTTTGTGTGTGTTAATGCAATGTGTTTCTATTGTTTCTCTTGTTTTCGAACTTTTCCAAAAATGAGCAAGACAAAATAAGAATCACTGCAGCAGAATTAGGGATATGAGACATCATTCCACACCACATCCTTTCAATATGTGTTAAGTTACACATTTAGCATTAAAGTAATTGATTTATCAGTTCTTTACTCACATATCTGATGTGTTGTCTGTCTGCAGGCTGCTGAGGAGGAGGAGGAGCTGGAGGAACAAGCAGAGACAGGTAAAGTTTTAACTCCTTCTTTGTCAGTCATAATAATGTGTTTTTAACCATATTTATCCATTAAATAAAAATACGAAATTATTTATGATTGAAATTCATTTTAGAGCAGCAACACAGACAGCTGATACAAGTCAGAGTTTAGGTGCATTCAGCTGCAGTTCCTCTAATGTCCACTAGATGCTGCTGTGATAAAACTATAGCCCCTTTCACACTGCCTGTTCAGGGCACTGCTTCACTATTCCACATCGCTGTTCTGTGTAAAACGTACGGTCGTGAAATGTGAGGACTGAGCTGTATTGCCTTTGAGACAGAAATGGAAGTAGTAACAGCGCCAAAACATGCCTGTACAAACGGGACAGCCAGAAGGTTGAGATCATGGGCGTCATGGGTGTGATGTTTTGTTGACATGTGTGCGACCCATCGCCGGAGATTTAGCGGCTAACTCAAAAAGACAGAACAGCAGGCGATAATGTCCGCAAACTGGGAAAACAATGAGGCCCAGGAGCTCCTTACCCTCTGAGCAGAGGACGATATCAGCCGCCTCACAACAGGGACAGTAAATGTTTTGCCACTGTTTTTGTTCATAAAGCACTGCAGACACATACCTTATGTCACACTAGAGTCTGACACTGTTTATGTTACACCCATCTCGCCTCTTTTGAAACCACAACGCCTACACATTATTTAAAATCACACACTAGAGCAGTTTGTTGTTTGGATCTGTGTAAAAATGCAAAAGCGGCACCAAGAAAGGACTTTGTAGTGGTCCTATGGTGCAATCTCTGCAAATAAAAAGTCATTACAGTTTTTAGTTTTTACAGAAATTCAGCTCACAAAATATCATTTACGTTTTTCTCATGTCAGTCTAAGGACAGGATTTCAGAATCAGTAGATTTTGGCAGTAACATGGTGAGAAAAACAAAAAAAATATATGGGCAATGAGGACAATGGCACTGTTCTTAACTGGTTTGAATCATATCTTTTAAACAGGGAATTTTATTTTGGTATTGATGACTGCTCCTCCAAATGCTATAAAATGGACTGGGGAGTTCCACAAGGTTCGATTTTAGGTCCAGTACTTTTTAATCTTTACATGCTGCCACTTGGAGGGGTGATCAGGAGGCACGACATACAATTTCATAGTTATGCTGATGATACACAGCTATATATTGCTGTGTCTCATGATGACCCAAAGCCACCTGATGCACTTTTTAGCTGTATTTTAGATATTAAGTGCTGGATGGCAGAGAATTTTCTACAACTCAACCAGGACAAAACAGAATTTTTAGTTACTGGGTCTGAAGCACAGAGAGAGAAACTGCATACAAAACTATTAACACTGGCTCTGGAATCATGTCAAAAAGTAAAAAATCTTGGAGAAATAATTGATGCTGAGACTCTAGTGCATGCTTTTATCACCTGTAGAATTGTTTATTGTAATGCTCTTCTTTCTGGTCTTCCTAAGAAGACCATTATACCATTACAACGAGTTCAAAATGCAGCCACTCGAGTTCTGACAAGGACCAGAAAGAGAGCACACATTCCTCCCATCCTAGAGTCTCTGCATTGGCTTCCTTTTAGCTTCAGAATTGATTTTAAGATTCTTTTATTAGTTTTTAAAGTTCTTAATGGTCTTGGTCCCTCTTATTTATCAGAATTGCTTTTAACCTATCAGCCCTATCAGACTGTTAATTATTCCAGAAGTTAGAACTAAAACCCATGGTGAGGCGTCCTTTTCTTATTATGGCCCACGCCTGTGGAACGGCCTGCCAGAGGATCTGAGGGCAGCAGAGAGTGTGGATATTTTTAAAGGAAAACTCAAGACTTACCTATGTTAACAGGGTTGCATCTCTTAGTGTTAATAGTGTTGTTTTCTTTTTTGTTCAGATGCAGCGAATCTGACTATGGCGAATATCGAAGAGGAGGAGGAGGAGATCGTGGTCGTGGAGACTGAGCCTCCCAAACGCAAGAGCATTGCCACACTACAGGTGAGAGGTCACCGTGATTGACACAGTCCAGTCCGTCAGTTCAGGGCTGCACTGATGTCAACAATACAAGAACATTGAATTTGTTGTGTAGTGTGTCTCTGGTACTTGTAAACAAAGGAAGAATTGAGAAAGACAACCTAAACCCATCAAATCAATCCAATTTCTGCTGCTCATACAGGCCAGCTACATAACAAGACAAGTAGTTGTAGGCCTACAATGTTTTACCTTTTAGGTAAAAGTACACTGTAAGTATGTAGTATACCTTAGAGTTGCTTATATTTTTCCAACTTTTTTCACATTATTTTTCACATGTAAACATCATATTATAGCTATTGCTGTTTGGGGCCCAAAGAAGCAGTGTTGTGTGTGTTGAGCCGTAGCAGTTGAGTTTGGATGAGCTGTTTTCAAGAACAGACTGAACACTCGACCTGTTCCAAACAAGTGTGTTTTGAACTGGCACTGCACTGTTTGTATGTTGTTGTTGTTGGTTTTTGTTTTTTGTTTTTTTAATTTTGCCTCTGTTTGTGTGTTCAGCTGTACGGAGGTGATCTGGAGTCAGAGTTCAGTCAGTTTCAGGACTGGCTGCATATCTTCCCGCTGTATAAAGGCAGAGCAAGCATTGAGGATGATGAGGAGGATGAAGAGGAGAGGCTGATGGGAAAATATAAGGTACTGTGGATGATCTGTCTGTCTGTCTGTCTGTCTGTTAGTCTGCAGAGAAGTGTCCATTATTCCACACTTTCCATCCCCAGGGCTCCTTCCTGATTTATCCGATCGATCCAGGAGATGAAGAAGACACCACATGTCAGATCACCAATGGACTCCCCAAAAACTCAGCGATCAAAGTCTTGATCCGAGTCTACGTCGTCAAGGTACCTGTCCCTCTGTCCATCCACAGCCTGCCTATGTCTCTTACTCACTGACACGTTTAAACATTTTACAGCATATTCTTTACACTGACTTTAAACTGTTAATAGATTAAAGCATGCTCTGACGTCATAGATGTAACACTTAGCTGCTAAACAACAACCATTTTCATGCAGTAAACAACCAAATTCACACTTTGCTTCTCACAGTGTCCCTGCCTACAGTTGCATTATGGGTTAACTGAAGCCCCTTTCACACATGCAGTCTATCCCTGAAATGTTCAGGAACATTTCTTGCATGAGGCCATGTGTAAATAAAATCAGGCTGCAAAATTTAGGGAAATCTTTACCACTGGTGTCCCATCTCGAGACCAAATAACAATTTGAAAGAGACTGTATCTAAACATTAAATTTCCCGTTAAAACAGAAGTGTATTTTGAAAGAAGATAATGTATGTAACAAGCAGAACTTGACCTTGCATGTCGTATCTGGACTTGGAAGGTCCGTGACCAAAGGTCAGAGTGAGAATGTGTTGGGTTTACAATCACATTTTAGGGGTTCCAGATGAGATTTGAATACTGAATGTACTGGTACAAAAAAAACAAACAAACATGCTTTCAACAATCCTCAAAGAACTCTTTCTTCTAAAAAAGGGCTCTTTGTATAAAAAGGGTTTTTTACAAAGAACCCTCAAAGAACCCTTTCTTTAAAATAAGGTTTCTCTGGTTTAAGGTAGTACCTAAGCCCTTTAGGAAGGAGCCTTTTGAAACCCTCATTTCTAAGAGTGTACTGTGAGTTCTGCTGTGTGTTTGACTGTCTCTGTCTGTATCCTGCAGGCCACCAATCTAGCTCCCACAGACCCGAATGGTAAAGCCGACCCGTATCTGGTGGTTCAAGCTGGAGAGCAAAGTTTGGACACCCAAGATCGATATATCCCCAAACAGCTCAACCCCACGTTTGGAGAGTCAGTACCTGTCTGTCAACCTGCACCTGTCCAACCCTCTCTGTTTGTCCATCGTTTGTCTGACTGTCTGTATGTCTGACGCTGTCTTTCAGGATGTTTGAATTCACAGTGTCTTTTCCAATGGAGACGGAGTTGGTTGTCAAAGTGATGGACCACGATATAATAGGGTCTGATGATGTCATCGGTGAGACCCGACTTGATCTGGAGAACCGGTTCTACAGCCGCCACAGAGCCTCCTGCGGTCTGGCTCTTTACTATGACACGTTAGTACCACAACTGACACACAATCACCAAAAGTACAACATGTTACAACCAGTACTACAACACAGTGGTACTATGGAACATGAGAGTACCAGAACTATGACATGTTAGAACCTGTATGATGACATGTTGGTATACAAAATGTGATACGGTGTATGAAACAAGAACCCAGACAGTACAAGTAGTAGAACATATCAGTACCAACACATAAGTACTACCACACAATAGTATCAAAAACCTCAGTATGTTACTACCAAATCTATGACATTAGTACTACGACTAAAACCAGTGAGAACTAGAACTTGGACATGTTGTGAAACAGTGTGACATTGTAGAACAAGAACTATGACATGCTACTGCAATAACATTAGTATCAATAAGGTGACATGTTAGAACTAGGACTGTGATACCATAGTTTCAGTAGGAGGACTTATTAGTACCAAAACCAGAAGAAATTAGTACTTGTGCTATGACACAGTAGTACTAAAACTACAATATGTTAGTACCTAAACTGTGGCATGTTAGTACCAGAACTAAAACACATGACAAATCAGACATATTAGAAACAGTACTAGAACATGTTAGAACCACTTTTAAGACACTTGAGGACCGAAACCAAGAAACATTAGTACCTGTACAATGACTTGTAAGTACCAGAATTAGGACATGTTAGTACCAGAACCAGAACAGATTGGCAACAGTACTACGACAAGTTAAAGCTAGTATTACGACAATTTAGTAGGGATGGGCAGCACAAGCAAAAACACTATTCGAAAATCATGGCAAATATTCGACGATTTTTCAAATAATCGCCCCACCTAAGTTATTACATATATCCGCCACGGACATTTACACAATGTCACAGATAAACATGGGTAAATGCATGAAAAAAAAATCATCACATATCAGCTCTGATAATGGTTTATTCATTTAAAAAAAACACTGTGCTCATTTAGCACACTATTTTATGTAGTTTTTATCTGCTGGAGGGTCGCGTAGGGGAGCTAGCGCGACAAAAATAGAAGAGCCGTGTAAAATAGAGTTGTCGCGCGACAGATGGGGGTTGTCGCGCTGCTCCCGTTGCCGGTGAACCCGCTGTAACTGATTAACGGGGGCGAGCTGCTACGGGACTCGCACTGCAGATGTGTCGCGCCGCTGAGCCCGGCCGTACGGTCCCTCGCCGCCTCTTGCGTGCCTCACTCTCAAATGACTGTGGATACTTGTTGTAGATTTGTGATACGCAAGCTTTGCCTCACAGAGTTTGCACTGCACTTCATTTTCGTTTATTTTGTTGAAGTTGTTCCACACTGAACTTTTTGATGACTGTAGTAGTCTCTGCATGTTTCTCCTGTTTGTAGAAGAGCATCAAACTAGCTGGTAGCCCATCTCACACCGCTGTAGCAATCCTATACTGCCCTCGTGCGGTTAGGAGCTGAATTGCATGTCAAATAAAGGGGGGAAATAAGACAGCGAATAGTAATAGTCACATTAAAAAAATCGATTTTTCAAAAATAAAACGACTATTCGAAAATTCGAAAATCGTGACCCATCCCTACCATAACCAATACATCAGTAGCACTACAACACATCGGTATAGCCACTGTCTGGGTTACGAACTTCGTCAATGGAGTACCTGTCTCTCTAAATGTGTACCTGCATATCTGTGTGTGCCTTTACTTTCCTCTGCAGTGAAGGTTACAATGTGTGGCGTGATGCGAAGAAACCGTCAACCATTTTGGCAGAGCTCTGCAGGAAGAACGGCATCTCGTTACCGGAGTACAGAACATCTGAAGTCAAAGTCCTCAACAAAATCTTCAAGATCCCACCTGACGCAATACCTGAAGGTAGGACAGACAGGAAGACAGACTTAGCCAGGTGCAGTAGGTCATTAAGTAAGGGATTAAATAATCTGAGGTGTCTTTACATATGAAAATTGTGTACAAAGTAGAACTAAACAGTCCATAATTGTCCCTCTATGGACTCATATGAACCACTACTAATATTGTCACCACCACATGTTCGACTAATCACCACAACCACTAATTAAGCTGTACTGCTGCTCCAACTACTGACACAATAGTCCTACTGCTGCTCCCCTCGTACTGTAGCAACCTCCTGCTGTATTGGCTCCAACAACAAGACCATCAGCAGGTACAGCCGTTTATTAAACAGACGTGTTGTTGTTGTCAGATCTGCTGAAGAAGAACCAGCGGACTCCACAGGAGGAGGTAGAGATGGAGGAACACGCAGCCCTGAGCGTGCTGCGGCGCTGGGGGGAGATGAACGAGTTCCTCCCTGGAGCCCTTCCTCTGGTCCCAGAGCATGTGGAGATCCGGTCCCTGCTGAACCAGGACAAACCTGGACTGCCACAGGTAACCACAGCATAAACAGTAACTACAGGACAGACAGTCATAACGACAGTAACATACTGAGACTGGTGTTAATACATGTGTGTGTTCCAGGGTTACGTTCATATGTGGGTTGACATGTTTCCAAATGATGTGCCGGCTCCACCCCCTGTTGACATCAAGCCACGCCTACCTGAACAGTAGGTCAACACTGTTGAGTACAGTAGAGTCACATAGAATCTATTTAGCACAATAGAGTCAAATAGAATCTATCGAGTTCAGTAGAGTCAAATAGAATCTATTGAATACAGTAGAGTCGAATAGTATCTATTCAGTACTGTAGAGCTGAATGGAATTTATCGAGGGCGGTAGGGTCAAATAGAGTCTATCAAGTACAGTTAAGTCAAATGGAATCTATTGAGTACAGTGGAGTCATATAGAAGTAACATCGAGTCGAATAAAATCTATCGAATACAGTAGAATAGAATAGAATCTTTCAGGCACAGTTGAGTCCAATAGAATCTATCGAGTACAGTAGAGTCAAAGAATCTATCAAGTACAATAGAGTTGAATGGAATTTATTGGGTACAGTAAGGTTGAATAGAATCTATTAAGTACAGTGGAGTCATATTGAATCTATCGAGAACAATGGAGTCAGATAGAATCTATTGAGTACAATAGAGTCAAATACAATCTACTGAGTAAAGTAGAGTTGAATGGAATCTATCGAGTACAGTAGACTTAAATATTGTCTATAGTGGAATTAAATAGAATCTATGTAGTACAGTGGATTTGAAAATAATCTATCAGCTTCAGTGGAGTCAAATAGAATCTATCATGTACAGTAGAGTTAAATAGAATCTACTGAGTACACTGGAGTCAGATAGAATCTATCTGTACAATAGAGTCAAATACAATCTATTAAGAACAGTAGAGTTGAATGGAATCTATTGAATACAGTGGACTTGGATATTATATACAGTGGATCTGAATAGAATCTACCAACTTTGGTGGAGTCGAGTAGAATCTATCATGTACAGTAGAGTTAAACAGAATAGAGAAGGGGTCACAATATGTAACCTTTTTTGTTGTTTCCATGGTGACAGGTATGAGCTGCGTGTTATTATCTGGAACACTGACGACGTGTTTCTGGATGATGTCAACCCGTTCACCGGTGTCCCGTCCTCCGACATCTACGTCAAAGGGTCAGATTCACAAACATATACACACATGTCTTCTAGGGTCCTAAATGAGGACTCTGCCTCACTGTCTGATTTCATGTGACTAATAAAACTGACCGATTGACACAGACAAGATAAATCTGGTTATCTTGGCTATGACAGCTCAGTGTTTCATTGTGATCTCTGCACAGATGGATAAAAGGACTGGAAGGAGAAAAACAGGAGACTGACGTCCACTTCAACTCTCTGACTGGAGAAGGAAACTTCAACTGGAGATTTGTGTTCCGCTTCGACTACCTGCCTACTGAGGTACACGTGTGATTGATAAACTTCGGTCCACAGATATCTCATTTACCTCTCGACAGATCATTGTGTACTATCGTGATTATTTTCCTGCTTTCCAGAGGATAAACCCTTTAGATTTTATGATCTTTCCTGTAGCGCCACCCTCAGGTCAAACTTAACATTTCTAGAAAAACATTTCAGCGTGGTGTTTGTCGATATTGTAGCTGTAATGAACACTGTAGCCTCCAGGGGGCGCGAGCAATCAGTGTGGTTCTTTGTGAGAATAAATCTCCTCCTCTTGTCTCTTAGAAAGAGGTGGTGTTTAAGAAGAAGGAGTCCATTTTCTCTCTGGAGGAGTCAGAGTTTAGACAGCCGGCTGTTCTGACGCTGCAGGTCTGGGACTACGACCGCATCCTTGCCAACGACTTCCTGGGTGAGAATTTTTATATAACTCTCCTGTTTAAATGTTATTAAAACTTAAAGTTACACACAATTAAGGACGTGGGCACTTTGATTGACAGGTAGGTTGACAAGTTGCTACCATGGAGACAACTTGGGTTAGGTAAAGTAACCATTGGTTGAACTGAAAGGCTTCAAAATGGGAGACCACAAACCAATGGATGACATCGAGGTGGCTACGTCCATTATTTTATACAATCTTTGCTACGTTGTTTTTTAAATTGCTGTTAATCAAACGGCGCTGAGCCGACGTTGCCTCAGTCAGTTAATCCTCATCATCTTTCATTTGTTCTCCCTCCTTCAGGCTCCATAGAGTTACGCCTCAATGACATGGTGCGAGCTGCAAAGTCCTCCACGAAGTGTACGATTCAGATGGCAAAGGATCGAGCCAACCCTCGATTCTCCATCTTCCGTGCCAAGAAGATGAAGGGCTGGTGGCCGCTGACTCGTCTGAAGACGGCCGAGGACTTCGAAAAGGAGGAGAAGGAGAAGGAGGAGGCCAAGAAGAAGGGAAAGAAGAAGAAAAAGAAGGACAAGAGGAGCAAGATGAGAGAAGAGGACATCCAGTACACCGACAGCCTCGGCAACACTTACCTACTAATGGTACCAAAAAAAGTCCAGTACACAGATAATGCTAACACTGGCCGACAAAGGAAGGAGGCTGCAAATTTACATTTAAAATCTGAATCTGACTTTATGACATTTATTTTACCATATAAAAGATGATTATTCCATAGAAATGCATTATTCCACAGTAACTACAAAGTGAAGCTAAAAACCACACCTACGACACTCTGGCTGATTATTTACAGCCCCTCTTGTTTCTGTATTTGAGTTTGGGAGGGATGGGATGAGGAGGGGAAATTGGAGACGTCAGTTTTAAAATAAGCTGATTATCTCGGGGGATTTACAGTGTCGACGTCGTTGTTACATTACTTTTTTATTTTTGAATGGAAGTCATAAAAATACATCCAACAGCTGAAAGAAGATAATCCCTCTTTTTCCTGGTCGGATTTTAATATGACAGTTTCTTTGCGTCAGTGAAAGTCCTTCAAAATTAAATAGCACGGCTCTTCTCTGGTACATTGCATTTTGTTCACCAAACATTTTTGACTGTCTTGCCTTCATCAGGGTGGTACCTGAGGCTGTTTATATATTATAACCACAACACTTATATCTGTAATATGATCGATATATCACCACAGACAATGTATATACAAAACCTTACATTCATCTTTGGAAAACAAAAAAAAAGTTGATTGTAATGTTACACTCTGTACAGGCTTTCACAGGCTTTCAGTATGATTTTAATATTTCATATACTGACTTTGGCTTAACAGCGATCGTAAGAAAATAAAGTCAAAGTAGAGACTGGAAATAATCAGTGAGTGAGAATAGAATTAGTGTTTAACTCAGATTTGTGAATATGACATAACTCTTTCTGGAGTGGCTGAGGCTAAGTGGTCGTCCACTTATCAGAAGATCAGTGTGACATGCAGTCTAAAAGTGCTTTGCTGGTCAAAAGACTGGAAAGGTGCTGAACAAGTGCAAGTCCATTCTTTGTTTTAATGATGGAACTAATGCTATGTAAATGTACATTATAATAAATGTACCCTTTGAGGTGTTTTAGTAGGCCTACAGCTAATTTCACCCTCTTCTATTTGTTTTACAAAACCTTTATTTCTTCATGCTGATCATTATTTGAATAGCAGCTTCATTTTCATACTAATGTTAAACACTAATTCGAATCACTAATTTGAATACTTGGTTTAACACTGAAACTGTGTGTGTGTGTGTGTGGTGTGTGTGTAGGGAAAGGTGGAGGCGGAGCTACAGCTGGTGACATTAGAACACGCGGAGGCCAACCCAGTGGGGCGGGGACGCAAGGAGCCAGAGCCTCTGGACAAACCAAAGTATGACGTGCGCACACACACACACACACACACACACACACACACACACAGTTGAAGGATCAATTTCAATCAATCAATTTTATTTATAAAGCCCAATATCACAAATCACAATTTGCCTCACAGGGCTTTACATCATACGGATAAGGAAAAACTCCCCAAAAAAACCTTTAACGGGGAAAAAAACGGTAGAAACCTCAGGAAGAGCAACTGAGGAGGGATCCCTCTTCCAGGACGGATGGACGAGCAATAGATATCGTACAGAACAGATCAGCATAACAAATTAACAGTAATCCGTATGACACAATGAGACAGAAAGAGAGAGAGAGAGAGAGAGATGCAGGATAGACGGTAATGACAGTAGCTTACAACAACATCAATGAAAGTAATAATATTATAATCAATGATAATATATTAATATCTGATAGTATACATGTGTGACAATAATCATATGTGTATAATAACAGAAGAAGTATGACTAATGACTAATGATAACAGCAGCAGCAGGAGGCATCTGGCAGGACCACAGCAGCAGCACAACCACACACGTCATGCTGTCCAGGCACCGCTGCGATATGAGTTAACCTGAGAGACAGTGGAGCACAAAGGCTCCGGAGAAGAAGCTGAGTTAGTGACATCCAGAATGGCCGGGTTAGCTAGATGCAGTAATAGGACACGAGGGAGAGAGAGAAGGTGCCCGGTGTATTATAGGAGGTCCCCCGGCAGACTAGGCCTAAGTCAGCCTAACTAGGGGCTGGTACAGGACAAGCCTGAGCCAGCCCTAACTATAAGCTTTATCAAAGAGGAAAGTCTTAAGTCTAGTCTTAAATGTGAAGACGGTGTCTGCCTCCCGGACCGTAACAGGAAGATGATTCCACAGGAGAGGTGCCTGATAGCTGAAGGCTCTGGCTCCTGATCTACTTTTGGAGACTTTAGGGACCACGAGTAACCCTGCGTTCTGAGAGCACAGAGTTCTGGTGGGATAATATGGCACTATGAGCTCTCTAAGATATGATGGAGCTTGACCATTTAGAGCTTAATAAGTTAACAGTAGGATTTTAAATTCAATTCTGGATTTTACAGGGAGCCAGTGCAGAGAAGCTAAAACAGGAAAAATATGATCTCGTTTCTTAGTTCCTGTTAGTACACGTGCTAAGGATATGCTCACAATTGTTTTGTCCTGACATGAAAAGTTATTAAGTTAAGGCCTCCACACACCAGACAGTGGCACATCTAAATTCATTCACACCTGCTCGCAAAATATATGTTTGTTATTGACGTAGGCCTCACTGCTGCACTAGCTGATAAACTACTGTTTTTAAACAGTAAATGCTTGTGCGAGCAGACCTTTATTCGTAGGTCTGGATTTACACATGTATAAACCATCTTCTGTCCTCCCTCCAGTCGTCCCTCTACCAGCTTCAACTGGTTCGTCAACCCGATGAAGACCTTCATCTTCCTCATCTGGAAGAAGTTCAAGAAGTTCATCATCGCTCTGGCCATCCTCGCCATCCTCACACTCTTCCTCGCCCTCATCATCTACACACTGCCGCAGCAGATCTCCACCCTCATCGTCAAAGGATGAAGAAACCGGGAGTCTTCCTCACCTCCTCCTGGATGTCACAGACTGTATCAGGTTTCTGATCCTGAACTCATGTCATATTTAGTCTGATCAGTAAAACTTGTGATTTAATAAGTGTACACTGACTGCACTACATTACCCAGCATCCTCATGTATATAAACACAACTTGGATCATGGGAGCAAAAATCAGAGATTTGGTTTTACTGTTGGATTCACCAGAGGAAATTACTGGATGATTACTGCGGATTTAAGTCACATATTTATATTCTGTAAATTAAACATGTTGTGCAGCGCTGGAAGGATTTGTAGATAAGCACAAATCTGACGGATGAATCAGCACCAAAACATAAGCATAACTGTATGAAAGTGTAATTTTGTTGATTAAATATAAATGTGGTTGCAAATTTTATATTTGGAAAGTGAATTAATAAAAATAAATAATATGTTTATTAATATTTTTTGTTGAATTTTGCATTGATATTCTCATTTGTACCAGTTTGCTCAATCTGAATGTTAGAAGTTATTTCTGAGTAAATAAGTAAATAAATATTAATATCAGTCACAGGAAGTGAACAGACTATTAAAAAACATTTGGTTAAATTATTATTTGAAAAAACTGTAATTAATAAAATAAACCACACAACCAAGTTTTTTCATAATTTTCATATGTCCATAAGAGAAACATTTTTTAACCACAAAAGATGATGAAAAAAATCAATATCCTCCTGAGACCCTGTGTCCTCATGTAAGGACATCACATTTTAGGTTTACTTGACCTTATACTTCATTCTGCTTTTCTCAGACCTGTTGTCCTCATTCGTGGACACTCTAATACGTCATCTAGTGGTAGTAAGAGCACAATACACTGATTCATGTGAGAAACAAGATAGAAGCCATCTCTGCAGGGCTGCCCCCGACCAAACTGGGGCCCTAAGCGAAATTTTATTTGGAGGCCCCCATCCCAAATGTATCATAGGTACAAAATGACCATACAACAACTTGCCATTTAACTTGACAACCTTTACTGGCAATAACAAATGTACTGTAGATACAGTAGTTTGGCTGTATGAGTCAAATAAAATAAAAAATTCAACCTGAAATAAATGAATAAATAAATATTAAATAAAAATAACTTCAAACTGAAATAAATAAATAAACAAATCTGAGTCACAAATAGCCATCAATTACTCATCAAAAGAAAGTAACTTCCACCACCTCAATCCCTCACCCTTGATTAAACACTGAAAATAAAATAAAAGAGGGAGACAGGTTTTTCCTATTTAATCTTATTTTGTTATATTTCTCCCTCTTCCCTCTCTGGAGGCGTCCGATCTCCCTCAGCCCTCCGCCTCTCCCACCTTAATTAAACACTGAAAACAGAAATAAAATACAGAGACATTCTTTTCTATTTTCATCTTATTTAGCTATATTTCTCCCTCTCCCCTCTCTGGGAGCATCCGACCTCCCGGCCCGCACAGACCCCCGAGGCTCAGGTCTCCCCCTCCGTGGAGCCCGCCCTCCCGGCCCCGCACATACTCCTGAGGCTCTTTTGGACGACATGTCGACAACTCTTCACCTGCTGCAGCTCTGTAAGTGCCTGCCAGTGCACCCCTCTGATTGTTCAGATGTCGAGTGCTGTCAATCATTGCAGCGACGCATGGGCGGTCAGGTCTCTTCTCTCCTTCCTCGAGCTGATTCTACGCGCGCCTCACGGTAGCGCATGTGTGCATCCATTGCGCATATGCGCAAATGCGTCCCCTCACGCAAAATGTGGCCCCCCATGGAAGATGAGGCCCTATGCGTTTAGGGAGGGGCGGCCCTGCATCTCTGCCAAGTCAGTCTGCAGCCAAACCCGACACAAAAGTGGACAAGGTCCTAAACCTGATCAGATTTCATGATTGAAACTTGTTTATTTATGAGTAAGGATGTTTGTAGTTTGATATGGCAACAAATTTGATTTCAGCAACAGCAATAATCTGATGATATTGTAAGGTAGATCACAAACGTTAAGTTTGACCCTCCGTTATCCTGTCATGAGATGTGTTATGTGTTGCTAAATATAGCATGTTGATTGGTTAGTGAGAGTCACGTGAGCGTGCATGAGAACGTAACGAGATTACCATGTTTTCAGTTTGTTGTTGGATGTTGAACGGTGCTCACGGCTCACTGCATGGACAGCCTAGCTTGCTGTCCTGTGCCCGAGCTAGAGGCCACAACCCAACCTAAAAAGCGTGCCATTGAGATGTATGTTCTGTACTTACCAGCTGAAGTCCAGTAAAGTCTACAAACGAAGATTCCTTGTTGTGTGAAGTACTTTCCACCCACGCACAAAGGATTCCAACTCATCAAAAGGTCCGAGCACAACAATATCAATATCAATTTGATATCGACTCGTTTGAGAACACTGGGACTTAATTAGCACTGGCAATGTTTAGTTTTTTATACTTATTGGGACCTGCTGATCCCAAATAGCTACCTAATTTCATGTATTTTTTGACCTATTGTTTGGATTTAGTTCCCTCATATCTGCCCTATACCTCAAAGCAATATAAATATCAAAATTTCTATTTATTATCTAAGACTAGAGTCTTGAGGTTTTTAAAAATCATGTTGTCAAATTTCACACAGACCTTGACAATAAAAACAATAAAGACAGTGCAATAATGTAAAATGTGTAAAATCACAAGTAAGATGCATCAGCATGTGAAAATAAACTGTTTTAATCTCATAATCTTTTCTTCAATTTATTGAGATATTTCATAAATAATTTCATTAAATTCTACAGAGCTCAAGATTTCAAAATGTATCTCCTCTTACAATGTTTAAACTGGACACTACGAGCTCTTTTGAAATTCTTTTTAGTTTTCAAGTTATTCTCGTTTTATACTCTCCATTTATTTAATATATTGTATTTATAAGGACAACGCACATCAATCAACATTTCTGTAGATGTGCCAGTGTTAGTCAGCTGGCTCATTTTCAACTGTGGTCCTTTGGCAAAATGTGTTGAAACCAATAAAAGGATAAAATTCAGTGGACAAAGACAGCACAGAGACATAAAGAGCATTAACTACAGCAAACAAAATTGTCAAAGTAAAACAGAAGCCATTCAAAGTAATAGAAAAGTAAACATAAATAAAATACAATTGTCATTATGTAGGTCTTAATAAAATGTTAAAACATGCAGTTACAGGTTAGCAATATGGTCGTGTGCTCTAACACACAAGCCATGCTGTTAATGAAATAGATATTGCATTCATACACATGCAGATATAAACTGTCACAACATTCCTGCCTTTTTTTTTAATATGACGTTCGTTTTTGGACTGTAAAAAGTTGAGGGGTTCAATATTGCCCATTGACAAAGTGCGGGGGACATATCGCCTGTTTCCACCCTATAAATTACGGCCCTCATTCAGAGTTAGCATCCTCTGGAGACAGCAGTGTTTTTTTCATTACAACCACAAAATGAACAAACAACTTCCTGATGATTTAGCTGCTCTGAAATTGTAGAGTTTGTCCTGAGGGTGGAGCTTAAGGGGGTCAATAAAATTTAAAGGGTCATCCTCTGGGGAGCAGGAACGTGATCAGGAAATGTCATGGAAACCTGTTCAGTGGATAACAAGATGTCTGTGTGTGGAGTCTGAGCTTGTCGTCATGAGGCAGAAAATATAGGCGACCACCGGAAGTGACTCTGAGACTCTGCAGGAAATTGTTGAGATGATAAAATGTGATGATGAGAAAACAGTTTGACTGATGAAAGTGAGGGGAGTGAAATAAAATCAGGACTCAGCCATCAGACTTTGTCCTCGTCAGCAGGGGGATCAACAGGAAGTGAGAAAGGGTTTGTTTACAGACGCTGACTCTGATTGTGTCCTCTGAGACTCTGATGATGTTGGATCATGTCGAGACAAATGCTGATTTTGGCCCTGGAGTCCAGAAGGGAAGTGAAGTCAGACGACCAGTATGGTGTTCAGTTTGTGCCAAGCAAAAGTCAACTGCTCTCAGACAGCGCTGGTGGTTCTTTTACCTGATGTTGGTCCAGACTAAAATGTCTCAAAAAACAATTTGATAGATTGTCATGAAATTTAGCACAGACATTCATCGTCCCCAGAGGATGAACTTAACAGACTTTGGTGATCCTCTGACTTTTCCTCTAGCGCCACCACAAGATTCATATTTGTGATTTTTTAGTGCCATGTCCCAACAACTATTTATTGTTTTGCTGTGAAATGTGTTTGAGACATTCATGTCTCAGACACATTTCTGTTTCGGAACTGAGAACATGACAACAGAATAAATGTCATTTAAGTACGAAAAAGAAAACAAACATTTTATGGGTCCACAAAATCAGACTCCCATTCATTGTCTTTAGACCCTGACACACCAAGCCGACGGTCAGCTCTCATTGCTATGTCCTGCACCATTGGCTCTAGTCAGTGCTAGTTGACTTATTTCCCTCCGGTTCAGTATGTTTAAATGGTGTAGGTGATGGCAGAGCCTGTTGGTGAATGAAATCACTCTGACTGACAGTTCAGCTCAGCGCACGAGAAGAGACACAGAAGTGAGGAAAGTAAACAAACAACTGAAGTCAAAGGTGAGTGAGATCAAAACAAACTTGTTATGATAAAATTGTTTTTCTTTAGCTCTTTAGAAGAAACAGCTTGTGATAGTTTATGTTATTGTTCACTGGCGCACAGTAAATACACTCTCTTCTTTCAGCATTGGATTGTGTTGTTAACGTGCTAACTGGCTAACTAGCGTCAAGACGTTTTTCTGGTTTCCCTTTTTGAATGACGAATACAGTCTACAGCCGCCTGCTAGTATGAAGAGTTATTTCCTCTCAGAAAGTTGGCCGTCAACAGAGTCTTTGAGGTGTGTTCATGTTCAACTTTTTGGCCGAGACACGGCAATGTGAGGCAACACAGCCGGGAAAGTTGGTGATGTGTCTGGGCCTTTTGGAGCAGCTGCAGTCTATGTACTTGATGACATCACAAGTGTAAGACTTCTCTGGTGTCTGGCTTTGAGAAAGAGTAACTCATGTTCACAAAGACTGATTGAACTTTAATAGGCCATAGAAATAACACACTGAAATTCTTAATTTAGTTGGTGTTCCCCTTTAACATCAGCATGTTAGTATTTAGCTCAAAGCACCTGGTGTACCTAGCATGACCAAGGGAAAAAATAAATTAATTAATTATTAATTATTTTTCTTTCATTGAATCATTGTAAAACTTAAGGGTATCTTAATATAGCCATAAATACACATTTTCAAATTATGGTAGTCCTTTTTTTTTAGTGTTTTTCCTTGTATTTCCTTTTTTTAATAGTCTAAAGGAAATAAAAAATCAAAGTGCCCTGAAAAACTTTAATTACAACAGAAACCTGTTTCACCTCACTCTCGGCAGCTCTGACATAAATAATAAATGAATAGACACAGTGGTGTATAATGGGGTTTACAGTCTACCTCTGTGCTCGGTCAGCAGTGCGCGCCCCCGCGGCAGAGAGCCCCGCCGCCGCGCACCGTGAACGCGCCTCTCCATGCGGTTTGAATAAAGAAGAAAAAAAAAAGCAGAAAAAAATCAGCTGATGATGAAAAGACATGAAGCTGGTCCCGGAGCGGAGAGCAGATCCCGGTTTGGTTACCTCATCTGAACCCGGTCCCGGTGTCCGGGGGGTCCGGTTCCCCGCTCAGCTCCTCCGCTCTTTGTGAGCAGGTTCACACACCGACAGACCGGGCGGGTTGGGAGGTTTTTCTCTGAATGAAGCGGCTCTACCGGGAGGAGAGTCGGTGGTTTTATCACGTTACGGACACGGGACTGTTTTAATCCTCGGGTTTCTGTGGTCTCTCTGCAGCTGTGGTTTATTTCCTGCCGGATCTGATCACCTTTTGTTTGGAGGAAACAGCGGCTGATGCTGCGGTTCACCGTGAAGTCACACTGACGGAGCATTCACCGGATCAGGTCTCTAATTACCGTTTTATCAGCCCGTTAATCATAAGCTTTCTGTGGGAGTGTTTAAACAGGCTGATGGGATTATTCACCTCTGCACAGAGGGTTTATAATTAATATTATTTTATTATTTATTAAAACAGGTCTTCCGCCTGGTTTCCTCGCTCTTTTGTGTGGCATTGATCCGTCAGTCCCGGACCTCATTTAACCTGCTCCGGTCCTGCCCCGGGTGGTCCCGGTGTGTCCCGGGTTGAGGAGCACCATGCCCGAGTGCGTGTCGGTGTCCGAGTTTTTGCAGGAGGTTCAGGAGGACTGGAGCTCCCCCACCACCTCCTCCTTCACCTCCAAGATGATCAGCTGCAGGAACACCGTCTACCTGCTGGAGGAGGTCAGTGCAGACACAGAGGGTGGGGTGGTAGTAGTAGGAGTAGTAGTAGTAGTAGTAGTGGGCTGGTGGAGGTTTCACTGGTTCTGATGAATGAGCTGTGCTTCTTCCTCTGACGTCAGGGCCAGATCAAACTGCTCTGGGGCCCTGGGGCAAGAATGAGCTGCTGGGCCCCCATGTTCCCCTCACTGTGCACTATGTATAGATTGTCTAGATTAAAATCAGTGCAATTGCCAGCACTTAATTTAATTTTATTTAAATGAAATGAAATGAAATGCTGGGGTCGACATCAGCAAAGGGATGCGGTTGCAAGAGGTTCCCACCGCCGAATCAATCGGGATTGGATTCCTTAACGAGGGTTCAGGAGAGCTGTAGACATAAAACATATAACAGTTACATTCAATTTAAAACAAAAAGAAAATCAAAATCATTTTCAAACGTGACTTCTAGTTGATATTCTGCTAATTTGCATCAGGCGGCACAGAGCTCAGGGTTGCTGGTTCAAACCCAGGGTGGAGCAGCCCTTCTGTGTGTAGTTTGTCTGTTCCCCCTGCATGAGTGTGGTTTTTTTCCCCAGGTACTCGGGCCCTCACCATCCAAAGCTCCATTAACTGGTGACTCTAAATTGTGAATGTGAGTGTGAATGGTTGTCTGTCTCAATGTCTCAGCTCTGTGATAGTCTGGTGACCTGTCCACCTCTCACCCAGTTTTAGCTGCGACAGGCTCCAGCCCCCCACAGCCCCTTACAGGATAAGCGTGTATACGTAATTTGAACGTTTTAAGTAAATTTTCACTATTGCTGCAATGTCACAAGGATTTTGTTTTGTGTAGCTATATGATCTCCCTTTTGCATCCCGCACAAAGTGAGTGAAAATAATATTTATTTTTGTCAAAAAGGGTATCTTTTAATCACCTCATTGTCATGAATGAACATAATAACTCTGAGCATGATACCGCTCTCTTAAACATCAGCAGAGATCCAAGTTTCCTAAGTCTTGTTTTGTTTTTTTATTTTATTTTAAAGGATACCATGAACAGTTCAAAATAGCTGAGAGCTAATTTGCACCTGTAGTCCCTCAGCAGGTCAGGACAGAGATAAAGCCCAATATCATGATATTACATTACACAAAGAAGAAAACACAAGACAAACAATGCAAAGCTCCACACATCACAAGTTAATGCTTGCCAAATTATTAAAAATAAAGTTAATTCAAATGTTTTTCTTCATAGGCCTAAAAGTTTTAGCGTATTTTGCATCACTCTGAGAATTTTCCGCCAGTAAGCACCGAGTTCCCACTCTGAGTCGCTTCACGCTGATTTTTGCCTCGGGGGTTTCTCACATGTTAATCCAGCCTCACCAGAGTCCAAGGTGACGTCTTAACACATCTTATTTTATTCAACCAACAGTCCAACAATGAATCGATTATCACAACAGTCGTATAACAATCTGACAAATAATGTCTGACAAGCTACAAATCAATTAATCATGTAATGTTTTTTATCAAGTTGCTCTGCTGCTGTGTGTGTGTGTGTGTGTGTGTGTGTGTGTTTCTGTGTGCATTTCTGTGTGTGTTTGGGTGGTGGGGCCCCTTAAGACGAGTGGGTAGCAAACCCCCAACACACTCACACACACACACACACACACACACACACACACACACACACACACACACACACACACTCGGTCAGTGGAGTTATTGACCCGAAGACTTCAGATCCTCGACTGGCCTGAAAAACAGAGACTCAAGCTCCCCCCTTTTCTCTTGTCCCCCTTTACCCCCAACAGAGTCGGCATATGTTACCATGGCAACAGATTAATCCTTATTAGTATTCATTGTTATTGTTATTGTTGTGTAATGGTAATGAGGAGAAGCCTGAGAGATGATTATTATTGATGTGAGTCAAGCTGCAACCTGCACACTGAGGCTGATGCTGTGTTCATGGGGAGGCTAGAAAGTTGGAAATTAGAACTCATTATGAGAAAAGTTTTTACACTTAACACCCTGTTTGTGTCACATGAAAGCACACAGTGAACTGGAGTGGGCAGATCTAGTATGTGTGTTCTGTGGTTCCAGTTTCCTGATTAAGATTTGTTCTGATCCCACAGTCCTCGTTTATCAAAACATGCAAAGAACAAGTGTGTCTGTTTGTGCAGGCATGTGCGAGTGTGGGAAGGAACTATCTGTAATAAGAGCTTTTTTTTTTTTTTAAATCAAACATGCACACTCACACCTTTACACAGGGAACAGTCATAGATCTCACCTGTTCTATATCCATCTGCACAAACAGACTCATTTACAAACAGAGACGCCTCCAGAAGGAGGTGAAGATACTGATGCAGTGAAGCAGGTGTGTAGGAAGGCTTCCCAGCATGCAGCGGGGTTAAAGGATTTAGGGGCGCAGGTCTCATTTTATGTTTCACTTCATCTGTTGATTTTCAGTCAGTTATTATGAGGAAATGTGGTTAGACTGAGAGAGATGAGGTGTTTTTTTCCAAGCTGAAAAGTAAAATAGAACTACATGAAATTCAACTAAACGTTTTAAATGCTTGATCGATTGTTTTATTATCCATAACTGCTTAACCTCTTGTGGGTTACTGGAGCATATCCCACCTAAGCAAGGGGCGGGGTACACACAGCACTTTCACACTGCCTCTTCAAGGCGGGAATTTCCCAGTGTTATTCTGCTTCGCCGTTCTGTATAAAAGGTACAATTCTGAAATGGGCAGACGGAATTGTCTCCTTTTTAAGCTTGCAGCGCAGGTAGTAACAGGGCTGAAATGACGTCAGTGCAAACTGCACAGCAGGCAGGAAGAGATTATGGTTGGCATGGGTGTGATTTTTGACAATGAGTTATGCGTGCAACCCACTGTGGGAGCAGCTTGCAGCAGTTAGCAGCTAACTCAAAGAAGAACAGCGGCCAAAAAGGTCCTTACCTTTAGGGAGAATTCACACCAGAATAGCTGCTCGTTTGGGGGCGGTATTGCCCGAAACGACCACTGACCAGGAGGGAAAAAAGCATTAGGAAGAAGAAAACCTGGCTTATTGATTGGCCAGGACCGAAACAGAAATCGATTGTGGGTAGCCACAAGCAACTGCAATATATAGTCCTCTGACCGTATATCATAAGTGCCTGCACCTCCTCACTACTCCACCTCTGCCCCGAGACATTTCCCAACTTTTTATTTATTTATTTATTTTTACCTCTGCTTCTCCCGGTTCGTGCTGTTGGCTTTGTTTTTTTTCTACCCAAAATGCACTACGCTCTACGTCACTTCCTGTCTTTGGTTCACCGGATAGTCCATTTGCATTTCCCACTGTAAGCGAATCACACCAGGGTTCACTTGCAAGTGAACCGAGACCCCCAGTTTTCCAGCGGACCAGGGTTCCCTCATTTGGTCCGCATCCGGGTTTGAATGAGCATTCACACCACTCCAAACAAACCGAACTATCCGTGGAAGCAGGCCAGGGTTCATTTAAAGCGGACCAAATAGCGCCAGTGTGAATGCGTCCTTAGAGCAGAGGACGAGATCAGCCACCATCTAACGGGGATGGTAAATTATTGTTATTACCATGTTAATGCCATAGTTATTGTTCATAAAATGCTGCCAACAAATGTGTTATATGTCACACTAGAGGCACATGCGATGCCTGTCACGCCTCTTTTTATTTCACAATGCCGGCATGCAGTCTATAATCACACACTGGAGCAGAATGAGGCTGCTGTTGTTTGGTTACTTGTTAAAATGCAGAGGCGGCGCGAAGAAGAGACTTTATTATGGCCACATAGTGCAGTTTCTGTGTAAAAAGGGCTATCGAGATGACCATTCACGCTCACATTCACACCTATGGGTGTAAAACCTTGCCTGCATGTCTTTGGACTGTGGGAAGAGGCCAGAGAACCCAGAGAAGAGAGCATGCAAACTCCACACAACAGGGCCCTAACCTGCCAGTGGGTTTGAACCTGGTGCTCTCTTGCTGTGAGGCAACAGTGCTAACCACGTGGTATAATTCATACTTCCTAAAAGAAAAATAGATAAAGATACATCATGCAGAGGTAACAATGATTTAATTTTAGCTGATGGTCAAATAAAGAACTGCATTAAACAAAATAGACATATTGGATACAAACAGACAGACAAAGTCCAACTCTAACGACAACCATGTCAGCATGATGGATGTCAAATATCGCTCTTGAAGTTTATGTCCTTTTTTTTTGTAAATCAATGCAGTCGATTTTAGGGGTGCAGTTATACAATTTTTTGTCTTATTTCTCTGCGTCAATGAGAACCTGAGGCTCCATAAAACATCTGTTCAGTTGTAATCAATCTGTGTTTTTGTACCATTTAAGTGCTATTAAATTAAATAAGCCAGATATGCTTTTCTTTTATACTTGAACCAGAGGGGAAAAGTCCACAATGAAAATGAAAAAATATGCTAATTTGCAATCTGTTTTAAATTACAATCTAATTTAGGAATTGGTTTTATCTGCCATTGTACTGAAGTACCAGTGGGGTCCTTGTGAAATTGATAAATCAGATTCACATGGTTTAAACACAGGACTGTGTGTGTGCTCGGTTGATAAATTGTCCCCCTGATGTTTTAAAGTGGAGCAGGCAATACAGATAAAATCATATCATCCATTTTCTGCTGTTTTATCTGGGGCCGGTTCGCAGGGGCAGCAGACATCTCTGTCTCTAGCAGCGTTTTCTAACTGCCCCTGAGGCGTTACCAAACCAGATGAGATATGTAATCTCTTTACCGTGTGCTGGGTCGACCTCAGGGTCTCCCTCTAATTGGAAGTACCAGGAAAACCTCAACACAGAGGCGTGCAAGAGCAGGAGATGCCTGAACCACCTCAACTGGCTTCTTTCAGTGCATTTCTGTCATGTAAGGATGCAGTAAATGTTCAGTGTATTTATAAAGGAAACTGTTAATGACTAAAACACCAACAGAAGAATATCTGTTTTAGGTTAATATAGTGAAATAAATACATCAGAAACACAAAATCAAAAATCAAAAACATCTGAATCAACCAGCTCTGATCATTTCATTCTAACACTGACAACAATGGGGCCTTCTCACCAGAGACATTTTGACGTGTCGCAGTCGAAGAATCACAGGTGTAAATAATGAAATTTATGACTGGATTCAGGCTCCTGGTTTAATGTGCGTGCTGGCTCACTGTCATGCTGTCATGACTAACGGGGACGCTTGAATAGAACTTTATTAGTAACAGTTTTTATTACCACCTGTGCTTCACTGTGACGAGTCAGAATGTCCGCTGTGGTCTGACGCATCCAGGAATAATAAAGACAGAGATATCGCTGCAAAGTGACACACACACACACACACACACACAGAGGAATGTAGCTGTCTGTTGTCAGAGAACAAAGCTCGACCTCTGTGTGTGTGTTGAGTCAGCAGGTGAATTAGTGCCGCTACGTCAACACACACACATGTTCAGCAGATTCACACACTGATGGTTAAAACATCACCGAGGATTGAATATATGGACTGTTACAGTAAATGTGTGTGTGTGTGTGTGTTTAGGTTTTGGACAGTGACCGGTTGGTGTTGCAGAAGATGAAGAAAGCTGCTAAAGCCAAATACACTGCTGGACAAGGTACCCACAAACACACACACACACACACACACACACACACACACACACACACGCGCGCGAGACTTCCTGTACTAACACCGCCTCTCTCCGTCAGAACATGTGACTCATCTGGAGCAGTACATTAATTCGATGGAGAAGCTGTCGGTCAACTGTCACTCAAACGGAGAGTCGGAGGTCGGCTCTGCTTTCTGTCGACTGGCAGACTTTTCTAAAGAGCTCCTCTCTCCCATGAAGAACCTGGTGAGTCAGCAGTGACAGCAGTGTGATGTCACAGAGGTCAGAGGTCACCAGTGTTTGGTAGCAACTAGTTACATGTGACGGAAATATATTATTAAATTGCAAAATAAATATAAATGTAATCAGTTACAGCCACTGAGAAAAATTATGTGATTCAATTTTATTATTATTTAATTCGCTAATCAAATAGTTGGTGATTACACAGGGGTTATAGTGGTTAGTGTATTGTGATTTTATGATGTTTAAAACTGTACATTTTTCATAACATTGTAGGCCGACATGTGAAAACCCCAGCTAGAGACGAGAGCTGAAAATTAGCAATGGCTATAAACTCTCTGTGCAACACATCAGTCTCATACTCTGTGCTGGAGCTATGTTAAATGGCATCATCCCTGTCCAACTAAATAAATAAATAAAGATTTAAAAAAAAAGTTAACATGTAGAATATAATGCTCAATGTATTGCACTGCATCTGTTTGCAGGAATGTCGTCTTTTGCCATATTTCAGGACAGAAAAGCTGCTGGGACAAATTTGAGTGCACGCTTTTGCACTTATGTTTTTAGGACTGTTCTGCTTTATCTCCCAGTATAATTAGTTAGAAATATGATCAAAAAGTAATTAAATGTAATAAGTTACATTACTTTGATGACATAACTTAGTAGTTGCATTTCTTATTACTATTTTAACAGGGTTACACTTGAGGTCACAACACCTGCACCTGATATTAGTCGCTGCCTCCAGTTTAGTCTGAAACCACGATGACTTTATTTTAACTGGTCCACTGGAAAAACATCCAATTTAAACTTAATGACTGGTGCTGGTGTTACCAAACATCCATTAATTAATTAACTAGATTAAACTAGTCCAACCCAAACTTCCATGAGAAACCCTTAAACCAAATCTAATTCGGTCTCAACTGGTCATTCCAAACTGCAACTGGGGAAACTTCTGATTAAAACCAATTGGATTTTAATTGTTGCGTTCAAAACATCCACTGGGGTAATGTTTGATTTAAAAAAAAGGGGGGTTTCTTAACTGGTTCATTCCAAACTATAGTAAAAAATTCTCTACTTAAAGACAAGGTTGCATTGTCTACTCTTTGTCTATTAAAATTCGAACCGAAAACCAACTAGCTCTTTACTGGTTCACTCCAATATCCAACGAAACCTCCTCCACAGCTGCCATAATTGAAGAACAATATCCTTCATGTTATCCCTCGTTATGCATCTTTTTTTTTTAAATTTTTGTCGACAGTGACAGTTATTTAATCGTATTTTTGTGTGTGTGTGTGTGTGTGCGCGTGTTGTCAGTTAAAGAGCATGCTCCACAACATCAACTTCTTCCTGGACTCCCTGGTGAAAGGAGACCTGAGGGAGGTGAAGGGGGTGAGCACTTTATCTTTACTTTCTGTCACATCACCTGGTCGGTACATGTAAACCCTCCTCAGGTCAGACTGGACGGACTGATAAACCTTAAAACACACTTTAGTTACAAACAAGAGTTATTACCATATGTTCTCTTTGTGGCCTCAGGATGGCGCTCTGTGTCAGAGAAATTAAAATCATGTTTCCTCCTCTGACTTGTCTCTTTGTAGGATCTGAAGAAGCCTTTTGACAGAGCATGGAGGGACTATGAGAGCAGATTGTGAGTCATGATCAAACTGGATTATCCATTTAAAAAAAATGATTACAGTAACTGTTAATGGATTATGATTGACAGGTTACAAACCGTGTGTGTGTGTGTGTGTGTGTGCGCAGTAAGCAGGTGGAGAAGGAGAAGAGGGAGTTGGCTCGTCAGTATGGGATGGTGAGGAGCGAGGTGAGCGGAGGAGAAATCGCAGAGGAGCTCGAGAAGGAGAGACGCTCCTTCCAACTGAGCATGTGTGAGGTCAGTGACTCCACCTCCATCTTTAACCCCACCTCCTCCTACTCCTCCACCTCCTGCTCCTTCACCTTTACCTCCTCAGTGTTCTTCTGCTTTCTCCTTCTTTGTCTTTTCCTTCTCCTCCTTCTCATTTTTCCTCTTCATCCCTTACTCCCATTTTCTCTCCTGTTCTTTCTCCTCATTTTTTCCCCCCTCTTTCTTTTTGTCTTCTTTCTTCTGCTTTCTCCTCCTCATTCTTCTTCCTTCACATTCTCCTCTTCTTCCTCTTTTCCCCTCCTCTTTTTCCTTCTTTTTAATTCTCCTCCTCCTCATTCTTCTTCCTTATTCTATCCTTATCCTCTACTTCTATTTCCCCTGTCTTCTCCTTCTGCTTTCCTCTTCCTCATCTTTTTCCTCTCCTTCTTTCTCCTCCTCGTCCTCCTCTTCCTCATTCTTCCTCCTTTTCATCCTCTTCTTTCCTCTTCTTTTTCCTATTTTCTTTTCCTTCTTCTTCTCCTTCCTCTTCCTGTCCCTTTCTTTTCCTTCTTCCCTTTTGATATCTTTGTCTATTTCCCTCTTCTTTCTTCCTCTTCTTTCCCCATCTATTTCATCTCTACTTCTTTCTCCTCCTCCTCAGTCTTCTTCCTTCTCATTCTCATCCTCATCTCATCTTCTTCTTCGTCTTCTTTCTCCTCTTCCTCCTTCTCTTTCTTCCCTCTTATCCTCTCCTCTCCACTTCTTTATCTTCTTCTTTGTCTTCCATCTCCTCCTGCTAATCTTCTATAAACTTCTCCACCTCCCCCCCCCAACTGAAACAAACCCATCACTAATATAAAACATGCTGCCCTCTCTCTGTCCAATAAATACACTCCTCTCCTTATTTCTCCCTCTCTGTCCAATATTTATTGGACTCTCCCTCTGTCTCTCTGTCCGTCTCTCTGTCAGTATTTGATTAAGGTGAACGAGATAAAAACAAAGAGAGGAGTCGACTTGCTGCAGAACCTCATCAAACACTACCACAGCCACAACAAGTAAGAACACACACACACACACAGAAACAAGCCCACATGCAGTAAACTGACTGTATTTACTGTATCTGTGTGTGTGTGTGTGTGTGTGTGTGTGTGTGTGTGTGTGTGTAGTTTCCTGCAGGAGTGTGTGTCCACCACTCAGAGGCTGAAGCAGTACATGGAGGAGCTGAATGGAGTCCTGACCACGGTATGATGACAGTTACTCTTCTACACCGTGACTGTAATGAACACTGCAGCCTGTAGGAGGTGCTAACAGACTGTTGGAGTTACAATTGGAGTCAAAATAGGTGGAAAACATTCATTCATTCATCTTCTAACCGCTTCATCCTCTTGAGGGTCGCGGGGGGGCTGGAGCCTATCCCAGCTGACATCGGGCGAGAGGCAGGGTACACCCTGGACAGGTCGCCAGACTATCGCAGGGCTGACACATAGAGACAAACAACCATTCACGCTCACATTCACACCTACGGACAATTTAGAGTTACCAATTAACCTAGTCCCCAATCTGCATGTCTTTGGACTGTGGGAGTGCCCGGAGAGAACCCACGCTGACACGGGGAGAACATGCAAACTCCACACAGAAGGGCTCCCACGTCCGGGATCAAACCGGCAACCCTCTTGCTGTGAGGCGAGAGTGCTAACCACCACACCACCGTGCCGCCCAGGTGGAAAACAATGTTAGCTTAATTTGATTAGTGATAATTTGACACAACCATTAAAGTTTTAGGGTGAACCACCAAATAATAATCAATTTTCAGATACAAAATGACTAGGAGAGAGACATCTGTTAGTGTTGTAATCAATATTTGATTTTCACTGATCGACTTTATAATGATCAGCACTAGTACTTTATTTTTTTTATTTTGTTGTTTCTTAATTTTTTTTTTTATTAATTAATTAATTAATTTTATCTTTTATTTTTTTGAGAGAGTATGTGGATTAACCCACCTATCTATGTTATACTTAATCATAAGTTACCAAGGGAGGGAGGAAGGGTGGATGGGGTGAATTGAATGTTATAAAAAAGAAAAAAGAAATAATACTGCTTTGTATGTACTTCATGACTGTCTGGCATTTGATAAATAAATAAATAAATAAAAAAAATTGATTTTCACAAAGATAACACAAACATAAAATAAAATGGGTACTATTAAAAAGTTAAGTAATAACAAACTCAGAATCTTCTGATAATTAAATCTATGATGAGAATTTGTCATTTGAACACTAAACTGTATAAATTGCATCTTAAGTACAGACCCACAACATTGATTGAACAACATTTAGTTAACGTGTAACACCTAATCATGTGTACATGATGCAAACAGTTGAAACATTGTGGAGCACAGTGTTAAACACAATACCAACAGTAACAAACCAGAACCACACAGAAAGCATAGAGAGGCTTCCAGTGGTAGAAAGTAACTTATTACTTAGTAACTTATTCAACGCATCATTAAAATATAAATCAAGAGTATAATATTTTTTACTCTGAAATGGGACATTCAGCATAATAATTACTTTTACTTTTTTAACTAAAATATATTTGGATAGTCTTGTGCTTTACTTTTACACTTCTTTAACAGTAGCTATGTTTACACTGTCGTTGTTTGCGGTCACGTGACTGTTATGACGCGCGAAATTCAAATGGCGACAGGAAGTGATTAATCCATGTAACTCCACTGCGTCAATTAGAAGTAGAGGAGAGTAAGTAACTACTTTAAAGGTTTAAATGGACCTGCAGGCGGCTGGTATCGTCACAAAATGGAAACTCGTGTTGGATGTGATCCGTATAAAACAAAGAGAAGCGATTTTTCCCACAACTTGACCGATTTCCTGGTGTGGACACGATCGTTACATCCTCGAAGTCCAGACCGCCGACCGTTACTGACGTTACACGGTGAAACGATGAAACCGCACAGGAGTCTGATGGACTATAATTGTTTTATGTGCGGCACGACTGAAACAGCTGCTGTCTTATTTTTGGCTGGGTGAGTAAATGAGCTCCAGTGTAACTGTATTTTATATTTAAACTCTGTACATGGATCCACGCTACTAGCTAACATTACAAGCTAATGTTACTAGCTAACGTTAGCTAACATTAGCTAACCACAGGTCTTGCCATACATTGTTAAAAACCTGGGTTGTGGATAAATACCAAAAACACAGAGAAGTTGTCACAGTACATTTGGCCGTTTACAAACAGTGCTTAGACACAAATATAAATTAAAAATAAATTAATTAAATGCATATGAACATTTTAAGCGCAAATGATTATTTGTTTTGTTGGTATGCTAATTACACTTTAATGTTTTCAAAGGAGATTATCAGAAAAGGTGACCTGTGAAATATTAGTCATACACTGTAATGAACTTAAAATATGAATTAAAATATATGTGTATATATATATATATATATTTGATGCACATGTAATGTTTGTGGGGAAATATACAAATGTGAATGTGTAGTATTATGTAAATACTTGGTCTGATATTACAATAATGGAGCATCATCAGGCGATCAGAGCAAAATTTAGGCCCAAACAGGAGGTTACTTAACAAATGTTATTCATGCATATTTTTCTGCATTCATTAAAAAGGCTTTCATAGACAACAATATTAAAAACTGTTAATTTACTAATGCATTGGCCAAATGACTTTTCATCCTCATTAATTATTGTTATAAAAAATATTCAGCTGTAAAACCTAAGTGTCCCAGTCCCAGCTTATAGTGGAGTATATATGAGAATATCCACATTGATTGATATTTATGTTGAACATGTAAAACAAAACAAAATAACAATACAAATGAGCAATAACCTATACATCAAACTCAATGAACAGATTCTCATAAGCATCAAAAAAATAGAATCTTACATGTTAAAAAAAGTATTTGAATATTGAATATCTATATTGAAATGTGACTGTTTTGGTTTGCATTGTTTTTATTTGCTTGCTCTGTAATAATCAGCTGCTCCCACCAATATTTAGTGCCATGAAATTGCTTTTATGTAAAAGTTATAGGAAAGATTCTGTTTTAGCTTTAGGTAGGTGTTTTGATTTCTGTCCGTGCTGGAGACAGCCACCATCAGAAAGCACGTCTTCAGACAAAAACATAATATATTTGAAGAGAATGAAGAGTTGTTTTCAACTGCCAAGACATTCATTAATATGTGCGTAGAAACAGCTTCATCACTTTCTCCATGATGAACCTGGAGGCAAATGTATTTCCTTTTATGGAGAAATTGGGGTGTGGCAGTTTGCTGATTGCAAGTTGCCTGCCCTCTCTCTGGACAGCACACCGATGTATGACCTCATATACAAAGAAGCTGTGTATTATATTAAAGATTTCAGTACTTCTTCCCCCACTAGAGGTGTTACTACACACTTATATCTGTCACATGAGCTGTCATGTGCCTGCAGGTGAAGCAGCGTCAGGAGGAGGAGAAGAAGCAGCTGGTGACTCTCAGAGATCAGCTGAGGCCGGTCGTCCACACAGAGCAGGTCAGAGGCACAAACACTGACACCAGCTAACATTATGACACTGTTCAACATGTTATTAATGTGTATGTGTTGTGTTAATGTGTTTGTGTGTAGGACTCTTTACCTAAGCAGGTGTACAGTATGCATCAGCTGCTGGGAGACAAACAGTACGGGACAGAAAGAACAGGATTCCTCTACAAGAAGAGTGATGGGTAAAAAAAATTAAATAAACACACATATGTACACACTGAACACTGACCGTCAGTATTAGCAGTAATAATACTGGTAGTATTATTAGCAGTCGGACTAAAACTGTGTCTGATTGTGTTTCAGGTTGAGGAAAATGTGGCAGAAGAGGAAATGTTCAGTTCACAACTGTTACCTGACCATCGCACACGCTACGGTGAGCTCACCTGTGTTTGTTTGTGTGTTTGTGTGATGAGCTGTAACCTCTGACCTTTAGCATTAAAGTTGTGATCCTTAAACTCTAACTGAAAACACACTTCATCATCTTCTCTGTCCCTTCCAGCCTAACAAACCTCCCACCAGACTCAACCTGCTCACCTGTCAGGTCAAACCCAGTGTGGAGGACAAGAAATGCTTCGACCTCATCTCTCGTAAGACACAGACACACACACACACACACACACACACACACAGGAATACAGGTTTACATATAGATATATACAGATATAAAATGATAAAATAATTTAGAAAATTACATAAAATACATTTCCCAAGTCCAGAGGGTATAAATGTGATGTGTATGTGCAAAACCAACAGTGCAGTCTCCAGATATTCCACATCAAAGTAACATACAGATGGAGTGCATCTGAAATATTGATCTATTTATGTAAATTGTTTTACATCAAATTATCTTGCATTATCTTCCATTATTTCCTGTCTAAATGGATGTGTTACTGGTGCTTTGATGTATCTTTAAAAAGTATAAAATTAATTCTTGAATCATTTTGTTAATAAGTAATTCATGAGCTATGGTTAATTGTCAATAGTAATTTGATTTTAGTAAATAAAAACAAACATTTCTGTTGTGATAAGAGGGATAACACATGTTATAGAAGGTGTGCTTTGAGATTTTGGCTTACCCTTTGGTGTGTCTTGGGCACAAAAAGTTTGAAAACCACTGCAAAATACAACATGGATGTTTGGTTAGTTTAGTTGCCAAAAATGTATCCACACCGACCAACCAATCAGAATCTAGAGTTCTCAGTGGTTGTAATATAAATGCACACAAGTATATGTGTTAATATGTCACTCAGTGTATATAACAGACACGTTTTCCTCCAGATAATCGTACCTACCACTTCCTGGCAGAGGACGAAGCTGAGTGTGTGGCGTGAGTCAAAAATAAACTTTGTTTTGACGAGCTGTAGATAAATTCTGATATCTGGTATCATCCTGTATTTATGTTGATTTGAAAAGGTGAAGTATCAAACTGTGTGTGTGTGTGTGTGTGTGTGTGTTCAGCTGGATCTCGGTGCTCAGTAACAGTAAGCAGGAGGCTCTGAACGTGGCTCTGGACGGAGGGAGGAAAGGAGGAGGAGGAATTGGGGAGAGCAGCGTGGAGGATCTGACCCGGGCCATCACTGATGACATCAGACGGATGCCGGGAAACAACAGCTGCTGTGACTGCGGAGCTCCAGGTAGTCAGTCAATTAATCAATCAGTGCATGTTTATTCAACCAGGTTGTGCCATTGGGATGAAAATATTCACAGTCAGACAAACAGGCAACAAATACAAGGATCCAGTTGTAACATACACCATACAACTGTCAGAAAACAAGTCCACAACCATTTTCCTTTGTTCCGGAGTATAAGTACTTTGTTTGTTTGTTTGTTTTTTTAACTATGAAACTAAACCTGGTAAACCCACACATATTTAGGTTTTGGACAGTTGGTCTATCAAGTTAATCAAGCAAATAACTGGAAGATTATTTGATAATTAAAATAAATTGAAAAAAAAATCGTTAGTTGCAACTTTAATTCTTTCTCAATGCTACTGTCAGTGAAACTCATCTAATGTGACAGTAACCTTTTAATTCTCTGTCTTTAGATCCTGGATGGCTCTCGACCAACCTGGGCATCCTGACCTGTATCGAGTGTTCGGGGATCCACAGGGAGATGGGAGTCCACGTCTCCAGGATCCAGTCTCTGAGCCTGGACAGTCTGGGGACCTCTGACCTGCTGGTAGGCCTGAGGTCAAACCTCACTTATAAAATCAGTTTTCTGAACATCTTCATCTTCAACTTTTACTGTCCTGTCGTAACATAAGCAAAGCTCTGTGATTGGATGTTTCTCACTGAAATGCACCCTGGGAGTCATAGTTTACATCTCCTTTTATGCTTTTATGTCCACAGTCTTTTACCTTTGAGTCTTCATCAAAGAACAAACTTGATTTCAGACCTGTCTCTGTTTTTCTGTTGTGTGTGCGAATGAGCAGGAAGTGAGACAGTTCTGTCTTTGAGTACCTTGAAAGGTGCTTGATAAATAAAATGTAGTATTATTATTGTTGTTGTTGTTATTATTACTATTATTATTTTCTCCCAGCTGGCGAGGAATGTCGGTAACTCTGGTTTTAACGAAATACTGGAGGCGAACCTGCTGAGTCCGTCACTGAAGCCGTCCCAACACAGCCACATGTAAGACACACACACACACACACACACACACACACACACACAGGTGTTTGTTATTCCAGTGAAAATATATCACCTTTAATAAATGTCATGCTGTGTGTGTGTGTGTGTGTGTGTGTGTGTGCAGGGGAGAGCGTAAAGACTTCATCGTGTCAAAGTATCAGGACGTTCATTTTGTGAGGCGGAGCCACAGCTCGAATGCAGCGCTGCGACTCGGCCTGCAGGAGGCGACCAAGAACTGCGACATCTACAGTCTGATCCAGCTGTACGCTCAGAGGGCGGAGCTGAGCCAGCCGCTGCACATACACATACAGGTACACGCACACGCACACACACACACACACACACACACACACACAGTTATTTACATGAAAAGCTGTGGATGTACACACATATACAGGTACACACAGGAGTGCACACATACAGGTATACACACATACAGGTACACGCTCATGTACAAGTACACACATGTACACACATACAAAGGTACACACAGGTATGCACAATTACAGGTACGTACACATACAGTTTTATACACGAAAAGCTGCACACACACACAGGCACAGGTTTACACACACTATTATACAAATTAAGACACACCATTAAAAAAACATGTAAACTCCAATAAAAACATACACACACATTTAGCACTTTGTTTCCATGCCAACAGGAGAGGGGGGAGACAGCGCTTCATCTAGCCGTCCTATTGGCTGACAGAACGTCGCTGCACATCCTGGATTTCTTAGCTCAGAACTGGTCAGTGTGCTCCAACGACGTTTATGAGTGACATCATCTCAGTGTGTGTTGATGTGTTCACCTGCGTGTTAATGTGTTCACCTGCGTGTGTGTATGTTTTTGTCTTTAGCTCCAATGTGGACGTGCAGACGTCATCAGGAAACACAGCGCTGCACTACAGCTGTCTGCACAACAAGAGCGACTGTGTGAGACTGCTGCTGAGAGCCAGGGCCAACATACACATCAGTAATGCACACACACACACACACACACACACACACACACACACACACACATTTGTACTCTGTACTCTGTAGGACCCATGAACATAATTCGTGAAGTGAAGATGTCCTGAGACAGTGAGGACATTTTTTTTTTTTTTTTTTTTTTTTTTTAAGTGAGGACTTTTGTTTTTAAGTGAGGACATTTTTGTTTGTTTGTTTTTAAGTGAGGACATTTTTGTTTGTTTGTTTTTAAAGTGAGGACATTTTTTTTTAAAAGTGAGGACATTTAAAAAAAAGTAAGGACTTTTTTTTAAGGGAAGACATTTTTTTAAAGTGAGGATTTTTTTTTTTTAAGTGAGGACATTTTAAAAAAAAAAGTGAGGACTTTTTTTTTAAAGTGAGGACATTTTTGTTTGTTTTTAAAAGTGAGGACATTTTCTTAAAAAAGTGAGGACATTTAAAAAAAAAGTGAAGACTTTTTAAAGTGAGGATTTTTTTAAAAAGTGAGGACATTTAAAAAAAGAAAAAAGTGAGGACTTTTTTTAAAAAAGTGAGGACATTTTTATGGAGTAAGGACATTATGTTAAAAGTGAGGACTTTTTTTTGAAGTGAGGACTTTTTTTTTAAAGTGAGGACTTTTTTTTTAAAGTGAGGACTTTTTTTTTAAAGTGAACACATTTTTATGAAGTAAGGACATTATGTTAAAAGTGAGGACATTTTTTAAAATTACAGACTTTTATTTTGGAAAGTGGGTGTTTTTGGAAAATGAGGACACTTTTAGAAAGTGGAGACATGTTTGTAAAGTGAAGATATTTTTGGAAAATTAATTAAAAAAAATGAGGATGTTCTTGGAAATTCAGACTTTTGTGGAAAAGTGAGGAAATTATTAAGTTGAGGGTCGTAACTTTCCAACTTGTCCTCACATACGTAGATTTACATGCGCACTTATGTTGTTGATGATTTTGACGGCCGAGAACATCTCCGTAACATTTTTCTCGTTTGTGCGTGAACAGAGAACGAGTTAGGAGAGACCGCTCTGGACGTGAGCCGCAGGTTGAAGTACGGCCACTGTGAGGCGCTGGTGAGGTCATCGCTCTGATCACACGTCTCCACGTGACTGTTGGTTTCAGCGTTAAACTCACTGTTACTGCCTCCTGTTTGTGCAGCTGCTGCAGGCCCAGTCCAACCAGTTTGACCATCACGTCCACGTGGAGTACGAGTGGAGGCTTCGCCATGACGATCTCTACGACAGTGATGATGACTTCGACGAAAAGGTAACCATGGCAACTGAAAGCCTGCTATTAATGTGTTTTATTCCTTCTTTGTCATTTTCATTTAGTAGTATGACTCTCTAACTCCTCCTCCTCTGTTTCAGAATGGTCCAGTGAAGAAGGAGCGCTCCTTCTCGTCCACCTCCTTCACTTCCTCCTTCTCCTTCTCATCCCGTCCCTTCACCTTCAATCAGTCCGCCTCCTCCATCAGCACCCCGCCCTCTTCTGGAGTAGCTGGAGGAGGTCTGCTCAGTGTGGGGAGGAGGCTCGCCATGGCCATGGAGCTCCACAGCCGGCCCTCTGGCTGCGCCTCCAGCCCTCCTCCTCCTCCTCCGTCCTCCCCAGCACCTCCGCTGCCCCCAAGGGTCAAAGGTCAGCTCAGATACTGATGGAAGAATCTATTTCATTCTTTTACTAAAAAACAAACCTTAAACTTCCATCTCTGCTTTCTGTCGTCCTCCAGCTCCCACTGTTCCTCCGCCCCCACCTCCCGCTGGGGGGGAGGGAGGTGGGGAGGAAGAAGACGAAGACGGGGAGGTCTTCATGTCCCTGACAGGAAACAGAAAGTTGACGCCTCCTCCTCCCATCGCCGTCCGACACAAGAGGAGCTGCTCCGAGTCCAACACACATGGTAACATCTGAGAGACACGCTGCAATTAATGTGTCCAAGTGACACTGTGTAATTAACTTTGTGTGTGTGTGTGTGTGTGTGTGTGTGTGTGTGTGTGTGTAGATTACGGGTTGCCAACCAGTCCCAGGATCTACAGCGGTCCAGACTCCTCCTTTAAGAAGTGTGTGTGAGTATCTGAGACACACTGAATTTTAACATAAATTTATATTTAATTACTATTAACAACTCCAGAGTAACGAGGCGCCTGATTGGCTCTACAGTGGAATGATGTCATGCCGGCCCCGACACCTGACAGTCTGGATTTTTTATTTTTAATGCAAAAGTTTAAATACCAGGGCTGCACCCGACTCAGAATTAAGTCAGTCGAATCAGATTTGGCCGTTTAATATGAATATTTGACTATTAGTTCCTTTTTTTCCAAGTAGAGTTTGAGAGTATGAACAGAGTCCATGAGGGTGACAGCAACATTTACGTAATCTAGAGAATATGCTAATGACGGGTCAGATATGTGCAACAATTTTTGCAAACACTAGACATCAAACAAAAGCCAGAGACTGTCGCATTTATTTGCTGTGTTCTGTAAACTTACCACTTCTAAGCAGAAGGCAGAAGATGATGTTACCTCAGAGCCTCCTCTAGGCAGCTGCCCCCCTCTCATTCAGACTCACTGGTTCTGGGTCCACAGCTGCCTGTAGAGAGAGCTGCCAGAGAGCAGCGTGAAAGTGAGGAGCACTCACTCTGCAGCTGTTTCTGGCGAAGGAAATGTTCAGAGAAACAAAACAAAAACCTGACAGCTCGGTCTCAGTCCGACTGATGATTGAATCTTCGACCTTTACGGGCCAGCCTTATTAAATACCATCTACCATAAAACTTGAATTAGTAGTCCATGTACTGCAGCCAGCCACCAGGGGGCGATCAAGATGCTTTGGTTTCACTTTTTGGAAGCTGTCATGTTGTCCATCTTTTTAGCTTATCAGTTTCATTTAAAGAACTTAATCCTGTAAAACCTTCCAAACTTGACAGAAACCTTTTTGGTGGGTTCATCTTTACCAAGTCTTGTTTTTTTTTGTCCAAATTTTGTTCAAACTCACAGAGCTTTATTTTGAATTTAGGTCAGATCCCAAAATGTCCAAAGATACAAATATGTCTGGCTGAGTTTTGGTCAAATGTGTCTAAAGTGATGCAGCAGATTGAAATATTTCCATTTAGTAGAAAGGGTGATCCATTAAAACACAAGAGTCTTAGATATTTAATTGAGTGGAAACAGAGAAATCAGAGAACTTTAATGTTTGGACAACATGATACGGCAAATGTTGTTTCACAAATTTAAAAGAACAGAGGAGGATATTTAAGGTTAAATTAGGGGGGATGTTTCATCAGTTTGTACTGAAGCATGAATAAGCTGAAACAGCTCTTTGTCAGCTGAACTGAGAGACTGTGCTGAGCTCTGGTGGACTGAAGCTGAATTACAGGTCATAAATCTGTCTCCTTCTCTCTGTCTGTCTCTGTCTCTCCAGCCCGGCGTCTCCTCTCAGCTCACTGACTGAACAACCAGAAAGAGGTGCGTCCTGTCCAGAAACGTCCGTGTCTTTATCAGTCTGGAGTCTGATGAATCTGTCATGTGTACCAGCGATAAATGATCACAGCTCACTGGAGCTTTAACCAGAGGAGGAGGAACAGCTGGAGGCCGATAAAATTAGATTGTAAATTTTAGTTTTTAGTCCAATACGTTAAACAGATGAGTTTATATTTTCATCTGGGATGTCACTGTGCTTTGTTTGCTGTAGTTTTTAATCAAGAGAAAATTAATTGCAAACTAATTTGGTAATCCATCAGTTGTTGATTATTTAATGATTCAAGCTTCTCCAGTGTGACATTTTCCCGGTCTTACATTTTACTGAACAGACAAAAGGAATGTGATGACATTGCCTTGAACGTTGGTGATACGTTATGAACATCTTTTCCGGCAAATAAATCATTGACTTAATTGAGGTTCTTGCAGATTAATTAATAATGGAAATTTTCTTTAGCTGCCCTACTTTATTTCAGAAGTGCAAGTTACATTTCCAGCTGCATATTCTGCTTTTTTTTTTTTTTGCATTTCTACAATATTCTTAATATTCTGTTCCCTTTCTACCTAATTTATAGCAAAAATATGTATATTGCTTCACATATATTCTAGAAAAAAATACCTAAAATTTTTAAAAATCTAAAGTGTCTAAGGTATTACCAGTAGACTGAAAGAAATAAATCTCGTTCTTCACCTTTTTTGAAATAATATTCTTTAAAATACCCTGACATCAAAATATCTACATTATTTCTCTCTCTTTCTCTGAGGTTTTCGGAGGGCAGAAAGTGATGATAGCTCCTCCCACTTCCTACACTCTGCAAAGAAAGCCCCGCCCAACGGGTCTCCCACCAGTCAGCGCTCTCAGAGCTTTGAGCATGACAGCAGACGCCCTGCCCCCCAGCCGCTTCCACGCAGATCATTGGTGAGATCTTCAAAAACCTTTAATCCCTAACGACCATCTAGAACAGTCTTTGCAGCCACCTTGTCACATTTTCTTCATCAGTGAGCATTTCTTCTGAAGCGAAACCCTTTTCTAATAATTATTTATTATTCATATTAGTAGTAGTAGAATCATTCTCAGTGTTATTTGCTTCCATCCACCAGCCTCGGGGTGCGACGAGTCGTCGGGTTGAGGCGCTGTACGACTGCCAGGCTGACCACCACGATGAGCTGAGCTTCTCTGAGGGACAGGTGCTGGTGGTCCTGGGACAGGAGGACAGTGATTGGTGGGTACGTATCATCGTCCTGCACTCTGATTTGGTGCTCCCACTGGAGTGGATTATTGTTCAGTCTATTAACAGGTAAACAGTGTTTTTATCTCTCGCTTTGTGATAGGCTATAAACTATACACAACAAAGACAGCAACAGCTGTTGCCTCACAACACTTAGAGGACATAGAAATATATTAAAAATACTTTGGGTAAGAATGCCACGCTTGTAACTGTCACTTCAGCCGTTCACAGTATTTGTTCCTCCTCCACTGTGACTGAAGTGCAGAACAACAACTAAAATGGAGGAGAAATGATATACTGTATACGTACTATGTTTCCTCTCATGAACCCACACCTTTCCCTGCGTGCATCACCCTTCCCCTTACCCAAAGAAAATACTCTACCTTCTACTGATGTGTTTACTTTTGCGGATACACTGTATCATAGCAACAAGATGCAACCAAAATTTCTCAGATGAAAAAAACATTGCACCTCCAAAGCGCTTCAGGTGCTCCCAGTTTGCTGTCTTCTGAGGAGCACCTGGGGCCATATTCACAAACATTCTGAGACTACTCTCACAGAGCTCCTAACGTAGCCTAAAAACTTTATTAAGGAGTCCTAGTGTAGGAGTGATTCAGGGAAGTTCTCAGAGAAACTTTGAGCAAAGAAGGAACAGAAACTTTTATCTGAGTGAGTAGGTGTGGTTGACCCTGTTGTTAGACATGATGCATTCTCTTAACAGATGTGATTGGTTGTCACAGACGCCCCCTTGTGAGCCTTAACTTTAAGGGGAAATTCTAAGAAAACATCACAATCGTTTGCACAAGGAAGCTTTGTGAATACGGCCCCTGGCATTTTCAGCTGTGTAAAAAAAAAACAAAACAAAACAAAACAAAACGCTTTGGTGGACATGGGGCCAAAGGCTGATACACGTCTTGTAAGAAAAAGAAAAATCTAAATTTGGTGCCAAAGTTTACATAGTTGTGTGGAGTCTATGATCAAGTTTCTGTTAATGTTCAGTGGATGTATAAATGTAAATCAAGTGTGTGTTTGTGTGTGCAGCACGGTTACATCGAGGATGAACCGGACCAGAGAGGTTTGTTTCCGTCCTCCTTCGTCCAGCTGCTTTTAGACTGACATGAACCTGGATCAAGCCAGACCAGGACCAGTGCAGACCCCAGACCAGTACAGATCCAGACCACATCAGTCAGCCTGGAGAACCAGAACCTGGGGCTCAGGAGAACCGACCAGATCAGTACTGAGCAGCAGAATCTGACTCCAGGTCAAACTTTCAGGTTCCTGTTTCTCTCCACCTCCCAGGACTGGACTGATCCATCAGCCCTGGCATCTATAGCAACTGGTGTTTCTTATGCCTTCTGTTACCATGGAAACGTCACAGATGACCTTTCAGTGAAGAATCTGTACTGGACTAGATCTTTATGTAGCTCGGGTCTCGTGACAACGTTGCCACAGAGACTGCCTCGCACAAACCCGATAAGCAACAACTCAAGTCTGATGTTGACGATACTTTTATTTATTTATTTATTTTTAAATACAAAATATTTTATTAAGCGCACAGATGCTTCACTTCAAAATAAAACAACCCACTGGACTTTTATTTTGAAACTGAAGTGAACAACTTTTTTCTGTTTTTATTTATTGTAGCGTATTTATTGTAATTGATCTGGTGCCGCTTCTGTCCCATGACAGGCTCCGCCTCCTCAGGCGGGGCTTACAAGGTCCAACAAATGACCAGAGCACAAAGGACTGTGGGATACTGAAGACCAAAGAATAAAAAGGTGGATGCTAGAACATAGACACCGAATGGGTCACTGAGTGAAACTGGCATACTGCGCGAGCGTCAACGCTTCTGTTAACAGCTAGCTATTTTAAGCTAGTAGTTACTTCAAAGGTGAATCCCTGTGCATAACAAATTCTTATGTAGATTATTGCTGCGTTTGACATCATATTTATTCACTACATTGTGTTGTACCTGGGTTTAAATAACTGTTAAATCATGTCGACGCTTGTACAGTATGCCCATGTTGACAATCGGTGACTAGATTCTAGCATCTACCCGATAAATACCAGTCGTCGGCTCTAAATTCGAGTAACGTCTGAGGAGGCAGAGCCTGAAATAGGACACAGCTGACGCTTCCAGCTGCCTTCGATGTCCCAAGATATCACAATGCCTCAGTGAGTACAGCAGTGTATTGCTGCCACTTTTACTAAAATAAATCTGCTCAGTTTAGTTAAAAACAGGACAGTTTCTCAATTTAAAATTTTTTTTCTTTAATAACATTTTTGTTAACACTACATACAAAATCTATCATTCTAATTTGTTACATCTCATGATAGATAAAGAAATGTATTTGTGGTAATAAAAATATGTTTCTTCCTGAAGCAGAATAATTTGGTATCTAGTGATTAAAAAAACCAAAACATAATTGACCCTTTGCAAAGTCCCGCCCCTGGACACAGACTGGCCAATCATAACGTAGCATTGGGCCAGCTCAGACCAGGGACGTCAACAACACAGCTGTGGTCCATTGACTCTGATGTAATCGTTGCAGATTTCCTTCATTTTCAGGCTGGTTTTGTGGATTTGGAGCTAAATGTTATTGTGTATTAATGATACTCGTTACCTGGAGAGGTTGGAAAAAGATACACGTTTCTTCTCTGTTCCAAAACCAAAATCAAACCCTGAAAAGTGTAGGGTTAGCTAGCTAGCTACTGAAGATATAGCCTACTGAATGTATACACATGCTGCTTTTGCTTTTTAATGGTTATAACAGTGAAACAAAGACTGACCGATCCTTCAAACACAGACTGTAGACCCCTCTGTCTGCTTCTCTCTGGAATCACTGTTTCATTTATCCAAAAATATGAGAATATTTCTTGAAGGAGTGCAGTTAGTTTCACTGTGTGACCATCACAAAGGGGCGGGGCTTAGTGAAAGGTCAATTACATGACTGATACATCTTAAACTGGAAACTGAGATGAATGTTTTTATCATGATGGCAGCAATACACTGACGAAAAGGAACTTTTACTGACGTCAAATTTTTGAGCAAAACCTTTCCCATCTGGGTTTGATTGTGTCGACATTTACCTCCAGAGTTTGATAGGAAAAAAAACACTTTAAATTTTGTTTCATATTTTTTATTTCATTCAAAGTGACAGCGCTGGGTTCATGTTGTTTTGAAATATCACAGTGCTTCTGTCTGTTTGGTAGCTATGAATGAATGAATGAATTGATGATCAGCAGTTCGCTTGTTTGATAAAATAGAAAGAAATGTCAGTTCAACAGAGTCACAGTTAAAGAACGATGAGCTGAATTAAAGCTATGGTAACACATCATACATCATGATTGGTTGATTTAATCTGCACTTTCCTGCATTCCTGATGGAAGTCATTTCCAGACTGCACGGAACCTAAAAAGCACAACTTTGGATTTATACTCATAACACACTTTGAGTAAATCTTTTTACTATAACTTAGTCTGCGAAATCTAAAAACCTTTCATCCGGATGTCAAGTCCAGCTCAGGACTCTGGAGGGCTGCTGCTCTGTCATTTAGTGGCTGAATGTTCCTCGTAAAGTGGATAATGTCCCAGTTTATCAGCAGGAATTTTTTCCCGGAGAAGCCAACAAAGTGTTAAATCTCAGCAAGAAACTATAAAAACAAGCAGCAGATGTTTCAGATTAAACCTCAGCTTCAGACGACTCCACAGTCGAGTTTTAAGAGACCATTAGCTTGTGCAGACAAACCGGGTTAAAGTCTGAACTGCAGCTGAGTTAACGACACAGCAACAGCCTCCACATGATAATTCAGCATTTGGGATTATTTATAAGAGGTCTCAGTCTACTTTAAAAGAAGTGTTGGATCATCTTTAGACTCTCTTTTCCAACAGCTACGTCCAAAAAATTTTGTCACAACAAAGACAGATTTGTTGGATGGAGCTGAGGGACGCTCAGCCAGGAGTCTGTGATGGCAGGCGTTTCTCTCCTGTGAGGAACGACTACGAGCACTATGAGCACTTCATGTGACCTAGTTCTTTTCTAGCATATCCTGGCCTTTAGATGTTGCACCAGCAGGTTTGTTTGAAGCAGACCGACCTCTTTACAGAGCGATTTCACACTGGCAAGTTTGGCCTGAATCAAGGAGCTTTAAAAGAGAGATGATGATGTCATATTGCATCATATCATTAGGGTGCAACACATTTAGTGAAATCTGGTCTGCACCTGAGAAAAGGCTCAACAGCTAACGCACTAACACAGAACCTGGTGATGATTGATTCGTTTATCGGAGATGTCCACAGTTGGCCTCACATCAAAATGTATTTAATACGAAAATTTAATTCTGCAGTTACTGAAAAGGTCCTTCATTAATGTCAAAAACAAATGTTTTCTATTTGAAAATGCTCTATTTCAGTGGTTCATAACTGGTGTGTCACAGTCCAAAAGTGGGTCACAGGTCCATTCTGAATAGACCGCAAGTGACTCGCAAACAAGTTTGTCAAAAGCACACACATTTTTAGGCACAGTGAATTTCCTGCACAGAGGTTTTATTATAAAGTGCCATTTCGTGCTGTAAAATGAATGACTCACAGACAGCTACTTGACAGAGACCACAAACTAGCTTGATGACATGGCCAAATGCAAGTATGACACTGAATATATTAAACTGTGTGGACCTGGAACTAATGACTAAAATAAAATCTGGACCCTGTGGCTGGACCATTTGGAAACCACTGCTCTATTTTCAGTCAATTTAAGCATACCCAAAAACTTCTGTCAGGTGGAGTGCACCCAAGAGGGCTAAAAAAGAGCGCACACAAAGAGCAACTACACTTTATTTCTAGTGCCGTCGGCTGTAAACCTCCAATATCCCGGCTCAAGCTACATTGCTCATGTGATATATCTTGTAGCTCCCATGAGGTCAAAGATCGTGTCCCCACCTTCATCCAGTAGCCTTGGCATGAACCTGGAAACAGAGCGCAAAAATTTGGTATCGTCAAAAGTTTTCTCATCTCGATCCCAAACCCGATTCGACCTGAAGGTAGTAGCTTTAGTATAGTATCGAACATCTCTACTGGAAACTTCGAGTCCATGTTTGTGGTATTATTGGCAAAAAAACAAGCACAATCATAAAGCTAAAGATTGATGCGCTATTGCCAAACAAAACAGTGAGCAACTAAAAGCAGAGCACCGAGGTTAGAGAGCTAATATATACCTGGTTTTAGCAATTTGAACACATAGACAAGCAACTGCAATACCAATGACTTTGTCCATGTACTTTGAGTGTACATGGAAGATTAAAAACTATATCCACAAGAGGGCAGATAAGTTAATATAAAGTTATGTAGTAAAGTTAACTAATTTTCAGTAAGATTGTGGATGTTTAAACCATAAATCTGGAACTTTTCGCTTCCAAAAGCAATAACCTTAGCTGACATTACCGACAACGAAACATCACTGAAATACAAGTTGCTGCTTAGTAAAGCAACAAGTAAAGCAGATAAATCAGCTTCTGAAGTACAGATCATTTAAGGCAGAACATTCTGAGCTACAGTGCAAAATATCCTTTTTGATAATTTCTGATTTTGCATGAGGTACATATCTGTGTTAATTTTGAAATAAAATGATAAAAAAATATTCATTGATGACCTTTTTACACAACAAAAATTAAGCAAAATCAATTAAATAGCAACCTCTGAAAGCAAATACTATGATATGTATTACAATTTCTGGCAACGCAAGTAACTGTTACAATGTGCTGTTAAGGCCAAATGAAGATTTCATCATCTTCCATCCATGTATCCATGAGCAGGCCAAAATTTAGGATCGGATTTGTACCCTGATGTTACTCTTCAAAACACAGGGGGTAGACAAAACAAACAGTTAAAAAAAAAAAAAAGAAACTAAGTAAGCTATCTCAGAGTGACATCAAACTCCGATTCAGACTCACTCTTGCTCAGTGTGAAAATGTCCTGAAACTCCTGACGGTGTGAACGAAGCCACGAACATTCAGACGACTGTGACTGACAACCATTAACAGTTTTTGTACATTCACAGTACACAGCCCTCTGCACGCTGCCCTCTCCCTTTAACAGGAAGTCCATCCGGCAGCTGACCGACTCCTGTGCTTCCTGCTAGACTGGTCAGTAACTCTTCATTCTTCTGGTTGGTTATTTTTGGTAGGACTTACATTGCACTACATCTTTCTCACTCATCCATGCACCGCACACTGGGTGGTGTTACCATGATTGTTTGACTTTGTTCTTGTTACGTTTTGTTTAATAAATCTTTAGTTACAAGTTGTGCACTGTCTCCTCCTCTTTGTCGCTCGCATCAACTGAGCTGAGTCAGGGGAGCTGCATCACATCCGTCCCGAGGTTCAACAGTCTGCAGCTTTATTCTGTAAGTCACATCTTCCTTAGCTGTTGTAGAGTTTAACTCATAGAAACAGAATGAGTAGAATGTACGTTAAACTGTTTGCTGTGGTCATTTGACAAATACAGAAGAAAATGGCGACTTGTTGGTTGTTATGGTGACACACGTCAAAATGTGTCACAGTTTGAGAATGCCTATTTTTACCCTTGGTTTTTCCTATTAAACAGAAAAATACAACTGTGCACCAATCCAAGATTCTCTCTTTTACCGAACTGACATTAACGTTAGCTTAATTGCTTTTTTACGTCATGGTAAAGGGAACTGCATTCGAACTCGGCAGGAACAAAATAAAACTCACCCAAACTGTCTTTGCTAGAATTGTTAGTAATACGGTTAGTTTGTCGACTGTTCCAACAATTGGCAACTTCGGTTTGATCGACCACGTTAGCTAATCTGTGTACTGTTTGTCCCCGCAGTCTTTTTTACCTCATGGTAAAGCGAACTGCATTTGAACTTGACAAGCACAAAATAAAACTCACCCAAACTGTCTTTGCTAGAATTGTTAGTCATAAAAGTTAGTTTGTAAACTGTTCCAACAATTAGCAACTTTGGTTTGATCGACCACGTTGGCTAATCTGCGTACTGTTTGTCCCCGCAGTCTCTCCTCCCATCCATTAAGCAGCGGTTCTCACTCGTTCTTTGGAGGCAGCTACACTAAAGCGACATTGTGTTTCAACAAACATGCAATTAATAGCAGAAAAAGAACAATGGAAATATGGTACTGTTTTAAAATAACGGACTGATTATTTGAAAACGTCCACCCACCACATGTTTGGTTGTTATCGCAAAACCTCCCCTCAGTCAGTTAAGGACTTGATGCACGTCGGTTTGTTTATGTTTAAGTTTACACAAGTGCGTTTAACTGCAGCTGAAGCAGCTACGTGACCCACCCACTAGCAGCATGACTCACCGACCATACCTGCACGTCAGTCCACGATCAGCCTCCCTTGCTCTTGGCCTGGAAGCAGAAGCCCCGACAAAAATGCTAAGTTGGCGATCAGCTAGCTATTAGGGTTGCAGCGATATACCGGTTTTAAGGTATACTGTGATATAAATGGTGACCGTCATCGTACTGTGTACATTTGCTCACCTACGATATTGGAAAAAAGAAGTGGAACTGGACGGAGAATCTCACCTTTAGTTTGGTTATTTTAACAGGGAAGACTTTTTACACAAACTTCAATTAACAAATAATGTAAATTAATATAATATCATATCATATATAAATTCCGTGATACGGTGAAACTGCAGTATTTTCAGAGGAAATGTCATACCGCTGCAACCCTACTAGCTATTAAGTGTTAGGTTAAAATAGAAGTGGTTAAGGGTAGGGTGAGGGTAACGGGAACAGTAACGTGTCGTCCGTCTTCATGTGTTATTATTACTACATATGGCCACAAATTTGTTAACTACACTGTAGCATTGTAGGTTCAGATAACCATTACGATGGTGAGATTGTCTTGTGCTAGTGGTGGGCGTGGCTTAAAGGGGCGTGTCGTGTGCAGTACAAATGGAATGTGTCTGCAGCTATACGTGTCTCAGTTTATACGGAAGTTAGCGCCCTACAACAGTTGAAACAGCAACAGTACACATAAAAACTACCACCGCTCTGACCATCCAGCTTTGTTGATTTGAATGGGAATGTCCCCTTTACTCACTTTGTTTCTGTAGTTTAACTTTACTGCTGACCATTAACTTCAAGCTGAAAAACTTTGTCCTTTGAAACATATTTAACTCCTGTTTTGGACCGTCAGTGACATCAGCTGAAAACCTTTAGACTGTTGAATCATCGTGGACAACATGGCGAAGCTCAAACACAGGCTGAGAACCTCACACAAGCTCCTCCTCCAGCTCCATATATGGTCGAGACAGGAAGTATCATTGGCTTACATTCCAGAAATGTTGACGTGAGAGAAAACTTCAAGACTCCGTTGTCCCGTTTCCAGTTCAAGTCTGTCAGGACAGAGAATTCCTCCAGATCAGGACGGTTGCCGTTAAGATACAGTTAGAATAAATGGATGGATTATAAATGATATAAAATATAAAAGTAACATTGTTGGACACAGAAGCGACAATGTGGCAACACTTGGTGCCATTTCTTCTTCAGGGCAAAGTGCTTTGATAAAAAAAAGAGGTTATCCCTGTATAACGTCTATAAAATCCAATAGAAAAGATAGAAAAAGTCTGTGGTTGTTTCCCGCTCAGAGCAAAACTCATGTGGTCGATCCTCGCAGTCGGAGACGGCAGGACAGTCTGTCTGAACAGTGGAGGGTCCCGAAAAGCAGTTGAGCCAGAACTCATTTAAACCAGCAGGAGTCTGTAGGTGGAGGTGGTGGATTCAGCCCCTCCTATCCCCAAAGGCTCTGTCCACAGGTAATCCAGGTTTGTAAAAATGTTGCTGCCCAATTGCAGCTGCAGTCCAACATACCTGGACGTCTGACTCAAGCCAGGCGTGTAATGATTGACGTGCAAGAATACCAGGTCTGATTCCTGTCCAAATCAGGCTGAAACAAACCATCATACATAGACGTGGCTTTAATTTGAGGACAGCTGCGTGTGCTGCCATCAGCCGCAATCAACCAGACTCAGCTGGATACCAGACGAGATGTAGCTGGTTCTTGGGCTCAAGAATTAAGTGGTGAATGATCTGCTGGTCTGTCAGCAGATCGGTCAATCAGTCCTTCAGTCAGTAGGTCAGTCAGCACGTCTGTAAGTCTGTTTATAAGTCAGTCGGTAGATCGTCAGGTGTGTGGGTCAGTGGTTGTGTCACAGGTGCAGTGTGATCTTTCCCTCCTTGGCGAGCTGATGGATGATCTCCGTTTCGAAGTCAGCGCTGTGCACGCCGGTCTTCCTAAAGGCTCCAGCGTAGCGGTTCTCCTCCCAGTAGTGATGCCAGTTCCCCTGCTGGTCGGCGCCGTAACCAAAGACAGACACCTGAACACAGACAGGAAGTGATGCATTGAAATACTGCTGTAATGTCACAAGATGTACGTTTGAAAGAAACGTGTGAGGACCTCCTCTGCTACACTACTCTGGTGATGGTGAGGATATTTATCTTTATGCCAGTTCTGTTGTCATGGTGATGATGCATTTAAGAGCAGAGACTGGTTGGCAAACTTTCCTTATCCGAGGTGCATTCATGGGTAGTAGGACAAAAATAATTGAACACTGATGTGAAAAAAGACGTGATTTTGGGCTTTCAAATATCTCAGTGTCCCTGAATGCACCTTGTGATGTTTCCTCCACAGTCTTTCCTCTCTGTGGCATTATCACAACATGTATTAAGATGACGACAAATGCTACGTTCAAATGGAAAGTGTGATCTTGTATTTACGACGTGGGAAGTTGTGTACACGAAGTCGTGAACCCTGAGCTCTCAGAAAATTTCCACTAATGAGGTTGTGAATATTTGGATGGCGAGTGTTCATATAGACTCTTCTTGTGAACACGGTTAAAACAACCCCATTTGAACGAAGCATTAAGTTTGTCTTGAAAAGTGACATTGTATTATGTGGATGTCAGAGATGACCACACAGACTCCGCCCCCTCCTTCCTACCTGGTCACAGGTGTGCAGAGCGAAGATGAGGGCCAGCATGCCAGTGGACGGATAGCGACCGTGACCCTCTGTCCAACGATCGTGAGCATACTTAAAGAACACCGGGTTCACCACCAAGACCTACAAACACACACACGGAGTTACCATGGTAACCATGTTTGATGTATTGAGGTTCATTGGCTCTCTGGCAGTTGTCACATATTTTGGAGCACCTGCAGTTTGATTTCATAAGTTTAAATAATTTGAACTGACAGACGTAGACAAATCAAATTTATCAAATTTAATGTGAACATGCTTTCCAATTTAATAATTTAGCTTTAGCTGTATATAAGAGCAAATAAAGAAAGAATTGTAAAATAACAACTGCAATGAAGATAAAAGATATTTCCAGGTTATATAAACAAACTGTATGTGAACTTAAATTAGCTTTTTATGAACCTGCAGACTCATCTGTGCCATGAAGCTTTTATTTACTTGTGTAAAATGTCTTAAACACCCCAAAAAATAAACGTATCATACACTGATCAGATTTACAAATGACACCTTTAAATGAGTTGATGCAAACATTTAAAGCAGAACTGAAAAAAAAAAAAACCAAAACTAAAACTGAACAGAAACTTAAAAGCAGAAGTAGAAACTTTCTAATGAAAAGAGAAAACAATGTAATTGATACTGAGCCAATAAGAACTGACCGCAGTAACAGCAGCAGACTGTAAACTGTGATGTGGAGCTTTTATTTTACCTTGTCTTTATCAGCCTGCACTCGCTCTTTCACCCTCATGTAGGTCCTGAACACACACACAGAAATAATTACTGGTCATAATATATTTCAGGTATTTCATATTGGAATATACAACATTTTTATGATTCTCTTTATCATTCCGCATGAATTAGTGTTCATTTGTAACTTACACTTTACACTGTCTGATGTTGGTAATCATGTTAATATGTTAAAATTAAACCTGAATGGTGAATATATAAACAGGTATTATAATTGGTATATATGACCATAACTATACTGTATAGATAAACAAACTCAGCATTTTTCTCAGGTCTGTTTCTGTACATGATAAATTTCAAGTTTTCAGTATGTAAATAAACATTTTTGGCTGTTAGGTATGTTTTTATTAATTGTATATTTACATTAGTAAACTGTCCAGATTAGTATTTTATGCAAAATACATGAAAACGTTTTTTCTATCTGATGTAAATTCATATAGTATATATATATACATATTGATGTATATAAGTGTTGGTATAAATTTAAAATATGTCTGTGTAGTATTTGTACATATATGTGTTCTACATTTTTCCAAACATATAAATAACTGCTACATTATGGGATATTTTCTCATGTTTTATTTTAGAATTTGCATAAAAAGAAAAGAAAAAGCAAACAAGGGTGTTTGCGCTCTTATTACAAGTCCAAAGAAAAACTCACATCAGGTGCATAGGCAAAAAATATCAAGAAGAAAGCAGGAAAAGCTTGCACACTGATCAGAAAAATGGATTGTCCACTCCAGAGGTTGATGAATGTCAAGGAAGCATGTTTAATGGTCCATCAAAAATATATAACGTGCTTCCATAATGTGAAAAACAAAAAGAAACAAAAGACTGAGGATGGCTGAGGATGGTCCATCAAAAATATATACAAAAATATATAATAAGGGCTACCATAATGTGAAAAACACAAAGAAACAAAAGAAAACTGACCAGAAACGTTTCGGCTACACAGCCATCCTCAGTCTTTTGTTTCTTTTTGTTTTTCACATTATGGAAGCACGTTATATATTTTTGATGGACCATTAAACATGCTACCTTGACATCCATCAACCTCTGGAGTGGACAATCCATTTTTCTGATCAGTGTGCAAGCTTTTCCTGCTTTCTTTTTATTTTAGAATTTGACAGTTATATTAATGTTATGTTGCCCTGTCTGGTGTAAATGCTTAATACGTGTATATTTCAAGTAACGATGTTTATATTGTTTACATTTAAAAATGCAGGATATGTTCTTAATGTATGCTCTAATCTATGTGATATAATGTATAAAGAATATAATAATTCTATACAGTACATACTCATTATCTAGTAAGTACATTTTGTCTGATGTGTGGTGTAACTGTTTCATGTAACGTGTGTCTATTTCATGTATTTGCAACATTTTTAATATATTTTTGTGAATGTTTTTGGTTTTGAACAGACATGAAACATTATACCTTGTTGTATTAATCTTTTAACTTGGTGTACCTGATGAACTTGTAGCTGAGTGTATTTCTCTTTTATATTTGCAATATTTTGTGTATTTCTGTATCGATATTTCTTACATTTTAATTTCGCCGGTGGACAGCGCACTGGTCAACCACTCCAAATCTCTCAGTTTGAACGGCAGCAGGACGAGGCTGACGCCATGATCTATGTCCACCGCACTCTCTGGGTACAGGAAATGATGTGTTGTCCGATTCCCAACGTCTTTCTCAAATCCTCGAGTCACTGCCTTGTTCATCCTGTGGAGGAGAAAGGTGCAGAAGATGAGGAGGAGGAGGAGGGTGAAGAGGAGGGTAATACATGTGTGTGTATGTGTGGACACATATACCGGATAATGGAGTTGTGGGAATCAATCAGGTTGCCATTTCCTGACTGTCTTAAGTTGCCTGAGTTGCCGACCACAGCGCAACTACGACAATGAGTGGGGAGGGGGCGGAAGTCCACAGTGGGTGGGGAAACGACCTTGAACAACTCTGACATCACTTGCTCCAGAGTCTGGTCATTACCGGAACGCTGAAGACTCTGTTAAGAAGAAGTGGAGAATATTACTTTTTTTTTTTTTAAAACAAAATGATTCAAATGTTTTATGTCCATACTCTGCAACTTTATCTTCATAAAATGAATTAATTAAACACGTTCCAACATCTCAAAAGCTGTTACAGTGTAACTACAGCATACAGCTCTGGTTGTTGTTGTTTTCTTTAAGCTCACACAAAATGTATACAGTATACTATGAATCAGTCTGATGATGTTAGCAGCCATTCCACCCTCCACCCTGCCTCTCTTTAATCTACTAATGGTTTCTGCAGCAGGACTTAATCTATAAATGCAGGAAAAACACTCAGTCATTTATCTCTTCATCCAGACAGCTGACAGCATCTAAAAAGACAACTTTAAGACTTTCCATTTTTATTTTCTGGAAATACATAAACGGTCCTGACTATTTACAAAAACACAATCTATAACTGTCATGCAGTATTTTATACACCCATCTTTGTTGGTCTAATGACACATTGTGTTCTGTGATTCAGCTGATTTAACAATTCTCAGTGTTGACACATCTATTCAATGCTGACATGTCACTTCCACAGAGCAGCCTGCATTCATTTACTGTATAGGGGCACACACTTGATTAACTTGAAACCACACTTAACTATGCAAGAGAGCAAAAAAAAATACCCATCAAAATCTTCCTTATCTGCTATTTTAAAAAATAAATAAATAGATGCTTTCCTTAACTGTTAATGTAAAACATCAATATTATAGAAAAATGTGGTTTATTCATTGCTTATACTATACAACAATATTAGTAAAAAAGAAGGCATTAAAAGTTGATGTTTTATATCATGAAAAGAGTCGTGGTGTAGTATGTGGTCAAAAATGTCTTAAAACAGTCATATTATAGTATGTTGTCCAAAATCATGAAAAAAGTAAAAGTATTGTTTGTCGTCCAAAAATCATAAAAAAAGTCATAGTAGAGTATGTTGTCCAAACTCATGAAAAAAAGTGATAGTATAGTATGTCGTCCAAAATCATGGGGGAAAAGCCATAGAACAGTATGTTGTCCAAAATCATAGAAAAAACATCATAGTATAGTATATCGTCCAAAAACATAAAAAAAAGGTCATAGTATAGTATGTTGTCCAAAATCATAAAAAAGTCATAGTATAGTATGTCGTCCAAAATCATGACAAAAAAAGTCACAATATAGTATGTCGTCCAAACAACTAAAAAAAGGCGTGTCGCCCAAAATCATGAAAAAACAGTCATAGTATAGTATGTCGTCAGAAAATGCTATAAAAAAGTCACAGCATAGTATGTTGTCAAAAATGTCAGAAAACAGTCATAGTATAGTATGACTTCAAAAAATTCTATTAAAGTCAGAGTATAGTATAAGTTAAAAAAGTCATAGTATAATATCACTTCAAAAATGTTATAAAACATTCATAGTATGTTATGCCATCAACATGTCATAAAAAAAAGACATTCATCCTTACCAACCACCATTTGAGCGCTTCAGGGTCAAAGTTGTTGTTGGTGTCTCTGAGGACAGGCTGCTGTTTGGGGTCATATCGTTTGCTGAACCATTCTGACCCCCCCAGGTCTGAAATACAGGACTTAGTACAACCACACGATCTGAAACAGGATGACACAGAGGAATAAGTCAGTGACACAACAGGGAATTATGGGATGCAGAGTATATGACCTCCTGTGCGGTGTTACCTCGGTTCACGCTGGGACTCCTCTGCAGGCTCATCTTCGTCTTCTTCTTCAGGTTCGATGGGTCTGGGACGAGGGGTCCTAGGAGGGTCAGGGGTCGGATCAGCAGGAGGTGCCGATGGTTCAACCACTGCAAACACAAACAGACTGAGAATCAGAGAACACTGCATCATGGGAGCTCTGTTAACACTGCTATCATAAACTGTCAATATTAGTGCTGCAACCTTTAACACTGCTGCTAGTGCTATTACTATTATACGTGAAGCTACATTATAACTACTACTTCTAATACCACTAATACTGCCTCTGCTAATACAACTGCTGCTACAGTTGCTGCCACTACTACTAGTACCGATACTACTAATACTTCAACTACTACCGCCCCTTTGTGATGGTCCAACAAGCTGTCGGAGTAAGCATGGAGCCCACACTGTAACTAACTAACAGTCCCTGAAGAAATATGATCATATTTTTGTAAAAATGAGACAGTGATTCCAGAGAGAAGCAGACAGAGGGGTCTACAGTGTGTTTGAAGGATATATCCAGGATGTCAAACTGACTCAGCAGCAACAACAGGTTAACAAGACAAAGATGGTTAAAAGCTAAAGCCGAACTATAGGCTACAGATCACAGTGTAAAGGTGAACCACCACATCACTGCTGATCGCCGCAGAAGACAGTGAATATAAAGGGAAACTTTGCTGATATTGAACCAGCTGTGTGGCATCACAGTGTGTGCAGATAAACTGTGTTTGGCTTCGCTCCTGTGCTGCTGGCAGCACTCGGAGGTCTGAGTATCATTAATACACGACGTGCCCCAGGCACAACATTTAGCTCCAAATCCACAAAACCAGCCTGAAAATGAAGGAAATCTGAAACGGCTGCATTAGAGTCAATGGAGCACAGCTGTGTTGTTGTCGGACGCTGGTCTGAGCCGGCCCAATGCTACATTATGATAAGCCGGTCTGCATCAAGAGGCGGGACTTAACAAAGGGTCAATTGATTGTGTTATTTCTACTACAACTGCAATTTTGTTTACAGAAGCAAAGCACAACACAATAAGCCTCATTTATTGAAAAACAATTTTAGCAAAATAGTATGGACAATCTGGACAATCTACTTTTAATACTAAACCAAAAAGTCGCAGAAAAAGTTAAGTAACAGTTACGGCCATTTTCAGGCCATGTTTTGGCAATTTTCTGTCTTGATTAATAGAAAACACCTTCTGTCACGCTTTTGTTTTCTGAAATTTTCTGAAAACTTAATGATGATGCCATCAGCTCCTCACCTGTCTTCCTGCTGGTGGGGGTGGCCCAGCTGATGGGCAGAGCCAATGACAGAGGCAGGAAGTGTCTCCTCTGGATGCCCTGACTGGCGAACATGAGGAAGAGAATGGCAGCGATCACCAGGGCAACGCACAGCTTCCTCCTCAACAACATGGTTGGATGGACAGTGACTGGGTGGCAGGAGGAGGACGAAGGGTGTATTGTTGAGCTGTCAATCAAACGCTCAGCCCGCTATGTCAGCATATTTGGATTGTGTCATCTGTTGTCATCTGGACATTTTGTTTCGTTCTGTCATCTCTTCACTCAGCTTTTTCTTCATGAAGCCTGAACTTTCTGTTCTCTGCACCACGCTGCTTTCCGATTGGTAGAGACAGGTTCTATGGTCACACCTGGGTCAGACAGAAAGACGCAGCTACATCAGCATCATCGGGAAATAACTTGATGACAGAGTGGAAACTATGTTAGTTTGCGAAAAAAAAATTAATAATTCTCTCTTTAATATACATCACACAATTCTTAATGTGTTTAACTCCACAGTGTTGGACATCATGATCAGATGTCATGTTCTGACGCAGATTTCATGATATTAGCTGGAGACCTGGTACCTCAGTAATTCTGTACATAGAATGCCTCCCCGTAATAGTCCACAACAAAATAATTAACCAACAAACAAATGATCTATAACCAAAAATATCCATATCAAACAAATGAATAATGTTTAACTATACAAAAGAAAATGCATCTATCACAAACCAGGATCAGTAACAATATAACAAAATAATTATCTATCAAAACCTGTTTATGTTTAAGAAAACATTAAACAAATTATCTATGACAAATTAATTACCCCTAAGAAAATATACAAAAACTAAATAGCTATAGAAAAAATTACCAACTGATTATCCACAACAAAGTATGAATAACAAGTAATTATCCATAACCATTTATTGATAACAAATTATCAATTACCAACTCTGTATAACAAAGTAATTATCCATAACAAAAACTACGTATAAGGAATTAATGATCTATGAACTGCTATGTTTACAAAACACATTATCCAGAAAAAACTTTTTATAACATACTAATTATTCGTTAACTGTGTATAATGAACGCATTCATCAGAACAAAGTTATTACCCATTGAGAAGTTATGACAATATTGTTTGCAACAAATTATTTAAATTTAAATTTAAATTTAAATTATATATAAAAAACGAATTATCCATAACCAACTATTTATTATAAACTAATTATCCACAACCAACTATTTATTACAAACTAATTATCCATAACCAACTATTTATTACAAACTAATTATCCATAACAAACAATGTATAACAAATGTATAATCCATAACAAAGTTATTGTCCATATCAAAATATTTATAACAAAATATTTACAAAGAACAAATTATCCATGCAAAACTATTTTTAACAAACTAATTATCCGTAACAAACTATGTTTAACAATTTTTATCCAACACTAACTATTTATACCAAGTTATTCATTGATAACAAACTATTAATAACAAATTATTTATTGATAACAAACTATTAACAATGTAATTATCATAACAACACTTTGATTACAAACAATTTTCTCAGAACAAATTATCCCTAACAAACAATTAATAACAAATTATTTACTTATAATAAACTATTTTTAACTAATCATCCATAACAAACTATGTATAACAAATTTTTATCCAGTACTATTTATACCAAGTTATTTATCATAAAAAACTATTATAATAAATATTTATTATGATAAACTATTTTTAACAAACTAATTATCCATAACAAAAACATGTTTCACAAACTAATTATCCATAATGACCTATGTACAACACACTAATTATCCCAAACAAACTATTAACAACAAATTATTTATTCATAATAAACTATTTTTACAAGTAATTATCCATAACAAAATATTTATTGCAAAATATTTATTCATAACAAACTATTTATAGCAAACAAATTATCCCGAACAAACAATTAATAACAAATTATTTATCTCTAACAAACTATGTATAACAAACTGATTATCTGTTACAAACACTGTGCACAGCAACAACACAGATGAAATCACCAAAGCTTCTCTTCACCAGCAGGAAATGACCAAAATCAAACAACAACAACAACAACAACAACAAAGAATATGAAGCCTGTATTATAACCAGACATGTTTGTTGTTGTTGTTGATGATGATAGAAGAGATTTCCCTCTGAAGTGATGACATCATCTAAAACAACAACAACAACACAAACACACTGCCTTCTACCTTGAAAAACACAGGAAGAGGAAGAGAGGTCCAGCTTTTGATTTCTGCTGATGAATGGAGTCACACTCTTCCTCCCTCTTCCTCCTCCTCCCACACCCCACCTCCCCTCTCCTCTCCTCCTGCAGGAATGTCTCCCTGCAGACGCACTCGTTCTCTGAATACCAATCAGATCTGGACTGAGTTCAGCTTCTCCTGTTTCAGCTCGCACTCTCTTCCTGTATGCTTCAATGTCTCTCCCTCACTGTGTTTTTGTGTGTGTGTGTGTGTGTGTGTGTGTGTGTGTGTGTGTGTGTGTGTAGTCTGAATCACCTGACCTGTAAGTGTGTGTGTGTTTCTTCACTACTCTGTTGTGCAACAGACATGTATTATTTCATGACTGTAAATGCTTCAACACACAGAAACACACACATTCAGTGCTAATAGCATTACTTTACGTGTTACTAGCAGCTCTAAAGCTCCTTTAAAAACTCATTACATTCATGTGATGGGAATTCTACATGTTCGGTTCACATCTGAATAAACTTAAAGTCCCAACATAAATCTGACAAGGCTGGACATGTAACATTTCTGTAACACTGCAAACAACTGAAGTGTGAACTGAGTGTGTTACATTAGCATAAAAGCTTCAGCAGGACAAGCCTCAATACACAGAAAGATTAAACACACATCATTTCCAGCCTGATTTGGTTGAGTGCGATGAATTTATCACTTAATTATATCTTGCGCTCAAAGAAATCCACACAGCAAACTGAGGAAAGTTAAATTTCAGGAGTTTGTGAGGAGTTAATTCTCCCTTTTGGGAAAACACCTAATCGCTTCCTTGCCAAGAGTTACATGAGAAAATCCAGGACACTCATGTATTTCGGATTAATAACAGCACTTCTAATAGTTTACTAACTAATATATTGTTCATCTTGAAAGTTCACGGACCACTCACAAATTCATCCTGAGGAACACACGAATGACCGAACAACAAACCGACACTGCCATCCATGGAGCAACAACACCAGTGCGTCTAAAAAGCTCAAAATGTAAATGTTGTATTTTAATGCCGGTATTCATTTCTGCTTTCTTGGTGTGTTCTGACACCTGCTGTATCTCACACAGGGTTTAGAAATAGATGTATGTCGAAGTGTTGGGCTTTTTTTATTTCAACACTATGCTGTTAAAGTATTAAGAAAGACACTGATGAAACAAACAAGTCCGTGCCTATTCCACGTCATTTAACCACACCTTCGTGCTCAGAGTCGAATCTACAACAGTTTGAGTACATGCAGTTGTTTAAATGAATGTATGAATGAATCTGAATGTTTAAATCAGATTTTGCTCTAAAGTATTGCTGGATATTTTGAATTCACTTAGCATTTAAAACAAGATTCTCAAAACTCTCTATTGGCCATACAAAACTAGCAACAGTACTTTTATTTGTGCCTGTTATTTGAGGGTGCGTCACTGTTTGCAACTGGGGGAAACACTTAAATAAGCCAATTTCAAGTTGTTTAGGCGTGGGGTATGATATGGTATGATATTTACATGGTATGATAAGATAGGAGTGGGGGAAATAATCGATTGCTAGATGCATCATGATGCGGACATAAATGATTCTGCATCAAATCACATGTTGATAATCAATTATCTAATGGTTATTAATAGCATAAACAAACAAGACCAGCTGACAGACACACACTGCAGCATTAGGCAACTTAAACCAACTCTATGGTAAAGAAAATAACTCTATGCTCAGTCTGTCTGACCTCAAAAACCCTGCCCCAGGGCCGCTCAGTGTCTTTCCCGCAGCTGCTGCTGGAGACATGATGTAAACAAAACAGCTCAGGTGTACATCGCCTCCCCCTGATTTGTTATTCCCATACAGACAGGAGACTGTGCGGTGCTTTCAAATCAACTAACACAGTTAAATTTTAAAGTAAAAAGTCTGCAGACCACTTACTATTTAATAGTATTTAATAAGTACTTTCATACTATTTTCCGTGAAATTTATGTAAGTATGTGATCACTGGACACTACGCCAGCATAAATATCCCAGAAAAGATTACTGATTGATACAATCTGACTGGATTAAAAGCTTGGGTACTGAAGCATTTTGGTGACAAGGCTGAAGGGAAAAGGGACTTGTACAAGAGCCAGATGGTATGCAAGTAAATTCCTTTGTTAATTCAGTTATGGCTCTTAAAAATACAGTATGCTATGTTTTAAAAGTAGCAAGTATTCACACAGTGAGAAAATCAAAAATCATGTATCATGTACCATAATCAAACATTCTGATGCATTGATAATGATGGTGCCCAGGGATTCCCACCACTACAATAAGAAAATATCAGTTTCACGGTATGCTGTATTGCACATTTATTATTATTAGTTACACTGAACCTCATACGAAAAACATCTTTTTTTAAATGGAGGTATTTGAAACAAGTCTGACAGGCAGTCGAGAAGGAAAGGACGCGTGCACACACTTGAGATTCTCCGACTAGTAGCTTTTTTAAATATTGTTGATAAGCAAATGTTCATGGCATGACGACCAATTATTCTCATACCACAGTATACAGTGTAAGCAGATCACCGCTTCAGCCTTGCTTCTTCTTTGACATGAGATTTTCTTTGTGTCAGATCAGTCTGAGAGCATAGATTTTTCAGCTTCAACAGCGACAGAAGAGGTATATGAGGTATATGAAATACTAACATATCACGTGACCACAGGGCACAAATATCCAGCTGACAGTTATCAGAGCACGCTGTAGCTGCTTCCATAACATTCATTCAAATTATCAATTATGTGAGAGATGCCTCTGTCTGAAAGGCAATAATACTTACAGAGAGATGAAGACAAATATGTCACATATATCCTTCCTGAAAAACTAGCTCAACACTACTGTACCCAACCAAGAAATACTTCCTCACCCCTACAACCACTTTGACTGTGATTCTGGAGAACAAGACAGGAGGAGGCAAGTCAGGACAGTTACTGATTAACGTATCAACATACACACATATTTGTTCATGATATTCGTATCCTCCCCGGGCAGGAAAGGGCTGCGCTCTAATGAGAAAAGGCTGGGAAACATCCTGATAGGAAGCTCTGCTCCTGTATTAGCGTATGTATTAGCATGTTAGCACAGAGATCAACTGCGTGCCATGTTGACTGTGTAAACCTGCCCTGGTACAAAGGGCTTTGACAAAGTTCGGAACAAAGTGATCAGCTGGATGTTTGGTGTGGATCTGAAAGTGCACACAGCAAGCAGTGACTCATGGATCAATATCTCTGTTAAAAATTAATTATTGGAATGACATCTATAACTAAATATATTGATTAATAGGCGGTGAAGAGGGAGGGGTTCTCTGAGGCAGTCAAATAACTCCTCACAGTCATGTTTAGTTCCTCTCCAGCCTTTTTCAGACTTCACAATACACAACACTGTGGCTCCATCAAGCCGTTTCAGTGACAGACGTGACTTTTAAATGTCAAATGTTAGTTTTATTCGGACATGATATGATTAGAATCATCGATCAAGAAGCCCCCAGGTCAGCTCACACTTTTGGTTTTAGCTGTGTCACTGTCCACAGAGCAGTGCAAAATAAACGGCAGCTGTCGTCTAAAATCATCAAAACTAACTGTGATTGTAACAGAGGGGAGAGCAATACAGAGCAGAGAAAGAAAGAGCAACAGTAGCGCTGTTGTCAATCAATAAAAGCACAAAATATCTGTGGAAAGCCTGACCCACAAGCACATGACAAATTAAAGAGCTGGAGTCACCTCCAGAGTCAAAGTCGACTCTGAATGTCCTGATTCTTGTACAGCCACAAACATGAGACACTTGTATTTAGTCTCAGGCTGCATCTGCAGCATGTTGCTCATCATTTATGTATTCATTCATGGAGGTGGCTCGAATGAAAGTTGGAAATATGAAGGAGGGAGACGGCTGGTCTGATTAATATGGTCATTGTGCGAGGGTTAAATCGGCTTATTTAGTGTTTTCTGTTTATTCAAATCTTTTTTTTTTTTGAGCATAAGAGATGATTCGGGTTGCAACAATATTTTTACACCTCACTGTCTCAGAAAACGATTTCATAGTATCATGGTACTGTATTAAAGACCTATGTAATGTAATTACAGCAACTTGTTACCCCCAACACTGATCATCCATACATTTCCTAAGTTTCTGAGGAAAGGCTAATTACAGGAAAACTCTGAAATGAGACATTACAGCGAGGAGAAACACTAAACACATGGCGACTCATTCAGACTGACTACCAACGTGAATTAAACCCACAACACTGTTAATCTGAACGGAGTAAGACAGAGACAGTTTACAGGACAGTGCAGGGTTAATGACTATCAGCTAAATCACAGAGACAGTTTACAGGACAGTGCAGGGTTAATGACTATCAGCTAAGTCACAGTGTTGGTATGTTATTTTAGGGTTTGGATGGGGGGGAGGGGAATGGCAGGGTTAAAGGTCACATGGTTTCCTGTACAGAGAAACCAATGTAAGGGCACTCCTTGCCATCTCCCTCTCTCTACTCCTGTGACCTCTGACCTCTGTGTTGACACCAGAATGGGAACCAGCTGCTGTGCTGATGGGAGTGCAGCAACGAGCCGGGAAATAACGGTACCACAAAAGAAGAATGGTGTCAGTTCTCACACAGACAAATTGCCAAACGGATGATGATTAAGACTTTCTTAGTTTGTTCTGTTAACACGGTTTGAAGAGAGGATGGTAAGACTCTATCAAGGGTGTACCAGGGAATTCAGAAATCACAGGTATGACTTTCAATATCATCAAATATACAGACACTCTTATTTCTATTTAACTGATATAGACATGCTGTATTATTGAGTTGATGTATTGTAGTGCACAGTGCGTGTCATCAATGGTAAGTCTCTACTGGTGAAAGAGGCAGCTGAGCAGAGAAAGATAATGACTCTGGGTGGTGGGGATATTTGTTACAGGACTAGTTAAAACAAAGCCTCTGACTCTTTTTGGGAGTATCCTAGGTTTAGTCATGATGATTAAAGTGATCCACCCAACAGAAACAAAGGTGTGTGCAGTATTTGCCTCAAGAAATTTGTAAATTAAGAAGGTGACACATCAAACCTCCAGTCACACCTTAAAAAAAGAAGAAAAGTATTGCTCTGATAAAGTCATATCCAACTTGTATGACAAGGTCTGGGAAGAAGTGAAAGTGCTTCTGTTTGCAACTGACACGAGGTTAGAGAAGGACATGACCCCCTGCATGTCTTTGACAACACACTTCAACACATTAGAAAAAGACAAAACAAAAACATACAGCTGAGGAATTTTTGAGTATGTCGATTCATTACAGACGCTTTCTTCCACAACTGGCCACAAATGAGGGAGCTCAAAAAGAAGCAGCAGGGATTGGGACTACCAGAGTATAGTCTCACAACACTACACTTGGCTAATCACTATTCAGTCCAAATAATAGACCTGTCCCTTGCTTCGGTTAATAAGGCTACTTCTCCAATTAGTTCATAATTAAAGCTTACATGGTTGCGTCTAGGTTTTATTTTTAGGTCATTACTTGCCTTATTCATACAGGAATCTAATAGGCTATTAAATTAATGAACACATTTGATTAAAATAAATGTTTAATTTTGTCCTCAATAAGGGACACTACAACTTCTGTGATTAAAATCCTTAAATGAATTAAATTATTATTGTTATCATAACATTTATGAGATTATTATGATTATCAACATTATTATTAGGGTATTCTTATTATTTAAGGCTATTATTAGAGCCTAATTGTTATATCTTAATGTGTAGGACTGACCTACTTGCTGGGTTTCCAGAAAACAGGTGATCAATACTATCATTTAACAGACTCGAGCCATTCGACAGACGCTGGCTAATGACAGAGAGGTATCAATCTCCCTGACATGGCAAGACCTTGATGTCTTTAAAACAGTAAATGACGGACTGAAACCAGCAAGCAGCTTCAAACATGAGCTGTCGGGTGATGCGACCAGCTCATCCATCCTCCCCATTCTCCAACACTTAATGGACATTCTGGCCCCATCAGAAAGTGATGTGCACTTCATGTCTCCACTGAAGTTGGGGATGTTGCCTAAACTGGAATATATGCCAATGACTCTGCACCTCTGTAGACCCCTGTTAGTGTAACCTATTACCATGTGTGTTGGTATCTGCTGCAGCAAAGAGTGTCACTGGGTCCTCATTAGGGTTGTCACGAGAACCGATACTTCGGTACCAAGTCGATGCCAACACGCAAAAAATACGTCAGTACCTGTTTTTTTTTTTTCCGTACTGCAAGTACCGGATACAACTTTGTCCTCAGCGGACCTTGTCAACTGAGTGTGGAAGAAGAATGCCTGTTCTCCATCGTCTTTGCTAGAAACAACGGCTTCTACAAGTGCTAGAGCTTAGATTGGGCCCAACAAAAATCCAGCCCGACCCCGCCCGAGCCCGTCCATGTTCTGTCCGTACTGTAATTATGAGCCCGAGCCCGGTTTAAACCTGACTTTTTTTTAAGGATACGAACGTGGACGCTGAAGGCTGACTCTTGTCTTTCTTTCCATGGCAAGCCTTCATCATGTGCTTCTTAAGTGTCGAGGTGCCCGTCTTTTTGCTGTCATATACCAGCATCGCGCTGCACTTGGTACACTCGATGAAGCCAACACACACGTTGTCACCATCGACAACTCACATGTGCGCAGCCAGTGGCGCCATCAGGAAGCGGAGTAATCATAAACTCGCAAAAACCAGTGTGCAAACCATGCCTCCTAAGTTTCCAGACCAAAGGAGGAAACACTTCAAACCTGGCTAAACACTTAAAAGACAGACACCCTGACTTGTTTTAAGAATTCAAGGTGAGTGAGTTTCAATTTCTGTTTTTTGATATTTATCGTGGTATCGAATGAGTATCCAGAATCGTGGAAATTCACTGGTACCTGTATCTACTACTGAAATTCTGGTATTGTGACAAGCCTAGTCCTCATGCAAGAATCTATGGAAGACGAACGCTTATTTCCTGTCTATAGGACCCTATATATATTCCTTATTCTATGGGCCAGAAATATTCAAACCCAGCAGGACAAACAGCACCGCAGGTCAGACAATGACATATATGCTACAATGACTTGTATCAACAGCCGCTTTAACCTTTTATTTTGTGCATAAATACCATCATAAACATATACCCTGGTATATGAAAAAGAGACTCTATGTCTAGGTCAAAAAATTAAACAAGCTGCTTCAATTTTACGTTCCTCAAAACTACAGCTTTCACAAAACACTTTGCAGTCGAGCCGGTGTCATGAACAATCAGAAAAACAGCAACAGTGCCTAACTCTCTCTAGGGAGTCGTTGTTCTCCTTAAAGTCAGATTTAGGATGAACATAAATAACTTACTGGACAAATGTCACTGGCTCTTGTGATAAATACAGGTCCTGATGTTGATACCTTGTGGGGTGAACATGTAAAGGGTTTTAACGAGCCGTGGAAACACAGAAATAACATACAGTACAGTCAAACATGTAAATACAGTCAAAAAGGAAGTAAATAGATAAACAACAGACTGACCAATTTCCTCTGCCATGAAACACTGTCGAACACAACAAATTAAAATATGTTGAAATCAAGTTAAATGTTAGACGGTGGTAACTGGAGAATTGCAAAGATTAAACTGTAAAAACGATGACTGTAAGAACAAAATGTGGTGAAAACATAACACAAAGTTGTTGAATTTCAGGCAGAGTGTGAAAGTGGTCATCTGTCTTACTGTGCACCTGCTGTGGGTAAAGACTAATCCAGGTTGACTAATCCAGGTTGCAGGTGAAGGTAAATAAGTGGACAGCCACATCTGTTGTAACCCTGTGTAATAAGTAGCCACGTAAGTCCAGCTTTAACTAATAAACATGCCAAACAGATTGTAAAGAAGCTACTGTATGCTAACACAAACATTATACGGTGTGTTTTAATGAGCATGTACAAAAACCTCTGTGCATCTGTATATCACCAAAACCACCTTTCTGTTCTGGCCTTTTATCAGCGGAACCAACAACAGGTTATGGTTTATGTGAGCTCATGTCATGACATAGATATTAATATGAATAGGTATTTTGTTAAATAGTAAATGCCATGTAAATTTATTATTTTTATTATTTATTAAGATATACGGAAAAAGCTAAGATTGAAAAAACTAAGAGTGACTGCAGAATGTACTGAACTCACTAGTCGAGGTGTACCCTGGAAATCCAGAGTTCTCGATCAGTAATGATGCTCATTACCCATGCCCTTGAAGCTGAGCTGCACCAATCACATCGGTGTATCTGATATAGACGGGCCAGAGGCGAGCAAAACAGATGACGACAGCGCTGCGACAATGAAGTCCGGAATCAGTCAGTAAACACTGCAAGAAGGGGATTTACAATCTGTACGGCATACTGGAGGTGGGAATCATCAGAAACCTCACAATACAATATTATCACCATACTGAAAGCTACTCTTACCTTTCTTGCATTTCACACAGCACTTAGAAAAAATTTTAACATCCACAACTCCCGCCTCCCTCCAAAGTGCCATCCCCCTCCTCCTGCAACTCCACCTCCCTCCAAAGGCCTACTCCCCCTCCTCCATTACATCCTGATTATGTCTATGATAGACGTAGGCGTTGGCAAGGCAAGGTTAGATACACGGTGGTTACGTCAGTTGGAGGCCTCCACGTGGAGAAGACAGACAGGACGCTCGGCCAATCATTGCATTCGGTCCAAGTTTTCTTAGAACCATATGAGAATGGTACAATTATGAGTTTTGATCTCTGATGGAATTCACTTACATTTTAGTGTGCCATCAGCTTATTAATAGCATTTAAACCTAAAAGAAAAGCGTAAAATTTCCAGAAAGGTAAGTGTAACTTTAAGTCACGATACAATATCATTGCGATTTTAAACATGTTGCAATATGCTGAGTATTGTGATAACATATATTGTGATATATTACCTTTTTTCAACTGTAAATTGTGTCCCAAAAGGAAAACTTGACCCAAAATCTGTTTTATATAATAAGATAAAAAAGTTTCCGGTTTGCCTTTGTCACTTGAATCATTTTTATGACTGACTATTTTTAAGACTGAAAAAGCAGTTGATTTTATTATTCTAGTAGGCAGCCAAAAGTTCAATTTGTACTTGTATTATTAATAATTTATATTGTACAAAAATCATTACTCGGTGTCCATGTATCAATATAATAGTGCCACACAAAGATATCGAGATACCATACTGTAACGATTCTGTCCCCTGCTCCTACAGCATTTAAGCTTTTTTTTTTTTTTACTTCCCTTGTGATTAATAAAGTACCTACCTACCTATCTACAACACACTCCAATCAGATAAGGAAAAACTCCCCCCTGTGAAAAACTTCACTGGAGAAAAAATGGAAGAAATGCTAGTGTAACAACAAATCCATTATTGCCAATAATCAGTCCTGCTCAAGCGGTTATCTCTGGGGCTGAAACATAAAGCCAATGCAGAAGTGCCAAAAACTGCTTGGAACAGCCACTTGAGGCTGGCTCCCGAAGTGAGTCAATCCCCATAGACCGCCTTGTTAACATGCACAACTTTACAGCAGAAATAAATATGCTTACAGTCTGGTACAATTAATGGTTTTGGTCTTTATAGCTAATTTCAACATTCATGACATCTGTACGGAGGCGTGCCCGATTTGAGTAACAGGCTGTCTGCTGATCGTGTTCTCAGCTTGGGTAGATCCACCCCTCACTCATCTAGAGCTCCACCTTCTTGTCCAAATACAGTCATCTCTGTCTCAAAAAAACAACCAAGATGGCAATGGCCAAAATGTCGAACTCAAGGCTTCATACCAGATGCCCACAAACCAGTGGGTGATGTCACGGTGGTTACGTCCATTAATTATACATGGTCCTGGTCTATGGTCCTGCTCATTGATTATCCACAGTGATGTGATACAACCAGAGGTATTAAAGAGAGAGAACTTGGTCTGAAGGATATGACCAAATATCTGAATTTGAAAAAACTGGGACATTAAGTGCAACATCATGCAAATAATCATGAGCATTCTGTATCAACGTATATATCTGTATGTAACCCACCTAGACTGATCCCTACCGTTAACCTGTTAATATTTTTTGACCTGTGTTGACCCAACCTGGCATTTTGGCATTGTGTATATTGTAATCATGTTAAGATATGCACCTTATTTGCATCCTACCATGGAGTTTCATACTGTACTCTTTATATTTGCCTTTTCCCATACTGTATTGCAAGCAATTTCCCCTGGGACAAAAGTTTTATTTTAAATTCATATCATCCTTTTCCTGAGCCATGTCCAACAATGACTCAAGCCTCTGCTTCTGTTCAGGAGGACTTCAGGTTAAATACTCAGTTCTGCATGAATGTTTTAGTTTCCATGAAGACGGCAGAAACCAGACATTGTTATTTCTGTCAAGTGTCACTGACCAGGAGCCGGATGGAAAATGTGTCGAGCTGAAGCTTCAAGTGTAGCTGGGAAAGGTTTGAAAGGACCAGAGGAAAAAAGTTACACACACATTCCCACACATACATACACACACACGCTTTTAAATAGTCACTTCAGTAACAGCTTCAAAAACATAACTGCTCAGACACATGCTCACTTCCTGTTAAAATACTGACTCATGGTCAGTCAGACTTTGTCATTCTGTCTTAGACTCTGTAACCTCATATTATAAATCCATGCTGCTTTATGTGTGCTCTCTGTATAGTTTATTGTCCTCGTAGTCCGGCTGTCTACTCTGTAAAGACGACACCTATTTCCTGTCCGAGAGCTCCCTGCTCTGTTATTCTTCCTGACGTTTCTCCTTTCTTCCTATTGACAGTTTCCTTTCGTGGACTTTTTCACTCCCATGAATCGAGGCTCTAAAAGTGTCATATGATCTCAGAGGAATCCACGATTGTGAGCTGCAGAAATAAAACTGACTCGAGTCTCTAACAATCTGTCTCTGTAGTTCAGATTTAGAATCAGGCCTCTATAATTACATCTGTCCAAATACAGAGGAGGAGGTTTGCCTCGCAGACCACACAGCCCGTCTCTCTATCTATAATTACATTATGTATCCTATTTCAGTTGTCACATCAACCTAAATATCGTAAACACACACGCCAACACATCACATCAAGCGCTACAAAACTACCATCAACATTACCACACACACTCACACAGAGGTAATGGAAGAATATTACAGACACACAACAGAAGATAAAAAGTAAATCACTAAAAACAAAGATTTCTGCATAAATACTAAAGAAAAGTCATAAAATGTTCACCATAAAGCAGAGCAGCTCTTTACTGGAGCACTAGAAACTAAATGGGTGGATAAAATAAGCTAAAATAGATGTCTGTTAGAAATTATACAAGAAAACTGTAAGAATACAACAGAGAATGAAAACAGAGTCAAAAAGTTCAGAACAGACCCAGCAGAGATACATTAGAATACACAGGAGTACTACCAGAGATAACAGTGAAGTACAATAGAGTCAAAATGTTCCAGAAACCAACTACCATAGAAGTATGTAATACAGTTACCTAAAAATAGACCAACTAGATTGTCTGGTTACAGACAATGGGCCCTATTTAAACCAGCTCTAGCACACTGTCTACAATGCACAACAAAAATGCATTCAGGGTGTGTCCAGCTCCACTTTTGCTAGTTACACGGCACATAATCAGGGCACAAAGTAAAGCACAAGGGGCAAAGGGGTTGTATAAAGTCCCTTAATTAATCATGGGTGTGTTTTGGGTGCAACAAAAATTGAACTAGAGTGTCATCTCCCATTCCCTTTTAAGGCAGGTGAGCCTGCAGCTGGCGCTCTGTGATTTATATGGTGGATTCGCAACTCTGCCCTTGTCTCTGCAATGTTCATATTTCACAGAATGTAATGAATATTTTCCCTTACTAATGATGTGTTATTTAACCTGCTACGATGGTGCAGTGCCATTGAGACTGCGGGCCACTGGCTGTCCAACTTATTGAATTTGTCTTTTTTATATCAACTTGCATAATGTAGTGTTAGTGTTTTTTATACATATATTGTATTTATTATATCATATTTTTGTACATAGATGATTGTCTGTTTTTATGTGGTACGCTATGTACCTTTCCCTGTGTCCTTAATAAAGTCATTATTATCATTAACCCACCTGCAGCCTGTCCTGTACCATGTCCCTGTGTGTATAACAAGCAGATAATATAAAAATAAAACAATAAAATGAAGACAGACATCTGTGAGAAGCTACACTAAAGTAGACCTACAATAAAACCACTATCAGCTATCAGTAAAGGAAATATATCTGATAAACACTATAAAAGATAAATATCATATATGGTGGGGTACAGTAAAGTCACTGTGAACTAGTGGTCAGTTTCAGTTTTTTATTATATACATTATTAATATTAGAAATAGAAATAGAAAAAGAAAGAACTTTATTTATCCCCAGCAGCTCATAAAAGACAAAAAACAACCACACTTCCCCTCATCAACAAAAACACAGTGGTATTAAAATAGACATAAAATAAAATATAATTAAAAATACAAATTAACCTTCAGTTCGCCTACAAGAATCATATAATCAATTGCTTTTTCAGTTCACTAGATAAATTTTGCTGCTGCAAAAAATGGTTGAGGTGAGATGAGGGACATAATTTATAGTTGAAAAAAGGTAATTAATCACAATACATTTTATCACAATATTAAGAATATCACAACATGTTTAAAATTGCAATAACATTGTATCGTGACTTGAATATTGTGACAATATCGTATCATGGATCCTTTGGTGATTGCCAACCCTTGAAGATACTGCGCCATTCTGATCAGTGGTCAATGACAAGTAACTTTCTCCTGCTTCAAAATACCAATACCCAACAATGCCCCTAATAACACCAAATTTTAAGACCTACATGCCCCATGGGTGCACAGATGGGCTGTACTTACACAACATGATGCTGGCTGCATTGTTATGATGACGTTTGTCATTTTTCAAGCAAACTGATCCGATTTCAGCCTCACCAGTGTGAGTCTACGTGTTTTATATCGTTATCAGTTTAATATCTTTGAGTTTTTGGACTGTCTGTCACACAAAGCAAGACATTTGAGGACATCACCTTTGACTGTGATGGAGATTTCCCTACTTTTTATACTATACAATATGACAAAACAATGATTTCCAGATTAAGTGATAATGAACATAATTGTTAGGTGCAGCCCTACAACAGAGAGACTGTATATCAGAAACACTGAGTCATCACAATAAGGTTTAGCAGCTAAAGAATATTACAATAGCACTGTGAGGGATGATAATACAGTAGAGCAAAGTCAGACCCAACTGAAAACCACTATTAAACACTATCAAAAGAGCTGTATGTGATCGTATATAAACCCTATAAGAATACATACATAGCATTGAACTGTTTATAAATACAGCAATGTGTCTGTTTTTGATTAATCCAGCAAAAGTAAATACATTCACATCTGATACAGAAACATCCAACACTACCATCAATTAGTCCTCATCACTAATTCAACACACTGCCCGCAATGGTACATACAGAGACATAAAAGGGAAGGACTGTATAAACTGTGCAGAAAAATGCTGTTTTCAATTTTTAATTAAAGTGTATGTTGCTGCTATTTAAATATTCTAGAAATACTGCAGTATGTAAGTATACTTCAGTCGAGTACACTACAGTGAGCAAAAAGCAGCTGAGCGGCACAGACAAACCATAGGATGTAGACCTACAAACTACAGACTACCAGCTAACTATGGCTCATTACAGTAATGGCCTACTATTACAGATAATAATACAACAGTAGCATAAAGTCATAATACACCAACTGAGTACTACAGACGTACTTTTATAGACATACTGAAAGTATTCTTGTGGTTAAGTTTAAGAGACTGAATTACAGTAAGATGCAATAAAACCAACACAGACAGCTGCTGAGTTATAATGGAAATGCTGTCTAATTAGGACCTACAATAACATGACTACAGGCTACAATGGAATTGTAGTAACCTTAAAACAGACTGCACAAAATATTACTGGAATACTATACAGGATATGATTCTATACAAAGATAAGACCATAAGATTATAATATTATAAGATTACAGCCAAGAACATTATTGTCACACACACCAAACCAAGTACTTTTAATACATTACATTATTTAAATACCGCAGTAAAGAACATTAACGTCACACAGACAAACCAAGCACCTCTGACACAACAGAATATTATTTAAATACTACAAGACAACAGGGAAGTAAGGTTAAACTGAGTGCAACAGGCAAAACTTAAAGTATCAAGGGAATACTAAATAAAAAAATATAGAAATACTGTAAGTATTTATTACGTCTCTGATATGTTTGTTGAGCAGCTGTATTGCTAAATTGCACCTTTCTGGGGATCAATGAAGTTTAATCTGCTCTGTAAACATCAATACAGTTGTTTTTATAGGAAACGTGAAGGCAATTCAATTACAAAAAAGTAGGGCCAGACCGATGCCAATTCCGATATTATGGAATAAAAAAAATCTGATAACCGATATATTGACCGATTAAATTTTTATGTTTTTCAATTTAAACCCCCACAAAATACCTGCTTTTGATGGCTTAAAGGGATAGTGCACCCAAAAATGAAAATTCAGCCATTATCTACTCACCCATATGCCGACGGAGGCTCAGGTTCACATCCCTTGCGGAGATCGGCGGGGGGAGCGGCTAGCACACCTAATGACTGATGGTGCCCCAGACTAACGTCCAAGAACACAAAATTGAAACCACAAAACATCTCCAACATGCCCATTCATAATGATCCAAGTGTGCTGAAGCCCCAACATAAAAAGTTGTTTCGAAAAACGTCATTTGAACTCTCTTTTTAGCCTCATTGTAGCCTGTAGCTCTGACTGCATGGTCTCTGAAGAGCAGCAGTCTCGTCAGTACTGATGTCCAGATGATCATATAATCGGTCGGGCCCTACAAAAAAGTATAATACAATCTAAACAGCGCAGCTGTGAACACAAAAAAACTGAACAAATACAATGAAGTATAAAAAAAAAAATACTAATTATCTAATATCATAGGATCATATATAATAGGGCGGGAATATTATAGGTGTACTATAAGATCTAATCACATAGTAGAATACAGTGAAGTGCATGTGTACAAAGTAGACTAACTGCATATTTCAAAGACACTATATTAAATTATAGTGACACTACAGAAACAGCTGGCTGACCAACTGATATTATAGGAGTATCAAAATACACTTCAGTATAATTAGGTCAGCACAGAGCAGCTGAGCGCAACAACCAGAAAAAAATACATATGGTATATTTTAGAAATGTCTGTAAGGACTTGTTCTGTTTCTTGTGCTGTCGTCGAACTAAATTACTTCCTGAAGATCAATAGTTTGATCTTATCTCAAGTGTGTCTGTAGGAAAGTATCTCAGGAAACGGCGGATGTTAGAATGAAGGAGGCCGACAACAAGATAACTACAGGCCTCTGAAAGACGAATATTACAGGGATATTATGAGAGATAATAATACAGCAGAGTCTAAATAGACCAAACTGTGAACTGCGTGGTTTTATATAAGCACTGTGAGAATGTTAAATACTGAAGTGATGTACATTTAGATCACAAAGAATAGAGTACCTCCGACACATAAGAATATTATAGAAATACAGTGGTGGAAAAAAGTTTTCAGATACCCTTAAAATTTTACACAATCTCAAATATTATCATGAAATATTTGTGGAAAAATCTTTTTTGTGTTTCAAAAGGTGTGGCTGCATTAGACAGATACAAACAAATACAAATTATATTTTTTTGTTTATTGTTTACAAGAAAAATTAACAAAACTAAATTCTTGACAGTTTCAATATGTCAGTTCTCAACATTGTCGGTATCAAAGTCAACAAATAACAGAGAATGTGTTCAAAACTGAACAAAAAATAAATAAACCATCACATCATCAAATTAATATTTAGTAGTCCTGCCACTGGCATGTAGTAGAGCTCTAATCCTGGCTGGCATGTTCCCCACGAGCCTTTCACACTGTTGAGGGGTAATCTTGTCCCATTCTCCTTGAATTACTGCTTTTAATTCTTCTAAATTCTTTGGTTTATGCTTTGAAACAAACCTTTTGATAATCCACCACAGATTTTCAATGGGGCTCATGTCCGGGGATTGAGCTGGCCACTCTAAGACCTGGATACTGTGCTCCTGCAGCCAAGTTCTACTGGCCTTGGATGTGTGGCAAGGGACATTATCTTGTTGAAACATCCAGTTTTTACCTCGACGGAACAGTGCACGCGCAGAAGGGAGCATGTGGGTTTCGAGAATGGTACAATACTTGGTAGAGTTCAATGTGCCATCACAGACAGTGAGATGACCAACACCAGCAGCACTCATGCATCCCCAAACCATGATACTGCCTCCACCATGCTTGACAGTAGGTACTGTACATGCTGGAGATGATGCTTCGCCTGGCCTTCTGCGTACCCTCACATTAGTAGGAGGAAGATAAAGCTGGAAACTGGACTCATCTGACCACAAAATCTTCTTCCAGTTCCTGGCTGTCCAGTTCTTGTGTGCCTGGGCCCAACGATGCCGGGCTAATCTCTGTCTCTCATTGATCAGGGGCTTCTTGATAGCCTTGTAGGACCTTAAGCCATGATCTAAAAGTCGGCCACGTACAGTGCGGGTGGAACACTGGACACCAGTTTGGTTTGACCACTGCTGCTGAAGCTCCTGTGATGTCATTCGGCGGTTTTGCCTGCACATGCGGATCAGGATGCGGTCATTTCTTGCTGAAGAAACCCTTGGATGCCCAGATCTTGGTTTGTCTTCCAGGCTGTTGGTTCGTCTGTATTTCTGCAGAGTGTATCCAACTGCTGAAGGACTGCATCTGCACTTCCTGGCTATCTGGCGGCAGCTGTACCCTTCCTGGCTGAGAATCTTTATCTTCAGGCGTGTTTCCTGCATTAGGTTCCTTGTTTTAGCCACTTTTGTGTCTGAAGAACTTTCAAATGTGCTGGCTTTATGTAGACACGAAGCTTGGCAACAAAAATTGTGTCTTTTAATAAAAAGAACGATCTTCATCACTGGTACCAAAATGACCCAATACTCAAAATTTCTTATGTATTTTTATGGAACCAATCAATTTTGAGTTTTTAATGGCTTTTTTAGGATTTATTTAGTATTTTGGCTGTGACTGTACTAAAAGAAATTGCACTTGAAGACCTAAGAGTGATTCTTAATGCAATATTTCACAAATGCATGGGGTGTCCATGGGGTGGTTTTTTCCACCACTGTACTTTAAGAGACAACAATGCTGTGACGTACAGTAGCCTAGATAAAGGTCAAAAACCTGATTCAATATGAGATGAAACTTTTCTATGGATGTCAATTTGACAAAAGCCAAAATGTGACCGGGAACAGACGATGATTCCTGTTATGCCTTTTGCTCTTAAAAAAACATTTCACTTCTGGAAAGCAAAGGAAGGAAAGCCTTTTTCTCTATGCTTTTTCTACGTGACTTTGTGCAGGACTATCAGCCCCCACCAGCCGGTTAAGAGGAGCGAGGACTCATTAGTTATGACAATATAAAACAGTCAAAACAGGTTTTCCAACCACTGTGAATCACCGCAGCCACAAGAGCTTCTTGGGCATATAGTCATAAATGTGCACCCAATCTATTAGGTTGAGTGGTCCAGTAGTTTGCTAGATTAGCTGCAGACAGACAGATACACACTCACACATACATACATAACCAAACGCATGGTCTCCTTCAGGTTTATGCCTGGGCGGAGATAACAACTGACTAAGCACAGTAATATTTTTATGAGATGATAACACAGTCTAGTATTGAATTGAATTGTTTATTGATCCACAGTCAGCTATCTCGTACACAGACGAGTGCTGTTCTTCCTGTGGTCAAAATTACAGTATAATACAGTTAAAAAGATTTGAGCATCAGACACATTATATGATTTGAGCAACAGACGCATTACAGACGCATTATAAAAGTACTTCTATGGCTAAAAAGGTGAGTAAAGGACAATAACATCAAGACAGATATCTAAGAGAAGCTATACTTAAGTAGACCTACAGTAAATGAACTATAGGCTGCCAGCAAATGAACTGTATAAGGCAGTGGTTATCAAACTTTGGTGATCAAGGCACACCAAAGGGCAAGCCAAAATCAAAATGTGTGGTATCATCTCATTTTTGATAATACCTGTATATGTTTTAATATCATATGAAAAATTCATAAGGTGATATTTGTGATATTTGGACTTGTTGACATATTGACGTCATACTGTTAACCACGGCAACAACAAGCATGGCTGAAAGTGTTTTATTAGTGACTCCACAATAAACTGTGGCATCCTGAATGTTTTATGAACAGCCCTGGACTTCTCAGACTCTTTAAGCGAGTTACCGCTCAGAGGGAACTCATTCAGCAGCTCCTCTGGCAGCAGCACAGCGTCTCTCCCTCTGCTCTCTCTCTGTGTGCACACAGGAGTCAGTGTCTTCAGGTGATTTTGTCAGAAACCTTTGGTAATGTAAATCTACGTGTCGTTTGTAGCTCGACAAAAACCTACATATACGTGAATGTGCGATAGTTGTGGTATCATAACAGCCTGTCACAGGTTACAACGTGATGATTAGAGGAGAAATGGCAGAGCATAAAGATCCAGGTGGAAAACAAACATATCAATCATTTAGGATTTTGCTAAAAGAAGGAAATCACCGGTTAAATTTATATATATAGATCCCAGGGGACATTTTTTGTATTTGGGAGCTGTTTAAATGTGTAATTTGTGGTAGATTTTATTTTGTTGAACTATCAATATTGTATACAGAATCTGAATCTCACTCTGAGATACTGTTGTTGTTCACAAACTAAAGAAATGACAGATAATTTTAGTTTTTACTGAATATTTGAGGCCAAACTGTAAAACTAGATCACTTATTTTGTTACAATACTGTTTTCTTAAAATCAAAAATAAAATCTATATATTTTTTAATATATTTGTCATATCGTTAAGAATTTAGTTATCGCAAAAATAGCTTTAAATATTGTGATACTACAGCTGATTGAGTCAATTAAAAATTCATTCATAACTGTTTAGGCCCAGTTGAATATTGCCATAATAATGTGTGTTATCACAACATCCCTCTGCACGCCTGGATTGGCATCATAGCGCACCATATGAGAACCCCTGGTATAAGATAAACACTATAAAAAGAAAGATATCATATATAGTAGGGTAAAGTCAAGTCACAGCAAACCAGGTGCAAACTAAAGATTTATTCCTGTCTCAATCAAAAAAACTTCCAACTTCTGACTGTCCAGAACTCAGCCGCAAGGCTTTTAAGCAAAACCACGAAGCATGACCACATCACACCAGTTTCAGCCTCTTTATGACAGTTCCCTGTTTGTTTCAGGACTTTAACACCTTATTCATTACTTTTAAGGCTCTTCATGGCCTGGATCCAGACTACATTTCAGACCTCTTAGTCCCTTATGAATCTCTGCGTAGTTTGAGATCATCGTGCAGGGGTCTTCAGCTTGTCCCAGAGTCCAGACTGAAGACCGAAGGGGACAGAGCTCTTCCCACCAGGGCCTCAAAGCTCTGCAACGACCTGCCCGAGGATATAAGGCTGACTGAGTCACTGGCTTCATTTAAGGGTGTTTTAACATATAGTCCTTTTCATACAAACCAAACTCAGTCTTCTTAAAGTGAACCAAAAAGTGGACCAACAGAAAAGGGACTCAGTTTTGTGTTCACATTGTCAGGTCATTTGAAAGAGGACTCAGTTCACTTTCTGGTCAACTTCAGCTCTGACGGGGCCTCAGTCCTCTTTCTGTTCACACTATAGCCTATATATAATACCTACTGACATTTTTTTGTTTTTACTTTGACGTGGCACTGCAGTGCAGTTATAAATCCCCTCACTTTCAGATGAACTTAAAATTGGAGGAAAACCTGTAGACTGTTGCCGTTTGATGTATTCCACATTCCACATCTGGAGACGTGCAGTATCTTCCATGAACCAAACTACTCCTTGCAAGCGTTACAGGCCGCCATGATTTCGTCTGTTTTTTCAAGCGTCCCAGTGCAACAGCATGTGATCTAGAGGACTAAATACAATGGCAAGGAACCTGAAGCGCTTTGTGTTCACACTGCACAGATTAAGCGAATCGCACCGAGGACTTGAAGCAAACTGAACTCAGACCACTGTATGTTCACTTCAGAGGGGTCTGAGTTCTCTTGGAGTGTTCACATATACACAAAAAATGCTGAGTCACCACTCTGAGTCCATTTAGGGGCTGAAAATGACCAAGTGTGGAAACACCCAAAGTCTCTTCTAAAAACATTTGTCTATCGGAGAGCATATCCTTACTTTATCTGAGCTGTCTGTCTACTTTATTGCGATCTTATCGATGTTGTTTCCCATTTATTATCTTGATTTTAGCTTTGGCCTGCCTTACTTTACCTTTTACTAGATCACATTTACGACATTTTATTTGTTTTATTCTCCTTGTACTTAGTTTTATTGTAAGGCACTTTGTAACTGTGTTTTGAATGGTGCTGTATAAATAAAGTTAATTGTTGTTAGAGTGAAATACACAGACCCAACAGAACTACACTTTGAGACAACAGTGACATCTAATAATGCTCCACAGACCATTTAAATATGACTGACTGATCAAACTAGTATTACAGTGGTCAAATATAATGAAGTTCAAGGAGACTGGTTCTTAAACAAGCTGTAGCCTGAGGTATAACGGTAAACTGTAGGAGATAATGAAGCTGGCCTACAATGAGATAACTACCAGCTAACGGAGGAACCAGACACCCACTGTGGAGGAAACAGATTACAGGAATACTGTACAGTGAGTGGGGCCGTGGGAGGTCTCATTATATATAAATACTACAGGACTTAACACAGAGGTATTCACAGAGCTGACAGCTAAACTATAGAGACACTTTATTACTGTGACAAGACTATTATAGGAAGTTGTGGGAGAAGGTAGAGACGGAAAGTCTGAAGACAGTTTGTCCCCCCTCGGCCCCCCTCCTTCTCTCCGCCTCCCTTTTCTTATCTCACGCTCGTTTTCTTTTACACAAAAATAACAACAACTAACAACAAACAAAACGTAAACAACCCTGACAACAACTCGCAACAAAACCAGCTAAAAACGACATGAAGTTTGGTGAAAACTTTCCCGAAGTTTCCAGCCGAAGTTTCTACCATGCTGCCAGTAACTCACACACACACTCTCTCACACACACACACACACGGAGTTGTACCCGGGTCCGGGCACACACTGGTCCCGGTAAACACCCGGTTATACCGACACAAAGCTCCGGTGAGAACAAACAGAAGAGGACTCACATGAAGCAGCAGCGGCCGGATGGTTTTTCTTCTTCTCTTTGTGAAGCTGAGTTGTGGGCATGATGATGCAGAGCTGGGAGGACCCGCCCACCGAGGGGGGAGGAGAGGAGGAGGGGAGGAGAGGAGAGGAGGAAGGAAAGAGGGGGCTCGTGAAGGGGGGAGGAGGGTTTATGGCAGTGTGGGTTTTTGGGTGTGTGTATCCGCGGCAGATGTGTTTCACAACAGTGTGTGTGTTTGGGTGTGTGTGCGTGTGTCACGATTAAAACGACAAACTAACGGATTCCACAACCGTTTAAAAATGGCGCCGGACGTCACGAGACCATCAATCAACTAACATATCAGGACCCTTAACATGAAAATGGTATAAACACCAACAGCTGAAGTTCATCAACATTACACCACCCATTCTGCAACACATAATAAATTATAGCAGTCATTACATTTTTTCAATTCTGTGGTTTTTGCTCATCATATTTTGAATTATTGTTGGTTGACTTTTTTTAAAAGCTTTAATTAATTTTCTTTTAACCCACATTAGGGCACAAGAACAAGCTGTAAACATGACAGCGGACATGTTGTGGCGTAGGGAGTGTTTGTTACTTATGAGGGTCGAGGAGGTGGTGCAAAAAAGGGGGAGGTATGTCGAATAATTCTTTAAGCACTGGAGATTTATGTTTGTGATTTTGGCTCAGGGTAGGGGGAATGCAAATTTAAAATATTCTGATTTGCATTAATTTCACTGCATCCCTTCCAAAGGTAGGCCTATATTTTCTTTAAAAATTGTCCACATTATACCATTTATCACAGCCCAATGCATTCTCACTACCATCTTGTCACATATCCCCACTCAGCCAGTGGACATACGTCTACATATTACACGTTAGGTATCCTGGGTGCGTCTGTTGTTGGTGTTCTAAGACACCATGCCTGTTATGCGCGTCTACATCAAAATGCCTGATTTGTTTCTAACCTTTGTATTTTATTTCCTTTAGTTGTATTATTGCCTCTGTACACATAACTTTCCTTAGCTCTTAACATTTTTTTTATTTGTATTGTTTTGTTGCCTTATCATTATTATTATTATTATTATTAGCACATTTGTTCAGATAAGTGCTGTGCAAATAAATATTATTATTTTATTATTATAAAATACACACCATTTTCACAAGAAAAGAATGATTGAAGAATGATTTCGTTGAGCAACAAATGCATGTGTTTAGGTTTAGAATAAAAACATCATGGTTTGGCTCTACATGTATACAGGAAGCAAACACTGGGCTCCAAGGTGAAAGTCTGGTGTTTGTTGGACCTATTGACCACCTGCCCTACTGTATGGGAACTTTCTAGCACCTTAAATTTTGTTGTCTCAAACTGAAGCGCCCTGTAGCATTATAAACTAACGACGCCTGGCAGCGGATTGTACAGCCGTGAAAGGATGACCTTTTTTTGTTGGCATCTGACGCAGAAATTAATGACCAAACGGCAGTAGTTGAAAATGGGTTGCATAGCCAGAGACTGCAAAAATAGAAATTATTGTTGGATTTAAAAATTTCTGACGATCCTTGGACATATTGTGAGTGATATAAATACTTCCATCAGAAAAAACAATTAAAAACCAAATCTGAACTTATAATAGTAATATTTCATCAAAATCACTTTATTATACGTGTCTCATTTAAAATGTGGCTAAAAATAAATCGTCAGCCTGCACAATATGAATAAAAAGCCAAGGCTCTTTTCAACTCTGGGGTTTTGTCTCCAAATTTTAACTCTCAAGCATCAGAAGATAAGTTAAAAAAAAAATCTAATAACTAGTTTACATTCGAGGGAGGGTCATGCAATACCTGCCAGTCACTCAGGGAGGCTCAATGAAAAATATCTGTAGCTTCAGGGAGGATTAAGAAAACAAACAAACAAAAAAACTAAGTCACACTCTGGCCAACCTCCCCTGATAAGTAAAGAACAGTCCCATAGGCCTACATGTTAGCAAATAGTTTGCCTACAGAGAAACAGTTTCTGGCTCTAAAGCTGCAACATGTTCTTTTACACTACCAAATAAATATTAATAGTAATATATTAAATTATTAATGATGCAAGTGTTCCTGTAGTTTTTATTATATTGTTATGAAACCCTTTATTGAGCATATTATTCATCTTTTTCCTCATGAGAATCACCTTTATTATGCTGGGATTCAAACTCATGACTACATTTCCATGTAATCCAAGAAGTGATGATCTCCAGCTGCCAGCAGACACACACAGACTCATATTAAAATGGACTTTTCAAAGACACATCAAGGAAGCAGTGTAGAGCAGAATTAGGGTTTGACAACTGTCTTATTGACAGCTGGAAAATTTGTTTAACAAGCTAAGCTAATTAAGCTAATGTTAGCTCCATATGATGTTGAAAATGCTGTCTCTGGCTGTTTCAAAACAAGAATTGCATTAAGAGGCATATGCAAGTGATGGCTACATATGTAAGAGAGAAGCTAAAGCTAACAGACAGATACAGGAACAGGCCATTCACCTGTCAACCAAAAAGCTACTGCAGTAAACAGGAGCGTGTATTCACTTCCTCATCTGTAACCTACTCGGGTTATACAGCCACCACATCGGCTACTGCTAAACCACTGAAGTATGACAAGGAAAAATTTAAAAACAGGATGTTACTTTGCTCTAACATCATCCTGCTGATTCACTTTGATTGTCAGAAAAGCAAAGGCTTTGAGGATGAACTAACTAATGTGTGTCTGTGTCTGGCACTGTAATACAATCATGGGTGACAGTTGGCTGAGGTTGCAACAGGCTACACTTCCTGTAATGGTCTGATGCAGAGCTCACTTTTATTACACATTTCCTGTCTGTCTTCACTGACATCTGTCAAATTAAAGGCAAAAACTTCAAACAGAAAAGAAAAAGAAAAGATTCCTCCAAGCAGATCAACTTTATTTTTATTGTAAATCATAAAGACAGATAATTCTGTGTGTGAATCACATGAGAATTTATTTCTGGACAGGAGCAAATTAATCAGCGATCAATGGACGACATCCTCTCCACCTGTCTTTGTGGCACATGTCGGACTTCCTGTGAGACTCTGGATGGATGGAAAGTGGTTCTTTATCTGACAACGTGAGCTCATTAAAAGCTTCAGCTGAGAGACATGTCTTCTTTATCTGACAGGACATGAGACAGGAAGTGAGAGGGACTCATCTGCCTGCCTCCAACAGCCAGAGGATAATTCACACAGGAAACACAACACAGGCAGATAACTACCATCAATTTGAGCAGGGGAGACAGAGAGGACGACCGCAATGTAGTTTATCTTCAACAGGCTGTTGCTGCAGTGCACTCTGGGACGGGCTGCAGACAGAGAGGACATCTCAGAGTTGATCTGATAGTGACATCAGCAGAACGTCAGACAGGAACAGGAGAGATAACAGAGACGCAGGAAGATGAAAATATGCTTGACTTTCAGCCTTGCTCTCTACATTTCCTGTGGAGTTATAACTGTTTGTGAACTGAGACAAACCACCAGAGACACTTTCAAGTTACAGAGTGATTTGATTTATTGTCTATGTGAAATATTACAGGCCAACCATTAGGGAATTATGGTAGGGCACATTTTCCACACTGGGCCACTCATCCACACCCATCAGTGATGTAATGTCCTTCACAATTTAGTGGGTTTCATTACTTATAAGGAACACAGGTGACACGTTACACCCTAGATGTGAGCTAAAAGATAAAAGTGGATGCCTTTACAATCTGTACCCAAGTTAATGTCTCTGTCTGCATCTGACAGTGGTGTCAGAGCCAGGTTGAATGTGCTGAGCTCAGGACACAATGGTGACAGACATACAGGGCGTAACAATAAAAGGGCTCTGCCAGGCAGCATCCACAATGGGACGGGAATGTGAACAGCACTGAATGTAATACTGAAACAGGTCAGTCTGCCCTCGGGACTGGCTCAGTAAGTTTGAGTGAAACCTTCGAATACTCGCAATAAACTTATTTCAATTTGAACTCTGATGGACGACAGTGTGATAAAGATCTTATGCAACAGGCCTGACAATGGATTTTTATACCACAGTTACATCTTCGTCTGTCTCACTGAAGAATTCAGAATCGTAAAAAAGCAAATTGGTGGTGCGCTGGTTAGCATTGTTGAGCCACAACAAGATTTCTGATTCAAACCTAAGGTGGGAGATTCAAACCCCATGTCAGCGTGGGTTTTCTCCAGGTGCTCCAGCTTCCTCCCACAGTCCAAAGACATGCAGGTTAATTGGTGACTCTAAATTGTCCATAGGTGTGAATGTGAGTGTGAATGGTTGTCTGTCTCTCTGTGTCAGCCCTGTGATAGTCTGGTGACTTGTCCAGGGTGTACCCTGCCTCTCACCCAGTGTCAGCTGGGATAGGCTCCAGCCCCCCAACAACCCCTAACAGGATAAGCAGAATGGAAAATGAATAAATTAATAAAAATGCTGGTTATTACTTTTAGGTACTGTTCTTTATTTATCAGAAGAGAGGGGTAGCTGGGGTGTGACTCCATTTTTTTTCTTTTTTAAGCTACAGATATTTTCCCTTGAACCTCCCTGAGTGACTGCCTGAAAATGCATGACCCTCCCTCCACCATAAATTAGTTATTTGATTTTTAAAATTTTCTCTTTGATGTTTGAAAGTTAAAAGTTGAAGATGACATCCTGGAGTTGAAAAAAGCCAGGCCCCCGTGTCCAAGGGCTGTCGGAAATTTAAAAATCCAATAAAGCTCAGTGTAAGTTCAGTCAGGAAGACTGTCTTTGTGCTGTATTCATTATTCATTCACAGTTCTCTCCATGTCCCACTCCCATCACTTCCACCAATGAGCTGACTCATCTCATCACCACCAGAATCTAGACCCCATAGGGTGGATCTCTAATCTACTACATCTTCACCACCCTCCTGGAATAGATGACATCACGATGGGGTCTAATCGCCATAGACTTTTCACATTTCTCATACTTATGTCCACCTGTAGATAAATATTCTTTTCTGTCAGTATAGTTTTGGCGATTCAAAAAAAAAAAAAAAACAACGAAAAAAAAGCTTTTAACATGTGTTGGAACAAGAAACCTAAGCCAAAACAAAAATCATAAGTCCCTCCCCAGTGCTTTAAAAATAAACTGACATGCCTCCCCCTTTTTGCACCCCACCCCCCAACATAAGTAATGCACGGACCCTTAATTTTTTAAAAATGTATTTGTTTACGCTGGCTTGGAGTGGGCTTTCCATCGGACTACAACTTATGTAAATACAGGTGTTCTGTAACCCTTCACACTGTGTTCAAACACGACTCTGATCATAATCACTCAATCTACTGAAACTTTTTAACCACTTTAAGTGCCTGAGAATATTTTTAAACTGTCGTACAACATCACTACATGTTTTGATAACAGGAACATTCTGTCAGTGTTGTTTTGTAGTAATGTTTTGCAGTTTAAATGAATTGCAGGATGAGCCAAAAAGCATTTCCTCTTTTGTGGATAAGAAAGTTATTTTGTATTCTGTTTTTAAATGTAAGTATATCTCTTCTGGACTGTCTGTACTTCCTCCTTAACCACCATCTGATATCTGAGGCTTCTTTCTTGAGTGTCCAACACCTCAATAATGTCAACGTTTTTTTTTAGCTCTCTGAGAAAGTTCAGATCAGGATGAGCTCTCTCTGATGCTTCACTCATTACCACTTCAGATTCCTGTTGACAGTCTCCCCATATCTCATCTTCTCGTTGTTAACAAATGTTCGATCCACAGCCTGTGTGTCTCTACGGCCATAAGTACATGTACAGTTTGTGTGTCAATGTATGTCTCTGACCAATATAACATATGCCACACACAGTATATGTACATATACACCACATTTTTAAAAATAAAGCACCAATGGCAAAAAAAGCTGTAATAATCTTTCATCAGCCAGTGCATGTGATATTGATCAGTAGAGACCCAGTCACTGTGACATCATGCTAACAACAACAGTCACTTGCTGGTAGACAGCTGGCAACTGAATTCAACTGTGGAGATATGTGAAAACGGCAAAAAAAAAAAAAAAAAAAAAAAAAAATCTGTTGTCATTTTCAGCCGTAACTGTAACATTTAAAGATATATAGTTTAACACAGGTGTAACTGTCTGAGACATTTTTACTGAAGTTTAACTGAACTGCTTTTCATGTTGTCTGTCATAATTTTATTAACATTGGTCGCACCTGTTGCATTATGGGCTGAGGCAGTACGGCGGCAGAGAGCTAACATGGTTGCAAAAGAAGTACATATGGCCCCAAAATAATAATATTCTGCATTGTCCAAGAGGCGCACACGGTATTTGTCATTTTGCACCTTTATTTGGTTTGTATCTGATTATAATATTTGTTTAAATGGCCTGTTTGGACAATTCAATATATTTTCTGTTGCTGTGCTAACTTTTTGGGACGTGTTTATTATCAGAAAACCCATGTGAGAGACTATTGTTGGGCACATCTAAATGCTGGATATTTTTTGAGAGACTCTTTAAGTAATTAAGGTATTTGTATTTCAAATCTTGTTTTTATGGTTTTTATTTTTGTAGTTTTCATGGTGTCTGCGGAGGATTTAAGGATGGAAATAAAATATTTGATTAACCAAATCTAGTACAGTACATCAGCAACTCCAGTGTTCTGTGAAGTAAAATTACTGTTTTTGTCAATGGAGACTGATGGCTTTGAGATAACGACTTTAGTTCTCTGCTGGAAAGGGCTGTCTATTGGCAAGGTAAGGTAGTGAGAATATTTTAAATATAGCTTTCATTTAAACCTATATTGATTTTTTTTTAGGTGGGCCTCTTTTTTGGCAGCTTCACTTAACCAACTGAGACAGTGTTTGCTCAGCACGTTTTATTTTACGTACATGACATGGGTATTTTTCTACCCAGAGGTTACTGTTAGCAAACATCACGATTCAATCTGCAGTTGCTAAAGTGCTAAAAAGTGCTAGCAATTATTGCTAACAAAGTTAGCTACTTAAAAGTAAAATATAATTTAAAAACAAAAAGCTACCAAAAGATAAAGTAAATAATTGATAAAGTTGATTGAATTAAGTTTTAATGTATTTTATTAAATGAACGGTGGTGAAGAAAAAAAATTAAAGCTAAATGAAAAGTAAGAAGCTTTATATATAATTTTACACACAATTTTAATTATTTAATTAGCTGATATTATTTTGTTCATGTCTTCAGTTATATTTTTGACTTGTCTGATACTAAATTTGGTCAGTTTCAGGACTCCATACTGTTTCACAGGTGTAGTTGTAAACAGAGGTGACAGACGCAGGTGAGTCTCTGAGTTTATTTCCATCTTTAACAGGAACATGTGATGAATAATCTACTGTAACAGAGTATTACTGAGTACTAGCAGAGTAATAACAGTATCAGGTCCATCAGGTTAGTAGCAGAGATGTTTGTTAGTCACAGTGTTGTTTTAAGGCATTTCCATTGCAGATAAAGGAGCATTCATCAAAGCTTCATCACTTTCCAGCAGCAACACTTTACTTTGAGACAATAAAAAGCAGACACTGCATCCGAAACCACACGCTACGCACGACATACTCAGTATGTGTAGCCTACAAGCCTTTAATATACTTTTGTGTACATAAACAGTAGTATGTGTCTTTTTGGAAGCACTGAGCCGTAATAACCACGTCACTTCCTGTGAGCCTTGCCGTCTCGTTACCGTGGTAACCCATGCCGACTTCAGCTCTACCAGCAATTTAAAATGATGATTTAAAAATATATTTCGCTTGGCAAAGTGCAATCTCACATTTAAATTTAAGTGATATTGACGGTACAGAGGTGTTTTGGTGACTGTCCACCATCATCTGTTATGAACACTGTCATCTACTGATAATTGGTCATGGACTTCCACGTCCCAATACGACGCGCAAGGTACCCTGGGTGCTTTGGTTGTTAACGTTCCTGGACGCCATGTCAAGTTCTGCCTGTTACATGCATTGTTTTCTTTCAAAATACACTTCCGTTTTCACAGGAAACTGACTGTTTACATACAGTCTCTTTCAAAATAAACGCACTACGTTGGTACAACACCCCAAATTGACGTTTTTTTTTCCCTTCAACAACAAACACGTGTGGTTGGGTTTGGGAAAAAAGAACAAGGTTTGGCTTTAGAATCTTACAGGACATGAACACCGCTTTCTTGGGCGAAAGTCAGTGTTTGTTGGACACATTCACCACCTCTCCCGCCCACCACAGTTGGACTTTCACCGCCTAGACTTTTGTCCTTGTCACGCTGTTTCCCCCTGACGCCCCCGGGCGCAGTTAGATACCCGGCATCTAACCCACTATTATTATCAAGCTGCAATTCCTTTTATTTTCATCATCAGTGACACGAGTTGAACCTTTGACCTTGTCTTCACATTCGTCACAAACATGGAGGACTCAAGTGGTGAAACTTTGCAGCCTGAAGTTGAGTTGACAACCTACATCAAGTTCAAGACACCCAAGGATGATCCTTTTGAGGTTTTATGGTGGTGGTGGGACGAGCATGCTAAAATGTTTCCTAACCTGCAGTGATTGCACTAAATGTCACCATCCCAGCAATGACTGCAGCCAGTGAAAGAGACTTCTCCTCCACTGCATTTGTAATTCAAGAACAGAGGACTTAGCTTAATATGAGGGACTGTAGCCTCTGTGTGTTTAATCATGGGTGTTGGTCAGGTCACAGGACTTTTATTAACGGGTGTGGGTGGGTGTGGCTTTGACTTAGACTTAATGACGGGTCGGTTCTGGTACTGAGCTTTACAGGTATGGGTGGGTGGAAATCAGAAATCAGATGCAATTTGTGTACTAAGGTTTCAAACAACACTAAATAGCACGTTAGGACGGAATTTCGGACGCAGCCAGAGTCACTTTAACGTGGAGCTCATGAACACTCTGAAAATTTACAGACTGCTGAGAAGTGTTGCGCAGACAACAGAAAAAACAGCTTAAAGAATCAACCACCAAAGATAAACAATAAGCAGCATAGATATTATCAAATGCAGAATGGAAGGAATATTTAAATCAGCTAATATATGTGGTTACATAAATATAAATATATGAAAAATATATGGCCATTTACACAATAAAACCTGTAAACCTGAAGTGGCTTTGTCCTTTATGTCACAGGTAAACTGGTTAAACTGAAGGCAGTCAGCAGAGTATGTTACTCACACAGAGAGCGCCCTCTATAGGAGGTCTGCTGTACTGCAGGAGGGCCGTTTAAAGGGGCAGGCTGTGTATTTGTGTTCTGACGTTAAATGTTGATGTCATCTTATGTTCAATGGTAAATTCAAGTTAATCTTTCCAGCATTTTTTTTTTTTTTTTTTTGCAATTTTGTCAAAATAAAAAATATTTTCTTTTTCATCAACAACCTTTATATTAATATATTCAAGAGGACCAGAGCAAGACTCTGACACATTTCAATCTGTATTTGTGTTTTTAATGAATACATTTATGTCTTCTGATCCACGCGGATCATGAGGGGTTTTGAATTAGTTGCTATGACGATGTTGCAGTTATGTACAAACCTTTTTTTTGTATTTCTGGTGCAGTTGCAAGTCTCAAACACTGTACTGAGATCTGACAGTTGCTTTATGATACAGCTGTTATCAGGTGGAAAACATACATCACCAAAACTATTTAAGGTCTAACAGAGCAGAACAGCATTTTGTGAAAGCACCAAAGAGTTTGACTAGACTTTAGTCGAGGCTAAAAGTTGTAAAAAATGATCATAGCTCATTGAAAGGTATAAAGTAATCACAAGCATTGGAGATACATGTTTCGGGTTGCTGCGTGGATATTTCAATTGTCGGCTCAGTAAAGTTTCTTACAAAAAATGCCCTTTAGCGAGGCAGCTTCACAGAATAAGAGCTGATTGGCTGAGAGTCAAAGCGACAGAGAAACAGTCTTAAAGGCTTTTATGGACCTCACACAGGACAGGAAACATTAAACGCTTGGCGAAGCTTAATATTTATAATAGTATTATGATGTAATTGCTTCTTAAAATATCAGAGTTTTCTTTGCCATTTCTTTAATGGCTGAATGTGACAAACTTTAGTTTATTTAATGCTTCTTGTGACACTTCACACTGTCAGTGGTGCCACCAAGGGGTGGCCAGGGGGGGCACAGCCACCCAGATATAATCACTGACCACCTAGACCACCTTATACTCATATGTTACTTTCATTTACAGTTCCGCCAGTTCCTGTTTACATTGTTATGCACATGCCCAGTATATGTAAATGACCATGTAATAGGCGTTCTCAGGTGTGTTACTGTGGACGGAGATTATTTCTGCAACAGTGCTAAAATGCTATTGTGAACTAAGGGCAGAGGTTTGCATATGGACGAAAGGGACGTGTCCCTACCAATATCTTAGGAGGACAGAAATGTCCCTAACGATATTTGAGTGAACTTGTTTGGAGTATTGTCATTGTAACAGCTCTGTGCATGACAACATGGGACAAATCATGCCTTGTACTGATTCAGCCTGATGAGAAATGTTTCAGGTAGTTTCAATATTTCTCCTCTGATGAGGAGCAGCGGACGATGGCTTAAACTTTGCCTCTCAAATGGGGATACTATCAGCAGAGCAATAACGTAATACACAGCGGACGATAGGGCAGGTAGATTCTTTTTTCTTGAAACATTTTGGCTTTATTATGGCTAAATTGCAGTTTATTACATTATATTATATTATATCATATCATGTTATAATATATTATATAATATTGTATTTTCATAGTATCACAACTTTTTTTCTTGAGTTCTCAGAGAACACAAATACGTGGGATGTGTTTTGAATGTGCAGGAACTTTTGACATGAGCATAAATATCTCTGTAACACATAAACTATTAAAGTTCAGGGGTTTATAATTGTTATGAATTCATTTCTCACTGATGTGAAAAGGTGTCATGTGCACATTTTACTTTCCCAACTGAGAGACACTGGACAGAAATGTAAACTCTGCCAACATGTGTGGTGACTCAACAGGGACTATGTTAAATTAGAAGTTGATCTACAAGAGCAGACATATTTGAAAGCAATACCGATGCCTAAGAGCCTCACTACATTAAATTTCTTCGTCTATTTATATATTTTGAACTGTTATGTAGAGCCTGATTTTTTTTACATTAATAAAGACATTTACACCATAAATTGGTGCATAAAAATCACCAGAATGCAGAAAATAAAATGTTGATGGTCAAAATTTCCTGAGGGAGAACCCCCATACTCTCTGCTTAATATGTGTCCCTCCTAATGTTGAGGTGAAACCTGCTCCCTTGGTCACTTTTTAAACTGTTTGAGTTTATTGTCCTGTTAGCAACTGAGCTAACTAACTCGCTAACAACAGCTCTTTAATGAAAGAAATGATTTACAATCCCGAGGACAAAATCCAAGAGAAAAAACATCCAGTACAGAGAGATAGAAAGAAGCATTATTGTGTCTGATCAGCACTGGCGTGTTAGTAGTTAGCTTGCCATGCAGCTACAGTGGTTCACCAGCTCATCCTGTAAGCAGTCAGTACATCACCGAGCTTCTAGACCAAAACATTTAGCGAAGACAGGGACGAATTTTGCTTCAACACTTCCTGGTGTGACCCATCCTTCAGACAAACAAAGGCTTTTGTTACTGGAGTCACAACAGCCTTGTTATGTTTGTGTTGAAGCGTCTGATCTCAGCAGTTTAAACACTGGAGTGGTTTCTACCTTCATGTAACATTAAACCACAGAGAGAAGAGCTCAGGTAGAAACCAGGTGAACCACATTCTTTTGTTATTGAACTGTGTTTCTGCTTCCCACACGGAGCTGCAGGTCACACCCCCCCCCCCCCGGTCACCTGATCGCACACAAATGCAATATCACACAGCACTCATCATAAATGTAACCTCAGTGAGATGAAAACTTCATATCTCCTTTTTTAATTGCCCTCCACATGTGACTGGCTTTTCAGGGCGTTTTCATACGCGCTACAATTGATTCAAACTATCCCCGAGTTTGATTTCCCTCCCCACCCACTCCCTTGCTGCTCAGCGTTCACATTAGTAATGTTTTGTACCTGACTACACTTGCAGAGTCATCACCTGCGGGGCGGCAGTGGCTCAGGAGGTAGAGTGGGTCATCCACTAGTTGGAAAGTTGGCCGTTCAATCCCCAGCTGCTATAAGCTGCACGTCAAAGCATCCTTGGGCAAGACACTGATTCCCAAATTGCGTAAGTAAGAGCACCAGTGTGTGAGTGCATGTAAATGTTTAACTGAGTAGCGGGTGGCACCCTGTACAGGTCACCTTGTAAGGCAATATATGAGCACAAGTGCCATTACGTGACATTTTTGCTATGCTACAGCGTAGAAAAGGTTGCAGCAGACAGGCACTGCTGCCTCAAGGACTGTCAAATGTGGACTAGCGAGGCAAATCTCTGTTCCCACATGGAGGTAGAGCAGCTGCTGTCAGGCACTGGAGCTCTCCGCTTCCTTCCAGAGCTCCAACTGCAGGTTGAAGATCCAGGTCTGTCAGCAATGGGCTGCCTTAAGGCATCAGTATTAAACTGAGACTGTTTCCTAACTTGTTAAATCACCTTGCAGTCACATTGAATAGTAGTACAAAGTACAAACACAGTACAAAGTGTTCACACTAGTCAAACAAACTGGACTTTGGGGTCAAGCGTACTCAGATCTGGGCCTGGTCCCTGATGTGAAAGCTCCCTTACAATATCATGAATCTGATCTGTTCACATCTGGAGAAATTAAAACTCCTGCTTGCTCTCAAAAAAAGCTATAATTTGGAGATATGAGGTTTCCATGCAATACTGAGGACATTAAATGGCACATACTGGCATGTGTTTTCAGTAAACTGTAACAGAAGAATATCTTTGGTAAGTGGTCATGGTGTCAGAGACATGACGGCCGACACAGGTGTCCACACTGAGACAATAATCAGATACAGACGGTCAATTTAACTATAATATTTCAGTCTTAAATTTGGATACCAGCAATTCAGTTCTCCTCTTGTGAAAGATTTGTCTAGTTAAAGTATAATTGTTGATATGAAGGTTATTATTTTGTCTCATCAGGACACCTGGTGGCGCATCACGGCGTCCTAAAAGGAGGTAGAGTCTGAATGGAACGGACAGTTCTGGAAACACAGAGAGAAACAGATGAATCCCTCCAGGAGTGTTTCGTTAGTGTGGAGCACTTACTAATCAAATATTAATGTCAGCACTGAGAAGTTGTTACTCTCCCTTTTGTTGTGAAGTTTCAGTTCGGCATTCATTTCAGGCAATTTTCTAAATTCAGTTTTCATCACAGCGAATAAATGTGTGTGTGTTATTGTTCATATAACATACAGATTTCTCCACAACACTGGGACCTGACTACTTTGGGATCCCAGTGAGCACCACCAGACAGATCTGTGCAGTGACTGGTTAAAAGTTGTCCTGGAGGGAGGGCATGGATTAAAAAAAAATAAAATAAAAAAAGAGAAAATGGTAGTTTGAGACGGTGTGTGTGTGTGTGTGTCTGTGTGTGTGTGTGTGTGTGTGTGTCTACAGGATGACACAGCAGCAGGTTGCTGGGTAATTGTCGGCGCTGACTTGGTTCTCGTTGCCGTAGACGTAGTAGACGTGGGAGTCGTCTTTCCACTTGTAGTTGACCTTGGTGATGGGGATCAACTCCACCGTCTGCCTCTGAGAGGCAAAGAGAGAGGGAAATGTTAAAGGAACAGTTTCACATTTTTGGGTATCACCTGTCCTCTTTCTTTATGAGTGTGAGAAGTTAAAAACAGTACGAGGACAAAGCATGTGCAAATTTGCAACTTTTGTCTTCTTGTTTTTATTTACTGCACCACTGATGTTTTTTCAATATACTCTACCATCTCCCTAATGTTTGACTTCCCCTCTGGGTGGCACCCCAGGCATCTGCCTTCATCGCCCACGGAAAGATCTGTCAGTGGTGTTAGACTCTGACTGATGATCTGTTTACAGAGCAAACACTTCAACTTTGTGCTTCAACTGAACTTTCAACTGTTTTCTTTTCACATTTCAACTACTGTCTCATTTTTCAATGAATAACTCCAATCTAAACTCTCTTCAGCTGAGTCCTCAGTTCAATTAAATAAGTTCACTGCAGCAGGTATGAGTCACATTTGTTTCCCCAACACATTTTAAGACTCCTAATTAATGCATGATGTTATCCTACATGAGCACTTTACACATCTTCACAGACACCATATTTATGACAGTAATGCCTGACATCACTCATTCATATCGACCTAATCTCTTCCAACCTTCCTGCACTCACATCATCTTTACTGAGAGACTGAGAAATATTTAGACTTCTATTATCCTGTGTCACTCCTGTCTCCTGACTTGATATCTGCACAAGCACTCAAAATTATGTTGTGCTTAGACCAGTGGTTCCCAACTGGTGGGTCACAGTCTATTCTGAATGGACTGCAAGTGACTCGCAAACATGTCAAGTTTGCAAAAAACACACTTTATTTAGAAGTACAGTGAATTTCTGGCACAGAGCTTCTATTTTGAAGTGCTGTCTCCTACTGTAGAGTGAGTGAATAAGGGACAGCTATTTGACACGTACAGCAAACTAGCTCGATGACAGGGCCAAGGAGAAATCTGGACCCCCTGGCTGGATCAGTTGGAACACTGACTTAAGCCCTGTTTCCACCGAGCTGTGCGGTACAGTTCAGTTCGGTACGCTTTTTTTCCATTTCCACTGTGAAAAGTTGTGGATGGTACCAATGGAACCGTTCTGTACTGTCCCCATGTTTGGTCCCCCCTCTGTTGGGGTACCTAGCACACAGATCTGGTACTAAAAGGTGGAGCTGTGAACACTGCAGTCTGATTGGTCAGTAGAGGACGGTCACTCTGCTCAGGGCTGAGCTGTGGCTGGTTTTGAGGCTCATATAACCACTGTTTATACTGTGGAGGGCTTTATTAGTAAACTGTAGCTATAAAATGAAAGGATGTTTTGCTGCCTCTCACAGCAGCTGGAGTCTGAGGAAAAATAATTTAAGTGGGCCGACTGCCAGCAACTTTTAAGGTGGAACGTTAACTTGTAATGTTACTCAATGCATCAGCTGACGACTTGAATCCATCAACACACCTTGAATTTCACTGTGACAACTTTGACCGTCACTTTAGTTTTTATATGACATACACTTTTAGTAATGAGTGGATCTTCAAGCGTTTATGTACATTAATGTTGACCAGATTATGTGAGCTGCATATATTCCAATCCTCACTCGGAGGAGAAAAAAAAGCATCAAAGAGCGTTGTTCCTGTGGGCAGGTTATAAACCCCTGAACTTGCCTGAGAAGGACTAAATGCACAAAGCAACTATTTTTAAATATCCCATGGAGAGAGACTCTCACTGCAGCCTGTTCTATTTTGTTCTGAAAATGAGCAGCCTCGTTCTGTGGACGATAAACGAGGTGCAGACTGATAAAGGAGGAAATACAGTGAGTGCTGGACGGAGCAGTGAGTGACATCAACCCCGCCCACATTTAAGATTACTGTTTGCAGTGGAACCACTGGGACTAGGTACCATGTCTGAAGGGTTACTTTGGTTCCAAAGGTACCATACTGAAAGTGTTTGGTGAAACAGGGCATAAGACTACAAAGATTGATTTCATTTACAGAAATGACAAAAGGAGGTGCCTTAACGGTAGCTGAAGTACATTTTATCTTTTCATAATTTGGGTTTTTCCTGAATGTTCCAGTCATGCAGTCGTCCGCTGACCCACCTGCTGCAGGATCCTGGAGTTCTGGGCGTACTTGCTTTGGTGTTCTCTGATCAGACGGTCAGAGGCCTCAGAGATGGCTGGGTTTGGGAAGCCGATCAGTGGGTAAAGCTGAGAGGAGACAGACAGAGAGACTAACACTCAGTGCTGACAGTAAAACAGGCAGCTAACAGTAGCAACGTCCTTCAATCACCCCATGACCTCAGCTGTATTTGAGGAACATAATGAAGGGAGGAGAGTCAGGGTTTCCTGTTTGAGATAAAACAGGCAGTGAAGTGAAATCACAGTGAAAAAAAAAAATCATGTATTCTACAGGATGAGTAGTGCCTAGCAGCACCACTCCCTATTTTTTTTTTAGTTAAAACCTTGAGACTGTAAATTTAAATGCAATTTTAGTGTGTGTGTGTGTGTGTGTGTGTGTGTGTGTGTGTACCAGGTACTGGTTGTTCTTGAACAGCTCCTTCCCGCTCACTGAGCGAAGATCATCGACCTTCAGACCAGAGTTCTGCTCGATCACGTGGTCCTCCACATTGTTAGTCCTTAAACACACACATACGCAAATACACTGTATTTACAAGGCATTTATTCATATAAAAAACCACACACACAGGTAATCATATACACACATACATAACTTTAATCAGTTATTTAAATTGGAAACAGTGTGAGGTATTCTATCAGGTTAAATTAACATCATGCAGGTTTATCTTTCCACCACCAGAGGTCACCAAAGTCTGATCTATGACATCACCACTGCTCACCAGATCCTTTTGATAATTTGTCTGTGTGTCTGTGTGTAAAATTCAAACAACAAATTTAAAATCATTTTTATGTCATGAGGTTTTGTCAAGGACCATTAGAACCTCGTCAGTGACCCTTGGAACTTCCTCAATGACCACTGGAGGAGCTCTGAAATCCCCAGTGAGCCCTAGAAGTTATTTAAAGCTCTATAAACCTTCCTCAAGGACCACTGAAACAACTTATGATATAATTCAGGATCACTGAAAACTCTGCAACAACCCCAGGAACCTCCTTCAGGACTACAGGAACATATTCAGGGACCACTGGAACATCTCCCAGGACCACTGGAATATCAAGGTCTCAGGGAACCTTCTACAGGACCACGGGAAAATCTTCAAGAAGCTCTGGAATCCCAAATAAGCCCTGGAAGTGATTTAAGGCCTAGGGACCCCTCTCAGGGACCAGTGGAAAATCTTCCAGGACCATTGTGACATACTCAAGGACCACTAAAATCTTCACAATGACCCCATGAACCTCCTTTAGAACCACTGGCACATTTTTAGTGGACCTGAAATATCTCCAAGGACCACTAGAAACCTTCTCAAGAACCTTTGGAAACCCCTGGAACATCACTATAGTCTACTAGAAAATCTTGAAGGAGCTCTGGAATCCCTCATGAGCCCTGAAAGCTATTTATGGCCCCATGGACCCCCTCAAAGACCAATGGAAAACTTTCCTGGAACATTGTGGAATATTCCAGGACCACCTCAGCAATGACCCCAGGAACCTCCTTGTAGGACCACCGGAATATCAGGGACTCAGGGAACCTTCTCAAGGACTGCTGAAACCCCCTCAAAGACCCCTGGAAGGTCATCTGGAATGTCCTTTAAATCCTCTCAAGAACCCTATAGAACATCTTCAAGGACCTCTGGGACAATCAATGGCCTGAGAAACTCCATAAGGTCACTTAGAACCTCCTTAAGTACGTCTACAACACCCTCAAGGTCTCAGCAAACCTCCTCAAGGACCTTTGAAGCCCCTCAAAGACCCTAGGACACTTTTCATTGACTTCTTAAACTTCATCTCCATTGACTCCTGAAAACCTAATGAAACATTATAATGATCTCTGGAACCACCAGCAAACCCTTGAAACTCTTCAAGGCTCCATAGAAGCTTCTCAAGGACCACTGGAATTTAGAACTCCAGGACCGGACCTCATGACAGCTGTAGTATCAGTACTCACCACTCCACTTTGAGCTTGATGTAGGTCAGCAGCTGTCGCTTTCCTTCACAGGTCTCACACTCCTTCGTTCCCCGATTATCACACTTGTTACAGCTACACACACACACACACACACACGGTCAGACATGACACATGTTTCACATTCTTCAGTGATATGATCACAGTGTATTGACAGTACAGTGCCATTTAAAGGGCCATACCGCTTTTTCTCATGTTCTCTCTCACAGTTAGTCAAAGTGCGGCCCTCAGAAACATTTTGTGCGGCTCCTTAACATGACATGAAATACATGTATTAACCATCCACGACCCATTTTAATACTTTAACCTTCAGTAGCTTACATTTAAAGGCATACTACGTCACACGGAATTAATCACTCTCAGTCAATACTTACGACCCCGCTAGTAGAGTGTGCCGGTGTCTGTATCTACAGAGAACCTGCCCTCTGCCTGTGTTTTCTTATTTTCTGGAAGCGTATACTTTCAAGCGTGTACTTGAAATTGCCATCATGGAGGAGAAGCTCCTGGACCAACTGGTGGTACTCCCATGATCCTCCCTTTTTTTAGGGTCTCATGTACCCACACAGATCTCTGTCTTCCTGTGTCCAACAAACTATTTACTGACAGCCTCTCACCCTCAACCAGAGCTACAGCAAGTACCCTCTGCCTCAACATTTTAGGGACTAGATACTGATTCCTGTGAAATAAATAATAAACAATAGATTGATTATATGGGAAGGTTAGGGTAAGTAGGTGATGGGGCGGTTGCCTGGCAACAATAAAAAGGCGCAGCAAGTGTTTTTCTACTAGTGGCATTTGATTAAAATAAATAAAAGCCATGGCGTGTGCCTCGTGTTACGCAACCTGCAAAATGCTTTCTGTGTGATCCTGTGTAATTGGGGCCTAAAAACATAGCGACCAGTCGACTCGAAGGGCGAAGCTGAGCCACACATGCACTTCCTGCATAGTATGCCTTTAATACTCTGCTCGGCTACTGCATCAAAGTGCGCCGCTCTGATTTAACTCTGTCATGTTAGGAATGAAAACTTGAAAGCAGCAGGTTGCATGGCAGCTAGTGGCACCTTGTGAGTGTCGCTGGATTTAACGTCATTAATGCTACCTCTGTTAGCTTAAGTTAGCGATTTTGGTGGATGGTCCGCAGTTTCACGTGGATGAGAGCTGGAAAAGCCACTACGGAAATAAATGCTGCATGGTTGAGGAGAAAAGGAAATTTTAGTTTATCAAGTCGTCGGCCTCATTCTCCGTCCTTAAACGTATCACTGCAGAGAGATTTCATAGCGGGATTTGTAGTGAACGGATCAAACATGCAGAAAAAGAAGCCTGGCCCTTTTAGTGTGGTCATTTGTGGATCGTAGAGAATGGACAGGGAAAGAGACGGGGATGACATGCAAAAATGGTCACAAATTAGACTTGAAGGTCTTATGGTTATAATCTTTAGGATTTTCATTAAATCAAACCTTGTTTTTTTTTTAATTTTTTTCATTCAGTGTATTTATATTCTGTAATAAGGTCTTGTAGTTTACAGTGGCGAGGTACACCATTCACGCCCCAGATTCTTCTCACACACAAGGGATTCAAAGAAACTTAAATCTTAAGGATTAAAACTTTAAACCCCTGAGTTCCAACCTTTTTGGCATGTGACCCCCGCAAGAGAGAGACATATACATAAATCTGATAAGGCATGACGGAAAACATGACATTTCTCTTTCATTACTTGTCTTTGCCTGTAGCGTTGCAGCGAGAGCAGCTCTCATTATCCCTCATTCCTGTGCCGTTACACACCCAGCATGGTTTCTACAGACAGAGAGAGAGACAGACAGACACACACACACATACACACACAAAATTATATTTGTTGATTAATCTACTAAATCTTCATCTTCTGATATTATATCCTCATCAAACTTCTCCTGTCTTCAGTGTTGTTATATACTGTATGTGTAAACTGTAATCACTGTAGTTTACTGTTACTGATTATATGAACGAGTGATTGAGTCTTCTTACTCCATTTCCCTGGCACTCATCGCACGGCATCAACCCCGTGGCATGGCAGGTGAAGCACTCCTAAAACACACACATACATACACACACACGCAAAGTTAAAAATATATTTACTGTCTGTTGGAGTCACACTAACGTACTGGCTGCGCCCCAAATTCCATACTAACACGCTACTTAGCATGTTAAAACAGTATGGGAGAGTTTTTAGTTTGTTAAACTGCCAGTAGAGCTGAGGCTGGGACAGGTTACCATTGTTGCATGTCTCCAACAATTGACAGGAAGGCTTTGAGGAAGTGCGTGGTAATTAAATTCAGTGTGTCCGAAACACAAATGTATAAAGAGAAGTGGATAATGTGCTGAAGGGTGGGCCCCATTCATTCAGGCACTACTTCCTCATCACTGGGAGTGGAGCAGGTACACTAGAGACTTCTGGAGACTTCCAGTTTAGTGCTCTGTTAACTTGAATGGGGATACAATGATTCAACAGTGCAGCTGCTGTAAACTTTACATACATTATCGGACCAAATGGATCAAATCCTGATAATCCTCAAATTCCCCTGATTTACAGACCTCTCTCGCACAACATACTGACCCAAAATCAAAATACAATTAAAAATTCTTCCATAACTTTTTGTCTAGGCCCAGTTAATATCAGTGATAATATGGGGTTGTCACAAAATCCCTTTCCCTCTCTTTAAGGCCCCATGGAACCCTCCTAAGGGACCACTGTGACAGGCTTGACACAGCTTAAAAAGGACCATCCAGTATTTTTCATCTTGGATCCTGTTTTCCCATGTTGTGGTGTCTGAGTGACTGACGGAGACGACAGTTTTTGAAAGTGGTCCATTACTGAGAGGGAGCGCTACAGCTGGCAGCAGCCAAAAAGGCTCAGTGTACCCACCCCTTCAATTTCTGTTCATTCAAAGTGTTTGGTTTTGTCACTAATAGGTTTAGATTGTTATTGTGAGTATCTTACAACATTATGAAAGGACCCTTCAGAGAAATGAATCTTTCGCTTCTTCCTTTCTGTTTTGTGTCCAAGTTTCACTATGAAATCACTTTTTCACACCGTTGGAATCAGCTTAATATTCTGCCATGACATTAAAAATCTTTTAGATGGGGTGTTGGTGGCTTAGTGGTAGAGCAGGCGCCCCATATACAAGGCTGTTGCCGCAGCGGCCCGGCTTCGAGTCCAGCCTGTGGCCCTTTGCTGCATGTCATCCCCCTCTCTCTCCCCCTTTCACACTTGGCTGTCCTATACATTAAAGGCAAATATGCCCAAAAACATATCTTTAAAAAAAGAAAAAACTTTTAGATAAGAGTAAGATACTCTTTCCGTACTCAAACACAACAAACTTTCACTGGCACTCCTCTCTCCAACTCTCATATTTCCACTGTTTTCTTCCAACAACAAGTTACCTCTCGTATGATTTCATAATGAAACTTATCATTAGCGAGGTTTAACACAAAACAGACCGGAACAAGCGAAAGCTATGGAAAAACTTTTCCTTTCTCTGAAGGGTCCTTTCCGTAACTTTGTGCAACACTTATAATAACAACCTGATTAGCCTGTTAGTGTCAAAAACAAACAGTTTTAATGCACATAAATTAATGGACCACACCTGCCCAGAGTGGTTACTAGGGCCTGACCAATTTATTGGCTGGCCGATTTAATGGGCCAAAAGTTGGCCGATTGACGCTGATGTTAACACTTATATTTTCATCACTAAAAAAAAGCTGGGAATATGGTGTTAAACCTACCTCTGTTAAATTGGCAATAATAAGAACTCTGGTACTGTGAACATACATCTGAATGTCTTAATTTATATAGACTTTGCATGATTATTTCACTTCCCAGAGGTTTACTGCCTTTTTGCACATCATATTTTTGATTTATTTTGTGTTCAAATTATTCATATGCTGCTTGTTCCACACAATTTGTGATAATAAAAGTATTTGAAAATAGTAAAATGTTCTTCCTTCAATTTATATCTTTGTAACAAGTGTTTGAACTATATTTAAGCCATCAAAAGCAGGTATTTCTGGGTTTTTTAAATTGAAAAACGTAAAAATTTAATCGGCCGATATATCGGTTATCAGATTTTTTTATTCCATAATATCGGAATCTGCGTCAGCCCCAAAAAATCCATATCGGTTGGGCCCTATTGGTTACATTGCAGCCTGTTTCGTTGCTGCCAGCCAACCAATTTCAGAAATTGTTGTTTCCACAAGACAAAAACAGGGTCCATGTTGAGAGTTCTCCTCTATGAACGCCTGGAACCTATTCAAGGACCCCTAGAAGCTTTTCAGAGACCTATGGGACCTCCTCAAGCACCATCTGAATCCTCTCACCCTTGAATGTTTTTCTCAAGGACCTCTATCACCTCCTCAAAAACTCCAAAAATATTCATCCTCTAAACTCAGAGAAACCTGCTCTCTGATTGGCTCGATTGGCCGTCAGCTGTATGTTAAAATCAAACAATGTTCAGGTCAACAGTTGCATGACACAGCAGGTTACTATGGCAACATGGATATCTCCTATTAACCGATTACCCGGATGGAGGAGGTGTAGGGCACGCGGATCTCCTCTGTGAGATTAATAAAGAGGCTGGGAGTCTTGGTGGCCTGGATCTCCCAGGGCCGGGGGGCAGTCTGGGTGTAGAAGTCAGCCGGCTCACCTGTGAATCACACAAGAGACGTCACACCCACCTGTTAATCAAAAACGCCTGACACCTGCTGCCATAGTGATGTCATCTGGGTTATCTCAGCCTGGACTTGGACACTTGACACTAGATTTAGAAGTCAAGATGTGCCTGTCTAAGGGCTGATACACGTCATGTCTTTTACCACCGGGAGAATGTATGGTTGGGTGTTGGGTGCTACTCTTGTGCCAACTTTTAAGGGTGCAGAGACAGGTGGCGCCTCCTGTTGCTATGTGACCATAACCTGCTAATTAGAAATCCCGAGTTCTTCCAGGTGATGTTCTTTAAGTGTGTAAGCAATTAAAATATCATCCTTGGTGTGGGACAGGTTGTGCAGCTTTGGGCAGACCTACACTAAAGTGATGAACATGATATGACAACTTTGTCTATCTCAGGGCGCAGCTGTAGCACCCTGACAAATAGGCACTTGGAAGTGCTTGCGTGCCACCATGGCGTCACTCTTGCTTTTGAACACACAATCCACGTGTCTACATACGTACATACAACGATGGATGTGAGGGTGCAAAAAATGCCGTATGTGAACGGCTCCTAACAGGCAGAAAGATGATAATCTAATGAAAGGCACTACCCAAGTGTATTATGGGAAATAAAGGTTTGTGGAATTTGATCCATACGAAGGACTAAAGCTGAGGATATCACGGGCTCTGCTGCACAGATTTTAACCATTTTTGTCCGTCAAAAACAACTTCATGAAAATGAAACACTGAATCATTGGAGGACTGATATAATGTGACTGAGAACTGTTTCTCCTGTTGGTGTGTTCAAAGACACTCAGGTATCTGTTGTATGAGATTAGGTTGTTAGAAAGCAACCTTTTAATACAAGAAACAACGAAAGTCCACATCAGTATTTCATCACATGGAGATTGTTCTGCCTATTTGTTTGTCTTACTAAGCAACACCCAGAACAACTCTTTATGCTTAACTCACTTCTTCAAAGAGCTGTTTGAAGGTTCAGACTTTGTTTCAGGATTAAAGAACACATGACACAGGCAGTTAAACTTCCTGGGAAACAATTCATTTCCATCAGCTCTACTTATGATGTGTGTGTACTAGTGTGTTTAACCAAAAAGTCCAACCAATCAAGTCACCATAAATTGTCCCATCTTTCTGTCTGTGTTAAATCAAAAACCAACCTGCCTTTCTCGCAACAACTGATGTATCCCATTGGTTTACACTCATTAACTTACAGGAATTAAATAACATTAAAGGGACAGTTTGGCCCAAAATCAAAAATAGTAATCAATAATCAAAAATGCCTTCTCTCCAATATAATGGAACTAGCTGTCACTCAGCTTGTGGTGCTCAAAGTGCCAAAAAAATACATTTGAAAAACTCAACAGCAATGTCTCTTTCTAGAAATCATGATCTGGTTACTCAAGATAATCCACAGACCTTGCTGTGAACAGTTTCAAGTGGGAACTATTTTCTCTTTACCACACTACACCAGCCAACTGTAACCCCTTGCACCACTGAGCTAGCTATCGTTACAGCTCAGCTGAGGAGGATGTCACGACTATTTACCTCTCGTTCATAAGTAAATGCACACTTCCTTCTGTGCAGTGACACGCTTAGTGGGTGTAGTTTGGTAGAAAGAAAATAGTTCCCATATGTAACTGCTCACAACAAGGTCTGTGGATTATTCTAAGTAGAAGGGTCATGATTTCTGGAAAGAGACATTGCTGTTGAGTTTTTCAAATGTATTTTTTGGCGCTTAGAGCACCGCAGGCTGAATGCCATCTAGTTCCATTAAATTGGAGAGAAGGCAGACAAAAAAAATCCAGATCTATAAAGGCACTACAGGTAAGAGGAAAAGTATCTTTGATTTGGGGGCAGGGGTCGCGTTAACCGGATATTCTCGGTCATTAACCGTTTTTTTAAAACAATGACCGGAAAATCTGAAGGCCGTCGGTCATTTTGACCGGTTGCAATTACCACCCCTGCCCACATGGCAGCGGAGTGCACAGTCAGTGGTTTAAGTGGCTGCCGTTTTCACACTGCAGAGAAAAAGTCATTCATCTGCTTCATGTAGCGTTGTTGACATAACGGCCTGGACACACCAGATGCGGTAGTGCTGCAGAAGTCCTGCAAGTATACTCGCAGACGCTTGACTGTCCACACAGGCCGCGCATTTCTCCTGCGCTCTCCGCGCCAGTTAAACATCTACTCCACTCGTCTGTTCCCGTCAGTACTCGTTTTTTCACTTCAACAGGTCATTTTAAACATGGGTAAGTCCATATTTTAATCGTTTTTTATAACGTAATAAGTTAATGACAATTTGTCATTGCATGTCCATGTAGCCTATTGATCGTGTTGGATAAACACTGAATGAATAGGGCATATTGTTCTGACCATTTTATTTATGTAGTTATGTCTGTAGGCTCGGTGACACAAAATTAAAATTGTAATGAAGTGATAATGGTATTGAAAAATGTGTTCGGTTATGCACTGTTGTGTTATTTTAAATTATAAACATGGTATTTTCTCCTCACGTTCCTCAGTGCATGCTGTTGTTATTTTATTTTGAAAATTGGCCGGATTCTCTCGTCTTTTCTGTGTCCGGCTTCCTGTTTGGTACGATCCGCTCTATCCAGCTTGACAGAAGAGCTCGCGGCTCGTGTGAAAAATAGACCAGACGCCGAACTGTGTGTGTGGATGTCTGTTCATCTTTTCGTTCATGTCCTTATTAATGCACACTTTATAACTTGCTTGTTGGATTTATTAAAAACGAACGAATGAAAACTAAATGTCTTTGAATATCTTTATTGTCATTTAAAAACGAAAATTAAAATGACCGGTAAAAATAGATAATGACCGGATTTTTATGACCCTGTCGGTCAAAATGACCGGCAACGAAAAAGTCTAGCGCAACGTCTGTTTGGGGGTGAACTGTCCCTAAGGATGCAATGACACCAATTCACTGCACTTTCATGCTCAGAACAGAGCTCAAGTTGAACAAACAAACATAACAGCATCATGCATAATTAAAATATAATGCATGCATTTCATGTCATGTTTGGGAGCCGCACAAAATGTTTTTGAAGGCCAGCACCAGCCAGCAGGCCACACGCACTATATGGTACTGTACTGTCAATACACTGCGATCATATTACTGAAGAATGTGAAACGTGTGTCTGTGTGTGTGTGTGTGTGTGTGTGTGTGTGTGTGTGTGTGTGTACCTTCGTGAGGTTTGTGGGCCCACTCAGTTGACCTGGACTCAGTGAACGTCTCCAGTCGATACTGCAGAACAGAAAACACACATCAGTTATAGACACTACACGTGCAGAGTTTCAACTGTGGTACAAATAGAAACAATAACAACATAATTATAATTTTTTAAAGTAAAAGATAATCACAAAGATACAGGTAACAGAAACAGAGCAATGGTTATGTTAAAATCAGTGGAATTAGGAAACTGAATTCAGAGAGGACAGATGGTCCAGTCACGCTCCGTTCAACATTCAAAATAGATTACATGATTTTGATTTTATTTTATTCAGTTTGACTTACACTTCAGGAGGATCTCTAATCGTCCATAAATCAGCTTAGAAATCATAGAAAAAATATGCTTCTCGTGACTCCAGATCTTGCTTGAGAATCATCACTTCTTTTTTTTTTTTTTTTAAGATTTTTTTTGGCCGTTTTAGCCTTTAATTGATAGTACAGCTTAAGTGTGAAGGGGGGAGGGGGAGAGAGAGAGGGAAGGACATGCAGCAAAGGGCCACAGGCCGGAGTCGAACCCGGGCCACCGCAGCAAATGCCTTGTACATGGGGCGCCTGCTCTACCACTAAGCCACCGACACCCCAGAATCATCACATTTTTAAGTTTTCTTCAGTACCAAACTGATCCAGTATTAACTGTCCGAACATCTATGGGAACGATTCAAACAAGAACTACCAACATCTAATTCAGCATAACCTTTAAAACTGTGCCCACAGCTAACTGACTGACTCTGTGGTCAAACATGAGAAATGAGGAGCCAACTCATGGAGCATGGAAATCCCCCAAATTAAAGCTAGACAAAGAATAATAAGGGAGGGGAGGGTGTTATCGAGGGGAGTTGGAGGGCTCAGCTGTCTTGATTTAAGACTGGTGTCAGACTTTGAAAACACCCTGGCCCACACTGCTGACGCTTCATCAGTTCCCTATTTTTCCACCATTACAGTTTGTTCACATTTTAATGTCGCATGAGAGTCTCTGAGGTCCAATGACAGTCATGTGAGAGTCATCAGAGTCCCACAATTAAAGTGTTTATAAACTGCCGTGACGTGATGTCATAGTGTCCTTGAACTGTCTCTGTGTGGACACATGCAGTCCTTCAAACGTGCAGCACGGAGAGGCAGCAGAGACCTGATACTCCGTGTGTCCCTGGTATGAACATATGATATGTGATCTGGGTGAAGAAGACCGCACATGTAAATCAAGCAGAACTAACTACATTCAAAATGTGATCATATGGCCCTGACCACAATGTGATCAGATCACAGTCGCTGCTTTCAGTAGTCTGGCCTGCTGGTCTTATGTATGATTTTATTTTCTTTTATTCTTACTTCGTTTATTGGTTTAACTCACGTCTTATTATAATTTTAACTGTCAACTGTTGGTCTTTATTATTGTATTATTTCATTCTTACTTCTTTGATGGTTTTACTGTCTTATTAAAGCTGGGGTAGGAAGTTTTATTTTGGCGTCATTGGGCAAAAATCCCATGACAAACTTTGAGCACGCTGTAATTTAAGTAGACGTCTGCACCTCCTCTCAGCTCTGTTATCAGGCTTTAGAAAATCTAGCCTGTGACAGGAGACTTTGGCCAATCACAGGCCATTTTGGAGTGAGGGTGTTACAATTGGCTGCTCCAAAAGATGTAATGGCGGAGAACCCTGCAGATAAAGTTGCTATTCCAGCATCGGCTACAACTGCGAACACTGCAAAGCAACTTAAAACAGGAAAGTGGATTTATAAAAAAGAGAGCTGAATACAGAGACTGACAATAAACAAAATAAAACAGGTGTTAATATCTGCAAAGCACATCAGCACATTCTCACTACAACCTCGTCACATGGACGTTTGGTCATGGACTTTGCACGTCTAGATATAACGTGAAAGGTACCCAGGTGCGTTGGTTAATTACTTTCTAGGACGTCGTGTCAAGTTCTGCCTGTTACATGCATTGTGTTCTTTCAAAATATAGTTCTGTTTTTACAGGGAATTTAATGTTTACATACAGTGTCTTTCAAAATAAAAGCACTACGTCAGTACAACAATGCAAATGGACGTTATTTTTCCTCTAACAACTAACACATGTGGTTGGGTTCCGGGAAAAAGAACATGGTTTGGCTTTAGAATCTTATGGGATATGAACACAACTCTCCCGGGTGAAAGTCGGTGTTTGTTGGACCCATCCACCACTCCTCCCACCCACCTAACTCGGACTTTCACTGCCTTAACTTTCCTTCTTGTCCTGCAGCGTTTCCCCCCAAACACCGTTAAACTATAATTACGAGCAACTCTGAATCATGTCGACATTTAAGGGCGGCTTTTTTCGTCAGTGTCTAACGCCGCAAGTCACTGCCCAAGTGCCGAAGTAGACAACTTCTGAGTGAGGCTGGTTCTGGAATTCTCTTCCACAAAAACTACGGTCTGTTACAACAGCGTTCTCTTTTAAAAGCAAACTAAACCATATCTTTTTGACAAGCTGTTAGTTGGTTTTTAAGTGTTTTGTAGTGTTAAGAATAATGATAATAATAGTACCTTCTTATTTTGTCTGTTTTTATCATGTCATATCAAAATGTGCTATATGAATAAAGTTGACTTGACACCTTTTCTGCTTTGAGAGTCTCTGGCAGGAAACTGAGCATATATAGACTCACACACCTCATACACACTCTACACCTCAGGGTAGGATAACCTGCGTAGGAACCTTCCTCCATGAGAGACTGACATAAGTTAAAATTATTGCTTTAAGTCTTCATGCAATTACTTAATTAACTTTATTTGAGCTAACTGGTGAAAATAAATTCGCTACCAAATTAAGAGGTGGTCTGGTCTGCTGTTGATCTTAATTATTTTCATTTTAATTCATACTTCTTCACATGTATTATGTGTAATGTTTTATCTTTACGCTGTCACATCGTGTTAGCTCACGCGACTTGTGATTCCACCTGAAATGTAATGTGCTACAAATAAAATTTTGCATTTGCTTCAGTGGTTCTGGGCAGACAGAGCATGGCCGGAGCATCCTTCAGTAACAAACACACCAGTAACAGCATCATAAAGAGTGTGAACGTCAGGTCACCCTGTAGGTGTTGAACGGCTCCATGTTGGTGATGACTCCATCTTTGGCAGGACTTTCACTGTAGCAACACTGAGAATTCACAAAGCTCTTGAAAGCCTCACGAGCCACATCCTCTGACAGAGTGGGGATGCTGCAACACACACACACACACACACGGAATCACATCATGAGTTAAACCAGAATATTCTCTTAACGCCATTTTTTAATCTAACAAACACAGAGCCACATCAGCATCTCATGATTGGCTGGTGAGATAGGTGATGTCAGGCCTTACTTCCAGTTCTCAGGTACAGGGCCAGGTTGGGGCGGGGCTACGGGCTCCATGGGCATAGGAGGGGGCAGGTAACCTCCTGCAGCAACAAAAAGAAACCTTCATTGTTCATTTCAGATTGGGAATGTGGGAGAGTGAGGAGGGATGACATGCAACAAAGTGCCAGGGGCTGGAATCGAACCCGAACCTCTGCGGTGGACTCAGCCTGTATGGAGCCCACACTCTACCAGGTGAACTAAAGGTGGCCCCAGAAACACAAAGTTTAAGCTGTTGCAACTACATGAATGTTATGTGAAGAGTTGTAGGCTGGACTCCTCTTACCTCCTCCTGCCACAGTGCCTTCGTAGCCGGGCACATTTCCAAACATGTTGGCCGCAGGGGCGGAGGGAGGGGGATACACAGCTGGAATAAATAACAGGAAACAGTTCAAAATAAGTGAAAACACTTGTTTAGGTGGAGTGAGGACACGCAAGGCCTTTAAAGGAAAAGCTCAACATTCTGGGAAATACTCCTGTTTTCTTTCTTGCACTGGAGCTGGATGAGAAAATCGATACCACTGTAATTGTTCCGTAAACATGAAGCTAGAGCCAGCAGCTAGTTAGCTTAGCTCAGCATAAAGACAGGAAAGGAAAGGAAAGGAAAGGAAAGGAAAGGAAAGGAAAGGAGGTGGTCATGAAGGGGAGAAGGGGGTATGAAAGGAGATAAGAAGCTAGAGAGGGGCTGGAGAAGGTAGGAAAAGAAAGGAGGAGCTATAGAAGGAGAGATGTAGGAAAGAAAAATAGTAGATACAGTTGAAATTAAGTAGATAGGCAAGTAAAAGAGGAAGTAGGACAGGACAGGACAGGATGTGGCTACGAAGGGTAGAAAGGGGTATGTAAGGACAGATAAGCTAGATAAGGAGACAAGGGGATAGAAAAGGAGGAGGTATATTAGGAGGGGAGAAGGTAGGAGACGGAATAGAGAAGGGGAGGAGGTATGAAAGGAAATGAGGAGATAGAGAGGAAAAGAAGTAGATAAGAAAAGAAAAGAGGAAGTAGGAAGGGACAGGAGGAGGTAGGACAGGAAAAAAATAGGTACGGAAGGAAAAGGTAAGGTTAAGAAGATAAGGAAGAAGTACAGATAGAGAAAAGGAGGTAGGATAGGAAAGAAAAGGAAAGGAAAGGAAGCAAAACAAGACATAACATAACAAAATAAAAGGAAAGGGAGTGGTTATGAAGGAAAGAAAGGGAAATGAAAGGACATATGTAACTAGAGAAGGAGATGAGAGGGTAGGAAAGAAAGGGAGAAGGCACAAAAGGAGAGAGGAGGGTAGGAGAGGGGATTGAAAGGAAATGAGGAAGTAGGAGAGGGTGAGAGAGAAGATGTAGGAAAGGAAAGTAGGAAACACAATGGAAAAGGAGTAGACAGGAAAAGAGAAGAGAAAGTAGGAAAGGAGAGGAGCAGGTAAAGAAGGCAAAGAGGAGGCAGAGGAGTGGATGAGATAAAGGACAGGAGGAGGAAGGAGGACAGAAAAAATAACAAAGAAAAGAAGATGGTAAGGAAGGAAAGGGGAAGGTACAGATGGAGAGGAGAAGGTAGGAAAGCAAAAGAGAGAGAGAGAGATTTTGCAGGGGTGGTGGAGGAAGTACGAAAAAAGAGGAGGGAAGGAGGAGAAAGTACAAAAGGACAAGAGATGAAGAGGGAGAGGAGGTAGGGAAGGAAATGAGGTAGGAAACAGGTGGAAGAAAAGGTGTAGGAAAGAAAAACATGAGAGACAAAAGAAAGGATTTTATAGGAAAAGAAAGGGGAAGTCAGAAAGGAAAGGAGGGGCAAATAAGGTGAAGAGGAGGCAGGGGAGTGTAGGAGAAATAAAACGGCAGGACGAGGCAGGAAAGGAATGTAAAGGAAAGGAAAGGAAAGGGAGCAAAACAAAACATAACATAATAAAAAGACAGGATGTGGTTATGAAGGGGAAAGGGGGTATGAAAGGACATATGTAGCTAGAGAAGGAAACAAGAGGGTAGGAATGAAAAGGAGGACGTATAGTAAGAGAGGAGAAAGCAGGAGAGGGGATAGAGAAGGGTAGGAGGTGAGAAAGGAAAGGTGAAGGTGGAGGAAAAGATGCAAGAAAAGAGAGGAGGAGATACAGAGGACAAGGAGTAGATAGAACTAGAAAAGTGGAGGCAGAGGAGATGAAGGACAGGAGGAGGTAGGACTGGAAAAAAGGAAGGGAGAAGGTTTAGAAAGAAAGACAGAAGTACAGATGGAGAGAAGGAGGTAGGAAAGGAAAGGAAAGGAAAGGAAAGGAAAGGAGGTGGTTATGACGGGGGAGAAGGAGGCTAGAGAAGGAGATGAGAAAGTAAGAAAAGAAAGGAGGAGATACAGAAGAGGAGAAGGTAGGAAAGAAGGAAGGATGAGAAAGGAAAGTAGGAGGTACAAAACAGGTGGAAGAAGAGGTGTAGGAAAGGAAACAGGAGATACACAGGGAAAGGGAGTAGACAGGAAAAGAAGAAGGAAGTCAGAGAGGACAGGAGGGGGCAAATAAGGCAAAGAGGAAGCAGAGGAGTGGAGGGGATATAGGAGGGCAGGAGGAGGTAAAGAAGGAAAGGAGAGGAGGCGGGGCAGGAATAAAAGAGGAAGAGAGAAAAATCAGTGTGTTTCTGTTCATGATAACGTTCATATTCACATTAGCATTTTCACGTCCCATTTTACTGCAGTTTAACTAAAGAACAGGTGTTGACTATACAGAGCAGAGATCTGAGACTTGAAAGGAGACATTTAATGAATTAAATTTAACTAATAAAGTGTTTTTCTTTAATATTCCAGCCCATATCAGATCATTTCTACTCACAATCTGTTTAAAAGCTGCAAAATCTTTAATCCAATTATAATCGAGGGGCGAGTCCAGTTGCAGACATCACCTCCACCAGGTCTAATAAAACCCCGCCACACTTTGACACCTTAAACCGGGTTTAAATGTACTCCAGTAAACAGAATACAGATTTATAACGTGTTGAAGTTGTATTTGTTTCTTTATCGAAGTGTTTGCTGCAGCCGTGCACTCCTCCTCCGCCTCCTCCCTTTCCTCCTGCTCCAGCTCCTGCAGCCTGACGGTGTCCTGCAGCAGCAACTGGGTGGTGTTATGGTCAGTATGGTGACCTGTGTCATGTTGTGTCCTGTGGTGTGTGTCAGTTCCTACCTGCGCTGGTCATCCTGCTGCTGTTTGATCAGTTACTGTATCAATAATCCAGACAGTCTTCCCGTTAGCTCCACACACCGTTACAAGGGTCCACTCCACACAGCGACAACAGGGCACGACTTCCGGTGAAACCTTAAAAAATAAAAGTCTAACTAACTTCAGATCTTTTTTTTGTCTCTCCAGATTTTTACCACTTAAATAACACAGATGTTTAATCTTAATAGGGATTTTTCTTAGTGGCCGATGTGTCTGAAATATATTGTGAAGTAAATATCGACACAATTTGAAAATAGGTCTACAACCCACCATATATAAAGTTAAATATAATATGAGATGAAGTAGAGGTGCAGAGTACAAATGAAGAAGAAACACATTAATGATCAGGGCATCAGTTACGTAATTTAAATAAGGAGCAATGAAGCATTTTTTTCTAGTGTATTTTTTTCTTATTTTTATATATTCTAAGAGAGAATGGTGTCTGTATCTGTCTTGTAACTTGAGTTGAGCTCAGACGGCCAATTCACACCACTGGCACTTTTCTCTGCAACGTTGGAAAGCACTTTGGTCTGGCTGCAAATCATTGGTCGGACCTGGGTTTTTAACTTTCAAACATCAAAAGGTAATTTTAAAAACTCTCATAACCAATGTATGGTGGAGGGAGGGTCATGCATGTTCAGCCAATTACTCAGGGGGGCTCGAGGAAACTCACTCTAATATGATATTTGAAAATTTGAAGGCAGCACCTTTGGTTAGGAGATGACATCATATGAAATAAACCCCTGTCAAAATGTTCTGTTTGTACTCTAAATCACAATGTGTAATAGCCCATCTTTTTATTATCATGCACACACAGTCGAAAGTTATATTATAAATAACCCTCTGCACTGCTTCATAAGTCAGCATCAGAAATGACTGCAGGCTTTTATTTTGAAGGATACAGACCAACTTCCTGTGTCACTGTGAGTTTCTCTCCGGTGCCTTGACACCACAGATCTGCAGGAATGTCGACCACGCCCCATCTGGAATGGATTACGGAGCAGAATGGATCCCACATAGGGTGGACAAAATAACATGAACACCTACAAAGTGAACATCAGAGGATTTACTGAACAATGAACTCATGATATTTATTTGCAGCCCTGTCCTCATGAAGGGGTCGATGGGTTTGAATCTGATCTGATCTGCACAACAGGTTACAACTAAGCTGAGGGGTTAATGAAAGGAGTCTGCAGAGGGAAATTAGAAGAGACAGGGTTAGTTCCTCCAGAAATTAGACTGTTAAATCAAGGGAGAGTGTGTATGAAATACATGTATGGTGCAATATACTGTGTATATATAGGCCTATGCTCTCTCTGTGTGAGGGTGTGCATGTGTGAGTGTGTGAGGGGATTAAAGGGGGGGACTGTGTGTTGCATTTGTGGTTATATCTGATTTAATTTGCATATTTGGGACAATAATGTTTACCTTGACTCAGACACAACACCAGTACTTCACTGTCACACTGTTCCTTTAACATCAGTACAACAGGCCGCGAGCTGCTCTCTCTGTGTGGCGGACATGTCGAGGCAGGTTGTGCTCTTATTTCTGCTCTGAAAATGCCTGTTGGCCCCGAGAGCACCGTGCTCCCGCCTAATGTTCGCGTCTGTCACACAAAGACAGCGTGCTTCTGAGCGTGGGTGTAGTGTCAGGCATGTGGTGTCAGGTCAGGACATGAGGCTCTCCACCAGGGGCCCAGAGGACACCCACCTCCCTGCAGTATCCTACGCCACAGCTGAAGCCACAGGCTGGCATTTCCCACACAAGCACCAAATAAAATGTTTACGAGGAAACTCTCTGTAATCTCTCTCTACTTTCCTCTAATCCGTGTCTGTTTCTTGTCTCTTAGTCGCCTGCAGTATCATAAATGTAAGACTTTATCCATCATATGAATATACTCTTACGTTTCATAAACTAGCACTGGAGTTTATATTTATTTATGTTAAACTTAATCTATCTTGGCTGATCTCCTACTTTCTATATAACTGTCCTACACATTCACTCACAGTTGCTCTTTTGCTCCTCATGTTCATGTTGGATTAAGGATCATTGATGGGTCTGTCACACTGCTAAGGAAGCTGTTAGCCCCGGGCTAAGACAGCGTACACACTGGCACAATCCTGACACATTCCAAGTGGGCTAAACCCGACTTTAGCCTGGGGCTTCCTGTTCTGCTTGTGAACAGGGTGAGCCTTGTGTTTGTGGGACTAACCCCTGAAAATAGACTTAAAAGTAATTTAATCATTTTATTCAGGCAGGCAAAAAAGGCGAGCTGAGTGCTGGGCAGGAGACTTGATTTACTGGGAACTGTGGTGGAGGGACGCACATGGAGAAAGCTGCTAGCCATAATGGACTATATCAGCCACCCTCTCCACAACATCCTGGCTGGAAAGAGGAGCAGCTGCAGCGAGCGACTCGTCTCATTGCTCTGCAGGACTGAGAGGTTCAGGAGATCTTGTAATTGATGGGTGGGATCTATATGTAATGAATCAGGGATAAATAAAGTATCTATCTATCTACCCACTTTCTGCTTCTCCTCCACTATACTTCAAAGGGAAATATTGCACTTTTTACTCTACTACAATCATTTAATAACTATAGTTACTTGTTACTTTACAAATCAAATGTTGTGCACTCAAACCGTATGAAAATACACGAGTGCAGCTGAAAAGATAAGTTCACTGTTTAGAAATTTAATTGGCAACTATTTTGAAAATCTTTTAAGTTATTTTTTTTATATAAATATTTTGTGATTCCTTGTAATTACTTCAATTATTTTGATTCATTAAATGTTGTTAAATGATCTGCATCAATGCATTTTCACGCCTGCACATACATACTTCTACTTACAGTTTTTCTCACTTTTTCTCAGTCGCTTTGGTGCATTTCTCACATCACTATTAACATTTGCACAAGAGTTAGTGCATTTCTCAAAACAGTTAGTGCAAACTGCAAAACCTAGTTGATAACCTGCAAAACTGTGTCACTTGCTCAAAATGGATAGTTCATTCCTCAAAAGCAAGTATTCATGTCAGTGAAAGTGTCAGTGTCATCAAAATGAAAGGTCCTGGCACCATTGTTTATGAACAAGAGAGTCAAATGGCTTTGTCAAGTTCTTATTGTGACAGTTTACTCTGTAAGTGTTTTCCAATGCACAAAAGTCAGATCTTAGTGACACTACCTGAAAATACTCAAGACAGCACTATACACTATTTGCACAGCCATTTGAAAACTACAGTAAAGATACACATTACTGTATTTAGTGAGGTAACAGAGTACAAGACACTGAATATGTGTGTTTCACATTTTTACTGCAATTCTAATTTGTTCACAGCATTGTGCAAAAGAAAAATACACACTTACTTATTACTCACGTATGACACAATGACAGTAGTGCAGATTGTTTAGTGCTGAATTACTGTCCAATATACACACCTGTACTCCCGACGAAATGTTTAAATAATTGAATTTACAGTGGTTCTCCCAACATTTGGCTGCACCCTTCAACCAGCTTCAGCCATTGTGAGGCTGTGATTGACGACATGGTCCACAACTGTAGCCACAGTTTCATCAGGAATCCGCCTATATATTTGGCCTCTTCTTCCTCTTCCCCTGTTTTGTCCCCTTCCCCTTCCTCCCCGCATCCTCACCCCTGTTCCACGACATTGACTTTCCATTTCTGTGTCACAATATTGTAAAAATGGTACACACTATGCCCTGCTCAGATCATATATGTTTGCCAAGTGAAGGTTCATGGGACTCAGCTTTGAGTGACTGTGGAGAAGTGGCTTATCATTGGTTACAACTAATGCTTCACACACTCCTCCTCATCAGTGAAAGCTGAGCTTCACCTGAGAGGAATTGTTCAGTTTAGGAGACATTTTCAGGAAAAAATGATAAAGAAATGTATAAAATTTGCTTGACAGATTGACAATTAGTTCAACATTTTTGTATGTAATGACTCAAGCAATGAAATGAGGACTATTAGTTTTATAGGGAACGACTATTCAGTGTTCATAAGTATAGTTCATTTTGACTGACATGACATAAGCAAGTGATAATGTTATAAAACAGCAGAGAATTGTATGAAAGCAATTGATGCATGTGCAAAAGCATTTGCAGTTTGTTGGAAGGAATGAGAAACTGCTGTTATGATGTGCACAAATGACTAAATGTTGTGGAGGCTGAACTAACAGTTATGAGAATTTTAATTCTGATCAGAGAAATGCACCGAGAAAAACTGTAAGTGACATTTTCAACGCAGGACTTTTACCAGTAACAGAGTATTTTTACAGTGTGGTATTAGTACTTTTGACTTTTACCTAAGTAAAGGATCTGAATACTTCTTCCACCACTATTTGCTTTTATAGCTCTGAAAAAATACTTTTAATAATTGTATGTCCTTTCATATTGCATCAACTTTGCCTCAAGTTTAGCACATTAAATGATCAATACTTTCTCATGACTGAAAAATCAAGGTAAATAATTTCTTGTTGATGTGTTCAGAGAAGTCTTTTACACAGTGTGCCCTTTTTGTAATTTTCTTATGTTTTGTTTGTTTGGTTTTTCTTTTGTTTTGTTGTACTTTAGGTAGCTTTGTGTAACGTCTTGGCTAAGGGACCACGGATGAAGCAAAGCTTTCTGGCTGATTATGGCACTTTTAAACCATCGTCCCTTCTTAAATTAACTAAACAAAATGTCCTTTTTATGTTGCATTAGTTTGTATTTTGAAAAGAAACAGACAGGCTCCAGGCAGCAGGGGGCGCCAGAGTCTCACACACTCGCTCTGTTGGCAGAGTCCTTAGTTTACATTCCTGCAGGTCTTGGCAGTGTCAGAGTGTGTAAGTGTGTGAATAAAGAGGCAGAGATACAGTTCTGAGGTTTTTACACTGCACCAGAGACAGACAGAGAGGAAACTGTGCAGTTTAAATAAACACAGGGGGGTGTTTGATTTTCTGTGTTCTCTGCTCTGTCACTGTAAATCAAACGCACCTCAAAGGGCCTGAAATGTTTGAAACGTCCTCTGGAATAATGCTGGGGTCAGTGATGGTGTGTTCAGACGCAGATGTGTTTCTCTCATTCAGTCTGAAGCTTTCAGGTTTCTCTGCAGCTCAGAAATCAGCTGTATGCGATGTTTTCTGACGTCACCATGACGAGGAGGAGAGATCTGTTTATGTTTTTAGTGTTTGGTATGAAAAACTTACTTTGTAATATCTTTATCTGAAACTCTTCTTAGCCCTGAGCTCATGTACAAGATGTTAGCATGAGCTGAGACTGTTAACTCTGAACTGAGCTTAGAAATGTTCTTTGGTCTGGGGAGAAATGGATAACCTGCTACACATTGTTGTCTTGTGTGTCTTGTCTTATTCATGGTCACTGTTTTTTGTTTGTTTTTTCCAAATGAACAAAGAAGAGTAAACATGGAAGTTACATTACCTCACTTACTGCACAGTTTAAATTACAGAGGAACACAGTGAATACTTTACTTCCTACCTTCCCTTTATGTCATCCCACTGGCATGTGGCTTTTATCTTCTGTCACTGCTGAGTAACAACGTGTTAGCAGGGTTGGGCAGTAATGGCTTACATGTAATCAGGATTATGTAATCAGATTACAAAAAATAAGATTACAGATTACAATTGAGAAAATGTGTAGTTAGATTCTAGTTATATTGTCAAGGATTACTTGATTACATTTTTTTTACGTCAAAATATGGCAATTTTAAAATTATAAAACCTTTTTATTATAAGTCACTTTTAACTCATGAAAAGCGTGGGTTTCATAGACAAGCGCACAGCTTTATGGTTGACCTGGTGGGAGTAAAAGTAATGGCCACAGCAGCCTTCCATTCCTGGTAATATCGCCATCATTTCGACTTCAGAAATGTGGATGTTGTAGAACACATAGTACACCTGTAGTTTGTGCCAGTACAGGTTTTGTCAGGGTGATTTGACTTGACCGACTGTAAAAGCTGAATATTCAAAATGCATTTTATTTCAATTGGAAATTTTTATGGACATAAAATTCTTGAGGCTGCGTCCATTGTTTTGTATCAGGTGCAATATTTTTAATGTGTTATTCCAAATTATTCAGATTAAATTATATATTTTTTATAATCCAGTGGAATATGTGTGTAATCACAAAATTCACCACGTAATTTGTATTCAGTACACATTTCAAAGTAATCTGATCCAACCCTGCATGTTAGCCCTGAGATAAGACGTTTAAATAGTTACTGCACTGCTAGTCTTACGGGAAATAAGCCCAAATTAACGACTTTTATTGTGGTACAAATTTGAAGCAGTTCATTTACAAGTGTAACTAGATAAGTAAAATGAACACTGTTAATGTAGATTATTTTAAATTTTTGTAAAATCAGATTCATTTTGTAGAAAACCCTCTCAGGTTTATTAGAATTAACATAATTTATTTAATGGTTTATCTTGTTTGCTGTTTCTTAATTTAAACAGCGAACTACATAACATGGCGCACCTTGCCTGTAACTTTTGAGTAGGCAAAGCTGCAGCTGGAGCAGCTACACGCCTCGCCCACAACATCGACATGTCAGTCAGCTCCCGTCGCCCCATTCACTCAGACGCAGAAGGCATGAAGAAAGTTAGCAATTAGCTTGCTACTGTATGAAGCACAAGGTTGCAAAATGTCAGTTAAGATAAGGAAAAGGGTTACATCTTGTTACTTATAAGGTGAATAAAGTTTTCATGTAGAATTAATTATAAAGTGGATTATTGCTATGTTTGGCCTCATGTTTTTTAACTACGACTTGTAGCGGGGTTCAAATAACTGCTGCATCTGTGGGTTAGTGGTGGGCGAGGACTGTAGGGGCGTGTCAAATGGAATATGTCTGCAGATATTAGGTCACACAATTTTTCAGGTTGGTGAAGTGATGATGATGATGATGATAAGGTGATGTATCATGTCTGTTGTTGGCATTCAGCCTATGAGACAGACATTAAAAGGTTTCACTCTAAAGAAGCTGTCCCTGTGCTGTTGCTTTACCCACATCTCTAGAGTACTTTAAATACAGTAACTAAAAGATTGAACACTAGGAGTAATCAGCATTAAAATAGCTAATCACCAAATCTGGTGATAATGTGTTTATTTATTTATCTGTTTTGCAGCCAGCTTTTCACGTTGAACATTACAGTCAAAGTCAAATTATATTTACTATATCAACACTGCAGACCACCCCAGCAGTGTTTACTATGTCAACACTGCTGGGGTGGTCTGCATGATGTGAATTTGTTTGGCTCAACACGTCCACGCTAAGTCGCTATTAGCCTCGAGCTAACTGGAGCTGATTTCAAACAAAATCAGCACAACAGCCAGGTGCTGACGTTTCATCTCCACTGCTGGAAATAAAACAACAGAAGAAGAGCAAGAGTCCAACAATGTCATCAATTGTTATAAAAATCTGTGTCGTCAAATCTTCTGCACAACTTTTACACCTCAGAACAAAAACACTGAGGAGGATTTTCTGATGTTTCCAATCTGAACAGATTCAGGAGGGAGCTGAACTCACAGCTCAAGTCTCTGGTCCTCCTCCACTGAGAGGATGTTTACACATCACTCTGTGTGTGTGTGTGTGTGTGTGTGTGTGTGTGTGTGTGTGTGTGTGTGTGTGTCTCATCCGGGTTGAGCAGAGTCATGCATTTTTTCCATTACCCTCATCAAATCAATGTTAAACACTCCCCCTCCATACTGTCCCTGTAGAACCACACAGAGAGAGAGTGTGTGTGTGTGTGTGTGTGTGTGTGTGTGTGTGTGTGTGTGTGTGTGTGTGTGAGAGAGAGAGAGAGAGAGAGAGAGAGCAAAAAGCCCGATCAATAAGCAGATAGGATATTTGATCAGTAAAAACTGGGACAACCAGTCTGCCTGATGTGTTTTCCAGATAAACTGCTGCAGATTTAAACCAGTTTGTCGTCATTTCACAGCAGCTCAGGTTCATTTCTCTTCACTTCTTATAAAGACAAAAAAAATGACCTTGGTGTCCTCTAGCGCCACCAGCAGGTTCACATGTGAAATATTGTCATGAACTTTAAAACAGATGAAAATGACTGAAAATGGGAAAGCAGCAGAATTAAAAAAAAAAACAAACCTCCTCCTACAGCTCTCGCCTTCTGTCCTAAGCCCCTCCCACCACACGACCACGGGCATATGCACATGCTGCATACAGCAACACAGTGTTTCCAATACATTGATTTATTTAATCTGATTTCATTGCACAGTTGCCTGCAGCGCATTCACTCAGCCTCTCCTTGTCCCGCTCTCTGTTTATCAGACCACAAATGAAACAAGACTTAGCTAGCTAACATTAGCCTCACTCCCCGCCGCTGTACACTGCTTTGCTGGTAGGAGAGCTGGCAGCAGCCCGGAGACAGGCCTGTAGTCAGGAGATGTAGCAGCTCAAATTTGGCCAGTGCTGCGGCTGCTGACTGGGGGTCTGTCTCTGGGGCTGCTGCCTTCTCTCCTACCGGTGAAGCAGTCCACAGTGGCGGGGAGCGAGGCGGATGGCACACTGTGATTCAAGAATCTCGCTAACGTTAGCTACAAAAATGTGAACTTGAAGCCGCAGCTGTGAGCCTTTCACTCCAGTGAAAAGACGCTCTCTGATTCTCTGAAATTCTTCGTCGATATTGACATGTTTTGTTTTGTTTTCTTTATCGTCAAACTCATCTGGACAGTGTTGGCAGTTGTTGCCAATACCACAGTCTGACTCAGCGGATGTAGACTGTGGATATATACCTACCATGGCCAGCTATTTCTGCTCCATCCCCCTCCACGCATGCTATACCATTTTCCAAGAGCATCGTCGCTGCTTCCTGGGCTTAGCGCTGCCTAAGACCATTGTGATTGGTTTAGAGAAATACAAACAACCCAGAGTGTCATTTTCCACTACACCAGAATGATAATAGGTGCATCCAGACCTTTCTGTCACACTGACAAAGAGCTGTGGCTACATGAACCTACCCATGCAGCAACTGTCTCTGCAGGATTCTCTGCCACTCAATCAGGCTTGTGGAACAGCCAATAGGAACGACCTGTGATCAGCTAAAGTCTCTCATCACAACCTAGATTTTCTAAAGCCTGAAAACAGAGCCAAGAGGAGGTGCAGAAGCCTATTTGGTAAATAGCAAATGGACCTGCACTTGTAGCGTCTTTCTAGTCTTTCAACCACTCAAAGCACTTTTTACACTCCGAGTCCCATTCATCCATTCACATACACATATTCATACACTGGTCGCCGAGGCTAGGTGCCACCTGCTATTTTTAACACACTTACACACCAATGGAACAGCCATCAGGAGCAATTTGGGGTTCAGTATCTTGCTCAAGGACACTTCAACACGCAGACTAGAGGAGCAGGAGTTTGAACTACTGATCTTCCAACTAATGGATGACCTGTTCTACAGCCAGAGCCACAGCTGCCCCTGCAGACCACTTAAATTATATGCTCAAAGTTTTTGTACAGGATTTTTTGCTCAGTGACACTAAAACAAAACCTCAACCTACCTCAGCTTTAATTTATCTGATATTTGGTTTTATCTGCAAAACTAAAGACAGCCTGAACTGCACTTTGTGTTTTGAAACATTAGCATGTAAACATGCTAAGACGGTGGGTGAACATGGTAAATATTTCTCTAGCGTGACTGTGAAGTCTTAAGTGTTGTTTAAATCCAACCTCCACCAAAAGCATGTCTTATGTTTGGGCCATTAGCACGGTTACAAAGAGACAGTGTTTGTATGCAGCCTGTCGTGTTATGAGTCACTGTCCCATCCATCAGCCGAACACACCGTCTGTGTTTTGTCAACCTCACACAGGAGTCAGGATGCAACTCTGATGTTATGATGACCACTCAGTTAAAACCGCCTCTTCTTCAACTGTGGCTAATGGACCTCACGTCCCCATGGCAACAGTAAACATCCAAGAGGCCCGGGGGTTTTCATGTGGTGACCTGAGAAGAGTGTGTTTAGTTATGATCTCCTCTCCTGCAGGGGAAGAGATCATGACTGAAAACAAGACACACATGAGAAGATTTGATTAGTAATTTTACATTAAAGCAAAGAATTATAAAAAAGAACCAAATAATCTAAATCTAATAAAAACATAAAATCAAATGAAGATAATGGCTCAAATCATAAAATGATCTAAAATGAATAAAATAAAGAACAATTTACCGCTCACAAAGCCCTGCTTTTCATAACTTAACCTTTAAACACTGAAGAAAAGCTAACTCCTAGTTTGGAAGTATTGTCAGGTCACTACTGTAGGCAGTGAGCTTGTTAGCCTGACATGTTGACGTTAGCAGCTTCGTTAAAGCAGATAAATACAATGTTAAATCCGTTCCTAACAATGTGCTCCTATTTTTTTCGGTTTTGGAACAATCTAAAAAACAAAGACAACCAGGTCTCACTTAGTCTCTTACACAGACACTGATGATGACTTCCGTACTTCCGCGACCAACGGCTGATTAGCTTTGCCTTACACCCGCCTACACCAGAATTGCTGTTCCCCGAATTGTTGTCTATAGTACAACAGAAAAGGAAGTGTTCAGGGCATCGCAAGAAGAGATTAAAATGGATATGATTTCATTAGATTCAGCTATATTGCAGAGCTGCAATGTCCACAAGATTGGAGAAGGATTTACAGCGTGCCATACCCATGGCAATGCCGTCACGTGGTCTGGATATCCCCGTCCATTTCTATTACAAAACGAAAGACAAATGTCCCCAGACTCCCATTCCGAAGTAAGGGAGGCTGGTCACGCGAGACTAGGCCTCACTCTGAAGTCTTTGAAATCCAGTGCTTGGGCAGTGACTTGCGGCATAGGACACCGACAAAAAAAGCATGTATCACTGGGTGACACACCTATTCACATAATATCTCAGTTAAAAATAGGAAAGAAAGAAATGTCATCAGTACACGAGCTTCGTCATGAGTAAGATACATGAAATTATATGATGGCAATAAAAAGTATTAAAAAAAACAAGAAGTTCATTCTTCCAGTCAGCGATTTCACACATATGACAACAGAAAACATTCTAGCGTTCAAACTCGTGCGAACAACACGACGCGAAAATTCGCATCTCATTTGGTGTGAACACAACATTAGGCTACTGGACATCTGTAAAACACAATCTTGAAAGGACTGTTCATTTTAGACTTTATTCTGCACAGTGTTGAACTGAAAACAACAGAAACCTCAGGAGAACAGCACAGTGGACACAGTGGAAAATACAGAACATCCTGAACAGACACCTGTTGACACACACACACACACACACACACACACACACACACACACACTGAACACTCATCCATCAGCCCAACAGTTATGATCCGTCACAGTCAGTTTTCTCCGTCATCTGTAGGAAAAGTCACAAAAACGTTGGGACCAAACGGTCAAACAGGAAAACAAGTTGTTCACTGTGATCACAGCGACGCACGTCACGGTCAGCTGACTCCTTTCGCCACTGATTCTTTTTATTGTTGACTCACTGAATGTGACAATCACCGCAGACGCCACCATCCACGCTATCCCACCCAGAGAGAACTTCAACAAGTCAAAGAAGATCCAACCTGCCACTCCTGGAGGACATGGGTCTTCAGAGGACGGCCAGGTCATGGCAGCTCTTGGACCGCACTTTGACCGCCATGCGCTGGTTGTTGCGTGCCACCAGTCGGTCCAGGAAGCGGCGAGCCTTCTGGGTGAGGCTCTCTTTGCGTCTGTATATGGAGCGTCGGCGCTGAATGGCCTCACTACCGTCCTGACGGAGGCGGATCTGTCGGATCACACCCTCAAACAGCTCGGTCACGTTATGTTGCAGAGACGCCGACGTCTCAATGAACTTACAGTCAAACACCACTGCACACGCTCGGCCCTCTGGGAAAAAAATACACAAGAAAGAGGGTAAATTATAAAAACAGCATCAGTTAATCTTTGGTAACTTGTTCCATATAGATATGTGTATGTATGATACCCCTTTGACCTTTGACACCCACCTTCTACAGCAACTTCTCGTGACCGGACCAGGTCACTCTTGTTGCCCACGAGGATGATGGGCAGGTTTTCAGCCTGGCGGATGCGTCGCAGCGTGATTCGGAGCTCAGCGGCAGCGTCAAAGCTGGAGCGGTCAGTTACAGAGTAGACGATGACGTAAGCACTTCCGACCTTTAGACAGTCGTCTTGAGAGGTGTCGTCCTCCCCCTCCTGACAGGAAGAGAGACAAAAGTCTACGATTAACTTTGCTAGTTCGGGTGAGAGTCGGAGTGACAGCAGGATGAGTCTAGCAATGTTCACAAGGTCTTCCCTGGAAAGTTTGCTCTGAAGAATGCTGGGACATGTAGTTTCTTGTGTGCTCTGGGTCCAATCATGGCAGTGCTTAATGCTGCGTTCAAATGAGGTCATGTTTACAGTGTTCATGAGATGAGTCCATATTTGTTTGTTTGTTTGTACTGTTTATTCCGAATATGCAAATGAACATGACATATGAACGCCCCCTCTTGTGGTATCACAGCCTCGTAGTGACAAAATTTATGTAAGCTCTGAGTTCACGAGTCGTAATGTGTTAGCTGATGTTTTCAGAAATGGTACAGACCATGGGTGTTATTTCTTTGTTTTTCATAATTTTATGATGTGTCTGGGGAAAATGTTGATAATCCCAACAGCTTCATCTTTTTCCTCTGACATCGTGCCTTTGCATTTCCTGCATCACACGACCCACTGTTTGCTAAATCGTTAGTCTCAGTGGCTTCCTGACTCCGACAGTAGCGTATATGTTGCCGTTGCCCAGCAGCAGTGCTCTCACAACTTGAACCACTTGAATGCCAATCATATCATGAACACATTCTCACTCCGACCTGGTCACATATCAAGGTTTGCAATGTACCCTGGCTGCGTTAGTTAGGAAATTTAACATTTACATACAGTCTCTTTGAAAATAAACGTACTATGTCAGTACAACACCATGAATTGACATTTTTTTCCTTCAACAACAACAGATTTTCATGTCATAACCACAAGCTCATGAGTTCCATTTAATGTCAGCATAATCAATCAATTCAATTTTATTTATAAAGCCCAATATCACAAATCACAATCTGCCTCACAAGGCTTTACAGCATACGACATCCCTCTGTCCTTTGGACAACTGAATCTACATAGACTGAGCTCAACAGTCAGAAGAATGCTGTGACGTCACAGCGTCACAAACAATCCAACATCCTAACAAACACTAATAAATTAGACAACCACTATGAATCTTTAAACTGAACTACATAATATTGTGTCAGTTTGAAAAGTGATTTGTGATTTCCATCTCTTTGCCTCAGGTGTCATGGCCTGATGAAACAGGCTCACTGGCCCTTTAATTCTCATTAACAATAAAACAACATGTCTTCTACTATGTTCACATTCTCATTTTTATCTTATAGTGTTACTGTTTTGCGATCTGCATTTATTTGTTGTTCTGTCAGAGACTCAATGATATTTCTGTTTAGATACTATATTGATGTAAATTGCTTTGGTTCCACAATCAAAGCCTCTCTGCAGCGGAGGAGGAGCAACAGGGAGTCTGCCTTTATCACACAGGTAAGCAACCGTGATCCTGACATTCAATCATTTTTTTAATCAATTTCACTTTTATGCAAAGAAACAACATGTATCTCCCAAATTCTGACTTACTGTCACAAAACAGGTTTTCTAGAGAGTATTCTGTAAAATGAACCTTTGCATAAAGTTTATCCATCTGTAAATAACAAAAGCTTTTCCAGTAAATGACATTTTATGATCGCAAAAAAACAAACTAATGTTTCTGAGATCACAAAATAATACTTTTGTTAGCATAAGGAATTATTTGTTTTTTATTTCATGATCTAAACAGAATTATTTCAAGTAAAAATAAAGTGTGAGTGCATCAGTCATCAGCCACATAAGGTCCCTTTGCAGGACACCATGTAGCTTTAATCCTTTACTTAAAAACTGACACCTAATGCTTCACAGCTGTGCTTCATCAACACACACACACACACTTTACCAGTTTGTCGTTCTCCCAGGTATCCATGACGATGAGTGTGGTCTCCTCTCCATCTACTGTCAGTGTCCGCTCATATGTGTCTTCTGTAACAAACAATAAACACAAACAATAAACAACAAGACTGAGAATGCTAACAGTTGCTAATTAGCACCAAAGCACACTGCGGTTTGGTCATAAACCAAAGTATTAGACATGTTAATACTTGATGGAGTTATCGCATTTACAAATGTTATGGTATTTCATGGCAATCTAACCAGTGGTTGCTGAGATATTTCAGTGACTCTGGACCAAAGTCGTGAACTGACCGACCAACATCTTCGTCCCTGGAGCAATGCCACTAGCACAGCTAAAAACAATAAACAACATGGAGCACCAACAACAAATCACAACTGCCTGTTATATCTGTGATCAAAAGAGACAAACAACAACCTGGTAAACAACAATGACATCACAGTTAATAACTTGAGGCAAACAACAGCATCAGGACTCTGAGCTATAACAACAACAATCAAAACATGTGAAAGTGAAGCAGAAAGTAACCCAGACACAGAGCTCAGTCGACCTGAAAGCTAACAGCAGACAGGCTCTGCCCCCACACACCATGTCAGACTACCACTGGATCAATACTGGTTGTCAATCATGGCCTGGATCCAATCAACACGTGACACAGGAGCTGATCGATAATGCCAGGTCAGTCAAGGTTGTGATGTCAGAGCAAGAACGCAGAAACTGAGCACTGAGGACTGAACTGGAGTTTGAAAGCCACAACACAACAATAGAACATGGTGGAAAACATCGATGGGGTTCTGCAGTGATTCAGTCAGTCGGTCACTTCCATTAATTTGTTGTTTTCAAACAGCTCTCTGTCAGACTTTTGCCGGCAGAAGGGCGGAGAGCTCTGGTTTCTTGTGGGGGGGGGGGAGCCAAACACCATTCAACTATACACACTGTGATGACACAGAGCTGGTTGACAATCGGCACTGTTTCACTGTCATGCAGAAAGTCAGTAAGGTGTTTGTTCAATACATTCATCAGTAAGACGATCAGAAGAAAAGTTCGCTTTTTATTTTGATCTGTCATCTAGGGCTGCCCCTGACTAGACATTTTCCTAGTCAACCAATAGTCATCATTTAGGGCCATTAGTCGACTAGTCACCCGCATGTTTACGATATTAATTAAATTATTAAATGATATATTGTGGGCGGGGCAACACAATGGTTTGAGTTGAAGGTGTGAGAAAGAATAGTATCAGTAACATTGTTAACACTGTGCTACATTACAGAGAAATACAAAACTGTACTAATGAACCTTCATTAATATAGGCCTATATTTTATCTACAAGTGCACGTCACTCACTGAGCGAGCCGCCTGTTAATGACGCTGTCGGCAAAGCAGTAATGATTGCGCTAAGTGGCTGATGGGCATGCATGTTTGGTTGACTATCGCGGGCAGCCCTGCTGTCAACCAATAAAAATCCTTTCCCACAGAAACCTCGGACGCTGAGACAAAATGGAAAGATAAGACCACATGAATTAACCAGACACCCAACATAACATCCCACCTCCAGGTTGTTCGTCTTTCTCTGTGATCCCAGCAAAGATTCCTGCGAGACTGGTCTTTCCGACGCCATGGTCGCCTAGCAACACCACTCTGTAAACACAGTCTGAGTCGCTTTGCGAATCGTCGTCAGAGTCTGAACTCCACTGGGCGCGGTAGTGGAGGGACTTGTCTCCAGGGTGGTAGGACGCCGACTGTCCCAGAGGAGGGTGGCTGCGTTGTGGGCGCGGCTGCTCGGGGTCTGGCTGGGTGCTGGCGGGGTGCACCGGATCCTGAAGGTCCCGAGTCCAGGATGGGTGCTGGTAGAAGTGGGCAGGAGGAATCGGTGTGCTGCATCGACGCCGCAAGGGCTCCTTCTCTCTCTGGGTGTTGAGGGTCATGTTGCTACGGTAACTGCATCAGGACAGGACGGGCCTGAGGGAGGAGACAGAAGGATTCAGGTTTTAGAAGCCTGGTTTACTTTGGTCTTTAAACATTTTCTACGACAAAGCATTGGTGCCGACCTCCAATAGTTTAACTTCTCACCTTGCTACAGTGATGTAGAAGTGTACTCCAGGGTGTGTCAGTACACTGTGACATCACTGTTTGTTGTGGTTACAGGTGCAACATACAGGAAGTCACACTGTAGCCCTTTTTACACAGAGATCCACGATAGGGCTGCAAAAAAAAACCTTTACTATGTCGCCTTTGCTTTCTTTGTACAGAACCAAATAACGCTGGCATCATGTTCCAGAGTGTGATTTCAGATAGCATGCTGGTATTCTCGAAACAAAAGAGGCGTGACGTGATGTGACATATTCACACCTGACAGCATTTTCTTAACAATAACAATGGCAAAACATGGCAATAACAATCATTTGCCATCCCTGTTACATGGCCATTGGTCTTGTTGCTAAACTGTTGCTATCTCCGCTGCTGCTCAAAGGCGAGACAACTCTGTCCCGCCATTCTGCGATCATATCTGTCATTACAGAACTACAAGGCGCAATAACGGCGCATCATTACCCCGCCTTGAGCAGGCAGTGAAAAAGGGGCTTCTGTGTTGGCTCACATGGTCTACACACCAGAAGTTCAAGTACAGCATTACGCTGTACTTGAACTTCTGGGCAAGTGTCTCTTGTATCTTGTATGTTGTATCTCAAGAGCCCTTGACTATACTGACTTGTAACTGTGCAAAGTTTGTCGCAAGAGAAGTGTTTTTACAGTACTCTACTGAAGGGGGCGATGTCTGTGCACTTCCCCCCGAGGGTGATTTCACACCTGCTCTGTTTGGTTTGATTCAATCGAACTCAAGTTTGTTTGCTCGCTAAGTGCAGTTAGTTTGGGCAGGTGCACACGGGTACGCACCAAAACAACCAGACTGAGGCCTTCTTGAAGAGGTGGTCTCAAACACAAACAAACTCTGGTGTGGTTCGTTTGTGGTGAGAAGGTGTTCCGACCTGGATGTGAAGCAACTGCAGTCACATGACACATTGTTTGGGTTAAACATGAGCATGTTACAGTCCTGGAGGATTATTAATGTGCACCTCCTCCTGTACTGCCTTAATATGCACATTCAGCACATCCAATGCATCAAAACATTGTTTTCTAGTTGGAGCCGCGCCTCGTTTTCAAACTGTATGGTTTGACTAAAATGAACAATGACAGCAATATAGTCCACGATGAGCAGCGCTAAAATCAACCTGCGTAGTTGTCCCTCCATTGTGACATTAGAAAGTGTCACATTTATCTTGCAAGTGTACTCTTCTTCAACGTTTGCTTTACTTCCTGGATTTTTCCCGCATGGAAATTCTGACCAATCAAGAGCAGCTTTCTCATGCAAGGGATTTGATCTGGTCCACTTGTAAATGCTGCCATGAGAACACGAACCAACTCTAGGCAACTTTGTAATAAAAGTAAAATGAAGACGAGATTCAGATGTACACTGAGCAAAGCTAGATTAGGTACGTCATATGATAACCAATCGCTGTCTAACAGGGAAACATGTATTAACATGGGAGCAGACTTCGGCACAACACTGGCAAAGAAACCTGAAACCTCCAGTGCAGAGCAGACTTATCAGAGAGCGCTAGTTTGCATTAGCATAGTGATAATCCTGAAAGCAAACATGGTAGAATGTGCAGTTTTTGGATGTAAACTGGACCCCAGAGCTTCTTTCCATGATCTACCAAAACCCCCATTGTAGCAGATATTATTGTGTGTTTTTGAAAATAAGACTAAATCATTTTATTTTCAATTGAGAGAGTGGTTGTGACTAAGCTTTCTCTCGTGTGTTTTGTACGAAGCTGGTATCACTCTTTTAAGATATAACTTCATCTGATTTCTGTTTTAATATCTTAATAGTAGTGTGTGGTGTGAAGGGAGCATGGGTTTTTGTTGGTCCAAAGAACACAGATACTGTACTCTAACTGTTCGTTTCCTAGCCAGCTCATGAAAGACTTACTGACATGCTGTTGCACCAACTTATAGCTGAGTTTGAACAGGGTTGAGGGGGTTGCACTAAAACTAAGTAAAAACAGGACACCACACATGACAGTCGTAACGTAGAGTTAAGACAGAATAAACCCGTTTGAGCAGGTACAAGTCGTTCCTTATTAAGAGTTGTGATGGAAACTGTTGGAGAGATAAGAGAGACTGATGACAGAGGAGTAGCAGAGGACATTTTTTCCGGTATTTACATTGAGAGCACATTTCCTGTGACATCTCTTTACATTCACAATGACACTGAGCATGCCTTGTGTTGTGCTGTGAAGAGCACAGCAGTGTTTTGTGCAAGCACACTTTATCACATACATTTCTTTCTCTTATCATTTTTTAAATAAAACAACTGTTGCGTTGAAAATGTTGAAACAAAATGTTGTAGGTCTCTTACAATGAACAATGCAGACTGGACCCAGAATAAGTTTAAATAACTGTGCACATACAGTTACATACAAACTCAGAAACATAAAACTGATTACACTGCATATGATTTGGTGCTCGAGCTCCAGGTTGAGTCCTGGTTACGAGACACCGAATGGACCCATGAGGACCACTAGCATGCATAAGAGAACACAGACACACAAACAAACCTCCTACAATAAATAATTCAGGTATTCAAAGGTGCCAAGTACGACAGTCATTGGTGGTGAGGGCGAGTTAGACCAGGTCATGGCTCCAGCTTTTACAGCTTTAAATAATCCTTCAAAATACCTGTGCATCACCAGTAATTATATTTTGATAACGTATCCTTATTTATCCACAACAAAACTACATACACTGGACAGTCAGGAGGTCAAAGGTCAGAGGTCTCTCATGTGCAGTAAAATGTCACATAGACTACAGTATGAATGACAGCTAGTTGAAAACAGTAAATGAACTACATCAGGTGCTTTTAGTAAAGTGAGAAACTCCTTACAAGCATATAAGAGCAACAAACTTATGTTCTCACATTTACTTTACATGTCACATGTCAGAAAAACATGTTTACCCATATCATTTGAATGCTTGTCAATGTCAAATGTGCCTGTGTGTAAATTTAACAAATGTGAAATATGTTGGACATGTGGTATTATATGTGAAACTGATGTTTATGCATGTGAAATATCTGTGTTGATATAATGTGAAATTGTTTCAGAACATTTCACAAGTGAGACTTTATGATAATGAATGTATGAAAACATAAATTTCACACATGCTTTTTTATAAAGGGACAGATAAAATACTCAAAATAATAAAAGCTGGAGCAGAATATAACATGCAGTAGACAGATACGTGTCTCTTACCGTGCACCCCATGAACAGTCCTGTGTCCGTCCAGCCTCAGTAAACAACAGAACTGAACTGGACCCTGTCTCTCTGTCTCTGTCGGTGTAACAGTACCCTGGTGCCACAGTAACCCGCCTGGAAAAAAAAAGTTCCACAACAGCGTTAAAAATTCAGCAGTGGAATCACAGAGTTATCTACCTCCCTCTGTGTGTGTGTGTGTGTGTGAGTGTGTGTGCAGTGTGTGTGTCAGAGCGACAGCAGAAGAGAAACAGATAACTGAAGAGGAGGGAGTGAGTGAGAGTGTGTGTGTTTGTGTGTGTGTGTGTGTGTGTGTGTGTTTTATCCGTGTGGAGGGGTGAGTTGGTTTAGGGAACATTTTTGGTCATTTCCTGTTTGACCTAAAACACAGTTTGACTTAATGAAAGAGTTCAGTCAGGACAGATTAGTTTACATATAAAACATTACATGATATAATTTTTCTCTATCTGGAGTTTCAGTCCAATTACAGATGAGCTTTTTTTACAGTCGTCAACATAAAACACAGAAAACTTAATCAACTGGATAAAAGCTTTAAATATTCACTTTATTAATGAACTCGAGAGCTACACAATTTTTTATTCTTTTTTGTACATAGGACATGCTTATAGCGATACTGTATTGTTGGCTAATGAAGAAAAAGGACTAATGATGCAAACTACCAGTTTTTTACTAATTAGCTGACTGATAATGAAACAGTTCACTGGCTAGCTGACAAAGGACCAGTTTACTAACTAACCAGTTCACTGATGAAGCACTAAGTGACAAGAGTACCAGTTACCTAGCTGTTACAGGTAGGCGAATTAAGGTCCCGGTCACACAGAAAGCGTTTTAGCAGCTGGAGGCAGCTTTTTGTAATTGTTTTTAATGAGAATTAAGCTTTTTTGCCTGTGGTTTTAGCATTACAATGTGCCTCACGTTTCTGCGCTCTAAGCACCTGGCGTTTTTGACGGAGCGCTCTGAACTCCTCAAGCTGAAAAATTTTCAACTCAGAGTGGAAAAATGGCCCACATTATCTCCAACTTTTCCCCATTGTCCAATTGGATGATTCGAGAGGCGGGCCTTCTGTGGTGGTCATGACAACAAGTTTACAGTTGGTAAACCACAAGAAACTGGTGGCAGCGGTTGCTGGATACCCAGAGCTATATGACTTAACAAATTGCAGTTACCACAACCTCAATAGAAAGCAGCAGGTGTGGAAGCATATAAGTAAAGTACTCGTACTCGTACTCGTCGTCCTCCGCTTATCCGGGTCCGGGTCGCAGGGACAGCAGCCTCGGCAAAGAAGCCCAGACAGTCCTCTCCCCAGCCACTTCCGTCAGCTCTTCCGCGGGAATCCCGAGGCGTTCCCCCAGGGAGGCGTCTGGAAGGCATCCTTACCAGATGCCCGAACCACCTCAACTGGCTCCTCTCGATGTGGAGGAGCAGCGGCTCTACTCCGAGTCCCTCCCGGATGTCTGAACTCCTCACCCTATCCCTAAGGCTGAGCCCAGCCACCCTGCGGAGGAAACTCATTTCGGCCGCTTTAGATTGACCGGTAAATTGAGAGCTTCGCTTTCTGGCTAAGTTCCCTCTTCACCACAACGGACCGGTTAAGCGCCTGCATCACTGCTGACGCCGCTCCAATCCACCTGTCAATCTCCAGCTCCATCCTACCCTCACTTGTGAACAAGATCCCGAGATATTTAAACTCCTCCTCCTCCTCCTCCTCCTTAAACTCAGGAAACTCCAAGGCACTCTCTTTGGAAAAATTAAAAAGCCTTTATTGTTATGGCTTGGTCATCTTAAACCTTTAAAAGCTCCGACGCATTTCGGCATACAAGCCTTCGTCAGGAAGTCAAACAATTTTCAAACTGGAAAAGACTTCCTTAAAAACTTTCAAATCACCAATCATCTTTTGAAGCGCTCCTCTACAGACATTTCATATAAGTACAGTAGTTGAAGTTTCAGGTAAGCAGATCTTCATTTCCTTGCATCCGACAAACCATTAACTGACAGCCTCTCACCCTCAACTAGAGCTGGAGCAAGTACCCTCTGCCTTAACAGGGGTACTCGGGTCGCTGCTACAAGCCATCTGGTCCTTGTATAACCAAAGTGAGAGCTGTGTCCGCATTCATGGGACAAAGTCAAACATGTTCTCAGTGGGTGTCGGCCTCCGTCAGGGCTGTCCCTTGTCTCCGATTGTGTTCTTGATATTCATGGACAGGATCTCATGGTGCAGCCGAAGGGAGGAAGTGGCTCAGTTTGGTGATCTCACAACTGCGTTTCTGCTGTTTGCAGATGATGTGGTTCTGTTGGCTTCATCACACCATGACCTCCAGCATGCACTGGGGCGGTTTGCAGCCAAGTGTTAAGCGGTCAGGATGAGAGTCAACACCTCCCAAACAGAGGCCATGGTTCTCTGCCAGAAACTGGTGGATTGCCCCCTCTGGGTTGGGAGTGAGTTACTACCCCAAGTGAGGGAGTGCCAGTATCTCGGGGTTTTGTTCACAAGCAAGGGTAGAATGTAGCTTGAGATGGATCTGTGGTTTGGCACAGCATCTGCAGTGATGCGGGTGCTGCACCACACCATCCAGGTGAAGAGGGAGCCTAGCTAGAAGGGAAAGCTTTTGATTTACTGGTCCATCTACGTCCCAAGCCTCACCTATGGTCATGAGCTCTGGGTAGTGACTGAAAGAATGAGATCGCTGATACAAGCGGCTGAAATGAGTTTCCTCCGTGGGGTGGCTGGGCTCAGCCTTAGAGACAGGGTGAGGAGCTCTGACATCTGGAAAAAGCTCAGAGTAGAGCTGCTGTTCCTTCCTGTCGAAAGGGGTCAGCTGAGGTGGTTCGGGCATCTCATCAGGATCCTGGGCGCCTCACATTGGAGGTGTTCTGGGCATGTCCCACTGGGAGGAGGCCCTGGGGTAGACCCAGAACACACTGGAGGGACTACATATCTTGTCTGGCTTGAGAATGCCTTGGGGTTCCCCAGGAGGAGCTGGAAAGTGTCGCTGGGGAGAGGGATGTCTGGGGTGCTTTGCTCGGCCCGCTGCCCCTGTGACCCTAATAAAACTCTCCACATATGAACAGTGGTTACATGAGCCTCAAAACCAGCCACAACTCAGCCCTGAGCAGAGTGACCGTCCTCTACTGACCAATCAACAGACTGCAGTGTTCACAGCTCCACCTTTTAGTACCAGATCTGTGTGCTAGGTACCCCAACAGAGGGGGGACCAAAAATGGAGACGGTATGGAACAGTTCCATTGGTACCATCCACAACTTTTCACAGTGGAAACGGAAAAAAATCGTACCGAACTGAACTGAACCGTACTGCTTGATGGTTATGGACTCTACAGACCTTGGTGCAAGCACCTGGGTCCTCACCGCATCACTGTCATGACATAAACAACGTTAAAGCACACCCTCTTGTGTAATACTACTTTATGTGTCAAAAACAAATCAATAAATAAATCACAATTTATGTATTTCAAGTGGGAGAAATCAGTTTTGGTTTTTGGGATTTAAAGAAGTAAGTTACCAGCAGAGACTCCACACTTGATATAGAAACGTTTTGTGAATTAAAAGGAATACTTCACCCACAAAATGAATATTTGTAAATAAATTAGTCACTTCATGTTACAAATTAATTCAATTTAATTAAATAGAACTTTATTTATCCCAAATTAACGTTCACAAACCAGCAACAAGCAGAACAACCAGTGGTCTGATTCGGTCACGGTCACACACTGGGCCTAGTTTTTAAAACAATGGAGTGTTAAGTGTCTGTCAAAATATTCAAAATATACAAGATATAAAGTGTTTAAGGAGCAAAAAGCAAAAAACAGTGCCTATTAGAGTAACAACAGAAATAATTTAAGTATAAGAGTTACTAAAAATAAACTTAAATGGTGAAAAAAATGCAGATTGGGCCTGAATGTGTCCAGATAAAGACAAGTGCTTTGTCTGGGAACGCTGCGAGTTACAGCGAAGCTGATTTGTGTACTTGTGTTTGAAATCAAGCCATGTATATTGTGTGTAACTGCGGCGTAGGCCACGTGTGTAGGCTACAGCGTAGGGTCTGCCGCATGAATATAAATCCTGCTTTACTGTTATGAAGAAGGACGGCAAATACACATGTGCTGGCAATCACATTTCCGCGCTGCCATTAAGTCAGTTTTCTACTGTTCATAGTGACAATATACACCATCTGTGGTAAAGAGAGTGTGGCTGTGTCTGTGTGTGTCATTGATGATTTGCCCCTCTGTCTTTTCACCTTTTTTCATGTTGCAGAGAAGCCTTCGCCTGCAGGAAGCAGGATATTATACGGAGGAGGGTACCCCAGTGGTCAACAACCAAACATGAACCAAAGCACATGTTAGGGTTAGGCAACAAAATCAGGTGGTTAGATTTAGGATAAAAACATCATGGTTTGACTCTATATTCATACGGGAAGTGAACAGAGGCCTCCCAGGTAAAAGTCCAGGGTTTGTTGGACCCATCCACCACCCCTCCCACTGACCCTATGGGGAATTTCCAGTTCTTTATCATTACCGGCAGCATTTCAAACTGACCCTGTCCTGTGGGGTATCATACTGCTGCAACAGGTGCCATCCAGCTGACCGGTTATGTTGGGGTGAACACATCTAGTGCGTGTACTGATTGCGTCTCCTTTTTACTTAGGTGATCGCACTCACACTTCAAAATCTCCACACAGACTTATATTAGCAGGTTTGGTTAGGGTTGTGTCCGCCTGGCTGCCTGGTGGTTGCTGCTTGCTCATTTTAACTTGGAATATTAAAGGTCAATTCCACTAATTTTAAACATCAGCTTACTGGTGATGGTTAGTCAGCCTGTGAAACAGCTGTCCAAGCGGAAGCTTTGTCAACTCTGAGAAAATAAGACAACAGAAGGTCTGCATTACAAACTGGAGGTGGGGAGTTTTGAAAGATGTGGGTGTTATAGGAGGATCCAAGGAAAGGCTCTTACGACATGGCCAATGGGTCTGTGTTTTTAGAGCTTGATCCCTACTGAGGACTAAAAGTCAGGATATCCCTGCTTCTGCAGATCTGCAATGTGTATTTTGTGAATCGAACTTCAGCTATACATCATCACTGTTCTCCTTTAATTCTGAAAACCCATCATTTATGATTTTAAGTCAAAATTGCAGACTGTCTGCTCTGTGTTGTGGGGAAGGTGGACACAAACGCAGGAGAAAACAGGAGCTCAAAAAACTTACAAACAGCAAGTGAACATCACACAACCAAATCAAGGATCCATAGTAAATAAAGTGATGAAGCAGAAGGACAGGCAGGGAGCTGATTGGGAAAAAGTCTGAGGCTAACGCAGGGCAGGTGTGTCGCTGGGTAAATGAGGGAAAGGTACTATTTGGAGGAGAAAGAACAGGTGAGTGAAACTAATCAGACTAAAGCAGGAAAACAGGAAATAAAAGGAGACATGACGCATAAGGAGTGAATCTACAAAATAAAACAGAAAACAGCTTAAACATGACTGAACATGAAACAGGGAAGAATTCAAATAGAAAACTGAACAAACAAAATCCTGGAGATAAGACTACAAAAAAACAGAATCATGACAGTCAGTCAAAATTATGACCCAGTATCTCATAAATTACATTTTAAAAGTCATTATGAGACACTTAGAAAGTCAGAATTTAATTTGGATTAACCATGAGTATCATTCTTAAACAACCCCTCCCGCCCACCCTTTGTGTTCTGGCATGAGCCCACATGGAAAATTAGATTACAGAGAAACCCACATCACTTCCTCTGTGTCAGCGTGAGTCCCTCTTACTGAAACTCAACACATCGCAGATGTTCAGATTATATCCACCCCCTCAGTTTAAAAGTTTAAAACTTGAGAGGAGGAGTTTCCCTCCAGAACTTCATCACCTCATCCAATACAGCTGGACGAGCCTACGATATGTTTCCTTTCGGTTACCAGCACAGAAGCACGGTCACTGATCCTCAGCTCCTTTATCAGGTCCAGCCAGCTGCTTCCAGCTCCAGCAGCAGCTCCAGCAGCAGCTCCATCACTCCCTCTGCAGACGGACTGATAGAACTGACTGACAGGGAGGGGCAGCTGAGGTCAAACTGGTTTTATTTGTTCATTTTTTACGGCTTTAACAACAACAAATAAAATCTGGATACATGGTTTTGTTGGTTTGCAGCTGGTTATGTTATCATTTGATCATGGAGTAATAATTTAGTTCTTAATCTATCAAAAGCACAAAGTGTAGTGTTTGGATCAACTTTTAGACTTAAACCTAAACCACAGTTAAACCTGTCGATACAGGGAGCGCCTGTGGAACAGGTAGAGGAAACCAAACCTTAGGTACATAACCTTCGGTCGGCCACTGGTGAAGAACAAGATGATGATTTTTCTGCTCTGTTTTATCATATTTTATCATCTAAAAACCCCAAACATCTTTTACCATCAATTTTTTTTATAGTAGTAATGACCACAAAATTAATACCAGGCATGCCGCAAGAGGTTGTTTTTCACTTCCTGTTTTAAAAAACAAATGCCATTTCTGACAATTTTGTGGTTAATCTATTGGTTTTGTTTGTTAGTTTTCATTTTGTTTATGATAGCCTAATAATAATTATTATTATAGAAATAATACAAAGAATTATTATTAATAATGAAAATGACAATTATTATTATCATTTTATTTTTATATATTTATTTTCTGACATTTTTGTGGTTAATCTGTGGTTTTGTTTGTTTGTTTTCATTTCGTTATTTGGTTGTTTTTGATTATTGTTTTGTAGTTTTCCTCTTCTCTTGTTGTATTATGTTTCTTTTTGCCTTGGACTTTTAATCATATATATATTTGTTTTACTGTATGATGTAATGTTTGCTTGTGTGGACCCCAGGAAGAGTAGTTGCCACCTTGGTAGTGACTAATGGGGATCCAAATAAATGAATAAATAAATTAGAAATAAAATCCATGCCAATATGTTGTGATGGTGATGTTGTGTTGTTTACAAAGTGTGGAATCAAATATATTAAATAAAATACTTTTGTGTTTATTATTATATGTAATTTTTCTAGTAATGTCCGATAATTTTAATGATCACAAATGTGTTCACCTTGTGTGAAGGAGCTAGGTAACATCCAGGTGTAAATTCTGCTGCTAAGGATGGTAAAAAGTTGAAAAATTTTAACTTTGAGTGGCAAATAGTCTCTGCCGGCCTCATCTAATTTTACCATCCTGCCGTCTTTCACTAAAATGATATTTGGTTTGCCATCTGCTGTCAGTCAAACTCTTCAGTTATATGTATGGACACATCCTGTTAGTGAAATGACTGATTGTGTCTTTCAGAATAAATTGAGTCTTCATGACCTGAGAACAACACAAGATAAAATTCATATAAACACAGTATTTTTCAGTATTTGTATCAACATAATGAGTTTTATTTGACAGTTTCATCATTCAGAAGTCAGTGAGTGTGTTGTTAAATGTTACTCATATAAATAAAAGGCCTTTATCCTAAATTCAATTCCTTTATTTCTCTCTAAAGTTGTGACTCATTATGTTGCTCCTCCTCCCAGGATGCACTGCAGGAAGCACCCTGAGAGGAGAGAGGGGCATGCTGGGATGCATCTGACTGCTGAGGGCAGAAGTCATCAGTTTGATCCTGACCGACAGGAGAAGGAGGAGAAGTGGCTGGAGTGCAGGAAATAATCATTGATTCGCAAGACATGATTAAGTTTCACCAAAATAAAGAAAGATATTACAGAAATAAGAATTATTCTAATCATAACAGTGAAAATCCTGTGAGGTAAATGCATACAAAAGTTAAAATAAATAAATAAATAAAAAAAAATCTAAAAACAGTATTTATTTATGTAAATAGAAATGTGAGTTTTGATCCACACACTCATTTTCTCACCTGCAGGAGGAACTGTGACAGAGATCCATTTCCACAGTTTGTTCTGAAGGACATTCACTGCTGCAGGAGAGAAACACACCTACATCAAGTTTCAGGCAGTTACTTTAAACATTAATAATTCAGACTTTCACAGTTTTGTCAGAGCTCCAAGTACAAAGGTTCAGTTTCAGTAACAGCTGTAGTTCATCTCAGCGCCAGCAGGTGAAGCTGCTGCTGACTGAACCGATGCTTCAGGGACTAGAGAATGAGGAAAATGACTTAAAACTCAGGAGGAACAGAAAATGTACCGTAATACTCAGGGTGCTCTCAGTGTCATCTAGAGCAACTTTACTAATTAATTGTCTGTGGAGCAGCTCCAGACCTTACACCCTGTGACATCACACATTTAAGTTGTAGTACTCTTAATGTTTGCTAATATTTATGGACTGTCCTGAGAGGGTTTGGTTTAACACACCTTTCCTGGGAAGAGAAGATGCTGAAGCCTCTGGGTCTGGGTTCTCTGGGTCAGAATCTGATCTATGTTCTCCCCCTGGTTCCTCCACAGGTTCTGCCATGGGTTCTTCTCCAAGTTCCTCTTCTGATACTGGCCCAGGTTCCACCTGGAGAAAGACTCGTTCCAGCAGTTGATCCAGCAGCTGTAGGGCGTGGTCTGGTTTGGTTCTGATGGTCAGGATGCGAGCTGGTTGTCCTGCTGAGATTTGCAGCTCAGCGAAGTTCCTGAGGAATCAGAAACAACAGAGACGGTTCAAAAGTCTGAACCAGAACATCAAAGAACACCAGAACCTGATGTTGTTTTAGGGCAATCGCAAACCTGCACGACATTACACATGAGCTCAGAGGTTGCCGACTGTACACGACTCATTTGGAACAGGCCGAACAGGAACATCACTCAAATTAAATATCCACAGAATTCAAATGTGAGTATTGAAAAAATAACTTTGAATTAATGTTGAAGAATCTTTTTTAAGACTTTTGGCTTTATGGGACAGGTCAAGCATGAAAGGGGGAGATGATGCGCAGCAAGGCCCACACTATCCACTGAGTGACTGGACACCCCGCGACGACTCTTTTCAAGCAGATTTCAGTGGCTGATGTGTGTATGAGGCAGCTGTGGGTTCTTACCTGCTTCTGTTGTGTCTGAGGATCCAGCAGAGAATCAGTAGAACCATCAGAACCAGCAGCAGAACCACCAGGGATACAATGAAGAGTTCAGAGGTCATCGTCACACTGATGTCTGCACCACAGGGGGCGGCGATGGGTTCTGCTCCTCAACACTACACACTGGGGAAAAAGGTACATTAAAGCTCCTCTGCACACAAAGTACTGTATTTTTCGCCTGAAATTGTTGCACATTTCAAATTAAATACAACCTCAAATTGTGTCAAGCATGTTTACACACTGACTCAGAAACATTCGTCTGTCATTGAAGTGTTAGGAACAGGTTAGGTTAGGAACAGGCATCTGAACGAACTGAGGTGACATTTGCAGGTAAATTTATATGCTCCTGCTTAATGCTGCATCTGACCAGCTAATTAGTTAGCTAGCTAACTAGCTTGATAGGTGACATTGGCAGTGCACCCTTTACTGGTGAGCATTTGTTTGATCACTCGTTCAGCAAGCTGAGGAGAAGGACACAACGTGTGGTCATGTTTTTAATTTAGCTAGATAACAAGGAGACTTTAGCAGGAATGCTAACGTGGGTTTTTGTTAAAAGTTTGTGGCTCTTGTGTTGTGTATAACTGGTAATATACAGAAACAGCTAAATTTGACAATATACCTGCTCCTGACCAAAGGCGAGATTTATGCTCAGTCTAACCAAGAAGACAGTTCAAGCCTGGACTGTGGCTTAACTGTGAGGTTGGACTTAAAACGCCAAGTTAGGCCCAGCTTAGCTTCAAGAAAAGCCCTGTAGGTGCCCCTGGAGCCTTTGACTGTATCATGAAGTCTTCCTAAGAAAATGAAGTTTTAAACTTTAACTTCCAAGACACTGTAGATAAGACCTCCTCAAAATGCTCAGGGAAAACTGTGTATCTGAGCTTCTATGAAACCAGAACAACTGAGAAACTGCATCTGGTGATGAAGATCATGTGATATAAAAAGAAACTACTACAAGGACCTTGAGGTGAGAAGAGTATCTTCTCAAAAGATTAACACTGTTCTTGACACAAAAATGCTATTTCCAGGAATTTTTTTTTTTTTTTTTGATCACTCGAATCATCTTTTTAAAGACTTTTCAAACCCCATAACCCCATGACATTTCCTTTAATGCCACCCTCAGGACAAACTGATAAATCATAAGGATGTTGAGTTTTGTTTATATTGTGGCTGTAACAAACACTGCAACCTCTGCAGGACACTAGCATGACTTCACACTAGTATTCTGGTGTAACATAAAGGCAGAGGTATGTGTGCTACTAACAGTCATTATAAAAAATTGTTCTTTATACATATTGATTTGTGTGTTTAACTTACCGGCCTCTTCTGTTGGGATCCTGCAGTTTGTAGGGAATCAGTTTGCTGTTAGACATGACCAGAGAGGTTAAACCATCTGCCACTATGAGCAAGTTGAAAGAAAACATTTTGTTTGTTTTGAATTTCATGAACCAATCAGAGGCGAATATAAACTGCACTGAGCTGATCATTGTTTAAACTAATGGAATATTCTGTCTCTGTTTCAGACAGAAAGCCTTTCTGTTCTGACATCATCAAGAAGAAAACTTTTTTTTTTGTCCTTGTAATAAAAGTAATTAAAAAAAAACAAAAAACAAAAGAGAATAAGAAGAAAACTTTAAAGAGAGACTTCACAGAGTAAATCCAAACCTTTAACTTAACTATACAGTCACTTCTTCTGCTATCAGCTGATTCTGGTCCTAGTAGTGTAGATTTAAAGGGGCACTTGACCCTGAAATCAAAAGTACATATTTTCCTCTTACCTATTTATCAGTCTAGATTGTTGTAGTGTAAGTAGTTGAGTGTTGGAGATATCAGCCGTCCTCATCCATTGTGGTGCTTTATATGTGAACAACAGAAATAAAATAGAAATTGGGCGTCCAACAAAAGTTTCGCCTGAAACAGTGCGCTGCACCCCATCTTATTGCGTCACTCACGGGCAGTTAGGACAGTCTACTTGAAAATAAAGCAATCTGTCTGATTTAGTTGCTGATGGATTCTTGTGTCATATCCAGTTAGGACATGGCGTAATGGAACTAGATGGCGCTCTGAACTTGTGGCGCTCAACCACAACGTCTCTTTACAGAAATCATGACCCAGATATTCAAGATATTGTTGTGAGCAGTTTGATGTAGGAACTATTTTCTTTCTACCAATCTACACCCACCAACCCGCAGAAGGAAGTGTGCATCTACTCATGGATGAGAAGCTAGCACAGTCAGAGTTTTATCACAGCACCATCCAGTGGCCATTAGAGGAACTGCAGCTGAACACACCTCGGCGCTGGCTTCAAGGCTGCAGTCGAATAGTATTTTTTGCTTTGGGAGGTTTCTGACTCAGTCAAACAACCCGAGTAGCAGTCATGATAAGAGCTGTTCGAATTCTCTACATGCTAAGAAAAGGTGCTTCAATTCTTCCTTTCTTATCTCTGTGAGCAAAGGATACACTGGACTGGTCCTACGCAGGACTGTTTTCTTAATCCCACTCCTGCAGTGTGTGTGTGTTTAACTTGGTTACCTCAGTAACTGGTTCCATCCTAACCTACACAAAAAATGAGAATGTTTACCGTACTTTGTGTCATGTTTTAAGGTAAATAACTCTTAAAAATAGCTACTGTTACTTCTTTTATTATCTTTCATCAAGTGGGCATGTGGGCAAGAGACCACCAATTAATTTGCCTTCTGGTTAGGCCTTACACTAACTTAAATGGGGATACAGTTATTTTATTGTGCGGCTCCTGTAAACTTTTCTGTAAATTCAGATACTCTTATCAGCTTTTTTGCAGCGTGTGACGCTCAAAGCAATTTATCCACCATTTTAAAGTTGCAAAGGAGTATGCTACAGCGTGTCTTTGAAGGCAGCACAAGTTTGCATTATTGGTTTGATTGGCCAGTGAGCCCACACGCTCTCATGCACACCCAGGCTGACAGGTACACAGTGAGGGCCAACAAAGAGACTTTTGACGCACTGATCAGAAGTAGATCTCCGTCATTGTTTTCCAGTGAATAATGAGAACACTGCAGCAGACCAGCGTCAATAACATCGTCTATCACGATTGACATAAACAGGAAACAGGAAGCAGATGATTGGTCAGCATGTTTTAATCAGATTAAAGTACATCAGGAAGTCACTGGAGGTTTTTACAAAATAAAATGTACAAGAGAAGAATCTTTAGAAAAATCTTTGTCTCATATATTTTTATATAAAAGCACCATCTGACGCAGTGGTCAGCGTTATATTAATCTGTGTCATAAATGAAAACTTAAACACAAAAGCACCCTGATAGAGAATTATTATTATTATTAGGCACCATGTTGATATAAATAAAGTTTTTTCATTATATAAGTAAAAAATATGTTTTAAGGATGATAAAAATGTTGCAGATAAATACAACGATCAAGTATATACACAGTGTGTGTTTGAGTGTACGTATGTTCAGACAGCATTGTTGTTGTTGTTATTGATTTCCATCCTGCTGATCAGTTCGGTCACCAGCTGCTGCACGGTTTGAGAGCGCAGCCGACCGACCTCCAGGACGCCTTCATGGTTCACGCTGTCCGTGTCCTCGTAACTCTTCACCACCTGACACAGATCAATCAGTCAAATAAACAATCAAATAAACAATACATAAATCAGTCAATCAATGAATTAATAAGTCTAAGCAGCGAGTCTATGAACCAGTCAATTAAATCAGTATATCAGTTACTTAATCAACTTAATCAGTATGCTGATTTATCAAGCAATTAATTGATTCATTTGTCAGTCAATCATTCAGCTCAGTTGACCCCTGAAGATTCAGTTTATCTTATTAGTCCAGTTGATTTGTCAGTTTGTGTGCTGCAGCTTCATTGTCAGTCACAGTCCATCAATACACTGATTCATTGATCAGTGTATTTACCTTGTTGGTGATCAGAGAGAGGCCAAAGACTCTCAGACCGCAGTGAGTCGCCACGACGACCTCAGGAGCCGTACTCATACCTGTAGACACACAACACCTGGAGTTACTCAGACAGGCCACAACAGTGAGCGTCTGGGGACTGAGGACACTAATTGCTGAAATTTTGAAAGTGAAATTCTTGCTTTATTCTTGCTCGATATACGACTTAAGTTGCTCAACAGACCGGTGTCTCCGTTGTCATATTTTGCGCTTCATAATGCTCCACATATTTTCATTGCGAGACTGCAGGTGTGCCAGCCTAGTACCCGCACTCTTTAATCTGAAGCCACACTGTTGTAACATGCAGTATGTGTCTAGTTGTCTTGCTGGAATAACAAAGGACATCCATGAAAAGACGTCTGGATAGCAGCATATGTTGCTCCAAAACCTTTATGTACTTTTCAGCATTAATGGTGCCTTTAGAGATGTGCAAGTTACCCATGATGCCATGGGCGTGTACACACCCCCACACACCCATGTTGTAATATCATTTATACAGTCGTGTCGGTTTTTAATACAGAGCAGCTCGAGGGGTCAAAGGTTACGGGCATTCAGTGTTGGTTTTTAGCCTTGTTCCTTGCATGCAGGATGCGCTGAATCTTGAATAGTAAGTGGTGAAATTTCTTGCAACTGTTTGCCCACACAGTTTTACTTACATGCTTGTGAACAGCTGAGCCTTTCAAGGATGCCCCTTACCCATTAAGTTAACCAGTTAACCTGTTTCCCTTAGGAATGTTCCACACAGGTGTTTTTTGAACATTCAACAACCTTCTAAGTCTTTTGTTGCCCCTGTCCTAGTCTGAGTGGGTGGAAGTTCGCTGCAAAGATCAGCCTCTCATTGGGCAGAACGAGCCACCCGCTGAAGTCCTGCCCTACCACCTCCAGTTGTGTAGCAGTTTTCAACACGTCCTTTACTAACTTTTGCAGTGTTTGATCTTGCGGGGATGTAACCATTTTTCTGCCATGGTTCGCATCCTGTAGCCGATATTTTTGTGGGCGTGTTACACCAAAGACAGTGGATACACCACCAAAACCTGTTTCCCCCCGGCAATATTTTGCAAGCGCACCGTTGCTGTGGCACCGCCAAGAACGATTGTGATTGGTTGAAAGAAATACAAGCAGCCGGGGCGTTTGTTTCTCCAATCTTAAAGTGAGAGTCGGCCCAGCCAGACCTTTCTTTTCTTGAGAAAGGTCTGGTGAGCAAGACTACCCCTGTCCCAACGTTTTTGGAGCATTGTGTGAAGTTATTGTGTCTTTGGACAGTATTCAACTGAATATAGGTCAAAAAGGATTTACAAATCATTGCATTCTTCTTTTATTTACGCTTTACAGAGCGCCCCGACTTTTTTAGAATTGAGGTTATAAATACTTTTGGTACTTTAAGTATATTTGCTATGCTAATGCTAATACTTGTGTACTTTTATAGAGGATTAGGTTCATGTTTTTGTCCAATAAAGACATAAAAGTAGCAGAGGACTATTATTATTTGACGAACTGCTAGAACATGACTCAGAGATGCAACATTGCCTAAACTATGAATGGTCAAAGCAGGAAGTAACATGACATTTCCACCATAAACTGGGCAGAAATGACACAAATTGTTGCTTTAAAATTTACCAGCATGCAGGAAATCAAGTGTTTGGGTCCCAAAAGTTCTTGGGTGAAGGTGAGGGTTAGGATTAGGGTTAATTTGGATGAGTCTTACCAACGGCGTCCACCCCAAGTCGATGCAGCAGTCGGGCCTCAGCGATAGTTTCAAAGTTTGGCCCCCCCACCATGGCGTACACGCCCTCCTGCATGAGGCTGGCCACGCCCAGCTGCTTGGCGATCTCCATTGCTAAGCAACGCAGGCCCTTGTCATAGCAACCTGACATGGCCGGGAAACGAGGCCCGAACCTGTAAAGCAAAGCAACAAACTTCAATACTTTGTAACTATGACAACTGAGTTAACACAAGCAACTATATGATCACAATGAACAGCAACAGTGTGAAAACAGAGAACAGTTCATACAGAGAAAATTGATTTAAAAACAAACAATAACAATTCAACAAATAAATAAATCAGTGTGTTACTTGTCGTCGTTGGGTCCGCTCAGCGGGTTCAGACCGACCAATCCAGGGAAGTTGACGTGGTCTTTGATGATCATGATGTCACCAGGCTGGAGACCGTCGGCCAATGAGCCGGCAGCGTTCGTCACGATCAGAGTCTCCACCCCCAACAGCTTGAACACTCGCACTGGAAATGTTGTCTAATGAACAGACAGACAGAGAGACAGACAGACAGATAGGTTCCACGTCATAACCCCGGTAATTATGTGTCTCTAAAACATGAGAAGTTTCTTGTTAAGGATCGTTGCCATGGAAACGGTGGTTGTACATGATGCAGGATGTCTGACAATTTGTTTTCTTATCTACAATTTTGTTCTCCATACTGAGACTCTCAGGCAGTGTTAACAATATAATAAATTGTGTCAGTAGTTTTGTTGGGATGGAGTGTGTGTGTGTGTGTGTGTGTGTGTGTGTGTGTGTGTGAGAAATATAGAGGGAAACAATAGCAGCATTGAACAGTCTGCTAAAAGGCTGCATGTGACCGAACTCATGCATGACCTGAGTTGGGTTCACACACACACACACACACACACACACACACACACACACACACACACACACAAAGGTCATCTTACAGGTTCAGTCTCGTGCTGCTGATTACAAAAAGTATTTTGTGTCTTATACTAAAGGGTTGCGTGACGGAGGTGCTCTAATCAGCTCACATCTGTGTGTGTGTGTGTGTGTTTCCCGTGTGTGGAATGTATTTGTGTTTATTTCTCTTCTTGTATTTATTTTGTGTAACGTAGTGTAAACTGAGTGACGACACTGAAATGTTGCGGTCATGTGCAGTCTTACTATCTGGGAAAATGTGATACTGTTTTATAACTTTAACATCTGATCCCAGAGCCCAGATGACCCCAGCCTTTGGGGAAACACTGAACACTGATGTGCTTGTGTGCGAAGAAAAAGGATCATCCAAACTGAAGAAGAAGAGGTAGAGATAATCTGACTTTTGGTCCACAGAATGTGTCACCCTCCACAAATACTGCATCCTATAATGCCACTCATTCTTTCATTAGACCCTCACTGCCTCCAAAACATCTCAGTATGAAGCTACAGCCAGCAGACCCTTAGCTTAGCTTAGCTTAGCTTAGCTTAGCTTAGCATAAAGACTGGGAGCAGGGAGAAACAGCTGCTGTTCAAACTGCACAAAAAACAGAGTGTGAAAACTTTCTTGTCCAGTTCCAGTCATGTCAGTCTTTGCTGGTTGCCTGACAAAGAATAGTTTGGCACATAACCTGCATAAAGTGTGACGGCAGGGTGTTAATCACTGAGCTTTAGAGATGCTGATGGATGGAATTTGCAGCCTGTTCCCATTCCCAAGTTTTCATATACCAACACTTTGTCATACCGATGCCGAAGGCACACTTTAGCATGTTTATGAGATGCGTTGGATTTCAGCTGACTCCAATTTAAACCCATCCTTGGCAATATTTGACTCTGAGAGCAACTGATGTGGTATAAAGGCCAAGACACTCTGCATAGGTTGGGCAGGATGGGAGATGGATGAGTCAAACAATCACAGACCTCCAGTGTGAAACAAAAAGCAACATTTTTTTGACATAGTATGATGTAACTTACATCACATTATGTACTTGTGTTAATCCAAACCAAGTAGTTTTGTTACCTAAACCTAACCGTGACCATGTGACAGTGTTAACCATGTGTTGTAACATGTTTTATCCAGGAGACAGCTGTGTGTTCAGACACTAAAGGATGCCACGTGCGTCAGTATGAAAAGCTGAGGGGGTGTGACAAAGCATCTGTATGGGGCGACCTATGAATGAGAACAGGTTGGAGGATGACCCCAAACCCTCCATTTTATGTGTGCCCCTCAGTGTTGAAATGAAACCAACACAAACAATATTAATTAATATTAGGGTAAAGGTTAGACGTGATCTAAGAGTGTGTGTGTGTACCTTGCAGAGTGAGTGTCCTTCATACATGTGGAAGCGACCCTGCATGCACACACAAGTCTTCCCCTTCAGCTCCCCGAACACCAGCCGACCTGCATGACCCTGCACTGCAACACAAACCATAATCACGCTGATTAACCCGAAAAGAAAAGTAAATCTACATTTCGGTGTGGCTATGCCAGCAGTTTTCGAGGCTAAACACCTCCTGAGAGTTATTATTCAGCCACGCTGACCTGTAACGCTGAGCAGACATTGTGAGGATTTAGCCAGATTTCAAACTCATATTGGTCGCCCTTGATTGATTTTATAATCAGAAATGATCAATTTTCTTCCAGATTAGCTGCTGTTTGATGTTCAGTCTGGCTTTTATTGATTGGATGGATTTCTCCACGTAAAAAATTTGGGTTGGCTGTCTTTAAGCAGTGCTGCGATTGGCAGTGTGCCCAGAGTTAGAGACTGAAGTCACAGTTTGTGAATTCAACACAGATGAATAATTGAAAAGTTAACATTGATTTACTTTGTCATACATTTTGTCTGTCCAGCAGAAAACAGCAGGCTTTCACAGTAAATTTGGACACTGTAGATCCTTAGCATGAATTTAACAGCTGTACAGGAAGTGTTAAAAGCCTCGTATCTTATATATGAAAACACTGACAATAAACTAATGAATAAATTAAACTTTAAAATATGACACTTAACTTACAGACAGATGTTAATGTATATTTGTGTTTAACACTTAATCTAAGTGTAAAATATATGTGAATAAATATGTGGTGAACGGCTCCATACAGTCAGGTTGTCAGTCAATGATAAAGTTACATCATCATCATTATTATTATTAATACCTGTGCTCTGTGGGAAGCCCGGTATGTCTGAATAAGCGAAGGAGTCCTGACACTTGAGGGTGTCAGCGAGCATGCCCAGTCCAGACCCGCAGATGATCGCCACCTGGGGGCGGTGCTTCGTATGAGACATCAGCCAATCAGCTGTCTTCTGATATTCGTCATGACTGCAGAGAGGAAGGAATTATTATTAAGAATTATTATTAAGTGAATTATTATTAAGAATGAATTCACAACTACTGTGAAGTTCGTAGATATTGTAAATACAACTGTTTTACTATCAGAGTTAGTATCAGAGTCGGGAGGACTTAATGCCTCTGCCACTGGAATGCAACTAATCAGCAAACACATTAATGTTAAAGAAACAGTGAAATAAAAAAATACATTTTCAAAGCTCTATCCAGTGTCCCTGTCCCTGTCTTGCTATATATGGATAAAACCCCTCGCTAAATCAAGTAAATCATTTTGACTCATCTTAAATTCGGGGCAGTAAAACAGCGTACAATTGAAAACAAACAACCACTGTTTCATGGTTACATCATCCAGACGACTCCTGAGTTTCTGCGTTTGGCAAACATTAATGAGGTCATTGAAAAAAAAACATTTTAAATGGAAATTTAGAGCCATAAAAAAAACAACTTCTGGAGACAGCTGTTCATCACAACTACCTGTCAAAGCTAAATCAGGACATGTAGCTGTGCAGTATGTAAACTGGAACTTTACAACAACCTTTACATTTAGTTTGATTTAGATAGATTTAGATACTGTGTAAAGTGTGAGTTTGTTTACTGTGTTGTTGGACTCCTTGATGCTGTCATGTCACAAAATGTTGTCAATAAAATAGGATAGAATAAGATAATATGGAACCTCGCAATCACAAAGACACTGATATTATTTTACCTTTCATTTTGAAATTGTTTACTTTCTAATTAGATGATTGATACAACCCTCATATCTGTCTGTTAAATATGAAGCTTCAGCCAGCAGCCCGTTAGCTTATCTTATTTTAGTACAAAGACTGGATACAACTCGCCTGGCTCTGTCCAAAGGCAACAACATACACCAACCACCACACCTAAAGTTCGTCCATTAACACTCTCTCAATAAATACAAAGTATGAAGTGTTAATAAATCAATCTGCCAGATTAGAGAGGATTATATGCCTGACTATTTCTCAGCTGGGACCAGTAACTTCCTGGAGTCTCCACTGGTTGCTTGGCAACAGCTCAGAGTCTCAAAGAGCAGGAGCTATGTTGCTTAAATCAGTTTACTTTTAATTTGAGGGGTCAGTTTTGATACTATAGCACCTTGCTTTGTCAACAGCTGCAAGGATGAAGTGTTCTGATTTGCTTCAGCTTTTGATGAGCTTGTTTCCATGGCAATGACACCCAAGGCTCATGGGTATTGCAGTATTTAGAAACATGTCATGTCAAAATGATGTGAACAAGTTTCTCAAAAACAAAGTTTAAATAACGGAAACTGGGGGTCAGAACATAAACCTACAGACTACTGTGTTTCTATGTTAAGTAACAATGACTATATAATTTAAATAAACTATAGAAACTATAGAAAGTAATTTTTTTGTATGGATTCAGTACTTATAAAATACTTCCTGGTTCCCACTGGTGTGTAAATGTAGGTGCAGAGGCAGAAAACAAGACTAAGGGGAACAAGGGAGAAACAGTTTGGCATTTTAAGAACAAAGGAGGTCATTTAAATATTTCTGTGAATACTGGGACTTTACTGAAGCCTTTTTTTCTTTTTGGTAGAATATTGTAACTATCCTCAATACTGAAATCCAGAATTTATAATTTAGTTCCACCTTCCTCTAAAGTGCCCAGTTGTTACCCCATAGTCTTGTTTTTCTGATTCAGAAAGAAAAATATATACTATGATTATATTAGACTTTCCTCTAATGTTTTTAGATTTTTTTCTTGTGAATTACATGTACCTTGTCACCTTTTCAGTCTTCTAAAAGTTATCCAAATCAAAAAATAATAAATACAATAAAATAAAATTAAAAAGTTGAACTGGTCACAGTAGAAGCATAAAATGATGAGGGGTCACAAGCCAAACACTTCAGTAAAATCAGGTCTAGTATATTAAGAAGAAGAAAACAGTTATTTGTTACCTGATTTGCTCTTTGCTGTGCATGATGGACGGACGACAGACGATGATGATGATGAATCTAAAGCAGACTGATGTGAGTGTGTTACTATAAGCAGCCTCTGTCACTAAATGAGTGTGTGTTTGTGTGTATAAGTGTGTGTGATGGAGGAACAGTCAGAGTGCAGCCAGCTGATGCTGATCGGTCTACATATTCACCAGTCACATGCTCCTGATTGGTCAACAACTCGTCCATTCATCAGCAGCAGCCAATGGAGCCACAGTGTTGTAGAAGTGTGTGTGTGTGTGTGTGTGTGTGTGTGTGTGAGAGAGAGAGAGAGACTCCTTTCTGAGCAGGATCCTGGGATTTTTTTTTTTTTTTGTGTTATCTAAGTGGAGGTTTTGCGTCACTCCTCCACTGACAGTAACGTGATTTTACTTTAGTTCAGTTACTGACTCTGATCCTGAGGCTCAACACACACACACACACACACACGCACACACACACACACACACACACACACACACACACACACACACACACACACACACACAATTTTAAACCCAAAGTTTAACTGTGTTTGTGGCAAGGGTGTAGGTTTCATTTCAACACTGAGGGTCACACACATTTAATGGAGGGTTTGGGGGTCATCTTCCAGAGTCATCATCACACACTTAATTTCCTGCATTCTTCCCATCTATTTCTGCATTCATTTATGGTGCTAATAACCTTAATTTAATTGCACATGCTCTAAATATTTGGCGTGATGTATCCCCTACATAACCCCCAAAATCTACACCTATGATCACTTCTACCAACAGTTAATATCACACTGGGGTTATACCTTATTAAACAGCAACAGCCAGCAGACCCTTAGCTTAGCTTAGCTTAGTTTAGCACAAAGACTGGAAGCAGGGAGATACAGCTAGCCTGACTCTGTCAACAGTGACTAACACTGATCGCCCCCTCTAAAGCTCATAATTAATTTGTCACGTCATTTGTTTGATAAAAACTGAAGTGAAACAACAATTAGTCATTTTATGAGGCATTATATTTGGTTTATTTTGTAAATAAATCTAACCTACACACTACACCTTTAGGGGCCATGTCTACCGAAGCGTTTTTTCCTGAGACCACTGCATTTTTTGAATTCTTTGCGATGGCAGCACAGTGCATTTACGCGGTGCTACAAATGTCAGCTGAGTGTCCATTCTGCACTGAGCACTGCTTGTTTGGCTTTTTTTCTGAGCAATGAGGGTTGAAAAATGCTCAACTTTAAATAAATGCTCAATGTCACTTTTTACCTAGTTACCCAAAAAGATGGAGGAGGGATGAATACCACAAAGACCAACGGTCATATCTCAAATGTACGAGCGCTGATCAACAACAATCGGCACTCTGTCCTCTCAATCTGTGTGCCGCAACCTTCATCCAGAGCAAGTACTCTACCTTGCGCCAACATCTTTACCTCTGTGGATAGTCTGTATCATAGTAATCAGACACAACCAAAGCATCTCAGGTGAAAAAATGCTACGCCACCAAAGTGCTCTTAAGCACCTCACGTTTTTAGCTGGGAAAAAATGCTTTGGTGAACACGCGGCAAATGTAGTAGAGTACAATATTTAGCCCTGAATTGTAGAGGAATAGAAGTATGAGGTTATATAAAATAGAAACACTTCAATATAGTTTAATTAGTACTGAAGTATAGTAAATGTACCTTATTACATTCCACCACTAAAAAGGGGTCAAGTATCTACAGCTGCCTCTTATGTCAGGAAGTTAACAAATCAAAGCTGACTCATAGTTTAAGCCAGAATGAACCCGCAGCTTCAAACAAGGGTTAATATGAATCAGCGTGAAGCACATTTACTTCAGTTAAGTTAGATTTGTCAGCTGGCCCGGTCCAGAATTTGGGTTCAGCCAATCAGAGCAGAGATGTGGTGGTTTAACGAGCAGCCGCTCGTCGGTTGGTTCGGTTTCAATTGAAACTTCACGTCGAGTCTCATGACCGCCTGCACACCTCACATGTTTCCCTGCTGCCGCTCTGATCAGCTGCTGCTAATGAGGCTCATGTGGGTCTGACGGACGACGACCAGAGAGGAACTGGAACCAGACAGACTGGGACTAGAGCTGGAACCAGAGCTGTACTGGTAAAATGACTATGAATTTTTTGTGTCCTCTTTGCAGAGGAACCACAGTATATGTTCGATGCACCTCAGTACACCTCCACCTGCTGAGAGGTGAGTTTCTGCATTAGGAAAAAAAACAAAAAACAGAATCTCCTCACAACTACAAAATCCAAAACCATACAAAAACTCAGGGGTCAAATTGAGGATACAAAGTTTCACATGACACTGATGATGACTGAAAATAAAACACATAAATCTTTCTATCTCTGTTTGCACGTGCCACCGTGTGTGTGTCTGTGTGCGTTGTTTAACAGGAGCCATATGGAAGCTGGTTAGCAGGTTAATGGACAGAGCACAGCTGGTGGTTAGAGACACACAGACAGAGACAGACAGAGACAGACTGACTGACGAATGTTGCGTTGTACTGAGGATAGAATCTGGTATTTTACAAATTATCAGGCTTCAAGTAAAGCATGTGTGTCTGAACCAGGAGCTGCTGATGGATATGGGTTCGGTCTAGGTTTGTGTGACATCACGAAGAAGCTACTTTTCGTTCAAAACAATAGTCCGACCAACAGTTACTCTACAAAAGTAATCTATCACGCATTACTTGCTATTTTAAAAAAAGCCATTACTTTACTTATTTTGCGTTACTTTGCAACTTCATCTGAGATGCATTGTCACGTAAACAACAACCTTCCATATGCCCACTTATCATCACAAAACAAGGCTCAGGAGCATCAAGACGGCACTAGCAGTAAATAACTGCCTCAAAATGAAACTACAGAAGTATATAAAACAATATAAATAAGGCTGGCTCTTTTAACACCACATAGTACAAATATTAATTACCTCAAAATATTATATTAATGGGCCTTAATAAAATATAATCAGACACTGGTCTTCCTAACACCATAAGATGATGACCAACTTAAGGAAATGAAACATGTTTAAATAGCGTATGAAGTGCATTTAACGTGCCAATGAAGTCACTCCAGTCGCTTGTTCACCAAACCGTGTCTTTATAGCAGACTGGTTCAGCTTATTTAGACATGTAGCAGCAGTTAAACCTTGTGAGGAAGAGTCTCTCAAGTCATTTGTCAGACAGCCTGTTCTGTCTCAGAGTCAGCACAAGACCGCCCAGGCTGAAGAGGCTCTCCATGGACACAATGGATGCAGCAAGTTTTATTCATTTATTTTTTCAGATATTTGAAGGACTTACTTAACACAAGTAATGACATAATTGTTTGATTAGTAACTGTAATGTGATTACAGTAACATCTTAATTCGTAAGGACAAGATCACACATGAGCGAGTGACTGTCGCCTGCCAAGGAGACATTCGTGCTAAATGTGGGAACTGTGATGCACATAGCAAGTTAGCTTGCTAGCTATTGTTAGCTAGTTTGCTAAATACCGCAAAATGCAACATATTCTTACCCCGACCTCATCACATATCAATGTTTGGTCATGGATTTTCCACATTTGGCTATGACATGCAAGGTACCCTGGGTGCATTGTTTGTTGACGTTCAGGGATGCCATGCCAAGTACTGCCTGTTACATGCATTGTCTGTTTTCAAAATACACTTCAGTTTTCACAGGACATGTCCTGTTTGCATACAGTCTCTTTCAAAATACAGGTACTACGTCGGTACAACACAAATTGACATTTTTTTCCCTTCAACAATAAATGCACATGGTTACATTTTGCCAGCACACACGTGGTTGGATTCAAGAGAAAAGAACAGGGTTTGGCTTTACAATCTTAAGGTCGTGGTTGTTGGATCCATCCGCCAGCCCTCCTGCTGACCTAGTGGGACTTCTGCTGCCTTAACTTTCATTGTCGTCCCGCCACGTTTCCCCTTGATGCCACTGGGCATCATTAAACAATAAGGCAACCCGCCACGTATCATGCCAATGTGAAAGACTTTGTAGTGAGACTGAATTGCCAAATGTGACTTTTCTTACATTTCATGCATGTCTCCTGACTTGCTGCCAGCCAGTCAGCATCTCTCATGTGGGGCAGTTTATATTTTTCATGGCCAATATCATACAATACCGACTCCTTAAACACAGCAACAATCAGTGTCTGTACAACACGTACTTCTTTGCTGCTGGTTGAGGCTGTGAATTTGTGATCAAAGCTCACCAAAGTTGTTCTCCGTGCAACATGAAGATGCGAATTTGTGAATTTGCTGTGCAACCAGAAGCAAATGCTTTATTCGCCCTTTCGCAGTGAATGGTAGTGACAGGAGGCAAATATTCGCCGTGTGTCATTAATTTCATGCATGTGTGACTGTGCTCAAAAGTGTTTCGCCCAACACGGTCATCGGATCATCTACTAAGTATTATTTAAAAGTGCCTGACCTTTTCCAAACAGTTTCCAATGATGGCTTCTCAGATGCTTCTGTGTAACAATGACGTGTCAGGTGAAATGAACACACTAAACTAAGATGCAAGACCCAACAAGAATAACACCAGCAGTTTCAGCAAATGCTCTAGATTGTAAAGCCAAACCCTGTTCTTTTCTCTTGAATCCAACCACGTGTGTGCTGGCAAAATGTAACCATGTGCATTTATTGTTGAAGGAAAAAAATGTCAATTTGTGTTGTACCGACATAGTACCTGTATTTTGAAAGAGACTGTATGCAAACAGGACATGTCCTGTGAAAACTGAAGTGTATTTTGAAAACAGACAATGCATGTAACAGGCAGTACTTGGCATGGCATCCCTGAACGTCAACAAACAATGCACCCAGGGTATCCCCCAGGGTACCTTACTTTTATTGAAATTCCATCATGTCAGCAATTTAATGGAAATAGCATTCTGATCGGTTGCATTTATAGACCACCAGATTCAGACATCAACACATTTATTGATGCACTTCATTCCACTCTCGAAATAATAACCAAAGAAAGTAAATTATGTTTTTTACTTGGTGATTATAATATTAATTTGCTCAAATGTGATCTCACACAAACGGTTGATTTCTTAAATGCACTTTATTTTTTTAATTTTTTCCCTCTAATTACTAAACCATCCAGAATCACCTCTTCATCTGCTACTCTCATTGATAATATTTTGTTTAACTCTTATGAATTTGAGGTCACTTCAGGCCTCCTGATGTGTGATGTCTCTGACCACCTTCCTGTCTTCCAATTTATCCACTCCAACTTTTCTAAGTCTAACAATCCTAAGAATGATCCAAATAAATACCGTAAATTCTCTAGAAACAGCAATGATAATTTCAAGTCGGCCATTGGCTCTATCATATGGGATGAGGTACTCCTGTCGCAAGACGCGAATAATGCATATGAATTATTTTTAAAGTCCTTTAATAAGGCCTTAGATGTATCATTTCTTTTGGTGAGCACAAAATCTAGAAATAAATCCTCTAAGGGGAAGCCGTGGTTAACTGATGAATTAAAAAAGCTTTCCTGGAAAAAAAATAAACTTTATAAGAGAGCTATTCTTAACCCCTCCCTTATGAATACTGAAACCTATAAGAAATGTAAAAACCAATTCACAGCCTTAGTAAGAAAAGCAAAGAAAACATACTATTCTACTCAATTTACTCAAGCTTCCAATAACATTAAAACAACATGGCACCTTATTAATCACTTACTGAATCGCACTAAATCTCAATTTGCTGCCTCTGTAGAGATGAAGGGTAAGAAGGGGGCTCTCTCTAACCCTATTGATATTGCTAATGGCTTTAATGACTTTTTTATATCTGTTGGTTTGGAACTAGCATCTAGCATCAATGGCTCTGACATAGACCCCTGTTCTATGATCAAAGGCCAGTATCCTCCACTCCAAAATTTTGACCCGCCAACTTTATAAGAGGTTCGTAATATCACTTTGTCATTGAAAAATGCAGCCCATGGTCATGATGGCATCAAAAGTGTCCTTATTAAAGAGACCATTGATTATATCATCAAACCCCTCACTCACATCCTCTCTCTGTCTCTTAAAACTGGAATTGTCCCCCAGGATTTAAAAATTGCTAAAGTCATACCAATCTTCAAGACGGGCAACTCCCAGGAATTCAGTAATTACAGGCCAATATCAATTCTACCATGCATATCAAAAATCTTGGAAAAGCATGTCTATTCTAGATTATTTAATCACTTAGCAGCCAACAATATTTTATATAAACATCAATACGGCTTTCGTAAACGACATTCTACTGAGCATGCCCTCATTCAACTTGTTAACTATATTTCATTAGCTCTTGATAATAAAAAATTTGCCCTTGGAGTCTTCCTGGACCTGAGTAAGGCATTCGATATGGTCAGTCATGATATATTGATTGCCAAACTCAACAGATACGGAGTGGAGGATGCTGCCCTGAAATGGTTCAGAAACTATTTAACTAACAGAGAGCAATATGTTCATTTGGCAGGCTTTACTTCCAAAAAATCACAAATTATGATTGGTGTTCCTCAGGGATCAATCCTGGGGCCTTTACTGTTTTTAATTTACATCAATGACATGGCCATGACATGCACCAAACTTCTCCCAGTACTATTTGCAGACGATACAAACCTCGTAGCTGCACACGAAGACTTTAATATTTTGATTAAAACTGTCAATGAGGAAATATCCTCTATTGCGGAATGGTTTCAATGGAACAAACTTACCCTCAATGCAAAAAAATGCAACTTCATGATTTTTTGTAATACTAATAAACATTATCCTATAGAATTAGCTAAAATCTTCATAAATCATACTCAAATTGAATTGGTTCAGCATACTAAATTCCTAGGAGTTATTATAGATAGCGGTTTTAAATGGTCTGATCATATCGACCTTGTCTCTAAGAGATCATCGAAAATGCTTGGCATTTTGAGGAAGGTTTGTCCCCTAATTCACTCCTCAGCTTATTTAACCTTATACTATAGCTTTTTGTTCCTATTCATTAATTATTGTAACACTGTCTGGGCAGCAACCTATCCTACATACCTGAATAAATTAAGTGTCATACAGAAGAAATATCTCAGATTTATATCCCACTCAAATAGATATGCACCCTCGGCACCCCTTTTTTAAAAAATATAAAGTACTCCCCATTGACAAGGTAAATGTTTATCAAACATGCTTACTCATGCATAAGTTTATACATAGGAAACAAGATCTTCCAGACACCTTTCAGAATTTATTCATCCCCACCACATATGTACACACATATCAAACTAGACACAGCAACTATAGTCTACTCTTACCCCGCACACGGACTTCAAGGCACCAATTTAACATTACTTTTAGAGGTCCTAAGCTCTGGAGTGAATTAAGCTCATCACTGCGATCAATGTCCTCCCTTTCTGCTTTCAAAAAGCATTTGAAGAAACTTCTATTACCCGCCTGATCCCTGTGCTCATCCTTCTCTAACATGATTTTATCAGTCCTTCTGATTGTGGGTGGCTTGCTTTTGCTGCGTCTTTCCTGGGTTTAAATTGTATTTTGTTGTTGTTTCTTGTTTTGTATTGTTTTTGTTTGTTTTCTCTGTGTTTAGCCTGCATGTTATGTGATTGATATGGGCAGGCGTGGAACTCTGTACAAGCCTGCAGAGGCTTCGTTCCCACCTTGCACAGTTTTGTACTTGTACTAAACTTGTGCTAAACAAATAAACTAAACTAAACTCTAAAGCGACCTATCTTTACATTTAACTGATAGAGCACTCTAACAGCTGGAGTGATGATGATGTGAGAAAAAGAGGAAGTCAGCTGACAGAGTGGATGGCTGGGTCAACAAAACTCTGGATTTAACGCAGAAGTCTGCTGTTTGTTCCCTGTTTCAAAATATGACACATTTTTCGTTCACTGCACCTGATCAGGATGTTATCAGCCCATGAAATGACTCTTATCTGTGGTTATAGGCCTCATAGATGGGTATGAACACCTGATGGTAGGTTCACAAGGCTGTTTTCAGCCCATTCAATGAGCGTTACTAGTTCTTTATGTTTCACTTTAATTTTCCTTAGGTTTAAGCACCAAATTAATGTTAGGTTTAGATTGAAGTTATGTTAAGAAAAATAAAATCCTTGTTGGCTGTAAATACTGGCTTCACATGGGACTCAGATTCCGGTCTCATGGGTGAAAGTTGTGTGTTTGACCCATCCACCACCCCTCCTTCCTCTCATGTGCTCTCTCACACATGGGAGAAAGTCTCATGAAAGCCCTTCTTGGCAGAAAATTTCATTTCATGGCCTGATAATGGCCATGAAAGCAGAACCACATCTATGAGGCTTATAACCACTGATAACAGCCATATAATGATCCGCACCAAGCTGTTTACCTAAACCTAACCAAACACAATCACGGCGTTTCACATCATTAAACAAATTTAACAGTAATTTGATTAAATAAATAATTTTTGAGGGCACAGACGAACACTTGCCCTGCTGATAGTGGCGTTAGACCAGAAAACACTTCAGTGTTTCTTTCTGGAGGACAAACAACATATTTTTTGTTTAATTTAAAGGACAAGCTAATATTTTAACAGTAAATCAAAAGACTGAATCATAAACGAGCTTAAATGCTTTTTGGACAAAGCCTCAGCTTATTATTGGTTCTTCACGGGGACACTGGACCTAATTTACAAATCATTTAATCATTTAAATTGAACATATGGAACCTGCATGACTTACATAGATTCAGAAATGTGTTCCCTGCTGCTCTCTGCGTGTTTAATGCTCAGCTGAATGCTCAACATTACTGCGTTCCTTCACCTCAGTGAAAATGTGAAAAATGTGACCATTTAAATGTCATTCAGAGTTTTGGCATTCCTGGACGTATGTGATGTACAAGCAGTCTGTGGTGACCTGCACATATTTTACTCCTGCTACCTCAGCTTGATGACGCCAGCAAATATTTTTAAGGTACGTACACACAACAGAGTAAAGCTATCAGTAGTAAAGACTGTTTCCCAATGCAAGTCCAGTGTAAGTGATGTATGGAGGACAGGAGCTGTCAAAAATAGCTAAATACATAAATAATTGACTTGATCAATATAACATGCCATTAAAATTACCAAAAAATAAAATTAAAAAAAAATAGATGTTGGCATTAAGTAATTGATCAAACAAGATATAAATATAGCCTACAAATATTTATGTTTTAATTAGCTTTTTTATAGTAAAAGAACAGCACTTGTATAACACCTTTCTAGTCGTCCGACCACACAAAGCGCTATTTACACTACATGACACATTCACCCATTCACACACACATTCACAAACTGGTGGCCGAGGCTACTGTACAAGGTGTCACCTGCTACTCAGTAACCACTCACACGCTCTCACACTCCGATGGAACAGCCCTCAAGAACAATTTGGGGTTTAGTATTTTGCCCAAGGATATATGCGGACTGGAGGAGCGGGGGATATAACCGCCGATTAGTTGACAACCCACCCTACCTCTAAGCCACAGCCAGTCTGTATTTTTTTTACTTGGGTAATATTTTTTCTATTTATTGACAAAAAAGTATAAGGCAATAAGTTTGGGTGAATGAATAGGAAGGAAAATACAAAGGGAAAATAATAAATGAATAAATACATTTAAAATAAATTGAGATAAACAAAAAATTGATTAAAGGGAACTCTAAATAGGAACGTGAATCAGATAAATGTAGTGACGTAAAAAGTACAATATTTTCCTCTGAGATGTACTGATGTAGAAGTATAAAGTTGCATAAAATCAGTGGTGCAATATAAAAAATTAATAATACTTTGTTACAAAACATACATATTGAGTTTTTATATTTATGTTAGCTTTCACTTTGTCTCCACTACATTTCCTAAATAAAATGTTTACTTTTACAACGATATATAAAAGCATTGTACTAATTACTTTTGACACTTAAGTACAGTTAATATCAGATAACTTAAGACTTCTGCTGAAGTAATATCCAATAGGTGAACTTAACTTCTACTAAAGTCATTTTCTGTGAAGATATCTGTACTTTTACACAAGTATGGCTCTCAGGTACTTCATCCACCACTAAATACAATGTAAATACTCAAGTAAATGACATCAAGTTCCTCGCACTTGTACTTGAGTTCAATCCTTGAGAGTAAATGTCCTTGGTTAAAAAAACAGATCTGATGACAACAAGTAAAGTCATTTGTTTATCGCTCCTGATGACACGGTCAACAGATGTCCTTCTCTGTGTAAGTAGGTCGACCTGACGTACGTCTCTCAAAACAAAGTAAGTGTGTAAAATCACATATTTGAGATTCTCCGTGAGTCGACTCAGACTGTCTGCTGCTCCACAAACTGTTGAAGGAAGGTTTTATTTTGTTTCAGACTGAAAACAGTTTGTGTGTTTTCTGTCAGTGACGACTGAATGACACAGCAGGAACTGAGAGAGAGAAGATCTAAAATTAATCTGCTATCAACAAAATGAGCATCAACATACTACAACTATGATTTTAAATATCTCACACTAACTTACCTCAGTTTTAGTAGTTACAATTCTGTTAAATTACACCACATTTTGTATTTTTAAATTTCAAGTAAAGAGTTTTTTAACGTGCACTAACTTTAGCAACATCCTCAGCGTAAGTAAAGCCACGCCATGTGTTGTCTAATTTAATATGTTTATTTGTCTCCATGTGTGTTTTGTTAATGTGGAGCAGGTTGTGACTGATTTGATTGGAATAGTCCCAGTTATAAATAAGATAATGGTAAAATCATTTCTATTTGTGACAGAAAAAAAGATGGAATACAGAGTTATTAAGGGAGACAAGATCTGATCGTGTGTGTGTATTTGTGTGTGAGAGATGTGTCTGAGGGTCAAAGTTCAGAGCTTATAGGGCTTGAGATATGACAAAAATGGCATGTCACATTTTATTCAGATTGTGTCACTAATGCTCAGGGTGTGTGTTTGTGTCATGTGGACAGTCAACACTAATCAGAGAGACACTGCTGTGATCCATGTGGCCTGGCAACCCAGAGGATGCAGGAAGTTAAGTTCATATTGGGTCAAACAAACATGGACTTTCAACCAGGAGACCACTGTTCTTGTCCCGTATGAAACCAAAAGTCAACGTAGTTACATTATCATACATAATTATGCAAAATGCTTACGTCCTATCCTTATGTCCAGTGTGTTGTTGTTTTAACTGCTGCAGCTGTTTGAAATAGGTTTTGGCATTGGCATGTTTTTCATGTTGGCAGCATGTAATTTATCACATTTTGTGCACACAGTTCTTATGGATTGCACGCATTTCTGTGAGACTGTGCACAGACGTACACTCAACATTTGCCTTCTTATTAAAGATATACCATGCAGGAATTTTCAAATAACAATGTATAGACTCATACAGAATTAACCCTTCTCAGTCATCACTTATGACCCACTATGATTAGTGGTGTATTTTCTGCAGACTCTGCCCGCTGTCTGTATTTTCTGTGTTCAGGACGTTTGGTGAGGTCAGGGCTTTATATAAAGGTAGTGACTAGGTAACGGACCATTAGCAGCAGGCACCCAAAAAAATGCAAATACAGCGAGGTGAAACACCAAATGAAAGTGAGCCTTGGGTGGGCTTTTATTTTCACATTTGCTGGCAAGCATGTATAAACAGTAACTGACAATCCTGTGTAGTATACCTTTAATCAGAGCCACCATCTTTACATCTTTACAGCAGATTTTGTCGTGTGTGGAGATATTCCCTAGGTAAATAGCTGAATATGAATATTATTACACATTATGAAAGTTGAGTTGAAAAAAATCTTTTCAAGTACAAAGAGAAGAGCCTGCAGGGTTGTGAGACTCTGGGCACTCCCTCCTTTCATACATCCTTTCCCCTTCCTAAAAATAAATCACCTCACAATCCTCCACAAGCCTGAAGCTTCTTACAAACCTCACACATAAACTACATTTGCAGACTTATGACCATCAGCTCATGATCACAAGTTTGTGACCAGTCACCACGGACTGTATTTCATTACAGTTTTAACAGGACTGGAACTTTCAGTGGACATTATGATGCAGTCTGGACATTAACTGTTATACCTTATAATTCTATATAGCACCTCAATACACACATGTAATGAAAATGTAAAGACATGTTTTGTGAAGTGAATGGAAACAGACGGTGAGGACATTTTTGTAAGGCAGGGACATTTTTGTTGAGTGAGGACATTTTTACAGGGTGGGTACACGTTAGTAAAGTGAGGACATTTTTGCAAAATGGGAAAATTCTTGCAAAGTAAATATATTTTTGAAAAGTAAGGACATTTTCAGTGGGTACACTTGGTGTAGTGGGGATGTTTTTAGCAGAATGGGGACATTTCTGTAAAGTGAGGACATTTTTGCAAAGTGGGGAAATTTTTATCAAGTGAGGATAATTTTGTTAAGTCAGGACATTCCTGTAGAGAGGGGACATTTTTGCAAAGTGGGGACATTTTTGTAGAGTGGGGACATTTTTGCCAAGTGGGGACATTTTTGCCAAAGGGGACATTTTTGCAAAGTGGGGACATTTTTGCCAAGTGGGGACATTTTTATCAAGTGGGAGCATTTTTGCAAAGTGGGGACATTTTTATCAAGCGAGGATAATTTTGTCAAGTGAGGACATTCCTGTAGAGTGGGGACATTTTTGCCAAAGGGGACATTTTTGCAAAGTGGGGACAATTTTATCAAGTGGGGGCATTTTTGCAAAGTGGGGACATTTTTATCAAGCAAGGATAATTTTGTCAAGTAAGGACATTCCTGTAGAGTGGGGACATTTTTGCAAAGTGGGGACATTCTTATCAAGTGAGGATAATTTTGTTAAGTGAGGACATTTTTGCAAAGTGGGGATATTTTGCCAAGTGGGGACATTTTTGCAAATTGAAGACATTTTTGTAGAGTGGGGGCACTATTGCAGTAGTGAGGACACTTTAAGTAGGTGAGAACACTTTTGTAAAGTGTTGAGACTTTTGTCGAGTGGGGACTTTTTGTTAAGTGGGGGTATTTTTGTAGAGTGGTGAGATTTTGTAAAACAAGGATGTCTTTGCAAAGTAGGAACATTTTTACAGAGTGGGGACACATTTAGAGAGTGGGTACACTGTTGTAAAACAGGGACATCTTTGTAGAGATGGAATATTTTTCCATACTGAGGGACATTTTTGCAAAGTGGGGACATTTTGTTAATGTGAGGACATTTTTGTTAAGTGGGGGCATTATTGTAAAGTGGGGACATAATTGTAAAGTGAGGACATTTTTTTCAGAGTGGGGACATTTTTGTTAGGTGTGGAGACTTTTGTAGAATGAGGATGTTTGTGAAAAGTGGGGACATTTTTGCAAAATGGGGACACTGTTATAAAGTGAAGACATTTTTGTAGAGTTGGGACATTTTGTAAAGCAAGGACATTTTTACAGAGTGGGACATATCAAGAAAGTAGGTACGCTTTAATAAAATGAGGACATTTTTGTAAAGTGAGGCCATTTTTGTCATATGGGGATATTTTTCTGGATTTTTTCTAAAAAGGAGACACAGTCCATAAAGTCCTCGAGGTGAATGGTACTGAATTTGGCAGCATTATAAGACACTCAGACATACTGAACTGAAACAATGTTGTCTCCGTAAAGAGAGAGACAAAAAAAACTCAGAGCAGACCTGATGAGCTGGTGGAGTTTGTCTCCCTCTAGTGGCTGAAAGTTGCTCCTCTTTGTTCAGTCCTGTTGAATCAGACAGAAACAAACACTGAACTTTAATCACACAGATCAGATCAGAGTTTATGTGAATCTGATGAAAATAAATCACTTGGGTTGTGACATCACAAAAGAGTCAAAGTAGAGTTTTAACAGTTTGTGTGATCTGACTGAAGCTCTTCACTTCTGAGTCTGACATCACATCACAGTGTCATTCATCACCAAAGAGTGTGTGTGTGTGACAGAATGTCAGCATGATGCAACACACACACAATCACCAATACACCCCCACCCAACACACACACACACACACACACACAAACACAGCAGGTGTGAGAAGATAACTCGACCGGTTTCATTACGGTAAAACGCTGTAAAAAAGTTATTCATCAAAAATTCAGAGCACATCTATCCTCTGACTCTGAACCTTTAACAAGTACAGATTAAATTTGAAACTCTTCAGTGTGTTCAGTGTGTGCATGCAAATTTAAAACTGTTTACATGGCAACAGCTGAACAAAATGTTGCTGTCCTGGCAGAGAAACATCAGGCGAAACAATTAAAACTATTGAACTATTAAAGAAGGAAAGGACATGACGTCAGTAACAGTGTTCTAAATTTGCATTGGAGCCAGTCAGTGGGGCGGTCACGGCAAATCACACTATAAACCATCTTTCCTTGATGTTTCAACTTTGACTAAAAAATCCTTCCACCAAATTAAAAAATGTACATAAAGTGATATTGACTGGTGTTTTTTATCTAAATGTGTGCTTTCAATTCCATTTTATTCATAAAGCTCAATATCATTACAGCATATGACACACCTCTGTCCCTTGGACCCTCACAGTAGATAAAGGGAAAAACTCCCCAAAAAAACCTTGAATGGGGGGGGGGGGGGGGGCGGGGAAAGGTAGATACCTCAGGAAGAGCAACTGAGGAGGAACCCGCCAAACATATCAACACACAGAAGGAAGCATGCACCCACTCATGGACGAGAGGCTCATGGCTTGAGAGATGCTTTTCAAAAATTTGAGAGAAGGCAGACATCTCTATGGATGATATCCCCAACACTCAGCAACTCACACCAGAAAAAACAAACAAAGGTAGACTGATAAATAGCACTACAGGTAAGGGTCAAAATATGGATTTTTGATTTTGGGGTGAACTCTCCCTTTAACATCATCTACAGAGTAAACCTGCTGTGTGTAGTTTAATCAAGCAGCAACATCTGAGGCTGAAAAATGAAGCCAAGGGAAGTGCCAAAAACGGCAGTTCATCAAACGGCCACTTGAGGGTGGCTGCAAAACAGAACCAATCCCCACAGACCCCCATGTTCAAGTGCTCAGTTTTACAGCAGAAATAAACATGTTTACATCCTGGTACATGAAACGCTTTTGGTCTCTAAAGCTGATTTCATCAGTCATGACAACTGTATGAGGGTGACTATTCATGCAACACACCCGTTTACATTTTAATAAGGCTGAAAGTTACGCATATTTAAAGGTGGTGCTGTTTTGAGTGACAGGCTGTCTGAGTATCAGCTCCACCACAACTCCAGCATCTCAACCGAATATAGTCACCTCTGGCTCCAAACAAAACCAAGATGGCGACAGCCAAAATACCGAACATGAGGCTTCAAAATGGGAGTCCACAAAAATGGGTGGTTCCAAGCTACATCCATAATTGACCCTTTGCTAAGCCCCGCCCCTGGACACAGACTGGCCAATCATAACTCAGTATCAGGCCGGCTCAGACCAGGGTCCAACAACAACACAGCTGTGCTCCATTGACTCTAATGCAGTTGTTTCAGATTTCCTTCATTTTCAGGCTGGTTTTGTGGATTTGGAGCTAAATGTTGTGCCTGGGGCACGTCGTGTATTAATGATACTCGTTACCTGGAGAGGTTGGAAAAAGATATACATCTCTTCCCTGTTCCAAAACCAAAATCAGACCCTGAAAAGTGTAGGGTTAGCTAGCTAGCTACTGAAGATATAGCCTACTGAATGTATACACATGCTGCTTTTGCTTTTTAATGATTATAACAGTGAAACAAAGACCGACTCTGCTGTACAGGAACCAGTGAAGGGAAGCAGGGAAACTTTGCTGATATTCAACCAGCTGTGTGTCATCACAGTGTGCGCAGATGAACATTGTTTGACTTCCCCCAAGATACCTGCCCATCCGGCAGCGGAGATCCAGGTGCTGGCAGCGGCACCAGGGCGAAGCCAAACACCGTTCATCGTCACACACTGTGATGCCACACAGCTGGTTCAATATTAGCAAAGTTTCCCTTTATAGTCATTGTCTTCTGTGGCGATCACAGACTTTGAGTTTTATACTTTAAAGACCAAAGACATGCTTGGTATTTGTGTTTTTATTCACAAATACTAAAGTTATTAGGACGATTTTGATCAGACAAAAAATTTACTTTATTACATGTTTTGTTTCATAACATGATGACCTACGGAGATTTGCCCTCTACACAGTGTTTTCTGAATCCTACAAAGTCTTTTTCATTTATTTGTGTTCTGTTGGCTTAAAATTAGACAAATGATGTTAATAAATGTCTAAAGAATACTGGAATCAGCTTATGGCCAAAACAGAGAGGAGGGAAGAGTTCCTCCCCACCACTGACTGTACACATCATTTATAATTCATTCTCCCACCATACATTACTGTCATATGTCATCATCACCCTCACACTACATATATTCTTATATACTGGCTGTATTGTCTCACTGAATTGTCACTATATCTTGCGCTGTGTGTGTGAAAATAAACTTGATTTGATTTGTTAAATATCCATTTTCAGTTATTTAAAGTCAGACAAGTAAAAACCAACAAAATAAATCCCCAGATACACACAGGGGACATGACCTCTGTGTGTTGATATATTTAGTTCCTTATCACTTCTATTCTGAACGATCTGAATTTGTACTGTTCATGTATGATGGAAACAGAATAAATAAATAAATAAATAAATAAATAGGAAATAAAAACAGATAATAGATAAAATAGATAGAAAATGTCTTTGATTTCCTTTGAGTTCACTGTGTTGCATAAATGTGAGAAACCTTTACGTGTGTGGACGTGAAGACGGCTGCTGCTGTTAATGCAACTGTTGTGGATGTGACATCATGGCAGTATGAGGTCAACACACACACACACACACACACACACACACACACACACACAGAGGAACAAGTCAACACTCTGTAACTCTTCTGCAATCAGAGGCTGACTTCATCTTTCAACCAGCCTCCGTGTGTGTGTGTGTGTGTGTGTGTATGTGTTGGTCAGCATTGCGTGTTGATTGCACCTCGTTACGGCAGAAAGCAGCCGGATGGTGATGGAGAGAGTGTGTGTGTGTGTGTGTGTTATTTTGTTTTGTTTGTTTCAGTCGGAGATGGGCGAGTGTGTGTATGTGTGTGTGTGTGTGTGTAGGGTATTGCCTCAAGTTGCATTTGATGGTTGCACAGGAGAGCAATGAAACCACGGCCACACACACACACACACACACACACACACACATTTGAGTGTTAAAACAAGGATTAATATTTGATGTTTCTTCTATATTTACATTGTTTAGGTTTTTATAAACTTTAACAGTTTCTAGTCTCTCGTCGTGATGCTGAAAACTTTTTCCTGTCTAGAACATTCAGACTGTTCAAACATTCAATTTACCATTTATTTTTGGTATTAAACACAAAAATATATATATAACAGCAGATCATTTAGACGTCACAGTATCAGCATGCAGCTCTAACATGAAGAGAAAAAACTCACCCAATCACAGTGTCCTCCTGTGAATCACTAATGTTACAACAAAATAGAGATGTTCATCATTTATGTCGTGTTTTTAACTCAGTTGTTCAGTTCAGTTGTCCTCTTATCTGGAAGCTTTTTCAAAACCACCAAGAGTCAGGGTACAAGTGGACCAGTCAGACAACCATTCACAGTTAGGGACTGTTCTATATTTATCAGTGCTAATCTGTGTTTTTTTTTCTTCTTTTTAAGCTACAAATATTTTTCCTTGAGCTCCTTGAATGATTGAAAATTCATGACCCTCCCACCCCAAATAAATTAGTTATTAGATTTTTAAAACTTACCCTTTAATGTTTGAAACTTAAAAGCTGAAGATGAAATCCTGGAGTTGAAGAAAGCCTCAGTTTTTCACTTTTGGTTATGTTTCTTTTTCTGATGGAAGCTTTTGTCGCACATGATGTGTTCAAGAACTGTTGGAAATTTGAAAATGCCAATGATAATTTATGTTTTTAGTTTAGTTTAGTTTCTGGCTCTGATGAATTGTGTAATTTTTTTCAAGAAAACATGCCTTCTGAACCCAAGTGGGTTGGAAGACATGTTTTCTTTAAAAGTAAGCAGTAAAATAAACACAAAATACAACCATTCAATGTTGTATGCCCCTCCCCTAAGCCAAAATAAAAAATATGTCCCTCCTCAGTGTTCAAAAAATTATTCGACATGCCTCCTCCCCTTTTTGCACCACCACCTCCCCCCTAATAAGTAGTGAACAGTCCCTTACACACAATCAGTAGGGCTTTTCCATCTGCACTTTTGGCCACACAGAGTCAAACTCTGTGGTGTTTATTTGCTTTTCCATTACCAGTTTAAAGGTGCCACGTCACATCTGAGATGGACCATCTCTGGAGTCACCAAAGTGCAACCATCCGCCTCCAAGCAGGTTGCAATAGAAAATAAATAAATACATAAAAAGAGTGATTCATATGTCATATGCATGCATGGAATTTAATTCACTGTGTGATTCAAAGGCTCCCAGCAGCTACCGGCAAATTTTAAGGTGTAATGTTTCATTGCATGTCACTCAATGCACAAGTTGAGGTCATGAATCAGTCAACACACCTTAAATGTCAACATGACAACACTGAGCATTCTGTTTGTTTTCACCGACCGTCTTTCATGACATATGCTTTAATGATGACTGGATCTTCAAGCATCTATGAAAGGGTGCATGAGTTTGAACCGGATTATGTGAACTGTGGCTATTCTGCTTCCTCAGTTGGAGTAAAAATCATGGCAGAGCCTTGTTATGGTGCACTTTAGCTTTAAAAAATAAATAAATTAATTAAAAAAAACCTAAAAAAAACCCCCAAAAACCCTGAGATAACAGTGCACCAGAGTTGTTGACCACAATAGCACCAGTGGGGTAGACAGAAAAACATTCCACTGGTTAACATGCACAAGTGCATCATCAGTTATAGGCACACATCCAAGCAGATAGCCCTGCTGTATGGAGTCACAAATCCCTGCTGCGCTGGGCTGACACACTGAGTGAAGCTAGGCCAGCACATGAGTATGAAAAGGGCTATTATGGTCCCAGTTAAAGGGAAACTCATGCTAACTTTGCACTCATTGTTACCTGGAGGTAAAAGCAGGCATGACTGTCCCACATTTTGTGTGTTTACTTGTGGTCAGACTCAAAGACGAGTGTTTGAAATGAATAAAAACGTTACATGTTTATGTGGAAAGCTATTGGAGGCTTGTGCAGCTTGCACTGATAGATGTGCTGCTTAGAGTCCTTGTTTCCCTATGCTATGCATATTCTCTGTTTGCAAACTCAAACCTCACTACATCAATAAACTTATAAATATAACCAAAATAAAGAAAATATGTCCAAAGTTACATGTTATTGTACATATTGTTGTTTTTTCAAACTGTCATGTCCATGTTGCTGTGAAATTTTGGGTAATTTTCCAGTCTGCACCCGAACAGAAAGTCATCTCTGGTATGTACAGATCTCGACACACTCAGACTTCCTGTAAACGCGTCTGTTAAGTCTGTGAATGCAGCAAATACTGGACGTTTGATTCAGACTACTGACTGGTGAGTCAGATTTTTCTGAATGCTGTGAATACCAAACAAATATGGACGCCTCACATCAGCCAAAGAACATTGTTCAATGTTATTACTCACAGATTAAAGGGATATTTTAAAATGTCAATACCAACCAACTCTTAAATCATGAAATGAACACTTGCAAGAAGTTGACATGGAAATCTTTCCCATCTCTTCCATCTGTCTCACAGGATTTGAGCTCCGGTTGTTCACTAAGCTTGGTTCAATAAACCCTCTCCAGAGATTTACTCAATCAGACTCGTGCTGCTGATAGGATGAGTGTTTCATTTTGGTAAATAAGGGACAGATTTGAAGGTCACCTGGGGGGAAGAACATGGTGTCTAATTAGCTGCTGATGCAACTCACCTGGGGAGATGCTGATGAAGATGATGAGCTGTGCTGAGATGACCCCAAGAGGTTCATTTGTTTCATTCATAAATCCTCAGCTGCATCAACAAGACAGCAGGGTGTGAGTACGGCATGTAGGTGAGTCCAGTCCTGCAGCGGCAGGAGAGTCACACCTGTGTATGCAAGACAGAGACATAGATCATACTCACAAGAAGAAAACAGGAACATCATCATGTTCACCTGCAGCAGACAGATCTCCTTAGGTACATACATTAGTTAGTTATTCATTGATTCATTCATTCAGTCATTCGCATTCATTCGTGGGGCTGGAGCCTATCCCAGCTGACATTGGGTGAGAGGCAGACTACACCCTGGACAGGTCACCAGACTATCACAGGGCTGACACATAGAGACAGACAACCATTCACACTCACATACGGACTATTTAGAGTCACCAATTAACCTGCATGTCTCTGGACTCCACCCTGGGTTCAAACAAGCCTCTGACTTGCACACCTCTTGCTGTGAGTTGATAATGCTAACCACTGCATCACCGTACCGCCCACAGTAGTTGTGTACAGTAATATTACATCAGCAGTGGTGGAATATAACTAAGTACTTTTACACAAGGACTGCACTAAAGTACAAATGTGAGCTACTTATACTTTAGTTCTTTAATCTCATGCCAATTTCTACCTGTACTCCACTACAATTCAGAGGGGAATGTTGCATTTTTTTTTTACTTCACTACAATTGTTTGATAACTTTAGTCACTAGTTTCCTTACAAATAAAGATTTTTACACACGCACACAAAATATATATGAAAAACTAAAAGTTCTGCCAAAGGGATCCGTTGATTGATTAGAAAATGACTTGGCAACTTTTTTTGATCTCACTACCAGAGATCGTGGAGGCAGTGTAGCATAGTTCAAGCAAAATATGAGCATAGGAGATGATAAAGACATTTAAATAATGGCAGAACAGCATTGGTAATAAAGTGAGAAGAATTCTCGGTCTATATGTTGGGATGTATTTAACAGCCCCAAAGATCACCGCCAATACGAACTCCTTCATCGTCACCCTGATTGTCGTTGTGTGAAACTTTTGACTCCGCCCCCTAGTGGCAACTATTGTCTGATGTTTACAGTATTTGAAATGGACGTATCTATTTTCATACATACAGTAAAGGGAGTATAACTGAGCCTTAAATCCCCACGGACCCCTCATGTTTAAATGCCCAACTTTACAGCAGAAATAAAGTGTTCACAGCCTGGTATAAAACTGTTTTGGTCTGTGTAGCTGATTTCATCATCTGCTGACCACAGAGACTTACTTCTTCTTATTTTGCTGCCTTTTAAAAACATACAACTGATGATAAAATCAAAACCTAAATAAGTTTAATGAGGAATTCAACAGAATCCTTTCTAATCCTCCACAACATCACCACACACACTGCTGTTATGGCTGTAACGTCATTAATAACATTGTTATCATGATCATCATTATTATTATTTTGAGATTTAGGACCCTACAATAAATTTCAGTTCTTTCTTTAACAGACACAGGGAGGAGGTCAAAGGTCAGAGCTCCCCATCATGCACACACACAAACTTGCACACACACACATAGTCATGTCACAGTGGATGGAGTCGTCATGCCAACAGCAGACATTACTGCTGGTTTCATCACAGAGACAATCCCAGGCCAGCCTCACTGCATGTGTGTGTGTTTATAGAGATACCCCCCCCCATCACACACACACACACACACACACACACACACACACACACACACACACACACACACACACAAAGTATTTAAGTGTCTTCTTGTCTTATCTCAGTTTTGCATCATCCCTGGTGACCTCTGTGTGTGTGTGTGTGTGTGTGTGCATGTGTGTGTTGGGGAGGAGAATGAAATGAAGAGGCTGAGACAAAATCAGGTTTCATGACATGAGAGCGCCAAAAAAGATCAGTCACAACTGTAATAACCGATAATTATATTTTAAAAAGTCTTCAGCTGTGCACAAACCTGTAAACGTGTCAGACTGAAATTATTCAGAAAAATATTATCTATATATAAATCAAACAACAGTAAAAGTCTACAGCACTGCGATGCTTTGAGCTAAATGCTAACATCAGCACACTAACATGCTAACAGTAAGAATGCTATGTATGCGGTAAGGCAGCAAAGCACAGAATGAATCTTGCAGTGGCCTATGAGACTGGACGTCAGCATTTATTTACTGAATCTGTTTCCATTGCACATATACCTTTCATCAATACACCAACTTTTTCCCCAAGCATATTATTTTTGCAATAGTTCGATATCTTTTTGAATTTTTGGTGTTTACACAGGTTTTAATGTGCAAATTGAAAATGTGCATAAAAAGAGGTGGATGGAAATGCACCTTATGGGGCACTGCATCTTGTCCAGTTAGGACAACTTAATCATCACCCATAAGGGCATCCAAGATCTGCTCTTTTCAGTTTACTTCCTGAAAGTAAGTCACAGGTTTTGTGTAGAGTTCACATTTAGTGACACTTAGACACACAGTAAAATTTTAAAAAACTATCTTGTTAGTGCTAACCTTTGAGGGACCAGACAGAAGCAAAGAATCCATCTTCTTCATTTCCTCTGTCTCAAGTGGAGTTTTATTTTTCATTCTGCAGGATGCTCTGCATGTTATCTTCCTTTAAGTGACAAACATAGAGGAGAATATTTAACAACAGCTGTTGAACCAGCTGTGTGTTGATCTTTGAGAGTGACACTCACCTGATGTAGACAACTAAGTCCTCATCTTGTCCTGAGTCTCTCTGTTGGACAGAAGGTTAAGCCTCATGTAAATCTGCCAACAGGTGGGAGTTCTGTCACCAAAGTGTTTCTGACTCAAGTGTTTGCTACATCTTGCCTCAGCTGACACAACGCAGGGTCACCGATTTAATCATCATCTGTCACATGTTTTAACTCTTCACCTCACATCATGCAGAGATCAAAGTGATTGTGAACTGATCCCTGGTCAGTGGATGTACTTGAAGTTTATCTTCTCCCTACAGCGAGAAATACGAAAATGGTAATGACACTAAGGAAACACAAACCTGAACCACAGAGACTTGTATCGGAAGGCTGATCTCTGATCGCTGATCTCTACACAATCCAAATTTGGGTTTAATTCAATAATAATTATTTAAAAACAATTTCATAAGTTAGATTAACTGGTGACTCTAAATTGTCCGTAGGTGTGAATGTGAGTGTGAATGGTTGTCTGTCTCTATGTGTCAACCCTGTGATAGTCTGGTGACCTGTCCAGGGTGTATGAATGAATGAATGAATGAATGAATGCAGAATAATATAGCAAATTAGTGTAATTTACAGTAACTGTGTTATGTTTGGTTTTTGAGTATAAATTAAACTGTTCTTAAAATAGCACATAAACATGATGGAAAATTGGTCTGTAAATATATATTAACTAGAATTACCACCTCACGGATGTATGACTGCATGCCCCACTCAAGTTGCAGTTACAATTTACATCCATGTCTGTGAAAACATGGATGCTTCACACACATCTTCACCCGATGCAGCACAGCTTCATGGTGGGCACCCAAAGATTAGTGTCACCAATTCAGTATCTGACCAAATGTCAAAAGAATTATGATGCTGAGTAATGGCCAGAAAAGTGTTTTATGCAGATGTTATGATGTCACAGTGAAGTTGACCTTTGACTTTTTGGATATAAAATGTCATCAATTCATCATAACATCCTATCTGATATTTGTGTGAAATTCTGTCGTAATAAGTGTATGAATTTGTGAGCTATGGCAAAAAGACATATTTTTTAAGGTCACATTGAGCTTGGCATTTGACCTTCGACCACCAAATTCTAATCCGATTATTTGTCCAAGTGGATGCTTGTGCCAAATTTGAGGAAACTAACTTCAGGACTTAAGACATTGTGTTCATAAGAATGAGGTGGACTTTGACCTTTGATCACCAAAATCTAATCAGTTCATCATCCCTCACAGTCTTCTTGTGGTGTCACGTTCACGAGAATGGGATGGATGAGTGGACATATGACAACCTGAAAACACGGCTATCGCCGACACGGAGGCATAAAAACTGTATTACTGCTCTTACAGGTGAGACAAAGAGGTGAGCACAGTTTGGAAGTACAGCTATTTGTTCACAAGCAGTCTAATGTTAGCTTGGCTTCTTAAATTACTCAACACAATCTTGATTTTTTAAATTTGTTAGCTGTTTAAATCTGCACTTAACACAGACCACCGAGTGCACTGGATCAGTACACTGGAGGATACAGTGGCGTTTAACCACCGCGGAGCTTAAACTGTCGTTTAGAGTTCCCACTATTCACCATGTTCAAGATGCCCTGAAGCTAAACAGAGAGAGAGAGAGGGAGAGAGAGGCCACCAGAACAGAGCTGAGAGACCAGACACACACACACACACACACACACACACACACAGCAACAGCAACAGCAGCAGCCTGACTCTTGCGTAGATCAAAACTTAAGCATCACAGCAGCACAGGTGTCGCACAGGTGATAATCCTGAGAACGAGGACAGTGTGTGTGTGTGTGTGTGTGTAATGAAAGAGTGTGTGTGTTGTTCCCAGTATGTGTGTGTTCTTGTGGCAGGCCGTAGTTGAGTCAGACACTTGGCCTCTGATTTCATCACGTCGGTTATGAAAGAGACAGTAAAGTTTAACACACACACACGCAGCACAAACACACATATACACGCAGTAACACACACACACACACATTCACACACAGACAGACACACAATGTTCTTCCTCCTCTGTTTCTTCAATATTTCATCATGTGGCGTAAAAACACACTAACCATGTGGAGATAACCTGCTGTGTGTGTGAGTGCGTGTGTGTATGTAACCAGGTCAGTCAGGGCTCTCTACCTGTCGCTTGGAATCTGTCCAATCAGAGCAGAGCTGACTTCACATGTACTCATGGGTCAACGCACACACAAACAGGAAATCTACATAATGAAGCTGTGACCTCATTTCCTGTAGAGCAGCAGGTGTCTGTGTCAGCTTCCTGCTTGGATTAATCAACATGTCTCACATGTCCCTGACGTCCACGTGAAGTTATTCAGTCATTCACACTGACTAACATTACTACACTGTAAGAAATACACAGTATTGTCCTGTGTAAAAAATACTTCTAAAACTAAAGATGATTTAAGGCTTTAAAGGGACAGTTCACACAAAAATCTAAAATACAAAATTTCCTCTTACCTGTGGTGCTGTTTAGCAAACTAGATCGTTTTGGTGTGAGTTGCCGAGCGCTGGAAATAACGGCGGTAGAGAGAAAAAAAATTAGAGAAACTCAACAGCAATGTCTCTTTCCAGAAATTATGACTCCGCTACTCAAGATAATCCGCAGACCTCGTTGCGAGCAGTTTCATGTAGGAACTATTTTCTGTCTATCAAACTACTCCCGTCACCCTCATCACCACACAGAACAAGCCTCAAGGAACAGCTCCGGGTTTTGAGGCGGATATGTTATTCTGTAGTGATTGGTCAGGGAGAATCGAATCCCCCTCCCAGATGGAAATCGGTTAGAGGGGAAGCAATGTCAGACTGAGGATGAAAATGAGTGTAATGAGTTGCCAGTTCTGCCTGATGTCAGGCAACCAACACCCAGCAACTCGCAACAAAACAATCTACTTTGATAAATAGTAAGATAACAGGTAAGAGGAAAATATGTAATTTTGATTTTGGGGTGAACTGTACATCATTAACATCCTGAAAATTCACCTAAATTCATCTAGAACACCTCTCCAAGGCATACCCAAAGTAAACTGAGAGCTGTGCTTGTTCCAATTTTGTAACAGGTACGTGCATGGTCTCATTTGAAAGGTGACACTCAAAACATGTTTTTCCCCCAACAGTCGGAGTCACTGGCTACGGTTACATGATGGCTTCTCATTCAGAATGAAATAAATCTGAATGAAATCATTCGGAATTAAAGTCTTTCCAGGTAGTTTACATGAGAAATATTCATTCCGAATGAGGGTTTACACGGGAGATCAGTTTAATCGCCTGTATTCGGGTCTGCGCAAGGTTTGGGGCAGGGAAGGTTTCTGATTGGATAGGGGGCGCGGCGGATGTTACGTGTTTACGTTTACCAGAAGAAAACACTGTAGTCCTCGTTCAGGATAACAAGATGCTTGACGACGCCATTATTAGTGCCTTTTTCGGGCTTGTTTTGCTTATATTCTTGAAGCAGCAATACGACAGCAACCTTGTTCTGCTAATGCTTCATCTGTTGTGGAGGAGAAGGGAGGTAGAAGGTCGAAGAAGGGAGGTAGAAGGTCGAAGAAGGGAGGTAGAAGACCGTGCTGTGGCGATTGGAAACCGGTGTGTGCAACGAGTCTGACTGCTCTATCTTAGCCCGTTGCTATGCGCGCTATATTGTATAAGTCATCGCGCCAGAAGGGCAAGGAAACGAGCATGCGCAGAAAGACCGGTATGAACTTAAAGAGGAATGAGTGTATACAAGTGCGAGAAATTCTTTCATTCGGAATTAGAAACGGAATATTCCGGCCCGTTACATCGGTTTGAATTTTCAATCGCATTGGCCATTTTCATTCCGAATTAGGTGTTTACAAGATCACTTTTAATAGGAATGAACTTTCATTCTGAATGAAAAGGGAATTAAACTGTCCATGTAAACGAACACACTTAAATAAAGAGTTTTTTTAATCCTTACCTGAATATTGTCTTGAAAAGATGTTGCAGAGGACTAGGACTGGGGAGGTATTACCTGGAAAACACAATAAGACCACATCATGAAGCCTCACCTAGTCAGAATTCAAAGAGGATGCAACAATATCACAGAAAAAAAAACCATTTTCTACATGTTTTTCTGAGGTTTTGTCTAAACATTTAAAAAAAGAAGGTAAAACAATGTACTGAATGTATGAAAAACTTAACGCAAATATAAATGTGTATTAAGAGAGCTTAGAGTATATAAAAATGCTTCTAGAAAACCTAAATTGATAAGACTGTTTTTCCCTTAATGTTCAGACCAAAGATTCGCTACGAGATGAGTTGAAACAGGCAACTACTTGCAATGCACCGTTCTGCAAGATTTTAAAAACCTGACGGTTCACACTAATGCAACTAGATGAGATGGTGTATCATCTCTATGCAACAACTCTCTGTTCTTACATTCCAATTTCCGGCTTCTTAAAATATGAATGAGGATAGTGATAGTGAGATACTGGCTACAGCTTCATCCGTAGTAGTGATGAAACAGCAAAAACAGAAACAAAACGAGCATCAGATGGACTGTATTCATAACAAATACACCACAATAATATAAAACAACAGCGGCACTTAATCAGTTAATGAGAATGTAAGCTCCTCAAGCTCAGACTTGCCAGTTCACACTGCTGCAACTTTTCTCTGTAATGTTCTACAACAGTTTTGTCTTGTGGCGAATCTTTGGTCTGAAGTGGGCTTAAGGTCTTGAAATCTGTGGTGCCTATAAGTAGTTCAAAAGTGCACTCGAGGTCAGTAGTGTCATAAACTACTAAACTCATAAGCCTCGGAAAATTGGGCCAATTGTCGACTCTTTAAATACCTTTAACCTGCAGGAAATATTACTGACATATGTTCTTTCAGCTCAGGCCTTGGTCGGCTATTGAGGCCGTAGCAACAATATTGGAACTGGCTGAAGTTAGGTGTCAGTGGAAATGTCACGAGTTTGCCTCCATTTGAGACCACAGCTGGTCGGATGTTTACATGCAGCGCAGAGAAATTATGGATATTATGTGAAGAAATATGAAGGTCTGAAAAATCCAGTGGCAGTTTGTTGATATCTATGGATGTAACAATGTGTTTAGATTAAATGTTTCCCTGGATTCAGATCCTCCTAACTACTGCCAGTGTGAGAGAAATGAACTGATAGCTGTATAAGCAGAATTTCTGTCTGGAGAATATTGATCTGTGGATTATAATAGTGCTTCATAGGAGAGTAATAGTTGTTTATTTATTTGGTTTTTGTCTGATAGAGGTGTTTATTGAACCTGCTGTGGTGGTTGTATCATGAAATGGTCAGCATTAATGGCACTGCAAGGAGCGTAACTTTTGAACGATATGTCATACGAGTAAACCACCTTAACCACAACAAATACAGCTGTTGTTTTACATATTATAATCATCAAAAATCACCCTCTGAGGGCCTGTTGATGGACCGTTGGATTTTGAACAATTTTAATCAAGAGGCGACTAAGTTATGTGTTGGTTTGCAGATGTGTAAAGTAACTAAGGACCAATGGTGGAGAAAGTACTCAGAATACTACAGCGAAGATACTCTGTTACAAGTAAAAGTCCGAACTTTACTTGAGTAAAAATACAAAATTATCAGCATTAAAATATACTTAAGGTACCAAAAGTAAAAAAACCTCATCATGCAGATTTACATTATATTACTGGATTATAATTATTGATGTATTAATGTGTTCATTGCTTTAATCTTGCGGCTGGAGCTCATTTTACTGACTTTATATACTGACAGGTATAGCTAGCATTTTTGCACCCCCGGTTCCCTCATCTCACCGTAAGTGCAGTTTTTAAATGTTTTTTTTCACAGACACCTGAAATAGGATCTGTGGTTCACACAAGCTTCGGAGACTTTCACATTTTGTTCCAAATATAAAATACGTCAGTAAATGCCCCACTCAAGAATTTTAAAGCTTCTGTGTCTTAAAAAAGGCAGTTGCTAACAAGTGGCTAAATGAGACAACAGAACATCGTCACACTGAACACTGTAGTTCATTTACAGCCTAATGTTAGCTTTTTACTTCTGGTGATTGCATTTGAGCTTAAAGAATCATGAAAGTGGTGTTTATTGGTTAAGGTTATCTTGCTGAACAAAACTTATAAGTATCATAAATGTTTGTTTGCCACAGAGATTATTTTCTGCAATAATCCAAAATCCAGTGGTAAAATCCCAAAGACTTTTTGACAAGGGAACCAGTGCAATGCGAACTTCTGTGTCGGCCTACAGAAAAACAATCCCTGGAGCACTTTATAAATTATACATCACAATCTATTAGCTGATTCATATTTTGTATCAATGACCTGAAAGTGTAAAGTCGCTAAAGCTGTAAAATCATTGTCGTGAAGTAAAAAGTACGACATTTCCCTCTGAGGTTTAGTGAAGTAGAAGGTAGTAGAAAATAGGAATTACTCAAGTAACAGTTCCTATAAAATGTACTTGAGTACAGTATTTGACTTAATGCACTTCTCACCACTGCTAAGTACATTAACTCAAACACTCTACTTAAGATCAGTTTTGAATGATCTGAGTAGTTCTTCCACCTCTGTAGGTTTGTTCTCAGTACGACAGCTGTGAGTTAAGTTGTAGGTACCATGCTGAGATATTTCAGTCTGAGTTAACAGATAATAAGGTCACTCACCTGAGTGTGTAGATCAGTGAGGAGAGACAGAGACACGTGAGGCAGGTGATCCTGGGTGAGACAGATGAGGTGAAGCTCAGTTTACGAGGTGAAACGTGCCACACGTCTGAATGTGGAACAAACTCACAGACTGAACACAGATTAAGGTCAGAGGTCAAAGGTCAGCAGGTGGCTGCAGCTTTACAGGTCACGTTTACAAACAAACAAGACCGTGATTAACGTCAGAGGAAAACCTCTATCGACTGTATTATACCAATGTTACTGTCAGAGGAAAACCTTCTGGGTAACAAATGAGCTACTCAAGGTAAATTTAGTTGTGTTTCACCTTTCATCCACAAAAACAATTCTAAATGCAAAGTACATGTAACAAACAAAATTCCGTCGGTGTCAAACATACAGCCCGTGGGCCAGAGCCGGCCCTTACAGGGTCCAATCCAGCCCACTGGATGACCAGACTAAGAGGTTCCAGGTTTCAGGAGCAAGTTAAACACTGCGTACTTCATGTGAAATTCTGCTTCAGAGGCTTTTTCCACCCTGACTAGGATACAGTTCTCCGATATATGAGCGAATACCTACTGTGACCATGTTTAAAGATACTGAACGTTGTGCAAAATATTGTCAGTCAGCAGCTTCAGTTCAAAATAATCAGGAAATGTGTGGGTAGTGCATGTGTAATGACAGTGAGAAGTAGACTGACTGAATGTGGAAAAACTGAGACATATTGTTGAAACTGCACTTATTTTTCTTAAGCTATCTCAGGCTGTTCATCTGTTTTGTAAAAGGATGAACCTCGACAGAATGTATTTGTAATTCTTTACACTGAAAAATACTGGTTATTGTGCGATCGTTTTATTGGTCCGACCCATGTGAGATCAAACTGGGCCGTACGTGGCCCATGAACTAATATGAGTTTTACACCCCTGCTCTACACCAAGTTCGTGATTCGGGCTTTGAAACTTGTCCAGTGTGTCACTGCAAAATGCAATAATCCTCCGAATATAAACAAGCAGCTGTTGTGTAAAATTAAATCTCTGACTCACCACCGTGCCGTGTCTGATATTTTTAACATATATCCTTGCTCCCATAAAAGAAAGGTACACTCGCTTTGTCAGACAGTTGTCTCTGTTTAACTAAACTTGCCACCAGATCAATATTTGTTTATAATATAGTGTCATATAGGAACTTTTTTTGGTCATTGAAAATGTTTCCCCTGCAAATAATGTCTTTGGAAATACAAAAACTGAGAACTACAACCTGTCTCATGTTATATGACTATAGACAGTGGTGTAATTTCTTATTCTTATAACAAGGAAGCTGTCAGAATATAAAATGTGTGTTGTAAGCAGAAACTCTATCTTTACACCCAGACTCTGTTTACATGTGTTGCATTGCCAGTGACGTAAGTTCCCATCAGAAGTGGAGACTAAGTATATTTATTCAAGTACTGTAGGCTATTTAAGTACAGTTTAGATGTAAGTGCACTTTACTTAAGTGCTTGCATTTACTGCTTCTTTACACACCTCAGAGGGAAACATTTCATCTTTTACTCCCTTACATTTACTTAATAACTTCAGCTACCTTGCGCATTCAGATGAATATGAACAAATGAATTATGATGCAATATTACAAAGTAGATTAAAATAAAAGATTATTGACCCACAGCTTCCCAGCAACAACTTAAGTAGTTAAATTAGCTCCACTTTTGCCAGCTTATACACTAATCTAAAACGTGTCATTCTGCATAATAAGTACTTTTTACCTTTGGTTCTATGAGTACATTTCTGTTAATACACTTGTACAGCCACCTTAGTAAAAGCTGTGAGTGCTTCCTCCGCCTCAGGCTGTCGTTATGTTCAATAAAGAAACATAATGCAACAGCTCTGCTGAGTCTCGTGTCTGCTTTCTGACGACTGATCCGCTCAGGATTGCAACATCGAGGCTCCGCCCCCCGCTGGATGACGACATCACGGGAGGAAACACCGTAACCAGACAGACCCAGAGTCAGTGTGCGCCGCAAAGTTCTGGGGACGAGCAGGGACCGAGCAGATCAGGGTCCAAGGGTCAGACTGGATCTACAGCAGAGCCACATACGGACAATATTTTAATTTACACCTCAGGCGGACGGACAGGAGGACAGAAAGGACTCGGTGTGACTCGGCTTTGTTCGCTTCAGCTCCGGATATATTTTAAAACATACTTTCATTTTCACTTTTTTTTTAAACAGCTTTTATTGTTTCTTCTTCTTCTTCTGTTGTCCACCGTCTGAGTTTCTTGTAATTCAGACTGATAAAAAGAAACTCAAACTACCAGCTGACTGACGACACGTTGCGCAACCCAGACAATAATAATAACGAGACAAAGACGTCATCACCGGACAGTCGGCTCCAGTTCTCCCAGTTGCTACAAGAGCTCCAGGTCCCAGTCGGAGTTTGAACTTTGAAAGGCAAAGCTTTTGTATGTCTTCAGCAACTTCTGCACCACAGACAGACAGACCATCTGCTTCTCTCTGACTCTACTGGGTTTCTACTGAGTCTAACTGGTTTCCTGTTGACCTGCAGCCCGAACCAGTCTGCCTGTCTGTCACGAGAGAGAGCACAAGGTAAGAAACTGAGCTGAGAGCAGAGGTGGAGGAAGCACTTAGATTATTCACATGGCAAAGGAAACAACAAATTATACAACTTCACTATGCTGTGCACTTTTTAGTCTGTAGTTTCCAAATAAATAATTTGGAAAAGGTGGAGAGAGGATACATGTCGAGGAGTAAATGGAAGCACTCAAATTAAGTGCAAGTACCTCAAGACTGTACTTAAATAGCCTACAGTACTTGAGTAAATATACTTAGTCTGCACTTCTGATGGGAACTTACATCAATTCCAATGCAACACATGTAAACAGAGTCTGGGTGTAAAGATAGAATTTCTGCTTACAACACAAATTTTATATTCTGACAGCTTCCTTGTTATAAGAATAAGAAATTACACCACTGTCTACAGTCATATAACATGAGACAGGTTGTAGTTCTTAGTTTTTGTATTTCTGTAAACTGTACTCCAGCACTTTACTTACTTTACTTTAGAGCTCAAAAGAGCAGATTCTGCTGAGCAGAGTTTATGAAACCGTAGTCTTCATCAGCACATGGAGTGAGCCCAGCTGTCATGTAGGATGGGTGTGTTGACATGTGAGCCCAGTAGCTGTTATGTGTGGCGTGCATAACTGTGTGATACGGTTGAAAGTTCTGGAAAAAGCTGGCAAGTGGAGGATGAGCTGGGTTTGTTTGGTTTAAGGGACTGTTCTTTATGTATAAGAGGAAGGGGTGTGACTTTGTCTTTGTTTTTTTGGACCCTCCCCAAAGCTGCACATATTTGTCTTTGAGCCTTTGCACATGATGTGGACTGTCGGGAATTTAAAAAACAACAACAGTAATTCTGTTTTTGCAGTTTGCTGGCTATGATACATAGTGTGATTTTTAAAGACACCTGCAGTATGAAAGGCATAAATACTTTTAAGACTGACTGCATGACAACTGAGCAAACTCCATCCACTGACTGGAAAGAGTTCCCTGTCACACACACACATCATAAATACACAAAGGGATTCGACTCAGTAACAAGAGATACTCAAATTAAAGGATTAGAAGCATGTACATAATAACGACTGTTAATAACATGTTTATGTTTAAAGCACTCAGAGAGCTGGTTGGTCCGGCCTGCAGGACAGAGAGAAGACATCTGACTGTCAATCAAAACAGATCAGAATCATAAATACTAATGACTGGGACATGTTGTAGTTTCTCTTCTATTGCATATAAACCTATGGAAATACATAACACATATAAAAGGAATATAAAGAATATGTATCATACTACAAAGTGTGTTAAATATAAATGCAAGACTAGAATAAGTAAGAATTAAATAAGAATATTAGTTGAGTAGAGTGTTGCACAGGTGAACTGTTGCACAGTTAAGTTGGCTTTACAGCGTTGAAATACAAATAATGAATAAATTATGAGGTTATATCAGCTGACAGGTGAAATAAGTCCAAGAGCCTGAGTCTATTGACTCTCAGTCTTGTGACTCAGGGTGTCTGACACACACACTGAGGGAGGGGTTGAGAGGTTTGATAGCTACAGGCAGGAATGACTTCCTGTCGCGCTCTCTGGTGCATCTCAGAGGAATGAGTCTTGTACTGAATGTTCTCCTGTGCTTGACCAGCACACCATGGAGTGGGTGGGATAGATTGTCCAAGATGACACACAACTTACACAGCATCCTCCTCTCTGACGCTGTCGCCGGAGAGTCCAGCTCCACCCCCACAATGTTACAGGCCGTGCGGATCAGTTTGTTGAGTCTAGTGACATCTGCTACCTTTAACCTGCTGCGCCAGCACACCACAGCAAACAGGATAGCACCGGCCACCACGGACTCATAAAACATCGTCAGCATTGTTGAAAGACCTCAGCCTCCTCAGAGAGTAGAAACAGCTCTGGCTCTTCCTGTAAAAGGCGTTGGCGTATTTTGCCCAGCTCAGTTTGTTCCCAGTGTACAATCACAGGTACTTGAAGTACTCCACAATATCCACGATGCCTTTACCTTCATCAGATCCACAAGTTTTTTCCCTTTGTCTTCGTCACGTTGAGCTGTAGATGGTTCGGCTCACACCAGGTGACAAAGTTTCCCAACACAGCCCAATGTTCATGTGAAGACAAGAGTCAAACTTGTCAGTAATGCTGGGTTAAAGACCTCTTTCTTAGTCAGAATAAACAGAAACAAGTAGTGTTAAGTACTTTCAAATAAAGAGCCAATGTGAAAGAGGAAGGTCCTATTGTAGAAGTAACAAAACCTCATAAAAATCCCACTGATGTAAATCTAGATAAGGATGCTGATTTCTTTTTATTCAGTTTCAGTTTTTAGCTACCTTTAGTGAACACGATTTCCCATAAGCCCGACTTCTGCGAGCTTTACGTCACATCTTGACAAAACAGACGAGTCCACGAGGTTGTGGCTACATCAGATGTGTCTGTAATAACACCAGGACAGAGAGGAGTCAACGGTGTTTATATTTTAAGAAAGCAGACAGCTGAGTTTAAGGCTGAACACAAAAGGAAAATTAGAAACGAGCATTGGTGAATAATATGGATAACTCGAGCACTTTAGGAGCTGAATTGTTGTTTACCTCGTGTAAAGCACAAAAGTTTGAACCTCAGGATCATGCTTTGTTATTTTCAGAAAGTCAGATGAAAGAAATCCTCAATGAGAGAGTTCATGAGAGTTCAGGAGAATCTGGTGGAATTTTTCCCGTCGTTATTTTTAACATTGATCTGTGATTGTGAAACAGCAGCTGACAAGATGAGACATCAAACAGCACGGAGTCACTGAGTGTGTGTGTGTGTGTCAGGGGGTGACGTTTCCGCGGTGACTCAGGGTGTTTCACCAGAGTGAAAGCAGAGTTGGCCAACAGCATATTGCCACACAGCGTCACCATGGCAACCACAGGCTCTAAAAAAACTTTATATGACAAAAACATAGGCACACACTCTCACAGTGAGTGTGTGTGTGAGTGTGTGAGTGTGTGTGTGTGTGTGTGGTAGGTGTTGACTGTATTTAAAGGCTGTTTAAACTACAAACTGTTGTGCTCTGATGCAACGATCTGAAAGCTGAAGCGTCTGTCAGCTTACAGGAAGTTGCATCATGAAGCCTATAGACACGTTAACAGTGTAACGTGTGAGCAGCAGAGACACAGAACACAGCGAGATGTGATGCGAATATAATTCTTCTTACTGTATGTGGAAATATAACTGAGGAGGGGTTTTAGTGGCTCAGCTGTGATGAGACCAGCAGAAGGCGCTACTGTGCAGAAACCAGCCAGTCTCAAACAACTCAACAGCCTGAAGTTCGTGGTAGTAAAGTTCTGGAAATAAAGCCAACTATAACCACAGATTCTTGAAATTAAAATACTTAACTGTTCACAATAATCAATCTGCACACAGGACATGTGGTTAGGATGCTTTCTATATTTGACACACAGTAAAATAATCAATTATACAAGATCTCAGCTGCAGTACACCTCAGATATACCACATAGGCAAACTGAAATCTGCAGATTCGAAGCAGCTATAACCACAATTTTTATATTAATTACTAACCTTATGATGTCACCTTTCTCCTCCAATCACAGATGAGCATGGGCATGACAGCCGCCAGATCTCAGCTGTGTCTGAAGAGGTTACTGGATGAGCCGCAGGACAATTTACCGAAATGTAAAGTAGCCCGTCTGGATCCGCACCCTCCTGCCACCGGCCTATCACACTGCCTCAGGCCCAAAAGCCCCGCCCCTGAAGCCAACCAGAGCCAGTCTCCAACCAAAGTCGGATCGTACTTCCTGTTTGAACCCTGCGAGGGGGAGAAGACTTACAGGGCTGTGCACGCACAGACAAAGCAGCAATACACCTGCCAGGTAGTCACCTATGTTACTGACACTGCAAAAATACAACTGGTACTGTAACTGTAGCAAATGTTTTATAGTTACCTTAACCCTCCCTCCTGGTTGCCATGGTTGCAGGTTCTTCCTCTGCGTGGTTATCAAGAACGCTTGGCTGCCTACTCCCGCATCGGTCACCATGACAACATCTGTGGCCTGTTGGATGTGGTGATTGGCCAGGAGAGCGTTTACGTTTTCCTGCCAGGTCACCATGGCGACATGCATGCATACGTGAGAAGCAGGAAGCGTCTAGGAGAAGACGAGGCGAGGGATCTTTTCGCTCAGATGCTGAACGCCGTGACGCACTGTCATCTCCATGGAGTCGTCCTGAGAGATCTGAAGCTGCGCAGATTTGTCTTCATTGACCAATACAGGTGAGACTGTCGAGTACTCTGAAAATACTATTATACAGACAAATGTAGGTGAACTGACAGAGAGGTACTGATGATACCAATACTGATGCTACTAATACTACCACTGATACTGCAAATAAATACTTAATAAAAGTGCTGAATACTACTGCATCCATCACCAGTACTACAGATGCTACAGCTGTCACTGCTGATGCAGCACATAGATTAAAAATGTGGTTTTCTTTCTGCAGGACTCGTCTCGCTCTGCTCGGCCTGGACGACTGCGTCCTCCTGCATGGTAACCATGAAGACGACTCTCTGACAGACAGACACGGCTGCCCCGCCTACGTCAGCCCTGAGCTGCTGACCAACGGGAACAGATCTTACTCGGGTCGCGCTGCAGACATCTGGAGTCTGGGCGTGTCTCTGTACACGATGCTGATTGGACGATACCCATTTCAGGACACACAGCCTGCTGTGCTTTTCACCAAGATACGCCGCGGGGCCTTCAGCCTGCCCGAGTGGCTGTCGCCGCAGGCCAAGTGTCTGATTGGCTGCATGCTGAGGAAGTTGCCCACAGAGAGACTGACGGCGTCAGAGCTGCTGATGCACCCGTGGCTGACCAATCCCTGCACGCCACATCACAACACACAAAAGACACACACACACAGTTCACAAAAAACACTACAGAATACACAAGAGGACGATGATCAGGTGGTGCCGACGTGGACTGAAAAACACTAATGCCATATTTCCAGTGCATGGTACAGCACGGATCAAATCTATTTGTCTTCCATCGGCAAAAGTTGTGCATAGAACCTGATCCTTGTGTTGGCAGGTGGAGATAAAACCCTGCAGACCACTGACTGGTCTGGTCACAGGCCATCCTGCGAAACCCCGCCATTTTTAATAGCCAAGATACCACCAATAACAAGCCTGTGGATATTCTCATAACATAACATAACAACCGCAGTTTCTTTAGTCCCGGATTGAAGATGATGTCACGGCAGTTTCGGCCAAGAATCCGCCTACATTGAAGAGGTACAATCCACAGTGGAAAATGAAATAGAGAAAAGGACCTTAAGTTGAGTCGAGACGAACCATGCAGTGGAAACGAGGTCCAACACAGCACGTTTGCCCTTCTATACTTGTGAGGACCCACAATATGCATCCTCTAACCCTAACTTACGAACCCCAAACTTACACCTCAACCTGACTCTTTTACCCTAAAACCAAGTCTGTACCCTCAAGCAGCCTTCAGACAAAAAGTCCTCACAAGCAATCAGAAAATCCAAAAGGTCCTCGCAAAGATAGCATGACAAGAGCACACACACACACACATACATACACACACACTACAGAGACAGTCTGATCCTGGATTACTTGACCCGACCCTCAGGTGCCTTCCTGTCGCTGCGTCTCAATTCAAGCTCCGCCAGATTACTATCAGAGTCACCAGCTCCCCCAGTGCAGTACCTGACACAAACCAGATCAAATAGTGTGTTCAGGTCCCCTCTCAACACCTGGTGACATCATCATCTCTGATTTAAGACATTGACAAAGACTGCCTAAACACGACTGGTTTCAAAATAGACTTTGACGCAGGCGGAGCCTAAAATGGCACACAGCTTCTTTCTGTCAGTGTTTACACTTACTGGTTGCTCCCTAGCATTAATAAGAGAAGGATCGGTGAGTGTTAAAGAGTCACAAGACACGTTTCTGAAAAACAGAAATTACACAACTTTAAATTCAGCTTTAGCGTGACGTCAAAACATCAAAGTGTCTCATTCTTCTCTGATGATCCCAGTTTAATAGAAGCTGAGAGCTGTCACGATTGCTTAAAATATTTTCAGGCCTCTTTTCTCATGATCTTAACTTGATTCAGTAATTTTCTTTGGAATTTTGTTTTGTTGGGTCCATACAAACGGTTATGCAGAAAAAACGATTTGCTCATATTATTAGTTATGTAATGAGTAGGTTTCTTGAGACATGACGTAATACTGGATGTTGAACATGTTCACACTGCAATAATAATTATTACATGCAAGCTGGTTTATTCTGGGACACCTCATATTGTAAAGGACTGACTGCGTGACATAAGTGGCTCTGGATCAACCATCGTCCCACAATGACAGCAGAGTTTAAGTTGTGATCATGAGAAAACTATTTCTTATGTAACAGAATAATTAAATCTGAATCATAATGAGTGAATAATGAAGTTGTAATCTTGAGATAACTGGACTAAAATTACTCCCATCACTCAAGTCTTGTGCTCCCTTTGACCGATCACGACCTGCAGCCAGCCAATAGGATGCCTTCTTCTGAATGTGTCACTCAGACCTCACTTACAGCTGGAGAATAAATAAAGATGTTTCACAAACTGTTCTGATCCCGATCTGGTTTTTGTTTGGTTTTAACTAAGGAAACATTTTATTACTTGTGCTAAAACCTGTATTTCTTTTGTTGTGATTCAAATGTTTAAGATTTGAGTAGAGTCCCTCAAAGAGTACAGACGGGAGGTGAAGAAACAACAAGAGAGCAGCAGCAGTTTGTCTCACCTTCACATTTTATTATTAAATCACATCAGACAGCAGAATAAATCCTGTGACTGTCCGTCACTTCAGACCCCTGAATTTTCAATGATAGTTCATTTCTCTCCAACATCCACTTCATCACAGAACGGTTCTGTCCTTGTCTCAGTCTAAAAAAGTCCAATTAACAGTCAGTAAACTGTCTCTTGTGTCGGCTCATTGGTCGCTGTGGCAGCAGCCAATCAGGAGCCGTTATCAGTGTCCATGTCATCAGTGTCGTCGCCCTCTGAGCGGCAGATCTCCTCCAGCGCCAGCTCTGAGAGACAGAAAACAGGAAGCAGGAAAAAGATGGGTCTGTTAACTTCTGAGTTCTGAGTGGCCAAAAGTATGTGGACACCTGAACATTCACAGTAAGATGTGAAATTGAAACTAAGGATGCTATATAAGGTTGTCAATGATACGACATGTACAAATCCTAATGTAATAAAAACATGTCATACCATAATATTAATATTTTGACATTGATGTAGTTAAACTGTAATAACAGACAGCAGCAACACACATGGCTGAAAGAGAAAACATCCATACTGACCTGATTAAGTGGATCAGGGATCGGTCATGACATGACTGATACACATTGAAGTTCGATGAAACTGTTAGAGAACTATTTGATTCTGCATATTTACATCTTTCCTGTAAAAACACAAAGCTAGGGACGGTCTTGTCATGGATATTGATTGGCATTTACTGTAACCAACAGAGCTGAATGTGTTACACATCCCTGCCAGATTTCAGATTGACAGCGGCTACTAACTCGACATGAAGAACAGCGGGCTGAGGACAGCCTGCTCTCTGTGGTCGAGAACATCTTGCCGCCACTAATGCTTACAGCTGCGGATTTTACCAACAAACTGCACAGGCATGAAATCGAGGAAAAAGATGACCACGACAAAGTCATGTTGGAGTGAAGCCATGATACATGTTTGAGCTGAGATCTGAAGCCAGCAGTGCTGCTGGTGAAAAAGAGACGCAGGCTCACCCCTACGATGGAGCTGACGCATTCCACTTTCAGGCCTGTGTCTATATTATTACATTTCACTGGGCACAACATTAGTATACACCTCCCAGTCCAGGATGAGTCATCAACATTTTTTTTAATCTTTTTTCCAGGAAAGGAAAAACTCTAAATTACTTTGTTTGTCGTTGGGCCAGATACTGGCATATATGTGACAATCAGCACAAGACATATGAGATTAAAAACCCTTAAACATCTATTTGGATTTCTTTAAATACAGTTTCATTTGTTGCAAGTTGAGGAAAGTGTAGTCAAATGTCTCAGCAGTCACATTCAGTGTAGGTTGTGTGAGGAAAGGCTTCCAAAAAAACCAGGGTGAAGTTACTTTTGATAATCACCAGCCGCACATGTTTTATCAAATACAATCTGCATGTAACTGAAGTTAATATTGGTAGAGTGTAGAGCAACAGCTGCCTCTCTGAGCCTGAAAATCCATCCGTATGAGCTGCTGTAAACAAACGCACCATATTGGCCCAAATATGAGACACTACTTATTTCTAGAAATTGCCTGTAAATATGGGGACCGTATTTTATTTGTTTGAAAATTTTTACAATAGCAGATATTCTTTTTAAAATAGAGAGCATACCAGTGTAAGCTGCCACAGAGAGCGCTGCACTGCGGGTCGTTTGTAGCCTTAGTGTTGCTAGGCTTGTACGTTTTCAAGTCTATTGATAGTGTGTGTGTTAGACATAGTCAGTAGTACTTAAGTGTTTAGTTATCCCAGTTAACTTACAGGTGTTTCTGTTAGCTTGAGTAATGTTTTCCCAGTTAACTTACAGGTGTTTCTGTTAGCTTGAGTAATGTTTTAGGAGGAAGTAAAGTGAAAATGAGTGAAAAGCATGTCCTAATGCCTGAAAGTTGTGTGTGTGTGTGTGTGTGTGTGTGTGTGTGTGTGTGTGTGTCTGTGTACCCTCGCTCTCGCTCAGCCTGGGGATCTTCCTCAGCGTGTCTCGCACAGCAGGGATCACCTGGTCATACATGTGCAGCAGCGGCCTGCAGCTCTCTGAGAAGCTGCCGTGATGCAGCAGCAGCCAGTGAAGCAGCAGCAGACACTCCCTGAGCAGAGACGCTGCTGGGCCGCACCACCATGGCAACGAGGGGGTGGGGCATTTCTGCGGGGGCGGGGCCATGCCTGAGGGGAAAACAAGAAAAACAAACTGAGTTGCAAATGATAATTGTGTAGAGGCAGATTGTTAGGTGTCATGAGATGCGACTGACCTGCTGAGTCTGTTGGATCCTGAGAACCACGAAGATCCAACCACTGACGATGGAAAACAATCACCACTGTCTGAACCAACTGAGAGAGCAAGACAGACACTTGTAGTAAACTCCAACACAATCTTAGTGTCATTATGTAAAAGAGGGTCAGAGAGTTTTACCTCAGTGTAACATTGACAGCTTCTGCGCTGGCTGGCGGTCCAGCTCTCTGCCCTCTGAGTCATCAGTCTGCTCAGCAAACGAACCACCTGAGACACAAAAACAGCCAAAATAGAAGCACTGTAAATAAAAGCTAAGCTCAAATATTAGCTGCAACTGAAACGAACAAATGAAGGGCAAGCCTTTATAAAAACACTGAGGAGTGAAATTACCTGTATTCTTCTTCTTCAAATAATAAATTCAGTATAGTGTACATTTCCACATTAATTCCACCAACACAGTCATGTTGAACTCACCACTCTGATGCCTTCAAATTTCCTGTCTTTAATACTAATACTGCTTTCATTAATGAATTAATCTCGGTCAGTTCTATGTCATTTGTTTTTTTTTCTTTTTTGTTTTGTTTTTAAGATATTTTTTGGGGTATTCTGCCTTTAATCAATAGGATAGTCAAGCGTCAAAGGGGGAGAGAGAGAGGGAGTGACATGCAGCAAAGGGCCACAGGCTGGAGTTAAACCCGGGCCACTGCGGGAACAGCATCGTATATGGGGCGCCTGCTCTACCACTAAGCCACCAACGCCCTGTCATTTGTTTTAATTGTTGTGAAACTTGAAGGTGTAATTTATCAAGATACACGTAGACATGAAGGAAGATTTGAGTTTTTATCAGTAATTAAAACAAGAGGAGATTGCAAAACAGGGAGGATTCTTTCTAAAATATTTTTAAATATAAAAACACAGGAAGTTGGACAGAAAGGCCTGTTTCTGATATAAAAACATTGATTAATGCAGCTTTAATTCCACACTGACTGGTTGATGTCCGGCTTCAGTGCCTTGAGGACTTCAGTATGATGATAAAATATCACAGGTGTGAGCTGTTAACCAACCTGTCTTGTTCTCTTTCGCTCTGTCGTAACATGACATCACATAAAATAACAGCATCTTTTTTTGTAACATTCCAAACCTGACAATCTGACTTTGTGTACCACATAACACAGAGAAGGCATGTGGAGGTGAGAAAGAAGTCAGCATCTGAACATCTCTTTTTGTCATTCTTTACTCAACGACTTCATGGTAACAACAGATTGCAACACCAAGAAAGTGTTTGAAGACCAACTGTCTCAAAGTGTGTAGCATTATTCCCATTTTAACAACCCGTGGTGTAAAACTACAAAGACACACACACACACACACACACACACACACACACACACACACACACAAAACAGCTGTTGGAGAGACATCAGGGCAGCAGTGGGATGCAGCCTGGAGGACAGTATGAGGTAGGAACACTTAAGATGTGGTCGGACCGCTTAAAACATTTTGTTTGAAACATAAGAAAATTCTATCCATGCTGTTATTCATTTACATCTCATGTAGGATGTTAGCCTGACATCGCCAGACCAGATGGCAAATGCAAGTTAGTCCAAAACGTGGTGTGTGTATGTGTTACCTGCAGGTCCAGGAGAATCCAGTCTCTGTGTGCTGCTTGGTTGTCTGGTCTGGTTCTGATGAACTGGAACAACTTCAGGAAAACACACGGGTCTAAACAAAACAACAAACAATTAGTGAAGCTTTTCTTTTTTAAAAAAAAAAATCAAAATCATGTGGAGCAGAAACTTAAAACAACTGAGTGAATATCTAAAGCAAAATCTAGATAAAAAAAATCATCAAAGAGCAGTTACTTAATGTATAAATGACATTAAATTACAGAGGAGTTGGAGTCACTGCAGTAACTGTGCTGTATCAGTGGGCAGAGACTCACCGTGCTGAGAGCACAGCTGCTGAGCCAGTGTCTGGTGGTCGGACATGGACGTGAGGACAGACACACTCCCAGAAACCATCTGCAACCTGCAGTCTGCTGACAAACACACACACAGCACCTGCAACACACACTGCAACCTGACAGGGAGAGACAGAGAAACTGTCAGTGAAACTAAAACAATACTAGTCAACACTGAAATAATAAATTAATCACATTAGTTATTAGTTATAACACGCAGGAGTTCCTTCTTTTGGTTACTGGACTGTTGTTCCGACTAATGATTTAATATTTCATCATATTTTTACTCTGTGTGTCAGTGCCTGTAAATCACTGCACGTAGTTTACAGTCATGTTTTACGTAACCGCTGACAGTCAGTGGAAAGTCGTAAACCTGCATCACTCCCAGCTCAGCCACTCCTCTACCTCCAGTACTATTCCTCCCAGGTGAGAGTTGCATCATATGTGTTTGATCTTGTAAACTGTTCTATGTAATTGGAGGATTGTTAAAAAGAATTTGAAATAAAGGGCGTGTGAGTGGGTGAAGTTTCATGACAAATTCACTGCTGCCTGCACCTGGAAAACAAACTCTAACAAACAATGGTAGTATTGCAAAATTGACAAATATCTTGCAACCTATATTTGAACATTAAATATAGTGTTAAATACATTTTGAAAAATACATTTCAAGGTCAAGGTTTCAAGGTTTTTAAGTACTCAAACAAAAGTTGAATTCATGTTCATGCATTTATTTTCAAGGTGCTTATTTTATTTGCAAAAGTCTGTTGTCACATATGATCAGATTATTAACTATTGATTATTATGCTTCCATCATATAATCATACAGAAGAACAATACGACCGACTTTGACCCTTGACCTCCCGACTGCTGGTTGTTCTTAATGGTTGCCTGCAGTCTGTGTACCTGTCTGTGTGAGTGTGTGGCGTCCTCTCAATGAGGACACACAGGGTCTTCATGGCATTGAGGACAAGCTCCTCATTCTGTGAGCCACTGCCTCGCCCTGCTTCACACAGCCTTAACACTGACTGCAGCAAGGCATTCTGGGAGCTCAGACCCACACCTGCAACAGGACGCTCAGTCTAAGACCAGAGGGAGAGACGGAGAGAGGAGGATTTCAGTGAAATGTTTTTCCTCTAGGGGAAATTAAACAAACAAAATGTAGGTTCATATCATAAAGTTGGTATTTTGATATAAGCCTTCTTGACTGTGATGAAGGTGAGGAGGGACAGGTGATAACGTTGACAGTGGGAACGTGTTTTTTTTGTCTGTACCTTTTTGTCTGTAGCTCTGCTCTGACTCTCCTTTGACAGCACAGCCTCCACCGCCTGAGAGCATCACAAAACATCACAACTTATTTGGCCAATAACCAATACAGATAGATGGAACAATCTTTTTCTAATTTCATAACTTTTCCAGGAATTTCACGAGTGTGAGTTTAACATTTGGACCGGAAAAGAGCTTTTGTCACATCACAACTACCAGTAGTTATCATGTGTGAGTTGTCACTGTTGTGTCATCACCTCGTCACTGTGGGCCAGCACCAGGTAGAGGAGCCTCAGAGCAGCCAAGCCAGTGTCCTCCACGCTGAAACCAGTCAAACCAGCCTCCTCCAGTCTTCCCTGTGCAGCAGCAGGAGCAGCGCGGCCCGCTGGAAGGGAGCTGGCAGCGGTAGAGTTTGATCCACCACTGCCAGCAGAGTGTGAGGAATGGAGCAAATCCAGAGCCTGACAGAGCCGAGACAGGTGAAGGTCCAACAGAGGGAGGAGGAGGACGGCTCCAGGACACAACCTCCAAAGACACACACAAAAAAAGATTTAGATGTTTTTAAAAATGTCGCGCTAAGATAAATGATGGTTGTCCAAATCACACATTACATCTGTATCAGTGATAAAGGGGTGGTGTGGTCAATTATTTCAATATTTATTGCCTACTTTTTCAGTTGTGAGCTAATTTGCTGTCTCTGTCAAGTAGTTGTCCATTAGTCACTCAATCTACAGCAGGAAACAGTATTTCAAAAGATCTTAATACAGTGAATATCAGTGATATTCACTGTATTAAGAAATAAAGTGTTTTTTTATAAACTTGACACATCTGCAAGTCACTTGTGGACAATTCAGAATGGACTTGTGATGCACTTTTAGACTGTGACCCACCACTGTGCCAGAGTATACACATTATTTGCTATCAGCTAGCTATCTGGGACCAGGCTATTTCCTGGGGACAAATAAATTCAGTCAGAAAGTTAAGTCGCTGACGCTTGAAATGTTTGAGTTTGCTACAATGTTATGCCCCTCTTTCTTTATCTGTTTTTGAAAGTACTGTGGGGAGCGATGGAGAACGAAAACATACCCAGCATGCTGTTCAATAGTGTAACAGTTAATATGGGCCCCCTCTCAATACATTACACAGTGTGTACATAACACACTACTAACACATATGTCCCTCAGATCTCAACACTGCATTTCATCGGGTTTTCAGAACTCACCTGCCAAGTGTAAAGTTGATAGGATGAACAGGTGTCAAGAAAATCAAGGACAGACAGACAGAAACTCCTATTTTAGTTTGATAAAACTATTGTTAATGGATGTGTTTCCTTCTTTTTCTTAAATGGTGAAGTTTTTAAAAATGTACACTATAAAAATGCAAATTAACTTTAATTTGATTTAATTGACTTTAATGTAATCAACATTAACATGTCCTTGTGATAGTGTTTTGCTATGTGGCCATTTCAGTGTTGCTGATACATCTTTTGGCCACCAGAGGGCTCTATTGTCTAAAGAACTGTAGTGTTTTGTTGCTCAGGATTCTTCAGAAGTTATCAGTCAGTCAGGTTTCAGCATAGCAGCTGAAGTATCTCAGTCAGTCTACCTTTTGTTTCTGCTGCTGGCTGCAGCTGCTGGTCGGCTCTGACTCAGCATGTTGAGTCCGGTTATAGCCAGACTCTGGACCGAACTCAGACCTGTTCTGGGAGCTCCGCCTCCACTGCCTCGGACGCTGGCTGCAGCATCACAGTCCAACAGAAAATTTGTAGACAGCTCGCTGAAATCACAACATTACAACAAAAAAAACCCCACATCAGTTAGTCTTTATAACAGTTCAGCTCCTTTATGTTTCCTCTGCAATGTGACCTACTGATGGTCCTACAATCATGACTCCTACTACTGCTGATCCAACTACTGAAGTCAAAATAGTGTGATGAAGGTTGAAAATGAAATCTCAGATGAGATCTAATTAAAAGTAAAATAAAAATTTTCCTGCGATTTGTGTTTTGGTGAATTTGCTGACGAGGTGAGTTGGTTGCATTTAGTGACTTCAAAGCAACACTGAAGATACAGTAGATGTTTAAGTGATCATAACATAATAACATGTATGTTTTTTGCAAGTGAGTGAGGTGGACGTAAATGCAAGATTTCCAAAGGACATCTGGTGCGTTGGCTTTAGAAACAAACTCGATGATGCTGATCTAATCACACAAAATGATGTGTTTATTCCTTGACTTTATTAAACCAGGGTGACTTTTAATGAGCATGAATTGCTTCACTGACGTTGCTGGGGGAGGTTACATACTTTGCACTCCTTGATCAAACTTTATTCTGGCACACCAGACACTGAACCAAAATCTGTTTCTCTCTCAAGTCACTGCTGCAAACTCCTTCCCTCTGACTACTACAGTGCTGTGTTGTTATACATACTACACTCCCTTAGTGACCACGTTGCCATGGCTACAGATGAGCGCATTTACCTGGATGCCAGGTGGATATCAGTCAGACTCATGGACAGCAAGTGAGACAGGCCAAGGCTGCTGGGAGACAAAGGCTGCTGCAGCAACAACCCGAGCAGGACTCCACCTGGAGAACACCACAGAACACACACAGACGTCTTCAATAATTAATAAACGAATGGTCAAAATGTGTCCAGCAGATGGCATTACCTGACTTCCAGTCTCTTATATGGACCAAGATCCTACATTGCCCATAATGCAACTGGATAGTGTCTTTGATTAGACCCTCCTTGTCTGCTAAATGCCCTCATCTTTCAAACTTCAAGGTTGTGTTTCATTTGCCTTGGCACTTCCCCTCAGGGAAATCCCTGCTGCCATCATAAGGGTCGTTCCATTTGACTGAAAACCTGAAGTGAACTTGGTGAGATTGACACTCGGAGGACTGAGGGAGGAAGTCAACAACTATGGTCACTCACACAGCTGCAACTTTTCTCTCTTTGGTCTGACCTGAGCGTAAGTAAATGAGAGGAAGGGGAGCTACCAAAGAGATTTTATTCAAACTGTGTTGCAGGTCGTTTAGTATGAAGCAGCACTGCGGATTGACTGACCTCGGTGCCTTAGGTGCGCAGGTCTGACAGACAGGAAAGGGTCTGGGCGAGACGTGTCCTGTTTGTCGCCAGATCTGCTGCTGGACGCCCCCCTGTCTGCTGGAACACACCAATACAAGCAAATGTCAAAATCTGCTTCTCCTCAACACATCTGTTTCACTATTATCACCTTTATCATGTGACCCACTGTCTCTCCGTGTCTTCACTGGTGTTGTTCTGGACGGGCCAGGAGCTCCAAATGACTCCTTGGTGATGAACCCATTTCCTGTTGGAGAGGAGGAGCTGCTACCGGTCCCATGATGCAGCTGGGCCAGAGAGCTCAGCACTTTAGGACTGAGAGGAGAGAGAGAGAAAAAACAGATGATAATCAATCACTCCGATTCAGTTTAAAACCAAAACTGGTGAGTCGTACAGCTGCAGCTGCTCCTCTACAGTGTGACCTTTGACCTCCTGATGAAATATTTCCTTTAGGTCTCGTTTCACTTATCTCAACTCCATACACTCTTCTAGTTCAACAGGTCCCCTTTAAATGTCTTGATTTGTCCAACAACAGTCCAAAAAGACATCCAGTTTACATTGATATAAAACATAGAGCATTTAAATCTATCGTCTGCTGTTGATGATAACTGACCTGTGTCTTGGCAGTGGAGAGGCCGTCTTGTTTTTGTCTGAGCTGTGCAGTTTGGTCTTGATCTCATTGATCTCTGCTTCTTTAAACTGCAGCTCAGATTGTAAAGACTGAACCTAAACAAGGACAACATGTCATTATGTTATTCTGAGGATTATATGAACTGTATTACATATGTGTGTGTAATTCTCAGCTCCTCACCTTCCTGTTGAGCTCCTTCTCCCTATCGCTCTGCTCTTTCTGTCTCTGGATCTCCAGCTGGATCTGGTTCTGCCTCTGGGTCTCCTTCTCCTGCTGAGCTCCCTTCAGAGAGTCCCTCAGGACCCGGATCTCGCCGTTCTTCAACACAATCTCCTCCTCCACCTCCTTCAGCTAATAACACAAACATTCAGCAAGAAGTAGTTATACAGAGTCCGTTCTCAGCAGAATCAAATCACTCGTTATACTTGACATTTAACCACACTGATGGCAAATATCCACTGCTTTGGATGACCTCACACTGCTCCTTGTTATCTTTATATAATCCTACTACATCTGGGTTTCAAACCTCAATACCTTCTTGGTCCAGACTGAAATGTGTCTGTAACACCAACAAACAGTGACAACAAATGCCTGGTCAGATTCGGAAGTTTTCATATCAATATGCAAATTTTAATTTGTTGTAATGACTAAAAAGTGACTTTTACCAACTACAGAGACTGGACTTTAGGTTTTCAGATGAAAGGCGAAGTTATTTATGTACTTAAAAACGCCTGGACAAGCAGTGACATGAAAGTGGGACAGTCATTACGTAGTTTAAATACACTGTACTTAATCAGAAATTCTCACAGAAATATCAGATGTCAGGATAAACTTTGGGAAAATGTACAAATGAAGTACAAGATGTGTAATATTTCCATTTGATGCAATGGTGATAAAAACAAAGAGTTTAGGGTTTTGATATTTCACACAGTGTAAACATCCTACAGCTTCAGTAAAGTCAGAGGGCCCTATCTTACACCCAGCATGAAGCAGCGCACAGCTCAGTGCGACTGTCATTGCCACTTTCAGACTGATGCAGGTGTCATTTTCACAGCCGGCACCCACGTTGTGTAAGAAAGAAATGTACTTGCACCCATCTGTGCGCCCATGGAGATGTAAGTCTCAAAATGATGTGTGGTCAGGCATATTATTGGCGAACAGCTATTTTGAGGCAGCAGAATGCGATTCCGTCATTGACTTCAGGCCAAGTTTTTGTTGGTCAATGGTAGTATTTTACTGCTATTTAAAGAGTGCATTATTCAGATAGTACGATGCGCCTACAAAGGGAAGTTCACAACACGCGTACACTCTGCCTGTTACACACAGAGACACACAGATGGGTTGCGGGAGGGTGAAATAATACACTATTAATGAGGAGGATATTAATTACATTCTCTAAAGTGTGAACATAGCAGAGAGCTGAGCAGAGCTGCTTTCCAACTCCCCATTAAGAGACACGCTGTGCGAATGTACACACGAGGAGCAGCGTTACTTCATTGATTATTTCAGAGGCTAAATGTTGAGTCCTTTTTCTTCTGTCAGGATTATAACTACAGCTTTTAGTTTTGCTGCTTAAACAATATTTGCTGCAGTAACATTACTCCTCTTACTGTATCACTGTCAGCAGAGAACTGCTCACTTTTCCAGTTTGCCAAATGTGCCATGTAAATTGCAGTGTGCCATAGGCAGACATGCCTGGCTTTTAAAGGGAATGGAAGATCACACTTTGATTGGTTGAATTGATTTGCCTTACTTTTCACCCAGATTATGTGCCCTTTAACTAGCAAAAGAGGAGTTGGACAAGCAGTGTCCTAAATGTGCTTGAGCCATGTACCATGTCCTATGGATCATTAAAATAAGGCCCTATGAGTTAGAACTACTTGATACAGAACATGCTGTGTATGATACAGTCAGACAGTTTGGAATAATTTAAACAACCTTAAATCCACTTAAGAGACAACAAAAGGGAAAATGTACAAAGAGGATAACAGTTAGATTTACAGCAGTGTTTACCCAGAGTTATTCAAAAGGCTGTTTTTCATTTGTAGGCCTTTGGCGGACGTTACATCGCCCTACAGTAGTTTTTTAATGAGGTAATCATGTAACAAGTTATTATTATTGGTATTTTAGATTTTTATATTTGCACTCTTCCGCGCATGTATTGCAACTGCTGTGCAGCAAATATCCTCGAGATACTCAGATGATATCACATGATAATAGCAGTTTTAGTTTATCTTATGAGCCCTGCTCAACAAAAATACAGAAACTTGAAAATGACACTTAATTCATGTTATAATCTCACATGCCAATGGAATATCATAAGCACTGTTATGTCTCCCTGCTCTGATTATATAGTTTTGTTCACTGTACTGATTCTTCAGTATGCTTTACAACAGCTGCTTCCTGCTGATTGGATGCACATGGGTTATCTTTTTTTAGGTAGTGAGAAAGCAGTGAGCCTCACCTTCCTCTTTAGCTCTGCATGCTGAGCCTCCAGCAGACAGTAAGAGTCATCTCTGTCCAACCCAAGCTGCTGCTGCTGCTGCTGCCTGTTACCTGAACACACAAAACAACAAAATTTTAAAAGCATGTTAAGCAATGCTTGTTAAAGGATAATACAGTCGTTCTGCAGGTTTAAAAAGTAGAGGTATATCAATACATCTTAGTACAGTATACAAAATACACTGTATAAAATATTCACAAGTCTCCCATCTGACAGTATGTGTGTTTACTGTAAGAACACACAGCAGCTGATTAGACCAACCAATTTACAAACGTACCAGATTATCACTCAGTTTTCACCTGGTTTTCATTCAAAGCCTAAGATTTTCATCTTCAAACTGACTGTGATGGTCTATGTTACAGTCGGTCTTTAATATGTAGGTAGATGTGAAGGAAATTTAATGAAATCAGTGACTGCCTAGAAGGAAGAAAATCAATCTTTAACTGCTGAATAATTTTGGAGCAGGAATTTAAAACACAGATGACAATGCTGGTAGTCTGTGGGATGAAATATGTAATTCAGCAAAGGTTTGATCTTTACATATGACCGTATTTTGATGATCTGCTCTGAGCTCACCGAGAGGCTCTCTGCTTGGTATCCCAGGATTTCCCCTGCTGCTGCTGCTTAGCCCAAACATGTTCTCTCTGCTGTGGTTGGATGTGGCTCTGCTGACAGATTTACTGTGCCCTGCATTCGACGGCCAGGCAGACCCACGGGCCAGCTCAGTGGGTTTGGTTCCTGGTTTAGACCCAAGCCCAGGTGTGGTGACACCAGTGTTGGCCTGCGAGGCAATGATATCAATCTCATCCAAGTCGTCCTGAGTGAAGTCCTCATCATCTCCAAACGGGTCATCAAAGGCCACTGTCGTCACTGCTTCCTGGTTCAGGCCTCGAAGGCGCTTGGTGGGGGGATAGTTCATGCTGTGGGGGAGAAAGAGAAAAAGACAAGCAGGTTAATGAGCTACAAACAGCCACTGGTTTACGATATTGTTGGTTTTAGCATCAGGGCCTGTATTTATCCATCTTGTCAGAGTGGGATATAACTCTAGCTGGCCAAAAATGAGTGATGCAACTTCATATGAGGTGAAGCTCCTAAACTGATAACTACAACCAAAGCTGCATCACATGGTGGTTTGCATATCTGAGACCTTTGATAAAGATGGGCCTTAGTTCAATATCCATAAAGCCTCTCAGGAGTAAAATTTGTTTTAATTATGTCAAATTTCTAAGAACAACTAATAACCATTTTGCATTCATTCATTCATATTCCTAAATGTTAAGCCTCGCCCTCTGGACAAAGGAATACTTTGCGCATCTATTTCCAAACAGGTGCGTAAGAGAGGGACAAGCAGAACACAACTTGTAGAAAAAACTCCCGACACTGTTTAACTGCAAAACCTCAGGCATAACTATCATCAGGTTTTGCCTGATGAAGGACTCGTCATCAAAACATTGCAGCATTAAAATCATTATTTTTTACAAGTTAGACAGTCTGCTGGAGTTATTTCCACAAGAATTGCCCTCCCACATTATTTCAGAGGGCTACAGAGGTCTCTTAAATCAGTAAGGAATGACGAGCAGGTGGCAGCATTACAGCACAGTCAATTCATAACATAATGGATTTAATAATTTAATAATTACTATGAATAAGAACACAGAAATGACAAATTAAGCTGCTTCTAAATATATGATCTTGTCAGTAAAAGCTTGTAAAGAAATGTTTCATTTTTAGGTCAAAAATGAAACATCAATTTGATTCACAAACAGGTCATAGCACCTACAGTGGTGGTTATCACTTCATATGATTATTGTTTTTTTAATATTTCTTTAACACAGTTATGAGAGCTACTTTAAACAAAGCTAATCAGTCTCACCTTTGCCCACAACTGTTTGAATCACAAATCAAATTCACAGATATATATTCCATTCATCAGACTGTTTTTGCTATGTTTTAAACATACTGGGTTATCCAACATCAACAGCAAGTTTAAAGCCTCTGCATGTTGAAATTAACTGAAATCTGAGGCTGTCTGGGAAGAAAGGACCTCAGCCTTAACATTAAGAGATGAGTTAAGAAAATGCTCAGCAAGAATGAAAACACAGGTTTGTAGTTTAGCTCAGCTCAGACCAAAGTTACAGCCAGTCTGTCGCTAACATAAACTTCTTAAAAAGCCTGTTGCTAGGTCATTAAGTGTTATTAAGTGTGTAGTTCCTTTGGGTTCGCTACCTGTGTTACCTTGTGTCCCGGTGCTGCTGCTGTCGCTCCTGTTAGCTGTTAGCCACAACGACACCGCTGCATAACTAACGTTAGCTGTGATTCCAATGGGAAGTTAACCTTCTGCTAAGCTAACAGGGCTCACTCCGTCAAAACAGTATGTAACTGTCTGTTTAAACTTCAGGAAAAAGACATAACATATATCTGATAATGGCGTCTCTTCAGACTTCAAACTCAGCTCTAAATCAAACGGTTAAATGTGTTTTACGGTGGCCAGCAGCTGGATAACACGAAGATATAATTATCATGAAAAGTGTGTTAGCTTGTTCCGCCCGCTCCGGCGCCGCTGTCAATCTGACCAATCAAAGCGCTGCTCCGGCAAATCTGACCAATCAAAGCACTTCACCGGCAAATCTGACCAATCACAGGCGACCATGCACTACACTGGCTGTCGTACGGGTCCTTCGTAGGGACAAACTGAAATCAACATACAATAAGGAGAGAAAAAGCGTCTTTAAAGGAATAGTTCGAAGTTTGAGAAACATTTCAGATAGATGAGGATATCTTCCTATCGTGTCATAGTAATTAATTTTACCTTTTATATCTTAATTTTCTCTTTACTTTTTAATTTAATTGTAAATCTGTATCCTTTGTTATGTTTTATATTTTCTTGCTCTGTAAAGCACTTTGAATTCATTTAATTAATTTTTTAAAAATTTTATATAGGTACTTATAATTGCCCTGGTGTATGAAATGTGCTATACAAATAAAGCTGCTTTGTCTTGTACAGTAAATAAGAGGTTACAACTAGCTTCTGGTTAGTTTAGCTCAGCACAAAGACGACAGACGGGGAGAAAGACCTTCAGGACTTTTAGGAATTAATTTTATAAATTTTAGGAATTCAGTTTTTTTTAAAATCAGTTTTTCAGATATGAGGAATTTGCCTTTGTGTTTCCGTGCACAGCAATAAATATAGTAAAAATATAAAAATAAAAAAAAAAAGACAAAAAGAAAATACTGCAACAGTCAAGAAACATACATAACATTTTAAAAAAAAAAGACAATAAACATATGGAAAGAAAAATCAGAAAATATATGACTTAAAATGAAAGCTGTGTAGTTTTGTGCAGGAATGTGCAAAAATATTGACCAAGGAATGTGCAAACATTAACATTATGAAGTAAAGAGAGCTAACAAACCCCACTTGGCAGCATCTCTAAAGTCCAGTAAATATTATTCTACATGTTGTTTGTTTATTCTGTGCCAAAAACATACAAACAAATGCATAAACAACAAAGTGTGAAATTACATGTTGTGGTTATGTTTGGGACTATCTCTTGGCCATGTTTAGTACCTTCTCGGGGTCTCTGCTGGTTGCCTTGTAGCCTCGCACCGATGACATTGATATTGACATCTGATATTAACCATTTGTATTTGCACTCCATAGCAACATGGTCACATTTTATATAGCCGCATACAGTCTTTGGATTTTGTCAAGTGTGGGGGGCATGTCCCTCTGTCCCCCGTGAAAATTACAATGCGTATATTTAAAACAAAGAAAACTGATTAATTGCCTCCCTGTAACAACCACCATGGTAGTAACCTGACATTAGTGGTCACTGTTTTTATCCACGTTATTTCGAAGGCTGATGTTAGTATGAATCCCTGTATGTACACGCGCCACATATAGAAGCTTCTTGTGGCTTCTCAGCAACAGCAAGTGTGCTTTCCTTTTTTAGACACAGACAGGTCTGTGTGTCGCAGCTGAGGCTCTACAGTGTGTGTGTGTGTGTGTGTGTGTGTGTGTGTGTGTGTGTGTGTGTGTGTGTTTAACACTGACACATGCACCCTCTCTTTCTCTCGTTCTCTCTCCGCCTCCGTACTTCAGTACAGAAATGGCAGAGCTCAGCGACAGGCATCCAGATGCACCCATCAGCATCAGCAGCAGCTCTCTCTCTCTCACACACACACACACACACACACGATCATCACGAACATCACGAACATCTGCAGCACCATGGCGTCACCGGTGTCACCAGTGTTCTGCGCTCTGGCAGGTCTGCTCTGCACAAATTCAGCTGTTTACGGCTTAAAAAGATCTTTCATTGAATGAGCAAAGCGGCACACACAAATACACACATTTGGTGGGCAAGTTGGTTGCCATAACAACGAAACAGTCAAAGCAGGGTCACTGAGTGAATCAGATGAAATGAAACCTACATACATGTGTATGTGTGTCTTACTGCAGAGCAGAGGAGCGGCTGTAACTCTCACATGTGTCTGATTCTGTCCGATGTGGGTTTGAGACATCTCTGACTGTCCTCTCCTGCAGTGTCCTCTCAGGAGGGCCTGCAGTGGGACTCAGGCTGCTGTCCAATCTAAGTGAGAGCTGTGTTCACACATGAAGATGGACAGGATGTCCCTTGTGATGTGACACTCATAGACAGGTATAAACCTTTCTCAATAGGGAGTCAACAAGTTCAAACCCAGCAAACCTGACTCGAGTTCAAACACCTGAGGAATGGAGAACTTCCAACACTCAGTAACCATTTGCTAAGTCCCGCCCCTTGTTGTTACTGATGCTACACCTGTAACAGAGAGAGAAAGAGAGAGGTGAGTTAGAGAGGTAATAATAAGGGGAAACAAAGATTATTTTCGGTTGTCACACAGGCTGAGCGCCGGTCAGGTTATTACTGTAGTAAACCTCTTTTACCCCCCGTCACACTGCAAAGGACAGACTGATCAGGCTCCTCTTCTGTGGAACCATCTTCCTGTTTTGGTCTGGGAGGCAGACACCGTCTCCATCTCCACATTTAAGACTAGACTTAAGACTTTCCTTTTTGATGAAGCTTATAATTAGGGCTGGCTCAGGATCGTGGATCGTAGTTGTGCTGCTGCTGTGCTCCTGCCTGATGCCTCCTACTACTGCTGTTATTATTGTCATACTTCTCCTTTTATTATACACATGACTATTATTGTCACATAAATATACTGTCATATACTAATATTTACTTATAACATATATGCTACCAAAATACAGTTATTATCATTATTATATTATTACTAATTTGAGTGTTATCATAGCTAATATCATCACTGTCTGTGCTGCATCTCTCTCTGTCTCTCTTTATGCATCATTTTGTCATATGGAACAGTGTAAATTTATTATGTTGATCTGATCTGCACGACATCTATTGCACGTCTGTCTGTCTGTCCTGGAAGAGGGATCCCTCCTCAGTTGCTCTTCCTGAGGTTTCTACCATTTTTTCCCTGTTAAAGGTTTTTTGGGGGAGTTTTTCCTTATCTGCTGCGAGGGTCCAAAGGACAGAGGGATGTCGTATGCTGTAAAGCCCTGTGAGGCAAATTGTGATTTGTGATATTGGCCTTTATAAACAAATTGAATTGAACTGACTTGACTTGAAAATAATCAATCAATCAATCAATCAATCAATCAATTTTATTTATAAAGCCCAAGATCACAAATCACAATTTGCCTCACAGGGCTTTACAGCATACAACATCCCTCTGTCCTTTGGACCCTCACAGCAGATAAGGAAAAGCTCCCCAAAAAAACCCTTTAACGTGGAAAAAAAAAAACGGTAGAAACCTCAGGAAGAGCAACTGAGGAGGGATCCCTCTTCCAGGACGGACAGACGTGCAATAGATGTCGTACAGAACAGATCAGCATAATAGTTCAAAACTGTCTCATTAACTGTGTTTTATGGTTTGTTAAACTGATTTTCTTTTCTTTGTGCATTAGGGATGAAGCTTAAGATAATATATTTATTGAGAAGGCCAATCAAGAGGCAAACTTGCAAATGATGACTCGCCCTATTCTCCCTATGATTGACTGGTACTCGTCGCCTTCATTGGTTGGATTGGTTAGGGTTAGGCAAGAGGATTGGGATCGGTTGGGGTTAGGATAAAAATGTCAGGGTAAGACAATCAGAGGCAGAGTAAGGCGTGCCATTCCTCTGCCATCCTCGGATTCGCAAATTCGCGAGCTTAACTTCATGCTACTGCAACCTTTATGTTAATGTCATGGTATCCGGTTCAGACTTGTGCTGTGTTGAAGACACCAACATGTTAAAACTGCCTGCAGATTAACATAAAGAGGCGCATGTCTGACAGGGTCTGAAACAGTGAGCAGTTTGAGAAAGCAACAGAAGCAGCTTCTCACTTTTTGCCAATGAACAAAAATACTGTTGGCTGTAATGACAGCTGCCACTAGCAGATTTTGTAATCAGTGGCTGGCTCAGTCACAAGATGACTTTACAATGTTTCCAGCTGATTCATATCAAATGAAAACTCTGCAGGTTTTAAATATTTCCATGCATCACAAAAATGCTGACCATGAAGCCTATAGCTGTGACAGGGCCTACATCACACCAATATGGTAGATTGATGTTTCATATCTGAAAAAATACTGCACAATGACATGAATAGACTGTTATAATACACTCATGAGACTGAAACTTTGAAATCAAGGTGTTGTAGTGCTTTGGGCCCCAGTTATTAAATGTATATAATGCAGGATTTTCCTAAAAACAACAACAACAAAAAAACAATGCGTAGACTCATACAAAAGCAATTCCTCTCTACCATCAGTAGAGATGTGTGGGGGTGTATTTATCTGCAGAGACGCTGCCCTCTTCTCTTCTAATGTAGCTGAGGTCGGGACGTTACTGGGCTGCTACATTTGAGCAGTGGCTTGTAAGGTCGGGACATTATAAAAAGGTATTCGCTTAGCAGATTGCCAAAAAAACAAAGGTAGCAAGGTGAAATGCCAAGGAGACAAATCTCGCTCCAAGACAAGAGTGAATCTGGGGTGGGCTTTCACTTTCACCTTTTATGTCCCTTTCTTTAAACAATACCACAATTTACTTGAGTATATTTTTAAGCCAGTAATCCACTTTTTACTTGACTTAATTTGCCATCTATACCTTTGTTCCAACTAGTCTGCTCTAAATGTGAGGATGTAGTGTAGGGGGTGAAAGTGTGAGAAGCACCTCTGCTACAGATGTGAAGTTTCCAGCTACCTGGAAGAAAAGACGCACCACCTGTCTTTTGGCCACAATGCAATCATGACGGAGCAAAACCCAGAACAAGAGGCAGCTTCCAGTGACAATCCCTGGCCACAACTCATTTACCAAAATCTAAAAAGACAAGTTACATGATGATATGCTTGATGAGATCTCCGCCTTTAAAAACTCCTCTTCTCCACAAGCACATTGAAGTAAGGTGCACATACTGGTGGTGAAAATGAAGTTATCTAACTAACCTTATTCTAAGCAAGGTCATTTAATTTATCCACTTTGGAACAGATATTAAATAGGAGAAAGAGAACTGTAGGCGAGGAGCAGATGGACAGTGAGAGTGGGAGATGGTTTATATCTCATTTGTTTAGGCCAGTGGTTCTCAAATGGTGTGCTGTGGCACACTGGTGTGCCGTGATGCCAATCCATGTGTGCCGTGGGATTTTGTGATAACCACACATTATTACTGCAATATTCAAATGGGCCCATACAAAAAGTTATGAATACATTTTTTATTGTCTGTGTCAGTATGTTGTGTGCACCCATTTCCTAAGAAAGATGGGAAACGCCACCACATCACATTACCTTACATTATTTCCCGTCTAAATGGATGTGTTACTGTTGCTTTGATGTGATTTTAAAAACTTTAAAATGAATTCTTGAATCATTTGGTTAATAAATATTTCATGAGTAACGGCTGGTTGTCAATTGTAATTAATGTTAGTAATTAAAAACAAACTTTTATGTTTCGATGAGTGATAACACACATCATAGTGGCTACTGTGCACAGATATAGATACAGGTGTTGCCTTGAGATTCTGGCTTGTCCTTTGGTGTGGCTTGGGCACCAGTACTTTTCAACTTTAACTTGATTAGCTTTTTTTAACCTTTACTTGAATCATTTTTAAGGGAGTAATTGCACCTTTGCTTGAGTATAGATTTTCCGTACTCTACCCACCACTGCTGGTGAGCACTTAAGGAGAGGATGGGGATGGAGAGCGATACAGATCACACACATCAACTCATGTACCATTTCTAGTTCCACAGCTGAGACTGATAATAATGGATCTGGAAATTCTTGCACATTGACTTGCTAGAACATTTTGGTCCCAATCTAAAACAGAAGAACCCTAGCAGACACGAGGGACTCCATCTCCCAGCATGCCTTGAGCAGCATCTGCAGGAGGATCCCAGATGAACAGCTAGAAGATGGATGGTTGTACGGTGTGTTCCCTCTGTTACTGTGTGTATCGCTGCAGTACAGGTTCCCTCTTGCACATGTCGAGGCTTCATGAGGAGTTTCAGTCAGAGAGGAAGACATCCAGAGGGAGAACGCTGCATCTGATTGGCTGATGACCCTTAACAGGCCACCAATCAGACACCATCCTCACTGTGTGACTGCGTGTGTTTCCCTCTCCATCTCTGAACGCACCGTGTCAGCCTGCGCATATTTTTATGTTTGCAGAGCTGCATGCATGCATGAGTGTGTGTGCGTGTGTGCAGGATGCTAAAACCTGGAGCTGTGAAGGAGGGGGAGGGGCACGGATTGAGACGCTGACAAATTAAATGAAAAAAGAAAGAAAGAGGGGATACACAGAAGAGAAGAAGAAGGGAGGAGGAGGACAGTGAGGAGAGGACAGATGCTGAGGAGAGAGTGATAGTGAAAGGCACGCTGAGGAGAGATAGACAGAGAGAGTGAGAAGGAGGAGGAGGAGGAGGAGGAGGAGGAGACGATCTGCTGGAGGAAGCAGCAGCATCGTTGATTTCCACAGGAACCAAGGCAGCTATCCTCTGTTGCCGTGACGATGGGCTGCTGGCTCTCTGGACCGTGGATGGGAGACCAAATGGTGAGCGTCCAAAGACCTGTTCAATGTTCTGAATGATGCTGGGTGTGTGTTTAATGATGTCTGATTTGAAGAAGATGGAACTGAGCTCTGTAAGACACGTTCAGGTTTGTGTGTGTGTGTGTGTGTGTGTGTGTGCGCGCCTGTAGATGCAGATGCAAAATGGCATCATCTCATAATTTCTGCAGGACTCTGCATTTGTGTGTATGTATGTATGTGTAAAATGAGCCTAATGTGTGTGTTGAATCTGAAACAGTTTATGTCCTTTTTTGGGAAATATATAAAATGATCATGTTGTGTACAAGAATGAGGTTCATATTCGTCATCTCCATCTGCTGAAGGCTCACAGTCGTTCTGCTGCCATCCTCTGTAGCCACACACAGGTGCCATTTTGTGCTTCTCAGCTCATGTAATGTGTGTGTGTGTGTGTGTGTGTGTGTGTGTGTGTATGCGTGTGTGTGTCTGGTTGAATGTAGCGGAGGGTGACTCATGGTTGTGATGTGCTGGAGTTAACAATACTGTTCATGCGTCTAATTCGATGGCTGCTGAGCTGCATGTGTGTATGTGAGTGTGTGTGTGTGAGTGTGTGTGATGTGTGTGTGTGTGTGTGTGTGTGTGAGAAGCAGGATGAGGTTGATGCTGGCTCGTAGGTGTTAACCCTTTAGTGGAAATATGGACATCATGTTCACATTCGTCATATTTGATATAAATGGCTCAGAATTTGACTGTCTGGTAATTTTGGAATAAATCTACCATCTGTCTGCAGGCAGATCTGTGTCTCGTGACCCAGTTGCATAATGTTGACTAATTCAGTTTGTTTGTCTGTAGTGTGTTCACACTGTAAAATAAAAGGCGCTAGAAGTGCAGTTAAAATGGCAGCATGCTGACTAAAATTTGGCTGTGGTATCGCTGATGCTGTTTTCCCACAATGCATAGATGGATTAGAGCTTTCTCTCATGTCTGGCATTCCCATAAAGTTGTTGGACTTCTGAGAGACAGATTTAATAAGAGTGGTGCAGCAGAGGTATGGGTCAAACTCCCACAACACTGGAACCTACATTTCCCATAATGCAGTTGGATAGTGTCTTGTGATTAGGCCCCCTGTGCCTGGTAAACAGCCACATCTTTAGAACTCCACACCTCCAGCTTACGATGCAGACTTTCTGTTATACATTCATCACCTTCAAGTCCAAGCTGGGATAACCCTGATGACATCACAACGACATCATCAGGGTTACTGACAGAGCTCCTCCAAATCTACAGAAGACATTATACCAGTGATACTCAACTTGTTGACCATGGGCCAAATCTGGTCCGTGATCGTGTGTTGCCGGGTGGCCTACCAACCACTGTCTAATTCACAATTAAAATACACTGATTCTGACTGGGATATCTTTTTCTACTTTGAAAGCAACTACAGTGTCAGAGTACATATCAAAATCATTAAAATTTAGCTTTTTTAAATAATTAAATAGAATAAAGTGCCAAGGGAGGATCCCGCCCAAGTCCCCGGACAGAGGTCCAGGCTACACCCTTAATGTCCTTCGTTCTAGAAACACCCATGCATGCATTTGCCCTGTAGGGTTCCTGCAACTGGATTTGCCTCTTGGCAAAGATGAGTGAGCAGAGCAAACACTGAAAGGCTGAAAACAGGCAGCTCTGTTTTTATATATACTGATAAATATAATTAACATTTGTTTATTAACTGCCCCCTGATTTCCAGTCATTTTGCAAAAGCGGCCCTCGGGCGAACCAAGTAGAGTATCGGTGCATAATAATTTTACAGGCTGAGGGGAACTCACATACACACGCTAATATTGGAGGAAAAAGGGTATAAAATAGGAGGAGAGCAGGTATTACATTTACATTACATTACATTCTCTGGAGGTCATTAGTGAATTTGAGTATTGCCATTCAGCCGTCCCGCTCATTGATTTATAAAACTGCCAACAAGTGTCAAAGAATTGTACAGATCTTACACGTAATGAAGCTCCTCTGATCAAACATTTAATTGAGTAATGTGGTAGTTGTGAATCCACAGAGAAAGATTGGAAACTCCGAAACTCTAAAGCCACTTTGCCACTAAAAAAAACAAAAAATACAAAAAAACACTAACATTTGTCTTTTTAATGTAATGGGAAAGGTTACAATCGGCATTCACACCTGGGTCAAATGACTCTGTAGTAGTCACAGGTATTTATCAGCTCCAGCTTCAGTCAGCATTGGTGGAAAAACAACACCCAGGTAATCACACTAATTTTAGCCCCTAAATTGGTGAAATGCAGTCACGTGCCACCACATAATACTGTCCGTCTCCGCCAAAGTAGCGTTCAAACATAGGTTCAAATTAGTCTATACCAAGTTTGAGAGAGCCACTGAAAAAGTAAGAGATATATGAAAAGAAGTAAGCACGGTAAAGCTTTCAGATGATTCCATGCTGCTCTTTGCTGTTTACTAATCTGTTTTCCAGCCTGTATGTGACGTCAAATGTGACACATCAAAAAAACCCAAACACACAGCCATACTCGCCTGCTGCAGAGACTCACTTTTGGTGCCAGGTCCTTTTGCTCTATTTCATCTCCCACTGTAGATAGTCCTCCCTCAATGCAGGCAGGATTCTCAGCTGATCAGCATAGCAATGCCAAATGAAACTGCCGTGACATCATCGTCATTGTGACACTTGGTGAACTCTTATCGGCCACCAAACTGAGTAATATCTGCATTTTGGCAGTTGTAGCGTGGCTTAGTGTTGGGAGCTGCTGTTTTTTAAAATCTGGGTCGCATGAATAAGAAATTGTGGTCACTATTGACAGTAGCTTGACTATTTATAAATGACGAATGCATGTTGCACTGATGACAATTCTTTCTGACCAATCAGTGGTCTGCAGTGTTTTAGCTCCACCTTCAAGTATTTGCTCAGCTCGGTTGAAACCTCGGCAGAGGTGGTACCAAAAAAGGTACCAGGCAAAAGGTACTATCCACATCTGTTCAGTTTGCAGCACCAAACAGCAGACAAAGTTGACGACCACTGGTGAAGACAGTGAAATATCTAACAGCTAAAGAGCCAGATGTTTTTCTCACGAGTTGGTGGAGACCAAACCGCAGCTAAAAGGAAAGCAAATACTGCACTTACATTCATCATGTGGACATAACCATGACTCCGTCAGGGTGACCATCTCACTCTGTGTCGGCTGGATTTGGGAATAGCCAACTGTTGCCACCATCACATCCTTTCTCTTCCCCTGTTTGCTTGTCTCAGGTGAGTGGGCGAAGTCTTGCAAACCTGAGCCAGCGGGATGCTTTGCGGATCCTGGCGGCCAGTCAGCGTCCAATCACCATGCAGATCAAGGGTCAGAGGGGGTGTGGCACTGAAGCAGACAGGGGAATGTGGGAGCCCCTTCCCCTCAACCTGCAGCACCTCAACCTGCCCCTCCCATTGATGGGGGCGGGGCTCAATGCCTCCAGTCCCTCCTACCAGGACAGGTATAGACACACACACACACACACACACACACACACACACAAATCTGCAAATCTAAGCATCTTTTAAAAAGTTAGAACAAGTGTCTAACGGTGTGTTCTTTACACAAACAACTATCAGTAGTACATCAGTTCAAAACTGAACCAGAAATCAGCTCTGTGTAATCCCATGAACCACTGCAACATCAAAAAAAAGAATGTCCTAAAACTTAGTTCAGTTTTGAAGTTAGTGAGCATAAAGTTATTATGATCAGTAAGGCCCTGATCACACAGAAAGAGTTTTAGCAGCTGGAGGCAGCTTTTTGTAACTGTTCTTAATGAGTATGAAGCTTTTTGCTGGCTGTATGCGCCTTGCGTTTCTGTGCTCAAGGTGCCTAGTGTTTTTGCAGGAGCGATCTGAACTTTTCAAGTTGAAAAAACTTAATCTCAGAGCAGAAAAGTGCCCCACATTGTCTCTGCTTTTTTCCTTTTTCTGAATTGGCTGATTTGAGTGGCGGGCCTTCTGTGGTGGTCACGTTTACAGTTGGTAAACGATGGAGGAGAAACTGGTGGTAGCGGCTGCTGGATACCCAAAGCTATACAACTTTACAAATCGCAGTTACCACAATCTCAACAGAAAACAGCAGGTGTGGAAGCAAATAAATACAGTACTTAAAACGGCCATCATCGAAGTGAAGCTCCTGGACCAACTGGTGGTACTCCCGTGATCCACCCTCTTTTTTAGGGTTTCATGTACCCATACAGATCTCTGTTTATCTGTGCCCAACAAACTATTTGCAGTCAGTCTCTCACCCTCAACCAGAGCTAGAGGAAACCCATTTTAATCACTACTAATTACTAGAAAATGATAAATGATTGCATGGGAAGGTTAGGGTAAGAAGGTGATGAGGTGGTTGCCTGGCAACAATAAAAAGGCAAAGCAAGCATTTTTGCAACCTGTAAAATGCTTTCTGTGTGATCAGGGCCTAAGAATGATGAACCACAGGAGTATATTAAGGTCTTAAGTTCTACGTCATAACAGGATTTAAAAATGATTTAGCCTTGAAAATGTCTTGTGTGTCCCTGTCCTCTGTCTCAGACATTACTACAGCCATCTGTCTCTGCCACAAGATCACTGTGAAGGAGGACGGTACAGCTACCTGTCCAGCTCCCCACGGGACACTGTGGACATCGGTCACCAGGTGAAAAGGAGAACCACACACATTTGTTGAATATAAATGTTATATTTTAATTGCAATCTGCAAAAACCAAAATATTGGGTATCACTCTGGCCTCTGCAACAATCAGTTTCAAATGCTTTAATTTAGTCGAGATTTAACAAAGACTTCCTTCAGTTAGTAATAAATGACCAACCCATAAACGTACAGAAACTTTGTGTTGTTTCTCATTTTCTTTTATCACATCATGAATCCCTCAGGATCCAGAACTGAGTGGTCGCGGACCAAAGGGACAGAACTGCCTGATGGGATGCTGCAATGCAAATTTAGACGAACCCAATGGCTGCCACAGCCAGGTATCCAAAACTGTGTTGAGTATCTTATTGTTAAGATTGCATACCATCACTTTCCTATTTTGAGTAGAAAATATAGAAACCGAGAGGGAATTCACATGAGAATTGTTTGGCCTCTGGGCTGCCGAACCAGCACAAATAAGACAAAAAGAAACTGTGTAATTCTAAAAGCACCCGCAAAGGGTGAAACGCACCACTAACTGTGCTGCCAGGTAAATACCATTTTGGAGCTCCTGTGCCATTTGCACAGAGCTAAATTAGGTAATGTTCATACACTACCACAAAACCTGCCCCTTTCTATCAAATTGTGCCTCACTGGAAAAAGAGGCCAATTCACAAAGATCAGCGCTAACAGCCACACGCAGTTAGAGTGAAATAATTAGTGTCTTCAGTGAGTTGGCGGTAACTGAAGCGTATTTATTAGGAGTGTCATTCCTGGCACTGACCCAAATACGGTTTCTCTCCGTCATGTTTAAAGTCCTTGCCTGAAGATTTGAGGAATGCCTCTGCACCCTGCGGGTCAGGACCTGCAGGTCACATCTGAGAATTTCAGTTTTTTTTTCTCTATGCCATCATTCTGCCTCCAGGGGCAACATTTATACTTATCCACATGGATAATTGCAATCAGATGCAAAAAACGGACTTCACAGGCGTGCACCGTTATATCACGAACACAATATTTTTTGTCTATCTGACCTTGACACAGGGCAGAAAGTGTTTTCAAGTGATGCGAGCAATCAGCAACTGCTATCCATTCTTTGTGAATTCGCCTGCAAGCGTGATTGCAATCATTTTTATTACTCAATCTTAAGAAAACAAAAATCACTAACAATATAAACTGAGTGTTTTGGTGTGCGTATTAATGTAAATGATCTTGGGACTGACGATGACTGTTGTTGCAGACGGATGACGAGGACTTCATGCTGGAGAAGCCAATGGGCTTCATGCCCCTCCATCATGAGCTGGACAGCGGTCTGGGCTGGACTGACGGCTCCATCCATCAGGGGGACCTCTCTGGGCTAGAGACCGAGGAAGGAGGCCTGGAAGACTGTCATTCTCATGGGGCCCTCGCCCCGGGGGGTTGTGGAGGCTTTGGTGGCGGTGGCTCTCCTTCCTCTGAGTCCTTTATTTCTTCAGAGCTCAGCGACTCTGGTTTTTACAGCGTAAGCACTGGGGAGTTTAGGCACTTTCAGAGGCTGCTGGAGAAGCGAATGCGGCTGTACAATGCCAGAATGCAACATCAGGGCGAACCCTGCGAGAGGCGGGAGCGGCGTGACAGCTGCCCTAAGAGCCACCGCGAGCTCCTGGAGGCCATCCCTGAGGCCCTGACCATGCAGCCTCAGTGTCCACGCCTGCAGCTCGAGTTGGAGGAGGGCACTGGGCCCATCATGGATCTCCCACCCCGTGGCCTTTTCAGGTAGAATCTTGTAGAAAGACACCTCTTCTAAAGATAAAGTGAGTGCGCAAACTCTGGCAGATTAAGTGTGACTAATTGTCCCGATAAACTACGAGCGACAGCAACAGTCAGAGAACTTATCGAGCCCTGAGCAAGCCTGAGCAAAGGCTTCCTGTTGTTTTGAAAATGGGTTGGAGGTGGACAAAACTTTGTTAAAAAAGAGCCAGTGCCACTAAAGGCTCATTTATAGTTGCATGCAGGCTGTATGCAAAGCCTACGCAAGTGGCTCACGTCGTAATGAGCAGTTATTCTTATGCAGTGGTGTCTCTGTGTCGCTCTGTAGTTACACCTTCAAAAGACTATTTGGCAGTGGGGTAGCTATGCCACTATGATGAGTTTTTGTGAAGTGCTGTAAATACTGATTGAGTTAAAACACACCTAAAACCTGGCTTAAAAGCAACAATGTTAAACAAAAGTACAAAATTCTGCTCTGATATAACACCTGTCTTTTGCTAGACACATTTTCCCCAAAACATGGTAACATTATTAGCATAATCCAATGACATTTTACACTGCATAAATTAGCCGAGCAGCTAGCAGAGTTTTCCCCCGATCATATGAAACCAGGAACAAAAGAAACATTCAACAAAGGGGAAGTTTCAAAATTCAGCTCCATTATAACTAACAAGGTTCACTAACAAATCAATTAAATAGTTTTTCCCGCTCATATACTAGTAATTAATAATATAATGAATATTGACAGTATTGAGCACAATTTACTTGCTAGTTTAAACCAGTTTAGAACCTTGTAAAACCTGTCTAAACTGAATCATTTTGCATCAGAACATCCATAATTTACACCAGCCTAAACAAGTATCTCTATTGTTTAAACCAGTTAAAACAAGATTATGTCTATCTCTCTAGACTAGTTTAAATCAATTTAAAAACTCTCAACACAAGTTTTGTGGAGTTAATCAATCTGCACAAATGTTTGACTCTAAACATTAGTTTTAATTTACCAAGAATATCTAATGACATCGTCAAGAATTTCATAGCTATATGCAGTAGATGAATTTAAATATCGATCTGAAGTTAAGGTACTTGTTAAATTCTTCTAAATATCTGCGTTCTCAAATGTGTCATTACTGTTTGTTTGTTGACCTCATTCTTTATATTTCCAGGGTCTCATCGGTCCAGTTCCATAAAGCTGACCGGCCCTGTCTCAACCGTCACAGCTCCAGCAGTGGAGCCCTCTTCAACCCCTCCCACGCCCATGCTGCAGTTTCTCGAATGAACGCCCCGGTCCTCTCCACTTGCAGCACCCCCTCCAGCCACCGGAGACCACTAGTACCCATGCAGCAGCACCACCAGGGCTCGAGTTCGGTGGGGATGCTGAGGAGAAGCCGAACGCTCCATCATCGCCCTCCTCCCCAGGAGTACCGCCGTCGAGCGAGCCACCCAGCTTCCCCCTCCTACTGCGCAGCAACCCTGCACCACTGTGGAGGTGTCCCGCCACACAACATCCTGCCACAGGGCCTGCCAGAGGAAGGTGAGCTAGTGGCTGGTGTGATGGCTTCTCACCCAGCAGGCCTGTCCCTCTCACCACAACAACACCCCGCCGCTCTGGGGCATATCAGGGGTGCCAGCACCCATGAACGATGCTGCGACAACAACCCCAATGCCCAGATCGCTCACCACGACTGGTGGCATTCACAGGAAAGAAGCTTGATGCCTGAGCAACTGGTGACAGAAAGGGACAGAGAGATTGAGAGGGAACTAGAGCAAGAAAGACAAATGCAAGAGAAAGAGCTGGAGAGGGAAAGGGAGCGAGAAAGGGAGGCACAGATTCAAGAGGAGATGGACAGAGAGAGGCAGCAGGAGTTGGGGAGGAGCCGAGCCAGAGAACAACAGCAGCTTCAGATTTCAGTCCATCCTCCTCAGGCTGGAGACGTCAATGACACCTGGCCGAAACCAGCCACCCGTCAGTCCCAGAGTGGCGTGGGAGGCAGAGGTCTCTATAGCACCCTGGAGGGCCACACAGGAGCTGGCTCTGCTGCTGGATGGGATGCAAAGAAAGGACATATGAATGCGAGTTCAAGCCCTAATCCCAGTTCTGGTTTTCAGCCAAGATCTAATCCAAGCTCCAAACCCAACGCAACCTCACGGATCTCAAGGAACCAGCTCCTGAGAGACCGGGCGTCTCAGCTGGCGGATGAACGAAGTGGAATGAGCACGGATGAAGAGACCAATACTGACATGCTGATGGGTCGGTACTGGAGTCGAATGGAGAGAAGGGAACACTTCCTGTTGGCCCGTGAGCAGAAGCAGCAGCAGCTGCAGGCAAGAGGAGGGAATATGCGGGACGCCATCACCAGGGGAGGATCCATCGCTGGAGGAGGAGGAGCCTCTGTTGGAGATGGAGGTGTGGTGGACAGCAGAGGAGGCGGAGCTTTTCCAGAGGGGCGGTGCAACACGGTCCTGGAGCTAAGTCAGAGGAAGCTGAGTCGTCTGAGGAACAGGAAGTTGTTGGATGACTGGACGACAGTAGAGGAGCTGCTGACTCATGGGACCAGGCTGGATAACCAGGAGGACATAATGTGTACCAGCTCTCTGCTGACGGTCACCACCGTCTAATTGCATGGGCACCACGTCTAACTGTAACTCTGTGTGCGCGCGCGTGTGTGAGTGTGCGTGATGTTGAGCTAACAGTACGACATTTCACTGAATCCTCTTGTTCAATTTTTTCCAGAGTCCGATGATGGGTATTAGTTTCATCTTTGTGTGTCCCATACACAGAGAGGTCCAGGATGTCTTTAGCCTAGCTAAGCACAAAAACTGGAGGCAGGGGGAAGCTGTTAGCCTAGCTTAATTTAACAAGTAACAAAAATTCACCTTCAAACAACCCCACAGCTGTCTGATCTAAACAAACAGCTGGATTATGCATCTGTGTAGCTGCATGGGTCTGACTGATGTCATTTTTATCTGCTCACGTGCATGCAGACCCTCTGTGGACGTTTTTTATTCCACCCCAAAATATCTTACTGTGCAGACTCTATGAATCCACAGCGCAGTGCATTTTGCCATCCACCCTGCTCTCTCTGTCCTCTCTGGAGTACCGTACTAAGGGCCCTATGATTTCTGCAGCACCGAAAACAGAGATGGAACTGCAGAGATAAGGTTGTCCAGAGTCAGCCTCTAATGTTTCTGTATCAAGCTAGCCAACGTAGCATTTGAGTGGTCAAGCCGGTAGCTGCCATTAAAGTTGTAGTGCACCTGGAGAGTACCCGTATTCTACTCTGTAAATATACTGAAACAGCCCAGGATACAGAAATGACTATGCCGGCTTTTCAAAATAAGGAGTTAATACAGTGTAAATGCATGTATGGAAATAAGATTAATTGGATTATATTCACAGGAAGTATAAACATGTTACCTGTGTCCCTTATGAATAAGGAAATCTCACTAAATTGTGAGGGAAATTATTAAATTATTGAAAATAGTACAAAAAAGAATGCATTGGTGGTTTACCTCAAATTCATTGATAATTATTAAACTGATTTTTTTCTTATCTAATTATTGAAATTATATTCATCCACAACATATTCAGACACTCTTTCTGATGACAAAATGTGCTTAAACAATAAAACACAGAATTCAGAAAAATTAAAACCAAATCTGAAAAAATAAAAACACATTTCATAGGGCCCGACATACTTGAAACACAAAGATGAAACTGGTATCCATCCTCTCATATGATTAAACAGAACAAGAGGATTTATGGACATGCTGCTGTTCCTTTAATGAATGTGCGCGCGAGAGGGAACCTCACTGTCATCGCTGTACATCACCTCAACTGATAGCTTTATGTGTGGGTGTGTCACCACTGTACAGCACTCTGGACAAAATGTGTGTGTCAGTGCATGACGCTTGTAAAGACAAACAGCTGAACAAGGTCAGATGAGCGTGTGTGTCTGCATCATGTCTTATGCTACATCTTATGCTACATTTATTTCACAGAATCTTTGACAAAATTTACAAAACTTTTGGGTTCAGACTCAAATCCTCAAACAGACCATGAGATTTCGGGGAGCAATACTGTTCTGCGTGATGTACCTGGCTGTGCACTAACGATAGATCACATACGACTACTTTTACATCAGGGCCACAGAACACATCTACTGTAGCAATGCAGACAAAGACAACTGAGATTTGATACCAAATCCTGAATGGTTTTTATAGAAACTCTGTTTACAATTAAAATACCAATCGGTGGGAGCTTTTGTAACTAAAATGAAAAAAAGCGACCTGATTTCCTTGGTTGTGAAACACTAGTGAAACCGTGTTGATCAGGGATGGGGAACAATGTGCCATGGAGGTTCTCAGAGGATTTCGGCAGCAGGTTGACGCTCTTACCACCACAGAAACCCCACCAATTAAAACAATACATGTACTTTTTAGGACATGAGTACCATGATTATGAAAGTGAGGCGCACTCACTCCATTGTACACAGCACACTGACTAAAAAACAAAATTGCTCTGACTTTGAGTGAGCAGCTCTAGTATCCATCTCATGATTCGGAGGCGCTCCATAATTTAATGTCTCCTTCCTTGGACCATGCTCCACCCTTCCATCAAGTTTCATGAAAATGAGGGCAGCAGTTTTTCTGTTATCCCTCTGACAAACAGACAAATGCACAGATGAACGCACAAATGACATCAAAACCATGACCTCCTCAGCGGAGGTAGAGGAAGTCTCTGAAAGGGAAGCACTAATAACGTGTGAAGTTTAAATAACCAGAGTGTTGTTACTGTTCTGCTGGCCTGCGTGAATGCAGCGTAAGATTTTGGGCTCTTCATGGCACATAGTTCCCTGTTCCTGCTGGTGTCTTTACTGTTGGCAGGATGTTTACAGATCTACCTACCCAGGTAACAGCTTATGCACGTTTACTGAAATCTACAGACATGCGTTGACTGTGCGGAAAAAAATTCCACGGAAGATACACCTCAAGTCAACTTAGGTTGTCTAGACTGCTGCAGTGTTTGTACAGTCAGGACAGACAGAGCTCAAGACAGCGTTGACATTCCACTAAAAACAGGTACAGTGGGAGTGAATCTGAAATCTGCTGATTCCAGGTCTGCAGTTCGGGAAAATGTGCAATAATACCTCAAGCTAGTTTTAATATGAAAATGAAGGTGTTGTGTGCGCTACCTGTCAGGAGTTCATCGAATGCAGTAACTCGTTTTAAATCAAACAGATGCACAAATGTGACGAGTCGCCATGAGTGCACAGTAATCCTAGAATCTGAAATGGCAAGAGCAAAGGTTGTGTAGATATTTACATTATTTCTTTACATTGTTTTCATTGAGAGGGACCTAAGAAAACAACTTTTTGCACATCGTTTTTTATACTAAAAGTTTCCCTACCTTTCTGTACCAGGGACTGAGGCCAGTGGAAAGACTGTAGATAGAACGACAGTATGTGTTGATGTTTTCTTTATAAACTATCATAGTGATTTATGGAGGAAAAAAATAAGTTTATTGTCATTGTGTTGGACATATTTCAATATTTTTCTTGTGATGGTTACGAAACCAATGTGAACAGTTTTTATGATCTTTAAAATCTACTTAATTTCCTTAAAAGCTGGTGAAATTTTTGATTTACCATTTTCAAAGAGTGAACACAAAATGTGAATATTATTGTCGCTTTAAATGGCTAAATTGAATTTTACTGTTGTTTTGTGTCATTATGACATGTACATATTGATTTTGTCAGAAGGTGCAGATGAGGTCAGAGATAGTAACAGGTCATGCTGATGCCATCAGACGCCTCCAGTGGTTTATCATGTGATTCTGTAGGTTTATAGCTGTGTTATGGAGGCTGTACATACAGCACAGAGATCAACATTGTAGTAGTAGTACGTTTAACACTCACAATATTGTCAAAATCCATGGAAAATGGTTCAGTTTTGTTAAATGTGGCATCCATGAATTTTGAGTAGGATCACTGACACTAATGCTTTAAAGAACACTGCAACATTTTGGATAAATATTCTTGTTCTGTCTTGTCCAGGGTCGGATGTTTCAGCTGGATATCAGTTTCATCTCTGTGTGTTTAGTAAAACAATGGTTCCTGGATGTGTTTAGCCCAGATTAGTACAAATACTGGAAGCAAAAGAAAAACTTCCAACAGCAGATGTTAGGGTGCAGGAATAGAAATACAAGAACTTACATTTTCTACAGGATGTGTTTGGTTTAGTTGGCACAGAGAGATACAGCTAGCCTATTTCTGCCAGTACTCTGAGCGACATGCTAACGTCCTGATTGTGAGCACACTGATTGACAGACACAGCTGTCAACTATGATGTCACATCTCCTTTTTATAACATCAAATAACTAATTAAAACCAAATTTATCAGAAAAATGAACACACATCAGCGTGATCAGATCTACCTAAAATGACAGAAACCAGTTGCTAAAATTGGTCAAATTTGTTGCCAAATTTGTTGTCAAATTACAAACATTATTAATCACATAAAACAAGTTTCAACCATAAACTGCGATCAGATTTTGGACCTTGTCCACTTTTGTTTCAGGATCAGCTGCAGACTGACTTGGTAGAGATGGCTGCCATCTTGTTTTTACATTGACTAGTGTATTATCGTTTTGTTATCACTAGAAGGCTCAAAAAAAAGTGTCCACTAATGAGGACAATAGGTCTCAGTTGAGTAGAATGCAGTATAAGGTCAAGTAAACCCAAAATTTAATGTCCCCATATGAGGACACAGGGTCACAGAAGGATGTGAACCAGCCACCAGGGGTCAATAGAGATGTTTTGACATCACTTTAGGGAAGCATTCATGTCATCCATCTTTATACAGTCTATAGTCTGGACCAGGGGTGGTGAATCTAGAATGATGCTGCTCATGGGGCTAAAGAAAAAAAATACAACATCAACAAAGCTGTCTGATTTATCCTGTTCCCTAACAAGCTAGTCATCAATCCAACAATTTGCAAACTGCCTCGAGAGAGTCCAAAATAAAGGAACCTGATATACACGCTACTGCTACTCTGGCAGAGAAAAAACTGCATGGCTCGGTTGTTTGTTTGTTTTTCTTCCCAACGAGGGAAATAGCTGTCCCTCAGCACAACACCACACATAGCTGAATCACTAAATAATCAGAGATGTGCAGCAGTAATTCAGAGGTCAGGAACCAGGCTAAGCTTTGGAGTTGCTGGAAGGATTTTTCTCTTTTGACTGAGCAAGGCTAGCAGCTTCCCTTTGCTTTCAGTCTTTGTGCGAGGCTAAACACATCCATGGCCTGTGTACTGAGAATAGAGAATAGACTGACTCATCTGACTCTGGAGAAGACAGAGAGCAAGATGGTTTACAGAAATGTCGAACTGTTTGTTTAAAACACCTTAAACGTTCAGACTCAGAGAGAGAAGAGAAGTGGAATCTGTTTGTTTCCACGTTTTCCCTCTCCCTCTCGGCTGTGACTCAAACAGTCTGAATAATGGATGACGAAGAAAGATTTTTTTCTTCCCACCCGCCCCCCCCCTTTCACTCTCTTTGCTTACGTTACACAAGGACACTGAGGGCTGAAAATAGCGCTGCTGTCCTCATGTGATGTGAAAATTAAAAGCACACTGGAGCGGAGACACTTGCTGCTGGGGAACTCAACACTTGTTTTACTCCATCTGACAATCCCTCCATCCAGCCTGCAACACCACCTCCATCTGTCTGTGCAAGGGTACTTTTCACAACAGCAAGCTTTTTGGAATATGATGATGTACATGTGATTGTAATAAAGAGATTTTAATTAGCTATGAAACTGTGGTTTTGTGTTTTTATTGAACACATTGCAGATATTTTAGATGTTTTGAAACTTGGACACAGATATTTAAGTCTTTCATAACTGGTCTGAGTAGGTGAATTAATGTAATACTGTTATACATTATGAATTGAGGCCACATGTTTTATGTACAGCATGTGAAGAGATTACTTAAGAGTCCCTTCTTTAGCTACTGGCCTGGACCCCACATGAGTCCATTATAAATCATGCATTAACATACATCATGCATTAAAGCACAACAATATTCTGTTGGGTCAGTCATTAATTAACCTTAAATAAATAAGGCATGAACCTTTTTTTAAATCAGATGTTGCAGTTAAGGTTTGAATAAATACTGCTGGTTTAAAAAAATGTCTTGTAATAACTGTTGACAGCATTTGATAAATAGGATGGAGATTAAGAAGAAATCATAAAAATAAATATTTAAAAATATGTTTTTTGAATGGTTTTTTTTTGCATTATTAACATGTTCTATTGCAAGTACTACTTTTTTGCTCTTTGTGGTTTCTGTTATAATACCTGTCATACTGATTTGTTTCTGCTGTAAAGCTGAGCTGCATTTTATGTTATGAAAGGTGCTATATAAATAAAGTTTACTATTATTAAAAAAACAAAATTACATTCACCAGATATATGCAGCTTACCCTTATTCTCTCCTCAGGGGTCTCATTTATAAAACCATGCATAGGATCCATGCTAAAAATTTATGTTCAAAAATTCAAATATGGTGTGCGCCAAAAAATATTTGACAATTTCTACAATCAGGCTTCCACCTCAGCATCTGCGTTGCCAATTTCCTGTCTCTCAAAATGTTCGTAAGCGTAGGTCAAAGTTTCTACCATCAAGTCTGTTTTTATAGATCACAACTTTTGCGTGGGAAGTGGCGTAAACCTCTTTCAGACCTTGTTTTCTGCATATGCAATGTTTATAAAGAGACGCCTGTATGTTCAAATCAGACAACTTTGGAGGTGCTGGAGGACTGAGCTGGGCTAGCAGCTTCCATTTGCTTCCAGTCTTTGTGCTAAGCTAAGCAAAGCTGGCCCTGAAGCTCAAAATCAGAAAAGAAAAAACAAAAAAGTTACTTATTATCAATGCATCTATAATTCACCAAGTCACATAATAACAACAGAGCCATCTCTATGACACTTCAAACTCTATCTGCTGATGAAAACCTTGAGCTGCAGTAAAAAGTTCTGGGAGGCAAAGTTTCTGCAAGTATCCAAGTATCTACAAGTACAGCACTTTACCTTCACACTGGGGTTCAATGACAAACATCGGTATTCAGTCTCAATTATATTGTCTTTTCATAAAGTATATATATTTCACTGATTGATGATTATTGATGTTTTTAAATGCAGTGGGTCATAATTAGTTCACAGACTCAGTGGAGGCATTTTCAATGTGCCACTCATAATATTTAAATATTTTTTCTTTCTCTACTTCAGTGCAGTAATCAGTTGGAGGTGTTGTAGGAAAGAACACTTTATTTTAAACCTTTTTCTTTCCAAGGGGCCACACACTTGGCCTCACACACTTGTATTGATGTTTCAGTAGCAGCAATGAAAAGACAGAGTGTGAGAAACCAGGGAAAAGTGACTCACAGAGCCCCCCAGTGGGACAAAAGATCAAGACCTCTGCCCTGAAGACACAGGGGCTAAGGAGTGTGGTGGTACTGATGTGAAAACCTGCTCATCTGTTTTAGAATGAATATTATGAGCATACATGGCAATAAGTAACAAATTTGTGGGTTTTTTTTATCTATTCATTTTTTGCATTCAAACAGTTTCCATGTAGTGTGACCCTCAGCACTTCAGTCAGCTGTTTCTTGTATTTTTCTTTTCGGTAAAACTTCGATTGTGTATTTTTTTTAATTGCTAATTGTTTTGAGCTGCTTATCACCACCTGTCATCATAGAGCCTGTCAGACTATTGGTGCACATATCAGTGTGGCAGCCAAAACTATTTTAACCTGACAAAGATCCAACTGGGATCAAAACGTATATTTAAATGCTTTTGTGTTTTGGAGCCGGCATACAGATGATATACTTTTAATCACCTCCAAGGATTTCAATGAGTATTGCAGACATGTTACGGACAAATAATTTTTCCACTGATGTTTCTATTCAGTGATTTGTACCCTACAGAATGTAAGTGATGTTTATACTTTGACTGTATACAGAATCCACAGTCCACTGCACGTGTGATTCATTACGGTCATTGATCCTGTCCTCCATCTGTTCGTCTAATATGACCACTGAGCATGTGGCAGCTCAGCGTTCCCTTTTATTTTGAGCGGCACTCTGATGGGCTGAAAACGGTGAGAAAGTCCAGTCATACCCAGACTCACACATTGATATGGAGATGTGGGACTATAAATAGGAGGGATGAAGCCAGCACAGATCAGATTCTCTCTACAGAGACCTCTACAGCACACAGATCCAGACATGGCACCTACAATCACTGCAGTAATGACCAATTCTCAGGAGCATCTCACTCTGACCCACAAGGTAAACTCAAGATTCAACAAGACGTATATATTGTTAATAAAAGCTTCATGCTGACACTTTACTCCAGAATAAGTTTATTAATGACTTTGTTCTTCTTCCTGCAGCTCAGAAAGCCTCTGGTGGAGAGTTCCTCAAACAGCAGCCAGACTCCAATTCTCAGGAGCATCTCACTCTGACCCACAAGGTAAACTCAACATCCAACAACATTTAAATATTGTTATTGAAAGCTTGTCTTTGTTCATGCAAACATTTACTCCAGAATAAGTTTATTAATGACTTTGTTCTTCTTCCTGCAGCTCAGAAAGCCTCTGGTGGAGAAGTTACGCAGAGAGCGAATCAACAGCAGCATTGAGCAGCTCAAGTCTCTCCTGGGTCCAGAGTTCCTCAAACAGCAGCCAGACTCCAAGCTGGAGAAAGCAGACATCCTGGAGATGACAGTTTGTGTCCTGACACAGCTGCAGCAGCAGCATCAACAGCAGAGAAGACTGCTGAACCACTTCAACAAGCTGCAGTCTTCCTCTGATAACAACCTGACAGAGGCTGACTTCTCTCCTCTGAGCTCCACAGTCCAGACCAGCATCACCAAAGAACAGAGTCCAGTCAACAGCGCCCTCTGGAGGCCGTGGTAGACACCTACAGACTGGAGCTACCAGATAAACTCAGATGACCATATTGGTCAAAGATTACTGAAATTTAATTCTTCTGAATTCTGACATTTGATGAAAAAAACAAAAAAAACAAAACAAAACAAAAAAAAAAAACGGTAAAAGCACTGGCAGCAAAGTTTCCAAACAGATACTGTAAAATTACAGTAAATAACCATATCACAGAACTACGTACAATAACTGTAAAAATACAGAGTAGATTTTTACAGTCAAAATTAATTAAAATACAGTATATTATAGTTGATAAATGCCCATTATACTGTAAAATAACATACATATTATGTCAAAAAACATTAAAATCAGATACCTTTCAGATTAATCTCTTTAATTTCACGGTATATATTATTTATTTTAGGAAACAGCCAAGTCTATCTATAGTAATTTCATGTTAAAATACTATTTTTTCAATGTACAATAACAAAGTTATTACGTATAAAAATGAAGTAGGTTCATAAAATTTAAGATAAATATCTGCAAATTTACAGTATTAATCTGTCATTTTAGAGAATTAGTATATTAAAAAACAACCATTGGACAGTGGAAAAACAAGCTAAATACATTACAAATACATCAAAAATAGCTCCATTTAAGGCCAATCTCTGTAAATTAAGGGTATTTAGTTTTTTTATGGAATGGCCTCATCTATCTAGAGTAATTTCCTGTTTAAATACTGTTCTTCATGTACAATGACTGAGAAATAATGTATAAAAATGTTATAAACAATAAATGTCTGTCCATTTACAGTATTAATCTGTAATTTTAAAGAATTACAAGATTTAAAAATGTACGTTGGACAGTGGAAAAAAGCAGAGTACATTAAAAATACATCAAAAATAGCTACATTTAAGGCCAATCCCTGTAAATGAAAGGTATTTAGTAGTCATTTCATGAAACTGTCTTGTCCATCTACACTGATTTGCTGCATAATTGTGGTTTCCCCAAGTAAAAAAACAATGACACAATGTATAAACAAAATATATACCTTTAATCAAATAGGAATTTCTGCACCTTTACAGTATTAGTTATTTTAGAGAATTGGGCAATGGAAAATTAAACACTGTACATCAAAATACATTAATAGGTATATTTAAAGATAATATCTGTACATTTAAGGTATTAAACAATCATTTTAGTAATCTGAACAAATATTGATAAAATCTCATTACACATTAAAACAGCTATGGCAATCTCTGTAAATGTAAGGTATTCAGCAGTTACTTTATAAAATTGTTCAATATAGTGTTTGACTTCCAAAATATTGTTTTTATATGAACAAAAAAAAAATAAAATAGGAATATTTCAATATTTTAAACCCTGGGCCCAAATGACATGTTTTCAGTCACAATCCCTAATAGCAGAAACCAGATAGCTCCCTACCCTGCCCATCCAGTAACACTGGAAAGCCCTCTCCTATTCTACTGCATGGGCATGAGCAACAATCTATGATAAACTTCTTCAAAACATGACACTCGCAGTATAATCATACAGTAATCATCAATATGTTATCTTGAAAAATATTGTTTAGAAAAAGCTGTGCAGAGCAAAGAAAAATTGCAAATCTGTGACTTGTTTTATTTTTGAATACCATGGAGTTCAAATAGTTACATGATATGAAATATATATTTCTGGCGGTGGATAGATGCACCCTAGTTATTAACAGAAAAGCATTGCAGATTTTGCTCTTTTCACAGGTCATGTTTACAATAAGTAAACACTCCACCAGTTTTATCCTTTAAAGTGATATTCATAACTTTTGTGTTGTACTGTCCATACTGCAAGTCCAAAAAAAATTGAGTAGGTTCTTCAGCAGCTGCTCTTGTGCTCTACAATTAAGTTACTTTGACTAGACCTAGTTGCCCTAATTAATTGCAGGGCAAAACTGGAAATAGAAACATCTTTCATCTATAAGTAACATCAGCATAAGAACTACCTACCTACCTACAATAAATAAATAAATTATGTGTACTTGAAGTTTTTTTTGAGTTTGGCCCATGTTCCACTTGACAACATGGAGAGGGTGGACTTTATGTCCTATACTACAGCCAGCCACCAGGGGGTGATTGAGATGTTTTGGCTTTACTTGAGGAGCTGTCATGCTGTCCATCATACTGTATTGCTAATGTACTATTCATGCTAAGTATGTCAGTATGTAGTGTTTCAGCTGCATAGTATGTGGATTATATATGCAAGAAACGCCCGCATGTATACTAAATTATCAAGAAGTTTTGATTATGCAATGTGAGCTTACTGCACATACTCAACTCAATGCATTGCTAGCCTGATACTCAGAATTGCCATTTCGTTTCACTGCATTATTCAGTCTGACCGTGCTCTCATAGTAGCCGTTAGCATAGCAGCTAAGTGTCAAAGCAATTTCTCAAGATACAAGGTGCTATACACAACTTTTGGAGACAGATGGACCTGGTTTCGTCCAGAAGCCATCAAAATGTGCAGGGGTAATACAACTCTGATACAAGGTGTCCTGAGTATGGAAGCAAATCGTGACTAATATTTAAATTAAAATGTATTTGCAGAAATGCTTTTTCATTTTAAGAATGTGGCTGTATTATTTGACTCAGAAATAAAATTAATCATCAGTAATCCTATTTGCATTTTAATTTTCTTCTTCAAGACTGCTCATTCTTTACTTAATTAAAATGAAAAAGAAAAAGTCATTTGAGATTTAATTTTCAAAATATGCCCCAGCAAATAGATACCAAAATTCAATATGAAATGTAAAATTTGAAAATTAAAATGCATTTGCAGAAATACTTTTTCATTTTGGGGTTTTTTTTCATTGTGCTCTCTAAACTGACTTCTAAACTGACTACGTCCCTGACACTGATCAGCTGTGACTCCCCTATCTAACCTGCATGTGACTGATCACCACCTATGCCCACAGCTGTGCAGGTAGCCCGTAGCAACCATAGTGCCTACCATAAACACACACACATTCACACACACAAACATACACAAATCTAAATTGGCTGCAACACTGAGAGACACCACACCTGCTACTAGCTTAAATGACTGTCAAGTCAGCAGACGTATTAACTCCGTAACTCAATGAACAGTCCATGAAAAAATTATTTTTTCCAGCAGATATTTTAGTTACAACATGACTGAGCTAGCAAAGCAGTTTTGTGTTGCTATGTGTGGTATTTATTCAGTTTTGGGAAATTACGATGTTTAGAAAGCACAATCTCAGAGAGCGCCATGATCTGTGATGCATCCATATATCAAATGTGCACACCGCCCCCTACCGAATTAGATGGGTAGCACGGTCAGCACGGAGCTGAATAAGAGCGGCTACTGACATCACTCTCCTGTGCCGCTCAGATTGCCAAATCATTTTCGAATTTATGGGCACTATTTTGCAGGGCAGACCACAAAATGGAAATTGCAATGTCTTTTTTGTTTTCTTTTTGATTATGGCATAAAATGTGCAGTCTTGAAGAAGAAAATGAAAATGCAAATAGGTTGATTGATTATTAACTTTATTTATGAGAGAAATAATGCAGCCACATTCTTAAAATGAAAAAGCATTTCTGCAAATGCATTTTAATTTTCAAATTTTACATTTCATATTGAATTTTGATATCTATTTGCTGGGGCATATTTTGAAAATTAAATCTCAAATGACTTTTTATTTTTCATTTTAATTAAGTAAAGAATGAGCAGTCTTGAAGAAGAAAATTAAAATGCAAATAGGTTGATTGATTATTAACTTTATTTATGAGAGAAATAATGCAGCCACATTCTTAAAATGAAAAAGCATTTCTGCAAATGCATTTTAATTTAAATATTAGTCACGATTTGCTTCCATACCTGAGAGGCTAGGCGATGGGGTATATTTCATCCCCGACATCCCATTACCTAAACCACATCTAAACAGAGCTAAATGTCTCTGGTGGATTAAGCTGTGTGGTAGACCACAGTCAACTCAACGTAAAGAAGATAAAGAAGGATGTCTACATTTGTTATAAGGCAAGTCAACATTGTGTATGTATGGTATGGATTCTTTTTTCACCACAGTGAAAAAGCAATGTATCCCTGTGGGATGGCGATTAAAATTTAACATAATTACATAGGTTTTTCTAACATAAACTAGCAGAATCTACTTATTGCCTGTTATGTGCAATAAGAGTAATTTTGAGGCCTTTTTCTCAATGCAATGAATATGTATCGGGAGCTGGACTCTGTTCCACAATTGTGGAGCACAGGAGCAGCTTATGAAGACAATCAGCAATATTTGGACTTAGGTCAAAGCCACTAAACTTTGTAACTATTTCTTGCAAATTAAACAAATGAAAAAATCATTTTAGGACACATTCAATTTGGGCAATACATACTGTGCGTGAGAAACTGTTGTCAGATCATTTCAAACTGTCTCTTCACTTGGTTGGCTGCTGGGGCCTCCTTAAATACCTCCGATTTTCCATCTAGGGAGAAAACAGGCATTTCTTTAGACAATCCGTGTAAACCTTTTGGCGTTTTACAGACAAACATGAGAACTGAAATTCATTCATTCATTCATCTTCTAACCGCTTCATCCTCTTGAGGGTCGCGGGGGGGCTGGAGCCTATCCCAGCTGACATCGGGCGAGAGGCAGGGTACACCCTGGACAGGTCGCCAGACTATCGCAGGGCTGACACATAGAGACAAACAACCATTCACGCACACATTCACACCTATGGACAATTTAGAGTTATCAATTAACCTAGTCCCCAATCTGCATATCTTTGGACTGTGGGAGGAAGCTGGAGTGCCCGGAGAGAACCCACGCTGACACGGGGAGAACATACAAACTCCGCACAGAAGGGCTCCCATGCCCGGGATCGAACCGGCAACCCTCTTGCTGTGAGGCGAGAGTGCTAACCACCACACCACCATGCCGCCCGAGAACTGAAATGATCATTTCTAATTTGAGTTGCTTTTTTAATTATCATACATTACCAGAGCATATACAGGAATCCTGAAGTTAATTTCAATACCTTTTTAAAAGACCTTCTCAAAATATTTTAAGACCTCATCGCCACTTCAAGCTGTAATCAGCAACACATCTTTAACTTACCAAACAGTTGTAGTTTGCAATTAAATCTGTATAGCACAACCATACAACAGAACTCAGATAAGCTGGGAAGGAACAAAGCTCAAAAGAATAAATCAAACCAAAGGCAAGGATTGAGCTCAGGAAGAACTGATATATGGAGAGAGAAATTTCCAAAGAGTCAAATTTACACATGGAGTAATAAGGATTGTTCCAGACATTCTCGTATAGACCTTTGGCTTGTATCCAAAACATTTGATAAGGACAGTATCATGGTTGTGATGGTTTTATCTACACCCTAAACAAATCGCAAGGCAATAACAATTAATGTTTGTCTTTTTCTTGATACATCTGGACTTAAAAAAGTATCTTATTGGAAAATGAACAGCTCCCTCTTAAAGGAATAGTGCACCCAAAAATGAAAATTCAGCCATTATCTACTCACCCATATGTCGATGGAGGCCCTGGTGAAGTTTTAGAGTCCTCACATCCCTTGCGGAGATCAGCGAGGGGAGCAGCTAGCACACCTAATGGCAGACGGCACCCCAGACTTATGTCCAAGAACACAAAATTGAATCCACAAAGTATCTCCATACTGTTCATCTGTAGTGATCCAAGTGTGCTGTAGCACCAACATAAAAAGCTGTTTCGAAAAACATCATATGAACTCTGTTTTTAGCCTCACTGTAGCCTGTAGCTCTGACTGCTTCTCTGTGCTCCTTGCTCACGTGTGCGCGCTCAGGGTGATCGGTGATGCACGGTCTCTGAAGAGCAGCAGTCTCGTCAGTACTGATGTCCAGAGGTGGGTAGAGTAGCCAAATATTGTACTCAAGTAAGAGTACTGATACTTTAGAACAATATTACTCAAGTAAAAGTAAAAAGTAGTCATCCCAATAATTACTTGAGTAAGAGTAAAAGAGTATTTAGTGAAAAAACTACTCAAGTACTGAGTAACTGTTGAGTAACATCTGATTTATTTGTAAAATAAGAACATGAATGTGACGATCCCTGTGTCATCTAGGGGTGTGTCTGCTGTGAGTGTCTCAGGCCTGTCTCTCCCAAGCTGCCTTGATTGCAACTCAGTGCACCTGGGCCCAGTGCACTGAAGCTGATAAAAGCTGTGGCCACTCATTCATTCACCCTCTGCTTCTTCCTACAGGCAACCACTCTGGTCTGGTTTGGTAATGTTTTAGTTTCTTTGCTTTGACGCACTCTCCAACACTTACACATACATACTCTCCCACACCCATCATTTATTACTCACACATAGTACTGATATCACTGACATTCACACTCCATATGTTATTCTTATTTAGTTATTTGCTAATTTGGTTTAATTTGGTTTGATTTGCTTCCAATAAAATATCTTTCGTTAACCATTCATCATGGTGTGTCTCTCTTTTGTTATGGCCACTTGAGCCGGGTTGTAACAATGAATGTAATCAATCAATCAAAAATAATCTGCAAATTCATGTATTTTAAATGATACCCCTTTAACTAAAACAAAAATAAATTAAATCTTTACAAACATAACATAAATCAAGGCAAAAGAAACAAATATATTCTTACACTATATTCTTATATTCTTACAAACACAAATATATTCTTACACTATATATATGTATGTGTGTATATATATATATATATATATATATATATATATATATATAATGTGTGTGTGTATATGTGTGGGTAGAGTAGCCAAATACGTACGTAATGTACTCAAGTAAGAGTATTGTTGCTTTAAAACAATATAAATCACGTAAAAGTAAAAAAGTATTTTGCATTAAAACTACTCTGAAAAGTACGATTTATCCAAAAAGTTACTCAAGTAAATGTAACTAAGTAAATGTAACTAGTTACTACCCACCTCTGCTGATGTCCACATTCTTAAGTGCAGGCATCGCCAATTCCAGTCCCAGCAAAGACTTTCCTCATCCGTTGGCATTGCTTTGCATTTGAAACGTGTTTCACGTGTCACGTGATGTAAACACGGGTGAGCAAAGCTCATGCTTTCGCTGGTCTCGCGCAAGCGCGCACACGTGAACGCGGAGCACAGAGAAGCAGTCAGAGCTACAGGCTACAGTCTCTCTTTTGAAAGGATTGAGCACAGTTACCCCTCCCCCATCCATGCGGCGCCTGCTCAGTCTTCAAACTATTGTTTTGAGGCGAACTGTGCATGAACCAAGTTGCTGCAGCAAAAACGGACGGACGTGTCGACCCTGTTCCCTGTTTAGATACACACGCGGCGAACACAATGAGTAACGTTAATAAACTTTCTAGCTTAATTTCATGTTGAAATGTATGTTTGGTGACTGTGAGTAGATATTGTAACACTGTTTCTACTGCGCACACTAGCTTTGTGCTGGTCAGTAGCATCCATCCAAAGTAGCAAAAGACCGCGCTGCTGCTCAGGGGTATCTCCATGCCAATTACATTTGACGCATGTAAGTACGTGTTTTGCTAATAATATATGGTAAGATTTTAAGCCTCGTAAGATTTTCTGAGTGGTCTGACTCGGTTTTCATTTCAAAAGCACTTGTTCTACCATGCTACCATGTTAAGCAGTTCGTGAAATAATATATACATGGATCTCTTAGCTCTGGTGTGAACAAGTCTCTAAGTTTCAAGTGTGTTTTATTGCCTACAGTTGTTGGTGTAACGCGAAATGGCGAAGGTCTTTCCATGCCGCTTCTGTAGCCTTTTGTTAACATCAGTAAAATGTTATGTAGACCACCAACCGCTACATAGACATGAAGCTAATGCCCAGTTTCCATGTTGTGTTGCTGACTGCAAACGTGTGTTTGTCAAATACAGTGCTTTTAAAACGCATTGTTATAGACGCCATAACAACCCGTCTGTGTCAGAATTGGACATTGTGCAAGGACCATATACATGTGAGAACATAAGTTGTCAGAAACAGTGCACAGATCTCAAAGACCTTCTTGCACATCTCAGGTCATGATCTTTCCAAAAGTGAGTAGGTAAATTGTCTATTTGCTAAATGTGGCAAAACATTTAAAGTAAGGTCTTCATTTACTTCCCATATATCCAGGATCCACAAACATGCAACAGCAGGGCAAGTATCTGCTACATGTTCTGTAGAGTTGGTGAGTACTGAGACAGCATCTGATGTGATGGAAAGTGGTACAGCTGAAAATGTCCCTGAATCTGTAGACATGCCAGATGATATTGATTTGAGAGCTTTGTACACAAAAAATCTCTGTATGTTTTACATGAAACTGCAGGCAAAACACCTCATTCCTTCATCCACTACACAGATGATTGTTGAAGAGACATATGACTTACATGATATTTGCAGTCAGCACACAAAAAAGCAATTCAAAGAGGTACTTAAAGCCAGAACAAACCTCTTTGACTCTGATGTTGATGAAGCTTTAAGCAGTTTGACAGATTTGCATTCTTCATGCAGTACTCCTCTCTCTACAGAATATACCAGGAAGCAGTTTTTCCTCAAAAACTTCAACTATGTTCACCCACAACCTATTCATCTAGGGACGGATGACAACAGAAGTGACAGGTATGTACAGTACATCCCTCTCAAAGAAACACTGAAAGCTATGCTAAAAGATCCTGTCGTATGGTAAGAATGTGGGAAGACTCAAAATGTCCCTCCTCCTGGGGTGTTGACTGATGTGTGTGATGGATCAGTGTTCAAGACAAATGCTCTGTGTATGCAGCCAGGTATAAATTTAAAGCTTCTTTTATACCAGGATGCTTTTGAGGTAGTCAACCCTCTTGGCTCAGCAAAGAAAAAGCACAAGATAGTGGGGGTGTCCTTCACACTTGCCAACTTTGAGCCGTTCTATCAGTCAAGTGTTGATCAGCTGCAGCTCTTACTTTTGTGCACAGAGCGAGATTTCAGATACTTTGGACATGAGAGACTGTTTTCAAAAATGTTCTCAGACTTGAGAAAGCTAGAGGATAATGGGCTTGTCACTTCTTCAGGTCATACTGTACGAGCAACAGTCTTGTGCACTGAGGGTGACAATTTGGGATCCCAGTGCATTGGAAGTTATGCTGACAATTTCAGTACCTCCTCTCACTGTTGTAGGTACTGCTTGGTGCCCAGACAGGACATGGACAAAGTGAGTGTCAAGTTTCCAGTGAGAACTGTTGAGAGTTACAAAGAGGCAGTGCAGCTACTACAAGACAGTGAGACAACAACTGTAAATGGAGTAAAGTTTGACTCACTTTTCAATGGTCTTCAGTATTTTCATATGTGTCAGCCAGGCCTTCCACCGTGCATAGGCCATGACACGTTTGAAGGAGTAGTTGCCTATGACCTATCCATTTACATTCAGTACTTTGTGAAGGTAAAGAAATGGATGACTTACCAGCAGCTCAACCGGCAGATCAAACAGTTCAAGTACCTGGGTTCTGATGCTAGTTCTGTTCCTTCAGAAGTCAGTGAATGTGGCATTACGGTTGGTGGGCAGGCAGCTGAGAATTGGTGTTTGCTGAGACTTCTTCCCATCATTATTGGGGACAGAATCAAAGACACCCAGGACCAGGTATGGCAGCTAGTTATAATGCTAAAGGAAGTGGTTGAGTTAGTCTGTGCACCCAAGATATCTGCTGGCCAAGTCAGTTTCCTTCAGGTCCACATACAAGAATATCTTGAAACAAGGAAGCATCTATTTCCCTCTGAAAAACTTAAACCAAAGCATCACTACCTCCTTCACTACCCATCTCTGATCATGAGGCTTGGCCCACTCATTCGCTTGTGGACAATGAGGTTTGAGAGCAAGCATTCGTACTTTAAACGATGTGTAAGGAGGACACAAAACTTTAAAAATGTTTGTAAATCTCTTGCAAACAACCACCAGCTACTGCAGTCCTACAGGAACTACAGCTCCTTCTTTCCTCCAGCATTGCAAGTGAAGGATTCCTCCCCTTACTATGCTCCGTTGTACAGCAGTAAGGTACGCAATGCTGTTGAGGAGAGCTTGGTCACACCCGACTTTATATCCGCAGAAGTGCGCTATCAGGGAACACTCTATAGAAAGGGTTCCTTTCTGTGCCTTAAGAATGATGAATCTGTGGAATTTGGACAACTTGAGCTCATACTGATGAAAGAAAACAAAAATGTGTATTTTCTTGTGACACCACACTCATCATCTTACATGCCAGAGTATGGGCTTCATAAAGTTGGAGAATCAGCAAGGGATATGCTTTGCATCAATGCTGATCAGTGTCTTGATTTTTATCCACTGGCTGCATACAGTCTGCTTGCAATGAAAGTAATATCCCTGAAGCATAGTGTTTTGGATCTGTAAATATGTTTTCATTTCACTCGTCATTTATTCCCCCCTTTTAGACATGGATGACATAGCCACTTTTGTTCAAGAAGCACTACCAATGTGTAGCACGCCAGCTACACTGCAACCTATTATGGATATCCTCAAAGACATTGGGGTGGAAACGCTTGACGATATGCAGCTTGTCCAGATAAATGACCTTGCAGGTGTGCTCAGACCCATTCAAGCAAGGAAGCTTATTGCACATGTTAAAAGTAAGTCAAGGCTCAATCTGTAATATGAGTATATTGCCACCAGTGCCATTGTTGGTCTACTATTCAGCATTATGTATGTCTCTGTGCTTTTAGGTGTCTTCTCAGCTCAGAGTGATGCAGCTTCAAGCATGGAGCAGGATTTCACAAGAACACCTCAAACTCAAGAAACACTCTGGGTCACTACAAGCCCAAGCATACCCTCTACTTCTCGAAGCTCATTTGGAAGCCCAGGCACACCTCAAACTCCAGAAACACCCTTTCGAACCTCATTTGGAAGCCGAATCTCCTCTCCATCTGGTAGTGAATGCTCTAGTCCCACTAGACAACTGAGCAGTGATTGGCACTACAGTTTTCAAGTCCCTTGGAACATGCTGCCAGCTATTGTAAGGAAGAAATTACACAATCAAGAGCGGCCCATAGCCAGAGAAAGGAGGGAAGTGATTCGCATTATTACAGCTGAAATTCTTGCCACTTGCAAGACACCAGCGAAGAAGCACTTACGTGAAGTTGCACGGAAGATGGTCCTAGAGTACCCAGAGTCTTTCAAAGACGTCATAGAAGGTGAAGTCGTTGGAAGCGGCTATGATTCTCTTACAAAACAACTCCAGTGCAGAGTTGATAACTGCAAGAGAAATGAGGCGCTGGGTAACAAGAGGATCATCCCAGATGACACCAGCACTGTACCAGAAAATACAAAGCAACGGAAAGCCTTTCGAACCTCATTTGGAAGCCGAATCTCCTCTCCATCTGGTAGTGAATGCTCTAGTCCCACTAGACAACTGAGCAGTGACTGGCACTACAATTTTCAAGTCCCTTGGAACATGCTGCCAGCTATTGTAAGGAAGAAATTACACAATCAAGAGCGGCCCACAGCCAGAGAAAGGAGGGAAGTGATTCGCATTATTACAGCTGAAATTCTTGCCACTTACAAGACACCAGTGAAGAAGCACTTACGTGAAGTTGCACAGAAGATGGTCCTAGAGTACCCAGAGTCTTTCAAAGACGTCATAGAAGGTGAAGTTGTTGGAAGCGGCTATGATTCTCTTACAAAACAACTCCAGTGCAGAGTTGATAACTGCAAGAGAAATGAGGCGCTGGGTAACAAGAGGATCATCCCAGATGACACCAGCACTGTACCAGAAAATACAAAGCAACGGAAAGACTCATATGGCTGTATTCAGTGGGAATCTGGACCTGTGAATGTGGAAGCACAGATGAAAAAGAAAAAAGACATGCAAAAAATATTCCTGGAAAATGAGAGGAATGAAAAACAAATAGAACAGTTAATCTCAGACACCTTCATATCTCAGAGAAACGACATAATGTCTGGTAAGGACACCCGGGCCCTTACTGAAGAATGGCCTCTCCTCTTCTCACTTGTAGGCATGAAGGCACACTTCAAACTCCTGACTGGTGTCCACATCAATGAGGGATTTGAGGAGGCTATGACCTCAAAACTGGCCAGAGTCCTGGAATATTTTCAGTCTCTTCCGTTGGAGAAATCAAGCATAGCTGCAAAACAGAGAGCAGAGATCCAAGCTGGAGGTGGACCCTGTGGGGCGGTATTGATGCTACTCTCACACTTCAAAGAGGATCATGCAAGAATGTTCCACATGGTCGACAGAACATGCATCGCTGTGGAGGTTGAGACAGAACACCTGCCACCCACACCATGCATTGTTGTATGTGGTAAGTGAGGGCCAATATAATGTGTGTGCCCTACATGCAAATAGAGGCATTTAAATGGGTGGATTTACTGATGACTTTTTTTCACAGGAGAGAGTCCATTGTCTGCAACAGCTTTCGTGGTGGCAGTGGACCAGGAGGTGATGATGGATAACTTGAAGAGCTTCACCGACGCACTGGTTGGCATGTTCATGTGTTTCTACATCTTCAATATGCACTACCCAGTGGAACTCGGGGCCACAATGGAGTTTCTTCAAAGGTAAATGTACATGAATAATCATACACACATACATAAAAAGACCCCTAAAAATCAATATCAGTTTAATTGATCAGCTGACTGGGTCAGAAAGACAGAGAGAGAGAGAGAGAGAGAGAGAGACAGAGACAGAGGAAGAGAGACAGAGACAGAGAGGGCAGAGGAAGAGAGACAGACAGACAGACAGACAGACAGAGGAAGAGAGAGGCAGAGGAAGAGAGAGAGACAGACAGACAGAGGAAGAGAAAGACAGGGCAGAGGAAGAGAGAGAGAGACAGACAGACAGAGGGAAACAGAGAGAGACAGACAGAGGAAGAGAGAGACACAGACAGACAGGAAGAGAGAGAGAGATGGACAGAGGAAGAGAGAGACAGACAGGAAGAGAGAGACAGAGAGGGCAGAGGAAGAGAGAGACAGACAGAGGAAGAGAGAGAGAGGCACACAGACAGAGATAGGGCAGAGGAAGAGAGAGAGGGCAGAGGAATAGAGAGACACACAGACAGACAGAGGGAGAGAGAGAGAGAGAGACAGAGGAATAGAGAGACACACAGACAGACAGAGGGAGAGAGAGAGAGAGACAGAGGAAGAGAGAGACACACAGACAGAGGAACAGAGAGAGACAGACAGACAGACACCTCTAAAACTTTCTCCAGGACCTCTTCCTCTATGGCATATGTGTCAAACTCAAGGCCCGTGGGCCAAATGTGGCCCGCCACGTCATTTTATGTGGCCCGCGAGAGCTTAAAAGGTCTGATTGTCTAAAAATAAATAGGTCAAAAGCGTGATTTGACCAAAAACTACATTTCCCACAATGCATGTCGATTATGTTACCCGCGAAGTGACGGCTTCCCGCCACTAGACGGCAGTGTTTCCACATCCTAACCCGTTTTGAACAAAGTTAATGTCATAACTTGTGTTTGATGTTATTTTTCTTTATTCACTTGGATAGTTTGATCCTTGATTGATGGAGTTATGTGGGTTTCATAACCTGACAAATTAAAAGGATTTATGTTATAACAAAGCAACAAGCAAACATATTTTTTTCTATGCAACTGTAATATTTGTAACTTGAATAAGTAATAAATTCAAAGTTATTTAACATTAAGGAGTAGTTACATTTATTTAACATTACATTTGGTTACATTTAGTTACATTTATAAGTTACATCTGGCCCTTTGAGGGCAGCCATTATGCTGATGTGGCCCTTGGTGAAAATGAGTTTGACACCCCTGCTCTATGGTGTAAAGCGGCCTTCACATGATAAGAACAACGCGCTTCACTCAGATAATTTCAACTCCGAGCGCAGCGGCTAAAAATTAAATGTTTGTATGTCAATAAAATTGTTGTACACACAATTCTGCTGTCATATACGTGAGTCTGTGAAATTGTTCGGGTTAGGATTGTTTTCATGTGAGTATGAATCTAAAAGCTGTGAGTGCAAAGTCTTGTGAATACAACTCTAATTTCTACGACTACGAAGTCCTCGCTGTGAACACGAATTCAAGATTGTGGGTATGAGTGGCAAAGTGTTGAAATTACGTCACTGAGGTCACAGGCAGGTCACAGGGGAAAGTAATCGAACCGCGATTCCTCCAAACAAAGGCAAAGGTGGCCGTTGACAGAGGACCGGGTGGAGCCGTCAGCTTATGTTGCTGTGTCCTATTTCTGAAGTCCTGTAAATCATTCTTTAGACCAAACAGCCTACAACAAGAAATTTCTGATGTAAGACACTAACAGCAGAGTTGGAGCAGAAGGTCATGCAGGGTTGACTCTGAGCTTAGAGTAAATGATGAAGGTATAGTGTACAGGTGGTGCTGTGACTGGCTGGTAACTGAAGCCTGATCCACTGAATCGTGTCCCATAAGAACAACCCAAGTGTGTCTTTATTTTTCATTTTCATTTCTGCCACACTATCAACACATGCTCATTCTTCCATACAGGTAGGCCTACGTGTGGTTCTGAAATGACAAGTAAATACATGCTATCTATAACTAGGTTGTAAATAAAGATCAAATAACAAATTAAATGAATAGTACTAAATACATCTAGATCAATAACCTGGAAAATAAGCCAACAGTTCACAAAGAGACAAACCAGGCATACATTTAAGTTCTCATACTGCCATCTACTGGTGGAGAGGCAGCTTAACCTACTTCCACTCTTCTTCCACATTAAGGTGGAAACCCAGTTAAATACCACTGCTAACAGTATCAACTCTGCACACACAGTAATTGCTGGTAATTGTTGGTTAAACTATTTTGCAAACTGTTCTCTTGAAGAGAACGTGAAGAACGTGAGTAATACAAAGAGGTTTATTTACAACCTAGTTATAGATAAGCATGTATTTACTTGTCATTTCAGAACCACACGTAGGCCTACCTGTATGGAAGAATGAGCATGTGTTGACAGTGTGGCAGAAATGAAAATGAAAAATAAACGAAAAATAAAGACACACTTGGGTTGTTCTTATGGGACACGATTCAGTGGATCAGGCTTCAGTTACCAGCCAGTCACAGCACCACCTGTACACTATACCTTCATCATTTACTCTCAGCTCAGAGTCAACCCTGCATGACCTTCTGCTCCAACTCTGCTGTTAGTGTCTTACATCAGAAATTTCTTGTTGTAGGCTGTTTGGTCTAAAGAATGATTTACAGGACTTCAGAAATAGGACACCGCAACATAAGCTGGCAGCTCCACCCGGTCCTCTGTCAACGGCCACCTTTGCCTTTGTTTGGAGGAATCGCGGTTCGATTACTTTCCCCTGTGACCTGCCTGTGACCTGAGTGACGTAACTTCAACACTTTGCCACTTGTACCCACAAACTTGAATTCGTGTTCACAGTGAGGACTTCGTAGTCGTAGAAATTAGAGTTGTATTCACAAGACTTTGCACTCACAGCTTTAAGATTCATACTCACATAAAAACAATCCTAACCCGAACAATTTCACAGACTCACGTATATGACAGCAGAATTGTGTGTACAACAATTTTAATGACATACAAATGTTTAACATTACGAATATGAATGGTTAAAATTATGCACACATCTTTCTGATAGTTGTCTTACACCATATTCTGCCTCCTACAATAGTGGAAACAGGTTGAATGAAACATTATAAATAAGTATTTATTTATTACATTAATTACTTTACATATAAAATACATTCACCATGTTTATTACCGCACAAAGAAATGTGTTTTTGGGAAGAGATTTGAAAGTAAACAAAGAACTAGCAAGCTAGTTATCTATTAACTAACCTCATTAAATGGTTCTCATGTTCATTACAGTTGACAATCATAAAAAGGCTATTATTTTTCCTAACAAAATGTTTAACTGCACTCTGACACCAATTTATAATTACTGACATGTTCATAAAAAAAGAAAATATGATTACCATAGGTTAAAAAAAAACCTCTATCTTAACAATATTTGACTTATCTCTTTTCCCAGCATGGGCGTTTTGCTACATTCTCCATTTTGTCTCAACATGAAAAGAAAGCTCCCATCATCCCACCCACATGAGATATCATTGGAAAGGCCAGGTCCTCTATAGAGCACATCTTGAATTAGTAGGGTAGCTCAAATGAGTCAAAAGATAAGACCAAAAACAAATTTTCAGTACAGTGGACAGAAATGAATAGGCTGGGTCTGAACGCTGAGTGTGTAAATATATCCACTATATAGTGCCCTCAGAAATTCCATAATGGAAGGAAAAAAGGAGTGTTCATGGCATATTCACTACTTTATGCTAACAATCGCACAATGCAGTGCTCCACATTTACCATTGCATGACTCTATAACTGATGGTGATGACGCAAATAGACGATGATCTGTGTGTCCGAAATCTTGATTTAGATAATATTTTGTTGAACAGTTTTTGTATTTTTTACCACTCCTTTATGTCCAGGTGCATCTTTAAGATCAATCCTGAGAAGGGCTCCAAAGTAGAGCGCCTGGAAAAGAAAAAGAGCAATGCAGTGAACCCGAAAATCCTGACCCTTATCAACCGCATTGCAGAGTATGAGTGGAGCACTTAATGGGTAAGTTGCTTGTGGTCACTTTGCATGTATTAAAGGTCTTAAGTCCAGGACCCACTGCCTGCGTGTGCAGACAGTGTGTTCAGTGCAGTGTCTGCATCGCAGAACGTCTTGGTTTTTATTTCAGCGCCCATGTTGAGGTGAGAGCAGTCACACAGCCAGTGTGAGCAGAATGTCATCTAGAGATTCGGCGTTTCACCTTCTTTTTCACAAGTGCACTGTTCTCAGCAGAAATAGACATAGTTCTACAGTTTCAGGGTCTTTAAATATGTAGAATATGTCAGACATGAAAAAATAACACCTGCTGTATCTGTTTCTTCTTCATCTGTTTCTTCACTATATCGGTCTCTACACTATGGTCCATACCAGTGAAGTGAGCAGGATGTGATAACAGGGTCCGACGATAAGGTTTTTTCCTACTTGCCCCATCTAAATTCTTACTTGCCCTGCTTAAGAGGTTCTTTTTCTGGCTGTGTGGTACATATTTTCGCTCATGACTTATATCTTACGTCAGCAGAGACGCTCAGCCAATGGAGGCAGCAGCACATAAAAAAGCAGCACACTGCAACTGGCCCCTCCGAGGACAGAAACAGGAGAGGAAATACACGATTACAGGCCTGGAATTAAGTCATTTTTAGGGCAAGGCCACTTTGGCCTTTGATAAATACAAATTTATTGGGGCATGCTGGCCTGTCTGCTGCTGGCCTGCTGGCTATTTTTACTTGCCCTGGGCGTTCGGGCAACCGTTAAAGTCGGACCCTGGATAATATAGAATACTGACTGAAATACGTTATACACCACTATCATTTATTCCAACTCTAGCAGATATCTACAGTACCATCAAAATATCACAAATATGATGAGGAATGAAGTTTGTTGTATTTAAGTAAAAAGGGACATTATGAATAGGAATGGGAACTGAGAAGCGATTCTACTTGAGAACTGCCTCAATCCATTGACATCATTTGCATTTATGCTTAACAATTCCCATCCCCAGTTATGAAGGACAAAAAACAATTGGCATAATTACTTTTACTGTTACATTTATTACATTTTTTGTAAACCAGTGGATTATAGTAACCTACTAATTACAAAAAATGCCATGTAAATGTGTATTCAATAACCGACTACATTTCTCAACAAATATCTCAAATATGTGTTCTCTACCTGTAGGATAATGCATGGGAGCAGCAGCAGTCTGGGACCCCAGGGAACTGCCATCCTGTTTCTGAAGTTTCTGAACGTTCCAAGTCAGTTCTTTGTATCATGTTAAAAGTTTGTCAATTTCGGGGCGTGGGTGGCTTAGTGGTAGAGCAGGTGCCCCATATACAGGGCTGTTGCCGCAGCGGCCCGGGTTCGGCTCCGGCCTGTGGCCCTTTGCTGCATGTCTCTCCCTCTCTCTCTCCCCCTTTCACACTTTACTGTCCTGTCAATTGAAGGCGGAAATGCCCATAAAATTATCTTTAGAGAAAAAAAAAAAAAGAAAAAAAAAAGGTGTGTCAATTTGAATTCTATGTTACATGTTGAGTAACTAATTCATTAAACGTGATATGAATATGGAGCCTGACTGATTTTTCCTGTCCTGCTGTTGCAGATGGTGCGTCTTTTAGAGAGACATAAGTTAGAGCAGCTTCTCTCTGTTAACATTACATTAGATAACGCAGGCAGTCCAGATCGTTTTAGCCACAGGCTTGATAGCAGGCCTGCTAAGTTGGCATCACTGATGTCAGATAGATAGAATGAATGAAAGAATGAATGACATCTTTATTATGGTATCCTGCATATTAATATGCCCAGTCCCCATGGGCTTACAAGACACCATAAGATTTATAAACCAAAAAGGAAACTGATATATCTCATAAAATCAGATTTTCACCAGTAATGGTATGAAAACAACACCCATGATCCCACTGTACTTAACAGAAAAATCTTAGATAATAATCTAGTACTTTCTGTAAAAAAATAAAAAAATAAAATATATATATATATATATATATATATATATATATATATATATATTTATTTATTTATTTTACAGTAGTTTTCAGTGAATTACCTTTATGTATGATGCATGTATGTTTTATTTATACCACCAATTACCCTTTTTAAAAATACACTTTAAACACATGATTAATAACCCCCAATTTTAAGGAATACACTTTGAATGACTGATTTCTGTAATTGTGTATGTCTTTGTTACCATGGACAGCAATCTGTAAATTAATACCTCACATTTAATGTAAAATTACATTCACATCTTTACAAATATAAATTGCCATTGAAAACATAATATTAACATAATCTTAAATCATGGTAAATTACCTGGAATTTTAATGGCAAAATTTAAATTACTCCCAATATCTCCAAATCTACAGGCATTTCATTGTTTGAAAGTCAAAACCTGTCAGAATACAGAATACTTTTTGTAAAACTGCATTAATTAAAGTGCACGTTCCATAAAATAATATTTTAAATTGTCTTTCTACAGTAATGTACAGTTGAAAAACATAAAATCACTTTAACCATGGATGTTAAATAACCTGCAATTTTGTGGAAATAATCACAGATTTCTGTAATTTTATATAAATTTCTTCATTACAATTATTAGGAAAGATCTGTAAAATGACATCACATGTAAAATTACATTTGAATATGAAAAAGACATGTTGAGTTGCCTTTAAAAACATAACAATGTAATCTTATTATGGTTAGTATTATGTAATTTTAAGGGTAAATGTTTAAATTACTGCTAATATATGTTAATCTACAGTTATTGTCTTATTGAAAATGGTGATAAACCTGTGGAAAAAAAACCAAAAAAACCCATTTTATACAAAATGTGTACCATATAAATGGCAAAAATTTAAATTACTCCCAATATCTGTAAATTTACAGGCATTTTATTGTTTAAAAAAGTAAACATCTGTAAGAATACAGAATACTTTCTGTAAAATTACATTATTTAAAGTGCACTTTTTGTAAAATAATATACTTTAAGTTGTCTTTATACAGTAATGTACAGTCAATTACTTTTGTGTTTGTACAAATACTACTCATTACCTCTAAAAAACATAAAATCACCTTAACCACACATGCTTAATGACCTGCAATTTTATGGAAAACACTACAGATTTCTGTAATTTTACGTACATTTCTTCATTATCAAGAAAGATCTGTAAAATTGCATCACATTTTATGTAAAATTACATTTGAATATGAAAGAAATATGTTAATTTACCTTTAAATTTCATAGTAATAGTTTAATATTATTGGTAATTACATGTAATTCTAAAGGTAAATATTTAAATTACTGCTAGTATCTGTTAATTTACAGTTATTTCATTGTCTTATCGAAAATGGTGGTAAACCTGTAAAAACATACAGAAAATTGTATGTAAAATTAGAGTTAAATATGTACAAATACAATAAATTGTCATTAAAAAACATAATATTAATGTAATCTTAAATTATGGTTAATTAACTGTAATTTTGTGTTTGTACAGAAGGTTTTATTTTGTGTTTTCCTGAGGAAATGACAACAACATCTTTCATTAAGAAAGAGAACTTCTTATTGTGCATGTTGCATGAACAAAATCCAATTGCATCAGCTATTATTATTATTATTATATCTCACTGTACTTCATGTATTAGAAGTTTATATTGCTATGGTAACATTTGTTATGTCTTGATTGTTCACAGTAAAAAGAAAACTGAAATGTCTGGGGTTTTTTTTTAGACATATTGTCATAATGTACTCCTCAAAACTGATCTGTTGTTAGATCCAAATGTTTATTTTTATTTATTTTTTAAAGTTTTGATTAATGTCACAATTTTCCTGTGATACTTTTGTCTCACTGCACATCATGTGTTGGTACAATACTGTGCATGGAGAGATTTATTACCTCTTGATAGGTATTGATGATTTTGAATTTATCAAAAATCCTAACTGTGGACGTTTTGTCATGGTGAACTTTCTCTCACTTATGTGATGATTTAAAAATGATCTGTTCTAAGATCAGTGTGTTTATCCCTTTTACTGTAAAACTGACTTCTAAGGTCAGTTTTTATCCTATACTTTTGTTAAAGTGCAAGTAATGTCCATTTTTAATATTTAATGTACGACTAAGTGTTGATTGATCTCAAACTGTATCTCTTGTAAAGATGACTGATCCTCTACTCACTGTGAGTACTGTTGTGATGTATCATCACATTTACCTCCAGTTAAAAATGTCAAACTTTATTATTGAGTTTGTGTGAATAAACAAAACCTAATCTGATCATCTGTGTTGTGTTCACATTGTATTTTTTTGACACACAGTGACATTGTGATGATAAACAACAGATTCAACATGTTCTTTGTTGCATTTTGTTGTTGACAGAGTGCTCTATCATAACTCCATGGTTCAAACAACACACAGCTGCATTCACAGCAGGGTAAATTTGACATTAGATAAACTGATACATGTCATATTCTGGCGCATCATAAGTCACCAAATCATGTGGAGATGTAAGCCTCTAATCATGTTTCATTGACAAACTTCTGCTGAGTCATGATTTTGGCGGAATTGTCAGTTCAGTGTGTTGGAATGTAAAATGTTTAAAGACGACCAGTCTCGCCTACAAGCACCTGCACATTTCAGGTCATGTGATATGATACATAATGAGACATGCTTGTATTGATCCTGACATGAAACAGTGAAAGGACAGAGTGTGGGAAACCAGAGGAAACTCACTCACAGAGCCCTGAGGGACAACAGATTGTGACCTCAGCCCTAAAGAGACAGAGGTTAAGAGGGATTAAGGCGGTATTACAGTAATAACCTGCTTGTTTGTTTACAGTCATGATCATAAAGTCAGTCCATTGTGAATACTGTTAAAACACTGCAAGGTCATCAGGTGTAACAGAATATTTTTAATTTAAAATAACAGATCATACAATGTCAGTATGTTACATGTTAGATGAGACTGTAACTTAATTTTCACATTGAGAATGTTACACTACAATACTGAGTTTAAGGATACCAATTAATTAAAGCTGGTGATTGTCCAGTGTTTACATCAGACAAAGTATTGATACTATTCTGGATAATACCCATTTTACTGTTTTAACTCTGTGTATGTTTTTGTTGTAAACTTTGGATTTTCAAAGAATATGTATGATTACAGTACAGGTCAGTACATTTGTAGCTAATGTTAAGGTTTTAGAAAATTAATTATTAAAATCTTGAGTTCAACCCTAAAAGAAATACAATAAAATTATATAAAATGTCTTCTGCTTGTGTCAAAGACAGTCCTGTTGTTACACAGCATCTACAGTGAAATTATGTCACAGTGGACAGAGTGTGGGAAAGCTCTGGAGAACTGAGTCACAGTTCAGTTTGATTAGCAGTCAGCTCTCGTCCAGAGGGATTTGGCACACTTCAGGAAACATCTGTCTTAACCCCCTAATTTCATATAAAGAGCTCAGCTTTTGATCCACCAAGCAAAATTGTATTATGACTTGATATTTATATTGTCTACAGTTATAAGTTAAAAGTGACAATTCAGCACGATTGCTGATATTATATGTATTTTATTCAATGTATTTTCAGTTTGTATGAAACCTTGGAGGCAGCCAAGAGTGTTCTTTCCCTCCAGATGGTCGGTGACGTCAGGCTCTGTATCCTTTACACACGACCAGCAGCCGTCACAAAAGCTTCTTGAAAGGTCCTTTTGTTGTGCGCCGACCACACCATGCAAAGAGTGTGGGAAACTGAGACTAGCCTTCTACTCACACAGGCTACCAGCCACAAGACAGAGGACACACCTGCTACATCTGGACACCAGCACAACTTTGTCCCGGTTCAGATAAATATGATACTACCATCTAATGTTGGTTGCAGGTGTCTTGCAGCACTACAAGTCTGTTCTAAGGAGGAAATTCAATGACATGCAGAGTACAACCCTGTATACAGAAGACTGCTTATTATATAGCAGTTGAGTGTGTAAACTTGCACTCATAAAGGTAAGTCAAAGGGTGAATATCATGAGCGTGTGCTCAGTCAAAGTCATTGATCCCAGCATCAGGCAGCAGATCTGCTCTCTCTACAGGGTCAACACTTTCTCAGATTCACACAGAGCTCTGTGAGTTTCTCTCCATCACCCCCCCAGTCCTCCACCTGTTCCCCTGAGATCTAACCATTGCCCTCAGAGCAATAAAGCCATTCAGAGTGTGGCATCCCTTACTGTCAGACAAAGCTCTCTGATTGGCTGAGAGTGTGAGAAACTCCAGCTAGACCCAGACCCACACATTGATATGGAGATGTGGGACTATAAATAGGAGGGATGAAGCCAGCACAGATCAGATTCTCTCTACAGAGACCTCTACAGCACACAGATCCAGACATGGCACCTACAATCACTGCAGCAATGACCAATTCTCAGGAGCATCTCACTCTGACCCACAAGGTAAACTCAACATCCAACAACATTTAAATATTGTTATTGAAAGCTTGTCTTTGTTCATGCAAACATTTACTCCAGAATAAGTTTATTAATGACTTTGTTCTTCTTCCTGCAGCTCAGAAAGCCTCTGGTGGAGAAGTTAGAGAGCGAATCAACAGCAGCATTGAGCAGCTCAAGTCTCTCCTGGGTCCAGAGTTCCTCAAACAGCAGCCAGACTCCAAGCTGGAGAAAGCAGACATCCTGGAGATGACAGTTTGTGTCCTGACACAGCTGCAGCAGCAGCATCAACAGCAGAGAAGACTGCTGAACCACTTCAACAAGCTGCAGTCTTCCTCTGATAACAACCTGACAGAGGCTGACTTCTCTCCTCTGAGCTCCACAGTCCAGACCAGCATCACCAAAGAACAGAGTCCAGTCAACAGCGCCCTCTGGAGGCCGTGGTAGACACCTACAGACTGGAGCTACTACCAGACAAACTCAGATGACCATATTGGTCAAAGATTACTGGAAATGAATTCTTCTGAATTCTGACATTTGATGAACTTGTTCTTCTGTTTTACAGAAGGTTTTATTTTGTGTGTTTTCCTGAGGAAATGACAACAACAATATCTTTCAAGTTAAGAAAGAGAACTTCTTATCATGCATGTTGCATGAACCAAATCTGATTGCATCAGCAATTATTATTATTATATCTCACTGTACTTCATGTATTGGTAGCATATATTACTATGGTAACATTTGTTATCTTTTGATTGTTACTGATCATTGTTAAAAGAATTGAAACGTCTGGTTTTATAGACATATTGTCATAATGGACTTTAATCTCTTTGATTACTCAAAACTGATCTGTTGTTAGATCCAAATGTTTATACTTTTTTCCTAAAAGTTTTGATTGATTTCACAATTTTTCTGTGATACTTTTATGTCTCACTGCACATCATGTGTTGAGAGATTGATATTACCTCTTGATAGGTATTGATGATTTTGAATTCATCAAAAATCTTACCTGTCCTTTTGTGGACGTTTTGTCATGGTGAACTTTCTGTCACTTTATGTGATAATTGAAAAATGATCTGTTGTAAGATCAGCATGTTTATCCTTTGACTGTAAAATGCTTGTTTAATGTCACACTGTCACAGTTTTACAGTGACAATGTAATTTTTACATTCTGAGAATCAAATTAATTTAGTGATGATGAACAATGTGACCTGTTGTTAGGTCGGTTTTTACTATTTTTTTCTGATGTTCAGGAAATACAAATGTTTAAATCCATTTGGAAAAACAATTTTTTAAAATACAGTGAGTACCGTGTCCTCAAATACTGTATAGCATTTGTCTTTTATAAAGACAGTTGTTCCTTTACTCTCTCTGAGTACAGTGTGTCTTGTAGAAGTCTACAGGTTGTTGTTGTGATGCATCATCACCTCTAGTTGGAGCGTTGTTGCTCATTGTGCCTTGTTGAATAAACAAACACTGTCAGCTGAAAATGTTGTGTCCTCGTATCACTGTGTATCATGGTTACGTACATTTATATTTTATTTCAACTTATTTCTTACCATCATCGTTTCAACCTTTGGTTGGTAAATCAAGATAAAATGATGACACACAGTAATTGTTTATCCATAACAGTTTAGTGTTAAACTAAGCATTGGAATGTGGTTCAAGATTTTTGATGAGGCGGGATAATCAGTGTTACATCACTCTTTTTACATGGAGTAAGTCAAGTCATCAAACTAAATGAAAAAAGGTCAATTTCAAAGACACTTTTGCAACATCAATATCTTGGTAACTGTCAAGTTTAGGTGCTTTTTTTAATGTTTAGAGTAAAGCATTACACTCTTTAAAGAGGTCAGACTTAGTATCTAATGTGATGCATAATGAGGCACACTTCTATTGTTCCTCCAGTGAAAGCAGTGAAAGGACAGAGTGTGGGAAACCAGAGGAAACTCACTCACAGAACCCTGAGGGACAATAGATAAAGACCTTTGCCCTGAGGAGACAGAGTTTAAAGTCACCATGGCTCCTAAAACTGGAGCTGGTTTGAAATAACGCCTGTGGTTGTAACTGTTCTTCTGATATGAATCAGCATCAACACCTTTTTTCAGAATATTGACAAGTCATCTTGTGAAGAGACACTTTTAGCATGGCGTTTGAAAAGTTTCTGTCAGTAACTCTAAAAATTGTTCTAATAATTTAGTGAATTGGTTTGGATGTTGGAAGTGTTCACAGCCTATGTTCTTCTCACTCTTTATTATTCTCCCGCCACTTTTGTTGCAACATAACTAGTTCCACACTTTTCAATGTAGAAATTTCATGTGTGCTACTGTACTTCTCTATTCAAACTGTAAACCCGTTAAGACATGTGAGACTTTCTCACAATAATTCAACTGTCTGATATCTTTCATACATTTTAGGTAAAATTATGTTTATGTTTTTCAACATTAAACATTCACATCATAATTTTCTAAAAAACTGGATTGTCTAGTTTCACTTAGTGTTGTGTACCAACTATTTATTTTGATGGGTTATTATTTTTAGAGGAGGTCCCAAACTTTACCCTTGGTGGCACACACTGCTTTAGCACAGGACCCTCAAAGGTCCATTTCTAGAGCCACTTGACTGTTTTCTGCTAATGGACGGAGTGTGGGAAAGTTCTGGAGGGAAGACTTCAGTGTGAATGACATCCATCCCACCAGCAGCCAAGTCATTGCCCAAAGGGATTTGGCACACTTCAGGAAACAGCTGCCCCCCAGGAAACCTCCCACCCTCATGTGTAGAGCTGAAACTTTGATCCAGTTGATGGTCAGTTATGAAGCGTGATTATGATTTGAGGTTTACATTGTATGAATATGAGGTGATCATGCTAATACTTTTGGTGATTCTTTATGATAGATTTTTCCACCAAATTTTAAATTTTTTACACAGAGTCTGAGCCAGCCAATGGTATCTTTTCCCTCCAGATGGCTGATGATGTCAGACTGTGTTTCTATAACAACACACAGCCAGCATCTGTCACTGAAGTCCCTTTGTGGTTCACTGACCACACCATACAGGGAGTCAGTGTGGGAAACTGAGCTCAGCTTATTCCTCACACCGACTACAAGGCACGTGTCAAAAGACTTGACTACATCTGGACAGCTGTATGAATATTGTGCTAGTGAGTTTAATTCAAGTACCATGCAATGGGCATCACACTGTTTTCTAACATCCTGAATATTATTTTCTAAAATGGTGCAATTTTGATTGAATGCATTTCAGAAAATCATGTCATATCAATTTAAATTTTTAATTAAAAACAGAGAGATGTCACCTGCTACATGTTGTGTACATGTAATTCAAACACTGCACCATAAATGTTACTCCCTCACGTGTCTGACGGGATGATGAGCGTGTGCTCAGTCAAAGTCATTGATCCCAGCATCAGGCAGCAGATCTGCTCTCTCTACAGGGTCAACACTTTCCCAGATTCACACAGAGCTCTGTGAGTCTCTCTCCATCACCCCCCCCAGTCCTCCACCTGTTCCCCTGAGATCTAACCATTGTCACCCGGGGTGATAACAGCGTTAAGTGTGCTGCACCCCTTATTGTCTCATCAAGCTCTCTGATTGGTTGAGACTGTGAGAAAGTCCAGTGAAACCAGGACCCACACATTGATATGGAGATGTGGGACTATAAATAGGAGGGATGAAGCCAGCACAGATCAGATTCTCTCTACAGAGACCTCTACAGCACACAGATCCAGACATGGCACCTACAATCACTGCAGCAATGACCAATTCTCAGGAGCATCTCACTCTGACCCACAAGGTAAACTCAACATCCAACAACATTTAAATATTGTTATTGAAAGCTTGTCTTTGTTCATGTTAACATTTACTCCAGAATAAGTTTATTAATGACTTTGTTCTTCTTCCTGCAGCTCAGAAAGCCTCTGGTGGAGAAGTTACGCAGAGAGCGAATCAACAGCAGCATTGAGCAGCTCAAGTCTCTCCTGGGTCCAGAGTTCCTCAAACAGCAGCCAGACTCCAAGCTGGAGAAAGCAGACATCCTGGAGATGACAGTTTGTGTCCTGACACAGCTGCAGCAGCAGCATCAACAGCAGAGAAGACTGCTGAACCACTTCAACAAGCTGCAGTCTTCCTCTGATAACAACCTGACAGAGGCTGACTTCTCTCCTCTGAGCTCCACAGTCCAGACCAGCATCACCAAAGAGCAGAGTCCAGTCAACAGCGCCCTCTGGAGGCCGTGTTAGACACCTACAGACTGGAGCTACTACCAGACAAACTCAGATGACCATATTGGTCAAAGATTACTGGAAATGAATTCTTCTGAATTCTGACATTTGATGAACTTGTTCTTCTGTTTTACAGAAGGTTTTATTTTGTGTGTTTTCCTGAGGAAATGACAACAACAATATCAAGTTAAGAAAGAGAACTTCTTATCATGCATGTTGCATGAACCAAATCTGATTGCATCAGCAATTATTATTATTATATCTCACTGTACTTCATGTATTGGTAGCATATATTGCTATGGTAACATTTGTTATATTTGGATTGTTACTGACCATTGTTAAAAGAATTGAAACGTCTGGTTTTATAGACATATTGTCATAATGGAGTTTAATCTCTTTGATTACTCAAAACTGATCTGTTGTTAGATCCAAATGTTTATACTTTTTTTTCTAAAAGTTTGATTACTGTCACAATTTTCCTGTGATACCTTTATGTCTCACTGCACATTATGTGTTGGTTCAATACTGTGCATGGAGAGATTTATTACCTCTTGATAGGTATTTACAATTTTGAATTTATCAAAAATCTTACCTGTCCTTTTGTGGACGTTTTGTCATGGTGAACTTTCCATCACTTTATGTGATAATTGAAAAATGATCTGTTTTAAGATCAGCATGTTTATCCTTTGACAGTAAAATGCTTGTTTAATGTCACACTGTCACAGTTTTAAGTGACAATGTAATTTTTACATTCTGAGAATCAAACTAATTTAGTGATGATGAACAATGTGACCTGTTGTTAGGTCGGTTTTTACTACTTTTTTTTCCGTTGTTCAGGAAATACAAATGTTTAAATCCATTTGGAAAAATATTTTTAAAATACAGTGAGTACCGTGTCCTCAAATACTGTATAGCGTTTGTCTTTTATAAAGACAGTTGTTCCTTTACTCTCTCTGAGTACAGTGTGTCTTGTAGAAGTCTACAGGTTGTTGTTGTGATGCATCATCACCTCTAGTTGGAGCGTTGTTGCACATTGTGCCTTGTTGAATAAACAAACACTGTCAGCTGAAAATGTTGTGTCCTTGTATCATCGTGTATCATGGTTAGTTACATTTATATTTCATATTAACCTAATCAATAGAGGTCTCCATCATCGTTTCAACCGTTGATTTATAAACAAACCATCAAACCAGCACACACAGTAATTGTTTATCCATAACAGTTTAGTGTTAAACTAAGCATTGGAATGTGGTTCAAGATTTTTGATGAGGAGGGATAATCAGTGTTACATCACTCTTTTTACATGGAGTAAGTCAAGTCATCAAACTAAATGAAAAAAGGTCCATTTCAAAGACACTTTTGCAACATCAATATCTTGGTAATTGTCAAGTTTAGGTGCTTTTTTTAATGTTTAGAGTAAAGCATTACACTCTTTAAAGAGGTCAGACTTAGTATCTAATGTGATGCATAATGAGGCACACTTCTATTGTTCCTCCAGTGAAAGCAGTGAAAGGACAGAGTGTGGGAAACCAGAGGAAACTCACTCACAGAGCCCTGAGGGACAATAGATAAAGACCTTTGCCCTGAGGAGACAGAGTTTAAAGTCACCATGGCTCCTAAAACTGGAGCTGGTTTGAAATAACGCCTGTGGTTGTAACTCTTCTTCTGATATGAATCAGCATCAACACCTTTTTTCAGAATATTGACAAGTCATCTTGTGAAGAGACACTTTTAGCATGGTGTTTGAAAAGTTTCTGTCAGTAACTCTATAAATTGTTCTAATAATTTAGTGAATTGGTTTGGATGTTGGAAGTGTTCACAGCCTATGTTCTTCTCACTCTTTATTATTCTCCCGCCACTTTTGTTGCAACATAACTAGTTCCACACTTTTCAATGTAGAAATTTCATGTGTGCTACTGTACTTCTCTATTCAAACTGTAAACCCGTTAAGACATGTGAGACTTTCTCACAATAATTCAACTGTCTGATATCTTTCATACATTTTAGGTAAAATTATGTTTATGTTTTTCAACATTAAACATTCACATCATAATTTTCTAAAAAATTGGATTGTCTAGTTTCACTTAGTGTTGTGTACCAACTATTTATTTTGATGGGTTATTATTTTTAGAGGAGGTCCCAAACTTTACCCTTGGTGGCACACACTGCTTTAGCACAGGACCCTCAAAAGGTCCATTTCTAGAGCGGCACTTGACTGTTTTCTGCTAATGGACGGAGTGTGGGAAAGTTCTGGAGGGAAGACTTCAGTGTGAATGACATTCATCCCACCAGCAGCCAAGTCATTGCCCAAAGGGATTTGGCACACTTCAGGAAACAGCTGCCCCCCAGGAAACCTCCCACCCTCATGTGTAGAGCTGAAACTTTGATCCAGTTGATGGTCAGTTATGAGGCAGTGATTATGATACTGAGGTTTACATTGTATGAATATTGGAAACAGTGAAAACATGCTAATGACATTTTGGTCATTCTTTATGATATATTTTACCACCAAATTTAATATTTTTTACACAGAGTCTGAGCCAGCCAATGGTATCTTTTCCCTCCAGATGGCTGATGATGTCAGACTGTGTTTCTATAACAACACACAGCCAGCATCTGTCACTGAAGTCCCTTTGTGGTTCACTGACCACACCATACAGGGAGTCAGTGTGGGAAACTGAGCTCAGCTTGTTCCTCACACCGACTACAAGGCACGTGTCAAAAGACTCGACTACATCTGGACAGCTGTATGAATATTGTGCTGAGTTTAATTCAAGTACCATGCAATGGGCATCACACTGTTTTCTAACATCCTGAATATTATTTTCTAAAATGGTGCAATTTTGATTGAATGCATTTCAGAAAATCATGTCATATCAATTTAAATTTCTTAGTTTTAAATCTATCCTACATGTTATTCATATGTTAAACACTGCACCATAAATTGTTCTTTCCTCACGTGTCTGAGGGATGATGAGCGTGTGCTCAGTCAAAATCATTGATCCCAGCATCAGGCAGCAAATCTGCTCTCTCTACAGGGTCAACACTTTCCCAGATTCACACAGAGCTCTGTGAGTCTCTCTCCATCACCCCCCCAGTCCTCCACCTGTTCCCCTGAGATCTAACCATTGTCACCTGGGGTGATAACAGCGTTAAGTGTGCTGCACCCCTTATTGTCTCATCAAGCTCTCTGATTGGTTGAGACTGTGAGAAAGTCCAGTGAAACCAGGACCCACACATTGATATGGAGATGTGGGACTATAAATAGGAGGGATGAAGCCAGCACAGATCAGATTCTCTCTACAGAGACCTCTACAGCACACAGATCCAGACATGGCACCTACAATCACTGCAGCAATGACCAATTCTCAGGAGCATCTCACTCTGACCCACAAGGTAAACTCAACATCCAACAACATTTAAATATTGTTATTGAAAGCTTCTCTTTGTTCATGCTAACATTTTACTCCAGAATAAGTTTATTAATGACTTTGTTCTTCTTCCTGCAGCTCAGAAAGCCTCTGGTGGAGAAGTTACAGAGAGCGAATCAACAGCAGCATTGAGCAGCTCAAGTCTCTCCTGGGTCCAGAGTTCCTCAAACAGCAGCCAGACTCCAAGCTGGAGAAAGCAGACATCCTGGAGATGACAGTTTGTGTCCTGACACAGCTGCAGCAGCAGCATCAACAGCAGAGAAGACTGCTGAACCACTTCAACAAGCTGCAGTCTTCCTCTGATAACAACCTGACAGAGGCTGACTTCTCTCCTCTGAGCTCCACAGTCCAGACCAGCATCACCAAAGAACAGAGTCCAGTCAACAGCGCCCTCTGGAGGCCGTGGTAGACACCTACAGACTGGAGCTACTACCAGACAAACTCAGATGACCATATTGGTCAAAGATTACTGGAAATGAATTCTTCTGAATTCTGACATTTGATGAACTTGTTCTTCTGTTTTACAGAAGGTTTTATTTTGTGTGTTTTCCTGAGGAAATGACAACAACAATATCTTTCAAATTAAGAAAGAGAACTTCTTATCATGCATGTTGCATGAACCAAATCTGATTGCATCTGCAATCATTATATCTACTTCATGTATTGGTAGCATATATTGCTATGGTAACATTTGTTATATTGTTATTATTATGTTCATGCACTTTATGTTAAAGAATTAAACGTCTGGTTTTATCGACATATTGTCATAATGGAGTTTAATCTCTTTGATTACTCAAAACTGATCTGTTGTTAGATCCAAATGTTTATACTTTTTTTTCTAAAAGTTTGATTACTGTCACAATTTTCCTGTGATACACTGCACGCTCATGTGTTGGTACAATACTGTGCATGGGATGACCTCTTGAAAGGTATTGAATTTGAGCTGATCCAAAAAAATTAACTGTCCTTTTTATAGGACATTTTTGTCATAATAGACTTTCCTCATTTTATGTGATAATTGAAAAATGATCTGTTTTAAGATCAACATGTTTAATCTTTGACTGTAAAAGGTTTGTTTAATGTCACACTGTCACAGTTTTCCAGTGACAATGTATTTTACATTCTGAGAATCAAACCAATTTAGTGGTTTTTAAGAACAATGTGACCTGTTATGAGGTCAGTTTTTTACTTTTTCTTTGGTTTGTAAATGCAAATATTCAAATCCTGTTTGGAAAATTTTCTAAAGTACATGAGTACTGTGTCCTCAAATACTGTAAACTGTTTGTCTTTTACAAAGACAGTTGTTCCTTTACTCTCTCTGAGTACAGTGTGTCTTGTAGAAATCTACAAGTTGTTGTTGTGATGCATCATCACCTCTAGTTGGAGCGTTGTTGCATAATTTATGTACCATTGTTGAATAAACAAACACTGTCAGCTGAAAATACTTCCAGTTATTTTATTCCTTTACATGTCCTGTTATGATGATGAAAAAAAGTCATTTCTTTCCTTATATAACTAATTAAGAGTTCTCTTCTACAGCCATCCCACCTTTGTATGATTAATATCTGTCTACCTTTTTAAAATATCATCCATCTCTCCATCCCTCTACAGCTATAAACTCTTGGGTTGAAGTGTCCTGAGAGCAGTTTCAGCTGACATTACGCCAGGCATGTGCACCATCCATAGGTCACCTATCAATCAACAAGACAGATAGAGACAGACGAACAATTAGCTTTATCACATGCTTACAATTAACTTTACAGGTTTAAATTCAGACCTCTCCTCTGTGAGGCTACAGTTGTAACCCATGCACCACTGTGACATTCCCAGTTTGGCAGTAAACCCACCAGGGTAGTACATCTTTTACATGGTTTCATTCTGATTAGTATCTTCACCAGGCCTGAGCCTTTTTATGGGCACGTGCAATGTGTGTGTGTGTGCATGTGGTTGTGTGTGTGTGTGTGTTTCTGTCTGTCCACAGTTAATCTTGGAAACTACTGGCCCAATCAGCCTAATATTTTAGTGCATATCTATAACTGTATGCTCATGATTTCTTTGTTGTGTGTTTATTCATAGTTGTTGAAAAACCTGTTTTACTGGCTGTTTTAGATTTCATCACTAACTGCTGACTCTCATAGTCCTTTCAACAGCTGGTAGGGGCTGCAAGTTTTCTGGATTTTAGCTTCCAAGTTAAAACAATAAGCCTTTATAGTCTGCTGTACTGTGCCATGGCTTCTGGCTGTGGCTCAAAACTGACATCCTTTCTAAAAGTCTAGGTATTCTGAACCACAACTCTGTCCTCTATTCTGCAATCGTACTTTTCTACAGAACAGCAAGGTGGTATGATGATGCTGACATTCCTATTACTCAAACAGTCAGTATGAAAGGGACTATAGACCAGTTATCTTTATTAGTTTGAAATGTGTTGCATATATATCGTGGAATTACAAAATTGTCCTTAGTGTGGCCATGATCAGTTCAAGCAGCTGCCTGGCAGAGATCTGTAACTCTAGTTCATGAATTAAGTCACTTATTTGCATTAAAGGGCCATTGTGTAAAATGGGTTGAAAATGGATTGAAAACCAGTATGAATTATATAGACAATAGATAAAGACCTTTGCCCTGAGGAGACAGAGATTAAAGACACTCTGGCTCCTAAAACTGGAGCTGGTTTGAAGTAGCATGTTTGCTTGTAATGGTCCCTCTGTTATAAATCAAGATTACTACTTTTCATAATATGGTCATTTCATCTTCTGGGAGGCAGACAGTGTTTTAGCATGGTGTTTGAAGCGTGTCTGTCAGTTACTCTGTCACAGTTAAACTAAGAAGTTGGTTAGTTCTTTGAATGCTGGAAGTGTTCACAACCTACATTCATCTTGATCTTTATTAATATTCTCAAACTGTTATTTTTGCAACTTAATCATTTCCACATTTTTCAACACAGAAACGTCATGTGTGCCACTACTTCTAACAATGGTAACTTAAATACTATAAAAAATATTCTGTGTTACCTGGGATTTTGTTCCTGTTCAAATGTATGAATGGAAGTTCCAGAAATGACTTATGATGTATTTTAAAACTCTGTGTACTCATTCATACGTTCGGCTTGAAACTTCATTCAAACTTTAAAATGTTTCACATCTTTCATACATTCTGGGTATTATTCAACTTTCAAATCCTGGTAATTCTTTAAAAAAAAAAAATCAACTTTGTTTGAAGGTTAGTAATATTGAAAACAAATGAGAAAAACAAACCCACTCATCTTCAACTTCCTCCAACTCATTCATACATTCGCATAGAAACTTTTTTTACACTGAAACTGTTCACAACAAGTGGGGCTTTTTCTCGTCATATCTTTCACACATTTCAGGCCAGTCACTAGTTATCAACATCCAGCATTCACACTGCAATTTGGTCAGAAACTGCCTTGTAAAGTTTCACTTATGTTGTGTACAAACTATTTAACTTAATGGTAAATTATCTTGTGAGGGGGTCTCACACTTTACGCTTGGTGGCGCACACTGCTTCTGTACAGAATCATCAAAAGGTCCATTTGTAGTGGGGCACATGCCTTCTGCTAATGGACAGAGTGTGGGAAAGCTCTGGAGGGAAGACTTCAGTGTGAATGACATCCATCCCACCAGCAGCCAAGTCATTGCCCAAAGGGATTTGGCACACTTCAGGAAACAGCTGCCCCCCAGGAAACCTCCCACCCTCATGTGTAGAGCTGAAACTTTGATCCAGTTGATGGTCAGTTATGAGGCAGGATTATTACTGGAGGTTCAAATATGTATTGCAATGATTGGAAACAGAAAACATGTGATAATGAGTCATTTTGGTGATACTTAATAAAAGATTTCCCACCAAAATTTAAAATATTACAAACTGTCAGAGCCAGCCAATGATATCCTTTCCCTCCAGATGGCTGATGATGTCAGACTGTGTTTCTATAACAACACACAGCCAGCATCTGTCACTGAAGTCCCTTTGTGGTTCATTGACCACACCATACAGGGAGTCAGTGTGGGAAACTGAGCTCAGCTTGTTCCTCACACCGACTACAAGGCACGTGTCAAAAGACTCGACTACATCTGGACAGCTGCATGAATATTGTGCTACTGAGTTTATTTCAAGTACCATGAAGAGGCAGCAAACTGTTTTCGAACATATTGTACAGTTTGCAAAATGGTAGATTTTTTATGAAGCAATTTGAATTTTTTTTTTTATCAAATTTGAAAATTCCAAAAGTAATCAGCAGTTCAAAACAGAGGGATTGCACCTGCCACATGTAAGGTTTAACTCAATGAACCATCAGCAGCAGAAAAATAAAATGTTCACTTAGTTTTTAAATCTATCCTACATGTTATTCATATGTTATACTATAAATTGTTCTTTCCTCACGTGTGTGAGGGGATGATGAGCGTGTGCTCAGTCAAAGTCATTGATCCCAGCATCAGGCAGCAGATCTGCTCTCTCTACAGGGTCAACACTTTCCCAGATTCACACAGAGCTCTGTGAGTCTCTCTCCATCACCCCCCCCAGTCCTCCACCTGTTCCCCTGAGATCTAACCATTATGCCCCGGGGCAATAAAACCATTCAGTGAGTTGCATCCCTTATTGTGTTAGCGAGCTCTCTGATTGGCTGAGACTGTGAGAAAGTCCAGTGAAACCAGGACTCACACATTGATATGGAGATGTGGGACTATAAATAGGAGGGATGAAGCCAGCACAGATCAGATTCTCTCTACAGAGACCTCTACAGCACACAGATCCAGACATGGCACCTACAATCACTGCAGCAATGACCGATTCTCAGGAGCATCTCACTCTGACCCACAAGGTAAACTCAACATCCAAGAAAAATGTATCCATCATAAGAAGTTCTCTTTGTTCATGTTAACATTTTACTCCAGAATAAGTTTATTAATGACTTTGTTCTTCTTCCTGCAGCTCAGAAAGCCTCTGGTGGAGAAGTTACGCAGAGAGCGAATCAACAGCAGCATTGAGCAGCTCAAGTCTCTCCTGGGTCCAGAGTTCCTCAAACAGCAGCCAGACTCCAAGCTGGAGAAAGCAGACATCCTGGAGATGACAGTTTGTGTCCTGACACAGCTGCAGCAGCAGCATCAACAGCAGAAGACTGCTGAACCACTTCAACAAGCTGCAGTCTTCCTCTGATAACAACCTGACAGAGGCTGACTTCTCTCCTCTGAGCTCCACAGTCCAGACCAGCATCACCAAAGAACAGAGTCCAGTCAACAGCGCCCTCTGGAGGCCGTGGTAGACACCTACAGACTGGAGTTACTACCAGACAAACTCAGATGACCATATTGGTCAAAGATTACTGGAAATGAATTCTTCTGAATTCTGACATTTGATGAACTTGTTCTTCTGTTTTACAGAAGGTTTTATTTTGTGTGTTTTCCTGAGGAAATGACAACAATATCTTTCAAATTAAGAAAGAGAACTTCTTGTCATGCATGTTGTATGAACCAAATCTGATTGCATCAGCAATTATTATTATTATTATTATTATTATTATCATTATTATTACTATTATATGTCAAAAAACGTTAACTGTCCTTTTTCCGTCATATTGTATAATGGACTTTAATCTGTCTGATTACTCAAAACTGATCTGTTGTTAGATCCAAATTGTTTTTACTCTTTGTTTTCTTAAAGTTTTGCTTAATGTCACAATTTTTCTGTGACACACTGCACGTCATGTGTTGGTACAACACTGCACGTGGATGACCTTTTGAAAGGTATCGCTAATTTGAGCTGATCCAAAAAAAATTAACTGTCCTTTTTATAGACATTTTGTCATAATAGACTTTCCCTCATTTTATGTGATTATTGAGAGATGATCTGTTTTAAGATCAACATGTCCAATCCTTTACTGTAAAAGGTTTGTTTAATGTCACACTGTCACAGTTTTCCAGTGACCATGTATTTTTTACATTTTGAGAATCAAACCAATTTAGTGGTTTTTAAGAACACTGTGACCTGTTATGAGGTCAGTTTTTACTATTTTTCTTTGGTTTGTAAGTGCAAATATTCAAACCTGTTTAGAAAAATTCTTCTAAAGTACAATGAGTACTGTGTCCTCAAATACTGTAAACTGTTTGTCTTTTATAAAGACAGTTGTTCCTTTACTCTCTCTGAGTACAGTGTGTCTTGTAGAAATCTACAAGTTGTTGTTGTGATGTATCATCACCTCTAGTTGGAGCTGTCATAATTTATGTGGCTCATTGTGTTGAATAAACAAACACTGCAAGCTGAAAATACTTCCGAGTTATTTTATTCCTTTTACATGTCCTTGTTATGATGATGAAAAAGTCATTTCTTTTCCCCTTACATAACTAATTAAGAGTTCTCTACAGCCATCCCACCTTTGTATGATTAATATCTGTCTACCTTTAAAATATCATCCATCTCTCCATCCCTCTACAGCTATAAACTCTTGGGTTGAAGTGTCCTGGAGACAGTTTCAGCTGACATTACGCTAGGCATGTGCACCATCCATAGGTCACCTATCAATAACAAGACAGATAGAGACAGACGAACACTAGCTTTATCACATACAATTAACTTCACAGGTTTAAATTCAGACCCCTCCCTCTGTGAGGCCACAGTGGTAACGACTGCACCACTGTGACACCCCAGTTTACAGTAAACCTATGGGTAGTACATCTTTTACATGGTTTCATTCTGATTAGTATCTTCACCAGGACTGAGCCTTAAGGGGGTCATGCATTTGGTTGTGTGTGTGTGTGCATGTGGTTGTGTGTGTGTGTGTGTGGTTCTGTCTGTCCACAGTTAATCTTGCAAACTACCGGCCCAATCAGCCTAATATTTTAGTGCATATCTATAACTGTATGCTCAAGGATTTCTCTTTGTTGTGTGTTTATTCATAGTTGTTGAAAAACCTGTTTTACTGGCTGTTTTAGACCATCACTAACTGCTGACTCCTCAGTCCTCTTCAACAGCTGGTAGGGGCTGCAAGTTTTCTGGATTTTGGCTTAGTTTAAAACAACAAGCCTTATAGTCTGCTGCAAGCCGTGCTGTGGCCTTCGTCGTGGCTCAAAACTGACATCCTTTCAAAAGTTTGGTATTCTGAACCACAACTCCGTCCCCCTATTCTGCAATAGTACCTTTTCTACAGAACAGCAAGGTGGTATGATGATGCGATATTCCCGCCTCAAACAGTCAGTATGAAAGGGACTATAGACCAGTTATCTTTATTAGCTTCTGAAATGTGTTGCGACATATCTTCTGGAATTACAAAAATTGTCCAGTGTGGCCATGATCAGCTCAAGCAGCTGCCTGGCAGAGATCTGTACCCTAGTTCATGAATTAAGTCACTTATTTGCATTAAAGGGCCATTGTGTAAAATGGGTTGAAAACAGTGACATATATATATATATATATATATATATATATATATATATATATATATATATATGAAAGAAAGAAGAATTATAAGTCTATGAAAAACAAACGAAGTTTATTTTATAGCGATTATACACTTATATAAACATATTAATGGGTAGAATATTCAGATTCAGATTGACAATAAACCATGCCAAATATTACACACTGGCCCTTTAAGTCATCCAGTCAAGTGGTAAATGTATAGATGATATTGTTTTTTAAGGCAAAACAATTTTTGAATAAGTGTTAGGTGCAGTTGTTTTAATGTATTAAGTACAAATAAGTAGTGTCTCCCTTTAAAGAGGTCAGACTTAGTATCTAATGTGATGCATAATGAGGCACACTTCTATTGTTCCTCTAGTGAAAGGACAGAGTGTGGGAAACCAGAGGAAACTCACTCACAGAGCCCTGAGGGACAATAGATAAAGACCTCTGCCCTGAAGAGATAGAGATTAAAGACACCCTGGCTCCTAAAAGTAAATTCCTAATCTGTTTCAAATGTTTTCAAGCCATAATAAAAATTGCCTTCCAGTGTTGTTCTATAAGTTAATGTCCATTCAGTAAAACTAAAGTGTTATTGGGAATTATGAAAAAAGGAAAGAAAATAAATTAAAAATGAAAAGGGAACAAAGATTGCCTATATTTCAGGACAATGGATTACAGCCAAGTATTAGATGTTGATCTCAGTGTATACTGGTTATATTACCAATACTGTTTTATCAAATATTTAAATGGGATATGTGATTCCTGAGCTGGTTTCTAACACAGACAATTCAGACTTCATATATGGTTTGTACTAAATGTTGTTGAGCTGTAAAATGTTAAAACAAGGGAGGGGCAGTGTAAAAGGAAAAATTTGAAAATAACCATGTGTTAAAAAAAAAAAAAAGAATCATCAAAAGTTCTGTTTGGATTTAGGCACACATGTTAATTTCTTTTAATGGACAGAGTGTGGGAAAACTCTGATCAGACCTTAGCGTGATTATCATCCTAAACCCTCCAGCAGCAGATTATTCTCTAAAGGGATTTGGCACACTTCAGGAAACAGCTGCCTCAACCTCTCACCCTCATCTACAGAGCTGAGATCTTGATCCAGTTGCCGATACCACAGTACAATTACCATTGGATGATCAAAATGTCTTAAACGATTAGAGGATGGCAAAAATAAAATATTATAAAATTTTCATCAGAATTTGAAACTTCTCAAACTGTCCCAGTCAGCCAATGGTGTTCTTTCCCTCCAGATGGTTGGTGACGTCAGGCTCTGTTTCTACTACAACACACGTCCAGTATCAGTCACAAAGGCTCCATTCAAAGTCCTTTTGTCGTTCAATGACCACAGCATTCAAGGAGTCAGTGTGGGAAACTGAGACCAACTTTCTACCCACACTGACCCCAACACACAAGTCAGAAGACTCAAACATCTGGACAGCAGAGTGAATGTTGTTCTCAAGTTTTTAAATACAGCATGGGCATTACAGTCAAAAACTGAATGTCAAAAAAAATCTTTTATGTATTCATTTATATTTCCAATGATAAAAATGTCACAATTTCTGAGATACAAAATTGCAACTAATGTAATAAGACAAAATCCACAAATCCTTGCTAGATTTCAGGTTTTAACACAACTGCAGCATTAAGACATAAACATCTATTCCCACTGATTGTTTAATTTTGTTTCATGTAAGTGATATCTTACTTTTACACAGGATGGAATTCATTGTCTGTCTCCCACGTGTGTGATGTGATGATGAGCGTGTGCTCAGTCAAAGTCATTGATCCCAGCATCAGGCAGCAGATCTGCTCTCTCTACAGGGTCAACACTTTCCCAGATTCACACAGAGCTCTGTGAGTCTCTCTCCATCACCCCCCCAGTCCTCCACCTGTTCCCTTGAGATCTAACCATTGTCCACCAGGGCAATACAAGAGCATTCAGCGCGTTGCCGCTCCACATGTCTTATTGTGTCACCAAGCTCTCTGATTGGCTGAGACTGTGAGAAAGTCCAGTGAAACCAGGACCCACACATTGATATGGAGATGTGGGACTATAAATAGGAGGGATGAAGCCAGCACAGATCAGATTCTCTCTACAGAGACCTCTACAGCACACAGATCCAGACATGGCACCTACAATCACTGCAGCAATGACCAATTCTCAGGAGCATCTCACTCTGACCCACAAGGTAAACTCAACATCCAACAACATTTAAATATTGTTATTGAAAGCTTGTCTTTGTTCATGTTAACATTTACTCCAGAATAAGTTTATTAATGACTTTGTTCTTCTTCCTGCAGCTCAGAAAGCCTCTGGTGGAGAAGTTACGCAGAGAGCGAATCAACAGCAGCATTGAGCAGCTCAAGTCTCTCCTGGGTCCAGAGTTCCTCAAACAGCAGCCAGACTCCAAGCTGGAGAAAGCAGACATCCTGGAGATGACAGTGTGTTTATGACACAGCTGCAGCAGCAGCATCAAGCTGTGGACTCAGCAGCTGTCGGTCAGGGCTACTCCAGGTGTGTCCAACAGGTGACACACTTCCTGTCCGAAGAGCAGGTGAAGACACAGTCCCAGAGAAGACTGCTGAACCACTTCAACAAGCTGCAGTCTTCCTCTGATAACAACCTGACAGAGGCTGACTTCTCTCCTCTGAGCTCCACAGTCCAGACCAGCATCACCAAAGAACAGAGTCCAGTCAACAGCGCCCTCTGGAGGCCGTGGTAGACACCTACAGACTGGAGCTACTACCAGACAAACTCAGATGACCATATTGGTCAAAGATTACTGGAAATGAATTCTTCTGAATTCTGACATTTGATGAACTTGTTCTTCTGTTTTACAGAAGGTTTTATTTTGTGTGTTTTCCTGAGGAAATGACAACAACAATATCTTTCAAATTAAGAAAGAGAACTTCTTATCATGCATGTTGCATGAACCAAATCTGATTGCATCAGCAATTATTATTATTATATCTCACTGTATTTCATGTTCTTCTATGTTATGGACATATTGTCATAATTGACTTTAATCGTTTTGATTAACCATAACTGATCTGTTTGTTAGATCCAAATATTTATGCTTTTTTTCTAAAAGTTTGATTAATGTCACAGTTTTCTGTGATACTTTTATGTCTCACTGCACATCATGTGTTGGTACAATACTGTGCATGGAGATATTTATTACCTCTTGATATGTATTGATGATTTTGTTGTGAAAAATCTTAACTGTCTTTTAAGGACATTCTGTCTCAATTGACTTTCTATGCGATTATTGAAAATTGATCTGTTTAAATTCAACATGTTTAATTTTTTACTTTAAAAGATTTGTTTAATGTCACATTGTCACAGTTTTCCAGTGACAATGTAATTTTTAAGTTTTAATGATCAAACCAATTTAGTGGTTATTAAAAACATTGTGACCTGTTGTAAGGTCAGATTTTTTTCTTTTGCTCAGTACATGCAAATGTTTTGATCTATTTGGACAAAAAAATCTCAAAAGTACAATGTGGACTGTGTCCTCAAAGATTATAAATTGTTTGTCTTTTATAAAGACAGTTGTTCCTTTACTCTCTGAGTACAGTGTGTCTTGTGGAAATCTACAAGTTGTTGTGATGTATCATCACCTCTAGTTGGAGCTGTCACACTTTATGTGGCTCATTGTGCCATGTTTAATAAACAAACACTGCAAGCTGAAAATGTTATGCTCTCGTGTCATTGTGTGTCATGGTTATACTCTTCACAAAGATGAAATATACGTTCTACATTTGTTTTTATTTTAACTTAACTGACCTAGGTCTCAATCATTAATTGGGAAATAAGATTCAGCACACACTATTTATTCATAACATACCTGTTTATTGTAAAACTAGGCCTGATAATGTGGTTCAATCAAGAATTCTGACACAGAGGCATCATTATTAATATGTCACTCTATTTATATAAAGCCATGTCAAGCCAAGATAAAAAAAAATGTACATTTCAAAAACACATTTGAAGCTCCACTGTTTTTGTAATATTGTCAGGTTCAGACACTTTTAATGTGAAAATTTTAAGTTAACCATTTCTCACTTTAAAGAGGTCAGACTTAGTATCTAATGAGATGCATAATGAGGCACACTTCTATTGTTCCTCCAGTGAAAGCAGTGAAAGGACAGAGTGTGGGAAACCAGAGGAAACTCACTCACAGAGCCCTGAGGGACAATAGATAAAGACCTTTGCCCTGAAGAGACAGAGATTAAAGACACCCTGGCTCCTAAAACTGGAGCTGGTTTTATCACCTGTGGTTTGTTACTGAACCTTTGTCATAAATCAGGATTCCTACTTTTTTTTTTTTTTTTAAATGTTCATTTCATTGATGGAAGCCAATATTTTTGGCAAAGTGTCAATCATTCATTCTTTGTAAGTTAACCTAAGAAGTTGGTTAGTTGGTGTGAATACTGGAAGTGTTCACAACCAATGATTGTCTCACCTTTATCATTCTTCAGCTGGTATTTTTGCAACTTAATTGTTTACATATTTTTCAACACAGAAACTTCATGTATGCTACCACTTTAGGTTACTTTTGATACTTTCCAAAATATTCCACATTTTCAGGAACTTTCCAAATTTAAATAAATCAATGGAACTTTCAGAATTTACCTATTTCCATGCATTTTGAAACTCTGTGTCCTCGTTCATATTTTCAGCTTGAAACTACACTCAAACTTTAAAATAGTTCAAATCTTTCATAAATTCCTATTATTCAACTTTTAAATGCTTTTTTAATGTTTTACTTATTCTAAAGGTTAGTAATACTGAAAGCAAATGCAACAAACCCCCTCAAAATCCATTTATCTTTAACCTTGCCATAAAGATGTATACATTCATGTAGAAACTTTTGTCAAACTTAGGGTTTCAGCGATATCGCTTTCAGGGTATACTGTGATATGAAAACCATGTACATTTGTTAATCTATACTGAAAAATAAAACAACTGGGTAGAGAATCTCACCTGTATTTTAGTTATTTTCAGGAGACAAACCCTTTTACACATACTTCTACTTTAAAGAATGGTTTTGGAGTTTCAGTTATAGTAATAAAAAGTTTGTTCAACTTTAAAACAACCCTTCCTGTAAGGATTATTGTGACTGATAATAATTCTTTAATACCATGAAACCGTAATATTTTCTGAGATGGTTATCGTAAACTGTAAACTGGCTAGGACATGTCGGATGTTCTCACATTAATTTAACTTTTTCATATCTTTGACACATTTTAGGCAAAATGCTGTTTAACAGTTTCTACATCCAGCATTCACACTGCAATTTGATCAGAAACCTGTAGTTTAACTTATGTACTAACTACTCACTTTAATGGTTAATTATTTTTCAGGGGTCTCACACTTAATGCTTGGTGTCTGTACAGAATCATCAAAAGGTCCATTTGTAGTGGGGCACATGCTTTCTGCTAATGGACAGAGTGTGGGAAAGCTCTGGAGGGAAGACTTCAGTGTGAATGACATTCATCCCACCAGCAGCCAAGTCACTGCCCAAAGGGATTTGGCACACTTCATGAAACAGCAGCCCCCCGGGAAACCTCCCACCCTCATGTAGAGCTGAAACTTTGATCCAGTTGATGGTCAGTTATGAGGCAGGATTATTACTGGAGGTTCAAAATTGTACGGCAAAAACTGAAAACATGTGACAATGAGACATTTTGGTGATACTCAGTGCAAGATTTTCCACTAAAATTTAAAATATTACAAACTGTCAGAGCCAGCCAATGGTATCTTTTCCTCCAGATGGCTGATGATGTCAGACTGTGTTTCTATAACAACACACAGCCAGCATCTGTCACTGAAGTCCCTTTGTGGTTCATTGACCACACCATACAGGAGTCAGTGTGAAACTGAGCTCAGCTTGTTCCTCACACCGACTACAAGGCACGTGTCAAAAGACTCGACTACATCTGGACAGCTGCATGAATATTATGCTGAGTTTAATTCAAGTACCATGAATGGGCAGCACACTGTCTTTTAACACGTTATGGTGCTTTTGCAAAATAGTGCATTTAATGAAGCCAAATTAATAGAAAAATGATCAAGGTAAAAATAAAGGACACGACCAACTAAATCATCATTTCAATTACAGTTATTTTGCCTACTACATTTTAAATGTTTGCTCAATAAAAGTGATAAAAGAAAATTCGATTTTGTTTTATCATACATGTACTTTATTTGTAGATTACACAAAACGTGTGTGATGTGATGATGAGCGTGTGCTCAGTCAAAGTCATTGATCCCAGCATCAGGCAGCAGATCTGCTCTCTCTACAGGGTCAACACTTTCCCAGATTCACACAGAGCTCTGTGAGTCTCTCTCCATCACCCCCCCAGTCCTCCACCTGTTCCCCTGAGATCTAACCATTGTCCCCCGGGGCGATAACAGCATTAAGTGTGCTGCATCCCTTATTGTCTGACCAAGCTCTCTGATTGGTTGAGACTGTGAGAAAGTCCAGTGAAACCAGGACCCACACATTGATATGGAGATGTGGGACTATAAATAGGAGGGATGAAGCCAGCACAGATCAGATTCTCTCTACAGAGACCTCTACAGCACACAGATCCAGACATGGCACCTACAATCACTGCAGCAATGACCAATTCTCAGGAGCATCTCACTCTGACCCACAAGGTAAACTCAACATCCAACAACATTTAAATATTGTTATTGAAAGCTTGTCTTTGTTCATGCAAACATTTACTCCAGAATAAGTTTATTAATGACTTTGTTCTTCTTCCTGCAGCTCAGAAAGCCTCTGGTGGAGAAGTTACGCAGAGAGCGAATCAACAGCAGCATTGAGCAGCTCAAGTCTCTCCTGGGTCCAGAGTTCCTCAAACAGCAGCCAGACTCCAAGCTGAGAAAGCAGACATCCTGGAGATGACAGTTTGTGTCCTGACACAGCTGCAGCAGCAGCATCAACAGCAGAGAAGACTGCTGAACCACTTCAACAAGCTGCAGTCTTCCTCTGATAACAACCTGACAGAGGCTGACTTCTCTCCTCTGAGCTCCACAGTCCAGACCAACATCACCAAAGAACAGAGTCCAGTCAACAGCGCCCTCTGGAGGCCGTGGTAGACACCTACAGACTGGAGTTACTACCAGACAAACTCAGATGACCATATTGGTCAAAGATTACTGGAAATGAATTCTTCTGAATTCTGACATTTGATGAACTTGTTCTTCTGTTTGTACACAAGGTTTTATTTTGTGTGTTTTCCTGAGGAAATGACAACAACAATATCTTTCAAATTAAGAAAGAGAACTTCTTATCATGCATGTTGCATGAACCAAATCTGATTGCATCAGCAATTATTATAATTATATCTCACTGTACTTCATGTATTGGTGGAACACAGTATGGTTACATTTGTTGTCCTTAAATTGTTATTGATCATTTGGTCAGAAACTTTTCTTTTCAAGAATATATCTTTGATTACTCAAAACTGATCTGTTGTTAGATCCTAATGTTTATACCTTTGTTTCTAAAAGTTTTGCTTTATGTCACAATTTTCCTGTGACATTTTATACCTGACTGCACATCATGTGTTGGTACAATACTGTGTGTGCAAATGGATAGGTATTGATGATTATGAATTTATCAGTAATCTTAATTGTCCATTTTATGGACATTTTATCATTATGGATTTTCCTCACTTTATGTGATGTTGAAAATGATCTGTTATAGGATCAACGTGTTTAATCTTTTCTGGAAAAAGGGTTATTAAATGTCACAGTTTTCACTGACAATGTGCTTTTATATTTTGACAGTCAACTGAATTTAGTGGTTATTAAGAACACTGAGACCTGTTGTAAGGTCAATTTAATTTTTTTTGTTTAATAAATACAAGTTTTCCATTTGGAAATGTATTTTTTAAATGTAGTGACTTCTGTGTCTTCAAATACAGCAGTTCGTTTGTCTTTTAGAAAGACCATTATCCGTTTGAGGTAAAAATCTCAAAGGTACAATATGGACTGTGTTGTAAAGATAGTAAATTGTTTGTCTTTTATAAAGACAGTTGTTCCTTTACTCTCTCTGAGTACAGTGTGTCTTGTAGAAATCTACAAGTTGTTGTTGTGATGTATCATCACCTCTAGTTGGAGCTGTCACACTTTATGTGGCTCATTGTGTTGAATAAAAAAACACTATCAGCTGAAAATGAGTTTTTCTTTACATCTGTCCTCATTATGATGATAAAAATGTGTTTTCCACTTACTTGAAGGATTCTTTTGCATCCCATCTGTGTATGACACAGATTATCTTGATACCATCCATCCATCTGCTATAACTGCCTATCCTTTAGAGAGTTGATCCCATCTAACACTGCACTAGGCAGGTACACCCTGGACAGGTCCACTAACAGTCACAAGGCTGAAATATGAAGACAGACAACAATTACTACATACAGATAATTTAGAGTCACCAATTTACTTAACATGCAAGTCTTTGAACTGAAGGAAGAAGGCAGGGCACCAGAGAACATGTAAACTCACATAGAGAAGCCCCAAAAGGTTCAAACCTGAACCTTCCTGCTGTGAGGCAACAATGCTAACCACTTCAACAACGTACTTGCTGAACAAACCTGTTTACTGTAAATTTCTATGTGGAACATTTTTTTTATGTGGTTTCATTCAGATTTTTCATGAAATTAGGTCACTTATGTCCAGTGAGTCAAGTCATCAAATGAAATGACAAAAGATGAATTTCAAAATACAACTTTAAAGCAAAAGAATTTTGGTTTAAGTATTAGATTTGGTGGGGATATTTTAAGAAAAAAGTAATCATTTCTCACTTGAAAGAGGTCAGACATTAGTATCTAATGTGATGCATAATGAGGCACACTTCTATTGTTCCTCCAGTGAAAGGACAGAGTGTGGAAACCAGAGGAAACTCACTCACAGAGCCCTGAGGGACAATAGATAAAGACCTCTGTTGCAACATAACTAGTTCCACACTTTTCAATGTAGAAATTTCATGTGTGCTACTGTACTTCTCTATTCAAACTGTAAACCCGTTAAGACATGTGAGACTTTCTCACAATAATTCAACTATCTGATATCTTTCATACATTTTAGGTAAAATTATGTTTATGTTTTATAACATTAAGGACATTCACATCATAATTTTCTAAAAATTGGATTGTCTAGTTATCACTTATAGGTGTCAAATGTGAATACCAACTATTTATTTTGATGGGTTATTATTTTTAGAGGAGGTCAAACTTTACTTGGTGGCACACACTGCTTTAGCACAGGGATCAAAAGGTCCATTTTTAGAGCGGCACTTGACTGTTTTCTGCTAATGGACAGAGTGTGGGAAAACTCTGGAGATCAGACTTCAGCGTGAATGACATCATCCCACCAGCAGCAGATTATTCTCTAAAGGGATTTGGCACACTTCAGGAAACAGCTGCCTCAACCTCCCACCCTCATCTACAGAGCTGAGATCTTGATCCAGTTGATGGTCAGTTATGAACAGATTATGATTTGAGGTCATTGTATGAATATGAGGTGATCATGCCAAATAAATTTTGGTGATTCTTTAATATAAATTTTGTCAGAATTTGAAACTTCTCAAACTGTCCAGCCAATGGTGTTCTTTTCCCTCCAGATGGTTGGTGACGTCAGGCTCTGTTTCTACTACAACACACAGCCAGCATCTGTCATTCAAGTCCTTTGTCGTTCATTGACCACACCATTCAAGGAGTCAGTGTGGAAACTGAGACCAACTTGTTCCTCACACTGACCACAACACACAAGTCAGAAGACTCAAACATCTGGACAGCAGAGTGAATGTTGTTCTCAAGTTTTTAAATACAGCATGGAGCATTACAGTCAAATTATTACTGAATGTCAATCTTTATGTATTCATTTATATTTCCAATGATAAAAAGTCACAATTTCTGAGATACAAAATTGCAACTAATGTAATAAGACAAAAATGAGGATGCAATGCCATGAGATTTCAGGTTTTAACACAACTGCAGCATTAAGACATAAACATCTATTCCCACTGATTGTTTAATTTTGTTTCATGTAAGTGATATCTTACTTTTACCACAGGATGGAATTCATTGTCTGTCTCCCACGTGTGTGATGTGATGATGAGCGTGTGCTCAGTCAAAGTCATTGATCCCAGCATCAGGCAGCAGATCTGCTCTCTCTACAGGGTCAACACTTTCCCAGATTCACACAGAGCTCTGTGAGTCTCTCTCCATCACCCCCCCAGGCCTCCACCCGTTCCCTGAGATCTAACCATTGTCACGGGGTGAATAACAGCAGTTAAGTTGTGCTGCATCCCTTATTGTCTCACAAGCTCTCTGATTGGCTGAGACTGTGAGAAAGTCCAGTGAAACCAGGACCCACACATTGATATGGAGATGTGGGACTATAAATAGGAGGGATGAAGCCAGCACAGATCAGATTCTCTCTACAGAGACCTCTACAGCACACAGATCCAGACATGGCACCTACAATCACTGCAGCAATGACCAATTCTCAGGAGCATCTCACTCTGACCCACAAGGTAAACTCAACATCCAACAACATTTAAATATTGTATTGAAAGCTTGTCTTTGTTCATGTTAACATTTACTCCAGAATAAGTTTATTAATGACTTTGTTCTTCTTCCTGCAGCTCAGAAAGCCTCTGGTGGAGAAGTTACGCAGAGAGCGAATCAACAGCAGCATTGAGCAGCTCAAGTCTCTCCTGGGTCCAGAGTTCCTCAAACAGCAGCCAGACTCCAAGCTGGAGAAAGCAGACATCCTGGAGATGACAGTTTGTGTCCTGACACAGCTGCAGCAGCAGCATCAACAGCAGAGAAGACTGCTGAACCACTTCAACAAGCTGCAGTCTTCCTCTGATAACAACCTGACAGAGGCTGACTTCTCTCCTCTGAGCTCCACAGTCCAGACCAGCATCACCAAAGAACAGAGTCCAGTCAACAGCGCCCTCTGGAGGCCGTGGTAGACACCTACAGACTGGAGCTACTACCAGACAAACTCAGATGACCATATTGGTCAAAGATTACTGGAAATGAATTCTTCTGAATTCTGACATTTGATGAACTTGTTCTTCTGTTTTACAGAAGGTTTTATTTTGTGTGTTTTCCTGAGGAAATGACAACAACAATATCTTTCAAATTAAGAAAGAGAACTTCTTATCATGCATGTTGCATGAACCAAATCTGATTGCATCAGCAATTATTATTATTATATCTCACTGTACTTCCTGTATTGATGGAACACAGTATGGTTACATTTGTTATCTTTAAATTGTTATTGATCATTTGGTCAGAAACTTTTCTTTTTCAAGAATATCTCTCATTACTCAAAACTGATCTGTTGTTAGATCCAAATGTTTATACTTTTTTTTCTAAAAGTTTGATTACTGTCACAATTTTCCTGTGATACCTTTATGTCTCACTGCACATTATGTGTTGGTTCAATACTGTGCATGGAGAGATTTATTACCTCTTGATAGGTATTTACATTTTGAATTTTGTTGTGAAAAATCTTAACTGTCCTCTTTAAGGACATTTTGTCTCAATTCTGACTTTCCTCACTTTATGATTATTGAAAAATGATCTGTTTAAAGATTCAACATGTTTATCCTTTTACTTTAAAAGATTTGTTTAAATGTCACAGTTTTCCAGTGACCATGTATTTTTTACATTTTGAGAATCAAACCAATTTAGTGTTTTTTAAGAACACTGTGACCTGTTATGAGGTCAGTTTTTACTATTTTTCTTTGGTTTGTAAGTGCAAATATTCAAACCTGTTTAGAAAAATTCTTCTAAAGTACAATGAGTACTGTGTCCTCAAATACTGTAAACTGTTTGTCTTTTATAAAGACAGTTGTTCCTTTACTCTCTCTGAGTACAGTGTGTCTTGTAGAAATCTACAAGTTGTTGTTGTGATGTATCATCACCTCTAGTTGGAGCTGTCATAATTTATGTGGCTCATTGTGTTGAATAAACAAACACTGTAAGCTGAAAATACTTCGAGTTATTTTATTCCTTTTACATGTCCTTGTTATGATGATGAAAAAGTCATTTCTTTTCCCCTTACATAACTAATTAAGAGTTCTCTACAGCCATCCCACCTTTGTATGATTAATATCTGTCTACCTTTAAAATATCATCCATCTCTCCATCCTCTACAGCTATAAACTCTTGGGTTGAAGTGTCCTGGAGACAGTTTCAGCTGACATTACGCTAGGCATGTGCACCATCCATAGGTCACCTATCAATAACAAGACAGATAGAGACAGACGAACACTAGCTTTATCACATACAATTAACTTCACAGGTTTAAATTCAGACCCCTCCCTCTGTGAGGCTACAGTTGTAACGACTGCACCACTGTGACACCCCAGTTTACAGTAAACCTATGGGTAGTACATCTTTTACATGGTTTCATTCTGATTAGTATCTTCACCAGGCCTGAGCCTTAAGGGGGTCATGCATTTGGTTGTGTGTGTGTGTGCATGTGGTTGTGTGTGTGTGTGTGTGGTTCTGTCTGTCCACAGTTAATCTTGCAAACTACCGGCCCAATCAGCCTAATATTTTAGTGCATATCTATAACTGTATGCTCAAGGATTTCTCTTTGTTGTGTGTTTATTCATAGTTGTTGAAAAACCTGTTTTACTGGCTGTTTTAGACCATCACTAACTGCTGACTCCTCAGTCCTTTTCAACAGCTGGTAGGGGCTGCAAGTTTTCTGGATTTTGGCTTAGTTAAAAACAACAAGCCTTATAGTCTGCTGCAAGCCGTGCTGTGGCCTTCGTCGTGGCTCAAAACTGACATCCTTTCAAAAGTTTGGTATTCTGAACCACAACTCTGTCCCCCTATTCTGCAATCGTACCTTTTCTACAGAACAGCAAGGTGGTATGATGATGCGATATTCCCGCCTCAAACAGTCAGTATGAAAGGGACTATAGACCAGTTATCTTTATTAGCTTCTGAAATGTGTTGCGACATATCTTCTGGAATTACAAAAATTGTCCAGTGTGGCCATGATCAGCTCAAGCAGCTGCCTGGCAGAGATCTGTACCCTAGTTCATGAATTAAGTCACTTATTTGCATTAAAGGGCCATTGTGTAAAATGGGTTGAAAACAGTGACATATATATATATATATATATATATATATATATATATATACATATATAAATATATAAAAGAAAGCATAATTATAAGGCTATGAAAACCAAACGAATTTTATTTTATAGCGATTATACACTTATATAAACATATTAATGGGTAGAATATTCAGATTCAGATTGACAATAAACCATGCCAAATATTACACACTGGCCCTTTAAGTCATCCAGTCAAGTGGTAAATGTATAGATGATATTGTTTTTTAAGGCAAAACAATTTTTGAATAAGTGTTAGGTGCAGTTGTTTTAATGTATTAAGTACAAATAAGTAGTGTCTCCCTTTAAAGAGGTCAGACTTAGTATCTAATGTGATGCATAATGAGGCACACTTCTATTGTTCCTCTAGTGAAAGGACAGAGTGTGAAACCAGAGGAAACTCACTCACAGAGCCCTGAGGGACAATAGATAAAGACCTCTGCCCTGAAGAGATAGAGATTAAAGACACCCTGGCTCCTAAAAGTAAATTCCTAATCTGTTTCAAATGTTTTCAAGCCATAATAAAAATTGCCTTCCAGTGTTGTTCTATAAGTTAATGTCCATTCAGTAAAACTAAAGTGTTATTGGGAATTATGAAAAAAAAAGGAAAGAAAATAAATTAAAAATGAAAAGGGAACAAAGATTGCCTATATTTCAGGACAATGGATTACAGCCAAGTATTAGATGTTGATCTCAGTGTATACTGGTTATATTACCAATACTGTTTTATCAAATATTTAAATGGGATATGTGATTCCTGAGCTGGTTTCTAACACAGACAATTCAGACTTCATATATGGTTTGTACTAAATGTTGTTGAGCTGTAAAATGTTAAAACAAGGGAGGGGCAGTGTAAAAGGAAAAATTTGAAAATAACCATGTGTTAAAAAAAAAAAGAATCATCAAAAGTTCTGTTTGGATTTAGGCACACATGTTAATTTCTTTTAATGGACAGAGTGTGGGAAAACTCTGATCAGACCTTAGCGTGATTATCATCCTAAACCCTCCAGCAGCAGATTATTCTCTAAAGGGATTTGGCACACTTCAGGAAACAGCTGCCTCAACCTCCCACCCTCATCTACAGAGCTGAGATCTTGATCCAGTTGCCGATACCACAGTACAATTACCATTGGATGATCAAAATGTCTTAAACGATTAGAGGATGGCAAAAATAAAATATTATAAAATTTTCATCAGAATTTGAAACTTCTCAAACTGTCCCAGTTAGCCAATGGTGTTCTTTCCCTCCAGATGGTTGGTGACGTCAGGCTCTGTTTCTACTACAACACACGTCCAGTATCAGTCACAAAGGCTCCATTCAAAGTCCTTTTGTCGTTCAATGACCACAGCATTCAAGGAGTCAGTGTGGGAAACTGAGACCAACTTTCTACCCACACTGACCACAACACACAAGTCAGAAGACTCAAACATCTGGACAGCAGAGTGAGTGTTGTTCTCAAGTTTTTAAATACAGCATGGGCATTACAGTCAAAAACTGAATGTCAAAAAAAATCTTTTATGTATTCATTTATATTTCCAATGATAAAAATGTCACAATTTCTGAGATACAAAATTGCAACTAATGTAATAAGACAAAATCCACAAATCCTTGCTAGATTTCAGGTTTTAACACAACTGCAGCATTAAGACATAAACATCTATTCCCACTGATTGTTTAATTTTGTTTCATGTAAGTGATATCTTACTTTTTACACAGGATGGAATTCATTGTCTGTCTCCCACGTGTGTGATGTGATGATGAGCGTGTGCTCAGTCAAAGTCATTGATCCCAGCATCAGGCAGCAGATCTGCTCTCTCTACAGGGTCAACACTTTCCCAGATTCACACAGAGCTCTGTGAGTCTCTCTCCATCACCCCCCCAGTCCTCCACCTGTTCCCCTGAGATCTAACCATTGTCCCTGGAGCAATATCACAGCATTCAGTACGTTGCCGCTCCACATGTCTTATTGTGTCACCGAGCTCTCTGATTGGCTGAGACTGTGAGAAAGTCCAGTGAAACCAGGACCCACACATTGATATGGAGATGTGGGACTATAAATAGGAGGGATGAAGCCAGCACAGATCAGATTCTCTCTACAGAGACCTCTACAGCACACAGATCCAGACATGGCACCTACAATCACTGCAGCAATGACCAATTCTCAGGAGCATCTCACTCTGACCCACAAGGTAAACTCAACATCCAACAACATTTAAATATTGTTATTGAAAGCTTGTCTTTGTTCATGCCAACATTTACTCCAGAATAAGTTTATTAATGACTTTGTTCTTCTTCCTGCAGCTCAGAAAGCCTCTGGTGGAGAAGTTACGCAGAGAGCGAATCAACAGCAGCATTGAGCAGCTCAAGTCTCTCCTGGGTCCAGAGTTCCTCAAACAGCAGCCAGACTCCAAGCTGGAGAAAGCAGACATCCTGGAGATGACAGTGTGTTTCCTGACACAGCTGCAGCAGCAGCATCAAGCTGTGGACTCAGCAGCTGTCGGTCAGGGCTACTCCAGGTGTGTCCAACAGGTGACACACTTCCTGTCCGAAGAGCAGGTGAAGACACAGTCCCAGAGAAGACTGCTGAACCACTTCAACAAGCTGCAGTCTTCCTCTGATAACAACCTGACAGAGGCTGACTTCTCTCCTCTGAGCTCCACAGTCCAGACCAGCATCACCAAAGAACAGAGTCCAGTCAACAGCCCTCTGGAGGCCGTGGTAGACACCTACAGACTGGAGCTACTACCAGACAAACTCAGATGACCATATTGGTCAAAGATTACTGGAAATGAATTCTTCTGAATTCTGACATTTGATGAACTTGTTCTTCTGTTTTACAGAAGGTTTTATTTTGTGTGTTTTCCTGAGGAAATGACAACAACAATATCTTTCAAATTAAGAAAGAGAACTTCTTATCATGCATGTTGCATGAACCAAATCTGATTGCATCAGCAATTATTATTATTATATCTCACTGTATTTCATGTTCTTCTATGTTATGGACATATTGTCATAATTGACTTTAATCGTTTTGATTAACCATAACTGATCTGTTTGTTAGATCCAAATATTTATGCTTTTTTTCTAAAAGTTTGATTAATGTCACAGTTTTCCTGTGATACTTTTATGTCTCACTGCACATCATGTGTTGGTACAATACTGTGCATGGAGATATTTATTACCTCTTGATATGTATTGATGATTTTTGTTGTGAAAAATCTTAACTGTCTTTTTTAAGGACATTCTGTCTCAATTGACTTTCCCTCGCTTTATGCGATTATTGAAAATTGATCTGTTTAAATTCAACATGTTTAATTTTTTACTTTAAAAGATTTGTTTAATGTCACATTGTCACAGTTTTCCAGTGACAATGTAATTTTTAAGTTTTAATGATCAAACCAATTTAGTGGTTATTAAAAACATTGTGACCTGTTGTAAGGTCAGATTTTTTTCTTTTGCTCAGTACATGCAAATGTTTTGATCTATTTGGACAAAAAAATCTCAAAAGTACAATGTGGACTGTGTCCTCAAAGATTATAAATTGTTTGTCTTTTATAAAGACAGTTGTTCCTTTACTCTCTCTGAGTACAGTGTGTCTTGTGGAAATCTACAAGTTGTTGTGATGTATCATCACCTCTAGTTGGAGCTGTCACACTTTATGTGGCTCATTGTGCCATGTTTAATAAACAAACACTGCAAGCTGAAAATGTTATGCTCTTGTGTCATTGTGTGTCATGGTTATACTCTTCACAAAGATGAAATATACGTTCTACATTTGTTTTTATTTTAACTTAACTGACCTAGGTCTCAATCATTAATTGGGAAATAAGATTCAGCACACACTATTTATTCATAACATACCTGTTTATTGTAAAACTAGGCCTGATAATGTGGTTCAATCAAGAATTCTGACACAGAGGCATCATTATTAATATGTCACTCTATTTATATAAAGCCATGTCAAGCCAAGATAAAAAAAAATGTACATTTCAAAAACACATTTGAAGCTCCACTGTTTTTGTAATATTGTCAGGTTCAGACACTTTTAATGTGAAAATTTTAAGTTAACCATTTCTCACTTTAAAGAGGTCAGACTTAGTATCTAATGAGATGCATAATGAGGCACACTTCTATTGTTCCTCCAGTGAAAGCAGTGAAAGGACAGAGTGTGGGAAACCAGAGGAAACTCACTCACAGAGCCCTGAGGGACAATAGATAAAGACCTTTGCCCTGAAGAGACAGAGATTAAAGACACCCTGGCTCCTAAAACTGGAGCTGGTTTTATCACCTGTGGTTTGTTACTGAACCTTTGTCATAAATCAGGATTCCTACTTTTTTTTTTTTTTTAAATGTTCATTTCATTGATGGAAGCCAATATTTTTGGCAAAGTGTCAATCATTCATTCTTTGTAAGTTAACCTAAGAAGTTGGTTAGTTGGTGTGAATACTGGAAGTGTTCACAACCAATGATTGTCTCACCTTTTATCATTCTTCAGCTGGTATTTTTGCAACTTAATTGTTTACATATTTTTCAACACAGAAACTTCATGTATGCTACCACTTTAGGTTACTTTTGATACTTTCCAAAATATTCCACATTTTCAGGAACTTTCCAAATTTAAATAAATCAATGGAACTTTCAGAATTTACCTATTTCCATGCATTTTGAAACTCTGTGTCCTCGTTCATATTTTCAGCTTGAAACTACACTCAAACTTTAAAATAGTTCAAATCTTTCATAAATTCCTATTATTCAACTTTTAAATGCTTTTTAATGTTTTACTTATTCTAAAGGTTAGTAATACTGAAAGCAAATGCAACAAACCCCCTCAAAATCCATTTATCTTTAACCTTGCCATAAAGATGTATACATTCATGTAGAAACTTTTGTCAAACTTAGGGTTTCAGCGATATCGCTTTCAGGGTATACTGTGATATGAAAACCATGTACATTTGTTAATCTATACTGAAAAATAAAACAACTGGGTAGAGAATCTCACCTGTATTTTAGTTATTTTCAGGAGACAAACCCTTTTACACATACTTCTACTTTAAAGAATGGTTTTGGAGTTTCAGTTATAGTAATAAAAAGTTTGTTCAACTTTAAAACAACCCTTCCTGTAAGGATTATTGTGACTGATAATAATTCTTTAATACCATGAAACCGTAATATTTTCTGAGATGGTTATCGTAAACTGTAAACTGGCTAGGACATGTCGGATGTTCTCACATTAATTTAACTTTTTCATATCTTTGACACATTTTAGGCAAAATGCTGTTTAACAGTTTCTACATCCAGCATTCACACTGCAATTTGATCAGAAACCTGTAGTTTAACTTATGTACTAACTACTCACTTTAATGGTTAATTATTTTTCAGGGGGGGTCTCACACTTAATGCTTGGTGGCGCACACTGATTCTGTACAGAATCATCAAAAGGTCCATTTGTAGTGGGGCACATGCTTTCTGCTAATGGACAGAGTGTGGGAAAGCTCTGGAGGGAAGACTTCAGTGTGAATGACATTCATCCCACCAGCAGCCAAGTCACTGCCCAAAGGGATTTGGCACACTTCATGAAACAGCAGCCCCCCGGGAAACCTCCCACCCTCATGTGTAGAGCTGAAACTTTGATCCAGTTGATGGTCAGTTATGAGGCAGGATTATTACTGGAGGTTCAAAATTGTACGGCAATGACTAGAAACTGAAAACATGTGACAATGAGACATTTTGGTGATACTCAGTGCAAGATTTTCCACTAAAATTTAAAATATTACAAACTGTCAGAGCCAGCCAATGGTATCTTTTCCCTCCAGATGGCTGATGATGTCAGACTGTGTTTCTATAACAACACACAGCCAGCATCTGTCACTGAAGTCCCTTTGTGGTTCATTGACCACACCATACAGGGAGTCAGTGTGGGAAACTGAGCTCAGCTTGTTCCTCACACCGACTACAAGGCACGTGTCAAAAGACTCGACTACATCTGGACAGCTGCATGAATATTATGCTGAGTTTAATTCAAGTACCATGAATGGGCAGCACACTGTCTTTTAACACGTTATGGTGCTTTTTGCAAAATAGTGCATTTAATGAAGCCAAATTAATAGAAAAAATGATCAAGGTAAAAATAAAAGGACACGACCAACTAAATCATCATTTCAATTACAGTTATTTTGCCTACTACATTTTAAATGTTTGCTCAATAAAAGTGATAAAAAGAAAATTCGATTTTGTTTTTTTATCATACATGTACTTTATTTGTAGATTACACAAAACGTGTGTGATGTGATGATGAGCGTGTGCTCAGTCAAAGTCATTGATCCCAGCATCAGGCAGCAGATCTGCTCTCTCTACAGGGTCAACACTTTCCCAGATTCACACAGAGCTCTGTGAGTCTCTCTCCATCACCCCCCCAGTCCTCCACCTGTTCCCCTGAGATCTAACCATTGTCCCCCGGGGCGATAACAGCATTAAGTGTGCTGCATCCCTTATTGTCTGACCAAGCTCTCTGATTGGTTGAGACTGTGAGAAAGTCCAGTGAAACCAGGACCCACACATTGATATGGAGATGTGGGACTATAAATAGGAGGGATGAAGCCAGCACAGATCAGATTCTCTCTACAGAGACCTCTACAGCACACAGATCCAGACATGGCACCTACAATCACTGCAGCAATGACCAATTCTCAGGAGCATCTCACTCTGACCCACAAGGTAAACTCAACATCCAACAACATTTAAATATTGTTATTGAAAGCTTGTCTTTGTTCATGCAAACATTTACTCCAGAATAAGTTTATTAATGACTTTGTTCTTCTTCCTGCAGCTCAGAAAGCCTCTGGTGGAGAAGTTACGCAGAGAGCGAATCAACAGCAGCATTGAGCAGCTCAAGTCTCTCCTGGGTCCAGAGTTCCTCAAACAGCAGCCAGACTCCAAGCTGGAGAAAGCAGACATCCTGGAGATGACAGTTTGTGTCCTGACACAGCTGCAGCAGCAGCATCAACAGCAGAGAAGACTGCTGAACCACTTCAACAAGCTGCAGTCTTCCTCTGATAACAACCTGACAGAGGCTGACTTCTCTCCTCTGAGCTCCACAGTCCAGACCAACATCACCAAAGAACAGAGTCCAGTCAACAGCGCCCTCTGGAGGCCGTGGTAGACACCTACAGACTGGAGTTACTACCAGACAAACTCAGATGACCATATTGGTCAAAGATTACTGGAAATGAATTCTTCTGAATTCTGACATTTGATGAACTTGTTCTTCTGTTTGTACACAAGGTTTTATTTTGTGTGTTTTCCTGAGGAAATGACAACAACAATATCTTTCAAATTAAGAAAGAGAACTTCTTATCATGCATGTTGCATGAACCAAATCTGATTGCATCAGCAATTATTATAATTATATCTCACTGTACTTCATGTATTGGTGGAACACAGTATGGTTACATTTGTTGTCCTTAAATTGTTATTGATCATTTGGTCAGAAACTTTTCTTTTTCAAGAATATATCTTTGATTACTCAAAACTGATCTGCTGTTAGATCCTAATGTTTATACCTTTGTTTCTAAAAGTTTTGCTTTATGTCACAATTTTCCTGTGACATTTTTATACCTGACTGCACATCATGTGTTGGTACAATACTGTGTGTGCAAATGGATAGGTATTGATGATTATGAATTTATCAGTAATCTTAATTGTCCATTTTATGGACATTTTATCATTATGGATTTTCCCTCACTTTATGTGATGACTGAAAATGATCTGTTATAGGATCAACGTGTTTAATCTTTTCTGGAAAAAGGGTTATTAAATGTCACAGTTTTCCACTGACAATGTGCTTCTTATATTTTGACAGTCAACTGAATTTAGTGGTTATTAAGAACACTGAGACCTGTTGTAAGGTCAATTTAATTTTTTTTGTTTAATAAATACAAGTTTTCCATTTGGAAATGTATTTTTTAAATGTAGTGACTTCTGTGTCTTCAAATACAGCAGTTCGTTTGTCTTTTAGAAAGACCATTATCCATTTGAGGTAAAAATCTCAAAGGTACAATATGGACTGTGTCGTAAAGATAGTAAATTGTTTGTCTTTTATAAAGACAGTTGTTCCTTTACTCTCTCTGAGTACAGTGTGTCTTGTAGAAATCTACAAGTTGTTGTTGTGATGTATCATCACCTCTAGTTGGAGCTGTCACACTTTATGTGGCTCATTGTGTTGAATAAAAAAACACTATCAGCTGAAAATGAGTTTTTTTCTTTACATCTGTCCTCATTATGATGATAAAAATGTGTTTTCCCACTTACTTGAAGGATTCTTTTGCATCCCATCTGTGTATGACACAGATTATCTTGATACCATCCATCCATCTGCTATAACTGCCTATCCTTTAGAGGGTCAAAGGGGGACTGGAGTTGATCCCATCTAACACTGCACTAGGCAGGTACACCCTGGACAGGTCCACTAACAGTCACAAGGCTGAAATATGAAGACAGACAACAATTACCACATACAGATAATTTAGAGTCACCAATTTACTTAACATGCAAGTCTTTGAACTGAAGGAAGAAGGCAGGGCACCAGAGAAACATGTAAACTCCACATAGAGAAGCCCCAAAAGGTTCAAACCCAGAACCTTCCTGCTGTGAGGCAACAATGCTAACCACTTCAACAACGTGCCACCCCTGAACAAACCTGTTTACTGTAAATTTCTATGTGGAACATTTTTTTTATGTGGTTTCATTCAGATTTTTCATGAAATTAGGTCACTTATGTCCAGTGAGTCAAGTCATCAAATGAAATGATAAAAGATGAATTTCAAAATACAACTTTAAAGCAAAAGAATTTTGGTTTAAGTATTAGATTTGGTGGGGATATTTTAAGAAAAAAGTAATCATTTCTCACTTGAAAGAGGTCAGACATTGTATCTAATGTGATGCATAATGAGGCACACTTCTATTGTTCCTCCAGTGAAAGGACAGAGTGTGGGAAACCAGAGGAAACTCACTCACAGAGCCCTGAGGGACAATAGATCCAGACCTCTGCCCTGAAGATACAGAGATTAAAGACACCCTGGCTCCCAGAAATGCAAAACTCCTTATCAGTTTAAAATTATAGATTAAAGTTTTCAATATTTTCATACCATGATGAAAAAATGCTGGGCAAAGTCTTTTTTTAAATAGCAGCATTGCACACATACAGGGGTGTCGAAGTGGAGTACCTTGTTAAATAGTGTTTCCTTCCTGTTAAAATTATGTTTCCTGTAGCACCAACATCAACAATTACATCTGTGATGTGACTAAAAACATTTAAGACCCAATCAATCTGAATTTAAGACACTTTAATACTTCTTAAGGCCTTATATTGGTAAATGTTTATTTAGGATAACTGAAGACTTTTTAAGGACCTGCGGCCACCCTGCACACAGTTCAGAGTTTTTTTGACAGAATACAACCACAGCTAAATACCACATGTTGACCTCAGTGTATACTGGTTATATTAACTTATAGGTTTTCAAATGGAATACCAGCTATGCAATTTCTGTGCACGATTCCAATACAGTCACTACTGACTGAATATATATTTTTAAATAAATGTTTTGAGGTGTATGATCTGAATAACAAAGGGAAAAAAACAAGGAGGATCTATTTAATGGCCGTCATAAAAGAATAATCAGAAGGTTCATATGGATTTAGACACACAGCTTAACTTCATTTAATGGACAGAGTGTGGGAAAACTCTGGAGATCAGAGTTGAGCGTGATTATCATCCTAAACCCTCCAGCAGCAGATTATTCTCTAAAGGGATTTGGCACACTTCAGGAAACAGCTGCCTCAACCTCCCACCCTCATCTACAGAGCTGAGATCTTGATCCAGGTCCTGATTAAAAGAAAAAAAAAAAGAAAGAACAAATTTTGACTGGATGGTCAATGTGTCAAAATTATTGAAAGTTGAGGAAATGATTGCCAAATAAATTTAGCTGGCCCGTTAATATAAATTCTTTGTCAGAATTTGAAACTTCTCAAACTGTCCCAGTCAGCCAATGGTGTTCTTTCCCTCCAGATGGTTGGTGACGTCAGGCTCTGTTTCTACTACAACACACGTCCAGTATCAGTCACAAAGGCTCCATTCAAAGTCCTTTTGTCGTTCATTGACCACAGCATTCAAGGAGTCAGTGTGGGAAACTGAGACCAACTTTCTACCCACACTGACCACAACACACAAGTCAGAAGACTCAAACATCTGGACAGCAGAGTGAATGTTGTTCTCAAGTTTTTAAATACATAGTGAGCATCACAGCCTTATTACTGCAATAAAAATGACTTTGTAAGATAAAGTAATTTTAAGTTTTTCCAGAAACAAGTCAAATCTTATCAAATAAAAAATATCGTAAAATTTAAGAAGGACAAAAATGAGGATGAATGCCATGAAATATACTTTAGGTTGTGGCACAACACAAGCAGACACAAATACCTATTTCCATTGATTATGTAATTTAGTTAAATGTTACAAGTTTACAGTACTTTTTAACCAACATGGAATTAATTGTCTGTCTCCCACGTGTGTGATGTGATGATGAGCGTGTGCTCAGTCAAAGTCATTGATCCCAGCATCAGGCAGCAGATCTGCTCTCTCTACAGGGTCAACACTTTCCCAGATTCACACAGAGCTCTGTGAGTCTCTCTCCATCACCCCCCCAGTCCTCCACCTGTTCCCCTGAGATCTAACAATTGCCTGGGCATCAATAAAACCAGTTGGCTTGTGGCATCCCTTATTGTCTCACAAACCTCTCTGATTGGCTGAGAGTGTGAGAAAGTCAGATAAGACCCAGACCCACACATTGATATGGAGATGTGGGACTATAAATAGGAGGGATGAAGCCAGCACAGATCAGATTCTCTCTACAGAGACCTCTACAGCACACAGATCCAGACATGGCACCTACAATCACTGCAGCAATGACCAATTCTCAGGAGCATCTCACTCTGACCCACAAGGTAAACTCAACATCCAACAACATTTAAATATTGTTATTGAAAGCTTGTCTTTGTTCATGTTAACATTTACTCCAGAATAAGTTTATTAATGACGTTGTTCTTCTTCCTGCAGCTCAGAAAGCCTCTGGTGGAGAAGTTACGCAGAGAGCGAATCAACAGCAGCATTGAGCAGCTCAAGTCTCTCCTGGGTCCAGAGTTCCTCAAACAGCAGCCAGACTCCAAGCTGGAGAAAGCAGACATCCTGGAGATGACAGTTTGTGTCCTGACACAGCTGCAGCAGCAGCATCAACAGCAGAGAAGACTGCTGAACCACTTCAACAAGCTGCAGTCTTCCTCTGATAACAACCTGACAGAGGCTGACTTCTCTCCTCTGAGCTCCACAGTCCAGACCAGCATCACCAAAGAACAGAGTCCAGTCAACAGCGCCCTCTGGAGGCCGTGGTAGACACCTACAGACTGGTGTTACTACCAGACAAACTCAGATGACCATATTGGTCAAAGATTACTGGAAATGAATTCTTCTGAATTCTGACATTTGATGAACTTGTTCTTCTGTTTGTACACAAGGTTTTATTTTGTGTGTTTTCCTGAGGAAATGACAACAACAATATCTTTCAAGTTAAGAAAGAGAACTTCTTATCATGCATGTTGCATGAACCAAATCTGATTGCATCAGCAATTATTATTATTATTATATCTCACTGTACTTCCTGTATTGATGGAACACAGTATGGTTACATTTGTTATCTTTAAATTGTTATTGATCATTTGGTCAGAAACTTTTCTTTTTCAAGAATATCTCTCATTACTCAAAACTGATCTGTTGTTAGATCCAAATGTTTATGCTTTTCTTTTTTAAGAGTTTGCCTTTTGTCACAATTTTCCTGTGATACTTTTATGTTTCACTGTCATGTGTTGGTACAATACTGTGTGTTGAGGTATTTATTACGTCTTGATAGATATTTACATTTTTGAATTAATCAAAAATCTTAACTGTCCTCTTTTAAGGACATTTTGTCATTCTGGACTTTCCCTCACTTGTATGATTATTGAAAAATGATCTGTTTAAAGATCAGTATGTTTATCCTTTTACTGAAAAAGGCTTGTTAAATGTCACAGTTTTCCAGTGACCATGTATTTTTTTACATTTTAAGAATCAAATGACTTTAGTGGTTATTGAGAACAATGTGACCTGTTGTAAGGTCAGTTTTTACTAATTTGTCTTTTGTTGACTAAATATAAATGTTTTTATCCATTTGAGGTAAAAATCTCAAAAGTACAATGTGGACTGTGTCCTTAATGATTGTAAATGTTTGTCTTTCATAAAGACAGTTGTTCCTTTACTCTCTGTGAGTACAGTGTGTCTTGTGGAAATCTACAAGTTGTTGTTGTGATGTATCATCACCTCTAGTTGGAGCTGTCATAATTTATGTGGCTCATTGTGTTGAATAAACAAACACTGCAAGCTGAAAATTGTTGTCTTGAGTTATTTTTCCTAATACCTGACCTAGTTATGATGATGAAAAAGTGGCGGGGGGTTGGTCACCTAATTTACAGAGTTCTCTATTGCCATGCTATAAGATAATATTTTTCTATCCTTAAAATATCATCCATCCACCTGCTAGAACTGCTTATCCTTTAGAGGGTCACAGGGGGCTGGAGCCCATTCCAGCTGAAACTGTGCTGTAGGCTGGCACACCCTGGACAGGTTGCCAAAAAAAAAAAAAATCACAGGGATGACATCTTAGATGGACAATAATTACCACATACAGGTAATTTAGAGTCACCCATTAACTTAACGTGCATGTCTTTGCACTGAGTGAAGAAGCCGGGGCACCAGAGGAAAACATGCAAACTCCGCACAGAAGCTCCAACATGTTTAAAATCAGAACCTTCCTACTGTGAGACCACATTGCTAACCACTTTAACACTGTTGCCTCTGAGCATACCTGTTTACTGTAAATGTATGTAAATCATTTTTTTCCTATGGTTTCATTCTGATAATTCGTAAAATAAGTCACCTATTTCCAGTAAGTCGAGTCATCAAAGTCGAATAAAAAAACTATATATACATATATATATATATTTCAAGATAGTGTTTGGAGGCAATGGTATTTTGGTATACGTGCTAGATGTAATTTAGGATAATTATTTTCTCACTTTAAAGAGGGCAGACATTGTATCTAATGTGATGCATAATGAGGCACACTTCTATTGTTCCTCCAATAAAAGGACAGAGTGTGGGAAACCAGAGGAAACTCACTCACAGAGCTCTGAGGGACAATAGATAAAGACCTCTGCCCTGAAGAGACAGAGATTAAAGACACCCCGGCTCCCCGCAAACATTCCCAATATGTTTTAAATCTATTTTTTCTGACCGTGATAAAAAAAAAAAGACCTGCTAAAGATGTTCTACAAGTGTCTGTCAGTGAGGTTAATTGTAAAACTAAATTGTTAATTCTCAATTTAAAAATGTGAAATATTTTCTTTATTCCAGGACTACAGTCGTATAATATTTTAAGACTGGAATCAAATCACTGTTGAATGAGAACACTGTTCTGCATCTAAACCACACAGGTCAGAATTTTGTTGACAGAATATGACCATATCGAATATGACATACCGCATGCTGACTTCAGTATATATTGGTGATATCAACATATAGCTTTTATGTGATTTCTGAGCTGCTTTCCAACACAACCAATATTGACTTAATGTACAGTTTGAAAGGAAATTTTGATGAGCTGTAAAATGTCAACAGAAAAAAAGAGAGAGGGAGAGCACTGGGAAGAGAAGAAAACTGAAAGGAAAAATCTAATGGCTACCATGTGTTTAAAAAATAAAATAAAAAAAAAAAAGTCCACTTGAATTTAGGCACACATGTTACATTCTTGTACTGGACAGAGTGTGGGAAAACTCTGATCAGACCTTAGCGTGATTATCATCCGAAACCCTCCAGCAGCAGATTATTCTCTAAAGGGATTTGGCACACTTCAGGAAACAGCTGCCTCAACCTCCCACCCTCATCTACAGAGCTGAGATCTTGATCCAGGTCCTGATTAAAAGAAAAAAAAAAAGAAAGAACAAATTTTGACTGGATGGTCAATGTGTCAAAATTATTGAAAGTTGAGGAAATGATTGCCAAATAAATTTAGCTGGCCCGTTAATATAAATTCTTTGTCAGAATTTGAAACTTCTCAAACTGTCCCAGTCAGCCAATGGTGTTCTTTCCCTCCAGATGGTTGGTGACGTCAGGCTCTGTTTCTACTACAACACACGTCCAGTATCAGTCACAAAGGCTCCATTCAAAGTCCTTTTGTCGTTCATTGACCACAGCATTCAAGGAGTCAGTGTGGGAAACTGAGACCAACTTTCTACCCACACTGACCACAACACACAAGTCAGAAGACTCAAACATCTGGACAGCAGAGTGAATGTTGTTCTCAAGTTTTTAAATACATAGTGAGCATCACAGCCTTATTACTGCAATAAAAATGACTTTGTAAGATAAAGTAATCTAAGTTTTTCCAGAAACAAGTCAAATCTTATTAAATAAAAAATATCGTAAAATTTATGAAGGACAAAAATGAGGATGAATGCCATGAAATATACTTTAGGTTGTGGCACAACACAAGCAGACACAAATACCTATTTCCATTGATTATGTAATTTAGTTAAATGTTACAAGTTTACAGTACTTTTTAACCAACATGGAATTAATTGTCTGTCTTCCACGTGTGCGATGTGATGATGAGCGTGTGCTCAGTCAAAGTCATTGATCCCAGCATCAGGCAGCAGATCTGCTCTCTCTACAGGGTCAACACTTTCTCAGATTCACACAGAGCTCTGTGAGTCTCTCTCCATCACCCCCCCCAGTCCTCCACCTGTTCCCCTGAGATCTAACCATTGTCCCCCGGGGCGATAACAGCATTAAGTGTGCTGCATCCCTTATTGTCTGACCAGGCTCTCTGATTGGCTGAGAGTGTGAGAAACTCTGTCCAGACCCAGACCCACACATTGATATGGAGATGTGGGACTATAAATAGGAGGGATGAAGCCAGCACAGATCAGATTCTCTCTACAGAGACCTCTACAGCACACAGATCCAGACATGGCACCTACAATCACTGCAGCAATGACCAATTCTCAGGAGCATCTCACTCTGACCCACAAGGTAAACTCAACATCCAAGAAAAATGTATCCATCATAAGATGTTCTCTTTGTTCATGCCAACATTTACTCCAGAATAAGTTTATTAATGACTTTGTTCTTCTTCCTGCAGCTCAGAAAGCCTCTGGTGGAGAAGTTACGCAGAGAGCGAATCAACAGCAGCATTGAGCAGCTCAAGTCTCTCCTGGGTCCAGAGTTCCTCAAACAGCAGCCAGACTCCAAGCTGGAGAAAGCAGACATCCTGGAGATGACAGTTTGTGTCCTGACACAGCTGCAGCAGCAGCATCAACAGCAGAGAAGACTGCTGAACCACTTCAACAAGCTGCAGTCTTCCTCTGATAACAACCTGACAGAGGCTGACTTCTCTCCTCTGAGCTCCACAGTCCAGACCAGCATCACCAAAGAACAGAGTCCAGTCAACAGCGCCCTCTGGAGGCCGTGGTAGACACCTACAGACTGGAGTTTCTACCAGACAAACTCAGATGACCATATTGGTCAAAGATTACTGGAAATGAATTCTTCTGAATTCTGGCATTTGATGAACTTGTTCTTCTGTTTGTACACAAGGTTTTATTTTGTGTGTTTTCCTGAGGAAATGACAACAACAATATCTTTCAAGTTAAGAAAAAGAACTTCTTATCATGCATGTTGCATGAACCAAATCTGATTGCATCAGCAATTATTATTATTATATCTCACTGTACTTCCTGTATTGATGGAACACAGTATGGTTACATTTGTTATCTTTAAATTGTTATTGATCATTTGGTCAGAAACTTTTCTTTTTCAAGAATATCTTTGATTACTCAAAACTGATCTGCTGTTAGATCAAAATGTTTATGCTTTTTGAGTTTTATTTTGTCACAATTTTCCTGTGACACTTTTATGTCTCATTGCACGTCATGTGTTGGTACAATACTGTGCGTTGAGAGATTTATTACCTCTTGATAGGTATTTATTTTGAACTGATCAAAAATCTTACCTGTTCTCTTTTAAGGACATTTTGTCATTATGAACTTTCCCTCACTTGTGTGATTATTGAAAAATGATCTGTTTAAAGATCAGTGTGTTTATCCTTTTACTGTAAAAGGCTTGTTAAATGTCACAGTTTTCCAGTACATTTTAAGAATCTAACCAATTTAGTGGTTATTGAGAACAATGTGACCTGTTGTAAGGTCAGTTTTTAGTATTTTTCCTTTTGCTCACTACAGCTAATTGTTTTGATCCATTTGGAGAAAAAAAATCTCAAAAGTACAATGTGGACTGTGTCCTTAATGATTGTAAATGTTTGTCTTTTATAAAGACAGTTGTTCCTTTACTCTCTGTGAGTACAGTGTGTCTTGTGGAAATCTACAAGATGTTGTTGTGATGTATCATCACCTCTAGTTGGAGCTGTCATAATTTATGTGGCTCATTGTGTTGAATAAACAAACACTGCAAGCTGAAAATTGTTGTCTTGAGTTATTTTTCCTAATACCTGACCTAGTTATGATGATGAAAAAGTGGCAGGGGGTTGGTCACCTAATTCATGGAGTTCTCTGTAGCCATGCTACCTCTGTATAGCACTCAACGTGCATGTCTTTGAACTGAGGGAGAAAGCCAGGACACCAGCAGAAAACCTGCAGACAGCACACAGAGGCCCCAACAGGCTCAAAAGTCAGAACCTTCCTACTGTGAGACCACAATGCTAACCACTTCAACACTGTTGCCTTTGAACATACCTGGTTACTGTAAATTTATGTAAGACAGTTTTTTACCTGGTTTCATTCTGATAATTGATAAAATTAGGTCACTTATTTCCAGTAAGTCTAGTCATCAAATCAAATCAAAAATTGAGATCGTTTTTGAACGCAAACATATTTTGACGTAAGTGTTAGGTGCTTTAATGTAAAAAAAAAAAAAAAAAGGATTATCAATTTCTCACTTTAAAGAGGTCAGACATTGTATCTAATGTGATGCATAATGAGGCACACTTCTATTGTTCCTCCAATGAAAGCAGTGAAAGGACAGAGTGTGGGAAACCAGAGGAAACTCACTCACAGAGCCCTGAGGGACAATAGATCCAGACCTCTGCCCTGAAGAGACAGAGATTAAAGACACCCTGGCGCCAAAATAAATGAACACAAAATCCAAATCTGTTTCAAACTTTTTTTGCAACATTTTTTGACCATGATAAAAAATTATCTGCCAAAAATGTTCTATAAGTTTCTGTCAGCGAGGTTAATTGTAAAACTGAATTGTTATTCATAAATTTAAATTGTGAAATATCTGCTTTGTTTCAGGATCACAGTCGTATAATATTTTAAAACTGAAATCAAGACACTGAGGAATAAAATATTTTTCAGTATCTAAACCACACAGGTCAGAATTTTGCTGACAGAATACAACTACAGCCAAATATCACACATTGACCTCAGTGTATATTGGTTATATCAACATATCTGTTTCATGTGCTTTCTGAGCTGGTTTCCAAGCCAACCAATATTGACTTCATATATAGAGTGAAAGGAAAAGTTCATGAGTTGTAAAATGGTAGAGAGAGAGAGAGAGAGAGAGAGAGAGAGATGGGAAAAGAAGAAAACTGAAAGGAAAATTTAATAGCAACGTGTGATAAAAACAAATAAAAACAATGAAAAGGTCCATTTGTTTTTAGACACACATGCTAATTTCTTGTACTGGACAGAGTGTTGGAAAACTCTGATCAGACCATAGTGTGATTATCATCCGAAACCCTCCAGCAGCAGATTATTCTCTAAAGGGATTTGGCACACTTCAGGAAATGCTGCCTCAACCTCCCACCCTCATCTACAGAGCTGAGATCTTGATCCAGGTCCTGATTAAAAGAAAAAAATATGTACACAAGTTTGACTGAATGGACAATGTGTCATAATTATGGAGTTCATATAATGATTTGCCAAATAAATGTAGCTGCCCCATTAATATAAATTCTTTATCAGAATTTGAAACTTCTCAAACTGTCCCAGTCAGCCAATGGTGTTCTTTCCCTCCAGATGGTTGGTGACGTCAGGCTCTGTTTCTACTACAACACACGTCCAGTATCAGTCACAAAGGCTCCATTCAAAGTCCTTTTGTCGTTCATTGACCACAGCATTCAAGGAGTCAGTGTGGGAAACTGAGACCAACTTTCTACCCACACTGACCACAACACACAAGTCAGAAGACTCAAACATCTGGACAGCAGAGTGAGTGTTGTTCTCAAGCTTCTAAACATATTGTGATCATCACAGTCTTATTACTGCATTAAAACAGACTTTCTTAAATAAAATAATCTAAATATTTCCAGACACTAGTTAAATTTCATTAAGTGAAAATTGTCACGTGATTTATTGACAAAAAAAATGGGGATAAATGAAATGAAATTTACTTTAGGTTGTGGCACAACACAAGCATTTTAACACAAAGACCTATTTTAACAGTCGTATGAAAACATGAAAGAACTGAATGTCAAAAAAATGTGGTAGGTCTTTTAAATATTTAACAAGTCAAATCATATTAGATGAAAATTGTTTGAGAGTAGGGGTGTAACGGTACACAAAAATCACGGTTCGGTGTTTTTCGGTACAGTAATGAAAAAAATAGACAACTATTAAATATCTTTTACTTATTGGTAACCTTATTAAAACGTACCACCACAGCAGTTAACTCTTTTTACACAATTTTTGAATGAAACAAATATATATAAAATCCTGCTTTTTCACATTGTTTGAATGAAAATAAAAATATAAAAGCGAAAAAAAATCCTTCTGTCTTTTTAACACATTTTTTGAATGAAAAATATAAATATAAATTTCTGCTTAAACAGTTTTACTCAATTAAAATAAAAAGTATAGTGCAGCTGGTCAGCTTTAAAGCCTGCTCAGATTCAGTTTTACTAGGAACTTACTTAGCTTTCCCACTTTGTTAAAGTGAAGTAAACAAAACATGCTTATATCTAAAGTGCAGCTTAAAAAATTTTACTCAACAACAATGGCGTTGGTTATTTCTTTACCGCGATGGTCAGGGAAACGCTCTTTCTTTTCAAACGAAGACGATATCGTAGTTTGCACCAGATTGCTCTTTCTAGTCACGCCAGTTAACGTTCAAACTCGGGTGGTGTCGCTTTAGATGCGTTAGCATGTTAGACGTGTTTCCAAGTACACACCCGACCGCTGTTCTGCAGTGTCGGCACACTGCTTTTGTCTTGTCAAATTGTTTATTTCCATCTTCGTATTTTACCCTGAAACCAAAGTGTTCCCAAACGGAGGACTTAAGGTTTGCCGGTGGGTCTTCAGGTTCGTCAGGCTCACTTGCCATGTTGTCAAAATGCAAGAATGCGCTGCACAAAGTGAAAGCGGAGATTTACGGGACTCGGTCCGTCACTGAATTATGTCCGTCAGGGAACTAGATATTTTAAATGGTTCAGCTTGCAAAAACAAAATTAAAATAAAACAAAATAAAATAAAATAATTTCCGGCGCCCAATAATTCGGTACAGGGTCGTGCCAAACCGAAAGTCGCGTACCAAACGGTTCGACACAAATACATGTACAGTTACGGCCCTATTAAAGAGTAATCAAGGACAAACAAAGAATAAATGACATGAATGGCACCTGCTGGATTTCAGGGTTTGGCACAAAAATTATGAACCCAAACATCTATTTCCATTGATTGTTTGTTAGTTACATGTTACAAGTTTACAGTACTTTTTAACCAAGATGGAATTCATTGTCTGTCTCCCAGATCCAGACATGGCACCTACAATCACTGCAGCCATCCAACAACATTTAAATATTGTTATTGAAAGCTTGTCTTTGTTCATGCCAACATTTACTCCAGAATAAGTTTATTAATGACTTTGTTCTTCTTCCTGCAGCTCAGAAAGCCTCTGGTGGAGAAGTTACGCAGAGAGCGAATCAACAGCAGCATTGAGCAGCTCAAGTCTCTCCTGGGTCCAGAGTTCCTCAAACAGCAGCCAGACTCCAAGCTGGAGAAAGCAGACATCCTGGAGATGACAGTTTGTGTCCTGACACAGCTGCAGCAGCAGCATCAACAGCAGAGAAGACTGCTGAACCACTTCAACAAGCTGCAGTGTTCCTCTGATAACAACCTGACAGAGGCTGACTTCTCTCCTCTGAGCTCCACAGTCCAGACCAGCATCACCAAAGAACAGAGTCCAGTCAACAGCGCCCTCTGGAGGCCGTGGTAGACACCTACAGACTGGAGTTACTACCAGACAAACTCAGATGACCATATTGGTCAAAGATTACTGGAAATGAATTCTTCTGAATTCTGACATTTGATGAACTTGTTCTTCTGTTTTACACAAGGTTTTATTTTGTGTGTTTTCCTGAGGAAATGACAACAACAATATCTTTCATTAAGAAAGAGAACTTCTTGTCATGCAATTACTGTCATCATACATCACTGTACTTCTTGTATTGGTAGTATATAATGCTATTTCAACATTTGTTATTGATCATAGTGATCAAAAAACTTTAAAACTCTTATTTTGACATACTGTCATGATAGCCTTTGATCTTTCTGATTACTTTTAACGAATCTGTTTTTAGATCCAATTGTTTATCCTTTTATGCTAAAAGATTTGATTAGTGTCACAATTTTTTTGTGATACTTTTATGTCTCATTGCACATCATGTTTTGGTACAATAATGTGCATGGAAAAATGTATTACCTCTTGATAGGTACTGATTATCTGAATTGTAATGAACATTCTCTCACTTTATGTGATTACTGAAAAATGATCTGTTGTAAGATCAACATGTTTATTCATTTACTGAAAACATTTTTTTAATGTCTCACTGTCACAGTTTTCCAGTGACCATGTGATTTTTTTACATTTTGATTATCAAACCAGTTTAGTGGTTATTAAGAACAATGTGACCTGTTGTAAGGTCAGTTTTTAATATTTTGTCTTTTGTTGACTAAATGTAAATGTTTTTATCCATTTGAGGTAAAAATCTCAAAAGTATGATGTGGACTGTGTCCTCCAATATTGTGTTTGTCTTTTATAAAGACAGTTGTTCCTTTACTCTCTCTGAGTACCGTTGTTGTGATGTATCATCACCTCTAGTTGGAGCTTTCATGCTTTATATGGCTCATTGTGCCATGTTGAATAAAAAACATTGCCAGCTGAAAATATTTCTCATGTTGTTGTGTCTTTTTATGATGATGAAAATTAGACTTTCATCCTTTATTTTCATCTAAAAATAATTGACACAGGGCTCCATCATTGGTTCTACCTTTGATTGACAAATCAAGATAAAACTCAGCCCACACACTTATTGTTTACCCATAACATGGCTGTTCAGTGTTAAACTAAGCATTGGAATGTGGTTCAATTAAGAAATCAGTGTTATCTCACTCTATCATTATGGAGTAGGTGAAATCATCAAACCAAATGACAAAATCTACATTTCAAAGACAGTTTTGCTACATCATTATTTTGTATAACTGTCTGTTTCAGGTATTTTAATGTGAAAATGTTATGTTAACCATCTCTCACTTTAAAGAGGTCAGGCATTGTATCTGATGAGATGCATAATGAGGCACACTTCTATTGTTCCTCCAATAAAAGCAGTGAAAGGACAGAGTGTGGGAAACCAGAGGAAACTCACTCACAGAGCCCTGAGGGACAATAGATAAAGACCTTTGCCCTGAGGGGACAGAGATTAAAGACACCCTGGCTTCTCAGGCTGAAACTTGTTTTGAATATTTGCTGTTGGTTGTAACTGTTCCTCTGATATATATCAGCTTCAACACGCTTTTAAACTATTGTAATTCCATCCAGCGAGAGCCCAAATTTTTAGCACAGTGTTTGAAAAGGTTTCTCTCAGTTATACAATGCAACATTTAATTAAATTGAAAATTGGGTTAATTTCACCAAATGTTATGTTTCTCAGAATTCCAACCAGAATTGTTGTAGTGGGGGCTGAGGGAGAGTGGGACTGATTACCCATGGCCCTCCATAAGCGTGGCATGAAAAGTTTAATTTTGTTTGCAGTTTTTTATTTCTAAGTTATTTGTGCCATAACTTAATTAAAGCTGGCTGAATAAATGGTTTAAAGGCTGTTTTTTTATATCTAAAAAATAGCGGAAGCTCTCTAAATCCTCTCTCACCCCTTTAAAAGGCACAAAATGCTTTAGTCGGCCCCTGCTGCTAGATTAGCTTCACTCGGCAGCCAAAACATAATGGTGATCCATTGAGGGACTGCTAGATTTTGCTGTATTTCAAGGGCTTTTATTGTGGAAAAAAAAGTGGAGCCAATTGGAGTAACAATGTGGGAGGCAATGAAGTGTTTGCCGCCTTGGTTCAGACTACAGGGCCTCAATGTTATTATTTCATTGCCTTCATTAGTATGGGCGCAATGCTAGTTGGCAGTAGACCGGCACGGCAGCAACTGATATTTTAGCTGATCGGCTTATTTCCTGTAGTGTAAACAGTGCCACAAGACTAGGGACACTCAAGATGGTCAGTGTCACAACACCATTTAGATGCATGCATGCGTGTGAGTGTGTGTGTGTGTGTGTGCGTAACACAAACAGCACAGGAGCAGCTCTGGAGCAGTAAAGCAGTGCGCACCTAAATGATACCAAAATGCAGCAGAGACTCTCAGTACAGTTTTTTTAAATTACAAGACGATTTTGGTACAAACATTTATCCACCAGTGTGACGGATTTAGTTGCCAAACAGAAAATTTACTCGCATTTGGCATGTGGCAGGTGTTAATTTCGGACCCTACAACTAACGCTGCTGGAACACCAACACAGACTGTCATGTCTCCCAAGAAAGGGAGATAGGGGTCCCAAAGAACAAAATTCAAAAGATGCGTGAGAGAGACATGGATCAAGACAGGAAGGGCAGGGGGCCGACAGAGACTGCTCATGCATAGGGCCCAGAATTTGGTGCAACGTCCCTGATTACAACACTCCAGCTTTGAGCAGCAAACAGCTGAAACCAAAACTACTCTGCAAGTTTCATTTGATAAGGCTGTTTCACACAGAGAAATGTCAAGACTACTAAATCAGGCCATAAACGACATTGAGAACCAAGAATTTACCCAATTAAATCAAGCACCAATGCTTCAGAAAACAAGGCAATCCTGCCTTCACAACATACACTATCACTGTCTTATTAGCAGGCCCCAAGGCAATCTGCAGTTGTTGGTTTTTTCTCGTTATAGGCAATATTCATTTATGACAACAGTTGTTTTTGAACAAATATAACCTCACACAATACATTAAAACCTAAAATTACATCAAGCAGGCTAAAATAATCACTTAGTTAATTTTAGTAGAAACTTTGAATCAGAAATTTTACTTAATCATGATTAGTCTACTGAAAGAAAAAAGTAAACATTTGTTTGGAAAGTCAATCAACAAAGTGTGGGAAACATGGACATTAAAATGGAGGGTTCAATATGGAGCAGAGAGAACAAAAATTAATTTGCCAATCTACTATCTATTAACAGCAAGTCCAACTGCTGACAGTTCTTCTCACTACACCACTATCTTTGATTTAAAGCTAACTGAATACAACACAGGATTGTTACACACATGCACAGGGAGGTGGAGGAGATGGTGACAACATTATGGGTTTTACAAGCAGCGTAAACTACATCCATTATTCAACACCATGGACAGCAACAGTTTACACAAGTACCAGAGGAAGACAGTGCTAATTGTAGACCATAAGGCTTTAGCGTTAGCTTACAGTTAACTTACTCACCTGAAACTTGAAGAGAGGAGGGTCTGTGGTGAACAGTCATGAGGATAACATCCTTTCAGTCACCGTTGTTACTTTAGGTTTGGTTTCTGTTGAAATGACAGCTAACAGTCACTGTGCATTTTCGGGCCGTCTTCAGTTAGGTCCATCAATGTTCACTGAAACTGTTCGTTAAATCCACTGTTAACGGTTGAAACGGTTCTGAGCTCGACACGGTCTCTGTTCTTCTGCCTTTTGTATGAACACACAAAGTTTGAGACATACTTGCTTTGGTTTGTTTGGTCCAAAAAGCATCCGCATAGTGGCAGGAGTCCCAACAGACAGCGGAAGACCCAGTATTTTGGGGATGGATGAGTCGCAATGACAGAATACAGGACCAATGTTAGCCGTTAGCCGTTGAGTTTTGGAGATGTTAGCTTACCTGCCGCTATGCTAAATTACTTTTCTTTCTACATTAGCCTCGTCTTCTGATATTTCCTCAGACGCTATACTATCCGTCCGTCCTACAACTTGTGTCAACTTTTAAAAGTGAAAAGGAACATTTTTTGGCGTTATTTCTCACCTTAATTGGCCATCTTAATTTTTAAAAATCCATTAACGGTAACGGTTTGAACATTTTTATACAAGTTAGTTCCGGCCAAGCAATCTGATTGGACGAGAGGCATTCCATGAGTGCTGATGTACAGCATTGGGACTTTTAACTCTGTATGTATCACTCCGCTTACAGGTGTTCCGAACCCTTAGTTAAGCTAACATTAATTAGCTACACTAAGGGTAGTGACTTTGCACAACAAAGAGGAACATAGTGCCACAAATAGCCTATAATTGAGTTAAATAGTGAATTGTGGTCAGAAAAGGCTGAGGGGACAGAAAGAAGCCTGGGCACTTCACTGTAAATCTCCGGGTACACTTATATGACATCAGAAGATGACACAACCTGCTAACTCATCTGTATCACACATATGCCACAAAAGGGAACAACATGATGATGTGCAGGAATCTTTGAGTGTTGCTTGGCAACAGTCCAGTCCCAGTGGAGCCAGGGGCCTAAATGTTGACAGTGCAGGCAGTGCAATTGCACTGGGGCTCCTGGGGTGGAAGGGCCCATAGAGTGAGGGGGCCTTTGCAAGTGATTCAGTCTACCTCCATGGGAATATGCGTTCAAAGATAAATGTGGCTAAGCTTAAACTTAAAGCCACTGAGGGGCTGCATAGACAGGCTACTTACTGATTGACAGTCTGGCCTGACTTAACCAACCGCTGCTCATCAGGTGAAACAAAGAATCCACTTCTTCTTCTTCTTCTTCTTCTTCTTTGATGCATAATTTATTTATCACCACTGTAATCTTCTATAAAGAAACCTACAAATATTCATGATTTTGTGTCCATAAACCTTTCAAATGCACTTATTTTCACCATTGCACTGAGCAGCATACACCTGACTTGATGTGTAGCAGCACCGGTCCCTCAATGAGTGGTTCCTATTGACAGACTTTTAGTCCCAGAAGGTTATAATGACCATCCTCTAACATCAACTAATTAGCTAACTTAATTTTAGTGTGTAGGATGATACAGGATCATGCATTCTGTCACGTTAGTTATGACCTGAATGAGCAAAATGACAACTCAGATGATCCACCTTGATGTTCTGACCCAGTAGCCTCCACAAAAACATGAGATTTTAACTTTTCACAATATTTATTAATTACGTGTGTTAAAAGTAAGATAATTATTTTTAATTTTCACATATTGTTTAGGTACACATCTTTCACTTTCGTGGTTATTGTTTGTGGAGGCCCCACTTTACCCTTGGTGGCGCACACTGCCTCTGCACAGGATCCTCAAAAGGTCCATTTGTAGTGGAGCACATGTCTATTTTTCCTGCTAATGGACGGAGTGTGGGAAAGCTCTGGAGGGAAGACTTCAGTATGAATGACATTCATCCCACCAGCAGCCAAGTCATTGCCCAAAGGGATTTGGCACACTTCAGGAAACAGCTGCCCCCCAGGAAACCTCCCGCCTTCATGTGTAAAGCTGAAACTTTGATCTAGTTGATGGTCAGTTATGAGGCAGGATTATTACTGGAGGTTCACAATGTTTGATAATGACAGGAAACTGAAAATATGAAATGATTAATACTTTTGGTGATACTTTACAATAGATTTTTCTGCTAAATTTGAAATTTCTCAAACTGTCAGAGCCAGCCAATGATATCCTTTCCCTCCAGATGGCTGATGATGTCAGACTGTGTTTCTATAACAACACACAGCCAGCATCTGTCACTGAAGTCCCTTTGTGGTTCATTGACCACACCATACAGGGAGTCAGTGTGGGAAACTGAGCTCAGCTTGTTCCTCACACCGACTACAAGGCACGTGTCAAAAGACTTGGCTACATCTGGACAGCTGCATGAATATTGTGTTACTAAGTTTAATTCAAGTACCATGAATTGGCATCACACTCTTTTCTAGGTTATTTGTTTTACAAATTGGTGCCTTTTTGATTAAATAATATATTAGAAAAATTAATCAAATTAAAAATGAAATTAAATATCTAATTAAATCAAAAAGTCAAGATACTGTAGAAAAATCCACCTGCTTCATTTTAGGCTGTAGCTCAATAAAAACAATTTAAAAAACAAACAAAACAAAAAAAATCACCTAGTTTGTATATTTATTTTCTATCATACATGTTATTCCGTCATGTGTGTGATGTGATGATGAGCGTGTGCTCAGTCAGTCATTGATCCCAGCGTCAGGCAGCAGATCTGCTCTCTCTACAGGGTCAACACTTTCCCAGATTCACACAGAGCTCTGTGAGTCTCTCTCCATCACCCCCCCAGTCCTCCACCTGTTCCCCTGAGATCTAACCATTGTCCCCCGGGGTGATAACAGCGTTAAGTGTGCTGCACCCCTTATTGTCTCACCAAGCTCTCTGATTGGTTGAGACTGTGAGAAAGTCCAGTGAAACCAGGACCCACACATTGATATGGAGATGTGGGACTATAAATAGGAGAGATGAAGCCAGCAGAGATCAGATTCTCTCTACAGAGACCTCTACAGCACACAGATCCAGACATGGCACCTACAATCACTGCAGCAATGACCAATTCTCAGGAGCATCTCACTCTGACCCACAAGGTAAACTCAACATCCAACAACATTTAAATATTGTTATTGAAAGCTTGTCTTTGTTCATGCAAACATTTACTCCAGAATAAGTTTATTAATGACTTTGTTCTTCTTCCTGCAGCTCAGAAAGCCTCTGGTGGAGAAGTTACGCAGAGAGCGAATCAACAGCAGCATTGAGCAGCTCAAGTCTCTCCTGGGTCCAGAGTTCCTCAAACAGCAGCCAGACTCCAAGCTGGAGAAAGCAGACATCCTGGAGATGACAGTTTGTGTCCTGACACAGCTGCAGCAGCAGCATCAACAGCAGAGAAGACTGCTGAACCACTTCAACAAGCTGCAGTCTTCCTCTGATAACAACCTGACAGAGGCTGACTTCTCTCCTCTGAGCTCCACAGTCCAGACCAGCATCACCAAAGAACAGAGTCCAGTCAACAGCGCCCTCTGGAGGCCATGGTAGACACCTACAGACTGGAGTTACTACCAGACAAACTCAGATGACCATATTGGTCAAAGATTACTGGAAATGAATTCTTCTGAATTCTGACATTTGATGAACTTGTTCTTCTGTTTTACAGAAGGTTTTATTTTGTGTGTTTTCCTGAGGAAATGACAACAACAATATCTTTCAAATTAAGAAAGAGAACTTCTTATCATGCATGTTGCATGAACCAAATCTGATTGCATCAGCAATTATTATTATTATATCTCACTGCACTTCATGTATTGGTTTTATACAGTGGTATGGTTGCATTTGTTATCTTTTGGTTATTATTAATCATTCCGATTAGAAACTTAAACAGTCCTTTTTATGGACATATTGTCAGCATTGACTTTAATCTGTGTGATTACTCAAAACTGATCTGTTGTAAGATCCAAGTGTTTATCCTTTTATTCTAAAAGGTTTCTTTAATGTCACACTGTCACAGTTTTCCAGTGACCGTCGTGTTTTCTTTGATGAACATTCATGTATTTAGCAGTTATAAACCTGCTTTTATCACACTGTGATGAAAACATTCTGATCTGTTTTAAGGTCCGTTTTTACCATTTTGCTTTTGTTTATAAAGAGCAAATTACTGTTTTTGTTTAAAAATAAAAGGAGCTGTCTGTAGCATCTTCTCAAATTTGTTTGTCTTTTACAAAGACAGTTGTTCCTTTACTCTCTCTGAGTACAGTGTGTCTTTGAGAACAGTTATTGTTGTGATGTATCATCATCTCTAATCCAAATTACTGTTTTTGCTGTCTGTAGCATCTTCTCAAATTTGTTTGTCTTTTACAAAGACAGTTGTTCCTTTACTCTCTCTAGTACCCATTTGATGTTTTAAAAACAGAAGTCAGAGTTACATTTTTCACATGGCACGTATCTCACTGTTTGCGGTTACAAATTGGTCCCATTACAAAACATTCCTTAATGATAACAGCTGCCAGCCCACCATCTACTTATATGATTACTAAAATGTTTTTTTTTTTTCACACTGCATCTTAGTTTTTAGTTTAGTTTTGTCTTATCGTCTTGCAACAATCCTTCTCAGCTATGCTCCCATTTGATGTTTTAAAAACAGAAGTCAGAGTTACATTTTTCACATGGCACGTATCTCACTGTTTGCGGTTACAAATTGGTCCCATTACAAAACATTCCTTAATGATAACAGCTGCCAGCCCACCATCTACTTATATGATTACTAAAATGTTTTTTTTCAGGCACTCACTGATTGGCACCTTTTCTTATTCTTTTTTTTTTTTTTTTTTACCTTATCTTAAAGGAGGAGTGTGCAGGATTTAGTTGCATCTAGCAGTGAAGATTGATAGAAGATACAACTAAAGTTCTTTAAGTATGAACTTCCAGTTAGGACTCTTCCAGTGTTCATTGTTTAGGAGGTTTTCACCGTGAGCCAAGTTATCCTCAGAAGTCTCTTCCTCTCCAAAACAAGGTGATTAAAACCTGTAAAAACACTGAATAAAGCAGTTTTAAGTTTCAAATCAGTGTGGCAGTGTTCAGCTGGTTGCAGACAGGCTGCATGCCAACACCTGCTAATGTGTGCTGACCTTTACTCTCTAATAACTCAAGATGCAGTTGCACAAAACACCTTAGGTTTTCTCCTTTAATTTGACACTTAAGACTCTTAGGCTGAGGGACTTACTTAAGGGTGTTGCACAGAATCCCTAAGATGGTCTCCTTCGCTAAGTAGAAATGTTAAGGCATTTACTGTGGTAAAACACTACAGTTTCCATGATAACCATTTATTTTTGCTTGCGATTAAACTTGTGATGCCTTAAGTCTTTTGTGCAATGGTTTAACTCAGTGGTTCCCAACTTTTACATCGTGGTCCAAAAGTGGGTTGCGAGTTTATTCTGAATGGACCTAAGTGTTGTTCCCTGCTGTAAAGTGAGTGACTAACAGACAGCTACTTGACAGAGACAGCAAGTTAACTCAGCGATATGGCCAAGTACAAGTATGACGCTGAATATATTAAACTGTGTGGACCTTGAACTAATGTCTAAGGAGAAATCTGGACCCTGTGGTTGGACCAGTTGGGAACCACTGGTTTAACAAACTTTAAGGGATTCCATAAGTCCCCAAGATAAGGAGAAAACCTTACATACATAAGTGAACATTTTGAGGAAACCTAAAGGAGAGGACGTGTTTGTGCAACTGATTTTATTTGAAGAAAGCGTTAACATAAACTTTAAGGAAAATCTTTACTTAAGGTGTTTTGTGCAACCGGCCCCAGATGCTGAAGAGGATTTTACCGGGATCTGAATTATCCGCAGAAGTCTCTTCCTCTCCAAAATTCCATAAATGAGGAACTACTCCCTATGTAGAAATAAATGGCTCAATCTAAGGTACAAAACACAGTTATCCCCATTTTCAGGTGATTATAGAGAAAACATATTTGTTATATAATTTTCCATTTCTGCCAACATATCCCCTTAAATCCTCCACACTGGACCTTTAATCCTTTAATCCACACAGGATCCAGAGAGGGGTATACATTTTGTTTTCCTGTCTGTAGTAAATATGTTACGAAATGCTGTTTTTGTTCATTATTCTTTGCGAGCACAATAAAACAACTGTAAGCTGTAATCACATTCAGGTGGGTTTACCTTCCTGCTTATCTCCCCTCCATTAGTCTTTGTGTGTATCTGCTGTCTGCTGTGTAGAGGGGCTCAGGTTTCCCAGCTCCCCTCCTCTGAGCTCCCACAGCTCCCTGCACAAGGCCGAGCGTGCCCCAGTCACACGCCCTCCTCTCTCTGCGGAGCTTGGAGCCACGGTGACACACGGCTTCCCACACTTGTGAATGCAGGCTGCTCAGCTGCACGCACAATAGAAGTGTGTCTGCTCTCACAAAGCCCCGGGACTGTTCTCAGGCAGAAAGCCACTTCACAGACACACCATCTGCTTTAGCTGTAACCCACTGCTGGGACACAGAAAATATCTCTTTAAAACATTATACAACTTTTATATATGTATATATATATATATATATATATATATATATATATATATAGTTTTAGAGTTTATTCAAAGTTTTATGTCAAGTTAAATAAACAGTTAATACATTTTAACACAAGACAGGATTTTTGTCCATCATGTCTGATTTTTGTGGTCTGAGAGTATTTCTGGTGCCATTATAATGTTCAGTTATACTGGAAAAAGTAATATTTTGTTTATTTTTATTTCACATCCCTCGATCAGTGATATTAAAGGATCTTTACCAAGTCAAATTATAATCAGTGTCCAGGCCTGTGCCTCCCAAAAACTAAATCTTCCCGTGTCCACCTCAGGAAAACCATTTTCCCACTGACCTCCCTGATGTATGGCATAAAGATAAAGCATCCCACCTGTTCTCTGTGACAGGCATTAAATTCACTCCTTTGTCCTGAGCTCCGAGCCTCCTGATTGGCTGAAAGAGCAGAGCGAGCGCAGGATGGACCCCATAAATGCAGAGCAGCAGATGCAGATGACAACACAGACTTCCTCCGAACCTTCTCGAGCAACTTCCCACCACAAGAAGCAAACCTGAAAATGTCTCTCTACGCAGACCTCGCTCTTCAGGACACCGTGAAGGAGCAGCTCTTCAGGTAAGCCAAGGCCACATTTCCTCTCACTCTGACTTAGATTGTTGTTCATCTCTTAAACATCTTCATTTCATTGATTTCCTTTTACTAAACTGACTTTACTTCTCTCAGGTGTAAACTCCACATGCTGGAGAAGAAATGTAGCAGCGCTTTGGAGAAGCTGAAGGCTCTGATCGGAGAGCACCTGCAGAATGGGATCCCTGTTTCAGACCTCCTGGAGAAAACAAAGTCCCTGCTCACGCTGAGGAAAGCCCTGCTGACACACAACGGCTACTCCAAGTATTCAAGGGACATCTTGCGTCTGTTTCCTGATCAAGAGGACGACTTGGCTCCACTGTGCTTCTAAAGACAATGAGGAGCAGACTTCAGGGACTCACCAAAAACTGCAGATCTTAGAGATGCCAGCTGCATCTCTGTGTGGTGATCTGCTGATCGTAGAAAAATGCATTGTTCGCATTACTTTTGTATTTTAGGGTTTTATTTTGGCTTCAATGGAAGAAAGAAAGAAAGAAAATTGGATTCAGGGCCAAAGGTGAAGAGGTCACTGACAGAGAAGACGACTCCGGAGCGAACTTGTTAAAACATGTTGTGCTGCTATTTGTGGGATTTATGAATCTCCTGGTTTTTGTTTGAACAAAACCACAGGAAATAAAAAGGGTCTTTTAACTATGCACGACCTGGTTAGGGACCAAAATGTTTTAAAGGATTTAATTTAATTTTTTAAATGTATTTTGATTAGCTGCAGTAAAAATCTGCTTGTAATTTAAAGCCAAACAGAGCAATATTAACCTGTTCCTCCTGTAAAGAAACACAGGCTAATATTGTGTGATTGCAGTTTGCTTACAGTGTCTTACTGCCTTGTTTCAAGGTACCATGTTCTTAAACACCAACTTTTCTTCTGAAAAGGAATTTCTTATTGTTTTGTGTATGCCATGTATGCATATATTGTTTTATTCTGCATTTTTATTTTTACTTATCCAAAGTGGATTGAAATTTGTTTTGTTGTTTTTTTTGCAGATGTCAAGAAAATAAATAATTTTAAATGAATTCAAATCTTTTCATCTTGTCTTATTTACAGTAAAATGTATTTTTTTCTGCACTGAATACTTTTACTTATATATACTCTAAGTACATTTTCCTGATTATACTTACATACTTTTACTTCAGTAACATTTTCAATGCAGGACTTTTACTTGTGACAGAGTATTCTTAAAATGTGGTATTAGCACTTTTACTTAGGTGAAGGATCTGAATACTTCCTCCACCACTGGCTGCATGATAGACCCACTGTTGCCTGTCACCGCCACACATGTACAGGTGTGTGACAAATCAAAGGACAAACCTGGACAACAAAGTAGATGAACATAGTGAATACAGATGCCTGCATCACTGGCAAAGACAGGTCAACTTTCCACTGTCGCTGTCACCAGTCCAAACGTCACATGAGGTGATATCTTCTAGGTGGTTTCAGCCCACTAGTATAGCTACAAAGACGTGGTGAATCTGTGGAGGCTCCTGGAGGTCCAACACCTCACTGAGACACATTATGTCAGTTTGGCATTATGCAACACCACATTTATGTTTTTACAATACCTTTATTTAGCTGATCCTTTTACGCAAACCGACTTACAATAAGTCCTTTCAACCATGTGGGTTCAACTCTTAAAAGTGCAAGAACCATGCAAATACATCAAGTTCATCTACTATATATATATATATATATATATAATAGAGAAAAGAAATGTTTTTACAAAAGGCAAATATATACTCAAATTCTGGCAATCCTGAAGAAAGTTACCCCCAGAAGTCAAAATGCACACACATTAGAAGTGATTACACAAATTGTACATGTGATATGTGTAAGCTAGAACCCCACAGCTGACATGTTGAACCAGCAGCTCTCTGACTGTCTACCTTATCTGACTCATTATGCATCATAAGTTTGTGACATCTTTTAAAAATGTGAAATCCCTGTGTAACAGAAGCCTCACTATCACTCCTTGCCCAGATGAGGAGTGGTGGGTTTAATTAAAAGGTGGTGTTCCTGAGACCTTTATGGCTCAGTCAGTGTCCTGCATCCCAGTGTTGTGTGCAGATATTTTGCAGGGCAGGTGCTCAAGTAAAACAAGCATGTACAGACTTTTCTTTTTTTGTACGCTCACAAATTTCTATTTATATTAAAACAAAAAGATTTAAGAAATGTCTTGTAAAAAGGGCACTAATCTAGTCAGAGGCCAAAACGACAGGTGCTTGATCTATCTCTGAGATCTGGGACCGTATTCACAACGCTTCTTACAACAGAGAGTTGCTAAGATTATTCTTGGAATTTTGACGTTTTCTTTTAAGAGTAGATCCTGGTAAATGTCTCCTGGTAAAGAGCTTCCACGGTGAAAAGGACTTTTAAGGTGTTTCACAGTTTCTTAAGCAGAGGAGAAAATGGCAGAAGGACAAAGAGGTGGGAGCAATATTCTTCAAACACTGGATGACAGTGGGTAAAAGAAATACAAGATTAGATCATGCAGGGAAAATGTTTGTGGTCGATACCAATACAAGAACGATATAACACCAGCAATAAAGTGATCCCAACACTAACATACTTTGCAGCTGGGAAAATGCAACAGTGCAGCAGTGATGACTTGGGTCTGTCTCAGCCTTCCATCTGTAGAGTGATCACTGTGAGCTGTGGAGGAGCGGGGGTGGATCTGACTCACAGACTGTGGCGACGCCTCGCAGACAGCCTGTCACTCAAGCAGCCCCACCATTAAATATGCACAACTCTGACCTTAAGAAAATGTTAACTGGTGACTTGTGACAGACTTCAACGCCCCACAGTTGTCAAGAATGTTGAAAAGGCTATAACAGGTTTCTTTTCTGCTTTAAAGTTGGGTAGTTAACATTTTAACTGGGCGTCCACACCTTGCAGGCTCACAGAAGGGTCTGTCTGTGACAACCAATCACACCTGTTAAAAGAATGCATCACACCTGGCAACAGGGTCAACCACACCTCCTCCCTGAGGTTAAAGTCTCTGTCCCTTCCTAGCTCAAAGTTTCCCTGAGAAACTTATGACTCCTTTCTAGAATTCAGGAGCTTGTTGGGTATTCTCAGAGTGTTTGTCATTTACACAAGTAGCTGATAAAAATGAGACGACAAATATAAGTTTTGTTTTTCTGATTGTTTTATTGCGCATCACTTGGCTTGAAGAGATACATTCACTTTGAGACATTTTCCAAACAACAAGCCCTTCACTGAAGGGATGCGTGCTGTCACTCACAGAGTCATAAAGCAGCACATTGGTCTAAATGCGTATACAAAATACATCTGCTAAAAATGCAGAGATGTTTAAAGATATATCAGAAAAGACATTTCAGTAAACAGAGTATGTGAACATCACATATAAATCTGCAACATGTTCAACATGATTAACTGTGTCTCCTACATGGAGACAAAAGTAAACACATCATTGTCAATGTGACTGATAATATAAAGACATTTCCATTGGGATTATAATGATGTTTACCTCACAGAGTAACATCAGAAGTATGTGACTACCTTTGAAATACAAAAAAGTAGCCAACCTGAAGTCTGCAAATATCACAGAAACACCAAATCTGACGTTTATAAAATGCAATAAAAACACTGCAGTAACACATGCAATGACTCTTCAAAATGAGACGACAGCAAAAATGAGGACGAGAGTGAAAGTCCAAGAGTACAAGAAGTACCATACAACTGCTCATTCAACATCAGAGCTTCACTTTTGTACAGTTCTTGGGTGTCTACCACGGCCTCCAAACGGCGCCGTCAGCTGGACTCTTCTCTTTGGCGTTGCTGGTCTGGACTGTGGAGCTCAGAGGAGAGAAGTCAGCCTCTGTCAGGGTGTTATCAGAGGAAGACTGCAGCTTGTTGAAGTGGTTCAGCAGTCTTCTCTGGGACTGTGTCTTCACCTGCTCTTTGGACAGGAAGTGTGTCACCTCCTGGACACACCTGGAGTAGCCCTGTCCAGCAGCTGCTGAGTCCACAGCTTGATTCTGCTGCTGCAGTCGTTTCAGGAAACAAACTGTCATCTCCAGGATGTCTGCTTTCTCCAGCTTGGAGTCTGGCTGCTGTTTGAGGAACTCTGGACCCAGGAGAGACTTGAGCTGCTCAATGCTGCTGTTGATTCGCTCTCTGCGTAACTTCTCCACCAGAGGCTTTCTGAGCTGCAGGAAGAAGAACAACGTCATTAATAAACTTATTCTGGAGTAAATGTTTGCATGAACAAAGACAAGCTTTCAATAACAATATTTAAATGTTGTTGGATGTTGAGTTTACCTTGTGGGTCAGAGTGAGATGCTCCTGAGAATTGGTCATTGCTGCAGTGATTGTAGGTGCCATGTCTGGATCTGTGTGCTGTAGAGGTCTCTGTAGAGAGAATCTGATCTGTGCTGGCTTCACCCCTCCTATTTATAGTCCCACATCTCCATATCAATGTGTGGGTCTGGGTCTAGTTGGAGTTTCTCACAGTCTCAGCCAATCAGAGAGCTTGCTCACACAATAAGGGATGCAACTCACTGAATGGTTTTATTGCCCCGGGGGACAATGGTTAGATCTCAGGGGAACAGGTGGAGGACTGGGGGGGTGATGGAGAGAGACTCACAGAGCTCTGTGTGAATCTGGGAAAGTGTTGACCCTGTAGAGAGAGCAGATCTGCTGCCTGATGCTGGGATCAATGACTTTGACTGAGCACACACTCAGCATCCCAACAAACACGTGGGAGAGTGCGACAAAATCATGTCATATTTAAAATTCTCTAACACTAAACATGCATATATTTCTGTTTTCTATAAAGCAAACCTGATATTTAAAGCATGAAAAGCATAAATGTTGCTTGGTTTCTTTTTAATCTAGATGGTAATGTTGCAGAATCTGCAGCTGAGGTGATGCTCGTACTAAACTTTAAGAAAATATGTTATCCTGGTTGCAGTGTAAGCTTTTATAAAGTGTTCAAACAAAAGTCTTCTTATCAATAGTTAGATGAAGATAATCATGTTTTAAATAAAGTCTGATCACAGCTAAAGCTTTAACTTCAAACCCACAGTCTAACTGCGTCATATAGGCACCTGATCAATCCAGGAATAGACACCCATTTATCCTTCCCGTCAGAATAAACAGCCTGGAATGCGGGGGAACAATCTGAATCTAAAGGAACGGGCAGAAAAAAAAGATCTTTTGAATGTTCATTAATCCTAAACATGTCTGCATTCCTGGTAGACATTTTACAAAGGCCTGGTGATGACGCGTCTTGATGACAGGAATTTCCATTCAGAGGCAGCGAGACAAAAACGCGTAAACTGACTCCATAATTAATGTGATGTGCAACCAGACACACTTCTTTTGTTCTGCAGAGCAGTGAATGGAGCGAGTGTGGGAAAGCAGAGAAAACTCACTCACAGAGCCGCAGAGGGACAATAGAGGCGGTCCAGACAAAGACGTCTGAGGGAGGAGGGAGGAGGGAGCCTTTACTACTGAATTTTAAATGTTTACATGTTTTACTCACTAAACCTGATAGCATGTGTATTTAGATGATATCTAATTATGTTTAGATGATCTGAAAAACAAAAAGAAATTCTTTAGGAGGTCTGTTGTCTGTTGAAGGATATTCAATTAACACTTTATTTGGATTGTCTGCAACCTATGCAGAATAGGTTGAGTGATTCAGCTCCATTATTCTGAGAACATGTAGTCAACTGTCACATACACTCTTTAGATAAGTGAACCAGCTGAATTGTTGAATCTCAAATAATAAGCTGCTGAAATGTTACAAATACTGTATAAACTATGTGTAGGTGGACTCTCCAAATACATTTTGATTAAAATACAATGGTGCAGGTATCAAATCTTTATAATACCACAGTATTATAGTTATTTATTCATAGATTTTTCAGCATATTTTAATTTTAAATCATGTTGCACACCAAAAATGTTCCACCTCACTCATTTGAAATAGAGGAAGTACTTGAACCCCCTTATTTACTATTTCTAAACAGTATAGAAATAGTTGATCAATGACAGATCTAGCAGGTATAAGTTTTTATTAATGCATTTCTTTCATTTATTTGCCTCATGACTATATCACATGGTATGGAGTACAAACATTACATACAGTAACAAAACAGTGGCACACGGCGTGGCTAAAGTACAACCAATGTTACTTTGACAAAAAAGCACCCAGTTTACAAATGACTTTTGGTTTATCTGATTGTATTAACAAAACTAATTTAAGGATAGATGGACAGTTTAAATAATACTTTGGCAAATACCTGAAAACTACAAGTGCGGCCACTGCCAACAGTGTAACTTTACCAGAAAGACTAATATCTTCCATCATCCACGCACTGGCAAAAAGTTTTTTGTTAAAGGCATTATTTCTTGTAAAACGTCAAATGTATGTATGTCATTAAGCTTACATTCTGACATTCAGACAAAATATGACACTCATTTCCCACATTATTATCACCACAGAGGTGTCAACAACTATAACTGTTGCTGTGGGCACCTATTCATGAAGGCTGGTGTATGGCATTGGACATTAGTGATAATATAGTAAAAATGAAGTCGTGATTATGTAAAATCTGTCTTTATAGAAGAAATGAGTGTAGATTCCTAGGAGGAAGCAGGGGAAATGTTCCTCTCAAAATTTAGAAATTAGTGAGTTTGTCCCTCCCAATAAATACATGAAAGTAGACTTTTATTTTGATTAAATTAAAGCCATTTCCACCATAAACTGGTGCAAAAGAGCACAAATTGGTGCATAAAATTTCACCAGAATGCCAGGAATAAAGTTTGTTTATTTTATTCAGAAAGGAACCGTGCACATCAATTAACATGATCACTTTAGTCACCTAAATGTGCCAGATTTAGCCATACAAGCTAATTTTCATCTTTAGCTTGATGGTACATGTGTATATAAGAAAAAGACATTAAAGTAACACACATAAGCACAGATAAAAGCAGATAAAAGTGGGGGCTGGTGTTTGACATAGTAATTTAGTGATAATATGGTAAAACATAGATATAATTATGTAAAATCTGTCTTTGTAGAAGTAGTCAAACCAGATTTTGTGCATTGCATGTGCATTTGTCCCCCCGAATAAACACAGAAAAGTAGAAGAGGACTTTTATTTTCATTAAATTAAAACCATTTCCACCATAAACTGATGCAAAAAGGCACAAACTGATGCATAAAGTTTCACCAGAACGCCAGAAATGAAGATCACTTAAGTCATGTAAATGTGCCAGATTTAGCCATACAGGCTAATTTTCATCTGTAGTCCCTGGCAGGTTAATGCCATATGTGTATTTAAGAAAAAGACATTAAAATAGCACACAAAAGCACAGATAAAAGCAGATCAATGGCATGTCCATAGAAACGCACATAAGCACAGAGCAAGCATACAACCATAGACAAAGGCACATAGCAAGGCACATCACTATTAATAAAACAATGACATAACCATATAAAACAAAAACATTAAGAACATACTATACAAAAGTATAACATAAAACACAACATAGACCAAAACACAGAGCCACAAACAAACACACAGAAGCACATAAGCAAGGACAACAGCACACAAGCACAGTTAGCACGACAGTGACATCACCATAAAACCAAAGCAAATTAAGGAAAACATACATACAAAAGCACACAAGCCCCAACATACAGTAAGAACACATGTATTTGATGCTTAAGATTTCCTGAGAGATTTCATTTCATATATGTCTCCCCCCAATGTTGAAACAAAACCTACACTCTTGGAAGAAGTTTTAATCACTGACATTAAAGTGCTGCAGGGATGATGTTTTTCTGTAGTCCGACTCAGAAGTCAGCATCGCCCTGACCCCTTTGTCAAAAAGCAGAAAATAAGCTCTGGCAAAAAAAGTTCATGACTCTTGCATGTTTAGTTCAGCATAATAATCTTAATGAATTAACATCAGTTTTATGATTTCTGAAGAGCAAATGCAATCGTGAGAAGTGAAACGCTAATGGCTATAAATGAACTGCACCATGGTTGCATGACTTGTATTTACTGACACATTTTATGTCATAGAACAAAATGTGGAAGTCTCTGAAGCTTGTGGTAACCACAGACTTATTTCAGGCATCTAAACAATTCAAAAAACCCATTGATTTCAATACAACAGATCTGGGAGTGCTAAATGCTAACTCATTTCTGTGTTCTAGGACTCATTCCCACGGCACTCTATTACTACACATTACTAAACACTCAAAATGTCCCTTTATTTGCTTTTAACCTCATCACAGTGTGTTATAAAGCATCTATTAAATGCTCATGTCTTGCTTATTAAAATATGTCATTTAAAGCTTTATGTAATTATGAATTAATTAAGTATGTGTAATTGACTGGTTGTTAGCCTACATTCCCAGTCAAAATATTTGTGTTTATCATTCCTGCTGCTCTCGTCCCCCTAATTGAAGAGAGTGTCTAAACAACAAACGTTACCCTCAGGGGAGAGCCGAGAGCTGCTTGTGTGGGGATGAATTAGCATTTAACAAGGCACATGTCTATTGTCGGCTGGGAGCTGTGTCAATGGGCAGAGTGTGGGAAAGCGGCGAGAGCACAGTCACAGTTCAGTGTGATTAGCATCCTCAACCCCACCAGCACCTGACTATTCTCAGAGGGGAGTTGGCACACTTTCCCCTCCTTATTCTCCTTCTTCTTTTCCTCTTCACTTCTTTCACCGACTGTCTCTCTCTCTGCTCCCAACTCTCTAACTTTTGCCAACTTAATTTCCACTCTGTTTATCAGGTCATTATTTCTGTGTAAGCCTTTCTGTTTATTCTATTGATGGATGCCAAACTGCCAGTGCAATGTCACCCTCACAACAAGGGCTGTAAAGACCTGCTTCATGTTTGGACACATATACCTTTGTGTAAAGTCCATGTGTTTCAGGAAACCTTTACGTGGATTGACTGGCGTTAACTAAAAGACAAGAGAGAGAGGAAATAATTTTGTTGGACTTTGTTTTAAATTTGGGACTCATTCTACGTCTTTCTGCTGGTTTACAAAGCACTAAATGGTTTAGTGCCCAAAAGCATTTTTGACCTTCTGCTCCACTATGAACCATCCACACCTCTCAGGTTGTCTAGGACACGTCTGCTTTGTGTCCCCAGAGTTGAGACTAAACACGGAGAAGCAGCGTTTAGTTTTAAGGCACCACATATCTGGCACAAACACCCAGAAAACTGCAGGTCTGCACCAACTCTCACTTCTTAGACTTATCTTTTTGCTGCTGCCTTTTATTAAGTCAAATATGTATGCATTTCTTCTTCACTGGAATTTTTATGATTCAAACCCTTTTGATTTGAACTGCACTGTAAGATTAATTCTTGTATTTTATGCCTAAGTGCATTTTAACTTTTATTATTTTCATTCTCCACTTCTTTGATAATGTGCTTTTAAATGTCATTTTATAATTTGTTTTATTTGCATCTGGTCTTGATACTTTTGAAGTTTTATGCAGAGCACTTTGAATTGCTTTGTTGCTGAAATGTGCTATATAAATGAACTCGTCTCAATTTGCCTCCTTTTAAAGGCAATAATGCAGGTTGCAATGCTTGGCACAGGATGGAAAAGATTGTGTATCAATAAAACGTCAATGCGACTAAGTGCAATGGAAACACATTCAGCGAATAAATGATGACCTACAGGCGTGACATTGCCATCATTGCATAAGCCAGTGCAAGCTCTCCTCGTCGTGTTTGGATGCTTATCATGCTTATGTGACCCTTAATATAATGATAAAAAATATAAATAAAAAAATGCTAAGTAATGATGCACTGTTGCCCAAAATAATCATCAGCAAATGTAATCGTAATAACAAATTAATGTATCATATTGGCATTATTATCACTACTAGTATTACAGTTTACTGCAGCTCTGTGTGTGGTTTGTGCAGGAGGTGTTTCTGTGCCCCAGCAAAACACGGCTCACAGGTGTATTAAATACCAATGCTGTTCCCGTCTTACAACAAAATGTGGCTTGTGCCTTGTTCCTTTAACTCTCTATCACCTGGCTGTAACCACTTCTCCATTCAAATCCCCCTCCACTTTCTGGACATTAAAACTTAGCGACTGTCATTGTGCTCCTCCAGATGGTTGTTGCCGCCAAGTTCTGCCCTTTGCTCAACACAAGGCCGGTGAGGCATTCAAAGTGCTTTTGTGCTGCAGTGATCACAGTGTGGGAAACTTTCACTGAGTCTTAACTCACTGGAGCAACTTGTCACGAGACAGAAGGCACATCTGTTTCATCTGGACTCTCAGCTGAATGAGTCTGACTTTACTGCCATGCTAAATAACAACATGACAAAGCATGCATGAACAAATCTTTTTTGAATATTTGCAAGATTCTGTTATACCTGGTCACAACAGTTAAATATGTTCATTTAAAAAATTAAAGATGATTTTTAACACAATCAACTAACCATAAACTGATACTTGATTTAAAGGCAAAAATGCAACAATACACAAAGGTATAAAGTGTTTTTTAATGTTGAGGACAATCTCCCGGTCACTCTCCCACGTGTGTGATGTGATGATGAGCGTGTGCTCAGTCAAAGTCATTGATCCCAGCATCAGGCAGCAGATCTGCTCTCTCTACAGGGTCAACACTTTCCCAGATTCACACAGAGCTCTGTGAGTCTCTCTCCATCACCCCCCCAGTCCTCCACCTGTTCCCCTGAGATCTAACCATTGTCCCCCGGGGCAATACAAGAGCATTCAGTGTGTTGCCGCTCCACATGTGTTATTGTCTCATCAAGCTCTCTGATTGGCTGAGACTGTGAGAAAGTCCAGTGAAACCAGGACCCACACATTGATATGGAGATGTGGGACTATAAATAGGAGGGATGAAGCCAGCACAGATCAGATTCTCTCTACAGAGACCTCTACAGCACACAGATCCAGACATGGCACCTACAATCACTGCAGCAATGACCAATTCTCAGGAGCATCTCACTCTGACCCACAAGGTAAACTCAACATCCAAGAAAAATGTATCCATCATAAGAAGCCATTTTCATTCATGCCACCACTTACTCCAGAATAAGTTTATTAATGACTTTGTTCTTCTTCCTGCAGCTCAGAAAGCCTCTGGTGGAGAAGTTACGCAGAGAGCGAATCAACAGCAGCATTGAGCAGCTCAAGTCTCTCCTGGGTCCAGAGTTCCTCAAACAGCAGCCAGACTCCAAGCTGGAGAAAGCAGACATCCTGGAGATGACAGTGTGTTTCCTGACACAGCTGCAGCAGCAGCATCAAGCTGTGGACTCAGCAGCTGTCAGTCAGGGCTACTCCAGGTGTGTCCAAGAGGTGACACACTTCCTGTCCAAAGAGCAGGTGAAGACACAGTCCCAGAGAAGACTGCTGAACCACTTCAACAAGCTGCAGTCTTCCTCTGATAACAACCTGACAGAGGCTGACTTCTCTCCTCTGAGCTCCACAGTCCAGACCAGCATCACCAAAGAACAGAGTCCAGTCAACAGCGCCCTCTGGAGGCCGTGGTAGACACCTACAGACTGGAGCTACTACCAGACAAACTCAGATGACCATATTGGTCAAAGATTATCAGACATATTATTCTGAAATGTGATAAATGTCTCTGTGCAAAGTGTTTTAATTCAAGTTCATACTGGACTGACATTTCCATTTATTGTTTGGAATATTTTTCAAAGATTAAGAAATCTTTTTTGTTGCAGCGCAACATTGTATTCTATGAATACCATATATTCTCTTATTGATTTGTCAGTATAATCAAAAATTGGCCAACACTGGTCAGCATTATCACACCTGTCATTAACTTCTGTAAGTCTTCTGTATCATATTGATCCAGTGACAGGAGTCGGTGATCTCAGCTACTTTCTGGTGGCTCTTTCTCATTTATGTACCAAGCTGACTTTTTACTTTGTAAAAGATCATTGACCCATGTTGGGTTTTGAAGTTCTCATTTGTCATCAGTATGTCCTGTTGTGTCAACAGTACTAATGTATATCTGAAAGTTATAGCCTCTCAATGAGAGAGCATTTGTTCACTTTGTTTAGTTTGTACTAAATGATTCCCAGTGTTTTGTAAAAAAAAAAAAAAACACTGAAGCTGTTTACTCTACTTTGAGTCCATTGTGTGGGACTACAACTTTATACTGTGATGCATCATCACCACGAGTGCCTCTATGATGTGGACCATTCAATATTTTTGAATAAAAAACATCAACTGAATCTTGAGCTGTGTCGTTTCATCCTTTACACTGACAACATGAACAGAGAACAACTTTATCTGAGTACAATGACAGTGCAGGCATTCCATTATTAATTGGGCTGACTGTAGTGGATTACATTAGTTTGCATGGCTGTTGATATTATTGTCTCCTTCCCTCAGTTTGTAGCATTAGCTTTACAGTACTACTACGGCTCAAGACTACCATCTTGTGGTTAGTTTATGAATGTGCACTTAAATGCACAGAAACAGGTACAGTATTAGCTGCGTTACTAATGCAGTTGTAAAACACAGTGGGCCCTTTACATACAGGTTACTCATTTGTTTCCTCTTTAGTACATTTAAGGTTGAGAAAAACATCTGTATCAGCTTGTTCCAACTTTTCATTGAAGCTTTGTGATGTTATCACAGCATGAAACATTGAAACCCATGACTTCATATTGTAGGTTGCATGATTTCGTCAAATACATCACACATCTTGTGCATCTTTCTACATTTATTCTGCAAAATTCACCCTGGCATGTTTGGAACTTTTGGAAACTTTGGATTCAACACAATAATTTAAAAATAAAGCGTGGCTGCACAGCATAGTTTTTTTTTTTTTTGACGAAACCACTTATGAGCTGCTGTTTGTTTATAATGTTTAATTATTCAGAACCACCCTAACAGCTACAACAATAATCCATTAGTTGAGATAAGTGGCTGTGGATACAGTAGTTGTTACCACACCTTTAAGTTCAGCTTCAGAGGACCATAATCAGTGGTTTGGCAAAAAATAGATTTGTTTCCTATCTTAAAAGTTGTTTTTTTTGTAGTAGTATGAGCAACTTAACAATTTAAAAAGAAGATTCCAAGAGGATTCTGGGTCACCAACCAATGTCTTATCCAGTGTTGGGGAGTAGTGAACTACATGTAATGAAACTAGAATGACTACGTTCACATTTGCACAGTGATTCAAGTAGTAAAATTACCTTTTTTGTGTAGTTAAGACTGAAACTACAAGCATTTTGGGGCCATAAATGAGAGGGAATGATTTACTACTTTTATTTTACTTTCCCAACTGTAATCGAACCTCATTTGTCCACATTTAATCATAAGTACTGATCATTGCTATTTATAAACAAAAGTTCAGACACATTGTAGCATGTTTTTTTAGAAGTTATCTGGCTGATTGAGTAATCCTGCTTGGTGCGATATCTAAACCCGAACTATCTTTACTGATAGCAGGTGTCTGACTGATGGACACTGTGTACAAAACCAGAGCATTTCTGCTCTTCCCGCTCTTTCCCATGAATTTTTTTTTGTCTAAATTGTAAACAAATGGGCATTTTTTGCAGTGAACTCAGTTGTGTGGATTATTTTTTTTCTGCTTAGGCACTGTTCATTACTTATGGGTGGAGGGTGGTGCAAAAAGGGGGAGGCATATGATTTTTAAAGCACTGGGGAGGGACTTTTTAATAGGGATTTTTATTTTGGCTTGGGAGACAGGCATACAAATATAAATGGTTGTATTTTTTTTTTTTTTTTTTACCCCAGATTTTTTAAAGAAAACATGCATGTTGTCCCAAAATATCATCAAAATTACACCATTTATCATCGCCAGAAACTGCAGGACTCTAGGACACATCATGTGGGACAAAATCTTCTCATTTAAAATTTGGCCAGAAATAAACCATATGCATAAACTAACCAGCATGCACAACAACAGTGAAAATACAAGGCTTTTTTTTTTTTTAAATCCAGGACTTCATCTTCAACTTTTAACTTTTGAACATCAAAAGGAAGGTTTTAAAAATCTAATGACAAATTAATGGTGGAGGGAGGATCATGCATTTTCCACCTGCCAGTCAGGGAGGCTCAAGGAAAAATAATGTATTTTTGAGGAGGGTAAAAAAGGAAGCCATACCCCATCCACTCCTTTGACAAGTAAAGAACAGTCCCTTATGATTTCCTCTTCCTCTTCTTCTTTTTGTATCATATGTATGTTGTCAATTTGATCTTTGTCTATAAGAAGCTTGGGTTTATCAAACTGTATGTAGCCTAAAGTAACTGGTGGCTTGCACAGCTATGCTTCAAAGTAGCTTCCCTAACATTGGTCATATCATATGTGTCAAATCTTCATACCAGTTTTGAGCAGACGTGCAGAGAGCCATTAATTAAATATGTCCTCTTGTCGTCAGATATAAAACAAGTGAACCAAAAGTGTTGAAAAGTCTCTGTAGGATGTTTTTTCCATGTGTGTACTGTGTCCATGATGACACTCAAGTGTTTACAGGCACCTCTCAGTGTGCGTGGCTGCTGATTGGCTGACGTGGGGTCACGCACGTACGCACGCGGCGCACGCAGCGTCAAATCGTTGCGGACCATGGCGGAATGTGTTCGGCTGGGGAGCAACACAAGTGGTCATACCATGGATAAAAGCATTATTCTGCCACCCGACGAAATATTCCGCAACTTGGAGAACGCAAAGCGCTTCGCGATAGACATAGGTAACCGGAAATACTAAAGTTGTCCTTGTTTCTTCTTCCTGTTTAGCGCGAGCGGAGCCAATGTCCTTTATCACCAGTTATGCTGCAGCCTGATACTATGACAACACATGACTTTAAGTGGAAGTAAATAACACACAGCTAACGTTAGCCGCTTTAAATCGCGTTTAGGTTGAGTTTATTTGACAGACAGTCTGTTAGCTTTAAATATAGAAGCGTGACGAGGTGTCAGGATTATCTTTACCTCAGAAAACGGATTGTGTCAAACACATCTGCTCAACTTTTACAAGTGAAGCACCGTTGACGTTAGCTGCTAGCTAGCCTGTGTTGAGGTTTTCTCACCTGTGTTTATACAGCTAACAGTAACGTTACAATCCACCAAGCTTTAAATCTGGACTTTAATCCCGTGTGTCAGCTGTCTAACGGGTTTCCCATCGGACGTTGTCCATGCTTCTGCTCCAACAGGGGGATCTCTCACAAAGCTTGCCTACTACTCAACTGTCCAACACAAGGTGGCCAAAGTGCGATCTTTCGACCACTCTACAAAGGTAATTATCTGCTGTAAATCAGTGTATGTAAAATCTGTGGCGTCCTGGGTATTGTGCCAAGTTTCCCTGCCTCCCACAGAGCCATAACTGCATGGTAGCCTGCATGTCTTTATGTGTAATACCTCCAACACATAACCTAACATATGTTAGCTGACCCATTTTCACAGAAAAGGACATCACAGTGAAGCTCAAACCAGTCCTGCAGGTATTATACACTTCTCTGCACGTGTAGCTAGAATACTGCAAACACTCATACTCGCTGTACGTGCCAAAATACATTCTACTACACTATGTAGTATACCTGAAAAGTCCTTACACATAGTATGCCAAATACAGTGTGCCAAAAATACCAGGATGTTCTACTACATCTGGTCTGATTTTGCAGTATGCAAGCCAGCATGCTTTTCTGTCTATTCTGACCTACAATCCCCTGCAGCACATCAATTTAGTCACAGATGACAGCTTGTCAGAAGCCGTAATGGCTGATGACAGTGCATTCTAGTAAACAATGACCAGTTAAATAGTAATAATAGGAGTATTGATTGCTTAAGTGACCAAAATAATCACAAACACTATGAAAATGACAACGACAGTGAAACGACATCTGCAGTTCACTGTCGCAAATATGTTAGAATCGACAATCTGTGCCGTTATAACTTGAAAGGTAACCTGCATACATTGCAAAGTAACAACAGCAGAGCTCCCTGGGTTGATGTCCATCTCTGGTGAGCTTGGTGAACAGCGTTTTGTTTTATCTCGAAGGTAATGGATATAGAGTGTAACCTTTTAAGGAGGTAGTATGTCCTGATCATGTGCATACTGCATGCAACAGTGCATTCTTTGTAAGGGCAGCTGCAGTGCCTACTAAAAGTAAGAGAGAGTATCTGATCAAATGCAGTATGCCAAAAATACCAGGATGTCCCACTACATCCGGTCCAATTTTGCATTGACTTAGCCACAAACACAAGCTGATTGACAGCTGTCAGGAGTTGTAATGACGGATGACAGCGCATTCAAGTAACTGATGACCAGTCGAATAGTAATGCTAGGAATATAGATTTCTTAAGTGAACAAAATAAGAATGAATATTACAAATAACATCAGGACATAACTATGACAATAACTGACAGAATCTACAATCTGTGCAGGTCTAACTTTAAAGTTAAATTACATACATTGCGCAGTCACAACAGCACATCTCTCCAGGTTGACCTCTGACTCTGGTGAACTCAGTTAGTGGCGTTTGTTTTATCTCCAAGGTCAGGGATATAACAGTAAGAGGGACAAAGTTCAGGACATTATGAGACAGTAGCGTGTCCCCATTGTGTGCATACTGCATGCAACAGTACATACTCTTCAAGAGCAGCTGCAGTACCTACTAAAAGAAAAAGTATGTGATTCAGAATGCACCCTTATGTCCCCAATAAATTGCGAAACACACTACTTAAAGTTCAATCCTCACACTTTACTATTTGACCTTATTGTAACCTCTGTGCATGCACGCTGACTCAGCCAAACTTAACAGTTTGGTCCAGTCCAGACAACTTTATTTATCCCAGAGAGGCAGTTCAGTTTTACGATCTAAGTCACAGGCAGAAACAAGCAGCAATCAGCAGTAGCAATATGTCAAAGAGAGAGGTCCTGTGCATACTGACTCACACGTGGACCAGGCAAAGAATAGTAATTTACATACTTAAATAAGCAATTTAATAAATGTAAATAACCATTCTAGTGCACTGCACATTACTTAACTACATTCGTGAAATGTACGAGCCTGCCATTCATGTGGAGAAGACCAGACAGAGTAAACCATCTATCCAGTCAAAGCTTTAAGTGTAAATAAAATTAAAAAGGACATCACAAAGTCCAAAATGTATTTCTGTTGTCTTTGTGATGTCATCTTGGCAAGGCAGGCTTAATATTTTCCAGAGTTATTGCAAAACCTGTGTTGAAGGGAACTGATGACCTCTCACCCAGTTGCCTTTGCTTTATTTCCAACTGGACGGCAGAGCTCAACAGAGCCATCTACACTCCACTCTAGTGGGGGGCAGTGTCAACGGCAGGATGTAATGAAGTATTCACCCTTTCTCCTCCGTGTTTCCGTCTCATCTGTGTCCCCAGGAGGCCTCCAGTGACAAGCTCTATGAAATATCTGTGCAGGAAGAGGTCACTGCACGCCTGCACTTTATTAAGTTTGAAAATGCTTACATCGAAACATGCCTGGACTTCATCAAAGACCACCTGGTCAACACGGACACCAAAGTTATCAAAGCCACAGGTGGAGGGGCGCACAAGTTCAAAGAGCTCATCGAGAGGAAACTCGGACTCAAGTGAGTGGACGAACGCGCTGTGAATATAGCTAAGAAACTGTTGTTGCTGTATTGTTGAACCTTAATACAAAAACAGAACAGAAAGACAAATATCTGGCGTATTCTGCATGACTAAATTGGAATGAACAATGGCCCTGTGGCCTTGCTGTGACTTATTCAGACTCAGAGTAATATCCTGTCCTCTTCCTGCGAATAAGACGACAAACCAGATTGTTTAGGAGACCTCGTGAGGGCTCTTCTGGAAAATATCAACTGTTTACTGCCTTGTAAACTGCGGCAACCGCTTTGTTTACTAACCAAACATCATGTGACAACATTTACATGAAACTTAACATGCTATTGTTGCATCTTTATGGCATCAGTGCAGCATTAGAAAGCCATATACATGTCAGTTTTTTCAGTTTTCCAGTTGCTCTGGGTGTTCAACTCAGAGAAAGTGGCTCTCAATGTGCATACCTGCAGTCAGCTGCTGTGTCTAGAAAAATGTAAATATCTAGTAATATTGTAAAAAACAAAAGGAGATTGCACATTATACATAATTTACCAGATGCGTGACAGAATATTTAGTCTGCTCCTGCTGTTATTCACATTTGGCTGAGGATGATTCAATCTGATGGACTGTGTATGTGCTGCGTTGTGGCAGAGTGGACAAAGAGGATGAGATGACCTGCCTCATCAAAGGCTGTAACTTTGTGCTGAGGAACATACCCCACGAGGCTTTTGTGTACGCCAAGCACGCTGACTCAGAGTTCCGCTTTCAGACGACTCAACCTGACATCTTCCCCTACCTGCTCATAAACATCGGCTCTGGGGTGTCCATAGTCAAGGTAGTAACTAAAGTCAATGTATATACTCTTAATCATCACCTATGACCCGCTTTCAGTGTGTGGCGGTGTATTTTCTTACTGTGTTCAGGACATTCCTGGGCACAGGTGAGGTTGGGCTTTATAAAAAGGTGGCTACAAAGTGCCAGAGTGTAAGCAGCAGGCATCCAAGAGTAAGCTACGAAAATTATGGAAACAGGGCTGTAAAAAAAAAAGGCAAATACAGTGAACAAGAGTGAAACTGAGATTGGCTATTAGTGTGACTTTTGCAGGTGAAATTGTTAAAAGCAGTTACCACAATTCCTGCATAGCGTGCCTCCACGATATTAGTTCAGTGACAGAAAATTAATCAGTTGTTATTTTGATAATCCATTAATTGTTTTTAATTGTGAGTAATTTATGAAGCAATATCACAAATCAGTCTCCGTTTTCGGCTTCTCCAATGTGATGTTTTCATAGAAGAGTAACAAATGTATTAACCTGGGTATCTCCCTCTTCAACAGGTTGAATCAGAGGACAAATTTGAGCGAATAGGAGGAAGCTCAATAGGCGGAGGCACGTTCTGGGGCCTTGGAGCCTTGCTTACCAAAACAAAGGTATCTGAAATTACTTTGTCTACTGTTACTGTCATGTTGTAGTAGCCAGCCACTAAACATTGGCTTCTAAGTGCAATGATTTACATAGACTGTATAAAAGAAGTGAACGTAGCCACCGTTAAGTCATCCATTGGTTTGTGGACGCTTTGAAGCCTCGAGTTTGGCATTTTGGTGGTCACCATCTTGGTTTTTTTGGAGCCAGAGGTGACGTTATTTAAATGAGAGGGTGGAGCTGCAGAGGATAGGCATTGCTGCGCCGCTATCCTGACTGACAGATCACCGTGGTAATGACCTTTGAGTCACAAGGGTGCCACATCCTAAAGCATACTGTGCTTTATCGTCTATTTTACTCTAAATGGGACCATAATTTAAAAATTAACAGACTTAAAACTAGTGATTGAGACCATAACCTCATTAGGAAAATGTTTACTGAGGTAATACATCAAATGACAAGTACAGTCATTTTCTCACACACTTCCAACTAGTGCAGTGGCCTACTGCTGGCCATGAGAGAGAATTTAGGTTTAAGGCACTTTCACATTGGCTTAACATCTCAAATCTGGATGCTATTGTCATGGCAAACGATATCCTGGGCACTACATACTACTACTTAAAGCAAACACTCATCTAGGGCTTCCAGGGCTTGGCTGCCGGTACATATATTAGAGGAGAGTGAGCATGAGGGTGCCAGGCTAAAGGTAAGGAAGATGGGCCTACTTGATGACTTACTGTCTTGGCCCTGTTCTGACGGCTGTCACTCGGTCCGCTTGCTCTCTGTGGTCTGACCCCGCTTAGTGTTGCCACTCCGTTGACAGTTCATATGTAGACATTAGACATGCGGACGATAACTTAAAAACAAAACTTCATAGGGAAAGGAGGAAACTCATGGTACTCAGAAACATCTCTCATCAACTTCAGCCCCCACCTGGTCTGAATCATCTCTCTTGATTACTTTGACACGCACCCTTTCAAACACAGGCCCCACACCTAGGTAAGCCGAACCCACCTAGCCTGACAGCCATGCAAGACAGCCAAATAATGACACTATGTCCACTTCTTTCATACAGTCTGCCAATAGTTTGTTCCCGTAAGTCTTGTGAACTTTACCCTTTTCTCTCCTGTAGAGATTTGACGAGTTGCTACAGTTAGCGTCAAAAGGGCAGCACACGAGTGTGGACATGCTTGTCAAAGATATCTACGGAGGATCTTACGGGTCTTTGGGACTGACTGGAGATCTTATTGCGAGCAGTTTTGGAAAGTCTGCTACTGCCGACAAAGGTGACCATGGCGGGTAGATTTTTGCATGTGGCTGCCCAGTGGTGTTATTTATGTATATGTCCAGATCATTGTCATCAAAGCCTTACAGACACTTCATATATTGTAGTTGGTATGTGCAGTTCATTCTGTTAATTAAAGCAGTACCCCGACCATCTTAAGAGTATGAAACACTCACCCTCTGTGGGCTTTAAAGGTGGCTGTTAAAGGAAAAGTTGCCTCGTTTCACAGTGATGTATCGACATCTCCACTGAAACTCAAACCACTCCTGCATGAATAATCCACCTCTCTACTGTCAGTCCGAACTCTCAAAATGTTGCAAACAGTCATTGCAATAAATGGCAAAATACACTACTTCAGTTTTACTTCTCACACTCCACTATTGGAACTCATTGCAACCTCTGTGCATCCACACTGACTCCACCACTGCTGTTCACCAAACGTGAAAATAAAAGTGTGGAGTTCAGTTTGAAGTGTAGAAAATTAGTCAAAAAGTTCAGTGCGTGTTTCTGTTGTCTTTGTGATGTCATCTTGGTAAGGCAGGCTTAAATGTATACTATGCAGGAGAGAGTTACAACCCCAGGCTGGCGTTTCACCTTGCTTTATTTGCATTTTTCTGTGATTTTTGTCACTTTCTCTTGGATGCCTGCTGCTTACTGTCTCGCCCTTGGTCACAGCTTTTTTATAAAGTGCACACCGTGACCAGGAACGTGCCGTACATAACATAATAAGAAGAAAAGAACATACAGGCAGAGGGCAGAGTCGCTGCAGATAAATATCCACCACACACTTTAACTGGGTCATAAGTGATGATTGAGAGAGATTACATCTGCATGAGTCTCTATGTTGTTTTTTAGGAAAATCCTGCATAGCATATCTTTAATATTTTCTAGTTTTATTGCAAAACCTGTGTGGAAGTGAACTGATGACCTCTCACCTACTTCTGATACAGCTGTTCTCTCCATGTGCTGTATCTGTAACTGGATGGCAGCAAACAACAGAAATTCACAGCTTTGGCTTGTTTAACAAAGCAACTTCTGTGACTGTCCATCTCTGCAGTTTAAGTGTGAAAATGTGGATCAGGATTTTGATATTTGTAACTTACCTTGCACTTGCATGATTCTGCTTCTTACTGAAAAAGTTTACAGTACTTTAATATTCAGAGGTCAGTCTTTTAGACCTCCTGAAGCAGCTTTCCAATTGTGTGATGTGGATATTGTGCCTGTGTGTTTATTTAACTCTAGTGTTAATTGCAGAGTTTTCTAAAGAGGACATGGCCAAGAGCTTACTCCACATGATCAGCAATGACATCGGGCAGCTGGCCTGTCTGTATGCCAAACTCCACAACCTGTCCAGAGTTTACTTTGGAGGCTTCTTCATCAGAGGACACCCCGTCACTATGCACACCATCACCTACAGCATCAACTTCTTCACCAAGGCAAAGCCTCCTCCTCTTCTTCCTCTGCTCACCTAAAACAAACTAACTAAAGAGTCTTTGTGCTTTACAAGAGTTCCTGATTGTCTGTCTGTTTTCCTTGCTGCAGTGATATATCTCAGTTTAGTCCTGAAGCTGGTTTGTTATCTTATGTCGTTACCTTCATTTGTTTTGTTTTTTTTTGCTGTAGGGTGAAGTTCAGGCCTTGTTCCTGAGACATGAAGGCTATCTCGGAGCCATTGGAGCATTTCTTAAAGGAGCAGAGGAGGACAGTAAGGAAACACTACACTACACATTATTGTCCTGAGTTTGGTGTCAACAGGGTTACGGTACATACTGATAAATATTAGGCTGAAAGCTACAAACAGCACAGTGGGTAAAGGAAAGATATTTGGTCTGTCTCTTTTTTTGTGATTCGGTTTTTATTCTACATTAGACTAGTAACAAAAATTACAATTATTGAAAACAGCACTCACAAATGAGTACCGTTAAATAAGAATAACATGCATTATAATGTAACCGTTATACCCTAACTATATCATGATTGCATCTTGTATCCCTCCAGATCCAAACCAGTACAGCTGGGGTGAGAATTACGCGGGAAGCTCCGGCCTGATGAGCGTCTCTCCAGATATGAATCCCATGCAACGTGCGCGCAGTGGAACGGTGAGTCTGCAAAGGAAGCAGAGAGTGATCAGATATGAAGACCTGAAGCTGGGTCATGTGCCATGAGGCGCCCACTTAAACCTCATGACCTATTTTCACTCTGCTGCTGGTGCTTTGGTTTTTATTCCACCTGCCTTCTTCCATCGGGATATTTTTTACATCTGAACATTTTTATTTATGATCTTCTTCATCGTCACCGCTGTCCTCACTGAATCCACAAACATACAGAGACTAGGCCTGTCATGATAATTATGTTACTGACTTACGGAGGTCGACAAAAATTATTGAGGTCAGGTCCGTATATCATACGATATCGCCTGTTGTGTTTGCACACGTGTTTGTTTACATGAGAGTGTCACCAACATTTAGTCAACATGATGCCAAAACAAACAGCAGGGTTTGGCAGTGTATTACATGTGCCAAATGTCTATAAATATTTATTTAAGTGCAGTTTTTGTTAACAGAGCCCAAAGTCCATTTTATCTATAATGTTTGATTTATTTAAAATATTTAAATGTTTATTTCATATTCCAACTCCAATGTCTAAATATATTTAAGCATTTTAATTATTTTATTATCAATATATTACTGGCATAAAATGCTCTAATGTCAGTTATAGCAGTAGTAATTATCGTGACAGGCCTAACGAAGACATTCATTAATCTCTTCTTTTCATTTCCTCTCCACACACTCCTCTGTCTACCTAACCCTCTCCTTCAGTTTCCCGTAAGTACCTCCGACTGCGTCACCTGTGTGCTCTGGTTTGATGACATGTGGCTCCTGCTCACTGCGCTTTGTTCTCTAATTGTAGATGCTCAGTATTTAGAGATGTCAGGCATTCACTTTGTTCACTTGCTCGAGGAGCAGAGAGATCTGAGAGCTTTAGCTTTGATTGTGCTGAAGATCTTGCCTCTGTTTTGTCTGTTACCAAACTGGTTTTTGGTCAGATTATACTCTGTGAAGATGGGAGATGAGAGTGTTTGATGCTTTCGACAGCCACTTTGCTTGTTGATTCCTCGGTGTGATACTCAGAGCATGCAGGCCTCTGTAGACCTCCTCTGTTAACATTAGAGTCCACTCTCACCACTGAGATTCCTGCTCTTTTTCCAGCTTAGTTTTCATTAGTGCAAACTGGCAAAGTGTGATGCCGGACTGCAAATGAAATATTAGCTCATCTTTGGCGACTTACCACTTGAGAAACCTTCTATCGATGTAGTTTGTTCCTTAATGGGCTATTGATTGTGTCCCATTATTAATGAATCTGCTGGCTCCCACTGGCTTTTAGGAATAAATCTTTCTAGGACCTTCCCTTTCTCTTCCTTACCGCATCTTCCTCTCTGCTTGTTTGTTGCATCGATAAGGAAAAAATACTAACAAGTGTGAAACCTTCCACAGTGTTGCTTAGAAAAAGAGAAATATTGTGAAATATGTCCTAGAATAAAAGAGTGACAGGTGGAATAGACTTTGGTGTTTGAGGAGTTGGAAGAATCTCTGTGCAGTCTCAGTTTGTGGACAAAACAGACAGCGTGCATCGTCTCTGTCTCTTTGTTGTGTCCAGTTTGACATGTTGGAGATGGACCGTCTGGAGAGGAAGCTGGTGAATCTGCCTCTGCTGCAGGATGCTTCGTCTTACATCCCCGACACTGTGGACCTCACAGAGGACGCTCTGGCCCGTGAATACTGGCTCTACTGCTTCGAAGAGGCCCTAGACGGGGTAGGATGGCGGCTCATGTTTTGGAATACAGTAGCAGACTCTTGAATTAAGACGTGCCATACAGACAAAGTTTTAAACTTTTTCTTTAAAGAAAAAAAAATCATAGACTGTGTAAAATAATGATTGTAGCCACTGTGACATCACCTGTTGGTTTGTGGACTCACGGTTTGAAGCCTCGAGTTTGGCATTTTGACCGTCAACATCTTGGATTTTTGGAGCCAGAATTGACCATATTTGGACGAGAGGGTGGAAATAACCCAAACACTAGCCGCTAGCTTGGTTAGCATGTTGCATTTACAGTCTGTGGTTAACTGTGATAATGGTAATGCTAATTTTCTCTAACAAAAAACAAGCTTAAAACCGTTAGAACAAAATGTCTTTACTGGAAAAACTGAGCATCTTACTGTGTTTTAGTACAAACGTGCAGAACAAGACTTTTTTATGCGACCAAAAAGCTACACTTGTACTCTGTGAATCTGGGGTTACACCATGGTTATGTCACTTAACTATCGTTGTGATAGTGACTTGTCAACGAATGGCACCTTCCTGTCACTGAGAGAGACAACCCTCTTAATTATACACAACTTTAAGGCTCAATAATATCTAAACGGGTGAGTTATATAAAAATTAGCTGTAGAGATTAGCTGTAGCGATTGAAACCGTTTTTTGTACTAGTCTGTAAACATGTTTATTTCTGTTGCCAAGTTGGGCGTTTTTAATACGGGGTCTGTGGGGTTTGACTCTCTCTTGGAACCAGTTTTTGGCACGTCAGCACTTGCTTAATTTTTCAACACTGGAGGTTGCTGCTTGGGGAAAATCTAATAAAACAAAACAAACATGATAATGACTGAGGAAGTTTTGAAACTGTGATTCGAGCGTAGATGAAACATAATCTCTGCCTCTTCTTATGGATTTATGTCTGTATGAATTCATAACGGACAAGACAAGACAGTGAATTAAGAAAGAAACTCTCTTGATCTTCCATCAAAATGTCACATTCACACTTGATACTTTAGACAGCTTACAGTAGAGAGTTTTTGTTGTATTTGGCGAAAAAAAAAACAGTTCAATATCATATCAGGTCATCTATGTTAAGCCTGTTATCTGTGACAGGATTAAGATAAAAAAGGACAGAATTGCACAGCACATTCAGTGTTTACAGGTCAGTTTCTCATATGAGATAAATTGGTTTGACTTTGTAGTTTTTTTTAATCTGACTTAGTGCTTGTGGGATGCAGATGTCACAAGTGTGGCTGATTAACGCTCTTCTGTTTTTTGTTGAGCAGGTGGTTAAGAGAGCTGTAGCGAGCCAGCCCGACATGCCGGAGGCAGCCGAGCGAGCCGAGAAGTTCCGTCAGAAGTACAGACACAAGCTTCAGACCCTCCGCCACCAGCCTTTGTAAGGACTGTTTTTGTTTTTGCATGCAAGGCCCATCTGTTTGACTACAGGTTGCTTTAAGTAGACTAGACCTCAAGTCTTTTCTTCAGCGTCTGCATTAGTTTAATGTCCTCATACCTGCTGTAACTGCCCATGAACTTTGTAAATGAAAAAGGGAGATCGTGATGGTGAAGGAATACTTTAACTTCCAAATGACCATTTGTGTATCAATTCCTCAAAAGAAAACCCCTCACATGCGTCCATGGTGAACGGAGAATCTAAAAAACTATAACAAATCTATATCAAAGCATCAGTTTACAAACTCTCACACAGCTTGTGCAGTATAATTCAAGTCTCATTTATCCAGTTGGATGCTCAGTACTTCCCATACAAACAGCGCTTTTGGACAGGGAGCTGCACTAAAAGTGAAACTTAATGATGATCTCTTCAAAGCCAGACTCCATTGAGAAAAACAGTATTTTTACCTTTGCTTAACACAGGAGTTGTTGGTCTACTGCTGCCTCGATCAGTTAGTTAGTTTGTGTTATTGTGTGACTTTTAGTGTTTTAAAGAGTTAGTTTAGGTTTAACGAAGTCAAAGAATAGCCCAAACAAACTATCAGTTGAGGCAGTGGTAGACCAGCAGCTCCCGTGTTCGGCGAGGTAAAATTGCTGTTTTTGTCAGTGGAGTCTGGCTTTAAAGAGAGCACTGATAAGTTTCACAGAAAGGGCTGTCTGTTTGGGAAGTACTGAACATACAGCTGGATAAATGAGACTTTGATTTGGCACGAGTTGTGTTAGAGTTTTCAAACAATTTTTTTATAATTTTTTTTTACTATTGGTTAAGAATTTTCTCTGTTTTTGGATTCTTCGTTCATTGTGGAGGCATGCGAGAAAAACTTCATGACTTTAATGTAACATGGGGTGAGAATTTGATGTACATGTGGTCATATGTGGGTTGAAGTATTCCTTTGAATCTGTTTACTTCTGAGTTTTTAGGAGGTGGGTGTACTGAATAAGTATGTGTCAGTCAGTCTTATTAATCCTGTCAGACTGATGAACATGAATGAAACATGAAATTTGATGGAAAAAAAGCCAGACTTTCAGAAACCAGCTGCACATTTCAAAACAGAGTTTTCAAAAGGTCAGTTTGACAAAGTTAGTTGTTTTTTTTTAAAAGTAAAAATACCAGTGAAACCTCCCCAGGCCTCGATGTGTGTATGTTTTTCTCTTTGGCTAATGTAGAGTGCTTCTCTTCTCACCTAGTGCTTATGGATCCCTCACTGTCAGAAGTCTGTTAGACACGAGGGAACACTGTTTAAACGAGTTCAACTTTCCTGATCCCTACTCTAAGGTCTGACTGAAATCTATCAACCTTTGTTGTTTTCTTGTGTGCTACACAGCTGCCTTGGCCCTCACTTATTTCTGTGTTTCATAGTTATGTTTCATAGTTTCCACAGTTTGTCTCCACCCCTTAAGTTAAGCCTAGAATTCAGGCAATACGTTATTCTGAAAATCACATTTTCTCACGTCTCTGAATTCTTCTGATTACCAGTCTTTTATTCTGTTCAAAGTAGCTGCATCACCTCTCTGTTCTCTCATAGATCAAACAGAGGGAGAATGACATGGCTCTCAAGTACTACCAGAAGGCGGTGAAGTCCCTGGAGGAGTTGAGCTGGGAGGAGAGACAGTTCGCCCTGGTCAGGGGCGTCCTGGCTGGGAATGTCTTCGACTGGGGAGCCAAGGCTGTGTCAGAGTGAGTGGAGTTAATGGCTTTTATATCCTGCGAGCAGGCTGCTTGATTGGTTGCTGGCACAGTGTTGGTAGCGGGAGAGGCTCTTATCTTGTAGTTTCATGCTTCCACAGCTTTGAATGGGGAGTATTTCCACCGCTGTGGTCGTGTGTTTGGCAGCGTCTCATTGTTTTGATAAGTTAGCCACCCTGGGTTAGCCAGAGTGCACACAGTTGGCGGCATTGATTGAACATAAACAGAATGAAAAAATCTATTAAAGTATCTCAGGGCTGCTTACAGAGCATCCCAAAAAAGAATGTAACTGCATCCCAATGACTTGTTATGATGTTTTTTTAAGTTTCTGTTGCCCTGTGAGGCTTTGAATAAGTAAGTCTTTTCACGGGGACTCTGCAGAAAGGTCAACTATAGCCTGCTATTGGCTTCAGAACCACACGTCTGTTATAGAAATAAATTGATTAGGGCTGATTTGAGACAAGGGTTATTATCGTAAACTAAAACTGAAATATTTTCGGAAATTGAAACCAAATAAAAAGAGTAACAAATAGCCCAAATGACCAGCGAACAGAAGAGGAAGTATTGGCCTGGATATCCGCCGGCTACACCTGATTAACCTGAAATGTTGGCCCTCATGCTTAGAAGCACATGATTTAAATACTGTAGCAGATTTAAAGCCATTTAACCAAGCTGTTCAGCTCAGGTCTAATGTTAACCAACTGGGGTCAGGATTAAACTGCAGATGACAAGTTTTCCTCTGAGTGTGGTAGAGAGAGAGTACTCAAGTCGATTCCCAAATTATGAAACATTACGGCCATTCCTAAACAGTTCTCCAGCCATGTATTTTGTATGCACGGTACATGTAGCAATGTAGTTATGAGACGTTATATCTGGCTTTAAAAAAACAAGCTAAAATAAAACCACTGTAAATCTTAAACTAAATATATGAAATTTAAACGGAACCTTTCTGAAAACCTAAAATTAAACTAAAACTATCAAACGTACTCTGAAAACTAACTAAAACTGAACTGGAATCAAATTAAAATGTCAAAACTGAAATAAAAGTAAGAACTAATTGATGTTTTTACTCAGTGATCCAAACTCTTGTCTAACTGTTGCATATGTTATTTTGCTGTCATGCAGTGTCCTTGAATCTGATCCTGAGTTTGGGTTTGAGCATGCTAAACGACAGCTGGAAGGTATCAAAGTATTTCTTTTCTCTCTGTCTTTGTTGTTGAATCATTTGAGTCAAGAGAAAACTGTCAAATTTGGGGACGTTTAGAATGACTCTGACTCAGCACTTCCTGAAACTGATTTGTTTGATCTCTTTTTTTCTGCGCAGAGCGGCCGTGGCTTGTTGATTCCTACGACCAGTGGTTTGAGAGACTAAAGGTCAGGCTCTTTCTCTGCTTTTTCATTTCAAAGCCAAGTTATTTATTGAATACGTTTACATGCACACTAATATTCCATCATTATTGCAAATATGACAACATTTTAAATTTGATGTGGTCTTGTAAGCAGCATATTCTGTTGGATATTCCAAATTAAGCCTTTTTCTGAATGCAGCATTTTCTTTGGACATGTATACAGCGCATTCAGAATATGCGTCTCAATTGTGGATAACAACAATTTGTTTAACCTTCCTCCTGTTTTTTTCCTCTTGACTGTGCGACTTTTGTCCTCTAGTTTGATCGTTTATGAAGCATAAAGTCTAAATTATCACCTGTTTTTGTGTTATACATTCTTGGCCAACTTCCTTCCAACAGTTTTACGTATATTTTTGGAATCTGTGGACAGTAAACGTAATTTACATGAAATTATCCCTAATTTTTGAGAGAAAAAAAGCAGAAATTGGGAGTTATTTTGACTACAGTAAAGATCAGAGGAACATATGCTGATGGATTATCACAGACTTGAATATGTCAACGTTATGGTTTTAATACCATTTCATTTTTGTAACAGCAGCAGATCATAACACAACAACAGATGCTATAAATTTGAATAAAACACCCACAATTCAGTGACAGTAGTGAAAATTGATTTAATATAAAAAGAACAAAGAGCACAGTATGGAACCATCCATGTTATTTTGGGGGGATTAGATAAAAGAAAACCATGTGTATGATATAAAAAAGTTTGAAAACAGCTTAAATTTGACTCAGGGACAACAGGAGGGTAAATACGTACAAATATCACAACACCAACCTTTACAAGAAGGAGACTGAAGGAATGAAAGAGGGACGCTCCAGCTGTTCCACTTATCCATATTGTGACGTGATAAATGACATGTTAGGGCACATTAACCGGAGGATGCACAGCTGCTTGTAAACATGTGAACAGCTCAGTAGGAATATTGTCTTCTTCAGTATAAGGGTAGAATCAAAATATTTTCTGTAATAAAGGTTTAATCAGCACCACATGCTGTTTAACACGAAAACAAACACACATCTGAGGCACCAGGCACAGCCATGTTTTGATTAAGCACAAAGAGAAAACACAGATAACAGCTTTTTTGTGCTCATTTGTAATGTTTTCTGTATTTGTAATAGTGTTTCTGTGTCTGTGATGATTAGTGCTTGAATACACTCCATCCTGGTTTTCTCTTGCAGGGTCCTCCTCATAAGTGTGCCTTGTTTTTCGTAGATAATAGTGGAGTAGACATCATTCTAGGCGTGATGCCTTTTGTCAGAGAGCTTCTCTCTCGAGGAACAGAGGTACACAACTCTAACAACATTTTTAAAAAAAAATACAATATTTGATCAAATGTTATTCCAGCTCTTCTGTTTGTCTCCCTCAGGTTGTGTTGGCCAGCAACTCTGGTCCGGCTTTGAATGATGTAACAAACGGTGAACTGCAGATACTGACCGAAAGCATCGCTGCTATGGATCCAGTGATTCAGTGAGTGTTTATGAGTGTTCTTAAAAACAGACGAGATTAATTAAGACCACAGCTAATGAGCTATCATCACACAGACAGCAATATAGAGTCAACAGACTTTTACACAACATCTTATTATCTTTCCTGAGCTGCTTCTAAGATATAATTTTCTCTGTCTGATCTCATGATTTCACACATAAAAAGCTTTTTAAAACAGCTGAAGAAGATCATCAGTGTCCTGTGGTGTTTTTTTTTGTGCAGGGCTGGTCTGAGGGACGACAGGCTGACTCTGGTACAGAGTGGTTCCAGTTCACCCTGTCTGGATCTGAGGTTGGTTGTTCTGCAATTTTACATTTGACCTTTTTACAGGGTGAGCTACTCAGCCTTTGATTTAGCTAGAGACGGTGTTGTGTGTAAGTAGGGTAAAAGAGCACGCTCATGACATGACCATGTAATCGGTGAACTGTATGAAAAGACAAATCCATTTACAGCTAATGAATCGCTCACTCTTGCGACAGTTAAAGGGAAACTTTGCCAATTTGTAACGAGTTTTGTATCATAATAATGTGGGTAGTGTGTAACAGAAATCTCCCTGCTCAACATTCAGCTTAAAATGTGTCACCCGGCAAATTTTGGCTGCCTCTAGGGCTGTTCGAACTACAGGTTGTACTTGGGCATATTCGTATGTCCGCCACCATGGACACAGACAGTATAGAGGCAGATAGAGACAGAGATACCCGTCTCTCCAAATCAAGACTCTGTTACTGCGTTGCCTATTTCTCACCAAAAATGTTTGCAGAAACATATTTTAGTTTGACATTTAACTGTAATTCAAGATAATTTGTTGCCAGCCCGTCACCATATCCTTTTCTGTGTCAAAACCGCCAAGCTTGCATTGCATCACCCTCCTGCGGGAGCATTTATTGGTCCTGTGCGGCGCAGTGCATTCTTGTAGTTGTAGGTTTTTTACCTCGACTGAAACCAAATGCCACAGCCCTTTTTCTCTGTTTTCTCTGGTCATGTAGCACCAATTTCAAAAGTTATGGCGTCGTTCTACTGCATAGACAGCCCAGTTATATTGAAAGGCCATTAATGACACTCACTGTGTTTTAACGCACCCAGCATGTTGGTGTACTGTCAAAGACAGTTTCCCCCTCACCTAAATCTGAACCACACCTTTTCCTTTACGTATCCATGGAGGTGGGAAACACTATTCGACAGGGGGACAGGCTTTGACACATTTTTTTAAGAACTTTTATGAATAAATCTGTAAGACACAGATTCTAACAGAGAAAAAAATCTCACATTTTTTGGTAATTTTACTCAGTGGGTCTGAAAAAACAAGTAGAAATGTCAGCCACATCTATAACAAATTTAAAATGCATCCGACCAGTCATATGAAATATATGAAAATAAATGATCACAATATTTTATTTCATTTAATAAAACAACAACAACAAAAACAGGAGAAGTTAAAATAAAGTAGTTGTTTTTCTGGGACTGTGAACTTTCCTGTAAACGTGAACTAGTTCACTTCAATCTGTGTGAACTGAACTGTGAGTGAGCTCTGAAGTGTGAACGTGCACAACACTGCTTAGAATTGAGCATTTCATCACATCTGGGTGAGAGGGTTGAGTTTGTGCTTCACATTTTCACTTTGAAAAGCCAGAAATCTGAGCACCAGGTGAAGAGTTCATTAAATGTACTCTGTTACAGTCATTTAGTGCAGCAAACATGTTGAATTCTGTACCTCTGCCTTCCCCAAGCCGTCTGGACAAAGTGCTGGCGATGGTGGTCCGGGAGAGAAAGACCGACCTGGTGATCATCGAGGGAATGGGCCGAGCCATCCACACCAACTACTACGCCATGCTCAGCTGCGAGAGCCTCAAGATGGCCGTTATCAAGAACTCATGGCTGGCCGACCGGCTGGGAGGAAAGCTGTTCAGCGTAGTATTTAAATACGAGGTACCGGCTACTTGCCACGACCCTAAAGCACTGACGCCCTCCTGAGTGCGACAGAGCTCACATTTGAGCAGGACAGAACGCCCAAGTCGAGCAACCAGGAACGGATTAGCTCTGAATGTACGGATGATGGTCGTATACTGCCACTAAGTGAACGACTGATTGCAAAAAGCTGATTGTAAAATAGAGACGAGTTTTAAAGGCGATCATTGGCAGGGAGGTTTTACATTTTATTTTGAAACATTGTTGATTTTAGTGCTGGTTCATCAACACGAATGCTTTTCTCGCAGGTCTCTGTTCAGTATCATGTACAATCACTTAGTTTGCTGCCATCGTTGCTGCCTGTTGATCTCATTCAGCATCCAGAGTGTGTTGAACGTGAAGTCATCACTGGCTGGTTAACTTTAACAGACTGTTATGACAGATGAGATCTTCAGCTTGTAGAGGGATCAATGACAAACATTGATTAATTAATTTTGCATCAGTCACTGACATGCTGCCAACATGCAACACTGCGCACCCATATGGGCGAATTCGCCGGCTGGTGTGTGTGTTAGAGAGAGAAAGAGCCGCAGGAGTAATGTGAGCTTTCAGCGGTAACACTTTTTACATAAAGTGTTTTTAATGTGCCTTGAGGCCAACGTGATAAAAGCACCACTCACTCAGATTTGCTTTTAGTTCCCGTTGAAACACATCAGAAATATCTTTTGTTTCCCAGCTGTCTCACGCCATAGATCAGCAAGATTCTCTTTTCCATTACTGCCAGTAAATTAACTCAGATTAAGACATGAATCATTGTCACTTGTGTAGCTGTTAAGGCGGCATCAGGGAAATTGTTTGACCAGTGGGAGAAGCTGCAAAGAGATTAGGTCGTGTTCCTCCACAAGGTGGCAGTATTCTACTGTGACGTGTGCTTTTTAAATGAGCTCTCAAATCTTTACCAAGGTGCTTGGTGTCAAAATTAACACTGCATATTTCAGGTTAAACATTCTGTCTCCGATCAAAGCATCACATTTTATCACTGCAGCTGACCAGGGATTGACAGCAATTAACCGGCATGTTCAAGTACAAACTGTAATCATCCATCCCTGAAATAAAAAAATAATAATGCACTTGTTTGAAGGCAATAATGCTGCAGCACCTCGTTGTAACAAACATCAGACACTGTGTGATCGTGAAGTGGCTCACTTCATCGTAAATATCCGAATTCAAGGCAGGATCTGATTCTAATCTGCCTCGGCGTGAATATGTCTCCCAGAAGTTACTTGACATGCTGACTCACATTTCAATATTGTATTTGTCATCTGTACATATATGTGATATTTGCATCACTTCAGCTAAGCACACCAAGCACAGGTTTTGTGTATTATTCTCCTGACAATCGATTTTAATTAAATGGTGAAAACCTTTTATTTTATTCCTTTTATCTGTGTGTGTGTGTGTGCGTGTGTGTTCATTTCTCTGCATGTGTTGGGGGAGTTCGCAGTCGTGTAGAGGAACAGGCAGAGTTGAAAGTTGTCCCATATTAAAAAACCCAACGTGCCCCCGGCGGTATAAAAGCTCGACACCCTGGTATGTGCTGGTTGATGCCTGCTGGGGAGCTGTGGGCTGATAATGCATGAGGAGGCCTGGCAGGGGGTCCTCCTGCTTTCCCTTTCGCTCATCACTCTGACTGCCAACACTGACTCTCACACACACACACACACACACACATACACACTAGTTCTGCAAGACGCCCTTGTGGGTTTAGTGACATCTATGTATAACGTACGTAAGGTTTGCTCTGGTTTGTTTTTCTGTGTTTCCTTTTTTACTGTATATAATATCCAGTGTGGGCAGGAATGTTTCCTTCATCATCAGTGCACTCATGAGACAAAGGACCCCAAAGACACACAAAACACTCGTTGTGTCTATGTCAGTGACATTTTGCAGGTGAGACAGAACTCAGGGTAGCCATGGGTCTGGAAAGTACTTGAAGGTGCTTGGATTCAAAAGAGGTCCTTGAAAGTGCTTGGATTTAGCCAGCCACGATCTGTTTTGAGCATCTGATAGTTGTTTGACTCTGGAAACAAGTTCAATAATCAATTCAGTTGTGCAGTGTTTTTGGCATATTTGTGCCTCTGCGTCAGGCAGGGCCCACAGCACGAGCACCCCTTCCTCCTGTCGAAAGTAATTGGAGTATTTTTCCCCCTCTAACATTATAATAAAGACTGAGTTGAGGTAGTAAGACTTATTGTATGTAAGCCTAGTAGTTGGATTTGTCACGATGTGCTTTTGCTAGCCCGTTCTCATTCTGTAGTCATCAAATATCGCTGCTTTGTGATTTCAGTATCAGACACTGACACCAAAAGCAACTTTTCGTGGTGATATGATACGCCACCGCTCAGCTGGATGGCACCTGTTGCAGCAGTACGTATGATACGCCACAGGACAGGGTCAGTTTGAAACGCTGCCGGTAATGATAAAGAGCTGGAAATTCCCCACAGGGTCAGTGGGAGGGGTGGTGGATGGGTCCAACAAACCCTGGACTTTTACCTGGGAGGCCTCTGTTTGCTTGACATAGAGTCAAATGATGGGTTTTTTTCTAAATCTAACCACCAGGACCTAGCACATAATATGTAGACACCAAGTCCACAGATAAATTGACAATATGTGACGACTGGGATGAGAACATGTTGGCTTTTGCAATATGGATTAATGATGAGTGCATTTAATATCCAGTAAAACACACAGACAAATATAATATTTATTTATTTATTTAAAGCCAAATTCAAAGGTTAAATGCCAACTCAAACCAGACACACCACTTCACCTGGCATGTGTTGGCTGTGGGAGGAAACTGGAGAAAACCCACGGCAGACATGGAGATAACAGAAGTGTGAACCCCTGAGCCTCCACGCTGCCCCAATGCCAGGTTCATGCGACACATCATGTTTGTCTGTTCTGACGCTCTTTGCTCATCTGATGCTAATAGCAGTACTCACCAGGTTGCTAAAGTGCCTCTGCTGTTTCACGCCATCACAGGCATCACAAACGTGGCATCAGTTACACTACACAAAATAATAGATGGATTATCATGTACGACACTCACTGTTATACACGATAATCCATCTATTATCACGATCCTAGCTGACTCTGTATGATGCTGCGTTGGGCTCTGATCTAGCTGATATCGTGTAGTGTGAACCTGGCATTAGTGCAAAGGTAAATCAACCTCAGAACATCTGGAAATGTGTCAGACAGATGTGTTTATGAATTTGTAGTCACTAAAATATAGTTAAGAGTTTTTCAGATATTGTCCACCTCCATTCATATGAATGGAGGTTTCTGTGAAGTACTACAAAGTTCAGTTGGTTCAAAACACACCTAAAACACACTTTAAACATGGCTTAAAAGTACACACATCAGCTTCACTGTAACTCGCAGCGTTCCCAGACAAAGCACTTGTCTTTATCTGGACACATTCAGGCCCAATCTGCATTTTTGTCACCATTTAAGTTCATTTTTAGTAACTCTTATACTTTTCTTACTTCTGTTGTTACTCTAATAGGCACTGGTTTTTGCTTTTTGCTCCTTAAACACTTTATATCTTGTATATTTTGAATATTTTGACAGACACTTAACACTCCATTGTTTTAAAAACTAGGCCCAGTGTGTGACTGTGACCGAATCAGACCACTGGTTGTTCTGCTTGTTACTGGTTTGTGAACGTTAATTTGGGATAAATAAAGTTCTATTTAATTAAATTGAATTAATTTGTAACAGGAAGTGACTAATTAATTTACAAATGTTCATTTTGTGGGTGAAGTATTACTTTTAATTCACAAAACGTTTCTATATCAAGTGTGGAGTCTCTGCTGGTAACTTACTTTAAATCCCATGAAAACTGTTTTCTCCCACTTGAAATACATAAATTGTGATTTATTTATTGATTTGTTTTTGACTCATTATCAATGAAGTAATATTACACAAGCAGGTGTGCTGTTAGGTGTGCGGTCAGGACCCAAGTGCTTGCACCAAGGTCTGTAAAGCCCCGTTTCCACCAAGCAGTACAATGCGGTACATTTCAGTTCAGTACGCTTTTTTTCTGTTTCCACTGTGAAAAGTTGTGGATGGTACCAATGGAACCGTTCCGTACTGTCCCCATTTTTGGTCCCCCCTCTGTTGGGGTACCTAGCACACAGATCTGGTACTAAAAGGTGGAGCTGTGAACACTGCAGTCTGATTGGTCAATAGAGGACAGTCACTCTGCTCAGGGCTGAGTTGTGGCTGGTTTTTCATACTGTGGAGAGTTTTATCAGTAGACTGTGACTATGGAATACCCGGTATCACTCTGAAGTCTTCAAAATCCGGTGCTTGGGCAGTGACTTGTGGCTAGAGAAACTTGAAAAAAGGCGTCCTTAAACGTCATTATGATATGTGGCCAGTTGCTGTTATAGTTTAACGGCACCCAGCGGTGTCAGGTGGAAACATGGCGGGACAAGGATGAAAGTCAAGGCAGCGAAAGTCCAACTGGGGCAGGCGGAAGGGGTGGTGGATGGGTCCAACAAACACTGACTTTCACCCAAGAGAGCGGTGTTTGCGTCCTATAAGATTCTAAAGCCAAACCATGTTTTTTTCTCCTTATCCTGGTTTCTGTCAAGTGCTGTAAAGTTTAGTTGATTCAAAACACACATTAAACACACATTAAGTCCTAAAGTAATGTTGACATGAAGATCAGTTCTCGAAAAGTTCTTGAAATGTATCAAATACAAAAGAGCCGCAACCTTGCGAACTCTGAGATGCTGCATATGAACTTGAATATTTTGTTCAGATCCACACTGACACTGCACACACACTTCCCTTTGAAGCACGGAGCGCGTCACCAGGCACAAAGATACAGTTTCACCAAACCTGTCTCTGCAGCTGCAGTGGGACAGACCATTTATCACATGACTTTTCACTGTGTAACTTTCTATTTACAGGCAAATCTCTGATACCAACAGGCCCTGAGAAAACAGAGCAGCATTGACCGTAACTGTTTGCATAACACTAATTACTGTAGTTACAGTAAACAGTTATTACAAAGGACGTTTTTCTTTCTTGAGCTTTGAATTGAACACACTGTAACTGAGGCTTCTGTGGATTCTGAGTAACAATAACATCAATTTGATTGGTTATGAGACCCGAAACATACAATGCAGTTCTTTGTGTATCACTACATGTGAATACAGTAAGTTCCTCTTGAAGCTCCTGGGTAATCTATAGTGCCTATCTCCTTCCAAATGTTATTTGTAAGTGATTTAGTCGACTTAATGTGTTAAAAGGATGGAGCTTACTGTACTGGGACGTTCAAACAATGTCAGGGATCAGAGTTAAAGAGTCTTCAATAAGACACATTCCTCTGGCTCCTACAGTAATATATACTGCATTGGTTCCCAGTGGTCTCTTTTGTTTGACATACCTGATATTATTTAATGTTTAAAATGGATTGGGTTACAGTTATACAGGAAACAGCCATCCCGGAGTTGTTGGTCTCTTTTTTTTTCAGTAGGTTTGATCAAGTTGCTGCATGTTCCAGCTATTTATCCTTCACTTTTATCTACTATTTCTGCTTCTCTGATGGCTTTCAGTACTTTTAATGCACTTCCAATCGAAGCAGGTGATGTTCAGGTGTGTATTTTCCTCCAAAACTTAAAGGGATACCTTACTCCCAAATCCAAAACACGTTTCTACTCTTACCTGTAGTGCTTATTTATCAGTCTAAATTGTTTTGGTGTGAGTTGCAGAGTGTTGGAGATATCGGCCGTAGAGACGTCTGCCTTCTCTCCAATATAATGGAACTATTTTCAAGCGCAGAAAAATACATTTGAAAAACTCAACAGCAATGTCTCTTTCCAGTGGTTCATGATCTGGTTACTTGAGATAATCCACAGACCTTGTTGTGAGCAGTTTCATATGGGAACTATTTTCTTTTTACAGAACAACACCAGCCAATGTTATCACTGAGCAGAAGGAAGTGTGCATCTACTCGTGGATGAGAGGCTTGTACTTGTAACAGCATGCAGCACGTGTCTACAAACCATGAATACATTACATTTGCACATTATTTTGCAGCAGATACATTGAACTTTACGTTTCAACATTGCAGTGGTTAACATGGGATTATGTCAAGGCACAAAAACCGTTTGGTTATGGTTAGGATACGATCATGTTTGGGCTTGCAGTTCCTGGTTTTTGAGGGCACAACCCCAGCGGGAAAAGCAGCAACTCTCAAAAAAAAACAAAAAACAACAACTGCTTTTAATGCCGCTATCACTGCTGGAAACTCAGCAGTGACTCGCTAAATCACAACTGCTTTTGTCAGTCTCAAACAGTGGTCTGCAGTTTGGCTTGTGTCTCGTCTAGTAGACACACCATCCACCATATTGCGTCACTTTTTGTGTTTGAAGAAATGTACAATGACAACATTTTCTTGTGGCGACTGGGCTGCAGTGAGAGATGTAAACACTAATGGTGTCCTCCTCGACTGAGCTGTGATGTTAGCTAGCATAGTGGTGCTAGTTGAGCAGTTGATGAACACTTCAGTCTGCATGGTTACCAGTGTTGGGCAGTAACATGTTACAGTATTATAATTACTTTTTCCATTGACAAGTAGTGTAACTAATTACTAATAAAATTTCAGTAGTAATATTACAGTTAGCCCCCAAACCAAACAGTTCTTTACAATGTAAACGCCACGCAGGCACGTCACAAAGCAGCAAGCTAGTTTTGAACATTGAAACGCTTATATTAGCAGCTGGAAATATTCCCATTACTTTGATTTTATCAGGGGGATAGATGACAAGAACACTGTTTCTGCAAGTCTTCGTATTAAAACTCTTTCCACTGCAAAAAACGTACTACAACCGACAGCACAACAACGTGAAGTTCCAGGAAATACACCCCACCAAAGGTGAGCCCTCCTTGACCACAGATGTTGTCTGTAGCCCTACACTAACAACCAAATCTGGATTTTACTCATGGACAGCTGCAGCTACAAAGAAGTGATGAAGCTTGTGGCTGGATATGTGGTGGATGAAATGTTGCTCTATGAGTGACTCTCCATCTTTCAGACAGAGCCTTGAGAAAATACAGGTCACACTCACAGGCAACTGCAGACCCCAAGGTAAAAAAAAAAGAAAAATTATTTGCAAGCTTTCTAGCCTGAGCTAGACTTACTGGCATTTACCTCTACCGTATCTTGAGTAACCGGGTCATAATTTCTGGAAAGAGACATTGCTGTTGAGTTTTTCAAACGTATCCTCCGGTGCTTTGAGCACCACCAGCCGAGAGCCATCTAGTCCCATTATGTTGGAGAGAAGGCAGACATCTCTACAGCTGATATCTCCAACACTCAGCAACTCACATCAAATCAATCTAGGTTAATAAACAGCACTACAGGTAAGAGGAAAAATAATAAATTTGCTGTGAACTGTCCCTTTAAATATGTGGATATTTAAAGTTTTTCTGAGTTATTTCCTCAGCAACTCCACAACATTTCCACGTAACTCCTGCTTGGGACTCACTGATCTGTTGCAACAAACTCCACCCCTCTGCATCTCCAGTGGAGAACACCTGCAGCTACTCTTCATACCTGGCGGTGCTGCCAAATCCAAAACCTGTGAGAATACGTTTGACTCCCATCATATCATGATCTCTACCAAAAAAAAAAAGAGGCTCTTTCAGTCTCACAGGAGGCACACAGGAGCTACAGGGGGCCCATTCAAATGCCATCTCGTACTCCACAGAGCTGTTGATATCTTCCTCAAATTTGCCCAACGCAGACTGCGAGCATGAAGCAATATGTGGAAATCTCACCATGAAATGAAAGCAAAAAGAGAAGTGTTTTAATGTGTCTTTAAATACCAGGAATATTCAGTCGGATCAGCGTGCAAACTAGCCTCTTTAGTTCTTCAGCCTGTAAACATAAGAATAGATGCATCGATCAATGATGACACATGCACGAGTATGTAACCAGTTAAAACAAACCCACAGTGTGCATGTTTTATACAACTGAACTACAATATAAGACGTCTGAGCACTCAGTGCACATTTCTAAAGGCATTTTAAATGTTGGTGTGTTATCTTCCTTCAGCAGGCTCAGTCCCTCTGTGTTGCACTCACACTTCACTAAGTGGCTTGTCAGCATTGTTTGCAGTCAAACCAAATGAGTATAAAGCTTGTTTCATTGGGTTCAATAATGCTAACAAGCACATTCTTTTTTCAGGGGTGGACACACAAAACAAAATAAGAGACTAAGATTCTAAATGTCAACTAATTCCCTCGAGTGATTTATACACAATTATTCTCCACATATAAAAACATTAAGCCTGCCGACACACAGCAGGCTTGTGGTGTAGACTTAGAACTGCTGGCGCTGTGACTTTGTAAGATCATGAAAGAGCGGGTCATGAGAAATAAAGCTACAGAGGACATCCAGCAAACTGAACTCATCACTGAGTGTTATTTATCTTAATTCATTTATATTGAGGAATAAACAGTTGGTCACATTTATTTTTCTCTTGAACAACTGAAGATTGATGTTTGTAGAGTTTGGAAAAAGAAAACCCTTTCAGCTGCATGGCCAAAACTACTGTATGTGGACACACAAGCATTACGGATTTCTCTTTTTAAAACTAATGGGCATTAACCTGCTGCTATAACCTTCGAATTTTGGGACCTGCTTGCAGAAATCTGCTCCCTCTCAGCAACAACAGCATCAGTGACATGGAACACTGATGTCAGGTGACAAGGTCTGGCGTCCCACTTCATCCCAAAGGTGCTGGATTCAGGGTTGTAACTTCAAACTGAGGACACTGAGATTCTTACTTATATTCTGAATTTAAGCAATTTGAATTTTATTCCAGGTAGTGTGGAGGCGGCTTTGAAACACCATTTAGACTTTCATGTTGGGAAACAAAACCCACAGAGATTACATCTGAACAGCGAAGTGAATAAATAAAACAAGCCAAATACCAGTTATTCAGTAACCTTTCTGGTTTGGCTGGGTAAATGGGATGGAAATTTATGACCTCAGTGTCTCTAAAAATCCTCACAGAGGCCCTGGTTGGACTGGATCAGAATCAGAAGCAAGGTTTATTATCAAGTTGGTTTTCACTAACAAGGAATATGCTCTGGTGTTTGGTGCTCTTAACAAATAAACAATAAACATATTAGGAGCAAATGAGACAAAATACTGCAACAGTCAAAAACGTAAATATAGAATATAAATGTTACAACTGTAAAAATAAAAGTAGCCTATTATACCATGCCAACAAATATATACAATGTAGTCTAGCTAGAATGAGAGAGCTGCAGAGTTTTGTGCAGGATGTTCTGTACAGATTCTGCCAGGGGAAGATCTTTCACATGAAACTGGTACAAAAAACCAAACCAAACACTTCTTTGTGGACGTCACTGCACTGACAGCGGTCGAGTTGCATTGTGGGTAATTTAGGTGTCAGGTTTTGACATGGAAGAAGTATGCATTCATTTATTCATTTTCTGTAACATTCATTTTCTGTAGGCTGGAGCCTATCCCAGCTGACATCGGGTGAGAGGCAGGGTACACCCTGGACAGGTCACCAGACTATCACAGGGCTGACACATAGAGACAGACAACCATTCACACTCACATTCACACCTACGGGCAGTTTAGAGTCACCGATTAACCTGCATGTCTTTGGACTGTGGGAGGAAGCTGGAGTACCTGGGGAACTCCACACCCTGGGGTTCAGCCAGAAACTGCACCACGTGCTGCCCTGGAAGAAGAATGCATGGAATAAAAGAAAAAATAATAATAGCTCTTGTTCTGCTGCGTCAGTTTTGATTCTTTTTACTGTCTGACAATGTTAAAGATTTTTCTAAAAAACAATGCATACACTTACACACAGGTACAGGTAATCCCTCTTGATCATCACTTATGACAGACTAGAAGTGTTTGGCAGTGTATTTTTCTTCAGAGACTCTGCCCTCTGCCTGCATTTTCTTATTTCCTTTTCATTTTCTGTACTGGAGACGTTTATGGATGTGTACCCTCACAGGGCTCAGGTGAGCTCAGGCTTTATAAAAAGATAATGATCTCACACCACGCGTCCAAGAGACCCAGTGCCGAAAAAACCCTCAAATACAGCGAGGCAAAACACCAAACACAAGTGAATCTGAGGCTGATTTTTACTTTCAGTTTTGCTGGCGAGTGTGTTTTCAAACAGTAACTAACTATCTTGAAATCTGAACCTTTTAGAGCGTGATGCAGAATCAGTGAACTCTTTTAAAGGTTTAGAGTGTAAGATTTCAGGGGATCTATTGGCATAATTTGAATCTAAGAATTGTGTTTTCAATAGTTTATAATCACCTGAAAATAAGAATCATTGTGTTTTTGTTTCTTGGAATTAGACATTTATATCTACATACTGTGCAGGTCCTCTTTCATGAAGTCCGCCATGTTATTTCTACAGTAGCCCAGAATGGACAAACCTTGAGGCTATTTTTAAATTTTGATTTTTGTTATAAGTTTAACTTTAACGAAAACATTCATTACATGAAGAATGTATGTTCCTGAATGTCATCATAAAAGTTGTAGACAATATTATTTATAATATAAATGATGTTTAAAAAAAAAAAAAAGTTCAGTTGTACAATATTTAGATAAAATGTATGGAAACAAAAACATTTGGGATCTGCTAAACACATGGAGTAAAACTGTAAAGCCCAGTTCAGACCCATCAAACAGTTCAGACGAGTTGAAACAGGCGACTACTTGCAACGCACTGTTCTGCAGCGTTCTAAAAACCAGTGCAACTAGATGAGATGGTGTATCATCTCTATGCAACAACACTCTGTACTTCTGTTCTGATTTGCAGCTTTTCAGGCTTATTTTGTGGCTGAATATAATTTGTAGCTTCTTAAAATATGAATTAGGATAGTGATAGTGAGATACTGGCTACAGCTGCATTTGTAGTAGTGAGGAAATGATGAAAAACAGAAACAAAACAAGCATCAGATGGACTGTATTCATGATAAATACTCCACAGTAACATAAATAACCAGCACCAATCAATCAGTCATTGAGAATGTGTGTGTGGGAGGGGCATAAGCACATACACTTATCAGCAGCAGTGACCCACTGTCTGACACCAGCACACTGTGAGGATGGAAACCAAGGGCTCGGCAGGGACAGAGCACCTGCCGCGGCACGCCAGCATGCTGTCTGCGGTCATTTTGACTTGACCGGTGGACTTCACTACAGGCTGATTTTTTGTTGAAACAGCTGACGAGCTGAATGTTCTAAAACCAGTTGCCAGCAACTTGACCAACTGAGCTGCAGCTGACACCATCAGTCGGCTTGAGTCGAGGTCAGCCCGGCCAGTTCACACCGCTGCAACTTTTCTCTGCAACATTCTAAAACAGTTTTGTCTTGTTGTTGCGAATCTTTGGTCTTTGGTCATGGACTTTCCACGTGCAGATATGACATGCAAGGTACCCTGGGTGCGTTGGCTGTTGACGTTCTGGGACGAAGTGTCAAGTTCTGCCTGTTACATGCATCGTCTTATTTCAAAATAAACTTCCATTTTAACAGGAAATTTACCATTTACATACAGTCTCTTTCAAAATAAATGCACTACGTTAGTACAAGAAATTGACGTGTTTTTTTTCCCTTCAACAAACACACATGGTTGGGTTTAGGAAAAAACAGTGTTTGGCTTTATAATCTTACGGGACATGAACACCGCTCTCCCGGGTGAAAGTCACCCCACTCAGACTTTTGCTGCCTTAATTTCAGTTGTTGGCCCGCTGTGTTCCCCCTGACACCGCCAAGCCACCATTAAACTATAATGGAGACTGCTCATGTATCATGTTGACTTTAAAGGACAGCTTTTTTCGTCAGTGTCTGATTCCACAAGTCGCAGCCCAAGTGTTGAATTTGGACAACTTCAGAGTGAGACCAGGTTGGGGCGTAATGTCTAAATAATCTGATAGTTTTAGCCAATTTATCTTCATCTAACCACTTCATCCTCTTGAGGGTCGCGGGGGGGCTGGAGCCTATCCCAGCTGACATCAGGCGAGAGGCAGGGTACACCCTGGACAGTTCGCCAGACTATCGCAGGGCTGACACATAGAAACAGACGCTCACATTCACACCTACGGACAATTTAGAGTTATCAATTAACCTAGTCCCCAATCTGCATGTCTTTGGACTGTGGGAGGAAGCCGGAGTGCCCGGAGAGAACCCACACTGACACGGGGAGAACATGCAAACTCCGCACAGAAGGGCTCCCACCCTCTTGCTGTGAGGCGACAGTGCTAACCACCACACCACCGTGCCGCCCCTTTAGCCAGCTTATAATTTTTAAATTTCAGGTTTTCAGTAGGCTAGTGGTCAAACACATTTAGAAATTGGCAACTTTAAGAATATAAATGGAGGTTAGTCAGAACAGACAAACCAAACAGTGGTTGAGAAATGCACTCTTAGCGTTTTTGTGTTACCACATAGGCCACTGTTCTCCTACATGCCTGGCACACAAAGTTTCAGTTCTGTGACTTCACCACTAGATGCCGCTAAATCCTTCACACTGGACCTTTAAGAACTAAATCATGCAGCCCAGACCATGAAAAGAGCCCCAGACCAAAACCACTCATGTGCACTTTGACTCTCATATTATGGGGAAAATTATTGTAGGATGAAATTGAATCTGTGAAGTTCCTCTTGGTTTCAGTCGAGGACATTTTGGACCTTCAGATACTGTTAATCTCTGATATGACAGGTTTGACAGGCTGTGAACAATCCATGATGGATCACTTATTTAAAAATAAAATAAATAAAAAACTCGGATGTCTCTCAGCCTCTGTTATCTTTCTCTCTCCACCCAGAACATTTACATAAAGTCCTGATACTACAGACAGTATATTAATATGACACTTGCTGGGACAAGCCTTCGCCGAGAGACAGCCTGACACGGACGCGCACTCGGGAGCGCGCAGCCGGAGCAGGTGGTGACTCTCCTCCTCATAAGAAGCAGGAGACAGTCCGGATGCTCGGCACATCCCGGGGTGGTGCACGGAGAGCGGACTACAGAGGTGCTGCTGCTGCTGCTGCTGCTGTGTGTCGGTCCTGTCCGCTGTCAGCCTGCAGCCATATGACCGAGCTGCTGCTCTGCAAACCATAAACAACAACAAGGGAAAACAACAAACAAACAAACGCGGGTAAGGAATTATCTTTTTGCACGAATTGTGTTATTCCCAGAGGAAGTGCTGGGGTTGGTTATTAGCGTTTTTGCGTAACGTAAAGCCACTAGTGTCGGTCCTTAAATGTCCCCACGGGGCTTTGTGGTGTTTCTGTGATGCTCAAATGAGTTTGCACTGACTTTATGGTCATTTATGTGATTTATAACCCCTTATTTTATGTTACTCATTCATAGATTATCTGTAGTTTTCACTCCTGCAGATACAATTGACTTGAATCCTCATTAATATTAGAGGTTTATTACAACTGCCCCGTGCAATAAATACTGTAGGCTTCCACACTGATCTCCATCTGCGCGTAAAAACGCATCAGTCTCGCATCTCAATAATGTCACAAAAGTTAATAACTTAATTAATACAAATGGTTTTGTTCCTAGTTTCACTGATAACAAGGCAGTTTGACTTGTAGAGATAGATTCGATCAACAGAGACGATTGAGAGCAAGAATGACTGATGGCAAACAGCAAATTAGATTGTGTCTGATAGCGGAAAAAAAACAGAGTTAACCTGATAAACAATTTAACTTTTGTGATGGCGGTGTTTCCTGCTTCTGTCAGGCTTTAAAATCACATCAACATCACCGCGGAATTTATTGGATGAATGGTGAGGAGAAGCAGAAATGATTGCAGCCATTATCTCTTCTTGACAGCTCATTGTTGCTCAGTGCACACCAAAGACAGTGTGTGTGTGTGTGTGTGTGTGTGTGTGTGTAAGAGTGCGCGTGTGCGTGCGTATGTGTGTGTGTATGAAAGAGAGATAAAGGAAGAGAGGGAATGGGGTGGGGATTAAAGTTAGGAGCCTCAGTGTGACACCATGCAATTAAAAGTGAAACAGGGCTGCAGTGGAGCAACATTTGTGGACTCACATTAACAAGTTGATTTTAATTAATAGCAGGTCAGTCAGCAGGGGAAACATTAGACACGATCACAGTGAGTCGACCTCGGGCCAAAACAAAACTCAAATTCATTAATAAGTGAATTATATGAAAATGAACCCAGGTAGCCAAAATGACCAAACTGGATGCTGGAAGAAATAAGTTGGCCTGCATTTGGTTGCCTGACTTGGCTGACACTCGGGATGAATGATGCTCCAGAATCGTGCCAAATAAACTGGTCCGATGCTGGCTGCTGGCACTGCCATCACTGGGTCATTATCAAAAATGATCTGGCTAAGCGTTGGCCCAAGCTCTGCAAACCGGAAGAAATGAGTTGGGCCGCAAGAATTTGCTCGACTCGACTGAGACTTGGGATGAGTGATGCCCTAGAATCATGCCAAATTAACTGGCACAATTTTTGCTGCTGAAACTACCATCACTGGGCCATTATCAAAAATGACCTGGCCCAGCAGTGCCCAAAGTCAGCACACCAAAAAAAAAAAAAAAAAAAAGTCGGGCCACGTCCAGTTACCCAACTCGGCTGAGACTCAGGATGAATGACACCCCAGAATTTGGCCAAATGAACTGGCACAAGCTGTCGTCACTGCCATCATTTGGTTGTTATCAAGAATGACCTGGCCCAGCATCAGCCCAAACTCGGCACACCAGAAGAAATAGGGTGGGTCGCAAGAATTTGCTCGACTTGGCTGAGACTTGGGATAAATGACACGTCAGAATCAGGCCAAATAAACTGGTTCGATTCTGGCTGCTGACACTGCCATCACTGGGCCGTTATCAAGAATGACATGGGCCAGCATTGGCCCAAACTCCACACACTGAAAGGAATAAGTCAGGCTACATCTGGTTTCCCAAGTCGGCTGAGACTCGGGATGAATGACGCCCCAGAATCGGGCTGAATTAAATGACCTGATTCCGGCTGCTGACACTGCTATCACTGGTTTAAGATAACTCAAGGACATCATGGACATCACAATGAAAAAATAAGTCGAGTCATGTTCGGTTTCCCAACTCGAAACTCGGAATAAATGACGCACCAGATTCGGGCCAAATATACCGGTCCAGTTGTGGCTGCCATTATTGCCATCACTAGGCTGTTATCAAAAATGACCTGGCCAAGCATCGGCCCAAAATCAGCACACCAAAAGAAATAAGTCGGGCTGCTTCTGGTCACCCAACTGGCCGAATAAACTGACCTGATTCCGGCTGCCGACGCTGCCATCACTGGGAAAAGATGACCCAAACATCATTTGATGTTTGAGTGAAAAATAATTTAGTGTTGTCTCCAAAAATTGTCTGAAATCATCTGCATTTTCATCATTCACCTAAAAGATTTAGAACACCCAGTGTAAGAGTGTTAAACAAGGACTCCAACAGCCTTTAAAGAATCCCAGTTTGTCTTCATTCTGTGCTTTCAGCCAGCTACAAAAGCAAATCTCTTCTGTTTCTTTCATCCTGAGTTTCAGCCAAAAGGCTACATTGCTAAACATCCACCCAGTCTCCTCCACCGTGGTGTGAAACTGGCCTTGAACATCACTGCCAAGCGTGGCTGCATCTGTTTGATCAAGACTCTTTCAACATTGGCAGGCAGTCAACGCCGCTCGCTTCCACCAAAATGAGGGGGGGAGGAGGAGAGAGAGAAACTTTGGGTTCATATAATGCGTTTACATGCTTCACTTGATCATCTCTAAACAGGAGTGTTTCCCCCCGCTGACCGGTCAAACTGTTCCCATGCGGAGCGTCCAGACACAGACCCAGGTGTCCAGATTTCACGGGTTAGCAAAGAACAAGTTTTGTTGTTGGTTTGCGAAGCCAAAGCTTTGTTGTGTCCTTATGAAAGATGCCACCGACACTTTGTTCTAATTAAGACAGGGTAAATCCTCCCTCTGTCTCTCTCTCTGCCGCTTTCATTTTTTACCGCCTCTCCTTTCCCTCTCTGTTTTGTTCTCCCTCTCCTCTCCTCTCTCTGAGCATAATATCTTATTTTCTCCTTTCCTCTCACTTTCTCCCCCCTTCCTCCTCCTCCTCCTCCTCCTCCTCCTCCCCTTTTGTCTCTCTCATTCTCTCTCCTCTCTGTGGGACGCCTCTTGCTGTGCTTCTGGTGCTGTTTGTGTCTCACAGCATTTTTGGAACATGCCTCCATGTGGGTGTCTGGAGGAGGTTTCCCCGCTGTGAGTGTGTGTGTTGTGTTCATGCATTGATTGTCTCTGTGTGCGAGTGTGTGTGTGCGTGCAGGCCTCAGTGCACTCAAACAGGAGATAAGGGGCCACGTCGCAGGATGTCGCTGATGTTACCATGCATCAGTGACAATGTTCTGGTCTCACCCCACATCTGTTGTACCTGCGACCAAATTACCACTGAATCATTTGGTGTCTCCATGCTCTCTTTGCTCCGGCTCGCTTGCTGACAGATGGACCCTCCTTATGGCTCTTGTTTTTTTATCACCCTGTGTTGCTTCCAGGGGCCTTTGCCATCCAATACACACCTAAAAATCTGCAAAGAAAAACCTCCCAGTCGATGTGTGAATCCACTGATATTGTTTGCGGAGGATTTTGGGAGACAAAGCACTTTTATATTGCTGAAGTCAGTTGTATTGGCCCTTGAGGAAATGAAGTTTTATGGTGTTAACTGCAGCTTGGCAGAGGTGTTTATTATGCAGAGGCATTAACGGGAGCTGTAATTTGGGTGCTTGTTATTGAGCTGATATTTATGATAATTTGGTGACGCAAACTAGACCTATTTTACCCGAGATGAGAGATGAAAAAGTGAGTGTTTATGCATCAAATATTCAGCATTATTACTTAAAGACAGGGAACAATGGCTCAGTATGAATAAATTGTATTTGTGTCACAACAGATAACACATTTATTTTCTCTCTGTGTCTATTATATTAAATCCTGCATTTTTCTTCTTATCATCTGTCGTGTCTGTTTAGAGCAGATACTTAAGCGGCTGCTCAGTGAACCATGAAGCTCAAAGGATATTGTTTCTCTCTCTCAAAGTGACCTGTGTGCTGGACTATTTCTTAATTGGGAGCGGGAACTTCCTGGAGAAATAATGCGGCACATAACCAGAATTTTCCTTTCTACCTTTTGGACTTTAAACAGATTAAACAAATGAGGCCTAACATGTTAACTGAGCTTTACAAATGCTGGTAGGTAGATTCTGGTACCTTTGGACATCACTGAGCTAGCTGTTTCCAGCTGTTTCTTTATGCTAAGCTTATGCTAAGCTAAGCTAAACCACGAATACATTACATCTGCATGTTTCATACGTATCATATCAATGTTTTTAAAGTGATTTAGTATATGAGATGACGTTTGGGAGGTGGAGGGGATGGTGGATTGTGTGTCACCTAAGTGCAGATCTTTGGGTTGTTTCCACTATCTTGTCTTTAGCGGCACATCGCGATATTTCCCACTGCATTTGTGGCACCAAATATGGGTATTTTTTTTTTTACAGAACGTAAGGGTCTTTACTGGCACATCATGGCGTTTCCCAGCTGTGCTCGAGCCACTGATTCTGGGTGTTTTTAGTAGCACATCGCAGCATTTCCCAGCAGCATCTGTGGCACTGAACCTTGGTGTTTGTTAACTAAACGTGGGAGTCTGATGGCACATTGTGAGTTTCCCAGTGGCATTTGAGCTACCAAACCTGAGTGTTTTTAATTGCACATTTCCCAGGGGCATTAAAGCCACCGAACCTGGGTGTTTTTGGCAGCACAGCGTGGCGTTTCCCATGGCCTTTGTGGCATCAAACGTGGGTATTTTTTTTTTTACTGAACATGGGTGTCTCTAATGGCACATTGTGAGTTTTCCAGTGGCATTTGAGCGACTGAACCTGTGTGGTTTTTTTTGCGGCACATCACGGTGTTTGCCAGTAGTGTTTGACCGACCAAACCTGGGTGTTGTTGGTGGCACATCGTGGTGTTTCCTGCAGAATTTTTGGCACCAGACCTGGGTATTTTTTAACAAACGTGGCTGTCTTCAGAAGCACATTGAGGCAATTAACAAATCTGGGTGTTTTAAGTGGCACATCATGGTGTTTCCCAGCAGTGTTTCTGGCACCAAACTTTAGTATTTTGTTACTGAACGTGGGTGTAGTTAGTGGTTCATTGCAAGTATTCCCAGCGGCGTTTGAGCCATTGAACCTGGGTGTTTTTGACGGCACATGGTGTTTCCCATTGCATTTGTGGCATCAAACCTGGGTATTTTTTATAGCAAACATGGCTGTCTTTAGCGGCACATTGTTGGGCTTCCTGGTGGTATTTTAGCAACGGAAGCTGGTGTTTTCAGCAGCATATAACACTGTTTCCTAGCAGCGTCTATGGCACCAAACCTTCATGTCTTTGTACTGAACATGAGGGTTCTTAAGGGCAGTAACGTTTGAGCCACCAAACCTGGGTGGTTTTTTTTTTTTGTTTTTTTTTACCAAACGTGGGTGTCTTTAGCAGCACATCGTGGTGTTTCCCAGCAGCATTTGTGGCACAGAACGTAGGTGTTATTTTTTACCGAACCTGGGTGTCTTTAGCGGTATATTGCTAGTTACCCAGTGGCGTTCAAGCCACCAAACCTGGGTGTCTTTAGCAGCACATCACTGTGTTTCCCAGCAACGTTTGAGCCACTGAACCTGGGTGTTTTTCACAGACCGATCCCTGCTTTTCCAGCGGCTTTTGTGCCACCAAAAGTGGGTGATATAAGCCAAAACATGATCTTTACCTTACCATGACCAAATGATTTTAGATACCTAAACCTAACCACACCTTCACCACAAGGTTGTTGAAAAGCTTAATGTTCCATTGTATTTACTACAAAATTATGTTCTGTGGTTTGCTAATTCCACCATTTTTTTCTTGCAGTTTGGTTGCCTGGCTTCATACCTTCTCATCTACCCCTCTACTCTTCCTTTAATCCTCTAATCTCAGTATGTGGCCAGGAAAGAAAAGAGTCTTGAAGGTGGCCTCTGCCTGACATGACAGCTCTGCTTCAACAGCCTGTGTCTGGCGTCTTTGTTTGCTGGATCCTTATGGCCCCGCTGGTTGCTATGAGAGATAAAACAACAGGAGCAGATGGCTCCTGGAGGTTTGGTGTCACAGCAGGTGAAGCTTAAAGATGCACACATACAGCAGTTTAATACCGGGGTCGCCTCGCTGCTCTTCCTCTCTCTCACCTTCCACAGTTCTGGGTCCACTCACTGTTAAGTATATTTCTATAACTAGTGTATCACAGAGCCGCCGCCACGCTTAAGGGACAGACCGATTGATCACAGACTGCAGAGAGGTCTCTGATCTCATCAGATCTTAATCATCCAGCTCTCCAATAGTGCCCCCCTTGCAATTTCTTGAAGATTACCTATCACTTCATACTTAGCACACTCTGCACTGAGTCATGTCTCCCCGGTGGCCGTCTCACACTGTACGCTGTGTTTATAAAAGCTTCTGGCACACACATATATTGTGTTTCCAACAAAATGTAAGCCCTGATAACCCAATTTTAGCTCCTGTGCTCTGGCTTCCTTAAAAAATGTAGAATTGATTTTTAAGATTTCATTATATTTTATATTGCGGTTCATATTTTCTCTCCATATGCTGCTGAGCTCAGACATCCATAAACCCAACATTACAACCTCAAGATCAAACAAAGATCCTGACCGAGGTCAAAGTGAGATATAAAATTGTCCAAGAACGTTCAGAAACCTTCATTTATTTTGGGGGTTTTTCCTCGATTGCTTCTGTGCTGTAAATTTCCCCTGACATCACGAGCATCCTCTACACTTCATACAGGATATCCTGATTCCAGACACACCTCAACGGCCCACTGTAAACGCTGAAGTGTGTATGCTCGACACACACGCTGTTTTTATTTTGATAAACTACATTTTACCACCACTTCATTTTACTGTTCTTCTGTTGGCTGTAAGGAAATTTAATTGACTATAAAGTCATTTTCTCATTGGTGCTGCTACAGAGGTGTAAATGGAGTTATAATATAATGCACAACATATAATCCAGGATAAATTGCAATGTTAAAAGCTATCATCATGTATCTTGATTTACTTGTTTCATAATCAAGGAATTAACTCTGTCGTCACATAGATGAACTCTGAATTTGGACCAAGTGTGTGGTGTGCACATCCGGGCAACACTCAGGTACAAGACACAAAACACTAAACTGCAGGGCATAAATGAGGTCAGCAAACTTTGGGCTCCAATCAAATAGTTTGTGTCTCTTTTTCTCTGTACAAGGCAACGTTTCGATCCACAACACTGAACAAATCTGTTTCACCAGATTCTGTTTTTTTACAAGTGGAGTTTAAAGAATTGGCTGAATTGGAAAGGACTCTCACCTAATGTTGGCTGACAGTCTGTAATTCTTCAGAGTGCATCACATGGTTCAGTCCTCAGCTGCTACATTTATAATAAATCCTTTTCCTTGAAGTCAAACTTTTATATCTGAAAAGGCTCTTTGTTAATTTTTATAGGGGTATAAAACATTGTTTGCTTTTCAAATCTTGATTTTCAAATTTTTCTATCTAGTAAATATTCGTGACTGAATCAACAACATTTACGGTTAAAGTTCAGGGGAGAATAGTCCTTATTTTGATGTTGTTTTTTCGGAGTTGGACATTAAAAAGATTAGCACATCTGCTTCTACAGGACCATGTTAGTGACATTTGATTGACAACATAAGGGGGAAAATATGCTTGCTTTTTAACCAAGCAGCAACCTCTGGGTCTGAAAAATGAAGTCAACATGAAAGAGCCAAAACTGCTGTTCTTTAAACGACCACTTGAGGCTGGCTACAGAATCTAGTCAATCCTCATAGACCCTCATGTTAAAATACCCAACTTTACAGCAGAAATAAACGTGTTTACAGCCCAGTACAAAAAAACGTTTTGGTGTCTGTAGCTGATTTCAACATTCAACTGTACAGTGGTGAATTTTTATATAATTCACCCGTTTTCATTTTATTAAGGCTCAAATTTAGACATATTTAAGGGTGGGTTGCTTTGAATGTGAGGCGTTACTACAGTCTGTGTGTCAATTGCACCCCTTGCTCATCCAAAGCTCCACCCTTTTGTCCAAATATGGTCACTTTTGGCTCCAAAAACCAAGGTGGTGACAGACAAAATGCTAAGCTTTAGGCTTCAAAACAGCACTCCCCAAACCAATGGCTGACATCACAGTAGCTACATCACTTATTTTATATGGTCTACTGTATGTCAGTGGCTCTAACTGGTCCAGCCACGGGGTCCTGATTGCTCCTTGGTCATCAGTTCAAGGTCCAAACAGTTTAATATATTCAGCGTCATACTTGCATTTGGTCATGTTGTCAAGCTAGTTTGCTGTCGTTGTTAAGTAGCTGTCCATTATACACTCACTCTACAGCAGGAAATGGCACTTCAGAATAAAAGCTTGTGCTGGAAATTCACTGCACTTTAAAATTAAAGTGTGTTTTTTCCATTCAGAATGGACCCGCAACCCACTACTGGACCACGACCCACGAGTTGGGAACCACTGGTTTATGTTTTTAACCACTTGTTCCTGTAGACAACCGGCTTCACTGTGAACAGAATTGTTTACATACTTGCCGATGTACAATGTGTGTTACTGGAGAATATAACCTCCAGAAGAAGTGACAGTGGCACCATCATAGATGCTGTGGGCCCTCATATCATGTACGGCGTGACAGTGGCGAGTATGTTTCTTTAGCGTTCATTTCATGCGCACGCAAAAGAGAGTATCAAATCTCCAGCCTGAGGTAAAAGCTGTGATCAAATTGTGATTTAAATGTTGTTAAATCCTGATTGGTACACAGACATATGTGACATCATGCTTTACCAACAGAGCCCCGCCCACTTCAAAGCAGCGAGTTCAGTTAAAAATAGAAACGTCTCCATTTAAAAAACTTTTCCCCACTTTGATAGAAAATATTTATGCTCATGAAGAACCCATCCGGAGATTAAACAGGTTTTCAGAGGTCTTAACATGTTTCTTATTCTTTGATCCCATAACAACTGTGACGCCCTTAAAGCCATGGATTCCTGTTTTTCATAGAGTATCAGTCACTGTTTCAGTGTTCAAACGCTGGATTATCTCATTTGGGAATGAGACTCGTCGGTTCCATGCCACTCGTTTGGCCTCCCGTCTCCTCAGTAGCAGATGCTCGTCCTGCTGTGCCCTTCCTACAACACACAGCCATGTATAATACAGACTCTGGCAGGAGGCTGTGTTGTTCGCCGAGGTTGTTTATCACACACAAGAGACTGTGCTTAAAACCCGGAATGCCACCCAGCGTGCTCCATTATCGTCTCCATCCTGTGTCTCCTCAAAGGACCACCTGTTAGCGGCACATGAAAGTGTGCGAGAGGAAAACAGGGCACTGCTGTGCCGAGATACTCGGTCCCCCCTCCATCACCGCCTGCCTCCTCTTTCACATGACAGGTCTATTCAGGCCATAGATTTGATGGGGTTGACGCATGGTGGCTTCTGTTTCTATGGAGGCGTCACATCTTTCTTTTACGTGCGGAAAATTAATTTTCTGAAGGGTCATGTTGTCGCGGTGTTGTGTAGCCTCTGCTATTATCTCCACCTCATTCTGAGTGTTAATCCTAAAAGAGATAAACGGGTACAGACAAGAAGTGGATGGATCTGCTTTCTTCCCCTTTTGATTCCAGAGCTCAATGAAAAAAATTACATTAAAGGACTATTCCACCAGTTTATCTCAGTGTTTGATGCTTAAAGGTTATATTTCTTAGGCGGAGAATTTTTATTTAGGAGTAGTTCAAGATTTTGGGAGATAGGCTCATGAGCTTTGTTGGCAAGAGTTAGATGTGAGGAGTGACAACGCTCTCATGTCTGTGCAGTCAATATGAAGCTGGAGCAGGTTAGCTTAGCTTAGAACAAGGAGTGGAAACAGGGGAGACAGCTGGCCTGGCTCAGTCCAGAACAAAAATCAGCTCTAAAGCTCAATAATTAACAAATTTTATTCATTTCTTTATTCTGTTTAAAGGTTTTTTAGAAAAATATAAGTCTATGGCTCAGTCCAGAGGTAACAAAAATCAGCTCTAAAGCTCAATAATTAACACATTTTATTCATTTCTTTATTCTGTTTAAAGGTTTTTTAGAAAAATATAAGTCTAATAAAGTATAATGAAGATGTGCAGGACTATTCTTTGGTTGCAAGCAGTGAGTGCCAGGTTAGAGATTAACACATTTGTTCCACGTTGGAAAGCAAAGGTGTTTTTAATTGTTCTGAACAGACACACTTGAAGGCAGGTTGAAACAGTGGCTGTCAAAGAGAGGAGCGAGACGCAGTTTTGTTTTAGTATAAGGATAACATACATATTTTCTAATAGTCTCTACTGGACAGAGCGGGCCTACAAAGGTTTTTTTTTCATTGAGAAGAGAACAACAAAAATAAAAGTTACATTTTCTCAGCAAAAACTGACAACATGTCATGCTGTTTTTCCAACCCTGATCTCATTCCAAAGTCATCGAAATCCGGCGCTTGGGCAGTCCTTTTGGCGTCACACACCAATGAAAGAGCTGTCCTTTAACTTCGGCATGATACGCGGCTGGTTGCTGTTATACTTCAATGGTGGCCGGCAGCGTTAGGTGGAAATGCAGCAGGACAAGAATGAAAGTTAAGGCTGCTAAGTCCGAGTTAGGTGGATGGGAGGTGTGGTGGATACTTTAAGTTAGACAACATTAATGAACAAGACGTGAATATATAAGTCACACGAATTCTATCTTCACAACCAGCCCATAATTTAAGTTAAATAAATCACATTTGGAGGTTGGTTTAAGAAAGTGGTGTAATTCTTGTCATATTGCAACAGTCATGAATAAAACCTGGAACGCCACCCACCAGTGTCCTAATGATTATATTCAGAAGTTCCTCACACGAAATTATAGGGAATAACACAAATGTATTTAAATCCTAGTACATGAAAGGTCTCTCTAATAATTATATAAAAAAATGCAAACATAATCCTGCTTAGAACCGCAAAGCAGGATTTGTGTCGCACTTGATTCACACAAAAAGTGACAGAAATATTTGTGTAGTGAGTAAAAAAAAGAGATGGGAGAAAAGTTCAAACCCAACTTACTTTCTAGTCTCCAAACACCGGGACAATCGTTGCATGAAGTGGGTGTAAATGTTGTGATTATCGGTTTCGGATAGTTACTGACCTCACAACAATGTCGGGAGAGTGGGCTTCCGTAGCTGTTCGACCATCTGACAAGCAGCTGGGATGGAGTATACTGATGCCTTTAAGGAGCTCTATACTGTTCAGTATATGTGACATTCAGAGCATTGATATAGCAGCAAACAGCTCTTTGCTTTGTAAAGATACAGAGCATGTGAGCAGACCTCGAGCAGGGAGCAGAGGGATGTTTAGGTGGAGCACAGAGCAGGTTTTTTAAAATGCTGGAGCATTGCCTTATCTCCAGCTCCAATTTCACCACTCATACCATGAGTTTAAAGCATGCACAACCCAGAAATGCATCTGTGTGACCCCCACACACACTATTTTCTGTCTCAACCTGGCTGCTATGAGCTCGACAGTGAAGTTTATAAAATACTTTCAGTGGGATAATGAGCCCTTTGAGCAGGGCTAATCACTGCTGCTCTACACTGCGCTCATACAGCGGTTACTGCTAATAAAGCCATCCTTATTCCTTTAATATACAGTACGTGTATATCAAAGGTGGATGTGATGTCATTTGTTAGACAATCCTCTACCTACTAAGTTTGGATGTTTTCTTTGCTTGTCTTAAATTAAATAAACCTTTTGGTCGCACAGCGTCCAGAAGCAGCGCCTCATGTGTCAAGCAGACAGAGCGTAATCCTGGCTAAACACTTCTGTGCGTGACACGGCCGGTCGCCCTCCCCCCTCCTGACACTCTGAAGGCCTGTTAGGAGATAAAGGTCTCACCTCAGCAGCCAGCTTCACACTCTTGTTTGCAAACTGCACAGCTGGTCGAACTCCCAGAGGCCAGCCGACGCAGTCTGCCTCTAAATCCCTCAGGGAGCTGCCCGCACTCGCACTGCACATTTCCCTCCTGACATCACCAGCATCCTCTCTCCACACACACACACACACAGACACACACATACACAACCTGCTGCCTCTGCCCTGTTTTTAGAAACAACTAAATAACCCACTGTAAACCCAGAGGGTGTGTGATTTCAACTTGGTGTGTGTCAGTGTGATGAAAGAGCAGAGGCCTTATCCAACCCCCCCCCCCCAACTCCACCTCTCACACACACACACCAACACACACCCCATCACCAGCAGCTCAATACTTCTCCCTCATTGATTTTCTGGATGCTCTGCACCGCCGTTTGTCTTTTAACACAAAGGAGTCGCCTGCCACAGCACCATAATGGCGTTGTGTGTGTGAGTCTGTGCCAATGGATTCTCCATGTTAAAGTGGACGACAAAACAAACCAGATCATGTTTAGAGACAACACTATGGTCTGTGATCGAACAAGACATGACAGAGATTTAAAATGAGAAGAGCTGTTGTTCTCTTATCTCATAAAGAGTTTGAGTTTAGACACACACACACACACGCAGGGAGGTGAAGATCAGCGTGAGCTTCAGTGAGCTTTAGTTCAAATTAAAACATGTCACACAACTCTTTTCCAGTACGCCACACTTTATTCACCTCTCACAATAATCTCAGCTGTCCTGCTCTTATTGGGGTGTCTGAGATTAGTTCAGATTTTCTTATAGAGTCCATCATACAGTCACTTATAGATCGCCATGGTGTACAAAACATTTTTATGATCATCTTCAGAAAAAACAACCATACACAGAAAATATGAGTAAAGAGAATTATTAAAGAAACTCCAAAATGTACAACAATTATCTTTTAAAATATCCCAACACAAATACAGTCTTTCATTGTAAACCTTTAATATTTACTCAGTACGTATGGATTTTTACAGAAAATGGCAATACTATTGTTTAGTATCGATGGGGATGGACGGTATGTAAGGAGCCACACACTACCTCAGACTGGTGAAGTCAGTGTTTGGTGAGGTGAATACAGTGTGTGGTAGAGGAGAAACGCTGCAACACGTCTTAATTTTGATGGATGAATATTAAATCTACAGTTTTAGAGGAAGAGTGTTGTGTTGTGTCCAGTGTTGGGAAGATTACTTTTGAAATGCAATAGGTCACAGATTACTAGTTACCCTTTTAGAAATATAATAATTAATTTAAGTATTTTAATTACTTCATCCAACTTATTACATTTTTTATTTTATTTTTTTAAATTACTTTTCTAAAACATGTTTAACACTGCATCAGTAATAAAATGCCCAGGTTGTGTCAAAAGATGGCATTGTTGTATGAGGAAAAGATGCAAAGCAACAGAGTGAATTTTATATTCTACACGTAAACTTCTCACCGAAAACAAAAAATCTGGATGTAACCCCTTTGTAATCATCAACATCTTGATGAATAACTGTAATTTAATTACATGTTTACCAACATTTTTCTCAGTAAATGGAACTGATCACAGTTGCATTCATTTTCTAACACAATTATATGTAACAAGTTCCTACCCGACACTGATTGTGTCTGTGTGTCACGTCATCCAAATGTGCTATATCCAAATCTGAAAAGTGAAGGCGATGTGGAAGTCCTCAAACCTGCTTTCTTTCTAATGGTCAACAGGGGGCAGTATAGAAGTTTGTATAGAAGTCTATGAAAGAATGACGCAATATCTTACTTAATATATTACCTCAGTAAACCTTTTCCTAATGAGTTTATGGTCTCAGTTGCTTGTATCAAGTCATCTTTAATGTTTATTTTGCAAATTATAGTTCCATTTGTAAAATAGCCGATAATGCAAGGGATGATTCAGGGCGTAGCTACCTTGTGATTGACAAGTAGGTACCACAGTGTAGTCCTCGGGTTCTCAGTCAGATCCACCCCTCACTACTCCACAGCTCCACCCTCTTGTCCAGATTTCGTCACATGTGGCTCCAAAAAACCAAGATGGCGACGACCAAAATGCCAAACTTGAGGCTTCAGAATGGGAGCCCACAAACCATTGGGTGACATCAGGTTGGCCACATCCACTTCTTTTATACTGTCTATAATTGTCATGGTATTGTTTATCAGTTTAGGTGTTTCCTTTGTTTTATTGTTATATCTCCCTTCAAATTTTTCCCCCATTTTTTTAAATTAAATTCTAAATTTATTTCAAGCAAATTAGAGTAATAAAAACCAACAAACATGAGTTATTTAGGTTTTTCTACAATCCGTGAAGAGTGTAATGCGTATTAGTGAACTACATTAAACATCAGTTTGCAGGACTTATACGTAACATTGAATTTACATACCTTATGTGTTCTGACATTTCAAATGATACGCACCCACACTTTCTCTTTGTGGCTTCCTAATGCTATAATTGTTTAAAATACATGTAGTACTAAATATCATGTTATAAATGCAATAAATATTAACCTAAGTCCTGAATGTAATGTAGGTTGGAACGTTAAGATGTGAATCCAACCACCATCATTTTCCTTATGTCTGTACAAGGTGCTGGGCCTTTAATGTAGACACACAGAACCTCATATTTCACTTCAGTCACACCTCACAGATGTGTTGACTTTTGTAATGAAAGGGACGGTTGGAGGGCTCTCAAGACCGCTGAACAGGCAGTGATGACGGATGTGCGCAGTGCAGTATCTCATACTGAGCAAAGCGTGAAGGTACAGCAATGAAGGCTGCGGTTTCTGAAAGGAGGCACAAGTGTCTGCCCATCTCTTTATCGCCTCCTCAGACCCAACAGGTTCTGATAAATGCGCCCTCTCAACAGGCTGAGAGCGGTGTAGTCTGAATTTGTAGGAAGGCTGATGGGATGAATGAATGCAGCAGGAGAAAGGACACAAAACCTGAGGACTTCTGTGGTTTCAGAAAGAGGCTTCTGCATTGAGGGTTGAAGTTAGCTGAGGATGGTCTTTTGAAAAAAGTTAGTCATTTATGTCCCTGATATTTGCACAGGAGAATAAAAGATCATGCTCATATTCTAATATCGTCTTTCAAAATACATGTGTAAATTAAGCTTGGGGTTTACTGTTAGTTATTGGTGAAAGACTGTTTACATACTGTGCATACAAAGTCTGCAGCCATGCTAGCAGCTCTGAAAGGCTGTACCTGCTGTAGGCGCTGAGTTGCTTTGAGCTAAATGCTAACGTCAGCATCCTCACTAAGTCCACAATTATTGCTTTGGGATTTTCATTCATGTCTCCAGTGTTGTGTCGTCAGATTCTTTAATTCAAACTGTTCACGTAATCCAAGAAGTCACTGCATGTAGGGCTGTAACAGTTTTTATTTTTATAGCAATTAATCGGCCAATTACTTTCTTGATTCAGCCCAGTGGGAAGAAGAAAATGTTAGCATTGTATTTTTTGGCAAACCTCAAATACTTTACATGTGTACGTTTCATATGTATCATGTCAACATTTATAAAGTGGTGTATATGAGCTGAGGGAAGGGGTGAGAGCTAGACAACAGACCTACCAAGCTACAGACTACCATTCGAGAGCAACAAAACAACAGCGCTTCTGTTTTGGCGAGTTATCGCTCGGTTTCCAGCAATTGTTTAGCAACCTGTCACTGCTTTTCACCATGGATAGTGGCACAAAAGCATTTGTGTTTATTTATTTATTTATTTATTTACTAAGACATTGCTGCTTTTCTTGCTGACATAGAGGCAACAAAAGTAGGGCTTTAAAACCAAAAAATGATCTTTTTCTAACCATAACCATGGCTATTTTCCTCCATTTTCTTAACCACAGCGTCGTTGAAATGTAAACATACATTAAGTTTCAAGTTATTCACTATATAATAACATACAAATGTGACATATTTGTGGTTTGCAGAAACGTACAATGCCAACATGTTTTCTGGCAATTGGACTAATGATAAATTGATTTATCATTTGATCCATAAAATGCAGATGACTTTCACCCAATGTGATATCTTTTCATTGGCCAGAACTACAAAATATTCAGTTTATAATTCATGTAAGACAAAGAAAAGTATTAAACCCACATAGTTGCCTTTCAGAATAAATTAATCAGTTATCAAAATAGTTGTCAGTGAGGGTGTGTCGTGTACTTTATGGTGTGCTTAGTGTATATGAAGGAAAGCAGCTCCCTCGGAGTGTCATGGTGAAGACGGCAGGCTGCAAAGAGTGATGACAGTCAGCAGAATTAAGTGTCTAGATAAGCTCAGGGCTGCTGTTAAACCTCATGAGAAGGCCATGCTTGTTGTTTTGTTGTGAAGACTGCAATAAAGCCATTGTTGGTGTACGGCACCCCAACACCTCGCTATCCTCTCTTCTGCAGAGTGGTCCGGACTGCTAGTACTAGCTAATAACGAGCCAAACTAATTTAATGTTGATGAGCTAACGTGTTCACAACTTGGGTTTGGAGCCAGTAAGCTGTCACTGAGTGAGGTAACACTAGTTAATTCAGCAGAACAGAGCGACCTCTAGCTCACCTGGTAGAGTATGCGCCCCATATAGGCTGAGGCCTTGCAGCGCCATGGATTCAATTCCGACCTGTGGCTCTTTGCTCTCTCTGTCCCTCCTTTCCTGTCAATCTTAAGCTGTACTATCAGCATAAGGGAAAATGCCAAAGAAGCAGCCCACCATATTGTTTGGTATGAACAATCAGCAGTGGTGCTTAAGTTGACAAGCAGAATGTGTGCAGTACTGAGATGTATTTGCTCTTCCCAGCAGGTGGCGCTGTGCTGTACAGACGATGGCTCTCTCCTGGAGTCTCCTCCTGGCGTTCTTTGCCGTCCTGACACTGTCACACAGCACTGAGCCCGGAGCTCCTCACGGCAAGAGGAGACAGGCACAGACCTCAGCAGGTGGCAGCAACGCCCTGCAGCACCCTCTGCAAGGTCTACAGGGCCACCGTCACAGCAGGGACCGCAGCGGCGGGCATGGGGGCCAGGGGACCCGAGCTCCCAAAGCTGGAGCCGGGCTGCTATCCCACAGGCCCCTGCACCCCCTGGCCAGGCCTGAGGATGATGGGATGGGCCTGGAGAGTTTGAGCCCAGTGAGACTGGAGATGGGCCCGGGCAGGGACAGAGACAGAGTGAGAATGAGTGTGAAGAGTCCGTCCCAGGGCCGGGAAAACCAGCTTCTGGGGACACGCAAGGGAAGGGGGCACGGACACGGGAATGGGCATGGACACCATTTTGAGCACAGGAAACAAGGGAGTCGTCGTGATAAAGAGCGGCATGGAAAAGGTGAGCTGTCAACTGATCCTGATACACAGATACACGACTGCAGCACTGTCTCACAGGGAGCCTTTTTCATTGCAGACATTTTGATATGTGGCAGTCGGAAATGCAGAGATGTAAATAATGAAATGAATGCTTTGGTTGTCATGACTTAAACAGATCAGATCTGATGGTGCTCATATCATTAATACAATTCTATCCATAAACAATGTTGTGCATGGTGACTCCAGATAATTTAAAGGCGTCACACAGAGATGTCTGTGAATTATTCAGAGTAACCAGTATTTTGTTTCTGAGAAAAAGATCTTGAATTTGAGCACCGCACATGAAAATCTATCCAACTCCACTGAAATGAAGACAAAACAGATATCTGAAAAACAGACAAAATCAAAACGATGATCAAAGGTTTGTTCCTGACCTTGAAACAGTCGTTGTGGACAGTGGATTGTATCAAACAATTCTTCTCAGCACATAAATTTCACCCAATTTTAGATGTTCAGAATTCAGTTTTCATCTTTTAATCCCATACTGGAGAGAAGCCTTGAGAGTGCATCAAAATTTCTACAATTACATGGAAAAGCAGGCAGAGTCCATCGGCTGAGGACGATGATTTGATCCAAGATAAAGCTCCTGATCAGCTTCTCATTGGATGTTGTGGTGAGACTGTTTTAAGGAAGAAAACATGTTTGTTGTAATTGTAGTTCAAGGAATGCTTCACCCTTCAAATGACCATTTGTGTATCCAATTTCTCATCCTGTGCTACATTAAATTTGTGAGGGAAACCTTTGTTTTTCTTACATGCCTATACAAGAAAAGTAGAATCCAAAAACTGAGAATATTCCTTGATGCTTTAAAGTAAAGAATCTGCATTTAACAACAGCAAACTATATCAAAATATCAGTTTACAAACTCACACACAACTCAAGCAGTATAATCCAAGTCGTATGCTCAGTACTTCCCAAACAAATGCGTGCTTGCTAAAATGTTACTTGTCCTGCATTCCCAGGTCGGCAAATATCAATGATTTGTCTCACCCCAGGGCATCTCATAGCAACACACAGGGCACCCTTTTGTGTATCCAGGTGACATAAGCACATTATAACACATGGTTAATGTTGTGAAACGGTTGCAATTAGCAAAACTACTTGGTTAGGTTTGGAAAAAGATCATGTTTTGGGTTAGAATAAGCATTTTTGTTATGTACTTTAAAGTGATGTAAATACAACCAAATGTAAATTAGGAAACTTTACATTAAAACAACACTGACTTTTGGTTTCACATGGAATACGAACTGCAGTCTCCTGGATGAAAGTCCAGTTTTGTTTGACTCATCCATCTTCCCTCCCTCCAGCCCTATGTGGACTTTCTCACTCTTTAAACAAAGTCAGATGCTTTCTAATTTCTAACCTCAATGTATTGAAGTTAGTTAAAAGCCTGGTGCGTCTCATAAAGACGCTCAACGCCGTCTTTGGTTTTGATATCACACATAGAGGGACATGACAAAGCGGCTGTATTTGACACCCTGGGAAAGAGAAACAAGCACAGCACATTTAAAAACAACCACAGTTGACCAAAGTGCTGTACAAAAAAAAAGAATGGTACACAAATATGTAGCAATGTAACATGTACACGAATATAAAACAGAAAAACTCCGTAGGAACAATTACGTACATAAAAAGATTATAAAATACTAAAATATCAAAACCACTACGAACATCCAAAGGCAAAACATGTATGTCTTAAGATTTGTCTTGAAAGTGTCAATGGAGGGCTAGTCCAGAGCTTTGGAGCAGCTACTGCAAAGGCACGACCAGGCAGGATGAATAATGTTTTAGCAAAATTGCATGTTTTTGAGAAGTCCTGAGCAAACGACTGGATAAATCCAACTTTGATTATACTGCACTAGTTGTTTGAGAGGGGTAAACAGATGTTTTGATATTGTTTTGCTGCGGTTAAACACAGACCCCTATGACATCAGTTCATGAAGAATTTTGTCCATTTTTGGATTCTTCGTTCACCGTGGAGGCATGCAAGAAAAACTACATTTTTAAGTCTGCGGGGAAGAATTCCTTTAACTCTTCAAAGGTTTGGTTACATTAGATTTTTTTAATTTAGATAAGTAAATAAAAAAAAATGGTTCCATAATTTGTTAACTGTACATTATGTGGTGATAACACATGATTATTGATCTGGTACATTCTCTTTCTGTGTGTCCAGGGTTTCTCCCAGAGCCTGAGCTGAGCTCTGCGTTTAAGGACAGAGATCTGTTCGAGGATTCTCTCTCCTCCTCTGCCGCCTCCCCCTCGCTCAGCATGACCCCACCCAGTGAAACCCCCTCCCCCATCGCCGCCGTCTTTGGCTCCGGCTCCTCCATGGTTACCACGGTGATGAACGAGCATCCCCCAACGCTGCCCCCGGCCTCTACCAAACCCCAGGTAACCCCAACGAAACCCAAGTGCTTATTAAAGGCTGCGTCTGTTGTGCCTCAGTGTGATTCCAGTGTGCGGGGGAAAATGGGCCCCATTACTGCCGTTATGCTGCCGCAAACCTCATAGCTCATCTCAGAAATGACACACTCTACAGTGTGAACCTGAAAGTGCTGCCGGTGAAAAATATCCTCCAGCAGGCCAAAGTCAGCGGCTCTTGGTCACAGTGTGTATGATAGATGTGATCGTGTTCTGCATAATGAAACTACGCCTCCGGGATCAAAATCACACACTTCAGAGTCCAGCAGCACATTTTCCGTAACTACCTTCCTTTATTAAAACCATGGCAGGTGAAATGTATGTGAGCACGGAGAGTCTCTTCGGTGTCCGGCTGTGGGCACATGCACTGAAAAATCTGCAGGAGTGCATGGAGCACCACTCACCACCTGTCACACTCACGCAGCATGACGCTTCAACAGTACGCATAAACAGCATTTATATTAAAAAAATAACACCTGTTTTCTCAAGCCTCCTTCAGCGTTGGAACCGTTACAAATGAGATTCTTAAAGACAAGATGGAACCTGATGTCAGTAGATACCGAGCCAGCGTTCACTTCATGAAAGCTTTTACATTTGTCACAGCTGCTGATACAAACACCCGACAGCTTGTAGGGCGTCTGTGGGAAATATCTGCCTCAGTCGCAGGATCACAGACGCTGTTTGATTGACAGTTGTTTTGTTGAGGAGCGGTGCTCAAGGCAACACAGTAAAGATGTTACAGGAAAATAAAAACATTAAATATCGATTAAAAATGAGGTGATTAACAGGTGGAAATGACATAAACAGATACAACTGAGCATTTTGTTTGGAGGAAACCGTACCACTGGACTGGAGTTTTGATTCTGCAGTTCTAATTATTAATCCCCATGTTACTTCTCCCAGCAGTAGGACAGGTCCAGCAAATAAAACCAGTTCTGTTGTGACAACAGTTAAAACTGAGGAAGCCTCAGAAATATCCTCAGTCAAAACTGCTGTCCAGTGATTTGAAGCAAACGTTTCATTTGACATTTTATTTGACTGAGATGAACTTTGACAAAAGTACTGAGTGCTTTTATTTTTATGCTATAGGTCTACTGTACAGGGGCAGTCCTCATTGATTAACAGAAAAAAAGAGCCAGTAAGCCACAGAAAGCCAATTTTCATTTTTATCAGCACCATCAAAATCGATTTTTTTAGAGTTAAAACAAATGTTGGCTTCAAAAAAGGCCAAGTTTAAAGGGTAAGCTTGGTATTTTTCAACCAGGACTCTTATGTTTTTCTGTGTGAGTGACCAATGGAAACAATGGGTTTTTAAATTGGCCTGGTATTATGCAAAACCACTGCAGCCAGCAGTGGCGAAACAGGCTGCAATGTAACCACTCAGGGCAATCGTGCACCGACACTTTACGCCTTCTCGAAGTGCTTGATTTTGACACTAACAGGCTCAGATTATTTTAAGCATCTGACAGTATTATGGAAAGGAGATAAACCTTTTTTGTTAAGGAGTAAGATCCTATTATTTGACCAGAAACAGCCCCAAAATCTTCATTGTCAAACCCACCAGACTCCATTTAAATAAAAATAATTTTAGTGTGTAGAGCCAACATGTTTTCAGATCTGGTGAAAAGGTAGGTTCAGCACACAGAAGGTCTATCAGTGGAGGCAAACAAATCCAAAAGGGATGAGGCAGAAGCAGAGGCAATCAGTCTAAATCCAAAAAACCAAGAAAGGGACACGGGGAACCAAAAGGCTGGAGCACTCAACACACAAGGAGCTAAGATGAACTGGCACTGAGAGAAAACAAGACACACTCTAAACACTCAGGTGAGGGGAAGGATGACAAGACACAGGTGAGGCTAATCAGGGCGGGGCAGACAATCAGACACAGGTGAAGTCATCAAAAGGGAGGGAAAACACACAGGGGCAGGAAGTGAGGGGATCTGAAAAGAGAGGAGATGTGAGTTTCAAAGTAAAACAGGAAACAACATGAATGAATGAAATAAAAAAAAACATAACCTAAGAAACTTGAGCTGTGGCAAAAATAAACACCTTAGCGGACGTAAATTGATGGTGTGAACACGCCCTGAGTGGTTACATTGCTGGCTGCAGCGCTCTCTCTCAATACTGGATCCTTTTCAAAAAATGTTGTTCCCATTAGTAACAAAAACATGGGAAAAAATGTTTGTCTTCACTCTCAGAGCTATGGTCTAAATTTCTTGTTTAGCGTAATGTGGGCTTTGGGGCTCTACCTCATTATATTTCCATTATGAGGTGACGTGACGAAGAAACAAAATGTTCACTTGCATCATCTGCATTTTTAGCAAGTCTTCTTGTGGTTTGTAGTTTTGCTGATTTCTCACAAACCGTCGCCACAAAGTCGTTTTTTGTTCCCACACATTAGGGGCCCTCCTCTATGGTTTTCCAGTAACACAGACAAGGAAGTGGTAGCTCTCAACAAATCCTCCAACTTAAATGAGGAAATACTTCATTTGTCATTGCTGTCCAAAACAACTCTTATGAGTGTTTTCTGCTCTGACGTTCCCATCTGCAAAATAACATTGTTTGAAAGTTTCTGATCTGCCTCCTCACCCCATTCTCATTCCCCAGGCGTCAAAAACGGCAGCCTGGTCACTGGCCCACTGCTTCAGTTACAAATGTACAAGGCACCTTACAGACTCTGTGTAATGTGCACCATGCTTTCAAATAACTAGATTTTCCACAGCAATAATGTAGGAGAAGGAGCGAGAGGGTCTGAGGAGGTCATTGACCGTGGTTGTGGTGCGATAGGATTTTTTGAAATTTATGAGAATCTTAAGGATTCTATTGGAAAAAATGAAACTTGTATAGGACTTTTCGATTAGGGAATCACCGTGGATTGTTGGTAGTAGATCGAATGTGAAATCAAACTCTTTGTCCACCCAGCTTTCTTGAAGTTTTTCAGTCCTATATCTATGTATGTCACCCCAGTTCCACCACAGATTTTTAGGAAAATACTGAGCATAGCGTTAGTTCAGGCAGGAGACGATGTCCAGCTCAGCTTACATCCCAGCTCCATCAGCTGATCTCAAACAGCTCAGTCAACTGATGGAGCTGCTGACTGATGAAGGGAGTCAGCTGATAGATCACATGATTGCTTTATATGCAACCAATTGGTGAATCTTATTCAGGGCGCCCTTTTGAAACTGCTCTGGCCTGCCTACTGTTGCTGCTTCCTGTGCAAGCAACCTTGCAACCTGCCTCCACCCCAGCTCCTCCTTTTCATGCTGTGTCTGACTTATCGATGTCATTTCTGTTTGTCACTGGTGCTTGCTCTGTTTTGCTCCTGGGGGGTCTTTGCTGCTGCTCTCCCTGCCTTAGGCTTTCCTTATAGGCACATGGAAGGGCAGGGAGGTTTGCTCCCTCTGTCTCAGGCTTTCCTTTTTTTGCATGTGGAAGGACAGAGAGGTTTGCTCTCTCTGTCTCAGGCTTTCCACATAGGCGTATGGAAGGGCAGAGATGTGTGCTCTCTCCACCTCAGGCATTCTGTGTAGGCCTAGGAAAGGCAGAGAGGCCCCAGAGCAGAGCCATACCGCCAAACACAATACTGCAAATAGAAATAAGGTTGTTTTTTTTTTTACTAAAGTGGTCCTGACTGAAGTAATCAAATGTTATTTTAGATGATTAATCAAATAACCAGTGCCATCTATTTACTGGTAAGGAGACTGCCCAGTTTAGAAAAAATACAAATTTCTTGCAACATTCAGATTTTCAGATGGTGGCTCTGTGTGATCACTCCCCTGGTCAGTGTCTGTGTTAAATGTCTGCAGACTGGCCTGTAGGTGTGCTTGGTTTTCTGCTTGCAAAATGACTGAGAGTTCAGCAGTGTGTCTTTACTATAAGAGGAGTCAAACATTATTGGACCACTGAAGAATAAAAAAACCCTTTCCTGAGCCTCGCTTCAGTGGCGCGAGCATGCGGCAAGGCTTCTTAATTAATGTTCGATCCTCTGTTGATGGTTTAATGAGCAGCCGAGCACAGGCAGATAGCCCCCTGCAATTAATCTAATTGATATTTCCATATAGGCTTATTTACTGAGGGTGAGAGTATGGATCTGTTTTCATCAAGAGGTTGATTCTTATTTTATGATGGATGTCTTTCATGGACCGGGTTTTCCCCCAGAGACGTCTCAAAGTCCTGCTGACTTAATTATATGTCTAACATTTCTGTTTTGCTCCCTCTGTGTGAGGAAAGTGACAGAGGTAGCGTTTTTATGGCTTTTATTGCAGAAGGTTATGCATTAGCAAACCACAAAGGAGTTTTGTTTTATAGCAAAGTCATCAAACACTCATCTCAATGACATATATTTTACTGAGGTAGAATATTTGGATTTATGACACTCCTACTTTTATATGAATTTATGGATAAGCCCAAAGGTATCCTACTGCTGACATTAAGTATTCAGGGAGCAAGCTAAACTTTAAACTGTTCATTATGATTTCATTTTCCCATCCCTACTGCTACAGAGAAGTACACACAAGAAGCAGCATCTTGAACATAAAATAAATAAAAATATATGAATATAAGTATGATTGCTACAAAATGTTAGAGTAGTCAGATCACTGTGCAATATTTTAGTAATGACTTGAAGGCTGAAGCTTTAAATAGCACCATCAGACTGCTGTGTTCAGTCTACCCCACAGTATGAATGTGTTAGAGAAAGAACAACATCTTGTACTGTTGATTTTGCTTTTCTTAGAGCCTCATCACTACTGAGGGGAAAAACCCACATTTGTCCCGAGGGTATAACATGAGTAAAGACCATGGTGTCAGTGAAATTTAAAAGTTTCTCCTCTTGGGAGCCTGAATGTTCTCAACAATCTGCCTTTTTTCATGATGTGATATCCACCGTGGTGTTCTGACATTTCAGACAAAGTTTTAAGCGAGAGGAAAGGTCAGTTGTGTGTTCTCTGAGGAACAAAAATATCTTCATTAGCTTTAGAAGTCTCAGAATAAGGCTTTTCTTTTAACCTCTTAAAGTGTGTGGCTCTTAAAAGAAGTACAGAGTGACTTTAACATCAGAGAGCGCAGTTTGTATCCTGTATCCTACCAACAATCACGGTGGTTTCTTTCAACCATTAACAGGATCTTTCATTAAAAGGAGAATTCACTAACTTTTATGTGGACGTCTAATCAGTGCTGACAGTAAATGTAGTCGACTGAAGCAACATATTGCTGAGTTCACAGCTGCAAAACCTGCATTTTACCTTTTTCAAAAAATTGCAGCACTTGGTCATTTAGATAATATTTCCACGAAATGTGCAGCTCCAGTGTTGGGTCCTTTAATTTAAGGGAATTCGGCCTGGAACATGCCTGGATTGGATTTTCAAGGAGGTGTGGGAACCCTGATTTTAGTAGTAGGTGAGGTGAGGGTTTAGCCTGAGTGAGCGGGGTTGTTGGCTGGGAAGCAGACTGATGAGATAGTGGGTGAGTCAGGCAGAGATCACAGGAAACAATGGACAAACTGAATGATCTGAAGAGTGAAGCGTAGAACTGTGGTATATCAGCACTACAGGAGCGTAATGAGTGGATCAGTTGCAGGTGTGCAGGTAGATTGGCAGCAGGAGGGAAATGGAGTGCCACGCCAAACAGTAGAAACAGCAGAAAACACTATGAGGGAGAGGCACAGCCTGGCCAAGACAGAAATCTTGTTAACTACTGACTTTTAAAGGGAGGTAACATCTTGATGTAGTTTATATTTGTCATATGGATTATTGTAATTTTATTATGTTGATCTGTTCTGTACACACAACATCTTCTGTCCGTCCTTAGCCTGAGTGTCAGACTGAAGCTCCCAGAACCTTCAGTCTGACATGGCTTCCATTGAAGGCGATTTACAAGGGGGAGGGAATTTGATTTTTCCCTAATCAATCAGTAGAGATCAACGACTCACCCAGAATCTGACATCATTAGTATCCATGCCTTGGGGGTGCCGAAACAAGCGAGCATTGCCCGTTTAAAATGTCTCCGTTGTTGTGCACGCCCAGCTGCATCGCCGTTAAATCCAGTTTAGCAGCTTCCTTAATTTGGTCCTCCATTAATGCGAGTAGTGGCGAAATACCTCGATAGCATCGTTAATGTGGTCTGTAGGATCTGTAGCGGTCGCCATTGTTGCTATCCTCACCAGTTACCCACCGGCGTACAGCTTGACATCAGTGTGGCGCTGATTGGCTAATCACTAGACCCCCGGCGTTCACTGGTCTGTCCGGCGTTTGGACGAGATAAATCGCAAATTCATTCAAGTATGCCAGACCAGAGATACAAGCCTACTCAGTTGAGTGGGCGGGGTCTATGGTCTGGAACCAGGCTAGTCCGTCCTGGAAGAGGAATCCCTCCTCAGTTGCTCTTCCTGAGGTTTATACAATTTTTTCCCCTTTTTAAAGGGGTAAGTGGTCTTAGTACCTGCTGTGAGGGTCCAAGGAGGACAGAGGGATGTTGTGCAAAATTGAATTGAGTTGAATTAAAGTAAGAAGTTTCTTTTTAAAGTACCTTTTCCTAACAATGCAGGCTGCTCTCATGCACTGTTCTTACATTTTCCTATAAAAAGTAATGTACCAAATTTGTACATATCCCACGTAATCATGAGCCAGAAATTTGTGTATAATCATTAATTGGGAAGCCTGCAATCATGTGACCATTGCGCTAACGAGAGTCAAAAAGGAAGCAGTCCTGAGAAGTCCTGAAAGTATAGGCAGTGTGGTTGTGGTGGTGGATAGTGTCTAAACTTAATAAAACTTTGCCTAAACTTTCAATTATGTACCTTTTTGGAAGTAATGACGTTTTAAAATAAATTTATTTATGTAGCACTTTTAAAAATGGATAGATGTTACAAAGTACTTCAAAAGACATTAAAGACAGTTCAGTCAGGAACACTTTAGTCAAAGAAAACTTTATTTCCATTTGCAGTATTATATTTAGCGGTGTGGCTCTGTTCTGGGGCCCCTCTGCCTTTCCTAGGCCTACGCAGAATACCTAACGCAGGGAGAGAGCACACCTGTCTGCCCTTCCATGTGGAAACGAGGAAAGCCTGAGGCAGATCGAGCAAACCTCCCTGCCCTTCCATGTGCCTACATGGAAAGCCTAAGGCAGGAAGAGCAGCAGCAAAGACAACAAACAAACAGAAATGACATTAATAAGTCGTCAGACACAGTATGAAAAGGAGGAGCTGGGGTGGAGGCGGGTTGCAAAACTAACGCTATGCTCAATTTAAATGAAGCAGTATAAACAATGAGGTATCTGTAAATAGTAAAATAGTGAAACAAAGTACTAAAAAAAAATACATGAGTGTGTATGAATATGTATGCATGCATCCACACAAATAGGCACACACATAAATATATCCATACACACACAAGCTCTGGGCACAGGCTTTAGCACACATATGCACAAAACCATATATACAAACATTATATCAGGTATGTAACGTTGTTTGTGGGGCGCTGATTCGTAGGATATTATATGAACTGTTATATGAGGATATGGTGAACAATGCTGTGAAGCTCTCACTAAAACTAGAAGATGACTTGACTCAGAAATTGCATTTATTTAACATAAAATCACATAGACGATACATGAATAATAAAATGTCCACCCAGGATCACCTGCAGGCTGCATTAGTTTCCTGCCACCTTCACTGGAGAAAAATAAACCCGTGGTTGTGTGTAATGAAGTGTATGTTCCAGTCTGTATATTGTATATGTATCAACAATACAAATGATGTGATATATAAATATATTTGTATTCCAGGCTATGGGCAGTCATGTTCTCTGTTACCAATCGATTGTCTTTTAAAGCTCTGCCTCTGTCTCTGTTCACTGTGAGGGTGTTTTATGAATGAATCAATGAAGCATTACTGCAACTCGTCACAACACGAGTCCGATGTGTTTCATTAGGAACACCCTGAACGTGTTTACCTGCAGTCCTTACAGAAAACACAGTCAACAAATCAAAACATAGTCATCTGTTGAGCTGCTGTGGTGTAACTGTAGTATGTGAACATCAATCTGAAGAGACAGGATTGATCTCTTCAATGTATTCTCTACAGCAGCTCGTACGCCGGATCGCTTCACATTTAGGATTAGTTTTTAATACACATCTTCACATTCTGATCACAATTGTCTTTGAATACATAAATAAAGAAGATATTTCAAATATTACTATGGAAGCAGAAATTACACAGCATGCTGAAACTAATTGAAGATGGGATTAGGTGTTACAGATCTGCATATCAGCGTGTTTGTTCTCTTCTGTTTGGATTTCTTATGGAGAACATGAGTTAATCCGGTGTGCAAATGTTCCAGCTGAAATGTAGATGAAATAACAGTTATAAAATGTAAGGTGTCTGGTTTTTTTTTTTTTTTCAGAGGTCCGGAAGAGGAAAAGGACAAGGAGAGGTGATGCCAACATTGGACATGGCGCTATTCGATTGGACAGACTATGAGGACATGAAACCTGTGGACACCTGGCCGTCCTCCAGGAAGAAAGGTTAGTGTTCAGCTGTAACTGTGAATCTGTGATCATAAAGAAGCTCTGATTTGATTTGGTGGAAATAATCCAAATCACACCTAAATCTCTCTTGTATCAGATTATTTTATTGTATTTAAAGGGACAGTTCAGCCCAAAGATTTTTTTCTTTCCAGAAATCATGACCAGGTTACTCAAGATAACCCGCAGACCACGTTGTGAGCAGTTTCATATAGGAACTATTTTCTTTCTACCAAACTACAGTTCCCGACTACATCAAAGTACAGAGGGAAGCGTGCATCTGGCACCACTGAGGTAGCTATGGTCACGGGAGGACACCATTAATGTTTACATCCTGCAGTGTGAGCTGAGCCACTCGTCCATGAGTAGATGCACACTGGTTGAACTGTCCCTTCAAGATAAATGCTCATTATTATAAAGACAATGCTAGCATGTTTGTTTAGCAGGTATAATCTCTGATCACTGTCTCGGTTTAGCATGTTAACATTCTTATTTGCAGCTGAGGCTGATGGGAATGTCATTACTTTTCAGGTATTTGGTCATAAACAAAGATATTGGGCAAGGTTTGACCTCATGGTGGTACTAGATAAAGATCAAGGGGTCAAAGTTATTATGACTTGTTGCCATGCATCCATGAATGTCTGTGCCAAATTTCACAGCAATCCATCCAGTCTCAAGTCTTAATCCCAACGGTCTCAATGCTGATTGACTATCGCGGTGCAAATTGGTCAATGAAGTTCAGATTTTTCAACTTTTGTGAAAAAGCATATAACGTGAAGTCATGCTACTTGCTTTACTAGCGCCACGTCATTAGCTTGATTCGAGTCATTCGTGTTGCATCCGTTGTGTCTAATCACGTCTTCGCATTGACATGTAATTCAGCCGCACAAATTGTTTCATTCATGCCTGGTGTGAACACAACATAAAAACTACATAAGTGACACTTTATTGAAAACCAAACACAGACATTCAATATCTAAACTACTTTAAGTGCAACTGTGAGTATTTAAACGTATTTAGCTTTTTATTCACACATTACAGTCACTTTATAGGAAGCTGAGTAGCCAGTGACTACTGCACTATCCAACGTTAGTGTGACCAGTGTGAGTTTTTGATTAGAACTTGACTAGATTTTCACTTTTGCGATTTCTATCATCAGATCATTGCTCCCTGCTATAATTAGTAAACATTCAGTATATTTCACATTTAGGGGATTGTCAGCTGACCCATATCTGACCTGTGTTGAAATCATTATGTATGAATCAAATTAAAAACTTGTACAAACAGAAATGGCTTCACCAGAAAATACCTGATATAAAAGCATTATGTTGATACTGAGTGACCAATTGATTGATCTGTTTGGCTGTGGCTGTGTATTGAGCAGACGTTTTCAGGATCAAACTGTTGTGTTCATTTATTTTTGTTCCTGCTGCAGACAAGAGGCGGAGTAAGAACCTCAGCAGTGGAAATGTGACTGTAGACGCTGACGCCATCGAGCCATGTGACCACCACCTGGACTGCCTCCCAGGTCAGTCTGCATCATACAAGTCGATCCTGACCATAGTAACGCTCTCTGATGCTCCCAGATACAGAAGGGCTTATTCACTAAAATATTTATATAACTCAGGGATAAGTTTTCATACGTGACAGAATATGGTTTGTGGTCCTCCTTTGCCTCATTCCTACTGCACGGTTCAACTCTTCTCGACTGACTTTGGTACCAGGTGCTTTTCTAGATTTTGTTATCAGCTGCAGACAATACCCCAATGCAGGTTGGATTCTTAACTGATTATTTTAGTAACACCACATGCCATCATCTTTAACACAACACAACGAATGTTGCTCCAGCCGGCTCTTGCTTGATCAGTTCATCTGCAACCAAACGGAGGAACATCAGCACATCATCAGTTGACCATAGCACGGTTTTTCAGGCTTTTTTTTTTAAAGAGAGATATTTATACATCCAACTGTCTCAGATGCAGATGCTTTGGAAATATTAATTGAGTCGCTGAACAGAAAATCTGGCACACTGTTCTTGCACAGCTTCACAATTTATTAGTTACACTAACGTTTTGATCCTACTGGACCTTCGTCTGGAGTGTTCAACACCATTTTTGGTCTTTTTGATTTTTAATAGATACTGCTCCACTCATTTCATGTGCACAAATGTGGGGGACTTGCTCAGCTGCGGGTGTGTCTCTCAATTAGGGCTGCAACGATTAGTCGACTAATCGGTGACTAAACGACTATTAAAATAATCGGTGACTATTTTAGTAGTCGACTAATCAGTTTGAGTCATTTTTCATAGAAAAATACTATAAAAGTACCCCAAAATACTCTTATTGCAGCTTCTTACGTTCAAATATTGGCAGCTTTACACACTCTCCCATGACGGTGAACTAAAACCCTTTGGCGTGAGAACAAAACAAGACATTAGATGATAGAATTTTGGAGTTTGGGAGAGACAGACCGACATTTTTCAACATTTCAACACTTTTTTTTGATAAAATGATTAGTCGACTAATCGAACAAATAAGACACATTAGTCAACAGTGAAAATAATCGTTAGTTGCAGCCCCACTCTCAATAATTGACAACAACCTGTGTATCATATGTCACATTATATACCCAACAACAGAATGGTTGGAGTGAATTTAAAAAAATGCTGTTGCTATTGACTTGACCATCTATAAATGTCGGGTTTGTGCAGGATGTCCCATGTCTCGATAGTAACGATCCTCTCTGACCAATCAGTGGTCCGCAGTGTTTTAACTCAACCTTCTAGAATCGTGTTAGTTCACTTGAACCTCAACCAAGGTGGTATCAGGATCAGGCACCACCCACAACTTTTGCTGATGGACAACCAAAAAACAGCAGTCAAGTGAGTCGAGTTGTGCCGTGCAGTGGCAATGAGGCATTTGTGATTTAAGGGCCATGAACACTTTTCAAAGGTTGAAATTCTGAGAAAAACACCCTGACATGTTATTTAACACCCAAAAAATTGACTAATTTGCTACATAACCAAACAACCCTGCAACTACCATCAGACTTTGATTCAAACATTGCTAAGTCTTGGGCCCTATTTCAGAAAGCAGGATTAGTCTCACCCAGATACATCAAATATCGTGGATTTGCATGATCATCAGAGCAAGTTTTATGCATTGCCCTTCGATTCTTCGGCAATTCAGCTGAATTAGAAGATACTAATGATCTAAAAATATATGAACATTGTTAATATATAAAAATGGCTCTATATTTTCTATATATCAGACACGCATTAGTGCATCACATTACGTAACGTCACTTAACATTACCTACGATCTTTCCATGCCACCTCACTGTTTAGCTGCAGCTGCCGTATTAGGTTTTTTTTTTTTTTTTTTTGATGACATGTTCAAAGTCCACATACAGTCATTAAAAATCTCCAGTTCAGTTGGGGTAAAATAAGTGGCTCAACTTTTAACTCCACTTTCTGCCATTGAAAATCATGTCACCTGCACTCAATTGATGGTGCTCACCGTAGACACCGTTGAGCTAATTCTGATCAGCTGTTCTGGAACCGGAAACTCAGAGTTTCTCAGCTCAAGCTCAGTCAAATCGGAGATTGGGATTAGGCTCAGTTTGATGATCCTGCTCTCTGAAATAGGGCCCTGACTGATTAATACAAACTTGTGACATCATGTTTTTCAACCTAGATCCACCCACATTAAGCCAATGAGAAAAACACAAAAACAGAAATACTTTAAAGTGAAACAACCAAAACTGTTTTAACTTTGGCAGATTATTTTGTCTTCTTTTAGGACTTTATCTCTCATAGTAAGAGGCAGATTGAGAAAATAAGTATTCAGGTCCTTTAAGATGATAATTGGGATCATGCAGTTTCTTGTAGAAGCTTTGACTTACACAACGTGAAGTCTTTGGTTGCTGAATATCATGTGCTTGTTCTGTTAAAGGTTCTTGTTGTGACTTGAGACAACACGAGTGCAAACCTCACAACAGAGGCCTCAACAACAAATGCTACGATGACTGCATGTGTGAGGAAGGTGAGTGAGGAGGACATGGTCAAACTGATTGTTATGGCTCAGGAGAGAAAGAGGTTTGAACCCATTTGACTCAGAGACAAACACGACAGGTAAAGGCTTGCTTTCAAAATGAAACAAAAACAGGCAGGCAGGCAAAACAGGACTGAGTGGAAACAGGCCGGTATTTATACTGCAGGGAAAGTGATGAGGGAACGTGGCAGCAGGTGTGTGAGAGGCGAGCGGGGGAGGTCAGTAATTGTGTGATTAGGAGATGGCTGGAGTTGTGACTTCATTACAGTGTTGTGTATATATAGACCTTTCTCACTGCAGACATTTTGACATGTCACTGTAGGAAAAGGTGTATTTAATACCATTAATGCTGGCTGTTTTCCACTTAGGGAAGGCCCTGGTGTTGTGCATGCTGGCTCACTGGAATAATACTGGGGCACTTACTGGTTTCAGCTGTGTTTCTCCTGCTCTGAGTCCAAATGTCTGTTGTATGACGTATCACAGTGCTAACAGTAAAGTATCAGAAGACATGGGTCACTGCTTTAAGGAATAGTTTGACATTTTTGGGAAATAGGCTTATTTATTCTGTGGTGTTCAGTTAGATGAGAAGATTGATAACACTCTCGTATCTGTCAGCAGCCAGTTAATGTTTGGAGCAGTTGCCAGGCAACCAACAGAGACTCCAGGAAGTTACAGATCATTTTCACACTTTAGTTTCTGTGCAGATAAAACAAACAAGATATCATTTGTTGATTAGTGAGCTTTGTCTCATTTAGACAGAACCAGACTAAACAGTTTCCCGCTGTTTCCAGTCTGTGTGCCAAGCTAAGCTAAGCAGCTCCAGCTACATATTTACAAGACAGACATGAGAGTGACTCTCAGCCACAGAATGAATATGCAGTTATCCCATACATGTAAAGCTTTCATTTTAAAGGGATACTCCACTTGGTGGTACTTTTAGCATCTATACCCTCCTGAGACCCTGTGTCCTCATCACATTTTGGGTTTGCTTGACCTTATACTTTTTTCTACTTAAATTAGACCCATTGTCCTCGTTCGTGGACATTTTTTGTGCATCTAGAGGCAGTAAGAGCACAATACACTGATCCATGTAAAAACAAGATGGCAGCCATCTCTGCCAAGTCAGGCTGCAGCAGATCCCAACACAGAAGTGGACAAGGGCCAAAACCTGATCACATTTCATGGCTGAAACTTGTTTATTTATGATTAATAATGTTTGTAGTTTAATATGGCAACAAATTTGACCAACAGTAACAAGCTGAGACACTGTTAATTAGGAAGTACTCATTTGAAGACATTGCGACTTTATTATCGTCTCGTTTGAAGACATAAGGACATTAAAGGAGCTATATGTAAGAAATCTAAAGCAAATAGTCGTAAAATCCTCCTAATATGTCAAAGAGACGAAGGATTAATGTTCATTTAACATACTGATCTCACCGACAACAATAGTACAGCCAGAATATTCGCATTTAAAAAACATTTTTACGGTCCGCAAATCATGTTTATGTTTTGAATTTGTGTTTTGGCCTGTTGCACCACCCACCGCCGTCTACCAGTCACGCAGTCAGTAGAGTCTCAGCATCAGTTACAGTTACGACTGAGCTACAGCAGCACGGCAAGCAGCATTAGCAGTGTCCTAGTACATAGAATTAGCCACTGGTTAACCAAAGATCAAGGATGTGGTGACGCAGCCCTGCCACAGCAGCTGCCCGTGGGCAAACAAATCAGTCTCCAGCATGCTGCTGTCCAGCAACCTCGAATCTGTAGGGGAGGGGGGTGGACATGACTCCCGGCAGTATTTTGAATTTGAGTGCAGTAACCGTTTTGGCCACATTCTTACATACAGCGCCTTTAATTGTCGTTGACAATGTTTAGTTTTTTATACTAACTGGGTCCTATTGATCCCATATAGCTAAGAAATTAAAATTGCACACCAAACAAAGTTCAGGTCTCAGGAGTTTATAGCAGCAGCTTGACTTTTCATGTGCAGGTTGTAGTCTCACTGTTCATAGGTAAGATTTTAAAAGTCACTGACCGGTGACTGGTCCGTAGAGTGGCCACATTTAGTGGCACACTGTTTTAGTGGTAAACAGAAAATAACCCAGTGTTAAGAAATGTTGATATTCCTGTAAAATGAGGTGTTTTCAGACCAAACACTTCTTTGCATTCACACTGCCAAGTGGGCGAACTGTACTGTAAGCTGACCAGAGGTTGATATAGCAGCGTCAGTTTCATTTTGACAAGTCAAAACCCTGCTGTATTTCCACTGTTGCAAATATGCTCATTAAAGCCTGGACTTTACTGTTGGTCAATTTGTCCATGTTTTCATAGCTGTCGATTTTTGGGGAGAAGCAAGGGACACAACCCCCCTAAATATTTAGAACACATGCATTTGTCCCTGCCAATCAAAACATGACAGTAGCAAAGGACTTTTATTTTGACAAACTGCGAGAACACAACTCATAGATGCAACAATGCCTCCATTTAAGTAGGTGGTGGCAGGTGCAACCTCAGTGGCTGCAGTCTGCCTTTAATGTGAAAGAAAATGAAGCAACAATGCACGATTAAAGCCAAAAGTGCCTTGACATTTCCACAATAAATTGATGCAGAAAAGGTACAAATTGTTGCATAAAGTTTTTGATGCTCAAAAATTCTTGATAGAGGATCATCAAGACCCCCTGCTCAAAAAGTACCGACTCAAAGTATGAGCTAAAAAAGTTCCTGAAAGCTGTCTAGGAACTACGATCATTCCTCTTTTTTTACAATATGGACACAACAAAAAGCAGGGTTCTTGAACTATGTTCCTAGAACTATGAAGAAGTGCCTCCAGTCGGAAAACACTGAATGTTTTGAGTTTAGAAATGCTGATTTGATAGATTGTTTATGTGCTCCAGAGACAGATATCACTCCAAGTTAATATTTAAAGGGATTGAAATACTTCAGATGGGTTTAGAGTTACATGAGCACTTTCAAAATGTTGACCTTTACATTCTTAGCTTCTGAATCATTTTTCTTTATTCAAAATGCAAGAGTATTGCTCTTATACATTTAAAGACTTGCAGTTGAACTGATTTATTCACCTTAACTATACTTAGGGTTTCAAAGGATTAATGTATATTTCTGGAAAGTTTCTGGTAATTCTCTAAGGGAAGTTAAAGGAATATTCTTCCCACACACGCCTCCACTGTGGAGGGAGAATCCAAAAACAGTGAACATTCTTGAACAAGTAAAATTGAGACCACATTTAACAACAGCAAAACTATGTCAAAACATCTCACACAACTCCTGCAGTATAATCTAGGTCTCATTTACCCCAGCATATGCTCAGTGCTTCCCAAACACTTGCATTTTTGCTATAAGTTTACAATATGAAACACCTCCGCCTACGAATAGGGCGCATTGGGAAGCACAAGTCTTCTTGTGCATTCCATTGAGTTACCCTGGTGAGCTACTCGTCCGTGCCTGAGGCAGCTTATGTGGAAATGTTTTAAATAGTCAGGTTTTACCAAAAATGCATGTGTTCTGCAACTACTGAACATACGACTGTGAGAAAGAGAGACTTGCATTATATTCCAGAGTTGTGTGAGAGATTGTAAACCAGTGCAGGCCATGGCAGTGGCAATACAGGCGAGTACTAAAGACAAAGCAAAGCCTGCTATGTAATAAAGAGGCCTTTTTTTGGGTTCCTGCCACCCCTTGGCCCCCCTCCCCAGCTTGTTACACTTTACCTGATCTCTGGGTGAGATAGGCGAGTTATTCGGCATCACATGAACCCCGAAACACACTGTATCGTTATCATGTCAAAACGACAAAAGCTCTCTGGTGCCTACTCAACTACCACAACACTACTGAGTGGAGTGTATGTAGAGAGAAAGAGAACAAAAAAAAACCAAATCCATGTTGATCTCAGCAGGAGGAGAATTAGTTATCGTTACCACTAAGCAGCTGGAGGCAGCAAAGAACCAACCCAGTCTCACTCCGAAGTTGTTGAAATCTGGCACTTGGGCAGTGACTTGCAGCGTCAGACACTGACAAAAAAGCCATCCTTTAATGTCGGCATGATATGCAGCCAGTCACTGTTAAAGTTTAACAGCATTTGGCAGCGTCAGGGGGAAAAGAAGGAAAGTTAAGGTGGCGAAAGTCCAAGTAGGGTGGGTGGGAGCGGTGGTTGATGGGTCCAATCAACACTGACTTTGGAGAGTGTTGGAGAGTGGAGGAGAGTGGTGTTCACGGCCCATAAGATTAAAAGCCAAATCCTGTTCTTTTTTTACTTAATCTTCTTACTTAATTCTCATTTATCCAAGTTTTCACCTTGAATATTCCTGTAAATTAGCCACCCTGCTCACAGCACATCCACACCTATCAGTTTTAACTATGCAGATAACAAGTTGTGTCTGATTTTTCAGGGTTTCGTTGTTACGCTAAATTCCACCGGAAGCGGCGTGTGACCAGGAGGAGGGGTCGCTGCGTGGTGCCAGAGTCAGTCAGCAGCGACCAAGGAGGCTTCATCACTATCTGAGCAAGAAGAGGAGGACACGATGGAGGAGCGTGAAGGAAGAGGAGCAGGAAAAATGTCCCCATGACCACTTTGACAGATAGTTTAAGCCAACACATCACATGACACTGCTAACATGCCACCAAGTGCTGAAAGGTGACGGCTTGCTGGTTTATTAAATCGATGCCACAGTGTGAAACATCTGGTCAGTTGACTTAACTGGATATAGTGTTTGACTGTTGCATTGTGGGATGAGACACAAGTTCTGATCCAGCGAATCGGCACCTTTATGCACTTCTTTAATTCAGTTAAACACATACATCAGTTTGATTTCAGTCTTTCAGTCACTGCAGCATCACTACAGAATGTACACGTTTTTAAACACATCATGACGAGGGGCTTTTCAAAACTCGCTCAGAGTCACACATGAGCAACTTTTTTTATTTGTTTTAAATTGGTATTAAAGATTCACTTGGCTGGCAACACATCACTGAGTGAAATCTGTAAACATCTCCTGGTTTATGAGTTGATATTCACCACAGTTATGGTGGCTGTTTGTTTGGTTTTCATTTTGAGCAACAGCAGATTTTATGAGTTTTGAAAACCGCTTTTTCAAATGTCTCTCACGGTTTTTCCTGCATCTTATTGTCTCTGTCCTGCTGATCTGAGTCAAACAATGTTTACAAATCATTTTGTATTATTGCATTCCTGTGCTCGGAGTCCCAAATGGATGATTTTTATTGGTTCAGGAACATTTAAATTGAGTCGAGTCAGCTGTCACTCACAGAGATGATGCTGAAATAGTTTCTGTGTGAACTCTCTGCTATGTTTTGTTCCTTGGCTCGCTCACTCTTAAAACAAATGCTAAAAATGATTTAGAAATATTATTTGAACCCAGTCTGCTGTCCTGTATTGTAAATAAGAATGTGTTTGAAATGCCAACGATTTTTGTTAAATTGACGCTACTTCTCTTCAAATGTACTTAACGGTAGAAGATAAACAAAGATGCTTGTTTGACCTTCCTTTTACATGTCTTAATATATGTTTTATTTATACTGTACTTCAACACATGGTCGTTCAGATATTGTGTTTTCTGTCTTTTTTGTTTTCATGATTAAACACTTACTAGGATAAACATTTTGTGGTGTAAACCTGCCTTTATTTGTAACATCGAGCTTCATCTATATCAGGCATTAGCATGCACTCAAAGATGGGTACACTGTGGTCATAAAGGGATGGACATGGTCAGCAACAATACTCAGGTAGGCTGTGGTGTTTAAACCATGCTCAGTTGGTACTAAAGGGCCCAAAGTGTGCCAAGAAAATCTCCCCCACACCATTACACCACCACCAGCAGCCTGAACTGTTGATTCAAGGCAGGATGGATCCATGCTTTCATGTTGTTTACACCACATTCTGACCCTACCATCTGAATGTGGCAGCAGAAATCCAGACTCATCAGACCAGGCAATGTTTTTCCAATCTTCTATTGTCCAGTTTTGGTGAGTCTGTGTGAACTGTAGCCTCAGTTTCTTGTTGTTAGCTGACAGGAGTGGCACCTGGTGTGGTCTGTGTTGGTTCAGAGATGGTCTTCTGCAGACCTTGGTTGTAACCAGTGGTTATTTGAGTCACTGTTGCCTTTCTATCATCTTGAATCAGTCTGGCCATTCTCCTCTGACCCCTGGCACAAACAACCATGCCACATTTAAAGTCACTTAAATCACCTTTCTTCCCCGTTCTGATACTCAGTTTGAACTTCAGCAGGTCGTCTTGACCATGTCTACATGCAGCACGCTGCTTGAGGTGGAAACTACTTTTATATCTTCAAGTGGTCAGGCCTCATCAGAGGTCACAAGTTAAATCTTGGAGGTCATGAGTTGATACATGGGATTAGAATGAGAAAAACAAAAAAACAAAGTTCATTTGCACATTTTTAGTTAGTTAGTTTTCAGACTTTTGTCTAATCTTTGCTCGTGTTTTGAAACAGTGGATCGTTTTACCACTTTGGGCTTGGAACAGGTATTTAAATGGAAACATCTGAAGAGAGGAAATTTAACAACTCATGAAGAGGCCAGTGTCAATGCACCGTATCTTTTAAGCATATTGTATGTGTTTTTCATATAAATTTTCATCTAAAATGTAACTTTAGCTTTCAAATACAGTCATGTCCCTCTAAAAAACAAGGTGAGACAGCAGTTTTGATGTTACAGAAACATGTTTCCTGACTGCATTACAAAAACAACAACAACAAAAAAACCCGGGGTGTACAAAGACTGCGTCCGTGCTGCAGCAGCCACGGGCTTCATTCCAACCCATGGCCCTTTGATGCATGTCATCTCCCCTCTCTGCCCCTTTCACACTATATCTGTCCTATCAAATAAACACAAAAAGGCCAAAAAAATTGCTTTGAAAAAAAAAACAAAACTATTTTATCATAGGATAGGAATTCAGCTATTACAGAGCCACCCTAATTTGGAGGTTGCCCACGTTTGCAATTCTAAATTAGGACGGCTTAGACTCTGTCCTAAATTCCAAGTAACTGCCAAAATTGGCAGCAGCACTGTTGGTAGGTTTTTATGGCAATGACATGATTCCTGAGGAGGTTTCCTTTCCTCCACTGACTCTAGTAGTGCCTCAGACTCATCGCTAAAACTGGACATTCATCTTTTTTTTGTCCATGACAGCAAACTAGCTGATGACAAGTTATAACTGTCTTGCCCATCTGGAGTAGCCTGCCAGTACATTGTCATCAAAGATACAGGCATGACAGGACAAGTGCAGACTGAAGAATCAAATTAACAGTTACAGTACAATTAGGGTTTCTTGGGTTACGTTTTGTATCTTTGAAACTTAAGATATAAGATATATTAAGTATAAGTAGTATAAATATGAATACACTGCAGGTGGACATAGTATGAATAAGTATTGGACTTAAGAACATACACACCGATCAGCCAAGACATTAAACCACTGACAAGTGTCGTGAATAACATTGATCATCTTATTATGGTGCATTGCTCTGCTGGGAAACCTTGAGTCCTGCATTTATGTGGATTCCACTTGACACACACCACCTACCCAAATATCCTTCCAGACCAAGTACCCACCTCATGGCAACGTCCCCAACAGGACAATGTGCCATGTCACTCCGCAAAAACTGTTCAGGAATGGCCCAACAAAAGTGACAAAGAGCTGAATGCATCAAATCAGCAAACAAATTCCCAAAATCCCAATCTGATCAATCATCACTAGAACATGCCAGTACACCAGAGCCAAGGCCGATCCATGGTGAGGCTTCCTTGGATCACATTTGGCTCTGACCTGATGAGGCATGGACACAGGATCTCTGGGGTGTCCTGTGTTTTGGGAGGTGAAGTACGCGTCCAATGGATGCTTAATCAGATTGGGATCTGGGGAATTTGGAGGCCAGGTCGACGCTTTTTGTCAGGTTTGGTGTATAGTACATGTGAGTGTATGTACAGTAGTGTGGCTGTAATGATGACCGTATGTTTAAAGTTACATAAAATAGAAATAAAGTTCAGTTATATAAAAATTGCACTTAAGTAAAGCACCAAGATAATTAATTATCTTCAAGCACTGAGTCAGAGCATGTGCTGACTCAGCAGGTAAATGAGCATTGGGATGATCTGAAGAAGGGTGAGAGCTTTAATGTCTTGTTTCCTTTGAGAAAGAGAAAAAATATTCTTTGAGCTGCTTCAGAGGAATAAAAAACATGACTGATTTTGTCACACAATCCAAACACATAAGTAATGAGTCAGTAATGAGGCACCATCCATCTCAATGTGATAAAATGAGCGCTGCAAATCTTTGAAGCTCATTATCTCCAAACTCCCCTGAACTGTGTCAAAACCTTTTAACGCGAAGCTTACGACATATTAGAGCAAGTGCAAGCAATAACACTCAACGTGTCTCTGATGTGAACACACACACACGCTCCCTGAGAATCTATCAATATTTGATCAGGTGGAGAAAGTAACACTCGTTTTTCTTTCCCAACCACCGGCTCAGTCGGACTGTGATTGTGCCATCCTGATTTACGGCTACAGAATAAAAGCAGTACTGATGTATTTTTAATAGTTACCTCTGACAGAGTGCTCCGGTGGAGTGCCCTGTTGAAACCTGGCCAACAGCCAGCCGAGTGATAGATTACACAGAGCCACGTCCCGGCAGAGCTGTAGCTTCACATCACCAACACCCACAAAGGCACTTCTACCTTTCTTAAGGATTTCGTCAAGTCATTAATTACCAAAAGTTGCTATCTTAAGGCAACTTCTCAAGATCAAGGAACTCTGGGAAGGACACAGGTGCAACAGTGACAACAATTTACATACGAGTAAACAGAGCTGCAGGAAGTTCTCTCTGAACAATAAAACAGACCATAAATCATTTAATGAGCGGGACTGAAAATAAAAATGTGTAAAAATGAAGTGTGAAAGATGATGTGCTCACACATTACACTTACACTCTCTGTCATTCACCCTCACAGCAGGTCAGGACGTAAAAGGGATCATTCATTTGCAGTTATGCACAACAGCTGCTCCAAGAATTGCTTCTCCTCTGATGGTTAAAGATATTACACTTCAAATTAAATAACATGTCACAAATTTGTCACACACAATCTCATTTTGACACGCGTAAACCCACTGGGCACTCAATCAATGCCCCAGTCATGCAGGCAAAGCTTGAGTCAGGGGGTCAGAGGTCAGCAGGAGGTCAGGGTTCACACTGGATCCGGGGGTGTTGGGGCCATCTGCCATGCTTGACACACACGATAGATCACCTCCTGTAAAGTATAAGAAGCACAAAGGAAGGAGTCGGACTCCAGGCACAGCGAGGGCATCTCACATTGCTGTAGCATTTTAAAGATTTAGCTGCTTCGCTCATCCGCCGTAATTCCAGTGAGTCCAAGGGTCAAATGGGCTTTAAATCCAGATACTGACAATTTCAGACATTCAATAGCGAGGAGGGCGAATGTCAGTCGCAGAACCCAGTGACAAATATTTCATGATTTTGTACATTTAAAAAGTGAGAGGAGAAAGTAGAAATGTTTATCTGTAGCGTCGATGAAGGAATGTGAGCGTGCAACTTTCTTCTTGACCTTGGGAATAAATTGGAAGTTGTAAAAACAGATGTTAGAGTATATTTCTGTAGAACAGGGGTTTGAGGAATGGAAAGACAAAAGCAATCTAATTACATTTCTGGATGTCACAGACAAGCTGACGAGGTGCACTGTGACTGCAGAGCAAAATGTTTACTGCAACATTTAATTTGATGTTTGAGCTGAATCTGTTTTTACTAACGCTGACCTAAACCAACCTCACTTTCACTAACAACTGATCACTGACTCCTCCATAAACATTTGTCTGAAGAAGATTTTCTTGGTTACACACTTTCTTTTCTTTTTTTGTGTGTGAGGAGTTACAGGCAGTGTATTCCTTAGATTGTAAAAATACAAGTAGGCTTCACCATCATGGCTTTTTGGAGCCAGAAGTGACCATATTTGTGTGAGAGGGTGGAGTTGTGGAAGAGCAAGGAGTGGATCTGACTGAGAAGCTGAGGACACTATCGGCAGACAGCCTGTCACTCAAAGTTGCCCACAATTACTTATGTCTAACTTTAATAAAATGTAAACGTTTGAGTTACATAAAAATTCACCCCCCCATACAGTTGTCATGAAGAGGGAAATTAGCTGTCAAGATTAAAATCATTTTTTGTATCAGCATGTTTATTTCTGCTGTAAAGTTGGCCGTTTTAATATGAGTGTCTATGGAAATTGACTCACTTCTGGAGCCAGCCTCAAGTGGCCATTAGAGGAACTGCAATTTTTGGCTCTTACAGCCTATTTCCACCACATGCATGTTGGTTGCGTCTCCGCTCTGGTACGGCAGCGGAGCCGATAGGATTCAATTCTAGTCAGTGTGTGTGTTTCCACTGGTCGCGACGGTGCTGCGTTCCAGCTCCGTCACAGCTCCAGCAGTCCGGAGCCCTCCGCAAGTCGTGCACAGAAACACGATAAAACATCCAGTTAATTTTCAAAACAAAATACACAGTGTTCACGCGGATCATATTTCCCTGCACTACACCTTGAAAACTACATAATGGGCAGAGGCAGGCCTGAAGTCAACAGGTCAGAGGTTTTCAGACGTCATTTCACCCCGTTGACACCATGGACAAGGAGATATTAATCATGGCAGTGCAGCGAGATGTCTTCCGGCGGAGCTGCACCGCTCCGCATAGCAAACGCAGCCAGTGGGTATTGACGGACGGCGGAGCACGCAGCAGATAACCAGTGCTGCCGTTCCGCAACAGACACGCATCCAGTGGAAATCCGGCGTTAGTCTTGGCTTAGGCTACAGTCTATGTCTGTTGAGGCCACTGTGGAGAAAAGTTGGATAACTGCCTCAATTACTGTCTGATGGAACAGAACATCAAAGCAAAATATAAGTCTGTATTAACTGCCATGAAATTGTGTGCATACATTCATGATCCCCAGAGGATGGATCTGCATTCTTTCTTTGGGTCCTCAGTAGGTGGCACTAATAATTACTTCCACGATCCCTTAATTTCACATTTAGTGTCATCATCAATTCAAAAGTTTAATTAAATGATCCTTCCTTAGGTTCACCTACGAAAACCTTGTTACAGCTTTTACTTCCGCTCTGCCATGGCCGATCCAGTGATCTCACTAAACCATCCAATCAGTTGTGGCGACAGGTGGTGTGTACAAAGGGCAAAGCGAGCTTATGATCCACGCTTACTGGGAATTCCTCATTCATGGGAACTAACTGCAATCCCCAATTCCTATCAGTCATAAGTGGGGTTCAGCAGGTTACCCATGCCTCTCTGCGAAGGGTAGACACGCTGATCTATTCAGTGTGGCACGCCACATATCTAAGGGCATCACAGACCTGTTATTGCTCAGTCTCGTGTGGCTGAATGCCACCTGTCCCTCTAAGTAGTTGGATGCTAAACTGGTGACTCTAAATTGTCCGTAGGTGTGAATGTGAGTGTGAATGGTTGTCTGTTTCTGTGTGTCAGCCCTGTGATTGTCTGGTGACCTGTCCAGGGTGTTCCCCACCTCTCGCTCAGCGTCAGTTGGGATAGGCTCCAGCCCCTCCGCGACCCCTAACAAGATAAGTGGCTACGGAAAATGAATGAATGAATATACTTAACTCTACTGAACTACACTAAAGAAAACATACTTATTATATCATATTCCTTTTCTGCATACCATATAAATCTTTTACACCTGACTTTTAACTCAGAACACCACTGTGCTGAAATAAAGTCCTCACAGAGCTGCTGGTGTTGCTGTAGACAGAATTTAAACTTTTAACTTTTTAAGGGCTAATGTTCCTTTATGGAGCTGCTTAATAATTTCAAACATTTTTATTAATATTACAGATGATGAAGACCTTCAAGGTCTAAGTATTGTTTTAGAGAGATTTCCAACTTGTCAATTCCAATATTAGTTGATCAGAATCAGAAATAATTTATTGATCCCTGAAGGGAAATTGTGATTTGTTACAGTCGCTCCAAAGAAAAGAACAGAGATATATAAGAAGTAAGAATAAGGGTGTGAAATAGAAGTAAGTAAATATAAGGCAATTAAATTAAATTAAATAGAAATGAAAATGTGAAATAGAAAAATAGAAATTGAATACATAAATAAAAAATAAAAATGTGCATTATGCTACAGTGTTTAACACCGGTACTTAAACATATTAAAAATAAAATATATATTGTCATGGTGCTGAGGCTGTGAGTGTGCATATACATCAAGAGAATAAAACAAGAATAGGAGTAAACATTAGAAATATGAACAGTTATGTGATTGTATGATGAATAAATAAATATACACATTCAAGAGGTGATGACTGTTTAACTGCATAGATTTAAAGTTTTGAATATAAAACATAAATTTGACCTTCCACAAACAATATTGGCAAATATATCAAAAGCTCACATCAGTCACAATGACACCTCTTAAAATCATGCTGCTGCTGACATGTTATTTCACTATACTGACAAATACCAAATAGTCTCTACAACTTTTGAATAAATCCTAATCTTTTATTTATTATTTCTATCATAATCTGTTAGACAAACTGAGCAGACTGTTGTATGTATGCATTTTTTAAATGCTCAAACAGACATGCTGCATTCCTGATCATTCATAGTGAACCACTGGAGAGACGCTGATGTGGTTTCTTTGGGTCTGAGGGGGAGCAGGAGGAAGAGGAGGAGGAGGAGGGAGGAGGTGAGAGTCACATGGGAGGCAGTCAGGCTGCTGTCACATGGTTTGTGTTTGCAGGCTGATCTGAAGGGAGGAGGAGGAGTTTCGGGGAGAAGTTTGTGTAAAACAATCTGCGGCAGCTTTTCATGTAGCCCCTCTCAACAGGTTGAAGCAGTGAAGCGGATAAAGAAGCAGCTGCTTTCACCAAACAGCCTGTCATGGAAATCCCTGCCATCAATCTAAAGGTGAGTCTGCGGTGTTTACATGAGTGTGATGGTGGAAGTGTGTGTGATGGCCTGTTTTTGTACAGTGTTTAACGGTGTTAAATGATGTGATGATGCCAACTTTGTTGCCCAGTTCATTGGTAAATCCTCTGTTTGGCAACTAATTGCTTCTGCTAGAGACACATCGCAGTTAACTTGAGAAATCTATTGTTGTTGGTGTGTTTTAACGTTAAATAGTGGAAGAAAGGTTGAGTTATTTAGGAGATACAGCCTCTAAAAATGATGACGTGCTTTCAAGATCATAGGCAACACAGTAATGTTGTCAGAGATCAAAGAAAAACTGGCACACAGTGAATTTTCCACCAGATATGGAAATACAGCTGTTTAGATTATTCATCACAGGAACCACATGAACAATATCTTGCATGTAAAAACTTTAAGTAATAAATTACTGTGACTGACCATATATAAGTAAACTGATGCCCACGTCATGTGCCCTTTAAAGGTAAGGACCATTAAATTGAATTATGCCTTTGTACTGTTTTTTAAAGGCTAGAAAAGTTGAAAAGAAGTGTCAAAAACTTTCATTCAAAGCTCGGAAACTTTGACTTAAATATGTAATGTGAATACTCAGAGAAGGAGATGTGGAAATGTAGCTGAAGGAGCATTCACACTGTGATTTTTCTGGGGAAAATGTTGAATTCTCTGGTTGATTATTTGGGTAAAATAAATTCAGACCATGTGTGGAGCCATGAAATCACTCACCCTGATGCAGCGTCCCGTTTTATGCCAGATGCAAATGATCACATGTTTTACATTAGGCTCTGTAGTTTGTATTATTTGTGAGCTCACATAGATTGAACCAGGGCTGCATCTAATGCTTATTTTTAGTATGAATTAAACTAGTTGTTTTTTGTTGTTTTTTTCATAAATCAGCCAATTGTTTGGTCTTTAAAATGTAAAAAAAAAAAAAAGAAACATGTTTCAGTATCCAAGGAGACGCCTTTAAATTACAGCTATAATCAGTCAATTAATCACTCAGTCAGTCAAAAGAAAATTAATCACCAGCTATTCTGATAATCAATTAAATGTTGTTGTTTTCTCAGTCATTTATGATGGTAAGTGAGGAGTCATCAGGTTTTGGACTGTTGGTTGGAAAAAAGAAGCAACTTGAAGTAGGTGTGGGCAACATATTGATATTATATCAATGTCGTGATATGAGACTAGATGTCGTCTTCTGTTTGGATATCAGATTATCATACCTGGGGGGTTTTCCCGGGTATTAAAGGCTGCATTGCAGCAAAGTGATTTTATCAAAAATATTGTGATATTTTATTTTCTCTGTAACGCCCAGCCCTAATTTGAAGATGTCACTTTGCGCTCTAGGACACTGTGCTGAACATTTTTCACTTTTTTGACATTTTATAGACTAAATAATTAACTGATTAGTCATAAAAATGATTATGACAGTAATCACAAGTTGCAGCCTTACTTTAAGAGAACAGTGTGTAAGATTTAGGTGGATTTAAGGGCATTTAGCAGTGAGACTAGCAGATTGCAACCAGCTAAAACTTTCCCTGGTTTTAATTCCTGGTTCGTGTTCATTATTCAGGAGGTTTTTACCAGGAGCAGAACTACCTGCAGAAGTCTCCTCCTTTCCAAAACAAGTGCTATCAGATGATTTCAACGGGTAAAAAAACACACAAAACAAATCAGTGTCTTTCCGATGCTGTTTGTCATGTCGCGGATGGCCACGAGCCCAGCACCTGCTATTGTGTCTTTATCTGTTTTCTCCGATAAGCTGAGATCCAAATGTTCAGGAGGTTTTTACCATGAGCCAAATTATCCACAGAGGTCTCTTCCTCTCCAGTCTCGCCGCTAAGAAAAAAGCAAATGGCCCTATCTAGAGCCAGTATTTGGTTTGTCTGCTCTGGGCTGCTGTGGAAACATGGCGGTGCAACATGGTGGACTGCGTGGATGAGGACCTGCTCCTTATGTAGACATAAAGGGCTATTTCTAAAGTCATGAAAACCCAATCATTCTTATTTTCCAATGATTTTACACTAAAGAAAAAATACTTTAATTCCATATCTGCCAATATATCCTCCTAAATTCTACACACTGGACCTTTAAATGTTCTTATTTGTCCAACAAAGGTTCAAAACTCAAAGACATTTAGTTTACAATAATATATATGTTACAAAGTATGCGTTTGGAGTTTTAATGATTAATCTGTGGTTAGAATTGTTGATGATATATTTTCTGTCAATTGATTGTAGACTGAAGTGTCCTGCGCCACAGGGAAAGTATTAATAATAGTCCTATATTTCTGTCTAACACTTGTCTTATATTCTGTGTTATAGGCCATAGTAATGGTGCACTGGCTGCTTACAGTATGGTGAGTGGGTTTTTTCACAAACCTGAGGAATTTCTCTCCTCTCCTGGCACACACACACACGCACGTTCACACACTCAGAGTCTTGATTCAGGCCTACTCTTTCACCTTCACGTCCCCATACTTGTGAATTCTTGATATGTGACTGTATGAATCGTGTTTTTGCTGCAGGGGCTGCATGGCGTGGCTGCCCACCTCCTTTGCTTGGGGGAACTTCAGTGTTTTAGCTGTCGGGGTCTGGGCCATCGCACAGAGAGACTCGATTGATGCCGTGCTCATGGTGAGTCTTCGCCTTGATTCCTTCACGCAGGCTGCAATCTTAACATCATGTGAGTCCAGTACAGGAGTCTAACTATAGGCTTAGCAATGCATATCCGTGCTAACCTATTTGTCTGTGGAATCTAGGACAATCTGAGAGCGTCCCTTTGAGAAACAAGGTCTTGCCTTAATTCGGCACAGAGTGCAGTAACCGAGGCTTTCATGGTGCATCAGTTTACTGCAGCAGTTTCACACAGAAGTTTCAGACTGGTGGTCTGTAGTGTGAGGCCGGTCTTATTTTGGCTTTTAGATAACTCTAAGGCAAGTTTTACAAATATAAAGGCACAGTTTAAGCCTGCAAATTTACTCTGACACCCTACACTAACTCTGATCTATGACTCATGTTTTCATGGTAACAATCAGTGGCACCAAATGGAAAACATGACTCCTAATGTAGGGTTATCTAATAATAATGTAGAGGGAGCATTAAGATGGAAATAGTTTTTAGAGAGCACAGTAACCTGGTGGAAATATATAATTTGGTTTGTCCAAAGAAACTTTACTGAGACTGACTGATAAGTCACATAACATCTCAGGTCTGCTTGGCATTTTATGCTACTGGAAGTTTGAAGTATTGTTACACTCAGCTAAGTCTTCCCAATAAAATGTCCTTGTACTGTAACGGTTCAATTCTTGCAGAGGACAACAGTTCTAGCTATGTTTTCTTAGTTTAAAAAAGATCTAATTTCCCCTAACTCAGTGCAAATTATTCCTGCTTAAAAGTGGTTCAGGTTCATACCTGCGTTTTGGTTTCTACTATAACATGTTTGCAGGCTTTAATATTAAAAAAACACTTTATATTTTTTCCGACTGTCGCACTTGAACACCTGCATACACCCTCTTTCTGAAACGCTCTATTGTAGCACCTGTCTCTTTGAACCCGGCTCCCAAAAAAGCCCAGTCTGCTCTGATTAGTCAGCATTTCTGGGTCTTCAGTATGTTGGCGCTTCTGCACTGTCATTGCAACTGAGGAATGACTATAACGGAGTATAATGGCACTTTTTACATATAAAAATCACCAATAAATGTTTTGAAACTTCTAAATGTACAATCAGACATTTTACAGAAGGAATACAATCTGAAATTTGGGGGAAAAATTACAACATCAGCAACCACGATTAAACATTTTCTTATGTTTAATCGCATGTAGCAGTGTACTTGCAGCTAGGGAATTAATGTGTATGGCGGCACTTTCTCCTGTTAAAAATGACCATTAAAGACTTCTAAATACAACCAGATACACTCCAGGAGGAATATGATCTGAAATCAAGGAGAAATTAACAACATGGGCAACCAAGATTACATTTTCCCTGACATTAGCATGTAGCTACATGTAGCAGTGTACTTGCAGCCAGGGAATGACTGTGTATGGCGGCACTTTCTCCCATTAAATATGGCCATTAAGGGCTTTTAAACACAACCAGACATGCTCCAGCAGGAATATGATCTGAAATTGAGGAGAAATTAACAACATGGGCAACCAAGATTACATTTTCCCTGAGGTTAGCATGTGGCTACATTTAGCAGTGTAGGTTACATAATGTTAACACTTGCAGTAGTGTGCCTGGAGCAGATAAGCTGGTAAAGAAATCCCTCACAAGCTGACAGCTTGTCGCAAAAGCAGAAAAGCTATTAGAAATAAGGTGTTCAGAGCAGTCTTAAGCCTGAGTGTTTTGCTTACAGGGATTATATATGACAAAAATTAAGGTAAAGCATAATAGGTCCCCTTTAGGTTGATCAAAAAAACTGAACAGCAGACTGCCACTCTGTCTGTGAAGATGTGCTACATGTCAATAAAATACACCACAGGGTCAAGGAGAAGCTCCTCTAGAAAAAAACTGGCTGTCCAGCGTCTCTTTCAATGACACCTTTGACAGTAATGGATTCTGACTGTCATTGCCGTTGGGAAGTAACCATAGGGGAGCCTTTTACCTTGTGCACTTTAAAGTCTAGGGTGCCACAGGAAAAGAGCCCTGCGGACTGAGCTGGACCAAGTGGGAAAATAATTAATACAGAGGATTCTTTGTGGTTCAGGATGCACCTTTAAAATCAAATCAACCATTCATTTATTCAGTGTCTCACTCACGCAGTTGTACAAAATCTAGGAGAGAGTCCCACTGCTTCATGTGCCATGTAGCCTACTGCATGTTGCTCTCCGTTATAAACTCCAGGCTTCACTCTCTCAAGCGTCTGAAGGGATTTCAGTGTGTCTTTTTGTCAACAAATCACATATTAAAGTCACACTTCCTTGCAGCTATCACAAGATCCCAAACCCATAGCAGGGAGTTGACCATTGCATTATGCCTGCTTTGGTTTATATTTTGGAGACAAAAGGACCCTCTTGTCTGCCCTCCTACTTTATCACCCATGGCCGTGCAGATCAGAGGATGAGATTAGCACATGGTCCATGCATACTCAGATTCTGGAGGAGACTGGCTGTATTGAGAAATACCTTTGCAACCTTACTCACCAACTGCTACTCATGCTACTGTGCAGGAATTGTCAGTTACTGTTTGTAAGCAGTATCGGCAGTACAAGTTTAAGTGAAAACTGATTCCAGATGTGTTTTTTGCCTCCCTATGTCTGTGTGTTTTTGGAGGGAACTGCCCATTGGTTCGACATCCCATTGGTTCGACATCCCATTGTTCCGACCATATTAAACTCATTGTTCCGAAGTCTGTTCCGAAATCATCATGATGCCCTGTGGTTAAGGTCTGGTTAGGTTTAGGCACAAAAACCACTTGGTTAGGGTCAGGAAAAGATCATGGTGTGGGTTAAAATGAAAAAGAAAGTGACAAACACGTAAGCTGTGAGCCTGCTCCGCCTCAAGCCGCTCGCGGCACACCATACGCCCGCCGCGAGCCGTTCAGCACCGCGGACAGTCAGACTAATGGGATGTCGAACCAATGGGCTGTCGAACCAATGACATGGACCCATTTTTGGACGCTGTGTCCACAATTTTCGTAGCTTCCGTTTGGATGTGGGGTCTGGCATCTGGTGACTACCTTTTTTGTGAAGTCCTGATTGACCTGCACGCTGTGCCCAGGAACATATTAAACACAGCAAAATAAGATGATAATAAGAAAGCACGTGTAGAGGGCCGATTCTCTGCAGAAGCGGTCCGAGCTCACAAAAACATCAAAATACAGTTAAAGGGCAGGAGCTCTGCAAACAGAGTCACCACCACACATGAGTAGAAGCCCATAGGTGATGATTAAGCAGGATTTCATTTGTATATGTCTGTATTTTGTTTTGTTTGAAAATCCTCCAGATCCTACCTTTAATAACATGTCGGGCAGGAAATCCAAAGTGTGGGATCATTTTGAGAAGGTGAAGGACGAACCCAAGGTGATATGTAAACTCATCTTCATTGGTCGACTACAAACATGACGTATCATCTGAAACATGGAAGTAGCTACATGCCCATTAGCCCACAGCGTCATTAACAGGCGGCTCGCTCAGTGTGTGACGTGCACTTGTAGATAAAATATAGGCCTATATTAATGAAGGTTCATTAGTACGGTTTTGTATTTCTCTGTAATGTAGCACAGTGTTAACAATGTTACTGATACTATTCTTTCTCGCACCTTCAACTCAAACCATTGTGTTGCCCCGCCCAAAACATATCATTTAATGATTAAATTAATATATAAACATGCAGGCGACTAGTCGACTAATGACCCTAAATGACGACTATTGATCGACTAGGAAAAGTCTTAGTGGAACGCAGCCCTATCGAATACAAACCAACCCTACTTGAGGCCACTTTTTCAAGTGAACCTGAGCACGGTTTGTTGATTCGTGCCTGGTTACAAGTGTTTACGCTAGTCAAACAAACCTGAATGGGGTCAAGTGTACTCAGATATGGCCCCAGGTCCCTGATGTAAAAGCATCCTTAGAGAATCATTTCTTATCCCATAATATGGATTTCACTGCCCCAGATAGTAAAGACAACAGAGACATTTCTACATTCATTGTTTTCTGTCTCATTTCTTGCATTTTGCATTCTGACTTCCTGGCAGCACTCTGGTTTTTATCTCATTTACACTCAGAAATCTCAACTTTATTTTCCACACACAGCCTGTTACAAGGAATCTCTCCCTGTGGTATAATTACAGAGACGTGTTGGCGCTTCAGAGAGTGAAAACACTTTCCATACTGACACATACAGTAAGTCCAAAAGCCTGACACGCCATCTGTGTCCATTAAGACGTCTTTCTCTTTCTGTTCTTTCCCTGTAGTTTCTGATGGGGATGTTTGTAACGATAGTGACCGACATCATCCATTTCGGGATCTTCTACCCGATGAATGACTTTGCAGCAGAGAGTGGAAGGAATGCGTTTCGCTTCAGCGCGGGAATGGCCATCCTCAGCCTGCTGCTCAAACCTGCGTCCTGCTTCTTCGTCTACCAAATGTACCGTGAGCGTGGAGGAGATTACAACGTTAACTTTGGTAAGTGCTGCAAAATGAGGAGTCAGTGGTCACAAGCCTGGTCATGAAAAAGAGTTGGCATTGTAAGGATTTTTAGCTCTGAAAAAGACATCAACAGGAAATTAGATGCTTCCACAAATAAGATTCATACAGTGGAAACTCATGCTATCTTCCAGTACACTAGAAAATAGCTAAATATAATCTAATTCCCTTTTGAGGAGCAAATGACAGAAAATAAATAATTACATAACAAAATAAGGTTTCACTGAGCAAGTACATGCTCAAGTGTGGTTTTAGAACCAGTGAGAAATATCTGAGGTTTCCTCCCCACAAAAAAAAAAAAGATCCCTGAGTGTGACCAAAGCTGGAGGATCGGTGTGATGCATGTGTCCAGGGGCACTTTGAGATCCTCCCTATGTTGTTTTATGCCGTTTGTCATGAAAGGCCTGCCAAGTGCAGCACACACTGGGAAGACTCTGTGCTAAACCACTGGCATATGATTCCACAGTCAAACTAATTAGTTTCAGTCACAAGACTTGAATATGCAGCAAAATATTTGAGCTGCAGTTCGGCCCAGGCGAGGAAATCATTTCTCCACGAGTTGTTTATAACATTTGTGTGTCAGCCTGGCCACCGGTTTATACTGCATGCAGGAGCGTATTAAACCCATGCAGCCTGAAAAACTTATGATGTGCCGTGAAAGAAAAATAGCACAGGTTTGATGTGAGTCCAGAGATGTATGTTTGTGCACAGGAGCAGGGATTTTGTGATGTTCCTGACCGCTGAGTATATCTCTCTCTAAGTACACTTCTTCCATTGACCGGTCAGGAGATACTCGAGATGTGTTCTTTGATTAAGCGAGTGTGGTCATTGATTTTGGGGACATGGACTCGCTTCGCTGAGAGCTTTCCCATCAGAAATCCCACTGAGCTGTGACATCTGCTGCACTCTTAAATCCTTGAAAATGTTCCTCATCATGGCTTCATCTTTATGGATTAACCAAACACGGTGGCATTCATCATTTGTAGTGAATGATTTGGCGGTGAGATTGTTTCCACACAGGGAGCTTTTCTGCCTTCATAAAAAGACAAACAACAAAAATGACAAAAATAAACCAGGAGGAGGGAAGTGTAATTTATTATTAACTGTCATATCACCAGCTAAAATAGTAATTTACGACACTACACCCTGGGAAAAGCAATGAAATTTCTCCCACTTTGTGACCAACACTGCAGTCTCCTGATTTGACTGCTCGGAGGATAATTGAATATTGATGAATCTGTTCCCGTCTGTGGTTTTTACTTTAATGCCACATACACGCAGCAGGTACATCCATTAGACTGTGATTGGCTGCAAGGTGACTGATGAGTGTGGCTAATGTTAGTTTCAGACAATGTGTGTTTTAATTGCTGTCTGATTGCATAGCTGGTATTAACATGGCTCCCCTGCGGCACCAAGCACTCTGGGAACCAGGCAATCAGGTGCATGAGTGAGTAGTTGATTCAGGCCTACAGGGATACCTGAGTTTTGATTGGCGGCCCTCTTATGCTGGTTTAAATAAATCCTTTGTGTTTTTAATTTAATTTTACGTTGCTTAATATAGAAGGTGTAAGACTGGGTGATCACACGTTTAACATAAAATTGACTGTTTGCTAAACACCTCCCCTGAACGTTGTCAGCATGTCAGGCCTGTCAGGGTTTGGATTTCTCATCATGCTGAACCACTTCTGAGGCTAACTTAGCCTACTGTTAGCTAACTACATTATTTTGTGGAGTGGCAGGTGGTGTTCAAGTAAAGTTAGCAGGTAGCAATGTTAGCAATTGGATTTGGGATTTACACTGAAGCAGCTATGGCCAAACTCATTACTACCCAGTCAGCATTTGTATGTGGGCCCCATGTGGTTGGCAAATGAGCTTAAAAAATGGGTCCTATATGGGATTGTCCATTGGTCCCATAATGGCCCCGTGCCAGTTCCTCATGGGTGGGTTTACCCAAGTGGGCCCCACATGGGTTATGCACTGGCTACCTTGGCTGCAAGTGGGTATGGGCCCATAATGGGCATCTTATCTTTGGCCCACTTGAGGAAAATCACCCATGTGGGTAAATGGAATGGTGCCATTATGGAACCCTTGGTCAGTCACATCCAAATGTCGTAGAACTAAATAAATAACAGCCTGATTGTACATTTTCCTGTTCTCAAACTGGAGCCTACTGTAATACCAGTGCTAGCTAGCAACCCTGCAATACCAAGGACCTGTAAGCTTAAGTTTTGTCTTTATGACCCGCCCCCACCCCCGGCATTCATTGGTCCGTCCATCGTTTGGACGAGATAAATCGCAAATTCATTGCAGTATGCCAGACCAGAGACGCAAGCCTACTCAGTTGAGTGGGCGGGGTCTATGGTCTGGAACCAGGCTATTTATGAGCATCATTAGATGGCACCGGTTTAGCCAGAGCATATTTGAGACCTTCTTATTCTCATTTTGACATGTGTCAGCTGGAGACAAAGTCAGCCAGAGGAAGAGTTACCATTAATTAGCAAGCAAGCTATAGCTGCAGAAATCTGCCAGGCAGTTGTCATTTTAGCTGTAACTTCCTGTTACCTCCCTCTCAAGCCCCAAGGTTAACAGCTGCTGAAATAAAGGAAGCTAGAAACTCTTTTTTAGCGTACGCACCAGGCGGACAACTCCAATGGAATGAATAGGTGCCATTTTGTCATCTGGTAGACCTTTCATTAGTATAAATCCATGGTCCATCCTTAGTGTTCTTTCATCCTTAAGTTAGTTAATGCGACTTCACTTTTACAGAACGCTTTGTAGCCTACACATTGTATTTCCTGTTCATGTTTACATATAGTGTTATGGGTCGTTCTCGGCAGCTCATTCAAGCACCGGTTGTAAAAAAAGAGCACCAACGTTACCCTGTTTTTTGGGAGCGTAGCAAAATTGAGGTCGCTATGGCTCTCTTTTATACTTGGTGCTTCAAAGAGCTCTCAGAAATATGACGGCGACTGACGCACATCGTTTTAGGAAGGCAAGAAGTAAAGCTCTGTAGCGCTGACTGCCCTCCTCATGAACTTGACGGTGCTTTTCTTCATTTTAGGAGCAAGCTAGGCTAGCTGATTAATTTTAATAGCAATTAAAATGACTCAATAACACTTCATACAAAAATGAACGGTAAATAGGTGGCTGTATGTACAACGTATCTACAAATATAACTGTAAAAACTGAAGTAACTAACTTAAGGATGACAAAGCACATAGGTCACTAAGATCGGAGGCGAAGTTAACATCACTGTAGAGTTGACAGGAAGTAAACAGGCATGAAATTTGTAGAACAGATAGGGGCTCTACATTGCGCAAGCAGAGAATTGTGTAAAAAAATTACCACCAATCATGAGTCGTAAAATCTATAATTACTATATGAACTGTACTTGAATGTGTAGCTCAACAGGTACAGCAACAGTAACTAAGGGAGGGCGGGGCTTAGCTGTTTCCCCTGAGTGTTCTCGGCTGGCTTGTGGTGACGCAGTCAGTCGATGTGTAATCCTCATGTGTAAGAATGTGTCAACATCTTAATTTCCCTGTTCTTTTCCTGCATGTTGTCATTTCTAACCTCACCGTCTGTCCGTCCGTCTGTCACACAGTCACGTTTTGTATCATGTGACCATTTGTGTTGTCTCATGTTTTTCCTGTTATGATTTGACTTTTTGTCTTGTGTCCCTTTTCTTTTCCTTTCTCTTCTCCACTGCTCACCTTTGACCTCTCAGACTTAGAGACCTCTGTGGACAGTCGATGCACTACGGATAGTGCTGACAGTGCCTTTATTGGCCGCCGCTATTGATTCCCGGCTTCTTCCCTTTTTAGTGTTTGTCTTCTCCAATCATCTTCTTCCATCCTCTCCCACACAGGAAGTAAGATTACAAATCAGGCAGAGGGGACGAAAAAGAAACTGACTCTTTTCTCTTGGTTTTTATTTTGTCAATGTTCTGTTGTCCATCCTTCTCTGTCCCACCTCCATCAGTCCTCACTGCCCTCCCATACCTGCCTGCATAGCTGTGTTTGTCACCACTGTATGTCTATTGTATTATATGCGTTTATATGTCTCTGAAAGTTTGCATCTATGTTTTATTCATATTTTTACTCTCCAGACACCTCATTTGTGTTTGTGTATTCTGTTTGCATATATTTAAAGCAGAGCTGCATGATGGTGCACATTCTCAAATCAGCCTAATTAAAGTAGTGTTGACTTATAATAGACAATGAATGTGACCTGTTTTAAATGCAGAGTGAGACTTAAGTTATTGAAGGTTTGTCGAGAACCTTGATGCAGTTTCATCAGACCTATTAATGTATTTTTTATGCTTTTAAATGAAATTAAAAAATCAAAAACATCACAGTTGTTCAAATTTGGTCAAATTAATATATAATTTTGCAAATCATCCAAACCCGTTGCAATGAAAGTGTTTGTTTGATTAGCATTAATATGTGCGTGTTTGTCACAGTTACAGGACTCTGGGCCACACAGATGTAAGAGTGTGCGAGCCTTTGAACTTCCAAAAACACGTCATTGATATTCTGGCCGTGTCAGAGAGGAGACTGTTTGTTTAAGAGCATTGGGAGCTTTTTAAGACTTTTCAGATGGATTGTGTCAGTGTACTGCCTTCTTAGAATTTCTTATAAAGCATGTTTACATAAAGTATAAAGCACCCAGGAGTTGGCATGCAAAGGTTTTCAGTGTAAACACGTATTAGAAGATTCTGCTCACATGAGATTTTTCAGACTCATTCTCAGATTACTGATGATGATCTGTTCCTGTGGTCAATGTCTCGTCACTTAGCTGCAGAACAAGCAGCTTCAATCAGACAGTAGTGGGTGTAAAGAGAGTGATGAAATGGGAAGAACTCGGCACCACTCAAAGAGGTTTTCTTGTGTAATTAGCTGTTTTCTCATTCCAGCGTCCATCAGAGGCAGTGTGTGCTTTACTGCTTCTTGGCAAAGAACATTTCCAACAGTATAATCTATATTTATCCAGAGGGGGCCAGATGCTCTCATCAAGATAACAACAACTGTGCTGTGAATCTCTGTGTGAAGAGAAATGACTGTAAAAATCCAACCCAATCACCAGTAGAAATGTTGGCAGTGTACGTTTAATGCAAACCATAGATATGTTTCATTTTTGTGAAGTGGACATGTTGAAACTTTACATTTTAACAACGCTGTGGTTGACACGTGGATAGGTTTAGGCATAAAATTTACTTGGGGATGGTTGGGGAAAGATCAGTTTTGGGCTTGAAATACCCAGTTTTAGGGGGGTAGAATCACAGCAGGAAAAGCAGGGATGTTTCGGTAAAAGGAACCACTTTTCGTGCAACTGCCCCCACCAATGGGTCACTAAAAAAGATCCATGTTTGGAGCCTAAAATGTCACTGGAAAAACACAGATGGGATGCTAAAAAACATCCACGTTTGGAGCCTAAAAAGTAGCTGGAAAATCACAGACAGGTTGCTACAAAACACCTATGTTTGGAGCCTAAAAAAAACACTGGAAAAACACAAAAAAAGTTGTACAGACCACCCAGATTTGTTACTTAAAAAGCCATTGGAAACACACAGACAGGTCGCTACAAAACACCCTTGTTTGGACCCTAAAATGTTGCTGGAAAAACAATGATAGGTTGCTACAAAACAAATTTTAGAGCCTAAATATCCGCTGGAAAAACACTTATGTTCGGAGCCTAAAAAGCAGCTGAAAAAACACAGACAGGTCACTACAAAACCCTTACATTTGGAGCCTAAAAAGTCACTGGAAACTCACAGATTAATTGCTACAAAACTTAAAAGCTACAAAACACCCTTGTTTGGACCCTAATACATTGCTGGAAAAATATTGATAGGTTGCTACAAAACAAATTTTAGAGCCTAAATACCCACCGGAAAAACACCGATGGATTGCCACAAAACACTTTCTTTGTAGCTTAAAAAGCCCCTGGTTTAATACAGACAGGTAGCTACAAAACACTTATGTTTTGAGCCTTAAAAGCCACTGGAAACACAGATAAGTAGCTGCAAAACACACAAGTTTTGTCCCAAAAAGCAGCTGGAAACACACAGATGGAAAGACACTGGCAGGTTGCTACAGACCACCTAACATGCCAATTGACAAACACCGAGGGGTTGCTACAAAACGTCCTTGTTTAGTGCCTAAACAGCCACTGGAAACATGCTTGGACATCTGTTTTTTTTTTTATGTTGGTCTCAAACAGTGGCATGCAGCATGGCAGGTGTCTCGCCTAAGTGACACGTCATTCACCATCCCCTCCACATCCCGATGATGCAGCTAATACGCTATGTGACTTTAGAAACATTGTTAAGATGTATGAAACATGCAAATGTAATGTATTTGTGGTTTGCAGAAGCGTACAATGCCAACACGTTCCCTGGCGTTTGGGCTGAATACGAATTTCTGTACAAGCTGTCTAAGGATTCCTTGCTCATGCAATCAGTTTTATTATGTATATTGCAACATCCTTGATTAGCCGCAGTGATTCTAAGCAGATATGATTATGAATAATACATTTGCACGGCAGGGGTTTGGTGTGTTGAAGATGTTTGGCTTTTCTCTGCAGGTTTCCCCTCTGTATCACGAAACAGAGATGCCTACCAGTCCATTGACCAGCAGGACCAAGAGTCTTCCAGCTCAGGGAATCCCTTCAATCAGTCCCAGGATGGCAAACCAGCAGTCCGCTCATACTGAGAGAACCAGGCGCTGAACCATGCAGTGTTTTCCTCTGACTTTTTATGCAGCAGTGCAGTGCTCAGGGGCAAATTTTTACAATTGATTCCACCACGGCTGTGTGCCGTTGGACTGCTGCAGATTGCAACCCTGACACCAAACTGAATGCTTTTAGTACAGTAACTCATTAGCTTTGTTTGGGCTTTAGAATTAAATGTGGCACAGTTACACCCATTTTATCTTCAAAGGTTGTAATGTTTTTGCTGAGCTGGCACATCATTGCTGAATAAATACAGAGGAAAACACTGCTCCACCACTCCCATGCTGTGTTACTGTTGTTACCGCCTACTGTTTTTAGTAGAGAGGTGTTGAATGAAACTGTCTGCAGCAGTTTTGTCAGTTTACTTTTTTCCAAGTGAGTTACTTTTTACAAATCTGGCACTTACAGACATTACGAGTGTTGTCTGTTTCTCTGTGTGATCTGTAAATTATCACATTGTCCGTGTGTGTGCAGTTTGTATTTGTTATTTTCATATTACTCTTTTTTTCTTTTTGGTACTGCAAACGCTGTTATTTTTTAACACGAGAACTGAAATGAATGTTCAATGTCATGCCTTTAGAAGCTACCTTGTGCCTTTGTACTTTTTCAACTGGTAAGAGCTGTGAAATCCTTCGACTGAGTTGAAGACGCGATAACCAAATTGAAGTTAGAGGCCTTTCTTCTCATAACTGAGCGAGAAATGAGCAAAAACCTTCACAGTGCAGTGCGGCACACAGACTGGTACTGTTCACTCATAGTGATGTTGATCTATGCAAAGTCTGTATTAAGACTACTGTCACATGTAGCACTGTAACTGTTACTTTTTGTTATGACTCATGAGTTTCTCATTTCAAAGCATTTTAAATGTATTATTCTTACAGTTGTTGTCAGAAAAGTTACAGGCCTCTAGACTGCCAGAAACACTCTTTTGTAATGTAAAACTTGTTTCAATAAATTATAGACCACATGCTGTGCAGCCTCTGATAGCTGTTGATCTGTAAGAATATGTCTGTGTGAGGACAGCAGATATGAAACAGTCCTGTCACGTCACAAATTTTAAATGAAGTTTAAATGAACTTCACATTTATTATCTGCAGCAGCACCGTGTTCACTGAGTTTTGCACATCGTTTACTGATCGCAGAATAAATTGTGCACTCTCAGTTTTAGTGTGCAGATTACACAATGTGATGACACTGCAGCTTCAGGGCTGATTTTACTGACTGATTGCATCATTTGGATTTTTTTTAAGTCCTCCTCTGAAAGTTTTCAGTTCCTGTTTCAAAATCATGATGACCTACGTGACAGGATGGAGATGTGGAAACTGTGTTGGTCACATTATACTGATGTGAAATTATCTCTGCTGAAGTACCAGGGGCTCTTGAGTCATTTAGACTATAGGAGGGATCCTATTTGCTTATACTGTATACTGTGTGTAATAACTATACCTGACTTCAGTTCATGCTCTGAGACACATTCAGACTGTCTTTTGTGATCAAACCATATAACGTTGATAGTTTCACACCTAGTGAGCCCATGGAAATCATATTTTTCTACTTCATTTACAGAGCATTGTGTACAACACCACCAGACGCCACACAAGTTTAGTATACCCATGCTTTCGGACATTCTCTTGGCATTTCGGGACAATGAACGTTCAACTCTGTCAAATACACCAAAATCGACTTCACCACACCACCAACTGTATGGGTCGTAGCTGCTGCAGTAGTGGGCCAATCACACATCACATTAAATTACGGAATGAGTGTGGTGATCGGCTGCAAAGACTTCCATGCAAATAGGGCTGAAAAATGAAGCTAACTCAGAAGTACCAAAAACTGCAGTTCCTTTAATGGCCACTTAAGGGTGGCTACAGAGGCCAGTGAATCCCCATAGACCCCCATGTTGGAATTCTTTACTGCAAACTGCGAACTTTACTGCAAAAATAAACATGTTTACACCCTGATACCAAAAAAAGCAGTCCTGGTCTCTTGAGCTTATTTCTACATTCATGAAACCTTTATGGGGATAAAAATTTGTATAACTCACCCCTTCGCATTTCATTAAGTCTTAAAGTTACAGATAATTAAGGGTGGGCTGCTTTAAGTTACAGGCTGTCTGCGGAGCGTTGCTACAGTATGAATTAGATCCACCCTCACTCCTCCACAGCTCTGCCCTGGAAATCCAAAGTTCTCGCGAGAGCACAATTTGAATTTGCTCAGCGAGTCACTCTGTAAATCAGTAATGATGCTCATTACCCATGCCCTTGGAGCGGAGCTGCACCAATCACATCGGTGTATCTGATATAGGCAGGCCAGAGGCGAGCTAAACAGATGACGACAGCGCTGCGACGACAAAGTCCGGAATCAGTCAGTAAACACTGCAAGATGGCTACGAATGAACACCAGTTATTTGAAACAGCTTTGGCCGCTACAATGAACGAGTTAGACTTGGCTTTTTCTCTAAAAGAGTAACAGAAGACGGCGCTTGAGTCTTTCCTTTGCAAGAAGGACGTTTTTGCTGTTTTGCCGACCGGATATGGCAAGAGTCTAATCTACCAGTTAGCTCCGCTGGTAGCGCTCTGGATACGTCACCTCGTGTATTGTTCTGATTGGTCATAGTGTTACCACAGCTCCACCCTCTCATCCCAATTTGGTCACTTCTGGCTCGACAAAAAAGAAGATGGCAACGGTGAAAATGCAGAACTCAAGGCCAAACACTAACAAGTGACGTCACCGTAGCTACGTCTATTATTTTATACAGTTACGGAGCACCATACAAATACTCATTTTTTCTGGATCTGTATACAAAAAGCTTCCAGTGGTGAATGGACTACTCTTGTATTGCGCTTTTGTAGTCGTTTGACTAATCAAAGTGTTTTTGAAATACATGTCACATTCACCCATTCACACACACATACACACACACGCACACTGGTGGCCGAGGCTACATGGTGCCCCCTGCTACTCAGTAACCATTCACACACACTCACAGACCGATGGAACAGCCATCAGGAGCAATTTGGTGTTCAGTATCTTGCCCAAGGATACTTCGACATGCAGGGGTATCGACCTGCCAATCTCCCGATCAGCTCTATTCCTGAGCCACAGAGTCGGGTATCATTTGACAGGGGAAGTTTTGATACTTCTTGGTACTGGATTTTATCAGCTGATACCTCAAAGGTATCAAGTGGCAGTACTTAACCCTAGAAAATCTCCAAATAACTGCAATACCAAATGATGTACGCTTACAACTGTGTGATGACTTGGCAGAACAGCACCACCATTGATGAAAAGTACACAACTTGCAGCAGCAGTCTGTTGGACGCTCAGTGGCAATAAACCAGGATGTGTTGCCTGGTGCCTGCAGAAGGACGTACAGAAAGGAAACAAACAACAAAAAATGTAAAGTTACAGAATGGTCTTGATTCATTACATCCTGTGAAAGACCGCTAAAACATTATATTTTACTGAGGAAAAAGTCATTACGTAGAGTTTTTAAACAATTTCTGTTATCTTCATACCTCTATTGAATGTTATTTTTCTTTTGGAAATTGAAGAAATATGTAACATGGCAAGACATCTATCTTTTTTTTCTCATTTGTTATAAGGATTTTCCTGAAAAGGCGGGCATAACCTAAAAAAAGGCAGCTGCAGTGGCTTCATTTTGTCTCTTGTTCCTAAGAAAGAGTGGATTTGAAAGGCACAAAGCTGGTTTTCATAAAGATAAGAAGACTGTTTCTACTGCTGAAATCTAGTTTTCACTAAATGAAGGTTACAAGAGAAAAGGATGATAAATGTGGGCTGCATGTTTTCACGAAACTACTGCAATTCCATCTTTATTTTTGTCCTGATTTTTCCAGATGTTCTTTTTATGATTCACATGTGCCACATTTGTTTTCGCCAAAATGAGAGTGTTTGTTGTTTTTAATTTCAGGGTTGCTTCTGAAATTTCATGTGGCAATTTGTTTATTTTTCTCTTAAAAATAGAGAACAACATAAAACATTTTTACAAAGATAAACAGCAGGCACAGAGGATTTACATGACATTTGCATCAACTCCTCACTCCTGTCCACATTTGTCTCTCTCCATTCTTCTCTCATGTATTTCTTCCTCTTCTCTGTCGTCACATATCTCTGTTTACTCTCACCCTGCTCCTCTCACAGATCTCTTTATATGCCCGGCTTCTATTTATCCAACCAGACAGGACATTTATCTTCCTGCTTTTCCTCATTCTCGCCCATTTTTGCACTCCACTGTGCATATTCCCAGAGCCAAACCCGCTTCGGCCTTTTCAATGAGTGCCAAAACTTGCCAAAACTCAGCTCGACCACGAGGTAAAACACTCACTACAGCAGCACTTGATTTAAAATGACACAGAAATGTCAAAAATATGAAAAGCAAACATCATGAAAGATGTATTTACTGTCTGCTGCCTCTTACATTAACAAGTAGAGTGATGATGCTGTACGCACCTGGTATGCAAAAACACCTGATTTTCATATTTCAACCACCCAAAGTGAAAACAAGTGTGAAAACAAGTGTTCCTCAATAATTTACATGAAGTATTGGAGTAGTACAGAATGTGAACTTGCAGTCAAGGTCTCCCTCCTCATGGCTTTCATTAACGCAGCGCAGTAACTGTGGTTAGCTTGAATGGTCTATTGTCGTCAAATGTGTAGGCAGCGGAGCCACAAGTCCTTGAGGTAAAAGCCTTGTCATTTGTTTGTGGATGTAGTAGTGCCTCCTGGGCCTCTTAAGAAGGCATGAATGGAAATTCTATTACTGCTGCAGTAAGGGCAGCAATCTTGAACACATTCACATGCATAAATGAACACAAACATTCCCCTGCACCACAGCAGCTGTATGTTCAACACCTCAAGAGTACATTTTTACATATTAAAGATGAGCAGCAGACACCAGGTTTTGCTGTCAGTCCGTCTGAAATCACTAAATGTTGCACTGAGAGAACAAGAAAGTTACACATTTATCTTTTCTGAAAGCAGCGAGTGTACAGAGGCTTTCAAGAAGTGTTGTAGGAAAAACTAATGATTAACTATTGTACACTGCTCAAAATTAAGGGAACACTTAATCGTCACAGTCCAACACCAAGTCAGTTAAACTTCAGGTATCAGTCTGTCCATTTAGGAAGCACAGGTGATTATGAATCAGTTTCAGCTGCTTTGGTGCAAATCAAAGTGACAACAGGTGCAACAGAGAGGCAAAATCAAGACAACACCCAAAAAGGGAATGGTTTCACATGTGATGGTCACAGACAGTTGCTCTCTCCTTATCCTTCCTGACTGAGAGGCCGTTTACACGTTGCCGACTATTTTCATAAACGGACATTTCACCGTCTCCGTTTTCAAAAAGATCTTTGTTTACACTTACCCGTGTATATATACACAAGAGCATGCCAAACCTGTAGGTGGCAGTGTAACGAGAAGCTCAAGCCTTCCATGTATCCATTGTCACCATAGCAACATAGGTCGCACTTTTGACACAGGTGCAAGTTCCGGCACATACTGTGACGTTGGCTGCCTATAACTCCGTTTATCTCTGTTTATCTCAGTTTACATGCAAACGCGCAACCGGAGTTTTCCAAAATCTCCACTCTGGCCAGAGTTTTTAGAAATCTCCGTTTGCGTGTAAACGAAGGACACAAACAAAGGAAGATGTCTCCGTTTATCAAAATCACCATGTACGTGTAAACGGCCTCTGATTCTTCTCTAGTTTTGTGTTCTGCTAGTGTCCTTGTCACTACTGGTAGCATGAGGCGGTACCTGCAGCTCAATCAGGTTGCACAGGTCGTCCAGCTCCTCCAGGATGGCACATCCATGTGTGCGGTTGTAAGAAGGTTCGCTGTGTCTCCCAGCACAGTCTCAAGAGCATGGAGGAGATACCAGGAGACCGGCTGTTACCAGCAGCAGGACTGCTTTTTAAGGGGTCCATAATTTCAGAACAATTTTCTTGTACTTTCCTAGTAAGTTTTCTAATATAGTACTCATTCATTCATTCATGCATTTGCTGTAACCACTTATCCTAGCAGATGCAGGTGGGCTGACATTCGGCGAGAGGCAGGGTCCACCCTGGACAGGTCACCAGACTATCACAGGGCTGACACATAGAGACAGACAACCATTCACACTCACATTCACACCTACGGACAATTTAGAGTCACCAGTTAACCTGCATGTCTTTGGACTGCGGGAGGAAGCTGGAGCATGTTGATTGCAGGAATGTCCATCAGAGGTGTTGACCTAAACTGAATGATCGCTTCGCCACCGTGAGTCATCTCATCTGCAACGTTGTGTCTGTTAATTTGGCAGTACAAAAATAAAAAACGATTGTGACGATGTTGCCTCTTTTGGCTGCTTGTGTTTGTCTGTGTGTTCTGTGCTGCAGGTGCTGGTAGGTGTGTTCAGGTCGTTAGTAACTGGAAACACCTGGGGCCCAGTGTTCCCAGTATTATAAAAGCACACTCCACTTACTGCATGATGAGAGAGAAAGGGAAAACTCTGCTCCACATGTGCCACATGCCTCATACTTATCTTTATTTGTCCTTTGTTCAAAGGACACTCCATTCACCATGTTTTCACTCATGCGTACATGCTGACACTACTACTTAGGTATGTATGTCCTATTCTCGTGAACGTGATATCTCAAGAATGCCTTGAGGGAATTTCCTCAAATTTGGCACAAATGTTCACTTGGACTCAAGGATGACCGGATTAGAGTTTGGTAGTCAAGGGTCAAAAGTCAAGATCAGCTTGACCTTGCATTTATCTCATTCTCATGGGCGCAATATCTCAAGAATAACTTGAGGAAATTTCTCCAAATTTGGCACAAACATCGACTTGGATTGAATGATGAACTGATTAGATTTTGATGCTTAAAGGTGAGAGGTCAATGTCACCTTATCTTTCTTGTTCTTGTGATTCTCAACAACACCTTGAGGGAATTTCTCCAAATTTGGCACAAACGTCTACTTGGATTCAACGATGAGCTGATTAGATTTTGATGTTTAAAGGTGACAGGTCAATATCACCTTATCTTTCTCATTCTTGTGATTCTCAACAACACCTTGAGGGAATTTCTCCAAATTTGGCACAAACATCTACTTGGATTCAACGATGAGCTGATTAGATTTTGATGTTTAAAAGTGACAGGGCAATATCACCTTATCTTTCTCGTTCTTGTGATTCTCAAGAACACCTTGAGGGAACTTCTTCAAATTTGGCACAAACGTCCCCTTGAACTGAAGAATAAACTGGTTAGAGTTTGGTGGTCAAAGGTTACTGTTACCTCACAATATGTGTTTTTGACCATAACTCAAAAATTCATATGCTAATTATGACAAAGCCTCCCACAAATGTCAAATAGAACATAGAACATGATAAAATGATGATTTTATATCTAAAATGTCAAAGGTCAGCTTCCTGTGGCATCATAATCTTGTGCATAAAACACTTTTTCTGGCCATTATTCAACGTCATATCTCAGAAGCAGACGGGGAGACGTTTGGTCAGATACTGAATTGGTGACACTAATCTTGAAACTGTGCTGATTGTATAGATCTTCTGTGTGTGAAGCATCCGTGTTTTTACAGACACGGATGTAAACTGGAAGAGATACTTGACTGGTGTGTAGAGGCATACAACCACAGAGTGGTAATTTTAGTTTGAACATTAAAGCATGTAAACACAATTTATTAGAAACCCTAAATACAAGTATGGACCTGAATATGAGACATTTAAAAGGAAATTTAAGAACGAAGACACACGCCAACTTTCTTCTTAGTTTCTCTCAAGTAGACAGCCAAACACTCCCAACCAAGAAAGGGAGATTCAGATGCTTCAGATACACTGATATATTCATGTCTACACTTTATTGGTTATTTGCCACACTGTAGGTCAACCAATAGGGATGTCAGCCAAAAACTGTCCATAAAACTGAAAGTCACTGCACAGACTGCAAAAAAAAAACCAAAAAAAAAAAACCAGGAAGGAACACAGGAACACGAAAGGGGAAGCAAGGTTAAATGTTGCTGTACTTTCAACCAAATTTCTCGTAATTGAAACTGAAGCTAATTTGATTATTATAACCCAGGCAAGGTGTTTAATTACATCATATGGACAAACTGGCCAAAAGCAAAAGAATTATCTGTTGGAAATACTCACAACCATCAAGGTTATTTTTTTATTCCTGGATTATCCAGTTGTTCGTTCGTTCTTTTTCCTTCTTTTGTGACAGCGTCAGAGACCCAATAACTGGGCACCATGTGTGAATGGTTTATCTCATGCTGAGCTCCTGATCAAAAAGGAAGGCCATGGCTGTAAGGAAGAAAAGAGGAGGAGGGGAGATGGAGGAAGAGGATGGTGATTTGAAGGTGTGTAGGGAGAAGGAAGGAGAAGGAGGTGGGGGAGGAGGTAAAGATGGAAGGGGGGAGGTGTGGCCAGCAGCCCAACAAGCTGTTGATTAATAAGGAGCTGCCGGGCTGCCTCTCCTGAGTCTTACATGCATGCAGGTTTGACACATCCTCGAGTTCGCACCTGTGATTCCTCCGAGTCAAGGACACGCTCGCTTGCTGCCATTGTTCGTCGATGCAATAAAAGGAACTCAATTTGTCAGCTCTGTTATTGCATTAGTGACAGTCCCCGGAGAGGGTTCTCAAAGAATGAATCTGTGTGCTTCAGGGCTGTACACTTCCAACACAATAAGAGATGTCTTATTCAGAGCATCCAGAGGTGACCAATATTTATAAAATCAAACCAGCCAATAGATTTCATTTTAAAAGCATTCATAGTGTTTGTTCCAGAGAAACTCCATGACATTGAAATTACAACGTTTACCCTTTTGTTATTACAACATAGAAAATTCACTGCACATATGACAAGTGACTGAGGTGCCTGAGGCATGGGCAGACTATGAGACAATGGGCCCCTGGGCACAGATATGAAGCCAGACGCGCAGGCTTTGTGGGGGTTGTGCCTGCATCTTTGCATCTCTGTGTGGTCATTTTGTGTCCCTTTGGAGTCAATTTATGTCTCCTTGTGGATGTTTTGTGTCATTTGAAAATGTTTAGTATCTCTTTAAGCTTGTTTTTTGTCTCTGTTGTTGGTCATTTTCTGTCTTTTGTGTCTCTTTTACAAAATGTGTCTTTTTTAGTTGTTTTGTAACTATTTGTGGTCATTTTGTGTTTTTTGTAATAGTTTTAAGCCTCATTTGTGACATTTTGGGATCATTTTGTGTCTTTGTTGGTCATTTTGTCTTTCATAATCATTTTGTGTCTCCTGTGTGACTTTTTGTGATTCTTTGTGCTTGTTTTGTGTATTTTTTTGGTCATTTTCTGTCTATTTGTAGTCATTTTATGTTTGGTGGTCATCTTGTGTCTCTTTGCAGTTTTTTGTTTGTTTGCCTCCTTGTGGTCATTTCGTATCTTTTTTGATAGTTTTGTGTCTCTTGTGTCATTTTGTGTCTCCTTGTCATTATTTTGTATCTTTAGTCTTGTGTCTCTAGTTATTTTGTGTCTTCTTGTGGTTGTTGTGTGGCTCTTTGAGGTCATTTTGTGATCCTTTGGGGTAAATTCAAGCCTTATTTTGGTTTTAATGTGTTTCTTTGTGGTCATTTTGTGTCTCATTGTGGCTATTTTGTGTGTTTCATAATCATTTGTGTCTCCTTGATGACTTTTTGTGATTCTTTTGTTTTGGTCTTTTTTGGGTCATTTTCTGTCTATTTGTAGTCATTTTGTGTTTGGTGGTTATTTTGTGTCTCCTTGTCATTATTTTGTATCTTTAATCTTGTGTCTCTGTAGTTATTTTGTGTCTTCTTGTGATTGTTTTGTGCCTCTTTGAGCTTATTTTGTGATCCTTAAGGATAAATTTGATCTTTTTTGTCTTTTGTAATCATTTTTGTGTCTTGTTGAGATCATTTTGGGTCTTTTGTAATAGTTTTGTGACTCTTTGGGGTCATTTTGTGATCCTTTGGGATAAATTTGAGTCTTTTTTGGTTGTATTGCGCTTCATTGTGGTCATTTTGTGTCTCATTGTGGCTATTTTGTGTCTTTCATAATCATTTTGTGTCTCCTTGATGACTTTTTGTGATTCTTTGTGGTTGTTCTGTTGTGTGTCTTTCTTGGCCATTTTGTAGTCAATTTGTGTCTGTATGTCATTTTGTTTCTCCTAAATATTTTGTGTCTCTTCAAGCTTGTTTTTTGCCTCTTTCTGGTCATTTTGTGTCTCATTGTGATCTTTTTTTGTCTTTTGAAATCATTTTTGTGTCTTGTTGAGATGATTTTGTGCCTTTTGTAATAGTTTTGTGACTCTTTGGGGTCATTTTGTGATGCTTTGGGATAAATTTGAGTCTTTTTAGGTTGTATTGTGTTTCATTGTGGTCATTTTGTGTCTTCTTGTGGCTATTTTGTGTCTTTCGTGATAATTTTGTGTCTCTTTGTGGTTGGTTTTTTTTGGCCTTTTTTGGTCATTTTGTGTCTTCTGGTGGTCATTTTGTGTCACTTTGTGGTTGTTTTGCCTCTTTATTAAAGAAAATTCGTGTCTCTAGTCAGTACCCTTGCACTTTTTTGGGATTTTTTGGGGTCTTTTCCTGGTCGTAACATGTATATTTGAGTGGCATTTTGCAAGTGAAGGCCGGGGGGGACCTGACACTTTAGGCCCCTGGACCAGTGCCCAGTAGGCCCATTACAGTAAGTAATCCACCTATGGCCTGAGGTAAATGATGATGCAAATAAATTTGAGACTTTGCAGGTTTGCGTCAGGTTTCTTGTAGTATTTTACCACTTTATTGATGTTAACTTCAAAATGATCAAAGTCTAAATCATACAAACTTTGCCATTTTCATTGAACAGCAATATTACTGTCATTGCGATTAAGTATTTATATTTATTTTCTTCTTACGCCCTTTATTTTTGTTACATTATATTTTCATTACGTTTTTGTTTGTCCCCTCCCACCTGTCCGCTGTTTTCTCTCTACATTCTCAGAAAACAAGGACTGAGTGTAAACTAGACTCTCATCCTGAGCCCAGACTCCTGAAATATCTTTGCATATTTAAACATCTTTAAATAAATAAATAAATATGAAAACAAATGCAAATGCTTTTCTCCTTGACACACTTCCAGATGTAGGCCACGAGGATGGGAATAAAAAATATGACCCTCAGAGCTGCCAGGGTCAAATGAAAATCCTTGGCGATGACTCCAGGGTTAATTATACAGCGCTGGGTGCAGGGAGTGATAAATAATATTGACATGCTTTGACTTGCATGTCTCTAATTGAGATTAGCAGCCCAGAACAAATAATGCCTGAGCTGGAAGGGAAGATCTCAGTAAATAACGTGATGGAGTAATAGTCTCCCAATCTTACACATCTTACTTGACCTCCACCTGCTGCCTGGAGCTGCTCAGTGGCCAACAGTTGGAAAACTACAAGAAACAGTCACGCTCAAAACACCCTCAGAGATTAAACCAGTGTTCGCGTGTAAAATTGATTCAGGAATGACATTTTTATGCGTCAAGCATCTCGAGTCCCCCGGGAGGGCTCTCTCAACCCTTGACCTTGTGCATCTGTCACTGCAGATAACGGCATCAAAATTGATTCCAATTACCCCTCCAGTCCACAGCCGCCAGCAGAGACGGTGGTCAACAAATCCCTGAGCACGGGAGTGGCTGGTTTTATATGCTGGAAATGAAATAAAACAGAGTTAACTCTGTTAAACAACTACAGTGTGGTTGTAATCTCGTGGGGGGGATTCCTGTGAGGAGGCTGAGAAACACTGGACTTATTGTGAAAAGTCAGCATTAGTTTCACAGTTTAGTTAACAGTTTACACAGAAGCTAGTCAGAGCTCATTAGACTCTTTAAATCAGTAAAGGATTCTGAACACATCACAACAATTTACAATTAAAATGGAGATCTGAAGGCAGATTATACCAGAGAAGCAAATATAAATAGTATCAGAAATTCATATTGTTAAGAAAGAAGTAAAAAGCATCATCATGAACTGAGTCAGAAAGAATATCTGGAAATTACAGAAGTGTGACTCATTTACCCAAGAAAGAATATTGTGCTTGTTTGTCTGAATAACAAGATAGTAATCTTTTTCATTCAGAAAAAAAAATTATATTAAAAAGAAAAAGATTATTATCTTGTTAATTCAAAAGAACAAATACTTTTTCCATAATTCTGAGATACTAATCTTATTCATTTGGAAAAACAAGAGCTGGATTTTTTTTTCTTAAATGAAAACATTTCTTAGAATTCTGAGATTATAATCTCATGAACTGAGAAAAAAATCGGACTTTTGTAAAAAATGAAAACTAGATAATAATCTCGTTAATACTTTTTTCATAAAGAAAGTTTTCTCAGGATTCTGAGATAGGGCAGATTTTTTTCCCATGATAACTTTTGACATAATTCTGAGATATAATTTTGTTTATTACAAAAACAAGAACCAGATTTTTTTTTTAATAAAACTTTTCTCATAAATCTGGGATAATCATAATAAAAATGATCTTGTTCATATTTTTTTTTCCATGAAAAATTTATTTTTAATAATATTTTTTCATAATTTTTGGACAAAAATCTTGTTAATATTTTTTCAAAAAAAAAAAAAATCTTAAATATTTGAGATAATAATACTATTAAAATTTTCTCTATTAATTTTTTTCCTCCTAATTCTGAGATAACAATCTTGTTAATATTTTTTATCCTGTGAAATTTTTTCTCATACTTCTGAGACAATAATTTTGTTAATCTTGATCATATTTCTTTTCATGGAAACTTTTCTTAATACTGAGAAAATAATCTTGTCAATTCTGAGAAGAAGATCAATTTTTTTTTTCCCATAAAAACCTTTTTTTTCCTCACAATTTTGAGATAACAATCTCGTAATTTCAGAAACAACCCATTTTTTTTTTCAAATTAATGTCTTATGCATCTGTGGGAAGTATCCTTAATAAACAAACAATCTTTAATGTATTAATTAATGAGCTGCTTGGAGGTGCTAGTAGGTGGATTCTGCTACCTCTGGATGGGGACAGGCTGTTTCCCTCTGTTCCAGTCTTTATGCTAAGCTACATTAGCCGGCTGCTGCCTCATTTTCAGCGTACAGACACGAGAGTCATATCAATCTCCTCATTAAACTCTCCACTAGAGAGCAAATGAGCAAAATGTCAAACTATTCCTTTAAACCTCATCCTGCCGAATATGAGGTTAGTTTCAGGGCATGAGCTGCCGGACAGAGCGGCCTACAAAGCTTTCATCAGATGTGATTTTTGGAATTTTTATTTAATTTCCATTCATACATATCCACTTAACTTGATAATCCTCCTCTCTGTAATACCCCCCACTATTCTCTCATCTTATCTGAAAGTCACAATCCATTACCCAAATGTAATAATCTATTAACGTATGTCTTTAGTCAGTGAAATCTTTGGAGCCGGTGCAGATCTATGTGCCCGTAACAAGTGCAGTTTTGTGCAGCAGCATAATTAAGACTCTTAACTGTATTTTCACCCTCATTATATAACCATTTGTGGTTTTATCCTCAATCTGCTCTATTTGCTCTAATTGTATTCTTCTTAATGTCATACTCTTTTATTTTTTCAGTGACCCACTTTTTTCTTAGCAGATCATTAAACTTTCATTTTCTTATCTTTCTCTTCTATCTTCAATGTTTTTCTCGATTGTGTGATGACGATTTTAGAGTTAAAAAGCCTTGGAAGCAGGATTCTTCCTCTTTAAGTGTCTCCGCTGGTACCTACTATGAAGTGAATGGAGCAAAGGTGTGTCCCGCCTTAATTGCTAAAGAAATAAGAACCATTTTTGGATGAACTTTACCTCCAAATGTGCCATGAATGCCTCTAAAAAATAACTTTTTTTCTTGGAGTGAAATAACCTTCGGGTTTTTTTCCTGCCTCAAGCAGTCGGTGAGGGAGCCCAGCAGAGACTGAGAGAGAGCGAGAATAATGAACAGTGAACATGGACCTGGTAGTTCGATGAGTGCAGATGATGAATGACCACGGGGAGGGAGTACAGGACCAGAGCAGAGGCACAGCCATTTGTTTCTCTGCTGTCACAAATGTATTTTTAATGAACCTGCACCTCTGACTCCTCCGCAGAGCAGGACTGTTCCTTAAGGCCAGCATGACCCCAATATTTCCTGTGAAGCGGCGGCTCTGAACAAACCCACTTTAGCTCTGGCTGTGTAATGTAAATAACCTTCTCCTTCTGAGTGCTGAAGCCATCAGTCCAGCTCCTCATTATCATCTCTACCTGTGCTGAGAATCGGGGCGCTCCTGTCTCTGGGCTGGCAGCAGGTGGGGAGGTTTCACCTTGAATCATTCCTGTGTACTAAACTTTGTGTTTTTTAACAATTTTGTTTGTCTTGGCGAGAAAAAAACCTTCAAAAATGCTTTTAGGGTCGGCAACACTATCTCCTGAAATCATTTCAAATTCAAATGATTCTGGTGATATATGGCAGCTCCTCCACAGTAAATCCTCTGCCTTTGCAGCAGCTGGGTAAAAAGCAGAGGTGTGGACTTGAGTCACATGACTTGGACTTGAGTCACACGTGATGACAAGACAACTCTACCTGGTCTTTAAAGGTATACTATACTGTTGTAAATAAGCTCACCACTTAAAGTGACAGTAAGAGCCAACCCCAGATTCAGTCTTTGGCATTTTGCCTCGCTGAACTCTTGGATGCTTGCTGCTTACTGTCTGGAACCTGGTTGCTACCTTTTCATAAAGCTGCGACCTCACCTGAGCACTGCAAAGATACACACCCATAAATGCCCTGGACACAGAAAATAATAAGAAAATACAGGCAGAGGGCAAAGACTCTGCAGAAGTCACTGTCTTTGTTTTTTAGGAAAATGTAACACCAATGACTCGTGACTTCACTTGGACTTGAGCCTTTTGTCTTGAAAATACTTGATACCTTCCCCCAAGCCCAAAGATTAAAAGGTATGTTACCCAAAAAGTGTGACACATATCAATTCATGTCCCTCCATTTCCTGAATCAACTAACGTTAACGCTACTCGGACACTTATTTCCACAGTTGATGCACTTTGTTTAAACCAATCCGACAACATCTTATCATTTTGCAGGAGAGAACCATGAATTAACGTTACATTATTGAGTGCCAGCTGGAAAAAATGATACCCATGCACGTACTGTACATAAACTATGTGGTGGTCAACAAAAAGGAACTGCAGTATGCAAAACAGTGAAAATTACACACAGAGATGCAAAAACATCCAACAAACATGTTTTAACAAATAAATATACATTGATTTTTGTACATTTAACACGACTGTTGTTAAAATCGAGAGCGCATTGTGACTTGTTTATGACTCCAAACTTGAAGTGCAGGACTTGGGGCTTGACTTGGGACTCGCCTCTCTTAAAGGTTCTGTATGTAACTTCCTGAAAATCCTCGTTGTAGTGACACCTCTCTGTTGAAGTGAAATGCAGTCAGAGTCCACCATAGCTACTGGCGAACACCTGCATCGGCCAAACTGGGACTAAAGCCTAGGTCAGACCAAAGATCCGCGATGAGACGAAACCGATTTAGAACATTGCAGCAGTGTGAACTGGCCTGTCTGAGCGCGACTCAAGCCGACTGATGGTGTCACCTACAGCTAGTTTTAGAACATAGGGCACGTTGCCTGTTTCAACAGCTGATCAGCTTTTAGTGAAGTCTGCTGGTCAAGTCAAAATGACCGTAGATGATGTGTTTGCTTCGCAAGTGCTCCGTCCCTGCCAAGCCCTCGGTTTCCGTCCTCATGGTGTGCTGGTGTCGGACGATGGGTCGCTATGAATACAGTCCATCTTGTTTCATCACTACTACAAATGCAGCTGTAGCCAGTATCTCACAATCACTATCCTCATTCATATTTTAAGAAGCTACAAATTATATTCAGCCACAAAATAAACCTGAAAAGCTGGAAATCAGAACAGAAGTATAGAATTGTTGCATAGAGATGATACTCCGTCTCATCTAGTTGCATTGGTGTGAGAGGAATGGTTGCAGAATGGCGTACTGAAAGTAGTTGCCTGTTTCAACTCGTCACAAATCTTTGGTCTGAACCGAGCTTAAGAAGAGACTGACCGTGATTAACCAGCAGCATGTTAATAGAAAACTGGAAAAAACATTACAGTCATATTTAGAATAGCTTTACTATCCATGTGTTCCTATATTTTGATTTGGAACATAGGCTCCATGATACTAACTAGCTTGCCATTTGCAAATTACTTTATAAGCTAATGTTACAAACCAACAGTAGACCCATACAGTGTAGCTTTACAGCTAGGTGACTAACCTTAGCTTAGGCTACGGTTAGCTTGTTAGCTGCCAAGCTAGCTGTAACTTAGCTATGCTGCATGGATCTTGTGTTGGTTGCTTTGTAGCTGATAAAGAAATTTCTAAACCAGCTCAGAGAGTCAGGATAATTTAGCGGACATTATCCACTCAATACAGTATTTTGCTACATTTGCTAGCACACAATTCATGCGCATTAGAAAGCAAGCCAACGTTAGCTAACATTAGCCAGCTAAAACCACGATATCACAATATTTCACGTCAGTGTCTCCTCTGGGATTTTTTTCAGCACTGAAATCATGTTATGGGGCACTGTATTTATAGAAGGTAGCAAATGCTACAGCCCTTTTCTTCTGTTTTCTCTGGTCATGTTGCTCCAGTTTTAAAAATATTTGCATATTTCTCCTGCGTAGACAGCACAGCTTTATGAAAAGATCATCTTTCCAGCAGTGAAGTACTTTTTTAAGGAGAATACAAAGGTAAAAAGAAGCAGAGGGGAAGTAAGAGAAAAGGAAAGTTACCTGCTGATTCCTGCAGGGCAAATGCCTGAAAACATGTTGCTGACACTGACATGCAATGAAGTCTAGAGGCGAAACCAAGAGGAATATATTTCCTCCTGTAGACAGGGCCTAGGGTCGGCCGGGATATTGAGAATAAGTGTGGAGTCTGAAAAAACTAGCAGGAGATCGAGGTTATGGCGAGGCCAGTTACATTCACACACCTCTGTAATTCCAGCTTTTCCACTTTTTGCATGTAGATGTGGAAACTGCGTGGGGGAAAAAAATCCCCCTCTGCAGACACCATCCTGGAAATGACTGCCTCATTTTGGAGGAGACACACATCAACATGTGACCTACACTGACACCCTGAATGACACACACATCATTGCATTTGCTGTGTTCCATCTGTGCTGTCACACCAGTTCAACAATCTTCTGGGGAAATCGGACCTGGGCAGTCATCCATCATCAGCCTCCAGGTTCACCGCCCCAAAAAAATGTTTTATGCAAAGGAAAGATACTGCAGAAAGCAATTCCACACACACTAGAAAAAAACAAAGACAGCAATAATTCACACTTGCAGCAAACTTATCTTTTTAACAGCCAAAGCAAAAACAGAGCAACAACAGAAAGGAAAGAGAGATATAATTCACTTCTCATTAAAGCAGCCCATGACACCAAAGTAATTCTTTATGATGTTGTTATCCTTGTCTGTCCATGTCCTGACAGTCTTTGACCTCCATATACACTATGTACCTCCAGTTAGTGTCTGTCCAATGGTTCACCTTGGAGCTGTTGACAGCTCCACACCACTGTGAAAATGTTATGTACAGAATCTGGACAGCACAGAAAGAAGGCACATACCGTCCTGGGCTTGTTATGGTTGAAATAAGGCACACAGGAGCAGGGAGGGGAGAGGGGGGATAGAAATCAAATGACATGGTGTTTATGAAGGCATCTCATTGTGGCTGGACGTCTCCGTGGGAGCCCTCGACCTGCTGGAACGATTGGTCTTGACAGAGCTGTCCCCTGACTCGAGGATCAGTGGGTGGTTGTTCTTGTGTCTGTCTTGGTCTGTGACACAGGTCTGGTTGTCACTGTCAAGAAAAAATAAATGAGGAGCTGCACCCCCGAAATCCAGGACACGAGCACATACTTAATAAATGTCACTGTTTTGTTAGCTTTGGTTATATACTATATCCTACTACGACCAAACTGGGTCCATGTCATTGGTTCGACAGCCCATTGGTTCGACATCCCATTAGTCCGACTGTCCGCGGTGCTGAACGGCTCGCGGTGGATGTATGGTGCGCCACGACAGGCTTGAGGCGGAGCAGGCTCACGGCTTATGTGTTTGTCACTTTCTTTTTCATTTTAACCCACACCATGATCTTTTCCTGACCCTAACCAAGTGGTTTTTGTGCCTAAACCTAACCAGACCTTAACCACAGGGCATCATAATGATTTCGGAACGCACTTAGGAACAATGGGTTTAATATGGTCGAACCAATGGGCTGTTGGACCAATGGGCAGTTCCCGACCAAACCTGGGCTTGTTATTAAAGCCTATAACTTGTTTTTTAGATGGAATTAATACCTATAGTGACATGTAAGTGACATGAAATGAGGTTTCCAGTTACCTGAGAGGCACAGATGGTACACAAATGTACCTAAAATTGCTAATCTAGAAGTTCCGCCTTTATACACCTCAAGTTAAAATCTCTCTAAATTAATTCTGCCTCACTTTAATAGCATCTGTCTATGCACATGTAGTGTTAAGATGTTGTGATATGGTTGTCTGGAGGTTTCGGGCTGCATAATTCTAAAGAGATAGTTTTGTTAAGCAGAGTTAAAATCTTATTTATTTATTTATTTATTTATTCTGCCTTATTTCTTCATTTACTCTGACCCAGTAACATAAATCTCACAAATATTACTTTTATTATAACACCAAGATTATTCATACAGACCTTGTAGTTGCAGAGAAATTAAACTCTAGCGAAAGTTCAATCGGGAAGACAATACTTTTCTTTCTCACCCTGCCATTCACTCCTTGACGCGTGCCCACTCACTGTCTCTAGGTGTCATTGTCTGGATAGGTCAATCGAGTCATCAGCTGTTTTCAGCTGATTCACAATCAACCAATAGCACAGCGACACATCTTCTCTGTCAGCCTATCATCTTACTGCCCTTCATTTTAAACATGTCTCTGCTGTAGTTCTTTCTTGCTGCCGTTTTGCGCACTCACCACCTCTACATCACCACCTAGTCTTTACGGATTCATCAGTCTCATCGGCCTCAGCAGTCATCAGCCGCCACCACCACCAGTGTCTGGACTCCATGGTGGGATTTATCCTGCTGCTGCTCAGATGTCCCTAGATCACAAAACGTCTCTCTCCGGTGTCCAAGCGCCAAAGATTTCTGTTAAATCTTAATCAGCACAAATCTGTAGCATAATCTGTACACTCATATTCTACGTTAAATATTATCTTTATTTCAGCTTTCTGTCTCTCTTGGTTTAAATACTCAGTTAATTTGGGCATGTAATTTTCGAGCAGAGGCCTGAGCCTGAGGCCTCAGGAATAAGAGGTTAATGTATCATTTAGGGTATTCATTATCACAAATTTAGATGATTGTTTGATTATATTTTTCCTTTCTTTGTAAGAATATCCAGGATAGGCCAAGAATATCCATCTGGATTTATAAGATACCAAATATATGAGTAGTGAAACAAGACCTGACACTAGATTACGACACAAACTGTGGACAAAGTACTTTTTTGCCTCTCTCCCTTAGTTCTGCAAATAAAATCCATCACAACATGGTTCCCTACATAATACACAACTCAAGCCTTTTATTATAACCCAGCCACAGGAAGTCTGCTGAGTGGAGCCGATTTACTACAAAGCGCGATCCTTAAATCATCAAATAAAGCACAATAAAAATGACAGGCTATTTTTGAAATCTTGCCCCAATCATAAACAAAATCTCTTACGCTTTGGGGTGGCTCTTTGTATGGCTGAAACATTCTACTTAAGATAAGGCGTTACTGATAGTCTATAGTTGTGCAGCACAGTATGTGTCGGTACCTGTCTTGACTGTCTTTAGCCATTGTGCTGTCTTCGTATATTTTCAGCATCGTCTCTGTGCGGTCGTCATGGTGCTCTTTGTTCTCCTGAAGCCTAAAAAAAACCATTTTGACATATGATCATTTTTCTCAGTTGTCAGTGCACTTTAAATACTGGTGTTATCCTGCATTTGTCTTCTTGTCAAATCCCACAAAAAGGACAAAACCAACAATGCATAGTCTGTCTCTCAATACTTTCCAGCCTCCATACTCTGTCTGTGGCTCTCAGACCTAAGCCCATTTGTTCTTACTGAAGATGTAAATCTTTAAAAACAGCACACAAACACACAGTTAATCTTGCTTGAAAGGCTCGGGAATTTCCTGAAACAGCTGGTCGCTGCAGTTTTTAGCAAGCATTGTGCAAACAAGAATAAACAATGCATTTGTTGTGGACTACTTTCAGCGGCAGATTAAAACAAATTTGCTGCTCCAGTGAGTATTTACTGCAGCAGAACAGCGTATGTGGAGCTCAGTTAAGATAAACTACAGTGCCCATGTTCATGGTAATGAAGGAACATGTCACCCAGTGCAGCGACCGCGCTCACTGATGTGTTTTTAATAGATTCTGGACAACACTTCAGCACAAGTGCACAGAGGAAAAGCCAAACAGATAATACTTGTTAATATCAATAATCCACCACAGGTTTGGGTATTTTCATGGGATTTGTTGATTATAAATTAATTCACTGAAGCTTACAAACCAACAAATCAAAAATACATTTTTCCCTTTGCCTGTAGTGCTATTTATCAGTCTAGATTGTTTCAGTGTGAGTTACTGAGTGTTAGAGATACCGTCTGTAGAGATGTCTGCCTTCTCTCAAAAATAATGGAACTAGATGGAACTCATCTTGTGGTGCTCAAAGTGGCAAAAAACAAGTTTTAAAAACTAAACAGCAATGTCTCTTTCCAGAAAATCATGACCTGCTAACTCAAAATTATCCACAGACCATGTTGTGAGCAGTTACATGTAGGAACTGTTTTCTTTCTATCAAGTTACGACTGCAAACAGTAGCATCACGCAGAATGAAGCGTGCATCTATTCATGGAGAGAGAGGCTTGTGTTCGTGAATGGAAGTAACTAGGGCTGCCCCCTAATAGTCAACAAAACATTAGTCAACCAGAAAGGTCATTAGTCAGCAAGATTTTACTGGTCACTTGATCGCAGAAAAAACAACAAACAAACAAAAAAATGTGAAACTCTTTAAAGAGCTGAACCTTGTCAAAATAAATCAAAACCTATATGACTGGACCATGTGGGACTTTAATTTGAAAGGACAGACACAGGAAGTGGCCATGCTCAGCAGTCAGACAGGAGTCAGGTTAATTTCCAGGGCTGGTACCTGCAGTTATTCCACAGGCTAGTTAATAACATGTCGGGCAGGAAATCCAAAGTGTGGGATCATTTTGAGAAGGTGAAGGATGAACCCAAGGTGATATGTAAACTCATCTTCATTGGTCGACTACAAACATGACGTATCATCTGAAACATGGAAGTAGCTACATGCCCATTAGCCCACAGCGTCATTAACAGGCAGCTCGCTCAGTGTGTGACGTGCACTTGTAGATAAAATATAGGCCTATATTAATGAAGGTTCATTAGTATGGTTTTGTATTTCTCTGTAATGTAGCACAGTGTTAACAATGTTACTGATACTATTCTTTCTCACACGTTCAACTCAAACCACTGTGTTGCCCCGCCCAAAATATATAATGGAATCCAAATGGATCAAACTCTGATAATGAGATGAGTCATTTCACGGGGGTTGTGATGCTCAGAAAAATTATCCACTGATTTCCAGATGCCTCTTTCCCGATTTAAGTCTATGGGAAAAAGTTTGTTTGGGCCCAATGGCATCATGTGACAGACCTGCAAGTTGTAGTAACACAGTTTAGCCACTATGTCAAATTAGCTTCAAAGCCCAGCGCTGTTCTTGCAGACTTGTACAGCTGGTGGGTGTAGTTCAGTAGAGATAAAATAGTTCTGCTTCTGCATCACTGGGGCCACACAACAAGGACACTGGAGACTTTTGCGTGTCAAGTAGCTAACTTCCACTTTAACCCTCCGCTAACATGAACAGAAAATAAAGGATTTAATCATGTGTCTCTTTTGGACTTTTGAAATATTACTGAACCAAATGAGTGCCATCTAGTTCCATTATAATTCAACTGAGTCATTTTATGGCGATATGCTCTAATTATCACACCAAAACAACATAGACTGATGTATAGCACTACGGATAAGAGAAAAAATATGTGTTTTGGATTTTGGGGTGAACTGTCCCTTTAACGTCACTTAATTCAGATGATATTTTTAAACAAAGCAGCTTCAAAAGTGGATAAAACCCTCACTGACTTTGTTTGGTGATGCCACGCATTACAAATGTGTTTGTAAGACATACAACATTTTTTTGTTGCTGTCATTTCCACTATCCATCCGGTACTACACATACACCCTCATGCTTTATGAGGTGGTACTTCATATTAAGCTGCTTTAGGTGCTTCTGTTTCCCTCCAATCACTGTCATCAGTCAACCAATATGGCAGCAGATGGGCAATATGAGGGTAATATATCCTCTAAATACAACACCTGGGCTCGAGTCTCTCTTTGACTTTGGCAATAGACAGGATGTACGGGCTGATCTGTCTGGTGATTGTGGTTAGGTAAGAGTTCTCTTGCTTCAGCTGCATTAGGTCGTGAAGCTGGGCTGGAATCAGTAAACAAAGGAAATGACAGTGAGGTTTGAAATATAAAACGACAGAGAGATAAATGTTTGATACGTTTGAATTTTTGAGACAAACCTTCATAGATCTCCTGCTCATTAGTGACCCTCTGAAAAGTCTCATCCCAGATCTGTGAGGAGAATGGAGTGAGTTGATTCTCATGAAATAAAATATCAATGCACTGCAGTCGTTCGACTCGGGGGATACCTTGACATTTCTTTTCTTTTCCCTCTGTTTGCATTCCCAGCACTCTACATTTATAACAATGGGGGAAAGCCAGCTTGTTAGTATGCAGCTAGAGGTACTGACTGAGGACAAACGTAGGAACTTTTTGTCTGTCAGAACTGCCTGGCAGAGAAAGGTACATACTAAAGGTCATCATCAAGGTATCACTTGACACACCTCTTCAAACATGACTCTCATAGTTTCCACAGTGGAGTGCTGGGAGGCTATCTGGCTGTCGATGTATAATGATCTGTCCAGGATCTCTCCCATCTTATCCGTGTTGATGATGGAGTGGTGCTTGGTCAGATCTCGGTGCATCTCCTGGACCTGGTCCTTCAGATTCTGAATTTCTGTCTGAAGAGTCTACAAGTGCACACAGACACACTGTACATAAGACATGACACTCAAGAGATGCTTCAGTGTCAGAGATCTGATGGGTGTACAGATGCTGGGTGAAGTGCAACCGAGCGTGAAAACCTTGTTGCCCTGCAGACAGGTTGAGTTCCCAGAGGAATTCATGCTGCTGCCTTCTTATTGTTTTACTTTAAGGATCAGAGATGGATCCTCATCCCAAGGAGAGAAGTTGCTGCAGCAGTTTTTACCAATGTGGATCCAAATATAGGAGGTTTACAAACTACAGACATAAAACTATCAAATAGTATAAAGTAATTCTTGTCAATTTATTAAAAAAAAGATATACACAAAGACGTTGCGCTATAGGGCCGCTACAAAGTCCCTTCTTTTACATTGCCTGTGCTTTTTTACACAGAAACAAACAATGGTGACATCATGCTGCTCCAGTGTCTAATATTAGACGGTTTGCCAGCATTATGGAAAAAAAAAAGAGGCGTGATGGGTGTGACATGAAAAACAATAGCGTTGGCCTCTAATGTGACATATAACATACGCATTGGAGGCGCTTTAAGTGTAGTAATGGCATTAATGTGTCGATAACAATCATTTACCGTCCCTGTTAAATGGCGACTGATCTCGTCCTCTGCTTAGAGGGTAAGGAGCCAAGGGTGAACCATATCATCTTGTTCATGATAATACCGGTATCATTTTTAATATCATATGAAAAATTCACAAAGTGATACTCGCGATATTTTGACTTGTCGACATATTGACGTCATACTGTTACCCACGGCAACAACGAGCATGGCTGAAAGCAAAATTATCAGCGACTCCATGGTGATTCCAAAAAGAGGAGCAGCTTTAGTAGTGTGGAATAAACTGTGGCGTCCTGAATGTTTTATGAACAGCCCCGGACTTCTCAGACTCTTTTAGCGACTCACCGCTCAGAGGGAACTCATTCAGCGGCTCGTCTGGCAGCAGCACAGCGTCTCTCCCTCTGCTCTCTTGCCGTGCGCATACAGGAGTCGGCATCTAAGTGATTTTGTCAGAAAAGCTTGGTAATGTAAACCTATGTGACCTCACAGCTCGACAAAAACCTACATATATGTGAATGTGTGATAGTTGTGGTATCATAACAGCCTGTCACAGGTTACAACGTGATGATTAGAGGAGAAATGGCAGAGCATAAAGTTCCAGGTGGAAAACAAACATATCAATCATTTAGGATTTTGCTAAAAGAAGGAAATCACCTGTTGATTTATATATATGTAGATCCCAGGGTACATTTTTTGTATTTGGGAGCTGCTTAAAGGTTTTATTTTGTTGAGCTATTAATATTGTATACAGAATCTGAACTCACTCTGAGTTACAGTTGTTGTTCACAAACTAAAGAAATGAGATCATTTTATTGCAATTCTATTTTCTTAAATTAATAATACCTTTTTGCTAATTTGACATATCGTCAAGAATATGGTTATTGCAAAAATATCTGGAAATATTGTGATATTATTTTAGGGCCTTAACGCCCACTCCTAAAAGGAGCTCCTGGACCTCATTGTTTTCCCAATTTGCAGACATTTTCAGCCACTGTTCTTCCTCTTTGAGTTAGCTGCTAACAGCTATCAGCTACTTTTAAAATCTCCTGTGGTGGGTTGCATGCATAACACGTCATCAAAATGTCCCACCTGTACTGCCCATGATACCGGCTGGCCCTTAAACATAGACGTTGTTTTGGTGGTGTTTCTACTTCTGATGCCGTCTTAAAGACGAGACAACTCTGTCTCCCTCTTCCGCGATTGTACTTCATACAGAACTGCGAGGTGGCATAATGAAGTGAAATTACCGCCTTGAAGAGGCAGTGTAAAAGGGAATATTGTAGGACTGACTATTGGTGCTTTCACAAAACATTTACACAATGATATTTTTGATAAACAATCATCAGTGATGTGGATCTTGTGACTAAGTGGGAGCAGTCTGGTAAGTTTAGTAAAATACATAACTTTATTGTGACACAGCCTTAAAAAACAGGAAAAGACAACACCAAGGATATTATGATATCCAAAATCTAAGAGGATATCTGGTCTCATATCATGATTGTCACAGTCTGCTCTGTGTCCTGATGCTTTCAGACTTTTTGGAAAGATCAGACGAGACTCTAGAATAATTTCAGTTGCCAGTGTTATTTACTCTGTCTTTGTTTTCATTGTGGTCATTTTATTATTAAGAGGATTGTTTTTTCTGGGTTTTTGGGTTTCTGTTGACTGTGGGAGATTTTTTTTTTAGCCTCCTGTGTTCCTGCACTGCTTTCTCCTCATTTGCCCATCGACACACCTGCCCTGCATCAGCCTCATTAGTCCTCCTCTGCTCCAGAGTTTTCCAGCCAATCAGCTCCCTGCCTGTTCTCCTACCTAATCACCTTATTCCCCTCACCTGCACTTCATCCCCTTGTCAGATTAGTTTGTATTTAAGCCCTGGTTTGCAGTTAAGTCTTTGCTGGATCATTGGTTTTGTGATGTGATCTGCAGCTTTGCTTCTTTTTGCTCAAACCTTGAATGAAAAGTAATTTATTTGAGTTCCTGTTGCCTGCAGTCTCCTGCGTTTGGGTCCACCTGCTTTACACTACATGACAATGGTACTGATATAATATTAATACATTGCCCAGCCCTACTCTTTAGTAAGAACGCAGGGAAATAAGCACATGTGAATTACTAATGATTTTGCACTTTTGGCATTCAAGTGTAATTCACTTTCTACAAAAATGAACTGTAATAACTGTGATCATCTTTAAATTTTACATTTAATTCAAGTTAAATTTGAATTTGCCAAATATGTCTTGCAAAACTATCAATACTCCCATCAGCCTCAGCTGTAGATTGTGTTTAGTGCTAATTAGCAAATGTCGTGACACATTAAGACAAAACAGTGAACATGGTAATCATTATATCTGCTAAACATGATGTTAGCAAGTAGCTCAAAGCACCGCTGTGCCTAAATACAGCCATGCAAAGGATGGCTGGATAAAATCATCATGTTAATATCAGAAATGTAACTTTTAAATCACTGGTCACACAGCACTCACCCTGTAGGTGTTCTCATAGTTGCGGCAGTGCTCGGTGAAGGGTGTTTCCTTCCCCTCAGCCAGGAGCACCTTGGTGCAGATGTTGCGGTGACAAGTGGGCCTTCGCCCGCACACCGAGCCCAGGGGCATCTCACTGAGAGACGGGGAGCGGCAAGACACGGAGAGGGGGGACTGGTGCCTGAGGTGAGGGGGGAAATAATCAAGACTGGCCTCATATATAATAAATTGATCTCTATAATTGGTCCATAACATCTTTTTGCTGGTAACGTACAGTCAGCACTGTGTAGATATTATGTAAATATAGTGCATGTGCATATTCTTACAATTTTCTTAACCAGTTACTGGCTACCAGAGCTCGCTATCATTGCAATCAGTTGGGAATTATTTGTATTCTGTACATAAAACCCCCTGCTCCAATATTTCTATCATTCCAACCTACTCATTGCTTTTACTCTAGATGCACAGTACATACAACTCTGTATACATGTTATATATAATATCTCAAAAAGCATATTATCTGCTTTACCTTCACAGTCATTCACTTACGTTTTGTATTGTTTAGTATCATTCTCGGCCAATAAAATGTGTGATACACACACACACCAAGGACTGTATATAAAGACAGCATGCTGGCCTTGGAGCAGCTGCAGTGGAGCTAAGTGCTTCACTCAAGAACACCTTGATTGTAGTTTCCATCTCTTCTGTTAAAGTGTCAGTAAGGAGGTCAAACATTTGCACAACTGTTCCTTTATTGTTGAGCAGCTGTACATTTACCTTTAAATCTCCTGTTTATTCTTTTTTTCTCCAAGAAATACAACTTTGGTGGAGAAATGTAGAACAATGCTGTAAGTCCTCGCGTTCTGCTGACTTAATTTTTCCAACTTCATATTTAAAGACACAGAGCTTTTTCAGGATAAAATGGAGACAAGAGTTCATATCTCTATACATACATTCACACCCCTGGTGAAGGTGACAGTGAAGAGATGTCAGTGTTTTCAGTAACACGTGACATGTGAGATATGTGAGATGTGTCCATGTGTCACTGAAAACACTCACACCATCACCTTCACCAGGAATGTGACAGTATATATGCGCAGCACATATCTAAACAACTAGATAAACATACATTTATGCGGGTTCTGGTGAGACCACAATCTTGGCTTCATGCCTAACACAGCATAACTGCCCTGGAGCCATTCTGCAGAAGCCTAGGTGTGAATACATCCTCTCACATTGCCATACGAATGTTGTCCTCTGAGCATCCAGGCTGTGTCCCAGCACAGCCAATTAAAGATCTGCCAGTGCTAAAGCAGCAGCATCAACTGCATGAAAGAACATGGCTGTACAACTTCGCTTCTGTTCTGTGAAATTATGATACAAACAGGGCCGGCCAGCTGGCCGTCCACCAATCCCTGCTTGGTTTGCATCCTGCATTAGCGGCTCAGAAGTAGACGAAGGAGCTTTCAGACAGCAATTGAAGATGTATCAGACACAACAACACATTCAGTCGCACTGAGTAACGGGCTACAGCATGTGGGCGGCTTTCTGAACAACCATACGGTGAGGAAAAGCTCATTTCCTCCTCCGTCTGTGAACTGAAGTACGTGGTGGACTTGAAAAACTGTGGAGTCGAGCACCTTGTGTAACGACTGTTATCTTATAGCATCAATGGCATCAACAGACATTCACTAAAGAGAGTAAAAAGCCAGGGTATGTTTCTGCCTCTGACCCTACTGACAACTGTAAAACACATTTGCTTTAACCTACAATCACCATAAATATTCAAGAAAGTCAACCACAAAAGCCAAATTTACTGTGGGTTCATGCTGCAAGCTAAGGCACCTCACATGCTCAGGACACACTAAACAAGACAACAGACTGCACTGACTTAAAGATAATAAAATCCATATGACTTTACCTGGGGTCTGGTCGGCTCTTACTCCTTGCTTCTGGCCCAGTGTTGATGCAACAGAAGACCTGTCTAAAACATGTCCCCCTCTCTCTGTCTGCCACACACATGTCATCCTCTGCACATCCAGCCTCCATCCTCCCATCACTGACGCCAATTAAAGACTAAAGCTGTGACATCAGTGGCCCGGAACAAAGTGGCCCGACTGCTCCTGCATGCCAACTTCCAGTTGAATCCTGGAGGGTTCTGTGAAATTATGATAAAAATAGTGCCAGCCGGCCGGCCACCAATCCCTGCCCACTTTGCGTCTTCCACTGGCAGGGCGCTAAGCAAGTTGGAAGGGAGAGTTGTCAGTATGTTGGCATTAGTGGGTGGGCTTAAGGACCTGTGAACAGTTGGGGGGCTCTGATGTGGAAAAAAATCGGTCAGCAGAGTGTGTGTACGTGACGTGGAGGGACGTGAAGCACAGGCAAATGGACAGGACTGAGTGGCAGTGATAGGCGTTTAAATAAAGGTTGTGCTTACTGATGATTTGATGGAATTGGCAAAGGAATCTATGAAGTTAAAAGACTATATGGCATTGTGAAAGGATTCTTAGATTTTGATTTTTTCAGCAGTAACACTTGATTTCTAAGTACATCAAAATGTCCCCTTCTAGGAACTGTGCTAACGTAGCACCACACTCAGTCTCCCATCTTAACATGTCATCTGCTGTGTCTGAGGCCCGGCTGCGGAAAAACCAGGGCTCGGAAAAACAGGATCCACTGCCTCCTTCCCTGCCCCCATGCAACAAGGTGAGTTACGTAAACATATCAGTGCACAGAGCTTACAGAGAGACAGAATGTCTGCCATAGTGGGACTCAGCGTGGCGCCTCCTTTCCTCTTGCTGCAGTCATCACTGTCTACCATCTGTACTCACAAAACCATTTGGGGATTTTGAGTTTGGATTCTTCACAAGTGTGAAATTTTCAGCCCAGACTTTTTGCTTTCTCGGAAGAATCCAAAAGATGCCACAGTAAAACTCAGCTAGTGGAAGCACATTGTGAAATAAAAACCCAGAGTAAGGGATAATATAGTGATTGTATTTGAAGGATAGTTGGCATAAATGATCTCACCTTGCTGCGACACTTATGGATCCAGCAATAGAAGGAGGGCAGCGCTGAGCCAGCATCAGCAAGGGCTCCAGACAGCGAGCAAACTCATTCCTGTAGTCTGTGTTGATCTAATGGAAGACAGAGATAAAGTCAGTTAATGAGTTTGAAATAAATTATGTGCAGGTATTTCTCCCACGTTATTCTTTTGTGTTTATATGAAAAACAAAACAAAAAAACACCCCAAACTGAACCGAATAAATAGGATGAAAGAAAGAATGAAAGAAAGAAAGAGACAAAGAAGATCCGTTCCCACAGTTAACCCTACAATGTATTAGTAAAAATAGAAACCAAAGAAATATAATAACAACAGCAATTATGATTATTATTCTTATCATCATCATTTAGAAGGAAAATAAATAAAGTTAAAAACTTTACCAATTGTACTGATTTTATTAAGAACCCTGCAGAAACACATTTGATCTTATTTGATTTCACTTTATAATGAGAGAAAATTCTTAAATTTGTCTTGTGTCCCAAGATGTCAACTGTTACACATACATAAAAATTTGTTTTTTAAGAATTAAAGGTCCAGTGAGTAAGATTTAGGGAGGATTGCAACCAGCTAAAACTAGGATTCCATCAGTGTTCTTTGTTCAGGAGGTTTTAACGGAAACGGAATTATCCGCAGAGGTGTCCTCCTCTCCAAAACAAACAGACCCAGTGATTAAACTAATAAAACACTACTAACTAATAAAGGCCACTAACTACAGTGGTCGACTCGTTTGTCTGTTCTGGGCTACTGTAGAAACATGGCAGTGCAACATGGCAATCTCCAGAGACGAGGACCTGCTCCCTATGTAGATATAAATGTCTCATTCTAAGGTAACAAAAACACGATATTTCTTATTTTCAGGTGATTATACGCTAAAAAAAACAAACAACCTACGTACTGGACCTTGAAGCAAAAAAAAAACCAGCCATACTACTACTACTTAGAGCCTGACTGGGCAAAGCCTCTCTTCCTGCGCTCAGCTGTCTCTGTCTCATGCAGACTCACCCTGGGTCTGGGTCTGCAGCTGCCTGTACCAGAGAGCAGCATGAAAGCGAGAAGTGCTCACTCTGCAGCTTCAGTAAATCTAGGGACTGAAACATCTCCAGAAGCACTGCACTGCACACTAACTGACAAATAACCAAACAATCAAACAACTACTCGACTTGAAAAATCTCAGTCGACAGAGGGTCTCTGACTGATTACTCGAATCTTCCACTTTCAGGGTGCCCTCTATGCACCTCCTATTACATTCAGTGTTCGACCCAGGTACACTGAGCCCGCTTAGAAGCCAAACTCTGATTTAATAGTTTGACAGACTGAGGAACAAAAGAATTCCTCAACCTGTTCAATCGAGCCTGTGGGACTACGAATCATCCGTGTGATGGCCAAAGCTGATATTCTTCAAATAAAATGTGACAGGGGTCTGATGTAATATTACCAGCCGGAGACAACAGTCTCTTAGTACACGCAGCTTGAAAACTTGACTCAAAAGTTTGACCCCCAGTCTTTGAGCAGATACATAGCAGTCTATCAAGTTAAGCTTTAAGCTGAACAGAAAAACAACTGCACCATGCACTGATTCCACGCTGCATAACACTCTGTATTATAGACTGACTGCCTCTAAATTGTCCATAGGTGTGAATGGTTGTCTGTCTCTATGTGACAGCCCTGTGATACCAAATGTCATGAATGAATAATTCTAAAATGTCGAAAAAATAATACTTACTGCTTGAAAACATAGGTGTGTTAAGAGTACTCCACCATTTATACCCCCCCACTACCAGAACTGCACTTGTTTCCACTGTAGGTCAAGTATTTTCTAAGGTCTTAATACTTCTACGATGTTTTCCCATAATTTAATTTCCTGTCTTCATCTGTGACATTTTTGTGCACAGATGGAAAATAAAAGAGAAAGCTTGAGGGGCCACTGAATGATTTTATGAGTATGAAAATGATATGATGCATGTCATACAGTATGTTGTTGGCCTACAAAGTCCACCAGTCTTATCTGTATTGGACATTTTTGGTGATGATTTCCGACAGTGCCAAGATGGACACAAGTGCCACAGCCTGTCTTAAGGCAACAATAAACTCACATATTTGTGTATTGCATCAGCCTTTGTGTTTAAGGGACTAATGACAAGGAGATTCAGTGTGGAATGCCAACTGTAATTGTTAATGGGTTATGTTGAGTTCCCGAGGTCATGTTTTAATTAGTTTTTTATGACGGGGGTGTGACGACCTTGACCTCAAGGAGCCTTGTGGGTGGAGTCGGCCCATCAGACAGATTCAACTCACCTGGGCAAACTGCAAGATTACAAGCAGGTGGCAGCCAGCCAGTCTTTGGGTTCATCCCAACACCTTATCTTGCATCCACGTTTCCTTCACTTGCGTCTCTTACTGATATTCAGATTGTGAATTCATTATTTATTAACCCAGAATATGATCATGGTGTCTTTTGAAGACTGGAAATTATTTATTAGCCTAATGTTTCCAGGAAAATTGAAATCCTGTAACTCATCAAACGCGACGCTCAGGAATAATCAGCCTCACATGTGATTGGATGGAAATGAAGATGTAAAACGTGTCTTGCTACGGACTTCTTTGACTTCGACTGTCTCTATAATAAAAGCTGATGAGGGAAATTACAGATCCTAAAAAGAAAAATCTTTCTAATAAATGAAGATTCTTTTCTTTTTCAGACTTTAACTAGATTATGAATCAGAAAAAAAATATATATATATAACTTGGGAGAAACACACTTGAGTTTAATCAGTTGTCTGTCTTCCTTCCTGTATGAAACTTTACTGATGTTGTGATGTATCAGATCAGTCCAATCAGCGGCAGCATCCAAGTCAGTAAAAGACTTTTGCAAAGGCTGCACTCATGTATCCTCATTTTCCTCCTTTCTGAAAGCCTCCTCTGTCCTTGACACCTCTGAGTGCATTTAAGGAACTGGGATGTCCTTCAAAATGGTGGGTGACGGGATCGAGGACAGTGGATAGAGGAGTCGAGGAGAGGTATTGGAATGAATACTTTCTCTCTCCCGGCTTCAACATTGTTTGTTTTCTTACATTAAGTTTATCATTATACTCATTTCCATTTAAGTTATGTCAAATGATTTATTTTTATTCCCAAGTCATGTGTGGTCCTGTCTCCTTTGTTGCAGCCTTGAGGCGGGTTGAGAGGCAACAAGCATAAATATATCTTTTGGTAGAGATGTGGAGAGTCTAGTCAAGGAGCACTGCAGTATTTCTGAAGGGTTGTGGTGATTCAACACCTTATTATGTAAATGACTGTTTTTAGTTTGTTTATACATGAATTTGTAACAATCAGTTTTAGTTTCTGTTTACTGTTGTTTTGTATGATGAATACAGAATTAACCTAATCTCAGTTCATAAAATATTTCAGTGATTTTTGTGGGGAATAAAAATAACTGCAGCAGTGACAATACTTGACAAAAAAATCTTTACTCAAGGTCCTTTCACAAGATTTTTTCCTGGAGCTTTAGTCAGACGTTTCGTTTCTGAGGACCTTCAGTTTTTGCCTTCAAGGTAAAGAATGAACTTTCACACTTGTGTGTCATTTTTGATGAAGGTTTGATGGCTGTTATAGACTTCTGCTTTCTTTTCATAAGTCAAGCTTACTTTATGCTTGTAAAGATATAGCCTTGTGGTCATTTTAGATATTTATTCTTGCATGTTATGGTAAAGATCTGATTGTCATGCATGCTTGTATGTGTTTGTTCTAAAGGGTTTGACTAGGTTTGCTTTGATGTTGTTTTGTCTGCAGATTAAAACAGCCTTTTGGCTAAATGTGCCATATTTACATCATACTGAAGTTAACTAATGTGTCCTGTCCCACAGCACCTCCTTGTCCCTGATAAATAAATGAATAAGTGACTAAAGCTCCCATTAGAAGGCACCGAACTCAACTTTCTCACAAGAAAAATTGGTTCTGGGCTTCAGGGCCACGGAGGAGAGAGAGAGGTGAAACTGCACTGGGAACAAGTGAAACAACTAATCAGTACACTGCAGTGGATTACATTCTGAATGTAACCTTTTCCAGCTCTGCGTGAAGGCATTTCCTACTCACTTTGCTGCTCTGCACTGGTCTCAGTCGATGAGGGAGCTTTACAATCCTCTTCAGCCTCTCCATGAGCTGCTGTGTAAGCAAGAACATCCGGTTGTGATTCAGTGACCTGTTTCACCTCGCTGAGACATTATGGACAACCTCCGTTTAAAGACCAGTTCAGTCCAGCCAATACTGTTACTCACCAAGGAAACTTCTTTAGAATAACCTTTAAACTCTTTGTGATGTATGAACAGTAAACAGGGTGGTTTTACATTACTGATAATGTGTCAACCATCGTAGCACATCACAAACATACAGTGAATCGTCCATGTTTCTTTCTTTAATCTGTATATCTCTTTGTATTCACTTTTTTAAAAAACTTCTTGGGTTATGTATTGACGTCCCCCTCCCCTACCCACTCCTTCACTGTTACCCACATTATGTCTTGTACTGCTGCACTGTAACTCTATATTCATGTGTCATCAAATTCTCATGAAATGCAATAACAATAAAACACAGCTCATAGTTTATGATGCTGTACTCACATAGCCCATGTCCAAAAACTCAAACTTGTTGGCTGAGCTGAGGAAGGCCGAACAGGTGACGAGGTGAACCTAAAAACATCAGATTAAAGGTTAGAGTTCGAACTAGCTGGAGCTGGAATATGAGACACTGAAATACTAAAAACTAAGACTAAGTGTTATTAAAGGGACAGTTCTCCCTTCAATCAAAAATACATATTTTTCCTCTTACCTGTAGTGCTACTTATCAGTCTAGATCGTTTTGGTGTGAGTTGCTGAGTGTTGGAGATATCAGCAGTAGAGATGTCTGCCTTCTCTCCAGTATAATGGAACTAGATGGCACTCGGCTTGTGGTGCTCAAAGCACCAAAAAAGCACATTTGAAAAACATCAGAAATCATGACCCAGTTACTCAAGATAATCCACAGAGCTTGTTGTGAGCAGTTTCATGTAGGAACTATTTTCTTTCTATCAAATCACATCCACCAAAGGTATCACTGCACAGAAGGAAGTGTGCATCTACTCATGGGCTGAATCCAAATGTCTGCACTTCACCGCACTTGCAGACTCGTGGACTTTGTGGGCGCATTCCCAGGAAGTCTGGGAGTACTTAGGGCTGTCCAAAGCTACTTCATCCAGTCCACAAGGGGTCTCAAGTAGACTATCTGCAGACTTCCAGACAGTCTGCTTGGGGTGGAGACTTCAGCAGACTTCACTGATTTAATAACTTACAATTCATTGCAATACGGGCGTGAGGTTGTGGGTTTTTCAACTGCCAAGAAAAAACTTATGAATGTATAAAAATAGTTGATAGTTAGGCCTGTTAAAATATTACTTGGATTGTGTAGGCCAAAAATAATATTCAACCACATCACCATACAGACATATGTATAGTAGAGGGAATGAACATGCATTTTATTATTGCAGCCTATCATGCTATGCAGTGCAATAGGCTCAGAGACTGTCCGAAAAACAACAAAAGAAGGTCTTGTTGTGTAAATAATGCCCAATATATTAAATTATAGTCCTGTCCTTATTTACAAACATTTCTGTTTTTAACACGTTTTTACACAGAGATGGATTAATACATTTTAGTTTAGTCACAAAAAAGGCTATACATGGGATTTATATCTTGTAATCTGCATATTTGTCACCTTATATGACATATATGAATATGACAGCAGCGATAGTTGAACATTTCACAGAAATGGGTAGAACGGTCTTGAGGGCTGTCCATCAGCAGCTTGCAGTCTCTGCTCAGTCTGCATGTCCAGAGGGTGGACATTTGGATTCAGCCATGGACGAGAGGCTCGTGCTGGCGACAGTGCAAGATGTAAACATTAATGGCGTCCTCCTCGGCTGAGCTGTAGCTAGCTCAGTGTTGCTAGGTGAGTTAGCAGTAGATGCACGCTTCCTTTTGCAAAGTGATAAGATTGGTGGGTGTAGTTCAGTAGAAATAAAATAGTTCCTACATGAAACTGCTCACAACAAGGTCTGTGGATTATCTTGAGTAACCCGGTCATGATTTCTGGAACAAGACAATGCTGTTGATATCTCCAACACTCGGCAACTCACACCAAAACAACCTGCACTGATAAACAGCACTACAGGTAAGAGGGGAAAAATGCATTTTTGGTTGTGGCATGAGCTGTTCCTTTCAACTCATCCAAAAACTAACGGCACACTTGATATGATCCTGATCATCATTAATACAGCCTATTCATACAAGTAGAGAATTGAGGCACCAGTGGAAAGGAACTACACTTTCTCAGGTACAGTTTAGGTACTTGAACCCCAAATACTGAAGTTACTTTTCATATTAAGATGTTTTGAATTGGTTTAATTAAAATAACAGTTCAAGGCCCCAGAAGGTTTAATTATTATGAATATTTAACAAAAAAAGTACTGATTAAAGAAAAGTCCAAACAGCAAACACAAATTTGTTTATCAGAACTTTGTTTCGTCTTCTTTAATGCCCCATTAATCCCCCACGACCCCCAAGATTTATTGTGTGATTTATCTTACTCTACCTGGAGGGTTGGTAGGAGGGCAGTAAGGTGTGAGAGCTGCTCCTTTAGTGCTTTCTCCTTCTCCTCGTGTTGACTGCAAACACACACACACACACACACACACACACACACACACACACACACACACACACATGTAACGCTACACCTTCACATCCGTGCCTGCCGAAATACTCAGAGGATTCAGCTCAGATGGTGCAACCACAAACAACATCCTCCATATTTCCAGAAGCTAATCTATCTGTCTTCTCTTTCTGTAACAAACACACATGCACAGACGCAGGGCCGGGCACACAAAGCCTGACATAAATAGCCTTTAACACCCTTCCGGGAACCCAGCCACTGGACGGCTTCCAGGCAATGTAGGGAGAGAGGGAGAGAGAGATGGAGGACACAAAAAATCTCATTAAAGATCCCCGCAGAGTGCAACCCGATACACTCACTCACTCACATGCACAAAATTGTTCTCATTCAATCACACGTACATGCACATGGAGCGCACTCTGGAAAAGCAAAGTGCTCAGATATCATTCAGTTTTTTTCATGTGGAAATTGGAAATGGGAGGGTGCAAATGAAACTCACTTTTTATGTCTGCGTATGGTTTTATATACCATCTCTATCAGTGATTAGTCATTAATCTTACATACAATTTGACTGATGTTCTATAATTTGATCTTTGAGACTAATTAGTTGCAAACCCTGGATGACATTAAATCAAACATTAATGATTGCGGTGGGGATGTGGTAAGATTTTTAATTATTTTAGTGGCATGATACTTGTGAGTTAAGGCTAAATTAATCGTTCAGGAGGCTGTCATGTTTTTGCAAAGTTATTTCTTAATTTGTTTCACTTTATAGTTTCATTTCTGCACAAACAAGCAAAGTAAGTAGCATCGTGGCACGCTGCCACAAATAGAAAAAAGTTATGATCCTCTTCTCAGGACGATATGCTGCGCTGACAAAGGCTCAACATCACATTAAAGGTGCTCGACACATGTTTCACTCGTACAGATAGCAGGTGTTTTTTTATTTAAGGTGGAGGAAATCTCATCCAGGTTTTTCTGCAGCATTTATTGATATTATGGATTTTAAAAAGTCTATAATTCACACACTGTGTATTTGTATACCAATACTTTTCAGTTGGCTACATTCCCATTGATTGGATCCAGGCACAAGCTGCAACCACTGGCTTTAAATTTGTAATCCTGCTGAGGTGGTTTTAATTCAGTACCACGCTTTGTTGAAAAGAAAATCACCCAAGAAAATGTGTTTGGTGAGGAGAGAGATTATTCCAGAGCAAACAGGGTGCTGCTATTCATCACCCTGACTACAATGCAGCGTGGTACAATGGAGAAACTATCAAGTGACCCAGTGACAGTGGGATAATAGCATTCAATTAGGTAAATATTGTGACAGGAGCTTTGAGGCAACAAAAGAGCATTCTCACGTAAGAACTGTAAATCTTTATATATTTTATTTTACCTCTGAGCTGCTTTCAGCAGGATCTTCTTCCTCTCTGCTAGTTTTTCCTGTCAGATGAGAACACAGAAAACAGCCCCTTTTATTCCTTACACTGCTGTGAAAATGGCCTCCAGCTCTTTAATACCTAATGAATTTTCAAGATTGTGGGGAAAAAGAGGTGTAAAATCCACAGTGTGGTGTCTGCTCTCTTTGATTGTTCATTATGCAAAGAAAATAAACTCTTTACTCACAAATAGGGTAACAGAGACCTCCAGTGGCCGAGCACTGTTAATGGTCTCAGATGGAGCACCATACTTCATCCTAATTTCAGACTGAGGTCAAAGACTATGAGAGTCTAATTTCTAATTTTGGGTCAATAATTACTTTGTAGATGATGAAAGATGTTACTTTAGTCCACTTTTCTGTGACTAACATTTTAACTTACTCTTAATAAACAAACCTGAAATCGAATAATTTGGTATTTATACCAAGAGGCTGTCATTTAAAAGTCCAAAATGTATATGCAAATTAAACTTCACTCGTTTGAACTTATGTTAATTCTTTTAATATTAGGGGAAACATAAAAGGAACAATTCACCCACAAAATGATCATTTGTACTTCTAATACTCATCCTGTGTTATCTTAAATCTCTGTTTCTCTTGTGTGCTTCCACGGTGAACGAAGAATCCAAAAACTGAGAAATTTGTTTTTAAAATTGCAGTAAATGTGGACAGTGTTTAGCAACAGCAAAACTATATTAAAACATGCGTTTTCAAAGTCAAACACAACTCTTGCAGTACAATACAAGCCTCATTTATTCAGCGGTATGCTCAGTTCCTCCCAATTACAAGCACTTTCGCTCAAACACTACTATTTAAAACACTTACTGATAAAACAAGCAGCATGCCTGGCCACATAGGTGTGCTTGTCCATGCACGCTACTTGTATGTGGAAGTATTTTAAATAGTAAGGTTTAAGCAAGAATGATTGCACTTGGGAAGTTGTGTGAGCGTTTGTAAATGGATGTTTTAATATATAGTTGTTCTGTTGTTAAACAAGGACCCTATTTACACGAATTCATCAAGAATTTTTGTATTCTCTGTTCACCATGGAGGCATGTGAGAAAAACTAAGTTGTCTTCATGAATTCAATGTAACACAGGGCAAGTAGTTGATATACAAATGATCATTTTGTGGGAGTGAGGTATTCCTTTAAAAGACATTAGAAGGCGCATAGTTGTATTATATATGCATCACAATTAGATGCAAAGTTATTGGAACAAATGTATTTAAATGGACAACGTTTTGATCCTTCGACCTCATGGCTTGGTTTTTGCTCTGATGTGCACTGTCAGGTGTAAGACCTCGAATAGACACGTGTGTTTACCTTTCTAAATTATGTCCAATCAACTGGATTTACCACAGGTGGACTCAAGTGAAGGTGTAAAAACATCTCAAAGATAATCAAGACAGACGGGAGGCACCTGAGCTATATTTCAAGCAACTTGCAAAAATGTTTAAAACCCTGTTCTCACTTTGCCATTATGGGGTACTGAGTTTAGACTGCAGTGTTGTAGTCAAGACCACCTAAACCGAGACCAAGTCAAGACCAGAACCAGAGTGTATCGAAACCAAGACCAAGAGTTTAAGGCCAAGTTGAGACCAAGCCCACATCAGTGAGAGTCCCAGACTGCATTACATAAACGATAAAACGTAGAACATGCAAACTAAAGGCACTCCTGAAATTAATCTGAAAGGTCGACATTCCCATAAAAACGCTGACAGAAAACAAACGAAGATTCCTGTTTATTCACCTCTTTAATTGCCATTTTTATTGCATGTCTTGATAAAACAGGATGGCATTACTGAGGTGAATATTATGTGTGGGACTTTTCCTTTGTTTTCTATGAGCAAGCACACACAAGCAAACAATAATGAGCTAAAATCAACTTAATTTTATTCAATACGCCTTTTTGTGCACAGGCAGTTTGGTGATAGTCTCACAGCTGTGGTCTTGGCCAGTCTCAAAATAAAAGCTCAAGTCCTCTTTGTCTGAGATTGAGACAGGAACTAGTAAAAATGACATCAGGTTTGAGATAAGGCCTTCAAAAAGTGGTCTTGAGGCTGTTCTTTAGTGCTACAATATGTGTGTGGAGATTATTTTTAAACATTTCAACCTGACAAAGATCAGTCCCAACATTGTCCATTTAAAGAAACCTGTGGTTTCAGTAAGTCAGCGTGCAGGAGTTCCTCTTTCCAAAGAGCGATAATGGATAAAACAACAACAGTTGATAAAATCTATCACATCAGGATCATTACATAACCTGCAAGCTGTTGAACAGAGTACAGATTGCACTCTCCTCTTCCTCCACATTCAGGCACACTTCTCCAATCATCGCTCTCAGCAAAACAATCGCCTCCCGAGCTGAAGTCTGCAGCTCCTTCACCACCTACAGATGGAGGAGGAGGAGGTTCGCTGTCAGGAAAAGGGCCACGTAGGCTACTGGAGCGCCACACATTTGTCATCAGAGGCTTTATCACAACTTCAAGCTGATACATGCGAAAATAGCTGAGGCCAATTTGCAGTATAAATACATTAACTCAATCTCATTGCAGTGGTGATTCTATTATTTTAACACTGCCTATTTCATTATTAAAAACTTCTCTAAGGTTTTGATAACCACATGCAGTGGTGCAAAACTAACATGAGCTGTGAAATTACAGTAAAAACTTTTTGGTTTTGACCCTCGTTCTTTCAGCAATGCTCAAAATCTTGCCAAAAAATAGTCCTCATTTATATGTTTATATATTCAAATTGCATTGTAATGAGCGACACACATTCTGAGTACACCTGCACCACATCTCACAATATCATCACCGCCGCTGAGTGCCTGAATTATTCATTATGCCAAATGTGTAGATGAACAGACACGACTCTCTCACCAGCACAGCCTGGTCCAACATCTCACACCCCTGCACGTAAGCTGTTTCAATATCAATGCAGTGAGTCCGACTCTCCCTGTGGTAAACAAACAACACCTCGTTCAGTGTGCGAGAAAAAAGAGGAGAACTTCTTACAGTTATACATTTTGTGTGGCGGATTCACTCACACTTGCATGTCTCTGAAGCATTTGATGCAAAGCATAGACTTATTCTCCGTTGAGAACAGGATGTAGGGCTCCTCGTGGAGAGCTGCAGAGACAAAGACGCCTTTTAACCTCGGCCCACAGGAGTGCTGGAGTTAAAGTATTCTGATTTTTTACACATATAACAGAGGTGTCAGAGGACAAACACAGGTTGGCTGATGAGTCTACCATCAAGAGTTAACATCATGTCTTTTAAACTACATTGGAAATTCAAGCAGAGCACAGGAGGGACGACATTTCTCATGAGCAACATGCTTCCACACCGGTGTGATAAAGCCTTGTTGGCCTGTTATTCTTCTGAGTAAATTACAGGTGGCACTCACAGCACTTCCTGTGTTTGGCTCGGGTGCGTTTGGCCAGGGACACAATCTCATGGTGGGAAAACATTCTGGCCTTGTGAGTCAACTCCCTGCAGGTGCTGCAAAGTGGCTGGCTGCAAGTGTTACAGAAGTACATCACCCCTGCGTCCTGTGTGAAGACAAGAAACAAAGAAGAAAAGCAATTGAGAGGGAATGTGGAGAGATGCTCATATTGTTTAATATGTGATGAAAATTATGCCTGTCTATAAGCTACTATGAGTGCAATTTTAAATTTTTCCTCTGGCTCCCCCTTGTGGCAGTACAATAGAAGACACTGCAGTAGCACAAATACGAAGACTCTTCACCAGGACTGTCTCATTTCTTTACAAACAAATAGTTGCCATAATCTGAAAACTGTTTTGAACACAGTGGTGAACATAGTGGTGTTAACATCCCAAATTACAGAATCTAGCTGCAATAGTGTTTTCAGGTGTCAGATATGTACACTTCTTTGCCTTAAAGGTCCAGTGTGTAAGATTTAGGGGGATTTAGTGGCATCAGGCAGTAAAGACAGCAGATTTCAACCAGCTGAAACTTCTCCTGGTTAGAATTCCTTCAGTGTTTATTGTGTAGGAGGTTTTACCAGGGGCTGAATTATCCGCAAATGTCTCTTCCTCCCCAAAACAAACAAAGCTGATGATTTAAAACACCAAATGAAGCGATTTAACATTACAAATTTGTATTTCTTCAATGCTGTTTCGCATGTCCAAGACAGGTGGCTCACCCGCCACATTTTAACATGTGCTCACCTTTTTTCTCTGATAACTTAAGATGTAGACGTTCAGGAGGTTTTCACCGGGAGCTGAATTCTCCACAGAGGTCTCTTCCTCCCCAAAACAAACGGAGCTGATGATTTAAACTGATAGAAACACTTCATAAAGCAGTTTCACATTGCCAGTGTTTTTTATAGGGTGCTCATTGCAGATGGGCTTCTAACCATGGTGGCTGACGTGAAAATGCAAAAATGTGAAAACACAAATGGCCCTATCTAGAGCTAGTGTTCTGTTTGTCCGCTGTGGGCTACTGTAAAACCATGGCGATCTCCATACACAAAGATCCAGTCCCCACAGAGAAACTGCTCATTCTAAGGTAAGGAAAATTCAACTGTTCTCATTTTCAGGTGATTATACGCTAAAAAATACTAAGTTGTTATATTACATATTACACACTGGACCTTTGATGAAAGACATCAGAGTTAAGAGTCACATACATACTCTCCTCTTCAGTAAAAAGTCGAGGTTCTGTCCACAAAATGCTGGATTCATCCCTGTTTAACCTTTTGTTTCTCTCTTATATCCTCAGACATAAAGCTATACAGGACCAAAGCACCCAGTGTTCTAATAATTTCCTAAAAATGTAATAAAAGTTGCACTTAACTTGATTGAAAATGTAATAAAATCTAATAAAAAGTTGATCAATAATGTAATAAAATGTCCTGCCCGATACTGTAGTAACATTTTTAAGGTCAGGACCTCCTTTAAAACTAGAAAATCCATGATTCCTCATCATAATCTGTGGGGCTGCAACTGAGCCAAAGTCTCAAAAAGTTTCTACTTTTAAATGTACTTAAGTGTACTTCATTTGAAATTGTAACCCCTTTCAATTCCACAAGATTAGGCGAAGTAAAGCAGATACTTGGTTTATTAACAATCACTGTTGACTCAGATGCAAAAGAACATTTCATGGCGATGAATCAACTGCTCTGCCGTCATCGCTCGCTTCTCTTGTGTGAGGTTAGCCATCCTGTCATCCTCTAATGGGATCTTATCTTAGATCCACTATCTTAGGTCACTCTGGTCTAATGGACAGTACTTGCATAAGGAGCAATCAGCAGGGTATTTTAGCTTAATGCATCTTTGTCTGATAACAATGTACCATTTGCCATCTGTTATAAATTAGAGATCCTATATAAAGCCTGAGCTTACAATGCTAAACATTAAATCACTGTTAAATTATAAGAGTTTTCAGTGGGATAACGTGACACTAACAATATTTTACTTGCACACTTTTCATTTCAGAGAAAAAGCAAACATTTTTACATATAATTACATTGTTCGTCACAATTATTGCATCATCAAACTGAAAAAAAGTGACCCACCAGTCAGGACATTTTATTACATTGTTGGATTTCATTAAATTTTAAAGTAAGGTCTTGTGCAACTTTTATTACATTTCCAGGTGTTATTTTCAGCATTTTTAGGAAATGATTGCATCACTGGGTGCTACAGGACTCACGTGCTCTCTGCAGTATTGATCATCAGTAGTCGTCTGATAGATGTCTTGTCTAACATGATTTCTGGGACTCATTCTTTTTTCTCCTTCTCTGTTATTGAGCGTCACCAACATGTCCTGGCTGAGCTTTCATATAACATAAGTGTATATTTATTTCATGTCTGTGTTCAGTTACTTTCTATGACAGAGAAGAGTGTGTTTTAAAATGAAGGCCCAATTTCTGGGTGGCCTTCATCTTAATAAATTTGAATATTTATGTGAGACTGTCTGTCAGTTTGTACCTTTATGTTACTCTCCTGGTCACAGTTGGCGCACTGCACTGTCTCCTCGGCGTCTGCATTGTTGTCGACCAGGAACTTCAGCAGGCGGTCTTCTGGCGGCAGCAAGCTATTCCCTTTTAGTATGGATAGGTAACTGTAGTGAAGACAGACATTCAGACATTCTGAGAAGATCATGACATTTATCACCAGATTAGTTGCACTGGCAGGTCTTTGTGTCTTTCTTCAAGTTGATAATTAAAATAGCTTTATCTGATCAAAATGAAAGTGGAGTAACAAGAAGAACAGTGATACGAGTCCCTCTCCACTCAGAAACCTGTCTGTCATCTTGTTACTTGATTTGTATGTTTGAGCTTCACTGTGCAGAGTTTGACACTAATAAACTGGTTTCACGTTCATCTGCTGGAGGGTGTGGTCACCTTAAATCTGAGTGTAACATGTGTACATGCCAGCAGGATAATGTGACATCACAGCTGGATTGGAAGCCTATCGTGGTTCAATTGCAACTTTGTGAACAGAAGTATGATGAGGAAACTTGAAACCTCCAGTGCACCCAGTAAATAAACTTTTGAAAAACTTTCATAGCCTCATCATAGATTCAACTTTTTTCAATTAGGAGCGATGAGCAGATGTGTTTTTAAGAACATTTAACAAGGGCAAGTTGTTGTGTCAAGAGATTGAACAGATTGGAGCACCTGTAAAAAATGAAAACATTAATTCCAGCCCACATTCCTTAAAACAACAACAACAAAAAAACATCAATAACAAGTATACAGTCAGACAAAAAGAATACAAGCTAATCAGGTCTCAAATGTGAGAAACAAATACGCCTACAAAAATCTATATACAATAAGATTACCACAGTGTTCCTCAGTGATCCAACAACACTGAGATTCTTCCCGTGCAGAGTTACAAAAACAAAGCTATTGGCAATATTTAAAACATGAAGCGGACAAAATCCATGGAATAGAAACATTAAATTTTCACATGAACAATTCAAACAAAAACCACAAGCTATCTCAAGTATGAAGAAATCCATCTCACAATACAGCATCCCTCCACCAACTGGGCAAATCTATCTAAAATCTGAATCAAGCCGCACAATGGAAAATGTTCTAGATATGAAAGAGAAGAGGCTTAAAAAATATATGCTGCTTTTTTAAAGTCAAAATTATAATCTGTACATGAAATATAAAGAGGCATTAGGACAAGGGATAAAATAAACATATGGCAATATAAATAACATATAGCATATCCATAAAGAGTAAAATAAAATAGAAGACAGAAATAAGCTGCAGTTGAATAAAGCAGGAAAATAAAAGTTTCAGTGCAGCCACAGTGCAGTGCAGGACAGAGGTATTATAGTTCTGTATTTTTTTTTATTAGTTTTTAATTTTATTTTGCTTTTAAATATTGTTTTCTATTCAGTTTAGTTTCAGTTATTTTCCAGAGTGAGTTTGCTCATTTTATTTTTATTGTTTAAAAAGGTTGCGTTTTAGTGTTTTTATTCTTTTTAGCTAACTTTTAGGTTGTTTTTTAAAAATATATATACAATATGTAGGGCATTTGTCAGGGGCAAGATTTATGAAGATCAGAATAGGTATTACAATACAAACACAACACTTTATCATGACAGTCATGTAGACATCCCAGCAGTAGTGTAAGGTAGTTACCACGGGCCCCAGTGCACGCTAGTCACTAGTACTTTTATCTCCTGTTGGTTTCTCTCTTGACCTCTCTTACTGCTGCTTTTACGTTTAAAAGGCATGACCTCTCACTTGCAGATGTGCCCAGCTTGTCAGTCTTGACAGATTTTGCGCTTAAACTAGTTATCGTATCATATCATCTTGTCACATAATCAAAAAGAGACTTGACATTAGGCAACATTAACATCCAAGTTACCCCAAAACCATTACTGCATACCTGTATATGAGGAATAAATGTCAAAGAAAATAAGAAATTACTCATTTACTGAACGTTTTTTTATATATATAGTTTATTCATGGTTTCTCTAGTTCATGTAGAATAAGCATACAATTTTGTTATAGATTGCTACTGACTATGTTACAAAAAAAGAAAGAAAAGAAAAGATCATGACAGAGATGGGTTTGCATTTCTGAGGCCATACAGCCTGTAGTAAATGGCACCATTTTTTATTTAATCTGAGTTCTTCTTTGAACACAAGTGTAGTTGCGAGGTGGCAATCTGAATCATTTGCAAGTGCCCCCCCACACCTCCACCCCACAGGCCCCAGTGCAGCCACACTGCCTGCACTGTCTATATTTACACCCCTGCATCCCAGTCTCAATAAACCAGCGCTTACTCATGTCAGATAACTAAAAAAAATTCACACCTAGTTGTAGTTTTCAGTTTAGTTTTAGTTAACTAAAGTGCCCTCGGTGCAAGATATGAATGAAATAGTCCCAAAAATAATTTAAATCGTCAGTATGACTGCCCTGTCTGCAGGAAGGAAACTATTAAGACAGTAATCCTTGGGCTGCAGTACCAAAGAAAACCTGAGGAGGGCAGCAGTGACGTAAAGGGCGCATCCACCGTAGAAGAAGAAGAAGAAGAAGAAGAAGAAGAAGAAGAGAACGCGGAAGAGGCTGTCAAACACGGTGAGCACATCTAACGTGTGCTTTAGGTGAGGCTGGACAGGGCGTCGTCTAGAAAGTTCGAGAGATATTCAGCTCTGAAGGAGAAGCGGGTGCGCGTGTGAGCAGTTTGTCCACCGAAGAGAAACATATCCGACGTTAAACATGTCTGTTATTTCGGAGGGAAATGTGCGAGGCGAGAACCTCTTCAAGGATATTAGCGCCGACGGGGAGGACTGGCAGCCGACTGAGATCGAGAGTCTGTGTATGAACTGCTACCAGAACGGTATGACACGTTTACTTCTGACCAAAATACCCTTCTTCAAAGAAATCATCGTGAGCTCCTTCAGCTGTGCCAACTGCGGCTGGTCCAACACTGAGATCCAGTCTGCGGGCCGGATCCAGGACCAGGGGGTCTGTTACACTCTGAAAGTCAAAACAAAACAAGACTTGAACAGAGAGGTTGTGAAAGCAGACAGTGCGACTACCAGGATCCCAGAGCTGGATTTTGAAATCCCTCCATACACCCAGAAAGGTGCTCTCTCCACCGTGGAGGGCCTGTTAGACCGAGCAGTCGCAGGGCTGGAGCAGGACCAACCTGCCAGGCGGGCAGCAGACCCAGAGGTGGCTGACAAGATAGAGGAGTTCATCCAGAAGCTGAAGAAGTTAAAAGAGGTGGAAAATGAATTCACTCTGGTGATCGAGGATCCATCTGGCAACAGCTTTGTGGAAAACCCATCCGCCCCTCAGAAGGATGAGGCTCTCACTGTGTCCATGTTCAAGCGGACGGTCCAGCAGGACATCAAGCTGGGGCTGAGGGCTGACGATGACCTCGAAGAGGAACCGGCTGGCAACGACAAAGAGGACCTGAGAGATGAGGTTCTGTCCTTCAAAACCAACTGTCCCGAATGCAACGCGCCGGCCTCCACCAACATGAAGCTCGTCCAGATCCCTCACTTCAAGGAGGTCATCATCATGGCCACCAACTGCGACAGCTGTGGCCACCGGACCAACGAGGTGAAGTCAGGTGGAGCCACGGAGGAGAAGGGCACCAAAATCACCCTGCACATCACCGACCCTTCAGACATGACGCGGGACGTGCTGAAGTCCGAGACGTGCGGCGTCCTCATCCCTGAGCTGAACTTTGAGCTGGGGATGGCTGCTGTGGGTGGGAAGTTCACTACTTTGGAGGGTCTGCTGAAAGACATCAAAGACCTGATCGTCTCCAAAAACCCCTTCATCTGCGGCGACAGCGGCACCTCAGATCGGGTGGAGAAGCTGAAGGCGTTTGGGGAGAAGATCGACAAGATTATAGCTGGGGAGTTGGATGTCCACTTCGTCCTGGACGACCCGGCAGGGAACAGCTATTTGCAGAATGTCTACGCTCCGGATCCTGATCCTGAGATGACCACTGAGAAGTACACCCGCACGTTCCAGCAGAATGAAGATCTCGGCCTGAACGACATGAAGACTGAGGGGTATCTGGAGGAACAGTGACCTGCCAGCGTCCCCTGAGAGGACTGAACGAGCTGACAGTGGACTTAATGTCATGTCAAAAACCCAGTTTCATTATATCGCTCCATATTTTCTTCCATTTTCATACATTTTTATTTCAACACTGGGTGAAGGGTTGTTTTCATCAGTATATTAATCAGGGAGAGGAGCTCTAAGTTGTCTAAACGTACAGGGAAAATAGACAAACATTATTTGTAAAACACATTGATGTTGCAGTTATTAAAGACGAAATCCTTTAACTGGTCATTTCTTGCATTCTTGTGACATTCCAGAAGATGGCGCCCTGTTATCTCTGATTCAACATTATAATTTTTTTTTTTGTCTCTCAGAGGACCACGCACTGCGAGACAAATTCATCTCTTTATACACCTGTAAGCATGACATCATCTAAATAAATTGTTTTCTAAATTGATAGTTTAGCTCTGCTCTTTGAATTGGCAGATGTAATTTTCTGCACTAATCTGTGAAATTACTCCGAGGAACAGCCAGAATTTATACTGTACTATAAACACAGGCTGATTGATTTAGATTCTTCTCAAGTCTGGGTGCTTTTTTGTTTCTAGAGATTTGTATGACAGTTTCTGCAGGATCATCTAAGAAGGGATTTTCCTAACAACTTAATTCCCTGATGTTTTAATGGGAGTCTAAACTAAAACCAGTCTACTAGTCTGAAAGTAAGAGAACAGTCAAAACAGCACAGTTTAATCTGTAAGGTGAAACACTGTCTGAGAAAATTTTGCACTGTGCATTATGAACATTTTAATGACTTAACATTTGTGGTGCTGACCAGCGAGGGTTGCAGTGTTTGATCAACTAATTGTGCGCATCTTTACATCATAGTATAAATGTATATATTTGGGCTACATATTTACATGATCAGTTAATCAATTAATCATTTTATTGTTTGAAAATAATGAAAAATGCCAAAAATATTTTCCCACAGCCCAAGGCAGCATCTCCAACTTCCTAAATTTATCAGTCTAAAATTCAGAGAGATTCTGTTGATGACAAAGAGAAGCAGCAAATCTTGTCAGGAGAGGTCAGAACCAGAGGATGCTTTTATCTTGGAAAACTATATTTTACTGAAATAATTGACGATCGGAATAGCTGCCAACTAGTTATCTCTCAAATAATTAATTAACTATACCAGTAATTTTTTAACATTTTCGTTAAGGACCTGTAAATAGAGTCACATAAGGTCACAGACCTACATTTCAAATTAAGATCAGGGGTCTCATTTCTAAAACAATGCATAGCATCCATACTGAAAATGTATGTACAGACAAAAGCCAAAAATGCTGTGTGCCAAAAAGTACTCGACAATTTCTACAATTAGGCTTTCACCTCACCATTTGCTTCTCCAATTTCCTGTCTCTAAAATGTTCATTAGCATGGGTCAAAGTTTCTCCCATCAAGTCTGTTTTTATAGATCACAACTTTTGCGTATAAAGTATCGTACGCCTCTTTCAGGCCTCGTTTTGTGTGCACGCCATGTTTATAAATGAGACCCCAGAATTCTACAATTGTCATCTACAGTTTGGGACAGAGGTATACAACCGGACCCTCTTGGTTGGCTCCCTATGGCTCTGACGTAAACATCCAGATTTTCATTTGTCATAATCCTCGTGTGGTTATTGCATTCTACAGCTGTGAAAATGTGTAGCCTGTACACTGAATTAAAAAATGTTTTAACGTTTCATCAACTAAAATGTGCGTCATGTTTCTATGACCTGGTGCCCTTTCCTCTAAATTTTGCTGAACTTCAGTACTGTTGGCTGCCTAGTGTCTCCATAGCAAGGCTTACTATGGATTCCAAAACAGCAGAAGTCTTGGAGGATCATAGAGGATTTAATAGTGTGTGGACAGATTCATTTGCTTTCAAAACCACTCTGCTGTAAAGCTAAAGCACTAAATAATTATAAGTTGCCAACTGCAGAGCAGCTACCTTGCAGTAAATCATATTAATGAATGCTCATTAAGGAATATTCATAATGTTGATGGGCTAATTTAGACTTAACAGGCTGTTACCTTTACTCAAATATGTTTTGCGGCTTCTGACAGATTTTGTTTCTTTTTCTGGCCAATAATGGCTCTTTTAATAGTAGAGGCTGCCAACCCCTGGTTTGGGACATAACTGTAGATGAAGTGAAACCTATGATCAGAGTTGTCACTCTTATGACTCTTGCTGACATTGGGCTCACTTCTGTGGTGAATTAAAAAGTGAAAATAAACTATTTCCAATTTTTCTGGGGACCCACTGAACTCCCTCAACAACCCCTGGAGATCCCCAGATCTCTGGTTGAGAGCTACTGAACTGGATGAAGAAACAGTTTTAACAGGCGTCACGTGCCTCACAAGGAATCACAGGCCTGTCTGGTGCTCTCAGAGCAGGGCAATCTTTTATCGGGAGTGATTTCACAGATTTGGTTCAACATATACTGGAGCCCACAGACTTGAGGTGACAAACTCAAGTCTGTGGGCCAAAAAAAACCATGAAAGAAGCTGAAGACTTTTATATTGACCAAATTATACATTTGCATTATAAAGTGATGCAAAAATAGGCACAAATCCCCCCATTTCATATGTGTTCAACTCCTGCCTCAATGTTGAAACACAACCAACTAATCCCGATTTGGAAGAGTCAACTGTTGGTAACCCAAAGAGTTAAACAATTACCACAGTGACCTTTAAATCTGAGGTTCAACAGGAGTGTGGCATCAGATGCAGCGGCCAGCCTCTATCATATTAGCCACATTTACACAGGCCTGTTTGATTTAACCATAATGCTGTTTGCCTCATTTTGATTCAGTTGCAGTGACACTAATGCTCCTCGCCTGTCTGCTGTGCATGTTTTATCTAGTTTTCATAGCAACGGGGATCTATTGTGTTCTACTAATAGCAGAGTAGTGAATTCCTAGATTACATGGTTCTTGAGTGAGCAGCTGTTAGCGGACTGCTGCTGCTGATGGAAATAGTAGCTGCCAGGCAGCGGGCCACTGTAGCCTGAGCCCAGACAGCAGAGCACAGCGGCTCTGAGCCCACAGGGTTATTTCCATAGAAAACCAATGTTATTTTTTTTTTCCAGTACCTTGTGCTATGAATAAAAGCACTACTGCTGGTTTTACGTCAACTGATACAGCTGACTAGTTCCCATTACCTACCTCAACACAGGTTAATATCAAATAGCTATAAGGAAGATAATGTGGAAGCTGCCTCAGGTTCAGCCGTAGTTTGCCTAGGTAATTTTATAATTATATTTAATTCACAGCAGTTAGCTCATAGTATAGTGTCGACATGTGGAAAGAATGTGGGTGATTATGAATTCAAACATATATAGCCTCAGCAGAAACACTATTTCAAGAGGAGGTGGAATCTGAACCCAGGAGCAGCTCATCAGGGATGATTTCAGTTTTTAAAGTAGTTCTGAGTGTGACTAATATTAGTTTTTCACAGTGAATCTTTCTATTTTATAACACTACATGGTGGTGTTGTATAGTAATGTGTACTGTGGGTGTCCACCATCTGCAGGCTATAGAGTAGTGCGGGAGTAAGTCCTAAAACCCGGAAATCAGTTAGCATTTCAGCACTTCAATTTCCCATGTCTCAAAGTCAGTGAGGTTTTTGTTTGATGCCTGAGGTCTGTGGTTAACACGCCGAACCCAACTTAACAGCCTCACTGTGGTGGCGACATCAAGTCTTGTGACAGTGGTGTAGTTAGTTTATAGCCTAATGTTAGCTTTTTACTTTTGGCGATTGCTTTTAGGTTTTAAAAAGTCATAAAAGTGGTGTTTGTTTGTGAAGATTATCTTGCTGAACAAAAGACGTCAGTATCCTTTAACGTTTGTTTGCTACAAATCATAAATAATAATCCAAAATCCAAAGGAAAAATCCTGTAGGCTTTTTTAACAAGGGAATCAGTGCGAGACTAACTTCTGTCTTGGCCTACAGAAAAACATCATCCCTGTAGCTCTGTATGTCTCTGATTGCCTGTTGATTTTCTTTCTCAAAGGTCCAGTGCGTAAGGAAATCACCCTTTGGAGAACGAGGTAGAAGTGTGCTCGAGGACTGTCTTTATCATATGATACTCAAGAAAAAATGCAGGTGCTCTTAAAGGGTCAGCACATGGGAAGAAAATATTAACTTAAGGCACTCATGCATGTAGCAGGAACAAATGCATTTGAATTCGGTTAAAAGGCCTTTATTCCAAAACATGGCTTCTTGCATTAAAACACTGACCGGTTTCGGACACTTGGGGAGGCGTGTCACTTTCAAAATGGCCTCTCGTTGTAATCCATTGCCGTCACCCACCTGTGCTCTCTTATTAATCAGGATTGGGTGACACCCCCTACCAAGCTTACAAAAATGTTTTGCTTGACTCCTGTCCACCGTTTTGCACCCTGACGAAGATCTTAGGGTCCAAATCGGTTGGTTTTTTAAATGTAAGCAGTGATGTTTTGGGATAATGGCTTTTCACATGAATTCAAATAATTCTGTTCCTGCTCCACGCCTGAGTGCCTGAAGTTAATTTTTTCTTCGCTCGTCCAGCGTGTAAGATTTAGAGGGATTTACTGTCATCTAGCGGGGAGGACTGCAGATTGCAACTAGCTGAAACTTCACCTGCTTAGAATTCCCTTAGTGTTCATTGATCAGGAGGTTTTTACTGGGAGCCGAATTATCCACAAAGGCCTCTTCCTCTCAAAAGCAAACAGACTGCAATATTAGAACTAGTAAAACACTGAATAAAGCAGTTTCACGTGACAATTACAGTGTTTCTCTGACGCTGTTTGACTCATTGCAGACGGGTGAGCTCACCTCTTTTCTTTGATAAAGAATGACGTTCAGGATTTTTTACTGGGAGCCAAATTATCCGCAGCGATCTCTTCCTTTCCAAAACAAACGGACCTGATGTTTTAAAACAGTGAAAACACTGAATAAAGCAGTTTCACGTTAAAAGAAATGTGTTTTTCTCACACTGCTCATTGTGGATGGGCAACTATGGAGACTGACTCTATAACGCAAATGGCCTTATCTAGAACCAGTGTCTGGTTTGTACATTATGGGCTACCGTAGAAACATAGCGGTGCGACATCTCATCTAAATGGATGAGGACCCGCTTCCTATGTAGATATAAATGGCTCATTCCTAAGTAAAGAAAACACTACACTTTTTTTCAGGTGATTATGACCTAAACACACTTATTATATTAAATACCATTTTCTGCCATTAAATCCCCCCAAAATCCTACACATTGGACCTTTAATGTGTATGTTTTTCATTGTGCATATCAGAGTCATTGTCTCCTCTGAGATAATAATCAACAAAACTGTATCTAAGGGACATAAAACCAACAGTTGAGAATAATTCAGTGACATCGAAACTCATCATCACTGTTTGATTCTCTGCATCCACACAAAAAAAGAATCGAAAAAGCTGGGTCAGGTTGTATCAGACGCAGTAGAAAAGACTCCTGGTATAATAATGTTGCAGTAGACATCCTCTTCTATACATCCCTGTGTGCTTTGATGGGGGAAAGTTAAAACTGCAGACCTGAAGGTGACTGGAAACCACGAGTCATTCCTTAATAGGGGATGAAATGGATTGGTATCATGTGACTGTTTTTGATTGCCCTAAGCTGCTGGCACTGGTGCCAAATACCACTATGCTTTGTTTGCTGTGTGACTGGTCTTAGAGGAACTTGCTGGCCCCGCTGAGCGCTGGGGCCAAGGACTAATTCAGACCGGGATGACCCTGCAGCTGCTCCAGCCACTCAGGCCTGCCCTGCCCAGACCAGGCCAGCAGCGGGTCACTGCGCAGCACCCTATAACCAAAACAGAGAGACTTGATGCTCTCTGAAACCAATGGGATTCTCCCCAAATCTCCTGCACGAACCAAACCAATCTACTAATCAACTTATGTGGAACGAATCCCTTTGAGCAACGCTGCCCAAAACTGGGGCCTGTGGGAAAAATTTGGCTTTTCACACAAAACGTTTGACCCTCCAGAGGATTCAAGGGGCAAAATGATATTTTACACTAATTTAAAGAGCTTAATCATGTTTGAGCCGTTTGAGATCACCTGCTCACGACTCAGCATCATCATATTTTCAGGTGTGTGAGGGTTTATGGACTTATACCACAGGTGTGATATCCAGCCTCAGATATCCTATGCAGACACCAAACCACAATGTTCAACATCAATTTCAAGTTCAGAAACATGACTTACAGTAGACCTTCATAGTTTTTAGGAAAGTTCAAATAGACAAAAAGTTTCAGAGCAAAGCATCCATTGAAATCTGACTGTAGAGAAAAAGAAACATATGTTTGGGTTTTTATGGAAGCAAATAGGAGACATAACTATTTGAATTCTAACAGCCATTGAATACTTAATATTGATATTAATCAATATTAATCTCAACGCCAGTGAATCCATAGAATTTAAATATTTTACTTTTAAAACCATGTATCTGAATTTATTTCCTCTGAATTTACCTCTTTGATATTTAAAATATTAGATATCTTAAACTGCATTTTAAAAAATTTAATTAGATTTTGTTTTTAATGTTTACAAATTCAAATCCAAAAATTAAAGTTTCAGAATTTCAGAAAAAAAAATAGGTTCAGGTTGCTCAAATTCAATTGGTCAAATTCAGATCAAAAAATTAAAGTTTAAAAAAAAAAAAAAAAAAAAGTTGAATTTGAGCAACCTGAATCTATATTTTTTAAAATTAAAATTAAAATTAAAATTTTTGGTTTTGAATTTGTGAAAATTGCAAATATTCAAATTCAGCATTTGAAACTGCAAATTAAGAAATTTAATATTTTATAATATAATTTCAAAGAGGTGAATTCAAAAGAAAAAAAAATCAGACCCATGGCTTTCAGAGTAAAATAAATAATTCTATGAGTTTAGTGGTGATTACATTTCAATGTTACAGATTTAGTGACAAATTCAAATACTTGTGTCTCTCATTTGCTTCCATATTTTTTCCATTGCTTTCAAGATCGATAATCCATATGCAGCCTAAATTAGTCCTGCCCAACCTCACAGTGCTATCTCTTACCCACAGAGGGGGCAGCTGAGACGGCTGTCATTGGTCCGGCCTCGCAGGCAGCGGGCACAGAAGATGTGGTAGCAGTCCAGTAAACACGGAGACTGGTACTGCTCATGGCACAGGTGACACACCAGGGGGTGGACATTAGTGCAGTCCACGTTATACAGGTTATCAAAGTTGGTGAAGATTCCTCCGGCCATCTGCCAACAGAGTATGTGAAGAATGACAAACTGTGAGTATCACTTGATTGACAAGTTTTTAAAAAGCCAACTCATTACTGAACAAAAAAGCTTCAGCATGCCCCAAATATTCCAGTTATTATAAGAGAGGTTAGGACTGACTGTCATATGAAACACTTTGATCAAGAGATGCAGATATTAATTGGAATAAACAAGCGTATTTCTTTGTCTCTTACCTTGTCTGGCATGTAATGAGTGCCCTGGACTTCAGTGACAACACACAGTTCAAAGAAGGCAAGTAAATACCATCAAAGACATTGTCGGCACCAACATTATATCCAGCCAACAAATCCTACTGTAAATGCAGTAGGCTAGTCTACAGAAAGCACAGAGAGCCACTGTCTTACCTTTCAGTGGTGCTATCAGCTACCCCCCAGCAGGAATGACAGCAATGCAGAAACTCTTCAATAGTAGGCCGATGGGGTCCCACCGCCAGGCAGCTGACAGCACACACCTCATGCCAGCCCCCAAGTGTTGCCAAAGTGCAAAAGGGACATTTAATATTGCTGTGCCATAGAGATTAAAAATACAGTTGTCCTATTTCTAATGTTACACACTGTTGTTACGTCTTGGACCCCAAGGCAGGGTGACAGGAGGGAAGGGGGGAATTACAACACTGCAAATTGTTTAATCTGCTGCGTGACTTCTAGAGGAAAACTTTGTCACATAATGCATTATTTTTAATGCCCTCTTAGCACTTTGGAAACCTTGTTTTAGAGAAGTACTACATAAATGAAGCTGGGTATTGTTTTGTTGCATTAAACAACACTCACACAACACTATATACTATAGAAAAATACAAGTTATCTAATTCTAATTAAATAGCAAAAATATGAAAACCTTTAATGTAGTGAAACTAGTGAATGACACATTGACATACACTTTTTCAACAACAATAACAATAATGCTTTTCAAAAGAAAGTCATAAAGTGCTTTCCAAAAAATAAAAAAAAAGATAGACAATGATAAAGATAAATAAATAAAAACAGTTTAAAAGTTAAATAACACGGGGCAACAGGAGCTGCACATGAAAAAGAGTAAAATAAGTAATGTAAAACAATATGAAATAAATAAAACAATCAATAAAATAAAAGTTAGGAGAATGCCTTTATATATAAATAGGTTTTAAAAAGTGACTTACAGATAAAGGTGAGTTTAGGCCACAAACCCTCTGATAGCACATTTATAAAAACGTGTAGTTCATAATTTTCAAATGATAATTTTAAATTAATTTCCTTGGAAGTTTACTGAACAGAAATATGTCATCTGGTGTTAATTAAGGGGAATGGCCCAATTTAAATCCATATTTATAATAATAATGATACTAATAATAATAATAATAATAATAATAATAATAATAACAATAATAATATATAATAATATACATTTTTAAATTTATAATTATTATTTTTTTCTTTCTGATTTTCAGCTGACTTCCTGTGGTTTAAACTAAGCGTTAATCATTTAATTAATTAATTGGAGGTGTTGTACACTATCTGTGTTTTCTGTCCTTCGCAAGACACATTTTAGAAATCATTGTTAAGTCAGGGAGATAAAATAAAAAGTGACAAAATAATCTTGACTCAAGGCCCGCTTACTCACGTATCTTATTTCCAGATCTTTTAGTCACATATCATGGTCTTCATCAGTGGCTGGCGTTGCTTGTTGGTCATGGAGGTGGCTCAGTTGTTTGATATCAGTTATATATATTAACAGTTTGTTTGATATATGTTCTTGTAATTGATATTTTAACTTAATAAAGCAACTGTAGCCTACATCTAACTAACAATTATAGCTAAAAAGAGAAGCTAGCTATCTTAATTTTTGAGTTAAATTAATTTATTCCCAGTTAATTAACAATTTACTGATTCGGCAGCAGATGGCCATTAAATTAGACAAAGTCTAACCTCTTCAAACAGTTGCTGCGCCAGTTTACTCCCCTGTAAGAGGTTTTATCGATGTCTGGTGTTTAAAACAATATCTGGTTGTGCATAATTAGCATGGAAGTTTAAGCTAGGTCACTGACTGAATGGCTGAATCGAGCCCAGATAAATCGATGCGCTCGATCGTGCGGCCGGGTATTATAGTTCCTGTGAACCTTCGCTCCTTCCTTTTTGCTGAATGTGTCAGCCATGGCCCCGATTGTGAGTAGTGAAGTGACCGAATAAACTACATTTAGACGATGTATTTTAACTTGTCCTTGCTCTCGCCGAAGCGTATATAATCAGTGAACAGTAATACAAGAGCAACGGGTGTTTTAGCCTCGTTTATTTAGCTTTGTTTACTGTGTGAGCTAAAGCCACGTTTGGCTAATGGCTAACGGTAGCTAGCTGTGAAACATCGGCGGTAGAGTTCTGTCGGTAATGCTAATATTCTAGGTCGTTTCTTCAAAGTGTGTGATGTTCAGCCTTGGAAAATGATGTCCTATCACTTATGATACTTTTAGGAATTATTTTAATGCGTCTTTCAGCTGTTTTAAAGTTAAACATGATATGATGATTGTCTATGTGAGTTTGAGTAACCCTCTGACTCTCTGTGTTAGAAAAAGCAGGTGGTCAGGAAGCAGGGTGGAAAGAGGAAGAAGCAGATCCTGAAGTTCACCCTGGACTGCACTCACCCTGTGGAAGATGGCATCATGGATGCTGCCAACTTTGTGAGTAGACCAGTTGAGACATAAGAGACTTCTTGTCTGTTAAACAGTGTGCAGCAGCTGTCAGAAACAACCCTTGAGTGTCAGACACTGCTGTCACATCAGTGGGATCAATCTCAAGTCATTGGATATGATGGTTACGCTCAGTTAGGAATAAATAAAGGACACTGTAATCCAGTGTGACTCAAACAAGATGTCAACCACAGTGTGTCACCTGTCAGTACTTGTAAGAGACTCTTTAACTGTACATGAAACCATATGTAATGACATTTTTCTTTGTTATGTGTGTCAACCAGTGCTGTGTGTGATTTGCTGTGCTCTCGACATTTACAGGAGCAATTCCTGCAGGAGCGCATCAAGGTGAATGGCAAAGCTGGAAGCCTTGGCGGTGGTGTGGTGTCCATTGAGAGGAGCAAGAGTAAAATTGCAGTGAACTCTGAAGTTCCCTTCTCAAAGAGGTACAAAACACAGTGCAGCTTGTATCAGTTTTGAAATATCCGGTGGCTGAAATATGGGTTTCTACCTATCCCGGTCATGTTCCAATATAGAAGTGACTCTGCTCAGCATAGGGCTGTGGAAAAAAAACCAGATGTGGAGCAGCTGAATAATTAGAATCTCTTCCTGGTGTGGTTATCTTTATGTGAAGGAGAGGAGAATGGAAAATCCCATTTAAAAATGTAAGTTCTCTTCAATGTGCTGATAGTTTGATGACTCATCCAAAAAAATGTTAATTAACATAACTGAGAGGACCAATTCTGCTCTATTATTATATCTACTACCACCATTATTATATCTACTCTCACACTATAGTGATACTCTACCTGAAATGTGTCTTCTGAGTCCTCACCTTTCACAGTCCACATGCACTACTGTGTATGAGGAGTTCAGGAGCTGAGCCTATATTGTATGTATTCAAAAATTACATGAAGTCCTCAGCTGAATGTATTTCAGTTTTGCCTTGACCATAGATATGATAAAGATGGTTAAACCTGATTTATAAGCCAGCCTAAACTGCTTTAAAAGGTCTTCCATAAATACAGAAAGTATCTCGTTTGGGGTGTCATTTGAGTTTCTGCATCGATGGGGGAAAAATGTGGTTTAGGCTTTGTAGGTGTTTAAACTCTTAAACCCTATTCGGACGGGATTAGTTTTACATAGGTACGTGGGGTAAAGTAATAATCACTAGAGATTTTAGTCCCGTCCAAATGTGCCATGTCAGTAATCATTCCCACATGATATCAGTAAAGATTACCGCGACTTTTACCTTCCGTAAAAGGGTCCCGGACAATTACCTCACGTAATACTAATCCCGTGCGAATAGACCAGCAGTAAATATGAGTGTAGATATTTCATCATATCCTGTTTACAAGTGGTTTTTCGCAGATTTTTGAACACGATTCGAGTGTGGTACGCACAGTAAGCAACGTCATACGCACATGACGACAGGGGGGACAGCGGTGCGTGAATGGATTTACCCCTCCCACTTGTGGTAGTTTTACTGATATTTCTTATTCCGTGTGAATTGGCCATTAATATTACCGACGTCCTGTGGTAAAGTGACATTACCCCACGTGCCCATGTAAAACTAATCCTGTCCGAATAGTCTCAATGTGAGGGAATGACTGTGAGGGACACTCATCACAGTACTAAAGCACGCATTTGTGAATGGACTGATGGTAATTATTAATGGCTGGATGTACTTGAGAATATGGATAAACCCAGGTGGAAGGCTCTGCTACACCCATGTTGTCAGTTTTTCTAAAGATATAAGAGCTTACTTTAATAAGTTGCATGGAAAATACTGTTTATGTGAAAGGTTTTTGTCTTTTGTCACTTCACCCTTTACTGTCAGCCTTTTTTTAAAGTCACTTTAGCCAAATACAAGACATTTTCTGATCTTGCCTTCATAGTGGTATTTAGCCCTGCAGTTAGTTTTGGTTTTATTTGTTGCTTGTGCCACCAGCCCTATATTGCCAAAGTGAATTTTGTGGTGCCTAAGCACTGAAAAATGTTTTCAACAGGAACCACTGAACGCTGAAGGAACAGTAATCAAATAAAGTGTACAGGCCTTTTTTCGAAGCTGACAGCTTGAATTGTGTCGGTAGAAAAAGCACAGGTGTTAATAACAACATTGACAATGTCTCTGTTGTATTCAAGTGTCCCAGTGTGAAGGTGAGCCAACATGCACAATACTAAAACCCTGGAACCCAAGCAAATTAATTTCATTACTTATACCTGTGCTTTTCCTACAATGACCTGTCACAATGTCAGTTTTTTTGGAAAGAGGTGTTGCTGTTGAGCTACTACAAACAAAATCCATTTAACACTGCATGGGTGTATGTATATGAGTATATACCACTAAGGTTAAGTGGGAAAACGGGACTAAGACAAACTTCTAACTTTGTTTGCAGACCAAAAACAGTGCCTAAAAGTCATCCAGATTTTCAAGTCAACAGTGTATAAAAAAAAATACCATAAAAATCGAAGTCAAGAAGTGACCTCAATCAACAAACTCAAACTCTGACGTATAATAATGTACTGGAACATTAAGTTCCATAAGCTTTTTTTTTAAAAGGATAAACACATTCATGAGTACTTTTTGTCTGAGTTAGGAATACCACCAGCAGAGGGTGACTGTACCACTTCCATTCTCAAAGGGAGCACTTGAAGTTATGACTGGGAAAAGTCACTGGGAGATGTTGCCATTCATATATCTGGTGTAATCATCTGTAACCTCTGCATGTGTCTGCCTTCTTATCCTCATATTCATTCAAATATACATAGACTGCATTTCTGCAGGTGACACACAGCACTGCCTCAACCTGTGTATACTTAAACTGCTTTTATGATTTAAAATTACCTGTCTGTTGTCTTTGGGTGGTCAGTAATCCAAAATACAAATACAAAGCACTTTCTCTACCCTATTATGAAATTAGGGTTTTATATCTAAATGCATATTATCACAGGTTATTATCAAACTTATCTCAACTTGCACAAGTTGTGTTTGACGTGATTTAGTCCACACCCATTTGTTTGCCCAATCACGTTAAAGACCGCAGACCTGCAAATTCAATAATGCAGATTCAAAGTGATGAGGAATACCTGCCCTTTGACCAGCATTTCTACGCTGTTTTCCCCTTCCTTTTTATCTTTCGCAGATACTTGAAGTATCTGACCAAAAAGTATCTGAAAAAGAACAACCTCAGGGACTGGCTGCGGGTCGTGGCCAACACCAAGGAGAGCTACGAGCTGCGCTACTTCCAGATCAACCAGGACGAGGAGGAGGAAGAGGATGAAGATTAAGCTTCATACCGCTTTAAATAAAATGAGAAAAAAGAAAGGAAAATTTGTGTTGTCTTTATTTTAATGTGCTTTAATTTTTGTTCACTGGGCATCAGCACAGTGGCACCTCCAGTCTGCATGTCTAAGCATCCTTGGACAAGATACTGAACCCCAGATTGTTCTCAATGGGTATTCCCTCAGTGTGTGAGCATGTGGCTGGTTACTGTGTCGGCCACCACTGTGTGAATGGGTGAATGTAACGTGTAGTGTAAAAGTGCTTTGAGTGAAATAAAAGCGTTATACAAGTGCAGTTCTTTACATACCAGAAATAAGAACATAACACTGCATGCTTCACTGAGTTTTTAGATCCTTATTAATACAATTATTGTGCACAATTTGGAATATTTAGGAGTTTTTTGCACCATGCATTATTTTTTTATTTTTTGCACCAAATTATTTTATTTTTTGCACCAAATTATTTTATTTTTTTGCACCAAATCATATTATTTATTTTGCACCAAATTATTTCATCAGTTTTTTTTTGTACCAATTTTTTTTCCACCAAATTATTTTATTATTTATTTTGCACCAGATCATTTTATCATTAATTTTTTTCACCAAATTATTATTTTATTATTTATTTAAATTTTTTTTTGCACCAAATAATTTTATTTTTTGCACCAAATTATTTTTATTTTGCTTACAGGAATCAGAGCCAGCAAAGCTAATTATATTAACATAAAATGTAAAAGTACGTGGTTTACTCTAGTGAACAAATGTAAAACAAAACAATTAGACTTGCTCTAATTAACACAGAGACCACAATCAAACAAAAAGTGAACAATTAAAAATCAAACTCTGCTGCAGCATGTGCATCCAGGACACTTGAGCTCTTTGATTTGTGTATTTTGATCCATTAAGTCAAGTTGAAACTCGTGTGCTCTCCGTGGTGAGCTCTCTGTGGGGCATCCTGTGTTACAGCTGTGGTAACCTTGACAACAGTTAGACCACTGGCAGGCAGGACTCCTCTCTCAGCATGCAGTCTTTACGCTGCTCTTGTGTATTTTTTTTTTCCCCATCTGGGAAAAAGTGGAAGTTTGCAACATGAAGACACAGATTTAGAGTTAGGCTGTCAACATTTGCATTTAGGCGTTAATTAAAATCTAAATTAGACCCCCAAATAATATTAATTGATATAAACATGCGTGTTTCAGGAGGAATAATTGTGTCGTTTCCCCCCCCCCCCCTGCAGCCTGGCTTCATATTCAGAGTAAAGGCAGTGAGTGTATCGTGGAGCAGCAGCTGTGCAGATGGAAAAGCAGCAGCAGCAGAAGTTTCTGTCTCAATTCTCCGGACTTCCAAAAGGAAATGGGCAGGCGACAGGCGCGGGAGTGTATCCGCCTATTAGTGGCACATGGCGTTGCCGCACGGTGTGTCTTTTCGCACACTACTAGTTAAAGTGGTAACTAAGAGAGCATGACTAACTAGTTGTGGGTGAAATTATGGGATGCATCGTCATGGCAACAGACCAGACGTCACAATCTGGGCATGTGTGTTCCATTTTTGTCTTTCTTATTTTTCAGACTGGAAGACCTGGATAGAGATCAGTGGAAAATAATATAATTTTCACTCGTGGAGAGAAAGCCCCAGATCCACTGCAAAAAAATAAAATTTATTTATTTATTTTTTTCCTGTGTAACTGAGCGACGAATACATTTCTTTTTTTTTTTGGGTGAAGAAAGAGCCTGGGCTGCGGCGTCTGGAGGGTTAACTTTCAGTATTCTCAGCCTAAAAGGGGTTTGGGGGGCTATGAGATAAAGATGCCGGGGTCGCTGAGTAATGAAGACGAGGGACAAGACGACATGGATTTTGAAGACGATATGCCAGGTGAGGGAAAGGGGGGAGGCGGGGTGTCCTTCAGATTATTTTGCGCCGCTACGCCTTGAATGCGGGGAAAAGGGCTTGTCCTGCGTTCCTGAGACCAGAGAGGAGGAGGAGGAGGGGTGGGGTGCAATAAGCAGAGTCATGCTATTATTTTTTGCACGACCTAGTGTCTTAAAGGTGGGAACGGGGGTTTTTGGATTTGCCTCCGGCTGTCCTCACATCCAGCCTGATTTTGGGGGCATGATGAAAACCCTGCTGCATGCTTTCTGTAGGCTGTCTTTTTTCCTCCTCCTTTCACAGGCTGCATGCGTGTACAAAGTGAATGGCTCCTAAAACACACAAGTTTGCTTCAGAGAGCTGTTTAAAAAGAGCCATGACAGTTGAATCGGTGCTGTGTCAGTGTGTGCTGTGATGTGTCTCAATAACCGTGTGCATATGCTTTTAAGTAGGCTACAGCGACAACATCCGTGTTGGGTTTTGTTGTAGAGGATGCTGTCTCCACTTGTGATATCAGGAGGCTGCTCCAACTTTAAATGTTTCTTTTTTTCCAGCACTGCTTGGCCGCAGAGGTGTGAAAGCCACGTGTAGGCTACAGTAAACAGTGCTTATCAAGTGTGCCTGGGTGTCTTTTTGCCTCCATCCCGTGCACTGTTGATGACCACGGTTAGGTCATCAACATCCCTTCAGCTCTGGGTCGTGCACTAAGTGAAATTAACTGTAACCCACATTCCTGACACGCAGCTCATTCAGTTCTCATGGAGGCTTCACGCAAGCCAAATTTGTGCAGTATTTCTTGTGGCAGTAAAATTAATCTGTCAACCAACCTTGGCAGTGAACCAATTGTAGTATACATGATATTTACACTCCTTGAAATGTTAAAAACTAATCAAGGCGTAGGGGATGGTGAGATTTGCTTACTGATGACCTGTCCATGAGCAGCCACATTGTGGTCATTTTGTTTTCTCTTGGCTGTTGGTTTGTCAGTCTACCCAGTGAGCTTCTGTCCTAAAAATTGTGCACCTGATTAATTTGGGAATTCCCACTGGAATAAACGTCCAGTGTGTAGGATAGTGGCATCTAGCAGTGAGGTTGCACCTGTGTTCCAAGCCTAAAGGAAAGCTTCGGTGGTCGACACGAAAACACAAATGGTGCTATCTAGAGCTATTGTTTGATTTGTCCATTCTGGGCTACTGTAGAAACAACATGGCGGACTCTAGAGAAGAGGAAACGCCATAGATTTCAATAATAACAAGAAACAGGATGCCAAGATGGCGCCTGTTCATTCTAGTGCAGCTGCTTGCCTGGCACGTACGCCAAAAAAGTTTTCTAGCTTCTGGGTTTATTTCTCCGATATGTGTCCCAAAGAATATACATAGTAGTGTTTCACCTGCTGGCCCCGTCCACCAGTTCCTGCTCAGCTCCTAGACTTAATGTTGGGATGACATCACAGATTTTTGAATTGCTTTTGTTGGCTTGAAGTTTTACAAACATAAAACCACCATGGCTCAAAAATTCACAATAGAAAGAGTCATAATTGGTCTTGCTTGCAGACATCTTTCCAATGGGCCGGAGGGCATTTTTTAATTGCAGTACCACGAGTGGCCACTCGGAAAAATTTGCTGCAAGACTGAGCAACTTTCCCATGGACCTGGGCCCACTCTGTATGTAGATCAGGCCTGTAAACGGCTAATGTTAAGGTAACAAAAATACAACACTTATTATTTTCAGATGATTATATAGAATAAAAACATAGGTGTCAATAAAACATGGAAATGAGTTAGCATTATTGCACTTCCTGGTTCCCTCTTTATAGAGTCAGCGGTTGTTTTGAATGAGTTTTTGGTGGGATGCCTGAAATGTGGTCTGTGGTTAACACAAGCTTAAGAGATTTTCCCGTTTAGTGCTACAACAGAAAATACATCAGAAAATACCCCAGTCATGAACTTTAAAGTTTTTAAGTGTCTCAAAAAAGGTGGCTGCTAACAAGTGGTTAAATGAGACTACAGAACATCATCACGTCAATCACGGCGTCATTGCGGTGGTGACGTTAAGTCATGCAACCCTAGGGTAGTTTGTTTATAGCTTAATATTAGCTTTTTACTTTTGGCGATTGCATTTATGCTTTAATCATAAAAGTGGTGTTCATTTGTGAAGATTATCTTGCTGAAGAAAAAGTGTAACTATCATAAACTTTTGTTTGCCACAGAGTTTATTTTCTGCAATAGTCCAAAACTCAATGTAAAAATCCCATTGGCGTTTTGAGAGGGAATCATGACGATGTTAATTTACGGCCTACAAAAAGACTTATCCCTGCTACACTCCATAGATACCACTAAATCTACCACGCTGGACCCCTAAATTGACTCAATTGACATTTTCTTAATAGAATGAAGTTTAGATTGTCTTATCTGCTGCACCACGACTTCTCTGGTGATTTGATAAACCAATGTTGGGATTAGCTAAAGGGTAAAACTGATATATACTTACACTGCTAACTTGGATGTCTGTCATGTGCAGCCAAGAGTCGGCTTTATCAAAAAATCTACATCTCCGTCAAACCCGGTCGTAAATTACCAGCATTCTGTTTCCTGTTCCAGTGTGTCAGAGGTTGAGGTGATGAAGTGCAATCTGCTGGGCAGTGTAGCCTGGCATCTTTGTGCCACGGTGTCAGTTTGGCCAGTGCAATCAATAGATTCATATTTTCGTCTTTCTTTTCTTGCGGCTCGCTCTGAGCAACAGATGATTTGATGCTTTGATGTTTAGGGCAACATAAAAGATGCTGCTTTGCCCTCTTCTTTCCTTCCACACCACAGTGTGGAAAGGTCTCATGGTAAAAAACAATACAGAGTGAAAGGAAAGTTGAGAGTGTAAAAAAAGCCAGTGCAATGTTGTCTCCAGCTATAGGCCGGCCTCTAATTGCCGAGTGATAATATGTTACAAAAAAAAATACATAACAGAGTGATTTTGGGTCTAAATGAATTTCTAGTTTGAGCAAATACATTGGCTATCTCTTGAAAAGGTACAGCGAACGTGTAGGGACAAAATGAAAAAATTAATGAATAATTTTCACACAACACGGTTGCCATGGTGCACGTCTTGCTCATTTTTCATGCTTGTCATAAAGGTCTTGAGCCTTGAAAGCTGGTGTATTTTGTACCACTGTCACAACAAAGGGGATACATTAATGACAGCATTGCTTACAGCCTATCATCGGCACATCATTATTATCTGTTTCTAAAACGTGATTTTATATCAAAGGACAGGTTTTTTTGAAAATTGCCACTCGCCCCTCTTTCTATATATATACATTCACACAAAACATTTTTCATAAGCCAGATTAATAGCAGCAGGCTCGCACTGGCTGGTGTGCAGAATGAAGAGAAAACGAGAGACAGAGAGAGGGAAGGGGAAAGACAGAGAGGAGTGTTGAGCTGTTGAAGCATCATCTATGACTGCCAGCCATAGCCTGAGGGAGAACACGAGCACTGATGCGTGTCCCCAATAACCCTCTAGTTGGTTAAACATGTATAAGAGAGGAAAGGTGCAATTGATTATGGCAGGTGAGTGAAGATATGTGAGTAGTAATCCAGTTTGAAAAATCAAAACCTTTTCACGTGTCAGTCGAAACTGATTTAGGTCTGCCTTGATATAATTTGTATTTTTTGTTGCTGGCTATAAACATATCAAAGGGGCTCTTTAGCACTGTAATCCATTATAATGACACGCTATGTAGCAAAGGGTAAATGTACTGAAAATCAGATTTGTGTTTATTATGCCTTATAGAAGATTTTTGTTGCTAAATTAAGATATTTGCGCCATTGTGACAGTACTATTGGTCCTCTGCAACAGTGGTAAACGTCTTTGCCGTCTTCAGTTTTTTATCACATCTCTGACCGTGATAAAGTGTTGCAAATCCATTGTTATGCCACCAATACAGGAAGCAGTGTTCAGACAGTTTACGACCTCCATCAACAGGCATCAAAGTGACAGACAAGGTCAGGAATCCAGGTCAGATTTTTCCCCGGCATCAAGATGCTTCCATGCAATTAAAACGCAACAATGTCGAAGCCGGTCCTAGGGGGGCTTCAGACCCCTAAAAGCTATCCTATCACAGCCTTTATTTGTTGTGGCGCATAAAGTGTCCTAATTCCCTTTGTTTCACTCCGGGTGCTCACGCTGTCACAGATTGTTCCATTGTGTTTTCTGTTTTAATTGTTTTGTTCTTCCCTAAAATTGAAAGATTATCATGGGCTTTTGTGTGCCTACAAATGTTATCCCCAATTGGAAAGGGGTCTATTTTTGGATCCCTCACTGTGAAAGTTGACACCATTTTTTCCTGCTGCGCGTGCACGAGACTCGAGCATGAAAGATGCTTTTTTTTTTTAATGTGTATTTGCAGATAAGCGGTGCAGCATTCTGGTCTGTTATATCTTCTTTATACTGCACACATTATCATCTCGTGCATATATTGTCCATGATAGATATGATTTTAATGGTGCTATTTAGTCTTTATCCCTCCATCACTTTGATGATTACATTTTCTAATAATAGTCCATGGATGTCTTTGTCTGAAGGCGTTTGAGGCCTAGGCTATGAGCACTTGATCGATGAACAGAGGAAAACCTATAGCTCTGGTTTCCTCCTTCGTGGCGAGCAATGCAGGGCAACATTAAGTGGGCATTTCCACACGGGGGCCAACAGAGAAAGAGCTAATGTGCTTTCCAGTAAACTCAAGCTTCCTCACTTGGGAGTCGCTCATGAATCTCCCTTCTAATGGGTCAGTCCGGTGGCCAAGCCCTTGCAGGAAGGTCAGAGCGGTGTCTGTGCCATCCGTCCACACTTTACAGAAGGCTCGTTTGCCAAGTGGAGCTTTGGTCCTCTTTCTAACAGAATCCAGTGCCAGACTTCCCTGTGCCACATGACTGAGCGACCCCCCCCCCCTCTTCCAACACCTGGCATGGCCTGGTCCACTCACCAAGCAGAAAGATTATCATTCCCCTGATGGCCGTCCCTCGGGGGACTTCACAGGCCATTTACTGTAGGCAGGGTTCAGATTACAAGGCGATGCAGGTGTTAAACACAGACATCTTTTTTTCAATCAACTGCACTGCTGTCACATGTTGGGCCTATAAATGAGGTGCGTTACTGGGAGACCATTTGTGTATGTGTTTGATATTTTTGTTAGTTTTCTAATAAGCCTGTCGCAGCTTTGAGGCTGTAGTAGGTTCCCTAATATCAGACAGAATTTGTCAACTTGCTGTACTCTGTTCCCATCTTCAATCTGACATTGCGTCCGCTTTATTTCTGTGTGGGAGGGGATTTGATTTTCTCTAACTAATCACTACAGACCCTCATTAAGTCCACGCTGATGCATAGCCAGGACAACGTACTTGTTTTGACGGGGTTTTACAAGCTAAACAGAGGAAGTAAAAAAAAAAAACTACAGTATCGTACAATATTGACAAGAAGAAGAGTTCAATTCAGAACATCCTCGATAGAAGCGTCTGTCTTTTCTATAACAGTCACCATTGCTGTTAGTAGTCCTTATTGGTTTTGGTGCACTGCTTGACAACAGCTTTAGTCCTTCCTGTTACGCTGATTGGCTAATTGAGTCCCTTCGCAGTCATTTGGCTATTGGTCGTTTCTTAATTAAACTCAGAGACCACTGTTTAATGTCAAGATGCCAGAAAAATCAGTCATTTTGAACTTGGAGTGGATTCAATGGTCTGGACACAGGCTTTTTAGTAGGCATAGTGGTGCTTTGAGCTAAATGCTAACATGTTCACAATGACAATGCTAACATGCGGATGTTTATAGTCTGTTCATCTGAGTTTAGCGTGCTAGCGTGCTAACATTTGCTTATTAGCACAAAGTAGAGCTAAAGATTGTGGCAATGGTTTTATTTGTTCATGAACTGTTCAAAAAAGTTTTGGTCTAATAAGAAAAAATGAAGGAATTATGGTGCTGAAGGAAAAGTCAGAGGATCATCAAAGTTATTAGCGTTCATCTTATGGGGCCCATGAGTGCACCAAATCTAATGAAAATCTGTCCAACAGTTGTTGAGATCTTTATTTCAAACTACAAATGTCAACCTCATCAAGGAAAAGGAGAATAAGATAATCACAGGACACTCGCCAAAAGAAAATGTTGGTCTTGTACATTTCTGCAAACCACAGCGTTTCTAAAATGACATAAATAATAAGCTTAGTTTGTTATTGTGAGGTCGAGGGGACGGTGGATGGCGTGTTACCTAGGCGAGATGCCTGCCAAGCTGCAGACCAGTGCAGAATACTGTTTGAGACCAACAAAAATGGTTGTGTTATAGCGAGTCATTGCTGTGTGCCCAGGGGCACCAAACACGGGTATTTTGTAGCCCGTCAGTGTTTTTCCAATTGCTTTTTAGGCCAGAGAAGCAGTTTTTTGTTTTTTTACCAAGACAATGCTGCTTTTTCGGCTGTGATTGTGCCCCCTAAACAGGGTTTTTTTTAAGCCAAAACATTATCTTCTTCCTAACTATAACCAACTGTTTTTTGTGCCTTAATCTAAACACACAACAGCATTGTTGAAATGTAAAGTTTCAGTGTGTCCGCTACAAAATAACATGCAGATGTAACAGATCTGTATTTTCCAGGAGCGTTTAATGCCAACATTTTTTCTGGCAATTAGGATGATCTCAAAGTCAACAAGAATTATGGGAACTATGAATGTTTGTACAAAATGTGCCAATCCATCCAGTGGATGTTGACATATTTCACAGGATAAATGAAAACTTTGACCAGCTGGTGGTGCTACAGAGAGTCAGGGAATCACCAAAGTCAGTAGGATTGATCCTACAGGGACCATGAATGTCTCTATTAAATTTCACGGGAATACACGCAGTTGTTGTAGAGATATTTAAATCTGAAACACAGTCATGGACTGAACGATGAACAGACCAACAATGTCGTCCCTAGCATGCTGCTAGCCCGGCTAAAAAGGATTTAGTGTGATCCGCTGCATATAATTGAACTTTTTAAACCTACATCAGTAACGTTGCATCACCACTGTCAAGTTTGAGTGATTTATTGCACAGAAAACAGAGCAAGGGACACGCAGTCCGGCATCATCTGGTGTATCTAATCAGCGATGTGTGGTCAGCCTGTCAGTCATAGTTTACTCATTGAAAGAAAAAGAGTGCAGAGTGACGGACTGTGTGCTTTGTGTAATCCAGGGCCGTCTCCATCTGCATCTGAGCCATGTCATCATCTGTGCATTGAGGAGAGATGCAAGGCTTGCCTGGCAGGCGACTAACATGAGACATAAAAGAGCTCCCTGTTTGAGATACTGAATACATAAACTGAAGGCTTTATTTAGAAAGAAAGAAAGAAAGAAATAGACGAGGGAGATGCACGTGGATGTGTGTGTGAAGCGGGGAGAAGGATGAGGAGGCAAAGCATCGATAGATAAATCACAGAATCTTACCCAGAGTTTTTGTGACATTGAAAAGGCTCCCCCACCTTAAACAGCTACTCACCTTCAAAGAATTTATTTGTGTAGATTTCTGCAGAGTTTTAATGTTGTAAATGCTGCTGTAGAGGCATCAGAACTCAAACATTACTTGCATTTTAACACGAAAATTTGTCGATTTCAGATAATTACAACCAGTGAAAGATGCTGTCAGTCAGCAGCTTTAAAATATCAGGCACATAGAGCGCAAGCTAGCCCCAATTAGTACCAAAAAACGAGGTGAAAAACTTAATCTGGTGGTCAAAGGAAACACAATGAGTCTGACAGTGCCCCTGATTAAAGCTTTGAAATCACTGGTGTGTATGTACTGTATGTGCATGTGTGCGTGGGGGTGCCTCCTGCTAGCTTTGCTAAATAGAGGATAAGTGGTTGGCGAGGTTTGTGTGTCTACTACACAGGAATCCCTCCTCCCCAACTTCTCACTCCAGCTACCCAGGGGAGTGGTAGACTGCAGGGCTAGTGTTGGCTGATTGACTCTGATACATGTGCTGCATATTTCATGCCCTCCAGTCTGTCTGCATGAGACGCAGCGCGCGAGGGAGACACGCAGATAGATAGACCGAGAGAGACAGGAAGACAGTCGGGGAAAGAGAACGAGATCAGATCGACCTTTACGGAGCGGTTGCATCCTGCGTGTATTTCTCTGCGTGTCTCTTTATAGTGATGTATTGTTTGGGACTGCCTCTCTTCCTTACTTACTCCTCTGTGACCCACTATGGCATCACTGAAGTCTGCTGCGCTCAGCAGTCAGCACGTTTGTACACAGCAGCTTTGAGACAGTGCAGCTGACAACCAGCAGCAGGTCGCTTTAGTCCCAGCAAGCATTAAAGGCAGAAGATATGCTCAGTATACCTCAGTGGTCCTCCAGGGAGTTCCCATTTAGCAGCAGGGCAGGCACTCCATCTATTTGTGCTTTGACGGGTAAAGTTGATCCACACTCAATGATGTGTGATCATGAGGTTTATTTTGCCAAGTGCTCCTGTTGGTCTGGCAATGATTCATCATTTTTATTTTCAAAAACAGGCCAACTGACTTCTCACTTTGCTGTGCTTTCACAGGAGCCTGCAGCTAATTATTAATTTTATTATTGATTAGTATCTTTCTTTTTGATTAATTTGTTTATTAAAGATAGAATATAGAGGACTTGAAAGTGAAAGCCAAACCTCAGATTCACTGTTGTTTCCATTTGCCATTTTGTCGCACTATATTAAAAATTTTTTTGAGGCCTCCTCTCGGATGCGTGCTGTAAAGACCCGACCTCACCTGCGTTTTGTGTCTGGCAACGTCCCAAACACACTGTCTTTGGTTTAGTTTTACTCACTGTTTGATGATCCAGGTGCTGCGGTTGGTTTAAATGTTGACCGATTTGCATGATGCATGGAGAGCTGCAAGAATATGAACTGATTGTCTTGACTGTTGCATTCAACAACATTCCCAGAACAAACTTACCCCAAATAAACAGGCCTTTACAAAAACAAAGTTCAAATCAATGGGTTATTGAATGATTTCATCGAACAATAAAAACTAAGATTAACCAAAAAACATGGCAATTAAAAACTGTAACGCTGTGGCGTCTTCCACACTCCACACTCACTTCAGCACACCTGCCTTTAATTAAAGGTTTCGAGATGCCAGGTCAGGTGGCGCATTAAAGTGACTCAAAGAATCAATTGAAATATTTCTTTGATAAGAAACTTAAAGGGAAACTTTTCTGATTTTCAGCCAGCTCTTTGTCATTGCAAGTGTGTGCAGTGTGTACAGATCATAGACTGTATATAAAGATGCACAACATGTCACCACTTCTTCCCACTGTACAAATATAAAGCAGAAATATCCTGAATCTGGCCGCTGCCATCTTTCATTAGTGACGTCATTTGGAGCCTGACTCTGTGCATTAACAATCTCCCTGGTATGGAGTTCCCACCCATACACCTATCCGACCAAATTGTGACCAGCACCACTGATCGTGAGCACACTGATTGGCACACATAGTTTTGAATCGTGATGTCAGACCTCCTTTTTATAGCATCGTATAACTAATTAAAAGCAAACTTAGGCAGGGAGTGCTCGTGGCACAGGGGGAAGCCAAACACCGCTCATCTGCACACTCTGTGATGACACAGAGCTGGTTAAAAATAAGCACAGTTCCCTGTAAATAATTAATTATTAATCAAAATCGTAGTAGATTTTATTTTTTTGTTAAACTACAAATTGACAAATCAACTAATACTTTTTAGCACTGAAGTATACAAGCCAAACTGTATTTTTCAATATAAAGATTCAGGCTTATTACAAGCTGAATTCGCTGTGGAGTCTTCAAACTCGACATCGTCAGCTTATCATAACAAGTGCTCCATGTAAAGAATGCTACACTGTGTTCTTAATCAGATATTGTTTTGTTTCTTTGCATCCAGATGAGGATGATGAAGGTGAGCGCAACACCGTTCCCCTCACACCCCTCGACATCTTCTCTGACAATGACTCCCTCAAACAACAAAAGAAGAAGAAGCCCAAAAAGATGAAAGAGGGGAAAATGCCCAAAGTTAAGAAGAGGAAAAAGGAGGTAAGGTGTAATTCCCACTCAACACCATCTGTCTTGACCTCGGACACAACAGCTCTTTGGCTCAAGCTGCACCCTGCGTTCTCTATTTCTCAAACCACCGCTCTTTTGATGTCTCTGCAATTGGATCAAAGGTGTGTTTTGGCTGCTGGGCCGCCTCTGTAATCTAAATGAGAGGCAGTGGACTGTCTCAGGCTTAGAGGAGGTTGGCAGCAGTGTCACCGTCATTGCCAGTGTAAGCTGTGGGCACCGAGGGCCAGTTTAGAGTGTAGATTTGTGCCTGTGGTGCTGGTACTGATGGCAGGGACTGTAGGTCAGAAGTACAGTGATTGTGCCAAGTGAGCGGTGGGAGTCGGAGCTGTGATGGAGCAATTTTGACAGACGAGTTTTTCCAGTCTTTAGTCTTCAGCATGAAGACAACAGGTCAGAGGTTTGCGCTGCTTCCACCATTAACACTAGTCAATTAACTAGTTAATTAACCAGATTTGTTATGGTGAGATCACTTATCACTAAGATAAGCTAATCACAAAGCTTTTAAAGCTTGCCTATTTGACTTGTGATCAACAGTGGCCACTGAGGGCACATGATAATTAAGGGTGGGCAGTAAATGCTAAAATGTAGTGAACTGAGTCATTAATGTTCTTGGTACATCAATATTTAACGTAATTGAAAATTCATTAACATGAGCTAGTGTCAGCCGTTATTAGTAAGTCCTAATTGAATTGAGCAAGGTGTGTTGCATTGTTTATGAGTTCATCATTTTATTTGCAAGATGGATCAATGTGATTTCTCAAGTCTTACATATATTGCTTATGGCTGCCTCAAAATCTTAGGCCCTGTCTACTTGGGCTGCCCCAACTAAGAATTTTCCTGGTCGACCAATAGTCGTCATTTAGTGCCATTAGTCGATTAGTCACCTGCATGTTTCCGATATTAATTTAATTATTAAATGATATATTTTGGGCGGGGCAACACAATGGTTTAAGTTGAAGGTGTCAGAAAGAATAGTATCAGTAACATTGTTAACACTGTGCTACATTACAGAGAAATACAAAACTGTACTAATGAACCTTCATTAATATAGGCCTATATTTTATCTCCAAGTGCACGTCACACACTGAGCGAGCCGCCTGTTAATGACGCTGTGGGCTAATGGGCATGTAGCTACTTCCATGTTTGAGATGATACGTCATGTTTGTAGTCGACCAATGAAGATGAGTTTACATATCACCTTGGGTTCGTCCTTCACCTTCTCAAAATTATCCCACACTTTGGATTTCCTGCCCGACATGTTATTAACCAGCCTGTGGAATAACCACAGGTACCAGCCCTGGAATTTAGGCGGCCGAACACTACATGGAAAACATGAGGTCAGGCACTGCGTGCTACTTTTGTGCCTTTTCTGTACCAGCTTTCAAGAGCGCGGTGGCAGGTTGCATCTAAGGTTGCTAAGCAGCCTAAACAAGCATCATATAGCCTATTTAGCTGAAAAAGTGCAGAGCTGATCTTCTTCCAGGCGCTATAAGTGTGTAGGCCTATCGTCCGTGGGACAGATGTAAAGCTCTGGGTAGCCCTGCACTAACATGATCAACTTTTCCGTATTTATCAGACTGAATATTTACAGAAGAAGGGAAAGATATCTGTTAGCTGTGATTGGTTTGTAACGTGACTCCTCTCTGACTGCTGAGCATGGCCTCTTCCTGTGTCTGTCCTTTCAAATTAAATTCCCACATGGTTCAGTCATATAAGTTCTGATTTATTTTCACAAGGCGCAACTCCTTGTAGAGTTTCACATTTTCTTGTTTGTATTTTTTTGTGCGACTAAGCAAACAATGAAATCTTGCTAACTAACTACCTCTCTGGTCGACTATTAGGGGGCAGCCCTTCTGTCTACAGGTATACAGATATTGCGTAAAACAGATATATTTCCGCTCTGTTAATAAATGAATTCTGTCCACAAAATATCTCTGTCCACACTAGAATGCAAAAACAACTCCAAACACCAACGTTAGCCGTCGTCTGCAGTCTCCCCTCATCTTAAATGAAGTGTGCAGGCTTTTACAAAATACCTACTGGAATTTGCTTCACTGTTGATTTCTGCTCACAATAATGACAGAAGAGCTCACTCAAAGATACAATTGATGCTCTGGACATGGGGAAGTTTTTCTACAACTCCTCAATGACAGCATCCCACTCTGGGAAGTATCCCACCATCAGGGTTCAGGCTGATCTGAAACCATTGCCTCTGGCAGACTCTGCCAACAACTCTGCTATTGCTGTTGTTGTTTCTGGCGCATGCTCATTACACAAAACAACAGTGGGCGTCCACAAATTTAGGAGATGAGGTCTTCGTTTCCCAAACAATCCATTTTAGAAGTCTGCGCTGATACAAAGTAACCAGAGTTTCGAAAAATTTGCACTGTAGAGGGTGTTTTTTAAAAAAGTCTCCTTTTTAGCGGCCTAAAACCTGTGTGAACTCGAGTTTGCGTGGACGAGAGGCAAAAATGTAAAGGAAAGTATCAATTTTCAAAAATACCTGTGTATGTGTGGACAGGGCTTAAATCCAATACTCACCTTTCTTTGAGCTCTGTTTGTCTTCACCGACTTCTTGAGGTTGAACTTAAGAGTTCAGCCGAGGGAAACATCTGGTTTGTTAGCTGCCAAATTCTCCAACGTGTTCACCAGCTAGTAACCAACTTTGTCTGTGTGCCATTTGTTGCTGGGCCTGCGGCATGCTGTGGGTCTATCTGAGCTCTTTTACAAAAACCAGCTCCCTGCTGCAGCTGGAAATGAGGTCAGTGATAGCAGTGGTTGTAGGCTGGTGTTGCACCATATTCTGTGACCAAACTCTTGTGCTGAAGTCTATTTCCCGTTGATTTGTGTTTCCCCTTGTTGTGATGTGAACCCAACAAGTTAGGCTAATCCCCAACCAGTCATGTGCAACTGCTAACTCAGCCCCAACCTCAGCCTAATCCCTATACCTACTCCAATCCTGATGGCACATAGTGTGGGGCCAGTAGCTCACAAATAAGTGAATAAGACTCGGATAAAAACCCAAGCAGTGCTGAGCCTGGTCACAACCTGAAGCAGAGATCTATTGTTTTATTCCCTCACCACTGAAGCCTAACTGGCATCCTTTTAATATCTCTTTCAAAGGATGTTTTATATTTAGAGGAGTTAATATTATACTTCCTGTACCCGTGCACCACTAGCTTCACCCTCGGGATGTAGACTGCCCCTTTTTTAACCTAACCCCAGGGCTAAGCTGACATTGTCTCAAGACGTTGTGTCGAGAAAACAGCTCCTAATCAGGTCAGTGTAACACCAGAATCAGCAAGCAATCATCTTAAAGAGAACCGCAGCTGAGTGATAATTTGCAGTGGGATTATCACTTTGAGCGACACCTTTTACATCACACATGGTTAAACGGTCCACTGTTACCATAACTTTAAGGGTAATTTGACAAACAGAGCCAGCGTCTCATGAAGCCAGCGCTCACGTCGCCTGGAAAAGTTTAATCTACATTTACTTTTCCTGGCTATTCAGCCAAACTCTAAAAAGCCAGAAGAATTTTTTTATTCAATGATTACAGGAATTCACTGTATTCCCAGTGCGTTTCCCGCCTGTGTTGGCGACGGCTCTAACAGTGTCAGTGACATAGCCAGGATGTTCCCCTCTGCTGGCTGGAGATGCCAGCAGTGCTGTGAGGAGCTTGGCTGGCCAGGCTGCCACCCGGCCCTTTGGCTGCTTGTGGTAAACACTGAGCTCTGGGTCTCACTGAGCTAATGAGGGGGGGACTCCCTCTGACACTCTCCTCCCGCTCTTTCTCTCTTTCACACACACACAGACTCTGCTCTGTATTCTCCTCTTCCTTCCCCTCTCCTCTCGCCTCTCACATGCATCACCTCACTTTGCCTTGATCGTGATGCCGCTGCTTTTGTTGCTGCGTTTGCGTCACAGGAGCTGCAAATCTCATTCTATCTTTTTCTTTCTTTCTTTCTTTCTTTCTTTCTTTCTTTCTTGCTTTTTCTCTCTTTTCTCTCCACCCTCCCTATTATTTCTTCCATTCTTGCCCTCCCACTGAGGAACCGCTGCTGCTGTAATTCACTTCCAATCACTCCCCAAAGGTTGGTGTCAGACAGGGGCCAAAAGTCAATTGGGGTCAGAGACTGTCAGTGGCACATCCCAGTCTCAGGTCAGAGCTGCTGGCGGGAGGAATGGTAGCCAGGGAGAAACATACTTGCCTCCTTTCTCTCATCTGCAGTGAAACAAAGGGACTATGTAGGCATGAAGGGATGTTCTGCGTGCCTTGTCACAAAAAAAAAAAAAAAAATCCACTAAATCAAGGGTAGAGAAGTTTATAGAAGTCAGTTAATGTTACTGGAAAAAGAAGAGGCTGCAGTTTGGCCACAATAAAACAGCCATGAAGCAGTGAGGGAGCTGCTTGTAGCTTTAATATTTTTGCTGAAATACAGTCGGGTTTGAGATGAGCCTCTGTCTTGTTTTTATAAGTTCGGTATCCTCTCAAGGATTGTGAGTCAACAGAGAGCTGTTGCTGATTTCTGGGAAAGAGAAGAGGCTGTTGTTTTGGAACCATAAAGTGTTTTTACAGCAGTATTTTTTTCCTCCTCTTGTTGAACTAGATTTTATTGAATATCCACGTCTTTGCTCATTTTCTGCGCGCATCCTCTGCAATCTCCCTGAGGCAGAGCCATTATGGGGAAGCATCTAATTTGATTACGTTATCAGCACTTATCTGATTTTCTGCCCTCTAAAAGTAGAGACACCCTCTTTGTTGCTGCCACTGTCCTCTCGGGTCCTGTGATGTGTGTGCAACGTTGAACTCTGGGACCACGGTGAGGTTGTTGCACACTTCCACCTTGTCTTTGCAGTTGCTCTCAAACAGTGGTTCTGCTTCTTTGCTTTTTCCCTCCTCCATCTCCACCCCCACTCCCATCCCCCATACACTATCTTCAATTTACTCTCTCTCTCCTTCTTCTTATGCATAAATGAGATTTGTCTAGACGGGTGCTGGAGCACCAGCTCTGCAACCACAGGCCTCTGCATAACAAGCTCGTTATGCAAACGTGTCTGATTGGATGGCGCCGTTCCATTGGCTGCCACTGTGATAGAGTGTGTGTGTGCATGTGTGTGTGTGTGTGTGTGTGTGTGTGTGATGGGGGGGGGGGGGATGAGTGGCAGGATAGAAAGACAGAGTGAGAGAGAGAAAGAAAGAAAGGGGGAGCTGTAAAGAGAGAGTGAGAGAGAAAATAATGTAAGGGGGGGGGCTGCGAGATGTGAAAGAGAGAAAGTGAGAGAAAAGGGAAGGCGTGCAGGGAGGGGGGGGGTGAGCTATGAGAAAGAGAGAGTGAGAGAGAGAGAAAGAGAGAGAGAGCCAGACACTGCTCAAATTTGGTCACCATGGCAACACAGCCAGGCTGCTGGTAGGGTTGGCGGGCGCTGCGGCAACGTGAGCCTTTCCACTGCGCTACAGAGCAAAACGCCTGTAAGTCTCTCCATGGATCCACACAGGCCTGCTGAGCAACAGGCAGCGAGCGGAGCACAAAGCTGCTGTGCACTAATTCACACCGTAGCATGTGCACACACATGTTCGCACACGGAAAACCTACATACTGTACATGCATAAAAGGCGTACGCACAAAGTTGTCCTCACACAAAAGGGAAAGAGGCAAAGACGTAAGAGAGGAATTTAAAAAAAAATGGCAACAAAAGACTGAACCAAACCTGCACAAAAATGAATCTTAGGAGCAAAGAAAGATTCAGAAATATACAAACAAATGTGCAAACACATGGTTTAGCTTTAACACTGGGGGGCACACATGTGCAAAGGAGGGTTTGGGATCCTTCACAAGAGAATTTGCGAGTGTCAAACACTTAATTTCCCTCATTCTGATGAATGTTTATGCACCAATTTGTGTTTCCGGAATCAAATTATGATGTAAATTTCAAAATAAAAGGCTACATTTTAAATTTATTATGTTGATCTGTTTTGTCCCAGAAGAGGGATCCCTCCTCAGTTGCTCTTCCTAGGTTTCTACCATTTTTCACCCCGTTAAAATGTTTTTTGGGGGATTTTTTTTCCTTATTCGCTGTGAGGGTCCAAGGACAGAAGGATATCGTATGCTTTAATTTAATTTGCGATATTGGGCTTTAGTAATAAAACTGAATTGAAATTGAATACTTTAATGTTTTTATTGGGCGGGACAAATGCACATGTTGTAAATATTTACAGGGACATGCTCCCTGCACCCCCAAAAATGTACGCCTGTGCACAAACATACTGCACACAAGCACAAAGACAGTAATGTGAGAGGTGCATACAAAGAGAAACACCAGATATTTTCCCCTCTCCCTCAGTATGTGTGTGTGTGTGTGTGTGTATGAGTAAGAAATACTCACACACACACACACACACACACACACACACACACACACACAAACACACACATACCACCGTGGGCATGCACCAGTGAATTTGTTCATATGCAACACTCTTGATCACACAAACAACACCTGTTAACTGTTAAATCCATATAGCCTTCCAGATGTCTCATATTAAACAGGCAGGATGCAACTCAGTCCGCGGATCAGCTCTGAGCACTGATTGGCTGCCGCACCGCCCGGAGGTGTTCTGTTTGTTGGTTCACTTTGTTCGTTCAATAAAAGGTGAACGTGCCTCTGCCTCGACATCCTCATCAACTCACCCCGCTAACTGTTGACTCGTAATGTCATGATTTATACATTTCATCACAAGGCGGAAGAATTATAATATTAGGAAAGCAGTGACACTTTGGAGTGATGTAATTTAATTTATGCAAATGCCATCAGGAAGAAGCTTTTATCCAAAGTGCTTTATAGTAGTCTGACAGCATATGTTTTTAGCGTGGGTGGCCTCTGTGGGAGCTCTAATCCCTAATCCTGGCAAAATTAATGCCATGCTTATTTGCCCTATATCATTGAGTTTCATATTTTAATTATCCATATTTCTATCACTAGATTTGAAATTCTGTCTCGGAGGATCGCTCTGAACTGGAGATAGATTTCCTTTGTCCTCTGAATGGTAAAATACAGACCTTGAATTCAGTTTAGACCCAGGAATCTGGCTTTGATGCGAGCTTCAGTCAGTCACAGTCACGTCTCGAGGTAGAGAGCTGAAGCGAGATTCAAAGTCAGATCCTACCTGTTTACATTTATAAAAATAGCTGTTTGGCAGCAGCGCTTGACTGTATCAAAGACATGCGAAGACTGCCTGGGTGAAATTTAATTCAGCACAAATACAGTTGTAGTTTTGTGAAAGTGCGAGTCACACACACCTTTATCTGCTGGAGAATGAGAGAGATCAGTGAAATCTGAACCTGACATATGCGCCTGTCCTGCTATTGAATACCAAATAACCAATATTGTGCATTTATTTATACATAACATTTATGTGTCCTTGTCAAACTCAGGGAGGAATCCAGCCAAGGGTTGACAGCGACCTGGAGGAGACCTCAGAGGTGGAGGAGGAACGGGAACGGCCAGAAATAGGCTCAGAGAGTGAGAGCAGCGCGTACGGCCCAACCAAAAAGAAGAAGAAGAAACCGAAAGAGAAGAAAGAGAAGAAGCCCAGGAAGAAGAAGAGAGATGAGGAAGATGATGATGATGACGATGATGATGGGAACATGAAAGTGAGTCTTGGTCCATGAGGCTAAAACAGATGACAAATTCTACTTTACTATGAGCCTGTGTGTTCTAAATTAAGCTCATTTCGAGGTATGGTGCTAAAAATGTATTCATTTTAGACTCACACTGAATTTCTCTTTATAATAAATTAGATTTTAAGTTCTTTTCACAAACCTCAGGGACATTTTACAGCACTGTTATCTCTGTGAGCATCATTAGCATAGATAGATAGATAGATAGATAAAATAAGATAAGATAAGATACTTTATTGATCCCCAGAGGGGAAATTCAAGGATCACAGCAGCACAATGCATAAAGACATTAAATAGAATAAGATAAAAGAGAAAGAAATGAAAAATAACCATCGATAAATAAAGCATAAAATAAATAAATAAATAAATAAATAAATAAAATTGCTACATCAAGTTAACACTGCTAAAGGGGTTTGCCGCTCAAAATGAAGCTACTTCCTCACCAGTGCTAGCTGGCTAGCTAGCTAACCCTGCTAGCTAGTTATGATTGGCTGGTGCCCGTTGCCTTTATTGGTTATACTGGTTAGGGTTACGCAAGAGGAGCAGGATTGGTTAAGGTTACAGTGAGAATGTCAGTGTACGCCAGTCAGAGGCAGAATAAGGCAGCCATTCATTCACCAGCCTAGGACTGACAAATTCGCAAGCGGGTAAGTGGGGACGCGTTGTCCATCTTTTATATAGGCTAATGTTACAGTCTGTGGTGGAGACAAGAAGCTGGGCGCCATGTTTTCACATGTTAAAGCTGCTAGCTGCCTGTGTGTGAGCTAAGCCGACCGAAAAATAAAATAAAAGGCAAGACATTTATGACACAAAGCTCTGTGAGCGTGGTTAGCACCATTAGCAGCATTAGCACAGCTAGTGCTGCTAACATAGTTAACATTGCTGTAAGGGTTTTGGGGCTCAAAATTGAACTGCTTACTAGCTGGGGCAACCTGGGGAGAGGTGGGACAGTTACTACTGTTACTAGCCGCAGGCTAATATCAGAATGAGTGGCGATGCTAACTAGCCAGCAAGTAGTGCAGAGCGGTAACAGCAAGTTAACTTGTGGAAACTGAAGGCTAGCTGCCACGTTTCTGCATGTTAATGCGGCTAGCTGTCTATCTGCCCACAAAGCCAAAGAAAATAAAATAAAAGGCAAGACATTTAAAACACAAACGCTCTGTGAGCATGGTTAGCACCATTAGCAGCATCAGCACGGCTAGTGGTGCTAACATAGTAAACACTGTTGAGGGGGTTTTGGGGCAGTCAGGACGGTGTTACCAGTGTTAATCACTGAATGAGCGATACTGCTAGCTAGTTCGTGCCCTGCCGATGTGCAGTGACGAGCTACGGCAGCTAGTTAGCCAGTGGAGACCGGAGGCCATGTGTCATGTTTACACAGCTAGCCGCCTGTCCGTCAGCAAAGCCAACAGAAAATAAAACAGAAGGCAAGACATTTACAACACAAGATATTAAAATTTTACCACCTCTAAATGGATAGCGCTTCAAAATGTGGCGCCAAAGCACATTGAGGCGATGGAGCGCCGGACTATGAGGAAAGCACCTCTTGTATTTCATGTCATACTGGTTAATGAGTGCCAGGCTATATGCAAAATTCACTGAAACTGACATCCCTATTTTTAACATTTATTGACTACTAGTATTCTGAGAAGTTACATATGTGTCAACATATACTGTATATTTCATTAATTAGACATGTCATTTTCTAAAATGGCAGAATGTACGACTAAAACTTAAAAATCCCATAAGACTTGCTTTAAGACATATAAAAATGGAATGGAATGATAATTTGTGTGTGATATGGTTAAAAGTACATCTGCTTCCTTTTTTCATCGAAAAATCTATAAACTATGAAACTGCAAATGTTCATTTCAAAGGTTTATCTACAGTAGTAGACAGAGGATCTCTCCTATTTCACTTAAAGCTCCATCCTCAGTGTATGTGCACTGGAGGCTCCACGTTTCCACATCACAGCCCAGGCTCAGTACGCTAAACAAAGAAAGAGACCACACAAGATTTAAATTAATTCAAACCACATTTGATTTGAAACTAAGGCAAAAACAGCAGTATAACATCTGTAGTCTGTAGGTGGCGGTTGCAATTTTGAATGCATATATGGTGTTGTGAAGGCAAAACAAAGACAAAACTCAAACCAAAAGGGGAGAGCACATCATTTCCATTCAGAGAAAAACTGGCATTGGACTGGAGGGGAAGTTTGAAAATATGGTGTCGTGCAGTCCAACAGTGTAATAAAACCTCTGACTCTTTTTATCCAAAAACACTGCAACAATTAAACACAACAGTCAAAAATAGTCTGTTTATTTTATTGTTCAGGATGGCTATTCCTAAAAGGGGTATTATTGGTAAACTATTAACATTTATTAAACGAATACTTCATCCTACCAGTTACAATTTGTATCCGTTACTGACCTCATGTTACATTAACGTCACGAAGTAGACTTTGTTTTTTGTGCGTGCCTCTTTGGTGAGTGAAGAATCCAAAAATGGGGAGTCATAGTAGTCTGTCTTTAACAAAGGCTAAACTTTATCCAAACTTGTGCAGTGTAATCCAAGCCTCATTTTTCCAGTAATATGCTCAGTATTTCCTAAACAGACAGCTCTTTCTGACGGGTAACTGAACTAAAACAGTACAACATGTACAGGTACAATGGTATGCTCTCTTCAAAGCCAGACTCCATTGACAAAAACAATCATTTTACCTCACTGAACACAGGAGCTGCTGGTCTACCACTGCCTTGATAAGTAAGTTTGATTGCATTATTGTGTGACATTGGGGTTACTTTGGATTCAGTAAAGTCACTGTTTTTGTCAATGGAGTCTGGCTTCAAAGAGAGCATAGATAAGTTTTACTTTTAGTTCAGTTCCCCATCAGAAAAGTCTGTTTGTGAAATACTGAGCATACGACTAGATAAATGAAACTTGGATTATACTGTTCAAGCTGTGTGAGAGTATGTAAGTGGATTTTTTGATATTGCTGTGTTACACAGGGTGAGTAATTGATTTACAGATGATTATTTGGGGGTGAAATATTCCTTTAAACATTATTTAACATTTGAATTATGATCTCTCCCATCTGAATTTCCATAGGAACCTAAATCATCCAGCCAGTTGATGCAGGAGTGGGGTCTGGAAGACGTTCAGTACGGCTTCACGGAGGACGACTACAAAACCATCACGAACTACAAGGCTTTCAGCCAGTTCCTCAGGCAAGTATCTAATTTTGTGTCTGGATTATCTTCCTGTGCTAACTGCTCTGTTCTGCCTCTGTTTCTGTGGATTGTCAGAAACCCTCACTGACACTTCCAACAAAAACTCCACAGTGAGAGCAGAGTGTGGTGTGACGAGCAAACACTGCTCTTTTTGTTTGTGCTAGAAAGCTCGGTTGTTGTAAAGAGTCTGTCTCACCTGGGGCTGTCTGGCTCGGCTAAGCCTCTGCTCCGACAAAGTGGAGCATGAGCTCCTGCAGTGCCCCCTGTGAGTAGTCAGCTGCTTACTGGATGCCTGTGACAGCCGGGAGGCTCTGGGACTCGGTGCTCTGACCCACTGTCTTTCACAGGCCAGCGTGCCAAACCTCAAGCTGCTGCCTGACAAATCACAAACATGACATACACACAGCAAAGCAGGGAGAACAAAACTTAAGGGGCAGCGGGATGTCAGCAAATCAAAACCCAGTTCCCTCCAGTGCTGAGGGAAGTAGAAATTACATCAACGGGAATGAAGTGTGACATAATAAAGCTGCCATTGTTGTCTCCTCTCTTCCCCCGGTTTTACTCAGGCCTCTCATTGCCAAGAAGAACCCGAAGATTCCCATGTCAAAGATGATGACAGTGTTAGGGGCCAAGTGGCGAGAGTTCAGTGCCAACAACCCGTTCAAAGGCGCATCTGCCACCGCTGTGGCTGCTGCTGTGGCTGCCGCCGTGGAAACGGTTACCGTGGCACAGCCGACATCTGTCAGCAGCAGCCAGCCGAGCTCTCAGCTGGGGCCAATCAAAAAAGCCAAAACCAAAGAGGGAAAGGGTAAGACCTAGTGAACCGTGACTGAACACATATTTTTAGAAGTAATAGCGGGAACGCCACTCGGTTAACGGGTCTTTGTGTCTCAGGGCAAGGAGTTAGGAAGAGAAGCAAGACTGTGAAGGAGGTGAAGAAGAAACCCAAGCCGAAGAAGACCAAATCAAAGTCGGGCCAAAGTGGGAAGAAGAAGAAAGCATCCTCGGTATGTCTTGTTTTTTTTCCAGAACCATCTTCCGCTGCTCATTCATCCTGCGAGCTCCTCACTACACTATATTTTCAATGGCATCAAAGTGACCAGACTGTTTACTGCGCTTACTTTGAAAGTTGGTTTATTTTAATTCTTTTGAGTAGCTCTGAGCTTTTTAGTTTGTGTGTGCGTGTGTGGTTTCTAGAGCGAGGAGGACTTCCTGGAGGAGTCAGACTTTGATGACATCAGCATCCACAGTGCCTCTGTGCTTTCTGATACCTCGGGGGCCGCCACCAAGAAAAAGGCCCGACGTGGGCGGAAAAAAAGGAAAAGTATGTTTACTGTCTACACACGCCATGCTCTGTGGTGGGTTTTTTTCCCTCCAAAATCCCATTTAAATCCCTCAGAACCAGACTGTTTGACTACGGGTAACGAGGAAATTAAAATTTATTTTTTTAAGCTGTATTTGTTTTGGGAATGTTTTCCAAAGGCAGATGCTCTTTCCCAGCAGCTATTGCCCTCACGCTCATAGAGTCCCGTGCACATTTAGAGCTCACTCACAGTAATGTGTAAATAGTTTAAATCCTATAGTGTTGATAACAGATGCATTCAAGTACATTTCTGTATGTGGGAATTGCCCATGTTTGCCTCTTCCTTTACCTGCTGCAGAGGAAGATGGTGATGGTTATGAGACGGACCACCAGGACTACTGTGAGGTTTGCCAGCAGGGCGGAGAGATCATCCTGTGTGACACCTGTCCCAGAGCGTACCACCTGGTCTGTCTGGACCCTGAGCTGGAGAAGGCCCCCGAGGGCAAATGGAGCTGTCCACACTGTGTGAGTACATGGGTTTAATATAACAATGTATAACCTGCTAATGTGGTGATCTGTGAGAATGTCTCTACCACTGTTGCTTGAAATGGAGCGACACCTGCGAGCTAGTTCAGGCAGTCAACTCGAGCTGCACTGATTCATACACACACGTTGTACGTCACTCTCCACATGTCATCTACAAACACACCCGTCCAATTCGGTGGTCTAATTAAGCTGCAAAATCCTCCCAGCTCTCCCTTTGCCTCGTCAATGCCGCTGCTGCCCTGCATCACTGCTGCTGCTCGCTCTTTCAGCCCCACCTGCACCCCAGCATCCACCTGCAGCATCCAGCTAAGGGGGGAAATATTTAATCATCACTCCCTAATATCTCATGTAAATATATCTCAAGGGAGCAATGAGGCTGGACTCTAGTGGCCAAACTCATGTTCTGCTGTTGAAGTAAACATTTAAAACATAAGTTGTCTGTCTGATCAAGGCTATAGAGTGTGCCAGGGCTGACGTCAAAACCCGGAAGTTTAGCATGCGCTGGTTCCCGGAAGAGAAAGTGAATGTGATTTTTACATTGCGTGTTGGATTATGTCAGAAAATAAGCTCTGTGGCTAACACAAGTTTATGATACTTACAGGTTTTGTTCAGTGAGATAATCTTCACATATGAACACCTTTCATACCGCATTTGAAGCTTAAATGCGATCGCCAGAAGTAAAAAGCTAACGTTAGGCTTTAACAGACTACATGACTACTCCACGGTCGCATGACTCTTGACGTCACCGCCACTAAGCTTTCAACTGATTTCAGCCGCTTTATTTTAAAAACATTGTATAATGGGGTAATCGGACTGTTTAAGCTAAATAAGAAGCTGTAATGGCGGACTGCCAGCACTCTCGCCTGTTTGGGGGCGATGACGTTTAATGTCCCCGACAGGGTTTGTAGTCGTATTGAGCAACTTGTTAGCAACCGCCTTTTTTACGACACGTAAAAGCTTCAAAATTCACAAGTAGGGTATTTACTGACGTGCTTTATGTTGTAGAACAAAACCTGAAACTCGCTTAAGCTTTTGTTAACCACAGAATTTTTTTGAGGCATTTTACCAAAATCCCATTCAAAAGATATATTGACTTTTAGACGAGAGAACTGGAAGTGCTAAAAGCGCTAACGGAGTTCCGGGTTTACTGGCACACTCTATTCAAGGAAGGCTGGAAGATGCACTTTGACCCCATGGGAGCTATGGGATATGACACAAGCGCAGTGTAACTGGAGCTACGATGCTGGAGGGTTACAGCAGATGGTGCGAGAAATAAATTAATGGCGTCCACTCAGGTGCTCTTTGGGTGCACTCTTATTAGCCTGACACAAATTTTGGGTTTACTCAGTTGGATGGCACCTGATATATAGTAGAACATTTGCAGACTTTTTCAGTTGGTACAAAACTGTAATTCTCACCCATATCTTTAGTTTTGTACAAAATTTTTGCAACCCAAAGCTGACAGTGGACGCCACAGTGAAACGAATTAATCATCACATATTCTATGATTGTGCGGCAGCTATTGAGCTTTTCGGCAAATGCAGCCCAGATTTCACTGCACGTGTGTTGCACCAGATGGTGTGACGTGATATAACGCCTTGACGTCTTCTCTCTTAAACCTCCTTGATTTTCATATGCCTGCCACCGCAGTCACAAAGAGATAGAGAGAGACCCGCCCCCTCTCTTAAACACAGACCAAACTTAGATCAAACTGTAAAACTAGACAGTGCTGATCAAATATAAACCAAGATTATGTTACCTAATTTCTTATCTTTGATCTAAAATGTCTTTGGAAACATGTTTTAGTGCACTGTTCGGCTGTAATACAAGAATTTGTGAACTTGAAGTGGGCACCATACTGTTTCCTGTACTGTAAAAATGGAGGCTGAAAAACTGAGATCAAATTGTAAATCTTAGCAGTGCTGATCAAATATGAATCAATATTCTGGTACAGCATTGCCTATTTATCACTTTAAATGTTTCCAGAAAGATATTTTAGCTTGCTAATTTGAGATTGTTGCCAGATGGCCGCCATATTGTTTCCCGTGTCAAATGGACAAGCTTGCATTACGTCACCCACCAGCAGGAGCCTATTATTGGCGTTGCAGTGTGTTCTACTAGTTGTAGGTTTTCTACCTCTTGACCAAAAGCAAATACCACAGTTCTTTTCCTCTATTTTCTCTGGTCATAGAGAACAAATTTCAAAAGTATTTGATTTGCGTCTTTCTACCACATAGACAGCCCAGTTTTACGATAAGACTCTCCAGAGTCTCTCCAGCAGTGAAACACTTCTTTCAGCATTTGAGTGTCTTTAATGTCGTACTTCATTTCTGACATGTTGTTTTCTTAGTTTTGACAACCCTGGCTTGAGACTGCCATGGTACTAAGACATCTTCCACCATATGTTATGACACCACATATGTCAGTTTCTCATGATGTATGTACATGTTTGAGCTTCATGGTAATGTTCTGAATATTCTGTTTAAACAACACAAGTATGCTGGGATATTTGTGAGGGTGTGTGCGATCTTTTATTACCTCCGCCAAAGAGGTTATGTTTTCGCCGGTGTTGGTCTGTTTGTCTGTTTGTCTGCAAAGTAACTCAAAAAATTCTGAACGGATTTTGATGAAATTTTCAGGAAAGGTTGATAATAGGACAAGGAACAGATGATAAAAATTTTGGTGGTGATCGGTTGAAGCGAAGTGGATAAAATAATAAAATGGTGGGAAATCGGAGCTGCTTGGCGGAGGTCTGCGCTCTCCGAGTGTTGTAGTTTGGACTTTAATCATCAGCAGTGTTATTGAACCTTTTTGGCTTGTGACCCCTTAAAGTGTAGTCTAACTAAAACCCCCAAATACTGGCTGCATATGTACTAGTTGGGAATAATTCTGCCAAAAATCTACTGTACTTTTCTCAGAGTCTTTCATTTGAGTCATTTTTAAAGGTACAAAGAGGTAAAAGTATCCAGTATTATACAGGGAAAAGGTAAATATATTGAGAGGCAAGCAAAACATGTTGGTGCCGTCAATTGATGTCCACTGAAAGTGCTTGTTTTGCCACTGACAGGTTCAGATTATTATTATAAGTGTCTAGCAACATTATGAAAATGATTCCTACAGAGATCTTTTGCTAAAGAGTAGGATTCTTTTCTTTTTGTTTCACCAGTCCTGAAACTGTTATCACCAAACTCACCAGACTCCATTTAAATAAACAGTAATGTTAGTGTGCATAGAGCCAGCATATCTTTTCATCTATCTGAATGAACTAAGGGTTTATTACAAGCAAACCTGAGTTGGTGATTGTTGGAACAGTGGAAAGACAAACTAAGAAAGCTTCTGTGAGTTTTATTTTTTCCCGTTGACTTTGAATGAAGCGTGTTTTACAATTATAAAATGACTGTTTATTTACATGGAGTCTGGTGGGCTTGGCGATAGTAATTTTGGGGCTGTTCTGGTTAAAAAAGAAAGGTCTTTCTCTCAACAGTTCCATTTGATAAGTTGTAGGACACTTAGAATAACAGTCTGAGCTATTCAGTGGCAAAACCAAGCACTTTAAATGGACGTAAATTGATTGTACGCACATGCCCCAAATGGTTACATCTGCATCTCTACGTCTGCAGTCTCTCTCTCAGTCTTGCTCAGTACTGCAACAATTTCAAAAACTGTTGTTCCCATTAGTCACTTAGACACAAAACATGGGAAAATAAGGTCAAGGCTCAAAAATACTGAACTAACCCTTTAACGTGTCCTTGTAGGAGTAATGTGGGTTGGCTTTCTTTGACAAACAACAAGGTTGGTAAATTTAATTGAGCTGTATTTAACCCTCTGCTACAACCTTCACCACCTGTGTCCCTCAGGAGAAAGAGGGCATCCAGTGGGAGGCCAAAGACGAGGAGGAAGACGAGGAGGAGCCAGCAGGCGAGGAAGAGGACGACCACATGGAGTTTTGCCGAGTGTGTAAAGATGGAGGGGAGTTGCTGTGTTGCGACACCTGCCCATCTTCCTACCACATCCACTGCCTCAACCCACCTCTCCCCGAGATACCCAACGGGGAGTGGTTGTGTCCACGCTGCATGGTGAGCTCTACATTTCAGCCCAAATACTCTCATGTTTTGGATGAAAAACAATGTTCACAATGTCTAGTTGAACGTGGGTATGTTTAGTTTGTTTTATTTATTTATTTGAGAATATATTTATTACCATTTTTGACGTACAACTCAGAACAAAGCAGCTCTGACATGACATGACAAATAAAATGAATAGTTAAAAATAAGAAAATAAGAATTAAAAAATAGTGGGCATTACATCTATCCCCAACCTTCATCACCTCCTACAACCAAACAAAGCCAGAAACAAACAAACAAACAAAAACAAACCCCTATAATATGGAAGATGACAGTGTAGATCCAATGCACTTTAAGTAAGGGTCCCACGTTATAAAAAGCCTCTGTTTACTTTAGTTGTATTAATTTGCACATACATTTATTTAGAAAATACAGTAAGAATTCAAAGTTTAAATATTATGCAGGATAAGTTAGAAACCAAAAATGGCATCTGGAGATACCTACCCTATTAATAAATAGCACTCATGTTAAATAATGATAATAAAAAAAGATAAAAACAAAGACTGCATAATTAATCAGAGTTTCAAAAATAAGCTGTAATACAAAATTAGAGGCTTTTGCTTTTAATGAACAGGACAGAGTGAAATGGGGTGAGAGAGAGAGAGAAAGAGGGGTCGACACGCAGCAAATGGTTGCAAGCCGGAGTCAAACCTGCGAAATTAGAATCCTTTTGAGAATATTTTTAAATAACAGTAATTTAGATGTTGATTTTAGTGATGGAAGGGGGTTGTTACAAAGACAAGGTTCTTTGTATTTCAATAAAAGCAGCATTTGTGCAACCAAACCTCATTCTGTGATTTTAAAATATATGAAATACAGATAAAATAGGAACAGTAATGCTTTCTTCTAACATTTGTTTTTTTGCAAAGTGCATTTGTATTTGTGTGTGTGTGTGTGTGTGTGTGTATGTGCGTTTGCGTTTACGTTTGATTTGGGTGAAGTGGAAAGTGAATCCCATTTTCTTTTGTACCGTACACATGATGATTTAAGAGAGTTAATGTTCCATGAAATGGCTCTACAAAACCCTGAAATATTCTGCTGTACAAACGAGCCAAAATTTGAACAGCTGTTTAATTTTGATGTGTTTAAGTTTGCTGTTAACTTTGTCTCAAACGCCTGGAAAAGAAGACAAGATAGATTATTTAATTAGCATAAATTCAAACGTTTGCCAGTACGACGTAGTAAATGTTCCTGTCAGTGATTTATGAATTTTATTTTGCTTAGTGAAGGTATGAAGATTAAACTGTGAAAGACGCTTCAGCTGCTTTTTTATTTTTGGACTCTCTCCGTCACTTAAATGCTCTCTGGTCCTGGCACATATGAATTTAAGGTGTCTTGTGAGCCCATGTGGGTGGGGCATAGTATGATACAATAATAAAAATGTATTTCATTCATATATAAATACATCGAAATGTCTCTGTAGCTCCTGATTGTGAGCTGTGAGATGAAAACTCCATGTAAGGATGAAATGGTAAAAAGGGAGACAACAGTTAATGTACAGTTAGTATTTTATATGGGTAACCATGGCAACATAAGTATGTAGTCATACTCCTGGTGCATCATTCTCTTGTGCTGTGATGATCTTTTGTCTGCTTTTTTATCTGTCTCGCTGAGATAAAAATCTGGCTTTTGGCTAAATTTGACACATTTACAATGCATCAAATCGATGCTGATTAAAGTGTGTTGACCCTGATGAATCAGTGATGAGGTATGAAGTGTGATTATATAATTGTGAGCTGGTTTGTGAGGTGGTGAGAGGACCAAATTAAGAGAAAGGTCACCTTCTCAAGGTTTTTACAGTCAGGTTTCAGAGCTCATATCAAAGGCATTTCAAGCTAGCAGTTTGAGCTATTCAATAAGCCTGTTTATGTTTTAAAGCCACAGTTTGGTAGCTTTGATTAAAAATAATAATGTCATATTTGCTGAATATGTCATTATATTCACACAGTCGTACATGAGACAGAAAAATCAGGTTCCTCCTCTCACTCCTTGTGCTTCTAATGGTATTTACTAGAAGTAACTGCAGCTGAAGGAAAAGGACCAATCAGAGCAAAGGAGTCTATAACGCAACTGTCAGCCATTTCAGTCACTGCTTGTGACCTGCAATCAAACTTTCAAATTAGTCAGTCTGATCAAATATAGGTCAAGATTCTGTTCTTGCATTCTTACCTCAAAGGTTTTCAGAAACATATTTCAGTGAACTGTTTTGCTGTAAAATGAGAAAGTTTGTGGCCGCTATGTTGAAAACAGTCACGCTGAAATGAAGCACCGCCCACTGGCCGGTCAAACTTTCGCATTTTGCAGCTAAACAGAACATTAAAATAAAGGGCTGTCCCAGGTACCATTTTTTAGGGGTGTAAATCACTAGTTTCATCACCATATGATATTTTATCAATTCTTTGAACAAGGATATCATATATGTGTATAATAGATAATACTTGCCGATATTACAAAGTTATCTGCAACAATACGATTTCGATTCAGTGTGATTCAGGGGCCTGCAATCAATATGTGACCATATTATATGCTGTTTTTTGCTAGTCACCCATTAATAACATAAGCACGTTTACACTGCAGAAATAAGCCAACCAGCTAGTGGAATTTTCAGCTGTGTGCCAATCAATGTGTTTGCTGTGAATAGCGCTGCTGGTGATTGATCGGATGGCAGAAACTTGAGATTGCTACTGTGCAGGGTCTGGCCTCCGATGACATCACCAGTGCAAGATGGCAGCGGCTGTGTCCAGGATATTTTGGCTTCGTTTTTGTACAGTGGGAGGGAGTGGAGACACGTCATCCATCTACACACACACACACTGCACTGCCTTTTTCTTGCTTGAAATGTTTTCAGAAACATATTTAGTGGTGCTTCGTTTTGGCTTGACTGTTTCCAACATCGTGCCCGGATCCCAAACTCTCATTTTACAGCTAAACAGTACACTAAAATATGTTACTGAAAACATTTAAGGTGAGAAATAGACAATGCAGTGACAGAATCTTGATTCATATTTGATCACTAAATCGATACATCGATCCAGACTGATGGATCGCTACACCCCTATCATTTTTGGAGCTTTGAACTTTCAGTGATAATTAACTGCAAATATTCAAAGCTTCGAAGGGTAGCGACAGGACTTGGGGCAGGGGTGGGGAGGTGATCATATTCATATATGCCAATCAACCACCTGAACTTGACCCGATTTTGGTAGGACTTAGCACTTTAAACAAGTTTCTAAGAACTTGAAATGCCATGAGTCGGACTGCATCACTGGATGCAAAGCAAACACATCACTACAGTTGTGAGTGGTGGATAACCTGCCACAATTCGTCTCACCTGTTCCTTTTCCACGTCAGACAGACAGTTATTATAGCAGGGGTCAATGACTGCGCTGAGGACACTGGCCTTTACTAGTGAAAAATACTAAACAAAAAACGAAGAATCCGAAAACTGATTTGGACGCGGATAACCATGGCAACGGTTGAAGCTTTGAAACATTTGAGTCAAAACTACTAAAATATGTTTCTGAAAACATCTAGTGTGAGAAATATGCAATGCAGTAAAAGAATCTTGATTCATATTTGATGACTCTGCCTAGTTTGACAGTTTGACTGCAGCTCATGAGCAGCGACTGACATGATTGGCAGCTGCATTAGAGACTCCTTGGCTCTAATTGGTTGTATTTGTTAAAGTGTGGTAAGGCCATTGAAAGCAATACAAGGAATCAGAGGAGCATGATTTGTTTTTACAGATCAGGTCTCAGGCCACAACCACAGCTTCAATGACACTGTATGTTGACATGAAATAAGATTCCAAGGGAGCCTGTCTGAGGGACGCATGTGTTGACCCCATTGATACTTTACCTGCTCTGAAGCCCTCCTCATTTTCAAGATTTTCCTGTGCATTGCTGCTTTGACACAGGTATAGATAACTGTATCTATCACAGCACCTCTCCTTTTTCTTTCTTAGTGCCCTCCCCTCAAAGGTAAGGTCCAAAAGATTCTCCACTGGACATGGGGAGAGCCCCCGTTGCCAGCTGAGCTGCCTGCGGGCCCTGACGGCAAGCCAAACGATCCACTGACCAAGCCTCCGCTCAAGGGCCACCCAGAGAGGGAGTTCTTCGTAAAGTGGGCTGGCCTTTCGTACTGGCACTGCTCCTGGGTCAGCGAGCTGCAGGTGAGACACCAGAAGTAGGTCCAAACTCAAATTAACATTTCTGCTCTCTGTTGGCCCGCAGGAACGACAGTACGTGGCCACTCTGCTTAAAGTGTAACTCACACATCGAGCCAAGAGAGATTTTTCACTGGACCTTTTTTGCTGTTTAATTTGAAACGATAATGCATGTTCCTTAAGCCATTTAGCTGTCAGTCAAAGAAATGCCAAGAGATATACGTGCACATTGTTTCACACGTCCACCCATTCAAACTGCAATCACAATTACTAAGCAATTCAGAGCACTCAAACCTGGCTGACATTTAATTTAATGATGTCTGAACAATTGCTTGTGTTTAGATTTGGCCCGGGAGAAGCCGTCCTTTCTTTCCTAATTTATTTTGTATCCATCTTTCCTTCCATTTTGGAACTTGAAGTAGTTAATCAAATTAGTCTTGATACCATGGATAGGTGATGTGTTGCAGTCTTGTGAGAAAGACTCATTGCCAGAGGTGGTGCTGAATGAAACTGAGCAGAACTGATTGTTTTGTTCCGTCTGTGGTTTTGTTCTGCAGTTGGAGCTTTATCACACGGTCATGTATCGCAACTACCAGCGCAAGAACGACATGGACGAACCGCCGCCGTACGACTATGGCTCCGGAGAGGAGGAGCTCAACAGCGAGAAGAGGAAGAGCAAAGACCCCCAGTACGCTGTGATGGAGGAGCGCTTCTACCGCTACGGCATCAAACCAGAGTGGATGGTTATCCACCGGATAGTCAGCCACAGGTGGCTACTCACAGTTACATGAACTCACATCAGGGCTCAGACACTGTTTTAATTGTGAGAATCCAGATGTATTTTGATCTGAAGTTCTTGATGGTAAGCTGGTGCTTAGTTCAGGCATCACCTTGCTTTTATGTGGTCCGTAATATCACATTATAGATGGAGATTATTCTTCACAGCACAGCGTATTTCGGAATGTAGGAGATCCTGGGGGGGTTTGAAATCACAGAAGATGCATAGCGAGGGACAGCACAGAACATTTTTCTCTCCAAACAGACCAACAGCACATTATTTCCCATGTGTACCGACACGTATACAAGACAGAATCACTTTATAGTGCAATCATAAGTTTTGCTATATGAGATAGACTCTGGAATTCAATCATACATTTAAAAAGTTGCTCTAAGTTTCAGCCCTGTCACTTTGCAGATACGAATCCGTTAATGACAATAAGAGACTTTTATGTAATTTTGTATTAAATTTGTGTCGTGTCTAATCAACAATGTCCTTAGAGGAGCTTTAAGCTGTCGTTGGTAACTTTGTATTTGCTGAAACTGTCACTACATCCACACAGTAGCACATGAGACAGATAGTCTGTGAAAAAAATCATGCTTTTTCTCAGAGTGCTTCTAATGGCACTTGCTAGAATCCACCACCTGAACAAAAACAACCAATCAGAGCCAAGGAGTCTCTAACACAGCTGTCAGCCATGTCAGTCACTGCTTGTGAACTGTGGTCAAACTGTTAAAATATGCAGCGCTCATCAAATATGACTCAAGATGCTGTTACTTCATTGCCTATTTCTTACCTTAAATGTTTTCAGAAACATAGTTTAATAAGTTTGACTCACAAAGCTTCATGGTAATGCCAAATCAGTATTCATTTTTGGTTTGTTTTTCACCAGTAAACTGGTGGAAGAGCCTGAAAGAAGGTGGCAAGTGTCAGACACAAAAGGTATAGGTGAGACGTACTGCGGAAGGTTATCGACGGCTGGCAACTGTAGTGATGCGCTTGCGTCCAGTGATGCGGCCCGATTTGTGGCATTATGAGTTATTAAAAACTTGCCGAAAGTGCTAAGTCCTACCAAAGGCTGCTTTGAATATTCCTAGGTAATTATCACTTAAACTTCAAAGCTCCAAAAATTATAGGGGTGTAGCGATCTAGTATGGAGTGTGGATCGATATATTGATTCACTGATCAAATATGAATCAAGATTCTGTCACTGCATTGTCTATTTCTCACAGTGCAGTGCAGTAACAGAATCTTGATTCATATTTGATCAGCACCTCGTAGTTTAACAGTTTGACCCAATGCCTGTATATATATATAGATGTGATGACGTGTCTCTACTTCCTCCCACTGTACAAAAATGAAGCCAAAATATCCTGGACACGGCTGCTGCCATCTTGCACTGGTGATGTCATCGAAAGCCAGACCCTGCACAGTAGCAATCTCAAGTTTCTGCCATCCGACCAATCACCAACAGCGCGATTCACAGCAGCAAGCACATCGATTGGCACACAGCTGTCAATCATGATGTCAAAGCCTCTTTTTACAGCGTTAAGAAAGTAATTAAAAGTAAACTTATCAGAAAACAGAACACTTGAACAAACATCAGTGTGAAAAAAGTGTTTTGGTGTGTACTTTAGTTGAGTTTTTAGTTGGTCCATGTCCCATCAGCTAACATGTAGGGGGCGGGGTTTATGACCTATACTGCAGCCAGCCACCAGCGGATGATTGAGATGTTTTAACTTCACTTTTGAGGAGCTGTCATGTTGTCCATCTTTATACATAGTCACTACAAGGAGCAGTGATTGACATTATTGACAGCAGCAAAAGAGACTCCTCAGCTCTGATTGGTTCTTTCATAATTTCCTTATTTCTCCTCTGGGATCAATAAAGTATATCTGATTCTGAGTTTGATTTTCGGTGGATTCTAGCAAATGACATTAGAAGCAATTCAATTAGGAGAAGGAGGAATGGGAGGAACATGATTTTCTCATGTCCTACTGTGTGTGTACAGTGACAGTTTCAACAAATATGACAAAAAGTTATTTTTATAAAAGCCCTGAGCTCTGTGTTTCTGTTTCTGTAGTTTCGATAAGGACGGCGATGTGCATTACATGATCAAGTGGAGAGACCTGCCCTACGACCAGTGCACCTGGGAGGTGGATGACTTCGATGTCCCAGAATATGACGGTCATAAATCGTCTTACTGGGACCACAGGTTTGTTAGCAGCATTAACAAGTTATTTGAGCCATAGCTGTTCCTACTAATGTGGTGATGATGAGTAGAACGAGTCCCGGCACTCACAGATTAACAAGGCAAATGCTGCTGTTTCCTCTCTGCCCTGCCCTCTCTCTGTGATGCCCCCCAGCTTGAACTGTTTGGCTCATTATGCTGCTGCAATTATTTGACAGGGAGCAAATACTAGGGGAGGACCAACGCCCCCTGGTGGTGAGGAAAGGAAAGAAACTCAAAGACGACCATCCAAAGAGGGAGGTCCCTCCTGATGCTCCTATCATAGATGTAAGTTGGGATATTTAGATGCAAAGAAATCCAATGAGTTACCTGTTTGTTTGTTTTTTGTGGAAATACAAGACTCTATGCCAGCTGATTATCATGATTCAGCCTGATAAAGGTGCTGTTCCTTTTATTCCTGTTTACCTTGGGCTAAATGTTGCTCACATCTTTTACACTAATCCATGTAATCACTTTACAAAATGCTCCCGTGTTCTATATCCCCAGCCAACCATCAAGTTTGAGCACCAGCCGTGGTACATTAACGCCACTGGGGGAACACTGCACCCGTATCAGCTGGAAGGCCTGAACTGGTTGAGGTTCTCATGGGCGCAGGGCACAGACACAATCCTGGCCGATGAGATGGGCCTTGGAAAGACGGTGCAGACAATAGTGTTTCTGTACTCACTCTACAAGGAGGTGAGGGTGCAAGAATGTCCTCTTTTATTATGTCTGAGTGCAGCGTAAGAGGCATACACTATTCTTATCATACAATCGGTAATGTAGACTGAGGATTAAACATATCGGACAGTGAGAAAAGTAAATGATAAAACCTCAAGTATATCTCCCTCCTGTGATGTGAGAGCTGCTTAGTCATGTCTTTCCTCCTCCTCTGTCTCTGTTAGGGTCACTCCAAGGGGCCGTTCTTGGTGAGTGCGCCCCTCTCCACTATCATCAACTGGGAGAGGGAATTCGAGATGTGGGCTCCAGATTTCTACGTGGTGACGTACACTGGAGACAAAGACAGTCGGGCAATCATCAGAGAGAACGAGTTCACCTTTGAAGACAGTGCGGTGAAAACGGGACGCAAGGTGTTTCGGATGAAGGTACCTCACACGGCTTAGTTTAATACTAAGATACTTTGCTTTTGTCTGTGTGAATCTGAACTGCAAGTAGGGTTGGGTTTGTGTGGTTAAAGGGACAGTTCACCCCCAAATCAAAAATAGACATCTTTCTTCTTACCTGCAGTGATATTCATCAGCCTAGTTGCAGAGCGTTGGAGGTATCAGCTGAAGAGACGTCTGCCTTCTCTCCAGTGTAATGGACAGTTTGTCCATTACACTCAACAACAATGTCTCTTTCAAGGAATCATGACCTGCTTACTCAAGATAATCCACAGACCTTGTTATGAGCAGCTTCATACAGCAGCTATTTTCTTTCCACCGAACTACACATGCTAACGTTATCACTGTGAAGTAGGAGACGTGCATGCACTCATGGAGGAGACGCTTGTGCTTGTGCCAGTGTGAGGTGCAAGCATGTAGGTTTTGTTTTATCATTGGGGGAGCACACATGACACGAGGTGTTTGGGTTCCTTCCTCAAAAATTTTGGGTATCAAACATTTAATTTCCTGCATTTTGGGGAATTTGAATGCATCACTTTTTGCCTTTTCTGCATCCATTTATTGTGGAAATGTCTTTAATTTCGTTACAGTATAAGTCTTCTGCTACTTTTAAGTTTATTTTGGACATGTTTTGAATACTAGGACATCTCCCCTGCGTCCCCCCTTAAATCGACACCTTTGGCGAGATGTAAACAACTATGGCGTCCTCCTTTGCTAAGCTATGAAAGCTAGCTCAGTGGTGCTAGGTGAATTAGCAGTAGATGCAGGCCTCCTTCTGCACGCTGATTCAGTTGGCAGATGTAGTTCAGTAGAGAGAAATTAGTTGCTAATGTGCTCACAACAAGGTCTGTGGATTATCTTGAGTAACTGGGTCATGATTTCTGGAAAGAGACGTTGCTGTTGAGTTCCTAAAATGTTTTTTGTTTTGTATGCGCTTTGGCCACCACAAGCTGAGTGCCATCTAGTTCCATTATACTGGAGAGAAGGCAGACATCTCAACGGCAGATATCTCCAACACTTGGCAACTCACACTAAAACAGTCTAGACTGATATATAGCACTACAGGTAAGAGGAAAAATATGTATTTTGTTTATGGGGTGAACTTTCTCTTTAACATCCTAAACAGTGTAGTGGATGTAGTACTCACTCATCTGTCCTCCACCATTTGATGCCACATCTGAATTGCTCAAAATCTTTTATTTTATTTCGTTGCTGTCCTTCCTTTCGCCTCTCTGCAGAAAGACACTCCAATCAAGTTTCATGTGCTGCTGACCTCTTACGAGCTGATCACTATAGATCAAGCCATTCTGGGCTCCATCACCTGGGCCTGCCTGGTGGTGGACGAGGCCCACAGACTGAAAAACAACCAATCAAAGGTAAAAACAGCATTTCTGGGACTGAAACAGAAAACAGCATGGATGTTATCGGGGACACACAAAAACAGGAAATGAGCAGGAACACAGACAGATACGAGCAGGAAATGTTTGTGCATAAACTTATCCATGAAGTAAAAAGACTGATACAACATGAAAAATGAAACATGTCTTATAGGTGACTTTGGAGGTAAAACTGTCGTTTCATAACTCAGGAAGTTGTGCGTGCGTCATTGCGTTCTTATTTGAGGCTTGTGTGTCATATCTCGTACAACGTGTCCTGTCTAGTTTTTCAGAATTCTCAACGGGTATAAGATCTACTACAAGCTGCTGCTCACTGGGACTCCTCTTCAGAACAACCTGGAAGAGCTGTTCCACTTGCTTAACTTCCTCACCCCAGAGCGCTTCAAGTAAGTCCTTCCTCTCCTCTATTTATCTTTATCAGTCCCCAGTCTTTCTGTTCTTCTCCATCTTACCAGTTTCTACAAGCTGGGGCATTAAACACATCCCTCCTTTGACTGATGGATAGACAGATCTGTGTTGCTTGACTGTATGGTTTAAATTAGATACACAACTGTAGTTATTATTAAAACTTACGACTGACATCTGCTGTATTTAATACACTGACCATGGATAAGTGCCTCATACAACCCCACTTCAAAAGATCCAAATGATCCCTTTAAGAACCAAGAAATTGTCTTTTCCTGACTGTAGCCTAATTTAATTATTTCATTCTTCTTCGTGTTTTCTGTGCAGTAACCTTGAAGGCTTCCTGGAGGAGTTTGCTGATATCTCCAAGGAGGACCAGATCAAGAAGCTGCACGACCTGCTTGGCCCTCATATGCTCAGAAGGCTCAAAGCCGATGTCTTCAAGAACATGCCTGCAAAGACAGAGTTGATTGTCAGAGTGGAGCTCAGCCCCATGCAGAAGTAAGCACCGGGATACAAAGAATAGAAGTCATAGACGGAGTTGACACTGTGTGTTGCTGTTTGCTCATCTGATAAAACATAAACTGCCCATTTAATCTCCAGAGACATTGTTCGAAATCATACAATGGCTTTAAAACAGTGGCAGAACTTTAAATGTATGCATAAGGTAAAGTACCTTCAGGCCTGATTTGGATGAGCTTCTATCAGTGAGATTTAACTGCACACGTTGCTGATATTTTGGCAAATAATCTAATTTCACTTCGCATGTTTTGAAGGCTTAAAGTCTTAAATGCAATTAACTTTTACATGACACTAACTTGTTATCTCTACTTTACAGTGAGAATATCTCACACACTGCCAGGCTTTTAATCACAACAACAAGTTTCAAAGACTTTATCTTCCAAAAGTGATGAGCTATTTTTTTTTCTAACCTCTGACCTGCAGGAAATATTACAAGTTTATTTTGACGCGGAATTTTGAGGCTCTGAACTCAAAAGGGGGAGGGAACCAAGTGTCCCTGCTCAACATTATGATGGACCTGAAGAAGTGCTGCAACCATCCCTACCTGTTCCCCGTGGCTGCTGTGGTAAGGCAGTACATTTTAAGCATAGCTGGATATTTGATCTCAGCGCTGAGTGCAAAATAAGGAAAAGTCAGGAGTGTTGAGAAGGTCGAACAAGTGAATGAAGGAGCTCTTTAGTAGGGACCACAAAAAGTTAGAATAAGAAGCAAGGTCCAAGGCTCTGTTCTGGCAAAAAGTTAAAAAGCCTGTACTCAGATTGCATAAATAAAGCTGGGTTACAACCCAACATGTATTTTTCTCAACACCTGCCAGCAGTGATCCAAGGGATCCGTAGGGAGCTCGCAGTAAAGACGCTGCCCATTCACATCGAAATGGGCCTGTTGAGGTGGTTCAGGCATCTGATCAGGACGCCTCCTGTTTGAGGTTTTCTGGGGAGGTCTAACTGGTAGGAGGCCCTGAGGCAGACCCAGAAAACGCTGGAGGGATTATTTAACTCATCTGGCCTAGGGACGCCTCAGGATGCCCCGGGAGGAGCTTGAAAGTGTTGCTGGAGAGAGGGACGTCTGGAGTACTTTGCTCAGACTGCTGCCCTGCGTGACCCAGCCCTGGATAAGTGAATGAAAATGGATGGATGGATGGATGGATGGATGGATGGATGTACCAGCAGTGTCTCTGTTTTTAGAATTTCACCATGAAATACCCATCTGATTAAAGGCTTTTTAACTTTATGCCAGAAGAGCGCCTTGGACATTTCTTCCTTTATGAACCGAGTGCAGAATCTTTGAATGATGAAATTGAATGCTGGTGCCGTGAAAAGAGAGCCTGGGGCTGAAATAGCTGTTTGACTCAAGATAACAAACCTACATGCCAAAAAATTGTAGCCCTTGTGTCCTGGTTGGAAATTCAAAGTACTGTTGCTTAAAGCCACTGATTACACTCACAAAGTATTCAGATATTTCTGATGCCTGGATGTGATTTTTTTTGTCTTTGCAGGAAGCTCCTGTGCTACCCAACGGCTCGTACGATGGCAACCTACTGGTGAAGTCCTCAGGAAAACTGACGCTGCTTCAGAAAATGCTGAAGAAACTCAAAGATGAGGGACACAGAGTTCTCATTTTCTCTCAGGTAATAGTCGAATAAATATTGTGTCTGGGCTTCAAGCCATCGCTTTCATTGATTGGTGGCCATGAAACGCCATTCCAGTGCCAGTGAGAGTTGTAGGTGGTAAATCTGCTGATATTCCAAACATCTAATCAAAGACCATTTTGAGTGTGACTTTTCTCAGTTTTAACAGTTTTATTTAATTTGATCCCAGCTACATGAATTTATAATATCATGAGTTTTTTTTGTACAGATGACAAAAATGTTGGATCTACTTGAGGATTTTCTGGAGTTCGAGGGTTATAAATATGAACGTATTGATGGAGGAATTACTGGAGGCCTCAGGCAGGAGGCCATTGACCGCTTCAATGGTGAGTTTCTTAATCCAGAATCTGTCTGCGTCTGTTCTCCTCTGCACGGCTTTCACTCACTCTCACACACAGACTGACTCTCTGCTTCGGTTTTTGTCTCAGCACCGGGCGCTCAGCAGTTCTGCTTCTTGCTTTCAACGCGAGCCGGAGGTCTCGGCATCAACCTGGCGAGCGCAGACACTGTCATCATCTACGACTCTGACTGGAATCCTCACAATGACATCCAAGTACTGATTTTTCAGCCAGTAGTAGTTGTGTGGATGCTTTTGTTAATGTCAGCTGTTCATTTCAGTGTCACCTCCTGTAACTGTCCCTTTTTCTGTCTGCCCATCTTTCCATTGTCCCAGGCTTTTAGTAGAGCCCATCGTATAGGTCAAAACAGGAAGGTGATGATCTATCGATTTGTGACGCGGGGCTCAGTGGAGGAGCGAATCACTCAGGTGGCGAAGAGGAAGATGATGCTGACCCATCTGGTGGTGCGGCCCGGCCTGGGCTCCAAAACTGGCTCCATGTCCAAACAAGAACTGGACGATATTCTCAAGTTTGGCACTGAGGAGCTTTTCAAAGATGAGATGGAGGCAGCACGAACCATGGGTAGGTCTACGCACCACCTATTTTTTATAATTGCACACTCAATCCAGTAAAAAGTTTTCACACTTGCATTTGAGCTTCATACTGCTTTATCTTCATTAAACATCACTGTTGTTTAATGTTAACAAACTAATGAAGCCTTGGTTGAAACTATCGGAGGTACTGTATCCTTCAAATACAGAATGGATTTTTCCTCTTGCTTTGTCTACGCTAAAATTTATGCTGAGCACAGTGAGTCTCGCCTTTAAAAAGCAACCCCATTTTGTGCCATGAAATACTCCTGCAGATCCACATTTCCACAAAAGCCACTGAGTCACAGAGTAAGACTGGAGACGGCTAGAGGCCAGTCATCTCAGAAAAGGCCCTGAGAGGCTTAAAAGCAAGTGACAAAAGTACAAAATGCCAGGGAGTCCATATTGATGTGGGTTGTCCAGTCATTTAAAAGTTCTCTTTTCAGGTCAAATCCTTGTTTTCATAGATCAAAGCTTTTGACACAAACATGTTTTTCGTCTGCTCCTATTAGTCATCAACTTTCATCAACAGGTGACAACAAAGAGGGCGAGGAGGGCAACGTGATTCACTATGACGATGACGCCATCTCGAAGCTGCTGGACCGCAGCCAGGACGCCACTGAAGACACGGAGATCCAGAACATGAACGAGTACCTGAGCTCCTTCAAGGTGGCTCAATATGTGGTGAAAGAAGAGGATGGAGAGGTGAGAATGTGTCAGTGTTCTTCACAGTGGTGGCAAAAAATATTGATTCATAGACACATATCCACTCCAAATATCAAAACAGTTTCAATGCTCATCTTCTGCAGTTTTTATACACAGGCACCAGCTGCGCTTTTTCTGGTTATCTCTGTTAATGTTTCGGCGGCACGGTGCTGCAGTGGTTAACATTGTTGCCTCACAGCAAGAGGGTTCCTGGTTCAAACATGGGGTGGGGGAGCCCTTCTGTGCGGAGTTTACATTTTCTCCCTGTGTCACCGTAGGTTTTCCCAGGTACTCCAGCTTCCTCCCACAGTCCAAAGACATGCAGGTTAATCGGTGACTCTAAATTGTCCGTAGGTGTGAACGTGAGTGTGAATGGTTGTCAGAAGTTGCAGGCACAAAACAAAGCCAGAAACCCACCATGAAAGTGAATAAAATCCATTAAAACTAATAATAAAACCTCATGAAATAATTATTAAGAAGAAGAATAATTCAATAAAAGACACAAAAAAACGTGAATCAGAACTGATAAAACATTTGTTAAATTTAAACCATCTAATACTAAAAGTAGACCATTAAAAGAGAATAATACATTTAAGATTAAAATAAATAAAAGAACTAAAAACTGAATAAGATAAATAGACCAATAAAAGATGATTCACCCGTATTCATGGAGAATAACCAGGCGACCTGTTCCAGATGACCTCAGGGGTCGAGCTGACTCACAGCTCACAAGCAGATCAGAGAGATATCGGGGTGCCTGACCATGTAAAGCCTTAAAAGCAAACTATAAAATGTTAAAAATCAATTCTAAAATTTACTGGAAGCCAGTATGGTGTTTTCAGCACAGTGTTATGTGGTCAAATTTCTTTGTTGTGGTTAAAACCCCGGCAGCTGCGTTTTGGAGGAGCTGCAGTCGGTTGATGAGTTTTTTAGGTACCGCTGTGAGCAGCACATTACAGTAGTCCAGCTGACTAGAGATGAAAGCATGAACTAGTTTTTCAGCGTCATCCTGAGATTAAAAAGCTCTGGATCTGAGCAATATTTCTTAGATGATGAACACCAGTTTTGAATACGATATTAATATTGCTCTGGAAGTTGAGGTCAACATCCAGTTTTTGCATTTCCCCTGATTACCAGTCGGTATTTATCTGTAGAAGGAAAACTGCATGACATCCAGTTATCAATGTCTTCAATGAATGCTGACATACTTGTTGGCTTTAGAAGGCCAGCACATTTTAAAAGGTAACTTTGGACAAATAAAAACAGAAACATTTGGCAAACTTGTAAAACACAGTTTTAAAGAAGGATTGCTGAATGTTTAAAGATATAAGAAATGTTTGTAAGGCCTTGAGGATGCACAATTTATGTATAGCTGAATGAAAAAGGAGCTGTGCTTGTTTCTAATGAAACTCACAGGTGACTTCTAATTCACAATTGGTCCACCAGGCACCTGAGCCTTATGACTTGGTGTCTTGTAACTTTGAGGAGCATTTAAACGTAATTATACAATAAAATACTGGCACATAAGGTGCATTTTTTGCATTGATCTCAGCCTGTGAACCTTTTTTTATGACTGTCCAGCCCAGTAACTTTGGTGTGTGGGTATCTCCTCTGCCGTCCTTTCTTGGTTTTCCATTGTACTGACGCACCCAAGATAGACTTTTTTGCTGCCCTAAGTAGGCGCAGTTCCACAGCAGCCCTAAGACTTTGTAGGGTAATACTAGCTAATATATTTTCTGACATTAAAGTGGTAAATTATTGGTAAGAATACCCCCAGAATTGTGGTGCCAAAGTCAAGTGATGTAGTATAAAGAGAGAAAGAATATACAGCCTGGTATAAAGAGCCATATCCACTGTTTACACCCCGGGTGTTAATAGCATTGTTGGCTACTGACAACTGAGTGCAAAGTGTATCTGCCTTAAAATGATTGTGTTGGAAAATTCCTCATATAAAATTTGAGGAATATAGTGTAAGTTCCTGATTTTAACTTTATATTTACTCTGAAACATCAGAGTAAACATCACTACATCATTGCCTTTGTGTGTGTCCATGTGCAGGAGGAGGTGGAGCGGGAGATCATCAAGCAGGAGGAGAACGTGGATCCAGACTACTGGGAGAAGCTGCTCCGCCACCACTACGAGCAGCAGCAGGAAGATCTGGCCCGCAACCTTGGCAAAGGCAAACGCATCCGAAAGCAGGTCAACTACAACGATACGACCCAGGAGGACCAAGGTAGGCTCTGTCACCACCTGACACGTGGCGCTTGTCAGTTAGGGCTCACAGACCTCAGGTTGTTGTTTCATTTTTAGCCAGTGCTGCTTCTCAATTCAGATACTACACCGTGGACACTATGAACTAATTTGCATAGTGCGTACATTTCGGCAGGATAGTGTCGTCTCAAATCGAACATGGCTGTTGTGCACTTATTGGAAATGAGGATTGCGACGTTTGACCACTTCTTTGTCTTTTTGTTAATGGCAAATGCAGCTGGATGGAGCATTACAGCCAGCATTTGACTGCATATCTCGCCCGCCAAAATATCTACGCGCTTGTTTGTTTTTTCACCATTGCAACCTCAACAGCTGCATCCTCCTCCACTTTCATTTTCACAAGTGTGGTGGTCCTTCCTCTTACGCTCCGTAGCCAAGATGGCGACCGTCGAAGGTTGAAAGAGTGTCCAGCGTTCCACACTCAACTTTTTGACGTCATGAGTTCACCATCCGGATACTTATAATACACTGCAATTTTCCATACTTGTCAGTGTGCACTTGAAATAACAAGTGTAAGAACGTAAGAGGGAGAAATAAGACACAGCACGAGAGTTAATACTATCATAAGAAATTAATTCTTGGCTGTATTTTACAAGCAGCAGCCATGTTCTATTATTACTGCTTTTAATTTTAACATGTTGGTGTCAGTGTTTGGCATTCTTCCCCATATTAAAACATGAGCAGAAACACACAAGCGCACACAGGATGCAGAAGAAACAAGCTTTTTGGCTCATCAGCTGGCTTGTGGACAGGTGGCAGGCGAGCCAGAAGCATATTTCTAAGAGAGAAGAGACATAATGTTCTAAATAAACCCTTCAATTGGGTCCTGTTTGGGGTTTATTGTATGGATCTGTTTCTTGTCTTCTCCAAATGATTTTCCAGCAGTTTAGCTGCTGCAAAGTGTATTACTGCCTCCATCAGTCAATACTAAGTGTCGGGTTTTGAATGGCATTCTGGGAGCTGTTGCCTGTTATGAAAACACACATTATCTTTGTAATCACAGCTAAGCAGATCAGCATAAAGACTAATGCTTTATTTGCTCGGTTTCAGATCGTTCTCTGAGCTGAGCGTGAAAGTTACACGAGTATATTCGGAGTAGCTCCTCCATGAGAGAAGTTTGTTAAGGATTTTAAACTGAGACACTTGTTTTTAAGCTCTGAAGATGTCACTCAAACCAGTAACCTCGTCGTACATGTCCACAGGGGCGATTTTAGATGCGGGAGGTCGCGCCGCTTCCCAGCTTAGAACGCTTGATTGGCGTGCCACTAAATACGTGGGCTGTCTGCTCCCGGACTTGAAACTGGACCAACGTGGCAACTTGTTTGTAAACTTTTTCTTATATTACAAAAATAGTTCACCGAAATGTATTTCTAAAAGACATTTGAGATGAGAAATAAGCCATGAAGTTGCTGAATCTGTGTGCACTTTATATCGACAACGGTTAGTTAAGAAGTTTTGCGTGAGTTTCCAGAGGCAGCAAGTTGCGCCAGATGCCCCTGATTTGCATAAGTAGCCTAGATTGAACTTTATGCAAATGAGAAGCAGATACCCCGTCTCTCCAAACACATCGCAGCGCTACCAGAATGCATTGCACGGCGGCTTACAAAGACAATGACTGGAAGGCGTGGAAATGATGGATCCTTTGGACACGTACCATCAGTCTGCTGCCGTAATGAAGGCACATTTGCTGGGTTCAGATAACACTGTGGCTAGATGTCTAATGAATGGGCCAGGATGTTTCTGTATTATGTTACAGACCAGCGTAACACCCTCTCTGCCGGCTTTAGTGCAGGTCAACAGCTCTTGTTGTAACATATGATCGACTCTGATATCCAGCAAACAACTCAGTGAGCTCATTCAGAGCAGTCGAGCTGCTGCCCGGCTTCATTAGTGAGCGAACAAGGTGACATTATCTTAACACGTCATAATTTGGGTCTATCAGTTCAGGCAAGAACAGCACAGAAATTAATCTCCGTGTTTGTTAAATCCTCTTAGGTTGTAAGTCTCAACAAGAGCTGTTGACCTCCATTAAATCTGCCACAGAGTGTGTTATACTGGCCTAAAGCTCTCTGGTATCTCATGCATTTATATAGTCTCCTCAATGTGTTTTAAAGCACTTCTTTTTCATAGTTCAACAGTTTCTAATCTACAGTATATCCTGTAGTTGTACTTTTAAGAGTGGCTCCAAAGTCCTGATTGCCACAGTTCAACAGCAGTTGACTGTGAGAGTGTAAAGATTTCACAGCCCATCACAGCTTAGAGTACACTCTAAGTTTAAAGTGATTGTCTGGCAGAGTAGTCACCTCTCACCTCACTTCCAGAGGACAGAAGTGCTACAACATGTGCATGCCAAGCTTGTAGTGGTCTGTAGTAATCTGCAGTGCCATGGCGCCCCCAGGTGGCCACCAACAGAAGCGAATGCAATGTACTGTTTCTCTCTGATGTGTGGCTCAGAGTGGCAGGATGATCTTTCAGACAATCAGTCGGAGTACTCTGTGGGGTCCGAGGACGAGGACGAAGATTTCGAGGAGAGGCCTGAAGGTAGGCGACAAACAAATTATCATTGCCATCATGCAGCTACCATGCTGTTTAGGCGTGGTAGCTGCATTGCAACATACTCAGTTGGGATACTCCTTCACACAAATTGATCCCATCATGGTAAGACACTGGAGAGAGGTCTTTTTAACAATGCATGTGGTTTTATTTTTTGCAGGCGGACGCAGACAGTCTCGCCGGCAGCTGAAGAATGAGAAAGACAAACCTTTGCCACCCTTACTGGCACGAGTTGGGGGCAGTATTGAGGTATAAATAACAGACCATAGGTCCATCACATGATATCCTTTACACTGAGTTCATGAAGAAGACTTTGTTTTTCATGTGTGCCTCCAGTGAACTAAGAATCCAAAAAAGGCAAACATGTCTGATAAATTGAAGTAAACGAGGTCCGCATTTATCAACAGCAAAACTGTATCAAAACATCTGTTAACAAACTCTCTTGTGCTGTATAATACAAGTCTCATTTATGCAGTTGCATGCTCAGTGCATTCCAAACACGTGCATTTTAGCTGAAACTTTACGTTATAAAACACTCCTGTCTATGAATAGTGCCATGCATGAGACTGTTGGTGCAGTCGTGGTTTAAATTGTAATGTGTTAGAGAAAATGCATGTGTTTGGGAAGACCTGAGCATCATCTAAATTATACTGCACGACTTGTGTGACAGTTTGTAAAAGGCTGTTTTGATATAGTATTGCTGTTGTTAAATGCGGTCCCCATATACTTCAATTCATCAGAAATGTTTGCGCATGCGTTTTTTGGATTCTTCACGAATTCAATCCAAGTTAACACATGATGAGTCATTGATATACAAATGGTCATTTTGTGGGTGAAGTATTCCTTTAAAGTGGACTTGTACACCCTGTTTGTAGCAACACTTTTGGCAGCATAAAAAAGCAAACAAGAGGATAATTCTTCATTCCGTACATTGTGCTTAATACAGACAAATTCTGGGATAATATGTGGCTGCTATTTGGCACCAAAACAAACCCAGAGAGTATCGTTAAGCCCAACATGTCAGCAAGCATCACCGCTCTGCAGCTGATCCTGTGGCCTTGCTCACCTTGCTGTGGAATGGGGCAGAAAAAGGCAGAATTAGGATCAATAAATTTCCACTTTTACAATATGCAACTGACAGCAATCATGTACTGCACGTATGTATGAGGTACTAATCCACAGTCAGTGTATTACATACATCAGCTGACGGTCAGCACTTTGGAGAAGCAGGTAGTTGTACCAACATGGAAGCTCTGTCCTGCTGCAGACAGGGGCAGCAACTAACTTCTTTAAATAATAACAGTTCAATCAGGAGAGACTTGTTCTAGGATGGAAGAATATTTAGTTACATGTGCATATGCAAGTTTGAGAAATAAAGTAAAAGTATGAGACTAAAGCTGTTTCTCCTCACTACAAGGTCCTGGGGTTCAACGCTCGCCAGAGGAAAGCCTTCCTCAATGCCATCATGCGCTGGGGCATGCCTCCTCAGGATGCCTTCAACTCCCACTGGCTGGTTCGAGACCTGAGAGGGAAGAGTGAGCGCGAGTTCAGGTAATAGACTTAAACTGAAACACACCAAGTGGTGTTATTTGTTTAAACGAAACTTCTCTTTTCACACAGTGCAATTTTTAGTCAAGGCTCTGCCCGCTATCAAGTTAAGAGGCAGCTCTGGGCTATTTAATTCACTCCTCACATTTAATTGGTTAGCCCAGGGCGAAGCTCCACAGTGTTCATATCAAGTTTGCAGAGGTTGGGCTTTCCAATTTCAGGGTTTAAAATGCACCAGGGCCAAACTCTACATAAATAGATACTGAGAATACATCTAGCCCTGAGTTGTGTTATTTCTAAAGTAAAGCACCTGCAATCACATACTACGATCACTATTACTGTTGCTTCTATGATTACCATATTGCAAATACAAATACTGGCACTACTACTGATGCTGCTGCCATGAATAAAGCTGAATTTATACTTCTATACTGTGTCAAGCACTACTGTTTTGAATGATACTGTCACTATTATTGTTCTACTATTTGTTCTACTATGACTGCTATCACCAGTGCTAACTATTATTACTACCACCACACTGTTCCCACTATTATCTTATGATTATTATGACTACTAGTACTACTACTGTTATTTTTCCATTTTATTTACAATTACTTCTGCCACTATTACAGCTACTAATACTACTGTATAGCACAACAACTACTGTCAGGCCTCATTCTAAAACTACTACTGATACTACTGCCTCGACTACTAGTGTGTTAGCATGACACCATTAAAGATCTCCATCCATTTTCATCCTCTTATCCGGGGCCTGGGTCGTGGGGGCAGCAGGCCAAACAAAGCACCCCAGACGTTCCTCTCCCCAGCAACACTTTCCAGCTTCCTCCAGCGTGTTCTGGGTCTGCCCCGGGGCCTCCTACCAGTGGGATGTGCCTGGAACACCTCTAACGGGAGGCGCCCAGGAGACATCCTGATCAGATGCCTGAACCACCTCAACTTATCCCTTTCGACGTAAAGGAGCAATGGCCTGACTGCGAGCTCCTTTTGGGTGTCCCAAGCTCCTTACCTTCTCTCTAAGGCTGAGCCCAGCCACCCCATAGAGGAAACTCATTTTGAATGTGTCCTCGACCTCATTCTTTCGGTCTCTACCCAGAGCTCATGACCATAGGTGAGGGTCTGGACGTAGATGGACCAGTAAATCGAAAGCTTTGCCTTCCTGCTCAGCTCTCTCTTCACCACGACAGTCCAGTGCAGTGCCCGCATCACTGCAGAGGCCGAACCCAACCGCCGATCCATCTGACGCTCCATTATACCCTCACTCGTGAACAAGACCCCAAGATACTTGAACTCCCTTGGTGAAGGAAGTAACTCTCTCCCACACTTGGCTGCAAAGCGCCCCAGTGCATGCTGGAGGTCACGGTGTGATGGAGTCAACAGAACCACATCATCTGCAAAAAAGCAGAGATACAATATATATATATATATATGTATGTATACAACATCAAATATATACTGTAGCTCATACAAAACCAAAAAGAACCAAAGAAAAACATCACTTGATACGCTTTAAAAATCTGCTACTACTAGTACTTTTCCTATTTGTGCTGTTTAAAATGTAAAATATATGTGTTAGTGCTGATAATCTGAGAGGAATCCCTCTTGCCCCGTGTGCTGTAAAGTGTCTTTTTTTCCTTCAGGGCCTATGTGTCTCTGTTCATGAGACATCTGTGTGAGCCGGGGGCAGACGGAGCAGAGACCTTTGCTGACGGAGTCCCACGTGAAGGACTGTCTCGTCAGCATGTTCTAACCAGGATCGGCGTCATGTCCCTTGTCAGGAAAAAGGTACTGGTTGTTCCAGCAAAGGCTTCTTTTAACACAGAATACCAAGTCTTCTGCTGGAGCGCTGGGAGATTAGAGAAAAGTAGGTCAAACTGTTCAGGCAGAGGCAAACACAGGCGAGAGAAAAAAGTATTATTTGGGTACCGTCCTGTTTCATACATCACACAGACCACAAATTTTGATGTTTTGTTTGCTTTGTTTGCCTTGTAGCATACACACCTGGGTAAAGGAAAAGACCAACACATGTGTCTGGAGCTTGAGCACTTCAGCTTTAGTTGTTTGTGCGGAAAGTCATTCATAAGTTCTGGTAACTTCTAACTAGTTTCAAACTAGTGTTTTACCAAATCTGGTTGCACCATTAAAACTTCAGAAATATTTTAGGCTGCAGTCATGAGCTCCTCGTATGGTCCCATTTCCCGAGTTGGGAAGCTGTTTTTCCAACTTTGGTGTGTTCATAAGTTTTTAAGTTGTAATGTGGCAACAACACTGATGCTACAAAGAAGATGTGTGGTTTATTGCTCAGAGTATTTAAACAACATGTTGACAACAGTTTAAAGCTTTATATCACAGTGTGAGTTGTTGCTGCGCCAGTTCATCCCCTAAAACTAATAAAATATGGCTTTACCTGACTAGTGCGAATAAATAATTTCTAACTAATCTAGGTCACCGTACATGGACAGCAACTAACGGTTACAACCTAATACCACTGTCACTGAGAGAAGTAACACTGAGTTTGAACTTAGAAGTTGGTGCAACTGGATACAGACAAATTAAAACAAAACTACTGGGTAATACGCCACATGTATTTTACAACAGAGCTCTTTCTAATCCCATATTGAGGAAAGTCATTCCAGTAAAGAGTAGTAATTTCATTTTTTAGAGTTGAACCTATCTCTTTTCCGTAGGTGCAAGAGTTTGAGCATGTAAATGGAAAGCTGAGCTCTCCAGATCTGATTCCCATCGGCATGGAGCTGAAGAAACTGACTGAGAGTTTATCTTCTGATCCCAACACCCCTGTGCCAGCCAGCCCTGTCGCTACGCAGCCCGGCACTCCCATCCCACCAGGTCAGATCGAAGTGCTGATCATGATTTATTTTTATCTGGCTGTAAGGTTCATGCCAAGAAAAAGTGTTGCTCAAAAAGTTGTTGTTTGTTTTGCTGGACTGCAGAGAAGACTGAGTCTCTCTTGGGCACCGCTGAAGACAAGGAGACCACAGAGCAAGATAGCAAGAGATCGTCAGAGCAGGAAGTGAGTCCTCTTTTTTTCTGCCACTATCCATCACTGTCATTCTGTTTCCCTTTATTGTCTTGTTGTTCATCTTCTCATGGCTCATCACACTTTAACCACACTCCTCTTATCATCCTCTGAAGACGCTTCTGTCAAACTTAGACACCTTTTAACTTGTCTCTCTGCCCTCTACCAACTTTCCTCTTTCTCCCGCTGTTGCCCTGTCTGTTTCTCCCTCGGCAGTCTTCCAGTGCAGAGCCAGCATCTGTACCTGAGAAAGCATCTGACGGCGAGGAGAGCAAGGCCAGCTCAGAGGAGAAAACAGGAGATGAGAGGGACGCAACTGAGTCCCCCTCTGCAAAGTCAGAGCCATCTGCCAACTCCAAAGAGTCCGCTTTGAAACAGACAGAGCTACCATCCAGTCAACCCTCACCTAAAAGTGAGTGGTGCATAATCCGTGTGCTGCAAATTTAATTTCTCTGCAAGGCTGAACTTAGTTTAATTGAGTCTCTTCTTTTGTTATCCACAGTGGAGCCCTGCAAAGAAACAGAAAAAGGAGATAGTGATTCTCCTCAGGCAAAAACTGAAGACAAGGAAAATAAGCCAGGTATACACGCCATGAATCCTTAAATAAAACAGGTGGTAACAAAGGCTACAATAACTCTGCTTTTTAAAAGCCATCTTTAGTGGCGGTCCATTATAGAGATATTTCTTTTAAGAAACTGTTCTGTCATTTATGTAGCCGTTGCAGATGATATGAAGAGTGAGGATGCGTTAGAGGGTCGATTAAATGGAGACAAAGACACTTTGGACGAGATGGATGAGAGCAGGAAGGAGGACAAGAACGGATACAAAGCCAAGTTTATGTTCAATATCGCTGATGGAGGTTTCACAGGTGAGAATAAATCTGACTTTGTTTTGGTCCTAAATGTACGAGGCGTTGACCAAAGAAGTCTCAGCAACTTACTGTATATGTCATTGTCTAAACAAAGTAATCAGTGCTCCAAAGGCAACATTAGTAAATATAATGCTTTGATTTTAGATGAGGGAGGTTTCATAGTTTTTAATATGCAACCAATTCCAATAATAACACAGAACCAAAAAGGACGAAAAACAACTCCAACCACCCATCAACACAAGAACAAACAAAGCCAGACCAGTCAAAGGGAATCCAAAAGAGAGGGGGGAAAAAATGACGACAAATTAATTGACTTGTGTGATATTTGTTGTTGAAAGTGATGTAGTGAGTGAGGTGATTTTGCTGTCGGGATGTGGAGGGGATGGTGGATGGTGTGTCACCTAGGCAAGAAGCCTGCCAAGCAGGCAGCAGCTGAACCCACCAAACATGGGTGTTTTTTAGCGACCCGTTGCTGCATTTCCAGTCGATAATGCCATGAAAAGTGGTTCTTTCTTTCTTTACTGAGCTGCTGCTGCATTCACAGCTGGAATAATACTGTGAATGGCTGTTTTTTACCAAGACATTGCTGTGTTTTGATCGGGGATTGAGCCACAGAAGTGGGTATTTAAAGCCAAAACATGATCTTTTCCTAACCATAGCCAAGTGGCCTTTGTGCCTAACCCCAGCCACATGTTAACCCCATGTTGAAATATAAAGAAACGTAAAGAAATGTATTGATGGTTTGCAGCAATGCATAATGTCAACATTTATTCTGTTGCATAGGTTGCTTATTCGCAGCTAGTTGCTTGTACACTGTCCTATGGAACTTACTCACATATGCACATTGTGTCTGGGTAATTACTTTCCCTCTTTCTTTGATACAACTTTGTGCTCCAGTGTCTCACTACAGGTTGTTTATTTCAGATGCCACTATGAAACAGCTTTGTTTGCTCGTGAATCTTGTTTGTGTTGTTAAAGTGCTCTCACTCCTCCTTATATGCTGGAAACATCTTGAATATTACTTCTTGCTTTTGTAAACAGTTTGTCTTTATGCTTTCTCCGTCAGAGTTGCACACCCTCTGGCAAACCGAAGAACGAGCGGCGCTGTCTTCTGGAAAGATGCATGACATCTGGCACCGTCGCCATGACTACTGGCTTTTGGCTGGCATCGTAACGTATCCTTCCCCAGATGTAGGAGCGAGAAGCTCGGCATCTGGCAAAGTAATGAAATTACTTATGACCCGGGGGGAGCTGCAGTCGGAGGACTGATATTTACAAACTGTGAGGAGTGATATAAAACTACGCTTTCCACAAGTCTATCTTTCTTTTTTATTTGAAGAATTTTATGAGATTCTGTGCTGCCATTTGTTTTCCTTGACCGGGAATCCGTCTCAGACATGGCTATGCTCGTTGGCAGGACATTCAGAATGACCCACGTTACGCCATTCTGAATGAGCCCTTCAAGACTGAGATGCATAAGGGCAACTACCTGGAGATGAAGAACAAGTTCCTGGCTCGCCGCTTTAAGGCAATCCTGAGTCTTTATAATTAAAAATAACTACTGAAGGCTGAAATAATTCAAGGATTAAAGGATTTGTTATATTTGAATGCAAATTGAAACACTGTCTTTCAAACTGTGCCTCCCTCTAACTGTCATGTCTTTTCTTCACACACTCTCTTTTTCTTTCCCTCCCTCTGCATCTCTTTGTAGTTGTTGGAGCAGGCCCTGGTGATTGAGGAGCAGTTGAGGCGGGCAGCTTACCTGAATATGACCCAGGACCCCAGCCACCCGGCCATGGCTCTCAACACTCGCTTCGCCGAGGTGGAATGTCTGGCAGAGTCCCACCAGCACCTGTCCAAAGAGTCTCTGGCCGGGAACAAGCCTGCCAACGCCGTGCTCCACAAAGGTCTGCGGTCCAGTTTCAAAAATAGCTACAGTCATAATCGTCAGAATTTCTGCACCACCTGCCAAAAGCTGGTAAACTGGGAAAACAATCCCGCACAAATGTCATTTACAGGGCAAAATTACTGATATAAATTTTTCATAAGACATCTGTCAGCCCACAGGTCATCTGCGCTGTGTTGCGTGTAAAGTTAGGCTGTGCATGAAACATTCATAAAAGAGGCAAGGACACATATTTAAATCTTGATCCCCCAAATCCCTTCATAATTAAAAAAAAAACACTATTATTGGATTTCATTAAATACTAAATATTTTGCATATTATGCTCCATCCATTTTTTCTACTAGCGAAAAATCAATGCAGTCTTGTAATTTCTGTAGCCACACCGCAAACATGTCCTTAACAAATCTTATTGTAGCTGAACGCAAGTTTTATGTTATTAAAACAAGTAATGAGTCTGCTGCAGCACTATTTTACAATGATTTTAACCCTTTCCTAGTGCAGTATGACCACCACTCCTCAAGACCTAATCTTTGCTTAGGTGCTGAGAGCATCATTGAGTCCAAACTGATTGAAGAGATTTCCGCACACTTAAGGCTGAGACACAACAAACCGACAGACAAAGAAATGGTAGAGACAAAAGCCAACTGTTGCGTCGCCTCATGTTGCCTGTGTCCCGGCCAAGAAGTTGCACTTGAACGCAGCGCAAAGACTACAGTCAATGGCTTACTAGCGTGTTCGTTCTGTGCTTGCAGGACGTAACTCTCCATACCAGCAGGTGGCGGTAGTCTGTATTCGTCATTCAAAAAGGGAAACCAAAAGACCAACAGGATGGATTCAAGATGCTAGTTAGCCAGTTAGTACAGTAAAAAGATAGCTAACAATGGCGCTAGCAAACACAAACCATCTCTGAGCTCAATGGCTAAATACATAATCTTATTTAATGTAACAAGTTTGTTTCGATCTCACTTCCTCTTGACTTTAGCCGTTTGCTCGCTTACCTCACTTCTGTTTCTCTTCACGCGCCCTGAGCTGAACTACCAATCAAGGTGATTTCTCTCACCGACGGGCTCTGCCGGCTCCGACACCAATTCCATCAAGAGAGACTCAGTTTTAGCGAAAAGAATATTTATTTACTTGTGCACATAAGTATAAAAAATGTGAAAAGTCTTTAACAATTCGACCCCTTTGAGATGGTATATATTTAAGGAGGGTGAAGAATCCATAGTAGAACAGGGAACCCCCAAGGTCTTAATGCTGGTGGTGGTAGAGGTGGTGAAGATGAGATGAAGATATGAGGAAGACGGAGAAGTACTGATGATTTAGATGAGTACTGTGTGAGGTGACCACCAAACATGGGTGTTTTAAAGCGACCTGTTGCCACATTTCCAGTTGGGATAATGCCATGAAAAGTGGTTGTTTCTTTACTGAGCCACTGCTGTGTTAGCAACCAGAATCCTACTATAAATAGCTGTTTTTTACAGAGACATTGCTGTGTTTTGAGCTGGGATTGAGCTCCAAAAGTGGGTATTTGAAGCTGAAATATGATCTTTTCCTAACCATAACCAAGTGGCTTTTGTGCCTAAACCTAATCACATTAACCATAGTGATGTTGAAGGGTAAACTTGCGTAGATAAATAGAGAAATGAGCCTTTGTTGAGCTCGTCCTGTACTCTGGATACGATGGCTGGAGGTGAACAGGTTGGAGGAGGGCGTGACAATTCTGCCCAAAATGACTGCTGGAGAGGAGCGAGCAGATTTAAAATGTTGCAGTAGCATCCTGATTGGCTGATAGAGATTGTTGCAAAGTTTGATTGGATAACTAGAAGAGTGAACACTCATAGTCAGCTGATTGGAGGAAGCAGTGAGAGTGGGAGGGAGAGAAAAACAAAGTCTTCCTGATTAAACATACGCTGAGCTTCATTTCAGCATGCAAAATTGGCCCAAAAAGCCACTGACAAAGGCCGACTAGTGCCAACAGTGCAGGACACACCTCAAAAAGTAGGCCAACATATGCTCACAGATGGCTGACAGCCAGCCTGGTGTGTCAGGGCCTTTAGATTTGAGCAGTGCTTCACTTTATTTTCAGCTTTCAGTCTATCAGACCTTCATCAGAGCATATTTTCCCCCCTCAGGCAGTTGACCCGCCTCACTATTTCTTGTTTCCAGGTACTGACGCTTATGTGTAGAAATCCCTTAAAACAACATGATTTCAAGAGGAAAGAGTTTTCTCCATCCATCCAGACACTAATCGGAGAGAAAAAGGAAGTGAATAAAGATGTTTTCACACCGCTGCTGCGTGTACAGCATCTAACAGGCAGCCTGTAAAGATCCTGTTTGACACAGCGGCTTTATTTTGTGTTCATTCGACTCACCGTCAGAAACGCGCTCACAGTGATTAGTAGGATGAAAGTTTGGGAACAGGCCAAGGCCAAAGACTGTCTAAAACACAGGCGTTCAAATGTTATCTTTGACTAAGTCGCTGTCTGTGACCCTTACTGAATTATCTGTCAGTGAGAATTTTATGGCTTTTAGATCTTGGCAGTTGTTAATTTCAGGCCCTTGATCACACAATTTGCTTTTCATAATGATTTGATGTTATTTACACAGTTTTTGAAAAGGATTTTAAAAAGAACTATTCATGCTGCTGCCCTGCGGTTTCTCTCACTGATCTTTTCTCCAGTAAATGATTCTACATATGCAAGGATGAAGGGCGCTTTCATATTAGGTACGATTAATTTGTACTGTGCTCGAGTACGACTGCCACCCCTCTCCACATTAGTTATGTTGTTCCATATCTGGTCTTGCGTCATGGACACTGCTGTCACAGCGACGGTTTGCAGCACGGTGAAGCTCCTGCTGGAGGCGGAGCTGCTGCTGTCGGGCTGTCAAGGTGGCAGCGAAACCGGATCTGGGCCTGTTGGGCGGGCTGGGCTGCCATCTGATATAAAGGCATCAGTTTTAAATTGAGACTGTTTCCTAACCTGTTAAAAATGCCTTGTAGTTGGTTTTCACACCTGTCGGTATTGCACTGGAGTACACATGAACCGTACTCAAGACCACATCTTTAAGTGTACCTGCACACAGATTAATACCCAGTGTTTACACTCATCAAATGAATCTAACGTTGTGGTCAAGTGTACTCAGATTCAGACCCGGGTCCCTGATGCGAAAGCCCCCTAAATGAGAGCTAACAAGTGAAACCACTCTCTCTGATATGGTGTGTGTGTGTGTGTGTGTGTGTGTGTGTGTGTGTGTGTGTGTGTGTGTGTGTGTTCTCATGCTCTCACAGTGCTGAACCAGCTGGAGGAGCTTCTGAGCGACATGAAAGCTGATGTGACCCGACTGCCCAACATGCTGTCCAGGATCCCGCCGGTGTCGGCCCGTCTGCAGATGTCTGAGAGGAGCATCCTGAGCCGCCTCACCAGCCGAGGGAGCGAGCCTCCACCTCAGCAGGTGAGATGTGACTCAGTGGTCAGAGCGGCCTCAGAAAACATCACAAGTAATCAATACTTTGGTAGAAAAATTAAGTCAAATACAACCTTCTGTTTGATTTCTTTAATATTAAGTAGTAGTGTAAAGCCATGCTTGAGTAAAAGGACGGATATCTTGTCAGAAAATAACTTTGGTAGAACTTAAAGTCACCAATTAGAATATTACTTGAGTAAAAGTCTTTAAGTATCTGGGGTTGGTTGCACAAAACACCTTAAATTATGATTTTTCCTTAAGGTCGTAGTTATGGTTTTCTCAAAATAAAATTGGTAGCCCAAAACACCCTTAATCTCCTCCTAAGGGTTTCCTTAAAATGTTCATTTAAGTATTTATGGTTTTCTCCCTGTCTTGGTCTTAGACTTAAAGAATCCCTAGACTGTTGCGCAAAAGACCTTAGCAACTAAAGCAAGGTGAAAAAACTTAAGGTACCTCTGACTCTATCTGCAACATGACTGAGTTTACGGAGATAAATGAAAACCTAACACACCCTGAGAAGAGTGATCTACGACCAGACACACTCAGTGTCCTGATCCTGGATTTGTTCATATTCTGTTATCCTTCTTGTTTCTGTTCGTGTTCCTTGTTTCGTGTTATTCATTCATGCTTAATCTGCTTCCTGTTTTATTTCTCTCCTCACGTGTCGTGTTTGGTTTCACTTCCTGTCTTTGTGTGTTTTCCCGCCTGTTTCTGTCACACCTGTGTTGTTAGTCCTTCCCTGTTCCCAGAGTCTTCCCTTCACACCTGTTCTGTATTAGTCTTGTTGGATCCACCCTAGTGTTTCCCTCCACACCCTTGTTGTCAGCCAATCCTCATTTCCCTCCTTTTGCCTGTGTCCACTTACTCCAGCTGTGTCTCGTTGTTGTGATTAGCTTTCTGTGTATATATACCTGTGTGTTTCCCTTGTTCCTGGTCAGTTCATCCTGTGTTCATCCCAGTCTTTATAGTGGCATTTTCATTTCCTGGTGTCTTGTGTTCCATTTTGGATTTCTTCCCCAAGTTCCTCCTTGTGTTCATCGTGCTTCCCTTGTTGGTTGTCAGTTTAGCTTTGGTTCTCCCTTTTATTTGAACTTTTAGTTGCCTGTCTCTTCAGGGTTTTTTATCAGCTGCATTAAAGCTCATTTTTTGCATTTGGGTCCTCCCTGAACGGATTTATGACACCCAGTGGATACACTTTTGATTCGACTGAATTCATTTTTGTTGCATTTTCTTCCTACAATCATTTTCTGTTTTCTGATATTTTGGGATCAAATTAACTTTGTAGTTTGTGCTTTCTGTGATCGTATTCCTTCAGAAGACGATAACAAGCATCACAAGCTTGAGTCCGAGCAAACAAACAGTCTCCATGGAAACTTTTACAGCTGTAAAAGTTTCTTTCAACGCAGCAAATGAGTTTACATTACTCCTTAACAAAAGAAACCTTTCAGAGATTCTGTGCAACTGTGTAAGTCCCTCAGCGAAGGAGAAATTAAGCCTTAAGTGTCATACTTAAGGTGTTTTGTGCAACTGCTCCCTGATATTTACTGTACTTAAGGACTATATCAAGAGTAATGCAAGTATTGAAAGTAAAAGTACAAGTTAATGCTGGTTATTGAAAAGCAAGCAGTCAGAATTCACAGGATTATGAAGTTTATTTCTTTGTAACATGAACTCCACCTTAAAAAAAATGGAGCGTACATTACACTCGGAGCAAAAAAAAGGGTCTTCTTTACAACTTAGAGGATTCAAAGAACAATATGAAATTAATTGGAGTAAAAGTATGCATTTTATTTAGGAAATGTAGTGATAGAAATATACAAACTGAAGCAAAGTACAGATACTCCTAAAAAATACTTAAGTATTGTACCAACGTATTGTTACTTTGTCACATTACAGCACTGGTTTCGGGAGCAATATGAGATGAATAATTTCACTGCTGTGTCACAAAGTATTATTCGTCTCTTTCCTGAATGGTTTGGACTCGGCTGGCTATTACTATGCAGTGGAGGCTGGTGAGGAAACAAGGCTCAGTAAAATGTGCCTCAGGGCTGAGTAAATTTCAGAAATAAAAGGCTATGGCCCAAAAAACTTTAAAGTGTTCTGTAGTCACGACTCAGCAACCGCATTATTCCTTCTGAAAACCTGTGGAGACTCCCGCTCTCTATCCCCCATGGAAGAGTTTCCCCAGGTGTAATGAAGTTGTTTACTCTTCACCGCGGAGCTCTACAGTTCCGTCCCCGAGGATTCAACAAAGGCTGTATTGTCTCATTACTTGCATCTCTCCTGCACCTGTTCGCTAGAGTTGAATGTGTGTGTTTTATTCTCTGTTATACAACAGATCATTTCAGCCAAGCAGTGCGATTGGCCATGCGCTCTGACTGTGCTTTACTGGTTGCTATGCCAGCTCTTGTCGTAACCAAGGAAACAGTCGGCAATCTGACTCGCTCTCCTTTTGGTTTTTATGGCTCCGTGTTGGTGACAGCCGTGGCCGGAGGCATTGTGTTTTTGGGTTGTTCGTCCGTCCGCCCCATTCTTGTGAAAACAATACACCAGGAACGCCTGGAGGGAATTTCCTCAAATGTGGCACAAACATCCTCATTGGCTCAAGGATGAAGTGATTAGAATTTGGTGGTCAACAGTCAAAATTGTTGGCCAAAACTCAGACAAAAATTTGAGACACGTGTAATACAATACATAAAATGATGATGATAAAATGGAATGGTGTTGACAGTTTACATCCAAAAGGTCAAAGGTCAGCTTCATTGTGACATCATGATGTTCTGCAGAAACGCTTTTCTGGCCATTAATCAGTGTCATAACTCAGGAGCAGAAGGGGAGACGTGGTTGATTGCTGAATTGACGACACTGATCTTGAAATTTGCTGAGTGTATCGATCTGCTGTGCTGCCGGGTTGAAGATGTGTGTGAAGCATCCATGTTTAAGGATTTGTAACTTCTGTAACATCCATATTTAAGGTATTTTGTACTGTCTCAGCATGTTTTAATTTCCCTGACGATTAAATGGAAGTTTAAAAGTACCAAAACCCTCAAAAAAATGTGAAAATTGAGCACAATTTAATCTCTGAGATCAAAGACTGTGCTGAAAACTATTACATATATTTTAAGAGCCTTTTGAAATCGTTAATCACATTTTTAAATAACCAAAGTCCTCACTAGTCTGACAAACAGTGGAGTAAGAGTGGAGGTGTACACCCACCACCCTCATAAGACAATACTTCGTTAGTGGAGTTTCACTGGACCATTGTTTGGGTCAGGTGAGTCACACTAGTGAATGGAATGGATAATTTAATTGGGTGAATGGAAAAATAATCGCATACAATAATGATCATTTTAACCAACTAGGGTTTCTGCTGCTAGTCTGGACCAGTTGACTAATTGCGTGCATTTGTGCTGCTATCATTGCTATGTCCGGTGATTGTGACGAGACTCTCTGTCAGTCCTCTGGAAAAACAGTCTCTAAGTGAAGACAGTGTGTTCCTTACTAAAGTCAAACATGCCAAAATAGTGATAACCTCCATTTCATCAACACATCCTCACTACATGACATATGAGTCTGCACAGACATGGATGTGAACTGCAACTTGACTGGTCGGCAGTTTATTTCCTATTGTGGGAAAAACTTCTCTCACACAACTTAAACCTGCTAAATGTTGTATGGAAGAATTAATACCTGCTGCGTGGCTTTAATCACAGCATTCTCTTGTTGTCAGCCTTTAGAGGAGTCATGTAGAGTTGCAGCTGAATTACTGATGTTTGTTTCTCAGCCTTTTAGCCAGGGTGGGTTCGGCTGCTCCCAGATGTACAGCAGCAGCTTCGGTGGAGGGTTCAGAGGACCGGGTGGACAGCCTATGGTCAACTACAGTCAGATGCCTCTGGGACCCTACGTCAGCGGTAAGGATCAACGTTATTGTATCATAATTGACATGAAAACAGGTGTAGACTGGAGATTGTTTCTGTAACTTGATTATACTATTAACTAGCTCAAATTTAGCTTTGACAGACTATCAGAGCTGCAATGATGAATCAAGTAGTTTAATTAATCTCCAATTTATCTGAGTCATTTTTTAAGGAAAAAAAAGGTAAAAAAAATTCTGATTCCAGCTTCTTATAGGTGAATATTTTCTGGATGTCTTTGTTTTGTTTTGTTTTTTCCTTATCTGTGACAGTAATCTGAATATCTTTGGGTTGTGCTCAAGAGATTTGACAATTTTCTGACATTTTATAGACCAAACAACTACTCGGTAAAATAATCGATAGATTATTTGACAATGAAATTGATCATTAGTTGCAGCTCTACTAGGCATCAGATATTTTCTCAAAGATAAGAACACATTTCCAGAAGTTGTACACAGAATTTGACATGTGTTTCAGTTCACAACAGACAATCAGACAATCAAACTACTTTTCGAATGGCTTTGATGGTGCTGAGTTAAAGGATAACCCTGGTTTATTACACCTTAGGTCTTGTTTTGATCATTTTTATTTGTAATGATCAGATTGTGTTTATCAAGTTAAATGCTGAGATCTGGAGCGCAGCACCATCTGATACACTTTCATCAGTTATCATATGAGTATCATGATGTCAGGCAAGAAGCATGAGCATTCAGATGATCGTACATGTTTTAAACCAACCCTCCCCCCAGGTGAGCTGAACTTATTTGAGTAATAACTAAAATTCCTTTGTTTTCTCTTCCAAACCTGTCCTATCCGTCACTGCTGTCAGACCTACATCCTTATTCAGGTTTGACCTGTCTTACTATCCTTAGCTGTGTATATGACTAAAAGGGGACTTGGAGAGTGCAGAGCTGTGCCAAGGCCAAACACTGAAAAAGAATTTGTTTATCCAAACTGTGAAGAAAATTTGCTTCAAAATTTAATTGGTTCTTCCTTGGCCCCACGCTACACCCTTTCACCAAGTTTCATGAAAATGTGGCCCGTAGTTTATCCTGTTATACAGCTGACAAACAGACCAAGAAACCGGAACAAAAGCATGAGGTGTTTTCACACTAAACAGTTCCTGGGACTCCCTGAGAGAAACTGGAGCTCCTGTGAGAACTACATACCTTCAATGGCTTATTTTCTGTTTGCATTCACACTGCTAATACGTACACAGATGTGACCTTTTGTAAGCCGGCCGGTGGTTGGTATAGCACTGTCACTTTGGCTTTGACAAGTTAAAATCGTTTAGTATTTCCACTGTTGCATGTATGCTCAGTTAAGCCTGGACTTCACTATTGATTCATTTTTCCTGTTGTTCATGTTTTGTGTTGTCAGTTGTTTAACAAGGCTAATGGGTTTCTCAAAATGGCAGTCGCCGGTGCTGCATTGGCTCATGTTCAACCAATCAAGGCATACTTAGATCACTTAATGTTCCTTCTGTGCTGGAGCTAGGAGCTAACAAAAGTATGTATTGATATTATTATTTATTTCATTGATATTGATCCACAAATATTTCACTATCCACAAACATGTCTTCTCATATCCACAAAAAAAGTGCAAATCATGCTGCATTTTTGTAGATATGACTTCACACCACACAAACATAAAAAGACATGTTTGTAGAAAATGAAATATTTGTGGTTACAAATTATAAAGCCCAAATAAATTCCCTTCAAACAGCGTTCTAAGAACTATGATTGTTCCTAGCTCTTATGGTGCAGACACAACACACAGTGGGGCACTTGGGACTATGAAAAGTTCTTCCAGTCTTAAAACGCCTATTACTTTCTTGGTGGAGGTAATGAGGGTTTTCAGACATTTTGGGCACACTCAATTTCAGTTGTGTTTTTAATTAAATGTTGAAGTTACTGTGTTTGTTCTGTTCGAAAACCACTGAATCACATTTAACTACTCCATACCCATTGGTAGCTTTGTCACCTTCTACCTATGCCAATCCTCAATGCATATGTGCAGTTTCACATAGATTGACCACGTCAGTGAGTAGAAAAACGTGGGACAGACAGAATGACTGACTGACAGAATGACACACTGACAGTTTACGTGATTATGTACAGCATACCATCCCATGACTTAGTCATACCAAAAATTAGAAAAAACAACAACATTCGGCCACAGGGGGAGCCACAGTGATCGGTCGCATTTTTCTGTTGTTATAGCGCCACCTAGTTGCCAATTAGAGTTAAATTTCTCCAGTCACCTTGAGGCGTCCTGTTCTACATATCTAGCAAGTTCAGTAAAAATCCATATGGCGGTTAGGCCTAGATAAGAAATTAGCTCTCTAGCGCCCCCATTTTGTTTGATGGGGTCAATAATGGAGGGGTCCCCTCACATTATGTGTGGTCATATGCCTACAAAGTTGCGTGGTGATCGGTGAAACCCTTGAGATGTAATACACCTTTATGTGATGAGCCACGCCCTCCGCAATATTCATTGCCTTATAGAAGCTCAGTTTTAGTAAGTTTTCCAACTTTTGCCAAGAGGGAACTTTAGATATTGGTCCCTAGATTATGTTCACCCAGTTTCATGCAGATCGGTCAAACTTCCTAGGAAGAGATCGATTTGAAGTGTTTTTCAAAAAATTCAAAATGGCGGAAAATCTATATAACCGGAAGTTATGGGTTCTTGAGGCAAATGTGTTCCTCATGAGGAGAGGCATCTCTGTGCAAAGTTTCATGTCTCTACGACATACGGGGCATGAGATATGCCCATTCAAAGTTTGCAATTTCAGTCGGTTGCTATAGCGCCCCCCTTTGGCCAAGTGATGTAATATTGCTTCATTCACATCCTCCCATGACCCTCTACCACTGTGCCAAATTTCACATGGATTGATCAAGTCAGTGAGGAGAAAAACGTGGAACAGACACACACACAGATTTCGTCATTTTCGTCATTATATAGTAAGATATGTCATGATGTCAAACACAGATATTTACAGAGTTAAAATGAACAACTAAAATCTTAAATCTCTTTCCTCCTCAGTGTCCTCTAACGGCCCTCCACCCCCTTCAAGCCATCTGGACAAGAAGTCACTCGACTCCTTGAGAGACGTAGCGACCCCTGACCTCAAGTCAGGCAAACCTAGTGATGTCATCTGTATCGAGGACTAGGCCAGCTCTGCAAAACCGACCCGAGGGTCAGAAAACTCCCAGGGATGGAATCTGTAAGGATGACAGCTGCCCATCTCCTTCGCCACATCCTCCTCTTTCTCCTGCTCCTTCCTGACTTCAAATCTACAGAGTCAAGCTCTCTAAGGCGATTCACTTTTTGATTAATACAGATGTATCTATCTTAACAATTGCACTTTTATCTTTCGAGGATCCTATAGCAGTATTTCAGTAGATATTTTGCTTTTGTTGACCTGTGCTGGAGAGCTGAGGATAAGGAGGGAAAATGAAGCAGCTGTTCTGAAAGAGGATTTTTATTTTCAGCCCCGCGCTACGAGGGGAAACTCAAGCGAGTCGGCATGACTGAGTTTCCTGACGCTCTTGATTGCGGCTCATTCTAATCTTGGAATGTGTGTTTTGATCGCGCCAGACTCTACGTTTTCATCCTGTGTGCGCCCCGTTGCTTTTAACCATCTGCCTATTCACTGTACACTGTGACTGTGCCCCTCTGGAGCTTGTTCCCTGTGAGGAGGAGTTAAGGACGTCTTCAGTCATAGTCAGATAGGAGGTTGTTTTTCTGAGGGCCAATATTGTTACTTTAAATGAATATGTGTTTTGTCATTCATGTAGTAACCAGTGGATAAAGTATTGATTTGAAAGCATCAGAAACTATTATCATGTATGCAGTAGCTGGACACAGTCTGTCTGAATCCTCTAAAGACTGCCACCCGCTGGTCATCTGGAGAAAGTAATCTCCTCAAAACCTGCAGGTACACTCGACTGCAGCACCAGTAACCTCCGAGGGTTGGCTTCTTGTACTGTATATACTCAGAGACTGCTGTTTATTTTACCTCACATAGGTCTAATCATAGTGAAAATATGTATACATACATGGATGAAATCAGAAGCCTTGAGCCTTGCCATCGTATGTGAAGATCGAGCAGAGGAGAAAAAGCTGCAGGAGTGGCAAAAATGATTTTTAAACGCATTTCAGAGAAGACTGAGTATTTCTGTGTACGGTACAATATTTGTGATTCTTATTATATTTGAATGTTAGTAGTGGCTGTAGAGCTTAACCCTGGGGCCATGACCAGTGGGACTGCACTATAAACAGGAACTCATCTGGTCTACATCCACATACTGTACAGGGCTTTAATGTTCAGGCCTAACTGACAACAGAGTCCTGGAGTGGAGCGTGGCTATTTTACGTACATCCCAGGGACTTTCCCAGCTCCCTTTCATTGTTAGAACCGAGTAAGAACATATGTGCTTCTGGCGCAGTGTCATTTTGAGTCTAGTATTTGTCGCAAAATGAGCTTTTGTTTGCTTCTCTTTATGTTGAGGTAAAATAAGACGTGTTTGGTCACTTGGTGCCATTAAAGAAGACGATCCAGTATGATTTGTTCATTTATGCAGTGTGTTTCCTGCACAGATGTGGAGACTGTCATTAGGGCTGGGTGATATGGAGACAAATATCACAATATTTCACCAGTACTGTAGGGTGGAGTATTGGTGCTTTCACTAAATATTTACACAATGTGATTTTTGATTAATAATAATCAGCAATTTGGATAAAATCATCAAGTGGTTAAAGGCAAAAACAGAACACTGAGAACAGTCTGACATCACTTCACTGCAATGCATCCTTTAAAGGTTCAGTGTGTAAGAATCAGGGGGATTTAGTGGCATCTAGTCGTGAGCAACCAGCCGAACCTTCTCCTGGTTAGAATTCCTTCAGTGTTCATTGTTTAGGTTTTTACCAGGAGCCGAATTATCCGCAGAGGTCTCTTCCTCTCCAAAACAAACAGACCAGGTGATTAAAACCAGTGACAACACTGAATAAAGCAATTTCCCGTAACAAATCAGTGTTTCTCCGATGCTGTTTAGCATGTCGTAGATGGGCCGCTAGTCCAGCACCTGCTTATGTGTGCCTACCTTTTTTGTCTGATAACTTAAGATCCAGACAATCAGGAGGTTTTTACCAGGAGCCCAATTATCCACAGAGGTCTCTTCCTCTCAAGAACAAACAGACTAGATGATTAAAAGAAGTGACACCACTGAACAAAGCATTTTCACGTAACAAATCAGTGATTCTCCAAATTATAGATGGGCCACTAACGTATGCTCACCTTTTTTCTCTGATAACTTAGATCCAGATGATCAGGTGATTTTAACCGGGAGCTGAATAATTCCCACAGGTCTCTTCCTTTTCCAAAAAATGACCTGCAAAACTAAAACTGGCAGTTCACCGTGGTGATTTCCATAAGCAAGTACCTGCTGACTGTGTAGTTATAAATGACTGACTCTAGCGGCACCAAGCACAGACGCAATGCATCACATAGCAGTAGAGAAGCTGTGTTTTTAACCTGCTCTGTATTTACAGTGTGTGGTTGCTGCCACCTTCGTTGTGTGCGTATTAAGTTTTGTCAAGTGCTAATGCAGATAGTTACACAAGGTTTGGAAGCTATATTAACCAGTGCCGCATTAATTACCTGGAGGTTTTGGATCATGGATGCATTGATTTCATTTATTTATAAGGACAATGCACATTAATCAACACCTCTGGAAATGTGCCAGTGTTAGCCAGCTGGCTAATTTTTAACTGCAGTTGTTTGGCAAGATCTTTTGAAACCAATAAAAGGATCAAACTCACAGGACAAAGACAGCATAAAGACATAAGACGGCAGTAACGACTGCAAACAGAAACTGTCAAGATAGAGCAGAAGCAATGTGGAATGTAAAAACACACACAACGTTGCTCTGATGCTTCACATTGCCTCTGAAACAATGAAGTGCTCTGCTACATGCTGCAGCATGTCACCTCACAACCACGTCTCATGTATTTCGGCCAAGAGGTAACGAAAACAGGTGGTTATACACTAAAGAAAACATGCTTATTATATTCCATTTCTGCCAGTATCTCCCCATAAATCGACACACCTGACCTTTAAAACCAGGAAAACACAACACTTATGATATTTAAAATCTAAGACGATATCTGGTCTCCTAATATCGATGTATTGCCCAGCCCTAACCGTCACTGGTAGTGTCACAGTCTGAACGCACATCTGCAGGAATATTTTCTGTGCATCAGCTTCTACAGTAAGGACCAATGTTGCACAGCGTTACTCTTTAGATAACGTCTTCACTTCCAGTCAGTTCTGTTTGGGCTCTTTTTAAGAGTGTACGTTGTTGCCTATTGCTTTACCTGGTGTGAAGACACGTTAGCATGGTATACCTACATATCTTGTCCATTCCATCTATGATGTGCTGAAGTGGCCGTCCACATAAGTAAGACGATATTTTATAAATTCAAGCTTACTATATTTCCTTTTCTACGAAGGCGTTGCTCGAATGTTTGGACTCAAAGTGCAAATTGTTATTGACATATTTATCTTTTCTTTTTTCCAAAGACCAGTGGCATTACCTGTTTGTATTATTATAGCCATTGACAGCACTTATTTGACTTTGTTGGGCTGACGATTGTGATTGGACTCATCTAAACTGAAGAGTGTTGTACAGAGTTGGCGAGTGTATTTTCTTACTCTCCTTTTGCAACTTCAAATGGTTGTCCTGAGGTGCTCTCTTCTGACCCCCCCCAACCCCCCCACGGATTGTGTTACCGCGACCCCGCCCTCTCCCATCAGACAACATGCTTTAACTCAACAACTAAAAAATTCAGTTTCAGCACATTATCGGACTGATTTTTTAAAGCACCACGAAATGAACCTTGAAGTGCATCATATCAGCTTTTTGCGCTCTTCTTTGTTAGTGTTTATCAGTGCCGTTGTCTTCGTTGTGTTTCTGTTCATGCCATCGACTACTTGACCATGACATGTATTAGGTTGCTTGACAGATAGAACCTCAGAAACATGTAAATACTTGAAAGATTTTTTCAGAGATAAGTCCATCTCGTACAGATTTATGTATCAAACTGAAAAAAAAAAAGATGAATGTCTGCTGGATGGTGTTGCCATAGAACTGCAGAGTGCACCGTATGTGCTCATTAATCAAAAATCATGTCCTTTTTGCCCTCTGGAGTGACGACCACGAGACGACGTCAAAAACACGATACTCCAATGAAATGCAATCAAACTGAAGTCGGTATGAATGTAATGTCTGTTAGAAAAAAAAGGCTTCAGTCTAATATTATAAATATGTTAACAATGTATGTACATGCTTATTAACATGGCTTCAAAAGCTACCAAAAGACCCTGATAAAAGGCACCTTTGTTGCAGTGAATGCACAGCATGTGAAGCGTTTGATATGACGGTTCACTTTGGGGAGGCGGTAGTGTATCTAGCATTTACAGACAATGAGCTCCAAGCAGTGTTATGGTTCTGATATTTGTGCTGTATAGCAATTGAATGAACAAGTGAATTGTCATCTTTTTATTTGTATTCTGTGTATTTGTTCAATGTGTTTTAATAAATCTTCTGGACAACAATAACACTGTGTGATTGTTCCCTCGCAGACGAGTGAAGGAGCGTGAATGAATAACTGTGCTGAGTCGAGGAGGACTTCAGATTCAATTAAGGCAATTGACCATCTTGACTTGACCTTACACATTACCTTGTGTTCGCTGTGCGGCATCACAATCTGCATGAGCCAGCAGTGCTGTAAATGTGATTAGAGGCAGGAATAGAAACACTGGCGCAGTCAGTGAGGGACCGAAGACAGAAGCCATTCACAAAGGACACAAACTAGTTCAAAGACAATTGAAAAGAAAATACTGAGAATGAATAAAAGTTACCAAACCAGTCAGATGACGTGGTTCTGGACCTCCAGCATGCACTGGGTTGGTTCTGGCAGTCAGGATGAAAGTCAGAACCTCCAAATCTGAGGCCATGGTTCTCCACTGGAAAATGGTGGATTGCTCCCTCTGGATTGGGAGTGAGTTACGCCTCAAGCGAGGGAGTTCAAGTATCTCAGGGTCTTGTTCATGAGTGAGGGCAGAATGGAGCACGAGATGGATCAGAGGTTTGGTGCAGCGTCTGCAGTGATGCAGGCGCTATGCTGGACCGCTGTGGTGAAGAGGGAGCTGAACCAGAAGGCAAAGCTTTCGATTAACTGGTCCATCTACGTCCCAACCCTTACCTATGGTCATGAGCTCTGGGTAGTGACCGAAAAAATGAGATTGTGGATACAAGCGGCCGAAATTAGTGTCCTCAGAAGGGTGGCTGGGCTCAGCCTTAGAGATAGGGTGAGGAGCTCTGACATCTGGAGGGAGCTCGGAGTAGAGCCGCTGCTCCTTCGTGTCGAAAGGGGTCAGTTGAGGTGGTTCAGGTATTTGATCAGGATGCCACCTGGGCGCCTCCCGTTGGAGGTGTTATGGGCATGTCACACTGGTAGGAGGCCCCGGGGGCAGACACAGAACACTCTGGAGGGATTACATATCTCATCTGGCCTGGGAACTCCTCGGGGTCCCCCAGGAGGAGCTGGAAAGTGTTGCTGGGGAGAGGGACGTCTGGAGGACTTTGCTCGGCCTGCTGCAGCAGTGACCCGGCTTCAGGTAAGCGGTTGGAAATGGATGGATGGATGGATGAAAGTTTGAGAAACTCTCAAACTCAAACTTGATCATACGACCACACTGACACCATTTGTATGAGATATGTCAAATTAGCCAAATCCTGTACAGCAGGTTTCATGTCCTGATGTCCCCGATGTTCAGACCCCACTTTATCTTCTTACTTTCAGAACATACTGCAGCTGCCCTTACAAAATTCATAGTGTTGCATGAAGTATTCATACAACTGGCACATACTAACACTGCACCAATAACACTGCACCTCGAACTTTGACCCTCTTTCTTAATGATATCACTGACGGTTACCTTGGAGACAGTGACAACCCATCCACTCCACTAGGTGTGCCTGTTTTCCTGGCTGTACTTTCTGTTACAGGATGTGGGTCAAGGCAGAGGGTTGTCATTTACCTCACGAGCCACACCGATATAAAGCTCACCACCTTCCAGCAGACTTCCCTCCCTCCCTCTTCCTTCACGGCACAGCTGCTGTTCTTTTGCTTTCTCTACAGGCAGTAATAACTGCATACATTGTAGACTCTGACACATTCACAGCGCCTAATCAGAAGTTGTTATTTTGAGCCTCAGAATTGAGCATCAGAACATTTTTTTTTATCACAAGAGTAACAGATTAAACACAGCTAACAAAATGAGAATTCTCACATCACGAGGACAGATACTTGTATAATACTCGTACTTGTCAAAAGTACATTACCTGTACCAGATACTCGTTTTATCCGAGTATTCGGCTCAGCCTTACTGTGTATACCTGCCACTACACCACTAGTCTCCATCACTTGACATCCGTCATTGCAGCTTCTGTTAGCTGTTAGCTGAGCTGTCATCTGTCTGCAACTCAGTCAATGTGACGTATCTTCCACTACACAGAGGGTCAGAATAGCCAGGAAAGCATGCTGGCTTTCATACTGCAAAACGCGACTGGATGTAATAACAATAATAATAAACTTTATTCACATAGCACCTTTCAAAACACAGTTAAAAAGTGCTGTACAACAAAACTAAACACAATTAAAACACAAGAAGAATAAAACAAATAACATGTCATGCAGTAAAAGATAAAATAAGGATATCAAGATAATAAAAGGTCATCAAAATCAGTAAGATAGCATAAAATAAACAGACAGCTCAGATAAAGTCAGGATATGCTTTACGATAAAGGTATGACTTAAATGAAGCCAGTGACTCAGACAGCCTTATATCCTGAAGGACATCCTGGTATTTTTGGCATGCTGTATTTGGCATACTAAATCTTTTTCCGCCTTACTAAATGGTACAGCAGTATGGAAACTCATATATCTTAACATGTTTTGTAATATGTTTCTGTTATGGCACTGCTGTGTTTCCCCTCCCTGTGTTCCTGTCTGTCTGTCTTCCTCCCCCTGTTTAGTTTTGTCCGTGTGCTGGCGTGGGCATGGTCCCCCTCCCTGGTTTCCCTGGGCCTTGGCTCTGCTCATTATACTCACCTGTCTGCCATCAGCTCATCAACCACACCTGCCTCATCAGCTCAGCAGCATGCAGCGTTTCTACTCCGGCTCTTCAACAGTGGATCATCACTCTCCTGCCGTCCAGCTTCATCTCAGTCTGTGACAATAAACCTTTTCATCATCTCCACCCTGTGTCCCACGCTTGGGTTTCCCTCGAGTTCATTTTTATGTTTTATCTTCAAGTCTTTGTATTGTTTTACCCGGCTGTGAGACAAATTTCCCCCTGGACACAATAAAATTAAAGTTGAAAACTGAAGGTCACACTGTTGAGAATTTTCCTGGCAACAATCGCATGAAGAACAACTAGTTTTTAGGCCAATGTGTGGCCCAGAGAAATAAACCAAACCCAAACTAAAAGGGTAGTTAAGGAGACAAACAGAACATTTTTCCAACCCCAGCATCTTTTAGGGAGTGGTGGATAATTTCTCTGCTTTAATTACTATTTTAGCATCAGTAAAACTCGCAATTTAAGATAATACAATCCTTTCATTATATTTCTTTTCAAGTTGGATACCAGAGTGCTTACTTAATGTTTTTCGGTCTCGTATAGGCTCATTTACAAACTGATAAAACTGCACATAAACACAGTTTACACAGTCGACAAAAAGATGACAGCATGGAGCCTGCACTGCTTTTACATTTAGCAGATTCATTCCATATTCTTTGGTTTCATTCATTATACTCAGACTTTCATTCCACGGCTTCAGAGTTCTTAATATTCTCACAGATTATTTCTTGAACAACAGGATATAATATACAGTATTTTAAATTTTATGTATAGTATAATACTTTATATGACATCATGCATGGATAGGTTACTGAACAGACCTACTGGGCACAGGTCCAGGATCCTAAAGTGTCAGGATGTCCTGGTGTTTCCCTGCAAGATGTCAGTCAAATTAACACATACCAACCAGGAAGAGACATAATGACCACAAAAAGGACACAAAGAGATCCAAAGAGACACAAAAATACTTCAAAAAGACACAAAATAACTACAAACAGGACCGAAACAACCACACAGAGACACAAAATGACCAAAAAGACACAAAGTTGTTTCAAAGACACATAAAATGAATTACAACAGGCGGAGAAACCACCACAAAGAGCCAAAAAAGACGCACAGTTTCTTCAGGGACACTAATTGACCCAAAAACACACAAAATGTTGTCAAAGAAACACAAAATAACTACAAAAAGCGGCTTAACAACTACAAAGAGACCCAAAATGACTAAATAGAGACACAAAGTTACTTCAGGGACACAAAATAACCACAAGAAGGGGCAGAACAACCACACACAAAATAACTACAAAAAGCGGCTTAACAACTACAAAGAGACACAAAAAGGCTAAAAAGACACACAAAATTTCTTCAGGGACACAAAATGACCCCAAAAGACACAAAATTATTTCAAATAAACACAAAAAATATCTACAAAAAGGGACAAAACAACTACAAAACGACACAAAATGACCAAAACGAGGCACAAAGTTCCTTCAAAGAGACAAAAAATAACCACAAGAAAGCAAGAATAGCCGATGCTGTTGCTGGTGCTAATGGGGATTAGCACAGTAGTAGTACACAAATTGATCCCAAAAGACACAAAATGTTTTCAAAGAAACACAAAATAACTACCAAACGGGGCTTAACAACTACAAAGAGACACAAAATGACTAAATAGAGACACAAAGTCACTTCAGGGACACAAAATGACCCCAAAAGACACAAAATTATTTCAAATAAACACAAAAATATCTATAAAAAGGGACAAAACAACCACAAAGAGACACAAAATGACCAAAAAGACACCAAAATATTTCAGAGACACAAAATACTACTACAATGGGGGGAAACTCCCACAAAAAGTCAAAGAAAGGCCAAAAAGACACACAAAATTTCACCAGGGACACAAAATGACCCCAAAAGACACAAAACTATTTCAAATAAACACAAAATTATATACAAAAATATGCTTAACAACTACAAAGAGACGGAAAATAACCACAAGAAGGGGAAAAAAACATAAAGAGGCACAAAATGAACAAAAAGAGACACAAAGTAACTATAAGAAGGGGCAAGAAAAACACAAAGAGGCATAAAAAGGCCAAAAAAGACACACAAAATTTCTTCAGGGACACAAAATGACCCTTAGAGACACAAAATTATTTTAAAGAAACACAAAATAACAACAAAAAAATGGGGAAAACAACCGCAGAGAGACATAAGAAAGCAAACAAGACACAGAAATTATCCGAAAAGAGTAAAAAATAGGTAAAAACACCACAAAGTCTGTGTGTCTTGCTCGTGTTAGAGAAGTGGTGGGGCATTTTGCAATTACTTACATGTTGCCAACAATCATATTCATTAAAGCTACTTTTTAAATATAAAATATGTCTCATGTTGATTGTTATATTGCATGAGCAAAGTCTCATTTTACCTTTGAACATTTTATTGAATGTATCACATGTATTGCTCCGGTTAAATCTCAACCATTAGAGAGAAATTCACACAGCTGACTCCAGTTCAGTGTGAACTTCAGTCCCACACGGAAGTACTCTGAGATAGCATTGCCCCTAATTCCCTTTGTCCAGCCCACTTGTACGCAAAAACTCCCCTGATTGGTACACACACAGCCCCCTAGGCTTTTCATTGGCCACGTGCTTGACTTTGTCACTCTCCCATTGGCTGGTTGAGTCTGAGAGCCCTCACCCTGCTTTGTGCTGCTGTCTGGGCAGCAGCAGGGGTCTGGAGAGTGGGAGGAGGGAGGAAAACCAAAGAAAGGACAGAATGAGAGACTGGAGGGGCTGAGTGGGGGAAAGGACCCATCTGAAAAAGAGAGGGACAGAGAGGGGAGATAGAGGGAGGAACACAACGAGGCAGAGGGAGAGGGGAGGGAGCACAGAGGGTTACCTCATCTTGAGCTGCTCGTGCACACGGTGCAGGGGAGAAGTTGTGGGAAAGTAAACAGCACAGGAGAATTCCAATCTGTTCTCAGCCACTTGCAGCCCTCGCAGGATACCATAAAGATGACTGTGCTGGACCCGGCAGTGTGGTAAAAACTGAGAGTGTATGGGAGGTTACCGGGATTAAAGGGTCACCAGGGAGTGCCTGAAGCTTCTCGGAGGACACACTGCTGAAGATAAGGAGGTGAGAGGCGTCTATTTGTTGTCCTCTAAACACTTTCCCCCTTTCCTCCCTTCATTCTCCTCTGTCTCCCTCCTCACTCTCAGCATGGTTAGCATGTTGCAAAGACAGCAGCTTTGTCCAAAGGGGGCCATTGATGGAGTGGAGCTGGGGGTGGGTGTGCTGGTTTGTGCCTCTCTGTCTCAGTCCGACAGCTATATAGGAGCAGCGGAGAGGACAGGGGGAACATGGAGGAGGAGAGGATGGGAATGGCAGATACCCGTGTGGCCCTTTGGCAGAGTACACACCATCATGGACGATTAAACCTGAGCCTGCCTCAGAGAGCCGGCAGGGCTGCGGAGCGTGAGGCCTTGTTATGATAGCGGCAGTTCCCTGAGACAGACACCAGGAAGGATGAGTGAGAGATTGGCGGCACGTCCCAGACCCACACCTCTGGCCCGGCTGTTTTTCAGCAGCGCTGCACAGCTCCTCCACAGCCTCAGGCTATATAAAGAGATCCCCTGGCTCGGGCCAGGCCTTAACCATTCCAGTTTGACGGTTGCTTCCCGGAGTACAATAGCCCCTCCCAGGATGGATTTCACGCTGCCTCAATGCTCTGAACAGAATAGAGAGGGGAGACAGGGAGGAGAGGGGTGAGGAGGGGTGCTAAGGGACCTCTGACCAAAGTAATTTGCATTTTGAGCTAGGGCACTGTTTCTGCCTCACTTGCCGGATGTCCAAGTGCCTTTTTTTCTTTCGAGACACTCCATGGACTCACTGTATCAGATTTTTTTCTTCTTAGTCACAGTCCAGCACTTCCAACAGACATTAACAATCCGTGCATGCATGGCCTGAAGCTACCACAAAGACCTCACTATCAATGGGAACCCTTTCCCCTTTTGCTACACATTCACCCATGAAAACTTGCACTCACGCATATGTACACATGGAAGGGCCTTGGTGCTCAAGTACACAATCAGTCATTTGATAGTGGTGACACGCCTGCCAAATGTTTCAAGGTGTACTGGATTACACACTGACTACATCCCTTTGTGAGTGTCAGATAATTAATTTACAGGAAGAATTCAGGGATGTTTGTTGAGGCTAACCTGCAGTATTTTGTTGTCACATTCGCATCACGTCACCCAAACTTTTTTATTTCCTGTTAAGGTCCAGACACACCAAACTAGATCAAGGAACTAGTGGTGACAAAGGCTGACTGCCTCACATTGCCTGCAAATTAGCAAGAAAGTTGCACTTAAACACACCACAAAGACTACAGCTAGCGGCCAACTAGCATGTACGTTCTGCACATGAATAAAAGACTTGTACAGACCCAGACACACCAAACCAACATCAAATAACTAGTGGTGACGAAGGCCTCACATCACCTGCGTCTCAGCCAAAAAGTTACACCTGGGCACAGCGCAAAGATGACAGCCAACAGCCAACTAGCTTGTACGTTCGGCACCTTTTTTGGACAAAAGACTTTAACTAGTACAGGCCCAGACACACCAAAAAGACATCCAAGAACTTGTGGTGACGAAGGCTAACTGCCTCATGTCACCTGCTTCTTAGCCAAAAAGTTGCCCTTGACCATTGCGCAAAGACTAAAGCCAACTAGCAAATACGTTCTGCACCCCTTTTGAATCAAAGTCTTGAACTTGTACAGGCCCAGGTACTCCAAACCAACTGTAAAGACCTTGTTTTGGCCATAAAGTTGTACTAGAAGACATGACAAAGACTAGAGCCAACGGCCAGCTAGCACGTATGTTATGATCTTGCGTGAGAGGATATAACTCTCCCGACCAACAGGCAGCGATAGTCTGTATTTGTCTTTCAAAACGGGAAACCAGAAGACCAACAGGACGGAATCAAGATGCTAGTTAGCCAGTTAGCACATTAATATCACAACCTAATGCTGAAAGAACAAAGGATGCTTCAAAGGCTCAACGGCTAAAAACATAATCTTACAAGTTTGTTGTGATCTCATGCCGTCTTGACTTTAACTGTTAGTTTGGTTTCCTCCCTTACGTTTCTCTTTTTGTGCTGAACTGCCAGTCAGAGTGACGGGCTCCGACAGTGATTGAACATGCTGAATCGGCCAAAAAAAGCCGCCACAGGCCGACAAGTTGCCAACGGTGTGGGACATACCACCAAAACTAGGGTGACAGATGCTCACAGACAGCCCGAGACCATCAGCTTGGTGTGTCAGGACTCTTAACTCTTCTGATAACAGAGTCCAAGGCCAAATCAACTCGACTACGCTGGTGTGAAGAGTAACTCATCATCGTCACCTATTTGTTAAACACAAGCTTACACTGAACTCTGGGTAACTGGACGATATGAAAAGCATTCTCTGGAACTTCCTGAATAATGACTGAACTCTTTGATTCAGGAGAATATTTTCATATGTTGGTGATATCTGCTTTGACTGGCACATGAAAAGAGCAGCCAAACTCTTTTGCACTGATGACAGTGAAAGCAGGCCGTTCCCTACCTGAGGCTGTACAATAGCTAACATCAGACAAACACAGTGACTGATGCCAAAGGGAACAACTGACTGTGATACAAGAGTTGGGTCACTGCACCTGCCACATACTGAACTGTCAGAGACGGTTTGCATCAGATATTTTTGATCTACATTAGTGTAGTTCAAATAACTATCGTTTTGTACTCTGTGTTGTGTCGCAGTTGTTGTACATGTCGTGATATGGTTCAATAGCAAGATCAGGCTGAATTTGACAGGAGATATTTAATGTCTCTCAGCACTCAAAGGAAACTTCATCTTAAAGCTTTGACTTTAAATCGTAAATAGAATGAACTCTTGAATTTGGACTCTTTTATCCTAGTCTTTGCTATTTTTAAGATAAACAGGGAGCTAATATATCCCACAGGATCATCACACAAACTAAAGTCAATACTCTAAAAGTGACTTTCTGCTCTTAGTGGTCTCACAGTTATTGAGCAAACACTGTAAGGCTCTCTGTTACAAAGGTTAAGTTTGACAGATTGGTAATAAATTTGTTTTTTGGCCAGTGTATGTAAGGATACTATTAAAAAAGCATCATCTGTGTACTAGAATATATGAAAGAGGTATTCGTACACATGAAGGTGCCTTCATGCGTACCGGGGATAACTAAGCCTGTGGGCACAGTTTCATTACAGCTCTTCTGTGGCTCTGGAGAAACTGTGTACAGTCTGAGACTCTCTCAAAATAACCATGATGACATGTCAGTTTCAGATTGGAACCTGGAAGTGAGGAGTTTGAAAGGCGTGGTCATGTGCCAGGCATGGAGGGTTTAACTGTTTCTTGCAGTAGGGCAGGGTTTTTTTTAATATAAAGACTGACGATGTGGGCTCCTAAGACAAAACTGAGACACTGGTGACCCCCCCCAACATCCCCTGTCATCTGCATCCTACTGTGAGCTACAACTTGATTTGCTTTTCAGCCTATGTGTTTACATGTTGGCAAGTATGCCACAGTATCAGTTCCTCTTTGCAATATATCCACGGATGCACAGACAACTATCACTGGTTTACTGTGATACTGAAGGAAACTTAAAAATATGGTGATTCTCAGGCAAGTTCTTGAGTAATAAAAAGCGTCTTTTTATCATTTCTAAATGATGCATATCTGAGAGAATAGCCTCATAAAGCTAGGGTACTGAGAATCTACAAAAAAACTACATCATTTCTGTTTGACTGAGTTATGACTCACAGAAGAAATGAGAGTTTTGACACTAATTGTGGCAATCTGAGCGTTTTAAAGGAGCCCTATACAAGTGGTTCCCAACTGGTGGGTTGTGGTCCAAAAGTGGGTTGCGGGTCCAATCTGAATGGACCAAAAGTGACTCACAAACGTGTCATTTGTAACACGATGCAGAGCTTTTATTATGAAGTGCAGTTTCCTGCTGTAGAGTGAGTGACTAACGGATTGCTACTTGAAAGAGACAGCAAGCTAGCTCCAAGACATGGCTAAACCCAAGTGTGACACTAAATTTATTAAACTGTGTGTACTTTGAACTAATGACTAAAGAGAAATCTGGACCCCGTGGCTGGACCAGTTGGAAACCACTGCCCTATATAACACTCAGAGCACCAATACAGCAGCAAAAAACTTTTTTCTATGGAAAGATATTGTGGGGTAATGGTGTCCTGAGCATAGACGGATGTCACAGTCCCTGTGTGTGTGTAGTAATCCATGCTTCTCTGTCTGTTGTTGTAGTAGATGGTGTATGTTAGTGCTTGAGCCCCATGTGTCCAACAAGCTGGCTAACTGACACGGCTCTGCTCTGCTGTCCTACAGTGTACAGCTGACATCGAGACGCTGTTATCGAGGAAGCGCTGTGCCCACCCCCAGTTAACATTGTCAGCTCTGTCAGCACTGTTGCTGTTGTAAGAGTTAAATTGTGTGATGTACATATAATAGTACACACTTGAATGTACATGACACCATCATGTTTACACATACTCAGTGTTTACAGTAATGTTATGATGTTCTGGTATCAGGTATTTCCACTAGTTGGCGCTGTTCAGGATGCTGGTAGTTCTTGTGTAATGCCGCGTAATGGCTGACTGATCAGTGTTTGGACTTCCTTCTCACACACCCACGTTGCTTACACTGTTGTTGGCACTGTTTGCACTCTTAGCACTGTTAGCTGCTAGCCACGTCCATGTTGAGAGCCATGTGCAAACAACCTTTGAATCATATGTTCTGAACATCATACACAGCTCCTTTAAAGCAGTGGTTCCCAACTGCTGGGTCATGGTCCAAAAGTGGGTTGTGGGCCCATTCTGAATGGACTGCAAGTGACTCGCAAATGTGTCAAAAAATGAAAGTACAGTGAATTCTGCCACAGAGCTTTCATTTTGAAGTGCCATTTCCTGCTGTAGATTGACTGACTAATAGACAGCTACTTTACAGAGACAGCAAACTAGCTCGACAATATGACCAAACAGAAGTATGATGCTTCATGTATTAAACTGTGACTAAGGAGTAATCTGGACCCCGAGGCTGGACCAGTTGGGAAACAATGCTTTAAGGAACTGACGCTCAAGAACAGCCATCCTTTTGACCTCTCTTTGCCTCACGCTGCTCCCTCTGCACCACCCTCACACTTTGAAAACCTCTGCATTAGAGGTGCAGTATGATCAATTGTTTGTGAAACTTGACCCGCACCAGGAACCAAAAGTCAGGATATCTCGGTTTCTGTTGCGATGACTATGCTCATTCCTTTTTTCAGTCTGTCTCTTGTGAGTTCCTAAACTTCATGAAAGTGCAAGTCTAAATTGCAAGGGTACCCTGGTAATGTGTAGCATGTGCATAAGGCAGATATATCTATCTGAGATACAAGAGATGAAATGGTGGCTGCACTTATCTAACATTGGAATACAAGACATCAATCAAGAATCAAGACACCCTTGAGCAGTGCTGGAATATAACATTTATTCAAATACTGCACATATTTGAGGTAGGCCTGTTTGTACTTTACTGAAGCATTTCCATTTTCTGCTACCTAATACTTGTACTCCACTACATCTCAGAGAGAAATATTGTACTCACTTTACTACGTTTATCTTATAACTTCAGTTACTCGTTACAGCAACAGTGGTGCAGTGGTTAACATTGTCACCTCACAGCAAGAGGGTTCCTGGTTCAAACTCAGGGTGGGGGGTTCGAGCTCCTGGGTGGGGGAGCCCCTCTGTACGGAGTCTGCATGTTCTCCCTGTGTCACCGTGGGTTTTCTCCGTACTCCTGCTTCCTCCCACAGTCTAAAGACATGCATGTGAACTGGTGAATCTCAACTGGCCGTAGGTGTGAATGTGAGCGTGAATGGTTGTCTGTCTCTATGTGTTGTTGTCTGGCGACCTGTCCAGGGTGTACCCCATCTCTCACCCAAGGTCAGCTGGGATAGGCTCCAGCCCATTAAACAGATATGTAATTTGATAAGTAATAATCAGGGCAGAGAACTTTAAGAAATAGGGTTCTAAATGATCCTCCCCAGTTGCTTTCCTGCAATCAGTAGTTTGCAGCGCTTCCTTAACAACAGATGAAGTGACAGTCTGAAGGGTGAACTGAGAGGTACGATATGAGGGGAGCACGTGATCCCGAGGGTTATTATTAAGAGAGTAATCTGAGTAAACCATATCAAACTGATGTTTATCAATGATAGTAATAAATGATTTTGTAAAGTATTCCAAGGCTAATTTTATGTCCAGTATTTCAGAGGTGTGATATATATTACAGCCTGTATGGTCATTGAGGAAAGCCTGTTCATTGAAAGTTTTTAAGTTTCTTTTGGTAACAATTCTGGGGGTTGATCGTTCCCATTTAGAACTTCTAACACAGGCTACAGGACAGTGGTCCCTGAAGCGAAGTGCAAGATCTCCAGAAGCCGTAATTTTGTCCCTTATACTGGAGAGAATAAAATCAATTAGTGTTGATTTTGAAGGGTCCTTCAGATTGGGTCTGGTCGGTTCCTCAATGAGCTGTGACAGATTGAGATTATCACACATTTCCTTTAAAGTAGTTGAGTCGTTAGAGAACCAATTTAGGTTAAAGTCACCTAGAACTAGCATCTCTGACTGACTGTACTGAACAAGAAGGTCTGCTTATTTATTAACAGCACCAGAAACAGCTGAGGGTGGCCTATAAACACCCACCACATGTACCTTCAGAGCAATAAGTTCAAAGGAATGAGGAATTGTGACAGCATTTAAAACTATAATGGACAGACATGACGTCACATACACAGCCACACCAACCCCTCTTCCCACTCTATTCAGAACTGTGTATACTCTGTTTAAGCCAGGTTTATGTCAAAACCAGGGTATCGGGGTCCGTCTGTGATATGAGAATTTCTAGCTGATCCAGTTTAAACTGATTACACAGACTTCTGATGTATAGATGCATTAACCCCAGGCCATTTCTGGATCTGAACGTGTGTGCGTTCAATGATATTTGCCCAGCATCACAGGAGGGCCGACTTGCAGATGGCACCCTCCAGCTTGTTTGAGGTGTGAGGTTAATGGTGATTCAGTTTCTGGGTTATAAAAGCTTGTACAGGAGTTAGACCGGTGGTGCTTACGAGGGCCATTAGTAATCAGAACAGGGATGTTAGACACAGGGTCAGAGTGGAGGATGAAGTGTGTTGTGAGGTCATGGAGTGAAAGCGTTTCAGGAGTGTAAAGTCAGTTCAGTGTTGGTGGATAAAAGGCATGAGCCTTCCTGTGATGGGTGCAGACCGTCAGGCCTAAAAAGTATTTTCACTGTGAGCTGGGTCACCCTGTTTGGGCTGGGGCTTCTTCTCTGACTTCTCCCCCCTCTTTTGGTTCTGAAGGGCGGCGCCGTCTGTTGCTGTGCCTTCCTCCACGATTTTGTATTGAGGAGAACAATACACTGTCAACATCCTGTGTCCTCTCTTCACCTGAGGAGGAGGGGGAGGCGTGACATTATTTTTTTTTACTGTGAGCGGGGTCACAGATGTGTTCATTATGATGAACACACTACTCTGTAATATTACTATCTTTACTCAAGTAGAATAACTGAGTACTTTTTTCACCTCTGCCTTTGACTACCTCATGACCTCATGATTTGACTGGCTGTGAGGAGGAACTGCAGCACTTACTAAACTTATCCTCTCCTACATACTGTAAGTTTCTGTCTCAGCCTTCAGCCAGTGATGGATTCTTCAGATAATCATAGCTTTAGTTTTGCATAATGGAAGTTTTGCATGGAGAACCGGAGAGACTGAGTCACATTGGCTTTTGAAATCCAGAAACATTCACACATAAAGGTAATTATTGAGTCACTGGCATTGGTCAGTAACCCAGTCAAACCTCAGTAAATAGAAGCAGTCACCTTTTATTATCTTCAACTGGTCATATGCTGAAAAGCTATGGGTGACCATTATTCACTGAAACCTGGACATTTTATAAAATCAGTTTGAGTAGTATTTTTCTTGATAAACTAAAGCACCAGTTCCTAAAGTGCTCCCTCTAGTGGTATGCAGAGGAACCTCCCAAAAAATAAATAAAAAAATCAGTACATTTAAATATATGCTATCAAAATATGACAACATTTTTAATGAAAATATTTGGAAAATGAGATCCCTGAAATGTAATTTAGTTTAGCCTTTCCTGTTTCAGTATCAGCCCGCTATGTTATCCTGTTCATGAGACATATTTTAGTGCACTGTTTGGCTGTAATACGAGAATTTGTGAACAAGAAGCAGGTGCCATGTGGTAAAACTAGGCAGTGCTGATTAAATATGAACCAAAATCTGTTACTGTGTTGCCTATTTCTCCCCAAAAATGTTTTCAAAAAACACATTTTAGCTTACTGTTCAACTGTAATTTGAGATTGTTTTCTACCAGCTGGCTGCCATATTGTTTCCCCGTGCCAAACCATGGCTGTATTAAGAGACCTGGATACAGGTCAGGGTAAAGGTGGAACCCTGTCCATTCCTATGACAGTTGCTCAGTGGCACATAAAGCCAAAAAAGCTCTATTTTGTGGTACGAAATTCCCCAGATGATCAGTGCTTCTTCTGCATCATGGGGCCATAGAGCAGGCGCTTTTGAGACTTCCGCTAGCCAAGCCTGCTACTTCAGGTTTAATGTTCCACTAACTTGGATGGGGATGAAATTATTTAAACTTGCTGCTCCTCCAGACTTTTCAAATTAATTAAATCCTAAGAGTGGAATGAGTCATTTTGTGGGTGTTGTGACGCGCTAAATAATTAATCCACGGATTTACAGACGTTTCTTTCCCAATGTAAGTCAACGGGAAAAAATATTTTTGGGCCCCATGGCACCACATGTTGGACCTGGGAGTTGCAGTGCCACTGTTTGTCCACTAGGAAAATTGGCTTCAAAGCCCGGCACACTTCCTTTTGGGCCTGGCCAGTACAGGGATGCTTGCATTACATCACCAACAAGTGGTAGAGTTTATTTGTCCGGCGTGGCACAGTGCATTCTGGTAGTTTAGGCTTTCTACCTCTTGAGCAAAAGCATATGCTAGAGCCTTTCTTCTCTTTTTTCTCAGGTCATGTATCACCAGTTTTAAAAGTATTTGTGTCTTTCTATTACATAGACACCCCAGTTTTATGAAAAGACCCATCTCTCCAGCAGGGACGTACTTCTTTAAGCAGTGCCAGTGATGTCTCCACAGCACCTAATAAGGGGGTGGCCTTTGCAGTGAGGCTATGGCTGACAACAGTCAAAAATAAATAACCTTCTGATTAAAAATAAACCTGCTTCATGCATAAACTGACTGCAGCTGAATAGGGTAGGCCTGTGCTACATTTTCTTAACGTACGTAGTGATGGCACTTGAGAGCATTAACATTTTACGAGCTGGTACGCGCTGTAAAAAGTTTGAAAAACACTGAACTGGAGCATTGTCAGGTTAACACATTCGGGACATTCTTATCTCTGCTCAGTGTTTGTACATTACAGCACACATGAATCCAGCATTGTGCTGTGAGCACAAATGCCAGCTGGGAGGTGGAGGTTACTCCCACTGTGTCCTTGACTAATGTGACACCATCAGCACATCACTGCTGTTGTAGACTGACATTATTGGAGCTGCTTTCTACAGCAGAGGGCATCTGAAGGCCAGACTGGCTCCTGAATGAATAATATGTCCCTGAACATCTTAACCGTGGCAACATGATGGCAGACCTGGGGGAAGAGTATCTCAAATATGCATAGATAACCTTCTAATCATGTTGTGTTTACAGTGCGATATGATGTGCCTTTGGCAGGCAGTCGTCAGAAATTCATTTAAAGTGAAATTTAAAATATTCATAACATTCATAATATATAATGCAATAGACTTGGCCTCTTCTGTGTTCTAAAAATCTTTGGAAGGGCAATGTTATGTTTAAGGGAACCCATGAAATCCACAAATGTCTGTGAACAGCCTCCCACTCAGATTGTTATGCCTTTTGACAGGCAAAGAAAGATATATTCCGTCTGTTCTCAAGGAGCTGTTTGCAGTTCCTAAATTGGCCGAGTCACATTCGTATCTCTTGATAGGAAGTCCTCGGGGAAGCTGGAGAACGAAGCAACGCCAGAGGCAGAAACGTCTCTGCCTGGCACTGTTTGTTGTTGTCGGTGGTCGGCTGGTCTCTCATTGTCTGTGTCTGAGTGTTTGTGTGCCATTTTCTGTTAAGGAAAAGCCTTAAGCAGCGGTGCTCTCACTGACTTTCTGTTAGATATCCCAATGCTGTTTATTCAGTTGTCACCAGCTGCTGCTCTCTTCCATTGTCCATTGATATACCCGACTGCCACTGACCAATGGCTGTGAGGTTTGTCTGTAGTAGGTCAAACACAGCACTCTGTAAATCAGTGGCTAGAACTAAATATGCAGCTCAGCAGATCTGCAAAACCCTGACAGAAAGCTCTGAAAACAGTTAGTGGTTAGGCACCTCTTTTTTTCTTCCTTTTGTTTTGAAACCCCGTGATTTCATTTCATTTTTAAAAGCAGATTACATACCCTCACTGCTTTGTGAAGTGAAATACAACACAAAAGGGAACTGAGATTAAATCAGGCAACATAGATCAGATGCCAAGTGCACACAAGATCCAAGTGAGTAATCAAAAACTGCACAATTTGAATGGAAAGGACGTGAAGGGAAAAATACCACAAAATGAAAACCAACCAATAAAACCAACAGCACTTAATATGCAAATACAAGAACTGCTATGTTTAAAACAACACATACGGTAATGATGCTTGCCATTTTCAATCAGAAAGTACACGTGTGCACGTGTGACTTGGCGTTCCACGGATCGCCCATGAAAGTGTACACATACCTCACTTTCCTTTATTCACATACAACATCCCTCCACTCATTAGCACATTTGGTGCACAGCGGGAGAGTGTTCAGAGCTCTATGTAGGTCAGGGACAGGGTGTGTAGGAGTTGGTTTCATCTCTATTCTGTGATGTATCTTATTTTCCCCTCAAGAATAGCTTTCACACAGCTCCACTCCCGGGGCTCTTTATTTTTCTAAGCTGCAGTGTGTTTGATGGCTTGTCCAAATGCCTTCCCTCAAAGAAGTTTGCTCAGAATACCTGTCATTTTCATTCTGCGGAGGGTTATTTTAAGTGGAAAAACTTTCGGGCTCCAGTTCTGTATTAGTTTTATCAAGCTCAACTTTTATTCAAGGCACCGGCTGTCTTGTTGATTGTAATAATGTGGAAATATCAATTATGTCTCTGAGATATCTGGGTGTTTCTTATGCTCGCGTAATCCAATTCAGTCTGGTGAACAATCGGGAGTGATTGTTCAGTCAGCATGGCTTTCATCTGTGGGAGCACAGTAGCAGTATCTTTCAATAAAATCTTTCAATAGAATCATACCCTGATGGTTTCTATGATGTTCTTTCAAAGAAGATGCTGCTTTGTGGGTTTGGCAGCACCTGTTTTTTTTCATACCTTCCTGAAAGTTTGCTGTGGTATATGGTATATGGTATATGATGGTATTGATCGGCAAGTTTGGTATGCTCCGCAAAATCTCTTAAACAATATAAAGTCACAAAAGTTAATATTCTTATTTTAACTGAAAAATACAGCTGTATGTTCTAAATAAAGGTTTCTCTCTTTCACCAAACTAAGACTAATAAATTATACAGTCCTGTATCATAATAAATGTTTTACCAGTGGTTTAGTTGGGAGAACTGGAGAGACTGAGTCACACTGGGTTTTGAAATCTAGAAACACTGACACATAAAGGTATTACTGAGTCACTGGCATTGGTCAGTAACCCAGTCAAATCTCTGCATATAGAAGCAGTCACCTTTTATAAATTATCTTCAACCGTTCATAAGTTTAAACATTTAATGTGACCATATGTTCTATGTTCATATGGCAATGTTCCACGCGCTCTCTTAACTTAAACAATATCAAGTCACAAAATGTCAAGAGTTAATATTCTTATCAAACAGAAAAATACAGCTGTATATTCTGAATAAAGATTTCCTCTTTCACCAAACTAAGACCAGCTTAACTGCCTTGTTAACTCATTGTTAGGGTTGCAGTAGTATGAGATTTTCACAGTACGATAACCGTCTCAGAACATGTCGTGGTTTCATGGTACCTTATTTCTATTAGTTACAATAACTCGTAAAGGAATGAAAATAAAAGGGATTTTTTTTTAAAAGTGAAACAAAAGTTTATTACTATAATTCAAACATGAAACCATTTTTTAAATGGCAGTATGTGTAAAATGTCTTCCTATTGAAAATGACTAAAATAAAGATGAGATTTTCTGTCCAGTTGCATTTTTCACTAGATGACAACTAGTGAAAAATGGTATGATGACGGTATGATAACTGTAAATTTTCACACCATGGTAAACCTTGAAACCAGTATATTGCAGCAGCTCTACTCATTGTAAAATATACTTCATTCAAACTTGACGTAAACAAAATAAAACTAAAATAATGAACTGGCAAAGTTGGTCTTGTTAGTAATTTATTTTATATTAGCTAGTTCACTGTTCCAACAATCACCAACTGTGGTTTGGGATAGTTCGGATTTTTTGAAGTGGGGTTTGTATGGGTACTTATCCATAATTACTGTATCACATACAGTGTTGCCAAGTCCGCTTATTATAAGCGACTTTGGGCTTGTTTTTCTGTAAAGTTGCTTACAAATATCGGTAGTCGCGGGTCACGTTTTTTTTTTGGGCTTGTTTCTAAAGCGTAGTTGCTTATTTGGGCTTGTTCCCAGCTCCATAATAAGTTGTCAAGCAGATATTTTCGATATGTTATTTAAACGTAGGATAGTTTGTCTTGCCTGTTCCCTCTGTCCCTCCCCTTTCCCCATACACACAGGAGACAGCAGAGTTTTTTCCCACCCGCATCCTGCTTCTAATTGGCTCTGACCTTGATGGCAACGAGTACTAGCCAATCAGAGGCAGAGCAGGGCAATCTGTTTTTTTCTGGTTAGGAAAACGTCAGTCCTGTAACTAAAAGAAAAAAGTTAGATGAGTGCATAAAAAGCAGTAATAAATAAATAATTTGTGAATTCAGGATGATATTTATTTGTGTGTGCAAATTTTAATTATCACAGGTTTACTGTGTATATAATGTACTTGGTACATCAGTCTATATTCGATATCCCATCTGTTTTCTAATGTTAATTAATGTTAAAAGGTGGTTTAACTCCCTCTTGTGGTCATTGTCCTGAAGCTCAGGGGGAGAAAAATAAATAAACTATGTACCATGGGTACAGTTTTGCAAAACTGCACACAGTTTACTTATCTGTCCACATGGATGTAAATTGACAATTTGTACCCACAGTTTAAAATCCATCCCCACGGATTGTAAAACCCTGCACACAGTTTATTTAATTTTCTCTCACCGGAACCTAGGGGAGCTCCGTAGAAAAAGTCGCTTGTTTTGGGCTTGTTTTCACAGGCCTGGTTGCTTATTTGTCTCATGAGATCTGGCAACACTGATCACATACAGTAAAAGCCCCCAGTTTGGAGAAGCAGACAGGAGTGCTGACACAGAAGTAAAGCAATGTACTTCTGTAGATGGGGCAGCAGCAAAATGTAAAAAAAAAAGTCCCACCTAAAAAATCTGTAACAGTCTACGTCTAAGCCACAATTTTCATTTTACCTTACCGTCAGACTGCCCATTCAGATGGGGTAGCCATTAATGGCTTCAGTTCCCTATCTATGCTCTTGTCAAAGCCACCAGACTACATTGAAAAAACAGTAATTTTGGCTTGCTGAACACAGGAGCTGCTGGTCTACTGCTGCCTCGATCAGTTGTGTTATTCTGTGACTTTGGTGAATCCAAACTAACCCTTTTAAACACCAAGGTCACCCAATAACACAAACAAAAAATAAGTGATCAAAGCAGTGATACACCAGCAGCTCCTGTGCTAACAATATTAAATCTCTGTTTTTTTCAATGGTGTCTGGCTTCGAAGAGTGTGATTTAACGGCTTCAGTTTCCAGTTTACACTTTAACTGATTGGGATTATTTTTAGGTGGGACGTTTTTTTTGGTGGTTAAAATACATTTTGTTGCTGAACCCTCCTCAGCAGAACACTGCTTAGCTTCCGTGTCCAGCCTGCTTTTCCAAAGTGGGAACATGCTGACTGACATCTACTGTATTTAATCGCCGACACTGACTATGGATAAGTACCTCATACAACCCCATTTCAAAAGATCCGAACCATCCATTTAATTCATTGCGTAAGATGTTAAAATATGCTGTTTTCCCCCACAATCTCTCTCTGCTGTTGCTAGCAGGCTGTTGACAGTCCTGTAATGTTAACCCATGGATTTATAAAGAGAAGTGGATATAGCGATGGAGGCCGTACCCAGTTCAATCCTTTGAAAGTTTGTCAGTTGCGCATGAAGCCAAAATTGTTCAACTGCCACATATAAAATTACCCAAGTGATCGACAATCAGATTCTGATAGTAAAACAAGCTGTGATTGTTACAAAAAATGTATCCACTGATTTATATACGTCTCTTTCACAATGTAAGTCTATAGGATTAAGTCTTTTTTGACCCAATGGCCTCGCGTGATGGATTAGAAAGTTGTAATTCCATTGTTTACAAAAATTGGCTTCAAAGCCAGGCACGCTTCCTGGGGGCCTTTGTTATCCTCACCACTCGCAGTTGCTACTTTTGTCAGCCCAGCTGCCTGTTATACCAGCAGAGAGTGGCCTCTGGTGGTGTGTAACATGCACTATTCTATATACAATACATCTTCAACACAGCCTCTCCATATGAGTTTAATAGAAAGAAGCGTCTGGATTTCTAAAACCCCTGGTATACTGTAACACCCCCCAGGCTCACTGCTCTCTTCTGCCAAATCCCTCCTTTTCTCCACAACTGATACAAGCCATACCATACACTGCACAGCCATGGCCCAACTGACCTGTGAGCTAATCAGTATTGCAGTGACGAATGAAGAAACAATGGTTTCTGAGGCTGGAGAGAAGTTTTTTCCCTCCACAAAAGAGTCATTGTTGATTTGACCGATGAGTGGGCCGACTGGAAAAACTGTGTTTGTGGCACAGAGGACGTGGCTGGGTCCAAAGGCTGCAGTGGCATCTCATACTCGTAAACAGGCAGAGAACTGACTCCTCAAGAAAGCAACAGTGTTTGCTTTGCATAACTTTTAGTTTTCGCCGTCTTCTTCAACACACATGGTGGTGCTTAAGGATTCAGAGCCATCACTACTCCTGAACCGCAGTACTAACAGACATCATGAACAAACATCAACAGGCAGTAGTAAAAGATAATGAGAGCTGTGACTGACATCATGACAGCCCTTGTATCCAGGTTAAACAAAAAATGCTGACAGTGAATTTTACAGCCGGCCCGTGTTCATCCGCCTCCGCTACATGCTGTCATTTTCCCAACGGAGCCCCGACAAACAGCCCCATCAGGCCCAAGAATGTTCCAGCATTGGAAGCAGTGTGGTGCTAATCAAAATGCAAAGCAGATGCAGGGTTCATCGAGCGGTACACTAACATGCGCAGAAACAGTCTGGACGTCATAGAAAATCCCCACTTTGTGTCATAATGAAAGAATTACTGCGTGCAGCAATTTAATACCTTGAGGGCACGGGGGAGTCATGGAGAATTTCTATTTTATTTTGAAAATATGCTAACACAAGTCTCATTTCCATGATTACAGCTGACACTTTATGTGCCCAGCTATTTGTTGAGGAAGCACCGGGGTCTAAGAAGCACTGTAAAGCATGTTATGTGCTCGCAGATACTGTATGCCTGTATTGATTTTTCATTAGTTTTTAATTAAGTCCTAAAATATCCTGTCTGCTGTCATACCTGTTTTCATTGATAAGACAAGATGAAATTAGCCTCTTAGGTAATTGAGGTCTGTAATGTTAGGGCAAATATTTTCATCACTGGATTAATTAATCTGCCACTAAGCCTCATCAGACTCTTTGATTTAACTAAGTCTTTCTAACGGTCGTCCTGTTTATAGTGCCAGGATTATACCCTGCTTCTCTCTCTCTGCACACCAAGTGTACATTACTTCAGTTTTATTTCATCTAAGTTGTCAAACACTTTGAAATAGTTGCTTAATTTATGGTGTTTTTATGTACTGCAAGAAAACACTCAGTAAACTCCACAACCTGTACTGAAGAACACAAGTCTGGGAATTTCAGTCTGACCTATCGCTGTGTACACACTGCAGGTTTAAGAGTTCACGCCATTTCAGTGTTGTTTAGCACAGCACTGATTTGTATCTTCAAGGTGTTTTACATGCGGCTGTTTTTGTAAAGCAGCTTTGCTATGTTTATAAAGACCAGAGGACATTCCAACCCCAAATAAGTCCTGGGTAGGAGTTAAAACAACACTCTTAATGTCATTACTCTGAAGACAGCACATTAGAAAGGAACTTTGATATGTTTCAACTTGGACCCTGTTTTCCTTTGTTTAAGTGTCTGTGTCTAAGTGACTAATGGGGACAACAGCTTTTGAAATTGGTCCAGTGTTAGTGAGACCGCAAAACAGACTGCAGTGTAACCACCAGGGAATTTGTGCACCGTCAATATACTTCTACTAAAAGCACTTGTTTTGCCATTGACAGTGTCTGAACACATTATTGAAAGGATCCCTAGAGAGATGGACCTTTTTATTAAAGAGTAAGAACCTTTTTGTTTAACCAAAAACAGCCCTGAAATCACTATCACCAAACCCACCAGACTCCATTTAAGTAAACAGTGATTTTATTATCATAAAACACACTTCATTTAGAGTCGACAGAAATAGACTGGAACTAACAAAAGCCATCTTGGTTTGTCTTCACTGGTCCAACAAACACCAACTCCTGTTTGGTTGAAATAAACCCTTAATTCACCCACATAGATGTGAAAATATGCTGCCTCTATGCATCATATCAGTTACTGTTTATTTAAATGGAGTCTGGTGAAAGTGGCAATGACGATATTGGGGCTGTTCCTTGTTAAACAAAAATGATCTTACTCTTCAATAAAAAGGTCTATCTCTGTGGGGATCCTTTCAATACTGTTGTCAGACACTCAGAATAATAATCCGAGCCTGACAGTGACAAAACATGTACTTTTAATTTACGTATATTGAACTTTTTGTCACAGAAGCAGCCCCGAAAACTCCATCGCAAGTTCCAACAGTGTCCATTAAAATAAAGATAATTTCAGCATGTGTAGAGCCAGCATGTTTTACATCTGTCTGGATAAATTAAGAGTTTACTTCAACCAACTGACCTTCACAGCGGATAAGGAAAAACTCCCCCCAAAAAAGGTTTAACAGGGGAAATAGATGTAAAGTGATCCATATGACAAAATGATACATAATGCCTATGGCTATTTCGGGGCTGTTTCTGGTTAAACAAAAGGATCTTACTCTTAAAAAAAAGGTCTATCTCTGTAGGGATCCTTTCGATAATGCTGTCAGACACTTGGAATAATAATCTGAGCCTGTCAGTGGCAAAAAAAAAAACAATGTTAGTGGTTAGAGGACATAAACAGATGCACAAATGCCCATTAAGGTTACATTGCAGCTTGTTTTGCTGCTGTCAGCTGCAGCAGTCTCACTCCAATACTGGAACAGTTCCAAAAATAGTTGTTCCCATTGGTCACTTAGACACAAAAGCATTGGAAACAAGGGTACAGGTTGAAAATTACCTAAGTTACCCCTCAAGGCTCAAGCAATAGCTCTGACTTCCTATTAGGTGCAGCTTATTATCAGATGCAGTTGAAAAGACTGGTTATAGCTGATTGCAATCTTTTTTTCTGTGCTTTTGATTTGTTGTAGAGCAACATTTCAAAGCTTGTAAATCCCCTGTAGAAAGAATAAACATTACCTTAACTTCATTATTTAATGTCTCTGATATCAAAGAAGATTAAGTGTTATCATTCTGTCATCCAAAGCCTTAAGTAACCTCATCTTTATCTGTACTAAAATCTTTTTTGATTATGTGGTATCAATCATTTTTTTCATCATCACTTTCAACTCATCTATTTACACTTGAATTTTGTCACTCTTTCAGGGATTATGTCTACTGTGATGTCTCAGCAGCCGCCGAAGGAGGATGAGGAGGAGGAAGACGAGGAGCAAGGGGAAGAGTTTTCGTTTGAGGACAGTGCTGATGAGGAGAAACTTAAGGTGGACAGTAAAGGGATCCGCTCTGACTCTGATAGATCTGTCCAGATGTCAAAAAAGGAGGACAGTGAGACATCACAGACAGGCACAGATGGCACACAGCTTCACAGAACTTCGCCTCCTGCTGGACAGGAGGGCGTCATCACCAAGAACGTAACTTCAACTTCTACTGGAGGTAACATATTTTCAGAAATTACATATATATATTAAACTGGTGCCAAATTGATCTTGGGTGTTTACTAGAAATGATAAAGCACTATTTAGGCAGTAAAGAACAATCTGAAAGGGATCAACTTGCACTGATAGACAGTGGAAGATGTACCGGTACTTAAATCCTTTACTCAAGCAAATATATGTGACTCAGAACTTCCCTTAACCTGTTCAGACACACAAAAAAAATGTAAAGGGTGGGTTTCTACTCTACATGCGCTCATAAATTAGCAAAAAAAAATATTTTATTATGTTTTTTTTCTCTCCTGTCCATTCCAAATGATCAAATATATTCACGCAGAAATCATCAAATAGGAAAAATGACAATAAATGGTCTTTCTCAGGATTGGTTAACTTATATCTATGAACAAAGTGGTGCTTTATAACACATTGCATATATATTTGCATTGTATTCATCATCACGACTCAAATTATCATTAATTTATAAAGTATCTCCAGAAAACAGTATTTTGAAAACCTCCTCAGATGAATACTCTCTGAACATAATTAACAGGATGCTTTATGAGCTGATTGTATCATTAGAAAATCAAATCACAGCAGTGTTTAAAAAGAATCCAAAGTAAAAGCTAGAAAACTTACTTGTAATAGTAATTTAAAATCTCATTTTTACCTTAAACACAGTTTAAACACAAATTAAGTACTTTAACAATATGATTTATTCACTGAAATGTGCCTTGTGCTTCCCTCTTGCTTCACAGTCTGCCACACTTGTTAAAAAGGGGGTAAGGCTCATTGCAGTCCACTTAAGATAATGTGGAACACTGTGACTGGTTTATAGACATCATAAGTCTGTACACTTATGGAGCTAGATAACAGTAATCATAGATCTAGACATCCTAGAAAAGGTATGTCCACTGGGACACGGGAGGATCTGAACGGGTTCAGTAAGTTTAAGCATCAACACTTAATTTTTAGCATTCCGGTGAATTTTTATTCCCCAATTTGTGCATTTTCAGCACACTTCATGGTGTATATGGCTTAAATTTCGTCCCACTCACGGCTTTCTCCTTTTAAATGTTACCATCCCTCGCACTGGCTGCCAGTCAGGGATTTTGATGTGTCACACACTTACAATTCTCACGTGTGAATGGCGACAAATAAGTTCCCAGTTAAGATTTTTTTAAATTAGAGTTAACTGAATTTCAATTTTTAGGCAGTGTTTTCCGCTTTATTAGGAAATGGGTGCATACAACTACGGAAGCGTATTGCATTCACTTGACAAATTAAAAAAGCCCTGTTTTTCTGAGTAATTCTTTCCCTGTTTTTCGGGGTATTTTTTTTCTGTTTTTCGTGTTAATTTTTTCTGTTTTTTTTGTTTTGTTTTTTTTCTTCTGTTTTTTGTGGTAATTTCTTTCTGTTTTCCGTGGTAATTTTCTTCCTGAACGAGGAGACGAGATACTTCAAAATCTCGCGAGAAGCTCCCACCTGCAAGTGATCGGTGCCTGCGTAAAGTCGACAAAATAATGATAACACCATCTATATGACTTAAAGACAACAGTATCTCCCAGTGTCTCAAACCCAAAACAAAGTAAAACTGGATTAAACTAAACAAGCAGGTCATGTTTGCTTCCTTTATATCGAGCTCTAAAGAAAGGAATGAAAGCGTCTTTTGTTCTATTGCTCTCTTAACTCAGAAAAAAATACTCAGAAAAACAGAAAAAATTACCCCGAAAAACAAACAAAAACCCCCCACAAAAAACAGAAAAAAATTACCACGAAAAACAGAAAAATAAAAAAATTACTCCGAAAAACAGAAAAAAATACTCAATAAAACAGATTTTTTTTTAAAATTTGTCGTGTGAATGCAATACGCTTCCGTACATAACATACTGACACAGTCCATTAAAAAAATAATGTAACTTTCTGGAAAAGTCCTGTTGAATATTGTAGTAATAATGGGTCGTTATTACAAAATCCCAAGGCACACCTGAATTGGCATCACTGCACATGATTTGAGAATAACTGATCTAAACAATGAGGGGGACATGTTGCCTGTGTCTCCCCCCCAAATCTACATCCATGTCTAATTAGCATCAAGGTGCACTTTAGATGAGCAGGGAACTTAAAATCATTAAAAAGATTATTCCTACAAAACAGCAGAAATTAGTCAGTCACTTCTTACTGTGCAACATGGGGGCTGTTGTGTGGGGAAAAAAGTAGGCCATATTTTATTATTAGGTATCATTGGAATTAATAGGCTACTGTTTCGCTGAGTCATGGGTTAATAATAATATTTCCCACCCACAGGTGTGTGTAAAGATAGATTTACCTACTATGCAGGACTTTCTTAAAAACCATGTATAGACCCTAAACAGAGGTAACCCCTGCAGCGATCACCTGCGGCCTAGTTGAAGTATGTGAAGGTGCCCTCTGCCTGTATTTTTATTATTTTCTGTACTCAGGACGTTTATGTGTGTGTACCCGACAGCAGGTGAAGTAACCGACAATCCTGTGTAGTGACGTCATATTTCAAGCTAACGTTGCTGTCAGTTGAGCTAAGAGGTTAACGGCTAGTTTAGCTTCGGTTGCTAACTGTTAGCTAGCCACCATTTCAGTTAACGTTAAACCGCGGGGTTCACACTAACAACTCTGAACAAAACCAAAGTGACAGGCTAGTTACGTAAATATAGGGGACTTACCAGCCAGCTAAGTACACACTGGTGCGTGTAGCTTAAATATGGCGACTTACCGGACGATGTATCCTCCCTTTTGGCGTAGGCTAACGTTAGCCGCTTTCCCCACTACTCCAGCCCCTGGCGCTAGCTAATGCTAAGCTAACAGGTGTGTATTAGCCTGTGCATTGAACAGAAGTATGCAAGATGATATCAATATTTGCATCCAAATTCTGGTAAGAAAGTTGACAAAACACCTCAAATGTCAAAATATTAGTTACTGTAAAGCAATGAGCTATGAATTAATAAATTATTTAGGTACACTTCATTAGTTAGCCACTGAAAAAAGTAGCTAACTGTGTCACACAATTACAAAACTCAAATGCCCAACACTGGCGTCATAAGTATTCATATTAATCTAAGTTATGGCCTTTCTTATATTATAATAAATGTATTTTTTGTTTTAATAATTCTGACACACTGACCTGTTGTAGGAGTATTTTAATGTTGTGACATAGCAGGTACATTATGTTAGATGTGTCATTATTTGTTTTGTACATTAACCATACATACTACATAAACTGTTTTTCAAGTGGTAAAATGAATTGTATGAGCAATAAATCATATTTTACAATCTGAAAATAAATTTTGGATTCAAATTATAATATTATAAATAAGTAATGAATAACTATGGCTGCTAAATAAATGTAAGTTGTGTGAAAAGTACAATAAATGTAGCAGAACATAAACCAATGTAAGCACAAAATGGAAGAACTGAAGTAAAGTTAGAAGAAACGAATATAACTGGCTGCTAAATAAATGTAAGTGGTGTGACAAGTATGATAAATGTAATAGAGTTTAAAGTAACGTAAGCACAAAATGGAAAAACTGAACTAAAGTACGAAAAAAATAAACTGTAATCATAGTTTCCACAAGAGTGGAAATTTGTTTTTGGCTCATCTGAAAAATGGAAAAATACTGGATACCAGGAAATTAAATTAAAATATAGTACATGACTAAATGTAGGCTATTTTGTTATTTTCCCCCACTGCTGATGGGTGTGGACTTTGACAGCTTGACACCATCTGGCTCAAATTTAGTGAGCCTTTATTTTGTTACTGTAGAGACGGGGTTAAAGTTGCTGTACTGTCACCAAAACCTACACGCTACATACTCCCAACATATGTGCTGTCATCAAATTGCCGCCAGGCCTATCACTGAAGCACAACCAACTTAGTTTTTGTACAATAATCTGTCTTTGATAAACTGTCTTGAATATTCTATGTTCCTTCTTTTGGTAATATATCTGATCAGTTTCCCATAGCCACATGCTGTGTGAGTGACTTCAGTTTGTCTGTGGTTTTAATCTCTCTCTAACAGGATTTAATTATTGCCACAGGCAAACAGAACAGAGTTAACTTCCCCCTTAATTGGATGAAGTTATGTAGATATAAGTATGATATATTTACTACCTGGCTAACGTTGCCAAACAGGCTCTGGTAATTACACGCCCAGATAAAGAGATTTAGGTCTTGGAGAAGTTCTGTTGGACAAAGTGAAGCGATTAATGCTTAATTAAAAAGCTTTTTTACCAAGTCTGTGTGGTAATCCGCTAAGTGGGCTGTGGGGATGCGTAGGGGAATTCTGGGTGTTGATAATAGTGTGTAGTGGACGTCTGTTACTGTTATGTAATCGAGGGCTGAGAGCAGGCGAGATTCAGAGCCCTCCCTCACCAGATGACACGAGTTTACATGGTGGGGTCCAAAAGAAATCGATCATGACATTTGTTTAACAGTGCTTTCCTTGTGCTGTGCTGTGAAAATACAGCACAACCGTGCAAAATCGTCTTGACTACCTTACACCATCTGCTTAATTGTCTTAGACTTAGGTGTCCTCCATGTAAGCAAGTTTGGTTTTAAGAAGTTCAGCTGTGTAAAACACAAAGTCACAGTCTTTCAAGCTGCCTTTTCAAAATTCTGACTAAGTTGCATTTGCCGTTTTTCAATTATGTGCTTCCTTTGCTTTGGAATAGTTTGTCTCATGGTTGCTGTTTCCTCACTCTGACAGATGTTCCAGTTATCAAGTCACCCAGTGGGTAAGTTGCCTTTGATTTCTATTACAGTATGGGGAAAATTACTAAAGGGCGGCGGAGAAAGTAAACACGCCACATCAGTGTTATGTCATTTTGTCTGAGATAATGTCATGCTTACACTCCATCCAAACATGCCACAGTGGGTATGAGATACCGTGATGTTACGCCGCATCTATTTGTACAACATTTAGATGCCAGATGGCGTGTCACACCCACAGTGACGAGTGGTAATGTCAAGTAGAGAGTGATGTTGCTGATACAATTCTAGAGGGAAATCACAGGATTGCCTTATTCATTATGATGCCTACAGTGTAACACGACGTGCCTTGCTTATATTGTATTATGCAGTGCCAAGATGATTTTAAGTTAAAAAGTCAGTCACCCAAGCAGGAAACAACATATGTTTTTTCCACGTAACCACAGTGATATGTAGCCATGCAGTCAGTGCTAGTTTCCTCTGCTTAAGAAAGGCATCTCTAAGATTTCTACCCAATACTGGGTGCAAACTGGGGGGAAATATAAGTTAATTTGTGATGCTCAGAGCATTAAATAATGACATTTGAAAAAAGCTAACAGCATATTCTTGTTCCAGAAATATTAGATCTTTTTCACTGCAAACATTTTGCAGGAAAAAGACAGGTGTCACTAATCACACTCATGGCTTAATTCAATTAGGTGTCTCTGTAAAGCAATTTCAGTGAGATAGGGTTTACAATATCAGGGAATCTAACCTGGGACACCCAAATGAAATGTGGTTTTAATTATTGTTATTAATAACACCTGTGCGTTTCCTGCTGTGACATGTGAAAATGTCTGCCTTGGAAAAAGCCTATGGGAACTATTTTCTACAGCAGTGGTTCTCAAACTTTTTTCAATAATGTACCACCTTTGAAATATTTCTGCCAGTCTATTACCCTCTGACCAGCACAGAACATTGTGGGTAGGAAAAAAAAAGCCTGAATATAGAGGTGCAATGCAGCTCTGCACCATCAGTGTCTGATTTACTAAACAACAACCTTACAAAAACTTAGACTAGTATTATCAGAGGACCTCATGTGATTTAGAAGTTACCCTCTGCATGTGTGTTAAGTGGTGCATTCGCAGAGGATAAGCGGTCTGTATGTTACTGATATTTACTGACATCATTACAGTCATTTTTAACTCCATTCTACACAACACAGAAAGACTACATGGTACTACTAGTGGTTATATACGGCGATAACCTCCTTTTTTCTTTTAAATGTGGGTTAGACAAACAGAACCGATTCTGCCACACATTGTCACGTTATCCATCTTTCGAGAGTTTGCTCTTCTAATTGATTTAAGCTTGCTTTTTGGGTGTCTGTGCCTTGTTGCCAGATGAGCCTATTACACCCAAAATGCTGTCAGAGCTTTCATTTATATTTGCCAACATAGCCTCTGTAATTCTAGACAGGGATAGAGGCAGAAACAATGCACAGAGAAGCACAGAAAGCCTAAATACGACTCCAAATCAGAGAGATGCCGATTAGTTTGGATACTGATATTATTGCATGACCTCTGTGTTTTACAGAATTTAGTTGGAAATTTGTGGTGTTTTTTTATTTGACGAATTACGAATGTGGCAGATTTGTATGGGATTAAGATCACTGATCACCTCTGTAATTATTAAAAATTACTAGAGGTCCCACGTAATACTAGTTCCGGGTGAATAATATTTTGTAAATTAGCATTTAAAGAAAATTTACCCCCTGCATTACTCCAAAATACCCCTAGGGGTAGACGCACCCCCATTTCAGAAATACTGCTCTAAAGTAAATGGATTATAAAGCTTCTGGAGAGACATATTTCTGTTTAGCTTTTCAAATGTCATTTTGTATTGCTTTGAGTAGCACAAATGAAATCTCATTCATCTTCATTGTATTTGGGTGGTGGCGCAAGTTTACAAGCCCTGCGCACTTATCAAACACCGACTCAGGTGATTCCAATTATCTAGGCTGGTTAGACCCCTCTCCAGGCCTGTGTGGGTGTGTTTGACTGTGTGAGTGACAGCTCCCTCATCTCCTGTTAGCTTTGCTGCACGTGCTAGGGTGGGACAAATAATTACACTTTTATCGTTCTTAATAGTACATGGACCTCACATAATTCCCCAGCACGGGTCCGCCCACCTTCAACTCGAGCAGTCGTCTTATCACACAGATTAAGTGAAAACACCTGGCTGTGTGGGTGTGTTGAGCCTTTAAAAGACGAATATCTCAAAAACTTTGCATGTGAAACAAACTGCATGGTTCTACACTGCTGGGGTGAACATTTATTTCATTTACTGATTGGGGTGAAATGACATCTAAAACTTGTAGAATTTAGGAATGAGAGGTCCCACATCAACATTTGGAAACATTAAAGGAGACATGTTCATTTTCAGGTTCATACTTGTGTTTTGGGTTTCTACTGGAATGTGTTTATATGCTTTAACGTTCAAAAACACTTTATTTTTCTCATACTGCCTGTGCTGGAACGCATGTAGTCACCCTCTGTCTGAGGCGCTTCGTTTCGGTGCCTGTCTCTTTAAGCCCCCCTCTGAAAAAGCCCAATCTGCTGGCATTTCCGCAGTCTCTCACATCTCAGCATCTCTGTATTGTGGCTGCAGGCAGGGACTGCACAACTGACACAACTAGACAAGTTCCAGTTACACCACCACCAGCAGCCTGAACCATTGATTCAAGGCAGGATGGAGCCATGCTTTCATGTTGTTTACACCAAATTCTGACCCTACCATCTGAATGTGGCAGCAGAAATCCAGACTCATCAGACCAGGGAACATTTTTCCAATCTTCTATTGTCCAGTTTTGGTGAGCCTGTGTGAACTGTAGCCTCAGTTTCCTGTTGTTAGCTGACAGGAGTGGCACCTGGTGTTGGACGTGTTGTTGGTTCAGAGATGGTCTTCTGCAGGCCTTGGTTGTAATGAGTGGTTATTGGAGTTACTGTTGCCTTTCTATCATCTTGAACCAGTCTGGCCATTCTCCTCTGACCTCTGGCGTCAACAAGGCATTTTCACCCAGAGAACTGCCACTCACTGGATATTTTCTATTATTCGGACCGTCCTCTGTAAACCCTAGAGATGGTTGTGTCTGGCACCAACAACCATGTCATGTTCAAAGTCACTTAAATCACCTTTCCTCCCCGTTCTGATGCTCAGTTTAAACTTCAGCAGGTCGTCATGACCATGTCTACATGCCTAAATGCATTGAGTTGCTGCCACATGATTGGCTGATAAAGTATTTGCATTAACAAGCAGATGAACAGGTGTACCTACTAAAGTGGCCAGTGAGTGTGTCTACATATACTTATCTCTCTCTCTCTCTCTCTCTCTCTCTATATATATATTTATATGTATACATGTGTGTGTGTGTGTGTGTGTGTGACAGACAATAAGGACAAGCATCATATGTCCCTTTAAAAGCCAACTGGTATTCCAAGGCTGTACTATTGGAAATGTGAATTGAACTGTAGTCTCTGTATACAGTTCTGGCTGAGTAGATGTATGAGTGAAATGACCCCAGACCTGATGCAGTCAGACATCTTTCATACAATCAAGAAGGCAGTTTGCTTCAAGGCCCCAGCACAGTAAATGATAATGTGATAGTTTATTGATTCCTCTACTGCAACTGTCTTTTGCCTGCTCCCTCCACAAGGAGGTCGGCAGTCAAAGTCACCTACAGAACAGCAGCCCTGGAGCTGATAGACAGAGTCAGTTTTTTCCAAAGCATACTTTAGCTTGCTTGAACCGAGTCAGGGCATTTGAAAGAATGGAATCTCAGCAATCAATAGAGTATAAAACAAAATGAAATGAAGGCTGTTATACAGTTTTTAGCTGTGAAACTTATACCATCTTTATACAGGGAGAGCACATCTGAACTGCTAGAACCACCAGACATCGATAAAATGTGAATAAAAACATATTTATACGCTTGAGTATCACTATACTATGTTTTGTCATACTGTATCATCTCCTAGAAAACACTGTCAGTTTAATTTACATGCAAAGATTAGTGACAGTGGTTAATTTTTTGTTGTGTTTAAACCCCCAAATCACAAGATTCTTATGTGTTGTAATCTCTCCTGAGCCATTTGACTCTTCCACGCCAACTTAACATGTTGCTGGCAAAGAACACAGGCCTTTGAAACAAGCAGAGTCATAATGGGCACAGGGCTAGCATTTATAGTTTTCAGTAAGATAATTATGAAATGCCTGTTTTAAAATGTGTACTATATTCAGTGTTCAACTCTTTTTCTCTTGGTTTCTCTATGCCTCACTGTATTGTTGTAGCATATCACAGAACAACACGCTAGCATATGTCAGACGCTGTACATAATTACCCATGGAGCCCTGACTCCTGCAGGAAAGATGTCTGCACTTGTTAGCAAGAAGAATACAAATGTGCCTATTGGGCTATTCCTTGGCTGTAAACCAAACAAAATGGGGAGCCAGAAAATGTGAATGAAGTGATTTGTAAGCTTCGCATTAACCATTCTGAACTTAAGATGGAAACACCTCAATTTTTTGCTTCCATCTTGAGACTCACCGTCCGACAGAATATGCAAGTCCGCCACCGACTGTCACCCACGGCAACAACGAGCATGGCTGAAAGCAAAATTATTACTCACTCCACAGTGGTTCCAAAAAGAGGAGCAGCTTCAGTAGTGTGGAATAAACTATGGCGTCCTGAATGCTTTATGAACAGCCCCGGACTTCTCAGACTCTTTTAGTGAGTTACCGCTCAGAGGGAACTCATTCAGCAGCTCCTCTGGCAGCAGCGCAGCATCTCTCCCTCTCCTTTCTTGCGATGTGCACACAGGAGTTGGTGTCGTCAAGTGATTTTGTCATAAAACTCATAAAAATGTAAACCTACTTGACCCTCGCTGCTCAACAAAATGACATATGTGAATGTGCCCTAGTTATAGTAGCATAACAGCCTGTCACAGGTTACAGCGTGATGATGAGAGGAGATATGTTAGAGCATAAAGGTCCAATCATCAATCATTTAGCAATATCATCACTGCAGGAATTCGAATACAGCACAACTCTACTTTGCTTTAAGTATCACAGTATATTGAATAATGACATCATGATACAAATCATATCTCCAAATTCTGTCTAATACACAACCACAGTGGTCGTCATACTGAGAGACGTGAACTTCTACCATGCTGCACATATTTTTGCAGACTTTCCTTCCTTGTTTTCTAACATTATATTTACCATAATTTTTTGAAGCTAAACAAAAAAAAAACAAAAAACAGAAAGATATTTGCAGAAACACATTCTTATTAGAATCATCTGTCTCCTGCGCTCCTGGATGACACCATGCAGAGTTCCTGGTTTTGGTGAGGCCCCCCAGCTGTGCCTTTGCTGCAGGAAGTGTGTTCAGAAACCTCCACTGTCTGTGAACTTCAGGGTTTGGATTCCTGTGGGCTTTCCTGTGCTGAAAAGAGCGGCCTTTATTATGCACAGGTGTGAGTGTGTGTGTACAGTATATGTTTGTGTTGTGTGCATTTGTGTGTGCTTATGCGTCGCGTGTGTGCAATAGAGTCACACCGAGGTCTTGGCAATTTCTCATGCAGGGAGATATCTGCTGAGTGCACATTTCCACTTTGGTTTAGTCAATATTCTGCCTTTTAAAGAAGAGCTATCAATAGCACTTTCCGCCATCAAGGTGTTAAGACTGTCAGCACATCCACCAGATCTGTCAGCAGTTTTAGAATAATATTGCCAAAATTACTTTGCGATTGTTATTGCAGAAATATGTTTTTTTCTTAACACTGCAATGACAGCACATCAGCTCGTTACAGCTATTAGGCTCAAGGCAGCATTTCCCTCCTGTGAGTTTTATGCGCGCTGCAGTGTTTGATGCCAGCATTTACTTCTGACTTCACTTTTTACCCCTTGACAGATAGTTTTCATTAAAGGCTTTGCATGGAGCCTCGGCAATGAGAAGATTAACACAAAAGATTCCATGACAACGTGACATGTATGCTTCTGTTTTGTGTGCACAGAGCTTTAACCTTAGAGAGTCTAACTTTACTTCAACTGTTTTCCCCCCTATCATCGAAGTTACTTTTTGTTCGAGTTCACCTTTCCACCCTTTTGCAGCCTTGCAGAACTTTAGACTTTTGCCCTTGTGAAAAAAAAAAAATCCTGTAATGTAGCTCACAGAGCACATTTATTTTTCACAACACTTTTTTTGAAGACCCCCTCACCTTGTTGTACTGGCCTCAGTTGGATGTGCTGTGAAAGCAAAAGCAAAAGGAGGTACTGTGAAAACATTAGCAACAAATTTGAATACAAACATAATGAGAAGCCACAAAGCAGGCACTTTGAGTTCTAATTACTGTCTCTCATGTACAGAAGAACTTCAGGCGGTAACACTGGGTGCATTGTGGGAATGGCTCAATGTGAGGAGTGGGCAGTTGTTTGTGGAGGAGATTTATGACCTGAGGACAAATAGAGCTCCATCAGTATGGTCAGCACAATGCCTGTGCAGTTATAAAGAATAGCTATGCTCATGAGAGACCAGGGGGCAAAACAGGTGGAGCTATGGCAGGTAGTACTGCCCTGGCACAGTAGCTGAAGGGAATGGACACAGATGGAAGTGCGAGATTTGCATTCAGGCAGCCTCTGCTTTAGGCTGTACTCTGCCCCAGGCTATGTCATTTGCATTGAAAAATGATTCCTGCTTCTTTCCCTGAGCTATATGACTCACTAGGGCTTATAGGCACAGATAAGTTGTTAAGGGGTGCGCAAAGATATGCCTGGATCGATTGCTACACTGCTCAAATCACTCACGCCTGACATGAATGCATACAGTCGGGCACACTAGCTGTATATCGCCATTCTTCTGGCTCCACTCTTTTTCCACACAGGCAATTTTAATGACAAGGGATCAATTTATCGTAAGGAATGTGTTGACAAATAGCTCTTTATATTGTTTTCATGTGGGTTGAGATCGTTTTTGTTCTTTAGATTGAGATGAATGATGCAGCATCATAGAGAATGCGGCGGTGTAATACTTTACACTCTTTTGCAGCTTGACACCGCAGCAAAACCAAATAGCTACTATCAGTAGCTCTAATATGACATGTTGGCAGACCGTTACGTCTATTCCCAGATATGTAGTGGGCATTTATAGCACAATAGGGAGAGCATGGCACAAACACAGCCAGAACTAGGACTATATTTATGTAATGTTTATAATGTTTAGAATTCTATACTTGTTATATTTGCATACATAGTTATATTTTACAGTTATTTAATTTGTTGATTAATCTGTGGATTATTATCTCTATTAATTGATTGGTTGTTTGGTCTATAAAATGCCCAAGAGAGTGTCCTCAAATGTCTTGTTTTGTCCACAACCCAATGATGTTCAGTTGACTGTCACAGAGTAAAGAAACCAGAAAATATTCACATTTAAAGGATCAGTGTGTAAGATTTAGTGGCATCTAAAGGGGAGGATTGCACATTGCAGCCAGCTGAAACTTCTCCCATATGCCAAGTGCACTGTTCATTGTTTTGGAGGTTTTTTATTGAGAGCTGAATTATCCGCATGGGTCTCTTCGTCTCCTAGACGAACAGACTAGGTGAATAATACATTATATTCACATATAGGCCTATCAGTGTTTCTCTACACTGTTTGGCTCATTGTAGACCTGTGAATATACATTAGACATTGAGGTTTTTACCGGGAGCCGAGTTATCCGCAGAGGCAACTCTGGACCTGGTGATTTAAACCTGTAAAAACACAGAATGAAGCTGTGTCATGTAAAGATATCAGTTTTTTTCTGATACTGCTAATCGCGGAGGGGCCGATGTAAAAACACAGGCCCAATCTAGAGCCAGTATTTGGGTGGTGGAAAGAATCTGTGGATGAGGACCTGCTCCCTCTGTAGTCAATGGCTCATTTTAAGGCAACAACAACACAACCTGTGTTATTTTTAGGTGATCATACACAAATGAAAAGAATACTTATTATATTTTATTCCATTTCTGCCAATATCTACTTAAATCCTACAAACAGGACCTTTAAGGTGCTGGATTTAGAAAATTAACACTTTTTTGTCTAAAAAAAACAAAAAAAAAATCTCAAACTGATTAATCGATTATCAAAGTTAGTTGTACAGTTTGCATCTAGGCAATTAATTGTTGCAGCTCTAAGGAGAGTTGGAAATCAGATCTCTTGTTTGTTCAGCCTATTTCTCTGAGACATAACTTCGCTTAATAAAACATCAGTATGAATTTGACCATTTCCTTGTTCAGACATAGCCTTCCTCCTGTTTTAGCCAGATCCTGATTTAAGATCTTGTTTGCTCTTTTTCCTTCCTCACTCTCAGTTATCTTTATCTTTATTGGTCTAAAATAATCAGCTCTTGAAATAACTGTAAGATTCAAAAGAAAACTCATAAATGAGCCTGCACAATTTCAGAAATTTGTCCCAGTGATCAAATATAAGTCTCAACTCTGTATTTTAAATGTTGAAAAACCTCTGGGAAGCCTAGGAACACAGCAAAAGAACACCTGCTGATTTATTCTTTTGCTCCTTATTTGTCCTCAGGAGGGGGTTTGGGTAGAATTTATTAATATCAAAATTAGAAGCTAACTTATATCTGATGAGACAATGAAAAGACTATTATTTTCCCCTGGGACTTTTCATTGTGGACCAGATTGGAGACAAGACTGCTGGGGTTTGCTGAAATAGCTAAAGAAATTCGAAGTCTTTGTAGAAATATTTTTTTTCTGATTGACACTATCTAAATTATTCTCATGCAGTGAATCTTGCCTATCAGTATTCTGTGTATAGATGCTCCAAACTACCGACTGTGTCTTTTTGAGCCTTGTTTACTCTGGGCATACTTTCCTTTCTTTCTGACTCATAGTACACGGTTCACCTGGTGCTGTGCCTTACAAGAAAAGATAATGGTTTGCAAGATCGTTGAATACAGATAGTCTACTTCCATTGCCTCTCTAATGTAGTCTGCCAGGCTTTCGCCTCAACGGCTCCAAATTTACAGCATTTTGTGCACATTATTTTTCTGCAATGTCTTGTTTGTTTGCAAGTTGCCCATCACTCTGAGCTGCTGCTGCTGGTGCTGCTGGCATTGCAAGCTTTGCTGAGGTGTTAAGCAGGGGGACGGATTTAATTAGTGTAGATGGGACTCTCCTACACACTGGATCCTGTCATATTATCAGTCATGTGGGGGAGGACAATCCCACACTGGCAGCATCAACACAGGCCATGTGATAGCTGTGTCAACAAGATTTTCCCCTGTGATGTCAGCCTGTTTTTTTAATAGCTGGTTCAGGGCATGTTTTCATTCAAAAAGCCAGCGGTGATTATGGTAAGCCGCAGGCATGACACGTAATGATTTGACAGTGCCTGGGGGCAAGTGAAGTAACTCAAGTAACAAATGGTAGGTGTGATTATATTTCTTTTGAACACGTGGATTTGCAAAAGTTCTGAATAAGTAGATCAGCGCAACTTATCCCACATGTAGCTGAAGTTGTCACTTTTAGCACAACTTGTTGGGGAAGAAACGAAATAAACTACACGCATAAACTAAAATAAAAGATAAAGAAAGCACTCAGAGAGCCTGTACTAGCAACGCTGGACAACAGGCCAGATGCCAGAGGAAAATGTACGTTTCATACGTATCGTACCAACACTTCTAAACTGACATTGTCTTCGGGAGGTGGAGGGAATGGTGTTATGCCTTCAGACCACTGTTTCGAGACCAACAAACTACCAAACTGGTTGTTTTATAGGGACACTGTTGCAGTTTTAGCCCCCAAAAGTGTTTGGACATCGCTGCTTTTCCAGCGGCCATTGTGTTCCACAAAACTAGGTATCTTAAGCCAAAACATGATCTTATCCAAACCATAGCCAAGTGTTATTTGTGCTTAAACATAACCAAACTTTAACAATAGCATCGTTGATATGTTAAGTTTCAATGTATCCTCACCATAATAATGTAGAAATGTAACGTAACCGTGGTTTGCAGCGACAATGCCAATATTTTTTTTGGCGATTGTGTTGTGGATAGTCCTCTAAATGTGTTTTTTGGTATTGGAAAATGTTGTGAAATATTTCATCTGTATCTGACCCCACAACTGCATCAAAATACACAGGCTTTTATGTGCTGCACCATTTTTATTCATTCAAATTGTGAAAAACTAAAAAATACCCCAGAACAATGCTGAATAATTTAATAACATAACAATAAATAAGACAAATATTTGAGCCACAAAAGAATCTTTGATCCACACTGAATATTTGCTGTATACCAAGTGTAATACTTGTTGAAGCTTGTTCATATGAACCTGTTATCTTGTTCTTTGGCCCATGCCCTCACTTTCGTCCAAATTTCAGTTCCTGGGTGAAGATAAAACTCCACAGCTGCCCGTATGGAAAAACAGCGTTCATGCTTCCAAAAAAGTTCAAAAACATCACAGTAATTTGACAGCAGCAATATGTGCTCCGTCAGACTTTAGGGAGTGTGCATTTGCATGCTTGGATAGCGGAGAACTATTTTGACCCCCACCTCCAGCCTCTCTGCCTCCCCTTCCTCTCACTGAAATTAACTCGTAATGAGGCACACAGCACTCGGTGTTAGTTTAACAGTGCCAATATTTGGGTACCTTCCAGGGCCTCAGCAGCAGCAGCCGAGCCCATTGCCTCAGCTCCTTGTGTGGGAGAGGAGCTCCAGGGGCTTCCTGTGGCGCCGCCAGCTAAGGAGAAGTCGACTGATTCAGGAGACCACGGGAAAGAAATCGTCAAGGAAAGCTCCGGCTCGAGGGACATCTCCAAAGGTACAGAACTAAATTATATTGACAGGGAAGTGATGCACCTTATATTGTAGATCAAGGGTTCAATTTCAGCCCAAAAAAGATTAAATTTAAGCTTGCCTTGGGATTCAGGCTCATTCCATCTATGTATTATAGTGTTCACACTGTGGACAGATGTGTTAGAAAACCAATTGGGCCTCCACAGTTGCGTAAACAGTACTGTGGACCACACCACAATGACACTGGCAGTATAAATCGAGCACTAGTGTTGTGTTAGCACTGCACATCGCATCCCTTGACCTTGATCAAAGGTGGCAAGAGCACCATATTACAGGCCTACGGTCATCTTATGGTTCATTGATTTCTGTGGTGAAAGACGCCAGGCTCACATACGTATGTATGGACACATCCATGTGCACAAATACACGGACATTTGAACTCGTAATGACACAATAAGCACTGGCTCTCGCACACATATTCCCTGGCATGATTTGATTTCTACACAGACATGACATGAATCCAATTAATTCAGGATGAGGATCAATAGAGAACCATTTCCATGAGGGAAAATTGCTTTTGGATTTCGACTCAGTCAGCAGTGCTGCAGTTATTTGAAGGTGGCTCAGAAATGAGAGATGTAAAGGAGCCCTGCAATGCTGCATGGTTTTTTTTTTTTTTTTTTTTTTTAAAGTCCCACTCCTCTGATGTATTTTCACGCACAGGCCAATGCTGTCATTTTGGACGTGTACAGTATATTTAAACTAACTGAATAATGAAATTAAACCGTTCTCCTGGATATCTGAAATTATAATAGAGATGGTTGAAAAAGCGAGGTAACTTAAAACAACGTAATTTAATGCGACTTCTGTTCTGATCTTACTGCAATGCTGCGTTTTTGTTTTCTCATTCGGGACTCTTTCCTTTTTGTTTTCAAACACCAGACTCCAGGAAATATTTTGCATATTAACCTGCTGTGGAGGGCAAATTTGTTTGTGTAGAACGCCTCTGTTTCAGTTTGACCAAATGTACTTTATGTGGATCATTATGAATAATTATTTCCTGTTTGTAAAAGCAATCATGTCCCTTCACTCCTCCACTGCAGTCCAGGCACGTTTTAATGGCATTATCTGACATTGATTGCCAATGCTTTGCTACGTGTTTTTTTCTCTTTCACATTTTTAACAACGAGGATATGTTCATAATAGCGGTGTCTTTTCCTTTTAATATCCTTCGGTGTCATTGTGAACTGTGGGTGAGTTTATTGGGGTGTCATTGTGCTGCTGTAGAGAAAAGTTAAATAAAAGTAAGTAAGAAAACACAGCGGGAAACTTCTGGTTTACCATGTTTGAAATAACAAGCCATGTTCCCAAGAGGCCCAGTCACTTTGCAGATATGCTGATAGTCAGGCTGATAGCCCAAATCCAGTTGTTTTCTTCTCTATTCTGAATCCTCTCTGAATGCACAAGCATAGGAAAGTGAGCGATATATAAAGAACATTTGTGTAGCTAATCCTCTTTTGTAGCAAAACAGTCACTCTTTGTTCATCTCCTGGATTGTATCCAAGGTTATTTCAAGTTTTTGGGCTGAACTCTGCTGAATAATCCATGACAGAATACACATCTCCAATCAGATTAATTGAAAACAGTGATTGTTGCTGTTGAGGGCTTAGGCCAAAGTGTTACAGACAAATCACAGTTTAAAACCAAATCAATAAAGCTCACTGAGCTAAATTAGGCTGAAACACTCTCAAAGCAGTTAATGACAAATCCTGCTGAGCGTGGAGATAGAATGGGTCAATTGCTCAAACAAGCTGGATACAATCATGTTGCGTCACATGGACAAAGCCATTATGGCAATATGCGCAGGCGACGTGCCAGATCTCCGCGAGGGATTAAGACCTTTAAATGCAAAGGATACAATAAGTATGTAAATACTCAAAGGCTGTGCAAATTCCTAACCAGAGGCAAGAAGATCTGGCGTCTTTTATCTGTGCTGCTGTGCCAAAAGGATTCAGGCAATGTAGTTTGGAGCCGTGTGTGTGTATATCTTTGTGTGTGTTGTTTTTTGGGGGAGAAATGTAAAAGACTGATCTAACAACAGGAGGTGCAACTATCAAACAGAGCGGGAGATAAAAGATAGAAGGCACCACTCTCTTTCTATTTAAAAACACTGTTTGTTTACTTTGATGCTGCCGGATTTCTTTGCCAGCTTTATGTGTGGCTAAAGCTGAGCCACAGACGGTGGAGGCTTCAGAGGTGATCTATGATGATGTTCCAAGCGAGGACCCCCTCTCTCCCGACGAAGGTTAGTAGCTGCGACAGAATTATGTTTGTTTAGGATGTTTATTCCCATCCTAAGTCTTGATGTGGAGCCTCTGATATGGGAGTGTGGTGTGTGTGTGTTTTTTGCAGATATGATCTATGAAGATGTTCAGAGAGACAGCGGTCCCCTGGATGCAGACAATGGGTGGAGCTCCAGTGAGTTTGAAAGCTACGACGAACAGTCTGATAACGAGGCCAAACAACCCACACGGAGCAAGGTACTATTAACGAGTGTGTGGATGCATGCTCTGTGTGTGTGCTTATCTCACACAAACCATCATCTCTGTTTATTTTACATGACCGGCCAGGTTGTTTTGGTTGGTTTCCAGCACTTTAAAAATAATCAAGGGGAATATTTCATCCTCCTGCTCCTCTGTCGCAGTCCTCTTTATTAATGTATAGAACTGGAAGGAAACTATAAAGAACATGAAAAATGTATAATAGGCTGTCTAGGCCTTAAACTTTCATTGTGGGATGAAAGTAAACAAGAGGCATTTCTGTGTTTGAAAAGCCTTAGATCTCTTTGCCTCTCCTCTGCCAAGGATGCTGCTCATCAGTGCTGTGCGGCGCAGCTACACAGTGTCAGTCTTCCACATGATGGCACTGTGTGCACATTCACACTGTGCTGCATTTCCTTTACGCTTCACCAGCCTTTAACGTGCATGCACCTATGCAGACATAGGGAAAATCTGGAGTCATACTAATAAAAAAGTATTTTGCTGAGTTGAATCATTATTAATGTATAGATTTATACCTACCATTGCATATTTTTACACATTATGTATGGGTATAATTCCATTGTAATCCAAGGAAATCCTGAGTTAAATTAATGCTTTGAGAAACGAGTGGACTGAAGGGAAAAAAATGTTTGTTGCATTGGGACTGAAAATGAGTTGCTCAGGTAATTACAGGAAAGTGTGGTGTGAAAATCCCCCACTCTCTTGGCGTGGTTGTCCCAGGCAACAAAAGGAAGGATTCAGCTGCACTGGTTGAACTATTAATATAATAAAGTAACCTTGACAATTAGGGCCCGACAACACTTTGTGGCTTGCGCAGCCTTCATCAGAAACACGTAGTTTTTAATTAGTCCTGCACGATTAATTTTTCACCAAGTGTACCTGAAGTTTTCCTCTTGTTCAGTTCACTGCTTAATTCGAGCAGCCTGGGAGAGCTGTGACAGTTTGCTTCTTTAATAATTGCCCTAAACTGCCTGTACCCCTCTCCTCCTGCTCATCCTCCTTTAAATCAGCGTCCATTAGTCTCATACAGTGTAACCTCTTTGACCAAAGCAGCGCTCTGTGCCTTCACTGTCTATGCTTGTGATTAATTCCCGATGTTGCTTAGCTTGTTTTGCCTTGATCACTTTGCCTCCATTTCCCCTTTTCTATTTCCTCTCCCCTACTTTTTCCGTCTCTCTTTGCCTTTCATGGCCAAACGCAACTCGCCCCCACCACCCCTCATGCCCCGCCTGTCCCTGTCCAACACCTGTAGCTCTCTCCTGAAGTACGTCGGCTGAGGGAACGCTGTGCCAGGACCAAACGTGAACTGGCCATGAAGCTGTCTGGCAAGCACAACTATGACATCAAGGTATATCACCAGCAGCAAGCGAACACAGCTATATCACACTGTTTCTTCGCAGAGCTCAAATCACTCCTCTAGATGTTTGTCAACAGGATTGATGATCACCCAGAGCTGAAATATGCTGCGCTGTGTGCTCAGCTGACTCAAAGGCTTAACTGACTCTGCACCATCCTTCCCTGCTTTCCTTTGGACTGTGACTTTGCTTTGAGACACTCTGTCGGCCTCTCTCTTTTTTCCCCTGCCTGGTTTAATATCATGATGCATTTATGGGACACATGAATTATTAAATAATATTCTGCATATTTACTTCCATAAACACCAGTGCAACTTGCCCCCAATTAATGACCTACTTTCCTGAAGTAGAGCCATTTAAAAATACTACCACCGTGTGTGTATTCTTGGTCTGTGGAGTCATGCCCGGGGTGGAGTTTGTGGTCAAGTGAATTCTCCCACACTGAGCAGTGCAGCTCTGATGTGGAGCTCACTCTGTTACCATAATCTCCCCATGATATGCTCATAGACTCTCTGATTAGAGGCTGTACAGCGACCCACAGGGAGTCGCAGATGGCGAGATTCATGATGAGCCCACCGAGCGCCACTTCTCTCCATCGCTCTCCAGAGGAACACCGTAGGTTATCAAGTCTCCGCAGCATGGCACACTCCCCGCACTCTAACACTCCTCCGTTGTTTCTGTGTGCTCCTTCCAACCAGGTTCAGCAGCTCATGAAGGCGGCGAGAAGCGGAACGAAGGATGGGCTTGAAAAGACCAAGATAGCCGTCATGCGAAAAGTTTCCTTCCTGCAGAGGAAAGATCAATTGGGTAATGCAGGGAAGTCTGTAAACTTTGTAAATGCTGGTCAGCTGGCTTTTTTTGGGATGAAAGTTAAACTATTTTGAATAATGGGTTTTGGTTATGAAGTCTGGGCTTTTACTCCTTACAGTTGACTCTTTGAATTATAGGCAGTTGCTTATGTGCAAAGCTAGCCAAGCCAAAGTAGTGTTTGAGGCAGATAGAGTAGAAAGTCTTCTCTTTATACAAATCTCTTCAGGGAGAAATGAAAGCACTGTGAAAAAGAAAGATCCAGCTGATTATAACCATAATAAATAAAACAGGCAGGCTTTCTCAGTTTTAAGACAGACAATGTGGTCGAGTTAAGTTTTTGATGTGTGAAAGAGAGGAGGATGAAGCAACTCATGCGGTACAATATAGGTTGTTATAGGAACCTTTTGTCAAACAATAGCGAGAGATTACCATCCATTAATGGAGTATCGAGCAGCTCCATAAACCATAGATACCAGACCCACGTCTCAAACAAATCTCCGAGCCATCACAAAGAGGTAAAGAGGCCAGTGCTGCTATTTTTAGGTGTTGATCGAGGGAAATCTGCACGGCATTATATTTCTTTTCCACCAATCCTCTGTTATCATTCCAAAGTCTTTAATTGGAACGGTGAAGGCTTTTGGTATCTGTGTCTTTATGGTTACGGGTGAAGTTTTTGAGACTGTCGAATGTCTTTGTGCCAATGCAGAGATGAATATGTGTTGGATCGTGTTTTTCCAGACACACTTCTGTGTGCTTCCTTTACTCCTACAGAGATACAGTATTGTTTTGAAAGTTTTTTTTTTTCCGAAGGCCTCTCACTCTCACGTCTTTCTCCATAGCTCGCTCCTTCTCTCTCGCGCACTGTCTCTGTTTCAGAGTATAGGAATCTCTTCATATTTTCGAGGTAATAAACTTAGTGTGTCGCATTGTGTCTCTAGCTGCAGTGAGATCTGAAGGCTGCCTCTGTTTTTCCCTCTCTGTCTCATTCTGTCACACACAAACACACTCAGACACACACACTCACACACACACAGCCTCCTTCTCTTTTTAACCTTTCTGTATGTTTCTCCTTTGTTTCTGAATGTCTGCAGAAGAGGAGGACGATGCAGGATACCTGGATGTTGCTGTGTCAGAACTGAAGCATCCTCCCCCACAGCTGAGCCCCATGCCAGAGGGGCTGACCAGCCACCAGGTGCACCTGACACTTTTTGTAACCATTTCTTCCTGTTCTCTCCAAACTGAATGTTACTATTATGTAGAAACATAGACTGCACCTAAAGCGGAACTGCGGTATTTTTCAACCTGGACTGTAATTTCCAGAGGTGAAAACAAGTCGTTGTTTTCCAAATAATGAGTAAGGCTCAAGTCTTTGCACTCAAGTCCCAAGTAAGCGAACAAGCTTATTTTTGATATCATTTAGCAGTGTAACAGTTCACAGAATTCGCGGCTTGGTTCAGTATGATAGAGTCGTGACAGGGTTCGGTATGAATTCAATACAGCAAATACTAGAGTGATTGATTTTTTAATTTTTTATTTTTCTTATTTCATCCATCCATCCTTTTTCAACCGCTTATACAAAGCTGGGTAGCAGGCATAGCAGGCTGAATTATCACAGATGTTCTGCTACCCAGCAACGCTTTCCAGTCAGAAGAGATATGTAATCCCTCCAGCGTGTTCTGGGTCTCCCCCCGGGGCCTCCTACCAGGCATCCTGATCATTTCATGTTATTTTAATAAATTCGTTTATTAAAACTAACCTCAAAGTATGAGCTTTTTTGACAACGACAATGACAACGAGCTAGCTTAGCGTAGCTGCCTCCCAGTGTGTCTCAATGGAGTAGAATACTTTAGTTTGGGGGTGGGAAGTACAGACAGCATGTTGTTTGTTCTGTCATGTGGGCTGCCTTGCTGAGCACAGTGGCACTGTGAACATTATATTAAAGTAGTATTAGTATCTTTTTTTCCAGTTGTTAAGTAATGTCACATTAGTTCTTTATGGTTCTCTCCTGCAACTCGACTGACTGCTGTCAGATTGGTTCAAACAAAGTGGATCCAGGTGGAATTAGGTGATGACTTGTTGGGAATGAATAGTGTTTATGTTAGTTGATTTAGGAGATAAAGGGAAATGAATTGATTTGTGGCACACATTTTTGATAACATACTTTAAATAACTACTACATCTTTGGGTTTCGGGGAAGGTATCAAGTGTTTTTAAGTGAAAAGGCTCAAGTCCAAGTGAATTCACGAATCATAGGAGTCCAAGTTGAGTTACTAGTCTTTTTGATTTTGTCAAGTCGAGTCTGAAGTCATCAAATCTGACATGAGTCTGAGTTAAAGTCATGCAACTTGAGTGTGCACCTCTGCTGTTTTCCAATGTTCTGTGTCTAAGTGACTCGTAGGAACAACCATTTTTTGAATTGGTCCAGTTTTGAGGGACCAGTTTCAAAAAATGGTCGATGTAACCACTCTGAGCACGAGCGCCCGATTATAAATGCAAGCTTTTGCCACTAATAGATTTAGATTCGTTAAATGTCACGGAAAGAACCTACGGAGAAGTGAAATGTTTTTTTTGTACCTTTTTCTTGTTTTAGTCTGTTTTGTGTTCAAGTCTCACTTAAAGGTGAAGATGCGCTCTGAAATCTCATGGACTTTTTTATATTCTCGAAATCAGCCTAATATTCAGCCATGATATTAACAATCGTTTAGACAAGAGTAAGATTTGCTTTCTGTCCTTAAACACAACAACCAGCAGTCCTCTCTCTATCTCTAGTTCTAACTCTAACTCTAACTCTAACTCTAACTCTAACTCTAACACTAACTCGAACTCTACGTTTTCTTCCTGTAACAAATTACATGTCATGAGATTTTAGACTTCTCATTAGTGAGACTTGGACTCAAAACAGACCCGAACAAGTGAAAGGTAAAGAAGGTCCTTTCCGTAATGTTTAAAGATACTCAAAATAACAATCTGAGCATTACATTGTAGCCTGTTTCAACACTCTCTCCCAGTGCTGGACCAATATCAAAACTTGTGTCACTCAGACATACAAAAACATGGGAAAATAGAGACCAGGCTAAAAAATACCAGAGTTCCCCTTTAATGTCTAGCATCTGTGTGAACATATTCTGTACCCTGTAGCCTTGAGATAAAGCTCCAGGCCTTTCAGTGTTTTAACACATCTATATGCTCTTTTCTTTTTATTCTGTTTGGAAAAGCAGTGTGTTTTGTAACAGCAGGAACAGCTGTTTCTTTATGTCACAGAAAATACAATGATTCAGAACTCTGACGGAGGCCTTGTTCAAACAGACCTACTCCTTTTTGAGTCTTTTTCCTCCTGTGACAAACACATGATTATAGTGCAATCCATCAACCCTGCGCTGCTTAACTGAAAGCATACCGCACACTGCAGCCCCATCATGTCTTCTTAGTGCTAGATTTCCTGACTGGTCTGTTGTCTACGCAGGTTGTCAGGCGCCATATCCTCGGCTCCATCATTCAGAGCGAGCGGAGCTACCTGGAGTCTCTGAGGAGAATCTTGCAGGTGAGCTGTTGAGTCCCCGTTGTCCTCCTCTGCCACATGCAATATCTTCACCATTTAGCCATTATGAATTACGCTAAAAAGAGAAGCAGCGATATCCATCAAATTACCGAGGTGTCTCAGCATAAATAATCCTGATAAAACAGCCGTCCTTGTTTCTGCGGTGTTGCGCAGATGCTGAGAGGGAGAGAGAGACTGTCAGGCTGGCGCAGGATGGGGTGCAGCCTCTCCTCTTTAATCTCTCTTTTTAGTGGGGAGAAGGAGACTTGTTATCTCCTCATCACAGAAAAATAAGAGGAGCCTACTGAAATGGAATCAGCAGCAATCAATGGCTTCCTTATGCACTGCAAAATCTTTCACTGTCAAGATACAATACGCTACCTTTGTTGTCGAGTGACATGATTGCTTGTGATACTTGGGGAGGTTTAGCTCTTTTGAAATCTCTCTTGTTATTCAGAGAGTCCAGCCAAGTGGTAAACGCAGCCTCTCCAGACAGATAACATAAAAAGATGAAAGGCCACAAGCACAATTAGACACTGAGGGCTCTAACCGTCATTATTGCTGTAAAACAGATTGCAACAGTTGTTCATGTTGTGCTGCCCGTCCGTGTTCCTTCAGTTGATGATTCATTTGCTGTGATGGATTTGCGGAAATGAGACTTGCAAAACATCAACAAAAATTACCACTGCTGTTTCTCAGATAGATACATCTTTGGTGTTAAATAGCGTTTTCATCTCTCACGTTTGGGTAGCGCACAATACCTATACATGTTCAGATTCAAAGATGTCATGTTTACCAGCTTTCACAAAGAATATTGTCCACAAAGAACCTGCCAACTTATTTCTGTAGGCTATGCTAATATCCCCATGAGTGCTGAGTGAAGGATCAATCAATGCCTCTTTCACCACGTTGCTTTTGCATCTGTAACTCTGCTGGGAGCTGCTTTTTGCCATTATTATTCTGGCTTTTATGATTACAAGTCACCTTGAGTTCTGTACATGTTTGCTAGTGGCAAATGCTGTTTTGTGGGTGAATCCTTTGGATTGATGTGCTTCCAGGCACTGTGACTACATTTCCTCATTTTCCTCGATTCATAGAATATTTGTCTGCTACCCCTCAGTTGTCTATTTATGCTGCACTGAAAAGAAGAGACACTTAAGGAAGGTGGACTGCTGATTCATCTTAAGCATCCACCCACACACACAGATACGCACATACATATCAACAACAATAAAAAACCCAATTTTCTCTCAAAATCTCACCAGGAATACCAGAGACCACTGATGGAAGCTGATCCACGCATCTTGAGTCCAAGGAAGATCCGGCCTATATTTTACCGAATGAGGGAGATCACACAGTGCCACTCCATGTTTCAGATTGCACTGGCATCACGTGTGGCAGAGTGGGACAGCAGTGAGAAAATCGGAGACTTATTTGTTGCCTCGGTTAGTGTGCGTGCATGTGCATGTTTGTATCCTCATATCTGGGAAATAGAAATGCAATCCGGAGGCTTATTTGCTGCCACATATATATATATGTGTGATTGTGTGCATTGTTTGTTTCTGTCTAACATGTAATCAAAGACTTACATTCAGGGTGAAGGAACTCCTATTTTTCTTGGCAGTTTTATCTAACTGTATAACACAATCTCTGCTACTAGAGTTCTAATGAGCTACAGGCTTTAGTCTGAGCAAACAGGGATAGTTTACCCCAAACATGGAATCAATTACAGCTGTGATGAATATCTCCACTGCATCCAATGCTCTCTGGGATACGTGTTTGCAAATTTTGGCACTAGGACAATCGCGTTCAGTGTGAGTTTTCTGTTGTTAGTCTCTGCAGTGTGCTCATCCATAAGGTCCGCTCATTATTTGCCTATTAGAGGCGCTGATTCGACCCTCTCCCTCTCTGCTGGCCATTACAGGGCTGTTCCATTGATAACTCAAGACTTACTATCAAACAAGACCATACTGGGAATGGAAGGTGTAGGGACTGTGCTCCTTATTGAGCTGCCCCCTTCTTTATGTGACAATGTATCTGCACCTGCAGGGCTTGTAGTAGTATCTGAGGAGGTTGTGAGCAAAGAGGGTTAATTCCTTCATGAGGTTTGCTAATTCCCCACCACTCCTCAAACTGCCACTATCAGCTGCCTGGTGTGGGTTTAATTGAGGAGCGAGAATAAATGTCTACCGCACCACAGACACACCCCCTCCCACACACACACACACACTCTTTCACACTCTGCCACCTCATTCCTCTTTGCCCAACCTCTTAAATGGCTCGTGAAGGGTGTTGCGGTAACTGGGGATGGTAAACAAACCAATTTTTTAAAGCACTATACTTAAATGGCCATTTTCTTGCCTCTCTTTACATTGAAATTACCCACGGGTTGCCCTGCAAACAGCACGGTTGACCAAACATTTGAGATGTCAGAAGAAATTACATGACTGTGTTTGCAGATGCCGGTGTAAAGATTATCAAACATGGCAGAGCAGACCCTGTTATTGTAGGGATGTTGTTACAAATTCACATAAATATATGTATTTCTGCTTTCACAGTTTTCCAAGTCCATGGTGCTGGATGTATACAGTGATTACGTGAACAACTTCACTAATGCCATGGCGCTCATTAAAAAGGCATGCATGTCCAAACCAGCGTTTCTGGAATTCCTAAAGGTGAGCTTCAGCCCAGGAGCACAATTTAATTTCTCATTTTTTAAATCAAAGTGTGTTTTAGCCCCTCTGTTTGTTTTCCTTTATGTTCAGCAGATGCTGATTTTAGCAAAGCCCCAAAGCTAAAGACTTTGATAATACATACTGTACTTCTCAGATTTCCAAAGAGACAGGCAAATAATTTAGTGTGTGAAAAGGTGTTTATTTACGCAAAATACATAATTGCTGTTTACACTGGGTTCATGGATGGTTAAATTGTGTCCTGATTTTGTGAAATAGGTTGTCTACAATTTAGTATTCACTAATGTTGGCATATAGATTGAAGCTGTGTCTAACCTTGAAATGTTCATGACTGTTCAGGTAATGTCCTGCATTCATGTTAATCACATGAATATTTTTGGAACATGACATTAACTGTGTGCAGTTGTAGGCTGCTCTATGCACAGACGTTTTTATTCTTTCACGCCAATGACAGCTGTGGCTGGAGACATTATGTTTTGGGTTGTCTGTCCGTACATCCCATTCTTGTGAACGTGATCAAAGGCCACAGTGACCTCACAAAGCACATTTTTGGCAATAACTCAAGAATTCACAGACTAATTGCGACAAAATTTTTCACAAATGTCTTATACGACAAATGATGAAGTGATTACATTTATATCCAAAAGGTCAAAGGTCAACTCTACTGCGACACCATAATGTTTCAACTCCATATCTCAGGATCAGAAGGGCAGACAGTTGGTCAGACACTGAATTGGTGACACTGATTGGTGGTTATGTGAAAAAGTGGAAATTTGGCAACTTCAATCAAGATGCATTTTTCTGTTTACCTAACATTTTGAACAAGAAAAAGTAGCGCCAGGGTGCACGGAGAGTGCCAACGAATTATTTAAATGTGCTGAGTTTAACAATTCCCTGTGCGCTCAGCATTCATGCATGAGTATGGCCTGGATCATTGAGCTGTAGTGCTGATTTACAGAACCAGATCACACAGCTGACAGCCCGGCATGTAACTCCAGATAACATGTGTCCCTTCCTTTCTGTTGAAAGGTTCCTCCGTCTCTCCTGCTGCCTGTTGCAGCTCTCACTCACAATGGGAAGACAAACCAAGTAATAAATTGGCCAGACACAGACTGGAAACAACACTGAATCAATGACAGACTTCATTATGTTGCTTTTAAAATATTGTGCAGGCACTGACTGCATGTACTTGACCATTAGCACGCAAGGCAGATTTCGAGGATAGGGACCATGAAATGAAATGAAATTCAGTATTCGAGAACAGTTTGCAGACATTATGATGTAATATGAGAGCTGCATTTGCAGATAAGCCTCTTGGTGAGTTCAGTGTAAATTAGGACTGTAATGGTTTGTGGATTTGTACCGAACTGTCACAGTATGGGGGTCACAGTTCGATGCATGCAGCCACTGCTCAAAAACATGGCATGTAGATTGATGCACGTAAGGCGGAACCAAATTTTAGAAGTGTGAGTTCCATTTGGAAGATGATAGCATGTGATAAGATAAGCACAACAAGCGGATTGTTGTGGGAGTCAGTCACACTATAGCGAATGAAATCAAACACCAGACCTGAAAGACCCACCTGTGGGTTCTCAGTCAGCTACAGCAACAAAGGAAAGAAAGTTGTGTATGAAACAAGGGTGATGTGTTGGTGTTGCTCTGCTTGTGCACATGTGACTGCATCACCCAAATGTGGTGATCACCAAGATGAGGAATGAATGAGCAATTAGAGCTTAACTCCTTATCCCAGTGCATTCAAGCACTCTAGGTGCCAAAGCAGAATGGGAGAAAACAAATCGCTGGAGCAATTGGCATTTGCATTGGCATACTGCCACGGTGCAACTAACCGTAACACTCCTCCTAATGCATGAGATTTATTTTTAATTTTTTCTATTTATTTTGTATTTCAAATTTATATCATAAGAGATGCTTTTCAGTTTAATAGCCAGTGACCTGTTACCCTTTGGAAGAGTGTTTGTTCAGTGTTTGTACAGTGTAATACACACATGTTATAATTCATCCTTATTTTTACAATTACAGTAATTCGTCAAAGTGGCAAGAGGACAAAATTCTGTTTCAGTCTCCAGCACGAGGATTTTGTTTGTCTTTAACACATGCAGTCCCATCTTTTCAAAATAAATGGAGAGGCACGTATCCTTATGCATTTTTTTCCCCCCCTGCTGTATCGAACTCACACCAAACCGTGACTTTGAAACCGGGGTATTAACCAAACTTGTGTATAGTTACACCCCTAGAGTAAATCAGCTGTTTTTGATAGAATAGAATGATAAGAAGAAGCTGGAAGCTGGGGGAGGCATAAGCACATATGGCAAGCGGCAGCAGGGACCCACCGTCCGACAATGACACACTGTGATCACGGAAACAGAGGGCTGGGCGGGTACGGAGCACTTGCCGCAGCAAGCGAATGCGTCATCTCTGGTCATTTTGACATGACCAGCTGACTTCACAAGCCGATTGGCTGTTGAAACAGGTGACAAGCTTTACCTTATAAAAACCAGCCATTGGCAATTTGACCAGCTGAGGTGCAGGTGACATCATCAGCCGGCTTGAGTCGTGGTCACACTACTGCAACTTTTCTCAGCTACGTTCTGAAACAGTTTTGTCTTGTTGCGAATCATTGGTCTGATTTGGGCATTAGAAGTTGTATATGTACATATACAGTGTAGTTTTGCATTATCCAGTTCAGTGGTGAGAGCTTGTGTGGAGGTGGCTGGTACCTGGATGGCAGGACTTATTATTGAGCCTGCTGGAGGAGTCATGGGCCTAATCTAGTTCACATCAGCTGTGGAGGGAAGTGTCCACTTGAGAGTTCCAATGACATATCCAGCCTTGCCCATTTCCCATTTTTCTTGACATTAAAAGAAGGTGTCAAGTGTTTTAACCCAAAATTTACATAAGGGGCAGTTCCATCAGCTCCAGCATAAACGCTGAGGCTTCTTGCTTTGCTGATAAGGTTGCCTGGCAACAAATGCAGTTCTACTCGGTAAGGTAGGTGACATTGCCAGAAAAATGTCTTAGAGTGAGAAAGTAAAATGTTCCTGATTCATATATCGCAACTAGATGTATGTCTATTTTTATCTTATTTATTGTAATTTGTCAACAACAGTTGGTCACAAGGGTCAGTAATTATATTATAAATAGTCACTAACACATTCAGTTTGTTTCCTGTTTAAGAAAGAAAAAAAAACACAGTCTGCTGTATTTCACTCAGGTCTCGCCCACTAATGGGATCTTAAAGCTTGACCACTCTCCTCTGCAGAGCAGCATACTGAAATTTGCAGCTACTTTCTCAGCCAGTCAGCTCTAATCTTTTCCACTGGTACTAGAATCTACTTTCACTCAGCAGCTGTGAGAAAAACACGACATTGAAACGACTTACTGTGGTCAAGGAAACCCCCGCTTTACCTTGGGCTTTTCGCCGCTGCCCCACCTGCTCAGGCGTGGCTGATCCTTATTGTGAGCATGCCACTGCCAGTGTCCAGGAGGATCTTGAATGTTTGTTGCTTACCTCAGATACTCATAACACAGTTGTTAGCGCGACAGAGGTGCCAACATTCTTGTGTCATCCTACATTTCTACCGCCAGCAAACTTTAGCCTACTCTCCAGATGACATTAATGGATGAAGACCTGCGTGGGAGAGTGAGACGCTTTCCCTCTCTCAGCAGAACAGATTTACACTAGAGGTATTCATGTGTCCAGAATTGGTGAAATGGATCTGTGGAAAGCTTGACGTGCGCTGAGGGCACCAGACAGTCAGTGGACCAAATCTACCCAAGAATAATAATACCTGATCCAAAAGCTGTCAGCCTGGACAGACCCAAACAGAAGGAGGACACCAGCACTGGTAGCAGTATGATCTGCCACCAAGCATTTCTCCCTGCATATCACAGGTCCCTCTCTCAGTCTTTCTACTGCAGTGATTATAAAAACCAGATCACAGCTGATAGATCGTCCGCTCAGATCCATTTGGATATCGAACATATTGACACACAGATTCAAGACGACACAACAGGACCTTATCTGACCTGACTAGAATGAGTCTGATTTGGACCTGACCTGACTCTAGTTTTGATTACTACAAGCCAAGTTAACCCCTGAAGACCTTTAACTTCTTCAGAGTTTCCTCAGCTCCCATGTGAGCAGCCTTTCTGGTGGTTGTCTGGGCTGCCTTTCCTTGTTCCATCTCCCCAACTAACCCCAAGCTGTTGGGTGCCTTCTGGCTGGTTACATTAGTTCTCTGCTATTCCTTGTTTCCCTCATGCAAAAAAAATATTTTGACAGCTTGTAGTTCCCAATACATTAGGCAAAGACTCATGGCTGCATTCCCTGGTTCTTCTGACCACTTCTTCCTCTTGGTGGTGATACACAAGTCCTACACTGCCACCTCAAAACAAAAGAGCAAGGGTGAAATAGATCGTGAGAAACTGCCCACGCTGAAATTCACTGCAGCAGAATGATTCAGTTACTGTTGGCATTGGAGAGCATTTTGAGAATAGGCACCACCAGTCTGTTTGCTTTTGAAAGCTCAGGTTCTGGAGGATCCTGCTGGCCATATCCTCGTGCACGGCTCATGCAACGGCAGGCCAGGCTTTTTTCTGCTGCATTTCTTCAGTCATATACTCTGACTCAAATACATTTTTTGTCAGCCAGAACAATCTAGAATATATCCTCACCTAAAACATTCTCTGCACTCATATTTTTGGAGGCTATTTTCATTGTTGGAAACCTTGCTAGTTTGCAATACAAGCAAAGAGAACAAGGTCCTTCTGCAAACTCAACTTTCTTGGTCAATCTCAGTCAATACAGCAAGCACCAAGAAATGTGTTGTTTCAGCTGACTACATTAACCATCAACTAAGGCTGCCGCCTGAATATTAAAAAGTTCAAATCATCTTCCAGAGACCTTTCAGTTGACTAAGATTCTGTCAAGTTTATTTATTTATTTTTGTTGGTCCGTGTGCAGTATACTACAGGGGATGTTTTGGTCCCCAAATTTTGCTGTAGAGTGAGTATTCCTTAACCTGGAAATCCAGATGCCCCGCCCCTAGCAAATTTGAATTTGCTCTGCACGGGGATCTGGCCCCAACGAGCAGAGCCTGTTGAATCGCCATCGGACCAATCAGATCAGTCTATCAGACAGAGGCAGGCTCTGGGCGGGCGTGACATGATAAGAACAGCGCTGTGCCGTATGAGTTGAAAAGTAAACAGCCAAGATGGCAGCTGCCCAAGGACCGCGTCCATTCAGCTTAGCTTTGGAAGACACACTAAGCCAACTACACTTATCTTTTTCCTTGAGAGAGGAACAGAAGACTGCCCTAGAAGCCCTTGCTTCCAGGAAGGACGTTTTTGCCGTTTTGCCAACGGGATACGGCAAAAGCATAATATATCAGTTAGCCCCACTGGTCGACAAACCAATGGGGCTTACTGCAATGAATACGTCACCTTGTTTTTTGCTCTGATTGGCTATCGTGCTATCCAATTGCGTGCGACAGCATTTAGTATGCCTCAGTTAGTGCCGCCCCTTGGGTAGGAAGGGTGTATCGGTGAGGGCCAGACTCAAAATCTTTTTAGATTTGAGTCTGGATTTCCAGGCTAAGTGCTCCTCGCTTTCATGCTGCTCTTGGGTACAGGCAGCTGCATACATAGAGTCCGCTGCCCAGAGGAAGAGCAGCTTTGTCCGGGCTGGCTCTGAGATAACGTTATCTTTTGCCTTCTGCTTAGAAGTGGTGAATTAACAGCTCACTGCAACTCAATAAGATACAGTCTCTGGCTTTTGTTTGATGTCTAGTGTCATCAAAAAATGTTGCTGCACATTGCCCGTTCTTCTTTAGCACGGTTAGCCTGTCGACTACATTACGTGAATGTAACTGTCATTAAACATCCTGCAGAACCCTGGTCAAACTCTCTAACTCTTGAATACTCATGTTGACCAGCCAAATCTGATTCAGCCGATACAATTGTGAGTCGCATATAGCTGTACTGTCAACACCGATTGGATATCTACAAGTCTGTTGACCAGTGAAAATGTGTCTGGTGATGCTGGGTGTGATGGAGTGTTTTTGCTCCCATAAGTGGAGCCCTCACATGTTTGCATCCTGCTACTCTACAAGTTGCCTTTAGAGCCTGTCAAAGGGCTCCACTTATGGAACTAGGGTTACAATCCATTTACATGTATCCATATCCTGGCTTGTAAGCATTTGTCGTTTTCCATAATTGGTTTTAATTCTCTGCTCGCTTTTCTAATAATAAGAAATCATTTTTAGTGTTTTAAATTAAGGAATTAGCTCAATAATGTGCCTTGAAAATGGTTTAAAGTTTATCAATTAATATGAGCTGATGATATCCAGTATGTAAGGATATTTGTGACTGTTACTGAAGGTCTATTAATGTGAATGTCATGACCAGAAAAGTAGGGGTATTCATTATTCATCTCACTCAGCTGGAAACATCAGATATACTCAAATATTTGATGTTTGAATTTAATAGACCACAAGATTAATTTCTAGGAAAACACATTTAGACTGGATCATGATATTACATTTACCAAAATCTGAGGCAATATCTCGTCTCAATATCAATCTAATTTATTTTGTAATATCAAGTGTCAGTTAAAGATATCCAGCTATAATCTCCGTGTATCATATTAAAAGTGCAAAATTAGTTTCCCAACCCTGGGAAACAATCAGTATACTTAAACTAGAATGAAAGCAGATGGTATGTTCGCTCCTGCTCTGTATACTGTAGCAGATGATGTCACATCTCAGTTTCAGCAACATTTTTTCAGGCTTTTTTTTTTCTTTTTTTTGTATTTCTGTCTCACAGTTGATCTTATTCAACCTTTAGCACCATACCATCTATTAAATGTGCCCAGTGATTTGCCTTCTTACACTGATGGTGTCACGGTGGCGCAGACTTGACACTGCACCGAAACGATCTTCTCCTGACCTCCGCCCACAGTAATACATTAGACATAACACACTCAAAAAAACCTCCTCTTTCATACTCTCATATGACTAACAGACCCTGATTTTCATACCTTATTCTCCCACTCACCCGCCTACACGAGGTCTATAGAGGAATCTGACAAACTCCTCTTAAAGTAGGAATATCATAGTTTCCTCTTAATAGCCTTTCTGTGCAAGAATATCTTTCCAACTGCATGTTATTATGATTTTTGTTTTCCTCTTTCTGTTTCCAGAAAAAGCAGGCAGCCAGTGTTGACCGGATCACTCTGTACGGTCTGATGGTGAAGCCCATTCAGCGATTCCCGCAGTTCATATTGCTCCTGCAGGTATGAAATATTGTTTGCAAAGGAATAGACATTCAGCTTGTTTTAATTAATTCATTTCACTAGCTAAACACTTCCAATATGAGAAACTAGAGTCTCATTAAAGATTCAGCAGCACACACATGCTGATAGAGATGCAAAGCTGCAAGGTCACAGAAGAAGTGTAGATTTTAACTGATCCAAAGTACAAGACGTCTCACCTCTTACTTTTACACCGAGGTTAGCCTGAGCTAGAAAAGTAGCTAGTCACATCAGTTTTTCACATTGCTGGCTTTATATCCAGACTCTTCCACTTTCCATTCTGAGCAAAGATTTGGATTTGAGCTTGACTCTCCGGATCGGCAGAAGCTCATTTCATCCCTCAGCAGGCATTGATTATCCATGAATTCAAAAGATAAGTTATGAATGTGAATCAGGCATTTTCTTCTAGCCTAAACTCAGTCCTCCAAATAAGAACTGTATGTATTAAATCATACATTACAGGCATTGCAGCTCAAAGCACTGCACTACATCTGAGATGCACATCAAGACAACACGAAGCTTTCACTGGGCCATAGATGCAGGACAAATATAGACACATAGACGAAAGCCAAAAAGCCTACGCTTAGACCTGTTTGTTTTAGCCGACACTGCTTACGAAAGGGGAGAAACTGCAATACAATAAGCTTTACAAAGTTTACATAACCACTAGAAAGTTAGTGTTGCGCACACAGTTAAATCCTCTGGAGTCTGTGACAGTCACACACCTACCTCAAAGAGAGTATCTGACCCACATTTGAACTTTTTAAGACAAAACTCCCAACCAGAACACTTTATATTGTTATTACTCAGTATATTGCAGGATACAGATAAAAGTATTATATCATAAACAGTGAGTGGTTTTTTAGCTTGTAGTGTCTTTATTTAAAACTTTCCTTGTCACCTTTTCTAGGACATGCTAAAGAATACACCGAAGGGCCACGTGGATCGTCTGCCCCTGCAGCTTGCTCTTACAGAGCTGGAGATGCTGGCTGAGAAACTGAATGAACAGAAACGAGTAGCTGACCAGATTGCAGAAACTCAACAACTAGCCCGCAGCGTCAGTGATCGCCTGCTCAGTAAGGTGACTGAATACACACGCACTCTCCAGTGCACATGTACATGCACTCGCACACGCACATATGCCCCAATCCCATCAGCTGTGAGCCAGCCTCCGAGCCCTTTAACTCCTCTGCGTTGTTATCACTGTGAGCCAAACACCTATAAATTAAACTAGTATACAGCAATCGCTTATATCACTTTCCCACACATTAATCTAGTGAGGCATTTTTATTTAGAGAAATTATCTCCTAGAAATGATGCCCATTATCATTCCTAAACAGTACCAAATGCAATGGCAGAGGCGTTGCCTCTCCATTACCACACTGAAATTACAGTCCTGCCGCTGCAAATCTGAACAAATGCTGCTCTGAATAAGAAGAATTAGGGGGTAAATGAGACATTTAATTGGAAACTGTAAGAGAGCTATCTCTTTCACCCCGTCGCTCTTCCTCTCTCTCCACTTTGCCTCCCCTCTATTCCCCTCTTGCACCCCCCTGCTTACTTGCTTGCTTACTTTCTCACTCCACTTATGCACTCTTTTTCTCTTTCTCTAGTGTGACTGCATCTGCCTCTGTCTTCTCTCTCTTCCTCCCTCTCACATCCTCCTCCTCTCTTTATTTCTCTCTATCAGCCCTTGCTTTCCAGGACTCTGAGATGAGCTGATTCGGCCAATCTCCTCCACTCCACACAGAATTCCATTTGCTACGGTGACACTGCAGAATTCCAATAGGAAACAGTCTCCTCTATTGCCCCCATAACCATCCAATGAAATATTCATTCTTTGTCTCAAAGTATCTAAGTCGCCGGAATAGGACAGATAACAATGTGAGTGAGAATGGGTTTAGCACACACTCACACACAAGCCTGCACTCCCACTCACACATGCACATGTGCACGGTGCAATGTCCTCTGTGCCTATTGATGCTTGAAGACTTTAAGGGTGTGTTCTTATAGCGGCCCACCTCTTGAGGGAGTTGTACGGTTTGGTGGCCATCAAACGGCAGTCCTACTCGGACTAATGACTCATTTTGTGTGCTATCTGAGCCTCAGCCAAAAGCAGCTACAGATTGCCTGCAGATAGGACATCCTCTTCTGTGAAATGTGGTCAGATGCGTTACTGCACTGCAGGTTGTCGAATGGACACAGCAGAGAGATTCATTACTCGCTAAAAATGTGTGCCTTTTGAACAAACACAAACATCAAAGAATCAAGATGTGAACTCCATATATGGACATAACCCGCTGCTTGCATTATAAATTGTGATGAGTCTGGCTTAGATTGGCACAGTATGCATAAAACTAAAAGTATTGATTTAGGCAGTCATAGAAGAAGCTGGACCAAAGTGATAAAAAAAGCTTTTTGTTGCTGTTTCCTTTTGCCAAACATATGGATGACTGGAAAGCACAGCATGTGCCAACATACTGTGGCATAAATTGCATCTGTTATTGGATTCATTAGCTGTGTGTGTGTGTGTGTGTGTGTGTGTGTGTGTGTGTGTGTGTAAAGGTGTGCAGCCAGCAAACTGTTTTTGTATATATCCAAGTGAAGCTGCCTTGTTATGGTGGAAAGGATTGTGTGTCCCAGTGCTCATCCAGTAAGCTAAGCCAGTTTGGACTCTGAGGTAGTGGTGTGGTGGATTGCATGGTACAGACAAAGAGACAGAATGATCTGAAGCAAGTGTTGGAAGTATTTATTTTGAAGTAAAAGTTTTTGGCAGCTCGTATTGCCCCATTAAATTAAAGTTTGTGTTTAGGTTCCTCTCATCACACGTGTGCAGGGAAAAGATTCACTAAGTTTGCTGAATGAACAGGGTAGAGATGTATGCGTGACTTGTGTGTGTGTGTGTGTGTGTGTGTGTGTGTGTGTGTGTGTGTGTGTGTGTGTGTGTGTGTGTAGGTATACCAGGGCTGGATGATATGGGGAAATAATCTAACTGATCAATATTGCAATTATGATTTAGTATGTGATTGTTTTAAAGGTCCTTATCTTCCCTTATCTTCTTCCTTTTCTGTATTATTCAACATACAGGAGGAATACATCGTTCTAGATTAATATCATCACAATCTTTATCGTCAAAGAATATGGAATTTCTCTTTGGCTTTACCAGTTGGTGAAAGCTTATTGTAGGAAAATCACATTACATACAATAAATAACACATCATGCACAGCACAGACAACAGTAATGGACAGGGTTTCAGTGCTCTGGGTATGACCTACAGCTGTGTATTGGCAAGAATATGATACACATCATGATACAGGGTTATGATTCACTATATATTGTATACATAGAGATATACACAGATTTATTTTTAAAGTGAAACTGCTTTATTCAGTGTTTTTACCTGTTTAAGTCACTGGGTCCATTTTTGGAGAGAATTAGACCTCTGCACATAATTAGTCTCCTGGTAAAATCCGCCAGAACAATGGACACTGAAGGAAATCTAACCGGGGAAAAGTTTTAGCCAGTTGCAATGGGCAGTCCTCGCCACTAGATGTCCCTAAATCACCCTAAATCTTACACACTTTTGCTTTCAGTAAACAAATTTGAAAAATGGTTAATATTTAGAAACTGACAGTGTTTTTGAGAATTAATACAGTATAACAAAACATTATAATGTGATACTAACACAAGTCATGACCAACACAACATTGGTACAGTCGACATATGAATAGCTCTTTCACAGGCTAAGCCTACTTGTTACGGTGAAATGAGATGATGCATGAACTGAAATGAATAACATCTTCATGTAGCTGTTGAATTCTATCATCCTTTAATCACAGTAAATTATAACCTGAAATTTTAAGCTTCATAAACATGTAATATAACCATCATGACTTAACTCAGTAAACTCTGAAAAATATAATAACAAAGCACTGCAGAACAACAGGCCAGAGTATGAACATTAATGTATGATAAGTAGAATAAATGCACACTGAATATGGTTCTACAGCTTACATCGATGTAAATATGTTAACTTTCCCAGAAGTCAGAAAAGGAGACACAGAAAGTTTTCTTGGGTCTTGAGGAGCTGAAGCGTTTTTTAACAGGAGACAACTTTGGTGCAAATTTTTCCTCAGCTGCTCTGAAAGCCTCCACTGTCATGCACTCTGTGTCACACGACCACACACTCGCTACACACACATAACGCTACCCTTACAACAGTATAATATGTAAACATGTGGTGTACTTAAACTTGTCGTGTCCAATGTCTGTTTTCATATATTAGAACTGCAAGCATCAGATCTCGTGCATAGCATTTGTACAAGCTGTTTTCTTTATCTAGTCTCATTCCCATATGTCACGTGCAGCGTAGGACGGTGTGCACGTGAAACCCACAGCGCCAGGCATTTCTGACTCTCTGGTTGGTTCAATCCTGTAGCAATAAACAAACAGCATCGTTTGCTATTTAAAAATTGCTTTCTATTACATCACAATGTCGATTTGAATTCGATTAATCGTTCAGCCCTAACAATCACACACATTAAGTGACCTTCAGCGGCATGAATGTGTTGCTAATCCCCGATGAGACATCTGTTCCTCCCAGGCTGACTTCTGTGTCCTCCAGGCACCAAACTCTGGAGGACTGGCCCTTTGTGATGCTGTCTCCTCCTCCTCTGATCTGATTGCTGTGTCCCTTTTAGCAACTGAACTCGGAGCAGGGGTCACTGGTCCTTTGTGAGACGCTTATTGAGACTGTGTATGGCGAGCGGGGACAAGTCCTGAAGTCGAAGGAGAGAAAGGTCTTCCTCTTTGATGATGTGCTCATCTGTGCCAACATAAATGTCAAGTAAGTCCCTCTTGCAGAACAAGTCGAGCCGAATGCCCTTGCATTCAAAAATACTTTGCTAATGCGTTCATAATGCGCACTTCTAGCATGAAGTTGTGTGAATTTTGAAAGGAGAGTCTGCTAAACTGCACAGTTAGGAGAAATAGCTATTAGGTGGCACAGGGCTCTAATGTGATGCCCTAGGTTTTGCAAGGATATTTTGGCAAACTGCATAGGAAAGAGAAATAGCTGCTAGGGGATTTGAGCACTATCTGGAGTTGCAGGAGCTTTATCAGCTTTAAACAAATGGTAGAATGCCTAACTACAGCTACAGGAGTCCTAGATTACTGACATAAAACATTTTTTGGTTTCTTTCCAATTTATCTTCTGTGACAGCACCATTGATCACATCTCTCCCTCTCTTTTTCCTTCCTTCTCTCCTTCTCTCCCTCTCTCTCTCTCTCGAAGTAAACAGGAAAGGGATTTTGTATATTTTGCAAAGCTCCTGTCAAAGATGTCGCTTAAAGCCCTCTTGTTAAGCCTTCAAAGTAATTATCGCTCTACGTCTCATTCAACTCGAGTGTCCCGAAGTTGACTTTGTCTGCCCTCCAGGATCTTGACAAACCGATCACAATGTTGATTGTCTGCATGATTACAGGAATACATGAATAGCAATGAACTCCTCCTCACAGCCAGGGGTACAATTTTGGCAGGGAACATGGGTGATCATACAGATTCTAATTCCCACTCCCAAGTTGTCTTCATGACATCTCTCCTCCTATGGAGAGCTGTGTGTAGTGCTGTTAGCAAAATGTGGATAGGGAGGGAAATTCTCTCAGGTTGTTTTCCTTCTAAACTGCCTCCGCTCATATTTTTAATTTCTTCTTATCTCCACCAGGGGGCCTCCGGATATCAGCAGCCTGGTCCCTGTCGGTCCCAAGTACACCATGAAGTGGAGCGCCCCCCTTCAGCAGGTGCAAGTAGTCGAGGTGGGGCAGGAGGGCTCTCAAAGCAAAGACACCTTCTTCCAACAGAGTGGAGCCAAGCGCGCAAGTGTCGCCAGCACTTCAGGTAAAACCTAAAATCAAAGTGAACCGGTCCTATCTCATTTCTCTCCCCCCCATGTGTCATCCCCCAGTTAATCTCATCACTTGGACTGACTTTTAGTCTCAGCCCCTTACTCTGACTCAGCAAGGCTAATCTGTTTCTGTTCTCAAGTGTCCCGCAGAGGGCTGGAGATGCATCCGTGCTGCTTGTCACTCTGATTGAGGATGTGTTTGTGAGGAGGATAGTGATGACGGTCACTTGTTCCAATCTGCCTAGGGTGTTTTATCTTGGAGAGAGATGTGGGGGTAGAGAGCCCCCTGCCGCAGCATCCCCACAGTCTCATTTCACTCTCTGATAGACCACAAACACATCGAGAGTGGAGTCATCAATCTGCAGAGATTATTCCCTCCCTTTCCAGGCCCAATTAGAGAGCCAGTAGCAGTAGATAGGAATCGGTGGTTGAAACACTAGTTCTCCCACCACCCCTCACTAAACTCTGGTGTATACAGAGCTTGACGAGATCCCTGATAAATGTGCCATGGGAAAAGGAAGATACAAAGCCTTATCAGGATGTAATGGTACAGGCTTTTTAAAGTTGCAGCTCCATGACTTAAATATTAATGCCGCCTTCTTCAGAGCTCCCCGTGTCATGCTCGGCAAGCAGCTACTGTTTTGAGAGCTGGTTCAGATTCTCACTGGATTAAGTTTTTGCTTTTGCTCAGGTAGTGTATACTCACAACTTTGCTGCAAGGTTTGGGGATCATTTAAGGTTAGCTCTCAATGCAGCTGTCTCTCCTTCCTTCACCTGCGTCTAACTCTGCAAATGTTATGCCCCACAGAGAGTGGTGCTGGATTCTGGCTCTGACATTCTCTCTTCTTCTTCTTCCTTTTCTTTTTTTTTTCCACCTTTTCGACACGGTGCGGTCACCTTAATCATGCCTATCCAGAAACCTCCCCGAACATCTGTGGGACCGTTCCCCCAAATTTTTATTCAGACAGGCTGTCCCATCTATTTATAGTTTCATCCCCTGTGATGTCATTCAGTGGGGTGTCTCGTCTAGATCCTGCGCTCCCTCAGCATGGCTCAAAATGGAGTCATTTTTCATCTTGTGCAGGCCCCGGCGCCCTTCTTTACTGAAGAAAGCTGGCCTTTAGGGAAATGCAACCCCGTCTTTCGTACTCTTCCCTTTTGTCTCTGCCGGACTGTCTCTTTCCCTGTCTGTTCTTACCAACACACAGCAAGCCCGCCGACGTACGTGCTCTTTGTTTGAAAGCAGAGTGTGCCAGTTGTTTATGCTGCCTTACCTTCATCCTGCCCCCATTACACCTCCCTTATTGCTGCTTCTCTTTTGACCTGCTGTCAGGAGTGCAGGTTTTTTTTTTGTCAGAGATGTACCAGTGGGCTTTGGCTGCGGATCAGACAAGGGTTTTGATGCAGGTGTGGAAGCTGCATTGTCTTTAAATCCACTGGCCGGCATCACTGGCACAGCCGCTGAGGGCTAGATTGCTGACTTATTCCAGAGAAAGCAGGGATGGACCCCTCTGGGCTCTGGCCTTCCACACCAGTGAGCTACGTGCCTGGCGGCCGATGTGTATAGCCATGTCTGAGTGTGAAAACCATATCCTGCCTCACCAACGGGATTACGCTGGATTACAACTCAGCACATTCACCTCTCGGGCCGTAGCCAGCAGCAAGCCCCAGAGGACTCAACGAACCTGTACAGGGTTTCAGGCAATCCCTTTGGAGAGGACAGGAAGACATTGTTCGTGCAGCTCACAGCGCACCCTTTTATATTCAGATGTCTCACCTATTGATTTCTTTACACAGATGACAGATGTCACTGGCGGCCTGTGACAAAGATCCCATTAAACCCCAAAAGCTACAATGGAGCTCTTTAAATGAACAATGCAAGCCCACCACTCTCTTTTTCTCATTCCCTCTCCTCTTACGGCTTTACTCTCACTCCATTTATGCACGTGGATAGACAAAAGACGGCAGGTCTCCTCGGAGGAGCGTGCCTCACTAAGCCCGCCTACCGGCTCAGCTCTTCTGCTACTTTATTATGTGGCAGCGGTGACAGTGCAGGACAGCTCAGGAGCAAAATCTACCTGCAGAATTTAATTAGGCAGCTCTCATGGAGCCTGCTGCTGGGGAGATGTGGGCCAGGGGAGCCAGGACGGAGGATGGCAGACAGGAGGAGACACAGCTATCGATTCGCAGCAGTAGGAGAGAGAGACTTTGAAGGTAGCGGGCCTCAAATCGATGCTGAATTTTGCGTCTAATGAGACACCTGCATTCCTTTTGGCCAGCAAAAGGGCATCATAGCTCCGAGTAACAGTTTCTCCATCTGATTTTTTTGCTCATAAATTCATTCTCTGTAGTTCAACAAATAATGAAGATCGATCCATCTGCACATCGAACCTCTTTTATTAGTGCCACTGGAGTTTCAGCAAAAGCAACTTTTCTTTCTGCACTTCCACTAGTTCTCAGAGGCAATGTCATTGTTTTCTCTGAGAGGGTAAAACACTTTAACCTTGAGCGTTCATGTATATTTCATGGTGGTATCAGGATGATGGTCCATGTACCACACATGCTTATTGTATATATTGCTGGGATCTTTTATCCTTGTATCCTTTAAAGAGAAACTTTGCCAATATTCAAAATTCATACATGTTATTCCAGTTGTCTAAGACAGTCCAAGATATAATTAGAAATTAACAAATCTCTCTCAAATCCAAAACTAGAGTGCTTAAACCTAAATTTGTGATTTCATAGTATATAAAATCTGGAGCTGTTCCATAGACAATAAATTGTAAAAGATGTTACAGTCACACTGAGAGCACCCAGGGGAACGTTCTGAGTATATGGGCACATTTTCTGTTTCACAACGTAGAACACTACAAGAGAATAAAGCTTATTTGAGTATAAAAAGGAAAACAAGTATTCTTTGGGTCCACAGAATCAGGCTCCCATTAACTGTCTATGGAGCAGCTCCAGACTTAATACTTTATGACATCACTAATTTGAGACTTATTTCTCAGGTGTCTGGCTTTGAGAGAGAGCAGCTCACGTTCATAAATATTGATTGAAATTTTATAGGCCATGGAAATAACATATTGGAATTCTTAATTTAGGCTTTTAAATGGTTAGTTAAATGACATATTTTTTTAATCAAGTCGTTTTCAAACATTTACTGGTTGCCAGTTTTCAAAAATGAGAATTATCAAAGGGCAACATTGGGGTGTTGTGGTTAGCACTGTCGCCTTACAGCAAGACCCTCCGACTGGCTGGGCCCTTCTGTGTGGAATTTGCATGTTCTCCCCGTGTCAGTGTGGGTTTTCTCTGGGCACTCCAGCTTCCTCCCACCTCCCAAAGACATGCAGGTTAATTGATGACTTTAAACTGGCCGTAGGTGTGAATGTGAGCGTGAATGGTTGTCTGTCTACATGTCAGCCCTGTGATAGTCTGGTGACCTGTCCGGTGTGTAACCCGCCTCTCGCCCAGTGTCAGCTTGGTTAGACTCCAGGCCCCCGTGACCCTGAACAGGATAAGCAATTACGGATAATGAAAGAGTAAATGAGAATTATCTGAATGTATGTTGAAAACCGCAGGGCTTTCGACTGTTTAACTAAACAATTTGCAGACATGACCTTAACACTGAAAACACACCAAGTGAATTGGTGAATAACAGTCAGAGAATACACACAGCCAGGCAGTAAGCAGAGTCCCGTCACTCATGTGACATGTTGACCTATCATCCCGCCTCAAACATGGACCTGACTCACAGCTGCTGAAAATTGTAGTTATTAGAACAAGGCGCACTTTGCTGCTGCTTGGTGTGTTTTTTGCGTGAGGTTTGTGAAATTGTGATGTCATTATTTTATGACAGTTCATAAACAAAAGGCCCTTACTAATAGGGGGTGGGTTTGTTTTTGCCCAGTTAAATGCACATCAGTGCACATCAAAGTGTTGTTTTTGTCATGAGTATTTTCACACAGAATGCAGATATTACACAGCAAAAAAGTGACGTAATTTTATTTCAGATGCCACTCTGGGTCAGTAGGCTTTCAGTAAGTAGCTGTCGCAAGTTTACATTGCTGCCGGTATGAATAGATCTGATACACAACATTTAGAGGCAAGCATTTTGCATTTTTGTGTCATTTATTCGTCACGCCCCCGGTGTATAAAGGCTTTAAGTGTACTAATTTTTTCTTTGAGGAGGAATAAATAATATTTTGGTGATTTTGCAATCCCTAAGGCTTTGTGTGTTGCCCACTCCTTAGGTAAAGCGATCCTCGGCCCTCCACGTCTCTACCAGGAGCTGCAGGAACTGCAACATGACCTTTCTGTCGTGGAGGAGGTCACTCTCCTTGTGGGTACGCTGCAGGGGATGTACCAGGTACGTGTCGCCTCATGTTACACTTCCACTGTGGCTGCACTGTCTCACAGAGAAAATGTGTATCATACAACATACATAATGCAACAAAGATGAGCGACAGGTGAGATTTCAGGCACAGATTTCCCCAGTCTAGCTGACTCCAAAACCACTGAAGGCACAGTTTGCTTTGTTTATCCCAGCACTACACAGTGTAGCCCTGTTCTCTTAGGATTTCCTTTAAAAGCCTCTTTTTAAATTGGCCACTGGAAAAAAAAAAAAAAGAAACACTCTCAGACTGACCTTCAGACGTGCTATTCTGCCCTCCAATCCCGCTTTCAGTATCACAAATTATTTATAAACCAGCTATCTCAAGATATTGACTGAAATATGGAAATATATGTGTATATAATATATAAAATATGAAATGTATTCCGTAAACCGCACCTTACTTTACAATAAGCCCTGAGAACACCGAGGCTGCAAAGACAAAATTGAAGTATGCCCAGCTAATTTGAATAGCCTGATTCAGTGCAAACTGAGAGCTCAAGTCTGGATGGTACAGGGATAACCGTTTGGGGAAATCTCTTTCTGCTCTTCCTCTTAAAGAAATTACAAAAGGATTCTAGATGTTTAAAATGTGATCAAAGAGCAGCCTCATATTCATCTCGAATCATCAATTTCTAAAAGCATGCATGCTGCCATCTATCTCGACATCAAGAGTGCCACAATGGTGGGAATGAGATGTTCCCTCTGATATTCTACATTGGATAGAAGTGTCAGATTTGCTATGTAGCAGAAGAAATCGGCAGCGCCCCTCCTGCGGCGTTCAAATCAGGACACTTCCCAGTTGTCTGCCACTAACACATTAACAGTACCATACACTACATAACACAGCCAGGGAGGTATACTCCAGCAATCACCAAAGAGCCTCTCAGGCTAATGGTGGCACCTTTGCCTCCCTGCACTTAATGAGCACAATGTCCTCAGGAGGAGTGATATTGACACGGCACTAAATGACTGATTTTCACTTTCCACCCAGTTATAATGCTGCCCACCGAACAAACAGACAAAAATATTTCAGCACAGCTCATTGACTACAGAAAATTGATTTGATTCAGTTTGACTTGAGGGAACGAGGTTTACTGTAAAATGGATGCTGGTGTTGAAGTGAATTCAACGTTACATTTGAGGGGATAAAAATGTCATAACCACACAGTGTCAAATAATGTACTGCAGTTGTGCAGCGAGTGGATGTGTGGTTGGTTGCATGTGAGAATATCAATATGTAAGTGCATCTACAGTATGCCCTTGTGCCCTGTACACTTGTGTCTCTGTGAGATGACCTACTGTATGCTACAGCAGAAAAACAAGTTTTAACTGTGTGTGTTTCTCCCTCAAAGAACCTGAACACCACTGTGGCCCAGGACTGGTGTCTGGCTCTACAGAGGCTTATCCGCATCAAAGAAGAACAGATCCAGAGTGCTAACAAATGTCGCTTACGCCTGCAGGTGCCCGGCAGGCCAGACAAGTGAGTAGTATCTCACATAAAGATGTGCTCCAAGTAAAATGTCCCGTATGTCTGGGTTTGAGAACATAAATGACCACAACAGCAACGACAACAACACAGACAGCAGCACCAGAGGCTTTTCTTGTGTTGGTAAATGAATTACAAAGCTTCCAACAATGGAAGTGCAGCATCTTCGTGATTCCATGGCCGTCATATTCACCACTAAAAGTTAACAGCCAGTGACAGACATTAGATTGCACATACAAACAAGGATTATGATGTTCATGGATTGTAACATTGTGCATCTTCATTCACCTCAGAGCACATTCTCCGGGCTTATTCTCAACCACAATCCAGTGCCAGGTCCTGACCTTTTGCAACATGTTTTGTTCATCCAGAATGGCTGAGAATATAGGAGGAAAGACGAGGTGGCTTGAAAAACACAGGACATCGTGGTTACATATATGCACTTTGCAAATTAAAGGCAAGAACAGTTTATTTTGTCGTGAGTGGGTAATTACCTGACTCAAATAACTCATTTCCTTCGGTGCTTGGAGAGAATAATGAATGTTCCTTTTGCAGGATTTAATTGAGACACTTTTTGCCTCAGCCTTTACCTAACATTGGACCTGAGTGCAGAACGGTTGCTCAACTAATATCCACATTATTTTATGTTTAAAGTCACTGTGCTGAAGAGCCAAATTAATTAATTATAAGCCAAAATGCTCAGCATTTGGCAAAGTAGTATATGCTTCCACGCTACAGTGCTATTATTCATCTGCTGGATGAATGAATAATGTATAACACTTTTGGTTATTAATATTAGATTTAAGAGTTGATAAACAAGAGTAAACTATGATAAGTATATAACCTATAATATATATATTCCCATGAAGCTGTTTACATGGTTAATGAAAATAAATATTCAACTAATATTCCTGTTTACATGCAGCCATAAATGCTTCAGTAACGTAAAATAATGTATCAAATAATGGAAAAGACAACAGCCGAAACCACCAATGTCATTTTGCCTCTTTGCTTAAAGGGAAATTTCGGTTTATTTCAACCTGTCTCTTATCGTCCTAAATTCGTTTCAAGTGACTAGTGACATAAAAATAATAGTTAGCATGTTAGCCGTTAGCCTAGATACAGCCGGGGTGCATAGTAGCGTCAGACCTGTTAAAACGTAAGTGAACGGGCAACCTTCAAGTGCACTGTAAGTCCACTAAACAAGCTTTTTTTCCACAAAGACCACCTCATATTGTTAAAACGACATGTAAACGTGTTGTCTTACCTTACCGGTGTGGTGCCATGTTTGTTTACCATTTAGCTCTGCTTTCCAAAGCGCAGCCGAAATATATCGCTGCCTTGCAGCTGTTGCTGCTTGTTCTCGCGAGATTTCAGGCATGGTATGAGATCGCTGCTTGTTCTCGCGATATTTTTGGCCACGCTTTGGAAAGCAGAGCTAAATGGTAAACAATTTATTTGAGCCAGAATACACTGACGAAGAGCTTCGTGAAATTGAAGAACGGAGGAGGAAAGAGAGAGAGGCGCAACAGCTAGAGGACGAGAGAGGAGGAATGGCTGCTGCAAGGCTGCGTAGCTCTGGAGATTGGTGGTGTACCTGTGAATGCTGTGCCCCAGTGCCCACAGAAAAGGAATGCCTGTGTTGCAAGGAATGGGACCGGTTGCAGCCTTATTTTCAAGGTCTGGATGTGACCGAGGACGAGACACCTCCACCTGGAGTAGTATCCAGCTGGGCTTTATCTAGAGCTCGCGATATTTCGGTTGCGCTTTGGAAAGCAGAGCTAAATGGTAAACAAACATGGCACCACACCGGTAAGGTAAGACAACACGTTTACATGTCGTTTTCCATATGTTCTCTGACATTTATCCTAACGATATGAGTCATTGTGGAAAAAAAGCTTGTTTAGTGGACTTACAGTGCACTTGAAGGTTGCCCGTTCAATTATGTTTTAACAGGTCTGACGCTACTATGCGCCCCGGCTGTATCTAGGCTAACGGCTAACATGCTAACTATTATTTTTATGTCACTAGTCACTTGAAACAAATTTAGGATGATAAGAGACAGGTTGAAATAAACCGAAATTTCCCTTGAAAATTAAAATTATTTTAGAGTGTACGACCAGTGGTGGACTCTTAACCACCATGTGAATACAGCCACCCTCTTCCATTCCTTCAACCACTGTTTTAAAAATTTGGCTTTGCGATATTTGTATCCAAAAACCTGTTGATATCCAAGTCTTTCATAGTGATTAAAAGTAGGTGTGTCTCTCCTTCCAACCAAAAATGTTGGCTTTTCTTTTTCGGCATGCATCTCTACCCCAGCCTTGTAAACTGCCAACTGGTTGGTTTGTGTACAATGTATCCATGACAATGCTCAGAGCAGACCATAAACTGGCAAGATGCCTTGTCTGTGCTGTACACATGTCTAAAGAATGCTCCTAGAATCCAAATAATACTGTCATATCCCACATGTCTTTCAGAAAAAGGCCCATTTCAAATATCCAAATACAATATACTGTCACATGACCCGCATCATATTCGGAATATCGTCATATTCAGAATAACAGTGGAATATTAGTGTGCATATAACTGTAGTGACTGACGACAGCAGTGTTTTACTCCATCAGCCAGGCAGTTTTCAGCTATGGCTCTGGAGGTAGAGCAGGTCGTCCTTTAATCATCATACTGGGAATATTAGTGGAATACTGCCAACCTTTCATCACAAGGTTGGTGATTTGATCCCCGGCTTCTTGTGTGTGTCGCTGAACAAGGCACTGAACCACAAGTTGCTCTAAATGGAGAGACCAGCACTGTGCGTGGCAGCTCTGCCACAATCATTGTATGAAAATGTGTGTAAATAGGTGAATAAGAAGCCAATTTTAAAGGGCTTTATCCGGTACGGTAGGAAGGTGCTATATAAATGCAGCCCATTAACCATTTAACATCCATTTTATCCAGCTGAGCATTTATGCAATCCATGACTAGTTGTCTTGTCATACTAAAGATCTTAAAGTGGTTGTCTTAACATGCCAAAGTGGATCCTGGTGGGTGGAGAGACTGCTGAACGACTGAACGCCTACTTAGAGAAGAACAAAGATGGCAAGGAGAGAGCATATGAGTAGCTTAGAGTACTGCACAGGAACTGGGAGTAGCAAATAATGGCAGATTATAATGGATCCCATTTCGTGGGTTCTGGTGGGGATAGGATAAGAAAGAGGCAGGGGAGGACAAAAAGAGAAAGATTGCGATAGAGAAGCCAGAGCCCTGCTGAGAGAGACTAAGCAGGAGAAAGAGAGGAAGAAAGAAGGAGTGAGAGTGATGATTGACCTCCCCCATGAAAGGCTTGGCTTGGTGCCGGCAGGGCAGCGGCAGTCAGAAGAGTGGGCCTAATGCTTCAGAGCCAGGGAGAATCTAACTGTGCCAAGCCAAGCTAAAGTGACAGCTTGAGCAGCGGAGCTGTGCAGATCAGTTCTCCCACATCTCCCAGCTTCCTCGTCGGCTGTCACACCAGGCCTGCAGGGCCAATCTGCTTACTCAGATGTTTGGTGGAGCCAGATGTCATGCTTACAAGAGAGTCCCTGAATTCCTCTTCAAGGGGTACCCTATTTGCTGAGTTCTTGTGATAATGTCATTAGCAACTACACTGACAAGGAGATTTCCCACCCCTACATATGTCCAAGCTGTAGATTTGTATTTAAACCTTAAATAATGTAGAGCAAGACCTGTGCTGAAATCCTACCTGGAGAGTGGAGAGTTTTTTTGTGTTGACGTAAAAGCTAACAATGTCAGCTGAAAGGGAGAAATCTTCTGTTGGGAAAAAGAGCCAATCCTGGTTGTGTGATAGCAATCTAATTGAGGCTAGGCCTCAGTGTCGGGTGGCTGGACCGGCAGTGAGCCTCGGGGCTGGGGGTGACAGGTGGCACAGCGGGTGCCCAAACCATTCTGACACTACCCAGGGTGCAGCAGTGGCAGATTGCAGGGGAGAGCAGCGGACTGGCTCTGTCTCGCTCACAAACACGCCCACACAATCACACACACAATCACACACACACACACACACACACACACACACACACACACACACACACACACACGTAGGATTTTCCCTTGTTATCCGAATCTGTTTTGTTGCTAATCTAAGTAACAATCTACAGGGCCTAACAGCGCTTGCAAAGTGTGTGCGTGCACATTACATGTATTCACACGTGCTTCCTGCTGACAAATGCACCTGCACCCATGCCAGCATGCATCTTAGACAAAGAAGCACACACAAACTGGAGCAGAAACACACATACACTCGCTCACAGAGCCGCGCCTTTGCTCTGCTGGTGAGAGAGTGGGACCGCAGCAGGGACCCCCTGTACTGAGTTGGTCCCCTCCTGTCTGGCCGCGAGCGACTCTCTGCAGTCAGGCAGCACATCACAGCCTCCACACTGCAAACAGACTGAGTACGTGGAGAGAATCCTGACTGCTGCCTCAAAGGCACCAGCCTACGTGTGACAGCAGTTCATTAACATCCTCTTTTTACTGCGTCTACTGGAGCAACCACAGGCAGGGATACATGGGCCATACTGGCAAGCGATAGATACAGAGTTCAAGTTTCACAGTTTAACCAAATGTGTTTGTTGCTTCATCCTCCACTCCCACAAGCACGGCATCCACGGAGCATTGTAAGCCCTAAGCTCCTTTTTTTTCATGGGCTCTTTTATGAAGGATGTGCAGGGTACCTTCAAGGCGAATGGCAGACCTTACATCCTCAGTCAAACAGTATGACTGATTTGGGCTCCATCTCTAGTTCATTCTGGCTGAGTGTCTTACCCAAACAGACATGCTCCCAAAGAGGCTCTGGAGAGTCCTCATGACCTTATTTCGGTGTCTGAACAGTAGAGGGGTTTCTCTGATTGTTCTGTGTGTGAGGAGAGGTGTGCTGCGGATAAGTGCATTGCAGGATCCCACTTAATGGGTCATTTTACCCTAATTAGAGAAAATGTTAATTAAATTCTTGCTAACCTCCAGTGGTATCTCCTTGCAGGTACTTTTGGCTTTATTTGCCCATATTTAGAGGTATCAACCTCTCAGTTTTTTTCATGATGGAGGTGAATTGAACTTCATTTGAGGTGCTCACAGCATTGAAAAATAATGAAAAAAAAACAACAGCAACATGTCTCAGAACGAGTGTCCCTGTTACTGGGGATACTGTTTTTTTTTTTTTTTTCGGTGAAGAGATCGTTTAAGGGAACACTTGTGTCTCAGAATGATCTCACAGAGATGAACTATGTCTCCTCATCTAACTCTCAGTTAGACTTCAAAGTGTACTTCTCAAGATAACTGAGTGTTGCTATAACATCTGTGACATCCGTGTGCTTCAGTGTATAATGGTAAGTGAATATCTCGGCACCTCTGCAACCCACCCCAACCTCTGCTCCACTGTTTTCAGCCTTACTTCTCCAGGCACAGCTTGCTGCTGTTTATTTCTCCCTTTCTTACTGTTCACACATGTAGACACATTCACACCTGGAAGCCACCAAGAATAACCGCAATCCTCTGCTTGTAGGCAGTTATCAGGTGCAGAGGTGCTGGAGGTACGTCTCTTTGGTCAGCTGTGGTGGAAAAATTTGTGTTGCTGCTTGAGTAGCCAAAACAAATAGGGAAATGTGCTCCTTAGCACAGGAGGTATTTTGGGCCTGTCCCATTTCTACCCCTTAAATCTTCCACTTGGTATTGAGTGCCCTCATTTGCGAGATAACCCTTGATGAGGGAAGTGAGAAATATTAGGGTTGAGATCTTTCCCTAAGAAATGGGACACCATTTCATGCAAGTCGGCGTGGCCGACGTACAGGCATACATCACGCGTAGTAGCAACGCAGTGAAAATGCTGCCTCCAGCGCTTGTGTTGTGGCATGTGCTTTGTTTATTCTTCTCTGTCTGATGAATCAACGGAGAAGAAATGCTGAAAACAGGAGGCGCCTATGGTGTCTTCTGGTTCTGATCGATTTTGTTCGGGTAGGTCGATTTGTTTAAATATTTTGACGCTGTGTTCAACCGAGTTGCTGATGAGTTTACGCTAGTCCAACCATCTGTTGTTTGTATAGCCTACATTCCGATCATACAGTAAAAAATTGTTTTCCAAAACTTGCCAAAGTTGTTGACCACATCTTCCACTTCATTGTAAGTGTGGGTCGGGGCTCCCTTGGGGTCTAGGGTGGATTTTAAGTGTTGGAAACCACTTCCACGACCTCTATTCTGTTTGGGACACCGCTAGCCTAAACGTGAACATGCACGACCAAGTGCAAGTGGGTATTTCTAGGGGAAGTGTGAGTATTGGGACAGGCCCTTTATCTGATCTTCACAAACTGTTTGTCCAAGATTCATTTTAATATAGGCTTTTTACCAGCTTATTCCCACTATACATGACCCCTTTAACAAACTGCTAACGAGAGTCAAACCTGAATTTTTATGCTGCTGTAATGCAGTTATTTGATGCCATACAAAGCTGTCTAAATGAATAAAGCTGAAGCAGTGAATGCTTTTATATACTCTATATCCACTAAGGGTTCATTATAACCCCAAGTCGATTTTTGGGGGTGAATTCTAGCCCTCTCAGCTATCACTTTTGTACTCAATTGCAAAGATAGCTGGACAGGATTAATGTGAATTGCTGCACTCACATTTCATTTCTACAGTAACATCAGGTCACCACCATGGACTGTATGGAATCACGTTTGTGGACTCCTGTTTTGAAGTGTTGAGTTTGACATTTCGGCAGTCGCCATCTTGGATTTTATGAGCCAGAATTTACCATATGTGAACGAGAGGGTGGAGATGATACTAGCGCTAGCTGCTAGCTTAGTTAGCATGGTTCATTTACCGCTTAGTTAACTGTGATGATGCTAACATTATGCTTTTGTTAACCAAAAACAGGTTTAACACCATTAAAACAAAATGTATTTACTGGAAAAATTGAATATCTGACTCCTTAGAGGGCCCTTTAGTACAACCAAATGCTAAATAAGACTTTTTTTTTAAGGCAACCAAGATGTGACGTGTAACTTTAATAAACAAAAAATCACACTGAAATAGCTACAGCTATGACTGTGCCTGTGCTCTGTGGATCTGGGGTTACATCACACTTGTTACTTAACCAATGTTGCCGCAGTGATAGCAACTTGGCAACAGATGACACTACTTGTTACTCAAAGCAGCCACGCCCTTAATTATGCATTACTTTAAGCCTCAATAAAATTTAAAGTGGTGAGTTATGTAAAAGGGGATGTGCTGGTGCAGTGACATCGTCACCTCACAGCAAGAGGATTCCTGGTTCGAACCCGGGATGGGGGAGCTCTTCTCTGCGGAGTTTGTGTGTTCTCACTGTAGCGTGGGTTTTCTCCTGCTACTCCGGCTACTTTCCACAATCCGAAGACATGCAAGTTAGGTTAATTGGTGACTCTAAAATGCCCGTAGGTGTGAATATGAGCATGAATGATTGTCTGTCTCTATGTGTCAGCCCTGTGATTGTCTGGCGACCTGTCAAGAGTGTACCCCCCCTCTTGCCCAGTGTCAGCTGGGATAGACTTCAGCCCACCTACAACCCCTAATAGGATGAGCGATTTCGGAAAATGAAAGAATGAATGAGTCTTGTCAAATTCATCCCTGTACAGTGGTCTTGAAGGGGAAAATTAGCTAAAGAGACTAGAGCCACCCTCAAGTGGCCATTTGAGGAACTGCAGCTTTCGGCACTTACGCATTGGCTTTATTTTTTAGCCTTGGAGGTTGCTGCTTGGTCACCACTTTCTGGTAGCCATCTTACATATAAACGCTCAACCAGGCACTTAAATTTAATTTAAACTTAACCTTGTTTGTTATATATCTATGCAAGGTCTGATATAATTTTATGGTTTAGCAGAGACATGTGTCTCAGAAGGTGACAACCAGGTATTAACTTGTGATCAGTGCTTTAAAGGGTCAAACCAGACTGAATACATGTTCAGTTCAAAGTGCTGTTAGTGACTCACACAATGGCAGCACATATTTAGTTGTCAAGGTGAGGGCGGATAGTCACAGGACAACTACTCAGGGTATGGCAGTCTAGAAATGTGTTCAGAGTTTTTCCCATATATTCACCAATTAGTGCAAACACATGTAGACAATATGGACATGCTGACAAACACAAAAACAAAACAGCAGACGTACAGATGTTACTCATTTACAAAACATACTAGGACACAGGTAAGTAGCAGGGGACAGCAGGCGAAGAAAAGCGCTAATTTATACTTCACCTTAATCACACACGTCACAAGCAGCCAGTGTACTGACTGCACACAGATATCAGCTGCCACAGCAAGTGTTTGTTTGTCTTTATACAATGATGGACTCATCTCAAATCTTACCAGAAACTCCAGATGTTTCTGTTATTTTCAGGCTCATTTCGCACTGCCGACAGAAAATCCTGTTTGTGTTTGTATCCACTCGACAATCTTGTTTACAGTCCTGTCACCTCTATAAATCACATCCAGTCTGAACCCACTTTAAGTCTATCTCTTGTAATATGTGTATGTGGCTGATCGTCAAGTCCGTCCAGAATTAGATCAGTGAACTCTCACAGGGATGCTGAACCGTCTCCTTTAACTTGTCTCACTATTTGCAGAGCACACTTTCCCTCTGACTGTTTGTTTCTCTGGAGGGTGGAGGTGAACTGAAGGATGGGTGCATGACAGGCTGCCACTCAGCACTCACTCCTACATCTGTCCCGTCCTTGTGCATTAGTGTCACACGTGTGCTTCGGCACTGACCTGCTCCCATAAATCAGCTGGGCCGGCTCCTCGCTTCGCTCCCTCGCCCCGCGCTGCCCTCGCTCCCCTCCCTTTCCCCTCCCTTTTTGACTCTCCTTACCTCTCAGCTCTCCTCATCTCCCCTCTGCCAGCATGCCCGAGTCTAGTTCTCTATTCTGGCAGTGCACCACACCTGCACTGCGGCTGTCAATCAGCGGGCAGGAGGGAGGAATCGGAGACTGTGCTCAGTTTAGCATGTTTGAGGCCGTGTGGGCATGAAGTGTTGCCTGAGGAATCCAACCAAGTGAGTAGTTGTATTCTCGTCACACCCTGTCTCCCCTTCTGTCTTCGGCAAATTGCCTCTGCTATATTTAAGCAGCGAATGGTATGAATTACACCTCTTTGTGAAAGCTCCACTTTTTCAACATGTCAAGGAAGTTTGAGATCTTACTTACTTTATTCTGTTCCTGACTGCAATCTCTCTCTGTGTCTTTTTCTCTGTACGTGTGTGTGTGTCTCTCTCTACCATTTTTCTTCCTTCGTCTATGAAATGAAAATGAATTTGCAGCGGGCAGCAGCAGGTATGACAGAAGCAGAATTTCAGGCTGCGCTCTGTTCTCCACTCTATTACCTTCTAATGATGTCTGAATGTGAAATTGTCTTCCTTATGTGTGCCTGAGACCCCCACCCCCCACCCCCTTCTTCTCACGCACTCTCTTGCACTCTCTTGCACTTCTTTCTTCTTTCTTTCATCGCCTCAGAATCACTGTAGAATAGCTGTACAGGTGACTGAAACAGGGCCATTATTCTGGAAAGCTGCTTAATGCTTTAAAAAGACGTCTCATCCTTGGCCAGACAGCTAACTTGAAGTTCCAATAAAGCCTGATCAATCCAGACAACAGAGTGCCCCCGTCAATGGACAGACACTGGCTGAGTCATTGCTAACTCAGGGCCGATGCTGCCAGTCTCGCTTTAGCCTGCTCAGCATTAAGAAATTATTTTATTTTACTTGACAGGAGGGAGAGTGAAATATTTAAACACAGACGTGGCTAGTGGTCTAACAAGCCGACATAAATTTTACTAAATAATTGCTCATGGAAGCTAAATGTTTAGGTGGGGATTTACAGCGGGGAGATGAGTTCGTGTGCTTCTGGCCTGTAACGCTCCCTTTGCATGTGTAAAGTCCACCTGTGTTTATTAACTGTCATGTGTTGGTTTTTATGCCTCCTCCGCGGTGGCGGCCGAGGCCAGAGGCATACTGCTTTGTCCGTCCGTCTGTCCGTCTATCCATTGTCCCATTCTTGTTCATGTAATACCTTAAACAAAATTCCTGACTGATTAGAATTTGGTGGTTGAATGTTCAAGGTCACTGTAACATCACATCCATCCTGGTCTCAAGAACACCTTTAGAGATTTTTTTCAGACACAAACATCCATTTAAGTTCGAGAATGAACTGAAGGTCACAGTGACCCTCCAAAACATGTTATTGGCCATAACTCAAAAACTCTTCGCTTATTATGAAAAAAAAATCACACAAATGTCTAATAGGATAAAATAATAAAATCATAATATTTTATATCCCCGAGGTCACTTTCACTGTAATATCATAATGTTTGACAAAAACACCATTATTCAACTCGAGACACATTTGGTAAGACACTGAACTAGTGACACTAATCTTGTGTGTTCACCTTGAAGCTTGTCTGACTGTGTAGATCTTCCCTCTTGCAGAACTGAAGATGTGTGTGAAGCTGGACTGTTTTCATGCACTGTTCATATGTATGTATGAAAAGTAATGCACCCGAATTCATAAATAACCCATGTGATTGGAAAGGCTGCAATCACGTGACAAATGCGCTGATGGCAGCAATGACAGAAGCAGTATAAAGCGTGAAAGTCCGCAGATTTGGGTGGTGGATGGGTCAAACAAACAGAGGACTTTACCCAGGAGACTGGTGTTCATGTCCCATATGACACCAATGGAGCTTTGAGGTATTTTAAGGTGCGTCGTCACGTCATCAAGTTTAGTTTAGCACATCATTTTATGTTAATTTAAGGTTAACAAGTTAAGTAAATTCTTGTGTTCTAGTAGTTTGCTAAAAAATACATTTGCAGTGTTTGTACAGTTAACTATTTACACATTTACATATCTACACATTAAAATATTCCGGCAGCATCGTTAAACACTTAATTTTCACACACATTTACCACAGTCTAAGTCCTCCTAGCTTCCCATCGGTTAGTTAAGAGACATGTGACCCATAACAAGGAAGTGTAACCAGGAAAGGTGGTTGTTGGGAAGCTGCTGAAGCGTGGAAAATAGGGAAGTGCTGCTTAGAGAACATCATCTCTAACGTGTCAACCCCTTGATTCTTTTCCTAAACCAAACCTTCGTAACTTTACGTAAGTACCTAACTTTGTGTTAAGCGTGACGATGCCATTCATGGGGCATTCATTTGATAGGTATCATATGAACTAGTGTAGGTGCGTTTTTATGCCTCCACCTCACTGACCATGCGTCGAGAATGCGACGAGCGCGAGGTGTAAACATCCACTTGGACTCAAGGATGAGCTGATCAGAATTTGGCGGTCAAAGGTCACTTTGACCTCCCAAAACATGTTTTTGGCCATAACTCAAGAGTTTAAAGGCTAATTATGGCAATATTTCACACAAATGTCTAATTGGATAAAATGGTGAAGTGATGACTTTCTGTACCCAAAAGGTGAAAGGTCAGCTTCACTTGACATAATATCTTCAACACCGTAAGGAACAGAAGGGGAGACATTTGGTCAGACACTGAATTGGTGACACTAATCTTGGGTGTCCATCTTGATGCTGATTGCATAGATCTTCCTTGCTGCTGGGGGGCATGTGAGTGTAAAGCATCCATGTTTCAGAATATGTAGCTTCCTCGCAGCAACATCCATATTCTAAGCATTGTCTCCTGTCATGGCTATATATGAGTGTGGACAGACATGGATGTAAACTGCATCTTGACTGATTTGTGGAGGCATACAACCAGGAGGTGGTAATTCCAGTAAGTCATGGCTCTCAGTTGAGCCCACAGAGAGAAAATCCACTTGAAAACCCTGTTATCTGGGAGAGACCTTGCATTTCAGGCCCACTTCAGTATTGACTTTGGTATTGACTTAAGGTGTGTTTTTTATTAGCTGGTGAAACTTTCTTAAATCACTCTCATTAGACATACCTGCGGTTCTCTCTTGGTCATTTGCATTTTTGGAATCCTTTGTAGTATTCAGGCTCAGTGACCTTGGTCTCATGAAGTTATACCCGTTGTGTTTAATAGCATGATTTTTATATTCTCTGTTATATCCAGCATACTTTCTTTGGGTAGGTCGGACAGCTTTCCTCGTTGTTCCCTGCCTCAGATAATAAGACAGCGGCTTGAATGATCAAATGAAAAAGACGTACCTGGTAAAAGCATCACGGAGACAACATCACAATTGCAGTTTTTGTGGTCACAGAACTGGGATGAGAAACTTTGTGACAAAAATCAGCAGCTTAGAATCTGATTTCAACACAGTGGCCTGTACTGACACATTAAAAGAACAATCATCTTTGTGCTGTCTTTGTGTAGGAAAATACTTGTTTAGCTCACAGCATGCTACGTCACAGGGTTCCAGTGTTCCCTCGGCACAATGGAGCGAGACATGAGCAAAATCCGTCTCAGACACCTGAGTGCTTAAGTCTGGGCAGCCATGAAGGATCAGGCCATAAAACACTGTTTGACTGACATTTATTTGTTTACCTCACATTGTTTTGTGCTTTGTAGCCCAGTACTAGCTACATACAATTTGTAGCTCTTTCAGCTCGCAGAGAGAGACCTGAGGGGATAAAAGGAGACGCAACACCCGATGGCTTGTGGAAGGCTCATTGAGAGTGTTAACTTTTGGCAACTTTAAAGGCGTCTGCAGTCCTCTAGTCAACAGCCAGTGAGACTGAAGTCCCTTGTTTCCACATGTGTGTCTTAATAACACAAACCTGAGTTTTGAAATATAATCAGTTTAAAATGTTTCCCCACACATTAAAGGCAAATAATTCTTTATCAAAAAAAATCTGAGCATTAGGATTTAGGATTTAGGACACATCCATTTTTCTGATTCAACAGTTCAAAAGACAAAGATCAGAATAAAATTTATTTTACTCAGTTTAATACAGTCTACTGGTACCAGTTTCTTTCTGAAATTTTTTAGTTATTTTTGCACACCTGTCTGCAAAAAATAATTTTTTTGTTCTTTTCCGAAACAATGTCACTTTTCTGTTTTGTGTTTTGAATGTGACTTGAGCAAATAATCTCTGCCTACTTTAAGTTTGCATGGGAACCACACCTCCAACCACACTTGTGAGTAAATGTCGACATCGGTAACATATTTACCACTTGTCAAAATCACTCAAATTAGCATACAGGGACGGAGGCAAAATGCAAATTCAAGCATCAAGATGTGTGATCTGACATGTTGCAAGGCCTTAAGCAAACTATGTTCACATGATTTATATCAAAGCTGAAGACAGGACATATTTTAGCTCTGTTAAACTTAAAATTATGCATTCCCAGTGGAAATATGTGCACAGATTAGTCAGTATAGTACCATAACACAAAACATCTGTCTCCTTACCTTTGTTAAATGATTATGTTTTAATGTGTTAAACTTTTGAACACCTTCATTAAGTCATGGACAGTGAGTTTGTCTTTTGGTTCAGCAGAGTCTTGTGCATTTGGAGGTTAAAGGAACGCTTCACCAAAAACCTCTGATTTGAACATCAATCGCTCACCCCCTGCAGGTTTAAAAAAATGCCTCTGAAGAGTTTGTAGCTTCTTGTTCCCTTGCAGAGAATGGCAGGTGCAGTGGGCTTGAATTCATGTTTTTTACAATGAATTCCAACCCCGACCCAGTTTCAAGGCGAAAAAGGTTCATAGAAGCCTTTCATACCACTCCTGCAGCATAATACATTCTTCTCTGTCGATTTGTATGTTTGGTATTCATGTCCTTTTTTCCTTTATTTAACGAGGTAAAAGGCTTATTGAGATTTCAATCACTTTTTTTAGGAAAGGCAAAACAAACTGTAATACGCTAAACAAAGCAGAGTCAAGAATGTCCAATTGGTGCCCGTATACATGCCGCGCTTTTTCAGCTTCAAATTTATTGTCTTAAAAGCAGATGTATGGTAGGCGTGCTCAAAAGTAAGAGTGACACTGTCGTGGCACACAAACGTTCCCAAGAGTTTTCTAGGGCCTGCAGCTGCGCCCTGATATAAAGTTCAACTTTTGAAAAGCGGTAACGCACACTGCATGTCATGTGATGAGGAGCCACCAATCACCGCCAGTAGATATCTTTCCTTTCTTCTGTTTCTTATGCCCTCTGAAGTTCATCTGTCACACAGATAACATTTTAAGCTGAAAACACTATTTACAAAACAACGCCTGGAAGATCCCTGGATTTCTGGCAAGCAGTCCATGATACAGTGCTGGCTGTGGTCGCTTAGCAACCTCAGATGCAACCTGCCTTAGCGCCCTTGAGTGTTGGCAGGGAGGAGGCACAAGGGTAGAACCCAGCGCCTGACCTCGTATTTTTAAGGCGATTAAAGATGGAGACGGAGACTGGGATGATAATGAAGATGAATGAAATGACAGCTCCTCCAAAACATCTCAATCTCCCCCTGCCGGCTGGCATAAACCCTGTTCCTGCCATGTTAGTGGACACATGGGCCAAACTAAAAGAGTCCACGCCAAATAATTTTTTCCCATAAAAGATATTTGTCATTTTAGGTAGTTCTTACCACACTGCTGTGTTCAAGTTTATTTACTCTGGTAAGTTTGGTTTTAATTAGTCATTTGAAGCTATAAAAAAGGGGTGCGATGTTATGATTGACAGCTGTGTGTGCTGATCTTTGTGCTTGAGATTGGCGGCACTGCTTGTGACTGGTCGGCGGGTGTATGGGCGGGAACTAGAGATTGCAGATATCACTACTGTGCAGACTCTGGTTCCAAATGACGTTACCTGCCCAAAGTGGCTGCGGCCAGAAATGTCAGGGCTTCATTTTTGTACAGTCCGAGTAAGTGGAGAAGCATTGTCCATCTGTATAGACAGCCTATGGTATGGACATATGAGTGTTTGGAATTTATGTTAACATGCTAAAGTATATTGTGTTAAAAACAGATTGTTTCATAGCTTCTTACATTAGCAAGCATTGTCGCAATCAACAGACCTGACCAGTCTAAAGGAGTGTGTGTTAAATTTTTTGATCATGATGTTTTAAAGTATTCATGATATAACCTGACACATACACTCACATCACCACTGCTGCCTCTCTATTTCTTTCCTTCGTTCTGTCTCTATCACACATGCACTCACAGACACATTCATCTAAGATCTGCTCTCCCCCTGTGTCTGAGCGTGAATTGGCACCAAAAAGCCCTCACTGATCAGAGCTCGTACTGCTCATGCCTGATCCCAGTGGAGCTCCCACACATTAGTGGCATTTTGAGCGTCGGAGCCCACCTAGAAGCGATTTACTGTGACCAGGCTGTGTGGTCGTCGCAACCTGACCTGAATGTTGACGCGTAGGCTGAAATCATAAAGCCTCAGCTTACTGGACTGAACTGCTGTAAAACTACAAACAGGCAAGCAGCTGTTCTGACAGAAAAAAAGTATCTTGACGTATTAAACTTAAAGTCCCATGAAATGAAAAATTTCTTTTCCTTGTTGGTGCCCTGTTTCTCTGACTGTATTGTTCTGCTTTCTGTTTTTATAAAGCTCATCCTCAGTTTATGCCAAAAATGCGCTTTTGCCCATTTTATATCAAAATCTCACACTTTGCTGCCCTTTTGTGATGTCAGATCTCTCCTAGTAAATTTAACCTGATTTTCTGGATAAAGTAAAAGATGATAGGAAAGTCTTGTGATCCTCCATGGCTACCGTCAAGGTCCATTTGTTCAGCGTCAGTTCATCTGCTGTTGGGTTAGATTTAGTGTTTAAGTGATTTCTTGCTTACTTTACTTAGGAAGCTTATTCTGTTTTGTAACTGCAGATGATGTTTTTTTTTTGTTAAAATGCCAAATAGTTCAATCTTTGCTTTTCCAGTAAACAACTTACCAGGTCTGTGGGATTGCATGGGTATTGATTTCTAGTTTTCATGAGGTCATTATAGCTTGTGGTAGCATGGAAAGAGAATCCAATACATGTTGCAGCTACGTTAAGGCTGTGCTCTGTAATCAGAGCTTGACCTGCTGTCTTGTTTTGGGGATGGAGGCTTAAGCATCTGTGCAAGCTCCTTTTTAAACCACCTGCACATTTATATTTGTTTAAAAGTTTTGCACTGTTCTTTATCCATATTTTCTCAAACAGAATGTTTTCCGCACAGATGACCTGTAAGCAATTATTTTAGCATTCATAAATAGCTGGAAGAAACAGCTCAGACTGAAAATTGATCCAGTTAAACTACTGTAATAACTGCTACATACATCCACCCTGAACCCCCTGATAAATGTAGCACTTTATTAATTATAAAAAACAATTTCCTGTGAATATGAGAGTTGTATTCATTGCATTTGTCAGCACAAAATAATTAGAAAACACTAAAAGTCCGGCTTGACGCTGTAAATGTTTCTTTTGTAATGTTTTTGTCCCCTGAAATGTCTGACGTTGACCACTAGAGTTTTTTTTTGTTTTTCACGTTTTCTGTGTATTCCCAAAAATCTGAGATTCAAATGTATAGCAAGCAAGCTAGTTTAGGTATGTCACTAATACCAAAGCCATTGTCTGATATGGGAAACACATATCTATGGGGGAACAGATTTTGACGCAATACTAGCAAAGAAACTTGAAACCGTCAGGGCAGAGCAGACTTGTTAGTACAGAGAGCAGAGTTAGCATTAGCATAGTGAAAGCATGGACGGCCATCATGATACAATTTGCAATTTTTGTATGTGAACTGGTTAGCTAACAAGCTAACAACAAAATAAACAACGCTAACTACACTTAATGTTCTTATACGTCTGCTAGTTGCCAAGTTTAGTGCTCAACCAACTCCTTACTTGAGTCCGACTGAGGCTACATGTATAGCTGAATTTCTCTGATGTTTTCTCCGATGCTAACATTAGCCATCTTGATTGCACTGCTCTTTCACCTAGCATTAGTCTCTGTAGATACAGTTGGTGTTATTGGGAGCGCTCACAAAATGTCACATTCTTTCACAATGGGGAAAACAAAGCATTAGCTATCATGCTAAAATGTTGCTGTGTGGCTCTCTGCATGCCAAATAAACTATATTTTTTTTAACCTGGACCCTATTTTCCAAACGTTTTTGTGTCTGGGTGACTAATGGGAACAACATTTTTAAAAAACTGGTCCAGTATTGAGCGAGGCTGCAGCAGTGACACAGGCTGCAATATAACGTTAACCATTCGCGTTGTGTTTGCGCCGTCAATATTCAAATTTCACTAAAAGTGCTTGTTTTTGCCACTCAAATGCTCTAAGTGTCTGGCAACATTATAGAACTGATTCCCACAGAGACAGAATTTCTTGTTAAAGACTAATATCCTTTTTGTTTAACCAGAAACCGCCCCATAATTGCTATCGTTAAACCAACCAGACTCCATTTAAAAAAACAGTCATTTTGTCATTTTAAACAACACTTTCTTTAAAGTTGACACAAACAAAGTAAAACTCGAAAAGACATCTTGGTTCACTGTTCAACAATCACCTACTCTGGTTTGGTTTAAATAAACCCTAATTCATCCAGTTAGAGGTGATAATATGCTGCCTCTGTACACTCTTAAATTACTGTTTATTCAACTGGAGTCTGGTTAAATTGGCGATGGCAATTTTGGGGCTGTTTTTGGTTAAACACAAAGGATCTAACGTTCATTTCCCTTCATCCAAACAGTGTGAGGTTGGTTAGCCACTGGTTAAAAAAATTATGAGCCGTTCCACTGTGTATAATTCCTGTTTGATAACGTTGCAGTATAACGTTAGGCTAATGGCAGTAGGGTATATTGGTAAGTTTAATTAATCATAGCTATAGTGAATGTAATAGTGGCTCTTTCCAGGCAATTCAACCAGATAGAGGATATCTGGGAATGACACTTATTTAGTTGGCTCATTCGTCCAGGCTTTTATATGGACAAAAATCAGATTCTTCAAGCAACAGCGGTGACTCTATGCTAGATATGACTCCTTGTTGACATTAACAACCACGCTTTTACAGTGTTTCTGGCTGGGAGAAAGGACTGTTTTCCCCCTTGCTAATCTCGCCCCCCAACTATGACTGGACATCGACTGTGTCTATTTCCACACTTTGTTTTCTACCAACTCAAGAGAAACAGTAATGTGAAACCTGAAAGCGGTATTCTCTCAATGAGGAAGAAACAGTAGATCTACTCCTGGCCCCCTTACAATGTTTTATTTTGTGGGGAAAACTTGTTGAACGAAATACGAATCATAACAGAGCATTTTTACACATTTTAAGTGTGCCTGGAGGGGAACGTTAGGTAATAAATAAAAACATTTCTTGGAGACAGGGTTGCAAAAACACACGCATGCACATTGTTTTTGTGGCAAAGGGAATGCATTTTGGTTCAAGGTTCAACTTTACCATCATTACACAATACAGAATTTCACAATGAAATGCAGTTGCAGCTCCTCTATGCTGGTGTCAAATCCTAGTAAATACCAGGTTCACTCCAGGGCCTCAACAACAGAAACTAGCTGACCAGATATCAAATGATGAAAGGGAAAAACCAACAACCAACTAAACCAGCAATGATGTTTATATTCTGTGCTGTTTGGTGAAGACTTCAAGACAACATGTTAAAAAATCAGAATCAGTACATCTGTGTGTTTGTGTGCACTTGTCTGCTCTCTTCCAGGTCAGGGCGTCCTGTCAGTTTCATGGTGGTCCTCAACACTCCCAGCCCCCTTAGTAAGATCTCCTGGGTCAACCGTCTGCACTTGGCCAAGATTGCTCAACGTAAGTACACACACACACACAGACAGACAGACAGACAGACACACACACACACACACACACACACACACACACACACAGAGGCACGCATACAGAGAAAGGATTACTATGCCATTTCTATTTAAACAGGATGATGTAATGCAATGAAATGTAATAACAATGTTTTAAGTCAGGGGCTCAGACACATCATCAGTGTTTGCCTCACTCTCTATTGGCTAAGTGCACAACTGGTGTTACGACTTATATAATCACAGAAAAAACGAGACTCTCAACTGGGTCATCTGAAGTTTATGTGCTGAGGAAAGAGGCAAACTTTTTAAACAACCTTAAATTAATAACCTCTCTTCTAAAATACCATCCATCTATTGTGAAAACAAACATTACTCATCGTTCAGGAAGGACAGTGTTGCCACATGAGGACTTGAGTCATTTACTAGGTCTTGAAAAAGCTTTAGAATTCCTTTTAAATTCTGTACAACCAATCATTTATAAGGTTTAGTCTCCTTCTTTCAAATTTTGGATATCTCACTGGTTGTGGAGACTCAGCAGTGGTCAACATTGATGGAGGAAAAGAATGGCCAGGCCCTGCCCAGCAGGGAGCAGCACAGTTCTTTTTTTTATCTTCCTAACCTCTTTCCTCCACTCCATGCTTTGCTCTGCCCAGGCCCGAGCCTGCAGTCTGACCACGCTGTAGTATTGGAGGTCCTCCTCTCTGGGCTTCATCAATGCGTGCTGTCATCCAGTGGCAAATAGAGAGACGGGACTACCGAGGACATTAATCTGCTTATTTGGCCATGATGGCACGCATATTCAACCCACTCACAACCCAATCCTTCCCTACTCTCTGCGTCGCCTTGAGCGCTCTTCCTTGTCACACACACTTTATTCTGTGTTTGTTGTGCATGCAGTATGTCTCTCAACACTGCGCCTGAGTGTAGCCCCAGTCATCTTGTTGTGGTCTCTCAGATCCCAGAGGCCATTGCTGTGAGCGTCAGCAAGGTTTTCAGATTCAAGGTTTCAGAGGAAGTTGGAGGAGGTGGTCAAAGGACACAATTAGATGTCTTGCTCAGATGAGTACGGTTATAGGGAGGATCAAAGACCCTTGGGCTCAGTGAAGGTCAAGAGAAACCAAGAGTGTTTTGTGCCTCTCCTGCATCCCCTGCATCTTGAGGTTCTCCATCCTTGCACATTACAATAAGAAACACACACAACACTGGATTCTCTCCCCATTCTACTGGCCTTCCTTTCACAGTGGGTGTATAGAGGTGCATGAAGCATAGGCATGAAGCATACACTACATCTGTAGATTCTCCACTAGAGTTTGCAGTATATGGTTTGTGTCAGAGTGGCATCAAAAACATCAGGCTGAGCACAGAGGATGCTGTGGCTGCAGCGAAGCGCAGCATTCCCAGCCTTTCCTTGTTGCTCACACCTTTATCAGCAACACAGCAGGCGTACTGATGAAGACAGTCGCATAGTTAGAGCATGCAGCTCTCCTCCCCCTATAGCTGCTGTGTGAATGTGGGTGATATTCAAGACCAAATCATGCAAGATATCCATACTGTCCTGCAAAGGCTAACCGCAGAAACTGTGCTAACTCTGCAACTGAGAAAAATGGCTTCAAAGCTTTTGACTGTCCAGTCAAATGTGTTATAGTAAGAGAAGTGGTAATATGCTTATTAAATATGGATTCATAAAACAATTTTTATGCTGAAAACCATAATCAGTGATTTGACCTGTGACCCCAAAATGCACTAAAATTTCAGTAACTGTATTCTGCCTTTGTATTATATTACACACCTGTATAGGTCAATTTGTTCTTACTCCCACCTCGTCAGATACCAACGCTTGGTTAGGGATCCTACTGATGCACCAGCAGCCTTTAGTGGCAACATGAGAGGCACTGGGTGACAGCATTTTTGGCACTCCAAGCAACTGCTGGAGTATAGAGAGCAAGAAAGTCCACATAGGGCGGATGGGAGTTGAGGTGAATGGGTCTAACAAGCTCAGGACATTCATCTGGGAGAGCACTGTAAGTTTCCCGTGTGAAACAAAAAGTCATTTGAGGTATTTTAATAACGTGGTGTGTTTGTATGTGTAGCTAACTATGCTAGTGACATATGTTATGTTATGTGACATTACATTATGTAAGTGATACACATATATGTATTTTAAGCCAAAATGTTTTTTCTAAACCTTACTACATACTTTTACTGCTTTAATCTAACCATGTACTTTTGTTACCTAAGCCTAAAGATATACTTCTATTGCCTAAGCCTAACCACATACTTTTGTTGCCTAAACCTAATCATGTACTTTTGTTGCCTAAATCTTGCCACATATTTTTGTTGCCTAAGCCTAAACATGTACTTTTGTTGCCGAAACTTAACCACGTACTTTTGTTGCCTAAACCTAACCATGTACTTTTGTTGCCTAAACCTAACCACGTACTTTTGTTGCCAAAACCTAACCATGTACTTTTGTTGCCGAAACCTAACCATGTACTTTTGTTGCCTAAACCTAACCACGTACTTTTGTTGCCTAAGCCTAACCATGTACTTTTGTTGCCTAAACCTAACCACGTACTTTTGTTGCCTAAGCCTAACCACGTACTTTTGTTGCCTAAACCTAACCACGTACTTTTGTTGCCGAAACCTAACCACGTACTTTTGTTGCCTAAACCTAACCATGTACTTTTGTTGCCTAAACCTTGCCACATACTTTTGTTGCCTAAGCCTAAACATGTACTTTTGTTGCCTAAACCTGATCCCATACTTCTGTTGACTAAACCTAACCACATACTTTTGTTACCTAAGCCTAAAAATATACTTTTGTTGCCTAAACGTAACCACATACTTTTGTTGCCTGGACGTGATTATTTACTTCTGTTGCCAAGGGCAGGGAACAACTACATTTACTGAGATTTGCTTTGGACTTTGGTTGGATTTTGTAGTTACTGCAATTTTTACACCCTGTTTTCTCTAAAGCAGAACAACATTATCAGGATGTTTTGTCACAGGATAAAATAGATATCAAAAAGTTTAATTTAGTTTGTATCTTATTGATGACTAAAATTGTAGTTACTGCCTTTGTAGATCAGCTGTCATACAGATGAGGAGCCTCATACTGAATTAATGGTGATAGAAACCATTATTATTAAGAATGACTTGAGGGGGATTGAAAGTATATCATTCTAACTCCTTTTGCTCAAAATAATTAAATAAACTAGAATTTATTAAGCATTCACTCCGGAAGAAAACACCAAATAAACATTTATTGATCTTACACCTGGAAAATACAACCTGAAAAGCCTGAAGACAGGGGATATGCTATCAAAATGTAAATATTGCACATTGTTTTCACTCTCATATTGATTGACTGGATAATAGTACAACTGTCAGCACCAATCTGTCTTTGTCTGATTTGCTATCCTACTGCCTCGTAGCCTCGAGTGTTTGTCGCAGACATTATACTCCTGTGTGTTAAGATAAACATGAAATCTTTTGTTCTTTCTTTGACTTAGAAAAGTTTCAGATCACTCCACTGATGAAAGAAAATTGACACATCTAAGGTTGTAAGGTTTTAGGCTTCCAGCCAGCACTGCTACCCAGGGCAAGTTACCATGAGAACAACAGTTAAATAAGCTTCGATTCCTCCATCACCAACATGACAAGCAGCTAAGTGTACGGAGAACAAGGTTTGAGGTGCAAGGAATAAAACAGCAGAGCAAGGACAAGAAATAAAATAAGAATTAGAGAGAAATAAGAGGAATTGTGGCAGTTAAAGTAAGTGGAGTAAAAAGAGAGGAGGGGATGTATTACAGAGACACTCCCGCTGCAGTCAAGACATCAAACAATTAGACTGTTTCTATATATCAAACTCAAGACACAGAATAGAGATTGTCTTTCATCCTGAAGAAATATTTCACTAAGATATTGATTCACTCATCTCCAGTTAAATTGATTGACAGCACGTATTTTAAACAATTTCAGGATGTTTCCTTTACTCCCAGACAGTTGCTCTGCCATACAAATGCTGGTTTTGTTGTTTCACACTCTAGCTATGGACGAAACTTTCATATCATATATGCTTTATCATATATCGCCTCAGGTTTTAGATCCCTGCTGTCAGTGTCTGAAATTAACACCTACCAAGCACCAAATGTAGGTAGATATTCAATTAGCAAGTGAATTTCGGAAGACTGTCCGCCATACAGGCAGGTAAATGTTTGTACCAAAATAGTCATGTAATAAAAAACAATGCTGAGAGTGTCTATTGCGTTTTGGTGTCATTTTGGGGTGCAGTGCACTGCTTCTCCTAATCTGCCTCTTTGCTGTCACACACAAACACGTGCACACGTCTAAGCAGTGCTGCGAACTGAGCGTCTCGAATGCCCCTAGTTTTGTGGCACTGTTTACCATAAGGAACACCAGCTGATCTGCAAAGCTATCACTTGCCACAGGTCTACTGCTAGCTACCATCATGCCCACACTTACAAAGGTGACAAAATATTACATGGAGGCTCTGTAGTTTAACTAAAACGGCAAACTGTTTATAGACCCTTTTACTGTTAGCAAACAGTATCACGTTATTTGGTGGGCGAGGCTTAGCTGGAGGTAAAACAATTCTCCAGACATTAGCTAGCCCTAGCTAGCAGGTTCTGTTAGCTTGTTTTAGACAGTGGAGGAAGACAATATGAGTGATGCATTCAAAAATACTCATTCTGAGTGCCGAGTGCAAATGAAATTTGTAACGCTCTTGGAATGTACTGTTTGGTTATCCAGAGCACCACGCTCTCAGAGTGGCAGAGCGTTACGTATATTGAAAAATACAATGCTCCATATTTTCGGCGGAGAGGACTCCCATTTTATTGTAGGGTGTCAGACTGAATATACGAACACATCATTTCAGGTCACTCACTCTGAGGGACCGTGAGTGTCACTTGAATAAGTAAACACTGACCAACGGGACCAGACTGGCCGACCCGCATACTCTCATTCAGCGGATGGATGATTTGACAGGATGGCCAGCTTTGTGGTTGATTACTTTACCAGTCTTACAAGAAAGGATGACACTTGAACAGTTTCCTCCAATTTGTTTCACTATCGAAGCTATTGTTATCTACTGTGCTAAAAAGTTAGCTTTAAGGAGAAATCCATTATTCCTCTTAATGCTTCCCCAATTTCTGATGATGATGAGGTGGACATGATAACCCTTAATACACATAACGTTATTCATCCCTACAACAGGAAATACTTTCTCCCTAACCTGATATAAAGTGTGCGCTACATATGTTAGCATTTTTGATGATCGCCTCCATCCAGTTCTTTTGTCTTATTGCATTTAACCTTAGTTGTCTTTGTTTTTATTGATGGGCAGTGGCGACTGGTATGTGTTCAAATTTAAGCTTTGAGCCATGACTCCTTGTATTCTGGCTTCCAATAACACAACAAGACGACATTTTAAGACTCCTATGTAGCCTACAGCCCTGTGGTGGTGAGTCGGGTTTTGCCCCCAGCTAACAAACTGACATCATTGTGACTTTGGCCCTAAAGGGGTCTATTGCCTCCCTGTTTTTCAGCAGCAGGGCATTTGCTTCACTTTTTCCGTTCTTACCTTTCACAATAAAAGCCCCAGACATATACACAACATCACTGGATACCAGAGGGAACTTAGTGACATGCTGAGACTGTGGTCATGACTTGAGTGTTCAACATAATACCTGATTAACTCAATGACAAGTACTGACACAAATGTATGTATGTGACGAAAAAAGGCATTTTATTGTTTTGGATTTTTTCATCTACCAGCCCCCTTAAATTCAGACACTGCCTGCAGTCTTAACCAATCACAAACACACATGGAGAGAGATAACACTGATTGTAAGGCAAGCAAATAGAACAACTTTAAACTTTGTCCTGTTTTTTTTTCCAAGGCTCTTCTCAAGGCCCTTTCACATTTACCCTTTTTCTCGCAAGAATTTATATGCATATTCACAGGCGGCAGCCCACACATTGTCAGTGCTCTCTCTCATGTAGCTTTGCAAACTAAGGTTAATGGAAATGTTGATCATAATTAGCTAATAAGAGCGTGGAGGCCATAAACACAAAGATAGCAGCTTGTTTACTCGGAACGAGTGGCAGAACATTTTCCTGTAACTTATAAAATGACTAACCTGCCTGTACAAAGCTCATTTATCTATTTTCATAGCTCCTTATCCTTTATAGGGTGGAGTAAGCTTGTCTGAGCATGCGTTGGAGTGAGTGACCCCATACACAGGAATGATGGTGAATGTCACGATATGTAAAGTCAAAGGTTTTTCATGATGTTTGGTGTATATTTGGTTATACTTTGAGTAGATGCACGCTTCCTTCTGTGCGGTAATACAGTCGGTAGGTGTAGTGTGGTAGAAAGAAAAAAGAAAACTCCTCACAACAAGGTCTGTTGATTATCATGAGTAAGTGGGTCATTATCTCTGGAAAGACATGTCTGTTGAGTTTTTCAAATGTTTTTTTTTTTTTTTGGTGCTTTGAGCACCACAAGCTGAGTGCCATCTTGTTTCATTATACAGAACAGAGGGCAGACATCTCTATATCAGATATCGCCAACACTCAGCACCTCACAGACTGATAAATAGCACTACAGGTAAAAGGACAAATATGTATTTTTGATTTTGGGGTGAACTGTCACCTTGAGAAAACTGCATGTTACCCACTATCTGCTGCAGAAAATTTCAAAGGTTTGGAGCTGAATCAAATCAGATAAAATCAAAACTACTTTTTATCTGTAAGGAACTTAATTCATGTAAAAACATCAGTGCATACACAATACATTAACTAACACACAGTGCAGCTTAAAATAGTTAAAGATGTCCACCTACACACACACACACATCTGCAGGTCTTCAGGTGTGTATGTGCCTTATCTTTTTAATGTTATACTAGAACCTTGTGTTTTTAATTGCCCACACATTTTAAATGAGGTATTTGAAAATATTTCATTGTGAATTAAATAAATACAGTGACATGAACATATCATTGCCAATAAGATCATCAATGACTCCTCTCATGTACGAGCTGCTGCCCTCTGGAAGTAAATTCACCGTGCCTCACTGCAGACTGAACAGATTTAAAAATTCATTCATACCTTTGTCTATAAAGCTTTTAAATAATGGCAGATAAAGCCAGAGCTGGCGTTGGATTATTATGATTTGCTGATTTACATTTTTATAGAGGTATTTTTAGCATATAATGTTATTTATTTATTTATCTCTTTGGGTTTCTCATGTTCATCTTGATCTTGATCTTGATATCAGAAAATGTGAACAAGTCAATTGTGATTTCAAAACAGGTTATTAGCTGCAGCATGTCTATCACACATAATACTTACTGATGATCACACATACATGGCAGCCTTGTCTGTGACCAGCTGGCACTCATAGAATCATTCATATAACAACAAATGGTAGAGACGAGGGCGGGGTGATGGATTTCATTGAATCCCTTGGGGAAATAGATCAGCACCAACCTGGTCAGGATGACAATTACATGTTAATTGTATTACACCCACACTTTGCCTTCCCATTTAACCAAATGTAATTACAATAAGTGAGTTGTTGATTTAATTTCACGGATGGTGTACTGTCATCGAGGCTTCCTCGTCATTGCAGGCGGAGGCAGGCCTGCCCTATGCTCAAGGGAGACCTACAGTTGAATCGGCATATCAAACGCACCGAACCGTGGTCTTGTTTAGTTTGAAATGGGTGCTGTGCTCCGAAATGTCCCTGAATGGTGGACACCACAAATAGCTAATGTTCCCATGCATGATTTAGTGAGTGATTAGACATCACGAAACTCATTTTCCCAGACACATCTTCACACCAGTGTTTATCCTGTTACCTCCATTTAGAGGAAACACAGCGATATCCCACTGCTGCACTTCATAGCCTTCCCAGTGCCACATGTGTGGATATCAGCGGCTTTTAGTGAGATTCCTGCATGCTGTATTAAAGTCCTATCACTGTATTGCCCATTAACAATGCCTTGTTAATGCTATGAGGTTTTCTCTGAACCCTTGTGGACCTTGAGCATTTCCATAAAATTTTGCAGCCCGTGGATAGTAGTAGTTTTTAAAAAGGTTTAACTGGAGATAGTTGTACTTTAGCAGGACTGGTGCAGTGCCCATTTAAAATATGCCTCTTCAGAGCGGGGGCCGGTTGCTTGGCCTGTGGTTCTGCTGCCTACAGTGTGTTTTTTTGAGAACCTTTCATACAAACTACTACACACTAAACACTGCACTTCTTTGGTTCTTGAGCAATACAAATGGGACCCTTATAGTTATAGATTTATTGTTATTTTTACATATGAAAATTATTAAATCATGTTGCTGTTCTGGCTCATAATACCCCAAGAATAACATAAAACACCCCCCAAACCATAGAAGACTATGCAGCTCAATAGAAATACTATTTACTTACTGTGTACTTCAACTGCTGCTTAAGAGGAAAACATTTTTCCTCTCAGACACAACCTCAAGTGGAAACCTCTGTGTTATTTTAGATTCTGACCTCAGTTTTAAAGCTCATTATAATCCATTAACAAAAGCGGCATTTTATCATTTATGCAATATAGCTAAGGTACGACCTCCGCTGAGCCAAAGGCATGCTGAGAGGCTTGTTCATGCTTTTGTTTCCAGTCATCTTGACTATTATTATTATATTATAATTATTATTCCCTATCACCTTATGTCCCTCCACGAACCCTGAGATCCTCCACAGCTGCTCATTTTACTTACACCCCAAAAATATGGAACTCCCTGCCTTTTAATATTAGACTTGTTGTCTCAGTGGACAGTTTTAAAAGATTGCTTAAAACATATCTTTTTAATGTAGTCTATAACTAGCAGCAGTCTGTTTTGATATTCTTAATATGTATTCTTTTTATTTGATTAATTTATTGATTGATTAATTTATTTATTCTTTATAAAATTTATAAATAAAATTAATTCAGTCATTCATTGATTTAAGTGCCATATTTACCTGACGGAGACATGTTGCTAGTTGCATGGCAGATTCAGATTTTACTGGCAAATATAACAATTGCATTATTATTCATTAGACTCTGCAACATGATATCAGAGGTGAAAGCTCCACCATTACAAAAGTAAGCCTCTTACTTTACGTAAAAATTTAAATGCATTACTTTTACTGTGTGGCATTAATAGTTTACTTTTAATGATTAGAAGTTTTTCTTAAGGAAAAACAGTTTTGAGTACTTCTTTTACCACTGCCAATACCAATATTCCCAGTTAGAGAAAGGGTGAAAAGTGAAGCGAGAAGGCGTTTGCTGGGGGTCCACAAATCATCAAATCTGCCACTTCAAAAAAAGCCACTCAAATGGCAGCTACTCGCAGTCAGAAACACTGGTGAAACACGCTTACCAAAGTGATTAATTTCCAAATACGATTATTAGTTGCTTGCTTTGACATAACCACCACGATATGAAGTAGAACATGGATTTAATTAGCTGAGGTATTTTGCCGACGGTAACGTTATTAGTGTTATAAGTTAGCATGTCCAAAAAAAACACCCAAGCTGTGGCTCCTTATGGCCGTAAACACTGATGAAAAACACTTTGCAACATGTGTATGACTCTGCAGAGCCCTGAAAACGCCCCTGCTTCACAGACCCATAGAGTGCTGTTTGCTTGTTTATTCAAAATGTATTAATGTTGAATGTTTTGCGTGTCTAAATGGCACCAAATTTGACACCCCATGTCCTTGGGTCCCCTGCAATACACCCACTAAGTGTGAAGTAGGTTGGATGAACGGTTCTCAAGATATGTGAAGGACACACAGTCAGACAGAGATTCCTTCCTTTGTAGTTAAATGTTGAAGCAGCTCTGGTGGCCAGGCTTTACATGATATAATGTGGCAGCCAAGCCTGGTAAAAGACATTCCCAGTAAACAGCATTTGTCCCTTTGTGAGTGCATGTGGTGTAGTTACGAGGCCTTGAAATAGAAAGCAAGAATTACCCCACGGTGGTGCTTCGCCAAAAGCCCCGGGGTCCATTAATAACCTGGTGTGCCACTGCATCTTTTATGCCTCTCCGAGTGGCCCTACTGTTTCTGAAGGGTCTTCGTGAAATAGCCAGAAGCATTTCCTAATTAATGGGTTTTCTCACTGCAGAATTAATTGCTTCCTACCATGCAGTCCCAGCCCTTTCAGACAGGGTTAAGGCTGCAGACTTTGATGGCCCTCACAAGAAGAACAAGAGGCCGTCAAATCATGAGAGATTGCTGCCGAGATGTTGGAGACAGAAGCAGAGGAATGAATGTGGGCAAAGAGAGGAGCTGTTGAGGTCGTGTGGGCGTAAGTGTTTATGCGTGTGTGTGTGTCTATGTGTAGAGTCGGAGGAGGGGGTGAAAGGATGATTGAGACAAGCAATCAGTCCCACTGCAGGGAACAGAGGGCAGGCAGGAGGCTGCTGCCTGTGGTTACACTGCTAAGTGTGCCGGTCTCTCGCTTTTTCCCCTTGCACGCAGATCAATAGATGAGTGGAGTGTAGCTCGGAGGTTCTTGCACACACTCTGACACGCCTTCTTAATCCACTGTGTGATAACCTGTGCCATGCCGATGTATACCGCACAGGGGACAAGCGAAGGGGGGGGAGAATGCAAAATCCGCCCTGCTGCATGGGCTTTGGGAGCAACTGCAAGGGCTTTGCTTTCATTAGTCCCAAGGATTCAGATTGCTTGGCTGCTGCGGTGGCTGATTTCTTTGCATCTGTTCAAATTACATTAGCCATACCTCACGTGGAACTGTTATCTCTTTGTTTTGTGCTGTTAAAGTACGCCTGCTCAATAAGGAAGCTGGAAAGATTCTCTTTGATAACACTTTTAATATAAACATTCAACCGAACGCTCCGCCTCACGAAAAAGGCATTCACTCTGTATGTGCTGGAGGGATTTTCCCTCAGCCCTAAAATTAATCTGTCAGACAGCAAAGATTATCTCCCTATCTCGCTGTGCTCAAACATGGGAAATGTTTATGATGAGTAAACATTATCACGGATTTAATTAACAGATCCCACACTCGCATTGATCCATGGGAAATATCAATTGCACTGGTGTATTTAATTAGTCTATATCTTTGCCCTTTGTGTCACTGGGGTTGATAGAGCGCCATGCTCTGCAAATTAATCTTCATCAGCAAAAGACTTGAAACAAAAGCATGATTGGAATAAAGAAACTGAGAAACGAAATCTCCCTACTTAGTATTCCAACCTTACACCTCTGCAAATGATGTTGTTACACACAGTTATTGTACAGTAGCTGGGACTGTGTGCACAGTAGTTAAAACTGACCTTAACCTTTAGCTTGAGGAGTCTCATCATTCATATAGATTGCTTTTAATTAACACTGTAGACAAATAAACTGCAGCACAGTGGATCTCATCCTGATTTGTTTGTCCAAACATAACCATTGCCATAATGTTACTGCATGTAATACAGTAAATATGTGCAGTAAATATGACAGTATAGCACTTTTCGTATTCACAACTTTTAGACTGTTCCCAGAGGAGTTACCTTCTGACAATAAATATACTACAGATAAATTCCCCTCACACTAACACTGTTTATTTTCCTCCGTAACACAAATATATGTCGTTGTTGTTGGTTTTTTTTTTGCCTGGTATTGTTTCACCTCGTGAATCTGTGTGCGTGCCATCATGGTAAAATGTGGTCCAGGTGTCACCAATTGCAGCGGTGACTACCGCAGAACCTGCTTTGAATATTTTGCCAGGTGTTATATGCCTGTCTGTCTGTCTGTCTGTCTCTGTCAAATGAAAGCCTAATTCAAAGATGGGTGGGCTTGGAGCATGGGTACAAGAAGTTGTGAGATAGGAGGTAGGGAAGGGACCATTTGCCCCACCACGCTGGGTGGGCTTCGAGTATGGTAACAGGAAGTAGCGGAAAAGGAGGCAGGGAAGGGACCATTTTTGGTGGGCTTTGAGCATGTGAACAGGAAGTAGCGGGATAGGAGGTAGGGAAGGGACCATTTGCCCCACCATGTTGCGTGGGCTTCGAGTATGTTAACAGGAAGTAGCGGAAAAGGAGGCAGGGAAGGGACCATTTTTGGTGGGCTTTGAGCATGTGAACAGGAAGTAGCGGGATAGGAGGTAGGGAAGGGACCATTTGCCCCACCATGTTGCGTGGGCTTCGAGTATGTTAACAGGAAGTAGCGGAAAAGGAGGCAGGGAAGGGACCATTTTTTGTGGGCTTTGAGCATGTGAACAGGAAGTAGCGGGATAGGAGGGAAGGGAAGGGACCATTTGCCCCAACATGTTGCGTGGGCTTCGAGTACACCGCGTTCCAAATTATTATGCAAATTGTATTTAAGTGTCATAAAGATTATTTTTTTTGTTTTTCAATTAAACTCATGGATGGTATTGTGTCTCAGGGCTCTTTGGATCACTGAAATCAATCTCAGACACCTGTGATAATTAGTTGGCCAGGTGAGCCCAATTAAAGGAAAAACTACTGAAGAAGGATGTTCCACATTATTAAGCAGACCACCATTTTCAAGCAATATGGGAAAGAAAAAGGATCTCTCTGCTGCTGAAAAGCGTGAAATAGTTGAATGCCTTGGACGAGGTATGAAAACCTTAGATATTTCACGAAAACTTAAGCGTGATCATCGTACTATTAAGAGATTTGTGGCTGATTCAGAGCACACACGGGTTCGTGCAGATAAAGGCACAATGAGGAAGGTTTCTGCCAGACAAATACATCGGATTAAGAGAGCAGCTGCTAAAATGCCATTACAAAGCAGCAAACAGGTATTTGAAGCTGCTGGTGCCTCTGGAGTCCCGCGAACATCAAGGTGTAGGATCCTCCAGAGGCTTGCAGTTATGCATAAACCTTCTATTCGGCCACCCCTAACCAATGCTCACAAGCAGAAACGGCTGCAGTGGGCCCAGAAATACATGAAGACTAATTTTCAAACAGTCTTGTTCACTGATGAGTGCCGTGCAACCCTGGATGGTCCAGATGGATGGAGTAGTGGATGGTTGGTGGATGGCCACCATGTCCCAACAAGGCTGCGACGTCAGCAAGGAGGTGGCGGAGTCATGTTTTGGGCCGGAATCATGGGGAGAGAGCTGGTTGGCCCCTTTAGGGTCCCTGAAGGTGTGAAAATGACCTCTGCAAAATATGTGGAGTTTCTGACTGACCACTTTCTTCCATGGTACAAAAAGAAGAACCATGCTTTCCGAAACAAAATCATCTTCATGCACGACAATGCATCATCTCATGCTGCAAGGAATACCTCTGCATCATTGGCTGCTATGGGCATAAAAGGAGAGAAACTAATGGTGTGGCCCCCATCCTCCCCTGACCTCAACCCTATTGAGAACCTTTGGAGCATCCTCAAGCACAAGATCTTTGAGGGTGGGAGGCAGTTCACATCCAAACAGCAGCTCTGGGAGGCTATTCTGACATCCTGCAAAGAAATTCAAGCAGAAACTCTCCAAAAACTCGCAAGTTCAATGGATACAAGAATTGTGAAGCTGCTATCAAATAAGGGGTCCTGTGTTAAAATGTAACTTGACCTGTTAAGATGTTTTTGATTGAAATAGCTTTTGATTTCAGTAAATATGACCTCCTAATGCTGCATATTCAACAAATGACTATTTTCAGTTCTTTACAACCTATAAAATGTCTTGAAACTCTGTTGTGCATAATAATTTGGAACAGTGCATTTTAAGTTTTTTATTTTTTTAAAAAATACTGTTTTAATTGGGAGGTTTGTTCAATAACATTTGAATTAAACTTTAACAGCTGATGACTTGAAAATTATGCTGACTGTCATTTGCATCAACTATTTAGGAAAATCAGAGAAAAATATAATTTGCATAATAATTTGGAACGCAGTGTATGTTAACAGGAAGTAGCGGAAAAGGAGGCAGGGAAGTGACCATTTTTTGTGGGCTTTGGGCATGTGAACAGGAAGTAGCAGGATAGGAGGTAGGGAAGGGACCATTTGCCCCACCACGTTGGGTAGGCTTTGAGCTTGTGAACAGGAGGTAGCAGGCTAGAAGGGAAGGGAAGGGACCACTATTTGCTCTGCCACGTTGGGCGGGCTTCAAGTATGTCAACAGGAAGTCGCAGGATAGGAGGTAGGAAAGGGACCTGCAGGGCAAATGGTCTGGCTGACAGTTGTGGCTTGCTGTATCACAGCTGAAGTGATCTTGCCACAAGACAGACTCTTGTTGGTTTCTTTTTGTTCGTTTGTTTGTTTTCCACTTCTCAGTTTCCATTCTTTAAACTAGCTGAACCTCTCCGCAATCTTTCCACATACCCCCTGGCAACTGCAGAAGTACCCTCTGGGGTAAAGGTACCCCTGGTTGGGAATCATCACACCAGTCTAGCAGTCAGCAGTCATACATACAGTGCATCATGTAGCAACTGCAGATCCAGGTTTAATATAATATTCTAATTCTAGTAAACACTGGAAATAGAAGTTAGATGTGGATGTAACTAATGTAGCTCTAATGTTGTGTTCACACTACGAGCAACAAACCAACAGCATGGCCAGCTACAGTATTGCCAAGTGGCCGCTGAAGCGTTGCTCAGACTGGGTGTGTCTGCTACTTGCATCAGAGCATCTCAACTGAACGCCATCTGAAATTTGCATTTGGTCAAAATAAATCTGTGCTTCTGATCAATGTCTGAGCCCAATTTTAACATCATAATTTGCTGCCCCATGCGCACAGCAATACACAGAGAGCTTCACTGGGTCATTGGAAAAAGCTGAGGCCAGCTAAAGTTTGATTTGAAGATGTCACGCCTATCAAGCAGCGACAAGTGTCAAGCATCAGTTCGTAGCTTCATGTTAACCATTTACTAATGAAAATGACTCGTAGCCTGTTACTGTATCGCTTGTAGCATGAACACAGCATGAAAGTACAGGCATAGCTCTTGTTATTTTATCTCAGACAATTGCTGCCCAGACAGGTGGCAACTTGCCCTGTAAAAGTCGACAGCTCTCCTCCCTTTAAACTTTGCCAATGCTATAGGAATTGTTGCATCCAGGCAAGGTAATCTTAACATATGCCTCAGCATGCACGCCTTTTCAGCTTGGCCCTTTATTGCAGTGTCACATCATCCCGATGAGCTTATGGTCAGGCCAAGCTGCTGGTGAGTGTGAGTGACAGTGTGAGTGTGTGTGAGTAGAGTGTGAGTAAAGTGACAGCTGCATCTCTGACCCCTGGATCTCCTCTGAAGAACAGTTACTCCGTCCTTGTTTTGCTATTGATATTTACAGGTGTATAATGCAGTTCTTTTGCTGTGGAGAGTAGTTTAATAATGTCTGTATGCTGTAGGAGACAATTCCTGGAGCTCAAGTGGTGCATATGATTGCAAAAGATGTTAAATAATTTTATTTCTTTTTCAAATTTAACCTTTTTTTGTACCAAGGAGCGTCCCATTGAGATTAAGAATCTCTTTTTCAATAATGCAGGGCTCAGACTGCATCCTTGCCTCATGCCTCTGATTTACCAAATAATTTTGTTGGTTTATTGCAAGTTTAATGCAGTATTGATTTTAGTTATGGATTGCTTCAGTGATGGTCTCAGTGAGTGTGCCTCTGACACCAGAAGAAGAGTCTTGTGTCAAATGCAGTCAAATTTATTTGTTTTTAATCAGTGAAATCACAGTATTTGGTCTGTTTTCTGACCATGTTTTGTATGAGGTTATGGAGAATATATTATATCTGTGGTCTGCTGTTTCATTTTCAGGCAATCAGGGAATCTACTTTGGCATGCATTGCGTAGGCATTATGTTTCTCCCACATATCCCTGAGCGAGTTTTGATGTAATTTCCTAAAGCTCTTCTGTCATGAAGCTCAAATCACATTGATCTTATATTTGTTTAAGATGTTTATCTGTACGCTGTATGCACATGCTCACTTTGCTTTGCTGTTTTCCTACAGCAGATTAACAACCATACTGAGTGATTTTGTATTGACACAGCTGCTTATGAATGAAATTAGGCCTATGTACACTGCAGGCAGTGAATACTTTGTTTTTAATAATTAAGTTGACATATTCATATTCCAACCTTTAACATTTAACTAACTGACTACCTATATGCGAAATAACCAGTTTATTGTATTAGTAGTAATATAACACATGTTTTGATGTGTATTATTTCTGACTGCTGGCATTAGTGGCTTTGCTGCAGTTTGCTTTCTGTGTCGACACACTTCTGCTATTTGACACTAATTGGTATATATTGGGAGCCACAGTGCCTTGCATGTCCAAGGCCCCTACTTGTAATCACCATTAGGAGGCTGACATTGGTATTTTTTTTCCTTCTTCTCGGTTGGTCGGTCCTATTTATAGTAAATTTAACGTAATATCAATGTAGTATGAGGTACAATTCTCAGGGCAATGTACCAGGGGAAGCACAGAATAAACATATGAGACAAAAAATAGAGTTTTCTCAGTGATATTTATTTTCCGCTGTTTTTATGTATACTTTAAAAATTAATGAATGTGTATTCAGGCAGTATTTCAAGGAAAAGATGAGCCTGCATGCCTGAGTAAACATAATAAATATCAAGGTGTTTTCATGGTTACTTCCCACAATTTATGACTTAAAAAAATCAGATTTTTAATTATTATTTGTATTTTTTGACAACGGCAGAGCAAGTCTCAAGTGTTGTGTTTTCCTGCATTTAGAGGTCGCTTTGATGAAATTAATTTGTAAATGAAGAAGTGCAGAAGTGTAGTTGTGTGTGTGTGAGTGAGAGAAAGAGGGTGTGAGTGTTGAGGTGAGTGGCCTGCGTGTCCCTATTTGGTGCCGTTTTCGATTTAGGTCTGTGCTTATCATTTGTTCACCGTTATTCATCATCATTACGACATGGCAAAGACTGAAGGTTAAGGCTAATTTCTGTTCCCGTACATCAACTTTTCTCTCCCCATCTTTTAGTGTGTATCACAATCTCTTTTTCTGTCTTTCCATCTGTGTGTGTGTGTGTGTGTGTGTGTGTGTGTGTGTGTGTCTGTTTTAAATCAACTCGACTAATTTTTACCGGCTGACACATTCAGTAAGAGAAGAGAAGTCAGCACACCCAAACGGAACATTATTTATGCTAATCTAATAATTAGCTGAAGAAAATTGATGATTACTCTGGGGTAAAAGAAACCACTGGACCTGCTGCCCCACCTGCAGCAATCTGCCCTCAATTAAAGCCTTTTAATAAGTGACCTCACACCTCTCTGTATCCTGGCAGGGGCTTGCGGAGGGAAAGTCAGCCCACAGGCCAACCCCCTCCCAAAAATATGAATTATTAAAGAAGACTCCACAACTCAAGATGACTGTAGATATAAATGACTGAATGATTTAAAAACTTATAATTGTCTCCCCCATTCTTAGCAGTAACCTTGTCTGTAGCAGTAGTCACAATGTTGTACAAGAGATGAAGCCGTAGTATTCATATTTGACATAAAGCATCATCAGATTAAATGAATGGCTCCTAAAAAAGAAAGCAGTGTGAAAAGGTAAAAGCATAAAAACAGAATTTGTCATATGTAGTTTGCTCTCTATTGTCAGTATAAATCACTTTGTTATATCTTATACCTTGACCTCAGAGTTGCACAGCCATGTAGATAGTTTCTGTTTTATTCACAGGTCTTTTGAGATTTTTACTGTTACTGTTACAATAGAGGTGAACAAAACACCGTTTGTTGTGCTCAAAAGATTTGAAGAAGGAAGTATGAAAAATCCAATGGCAAACAAGCACACAAACACACAAACACAGGATGAAAGATCTATCTTTCATATATGAAAAGATGTAGCACACTTACACAGAGCTGTTCAATCCTGTCCTTGATCTCTCTTTTATCGTCGTGTTCTGAATAAATACGTTTTGTCATTTATTCAGATGTAGTCAAGCTGTGAATGTGAAGAGGACTACTCTGCTGTGATCTCCCGTTTGCAAGCTGTCAAGAGTGATGTCACATTTATGTTAGTTCAGTAATTTCAGCAGGAGCAACTTACAGGTTGTTGTTTTTTAAAAAAGAGTAGTTAAATATTTTTCATTGTTCTTATAAGGATGAGTACATGATGAAAATAAAAGCTAGTGTCAGAGATGTCTGCCTTCTATCCAATATTGATGACACTAGATGGCACTCAGCTTGCCAAAAAATGCATTTGAAAAATTCAACAGCAGTGTCTCTTCCCAGAAATCATGACCCGGATACTCAAGATAATCCACAGACCTTGTTGTGTAGGAACTATTTTCTTTCTTCCAAACTACACCTGCCAACCATATCACTGTGCAGAAGGAAGCATGCATCTACTGCTAGCTCGCCTAGCACCACTGAGGTAGCTAGCGTTAAGCCCAGTTCAGACAGAAGATTTGCGAGGAGACTTGCAATGCGCCGTTCTGCAATATTCTAAAAACCTGCAGGTTCACACCAATGCAACTAGATGAGATGGTGTCTATGCAACAACTCTGTACTTTCGTTCTGATTTCCAGCTTTTTTAGACATATTCATAATAAATATGCCACAATAATATAAGTAAGCAGCACCGGTTAGTCAATGAGAATTTGGGTGTGGAGGCATAAACACATACAGTACAGCGAGCAGCAGCAGCGACCTACTGTCCGACACCGGCACACGTGAGGACGGAGCACCGGCTGCAGCAAACGAACACACCGACTGCAGTCATTTTGACTTGACCAACGGGCTTCACTCCGAGCAGGCTGGCTGTTGAAACTGGTGACGAGCTTTATGTTCTAGAACCAGCCGCCAGCATCTTGACCAGCTGAGTTGCAGGTGACACCATTAGCCAGTTGAGCTCAGACGGCCAGCTTACACGGCTGCAACGTTTCTCTGAACGGTTCTGAAACAGTTTCGTCTTGTCGCGAATCGTCAGTCTGAACTGAGCTTTACTGCTCAGCAAAAGTGGACGCCATTAATGTTGACATCTTGCGCTGTCACGAGCCTCTCATCCATGAGTAGATGCAGACTTCCTTCCATGCTGTGATATGGTTGACAGTTGTAGTTTGGTAGAATTAAAATAGTTCTGACATGAAAGTGCTTACAACAAGGTCTGTGGATTATCTTCAGGTCATGATTTCTGGAAAGAGACATTTTTCAAATATATATATATTTTTTTGGCACTATGAGCACCACAAGCTGAGTGCCATCTGGTTCCATTATACTGGAGAGAAGGCAGACATCTCCACAGCTGATATCTCCAACAATCGGGAACTCACACCAAAACAATCTAGACTGATAAATAGCACAACAGGTAAGAGGGAAAATATGAAATTTTGATGTGAGGGTGAACTGTCCCTTTAACATCTGTAAGGTTTGTCCTGACACGTCATGTGTCCGTGTGGCCAAAACAGAGAAATAAAACCCATTTTACAGCCTTGTTGCTGTCAGTGCCTGCTCATCTAATTGGCCCTTAGGTGCTGCTCTCTCTACCTGTTTGCCACAGAAAGAGTAAGCACACCCTTATCAAACAAACTCTGCCATCCGCTTTTACTGCTGCAAATGAGTCTGATGCATCTGTGACAATGCCAGACAACAGATATAAAGTGTAGCTTATTCCAAGGTAACGTATGGTAACTAACCAGGAAGCAAATTTTAGCAAGCTGTTAAATTTCATGCACAATTTAGTTTCTGTAAATTGAAATTTATGATTACAAAATTACATAATGGGAGCACTTTGGCAGATTTGCCCGGCGCCTTGTCAGAGGTGCACCTGTTGGAAGGCTCAGAGCTATGAGCGTGGAGATGGCGCACACGCCAGGCAAATCCATTATTATAACTCAAATCCAGCAGTTGCATTTTTCCTGCTGGGACTGACTCTCACCGTTGATTAAGTGCAGGTCTAATCACTGTTGAGGCCTTGTGTTGGCAGTACCTGGCCTCGCCTCCAACAACAGGGAATAAGCCTCTGGCTGATTATTTCATTCACCGGCTAGTAGCATCAGTCTTAACACATACATGAGGCAGTGAAATGTTTCTCTGATTATTCGTGTGGTTTTGACATAGCTCGAAGGAAAGGTCACAGCTTGGCTCACTTAGCGTCAGATACATGATGTCAATAAGTACAACAACAAAATAAGTTGGTAAGCTACAACAACATTAGTCTCATCTTTATGAGAAGAAATAAAAAGTCTCCTTTTGTTCTGTTTCAGGGCAGGAGAACTCACCAGGCTGGTTATGTGGAGACGACGAAGGGAAGACTATGGCCCCGTTTTGGTGTCCGTTGCTTGCCTGTCACATGCCTGTCTTTGCTACAAAGTCACCCGAGAGAAAGGTAAGCAGGTTTAACCATGTATTCAAGTATTAAAATATTAAATTAATTTAACTCTCAGTCCAGTACATGTACCTAATTAACATTAAGTACATGTTTTAAAAGGACAAAAATTTGAAGTTCAGTGTCGTTTAATTTTCATGTTGCATGTGTTAATAAAATTAGTGCAGTAATGTACCCCAGGGTTCTTTATACGACATTCAGAACATAAACATAGCAGCAAACAACTGTTTACTGTTTTGAATATGTAGTGCTTTTCATAACTTCAGCCCTGGGCTAAGAATAGCCTTAGGCTAACTTGACCACTGTTCACACACACATTGTTAACTCAGGGTTAACCTAAGCCCAGGGCTATACTGTACTATTCACACTGCACCTCTGCTAGCGCTGGCTTGAATGTCTGCTGGAACATAATGAATTACGTTAACATTCAACAATGACATGTGACCACTCTTTAACAGCAAGTAGCAATTTTAAAATGTTGCCATTAGCAGAGCTTTATGAGAGCGATGCTGAAACATCAAAAACAGAGAGGAAAGTGGAGAAAAGAGTGATTGATAAGAAGACATTGTTGTTTTATCTTCAAGTGTTTCGGGACATGTTTTAAGTTAGCTAGCTTGTTAGCTACCTCCAGTTTCTGTCAGAAGTTACCATGATCACAATATAAACGTGAAGCAGGCATGTACTGATGACATTATGAAGAAGTCATGTGATAGGACAACAAAAGTGTGACACAACTTTCATTAGCTCTGTTGCACACTGGCAACTTTAATTTTCAGGGGATAACCTCACAATCTTGAGGCCAACCCCGCTCCAGAACAGGGCCAGCAAGCCCTAGGCTAGAGTCTGGAGTATACCAGCATTGTGCCAATGTGCAAACTTTCTTAGCTGCAGCCTAACAGCTCACAGTGCTTGTATTAACCTGCTGTGGAGGACAAAATTGTTACTGTGAAGAAAGCCTGTGTTTTACTTTGACCAAATGTCTTTTATATGGATCATTATGAATAATTAACATCAGAACAAAACAACATTTAGAACATTAATAAAGCAGTAAACCACTATTTGCTATGTAACGATATACTGGAGTAATGGCGTCCTGAAAGGAGGATCAAGTCACGCTCCGTCTGTGTGTGTTGTAATCCAAGCTTTCCTCTCTGATGTAGTGGTAGCATGTGAGTCGTGTTTGGCTAGCTAATCACCGCTACACTGTGTTCATACAATGGTTACCGCCAGCTTCCGCTTATAATGACAACAGCGTCATCATGAAAGTGAAGCACTTACTGTACCCTCCGTTTTCCCACCACGTTAACAATGTTAAGTCTGTCAGCACTGTTGCTGCTGTTAGCATCATTTGCTGTCTTTTTTTATAGAGGCATTTCCAGCATATGTTGTTATTTATGAATTTATCTTTTTGTGTTTCTTATTGCTACGTTGGGTATAATGTTGATTTGTAATATCTAATATGTTGTATGCTGTATTTCTATGGCTGCAGCAGAGGTGTAGGGCCTGAGACAAATTTCACACAATGGGACAATAAAGTTAATCTTGATCTTGATCGTGATCTTGTTAGCCCCTGCTTCATCCACCTCCATGTTGAGAGGCACGTGCAGACCATCCTGGCTCAGACTCTGAATCATAGATTTGCTCTGAATGTTGTATACATCTCCTTTAAAATGTTTGAACTTTTCACACTTGTCTCATTCACTATTGATGGTCAGTGCAGCTCAGCTGGTATAGCTGATGTAACAGTTAACTCTGGAAGACTGCAGCTTGACCTCGGTGTAAACTGTATGGAAAATTTTAATCTATAACATCTCCTGGTACATATTGTCATATCGCCCAACTCTATCTGGTCACGCGATAAAATAATACATGAAATGGAGAAAACAAATTAAATACTTAACAAACAAGTTAAAAATACTAATATGAAAATAAGGTGTATGTTGATTTGTGACTTAAAATGGTGAAGCACTGGCGAAGCACCTAGCATAATACTGTATGAAGGTATTCTGTTCCTTAATACTTCCGCTCCTATCAGTGTAATAAAATTGAATGTTCAACAGTAATACCATTACTAATAATAACTGATGAAGAATTTCAGAATAAATGATTGAATAAATGACATTTTTAGCTGGATCAACTAACTGCTGCTGTCAGATTGAAGTTTCAAATCACTGCATCTTATCTGAGCTGAGCTGAGTGTTGATACTCAGGAAGCAAAGTGCTTCCCTTTGGCTCAATCCGTCAAAGCGATTTGACTTTCACTGACGCTAAGTTCTCCTCTTAAGCAGCCATTAGTCCATAGTACTGCTGGAATCTTTATTTTAATAAAGATTCTGTCGAAAGAGATCATAGTGCCATTTTACACAGTCGTTTCCCATTGAAGGCAATCAAAGCCCACTTGTCTCGCCCTCTAACAGCTAAAAATACATTGTCTCAGTGATGATCTCACTCAGAAATACCTGGACTGGTGGAATTACAAGGTGACACGAGAGCATCCCCTTAAGAAACCAGCTAAAGAATTTCGATCAATACAAGCTGTTAAGACCTAGAAGCCTCCAATAGATCAAATGGTCAGCACAGGTGAGAGATAGAGTAAAAGGGTTTTAGAAGTCAGTGGAAATGGTATAAAATCAATTTGCAGGGGCTGAAAGATGATATTTCCAACCACATTTTCTATGGCTGTAATGTGGTTACGGGTCTGACTGAGCAAGGTGGGTGGTGGGGGGAGCCAAATTACCATGGCCACCAGGGGAGGATGTTATAAAGTGATCATGCAATTATCTTAATGGCTGTGGGACACCCAAGCATAAATCAATGTTCCAACATTAGATTAAGACCTATACGCCAACCCATAGTCTGCTAGCCACGCGGACGAGATAGGAAAGTGAGGTGAAACAGCAGCTGGAAGTGCGAGAAATGTAGCTTTGACACGGTAGGGGGGATTTCCCAAAAGATCTCGCCGACGTTCCGGAGTAGTCTGCCAAAGTGTGTTACACCTGGCTGGAAGCGGAGCCAAGTCAATTAATGTATTTTGAGCCAGTGGGACCCCGTGGTCTCTGAGGATGTGCTCATATTCTCCACTTCTCGCACAAACAAATGAAGCACCTGAGCACGCCAGTGAAGGGCATGGCCGCCACGTCAGTCACGAGAGTGGTTTACCATGAAATTGTTTCAAGTGGCTTCATTTTCTGACAGCATGTGTGTTTTCATATTAATTTCATTTTGCTGTAAAGACCTGTGATTGTCGCTCATGTTATTAAAGTGGGATCTTAGAAAGGGAAACATTGGTGCTGGCATTGCTGTGTATGCATGTCGATGTTAGTTTTCCTGCATCAGTGTTTGTGCTTGAGTTGCATCTTTCTCTGTATGTGTTTGACCGTGCACTTCTGTGCATCACAAGAATGGCTATGTGATAGGAATGGAGGCCTAGGTATCAGAAAGCTGAAGAGGTAAGCAGTAGTATTTCTTTCCCTTTTTTGACTAAAGAGAAGGTAGCATTAAATGGAGTGACTTTAAGTCCTTCATGCAGAGCAGACTGTGATTAGGGGCTTAACTCAGCAGCAGCCCCCCTCTCCCTCTCTGTGTCTCCATCTTTGCCTCAGCCACTGCCTCTGGGACACACACGCCTCTCTGTGCCAAAGCTCCGCAGCATCTCTTTCTCCAGCTCTTGCAGCTTCTCTTGGCAGTCTGAGTTACAGTGAGTAGAAAGGATGAAGAAAAGGAGGCAAAAAAAAAGAAATCCCAGATTAAAAGAGATGTGGCCGAAGGGGCTGAAGCCATTTCCTACAGAAAATAAAGTTCTAAAGCAGCGTAGCATGAACAACACGCACAGGTCACCTAAGGGAGCTCAACCCACTGCTGGCTGTGTGCAGCTCTGTGCGCCCCGGTCCACTCGATGGAAGCTGGAGAGGGCTACTGGGCGAACTCGTTAGGCACCGGAGATAAACCTTATCGCAAGTCTGCTGAGTGAGAACAGCGGGGGCAGACTGACTCCTCTCAATTTATCTCTTTCATTTTCTCCCTCTCTTTCTCTCTCTCTCTCTCTCTCTCTCTGTCTCACACACACACACACAAAATCAGATGTTATCTTGGTTAATAGACAAACCACATTCTGATGGTCCTTGTTGTTTAAAGAGTCCGTGCACGCTCCGTTTCGTTGCCCTCTCTGCCATTTTGAAAGATGAAACAGAGCGGGTTTGGCAGTTGGCCCAAAGGGAGGGTGTGAGGTAGTTGGGTTAAGGGATTAATAGGAGATACTATAGCAGAAAGGGTAACAGCTGAACCAGGAGAATCAGCTGTTAAATGGAACATGTCATACCATTTTCTGCACAAGTGCTATGTTGGTGCATAGTGTCAGTTTTTTCCCTTTAATTATTAAAGATGAATGGATGAAATATCAGCTCAGACTTTGACTGAATCTTTGACTGAAATTTTATACAGAAATCACATTTAGCAAGTACTAGTATGTGATGCTAGCACTGTGCCAAAATGAACCAGTGCTGAAATATTTTTTAAAATGTTTGATTTGGACAATTGACAGCAAGAAAAATCCTGCTCAGACCTGGTATTAACATATGTCTTGGGTGGTCAGATCATAAAACAAAATTTCATGTCTGTCTGTTCACTCCTGACATTAGAATGTGTCCCCATATTCATCTCGAGTGATCACATGTGATCGGATCTCACTTCCCTGCTGTATATGCAAATAAACACGTACGTCATGTCCATTTGCAAAGACTGAATGAGTTGTTGTTGGTAATTGGTGAGAAGTTTGTTGTGCTACACAGACACTTAAAGCCGTGTTTCGCTGGCCTGGGGGGACGTTCCTTTAGCCCTACGTCTATATTTTGTAATGCTAGGGTCTTAAGTGTTTTTCAGGACAAGGACCCATTGGCTAAAAGAGAGACGGAGCAAGGACCATCTACTACATTTATTGTATAGAACTGAGTCTGATATCAAACTGGGCGGAATGAAGGTTGCCAGGCAGAAGGGACATGTCAGCGTCAGACTGCAGTCTTGAACTGTGTTTGCTTTTCACGTAGGTGAGGGAGGAAGCTCCACTTTCACAAAGATCCATTGTCGCTAAAGGCAAAATATGTTGGATTCATATTAATGTGCACTTTCATACATATAAAAATTTTCAGGAAAAAGAACTGCAGTAACTCTGAGGACTGTCTAGAGCAGTGGTTCCCAACTGGTCCAACCCAAGGGTCCAGATTTCTCCTTAGTTCAAGGTCCACACAGTTTAACATATTCAGCGTCATACTTGCGTTTGGCCACGTCTTCAAGCTAGTTTGCTGTCTCTGTCAAGTAGCTGTCTCTTAGTTACTCACTGTACAGTAGGAAACTGCACTTTAAATGTGTCAGAAATTCACTGTACTTCACTTTTTTTTAGAAACTTGATATGTTTGCCAGTCACTTTCGGTCCATTCAGAATTGACCACAAGTTGGGAACCACCGTCATGGACCCCTTGTTAAAGACACATGTTGTAACAGCAGCAACAGAAAGTTTGAGTCAGATAAGCAAGGATAGGTGAGTAAGCAGTTCTTCATCTTGCCCAGGACACAATAGTGAACACACTGTTGAAAGAATGTGGCCATATGTGGCCCAGACCACTCAGAGTCTGGGCTAAACAATCAAATCTCGAGGCATTGATGGACATTGGCTGCATTCACACCTGTACTTAGCTGTCCACTTGTGATCCCATTGCCCAAGCACCTGGTATGTTAACACCAGGTGGAAACAGGGCCTTTGTCGTCCACTATTTTGCCAATGGACTAATTGTTTGAGTCATTTGTAAATGAAAATTGCCAAATTTTAACTAGTTCCACCTTTTTAAAATCTGAGTATTTACTGGATAATTGTTTCAGGCTACAGGTTGAACAAAACAAGCAATTTGAAGATCAGACCTTGGGCTCTGGTAATCTGCCATGTTTACTTTTTCATTATTTTCTGACATTTCATTCACAATAAAAATATCATTTAGTTTAAGTCCAAAAATGAACACTTAGCTTTTCATTTTGAAACTCCCTGTCCTAGAAGTAGCAGCCAAATCTAAGAATATTTTCTGTCTTGCACTACAAACTAACAGAGGCATTTTGTTGGCATGGATTGTAATGATATTCATTTGCAATCTTAGAACTTAACTAAGCCGTTCCTCTCATCTGTTCCTCCGTTTGACTGTTTGCACCCGCGTCTCAGCTGTTTCTTTAAGTTCTGTCCAGCAGACTGTGTTAGTGTGAAGTCTTGAGACCAATAATGGATGTATTTATGAAACCGAATGATCAGACAGCACAGCAAGCTGTATAACAAGTGGCATTCGATGGTTTCACTGAATGGAACTGAAGGGCTTAAATTACGTGCCTATCTCTATCTAGGACACATATTTTCTTGTGCGCTGTCTTTCTGTATAAGCGCTCATTCAGCAAAGCTTTGAAGAAGATCAATGTCTGGTCCCTGTCCTGATCTAAACATTCTCTAAAAGGTGCATGTTCATACTGTATGTGCAGTATTTTACGGTGCGGGGGGACAGGAATCCTTCGGCCGCGTAATGATTCACAAACTCCTCACATCTCCTCCAGTAGGAAAGCACCTCTTCCTCTGCAACTCTAAAAGGTTCTTAAAGATCCGAGGCTACAAAGACTTTCGAAATAGTAAAGGGACATGTTTCCAGACTCCGTTTATGAGGCATTAGGCTAGGACAGGGTTGAGGATGGCTGCTATGCCAGAGCTCTTATAATACCTTGGGGGATTTCATCATGTATGCTTTGAAGTGCGGAATGACAAACTGGAAAAGGGCTTGGGCTGCATCAGGGTTAGCTTCCTTTCTCTTTTTCTGAGAGGATTAGCTTCTGTGTCTCAGCTCAGAAAACCGCAAAGCTTGGTCACATCTCACCCCTCATACACTCCCCACTAGTTTACATAGATCACACAGATCACCATTATTATTTATTTATGGACTTATGTGTGTCTTTTTCTTCTTCAGAGTGGGTGTGAAATCCATTAAACTTGTTATAGGTCATTTCTGTCTTTGTCATCTGGTGAAATCACGCTGTACCGGGTCATGGGGGTCTGCGCTTGTTTACTGAGCTAGCCGTTCCTTTTGGGGCATGTTGTGCATGTCCCCCTCGCTCGCTGTGTCATCCATCTTTCCTGCTGATGGAGTGATAAGAGAGCAGCACTGTGCGTTCAGCTAGCCACATGAAAGTGGCTGCATGCACAGAAAATCAGCTTGTGGAGCGGCCTCACTGGCAGAAGCAAATACACTGCATTCATGATTAACGTACATGATGACCCAATGGCCCATACAGCTAAGATGAAGAAAAGGGCTCAGTGTGAAGGCTGTGTGTTTGTGTGTGCATATGTAGTACACCATAGATGAGATACTATAAAATATGGATTAAAAAGGAGAAGGACAGTGTGAAAAGGTGGCCTTTACCTGATGCAACGCCTTTCTGATGATTTATTTCCTCTCCCCCACTCTGGCCTGTTTTTTTATTCAAATTTTTTTAGGTAAAGTCATCAAGCTGACACCTTACACAACGCTTCCCCCTCTGTTTTTCTTGAAGGTCGTTTGCTACCTTTCAGAGTAGCAGATATCAGCTACCTCTCTGATTTGTCGAGAATAGATGCCACAGCATGGATTAAAAGCTCGTTCTAACCACCGCTCCACCGGGGCGTAGCAGCTCCCTTTCTAGCTCTGCAGTAATATCCTTCCTGCAAACAGAAAAACACAAACAGTGGGATGCGCCTGTGCTTGAGACTGTTTGGAAAGAGCATGGCGTTTTCTCTTAGACCTGAGCCTCCATAAGATGAGCTTCTTTTTTCCTTATGTATTGCTTATCAGAAGCCTGGGATAATCTACAGCAGGCAGGATTTTCTGTGATTATCAGGGTCAAATGAATCATGATGATGACCAACAATGCTGACTGTGCCATGCTCTATTTGGCCTCATCATCATTTTCACAAATGATGCTCAAATCTTGCCAGTGTGCCATCAGTGGATACCCATCAGCTAATTAATTTAGGGGACATGTTAAAATTGTGTTTTCTACTTCGCTTTAATTTAAACCCAGAAAGTAGTGAGTGTTCATCAACAGAGCAGGAGTTTCTGCACAATGTTTGGTTTCCTTTGCATGGTTGCATTTTGACACAAGATTTTGGCTCCTAGATTATTGCCAAAATCATAACCACTTGTTTTGGTCAGTATTTAGATAATTATTATTTAACACAGCTTTGTAAACATCATAAATGTATTGAAGTTAGAATAAAACTTGTCTTATTAAGAGTGGATTTTCTTAAGTAAAATTCAACTGTAGGTGGCTCATTGGCCATTATTCCTACTGTTGCAGTTAAAGCTGTCAAATACTGGCATATTGTTGATATGAAAACAAATAAATGAATAACACAAATGTAAGTAATGTAGTATATTCCTCCAGGATAAGACTCTGACCTGTTGATATTCCTGAACTGCAACTTGGGCTTATTGTTTTTTTAAAGAGCAAGCACAACTGACTGACTAAAATGCACATGTGAAAGGAAATAGTAGAGGAGCTCACGTATGGTATTCTTTACAATGTTCAGTATATTGTTGTGTGGTCAGATATCTGCAGCGATAAACATTCTGTAGCATTAGTTATTACTTTGGCACAGTCTGAATCTGTGTTCAAGAATAATTTTTGACTCATCGGCCAAGGGGACTTGTACTGTAGATGAAAAAATCCATCCTCCCAAAATGATAAATGGTCTTTTGGTGTCAAATGCAGTATACATTAGTTTTAGTACATTCCATTGAGCTAATAATAATTAGCTCAATGGAATGAGCTAATAATAATTATTATTTTATATCTTATTTCACCTTTATTGAACCAGAGAAACCTCTTGACATTTAACATCTCTTTTTCAAGGATGTCTCGGCCTTGACAGGCAGCAACATACGTTACAAACAACATAGGACAAAAATACAGGATAGAAATATACAGCTCTACAACAATCAATACAAAAATTCAAAATGAGATTACGACTAGGAAAAGCCAAAACAAACAAAAATCCTACAAAAGTGCTTTGAAGCAGCCGAGGGGAACCAGTCAGAGCAACTGTAAGTCTTTCTGCAGAAGATTCCACATATGCAGGAGCTGCATACATAAATGCACGCTTGCCATACTCTGTATGGACCCTCGGTACAGACAATAAAAACATGATCTGTGAACCGTGAGCATAACCATTTTCAAAATTTTGCTTAATGGAAATGTGGAATACAAACTTAAAGAAGAGGCCAGAGCAAACCTTGAGGCAAAATAATTTTGATGTATTGATCAGTGGTTAACCAGTTCAAGCCTGAATACAGCTCAAGAAGTCTTAATCTCAAAATTCTACTGTTTTTATATTGTTACATTAATCAACACATTGGGCTGATGCTGTCATGAATCAAATGTTAGCAGCCATCCTGAGAGCTCCACCTCATAATGTGATGAGAGCTCAAAACGCTGTACCTGCAGCGGTTATGGTGGCAGCGGGTTATTCTTTTTTTAGAAAAAAAGAGGGTTTGAAAATGATCTAAAGCTAGGAATAAAAGTTGCCAAGTTGGCAACACTGCACATGGCGCTGTGAAGTAAGGAGGTATGCTAGATTTGTAACAGGTGTTGTCACAATACTGGTTATTCTAATTTTGATGCAGTATCTTGAAACATATTGGTATTTGTTACCTACATCCTCTTTTTCCAGCCTGTAGAATATAACACGCCCACTGATGTTGTCACGGTTTGCACTTCAGGTCAAGAAAAACCTGCTATTTTTTGGTTCCAGCTGAGAACCATATTTTCAGGTTCTGAAAAGATTTATATTTGCTTGAAATGCTCTGAATGGTTAAATATTAAGTGGAAGAACCAGAACTGGTTCCATGTTGGTGGAACAGGGGGCATTTGAGTAAAGGATGAACTGACAAGAATTTGGTGGTGAAAGGTTAAGGTCACTGTGACCTCATCCATTCCATACTTGTGGAGGCAGTATCTCAAAAACACCTTGAGGGGAATTTTTCTAATTTGGCACAAACGTCCACTTGGATTCAAGGACGAATTGATTTGAATTTGGTGGTCAAAGGTGAAAGGTCAAGGTCACCGTGACCTCACAAAACACATTTTTCACCATGACCCAAGAGTTTATAATTATGACAACATTTCACAAAAAAATCTAAAGGATAAAATGTGAAGTGATGACATTTGTGACATCATAATGTTTCCCAGAAACACTTTCTAGCCATTAGTCATTGTCATATCTCAGCAGCAGAAGGGAAACATTTGGTCAGATACTGAATTGGTGACACTGATCTTGGGTGCTGTGCTGATTGTATAGATCTTCTGTGTAAAGATGTGTGTGAAGCATCCCTAATTTTACAGACATGGATGTAAACTGTAAGCGCAACTCGAGGGGTTTACAGAGTCATACAACCGTGAGGCTGTGATTCTAGTTTACATCAATGAAAGTAATAGTCTCCTTGCTGTAGTGCACATGATCAAAAGCCTCTGAGATTGTCACACATTAAAAATGCAATAAATTTGCAAAACAAAACAAAATAATGCAGCAAAAGCCTATACACAGCCGTAAGAAATGAGATGAAGACAGCACTGTGAGTGAGTGAGAGGAGGCGGGGCTATAGGGACACCGTGTGTGTGTGTGTGTGTGTGTGTGTGAACTCGCTATCTGAGAGAAGAGAGAGCACCAAAGTAGTATCAAAGATATGGATACTATGGGAAAAAAACACTGAAACCGGTTTGAATGAAAAAAGAAAAAGAAAAAAATGACAACACTGTTTACACAAGCCAAAACTGGAGCATCATTGCAAAACAGAATGTCAACAGGTACGTGGTCTGCAATATTAAATTCAGAGATACTAACACATTTCCATGTTCTGTAAAACTGCTCTGATGGGTTTTGGCAAGGTTTACTCTGCAGAGATATATTCAGTATAACATATCTCCTGATCAATTTTTATTTGATGAACTGTGCTTGTTGAAATGCACTGAGACCTGCACTTAACCTGAAATGTAGTTGTACATTTTGGAGCCACTTTTAGACTTAGAAGCTTTGTAGACATGTACCACAGCTCTCTCCCACAAAAACAGACCATTTATGTCTATCCTCTGAGTTCAAAGAGGGACGACAAGCTTTTGGCTTGCACAATATGAGAATGCAGGAGGAATTGTCAATCTAATTTCTCTGTGTGAAGCTAGATCACAACAGACCTGTCGCTGGAGCTGATACGGCCCTGGCCCTTCTGGTCAGCGTGGCTCAGCACCACGAAACCCAACTGCAGACACACCAAACGTGTCACTGTCACAAATACAGGGGGCAGTGACAGCACACAAGCTCTGACTGCTTAACACTCCCGATCAAAGAGAACCTCTAGCTGAGGTCAGGGCAGAAGTCAAACTTTGGCATTTGCAGAGAACAACTCTGAGAGAGCTGTGACAGTTTCCAACATCCTGGCTAATGTAACGGGAGAGTACAGAGGTCAGGCTTTATTCTTTGTAGATCTGGATCTCTCCTCTGCCCCGACTAAGCAGCATCAGCAGTCAACTTTATTGAACTCAAGTAATGGTTCCAAGGTACTTTCAAGGCTGAAGCAGCAACCCCAGCTGTGCCCCCTTCGTTTGCGATAAGTCTTATGTCAGCAGCAAACACAGATGCAAGGACCACAAAGGCAGAAATGGAGTTGTGGTGGGTGGGCACTCCTGGTGTGATTTTTGACGTGTGCTGTTATTAACAGTAGGTGGCTGTAAAGGTGTGCATTTCATATTTTTTAAATGTGAAGACTAGAAAATTCACCCGAACCCACAAAGAGTTCAAAGCTTCTTAGATACGTTGAATTTATGATCTTATAGTGTATGACACAAACTTTTTAGTGCTTAAAAAGATTTATTTTATAGTAGATGATGTTACTAATAACATCACAGCAAAGAGGAATTATGTTAAATACATAGATTTATATATAAATACACAATAAAACATATGTGTCTCAACAAATTCAAAAAATTGGCTACACACAGGACGAGCCAACCTCCTCACTTATTGTTGCCATGCAGTATAGGTTCTGTTTTAGTGTCCGTACTGCTCAGAGCACATATTTCACAAGATTGGACAACAAGAAGCACAACAACTTTTCTGCCATTTCTGTGGTGGCCTTTTTATCTGTCTGTAAATGTATGCCTTTCCTTGCTTTGATCACTAGAGACATACTAGAGACATACTCTGTACACATGGTGTAAGGTTCATAACCGGTGATCCTTACAGCACCCGCCACTGCCATCTTTACCAAAAGGTTGTCTGGCTACATTTGGCCGTGTGGCTGGACCATTCATTTGTAAAGCTTTGATAAAGATGCTTCTCTTTTAACTCTGAACTCACATTACCCTGCTAGTCGGTCACAGAATAGGTTGTAGCTCCACGTTACCTTAATCAGAACTAAACTCTGAATAATGTCAGTGTCATACGGTGCACCTTATACATGGAATAATCAGCAAAATGCCTTTAACAGGGACACTGTGCTGCCATTCTGGCTCTAAAAATGCCTTGTTTCAAATCTTGTTTTAACTAACTATCAGTGCTATTAAATAGTATGTCTATTATCTTGTACATCATACATACAACTTTTAGCTATTACATATTGTTGCTGTTGTTTTGTATGATTTTAATTTCTATTTTATGTGGTTTGCATAGTGATTGTCTTACTTAAGGTTTGCTTACTGTTTTTTGGATGTATTGATGTTGATTCCCTGAGTCTTAGATAAAGGTCTGATATTCTAAATGGCTGCAGACAGCAAAGCCTACTTCTCCCTCGCACTTATTGGCCAGGACAGCAGTACAGGTTGTGCTGCCTGAGTAGTCAGCAAAGTTGCTGTGTGTATTGAAATGAATTGTGCAAATACCCAAGAGGCTGTGTTAGCATCAGCATGCTAATGTAGTCATGTCATCATTACATCCCGTGTACCTAAGCTTTTAATTAATTTACTAAACAGCTGGAACAGGAATGGTGAAAAGGATTTGGGATTTTTAATTTGCTGCTGTAATGACAGGATCAAGGTGTTTTTTTAACCGCTGAGTCTGGTTTTCACAGTTCGGCTGTACTAAAGAGACTCATTTACTGCATGTAAGTTCGGTTGTCTTACAATAATTGACATGGTAATTACACTGTAGTTACATGCTTTGTGTTGCTCACCCTGTTGAGTGCCACAGCACACATGAGTCTGACTTCCACACTGTGCATATCTTTTCCTTTCATTACTCCCCTTGCCAATAGAGGGCAGTGCAGCGCCTGTATATACATGAACAGGGTAGACACACCCACCGCCTGACAGCGAGGTCATTTGCAAAGGCCCTGATCTGTTGCTGTGACAGTTAACATACTAATTACAGAGAATCATAGACATTCTAGCAATGCCTCAGAGTAGAGTCCTCCTTCTCTGGCCCTGGGTTTCTGCTCACTCTGTACTTGTCAAGATAGCATGCAGGAACAAATTATGTACCCAGAAGGGAAATCCTGCAGATCTGCTAAATGTGCTAATTCGGTCACATTCTTCCTCTGTGATTATACATCAATGTGGAGAGGACGATAGACAAAAACTGCATCAATTCAAAAGGAAAGGGAAGAAAGCCCTCTCTCCTCTTTGATTTCCTATTGTGCCAAAGCAATCCTGTCTCTAGCAGTGATATGTGCTCTCCTTATTCTCTGCTCTGCTAATTAGTCTTCCTGCTACTTGCTTTCAAGACATGGACAACTACCACTCTGAATGCTGCTTAATTTGTTGTTGGTCGCCAGTGTTGGGAGATTTAAGGACAGGTTGTCTTTACCCTCTGCTCTCTTGTAAAGCAGGTGCAAATATGAACTTTTACACAATTAAGAAAGTGTTTTCACCCAATTGACCTGATGTATGTTGAAACTATTGAGTTGACCTGATCTTTGCCTTTTCAATTCTGTCATAATATGGTTGGTTCGCACAAAACGGTTAAAGAATTTGTCACTCATTCTTTTGAAACTGGCAGTATATAAGACCAGAGAAAACAGAGGCAAAGGACTGTGGCATTTGCTTTGGCGCAAGAAGAAGAAAACCTACAATTACAATGTATTGTAGTGCCGTCAATATATGTGACAGTGCCGTATGCAGGAAGGCCAGACATGTAATTGCAGATGCCCCACTTCCATTACACTCAGAGTTTGAGCTGCTCTTGTCTGGGCATCGATTTAAGGTCCCAAGAACCCGTCGGAACATATATAAGAAGTCCTTTATTCTCAGTGCCGCACAGGCAGTGGGCACAGAACGACTGTATCAGGGAACAAGATGTGCTGTCTTGTACTATTTATATAGCTTATTGCTATGTAACACTGTATTTTACACTTCAACTCACATTCACCCATTCACACACATTCTACACTGGTGGCTGAGGCTACCATACAAGATGCTACCTTCTATTCAGTTCTTAACACACTCACACATCGGGAGCAATTCGGGGTTCAGTACCTTGATCAAGTTTACCACAGTTATTTTACACATACTGCCCCCACTGTTATGATACAAAGCTGGTTGAAAATTGGGAAAGACTCCTTTAAATCATGCCTAAACCAGGAATAATTAGTCATGAAATATCAAAATACAGGCTGGAAACAATGGGCCTAAAGTGCGGGTGGGTAAACAATCAGATCAGTATTTGTGAAACAGTTGTGATTTGTGTTCGTCTCATGTTATGCCAAACAGGCCACCACAGAATTAGGAGCCAAGGATTGTAAGGGGCAGATTCAAATTTGGGAGGTGCTCCTTGATGTGCAGAGCTTCCTTGGCAAAAGTAGCTGCAACCACCACATGGCTAGGACTGAGCTGGCACCAGAGCTCCCTTTGTTCTGCATTTCCTGCCATCTGATATTAAGGATTATAGAAAGCCTTTTCCACTCTTGTGCCCAGGGTTTCATCTTGTACCCCATGTTGACAAACAGTTGTGTCAGTTTCTGTCTTTGAGGTGGGTAAAGATCGCTCATCCAAAGCTTGTCTGGGCCCTGTGTGGATGTCTCCTGTCTCTGGCAAAAAAGAGAAGTGAAGATGGAGGAAGTGATTGACTACACAGAGAAGTTTTGGCCCGTAGTCCTCTTTTGAACCCATTAATGCAGGGGCAGTACGCTGCTTTCATCCAGAGTTGGAACTGCCATGGCCGCAGGAGTCAGCGGTGTGTGTGGATGTGTGCGTGTGTGTGTGTGTGTGTGTGTGTGTGTGTGTGAAGAGGGGGCATAGCGACACAGCGAATTTGCATCACATTTGTTGGGCGTGTTGCAATCGTTCAGCTAGGAGCGGTGAAGGACACGAGGAAGAAAATCTCAGTCGAGTCATGAATATGAGTTTGTGATGTCCTACCAATGTCAGGCTGTGGCTCTGAGCAGCGATATGCAAAACCACTCTCCAACTTCATTCCACTTATTGCTGATATGATCTGTGGCATAGCCAGGGGAGACAGGGAATCGTTACTGTACAGACAGTGGTTATTAAATTGAAGGAAATGTCCTGAGCTGATATTAATAATAAGCTGATGCCGCAAGTCCTAACCACCTCTAAAGGACCTGATAGAGGCCTATCAAGAGTTAAAAGTCAGACTGTCTACTCAGCCCTCTCGTGCAGATGGTTTAATCTTATTGTCTTCAAATGACTTTGAATATTCTGAACGTAACACAGGCCTGCAAGCACAGCAGGTGGTTGGCCCTTTGATCTCCGCGTGTAGATGCTGGTGGAATTTAAATCACAGGGTGACGTCGAGCTCATGAAATCATAACATGAAAAGCAAGTTCCAACTTTGATCCTGTTGTCCTTTTGTATTAGGTTCATTATGAGAGTATGATGTATTGGAAAACAGATAATGAGCAAACAACATTTTGCCATCACTGTATGAGTGTGTCCACTGACAATATGTGCGTGTGTGGGCTTTCATAGCATATTGTATACACTCAGCTGTCAACTGTATGATGATTTTAAACGATGCAGTGTGTGGTGCTGCCGTACTGTATTGCAATATGCAGAGAGGTGTCTCTGTTATTTAGACTACCCTCACTGATATGAATATAGTTGCCTAAATATAACTAAAACCTGTCAGTATGTCACAATACAACTCAAACTGCTGCCTCCCAAATTACCATATCGACGACACTCTGAAACAAAGGACGTATAAAATACATGTATAAAATAAATGTCTGTCAGTGTGTCAGCCCTGTCGCCACAGCGAAATGTTGGCATTGTACGTTTCTGCAAATCATAGATACGTACAATTTGTACTTTTCACATGTACCGTATCAACATCTCTATAGTAACGTAGTTCACATTACATGTATATGAGCTCATTGTCATCGGGAGGAAGAGGGGATTGTGGATGGCTTGAAACCTAGGCATCATGGGTGCCAAGCAGCAGACCACTTTTCAAGACCAACAGACAAATCCAGGTGTTTTTTAGCAAGACATCAGGGCATGTCCAGCTGTTGTTGTGGCAACAAAACCAGGTATTTTAAGCTAAAACATGATTTTTTTTTTATACTAACAATAACCAAGTGTTTTTTGCGCCTAAACATAACCGTATCTTAACCACAGCGTCTTTAAAATGTAAAGAAGTGCAAAGTTTTAACATATCCCATACATATGAAACATACAAATGTCCCTTGTTTGCATAAATTTGCATACACCAAAATTCATTCTGGTGATTGGGTTAAATATGTATCGGTCACTGGCACCATTATATAAGGGTGGCAATCACCAGAGGATCCATGATATGATATTATCATGATACTTAAGTCACGATAAAATATTATTGCGTTTTGAAATATGTTGCAATATGCTGAGTAGTGCAATAAAATACATTGTGACATATTGTGATTCAATACCTTGTTCCCAAAGGAAAACTTTGTCACCATCTGTGTTAATCGAAAAGTTTTCAGTCGTTTATCTCACTTCATCTTTTATTTCCACAGCAAAATATATCTAGTGAACTGAAAAAGTAATTGATAATATAATATTAGTAGGCTACCTAAACTTTAATTTGTGATATTGATAATTTATATATTAAAAAAATTGATACTTGGCACAGTGATACGATGCAATACGATATTGCCACACAAAAATATCAAGATACTATGCTGTATCGATTTTTTCCCCCACTCCTACTGTTAGACCCTGATGGAAAAAAGGAAAAAGGAATTATGTTACAAAAATATATATACTGGACCCTGGGTTTGTTTAAGGTGGCAGTGCTGTTTGGGCTGAGAAAGCCATGTATAAGTAAGGTAAAGGAGGTTGTTGGGTCGGTGCGGGGAGCAGTGAGAGCTGGCATTAGGGGAGTGTCTCTGGGACGCCAGAGATCACTGTCTAGCCTCCTGGAGGTGTCGTGGGACCAACTAGACGAAACGCTGGTGAAAGGAGGTTCCCACCGGATGACCCCAAAGACATGTTAGTTATCATTACTCACTGGTCTGTATAGTTAAGCCTTGCCACAATAGCTTATCATAGGGCTTAGGAGGTTATTCACTGAGCGCTGATCCTTTATTTGGAGCACAAACTTCTTGTGTTTATTTGAACTGTGTATATATATATATATCTCAGTAGATAGATAGATGGATAGATAGATCATTCCCAAATGTGCACAATTCATTCTAGTGTTTCAGTTGTCCAACATATATACTTTGTATTGTGCTCTCAAAAATTCCCACAGTGGAACAAAAAACAAGATGTCGTTCACTCCTTAATACCAGAAACCCACAATTGAATATTTAGTCTTTGATGGATATCCGAAATCATCTTCATGCAACACTACACCTGTGAAATCATAATGATGCAAGTGTCCGAAATCCTAATTTATGACTAACTGTAGAGCGGTGCTTCCTAATCTCTTTGTCTGGATGAAGGAGTGGTTTCAGACACAGCTGTAGTCATATAAATTTACCTTGTACGTTAGAGGATTGTTTTGCTGTCTGCCGAGAGGCAAAATTAAAATGTTGAAGAATTAAAGTGAATATGTCGGTGTGTCATTGAGACATAGTTTAGTCTGTAATTAAGGTCTTATAGGTTAGGGTACTTGCCTTTTCTCAGATTCAAGTGTATTGACCCTGTGATCCTTGTCATTTGAAGCCTTGGTGCATTCACAGCAAATCTGCTATTTATTCTGAAGTAAAAAAGACTATTATTATTATTATTATTATCATCTCAGAATTATTTAAGAAGTTTTTATGGGAAAATTAATCTGCTCTTGTTTTTTACAAGATAACCTCATTAATCTTTTCAAAACACAACCAGTTTTTGATCAATACACCTAAAAAGCAAAAAATGAGATGTTAATTGTAGACTAACCTGTTTTCCAATGACACACCTACGTATTTGCTTTCATGAGAAGTTTTTACATAATTCTGAGATGATAATCTTATTTTAATTCAGAAAAACAGGGCAAATACGTATTTTCTTCCTCAAGTGAATGCATCTGTACTTTCACCCTGCGCAGGTGAAATCTGGTGGTCCTCTCACTGGTTACACTGGTCAGTCATCCTCACTGAACAGTTGCTGAATGTCACCTTCTTTTGCTTTTTCAGATTTCACCATCTGTTTTTCATTTTTTTTCCAGAGATGTTTTTTTCCAGTTGCACAGGTTTTACTTGACAACATTATTCATAGCTTGTATTAATAGCGCAACTGTTTGTTTTATTATTTCTGTCCTCTGCTTGCTTACCTCATCTGGCGCAGGTGGAATAAAATCTAAGAAATCAAAGGAAGGAAAGAAGGAATGGCCTTTCTTTCTTCCTTCTATGTCAAAGAGCGTCATCCAAATGCACAGTATGGTAGTTTGAAAAGCTTTTCATTCTAAGGGTCAGAAATCAGTTACTAAATTGGGGCCAGCTGCAGTTTTTGTGCATGATAGATGTCCAGCAGATGTACCTGTTTCAGTTACACAACTTATGTTGACATAAAAGGTCAAATCAAGACGAAACATGGTTAACAAACTCAGCATCCTTTGATATTTTATGAAGAAATCAATGATGAAATGCCACTCTCCATCAGAGCTTGCCTTCGTGATAACCCCAGCAACAACTTTGCAAACTTCTCATGTTACGGGCTTGTTTAGTGTGCATTACCTGTAGCAGTGCACTGGATGTAAGTAATTTCAGGTTGACTGGCAATTCACTCTGCGGCCGTCCTGCCTGTAGCCTTAGGCAGTGGGGTTGCAGTGGGGAGGGAGCGCCAGCACCAGTCAATTACCAGTTAATAAACAGTGGAAGTTTTCTATTAGTGCTTGTTAGTGCGTGTAAAAGATTGTTGGTATGTGGAATTGGGGGAAGGCACTGTGACTATGGAATTACAAAAAAAAAATACAGCCATATTGCTTTTCCTGGGTCTAATATACAGCACCCAGTTCTCTGTCCGCATGCCGTTTATGGAGATAATATTTGTTATTTGATTTTCAGCAGGCTATACTGTGCAATATATAGTATTTGCAGACTCATTTTTTCTTTTGAACAGGGCAGAAATGTGTGCTCAGTAGTTTCACTTAATACAGTATTTCATAAGTGACTATAGAGGACTCTTTCCAATAAAGAGAATCAATTACATAAGCACAGTGGAGGCCAAACAATGCAATGCTGGCTGCAGTGTGTCTTGTCATTGATAACATTATGGGCCCCTGGTGGGTGTGATGCATTAGCCCTTTTTGGATTGCAGTTGTCACAAATCTGATGTGGTGGTAAATCCCCCCACATATTTGAGAGCAGATTTCACAGTGCTTACAGAGGAATATTGCTGTAAGGAAAATCAGTGCACCTGAGTAGCCTTGGGAAGTAAAACAACATTAATTGGATTTGGGAAAGTCACTCTTACCAAGGGGACACCGCTCTGACAGTCTGACAGCCAAAAGCATGAATCATTAAAACCCTCCCCTGTCATATTAGACCACTACCAATAACCGCTGCTCCTTACATTTGTTGACACACAGAGCCAAAAGCTGTGGGTGTGTGTAACTAGGCAGAAAATGTTTGCAGTAGATAAAAGACAGTCACAATAAATGGGCCCATCCATTCTGTCCTGCAGGAATGGGTGTAATTACACACGTTTTACATTTATCTTCCAGGATAGCAATGGATGCGCCTCTGCTAACCATTGCCACCTGGATCCAGCATATGGGCTGGCGCCCTCTTGGGGTAATGGGTGGGGCGGACTCTCTGTCGACCATTGGGTCATTGGTAACCAGCAGCTGGGAGGCCGCCCTCTCATCACATCAACAAATCTCGCTTTAATTAGCTCACCTGCCCGTTTCCTCCCTTTTCCTACCCACGCTCCCCAAAGTCCTCCATCAAACCTCCCTCAGCCAGTTTATAGGCTCACCTTCCCTCTCATCCTGCCTCCACACCTGGGAATGACTTCAGCTTCGCGACTTCACACCTCCAGCTCCACACACACACACGCGCACACACACACACACACACACACACACACACACACACACACACAGAGTGCTTTCAACAAGACTGACAATTGACTCGGAGAAAGCTTGGATCTCATTGATTTTTAAATGGTGCCTCTGTGATACCTTATTAGCATTTGGATCGCCACTGAGATGGTCATAGCTGAAGACCGCATTTCCTTTGTGGCTGTCGAAATAATTTGCACATTCACAGGTGGAAATGATCCACACAGGCTTTGTTGTTATGTTCACTCAGGCTCTTCCCATTGGCTGTTTAAAGAGGTTCAATAAGTGGACCAGTAGTTTACTGTATTGATCATAGCCACTGTCTGCACTTTAATGGGAACACAATCTATCCTCGTCTCAGTGTCCTTGTGTACATCGAGCCCAGTGAGCCATTCTCATACAAAATGTTGCTTTATGTTAACAGTGGTAATATTTCATTCCAAAATGATAATATGGAATAGAATGTATAATGCTAATAAATATAGTAGATTTAACTAATTATTATTATTAGGGATGTCAGTTTCAGTTTATTTTTTTTTTTAATAGCCCGACACCCATTAACCCATTAAAAAAATGCTGTGAAATACAAGAGGCCCACCCTTTTAGTCCGTTGATGAAGTGAAATTTAGCGCCACATTTCAAAGCGCTGTCTTTGTAGAGGAGGTGAAATTTGAATCTTTTGTAATATAACTATCTTGCCTTTTATTTTATCTTCTCTTGACAGACAGTCGGCTAGCCATGTTAGCATGCAGAAACATAGTGCCCACTGCCCATCCTCTGGTCTTCACTGGTTAGCTAACGTTAGCCTTGGCTTGGTCAGGTGGGAGCTAGCTTGCATTGTGCTCATTCGGCTATTACCTCTGTTAACGCCATACCACCCCCGGGAAGACACATGCAGAAACATGATGGCCACCCTTCGCTCTCCCCTGAGATAGCCCTGGTGAAAATGTTGCTTGATTTTGCTCTTTAGCATTATTAACTATATTAGCACAGCTAGCCGTGCTGACACAGCTAACAGTGCTAACAAAGATAACGGTGTTAACACAGCTAAAAATACTAAACAGGGTTTGCAGCTCAAAATTGAGTGACTTACTCAACTGGCACGACCTGACGGGAGACCAGATGGGCACAATGTTTCAACAGCAATGCTGTTGGGTCCAGATGGCATTATCACAGATAATCACCAGATGAACGCACTGCCAGCTAGCTCCCACCAGACCCAGGTGGTGCCCAGTGCAGTAAACTGAATAGCAGCAAAATTAACCTATGGTCCGACATGTGTAGCCTAAATGGTCAAAAATATTCTCTGCTGTTAACCAATTATCCATTGACCATCTACATCCTTATTTGTAATATTCAAAACAAAAGTGCTGTTTGACATGTGAAGGACACAAAGGACTGCAGTTGACAATTAGCTAGCTGGTTAACACTGGTACATTTACAGATATACTAATTAATGTGTGCTAATTAATAGAATAAATGAAATGAATTACAAAATGAAAATATTTAACAATAATAGGATGTCATTACCAAAATCTCATTACTGGTACAATATTCCAAAATGAGATTTTGTCTTTATATCCACAGTCATTTTATAAGAGGCATCAAATGTTTCAAATGGTGTATATCTCATTAAGGAACGAGCTTCTTCATTTAAATATTAGCTCTTTTTCTGGAATACACATTCCTGCCTTTGAATACCTTATTAAGTTGTGATAGCACTGTTCTGTCGGGGTGGAGAGATCCCACTAGTAATGCCAGACTGACTCTAGAGAGTGCTAACATACAAAGCAATCTAGGTCTGAGAAGATTGGCCTACAATGCTTGCCAGTCTCAGGTGACTGATAAAATCCAACCACCATCGAACTACCAGCACCGTCCGATATAGTGCTTCAGTCCCTCTGGTCCACCGCTACTCTCTCCCTCTTAACCACAGGGCTTCCATATGGACACTATTATGGCCGCTGCTTAATTACCTATCAAAAAACATTTCACTGCACTTGACGGAGGGCTAGCAGAAGGAGGAGAGGGAGACACAGACAGAGAAAAAAGAGCAGGCGTTAAAAAAAAAAAACGAGTGAAAGATGGGAATGAGAAATGGGAAAGTGGGACTGAGAGATTGATAGAGAGGACGAGCCATGCATCTGCGTCGTGAATTTGAATAGATGGAGACAGACACGGCAGGGGGGGAGTGGAGGAATAGCCTCGCTGTGCAGATGGGGAGAGCAGTGATCTGGCCAGTATCCTGTTTTTTTTTCTGTTTAGTGTTTACAAACAAGAGAAAAAAAGGGGGAGGGTCCGGGCCAGGAGAGGCTATAAATTACCTGTGATTGATGCTTGCCGCCGTAGAGGACGACAGTTAAAGACGTGCGGTGCTCATCGTTGACCATCTCTTCACTCCCCCCTCCCCCTCTCAAACCCGCCAACTCACCCGGTCCCAACCTCCCCCCACCGACCCCAACAACACACAATTAGCTGTTCCGTCTGTCACATGGCCCACCCTTAGCGGTCATACACCAAAATAATAATCATTTCCTACCAGACCAACTGCTGGTTCGAAGAGCAGCTTTCACCACCGGGGGTTTGATGCATCAGCCACAGCACACACACACACACACACACACACACACACACACACGCTACACTGTAAATGTCAGACTCCATCACTCCGTTTCAGGCAAACAAATCTGCTATATGTCGAAGGAATATAGATTTCTTTTCCCTTTTATGAAGATGTTGGCTCTTTTTATTGATAGTAAATAGTCAGACCACTGCTTTGGTTCAGGAGTTACATCTTCAGGACCCCTGTGAGCGGACAGTATGGTTACTAGAAGAACTAAAAGTTACACCAATACGAGGCATGAAAACAAATCTAATGGTATAAAAATAAGAATTGTGTAGAGGACGGTAAAACAAGGCCAAAACTAAGGTTTACCTCCAATAACAACTAAAATATTAAGCATTGTTTTAGTGTTTTGATCTCAGCATTGGTAGTAGAAAGAAATCTGAAATTGAACACTTGCAGGTTATATACTAATATGAACATTTGGAGCTAAGTCAGTTGTGTGTGTATATTATTTATTTATTTTTTCAGCACTTGATATATAAAATTGCTGTTTTAAATATAGTGTTCACACTCACAGCAAAAAAAGATAAATTTGAAGAAGAGTCCATAGATACTTTGGGTATTCTTTGAATGTAAAGAACACAAGATGTGTGTGTGAGCAGTCAGTGCTTGAAATCAGGTCTTCCACTAAGGATGGGTGACATTTTTGTCTGTGCCAACAGTCACTATGTCAGATTAGGTGACTATGGAGTCATAAAATCTTGCCGTGACTTGGCCGACAGACATGACAGACTACATGTTGGTCCACAACCAAAACATAAAAGCCGCCACCAGATGTCAGGGGCTATATTTGAAGTACCTAATGCAAACTATGTAAGTCACTGAATCCTCCACAACAAGTTCCTGCAAATGTTTCACAATAAAAGCCTTTTTAAAAACAAAGGGATTCTCTCAACCAGAATTGTAAGGGGCTTTTAATTTTAAACAGCTACAGGAAGTGTTGAGTTTGAAATGACTGCACGATGCATTAACTTTAAAACAGGGGAATAATAAATAGCGGCCTGTTTCATATGTAGTCTGTTTCAAACGAAGCTGGTAGCCTCTGCAGTTGTGGTATGACGAAGTGCCTCTGCTATTCATGAGTTTTCTCTATTTACTCTGTGTGGTAACGTCCCTAGAGGAAATAGCAAAAACCCTGGGGTGTTGTTGTCATACAGTTGTTTACGGCAGCAGATCGTTCTGTGTTTCTACTGGTCAAAGTGACGGCTGTGATGGGAGCAGTCGTGGAAGACATAAACAAATTCAAACATGCTGGACTTTATGTTGGGACATCGTGAGGCAACCTAGACCTGGCGCTGGTTGTCGTCTACCATGGCAAACTCCATGAGATTAATTGATGGATTATCGTGTACGACACTCATTGTGATGTTCCCAATCGAAGCCAGCAACCGTATGGCGCTGCATCATGCTATAATCGGGCTGACATTGTGAAATGTGAACCCGACATAATGGTTACGACTAAATTACGTCAGTACTGCCAAGTACTGATTCATGTTAAATCCATCAGTGCCAAATGTTGTCACCTGAGAGCTCTGAGGCCGGCAACAGAGCTCCAAGGAGCCACTAGTTTCAACTTCAGACAGGAGGCGGAAAGGCCCTGAAGCTGAAAAGCCAATCATTAAGCTCTGTGGCTGCCAGAGCTATCGCTGCAGCACCGATCTGCCGCAATAATTTCAGTGTCTGGTTTGTTTTCTTTTCTGTATAATTTTAGTAATAGCCTGGTATCACAGCAGAAGAGCAGAAATGTGTTTTGGTCGACAACATCACCCCTGCAGCTTGTGTGAAAATTAAATTTCTGTTATTACAGAGAGAGCAAAGTACCCAAAAAAGGAACCACTGGGTACTGGTACCAGTTTTCAGGTACCAAAACCAGTGCTGCTGATGGTTCAAATGTGAGTGCTGCTAAAGCCAAGTTTCCATACACTTACATTTACAGCTTATGATGTGGATGAAAAGCCATCAGCTCTGATGTAAAATGACAAACCTCTGGTATACAGCAGAGTTGAGGCGCTTTATGGTCAGCAGGAAATTTAATTTCTCATGTATCGTCTTGGAGAGTGAGCAGTCTGTGCCAGTTTTGCGGCCACTAAGAGTTTTTTTTTTCTTTTTAGACTTCATCAAAAGAACAAAAATACATAAGGTTGCAGTATTGAGCCATGATACGTATTAAATCAATATTCATTTTGTCTCTTGTAGCTTGAAGCTGCCCTCCACAATCCTGTTCATTGTGCATTGTTGGGCTTCTCTGCAGCGAGCACCTCCTTACCTCAAGGCTACTTCTGGGTAAGTAATGTGTTTCTCACACACACACACACACACCAAATAACTAAAACCAATGACAAAGCAAAATGATGCATATTTTACAGCTGCTGATAATTAACTATAACCCAATTACCGTGACCATTTAAAAGTCCTTTCAACAATTCTGCTCTCATTCATTAAAAACAGATTTTAAAAAAAAGGTATCTCAAGGCTAAGAATGGGACATGCACCATTTTTCTCTGTAAAATGTCGCCAGGAAACTGTGAATTAATACAGTACAGTCTAAAGGTAAGTGCTATAGAGTGTTTTAAGATGAGTGGGGCAAATTGTGCTGCTAGACTATCACATCACAATCCCTGGACTTGTGGGAATTTAGGAAAGAGTAGGAATTCAGGGGGAAAAGAATGATGCAGAGAATCCACTATTAATTTTTAAGTTTCAATTTTTGTTCCCCCTCCTTTTTGGAGAAGGTGGGCAATTTATCAGGTAATCCTCTTTCGGCCTAAAAGGTGGCTAAATCCAGTGCGGGTCCTCCAGGACACAGACTGCGGCTCAGTGTCTCAGACTTTTGCTTTGTAGTGTTATTCTAAAGAGGACTGGATGCTCAGTCTGATGTGAAAAAGGAGATATGATGGAATTGGCATCGAGGGCACAGTGATTGCAGTGTCTGGAGAAGCAAAGGCTTCTCTGACCTTCAGCCTCTCTGAGAGCACATACTATTACAAGTGACTTAGACCCTTTCTACACCATAGACAGTATATAAAGATGGACAACCACTTCCTCCCACTGTACAAAAATGAAGCGCTGCCATGTTGTGCTTTTGGAGCCAGAATCTGCACGGTAGTGACTGGGAAGTTTAGCCAGGGTATGGAGTTCCCACCCATACACCTGTTTGACCCAGTTACATCGACTGATACGCACAGTTGCCAGTAACGACATCACACGCCCTTTTTGTGGCATCAAATAACTACTTAAAACCAAACTGTTCAGAAAAACAAACCCAGAAGCCATCCTTGGTCTCAGATTATCTTACAGGTAAAGATGCTGGATGTAGAGATCGTGTGCTGGTGTGGTTACATGCGGTATGCGGTTGTGAGGCCGGTTGGATGTACTGCCAAATTAAAGGAAACGACATTTGAGATGGCTTATGATAGTGAAATGAACATTCAGTTTACGGGCAACAGGGCGGCACAGTGGGGCAGAGGTTAGCATTGTTGCCTTACAGCAGGAGGATTCCTAGTTCGAGCCTGGGGTCAGGGTTATCTTGGAAAGTGCTAACATGGATTTCAACAGATTTGCAACCAAAATTTGGGCAGATTAAATCTTTATTTTACATAAAAAGGTCTTAGATATTTAACTTAAACCTGTGAAAAATGGGAGCAAAAACAAAAGTGCTGTGTTTATGTTTTTGTCCAGTGTAGAAATGCTCAGTCAAAATGTAATAATTTTCAATAATTTATTGGTCACAGGTCTAAGTCCGGATCGTAGGACAGGATAAAGAGGGATGGCAGGTTACCATGGGGGACACATTTGGGTTATTTTGCCTACAAGTATGGATGACATCCCACCTTGTCCCCTCTCAAATCGCCTACTAGCTAAAGGGCCACATAGTTGCATGCCTACTCCTGTCTTAGAACAAATCCCTATTAGACCTAATAATCAAATATGTAATGTGTGTGACCATCAATCCCCACCTGTTGCTGTCCTATTCATTCTTTTTTAATGTTCTGGGATTTGACCTGGTCAAAACTTAGTACTTGAAAGTTTTCAGTTTTAAAGTCAACTCAACGGGGAGTCAAGTTTGAAGTGAGTTAAGTTTAAGTTAAATTTCAAATCAACATTTTATAATGTGCCTAACTTGAGTCCCAGCTCTCACTGCAATTAGTCTTTGCATTAAAAGCAAGTTTTCCTCAAAAGAAGAAAGAGTTTGAATCTGAATCTTCGAGAAGGAAAATTTTTACTGAGATTTACTGAAATGGAGCAATGCTCAGTAAACAATGAAAATGCACCTCTTGATTTAATTCTAATTGCATTTTTGTATTTAGAGGCAGTCACATTTAATATTCTCAACAAACTTTGGTACACTTATTGCATTACAATAACGTGTGTGTAGAGGGACCCAAGGAGTGCAGCTCCTTTGTGTTGAATGCTATCTGTAAGTTTGAAATGGGATTCGGCCAGGAGGCCTTTCACTGAAGAGTCCACATTTTCAGCGGACAATTTTTCGTGCTGAATGGAATTCAAATCTCGAGTCACTTTACTCAACAAAACATTAGTTAGAAGTTCTTGGGGACCGACCTTGCAAACAGGACAAGTAGCTCCTTGAGTACTGGACACATCTGACCTTCAAGGACGGTGATTGTTACGTGCTGTACAATACAACATGTTACCAAAGCAGAAACAAACTGTTAGCTGCTAAAAAATAATAGTGAAGGCTTGCTGATCCAGCAAGAATAATTAGTGGCTGAGCGTTCCCGCCCCCAGTTGGTTCTACCTCCCTGGCAGGCTTGTCAAATAAGGGATGACACTAATCATGTTAAAGTGAGATGGGCTATGGGGATTTCTGTGTGCTTTGATCAGAGTAATGACATTGTGTCTAATCAGCCTGATGCCCCAGTGTTTCCCTGTTTGCCTTCACCTTCCTTGTCCCACTTTTTCCATCCTACATCTCATTTTTAGATAAAGCCTCCATTAAATCTGCTGTTATGTTTCTCTTTTTCTGCACTTATTCAGGGAGTTAGAATTCACAGCAAGTGTCAGTGATGGGGAACTTGAAATGCATCCGTTTCAGAGTACATCAACAATCTGGTGACCCACAGTTTTGGCTTCTTAATGTGACAAATACAATTGAGCAGAGTGTGCCATCATGACTATTCTCCCACGCTACCTCACTGCGTCCAGAGCAATCTAATTAATGCTGGCAGAGCATTTACTTTTTGGGAAGTTTTTGCTTCTCCCAAGCTGAGAGCAGGGATCTGTCCAGGGCACGACTCCAGATATCTATTTCTCTAAATAAGCAGTGATGACTTTGTCAGGACACAGTATTTGCACTGGATATCAGGTGAGGAGAAACAGAGAGAGGAGGGGAAAGTGTTGGTTGACAGGGATAGTGGTGGTGGTTGTGTGTGCAGGGGTTTGGGAGGCACAGATGGACAGTTGAATTTATAAATTGTGGGGGGAGTCTGGGTGAGGGGGGGCCTTGCCTCTGGCTCTGGTTACACAGAGTCACTTGAAGCCGCTCTTTTTTTTTTTCTTCTTCTTCTTCTTCTTTTGGGCTCCTCGCTGCAAGATAAGTCCCTCGTATCTTTTTTTTCACGCTGTGCAACAGACCATTATTTGTTCTGGCTCATTCTCAAGAGCCCACAGGATCGCTCCTGTCCAGATTCTGCACACTGATACAAATCAAACAAATGATTGCATGCAAATAAGGGTGAGCGTGGAGGAGAAGAGCTAAAGACTATATTTAGCTCATGTCACATTCACACGATGTGATTCATACGGAGAATAAATCTGCAGTGTCTAGCAGCAAGCAGCCGTGCTCCTTTTTCCAAGGAGGATGTTGCATTTTGTCTGGACAATCCACCTAGGCCTTGCACACGAGCAATGACTGATATCATATTGAAAACCCACGGCGACACATTAATTGTTTAGGAATGGGAGCAATGCCACCTTAATTGGAATTGCATTAGAGGTAGGGTGGAGGGCTCCTGCTGTCTTCCTTTTCTCAGCATTGGCTTTGACAGGCTTACACAAAGGCCAATATAAATGTGGTACATAGGAAATCAAGCTTCTATTGAGGCAGACACTCAGCCTGTGGGGTGTGAATCACCTTGGGAAGCTTGGCATGATTGTCGGACCTTTTTTGATAACATATAAGGTTGCTTTCTTGTTTGTTAGAGACCTACCAAACAAACAAGTCTCTTTTCTAAAAGAGACAGACATCTTCAGGCACATATTGGTTCAAACTTGGTCCAAATTGAGACACTGAATGCTCCCAGCTGTCAAAAGCTCAGTCTGTTTGCTCTCATGTTTGCTTATTCTTCTACTTTCAGTGTTCAGTGTGACCTTGGACATGTTAATATCAAATGTCAGTTCAATGAATTGAAAATCATTTTATTTTCATTTTATAATGAACTGACTCAAGCAATAGATCAATGACTTGATCCTGTAAACTCATAAAAAAAACCCTCATTGATAAGCAACTCAGAGCCTTTCAGAAACTTAGGAGAGCCCCTCTGTTCTTTGCTGATGAAAAGATCGCAGAGTTATAAGAATTGTTTGATGTTCTAGAGATGACATTGTGAATCCATTACATAATGTGTTTAAAATTCTAAGTGATATTCAGGAAAAAAAGAAGTGAGGGAGGACTACAAACGACAAGGTCTGAAAGGATAATTGATTTGAACTTTTTTGAAATCTAAATTGCTGACAGGTAGAGAATGTTTAACCAAAGACACATTATCCTCTGGCCTCCACAATCTGATTAAGACAGAGAACGCACATTGCAAGCGTGATCTAAGGGAGGCTGGCCTGGTTCTGCTCTCTGCTCTTTCTATCTCTTTTTTTTTTCAGTTTCAGCAGAATAGTTTATTACCCGTGGCATTATGATTCAGTCCATTGGTACAGCTTAACATGGGGTCCTGACCTTTTTTCAACCAGGTTTTTTTTCTCCCCACAGGTGGCTGGTGGAGGAGATGGTTCGCATGGGCACATAGAGATATTTTCCCTCAACAGGCCCATGCCAAGGACTGTAAAGTGCCTGCAGGTAGGCTCTGCTGTCCGATGCCTGGAATACGTGCCAGAACCTTCTCCGACTGATGAAACAGAGGCTGGAGTTCACAAAGCCACTTCAGGGATCGGCGCCAACATTTGTGTTGGATTAGAGGATGGGCGGTGAGAGACTAATCACAGATATGGGATGATTTTATAAAAAAAAAACAAAAAAAAAAACACTCAGTTGCTAAATCAAATAAGTTGATCATGGTGAATTTCTGTTATGAGGATAATCGTGAATATCTCAGCCTAGTCACCAGAGGAAAATGTTGGCAAGGTACATTTCTGTAAACTATGGATACATTGCATTTGTACTTTTTATATGTATCATATTGTATGTATCGCTGCATTTCCTGACAGGATAGTGCCACAAAAAGGGGCTGTTTTTTAAAGGGACATTGCTGTGTTGTCTGCCAGTACAGTGCCACAAAAAGCAGTCGTTTTTTTTTTACCTAAACATTTCTGCATTTTTGGCCAAAAATGTCCCTCAAATGTAGACTTGCCAATTATAGTGTAGCTTTGGCCAGCTCCGACAATGGTCTGACAACAACATGGCTGTGCTCCATCAACTGTCGTGTGATCGTTTCAGATTTCTTTCATTTTCAAGCTGGTTTTGTGGATTTCAAGCAAAACATGTGTTAATGATACTTGTTACCTGGAGAGGTTGGAAGAAGATAAACGTTTCTTTCCCATTCCAAAGTCAAACACCAAAAAGTGTAGGGTTAGCTAGCTCACTAGCTAGCTCCTGAGGGTATAGCCTACTTTTTGATGATTTTGACAGTGATTAAAGGCCGACCAACTTTGCTGATATTCAACCCTTTGTCTTTGTTGTCGCACTGTGTTCAGATGAACGTCATTTGGCTCCCCTCGGAGCTCCCCGCATGTCCGATGGTGGGGGTCCGGCTGCTGGTGGCACGGGGGAAGCCAAACACCGTTCATTTGCACACATTGTTATAACACACCACTGGTTGAATATTGCCGTTCTTTCCCTTGAAACTGTCACAATCGCCAGCAATGTGGCAGTTCACTTTTGTAATCTGTAGCCTATATTTAAAGGTAGGGTCTGGAGGATTTTCCAGTCGCTGTTTGTAAACACACATTCAAATTCGGCCCCTCCTATCAGGCTCAACTCTCCCAGGTGTACGGAGCCCGGAGGTATGGAAGAAGGCTTCACAGAAGAGGTTCAGGCAAGGCTTGCGCTGGTGCACACTCAGACACACTCGGGCACGGCACCTGCGCTCTCTCATTGGCTGGGGATATTTCCGCCCAGAAGCGGTCCGAGCTCACAAAAACATCAAAATACAGTTAAAGGGCAGGAGCTCTGCAAACAGAGTCACCACCACACAAGTAGAAGCCCATAGGTGATGATTAAGCAGGATTTCATTTGTATATGTCTATATTTTGTTTTGTGTGAAAATCCTCCAGATCCTACCTTTAAGTTTTAGCTTCTAACCATCTTTAGCTTTTTAGCCTGTTTTTGCCACTGAGTGGGTTTTACATCCTGGATATATCCTCCAAACACATACTGTCAACCCTACTGTATGCTTCTCTCTGGTTTCACTTTTTCGTTTATCAAAAAAATTGCTTATATTTCCACAGGGAGTTCAGTTAGTTACAGTGCAGGCACCATGCTAGCTTCCACAGCTTGACCATTGTAAAGGGGCGGGGCTTAGAAAAGGGTCAATTGTGCCATCAAAAGCGAATATTTTACTCATAAAATCTTTTTCTAACAGTAACCAAATGTTTTTAACTAAACCCAGAAACCAAAAAAAACATTAATTCTCAATGTATTAGCAGCACAATAATGTACAAATATAACGTATCCTTGGTTTGCTGAGACGTGCAGTGCCAACATTTCTCTCAGCAGTTAGGTTGAATATCCTCACAGGTGACTTGAAAAGCCATCTAGCTTGCTAACAGCTTGCTTATATTGATTTCCTGTTTTATTTTGAGTTCCCACAGGTGGAAACGGCATCTTTCCAGTCACTCTAAAACCAATAGCCTGTCACCATATCTTAATATATCTTTTGTTCACTAAAAACAGATGTGTGTTATATCCATGATGCAATACAAACACGATTCCAGTAGGTTTAAGTACTATTTTAATAGTTTTAAGCACATTTTGATAAGAGCAGGGTAATATTGTGATTAATGTCATAGCATCCAATGTTAAATGACAGAACGCCACAGACACATGAGGAAAAAGAGAAAAAAAAGCTTTTTTCTGGTGATATTAAACTAGGTCAGGTTATTAAATCTGATTCATTGGACATAGATTTATTGCTAAAAAGAAACACAAATATAAAGATAAGAACACAAATGTTTTATTTTCAGTATACTCCACAGCTTCTGTTGTAAAATAATATCCTTTGTATTATCCTTTGTTATGGTCCCCTGAGATGTCCAACAGTATAGATTTGCTTGTCAATATTTCATCAAAGCAAGAAATCAGAGTTGATACCCCCAACACAGCGTCAATACAGCCACTGCTGCTAAGATCACAGTTTCATTTTCAAATCCAATAAACCTTCTGATCCCCTCTGTGTGTAACAGAGGATAGGTTTAATCTCAGTCTACTGTCACAGTTACTGTGAATAAATTGCTTGTTTGTTTGTTGAGAATATTCTTGAATTTCAGATTTAGCCATTGTGTCACCACTTTTCTGTAATTTTCATTTACAGTAGTGTTTAGTCATTTGTATAGGAGCCTAAATCATATGTCAGCAGTTTTTTTTTTTTTTTTGCTGACTCATTCGCTTTCACTGCAAGTGTCTGTCCAGGGAAAAAGAAAAAAGACATACGGTAAAATAAAAAAGACAATTTCAGCATTTTAGCGCACTCGAAAGACTGTCAGCTCCAATGCTACTTAACATTTTCTTCTCAGACAGAGAAACAAACAGCAATGCGCATTTGTCATTCTGAAGAAGACAATAAGATGCAGCAAAGTTCAGATGGCATTTCAAACACAAGAAAGACGGAGTGGTTGCACATACACAATGCTGTGCTCCAAAGTGCACTGTTAAATCAAACTGCATGAAAACGAGGCACTCTGTCATTTCAAATGACGCTCATTTATCATGTTGGCTTGTGCTGCTTTTGTTCTTCCAGCATACTGGTCTACGGCAGTGTGGACACTGCAGCACAATGCCTGTTGACCCTCCATAACCCAGAGGGCTGCCCTGTGCTGTGCCTGAAGCACTCCTCTCGCTTCCTGTTCGCCGGCCTGCGGAATGGGACCGTGATGGTATACAGAAGAGGTAACAACGGTAAGGTGCTTTCAAGGTTGCTTTGGATTCAGACTGATGGCTGTAGGTTTGTGTCTGCCTGTTGCCCTGTATGGTCGATTGGGCAAGAGGGAACGTATATTTGACAGTGGTACTTTTTTATAAATGTGTGTTATATGGCCAAATATGATGGACATTTTCTAAATACTAATTAATAAACTTGTATGTCTTGTATATACAAGAAATAAGGACTTTCATTGTGTGTTAATTCTACCAATGTAATGCAAACACAGTTAGACAAACAGGATCTATTCAATTCCCAGTAAATTACATTTCTTATACCTTTGTTGGTTAATTATTGTTGAGGTCATCCAGTGTTTTATTCATATCCATTTTGCTTATGTAGATAGGTACCCTAGCTTTTGGCTCATAATGAGATGTGACCATGAAATGTACTGAAACATTTTTTATTGTAAATTTCTAATGGGCTTCAAAAAAAATGTTTTTTTCCTACAGGGAAATAATTATAGTGGAAAACGCTATCAGTGATCAGCTGCGTACATGCGTATATAGAACTCTTGGGACAGGATCATTCCTATACATTTGCTTCATTTTGGGTCTTTTTATACATTCATACTCGATATAATTAAGGGTACCGCGCGAATTACGTTAGTACTACAGAGTCCCGATTGATGTTAAATCCAGTGGTGCCAATTTTTGGTACCTGAGAGCACACCGACCTGGGTGAGAACGCTGGGCTTAAACAAGAGGCGGTAGTGCCAGGAAGAGCCTCATAGCCTGGAAGCCAGCCGTAGAGCTCTGAGGCCAGCAATGGAGCTCCAAGGCCGTTCCATCAGCTTCCCAGCAAGCCAGAACCATCGCTGCAGCGCCAACCTGCCATTGTCTGATCTGATTTCTAATATTATTTTAGTAATATCCTAGTAAGACTTCTATATAAACAGGCACAAGCAGACAGATAAAACAAGACAAAGATTAGGTCTATGTGTGATTAGAAAAGAGCTGTGGAGCAGAATTGTGTTTCAGTCGTCACCCCTGCAGCTTCTTCAAAAATTACATTTTTTGTTATTACAGAAAAAGTAAAGTACCGAAAAAAGGTACCAGGTTGGGTACCAGTACTGAGATCCAGGTACAGGAACTGGGACCAGTATCAGTTCAGATGTGAATGGTAGACAACCCTATAAATCACAACATATGGACAAAAATAGAAATAAAACTACAGTAATTCACAGGCTGGCGCTGTGTGCACATTGAAATCATGATGGAAGAAAGGAAGTACTTTTCTCTCAATAAAAAAACCCCGAAAATGTAGTCTCCTCAGAGTTAAGACAAACTGCCAAAAACGAGCTAACGAGACACAGCAATGAAACTTAGTGCTCCTCAGGCTACCTACTCAAAGAATGAGAAACAGCCATGGCTGCTGGTGATGGAGGCAGAACACAAAAGTGCACTGGGAGAGCACCTGTGGTTGAAGCCTCCCTTGTCAAGCGCATTCGCGGTCGCGTAATGTTCCCGTACCAGCTGTACTGTATTTTGAAACAGTCAGTAGAAGCTGTCCATTTTATGACTTTATCAATCAATCAATTTTATTTATAAAGTCCAATATCACAAATCACAATTTGCCTCAGAGGGCTTTACAGCATACGACATCCCTCTGTTCTTAGGACCCTTGCAGCAGATAAGGAATATTTATATAATAAATGTACAGATGACAGTTAGATGGTAATCTGTATGAGAAATAAAGACAAAGGAAAAAAAATTGTTGCAATAATAATCTGCTTGTAGTGATTCATTTTATTACTAAAAGTGGTTTCCACTGGGGATGCACCAATTTTTAAATTCTGCACCAATACTTATACTGATACCAACTTTTTTATGTTGTTTATTTTGTACGTACAAATTTAATTTAACCCGTGATATATAAAAAAATAAATAACTGCTTCCAAAGCCTTTTAGTATATTTTATATATCATGATTTCCTCTCTAATATCTATTTTCTATTGCTGCAAAAACATAAACTCATCTCTATTTCAAACAGCTGTAATTATTTAAGTTTCTCACCAAAAGCAACATTTTGTAAGATTACATTAAACAAATCATTAGAACATTATAGTTTACTTTTGTCTTATACTCATGTTTACTGAATAGAACTTGAACGCATCATAATGCCACATAGTGCAACCTCTGTGTGCTGTTAGTTGCGGCCACCGGCTGCGTAGAGCTAACGATAACTAGCTCTGCTGATTTTAAAACAGATTCACAATGTAGCACTATCAGGGAAACAATGAAGTGCATCCTCAGAGGCGTCCTTTTGTCCCAAATGGGAAGTTTCTGTTTGTCACAAACACATTTTCCATTGTCTTCAGGACGACATGACATCGGCTGCTACAAGTAATCTCATCACACAACAATAAGATCACAGAGCCCATTAGTCAAACAGTCATTGTGTTCTTCTTGTACCTGCTCATTAATTTAAGTTTGTGGCTGTTAGTCTTGAGGTTTTTTAGCCTGCTCAAAATTAATGTGACACAACAGAAAAACAGCGGCCACTGCCATCGCTGATGTCATCTCATTTACCAATCGTCTCATGCTGATTTTCATGAAGACCATTTTCAGAATGAGATTATTTGGAAAAATGACATTAATTTCAGACTGCCTTTGACTTAGAATCACTTTCCCTTTGCACTCGACTTCCCGTTCTTACTGATATTCACACCCACTGTAAATATGAAAATACCACTTCACCGGTGGGTCAACGGCATGCCATGTTCAGTCAGGCATCGCACAGGGCCAGGGGGGCTTCACACCATCTCAGCAGAGGTTTGCAGCCTTCACAGCCAGCGGGAGCACAATAGCTCTATCACTGGGTTCCTCTTACCTGGCCACAGTATGTCAACACGCCTGCCTTCCTCCTGTGCTCCTCTCTCCTCCCAAGCAGAAAGGATGATTAATTACACCAAGCTGCTGCTTGCCGATTAAATATTACTATTCATGCTTTGTATATAAAAAAAAAAGGACAGGAGAAAAACTCTGGAGGGTGCCGGGGAATGTTTGTGGATTCGGCACATCTGTTAAAGATTTATGCCCTTGACTAGTGTATGACTGTTTAAAGACAAGTCTGAAGCAGCCAGGAAATGCCAAGGCTTCAGTTAAGACTTGTATCACGAAGCCGTTGTTCTGTAGTGAATTATGTGCTCCAGCTTTTGTCACACAGATATACACATCAGACATCATGTCTACTTACAATGACAATATTTTGCAAAAGGAAGCGGGGTAGATTTTGGTCCCTTGCTGCATTAAAGAGGGAGAAGCGTCTGCATGATCTTGCTTAGCGCAAGGGGCCGGAGGGACATTTACAAGAGTGAATTTTGAAAAGGTGGAAAAATGACCTTTACAACATGCCAAGCAATTAACCTGTGGAAGTCAGAAGGCATTGTAAAGCTATTCTGCTATGAAAGGCAGAAATAAACAACTCAAAATGTTAATTAAATGGCTGGGTGCACTCTGTTCTCTAATTTTGCTTCATTAACGCATAGCAAAGGAAATGCTTATGTAATTCACTTTATAATGTGGTCGCTGTAACGTTGTCCCCGTGATTAAAACTCAAAGAAGAAAGGTCTGCTTCATTTTTACACTGATGAAGCACAAAGAGAGAGCGAGGCAGCACGTGATAGAGAAGAACCGAGCGGAGGGTGGATTAAAGCGTACACCAGACTCATTAGCATGTGGGTGGCAAGGGTGCAAACGTTGTGCTGCACAGTGTGTTGATTGAAATGGAAGTCACAGTCTTTATGTGGTCAACCTGTTGTTCCTTCTCTCTCACATGGCTGTTTTCACATCCGAGCGTGAGGAAACAAGGCTCGGCTGTGAGCCCTCTCCACTCGTGCTTCAGTATTTGCTCAACAACGTTAAATAGCTTTAAGAGAATTTTGAAAGTAAACACCATGCCAACTTGCTGTGATACAAGTGGGAAGAATTTAATTTAATTGCCTTCCTCAATGTGACAGTGTTCAAATAGAAGTGGGGCATGTGTTCAGAGTTTATTAATAAAACTTGTAGCCTAGCAGTGATAATAGACACTTATTAAAGGGCTTCCTCACGTTCTTGTTATATGTTGCTTGTAGTTTTGAGCATTTTTTTTTTTACCCTCAGATGATTTCTGGGACCAAGACTCCAGCAGATGTGTAAGCCTCGGCACAGAACCAGTGAGGACACTGTTAGTGTTAGATGACTCAGTGTGGGCAAGCTGCGGGAACTCTGTCACAGCCATGGATGTCTCCAGCCTCGCCACTCAGGTAAATGACTAAATTATTACTGGGCACATAATGTTGCAGTTTACCTTGTAGCTAAAAAAAAATGCTGCTTCCATCTGAGCATATTGTCAGAATTGTGCATTATTTAAATGGATATTCCTCCTGAAAGAGGAAGCAATGAACAGAGCTTCAAGTGGCTGCTGATAAATGTAAAGAGACTGTCACTCCATCAGTTCACACTGCCTTTTGAAATTTTGTAAACCTGAGTCATTTACATAGAAGTAGGCTTATTGATAAAATAAGCACCCTTATCCTAAAGGCTGATAAAAAAAAAAAAGTGTTTTATGTGCTAAATGTCTTGTGAAAATAAATATGTATAGATTTTTTTGCTTTTATCAGTGTTTTCGGCGCGGTCATGGGCATGGTTTGTTAACTTAACCTATATTTATTAGATTATGGAACATGTTTCACTGTTCATTTTCTGTCTGTGTATTCAGTGTTTTTAAGGGACATTCTATTAAAAACATGTCTTTTGTCTGGAAATAACTGGAACTGGATGTAAATAGTCACGTTGTGTGGCATACACTGCAAAAACTAGAGCTCATCTTGTGATGAGGTCGCTCTAAACACAGTACAACGATGCACGATTTAAAGCAAAGGTCAGCCAGGGGCGTAAAAGTGGGGGAGCAATGGCCCCTTCCCTTCTTCAGGTGCTCCTGCTCGGATCATTGTGATCTCAGCTAAACAGCTGTAAAATTTAGTGAGCCAGGGGTGTAAGGTGGGGACCAGTGGCCTCTCACATACCTCCTATCCCCCCAATTCCGGCCCACTTGCTAGGACAGCACCCATTTCTTCGTTTTGATCTCAACCAAGCATATGAACAGTTTTGTGGCTGCAACTTACATGGTTGCAGTGTAATTGCGTTGACAAAATCTCTCCACAGAGACAGATATATAAACGCCTGGCAAAATATACCAAACTGCTTCTGTGGTAGTTCTGCCGCAATTAGTGTCACCAGGACCACATTTTGCCATGATGACACACCCACAACTCACAAGGTCAAAACAGTACAAGCGGTCCCAACATTGTCGTGGCTCCTAAATATTACATTCTGTCAATTTAGAGTCACATTTTTAACATAACCTGTATGTCTTTGGACTGTGGGAGGAAACCTGAGAACCCAGAGAAAACCCACACTGACACGGGGAGAACTCCACACAGACAGGCCCCAGCTAGCTGGTGGGTTTAAATCCAGAACCCTCTTGCTGTGAGGCGAGATCATATGATCATAATAAGATCATAATATTTATCAATTCAGAATCTTTTGTTCCAAAATATTGTCTAACCCAGTGGTTCTCGTGGTGTGCTGGAATGCCAGTCCAGGTGTGCCGTGGGATTTTGTGATAACCACACATTATCCTATGCAAAAAGTTTTGAATGAATTTTTAATTGACTGCATCAGTAGGTTGTGTACACCCATTTCCTAATAAGGTGACAAACTGTAGCTAAAAATTTAATTTAGTTTAATTTAATTTTAAAAAAATCTTCATGGGGAACTAATTTGTTGCCATTTGTACGTGGGAATTATAAGTGTGTGACACATCAAAACCCCTGAATGGCAGCCAGTGTGAGGGATGATAACATTTAAAAAGAGAAAGCCATGAGTGTTACAATGGATTGCTTTATTGTACGGAGCATATTACAACAAAGCACCAGCAAAAACGACCTACCACTGAAAGAAAAGAGAAAAAAACTGTCAATAGACAGTATCATGAAAGCTACCTGTCTTATTTTTCCTTACTTTTATTGTCTTATGTCATGAGAAGAGTGATAACACATGTTATAGAAGCTACGCAGTCAGTACTTTCACCTTCAATAGCTTACAATAAATGCATTACTTTGCTACAGCATTGAACTGTGCCCCCCTTTATAAGCATCTTTCAGGGCATGTATGACAACTTGTAGAAAAATACTGGGTGCATGGCAGCTAGGAGCACCTACCAAGTGTCATGACAAATACATTCAGTACGTTTACATGGACAGTTTAATTCCGCTTTTAATCGGAATGAACGGCCATTCCGATTAAAAGTGGTCATGTAAACGGTCATTCCGATTGAAAATTAAATCTGATTAAAGGGGGTGGTTTATTCCGTTTGTCATTCCGAATGAAAGAATGTTGTGTGCATGTATACACTCATTCCTCTTTAAATTCATTCCGGTCTTTCTGCACATGCTCGTTTCCTTGCCCTTCTGGTGCGATGACGTATATAGCGCGCATAGCAACAGGCTGCATAGCAACGGGCTGAGCTAGAGCAGTCGGACTTGTTGCACTCACCGGTTTCCATTCGCCACAGCACAGTCTTCTGCCTCCCTTCTCCTCCTCAACAGATGAAGCATTAGCAGAACAAGGTTGTTGTCGTACTGCTGCTTTAAGAATATGAGCAAAACAAGCCCGAAAAGAACGGCGTCGTCAAGCATCTTGTTATCCGGAGCGAGGACTACAGTGTTTTCTTCCGGTAAACGTAAACACGTAACATCCGCCCCGCCCCCTATCCAATCAGAAATCTTCCCTGCCCCAAACCTTGCGCAGACCTGAATAAAGGCGATTGAACTGATCTCCCATGTAAACCCTCATTCGGAATTAATATTTCCCATGTAAACTACCTGGAAACACTTTAATTCCGAATGATTTCATTCAGATTCATTTCATTCCGAATGACAAACCATCATGTAACCATAGCCAATGTGTCATTAGTGGTAGTGCTGTTGTCTAAAGCTTGCAGTTTCAGTGCACAACTTGCTACTGCACTTTTCTTGTGCGGCCCTTATCATGTTTGCTCCCTAAATTGGCACTCAGTCATCAAAACTTTAAGATCCGATAAATTACGGAATATGCCTCAAGGAAATGTGTTACATTACTTCCATCTTTATTTACAAGGTCAACTCTCCTCCTTTCCCCAGCAGGTAAATATCCTCAGTCTTCCCTGAAACATGGTCTGAAGACGTAAATGGATGAGTTCATACATGAAACAGCTCGACAGGGGTCTTTATTTATTTGTTTTGATGGGATTTTTTGCGGCACTTGAGGAAAAAAATCCTCTCCTTTCATTTTCTAAAAAGATTTATGCACACAGCCTCAGAGAGCCAGCATTGTAATCTGTGATGTCATCAAGATTTACTGCCTGGAGCTGCGGCGCGGACAACGAATCAAACTCTTTGTAGATTCACACAATGTTTGTTGGCGCCCTCACACACAAATAAGCTACATTTAGCTCTAGTGCTCTGAGCTCTGAGTTATGGCACAGGGATGCTCACCATTATGTGCAGAGGATCATCCTGGGTGTTGTTTCTGTCATGCTTTCCATTTTTGTGTAGTCATTCTCTAAGGTGTTCATCTGCACGCTGTGTCATTAGAGGTGTATGTGGGGGGGGGGGGGTCTTCTCGCGCGGTGCTAGACAATAATGAATGACAGGAAATAAACTCTTCTGAGTAATGTTAATATGGTATTCAGATACCAAACTGCAAACCATTACCATTTAATTATAGCTCCCAGATGTGAGTTTGTCTTGCTCTGTAAATGGATAGAAGGTCTTTTGTTGGAAAGGAGCATGTGTGCTAAGCAAACCTTCCCTGGATAAATACAAGTTGATGACATCTACAAATACAACTGTACAAACTAAAACCCCAACAGTAAACAAAATGCATGTGTTGCCCACATCCTATAAATTCGCTTTCATTTTCAATGTAAATGAGCTACATTGTGAGAGAGAGAAAAATAGATCAAGTGGCAAATGTACAACCTTTGTTTACAGATGTTTTCGTCGACCTTATGCCAAATATAAAACCTGCAGAAAAGCAACATTCAGCAAAGCAGCAAATATGTAATCTTGTTAAGTACAGAGTTAATATGTGCATGCATTCATTTTACATATACATATATTATCATGCATTTACATTTATATGTGGCAACAGCTGTGGCTGGAGGCATTATAGTTTTCAGGTTGTCCGTCTGCCCGTATGTCTGTCCAATTGTCCTGAAGGCAATATCTCAAAAAGGCCTTGAGGGAACTTCTTCAAATTTGGCAGAAATATCCATTTGGACTCAGCAATGACCTGAAGGGTCAAGGTCACAGCAAAAACAGTTTAACACCGGTAAGACGAATTTTATATGTAAAAAGATTATAGAATACTCAAATATTAAAACCACTAAGTACAACTAAAGGTCACTGAAAACATGTGTCTTAAGATTTGTCTTAAAAGTGTCAGTGAAGGGTGAGAGCGGAAGGCTATTCCGAAGCTCTGGAGCAGCTAGCACAAAGACACGGTCTCCCTTACAGTGGCTTAGTGGATAGAGCAGGCGGCCCATGTACAAGGCTCTTGCCGCAGCGGCCCGGGTTTGAGTCCAGCATGTGGCCCTTTGCTGCATGTCATCCTCTCTTTCTCCCCTTTTACACTTGGCTCTCCTGTCCATTAAAGGCAAAATGCCCAAAAAAAATCTTTAAAAAAAGAAGAAAACCAGCCCAGTATTTGATAGGTAGCCAGTGCAGGGATGCTACCACTGGTGTAATGCTGTCTCTTTTCTGGCACCAGTGAGGAGTCTCGCTGCAGCATTCTGCACCACCTGCAGGGGAGACAAAGATGACAGGCCAACAATTTCAAATTTGGCAAAAATGTTCACTATAACTCTACTATAAAGTGATTAGATTTTGGTGACCAAAGATTCCTTTGAACTTTCATCGATCTAATTCTAGTGAAGGTGATATTTTAATAAGGTAAATGGACTGCACTGGTAGAACGTCTTCCTAGTCTTCCAAACACTCAAAGTGCTTTTACACAACATCACATTCACCCATTCACACACTGGTTGCTGAGGCTACCATACATGGTGCCACCTGCTATCCAGATTTCAACACACCCACACACCAATGGAACAGGCATTGGGATCAACTTGGGGTTCAGTATCTTGCCCGAGGACGCTTCCACATGCAGACTGGAGGAGCCTGTGATTGGAATGCTGATCTTTTCATTGGTGGGCAACCAGCTCTGCCTCTGAGCCACAGCCTTCCCAAGCACTTGAGAGAATTTTTTCAAATTTGTCATAAACATCCACTTGAACTCACGGATGAACTGATTAAAATATGGTGGGCGAAGGTCAAGCTCTCTGTGACCTCACAAAACATGTTTTTGGCCATAACTCAAGAATTCATGCGCTAATTATGACAGAAAATTCAGACAAATGTCTAAAAGAGTAAAGTGATGAAGTAATGACATTAAATATCTGTAAGGTCAAAGGTCAGCTTCACTGCGGCATCATAATTATCTACAAAAACACATTTCTGGCCATAATTCAATGCCATAAGTCAGGAACAGGGGGGTTAGCCATTTTGTCAGATACTGAATTGGTGACGGTAATCTTGGGTGTCCCCTTCAAACTGCTTATTATAAAGATCTTCTGGGCTGCATATTTGAAACATTGTCAACTGGCATGGATACATATGAGTCTGGAGAGACAAGGATGTAACTTGACTGGTATGCGCAGTTGCAAGGTGGTAATTCTAGTTCTGTTTAAAGTTGCATCAATTAAGAAGCAGCTGAAAAATCTGGATGATCAGTGCTGAGATAGCTGCTTATTGAGTCTACCTCAAGATCTTCATAATCAGGAGTGAGCTGAGCTAGGAATGTCTCCTTTTATTCCTTCACCTCCGTTCCCTCGCCCAGTCCTCCAGAGATACCAGCTTAATCAGCTGAATGGCCACGCAGAGGAGGCACAGTTCTGGTTCACTGTATCTCCCACAGAGCTTAACAGGTCAGCTCTGGTTACTTCTTTGCTAACCTTGTCTTCTCCACTAATATGGACTCAAGAGGGCTGACATCACAGGGGCTGCGGTGCATATCCAGGATCTGGAGAAGCGGCACTTAGAACCTGTAGCGAGAGATATGACTCGGAGCGAGGCTAGAGGGTCGTGGACTCAAATTCATTTCACTTCTTCCCATTGTTTTCCCCTGCGGATGTTCACCACTTTGTCAGATTTGCTGCACATTTGAAGCATTTATCCAGGACTTTGCTGGACACTGTAGGCTGTCTCGTTTGACACTGCTGATCGTTGCACCATACTGGTTGATTTGGGCACTTTTTTCTTCACAGTCAAAGCTTTGATGACACAGTATTATTTAAATACAACCTTCTCTGTCTGTTTTGGGTAAACACGGCCGTATACTTACCATGTGGTTGAAATCGCCTGCAACAGAAACCCAAAGGATCATCACCACTTTAAAATGTGTGTGTACTCTCAGCTTTGTACTATTTGATTATGTACACTCCACCCCAGTGGGGATACATGAAAATTATAGTGCTGACAAAACCTCAGCAATAGAATCGCTGCAAGGAAAGAGTTAGATAAATATGGCTGAAGGAATTTGAGGATTTCAAAGCTGTTTCATCAGTCTTAAGATGCAGATATCCTGTAACAAGCCCACAAAGCCTCAAAATGATACCTTTGACAGTTCTGACTATAAGATATTACCACAGAGGTTTAAACCAAGGAAATTACTTGGAAACAAGACTGAGAGTTAAAGGTAGCTAGGTATGATATTCAGAGCATTAATAAAGCAGCAAGCAACTATTTGATATGTAAAGATATAGTGGAGTAATGGCTTCCTGAGCAGAGGATGAAGTCACACACACACTGTGTGTTGTTTTCTGAGCTTTTCTGTTTGTTGTTGTGGTAGACCATCCGGCGGCACATGCATGTCAGCATATGAGAGTCCCTGTGTGTGTATCCCGCTGGCTAGGTTGTCACCACTGCTGTGCACTGCGGTCATACAGCGGTTCTCATACAACGCCATCCCAACCCTAGTGTCCACCCTCTGCTTTGCTTGTTTCTTTTTCTGAATGCATATCCTGCCCTTCTCTTAGATTAGCAAGTCACTAGCTTACTAGACAGTTAACATATAGCTACATCAAGAGGAGTTAGCGTAATGTCAGCCAGGTTTGCTTCCTTCTTATTTCTCTGGTAACATTAACGAGATTCAGAAAAGGACAGAAAGGTTGATTGCTGACGTAGTTTTAAGATGACATCATTAGCCAGATCAAGCCTGATGTTCCTTTGTTTATTTTATCTGGTAAGTCTATGTGGGGCCCTGAAATAACTTTTGGTTAGGGTTGGGCATTGTAATGACAACACACAATATATCAGTATATTTTCAAGGGAGATATAGATTTAGACAACTCCGTTTGTATCGATATAGGGTCAGGTTGCGTTACATAACGTCATTCTTCTGAAAAGCCACGCCAGTGTGCATCTCTCCTCTCTCACACTCTCCGCACAGCTCCGCCTCACTCACTCACTCACTCACTCACAAGTTCTCCAGCAACACTAAGACAAACAGAGCTACTACTCTGTTTAATCTGTCTGTTAATTAGTCTACAGTGCAACATCGGTCTATATGTTGCATGTGCTACGCTAAATCAGTCTGTGAGATGAATTAAATTAGCGCAGCAGCGCGTGCAGTACAGCGCTGCGCTGCATGTGTGGGAGACAGAGCTGCTTGATTGTGTCAGGTGTCAGGTGAGCGTTTGTTTGCTAGTTTGTGTGTGAGGTGGATCATAGCACCTTACCGTTCTTTTTGGTAGTTGTAGTCTATTGTGTGACAGTGAGACAGCACCTGGGTGCAGACATCAGATGTCTTTAAAAAACGTTTCAGACATTTCAACAATGTCAACGTAACGGACAAAGTATCTGAAGTGTTTCTTGCTCCTTTTCTCCTTCAACCTTTTGATGCTCTGTGCATAAATAGTCTTATATATATATATAATAGTCTTAATATATAAAAATATTTAAATATTTTTCCAGCACTAGATTCACTTGAAAGACCATGGAAAATTATTTTTTACTTCCACCTTATGTTATAGTTTAAAACTAAACTTCTGTAGCTCCAGTGCTGTGTGCAAAAACGTAACATCCCTGCTATTTATTTGATTTTTTGTTACATGTTGTGTTGTCTTTACATTTTCAAACAGGGAATAACATCCCTGTCTTTGCATTTTATTTTGACCACAGTCTGTTTTTCTAAAAGTGCTTGTGACATCTCAAATGTGGCTTTGACTTGGAACGGAACATGTAGCCCATTTCGTAGAAAATGCCAAGATATATATCAAATATATTCAGGCTGTTCAGCCTGAAAATACTGAGATGTGAATCCCCCAGCCCTATATTGGGTGTTATTTATTTGAATATACATGAAGTTTAGCATCCCATTGTGAATATATCCTGTCATCCATCCTCGCTGTTGGCCTCTTTGAAACTATCTAATACACACTGAAGCTTCCATCTAAACAGAACCAGCATCTCATTTTTCTATTCATTTATTTATGTGTGGTCAAACTTGTCTGACCTAGAAACACTAACTAAGGGGGGCAGGACTTAATATTAGTCAATTGTTGAAACTAATTACAGGCATGTTGTGAGCTCTCCTCCGCACTAAAGGAACCTGTTTACAGTAAATTATGGTCATCAGTGTCCTTGTGTAAGACGACACCACTTGTTGGCATGCGAAAAAAAGGAAAAATTGAAAAATTAATTTAAAAGGATTCATTCTTGCAAAAAAAAAAAAAAAAAGAAGAAGAAGAAACCTGGGTACATCAGTAAAATTGCAAAATGACAAACTCTATTTACATTCCCATCAGGCCAGCTAAAGGGGCTCTGTAGCAGCGGGAATCATGGCACGCAATGGGATTTTGAAACAACTTAATTGGGGAGAAAATGAGGAGAAAATCTCAACCAATCAAATAATATTTTTATTTTGTGGATAGTCGCACAGTAGGGGCTGATTTGAATCTGATGATGATGCAGTGCGCTGTTTGTTTGTTTGATTTTTACACACTTCTACACATCATTTTGCTCAAACCTACCAACGTTTGTGCCATGATTTCAGACACTCCTCAGCTTCCTTTGTGAGTTTCTAAAGCCCAATCCATGTAATATTTCAGAGCCTCACAAACTTCAACCCTCTGTAGAAAGTCGTAACCAAACCTTAACAAAGTAGGACATGCATGGACATACAGCCTTTGATCAATACTGACTGGCAAGCCTTGTTCCTTCCTCTTCCCATTACCATTTCTCTTTCTACCTGCTTTCTCCTATCACTCACATGTCCACTCGACTCCCTCCCCATAGCTCACAGAGGAGATGTGGACTTAGCGCTCAGGAAAGGACAAAGACACCTTGTCACCTGGCGTAATGAAGGACTAATGAGCTGTTCAGACCAGCTGTAGTGTTTGCGGCTTTAGCTCTGCTGTTATTTCCCACTGCTGGTGGAGGGATGTTGCTGTTAGTGTGACACTGCCGACTTTAGTGTAAAGGGCACATTACTACTGTCAAGCTTCACTGACCACCTCATCTCAGTAAGCAGCGCTGGGTTCAGCAGACTAATACCAGGTTGTTGGTTGGGGGCAACAGCTGAGGCTTGTACTTATTCCGCATTTGACACAGAACGACGAGCGTTAACATGTTTGGTCTTAGATGTGAGTTGATATTCATGCGAAAACATTGTTTTCTTCCAAATCTTAAATGATTTAAAACATACTTCCAGGCACTTTTTTTTTCTTGTGTATCCCAGCCAAATGGGACTATATATGTACATTTAGCTTCCCACAGTGCCTTCCAGGTGGTTTCAAACATATGGTGAGCAAGATGGCATCTAACAATTGCAGCGTGTCAGCCATTGATTAGCTGGAAGTCCCGTTCAGAGCCACCACGCTTGATAATGATTAATGTGATAATTATGCAGCATATACAGCGCAGAGGGGCTGTGTTTTTCTTTACCAACTTGTCAGCTTATTTGAATTGCAATGGGTTATTGAAGGTGAAATTTGCCTTTTTATTATGGATATCTAATTTTTTGATGGCTGCACTTGAAAAATGAAGAGATGCATTGCACATCCTTTCCCTGGCGGAGCAGGCACCCACTGCTGAGGAGTCAATTAAAAGAGAAAACACATCAAAGGCTTCTCTCCTTTTCCCTGATTTCAAACAAAGGAGGACCCACTGGCAAGGGCACACAAACAGGTGGTAATCCCTGTCCGCTGGTGCACTGGGGTTGGGGTGCCGGTGGTTGGGGGGGAGGGTGTTGCATTCTCATCTTCGCTCACCCGCACTCACTGACTAATTGCCCAGCCTCATGCAACTCGTGCATTGACAGTGATATGAGTTCCAAGATGATGCCCAAACCAACCCTTGTCACGCCTTGGACCGCGGGGGCTGCATGTGTTTCCATGATAAGGCTCATTGCATTTATTTCAAGCTACTCATTAAGACTATGTGCCTGAAACTCTCCTTTTCCCATTGTGCTCTTAAAAAGATAGAAGCCAGGGGAATGATGCAAAAATATGCCCCGTGTGTCAGGGACTCTGTAAATTACAAAATTAGGAGGCACAGTTAGAGTTTATTTACAGAGAAGCAAGTGTGGAGCAACGACTGAATGCAAGATTCAAGGGAGTGTCTGCTGACCTCTGCGTGTCATGATATAATCATGACAGCTCTCTTGTAATGTTTTGACATGAATGAACACAACTTTGAAGTGGCTGTCACAGTAATTGGCATACCAATTAAAAGCTGTTATCAATGTGTGTCCTATTATGAAGCACGACACAGTCAGAACAGTCATGACTTCCCTTTGTTGCTTTAATTTGTGTGTGTTTCATTCATTTACATAAAGTGTTTGCTTTCTCCTCATCTACCTTTTTTTCTAATCTTTCTGTCTTTAATTCTTCTTCCCTTTGTTTGTGGATTTTATAGTTTTAAGGATAAATCATTGTGATGTTGCTAAACTCCGTACAGAATGGTGGGCTAAAATATAAAAGGCCAAAAATATTTTTGAAAAATAAAAATTGCACTGAGGCCACAAAATGTCTGGTTTGTTTAAAGGACCAGAAGAAGATTCCAGAGAGAGCTAACCTTTCATTTTTAGAAATGTTTCATTTTCCATCATGGAAATAATGTCCTGTTGATGATGTGGGTGATTGCATTTCTTCCCATGTAGCTGTTATTCATCAGAGGAAGTTACAGGGTTTGATTTAGGAGAAAAATACAGAAAGAGATATTTCTATAAACAAATGATTGGCTCTTGGTCAAGAGATGTGTGCACATTGTCCTGTAACTGTGGATTCGTTGAAGCATTTCTTAAAAAAAAAAATGAAAAGCTCAACATTTGTTTGTTGAGAGAATCTGTGTTTGCTCAGTATAAAGGGCACTGTGGTGGTGATATATGGACTGAACCATCCATGCATACATTTAGGATGAAACAATATGAATATATAGTCCTGAGAATTCAATCTGAAAAGCAAAGATCCTTGTGTGCGCTGCTGAGATGTGGTATTTTACCGCTGGCTGCTGAAACTGGACAGCGTGTCAGTCTGAAAGAAGTAAAGAGGATGTGCTGTTTGACTGATAAAGAAAATGATTATCTCCTATCTCCCTTTGACTGGGAACTGTGCAGTGCTTTGTTTAGTCCGATAAAAGTTTATATTGATTTTGTAAATATGGATGATGCTCAGAGATTGAGCTGGCTGTTTAAATATGAAACATTTAGTTTAGCTTGTTACGCTGAGAAAGCCCGGGAGATGAGGAAAAACAGCTCTATCAAGATAAACTGCAGGTATGTAGCAGGTACTGTCAGTGTACAGGTGATTTAAAATATACTATTTCAAATTAGTCATTTAAAAGAATATAGAAGAACTTAATTATTATATGGCACCGGCTCCTATACAACTGAATCACAATGCAGATTTTTTTTATCTAGCAAGTTTGCAATTAAATGAGCCCAGAGAGCTTGTGTGTGTGTGTGTGTGACGGTGACATGTACCAGAGAGGCTGTGGTGACTGGAGCAGAGAGTATGAAGTTAAAGTAGCAGTGCAAATTTAGTCCAGGGGTCTCTTAACGTTTTTCAGGCCAGTTTACCCTTAGCTCAAGAAAACAGAGCAGGGACCCTCTACGTCATATATCGCACAAAATTGAGTTTATTTCTGAGGTGGATGGTGTGTAAGTCTCCTACTTGAAACCAAACAATCCATTGCGACTCACAAGAATGTCTGCACACTTGAAATAATAACAATAGGGCTAATTGGTCAGTATGTTTCAGTAGTACGAAACAGTTGGCTATTAGTTCAACTTGACGTTATGGATAAGTGCCGCACAGTGATGCAGCGTTTGCTAGCTCGCATGATTGCACAAGGATTTATGGGTAGCAGTTAGCCTGTTACTAATTTTGCTTAAGGCCACTGTGAATTACATGTTTTTCTTTTTTTATGAATAGACTTATTTATCTTTGCTAATATGTTTGATTCATGTGAATGTGTATTCTCAGACTTATTCTAAATTTAAAAAAAAAATACATTGAAATTAAAGTTCAAATATCAAACAGTAATTTGCCCCCCTGCAGTAACTCTGATGACCCCCTGTTGAAGACCCAGGGTGAAGGCTATTTGTCAGTGAATAAGTGTTACACCTCATCGAGAAACGTTCCCGTGTCCTGCTTGCCACTTGCTGATTAAAGCGAAGGAAGTTACACCCAAACTTAATAAGTCAAGTTAGCACTCACTCACTTAAGGTGGACTGTTAAGGTGAGCCATGGTCATTTTAGTGACAATCGCAGCCGCTCCTGAACAGATCATGGAGAAATGTCTTGCTTCTGAGACTCTCCTAAGTTAGGAAGAGTATTAATTGATCCCAACTCAAATTTTATTTTTCTGTGTTTAGTACTTTAACCATATATAGATTTATACTCTATCCCTAAGAGCTTATGCTGGTACAGGGTCGCAGGTGGGCTGTAGCCTGTCCCAGGTGACACTGGGAGAGAGGCGGGATACACTGGACTGGACAGATTGCCAGATTGTCACAGAGCTGACACACAGAGACAGACGACCACACAAAATTTAGTGTGTTTGGAGTGTGGGCGGAAGCTGCAAAACCCACACAGAAGTGCCTCAGCTGGCCTGTGGTTTTGAATCTGGAGGGAGGTGACAGTTACATATTTATGGTTTGATTAATTATGTGAATTTGCTATTATAATTTGTTAATACTGTTTTGTTTTTATTCATATTTATATATTTAAGTATACTTAGAACTGTGAAGAGTAAGGTTCAAATATACCTTTGCATTTAAAAAATCACTCTTTATCTTTTCTAAAATATCAGTTCAGGCACTGTTTAGGCACAAATACTGTTTTAAAATTTTTAGCACTGGTGTCAGAAAAAAACCCAGACAGTGCACAACCCTACCTGTCGACACTTGGCATGAATAGAAACCAAAAATATAAAAAACTATAACAGTGTTATCATTTCCATTACAGAAATTTGAAGTTCACCCAGACCCAATGGTGAGTGTGGCACACATGGCCTGTGCAGGTGGAGGGGTGTGGATGGCATTCTCCGAGGGCTCCTCCATTCGTCTCTTTCACACTGAAACACTGGAGCTTCTGCAGGAAATCAACATCTCAACACGCTCGACGCTGCTGAACACTGGTACACACACATCACATGTGGTCTCGACCTCCATTTATCGAGGTCACCCTGTATCCTCCAGAGCAGCTGAAACACTTTTTGTGTCTGTATGTGTGTGTGTGTGTGTGTGTGTGTGTATAAGAAAAAAGAAAGAAAAAGAACTACCGTTGTTTTTCTTTGTCACATTTATTGTTTCAAAATTTTACCACAGAGTTTCTTTTTATTCATACTCGTCATATTTTTGTCTTTATCATACAAGAGCAATTAGAGGGCACCAATTTAACACTGATGGTGCTCTCCTTCACAGAATGGTATTCTTGTCTTGTCCAAGTCGCTCCTTGGGTCTTGCACTCCGGGGACTGACCTGAATAAGTATCCATCTCAGGCCCTCGCAAAGCCATAATAAAGCCACGGGGTGAGAGATAGGGATTAATAAAAAAGAAATAAAGTCATTTAGGAGCAGTCAACTGGCAGCCTTTAAGATTTTCATACTAAGGGTTCCCATGGAAACGCTCTTGTCTCCCTTTAAACGTCCACGCTTCTGTGCTATCATGCCCGTTTTACCTCGTTTTTCTCTGCGTGTACCTCCCCGCTTTCCTCCCTTTTCAGTTAATATTTCCCTTTCTTTTTGTCCCACTTTCTCCCTCTCACTCCCCGTTTCATCTCATCCGCTCTGCTTTAAAATCCTCTCACCCCCCGTCTCACTTCTCTCTGCAGTCCGTTTAGGATGCCACAGATAGCCCATTACTTCCTGTGTGCCTTCCTTCATGATGGATGAAATATTTATCAGCCAGTGTGGGCGTTTTCCTCTTCTTTGAGGAAAGAACTATGGTAAACAAATTAGCAATGAAGCATACCTAAAAGTGTCTAATGGTGATAACTACACTGCATGTGACTCAGTGTCAGCTCGCCTTAGACATGTCTATGCTGCGGCACGTGAGCCATCAGCTCATTCATTCAGTACATGTGAAGATCATTTTGAGCTCCGGGGAGTGGTATAAATGCATCTGGATTTAGAAAAATTTCGTCCTTTTCGTTGAGTCACACCAGACTGTGATTGATGTATTTAGAGCAATACTCAAAGCTGTGGTAGCACTTCATCTCATCAGAAAAAAAAATAAAAAAGATTTTCTCTCGTGTGTTGAGTAAAGAGCAAAGAATAAAAACAGGAATGTGTTTCATACACCAAACTTTTCTCTTTCAGATCAAAGTTCCTTTCTTTTTTCGTTCAAGGGGAGACTTAAAGAAGCGCAGACTCCTATGGCTGTGGTATCAGGAGAGAATCGGTGACCCAGAGGTCATTTTCACCCAGCACCAGTGCTTCCCCTTGAAATATGCAGCAGATTTGAGGGAGGGTGGCAGCCTCGAGGCTTGGCCCTGGGGGGAGTTACACGGCGAAAAGAAAAGGAGTTGCTCGGCTCATGTCTTCAGGGTCCACAAAAGGAAGAGGATCTTTGACTTAAGTTGTGATTTGTTGCGCTCACAAGAGAAAAGAGGATCCCCCCCGACACTCTACAACCACAGATACTGCACATGAAATACTGATAGTTCCTCTCTATCAATGGGGTCTGCGCTCCCCTAGGTTTCTCCTTGACTTATGCTAGGACATGCAGTAATGATATACCCCCTAATCCTTTCCCCTTAATGTGATTTATACTCAACAGGGAATTCCAGTTGCAGTAAACAACAGAGAAGTTTCTGAGGCAGAGGAAACTGCTGATCTCTTCTCTACTAATGCCTTTAATAGTTCTATCCTTAGGGTGAAAAAATAATATTCCAAAATAAAGTCCTCAGTGACATATCACAGGGAAACATTTATCTTTGGAGACATCTTCTTTTTTAAGGCAAATACCGGCTTCAACGATAAACCCACTACACACTCAAGAGCGTGTGTATTACTGCAAAAATTGGAGGTGCAAGATTGCTCGAGGTTAAGCTATACCTCCTTAATCTCAAGTGCCTTTGTCATTATCCCTCTTTATCACTGTTCTTAAAGACAATGCCAGGCGCCCACATCTTCCGACTTAACTTCAGATTTCATGGTAACCCGAGAGTGGGTGTTCATGAGCATCACTCTCTCAGTTAAACTCTCTAACTGCAGTACAAATAGACTCTGAGGCGATGTGAGCAGGTGGCAGACAGTTTTGAGATAAAGGCCGTTCTTTGCCGCCGCTGTGACCCTCCAAGGTCTCCACCTAAAGGCGTCTGCTCTCTGTTTGCTGAATGTGCTCCGCCACTCCGCCTTCACTTCCTCTTCCGCGCTCAGCATCAGCTTCCCACTTGGAATGATTCATCTCTGCACAGCGAAATGAATTAATTAATGACACCGTTGAGCCACTCGTGCAAATCATCATAATCTGAGCATGACACAGAACAAACATGTAAATACAGCTACCCATGTAAATGAGCATTCTTTTAGTCCCCATCACATGAGTGCTGGTGTAATTCAATTACGGTTGCCATGGATATTATGGTAAATGGTTCTATAGATAACTAGGCCACAATGGGAGCCAAGAGCTGAGGGACCACAGAAGGAATGCAAAAATAAATCCACAACAAACAATGTTTTTCACTCCTTTGTTAAGTGGAAACAAAGGATGTGCATGTATAATAAGAGTCTGCAATTATCCTCTCCCAGTCACTAATGCAGTGCTGCGAAAACACTTCTGCAATGGAAAACTTCACAGCAGAAAAACTTATGTTGCATCATGCTCTATCACAGGAGGAAAATATGTACCTTTATCCAAAGAAAATCTCTGCCTAAGCTCCCCTCCAGGATTATCAGCACACTCTATAAGGGAAAAGAAAATAACTCTGAATTACTTCATTCGTCTCATTAACAGAGAAGCGCAATAAGAACCAACAGCAGCCTGCTACATGTCATCGGATCTGATTAGCTACGCACAAGAATAAACAAACAAACCTTACAAACAAATAAATGTTTGTCCATGTTTGCATGTGATGCATACCAGTCGGTCGACCTCTGAAAGTAACAATGCAAAATATTATATCAAATATGTTAATTATTTAAGTACATACACTGCTGTCTACTTTTTAAATAAGTCAATGTTAAAAGTTAATGCCACTACAGACAGCTGTGTAGTGCTTTGTTTGAAAGATGAGTCATAGACTCATAATGTGCAAATATGATGAGATAGAGCACTCTCTGAAATTAAATTGTTGACCTCAAAGTTAAAACTCTGAATGTTATTGACAGTGCAAGTCTTTCTGCTCCAGTGTGTCTGATATCCTGTTGGGATATGTAACCTTAAGGCTTGTTGTTAGAGTGTCATCTGGGCCCAAGTCAAGTGTAAATGTGTGTTCAGACGAGGGGTGTCGCAGTATATTCGTATTGATGATAACTCAGATATTATAAAAAATAAAACAGTGATGTTATGTTAATAGTACATACATGATAATATCGTGTAAAAAAAATCCAGCGCCCCATAATTTCCATTTTTTCACTCTTATCTTAATTTGTCTAGTTTCTCCACACCCTTACACTTATACTTTAAATGTGGCTCATAAAAAAAGACAGTTAACAAAGTTAACGATGAATTTGACAGATAGCATTAATAAGACATCGTAATAATGTTATTGTGAATTCTTTTGGCCACAAAACTCAGGTCCCAAAAATCTAATATTGTGCCAGCCCTAGTTCACACCAAAGGCAAAGTGAATTTTTCTCTCAGTCATTTACACGAATACGGCCGCAAACAAGTATTCCAGTATAGTCAGCTCTGCTAGCGGTCGAGCTAACTAACTGGGGAATGTTGGAGCTAACTTTGTTGGTAGCGAAGTACAACTGATTAGCTGGAATCAAGAAAAATACATATTTTCACTCACTTTTCTCTGAACCTTCACCTTTTTTGGTTCAGTCTCTGTGCAGTGCTGACGTTGCGTTGAGGAGCACGCAGTGCCCACAGACAGCCACAATAAGTCTCTGTGACATCTGGAGAATTTAAACACCGATAGACTTTTGCTGCACAGCTTCACGTAATTATTTTGGTCAAGTTAAAACATTTCAACTTTCAAAAAATGTATCCAGGACTGGCATTGACTTGATGAATATCTCCAGGTGCTTTATGATTCGATTCAATTAGGATTCAGAGGGCAATGATTTGATTATGAAAGGATTATCGATGCATCAGGATGCATCAAAATATTTGCTCTCTATACGTGATTTATTTTTCTGACCGTGTGACCACTTGCTACTTTTAAAACAAAGCATACTGCATTTGTAATGACCCAAAACTGTACTGTAAAATTTCACCAGAAATGGGATGCAATTCACGTAATGTTGAATTATAAATGGTCTTCAGCCTTTTCACGTTAAAAAGTTAACTTCATTAATTAATTAAATAATTAATTAATTAATTTAAAAGCACATTACAATCTCTTGCCTGTATGATGATAACAGTATAAGGGGGAGGCGACACGCTCCGCTGTGTTATTAGCATCTCCTGCAGTAGAGAGCAGCTTCTCCACTGCGCTGTTTGCTCCTGGGAAACCCAAGACGCTGAGCAGACTGGACGCAGGGTTTTTGAAGTAAAACAGACTGAGCAGAGAGTTATTTTCGTCACCACCGAGTTGAGTTTAATACTGCAGTCTGTTGGTCAGCAGGTGTTGTTTGTTAACATTACTGCTGATCGCTGCTTTGCTACATTAAGGTTAGTCTCTGGTTAATGGCTTAGAAAGTATTTACAACATACTTTACGTTCATCTGGCAAATGTAATTATTTAAACATGAAATTAAAACATGTTTGCAGCTGCTGCCTTTTGTGAAGTTGAATTACAAGTTCAGCGTGTCCAGCTGTAGACTGTCCGGGTGCTCCTCTGCCCTCGCCCTTGAGTTTGGCCTCTTTCGTTCCGTCAACATCACCTTATTAATAAACATTCAGGAAATTAACTGTTGACATTCAAGAATCAATGCTGAATCGTCAATATCAGCGTCACAATACATCTGAGAATCAATTTTTTTCCCCACCTTTAATCAAAACTCTTGAAAAGAAAAATAATATTAATTATTTGTATTTAAACAAAGTCTTATTACCAGAGATTATTGTTCTCAGTATTGTAAGGTTCTGTCTAATTTACTGGAAGACTGTGTGGAGCCACTATAATCGTCAGTTGTTCTGGAAGTCTAGACCTGATTGAAGTTTTGTGTTTATCAGTAGTTGTCTAGGAAACTAGAACTAGACTCCCTTTAGAAATCATAAGGTTGAGGTCTGTTTTTATCAACCAGAAGGATTGAAAGCCCCTGTGTGTGTGTGTGTGTGTGTGTGTGTGTGTGTGTGTGTGCGCACGCGCGCCATGGGCACGTCGAGTCTTACTCACTTGGAATATTTATAATGTCTGTACTTAGAGTACCTTCAGGATGTCTGTCATTTTACCAATAAAAGAGAATTCCCTGCCTATCAGTTTTGCTATTACAGTGGGAGGTGAAAACTTTGAAGCTCAATATTTCAAAACCACCCAGATATCAAGCAGAGAGATACAACGCCAGCTTCACAGTGTTGTTTCCTACTTTGTGCCTCCACGAGTTTTCTTTCAACTGGGTCAGTAGCAAGTAGACAAATCCAATTTTTTATAATCTTATGTAACCCAGAGCCCTAGGTGGCTGTGCTGTGCATGTGTTGAGCTTGTCAAATACAGATTGATCACAGAGCTCAAACCCCACCGAAAGCTAACAGTGATAGCCAACAATCAAAGTATTTTTCGCTGTTTCCATCACGCTAGGACCGAACAGCTTCCAAAATACAGTGTTTTGCACAACCTTCTGGAAAAAAATAAAATCAATGGGAGTTCATAATTGACTCTCTGAAAGATAGGCAGACCATGCAGTCTGTCAAAGATATATCATTTGGTCAACACGGAATCATCTATTATTATTTTTTTCTAAAAGCTCCATAATCTGTTGTCGTTTTGTGCTATCTGTAATTCTATAAGTGCAGGTGCTGGAGAAAACTGGAATCAATTTTGTGTCATTGTTTTCTATATTGCAGGTCAAAAGAGCATGAGAGTCACGAGTCTGCTGATTTGCCAGGGGCTGTTATGGGTGGGCACCGCCCAGGGCTTAATTATCACTCTTCCAGTTCCCAAACTGGAGGGCATCCCCAAAATAACAGGTATGGATCAGACAGGGCGGCAGACTGTGATTGAACAGCCTCTAGAGAGGTCAAACACAAAAGCAAAGAAGTTATTTTCATGATAGAAAATTACTCTGCACTGCCCATTATTGAGGTCACACTTCACATTTTTCTTGTGGCTCTGGGAATCGGTGCAAATATTACCAGGCAGGCAACACACAAATCATACTACACACACACACACACACACACACACACACACACACATATATATATATATATATATATATATGTATATATATATATTGTTACAGGGTAATTTAAAAACTGCCTGCCAGCGTTTTGTTAATTATGCCAAGTGAATGAGGTCGTTAGTTTCCCACTTGCACAAACCTTACACCATGACCACCTCTTTCCAAGCTAGTTTATTGGAATTGTATAAACCAACTGCAAACTATAGCGATCATTATTACTGTTACAGCAGGATTACAATGAAAAAATACAGTCAGCTGACATTCAGTGTGATCAAGGGTTGAAGTCATTTTCAGCTCACACATTTCAAACTGTGACTTGCATATAAGTGATGGAACTGACAATGACTTGGGCCCAATCCAATTTCATATTCTCATCTCTTGTTTTCAAGTGCCACATTGTCCCTAAGGACAAAGTTACAAGGGGCAGTGGTTAAAAATGTCCCTTATGACCTGGCACAAAACCTTCAAGACCCTGATACATCTTCAGTATGCTAATGTTTATGTGAACAGATGCACAAGTGCGGGACATTGCAAATACGCTGTCTTCTACAGTAGTGATTTCTCTTGTGTGAGCTACAGGCAGCTTTTTGATGTTTTCAGGAACCTTGTGATTCTTTCACGACTTAAAGGTAGGATCTGGAGGATTTTCAAACAAAACAAAATATAGACATATACAAATGAAATCCTGCTTAATCATCATCTATGGGCTTCTACTCATGTGTGGTGGTGACTCTGTTTGCAGAGCTCCTGCCCTTTCACTGTATTTTGATGTTTTTGTGAGCTCGGACCGCTTCTGAGCGGGGATTTCCCCAGCCAATGAGAGTGCGCAGATGCCATGCCCGAGCGTGTCCGAGCGTGCACCAATGCAAGCCTTGCCTGAACCTCTTCTGTGAAGCCTTCTTCCGTACCTCCGGGCTCCATATACCCCCGAGAGTTGAGCCTGATAGGAGGGGCCAAATTTGAATGTGTGTTTACAAACAGCAACTGGAAAATCCTCCAGACCCTACCTTTAAATATAGGCTACAGATTACAGAAGTGAACTGCCACATTGCTGGCGATTGTGACAGTTTCAAGTGAAAGAACGGCAATATTCAACCAGTGGTGTGTTATCACAATGTGTGCAAATGAACGGTGTTTGGCTTCCCCCGTGCCACCAGCAGCCGGACCCCCACCATCGGACATGCAGGGAGCTCTGAGGGGAGCCAAATGACGTTCATCTGAACACAGTGCAACAACACACAAATGGTTGAATAAGTTGAAAAAGTTTTATGCTATCAATCAATCAAAGCAACTAGCTGTGCTCTGCAGGCTAACATTAGCAACCCATAATCCTACCCTGCCAGTCTGCACTGTGCTTAAGGAGCAAAAACAAGAGGAGCAACTTTGCTGCTGGACTTAAGTTAAATTCTGGGCGTCCAGTGCCATCAAAGGGAGGGGAACGCAACACGGAAATATGTCCAAATGCGGCACAGTCATGCTCAAATCAGCAATGACAATGTCATGTTAGCTAGCTAGCACATTAGCTACCAAAACATTGGCAAACTAAGACAATACAAGGATTACCGTAATTTTTTAATCTTTATTAACAAAGAAAATATATTTGAGACTTTCTTTCGTTGCTCATGCAGCCATCTTGTCGACGTTTCCTCATAACACTGTCCTGCCCCTCTGTCCCAGCAAGAATTGGGACACCCTCGCTTTACACATAAACGTGCAAAATGGAGGGGTAAGCCGTGTATTGGGATATAGCTTTGTACTTTCACATTATAATATTCTGTCTGCCTCCTACAGGAAAGGGAATGGTCTCTCTCAATGCCCACTGTGGACCAGTGGACTTCCTGGTAGCCACCACCAGCACTCTGTCTCCTGGTCTGCTGAAAAGGGACTCTGTCGGGGACGGCCCAGACTCTGCCTTCGGAGGCGAGGACCGCAGCAACACGTCCTCTCAGGAATCCCTGCAACAGTCCTACCAGGAAGACAGCAGAGGCAAAGGACGCGGTGTTCTGCTGCAGTACAAGCTGCGCTCCACATCAGGGCTTCCTGGACGGCCGCTGACGGCGCAGGGCGACGAGGCATCGGACTCCTCCCTGGAGTCTTTGGAGCACAGCGTGGAAGATGGATCTATCTATGAGCTCAGCGATGACCCAGAAATGTGGGTTCGGGGACGTCCTTGTGAGAGGGACGGGGGACGCAGGGACAGGGTGATGTCTGCAGCGGTTATCTCTGGAGGCAAAGGCTTCCGTAGACTGAAGGAAGGAGCAGCAGCAGCAGGTACTAGGACAAGTGGGGAGGGCTTAGAGAATATTCTAATGGTTTGGCAGCTTCCACTGACAGTGTGATATGGAAAATATATGGTAAGGTGATGGGTATTTATAGATGTCTACCCAGCTCAGCCTTGAATCAACCGTTCCATAAATTTAAGGGATTTAAATAAACATGTATGATGTGAAGGCGTTGCCACTGTTACGGAGCTTGACATGTTATGATTTGGCTTGTGGAATAAGGAAGCTAAGATGTGCTGGTTACAGAGGTACTGTCAGCCCATAGGACGCTTTGAATGTTCAGGATTGTGCGTCATCATCTCCTCAGCAGTGGCAGAGAACGCCACAGATTAGTTCCGTGCTCCGATTGTTTTGATCTGGCCCCTCTTCCCACCTTCGTTAAGATTGATATGCCTCAATTTAACCTCATCATTGCAGCGTGGGCTCTGCCACATTTATTTTATGCGAAGGACTTGTGTGTGAGCGGCCATGGACAGCACACCTTTCAGAGACAGCCTTTGCTGAATCTGCCATGCTCTGCAGAGTTAGAGATGGACATCTTTTATCTGATCCTGTGGGAGAGATCCCATCTGTTTAGAGCTGAAAGCTGGGGACTTCCACCGCATCACAAAGCACATTAGCATCACTTTATTAGCTTTGCCAGCCTTCCTCTCATCCCATACAATGTGAATGTACGATACCTTCTATTGTGTCTCGAAATTGAATCTGTGCTCTCTTAAAAAAAAAAAAAAAAAGATTCCATTCCTCCTGTTTTGTTGCAGCTGTTGCAGAAATGATTTTTGGTTACGAAAAATGAGTTGCCTCCAAGAGCTTACTATGCCTTTATAATGGGCGGTCATGGTAGAGCAGGCTGGCTGCAATACTGTTGTAAAAACAACTAATTTGGAAAACAAAACTTACACCAGTCAGAGATGTTATTGCTCTACATTACAGAATCTATATTTGTGCTGTAAATATCCTGTAATTATTACAATTTTTTTGAGGAAAAGAAACTTCTTGGTGCCACATTTTAGAGAATTATCTTCCCCAAATACTGTAAACGCCAGATATCAGTTTCATTATTCTCTGTCATTCTTCAGAGATAAAACAAATGCACACACAGAGTTGTTACACAGCTCACATTAGCTGGAAACTCCAGTTACACATCAAAAGCAAAACGCAAACAAACGGATGATGAAATAAAAGAGCTGCAGCCGACAGACAGAACCTGAGAGTAACACCAATGAGCATGTTTACATGCACATTAAATTTCAGTAATATACAATCTGATGACAGATGTTTGAAAATACACAGCATATGCATCTGTATTACAATTACAGTAAGAGGCACTGATATATATCATCTCTGATATTAGCAAAGGACTAGATGACTCTGCAAGGTCGTGTTTTATTTGCTCTGGCAGATGCGTCTGGTTCCCCTCTCGGTCAAGCAGATTTCCAGCAGACCTGGCCGTGGTCGGGCCAAACACAACCGTTTATCTTATGAAGTGCGTGTTTCAGACAATGACTCACAACCTGGTGTCTTTGTGCTTTAAGTAAAATACGTTATGACTTCATTTTTGGCTAGTGCACCCCAGTGACACCACAGTGAGCATCAACCTAACTTAGGCTGGCTCACACTAAAAGATTTTTCAAATCTTCACAGATCGTAAAAATGTGACAGACCCCAAAAATAACGATATGTAATGATAAATCTAACAGTTGTGTTGTTATAGTGCGTGGCACGAAACAAACATGGCAGACGAAGGGCAGGAAGAACTAGCGGTTCGTTTTTACACTACTTTTTTAAAAAAATTAATGAAGAAAAAAATAAAAAAATATGAATGAAGTCGAGGAGACAGCGTGAACATGGACTGTACATGTTACAGCAAGAGAAAGTGAGTAAATTCTGAGTTGATTAATTAAAAGTATTCAAACTGTCCAAGAGTCGCGGGACTGCCGGCGATCCTCAGTGTTCCCCCCTCACAATGTCTTTCCCTTCTTCCGCTAATATCAGTCTGTGGTAAATAAGGAACAGTTGATCATGTTAGTGCAGGGCTGCCAGAGCTTTACATGTGTTCGACAGACGATAGGCCTACACACTTATAAACAGCGCCTGGAAGAAGATCTGCACTCGGGATTTTAGGTATATGGGCTATGATACGGTGCTTGTTAAGGTCGCTTAGCAACCTCAGATGCAACCTGCTGCCACGCTCATGAAAGCTGGCTTAAAAAAAGGCACAAAAGTAGCACCCAGTGCCTGACCTCGGGTTTTCCAGGCGGTCAAAGACGCGGCACGTGTACGGCCCCTAAACATACCTCACGCCACAGGAACATCTGGCCAGATGATCTTTAGAACTGTCAAAATCAGAGCTTTGCGGATGGTTGTCGGAAGGGGGGGCAGGGGAATCAGGCTCAATATTGTATCAATTCTCGTATAGTGTGCCCAGTATTAAAATGAACGCTGATGTGGCAACCAAGATGGCTGCAACTGATGTGGAACTTTGTATAAATAAATTTTCAAATTCTGATAACAAAAACACTCATTCAAAGACACATCGATGCTACGTCATCACAGCTCATCCCTGCACACTGTGGTCTGTTTACATTTATCCGTCGCTTAGCACAGCGTTGAGTTTTGTTGTTTTGATTAGTTGTAGGATTATCCAGTTGCGTCCAGAGGCATTTCTAGCGTTCTACAGCTGTTGATAACGCCCCTCGACAGGTTCCGCATTTGCAATTTGGTCTGGTGATGTCAGGCACACTAAGTCATGTACACCTTCCTCCATCAACGCTTGTTTTTATGCCAATATTCAGTAAATATTTGAAATCTAATTCAAGAATTTAATGTTTTATGATGAAGATATGAGGATGCATGTAAACGTGTCGTGCCAGGTGGAAATGACTCGCGACTCCATTTGAGGTGATGTTTTTCAGATCAGTTGAAGGATCACATGGTGTACCTTCAACCTGACAGGCTTATAAAACCTCTTTTAACCACATTACTGATACATGCTTTGTAATTAGGCTCTGTACAGGCTATTCTTTTTTCTTTAACTTATAAAATTGTGAGATTTTTGCAGGATTGTTGAAGCTGGTATGAGAAGCACTCAGTGGTACTGTCTTCAATATAGAGAAGTGTTTGCTTTATAACCTCTTAATTAAAACCTATGGTAGCTTTGGCAGGTTTGTGAACTTGGACCGCTGACAATGGCATCTACCTTGCATACAGAAACTAAGAAGTATATACTTTACAGTGCATATTTTTCACAGCGTGTTGAGCGCATAGGTGGACTTTCATGCAAGTTTTCAAGTATGAACATAGCTTTGTGGATTTTCAATAAAGCGAGCGATGGTGAAGGTTATGGTATATCATTTTTCTCCACCTCTATCTCTACTTAGCCCTTCCACCGCACATGGAATCTCATCTTATCCTTTCATCACAGATGAAGCGTAAAGTTCATGTTTTTGTATTTCCCTGAGGCACATTGAGGTTTATTTTCCCTTTTCTTCTCCTCCTCACAACCGAAGTTCAAAAGCATTTAAACATCCTGCTGTCAGCCAGAATGAATCCAACAAAAAAAAAAAAAAAAAAATGATGTAAACTGTCCTTGGATGCTGTCATCTAAATGTAAATCTCAATGTCACTTCAAAAATGTATACTCTTAATTCATGTGAGATTCAATGCTGCTGGAGCCACGGCGGCCCTGATGGTCACTATAGAGGTTTTTACTTCAACCACAACGGGACGATGAGTGTGTACTCCGACAGTTTCACAAGCCTCTCTGCTAACAACTGAGATCTAATCTCCCACGTGTGGTGACATTTGATGGACGTTGACTCACACATTTCATTAGCTCACACTACATGTGTACAGGTATTATCCATGCACTGAATATTAATACTTATGAATGAACTGTACTGTACTACTAATTAGAACCGTTACTGTACTAATGATTCCCTTTTGTAAAGAGGACTCTGCAACAGTGTTGATGTTTTAGATGAGACTGTGTAAGGAACAGTTTATGCAATTTATTTTCCTGTGGTGTTAAAAAGAAGTTTATTACAAATGAGATCTTATGGGGTTTTTTTAGATTTGGCCATCAGTTATTACAACATGTAAATTATTTGTTAATTGCTGAGATTTGGGAACATGGTGACATCACTAAAAAGACGTCTGGCCGGAGAAGAAACATAAACAATCACATGATCCTGCAGGTTTTTAACAACAACTCGGGATAGCTCTTGGAAAGGAACAACAGGAAACATTACTTTTATTATTATATTTATGACTGACCACACCGTTCAGTTTTCCTGTGCAATGAGGCACCTTTAGACCTAGTCCACACAAACATGGGTATGTCTGAAAACGTAGCTTTCTCTATATGTTTTGGCCGTTCATCCACACGCAAACTGCACTTTCGGTCACTGAAAATGGATCTTTTGTAAAACTGTCCTGGGTTCAGATGTTCAGAAACTCTGGTGCGCCCACCAGCTCACCTGGTAGAGCAGGCACCCATGTACAAAGCCTGTGTCCTTGCCACAGCAGCCAAGGGTTCGATTCCAACCAGCGGTCCTTTGCTGCGTATCATCCACCTTTCTCTCTACCGCTTTCATGCTATAGCTATCCAATCAAACAAAGGCAAAAAGCCCCAAAAACATCTTCAGTTTTTAGCTTCTAACGTCAGAGTGTGGGTCGAAATCTCCTTTGTGAGATGTCACAAATGAGGCAATGTTTCGTGCAATGGTGGTCATGGCCAGACTAGTGCTATTTACATGTTTACACCTTAATGTGTAGTCACTCTTTTGCTTTATTGAGGAATGGAGACTTCAGAACGGTGTTAACTGCCTCAGGTTTCTGATTGGCCAACATCGTTGTCTGTTGACGCAGCTGTTGGTTGGCCATTGGTCAATCTCGAGCTGTCACTGAGCGTCTGTTGCCCAATTTCAGCTCTTGTCTGCTTTTTTTATGGCTGATTCAGTATGTTGAATCGGCGGCGGATCCCGTCAGTGACAGAAATCACTCTGATTAGCAATTCAGCTCCGTGTACATGAAGGGAAACAGAAGACTAAATTCAAGAGGGCGTGAGATCCAAACAAAATTATTATGTTGGATACGCTTCTGTTTTTAGCCATCAAGCTCGTTAGCAGAAATGTGTTTGCTAGCGCACGGCAAATATTCCTTGTCCTTTCAACATCAGGTTGGTTTGTTAATGTGCTAACTGGCTAACTAGCATCTTGAATCCTTCCTGTCCATCTTCTGGTTTCCTTTTTTGAATGAGAAATACAGTCTACCGCCACCTGCTGGTATAGAGAGTTATTACCTCTCACGCAGGCACAGAAGTTAAGTGGTAGTTGGCCGTTGGCTGTAGTCATTACGGTGTGTTCAAGTGTGCCAAGACACAGGTGACGTGACGCGACATTAACAGTCGGCCTTTGTTGCTACTAGTTCTTTGATGTTGGTTTGGTGTGTTCAGGCCTTTAGGTTCAGGCTCACATCGCCACCTGTTGGTTGGCGTGCTCTTGGCAGCGCTTCATTTTCATATGGATGGTGATTTTTTAATGATAGTGTGTGATCGTGTGGACAAAAAAAAAAAATTCCTGTAACAGTGTGGACTAGGCCTCAGTTTTACAACCTGTGTGATCATCTGTTCTTTTCTTGACCTGTCAGACTTTGCTGCAATGCAATAAAATGATGGCCAAACCTACTGAAGTAAAGGTACAAGAGACGAGTAATAAACCAGATTTATCCTTTAAAGCAAAAGTATTACTCTTAATGCCGTCACAGGCGTGTGGAAACAGTGCTCATTTCCCTTTGGTACAATATTTGAATGTTACATGTCTAAACGTTGTTTAACAGGCTTATGCTAAATTAAAAACATGTTTAAACTTGATTCTGATGTTTTTCATGTGACTGATTCAGAAAGATGTTGGTTGATGTTGTCGAAGCGACAATAGTTTAGGTTTTAGAGATGTGCTGTATATCTGCAGCATTATTATGCTAATGTTGTTGCACTTTTGCTGCTTCTCTATGACTCAGCAACAGAAAATCCCGTCTTTGATGTAGGTGGATTATCTTCTCACTTTTATGGTGTTTGGTTATTCAAATGACAAAAAGCTCACCTCAACAATGCTGCGGAGGCCAGTGCTTTAAGGAAACAACGCAAATGTTTTTGTTGAGCAAAAGTAAAAATACAGGGACTAAATAATTTAGAAAAAAAAAAAGACTATTGATTTCAAATGTGTTCAAGAAAGAAATGAACATATAAACAAGCAGACAAAAGAAAGTATTTACAAATAATGAAAAGCAACTGTCAGTTTATAGTAAGTTTGATTTACACAAGTATAAACTTCTCATATATATATATATATATATATATATATATACATATACATATATATATCTACCAATATATACATGTGTGTACACCCACATACCCATAAATGTTAGTGTTAATTTTGCTCCATCTCTAATACACGACCTTCAAGACGTCCCACCATGGGTCACATACCATTTTATTTGTTTCTTGTTGCTCAAATTTTACATCTAAAGTCCAGTTCAGACCAAAGATTCATGACGAGACGAGTTGAAGCAGGCAACGTCTTGCAACGTCTCGCTGTTTTGCAACGTTCTAAAAACCTGCCAGTTCACACCAATGCAACTAGATGAGATGGTGTATCATCTCTATGCAACAACTCTCTGTACCTTCGCTCTGATTTCCAGCTTTTCAGGCTTGTTTGTGGCTAAATATAATTAGTAGCTTCTTAAAATATGAATGAGAATAGTGATAGTGAGATACTGGCTACAGCTGCATTTGTAGTAGTGGTGAAACGGTGAAAAAACGAAACAAGCATCAGATGGACTGTATTCATGATAAATACACCAAAATAATGTAAATAATCAGCACCAATCAGTCAGTGAGAATATGTGTGTGTCATTGTGACTTGACCAGCGGACTTCACTACAAGCTGATTGGCTGTTGAAACAGGTGACAGTCAGTTCCCACCTCTGCAACGTTCTAAAACGGTTTTGTGTCATTGCAAATCTTTGGTCTGAACTGGGCTTAAAGGAACATCAATTTAATGAACTGATTGCATGTGACAAACAAAGGATTTACCCTCTTTGTTAAGCTAAAAACAGATTTAGGGAATAAAGTAGTTTAGATTTCCTTAAATTGACATTTCTTTTCAATTATAGGCAAAGTGCAGTTTCTCTGAGTGAGTCAAACTTCTTAGTTAAATGATCACCACTGAGACTTGGCTTTATGCCTCTTCACCTTCATCTTAGGTGGAGTGCCAGCGGCTTATGTCGTCGCTGGCACACTACACTTCAGGGAGACAAGCGGGATTGTTACGAGCGAGCTCAAACTGCAGGTGAAAACACACTGGGGAACCCCTGCCATCCTCCTCCTCCTCTTCCTCCTCCTCCTCCACCCCTCCCCCCTCTTTACTCTCTCTGCTTGTCTTTATCTCTCCCCCTCTCCCTGGCTGTGTTTCTTCATCCTGCCACTCTTTCAACACGTGTCAAAGAAGTCCGCACGGAATACAGATCCTCTATCCATCATAGGAGGAAATGAAGCGGTGTGCTATTTCCTCATGACCAATCACCAGGTCAACGTGTGCTGTTGCCCTTTGACCTTCAAGTTACATTAATAGCCTCCTCCTTCTCCGAACTCCACATGGAGCAGTCAGGCCATATAAAGGCCCCCCTTTGGTGCTGACAATGTCAGATGAAGTGTCGCAGGGCGGGTGGAGCGAGCTGCACATCCACTGAAATCAGCCTCAGTAGCAGCCTGCAGGAAATTAGCAGGAAAGGTCGATGCTGGAGGAAACCACAGATGATGGGCTGAATCAGTCAGACGGAGGTTCATGTGTGTGTTTAGCAACATTTAGATAATTACTGATCACAACCGGCTGAATCCTTCAAACATACTGGAGCGTCATGTAAATCAACTTAAAGCTGCATATGAAAAGAACAGATGTTTGTTTTCCTAATTAAAGTGCCCCTACAGACATGTTTTAGACTCGTACTGTCATTTAATTTAACACAGAGTTTCCACATAATAGCTGAAAAAATCTGAAAAGGGTCAGGAAGGAGATCTACTCATGAAAAAATTCTGAGGTTTCTCTTTCCGCTCTGGTCACCAGTCTAGTGCTGGCATGGTGCTACAAGGGCCGGACCGATGACTGGTTGACTAGTGAAAGAGCAGTGTGCATGAAGATCGCTGGCGTTATCGTTAGATGAAACATCAGAGAGATTCAGCCACACGTATTCGAGCCTCAGTTAATGTTGTGCCGTTTACCAAAGAATCGTTCCAAAGAATGAATCTGTTCTCCAAGCTAACGGCTAATGTGGCCAGGAGTCAAGCCACATAAACACGATCACACACCTCCCCATTGTTTTAACAGACTTAGTTTCCAGATAAACAAACTTAAAACGTGAGGCTGGCCAGTAATGAGACTCACCAGTGCAGGGCAGATGCAGCAGCAGCTCAGCCGTGTATCAGGTCAGGGAGTCAGACTATGCAGCACACAGTCAGGGCTCCTCTCGCCAAGCACTGAACGATTCGGTGAACGAATCTTTTGAACAAATCTTTTTAATGAACTGATTCTAGTGATTCAGTAACATCTAAAGAACCGCTTTGCCCATCACTAGCCTCGGTCAGACTCAGATGAGGAGTCTGTTGCGCACCAAATTCGGCAATGATCGGTTTCATTCCCAACCAGGGGACTAGATTCCTAGTGCAGGGCAGACTAAACCATTTTGCACCTCAGAGAGCCGCCACTACTTTTTTATACAAAATTCAGTTTTTCAACCACATTATTCAGCCAGTTTTAATTTTGTTATGGCACTAATTACTTAGATATTAAAAAATTGCAAGTAAAACCAAACTTTTTATTTCAGGCGATTTTTATTTCACAGACAAAGCACTTGTCTTTTGCTGGACACATTTTACCCACAAATACAACATGCTAATGTTTTTAGCACAAGCCTATGGCAATTTGTATAAATTAGCCTAGCGGCTGGAGGACTTTTCATTTACTCGTATAAAACCACGGACAACAGCAACGTTTAACAAAGGCAGGGGCGGACTGGGACTAAAAAACAGCCCTGGACTTTGACTCAGCCCAGCCCACAACAACCGGTGCACGGAAACTCATCAGCCCCAGACACAGGTGTCAAAATACTTAAATCTTAACACATGATACTATACCTTCCAAATTATAGCAATAGCACCGATGTTGACTGGATGTTGTGTTAAGAGCATAGTGTAGAATACCCTGAGAAATAAACGACACAGTCCAGATGTCTCTCTGCTGAACAATACAATGCAGGTGACTGCCTGAAACACACAACAAGACATAGTATGAGTTATTATAAATCACAGTGTAAAGAGGCTGCAATTATACAGTTTAACCTGAATACATCTGCACCTGCTGCACACAGCTGCTCGATTTGCGTGACGTATGTGCTTCCTTCTTCTTCAATTTGATTGGCGGCCGACTGGCTCATAGATATCTATGGGCCGGCCGGCCGCCAATTTAAAGGCTTCCACCTAGCAGGGAGAAAAAGGAAAGAAAAAAAAAAAGCAGTGATGACTGCGTGGCGGCCCGCCGGCTGTCCTGGAGTACCGGCTGTTCTGTGATTATCCAGAACCTCCAGATGGCCAACCCGCCCCTGAACAAAGGTAGCGATACAAAATTCGGTTTCATTTCAACTCACAAGGTACAGCAGTGAGTGTGTTTACAAGGTCTTTAGTATCCCGGTTTTGATTGGGTTTTTTAAGTATCCCGTTTTTGTGTTTGTGCATGTAAACACCATATCCCGAATTCAGAAAATGCCCTTTTCCCCGTTTCAAGAAACCTGGTTTTGCCACCTGGAGTACTCCGATAGAAGCTGGGATACTGGAGCATGTATACACCTTATCCCGGTCTCTGATGGCTGCCCGCTGTGTGCGCAGGTGCCAGAGTGACGCACCAGATATACAAGCAACATGGCGGCAACGAGAGCTTCCCATTTTTGGAGTGATGAAAAGACTGAATTTTGCCTGAAAATGATGAAAGAACTCAACATAACTACGTGTTTAGACGGCAGAAGACACAGAAATGCCAACCTATTCAAGTCTGTTGCGGACAAGCTACATGACGCTGGTTTTTCACCTCGCACCGTTGAACAATGTAGGTCGCGGTGGAAAATATTAATATTTATAATAATAATAATTAATAATTAAATATAGTTAATAAATACATCACATTTCCCGCTCAATCTGTTGTAAACAAAAGACGTAAAAGACATAACACACGCCTGCGCAGATAGGATGCTGTGATCAGAAAACGGGTTACTGGTATTTATCATGTGGGATATGATTAACCGGGTTTCTCTGTGTTCCATGTAAACATCATATCCCGGATATGCCCAAAGCCGGGATAAGCCTCAAAACCGGGATACTAAAGACCTTGTAAACACAGTCATTGATTTGACGCAGAAGCTGAACTCCGGCTTCCTCCCACAGTCCAAAGACATGCAGGTTAACTGATAACTCTAAATTGTCCGTAGGTGTGACTGTGAGTGTGAATGGTTGTCTGTCTCTATGTGTCAGCCCTGTGATAGTCTGGTGACCTGTCCAGGGTGTACCCTGCCTCTCGCCCAATGTCAGCTGGGATAGGCTCCGCCCCCCCACGACCTATCATTTTTTGGATTGGTTTATATTTTTTTAATTTAAAATTTAAATGCATGCTGTCCACCTGAGTGGACATGTGAAAAACTCCTTGCAAAATGCATGTTTAAAAAAATGAACTTCCTAATTTTTTTCATGCCTAAAGAAGAATAAAAACACTTGGCTGAGGTCGTGATGATTCACATGTGAAAGGGTTAAATGTTGTGATGTCTCCTCCAGTCATTCAGTGCGATGTGCACAATATAAACAATGGGCATCAGTAAAAAGATTCCATTAATATGCCTCCTCGTCCTCTGTGGATGTGTATAATCTAGGCTTTGTTTACTTGTACTCTTTTCAGTTTTGCTGCAAGCTCTCATTTACTCAAACTTTTTGGCTCATAGATGTTATCCAGGGAGCGCCCAATACGCAAACCAGCATCCAGCAACACAGTAAGGATCACACTACTACAGGAAGCTCCTGAAAGGCTCCATAAAACTCCAGAGCTGGGTGTGAAACACTGATCTGATAAAGCAGAGCTGAACTGCGCCCTGCGCCTCGGTCAGCATTAGAACACATCCTCGCCTAGAAGCAGACAAAACGAGAGGCCGAAATGCTGTGCAAGCATTTTAACTGTCAGGACTCAAACAGTATGGAGCATAAATATGTGAGCTTTTTCTGGTGGGACTTGAGCAAAACCCCTTTTTCTAAACCTTTCTATAGATATTTTCTGCCAATTAACCCTGCTTCAGGATAGATTTGCCTATCTCGAGCCCCAGCTTTGCGCCTGTGCAGCTCGCGGCGTCACTCTCCCTACGTCTCAGGTATAATTTGCATGCCTCAGTCAAGGCTAAACTGAAGCGGATGAAGCGTTGCAGTTTGAAGGTCTCCTTGCTTTATCTGCCGACTCCTAAAAGCCAGGCATATTTGCATTGCTTTTCATTTCCGCAGGCTTGGCAGCACGGATGATAAAGGAAGGAGAGCACACTGTACAAACCTTGCTTAACAAAGGAAGCAGCAGCTAATGATTTGCATAGGGAGAATGCGAGGATAAGGCCCGCACAGGGGCTGCCTCGGGTGTCATTATCGCCCTCCATCAACGCTCGGAGCTGATGCCTGTCAACATCCAGTGCACAGCCTCGCTGAGAGGGGCTGGGTCACAACTTGGCATCAGATGTAGCTGTCTCCCCTGGCAAAGGCAGTCTCACATGAACCAAAAAAAAAAATCTATATTTCAATAGAGGATATTGTTTTCCAGTTCACCTAACTGCTTTATCTGAGGACTAAACTCCCCCAGTGCCTGCTCAGTGCTCGGTGCTCAGCGCTCAGTCCCACATGCAGACCTGTCTTTTACAATGCTCTCAGCGCTGCTCGCAGATATGTTTTATTTACCACCTTTTAATCATGCAAAAGATTAATGAAAATTTGATCACTGTACATTATTCAACTTGTCCCTCTGGAGAGGGGTCTGCTTAATGGCGTGACACAGTGCCTGTATTGAATAGTTATCATCTCCAACAATATTTATCCCTTCGTCCACCTATTTGTACAGAGGTGCTGAAAAATAAATGTGGCTCTCCATAACAGTGGCATCTCTGTAATGCTTTCTTATTTTGTGCCTTCCTTTGGCTATGACATTATCTGTTTTTCAGTCTGTAAAATCATAATAGGTGAAGTGCAGCTGAGGAGCTTTATAGGCAATTTCCTCAAAACACATTTATATAATGTCTCAGAGCCACTGCTCCGATCCCCCACTCTTATTTACTGTTATATATGTATAAACATGCCAGTTTTACATGCGCCGCACTTCCCTCTGTCCCGCAGTGTTTTATTTTCTAAGACTGTTTGGGCCTTTGAAGGGTGACCTTCAATTCATATATCCATTGCTATAACTCTCTGCTACTATCTCAGTGGGACCTCTGTGGAGAAGATAAAATTTCTTTTTATGTTTCGCAGTGAATCAAGTCACTTTATGCCAACATTTCTGCGACTATTCAAACAAAGAGCGAGACTGTTAGCGTTCAGGCCCAGCCTTTCTCCTTTTTGCATCCTTGTTGAATTTGGACAGCTGCCAGACAACATTTCAGAGGTAAATAACACGTTGAATGTGACTCTAACCTGGCTGCATTTCACCAGCGGATCAAAATTTGACTAGAACCGTTTTTGTCATCAAAAACAACAGCGTCTCATCTCGGCTTTCTCCTGCTGTCTGTTTGACATGCTGATGCAAAAGTTGCATCACCTGCAGCTGAGGATTCACAGGAATGCTGAGCCATAGTCATTTCGGGCCTGTTGTTATAAAGAAAACTGTGTAAGACTGAGGGAGATTTAGCGGCTATAGCAGTGAGGATTGCAGAGTGCAACCAGCTAAAATTTCTCCCAGTTAGAACTCCTTCGGTGCTCATTCATCAGGAGGTTTTTAACCAGGAGCTGAATTATCAAAGGTCTCCTCCTCTCCAAAAAAATGGACCAGGTGATTTAAACTGGTAAAAACACTGAATTGAAAAAGTTTCATGTTACAAATCTGTGTTTCTCCAAAGCTGTTTGGCATGTTGGAGATAGGTCGCTAGCCCAGCACCTGCTAATTTGTCCTCACCTGTTTTTCCTCTGATAACTTAAGATGCAGGCATTCAGGATGTTTTTACTGGAAGCTGAATTATCCACAGAGGTCTCTTCCTCTCCAAAACAATCACACCAGGTGATTTAAACCAGTAAAAACACTGAATTAAGCAGTTTCAAGTTATAAATCAGTGTTTCTTCAACGCTGTCTGGCATTGCAGAGACAGGCCACGAGCCCAGCACCTGCTAATTTCTCATCACCTGTTTTTTCTGATAACTTAATGTCACCTTATTTCTGATTCAGACGTTCAGTAGGTTTTTACAGTGAGCCGAATTATCCACAGAGGTCTCTTCCTCTCCAAAACAAACGCACCTGGTGATTAAAAATGATATAAACATGGAATACAGAAGTTTCACGTTACAAATAAGTGTGTCTTCAAAGCTGTTTTGCATATCGGGGACAGGCTGCTTGCCCAGCACCTGCTAAGGTGTGCTCTTCTTTTTTCTCTAATAACTTAAAATCTACACGTTCAGGTGGTTTTTAATGTGAGCCTAATTATCCACAGAGGTCTCTTCCTCTCCAAAACAAACACACCTGCTGATTTAAACCAATAAAAACACTGAATAAAGCACTTCCATGTAAATAAGGGTGCTTTCAGACCTAGGCCTCTAGTTTCCCGGCGCGGCGCAGGGTGGCGAACCCTGCACAGAGCTAGTTTCGAGCAGCGCAACCCGAGGCACGCTCAGTTTGGTAGTTTGGCAGACCGAGGTGCGCTGAGATGGGTGTGGCGGCGCAGCAGGGGGAGGTGTCGACAGATCCAGCTTGGCGCAGTGACAGTTTCGTGCCAAAAGGCTTCGCCGAAGGTGCACTAAAAGCTCACCAGTTGAAACCAGGTCTACTGTCAGTGCAGCCGGAGCGCAGCCGGTGTAAGTGGAAGTTTGGCTGACCGGCGGACAGTGCGCACGTCACCAAAACCTCACAGGCAGGTTTCCAGAATATCAGGCACATTAACGATGCAATAAATACCCAAAAACCACTATTCAATGCAACTATCTGCAATCAGCACATAAATGTATCTCTGTATCGACTGTCTCGTCACATCTGATGTCAGATCAAAGGGGATTGGCACTGTTTGGCACGTTTGACACGCGTAATGGAAACCCAATCTGATTTGATTAACACAGCTGCAAACTAATGAGTTCACATCCCTCTCAGCCAACCACAAACAGCCACAGCATCAGATAGGGAGTATATATTCAGCGTCTGTCATCTTAGAAAAGTCAAAAGAAAAGAAACAGAGTGAGACTGCGAGAGAGACCACACCACCACAACATTGATTTACAATTGTGGTGACCTCCTCCCAGGCTACCTTTGTATCATCAGCCCCTGGAGGTCTGCTCGCAGTTCCGTATATTCGGACACTGCGAGCAGACCTCCCGGACCAAAACATCAGTTTCCTCCTGGGAGAAGTTTCTCTCATTACGCCTTCGCACGGCGCATTTAAGGGCGAGGAGAGGGGCTCATTTGATTGGTGTGATGTGTGTAAAACCCACTCCACGCCTTCTCTCCTCCCTCTTTCCGACTTGCGCAGGTAGGAAGGACGGAGCACGGTGTGCCAAACTTGCAAAATCCGCCTGGCCACACCCAGTTGGCGAAGCGCAGGTGCGCTGCGCCTCCGCCTCGCCCGGTCTGCGAAACTAGAGGCCCTAGAGTTGTCTTGCTTTGGTCTGAATCAGGGACAAATTTTGTAACAAAGTTGTATAATTGCCTAGAGTTGGTTCGTGTTCTCACGGCAGCATTTACAAGCGGACCAGATCAAATGCCTTGTGTGAGAAAGCTGCTCTTGATTGGTCAGAATTTCCATGTGGGAAAAATCCAGGAAGTAAACAAAACATTGAAGAAGAGTACACTTGCAAGATAAATGTGACACTTTCTAATGTCACAATGGAGGGACAACTACGCAGGTTGATTTTAGCGCTGCTCATCGTGGACTATATTGCTGTCATTGTTCATTTTAGTCAAACCATACAGTTTGAAAACGAGGTGCGGCTCCAACTAGAAAACAATGTTTTGATGCATTGGATGTGCTGAATGTGCATATTAAGGCAGTACAGGAGGAGGTGCACATTAATAATCCTCCAGGACTGTAACATGCTCATGTTTAACCCAAACAATGTGTCATGTGACTGCAGTTGCTTCGGATCGAGGTCGGAAAACGTTCTCACCACAAACGAACCGCACCAGAGTTTGTTTGTCCGTTCTGGGGTACTGTAGAAACATGGCAGTGCAACATGTCACTCTTTGTAGATGAGGATGCGCTCTCTGTGTAAATATAAACAGCTCATTCTAACGTAATGAAAAACACAACGATTCTAATTTAAGGTGGTCATACACCAAAGAAAACAGACTTACTATATTAGTTTCCATCTCTGCCAGTATATCTCCTTAAATCCTCCACACTGGACTTTTAATGATAGTCTTGTCTCCAACCAAGTTTCCAGCGTTTGACTCACAGCAGTTTGGTCCAGTTGAGCCTTTTTTCCTTGTTACTTTTCTGAGTTGCTCTCATTCTTACACTTTCTTCACCATCCTTCTCTCCATCTCTCTTTCTTTCCTCACTCCTGCCTCTCCTCCCTCCTGGGGAAAGAGACCTACAGTACATTTTAGTGCTGTTTTCCTCAGCATGACAGATGGAGCCTATTAAAATACATTTTCATTGTATTATGGAAAATAACACAGCCATGTTTTGTACAATATTGCTGCTCCCAAGACGGCGCTAGCATGCAGGAGGAAGTCATATAACCATCTTGTCCTGGGTTTACTCGCATGTACAGTGTACCATTTCTCCGATTTAGTTACAGATGGTTTTCACTGAGCCGCAGTGTCTCAATTGTTGTTTGATTGCAGTCCAGAGTGAAGCATGAAAAAAAGAAGAGAAAGAAAAAAGCTCTGACACCAGCTCGTCAAGCCTGATTTCCAATCTTACAGAAAGTATGACTGAGTAATGGACTATTTCCACAAGGCATCAGCGCTGACAACCACACACACGGAGCGGTTAAGATTCTTAGTTTTTTCAAAAGGTATAGAAAATCTATATCAGTGGTGGCAGGTATGATATTTATTCAAAATGCACTCGCTCTCTTGATAAAAATAGGAGAGGAGGTTTGGCTTTGCAGGGAGCTTGGCAGCTTAGATGCTGTCTGTTTTATAGGGTGGACATTCACAGTAACCAGCGATGACAGTTTCTATTTTTATACCCCTCAGTCCTCTGAGAGACATCCTGAAATCCAACATTGTCACAGCGGTTGGCTGGCAAAAGAAAAATTCTTGTTTGAAATGATAGTGTGGGGAAAAAATATTTGATTTGGACATTAGCAGTGACTCATAATTATCTGTAACTGGTTGAATGTCATGAGGGGATGTTAGACGTTGTTAGCCAGTAAGTGTAAAGTAAATAACTCAGTGCTCCCAGCTGAGGTGAAGTGGATGGTTTATCTTCTGGGACATAAGTGCTGTCCGATATGCAATGATGATTTCTGGGTAATATGTATGTCAATGTTGTTGACGATACATGCATGATAGCGTGCACTAGGGCTAAAACATCCTTACGCCACTGGACCCATATTTACTTTTAGTTTTTTAGGCAACCGCTAATGGCCCTTGCAATTATGATGGGAACAAAGGAAGAAGTCAGACGACGTAACATAAAGAGTGACAGAGTCTGTATAGTGTGGGAAGGAGGGGAGGTGGACGGGTCAAACCCAAGTGGCAACCACTGGGGCTAAAAAAATTGGGAACTGCCCATTGGTCCGACAGCCCATTGGTCCGATAGCCCATTGTTCCAACCATATTAAACCCATTGTTCCGAAGTCCGTTCCAAAATCATCATGATGCTCTGTGGTTAAGGTCTGGTTAGGTTTAGGCACAAAACCACTTGGTTAGGGTCAGGAAAAGATCATGGTGTGGGTTAAAATGAAAAAGAAAGTGACAAACACATAAGCTGTGAGCCTGCTCCGCTTCAAGCCTGTCGTGGCGCACCATCAAGGCAGAAATACGCCCGCCAGGAGCCATTCAGCACCGCGGACCGTCGGACTAATGGGCTGTCGGACCAATGGGCTGTCGGACCAATGATATGGACCCAAAAAATCAAGTCAACACAGGAAAATGCCTAAAAATGTAGTTCCTCTAATGGCCACTTGAGACTGGCTCCAAAATATGGTCAATTCCTAAAGACAATTCCTAAAGAATTCCAGTGTATTATTCCCATGGCCTAGGACAGTTCAACTGATATTTGTGAGCATGAGCTACTTTCTCTCAAAGCCAGAAACCAGGGAAAGAAGTCTCAAACTTGTGATGTCATCAGATATAAAATGTGAAGCTGCTCCATAGACGATGAACAGGAGACTGATTTAATGATACGTCCATGAGTCAAATAGAAATAGGACTTACACCCAGGAGACTGTGGTGTTTGTGTCCGGTGTAAAATCAAAAGTCAGTGTAAAGTTATTTTAGCAAAGTAACGTAGAATGTTGTGATGTATGTGATATAGGTTGCATGAGATACGTCATGTTAGGTTAGTAACAAATGAACTTATTTTAAGCAAAACTATGATCTTTTCTTAAACCTAACTAGGGAGTTTTGTTGCCTAAACTTAGTCACATAGGTTTGGCGTAACTGCAACTATTTCACAGCGTAACATATCTTCATACAATGGTTTGTATGATATCTAAAAAATTAGCACCCAACAAAGTAGCATCCCTACTTGAATAGTAAAGTTTAGGAAAAGAATCATGGTTGAGCATCACACTTTATGTACTTAATATAAAGTTATGTACCTATGTTATGTAGTTTAGCTTTAGGAAAGTAAAGTTATGCAGGTTGGGTGTGGAAAAAGAAACTCAAACTTCACTCCCTGGTCTCCTAGGGGAAAGTCGTGTGTTTGTTTGACCCATTCACCACCCCAACCTGACCTCTCAAGCACACCCTCACTCTTTATATTACTGCCTTGCTTACTCCCGTCAGTGCATTCGTCATGTGACCACAGCATGATATGGAAAGACAAGCTAACAGCTAAAGGTGTAGAGTAAATGTCTGCCTCTGTGCTCTTTTCTTAAATCAATTGAAATCTGTGAAAACTATTTTTAACCTGTTTTTCTTGAGGACTGGCATCCATCAGGTCAGTAAGCTCAGCCAGCAGAGGTGCGATACGAGTTCACTCCCACTCCGCCTCGCCTCTGAAGGATACTCCTCAGTCACTGTGCTCTGTGAACACTTGGAAGAGAAGGTCACGCTCAGAATAAACAAGCAGAAACACAGTCAGTGCTCTGAATTCATGAACAGTTAACTATACTGTAGCTTGTTGCCAAAGTACAAACTGATGCTCATTATGCCAGTTTACATACATGGCCCTCATTTGAACACTTTGCATAATGGGATAGGTACAAAAACAATATTAATGTCAGACCAGCTGTCAGCAAAACACATATAGCCCATTGGTTCCATTCTTGTTTTGGAGACATTAACACAATAAACGCAGAGAGCGAGCATATCCAAGGAACATTCTTTGATACCCTTGTTTTGAGACAGATGGGACTGGCTGGTTCTTTCTCATTGCTTGGGGAAGCTGTCATAGTCTACATCAAAATGGGCCATGCAGACAAATAAACCAATGGTTATTGAAGCGACTATGTTTCAGTCACAGTCTGAAGTGTTCCCCATGTTTGCCAGACTGTGTGTGTGATTTTTTTTTGTCTCATCACTAATACAGGATTACCCCGTTGGCACATGAAGCAAGTTTAACTAAACAGTTTACGGTGCTTGTGCCTTAGAAAATTACAATACAGCTACAGGGATCCCAGCATACATTCAAGAAATTAGGTGGCAAAATAAAAAAAAAAACAACCTTTAAGCCCTGAGGAGCTTTTATTGTGACAGCAACAAACCAGGTGGCAGAAAGAAGAAGGTAATCTTACACGGTATAAAAGCAGTGGAAAAAGAATGTGTATTCACTTCAATTTGGCTGGTGTGTCTATGGTTTAATGCTCATACAAGATGAAAAGCTCGGCGAGAGGCTGTCAGGGACAGTTAAAGCATTTCAAAAACATTATTTGAGGCTCTCCACGGACAGGAAGCCAATACTGTCGATGGGAATTCCACATGCTGAACAAGCTGGAGTGAGAAAACATCTGTATTTTCCATCAGTCATTATTAAAGTTAAATATGGTTATGGGTTTATATGAGAGCGAGACTGGCTTCAAGAGGAATGGCTTCATTATGAGCAGGTCTGGTAGGAATCAGGAAAGATTGTGTTCTTGTTTATAAAATAAAAACAACAATGAAATTCACATTTAGCAGAACACTGAATTGTGTGTTCAGCTTTCCACTTTTTCAGGGCTACAAATCAAACACCATTTATGCCCACACCGGTGGCATAGCTCAGAGGATTGCGATGTCTTACTCCATCACCTTAGTCCAAACTGAGATATCTTAAAACTACTGGATGCATGACGACCCTCCAACTCTTGATCCAGCACCACCAGCAGGTCAAAGTTTTGACTTATCCAGTGAACTATCTCAACACTTTCTGGATAAATTGGCAAAAACTTTGGTGCAGACATTTCATGCTTTCCAGGGGCTTTAATGACCTTGGTCGATCCCTGACTTGTGCTTCAGCTGGTATTTGTGGTTCAGAGTAAAATATCTCCACTAATGAGTGAATTGCCATGAAATTTAGTGCAAACAATGATGTCCTCTCAGGATGAGTTGTAATAAATGTTAATCACCTGACCTTTCCTCTTTTCCTTTAGCACCATCATTTTGGTTAAAAGTTTAATTTGTCCAAAACTTTATTTTTCAAACAAAACCAGAGACATTACCATCAGCCACATGCTGACCTTCTAAACAAAGATGTTAATCAAACGTAGCTCTGGTATGATATTTGGGTACACATGTACATATATGTATATTTTCTTGGTCTGTTTTTATTATGAATATGGGCAACAAGTATAGGGTGACCATATTTTGATTTCCAAAAAAGAGGACACTCAGCCCGGCCACGACATAGCCTACTTAAATGATACTCGCAGTTTACTCAAAGATGCCTTATCATTTTAATATATTTAAAGTTTATATGTATGGATAGAAAATTCAGTTATATTACAAAATAATATCTCTTAAAGACAGAAATTCAACTAGGCCCCAATAGAGGACACATACATACACTAGAGTGTGGCGATCCGAGCCCGACGGTACCTGACGGGTCGGGCCGGGTTTGGTCAAAAATGTAGCTATAAATTGTATTCGGGCTCAGGTCGGATTCGGTCAGCTTTCAGTGAAAATGTAGTGTAAAAATAAATAAAATCCTATTGTCTGTCCTGGTTATTGCTTGGGCACTGTTATTTACGTGACAACACCTGAACATAACACACACACACACACACACACACACACATTGGCTGTTTGTTTTTACCTCTCCCCTCTCTGGAAGTCTCGGACCTCCAGCCGCCCGCCTCCGCCTTGATTAAACGCTGAAAATAAAATAAAAGAGGGAGACAGGTGCCTCCTGTTTTATCTTATTTTGTTTTATTTCTCCCTCTCCTCTCACTGGAAGCGTCGGACCTCCTGCCTCCCACCTCCCACTCCCGTCTCAAACACGGAGGTCTCCCTCTCCACGGAGCACCCACGACGCATGCCCGGCCTGTTAAATAGCCTGTAACCATAACAACTGCATGACACAAACTCAGTGCTTTAGTAATTAAATAATGTCGGGCTCGCTTCGGGTTTTGACAGAAATATGCAGCCCGTGCCACACTTTAACACACACACACACACACACACACACACACGGAAAACCGGACATTATCATCAATTTATAAACACCCCCCGGACGCCCCGGACGGGACGTGAAAAGTGGACATGTCCGGGCAAAAGAGGACGTTTGGTCAGCCTAGACAAGTGTGGCATGTCTCTGTGGAACTATGGTACTTCAATTGGACGTTGGAATTGTGCATGTCTTTTGTACTGGTTTTGGGCCTCAGTCAGACCTAGACTCAGATGGGGAGTCTGTTGGGCACCAAAATCTGCAATTAGCAGACCTATCAGAATGGAAAGTTGAAGTTAGCATCTTTTATTTATGTTGTTTGTTAGCTTGTTGGTGGCTGACACCACGTTAGTGTTTGTGAAATATACAAAAAATATCTGTTACTATGAGGTCTTTGGTACATCCTAAAACTGAACGCTCTTATATTATGTTTGGGGTCGAAACTTTCACTATGGTAATGCTTACTCTGCTCTCTACTGACAAGTCTGCCTCGCGCTGGAGGTCTCAGGTTTCTTTGCTGTTGCTGTATTGAAGCCATGAACGTGTCAAATGCATGAACCCAAAATGGTTCAACTGCCATGTATAAAATTACTTTGATGATCCAAGGATTATCGGCATCGCCTCCGCACTGTGCAGCCCATAGAGCAGGCGCACAAGAGACTTCCGCCGGTCAAGTGGGCTACTTCCAGTTTAGCGTTCCGTTAACATGAATGGGGATAAAATGATTCAATCCTACGGTTCTAGACTTTTCAAATGTTGTCGGACCAAATGGATTAAATCTCTCTTTTGCCATGTGAGTCAATTGGAAAACGTCTTACTGGGCAACAGATCATGAGGTGATGGACCACAGAAATTGCAGTACCACTGTTTGGCCACTATGAAAATTGGCTTCAACCGAAGGCGCACTTCCTGGGAGCCTGGTCGAAGCTTTTTCCTCCATCGACACGTGTTTTCCGTATTAAACAACGTTTGGCTCTCATACTGGTGACGTACCTGATCTTGTTTGCCCAGCATAAGTTAATGTCTTATATTTTAGGGAAGTGCACAGACACTGACCTCTCTGTAGAGGAATGCGAGAAACACATTTCTGAGTGGAGGGGACTTTAAAAGGTCCAACGATAAGCTAAATACTCGCGTCAGCATGATGACAATTTTTAGTTTTAGTTTTTTTTTTGTTTAGTTTTAGAATTTTTATGTTTAATATATGAGAGGGAAATACCAGCATGTACACATTTTATATCCCGTACATGTGTAAATAATATTACAAAATTATCTGGCTAAGTGACCAATACGTACATCTAGAAAACACATCTTGATATGTCACAGGTGAATGCATTACAGTGTGAGCAAATACACACACAAAGAAATAAATGTTCACGAAGAAAAACACATATGTACAAATACACAAATCATGTACCCCTAATAGTTTCACCACAAGGAGATTTTTGTCATGAATATGGGGAACAGGTGTGTTCACATGTCACATGACTGGTTCAGGCACTATGGGTATCTGAGATGGCAACTTTCTTTCATTTATCAGAAGTCTGAGGAAGAGCCGCAGGTTCGAAACGTCACAGGTCAACCTAATGCGAGCAGCGTAGTTTTAACTATTATGTGGGAACAATAATGTTAAACTAAACATCATTAGTGTTAGAAAAAGTATACATAGTCTACTTTAAATTTGTGCAGAGGGGGACTTTAACATCCAACTAAAATCACTTTTAATTATCCCCTTTTTTGTTGCCAAAATAATTATGTTTTATTCTTCCAAATGTATTGTGAAGAGTTTGTTCAAATGACTATTAAGAAGGCAGAAAATAGAAATGTTCCTCTTCCTGTCAGACAGCTGGAGGGGCGGGTCTCTGTCTGGGTTTGATTGACAGCAGCTGGCAGGCTGCCAGTGTTGGTCCCCGTAAGAAACAAAGTAAACCAAGTTGAGCTGTAGCACAGCACACATGTCACAGGCAGACAGCGTGTTGTTTGTGATATTGGACCACAGCAGTATCAAACCGGACCGAAGTGACATTTGCAGGTGAGTTTACATCTTTTTAATGTGCTCCAGCTGAGCAGCTAATGAGCTCTGTAACGTTAGCCTGCACACTGACATTAGCTGGGCACCAACACCCGGTGTGTGTGTGTGTGTGTGTGTGTGTGTGTGTGTTGAGTGAGCTAAGGTGCAGGGTGAGATGTGAGTTTGTGAGCCGGATAAAAAGGAGACTTTAGCAGGAAAGCTAATGTGGGTTGTTGTTAACAGTCTGTGCCTCTTGTGTTGTGTAGCAGCAGGCCCCTTTGGTTTACCAGTGATTTACAGAGCAGATATTTATACTGTAGCAGACCAAAAAAACAAAAGCAATTTAATCTCAGCAGGGCTTTAAGGTCCTCTCTGTCACACAAGGTCTAATTGGACAAGCACTCACCATTACTGTTTATGTTAATAAAATGAGATGCATCCTCTTCACTGGTCAGTTTAAGTTCATTAAAGGAACAGTGTGTAAGGTTCAGGGGGATTTAGTGGCATCTAGCAGCGAGGACTGAAGATTTAAACCAGCTGAAACTTCTCCCGGTGAGAATTCCCTCAGTGTTCATTGTTCAGGAGGTTTGTATTGGGAGATGAATTATCCGCAAAGATCTCTTCCTTTATAAAACAAACATACCCAATAATTTAAACCACTAAAAACACTGAAAAAAGCAGTTTCATGTTACAAATCAGTGTTTATTGGTGTTGATGTTTGTCATGTCAGAGATGGAGCACTAGCCCAGCGCCTGCTTCATGTTATTTTCTCATAAATGTTCAGGAGGTTTTTTACCAGGAGCTGAATTATCCACAGAGGTTTCTTCCTCTTCAGAAGAAACAGACCAGGGGCCTCATTTATAAAGCTTGCTTACGCACAAAACAGGGCTTGAAAGTGGCGTACGCCACTTCCCACGCAAAGGTTGTGATTTATAAAAATAAACTTGGCGGGAGAATGTTTGCACCTGTAAGCAAACTCTGAGTGATGCGTGCGTACATTTTGGAGACACTGGGAAGTGGTGACGCAGACGGCGAGGTGGAGAAGTGGAGTCAGATTTTTATTGATATCTCACACAAATTTAATGTCATGCTATATCCACCTTAGATCCACGTTATCACTGAAATTAAATCCAGCAGCCTTATTTTGCACTTGGAGTGAGTGATAATTGTTTCATAAAAACGTTCTAAAAACCAACTCAAATCCTGAATTGAAATTCTTTCTAAACATGTATTTAATCCGCACTGCCTCTAACGTCTCATTGTCCACTCTGTGAGCGCAGGAGGGGGAGAGGATGGCGCAACTGCATGGAATATATTTATTTATTTAGCTAAATATTTCCAGTGCGTTTATCATGTCTCGAAATACAGCCATTAAGCACAATCATTACACTCATTTCATCAGCCCTACTTAGACATGTGCTGTTCATGACAAAACTGGCATGAAGAAACGAGTTCGCCTATTACACTTTCATCTTTGAATTGTATTTCAAATTACACGTTGTATTTTGGGACAGGGATACCACTGGTTCATGCTGTAATTCAGGCCAGGAGTCTGATCAGACTAATTGCCATAAACATATAAATACTGCGGTGACCCTCTTGCGTAATTGCGCAAGATGGCACTGGCACATACTCCTTTTTGCCTCCACCTTTAATAAATGTGATTCTTTATGTCGCACATCAATGTCAAACATCCTCAAATTTAAAAGCAACACATTAACTACATGTTGGTAAAGGAGTAGAAATATTTGGTCTACCTTTAGATCAGACCACTTTTTTTTTCTGTCACTGTCCGTGCAGTCCCACAGGCACATCAGCTGACAGCATCAGCAGCGCTGATGTGTTGCCACTTTTCTTGCTTTCTTTTATTAGTGATCCCGCTGCGGTGGCCACCAAATAAAATCTTTCTTCAGTCCTCCACCTCCCGTTAAAGGGTCTCGAGCTCAGTCTCGGAGAAATTCCGTTTTTTGGTTCGTTTCTCACACCTGTCGCCGTGACTCCACAACGAGAGAACACTCGCATGCCGGCTTATTTATATGCAGATTGCATTCATGAGGTGATTTGCATGACCATTTATGGTTGAACTAGGGCGTGTAGAGGGCGGAATATGAGGAGGATCTGGGTGCGCACAACTCCAGGAGGTCTGTGATTTATAAAGAGAACATTGCTTGCAAGTGTGCGTGCGCACGGTTTTATAAATCAGATTATTTTTTGGCACACGCCATTTTCAGCATTTGGGTGCACGTCAACTCTTAGTATGAATCTTAAGCACTCTTTTATAAATGAGGCCCCAGGTGATTTAAGCTGAAAAAAACAGTTTCATGTTACAAATCAGTGTTTGTTAGACGCTGTTTGGCTTGTCCCTGATGGGCTGCTAGCTTAGCACCTGCTAATGTGTGCTCATCTATTTTCTCTGATAAGTTAAGATCTAGATGTTCAGGAGGTTTTAATTGTGAGCTGAATTATCCACAGAGGTCTTTTCCTCTCCAAAACACACCCGATGATTTAAACCACTAAAAACACTGGATAAAGCAGTTTCATGTTACAAATCAGTGTTTCTTAGATGATGTTTGGCATGTCAGAAATGGACTGCTGGCCCAACATCTGCTTCAGTGTGTTCACCTTTTTTCTCTAATAAGTTAAGATCCAGACGTTCAGGAGGTTTTTACAGAGAGCTGAATTATCTGCAGAAGTCTCTTCCTCCCCAAAACAAACAGACCAGAGGCCTGTAGTATGAAGCAGGATTTCAAGCTAACGGTGTAACTTCAGGATTAACTCTGGGTTTTCAGTGCTACAAAGCTGAATCTCTTTTTACTTGGATAAATCACCATGGTAACTTATGCTGAACAGCTAACCTGCTCCGGAGTATCAGATCACAGCCTGTCAACATCCCAACCTCTGACCAATCAGATCACTGAGGAAAAAGTATCCATGAACGCAAGTCCAGGTAAGAGACTCAGGTAAAAAAGAGGAACCTATATATTGGTATAGGTCAGTAGAATCATTTTATTTTTCCAAGGCTATATTTCCACTGATTTTGAAACAGAGCTTCTAACAAACAGAGTGATCCTTTACACACTAAACACATGATTTTAGCAGGATTTTAACTTGTGCAAAGTTTACTTTAGTTCGCAGTGATTGCTGCCAGTGCTGCTACTTTTACACTCTGATTCATCACTGCAGCTCAAAATAACATGAGACACCTGTGTGATGAGACCTAGGGAAAACAGATAATATTTCATGACTAAAATAATCCACACACTGTTAATTGGCTCCTGTTAGTATAAATGCCACATTTCAGTCACATGGACCTCATCAGTCATTGACTGCTTTTACACTTTTTAATGCAGCAGCAGAAACAGTCTGGTGTTACTTTAAAGTGTTTCATGTGACACGTTCAGAGAATTTTCATCATTATCCAACTCAACAGCAAAAAATACTCACATGCAGATGTCACATACATCTCAGTGACACCGACATGTCATGTAAGTCTTGGCCCATGGAGTATTTTTGGATAGTATTTTTAAACAGCTTTGTTGTACCAGTTATCCAGATGGGCAATGTGACGGGTTAGTCCAGCCAGATAACGAAAAGATATCCTGGGTATGTTGAACTGGCTTCGTAGTACAGGCGGGAACTGCCCATTGGTTCGACATCCCATTGTTCCGACCATATTAAACCCATTGTTCTGAAGTCCGTTCCGAAATCATCATGATGCCCTGTGGTTAAGGTCTGGTTAGGTTTAGGCACAAAAACCACTTGGTTAGGGTCAGGAAAAGATCATGGTGTGGGTTAAAATGAAAAAGAAAGTGGCAAACAATAAACTGCCCGCTTCACCTCAAGCCTTTCCCAGGTGACCCAGAGCCGGTCGCAGCGCACCATCAAGGTAGAAATACGCCTGCCGGGAGCCGTTCAGCACCGCGGACCATCGGACCAATGGGCTGTTGGACCAGTGACATGGACCCGTACAGGCCTCAGGTAATTTCAGCTGGTAAAAACTGCAAATAAAACAGTTTCACGTTACACATCAGTGTTTCCCCAATGCCATTCAGCATGTCAGAGACCAGCTGCTGGCCTAGTCTCTGCTAATGTGTGCTCACCTATTTTCTCTGATAACTTAGGATCCAGATGTTCAGGAGGATTTTACTGGAAGCCGAACTATCCGCAGAGGTGCCTTCCTCGAGGTGAGTTTAACGGATAAAATCACTTAATAAAGCAGTGTAATGTAGAAAAAAAACAGTGTTTCTCCAACGCTTTTGTTATGGAGGGGCTACTTACTATGGTGGCCAGTGCAAAAATGCAGAAATGTGAATGGCCCTATTTAGAGACACTGTTAGGTTTGTCCGTTTTGGGCTACTGTAGAAACAAAGCAATGCAACATGGCGATCTCTGTAGACAAGGATCCGCTCCCTTTGTAGATATAAACGGCTCATTCTAAGATTAAAACACGACGATTCTTATTTCCAGGTGATTATAGCCTAAAGAAAAAATACTTATTATATCCAATTTCTTCCAATATATTCCCCTAAATCCTACACCCTGGACCTTTAAGTCACTAATGTGCTGTTTGGTGAGAAGTGTTTACTGGCCAAGTTGCATCCAACATCTGTACTTCCACACTGCCTCTAAGTTATTTAAACATATCTATCATTTAAGCCAACTGATACCAGCAGGTCAGTGCAATTTAGCTCTGTGTCCTCAGAGTGGGACCCACAAATTATTAACTTGTGGATAAGGTTACCTCGTGTCCAGGAAAAAGGAAAAAGCCTATTATCCTGCAGGCAATGTTGGCGAGGACCTCTGATTTAGTGGAGGCAATATTTTATGTTAGATATCTTATCACATGCTCATTGTGGTACAACTGCAGGCTGTAGACCTTTAACATTAATAGCCCACCGAAGTGTGAATTCACCACGAAAGTAAGGCCTGCTTCCTTTTTGTGCTTTTGTACTGTAATTAAAAGAGAGAACCTGTACTCTTAAACTAAGAAAACTCAGAAATGTCATGACACTCTGTGTCACAACTAGAAGCTATTCTTGATCACAGTTGCCTGTGTCAACCAGTAATGTGTCAGAACACACACTGTAAGAGGCTAATGTGCACATTACGCATCACTTAAATAGTCATCATTACGATAATATGCTTGACCTTTAATTATTCCATGCAAAAGAGTGTCAAACATTTTATCTGCTATTAGTTGCAGTGAATTTAAGGGTGCTGTGTGATGGCTTTAAAGGGTGCACAGTGTTGGTAAAAGGAAAAACATCACTTAACTGGAAAATAACGTGTAAAATAACATGTAGTGATCAATGCTGTGCTTTGCACGTGTCGCTCCCCAGTGCAGCGGGGGAAGCTGAGGGTGCTTGAGCGCCTGACTGTTTGACCCCTGATGTCCACAGTGCCCTTTTGTCAAGGCCTTTTATTTGTGAAGGCCCTCATCAAGTAGAACATTTTATAATCAATAATAATTAAGCTATGAATAAAATGACCAGGCTGCCATTAGTCAGATTAGGTCACATGATGACCTTTCACCTGCCACAGCTGAAAGTTCATCCTTGACATGCCCTTTATAGAAGCACAGGCAGACACTTTAAGGGGACGCTTAAATGCCGGGTTTCATTTGTGTGATTCATTATTATGTTATCTTAATTTTTTATTGAGTTTTCATTTTTAATTATTCTTTGCTGTTTCTGCCTTTATTGATAGGACAGCCTAAGACTGACAGGAAAGGTGGGAGAGAGAGGCGGGTTGACACGCAGCCAAGGGCCGCAGGTCAGAATCGAATTCGGGTCACTGCAAAGGACTCAGCATACATGGGGCGCACACTGTATCAGGTGAGCTGCAGGTCGACCCATGTTATATTTGTGTATATAGTAGGGTAACACATCGTCACCTTCAAATCATGCATCAGTTGTGCTGCATAAGTTTAATAATGGTCCTGATTGTTGGTTTTTACTGTGGTCAGGTAGTTTGTACACCTGGTGAAGTCAGCCACTGCTTGTAGTCTAGTAGGAAGGGGGGGTCCCCATGGTCAAGCTGGATTTCTAAATGAAACCTATATTTTTGGAATTGTGAAGGTCTGTAGATAATGAATTTTGATGTTCCCATCGTGAAAAAGGGTAGTCCTCAGAATTCCGGCAGAATTTCGAATTCCGTCAATCAGAATATATGGAAAAAATTAAAAATCAAATGTATCCACAACTTTTGAACTATATATTGTACAGAGACAAATAAACCATCTTTTTTTGCATAAATTAAGCATGAGAAATCAATTAAAATGGTTATTTTAATGATTTAAAATATATGTCTCTGTGTAATTGGCTTTTCTTTGCAAAATTTAGCAGAAAAAACATGAAAAAAGCTATGACCTATAGGAAATCTTCCCAATTTGTCGGTATTTGGTGAGAAACATCAGCTTTTTAATAGCTATAGAAAACTGGCCAGCACTCTAAGCTTTCATTTGATTCGTTACGTGTTGCTGTAACTAAAAAAATAAAGTCTCGGAGACTGTTAGAGCTATGTCTACTCCCAAATTTGTGATAGACAGGTCAAAATGAGGGATAACCATCATACATATATAAATGAACCAACTTTTTAAATGTGATTTTTTTTATTTTACTATTTTACAAATTGATTATGGTGTTCTCTTGATGACTGAAGTAGTTTTTATGTATTTAGTCCAAATAGTGAATATGGGTAAATTGGGACACTTTCTGAAAATTTACCTTCAACATAATTTCTAGTTATGAACCAAATGTCTTAGCCCATCATATCATACCATTCTAAATAGCTTGTGATCTCTACTATACTATGTAGAAGAAAAAAACAAAGAAACATTAAACACAGGATGGATGGCCCTTCACCAAAAACACACTGACCCACAGCCAAAATTTCCAGGTGCTGTTGGTAAAGTGGGACACTATATATTGGTGAACTGGGACACTTGCAACATCATTAATATCATCACTGGTACTCTAATTGTGCAACATAATAATGTAAAAGACATAAGTCTTAGCTTTCACCCACACAAAAATGAATGTTCTAGTTACTATAGTTTTTGTTCTGGATCAATTTAATTTAATTAATTTATTGGATTTTGATGCTCGTCTTTTACATATGAGTGATTGAGCGGCCAAAAGCACAAAGAAAAATATGTCTGGGCATGTGTTCACATAGCGTTTATCTTAAGAAGGAAAGTGGTTGCAAGGCGCTGGAGAGCACTTAATAGAAACAGCACTAGAATCAGCAAACTGACATTAACGTCAGCTTGACCAAGCTAACGTTAATGTCAGATGTGTTACCACTACATTTACAGACAACAGCAACAGTAGACAGTAGCCCAGCTAAAGAGGTGGCAGGGACATCACCAGTGGCTTTCTCAAAAGTTCAGAGATTGTCATGAGTACTTTTAACTTCAACTGGAGCAGCTGTGTGACTCGCCCACCATACCTGCACGTCAGTCCACAATTACGCTAGGGCCACACCGCCCGCGGAAGCGCCGCGAATAGCCTCGAAGCGCCGAGAAGAGAAGGCAGTTTCCTTTCGGCACCCATGTTAACCGACTGTGTCGTCCACACTGGCCGCACCGCGCCGGGAAGCTCCGTGGCAGGCTCACGATTTGCAGCGATCAGTTCGGCGTCTGGTCTATTTTCTGCGCGAGTCGCGAGCGAATCTGACAAGCCAGGCAGTGAAAAACAAGAGCTGGGAGCAGAATCGCTTTTCGACGGCGTGGAGAAATGCGCGTCTGATGTGAACGGAGGTGCTCCGACACGCGCAAGAATTTCGGTGCGCTGCGCTTCCGCGGGCAGTGTGGCCCTGGCGTTAGCCCTCTTTGCGCCTTAGCCTGGAAGTTAGCAGTTAGCTGCAATTAAGTATTATGTCAAAAGAGAGGTGGTTAAGGTCAGGGTAAGGCTGTGAGAAGGCTACTTATGCTAATGCTAACTTAGTGATTTAGCCAACATTAGCCATCATGAAGTATTACGTTAAAAGGGAGGAGGTTATGGTTAAGATAAAAGGTAATGGGAGGGGTGACATTTTTTCACTCACGCTAATGCTAACTTAGCAATTAGCTAATGTTACCTATATGTTAAGAGAGTCTGTTATGGTTAAGGTAAGGGTAATGGAACGGGTGACATTTTGTTGTCAAACTGGATCACGTCTTCATGTATTATGAATTATAAAGTTGATTATTGCTGTATTTTTCACATTTATTTAATACATTATAGTGTTGTATCTAGGTTCAGCTAACTGTCGTGTTGGTGGGTTCGTCCTGTACAAGTGATGGGCGCGGTTTGTAGGGGTGTGTTGTGTGCGCTACAAATGGAACGTGTCTGCTGCTGTACATGTCTCAGTTTTCAACCAGAAGTGCTCAGAGCGGTCACAGGAGTAATGATAATATACCAAGTGAAACTGTATTGTAAACTATGAAATCCAGTTATGATCAAATGTGACATTATTCTACTGTACTGTTTCTTTTTAATGTAAAATACAAGGTCCAAAGTTGAAATATCAAATAACCATTGTTGACTTGTTATAAAAACCTTACCAATGGATTCCTTTTTAGGATGACCTTAACTTTGACCAAACAAAGGTTCAGATGGTTTTACTTTACAGTTTCGGAGATCATCTCAAACACATTCATAATTTCCTCATATTATTATTTAATTTTAAAAAAATCACAATAGGCAGACATAACCAAATCATAATAATTCAACAATTTCAAAGGCTTCCCTTTCAGGACAACCCTGACTTTGTCCAAGTCAAATTTCATGTGATTTTACTGCGAGAACCTGTACTGAGTTATAGAAATTTAAAGGGAAAGTCAGCTCAAATGGCATCATAACACATTCCTAATTTCTTCATATTTATTTATCATAATCCCTCCCCGATTTCACTGGGTGGGGGGCAGTGATGTGGAGAGTGATGTTTGAAATATTGCAGTTGCACTATTTTAAGTTGGAGCACCTCTAAAGATCTCTGCACGGCCCTGCTGTTACTGTTTGTTAAACTACTGCAGTCTTTTCTTCTTTAAAATATCTAGTGTTTTTTTGTTTGTTTGTTTTTTTACACATCTAAGATAGACAACATAATATAGCTGCTGTACATCTCTATCTCTTTGTACTTAGAATAATATCAACTTATAAATCAAGGACAAACTATTGGTTTTCTTTCCTCGAGATTTTTTGACCTTTTCAGATGAAACTTCTTGCAACAACCTCACCTGATAATAATCCTTCAATCTAAATATTGATTAAACAAATTAGAAATACGATCTCAAGAATATTACCTCACAGCACGCTGACATTGATCACACACATTCACGCCACAGACAGAAAACAAATACAACTGGAAGTTTGACATAATAACACACTGACTAAAATCTATAATACAAATCTGCATTGACACCCTCAAAAAAACAGTACTTTAAAAGGCTCTGCAGGCCCAATATGCTCACCTAGTTGTCTCAGTAAGTTGATCTCAGTGGTGCTATAGTATACTCACACAGCTGTAGCCTCCTCCTCACCACCTATGGAGCTGTCCATGGCCGTATCCCTGCATTGCCCTGCATTAACCATGATATCCATTATTGCAGGCACATTATTGCAGGGCTGCACTTATCTTGCGCTGTCTGTCAGTATAGGTTTTGCACACTATCACACTTTCCAGGCTCTGGAATTATGTCCATGTTCGACAATCTCCCTAATCTGTTCTTCATTTTGCTGTGTATAAACCTCGCTACGGCAAACTGTCTGACTACACACTAACCATACCTCACTTTACAAGCGTGACCACTATATATTGGAAGCTGTCACAGTATGTACTGTAAAGTGACTGAATGTTCAGAGGATGATAAATCTATATATATATATAGTTCTGCCATCTCTATGTGCCTTGCATTGTTCGTTGCACAGTATAAGAAGCTGTGTTCTCCGTGTAATGTGTTAGCATGCCAGTTTATTCCCAGTACACTCCCCTGCCACTGTGACACCACATCCCACATGTAAACAGGGTGACAGGGCCTACGGTAAAAGCTGTCACCCTTTAATGACTCACAGTATCCTAGAAAGGCAAATGTAGTCTATATAATGATAAAACACAGTGGAATCCTCACTGCGGGTACTGTAACCTTGTTTTTTAGCATCAAACTGCTGGATGATACATCACTTTGCTCTTTTCATTTTCTGACTCTTCTGAGGTGAAATCGGTTGAGGTTGCAAGATTTATCTGTTATTTTTTTTAATTTCCCTTCATCTCAAGGTTCAGCCTCAGTACCAGCTAATAATTCTTGACTGACCTTGCCCCGCGCTACATTTGTTGATCTTATAATTTCGATTTTTAAGTGATTGCTATGCAACTCGACACAAACAGCATTCCTGCCTTTTTGATGTTAGGCAATAAAGAAATCTGCATACGTGGAGAATTGATTGCCATGCCTCGTCACGTGACCACGTTACATTATCAAATCATGTTCTTGTGCTCGCGCCCTCGATGTCATTACCATCTACATGAATATCTGTTCGGAAATTAAAAACATGGTAGGCTGAAACATTCTGCTCGCATTAGGGTCACAGCTCTCAGTCTTTATATCGGTACTGCATAGCAACTAAGTAAGAAATAAATAAGCCCAGTGAGTGAATATTTTCCAGTATAGAAAAACTCGAAAAGTTGTTGAAACCAAAGAGAGCTCCAGCTCCACTCTAATAAAATGGACTACTATTTATTAGAACCCTTTTGTATATACCAAAGAAAAACAACAATAGGACACAGGGACATCGTTGTTAGGTTCAGGGATTATAAATGGAGGACACTGGGGTAAGAGCTTATGACAAACAGTTCCAGTTTAGAGCTATAGATGAGGAGCAAGGCTGAAAAAAGAAAGAGAAGCAGATTGGAACGAGCAGCCAGATGTATGAAACTGTGTACAGTACAGGCCAAAAGTTTGGACACACCTTCTCATTCAATGCGTTTTCTTTATTTTCATGACTATTTACATTGTAGATTCTCACTGAAGGCATCAAAACTATGAATGAACACATGTGGAGTTATGTACTTAACAAAAAAAGGTGAAATAACTGAAAACATGTTTTATATTTTAGTTTCTTCAAAATAGCCACCCTTTGCTCTGATTACTGCTTTGCACACTCTTGGCATTCTCTCCATGAGCTTCAAGAGGTAGTCACCTGAAATGGTTTTCCAACAGTCTTGAAGGAGTTCCCAGAGGTGTTTAGCACTTGTTGGCCCCTTTGCCTTCACTCTGCGGTCCAGCTCACCCCAAACCATCTCGATTGGGTTCAGGTCCGGTGACTGTGGAGGCCAGGTCATCTGCCGCAGCACTCCATCACTCTCCTTCTTGGTCAAATAGCCCTTACACAGCCTGGAGGTGTGTTTGGGGTCATTGTCCTGTTGAAAAAGAAATGATCGTTCACGCAAACCGGATGGGATGGCATGTTGCTGCAGGATGCTGTGGTAGCCATGCTGGTTCAGTGTGCCTTCAATTTTGAATAAATCCCCAACAGTGTCACCAGCAAAACACCCCCACACCATCACACCTCCTCCTCCATGCTTCACAGTGGGAACCAGGCATGTGGAATCCATCCGTTCACCTTTTCTGCGTCTCACAAAGACACGGCGGTTGGAACCAAAGATCTCAAATTTGGACTCATCAGACCAAAGCACAGATTTCCACTGGTCTAATGTCCATTCCTTGTGTTTCTTGGCCCAAACAAATCTCTTCTGCTTGTTACCTCTCCTTGGCAGTGGTTTCCTAGCAGCTATTTGACCATGAAGGCCTGATTCGCGCAGTCTCCTCTTAACAGTTGTTCTAGAGATGGGTCTGCTGCTAGAACTCTGTGTGGCATTCATCTGGTCTCTGATCTGAGCTGCTGTTAACTTGCGATTTCTGAGGCTGGTGACTCGGATGAACTTATCCTCAGAAGCAGAGGTGACTCTTGGTCTTCCTTTCCTGGGTCGGTCCTCATGTGTGCCAGTTTCGCTGTAGCGCTTGATGGTTTTTGCGACTCCACTTGGGGACACATTTAAAGTTTTTGCAATTTTCCGGACTGACTGACCTTCATTTCTTAAAGTAATGATGGCCACTCGTTTTTCTTTAGTTAGCTGATTGATTCTTGCCATAATATGAATTTTAGCAGTTGTCCAATAGGGCTGTCGGCTGTGTATTAACCTGACTTCTGCACAACACAACTGATGGTCCCAACCCCATTGATAAAGCAAGAAATTCCACTAATTAACCCTGATAAGGCACACCTGTGAAGTAGAAACCATTTCAGGTGACTACCTCTTGAAGCTCATGGAGAGAATGCCAAGAGTGTGCAAAGCAGTAATCAGAGCAAAGGGTGGCTATTTTGAAGAAACTAGAATATAAAACATGTTTTCAGTTATTTCACCTTTTTTTGTTAAGTACATAACTCCACATGTGTTCATTCATAGTTTTGATGCCTTCAGTGAGAATCTACAATGTAAATAGTCATGAAAATAAAGAAAACGCATTGAATGAGAAGGTGTGTCCAAACTTTTGGCCTGTACTGTATGTGCAAAGGAAGAGGTAGGCGTACGCATCCTTTGTGTCAGATTTATAAAGCTGTGTGTATACAGCATGTATGTAGAAATGCCCTCAAAGCATCTGTTTGTATATCGATATTTGTGCCCACTCCACCATTCATTTGACCCGTCAGTGTGAAATAAATAAATAAAGAACAGCAGTTTAACTGACTGTGTCGCATCAGCAAGGCAAAAGTGCCAGAGCATTAACACTAAGTACAGTAAACACAATTTTAACAGTTTACAACCAGACAACCAGTGGGTTCCCCAGGTCAGGGTCACTCACTGGGCCCACTGATAATCACTGTTACATTGAATATGATATAACAATGAGAAGTAGTATTGCACATGACTGAGAAAATGATATTGCACTACAGTGACAGATGATATTGAAGAATCGTGTCTATTTACACATACCACCCTCAGTGTTTTGATACAAAGCTGGTTGCAAATCAACGAAGTATCCCTTTAGCCATTTTCACCTTCCTATAGAAACAGAATTATCTCAGAGCAACTGTGCTCTCATTTTAGTGTTGTCCATTGTTTTTCCAACCTACTGTTATGTTCTCATGAAAACCGCGCATCCCGTGGTCTAGTGCTGGGTCTAAGAGTTTGCTTTCACTCACCTCAGCAGCAGCTTCCTCTCAAATCGAATCCATTAATTTGATCTGATCAGCTCTGATAGATCCGCCCACAAACATATAAACTGATCTATTCTCCACCCTGCGAGTCAAACTCAACAAACTGCTACTGAAGAAACAAAAGCTGCATTCATGGACTTACAGTAGCCTCCAAATTCAGAGAAGGGACACAGATCACAAAGGGACCGTCAATCCCCCCGCCTCTCATCGTCAGGTATATATAAAGTCTAATGCTGTGGGAAACACTGTCTCACCTCATATGCTGTCACAAACTGGCTCAATCAATGTGAGGAGTTGGGAGTCCACTCAAAAGATTTGGTTAAAACAAGCATGATTTATTAAACTAAGATTAACTAACATAAACAGTAGAGTGTGTAGGTCAGCAAAGTCAGTAATGGATGTGCGTCAGGTGTGCTGTGGAGGTGGTGCATGTGCAAACCAAAAGCAATGATGCTGGGTGGATGTCTGTTGCGGGAAAGGAGAGAGTGAGTGAAAACACCAGGCAGCTTTTAAAGCATCCTCAAAGACAGTGGGAGGGGTGTCACAAGGTGTGGATAAAGGTGTAGGCGTATTTTTTGTGCATATTCATCGTTTGTAAATCTGGTGGGCGGTTGTGTGGGGATGGAATTTGGATGTGTATTTTTAGGGCCTTTACCTTCATGATAGAACAGCTGGAGAATGTTGGGGCATGGGGGAAAGAGAATGGGAATGACACAAAGAGTTGCAGGCTGGAATCAAACCCAAGCCACTGTGAAGGCCTTGGCCTACATGGGCTGCACGCCTTGTAGACCTGACTCTTGATATGGATTCAGCAGACTCACTGGGTATTGGTCAAAAAATAAATATTTTTTTTGGTCAGTTAGTCACTCACTCACTTTTATTTTTGTCAATAATCACTGCATGGAGCTGGTTATTTTTCCCCTTTAACTCAGTGGTGTCTGGCCCAAGTGGTCTCTTGAGTTCTAATACAGCAGCTGGCAGAAATGGCTGGGAGTATTCAGCTCTCTGGTAGTTTCACTTGTGGTAGCAACATATTATTACAGAACACATTATTGTGATGTTAGAAATGATATATAAGAAAGCACTTGAAGCTCACAAACCTATCCGACATGTTCTGAGTTGCTAAGAGCTGCTCAAAGTATAAAACTATTATAGCAATATTATAGGAGTAAAATACATGTGATCTCTTCAGTCCTTGGTGATCCTGCTTTCATTGTTTGTGCGCTCTTACTGAATCATATAAGACATCTCCTGCTGATGTATTGAATTATATTAGGCATCATTATTACCACAGAACTGGAACTGGGAAGCCACTTCATGAAAAGAGATAGAGTTGTTCTTATCTGGATGACGGAGCAAGTGCCTCTCCTCAAATTTCTGTGAGGAGCTGTTGGTCAATATTTGTCTGCGAAAAGATCTTGGTGGTTAAATAAAAGTATAGCGATTGGGCTTTGCCACAGTATGATAAGATTTGCGATATCAGTAACCTGGGTGTCTGTACAGTGGTGAAAGATAAGAAAAATGAAAGATAAATGGCATGAAATCAGATTTTGTGTCTCAATGTCTCTCAGCTTTTGTTCTTCTGTACTTGCACTTGCTGTTTTAAGTGATGAAGTGTGTTCACACTGGCAATTACGGCAAAATCGAGTGCAATATGAATATCTGGATGGAGCACTCGTAATCATTAAAAAGTTGAGTATGGAACGCCGGGCACTTCTCACCCTCAGTGGTCGCCATCTTGATGATGTAGCAGAAGGTAAGGGACCACCAAATTTGTGAAAATGGTGGCGGAGCAAGTGTTAGAGCTGCCCCTGGCTAAGAATTTTCCTAGTCGACCAATAGTCTTCATTTTCGTTGGGGCAACACAATGGTGTGAGTTCAAGGTGTGAGAAAGAATAGTATCAGTAACATTGTTAACACTGTGCTACATTACAGAGAAATACAAAACCGTACTAATGAACCTTCATTAATATAGGCCTATATTTTATCTACAAGTGCACGTCACACACTGAGCGAGCCGCCTGTTGATGACGCTGTGGGCTAATGGGCATGTAGCTACTTCCATGTTTCAGATGATACGTCATGTTTGTAGTCGACCAATGAAGATGAGTTTACATATCACCTTGGGTTCATCCTTCACCTTCTCAAAATGATCCCACACTTTGGATTTCCTGCCCGACATGTTATTAACTCGCCTGTGGAATAACCGCAGGTACCAGCCCTGGAAATTAGGGGCCGTACACATGCTGCGTCTTTAACTGCCTGGAAAATGCGAGGTCGGATGCTGGGCGCTACTCTTGTGCGTATTATGTGCCAGCTTTCAGGAGTGTGGCTTTTTTTTAGTGTGACTAAGTAACCAATAAAATCTTGCCGACTGATGACCTTTCTGGGCAACTAACTTTTGGTCAACCATTAGGAGGCAGCCCTAGCAGGAGTAGGCTATTCATCAGGACATTCGGGAATTTTTCCAGTGGCCAGGTCTTGTGAAGGCTTGTCTTTGTTTTCTAACCCCAGTAGTTAACACTTGAAAACTGGATGTAGTCACCTGTGTATCCTTCCACCAAGTCCTCCATTAGCTCAACCCGTTAGCTTGATTTTGGCCATTTGAAGGCATTTACCCTGAGTGTCAGTATATGGGCATACAGCAGTTAAAATGTTGGCTGATTGTATTGCAGTTATTTTTAGGATATGCCCTGCAGGCGATTCATTGGCTCCCTGCGGGCGACCACGTGCTCGCAGACACCATATTGGCTACCCTTGAGGCACATCATATTTAATAGCTGACCCAGCAATAAAATTATTTAACATACTAAATGTAAATATAGTGTGTTTTGTGTGAATATGTGGATAAAGTCTGCTGGTTCTAGTTTAGTTCTGTGTTTAAACACTGTTGACTGGTAACTAATACTTGAAGTACTTCAGGCTAAGTTCAGGCTGTTAGGTCAAATAAGGTGTCAGGTGATCATCACATCAACTTCGACTTTAAATTTTTGTTTTCTGTACACACAAATATGGGATGGGTAACCTCAGAAAATGAACGCAAAAAACAGCCTCCAAATTAATATATTGTGCTTTTTTTGTAATGATATACTGATTAACACAAACGTTGTGTCAGTTGGATTTTGGCGTTTCAAACTGGGTCCACTTGACAGCAAATCCCAGGCTCGTTTTTTGTTGCCAGTCAGCCCCTGTGGATGAGGAAGCTGCCGGGGATGTGGTTGCTCTTGTAAACAATTAAACAAGCCGGCAGATATTTTGGCATGCAACAGCCACAGTCAAGTGTTGGCGGTAAGGCTCTGTCAAGTTGCAATTTGCCATTAAAAAGACAAAGAAGAAGCAATCAGATGTTGCAATCATCTTTTCTGTTAAGTGCACACCAGTCATGTTGGATCTTAGACGACACTACTCAATCGAAATTCATGCACTATACATCATGACAATTTACTGTCTGACAAACAAGCAGTATCAGTCACCACACCCACAAGCTTTCCAAAGGTGTTTCCTGTTATTCCGATAACCAGTTCTGAGATAAAATTGCTTCTCCTCACCTACCCAAATTTGGTCAGACTTAAGTCAGGTCATCTGGCTGAAGTCAGCTCAGGTCATCTACGCTATAAGAGTTTATGTCAAGTCATCTGCACCAGTGGTGCCCAACTGATGGGTCACGGGTCCATTCTGTATGGACCGCAAGTGACTCGTGAACGTTTCAAGTTTGTAAAAAACACATTTTATTTTAGAGTTCAGTGAATGTCCAGCTCAGAGATTTTATTTTGAAGTGCCATTTCCTGCTGTAGCGTGAGTGACTAACTGACAGCTACTTAAGGGATGCAGCAAACTAGCTTGACGACATGGCCAAACGCAAGTATGATGCTAAGTATATTAAACTGTGTGGACCTTTAACTAATGACTAAGGAGAAATCTGGACCCTGTGGCTGGACCAGTTGGGAACCACTGGTCTACACTATAGTTTCCAGTGTTTTTTAAGCCCCCAAACATCGGTGTATTTTAGTGACCCCCTCGCTGTGTTTCCATCAGGGATTGTGCCACAAAAGCATTTGTTTGTTAACTGGGACATTGCTGTGTTTTCAGTGGAGATTGCGCCACCAAAACCATGTATTTTAAGCCAAAATATTGTGACCTTTTTCAAAGCAAAACCAAGTGTTTTTTGTGCCTAAACCTAACCAGGTTAACCACAGCATGGTTCAAATGTAAAATTTCATCATATCTGCTACATAATAACATGCATACGTAATGGATCTTTGGTTTGAAAAATGTACAATGCCAATATTTCTTCTGGTGACTGGGTTGCATCACTGTCCTCTGAAAATATTAATGTGTAAAAAGCTACGAACTGAGCAGATTATCCACCTGCAGTATGTCTGACAAATGCTTTACAAATATTCTGTGAATACTTTTGTACCAACACACAGTTTTTGTGTGTATTAATTTTCACAGAGTTGTCAGACTTTTTAAAAATAGTTTCACCCTAAAGTTTAGCTTTCAAAGGTAAGCAGCTGACACTCAATATCCTAATGGCACATTAGACAGTAGGCAGATTTTCAGCGTAGCTTTTTTGTCTGCACCTGTTCTGAAACTGTGCGAGCAATCAAAGCACATTCAAACATCCTTTTGATATATGAGATGGCTCGGAGGACTTGGGAGTTAGTTCCCACAGGCAGACTGAAGCACCTTTGAGCACTAATGATGTAAACTGGTGGAAAAGAGTACAGTCTGCAGTGGCATTGAGACTTAATTGCTCTTTCAGCAAGGCTGCATGTAAAGCTGTTCTCCTGCTCCAGGACTTAATGAGAGAGCTACCAACATGCTGTAGTCGACTCACCTCTTCATGTGTCACGGTGATGATAATTAGAAATCACTTGGGTGCGCTCTGGTTTGGAGTAGGCCCAAATCAAACCAACAGATCAACGTCTGTGCCGGCGATGTTTGTGGTTATAGCGGTTCCAGCAATGAAGCATGACGAGAGCAGAGCCTGTGGTGAAGTAGGCAAAACATCAATTGCACTCGCTTCCACAACATATGTACACATACGCTTACATGCACCTGTGCACCACTGACTTTTCTGTTTTTCTCTGAATCTCCCTCTTCCTTTGTTATACCCTCTTTCTTATACACACACACACACACACACACAGACAAATATGCTGACCAAAAATATAAACACAACACTTTTGTTTTTGCTCCCATTTTTTATGTGTTTAAAGTAAAGATCTGAGACGTTTTTTTTATGGCACACACAAGACGTATTTCTCTCAAATGTTGGTCGCAAATTTGTGAAAATCTGTGTAAGTGAGCACTTCACATTTTCCAATGTGATCCATCCACCTGACAGCTGTGGCATATCAAGATGCTGATTGTACAGCATTATTACTACACAGGTTTGCCTTGGGATGGTGATGGTAAGAGGACACTTTATTTGCCTGTGTGTCCTTGTGTATCAGTCTGTGTCCCCTCTCTAAATTTGGAGGTGTTAGCGGGTCCGTGAGCAAGCGCAGGTGGAACAGTTTTGTAGAATTTTGAGTTGAGCTAATCAGATCAGGTCAATGGATGAGAGGAGCAGCTGTTTGAAAGTGAAGACAAACTAGACCCAGCACAATGAATAGTTTAGTTTCCCTTTCACTGTGCCTGGTGTTCTGCTGCTCCGTCTGTGACCAGAGTGTGCTCTGTGAATGTGGAGCAATGTATAACTGAACAGTATATAGACCCTTTTACTGTTAGTAAACAGTATCAGGTTTTTGGGTGGGCAGGGCTTAGCTGGAGGTAAAACAATTCTCCACAGACATTAGCGAGAGCTAGCTAGCAAGTTCTGTTAGCTTGTTTTAGAAAATGGAGGAAGATGATGCGAATGGTGCATCAGAAATACTCCTCCCAAGTACCGAAGCACACTTAGGCACAAACTGGACCGTTCGTTAATTTGGAGCCCTGTCTGAATGTACCGTTCAGTCATCCAGGGCACAGCACTCTCGGAGTGGCAGAGCACACTCTGGGCACTCTGTCCAAAGAGATGGAGCAGTTGAGCGACGAGCAGAGTGAACGTGTCATTAACTTAACCGTACGTAATTTCATGTTTGAATATAACGCTTTCTTTCTTTGACCAACATTGCTCTCATTTTCCTGTAGAGCGTCAAACTGAATTTACAAACGCACCATGTCAGGTCACTCACTCTGTGGGACCATGAGTGTTACTTGAATAAGTAACCACTGACCAACTGGACCAGACTGGCCGACCAGTATGCTCGCACTCAGTGGATGAGTGATGAAGGTGGGATGGCCAGCTTTGTGATTTATTACTATGCCAGTCTTACAAAGGAGGACGACACTTGAGCGGTTTCCTCCATTCTGTTTTGCTAGCAAAGCGTTAGCTAAGAGTTAGCGTTATGGAGAAATCCAATATTTCTCCTAATACCTCCCCAATTTCTGATCAAGTAGACATGATAACCCTTAATGCACATTACGTTATTCATCCTTACAACAGTAAATATTGATTCCCTAACCTGATATCAACTGCGCGCTGCACATGCGAACATTTGCGAACAAGATCGCCTCTGACAGGCAGTGGTGGCTGGTATGCAATTAAATTTAAGTGTTGAGCCATGACTCCTTCTATTCTGGCTCCCAATAACACAAGACATTTGAAGACTTTCATGTAGCCTACAGCTCTGTGGTGGCGAGTTGTGTTCTGCCTCCAGCCAACAAATGACGTCATAGTGAAGTCGGCCCTAAAGGGGTCTCCAACAGCGCACCTTATCTTATGGATGGTCCAGCCCTAAAAACAGAAAATCAAAATGTGGTTGCAGATGTTTTAATCATGGTGGCTGCCACAAATAAATGAATGTGTGGGAAACCCTGTTTCACTACCACATGTCACCTCCAGTGTTGTTTCTGTGGATTTGGCAGTACATCCAACCGCCCTCACACGTGTGTAACCACACAAGTTCAGGACCTCCACATCCAGCATCTTCACCTGAGAGATTGTCTGAGACCCGTCATCTGACCAGCTGCCACAATAATTGATTTGCACAACTGAAGAATTTCTGCACAAACCGTCGGAAACTTTGTCAGGGAAGCTCATCTCTGTGCTCGATGTCCTCACCAGAGTTTTGACCTGACAACAGTTGGTCTTCTTAACTAACTCGAGTGGGCAACTGCTCACTTTCAGTGGTGTCTGGCACTTTGTGTTCTTTTCACAGATCAATCCCGGTATACACTGCACCTGGCAGATGACAGATGAAGTGTATGGTGTGTGGGCGAGCGATCTGCCAATGTCAGCGTCATGAACAGATTGCCCCATGGTAGCAGTTGGGTTATGGTATGGGCTGACAACAAACACTGACAGATATATTTTGGGATGATCTGGGCCAGCGTGTACGACACCGTGTTCATATTCCTGCCAGTACCAAGCAACTTTGCACAGCCAATGTAGAGTGGGCCAACGATCAACAACCTGATCAGCTATATGTGAAGAGGATGTGTTGCATTGCATGAAGCAAATGGTGTCACAGACACTGACTGATTCAACCTTTCAGTGTGACCAACCCAAGGCACACCTGTGTAGTAATGATGCTCTTTAATCAGCAGCTTGATATGCCACACCTGTCAGATGGATGGATGATCTTGGAAAAGGAGAAGTGCTCATTAAAATGGAAATTTGCATCTTTTGCGTGTCTTAGTCTTAGATCTTTCATTTAAACCCATGAAAAATGGGAGCAAAAACAAAAGTGTTGCATTTATATTTGTGACCAATGTATACTCATATTGGCAATATTTGTGAACATTATTGACAAACATGCAGGCACTGGGGCGGTTTGTAGCCGAGTATGAAGCGCTCGGGATGAGAGTCAGCACCTCCAAATTTGAGGCTATGGTTCTGTCCTGGAAAACGATGGATTGCCCCCTCCGTGCTGGGAGTGGGTTACTGCCCCAAGCAAAGGAGTTCAAGTATCTCAGGGTCTTGTTCATGAGTGGGCGTAGAATGGAGCGTGAGGTAGATCAGTGTTTTGGTGTGGCATCTGCAGTGATGCAAGTGCAGAGCCGGACTGTTGTGGTGAACTGGGAGCTGAGCTGGAAGGCAAAGCTTTTGATTTCCTGGTCCATCAACATCCCAACCCTCACCTATGGTCATGAGCTCTGGGTAATGACCAAAAAAATGAGGTCGCAGATGCAAGCAGCTGAAAAGAGTTTCCTCAGAAGGGTGGCTGGGCTCAGCCTTAGAGTAAGGAAAAGGAGCTGGGACATCCAGAGGGAGCTCAGTCAGTTTAGGAGGTTTGGGTATCTGATCAGGATGCCTCCTGGGTGCCTCACGTTAGAGGTGGTTCAGACACATCCAACTGGTAGGAGGCCCTGGGGTAGACCCAGAACACGCTGGAGGGATTACATATCTCATCTGGCCTGGGAACTCCTTGGGGTCCCCCAGGAGGAGCTGAAAGTGTTGATGGGGAGAGGGACGTCTGGAGGACTTTGTTCAGCCTGCTGCCCCCATGACCCGGCTTGTATATTGACAAACTGGCAGCTACAGTTAAGTCCAACCGGAGTACATGAAAAAGGAAAGATGTGGTAGTCTTACACTCTCAGGTATTAACTTCTTATGATGTTTTCCTTTATATTCCTGGCTGATATCCACTTGTTACTATTTTCTCTTTCAGTGCAGTAGAAATTGATAAATTACACATAATACAGTTGGTAAGATGCTCATAAATGTCCTCAACGGTCAAGCGCTTGCAATTATATTTGTGTTTTGACCCATTTGTAATAGCAGAGTGGTGGAGTCTACAAAGCAATTCAGAACATGTCAGATTCTTAAGTTGCCTTTCACAGAAATGTACTAATTGCTTCTGAAATACTTACAAATAATTGTTAGGTATTTACACCATTCAGTTTCCTGTATTATCTAAATGTGCACACTTCAAGTCAAGTTGTAGCTATGAGTGCATGATTTTTATTCAAAGCACTAGGGGCATGCAGATTTTAATCTATTTAACTGAATATGAAGATGGAGGACCTGGGAGATGGGTTTGTGAAGATCTTTTGTCCGTTAACAAAAAACTGTAAATGAAATTAAAACTTTTTTTCTTGAATATGATTACCAAAAAAAGAGAACATTGCATTCCCCTTGACTGTTTAATAAGGTTGTGATTAAAGCAGTGAAAGGATATAGCCTAATTTTTTAATTCGTATAAGCTAACAAGAAAAAATAAATTATGATATTTTTCTGACTTTATTAGTATCCACTGATTTCTTTTTTTTTTTTTTTTTTTTTTTTTTAAATATATTTTCACTCCGGTCTTAGGTTAGAACAAATTTTACATGTCGTCAAGAGCACCCTTACAAAGATAAGAAAAAACATGCTTGTTATCATATTCCACTAATTCTTTGTCCAACACTAATTTAAGGGACATAAAAGAAAAGAAAAACGCATGAATATCAACTCTAGATTATTACACGTTTTAAAGCAGTGGTTCCCAACTGGTGGGTCATGGTCCAAAAGTGGGTCGCGGGTCCATTCTCAGTGACTCAAGTGACTCTCAAGTCGAATGTGTCAAGTGAATTTCTAGCACAGGGTTTTTATTTTGAAGGGCCTAGAGTGAGTGACTTATGGACAGTTACTTTACAGATACAGCAAACTATCTCAACAACATGGCCAAACGCAAGTATGAAGCTGAATGTATTGGACTGCATGAACCTTGAAATAATGACTAAAGTAATTTGGACCTTGTGGGTGGACCAACTGGGAACCACTGTTTCAGAGTAATAATCCTGATTGGATTATTTAATTTGTGGTCTACAGAAATACTCTTGGGCCACTGATCCCAATTAAGACTATAGAGACCCTTGGATGATATCGGGTATGTTCAGCTTCTGAGTGACTTCATTCTGCTTTTCAGTGCTTTGGCCATCCAGGCCTGACACAGAGAACATATTTTTAGAGATATCACAGATCTATTTGATGAGACAGATGAATGGCTTCTGAGCCATTTCAGATTGCCAAGAGCCCTGTTTCTAAACCACTTTAATTCTTTTAATTTCAGTTACTGTGTGTTGCTCTGCTGACTAGTGGTGGATTGTAACTCATGTACACAATGTACATTTACTCAAGAACTGAACTTAAGTACTACCTCTACTCCATTACACTTGTACTCTTTACTCCACTGCAATTATTTAAAGATTAGTCACTTTACAAATTGACATTTTTGAAAACAAGACATATGAATGAAAATCTACAAGTGCAGCTGAAACATTCATTCATTTTCCATAACCGCTTATCCTGTTGAAGGTTGCGGGGGGGCTGGAGCCTGTCCCAGCTGACATTGGGTGAGAGGCAGAGTACACCCTGGACAGGTCACCAGACTATCACAGGGCTGACACACAAACAACCATTCACACTCACATTCACACCTACGGACAATGCAGAGTCATCAGTTAACCCGCAGCCCCCACCCTGATCAAACCAGGAACCCTCCTGCTGTGAGGTGCAAATGCTTAACACTGCACCACCGTGCTGTGCAGCTGACACAATTAGCAAATAGTAGTAAAACAAGAAACAGTAAAACAAGAAATGAACCTCATTCTCAATTTCACCTAAATTACACAACAAACAAATTTTGTCTTCCTCTGGGGTGGCGTTAAACCTTCCAGTCTTTAAGGCAAATGGCAATGTTCCTGAGCGCAACAGTGCACATAGGGATCTTTGTCTTTTGTTTAGATTATACTTCATGCCAGGTTCCACAGTATTTATACTTTTACTTAGACCACTGCTGCTGACTCGGCATTTAGAGCATCATAAATGTTTCGCCATTGCTGTGCAGATTTCCCTATAATGGCAGCACTGACACTCTGGAAAATCCCATTTTGTTTAAGTTTATTTAACAGTATGTCGATTTCACAACTGCTGAAGTTCTTCTTACAGCATTTTCTGTGTGTGTGTGTGTGTGTGTGTGTGTGTGTGTCTGTGTGTCTGTGTGTCAACTGGGGACAAACTTTAGTTCCCTACAAGGTAAACAGTTTATTTCCTTTTAAAGACCTGTATTTTTGGCCAGAGTTTGAATATTGCTCAGGTTTAAGGATAGTGCATAACTCTAAAATACTTAAAAATTTGCCTATTTTAAGTGTAAATCAATCAATCAATCAATCAATCAATCAATCAATCAGTCAATCAGTTTTATTTCTAAAGCCCAATATCAGAAATCACAATTTGCCTCACAGGGCTTTACAGCATACGACATCCCTCTGTCCTTAGGACCCTCACAGCGGATAAGGAAAAACTCCCCAAATAAACCCTTTAACAGGGAAAAAAAAATGGTAGAAACCTGAGGAAGAGCAACTGAGGAGGGATCCCTCTTCCAGATGTGCAATAGATGTCGTACAGAACAGATCAACATAATAAATTAACAGTAATCCGTATGACACAATGAGACAGAGAGAGAGAGAGGGAGACAGAGACAGAGAGAGATGCAGGACAGACGGTAATGGTAATAGCTTACAACAACATTAGTGTAAGTAATAATATTATAATTATGGCTAATGTGGTACAATATGTTGAAAGTATATATTAATATCTGATAGTATACATATGTGACAATAATCATATGTGTACAATAACAGTAGAAGTATGACTAATTATAACAGCAGCAGCAGGAGGCATCTGGCAGGACCACGGCAGCAGCACAACCACACACGTCACGCTCGGTGTATTATAGGGGGGTCCTCTGGCAGACTAGGCCTAAGTTAGCCTAACTAGGGGCTGATACAAGGCAGGCCTGAGCCAGCCCTAACTATAAGCTTTATCAAAGAGGAAAGTCTTAAGTCTAGTCTTAAATGTGGAGACGGTGATCTACTTTTGGAGACTTTAGGGACCACGAGTAACCCTGCGTTCTCAGAGCGCAGTGTTCTGGTGGGATAATAGGGCACTACGAGCTCTCTAAGATATGACGGAGCTTGACCATTTAGAGCTTTGTAAGTTAACAGTACGATTTTGAATTCAATTCTGGATTTTACAGGGAGCCAGCGCAGAGAAGCTAAAACAGGAGAAATATGATCTCGTTTCTTAGTTCCTGTTAGTATACGTGCTGCTGCATTCTGAATCAGCTGTAGAGTTTTTAAAGACTTGTTAGAGCTACCTGATATATGCATGTGTATTTTTTGTCAAAGAAAAACGGACTGATTTCCTGCTCCCAAATAATCCCATCCGTAAGGGTGAGGAGAATGAAGTCTTATAAAGCACCTCTGTCAACTTTTGCTATACACTGTAAAGCGCAGTGATTACACTATGTTAATAGGATTAAGCAGCCGCAATCTACAGCGCTACAAGAAGCAGGACAGTTTCCAGTCTGTAGTCAGAAAATAATGTATTAGAAAGTTTAACAGAGGTTTTTCTTTTTTTCATTTAATGGAGGATTGCTTTGAACAGCCTTTTAATGTAATTGACAGAAGATACTTACTCCATTGTTATTGTTTAATGTTGTGTACTTTAGTCTCGCACCCTTCATCACCTGAGCGAGCAGCTGATGTTTGAATCCAGCAGCTGAGATAATTGGTCCTCACTCTAACGGGGGTTGGTAGACCATGAGCCACCGGTGCAATTTCCCCGTTTCATTGAGATCACATTATCAGCAAATGAAATTTCATTATGTTTTGATCTGATCACTCAGAGAAGGACCAAATTAGAAACAAAGCATCCCTGATCATCTATCCTTCTGCACGTCAAGCCTTTTCAGTGGGGCTGTTAACATTGAAGTGTTTTCCTGTCTCAGCTCTCCACAGATTGGTATGAACGCTCTCCATCTGACGATGTACTGTCAAAATACAGTCACTTCACTGATGTGCTTTGTGGATTTACACTCGAGAATTTATCACCTGACTAGCTAGGTCTGCATTATTCATTGAGCAGGGAGAGTGAGACCGCAATCTGAATGCAGACAACGTATTCACACTCAGAGCCATACAGCATGACAGCATTGTCTTCACAACGCCCTTGTTAAAGCTCTGCTTTGGGTAACAGCAGGCAAAGACAGTGGAGAAAAATGCGAACTGTCATTTTAATGCCCTTTGCAAGAGTTTCTCCTTCGTTTACAGCAAGTAATGCGAGCCACACGAAAATACGACTTAACAGCCTGTAGGTCAATGAAAACATCTGCACACTGACACCCAAAGTAGATTTTTGTTGACTCAAAAGTCTAAACCATAGATCCATCCATGTACTGTCTATCAGTGAGTCACAGCTGATTGGATAAAAGATGGAGCTGAATGCAGTTAAAAGGGTTTTCATGTCAGATACAAACCACAATGAGTCATCATCAATATGTACAAACACCACCAAAAAGAATCCTTGAAATGGAAAAGATCAAAACTGTGGATAGAATGGAAAATAAGGTGTACTGCCAAGTAGGTCTTGACTGACAAGGAATAAAAGCATTTAATTATTTCATTTACTCATCTTTATTATTTACTGCAGTAATCATACATTTGTCATATCTGTTTTTTTGGGGTTTTTTTTAAAGACATGTATTTATTGTTTTTTTTGTATTTATATATTAACATCCAACACTCTCAACATCTTGAACATATGGCAGTAATGAAAATAATGGGGGGTGGGGGGTGGAAGATACGTACAATAGCTATTGTTAAGATTGACACTTTCTTTTGTTTCTATGAGAAGTAACCCAGCTGTTGTATCATTTTTGAGTATAACAAAAATAAAGGCAGATCCAGAGCATCCAAGACACGCTCAATGTGTGATAGAACTGACATGTCAATGGCACGCTTCCTCAACATTTGCAACATCTGTAGCATTGTGTCATGTGATCGGACAAAGCATTTTAGAGCCTTTCACTGTGACCAGCCCAAGGCACACCTGTGAAGTAAAGATGCTGTTTAATTAGCGTCCAAATATGCCACACCTGTCAGGTAGCACCATTATAATGGAAAAGGAGACAGATTTTCACAAATTTACAACCAAAATTTAAAAGATATGTCCTTAGTGTGTGTAGAAACTAACATGAAAACACCATCCAAAAATTCACTATTATCCAAGACTTAACGTATCACAGCTCAGTGATACGTGCAGGTATCACTGAGCTGTGGGCCTATGTGACATTAATATAGAATATTTGCTGTTTAGTTGGATGGTGATGTACTCTGAATGTCACATTAAACACTTTGAAGAAACACAAGACTGTTTCTGCTGCTGAAGTAAAGAGTTTCAAAGTAGTTAATGACTGACGACGTCTGTCTGACCGAAATGTTACATTTATAACATGAGCCAGTTAACAGTGTGTGGATTATTTTACTAATAAAATATCTGTTTTCACTAGTTCTCCTCACACAGGTGTCTCATGTTATTTTGAGCTGCAGTGATGAATCCGAGTGGCAGCAATCACTGTGATCTAAAGTAAACTTTGCATAAGTTAAAATCCTTTAGTGTGTAAATGATCTCTGTGTTTGTTAAAAGCTCTGTTTTAAAACCAGTGGAAATAGAGCCCTGGAAATATTAAATGACTCTACTGACCTGTAACAGCATATAGGCTCCTCTTTTTACCTGTCACTGCAGACTTTCATTCATAGATACTTTTTTCTTCAGTGATCTGATTGGTCAGATTTCGGGGTGTTGACAGCCTGTGATCCGATACCCTGAGGTTAACCCGCTCTGGGGCAGGTCGGCTGTTCAGCATAAGTTGCCACGGTGATTTACCCCAGTAAAAAGAGAACCAGCTTCGTAGTACTGAAAACCCAGTGATGTAGACCCCGAACTCCAAATCCTGCTTCCTGATTTACAATTGGTCATTGTGTGTCTGAAGTATTCCTTCGGAGCAAAAACTAAAGTTTACATTTGTACTTTTCGTCAGTGTAAACATAAAAAAATTAAAAAATTATAATAATAAATATACAAGAGATAAAATACTATAACAAATATATGTGTTTTGTGCAGGATGTGCAAAAATAGTGAGCAAATTTCAAAGTAGAGAGAATATGTGCCATGTCCAGAAAAACTGTCCAACATGTGCATTAATGTAACACATAGAGACAGAAGTCAATGGGTGGTGGTAAGACTCTGTCAGTGAGGGTCCCGGATCTTGTTGGTGAGGTCAGCTGCCGATGTTTCTGTGGCGTGAGGTTTTGGTCCTGACTGAGCGCGGCCTCCTGCCAGAGGGGAGTGACTCAAAAAGTTTGTGACTAAAGTTGGGAGCGGTCGGCCACAATACATCACATCAAGAGAGGGACATGGAGATAAACACACATCAATAAGTAATACAGCAAAAGCTGCAGGCAACAGGAAATGTTCTTTTTAAATATAAATATGTGTTAGCCTGAGCACAGGTCTAATCAACCAGAATAACTGAAAACACCTGCGTGTGTGCAGGGCGTTCAAAACAAACAAACAAACAAACAAACAAACAAACAAAAATGTGTCTACAGGTGAGGTAACTTTCTGTAGTTAATGCTGCTTCCTCTCTTTGGAAGTGAAATGGTGGTGGGGGTGTATCTTTTAACTGGCAGGGATCATTTAGAGTAAGTGGGAACACCTGGGCTAATTATTGTCAACCATTATAAGGTTGCCACCTCAGTCAGTATTGGAAAGACTCAGTTCCGTGCTTTGTGTTGGGTTGCTTTAGGACACACATCAGCTGATTTCAAACATTGGCGGATCTCATTCAGGGCGCTCTATTTAGACAGCTCTGGCCTGCCTACTGTTGCTTCTTGCTCTGCAAGCTGCTTTGCAACCCGCCTCCACCCCAGCTCCTTCTTTTCATGTTGTGTCTGACTTATCAGTGTCATATCTGTTTGTCATTGATGCTGCTCTGTTCTGTTCCCCTGGGGTCTCTGCTGCTGCCCTCCCTGCCTTAGGCTTTCCATGTAGGCGCATGGAAGGGCAGGGAGGTTTGCTCTCTCTGCCCCTGGCTTTCCTCATTTGCACATGGAAGGACAGAGAGGTGAGCTCTATCTGCCTTAAGGCTTTCCATGTAGGCGCATGGAAGAGACTTTCTGTGTATGCTTGAGGAAAGGCAGAGGACCCAGAACAGAGCCATATCGCTAAATATAATACTTCAAATGGAAATTAAGTTTTCTCTTACTGTATTGGTCCTGACTGAACTGAGGGCCGAATTCACAAAGAATGAACTGCGGCCACTGATAGCACCTTGAATTGCACTTCATTTGCACCCCCAGTTTTCTCCGTCTTAACGTCCTATTCACAAAGGATATTGCGCTAATAATATACCAGTGCAAACACCAGAGATGGGACCAAGTCACACATGTGCAAGTCTCAAGTCTTAACCTTCAAGTCTCAAGTAAGTCCCAAGTCATTTTTTCTCGGGCAAGTCAAGTCAAGTCACAGGTTATGTCAAGTCAAGTCCAAGTCAAGTCACCTTATTATTGTAATTTTACCTGGAGAATCTGATCTTAGCTATATATACACCTCATTAACTCAGCTGTTAACCCACAACAACTTCATATGCTGTTTTTAACTAAAAGTTACTTCATTTTAAAATCTTATTTATCTCATGTACTGTTTTAACATATTTATTCCATTTTAAATTTTATTTACTTACTTTGCTAAGTTTTAAACCCATATTTATGTCATGATCTGTTTTTAAGCAATATCTACTTTGTTTACTAGTGTTTTAGCATGTAATAATTACTCAATTTTAAAACCATTCCTTCATTTAGTCCATCTCAAACAGTATTCACTCAACTTTACAACCTAAGTTACTTGGGTTGCTCAGTTTTCACTGCAGTGTTTACTTTGCAGGGATGACCCAGTTGTCGTCTGGCTGTCCGAGATGTTTATGCCGCATGTCTTGCACTGTGCTGTTCGTCTTTTGCCGTCATAATGGTAATTCCGAAACCGAAGACGATGACTCGCGGTACCCCTCCCGCTGACATGTTGATGCCTATCTGATATAAGAGAGCCTGTTTCTCCAATAAACACGTAAGGTGCGTAGAGAGGGCATGACTGATTGACAGGGTAGTGATCCAATCATGACAACGCCATTCTCAGCCTGCGCTCTTACCGGGTAATCAACATTATTTTTTAAATTAATTTATTAATTTTATATTCAAACTGAAAACATGATGTGAATAACACTCAAGTCATTCAAGTCATCGTGTTTCAAGTCAAGTCAAGTCCTGAGTCTTTAACTTCCAAGTCCGAGTCAAGTCTCAAGTCTTTTATTTTTTGTCAAGTCAAGTCACAAGTCATCAAAACAGCGACTCAAGTTGACTCGAGTCCAAGTCACAATGACTCAAGTCCCCATCTCTGGCAAACACGCCCACAAAGTTTGGCAGCTGAGTGCAGTTTGCCCCTGATTTGCCCCTGATTGCAAAGTACTGAATACTGTATACCATCATGTAGTGATGTCTGCTGGTGAGTCAGTCTAACAGTGTCGGATGGGTTGAGGCTGTGGATTTGACCAAGTTTGACCACTTTATCACTATTCCCTCTCACTTGTAGCTGTTTTTCATAATCTTTTAAATTTAATATGAATTATGGAACCGTTTTTGTTCACGTTTGTTTCCCCCGTTTTGTAAAATAAATTATTGAAAGTTGCTTTTGAAGTGAGTGACAGAAGTGCGTTTTGAGAACGACTGCAGACTGTCACCTGTTCAATGCGTCAGTATCTTCGGATGCCATTAAAGTAATGATTATAATGATAATGTCAAAATATTATTTACACACTGATTTAACAGACGATCACTGCTGCCACGATCACTGGAAAGTCTGGACAAGAGGCTTCCACAGAGGAGCTCCCAGTTTGCACCAGCTTTCTAAAGACGTTATTTACTTCACTCAAACTGCGTGTGGCTATTAGCGCTGGTCTTAGTGAATTAGACGTTGTTTATCAATGAGACTCATTTGCATAGAAAGGGGCAATTACCTCATTTAAATACGTGCAAATAACGCCGGAGCACCGAGATGCAATCTGCTTGGCAGCGCAGTTAGTGGAGCATTTCACCTTCTGCACGTGCTTTGTGAATTAGACGGTATCTGTTTGCTCCATTTTTACTGGTTTAGCTGCCGCAAAAGCCGCGCAATCCTTTTGTGAATTTGGCACTGAGTATCATGTCAGGAGTCTTGTGGAAAGGCACTGACAGATTTAGTGAAAAGTAGCACTTGACATCCTGAAATTCTGTTTGGAATCTCTGTCAGCGATGCCATTCATGTCATGATCCCACCCCTCCCAATTCTGCATCCACATCCACCTTTTGTACAGAAGACACAGCCATTGCTCCACAAAAAATGCTGGAATGTGGACCTGCACTTGTACAGCACTATTCTGGTCTTTTGACCACAAGAAGCTCTTTTATACTACTGTCACATTTACCCATTCGCACACTGGTGACTAAGGCTACTGTACAAGGTGCCACCTGCTACTCAGTCTTTTAAACACTCATACACAATCACAAACACACAACCTGCTCTACCTCCTGAGTCACAGCTGCCCAATAATGATAAAAAGTTTGGCTCTTTCTGTCCTAGTCTTCGTCCCCATTATCATCTGCTCATGAATTTACTGATTTTAACTGCCCAAAATAAAAGTGTAAACACTGACCTCAGTGGCCTTCATGTTTACTTCTGTATGGCAGCATGCTGCTTGTGACCTCTTTTATTGTTCTTTTGTGAATGCAGGTCAGTTAAGGACCAGTTTACACTAGACTCTGATATTGGCTAGATTTACAAAAGGATGTAAACAGCCACACAAAAAAACCCTGATCTGAGCAGTAAATTCAAAATGAGCACTAAGGCCCGCAGTGTGAAGGTAAACTACTCATATCACTCATTTCCAATGCCAGGGTGGACGAGTGGGTCACAGTAGTGCCTTTACTCTATGTGGATTCATAATTTACTAGGGCCCCTTAAGTGCTTGATCAAAAGCAGTTTTTGTCTTAAGATTTAGTGATTTGTTGAGCTAATTCATCATTTCAGGGTTTTCAGAAATGTGTGATGTCTTAACTTACCTTTTAAATTTTTTTATTTGGTAATTTGCAAACACTTTAATTCTCTACCTTATTATCACGTTTTACTGGAATGTTACTGAAAACCCTTATGTGTGGAATATTTATGAGATTATAGTTTCTTTTAGAATATTTTGCCGACATAAGTTTTGTGGAACCATGGTAACAACAGCATAGTTGGTAATACCCCTGTGGTGCTTAAGGTTAAGAAGGTGCTTTAAATGTCATCATGCAGAGTCATTATTTGCAATAATTAGATTTTCAGAGGCTTTTTAAGGCACAAAATGTGAGTTTTTAGAGGTGTGGACTTGAGTTACATGACTTGGACTCAATTCAGACTCAAGTCACAATTTGATGATGACTTTAGACTCAAATTGACAAAATCAAAATAGACTTGCATCTTGACTTGGACTTGGACACCTATGACTTCTGAACAACTGGACTTGAGCCTTTTTACTTTAAAATACCTTATACCTTCCCCCAAGCCCAAAGATTAGAAAGTATATTATTGGAAAAGTGTGACATTAATCAATTTATTTCCTGAGAATATTAATCCTATGAATTTCCAGCAAGTCGACACTTAATTACCCAGAGTTGCTTGGTTTGAACCTGGGATGCACGATATTGAATTTTTATGATTTACGATAACGATATGGATATCAATATATCCCCTTTTTTTTCTTACCTGTAGTATAGTAAAAAAGCTATTTGCGCTAACAACAGATCAAAAAATGTGCAACATTTTAGACTAGATCCAGAGACGATATCATTAAGTTGCTGTGAGCTGTAAATTCACCACTTATGAGCAGAAGCCGGTGCAAAGCCTCTCTTCCCCTGGGCCAATGCATCATGTCTGCAGCTCCCAGTACTGAAAAGGTACCAAAGAGTATCTTGAAAGTCAAGAGTGCTCACTCCAAAGCAAAATCCGTTGACCTGTACAGCACACTGTACAATTTGAAGAAGTCTCAGTTGACTGAGGGTTCTCAACTGCTGATTCAAATCTCTGACTTTCAAGGGGCAGCCCTAGTTAGTTCAGTTGTTACTTCAGTGATAACGATAAATTCATTTTCATACACAACTATGCGTCGGTTAACAAATAACGAGTTGTAGTATGCAGAACGTATAGGTTTAAAATTACAGATGGAGACCCAAAGTTATTCAAACTTATTTCAACATCTGAAGTTGCACAAAGAACCACAAGTCGAGGCTAATCTTTACATAGCAATCTAATGTTTAGCTAACATTATTAATCTGTCATTAAAATGGCATTACATTTGGTGAAAAGCTTGTTTGGGACCAGAAACTCAAAGTGAAGGGATTGGGTCTTCTCAGTCTTGACTCAGGACTTGACTTCGGACTTAATTGCAAAGACTTGAGACTTACTTGGGATTTGCAAAACACTGACTTTGTCCCATCTGTGCTAACTGTTAGTATGTACAGTATACAGTCTCTCCTGCTCTGATCTTCATTAACAGCGCACTGTGAACCAGATCATGACCACATCATATACAAATTAATGCTATGAGACAAGACAAGTCATCAGGTTTTATCAGCAGCGACAATGTGTGAAACGAGTGGCTGGCAGAACTTATCTCGTCTGAATAACTGGCTCGTTATACCTCTCCAACCTTCCCAGGGGATTCAAGGCTTTAGACCTGTATACATCAATGAAGTATCAACAGTCTAGAGCAGTCTTGTTAAAATATAATTGGCTATTCTTGTAAGCCCTATTCATACATTGCCCGTACCGCCACAGCTCCAACTGCCCTCCCAGAAAGCCTGACACACTAACCTTTTCACAGTAGTCTCTAAATGGCAAAAGATCAAAAAATAGAAGGAGCCACTGAGCAATCTACCTCTGGGTCTGATTCTTATATATCCCTGTACCAGATAGATGCCTGTAGCCAATAAATCCCTCTTAGGCCATGATATATTCAGAACAGTTAAGACCTGGGGTGTAATATGTCTCTCTAAAAAAGAAACCAATGCACTAAGTGCTGTATTTAATTACCAGGAAACCACTGCAAACCCATTTCACTGTAACTGAAAATAAAGGTGATAGACCCAGTGGACCAGTATTGTTTGTAATGAATAACTGTCAAAGACGCACCTAAGGGGAATATTTGCGTTAATGGTTTTAGCAGTGCAAGTTCTCAATTTATTATGGCAAACAGTTTTTGATGTTTTGTTCCTTTTGTGTGACAGCACTTTGTAAATGTTGAGAAAAAAGGCTATTACAGGACTGTCAAGAATATATTTGTGTCCATGAAAATTCCAAGATCAGGCTAAATGGGGGACAACTCAAGACCAAGATCAGAGCTGCTGCTGCTGCTCTCTGTATGCCCCCACATACACACACTCCCATTGACTGATTAATTGGTGCTGGTTAGTCCATCTGATGCTGATTTTGTTTGTTTTCTGTTTTTTTTCACCATTTTATCAATGCAGCTGTAGCCAGTATCTCCCTACCACTATCCTCATTCATATTTTAAGAAGCTACAAATTATATTCAGCCACAAAATCAGCCTGAAAAGCTGGAAATCAGAACAGAAAGTTGTTGAATAGAGATAATACACTGTCTCATCCAGTTGCATTGGTGTGAACCGGCAGGTTTTTAGAACATTGCAGAACAGCACATTGCAAGTAGCTGCCTGTATCAACTAATTTTAGTCTGAACTGGGCTTAAGATTTAGGGGGGTTTACTGGCATCTAGTGGTGAAGAGTGCGCATTGCAACTAGCTGAAACTTCTCCCGGTTAGGATTCCTCTGGTGTTCATTGTTCAGGTTTTTTTTTTTTTACTGTATTATCCACAGAGATCTCTTCACTGGCTCCTTGTTGCAGGTAGGATCCAGTTCAAAATCCTTATTCTTACAGAGCATCACACGGTCAGGCTCCTGCTTATGTGGCTGAACTACTTCCACCATATTACTCAGCTTGCTGTCACAGGTCAAATGCACTAAATTTGTTGTCTGTCCCTTGCACTCACCTTAAGACCTGTGGTGATTGAGTTTTTTGGGCTGTAGCACCTAAATTGGAATAAGCTGGAATGCTCTGCCTGCAACTTTATGGTCTGCTGACTCTATGGTTACTTTTAAAAGACACCTAAGGGCACACCTGTTTAGACAGTTATGTGTTGTGATTATCTCATTATGTATTGTGCAAATAGTTTTGCATTTTTAACTACATGGCTCGGGTGGTCACTTTACCCTCTGTTTTGCTCTTGTATGCTGTATAAAGCCTTTGTCAAGCACTTTGTAGCCAATATCTGTGAAAAGCGCTATATAAATAAATTTCACTTTACTAACTCTTCCTCTCCAAAACAGATCAGGGGTATTCTCAAAACCTCCTCGTACAAAGAGTTGCTCAGAGTGATAACATTCTGAGAGTTTTCTAAGAATTTCCCCTTAACATTAAGACTAGATCATGGAAAAGATAAAAGTCATTCACAAAGCAATGGTGCCCTTAAGAGAGCTCCTGAGGTGAAAAATTGTTCGGAATAGGGAGGAGGACTTTTAAGAGGCTTAAGAGTTTCTTAAGCAGAGAAGAAAATGCTGGAAACACAAACAGGTGGGAGAAATATTCTCCAAATAATGAATGACAGTGAGTAAGTGAAACACTACCAATAAAATCGTGCAGGGATAATGTTTGTGGCCGATCTCATTAGGGGTATGGACACATTTCCCACCCAACGCAAAAAGGCTGTAACACCAGAAACAAAATTATCACAACACTAAGATATTTAGAAAACTGGAAAAACAAAACAGCAGTGATGACTTGAGTCTGCCTCATCCTTCCATCAGCACAGTGATCACACAATGACAACACTTCGAGTCTCATATTGTGATGCAGTTCATTTCATTTCCACAGGGTGTCCGCACCTTGAAGGCTCATCAAAGGGCGTGTCTGTGACAACCAATCACATCTGTTAAAAAATGCATCATACTTAGCAACAGGGTCAACCACACCTCCTCACTAAAGTAAAAGTTTCTTCTTTGCTCGGAGTTTAGGCTAAGTGAGGAACTCTCTGAAAGGAATACGGCCCCTGGTGATTAAAGTCGGCAAAAACATTGAATATGGCAGTTTCACATTACAAATCAATATTTTTTCAGTGCTGTTTGGCATATCGTAAGCAGGCAGCTCATGTACAACGTGCTGTTGTATGCTCACCTATTTTCTCATCTCTTTTCCAATCTTGACATTCAGGAGGTTTTTACCAGAAGCAAATTACCGGCAGAGGTCTCTTCCTCTCCAAAACAAACAGTCCCAGTGATTTAAAGTGGTTTAAAACATTGAAAAGGCAGTTTTGTGTTTCAAATTAATGTTTTTCCTACGCTGTTTGGTATGTCGGAGATGGGTGAGTTTCCCACCACGGGTAAATGTTTGCTCACCATTTTACTCTGATAACCTGAGATCCAGACTTTCAGAAGGTTTTTATTGGGAGCCGCAGAGGTCTCCTCCTCTCCAAAACAAATAGTGATTGTTAAAAACATTGAAAAGCAAATTCCTGTTTTAACAGCTGATTTTAAACTAATGAAAACACAACTATTCTTATTTTCAGGTGATTATACACTAAATAAAATATATTATATTATATTCTATTTCTGTCAATATATCCTGCTAGATCTTACACACTGGATCTCTCAATACACTCTTGTGTGAAACGAGAATTCTTTTCACTGTATTACCAATTTGTACTATTCCATTTTTGAAATGTCTTTGTCTTGTCCATAGACTGTATATGAAGGTGGATGACACGACAGCTCCTTAAGAGTGTAACTACTAATTTGATGTTTAAAAAAAGGAGGACTGGGATCATGATTGACAGGTGTTTGCCAGTCGTTATGGTTGCAGTCACTGCTCATGATTGGTTGCACAGATGTATAGGCAAGAACTTGATACCTGCGGACATCTCTACTATACAGACTCTGGCTCCAAATGATGTCACCAGGGCAAGATGGCAGCAGCCATATCTAGGATATTTTGGCTTTATTTTCGCACAGTGGGGTTAAGTGGAGATGCGTCGTCCATCTTTATGTACAACCTGTGGTCATGTCCTACAGTCATGTCTTGATTAAACTGTACCAAATCACAGTGCTCCCAGGATTTCTGTTTGTACTGCTCTGTTTGGTCCGTATCCGTGATCTGTCAGAAAACTTGCACGAATATGGACGACGTGAACAGAAAGCACAGACAGAAGGTTCTGTCTGCGTCCATATGCATAACCAACATTAAGCATAAATGAGCAGTAAGCAAAACAGGCAATAAAAAGTTTATTTCTCTTGTGCTGTAATGCAAATGACAGCCCTTAAGAATAGTACAAAATGTAGCTCTACTGTATTGGTAAACACACTGAGTCATTCTCTTGAATATCCAACTAAGTAATGCTGATAGGAGAGAACAGACAGTACATTTACACAGACAGTACGTTTACATGGACAGTTTAATTCCACTTTTAATCGGAATGAAAGGCCATTCCGATGAAAAGTGGTCATGTAAACGGTCATTCCAACTGAAAGTTAAATCCGATTAAAGGGGGTGGTTTATTCCGTTTGTCATTCTGAATGAAAGAATTTTGTGTGCATGTATACACTCATTCCTCTTTATGTTCATTCCGGTCTGTCTGCGCATGCTCGTTTCCTTGCCCTTCTGGCGCGATGACATATATAGCGCGCATAGCAACAGGCTGCATAGCAACGGGCTGAGATAGAGCAGTCAGACTCGTTGCACACACTGGTTTCCATTCGCCACAGCACGGTCTTCTACCTCCCTTCTTCGACCTTCTACCTCCCTTCTTCGACCTTCTACCTCCCTTCTCCTCCACAACAGATGAAGCATTAGCAGAACAAGGTTGTTGTTGTACTGCTGCTTCAAGAATATGAGCAAAACAAGCCCGAAAAAGGCACTAAGAACGGCGTCGTCAAGCATCTTGTTATCCGGAGCGAGGACTACAGTGTTTTCTTCTGGTAAACGTAAACGTATAACATCCGCCCCGCCCCCTATCCAATCAGAAATCTTCCCTGCCCCAAACCTTGCGCAGACATGAATAAAGGCGATTAAACTGATCTCCCATGTAAACCCTCATTCAGAATGCATATGTAAACTACCTGGAAACACTTTAATTCAGAATGATTTCATTCAGATTTATTTCATTCTGAATGAGAAGCCATCATGTAACCATAGCCAGTGTCAGAGGTCTGCAATCCTTTAAAGTGTTTGTTGTGTCATATGAATCATGAACATCATTATCATTATAAATAGAAGTAGGGGAGGATAAACTGGAATAACAGTAAAGGTGAACAGGTACAGAAGCCCTTTTCCGTATCTGCTGTATATCAGTTGAAAAAGACAAGCTGACGACTGTTTCAAGAACACCCATACTGTAGTTTCAGTCAGGCTAAGAGAAGATCAGCAGATTGTTCTTTTCTATTGTTGGATCATTATGACAGCTGTGGTCCCAGGCTGTTCGTGGCAAGGCTGACTGACAGGTTGGGCGCCGTGGAGCTGACAGGCTTAGCGCGTCCATTGGCAGATACAGATGTCACATGCACCACAGGTCCGTCTTGCAGCTGGGAATGGAGAACAGGACGGTCATCACCAGAGGGCTGGGGGGGAGACACAGGACACCCTTATGGAAAAGATCCAGACTACTAGTGAATTTCTTTACATGAACACTTTTATTCTGAATATGATGATAGTCAGAATGTGATACCAGTCATGATAACATCATATTCCTAGGCCTAATTCTGGATTTCCGGAATTAGGCCTTATTCTGAATGTGGCATTTTGTGATTAAGACATGGGATATGCTGGTATTATTCAGGTTTTAGGAGCATTCTTTGGACACACAGCCTCTTGCCTGTTTACGCCCAGCTTTGTGTATTTTACACAAACTAACAGCTGTGCATGTTCACACTTCACAAGAACAAGGCTCAATAGGAAGAGCATGTTGTCCACTAATTGGAAGATCGGTGGTTCGATTCCTAGCTCCTCCAGTCTGCATGTTGAATCCCTGAACTCTAAAAGCCAAACTGTGACTGTGTCTGAATGTTCATCTGATGAGCAGGTGGCCACAGCTTAGGTAGCCTCAGCTAGCAGTATATTAATGAGTATGAATGGGTGTAAAAGCGCTTTGAATGGTCGGAAGGCTAGAGAGGCTCTATACAAATCCAAGTATTTACTAAAAGGTAGCTCAAAATACAGTTTACACTAAGCAGCAATCTGCAGGGCTGAAAAATGAGGCCAACAAGGAAGTACCAAAAACTGCAGTTCCTCTAATGGCCACTTGAGGCTGGCTCAGGAAGCCCGCAAATCCCCATAGACCCGCATGTTAAAATGCCCAACTTTACAGCAGAAATACGCATGTTTACAGCCTGGTACAAAAAAAAAGGACATTATAGCTGATTTCCCCCTTTATGACCATTTAATGAGAAGAATTTTTATATAACTCAACCTGTTTACATTTTATTAAGGCTTAAAGTTTTGCCAAAATGCCAGACTTGAGGCTTCAAAACAGTCCACAAACCAATGGGTGATGTCACAGTAGCTATGTACATTATTTTTACAGTCTATGAATCACACAGATTAAAATTAATTACTTGACTTTCATAGTTCACAATTTTAAACAAAGTTCAGTCTCAAAAAATGAACTGGTTTACATCATGCCTTTTTTTTCCCCCGGATGCTTCAACTCTATGTGTCATTTCAAATTTGTTGCCAATGTGGCTGAAATTTCGACTTGGTTTTCAGACCACCTTCTGTCACAGTAGCTACGTAGATTATTTTTTACAGTCTATGTAACATTTCTTAATTAAACCCCTTCAAATATATAAACTGGCTTCAGCAGTACCAGTAGCTGTGTTGTCTGAAGAACCATGAGCATTAAAACAGGAGGAAAACCCGTTTTGACAGGGAACAGACTTCGATACTGCACTGGCGTTGAGTCAGCATGCCGAGATCCATAAATCCTACGTTGCTGTTTAACAAGCATTGTTAACTATAACAAAAATCAATGGCACTGACATTCAAGTTCATAAGTTGCAAACTGATGAATTCAGTTCAGCAACATTATGAGCATGTTCAATGAATACTGTCTGTTTAATGTTAAAGCCTGGCTACATGTCAACAAGAATATTAGTGGAATATTCATTGTCATTAGCTATGTAAACAACTTAGTAGGAATATTATCTTTTACTGAATGAGGGCAAAAATATATATATTTTTTGCATGTAAACATAGTCATTGACTTGAAAAGCAGAGCACTCATGACTTTCTAAATCACCAAGTGGTCTATAATTCAGTTATACACAACTGGCATTCTGCTGTAAATCATTTCACATATGTATGTTACATGATAAACAACCCCATGCCACTTGGGTTTTGTGTACATGTTCTAACATGCCGTCATAGCAATTACATGTCAATGCTGCAGATGTTTAGAGACCTTGATTAAAACCAAGAATGGGCCACCAATTATCAGGCGTGTAATGGAGAAGTTGTAAAAGCTGTCTCACTGAAGCTGACTCGTGCGACCTAATTAGATGTGACAAAGTTCAGCATCTCTTGGGGGTAGGATTAAGAACACATTGTGGAATGCAGACCGTTTGGACAAAATCGATTATGACACTAATCCTTGATGAATAATGAATACGGTCATTTACCAAGAACGCTGCAGGGGGAAGCCCATTGTGTGATGATAAAACGATGCTTGGAGAGGTAAGCTGGAATACACCATTTACTAATACATGGTGGTAATGAGAGAGGCCTTCTCTATGATGATAATGTGCACTGCCCTGAGGCACCTGCTTAAGACCTTTTCAACCCATGGGTGAAAAGGCCAATCCAGAAAACCCATTTAACTAAGACAGTTGAATCTGTGTGAAATACCTGATGCGAAACACTCAGTGACACAGGTAAGTTACCCGCTCCTCTGGGAGGATATAAACTCACTTCCCTCAAGCTGCGGCGCTTAAATAATTTAACACATAAAAGACTACGTGAGGGATGTGTTGACTGAAAATCAATTGGATGTCCACAGCCTCATATGTCTCTTTCGCAGCGTTGGCACCAGCACTTCTTTAAAAGGTGCAATAGGTTTTCCCTGCGGGGGCTCTACTCAGAAAGCATTTCAGGAAACCCAGTGCATAACAACAGAATACTTCCCTCGAAATTTGAAAACATTTCAGGGACACCACAACATCACTGAAGCTATGTCTTTCTCTTACACCAATCATTAAAGCTTTATCCTTGACGGTGGAAAACAGAGTTGACAAAGACACTACTGTGTGTCTAACGATGACACCGCAGTGAATGTTTCCAACAAGAATTCAAATTTCACAAAGTGAGCCCTAAACTTTTGTTTTGTACAGTGTTGGGTAATCCTGCAGGATTGTAGTTATGGAATGGGAATTTGTTTGTGACTATGCTATTTTGGAACTGTACAATCCCTTCAGACTTCCACAACAGACTCATTATAATCCTAAAAGTCATAGAGGCTTTGCAGTTGGGACACAAAACTCCAAGCAAGTAGCCTCACATTCAGAACTCTGAGATAGTGATGAGGCACAGGTTTCTGACAGAGGGGCTGTCTGTCCCAACGAATACATGAAAAATATTCTCAGTATTGCACAGGAACATTTCAATCTGTCTTATGCTCAGAGTACTCAAGTACTCAGCTCTAGGTTGCACTGGGGACTGCCCATTGTTCCCAATCCTGTTAGTCCAAAAAATGTCCATTTGGACTGATATTCTATGTCTCCGACAGCCTGTTATCCCAAAAATAAAGCCCTGTTTCTCCCAAAATACACACTCCCTGCAGTTACTCATCTCAATGTTAGCTTTGTATGTTTCTGTACTCCATGGAAACCTTTCATTTGTCAACAATGCTGTGGTGGATGTACAGTTAGGTTTAGGCACAGAAATTGCTTGGTCATGGTTAGTAAAAAAAATGCTTTGGCTTAACACACCCATGTTTGGTGGCAACACATTCTCTGTGGTTATACCCACAGGTGTTCTAGTGCCTTTTACACTCGAAATAGAAATGCCTGAAATATTACAGACAGTACATATAAAATAGCACATATCCTCTGTGCTACATTGGTGAGCAAATATGTAAGATTTGATAACGTTCCAATTAACAACTATTAATTACTACTACAGTTTGCCATCATTGGCTGTCATTATGTTATTGTTATAACCTTCCAACTTCATCTGCCCAATAGTAGGGCACTGTCATAATAACCTATGTTGTAGTTGGTGGTTTCATCACCTGTTGTATGGTTGTATTACCCAATGCTTTGTTCTAGTTTATGTAGCTTTTTGTAGCTGTTTGGTGAAGCTATTTTTTAGCCATTAGACAGAATAGTGCTTTTCACTGATTGGTCACAGGAAGTGAGATCAACATTTTCTGCGACCATATTTTGGTTAGTGTGGCTATTACACCACAGAAGCTCAGATGAATCTTGCGTTTCCATGGTGCAACCACACATCGACGCAGCTCTACTATCAAACAAACTTCAGAATATCATTGACAGCTATAAGCTATAAGCTCAGGGGTAGGCAACCTGCGGCTTTTTAACATCTCATCGACCAAATTCTGCTTCATACATCTACTACATTAGGCCTTCTCCAAAATTTTGGTGAACCTAAAAAGTGGTGGCTAGTTAGTGGTGGTCACTGGGCTACCTATTGATTCCAAATCCAAAAAAGGTCTCAGAGGAAAACAGAGAACTTGGTGAGTGGACAGATTTCTTCGCTTCCACCACCAATGCTGCAACATTTAGGTACCAAATAATCCTAAATAACCCACTGCAGAGGAGCCACTTTGAGCTAAAACATATTAATGAATGCTTATTTAGAACTATTGGTAATATTGAGAAGCTTTTTAAAACCTCATAGACTGTGTTTCCTGTGTTATAAACTACAAATGTGAATTGCGGCTGCATACAAATTAAAAAAATAAAAAATAAATTAGGCCAAAAATGGCTCTTATGATAGTAAAGGCTGCTGGCCCCTGGTATCGCTGATGCAACAGGCTTTAGATCTTTTAAGTAATAGTAAGAATACCACAGTATAGAAATACTTAAATTTTGCTTAAAGGTCTAATGTTTAGGATTTAGGGCCATCGCTTGGCAGAAACGGTATATGACATTCATAACTGCTTTATTTAATTTATAATCACCTGAAAATAAGAATCACTGTGTTTTTGTTACCTTTCAATGGGCCTTTTTTTTTAAAGATATTTTTTGGGCATTTTTTGCCTTTAATGGACAGGACAGGACAGTTAAGTGTGAAAGGGGGAGAGAGAGAGGGAGTGACATGCAGCAAAGGGCCACAGGCTGGACTTGAACCCAGGCCGCTGCGGCAACAGCCTTGTACATGGGGTGCCTGCTCTACCACTAAGCCACCGACGCCCCGTGAATGGGCCTTTTATATCTAAATAATACTCAGGTCTGCTTTCACAGAGTCTGCCACGTTGTTCTACTGTAACCCAGGATAGACAAACCAAACAGTGACTCTAAGTAGGGCCATTGGTGTTTTCGCGTTTCTGCGTTGGCCGCCATAGTTCTCCTACATGCTTTGCACACAGGAGAAGTTTCAGTTCTGCAATTTCACCTCTAGATGTCGCTAAATTCTACACACTAGACCTTTTTAAATATTCAGAATATTTCAGAATAATGTATGTTATATTTCTGGATTGTAATTACTGAGGCATTAACATGTACATGATTTTACTGCTCTAGCTGGTGAAGGAAAGTAGGAGTATAAAGTAGCATTTGTTCAGTCTTTACAAAAACCATAGAGACCAAAACCACTTAGAGAGACCAATTAGTAGGAAGCCTCTCTGTGTTCGGGCATTAGACCAAGAATCAGACCTGCTTTATGCTGTTTCTGGGAAACTGACATGGAATAATGACACGGAAATACTGTAGGCTCTCCTGTTTGTGTATCCCCCTCTCTCCTCCTACACTCAGAAGATTCATGGATACAGCAGCTTTTGCTAGATCACTCAATTTGTAATAGCGCCAGAGCTGAACTTCTGATTTATGAACAGTCAAGGGTCTACAAGAGGCCATTAACTATGAGGAACATGAAGGAGTGAGATGTATATAAATTGAGTTAAAATTCTAGATGATAACTCTCCATAATATCTGGGTTTTCCTGGCATGAGAAATATTCAAGGCTTGAAGGAATCTAAATTGCAGAGTATATTATACAAAAGTCATAATTTTATATGACGTGTAAAATGTAACCTACATGCAATGTAGTCATAGTGTATTGATGGTAACAACATAATTCAGACAGTCAGTCATAGAGCATTCAGTATGTTAATGTATTGTATGTGCACTGATTATATGAGTGTGTTTCAGAGGGAGAGTATGCAAATCAGGCTTATGCATGAGTATTTGTGTGCAGTACAGTCTGTGAGTGTTTATGAAATACAGCCAGGCTCAACTTCAGTTTGTTGATTTTGATTCAATTCCACGAGTTTGGACAGAGACATTTCTCAAAGCATAATACTGTTTTGCAAAGACACCAAACTCAGTGAGGCATACTTTCAGGGCCTTGGAAGTTCCACAACGTCAAAGCGCTGATCCAAGCACTTCCATCTCAACAATGGTTGTAGTAATTTAAATGATTTGACAGGTACATCTTCTCTCTTGACAGAGGCAGGCTATTACAAAGAGTCTGTGATTCACATATGGGCTGAGTTGAGACAGCTTTAGCAGGTACAGAAGCACACAATCCTTTTCATTTTGGTTTATTCCCCTGAATCTGCAATTGAAGGCACAATGTAAATTCAGCACATGTGAGAGGACACACAGACAATACACAACAGATGCCTGAATAAATTCACAACTTCCTGGCTTGGCCAGCTGCTTAATGAAAATACCATGTTGGCCAAAGGATTCACATACCATATTGTAGTTGTGGGGTGAAAAGCTGGCATCTTAAATGTGTAAAGTGGCAGAAAAATATTGCAGCTCCTGCTAACACCACCAGAAGGCACTGTCTCTTTTGTGTTAACCCTGACTGCAAGATTGGGAACAGCAGAAAGTTAGACAGCCAAAACACGGAGCCATTTTGTTTCCCACAGCAACACTGCTGCTCTCATTCGCTGAAGATGAAATGTGCAACATTTCCTAAGATAAATATCACCATATAAAATATGTGCTTTTGCCCCAAAACATGAAATATATTAAAAACTGATGTGTACAAACCAGCCCGTTCTTACACCACTCTCCCAGGTGAAGGTCAATGTTTGTTGGACCCACCCTATCACCTGCCCTACTTGGACTTTCGTCGCCTTTACTTTCGTTCTTGTCCCACTGCGTTTCCCCAACGCCAATTAGCGTCCTTAAACTATAATGGCGACCGGCCGCGTATCATGCCGATGTTAAAGGACGGCTGCCCAAGTGCTGGATTTCGATGACTTTAGAGTGAGACCTGGTTGTTAGACCAGCTGACAGGGGTGATGGAGTGGACTTCGACCCAGGACACAGCTGTTTGTGTCCCATGTGAAACCAAAAATCAATGCTGTTTTTATGTAACTTATGTCTGTCCCTGACATACTGACGTGATTTAGATGACGTATTTATGTCATGTTACATACTGATTTTAACCCAAAACATGACGTTTTCTCCAAATCTAATCACAACCTTTCTGATTACTTTAACCACCCAGGAGACAGCTGTGTGTCACATACAGATGTTAAAGAGTGTATTGAAATGCCAAAGGCTCCTTTGGTATCCATATGATACACCAAAAGCACGAGAAAGTGTCAGTATTTGAGGGCCTGGGAATGTTGACAACCTCAATATCATGTGGTGCTAATTGTCAAGTCTTATTGAAAGCCTGTGGTAATGGATTTGAGCTTACTTTAACTAGCATGACTCCAGAGGTTTCAAATTCCTATCAACATCACCAGCATTAAATGGAAACATCACATGCTAAAACATTTATGTAAACATACTACCATGGAATGGTAGTATGAGGACAAGACAAACCTTTTGACCAACTTGAGACCATCACAATTGAGTGGCAGGCATGTCTAAATAATGGGCCAAGCACGGTCAGGCTGTTGGAAAGCTACCAAATACTCTGATGAAGGATTCTCAAGGACAAGTGATACACGTCTGGGGAGCCCGTTTGTTTCAGATGCAAAGTAGAAGGACATATTGCAAGTTAGTGTGAAAAGAAGTGTGAGGGCCAGTTTGTTACCAGTGCTTTGCCTATTCAGGTGGTTCCATAGTGGTCGAAAAAAAAAATCACTATCAAAGGTGAAAGTGAAAGTTCAAGCAACCCATGGGACATTTCTCTTTTACTGGGCAGCCATTGATCGTCAGAAGGAGGGAGCTGAGGAGAGTGGAGGTAATGCCAATACTGTATTGGATACTGAGAACCAGGATAGCACTTGTGGTTAACTGCATGAACTTGAGTATGTGTTTCTCGTGGTCAAGGATCAAGCCCAGAAAAGCTGTGATAATTTCAGGGGAGAATAGGATCCAGAATAGCAGCCTCTGGAGAAAACTTGGCGAAGAGATACTCAGTTTGGAGAGCAGGACCAAGCATATAAAAAGATGACTTCAGATAAAATAGCAGGTATATCTAAATGCATGTGCCATCAGCTTCAGTTGCTACACTAAAACTCAAAAGAAACTCTCAGATGATCAGATTTTGAGGCTACGAGAGCCCATCATCACATTATTTCCTAGTGACGTCCTTGTGGTTCACACTGAATTTCCACACAGTCGATTAGATGACTTACTGAGAGGGTATGTTGAAGAGACGATCTTCAAGCACATCTCTCAGCTATGAGGTTTCTTGAAGCTAAGCAGTGAAACTGATGTACTCTTGGCTCATTATGCAGATACAGTAGCTTTCAAGAGAAGAGAATTGAGAATACGGTAGATAAGGTTAAATATAATGTGCAGTCGACAATGACTCAATCACTCAGCCTTACTTACCAACACCTCCCATGCAGTACAATAAAGTTAGCACATCGTCTTAAGAAATAGTGTTAGCAAAAAGCATGTGTCAAGGACTGTATTAGTGAGGCAGACAACAGCTTAAGGCGACATCTGGAGACCTTGTATGGCATCAGGCAGTCTTGCAGAGACTTCAGAGGACATTGGTGAAGGTCAAGGTTGAAAAACATCAGTCTGAAGTATGAGTCATTGATCCTGATCGCAGTTGAGGACACAAGTACAAACCTAGATCACTGCAGTGAATCATTGGCTTGTGTCAGCAACCCGTTAAATACTGGTGCTGTTTTTTTTTCTTTAGATTTTGCAGATCCTGGAGAGATTCCTCCAGGGTTTCTGTCAGCTGTTAGATCTCTTACATGATGTGGTCAAAGCATGCTTCAAGCCATAAAGACTGCCAAATCCAAAGACCTATTTTATTGCATATGGAAATCTGAATGCTAGGAATGTTTTGACCAACGGAAACAGAAAGTGCTTTGCTGCTGAACAAAACTGATTTGTCTCGTCCATTACTGCAGAGACACATGACAGCAGCCTAGATTTAGATGCTGTTCTCTACCAGCTGTAAAGGGGCAAGAAAAATAGCCTGGAAACTGGAGCGCCTTGCTTTCTCAAGTGGAGTGTCTTAGAAAAGTTCCAGAAGATACCTGAACTGGCATAACAGACCACATCCCCTAGGTCATCTTAGCTAAGAGCATCTGAACATCAGTAGGTTGCCCAGCTAGCTGCATTTGATATTGATGTGTTGTATTGCCCAGGGCAAAGTAACACTGGGGCTGACACTGTATCTAAGCAGCTGTTAGCAGTTGGAGCCTCAGTCAGATGGGAATCACCAGGGGTTTGATGGGTATATATCCATTTGTAAGTCATCAGGGAGGAAATGGCAACATGGCAATGGCAATCGGTACAAATTCAGTGTGTTTGGGCACCAAGTAGATAGATCTGTGTGAAGTTTTTGATATCAGAATTAAAAAGCCTACCGATAAGAGGGAAACAATGTTAGGCCAGTCTGTCATTTTTGCACTCAAAGATTGGCCAAGAATCAGGATTATTTATGGAGTACTATGCTATATCATTATGTGTGTGCATGACAGTGACAGTGGCTCCTATTTCCAGCATGTTTGCAGAAGGCATTTGATCACTGGTTGCACTGACCAGTAGAGCAAATACAGAGTTCATTGAAACAGAAGTATTTTTGGGTTGGAATTTGTGAAGATATGGAGCATTGCCAGAGGTGTTTGCTCACCAAGATGCCCCATCTCAGAAATCATTTTGTTCAAGCCTGTCTCAGGTGGTTGCAAAAATGTTGAAACATTCAAAGTTTAAAACAGCACTTCCAGAACTTAACTTAGGTATTCCCAATGTGTTACCAGTTGGCTGTTGCCAAAGCCCTCCTTTAGCAATATTTTTTTGTACTGAAGAAGTTACATTCAGTCACTCTCAAGGTGACGGAACAGTCAAAAACGTTAAAGATTCAGTGGGATGCTATATAACCTCTTAAACACTCTAACACCAGAAATGAAACGTGTTGACCTGAGTACTGGCCAGTAGTTTATGCAGTAACACCTCTTACTTCTACAAGAAATTCATCATGTGTCCTGCATTGGAAGTACAACTCTGATTAGACCGCAAACAAATGTTGGATAAGAAACATGATTGGTTGGTGATACATTGATGTAACATGTAAATTAGCCGTAAACAAGGGCATAGTCTGGCTCATCAGTTGTTGACTATGGATTTAAGCCATTTTAATCCCAGTGCTTGTCTCCTAAAGTGCAAATGTTTCACCAAAACAAGTTCCTCCTGACACTTTTTTGCACGGGCACTGTCACTGCACTCTGGGCTTAGCGCTGCCCAAGACAATTGTGATTGGTTAAATGAAATACAAACAAACAATATTTTTTTTCCTGTAGTGTGGAATTAGAATGGTTCAGTCAGACCTTTTTTCCAGATGGTACAATATGAGATACGTCTAGATATGTGAGACTTATAGGGTAAGACAATATGCTGAGGAGAAATAAGAGATTTTAACATGAAAAATATGCTATTCTACTGTAACCCTGTCTCCTGGAAGATACGCTAACACGGTACGAGTTTGGAACGACAGTTGGGTGATATTCAGACAGAATTGTCAACTCGTTACACTGTGTTTCTATCTTCATTCTGACAGTGCGTCCATTCGATTTCCATGGGGGAGTGGGATTTGATTATTCCCCACCAATCACAAGAGAACATTTCAGCCTAAATCTAATGGGATTGTAGGTCCACACTGATGTGTGGCCATGCCAACATAATGGTTTTCGCAGGGTTGTAAGAGTGGAGTAAAATGGCATAAAACAACCTACAATGCTGGCATGGAAAGATAACTGAACAGGTCTATCAAGCACAGGCCCAGGAGCCTAAAGTTTAAGGGGCAGCCCCCTGGCCCTCACCTGCAACATGTAATTAAAATTAACAAGTTCTGACCAGGAAGAGATTCAAAATGACCAAAAATAGAGGTGAAGGAACTGCAGAGAGGCAGAAAAACCACAAAAGATGTATTACCACTACAAAGAGATGCAAAATGACACCAAAAGAGGCTATACAACTTTAAAGTATGTGTGTCTTGCTCCTGTGTAGAAGAAGTGGAAGGGCCTTTTGTCCGTATTGAGAATACATATTGATTTAGAACAGCCTCAATGGCAGCGTCTTTCTTGTCTATGGCACTCACTCAACTCCTCATAACTCCTCACACCCAACACCGCTTCACAATACTAGACAACAATCGACATGTGTTTCATTTGTTTTCTGCCTATATATCAGATCTTGCCGTACAGTAATTGCTTATAGAAACTACAGCATATTAAACATTTATATGGTTATATTTAGGCACTGGCAGATCTTGGTTAGGGCTTGGGCAATATGAGCACCATCCACTCAATATCACAATGTAACACTTCTCATTCAAAAATGCATCTGGACATAATCCAGGCAGTGATTACATTTACTACCATGATGTAACTGGGAAAATAATTCAGGTCAGCTAGTCTACCCTCAACGCCAGTCACGCAGAAATGCAATTCCAAATACTTGAGGTTCTTATTTTCACAGCGTAGTTGAGTTTCAGGACGAGCAGAACCAGTCAAAGGACTGAGAAGGTCCACAGAGTTAATCTTACAGTAAGTCTTTTATCATTTCTGTTCCTGATCCCAGGGGAGCAACAGGAAGTTCCTCTAAATTATCACCAGTCTCTTCTCACCCAGAGTGAGATCCAAAGTATGTAGTGCTTGAAGAATTTCAACCGCACCAGAGGGGAAGAAGGAGTAAGAGATGGACTGTGATCATGATTCAAAGCCAAATCTCTTGATGTGGTTTGGGTTTAAATGTGAAGTCCTTCATGCTCTGATGGAAACTTTATGATGAAATGCTTCAGCAGATTTGTCAGCTTGCTGTTGTTGACCAAAACATGGGGTGACCTATCTCAACACCAGTAAGATACTGCCTGAGATGCTCAACACTATGGGTGCTGTGTTCTTCGGAAAGACTGCGATTTAAAAAGTATGAGTCCTTGTAATTTCTGTTTCCAACATTCTGAGCCATTGCCTCCTGTGAAGTTCCTTCATCATTGTGCACAAAAGAGTCTTCTGATGTTTTGGTAAATACTTATATTTAATAGGGCAATTATCAATTTGTTCTCAAGTTGTGTTACATTTGCATCATCAGCGACAAAGCTACTATTATCCTCTTGATAATTCTGCAAAAGAGTGGGCTACGTGCATTGTCCCTCTCTGCCAGGCTTTGTTTTGTCAGAATGGTGGTTTCTTCTTTTAAATACCCCAACAAGAATGTGCTTGACATAATCACAGGGCACAAAAAAATGTCCTCATGGTATTCATTAATGGGCAGAAAACATAATACTGTACATGTAAATATAGAATGAAGGGGGATGACAAAGTGAGCTGTTAAAGCGTGAGCGGTGATTATTGATTCTGCAGTGGAAGTTAAGAGCTCATAAACACCTTAGGCGCACATGAATGTTTTCAGCTTTACTCGAATGAGAAGTCATGCACAGCTCACTTAAGATATTGTCTGATGTCAATTACCAATCCACCAAGTTAATTGTGTGTGTGTGTGTGTGTGTGTGTGTGTGTGTGTGTGTGTGTGTACAGTAGCCTGAGCCGATAAGCATTCAGCTTTTATAAAGCATCAATTAACATCACAGCAGACTTTGGGAAATGGAAAGTTATACTGCCATGTCTATGCATTTGTTGAACTGCTTTGACCTATAGATGTGAACTGATCTCTGAATGTACCAGCTTAAACAACCTATGAATATTTCAAATATTGAAGCATGTAGAGTCATGGAATGAGGCATATGGTTAAATTATGCATCCTTGAGTGGTGAGCTCATTAGCCCCCAGGAGGTCCCTCTAAATAGACCACAGGCCTCATCTAGGCCTCCATTTAGACACTATAGAAAGAAAATAGCTTTGGAAACCATGCTAATGGTTCACAACCTGATGAAAGCGACCTGATAATGGCACAATACTCATATAATGAAATCAAATTAGAGGCCTCCTTCTCATATTGTACTGTCCATTTCGAACTGCAGGCTAAGCATCCATCTGTAAGTGATTCATAACAGCTCTTTATGAATCTGGCCCCCAAAAGATTGTGTGTAATAAAGACTGCTGAGGAGAATAAAAGTGTTTGATCACGCGTCCGTCCGGTAGCATGACAGTCTAATCCAATAAGAGCTCCTTAAGGAGGTCACGCTGAAAACTTGAGGCTAGTCGCAGGCAACACAGAAAAATTATGGATGGTTATGCCCCTTATTCACCATTACAGTTATGAGTACTGTTATAGTGAGGCAAATATGTCATTCCATAACTGGTAAGAAATGTCATTTCTAGACACAGCATGACCCGCCTTTGGGGGGCTGCTGACATGAACAATCTGTGTGATGTAATAAGCAGCAAGAATCCTCAAGTCTACCCCAATAAATACTCATTGTAGGCTAACAACGATCCCACTGCTTCCTGTAGCTACTGCCAGGAAAGACCACACGTTACTTTCTAACTGAAAGAGACTTGCACTCAGCGGAGGTGTACAGTCCCTCTGGGAGCCCCATTACTCGTAACAATGCCACAATCCCTGCGTCTCACTACTCAGAGGGTGGACGCCTGGTGTGATATACACCTTCACATTAGCCCCTGACAAGAAAGGGTTGTTTTTGATGAAGTGCAGTTCTTTGGTGACAGCCTCCTCTCTCATGAAGAATATTTACACAGCCACAAGTGGAGGGCTGTAAATAAATTGCCTTGTGGTGAACCACAAAGTCACCAGACCTCTTCCTGCAGAGGAGGCAGAGATCAGGGGGGTTGACAATCTTTCTCTTCTCCGTCTTACAGTAATTGCAACCGTGACTCAAATTACATTCAATGTCCTGAATAAAAGAAATTGCAGTTTAGCATATTTATAGCTTGTTCAGCTTGTTTCTACACTTGTTGCAAGAGTCCAGATTAATATAAGAGAACAACCCCGTGTGTTGCCAAGTCTTTTCCAATAAAAGCTTCTGTGGCTGTTTAGAAAGTTTCTACTGCTATTTTCTACTGCTTGTCAGGTGTCAAAACGTCAAGGCTGACGTCCAGAGATCCAGAGAACCTGTAGAATTTAGTTCAATCTGATGTGTTTGGATTATAATTTGACAAGTTTGTCTTGTCAAACAATCAGTTGTTTCATGGACATGTCTAAAGTCAATGTAATGTCTTGAGATCAGCCATCTCGGGGGGATAGGGGGTGTGTATTCTGTGGTCTGCACACTGCAAAATCTTGAGTGAGTGCAGGCTTTTCATTCTTTCTAGTTAATCTGACACCATTGAGTTACATTTTGCCTGAAGATTGTCTGAGGTAAGATATGAGAGAATACTTGGCCTTGCACCCACTAACATGACAGTTGGTACCAATGGGTTTAGGTTGGCTAGTTTCATATGATAGCACTACCTTCGCAACAATTCACGGGCTTGGAGTGTCACCATTATACCTTTATGAGATATTAGCATAAGAATTGCATCGATTTTTGTATTTCATTCTTGCCTTTTTTGAAATGGGAAGAGTGGACACGAGTGTTGGGGGACCAGGCTCTATTTTGGTTGACACTCCTATCGGTGTTTCCGTGAGCCCTCTTGATGGCCATGAGCCATGTTTCTTTTCATGATCCCTCAACTCTGGTTTGATATAAAACTGGAGTGTTTGGTTTTTGGTCTTGTTAGTCATACAATGAGTCACACGTTCATCTCATGAAGAAAACAATCTTAATTCACTTTCCCGAGCAGCTCCCTGACTGCTCTGATCTTTCACCAGCTCCATAGAACTCTATCAACAACAGATTCTATGCCTGAACCTGAGTGTTCGCGATACCATAATAAACTAAGGTTGATCCCCGTCATGTCTCTTCATTCTAATGCCGTATAAGGGGATCAGTCACCCAACACAGTGGCCAGATAGTGCTTGTCTTGACATCTATACATATTTGATTGATGGACCTGGTATCGTAAGGCTCAGTGTTGCTGTAAATAGCCAACCTGTTCATAGCCAACTGTTTGATCTAGAGGCTTAGACAGTCTGATGCTGCTTTACTGTATGACTGCACTGCCTCAGCCTCCCACTCACGCTAACAGCTATCTATCAATAGTAACTGTCACCAGTATCATTTGGCGATTTAGCTCACTGACAGTAACTATTGACTTATCTTAAATGCCTCAAATCTTAGTGGGAAAGCCTTAGTGATCCCGCTACACAACAGCTTTTTGGCATTTTCCGAATTCTCTCCTGATGTGACAGTGCCTTTCTTTCCCCCAAAATGGGGCGTGGCCTTGGTGATGATGCAATCTGGTCTATGTTGTTAAGATATATTAAGGCAGGAGCTGATGTTTGTGAGTGCTGTTGTGATCATCAGACAGCTTTGGCGAAGACGAGCGATTCTCACTGCTTTTGTAAAATTTAAAGTCAAAATCGTTAAGTGGAGGCACTTTGATTGTATTTTTTTAATTTTGCATTGCAGACAGATCACGCCCGCTCTTTAGTTAGCGGTATTTTATTAGCTGTAGATTTGTTTCGTGTTTGATTTTTGGTTGTGTAATATCAGTATCGGCTTTATGCAGTGTGAGTCCCCCCCCCCCCCCGTTAAAGATTTTTTTGTGGGAGTTTTTCCTTATCCGCTGGACAGAGGGATGTTGCATGCTGTAAAACCCTCAGGCAGATTGTGATTAGTAATATTGGACTTTACAAATATAATTAAATTGAAATTGAATGACAAAACTATCTCAAACCGAAGTCTACTCAGTCGCTTAGTCATAACGTAAAAGTGCTCAGAATAATTGAGGGTTCAAAACATCTGAAGTTCCATTACAGCCGAGCAAACTCCATCTGCTGATTAAAAAAATTGTATGACAAGGTAGAAAGCTCTGGCACAAGTGTACTTTGAGTGGAGATTGTTTTGTCTACTGCTGTTCCCAAGGCCAAGAATGAACAGTCAAGCTCAAGGTCATCTATGTTGATATTCGACAATTGAGAACCAGATGGATGTAAGTTACATTTAGATGGAAAATGAGATATATATGCAAAATAAAAGCCCTTTATGAGCACTTTCTATACCCAGAAGGATACTTGTGATGTCTAAACCAATACGGAGTTATCAATCAAATACCAAAAGACTGAACACTGAACACACGGAACTATCTGTGGCCAAAAATGGGTGTAAGTGCACTTACTTAAAAATATTTTTTAATAATCGCCAATGTATTGTAGTATATTATCTGCATATTTCTGAAGTTTTCATTTTTAAAAATAGATTCAATGAACACAGGACAAAGTATGGTCTCTTTGATTTGACAAAGTCAGTCAAATGTCACTTAAGGCCCTCTGGTTCTCAGCCGCAAGTAAACTTTTTAAAAAACTTTTAAAATCACACTCCGTATCCCCAGGAATAAAATCCACACTGAATGAATCTGCACCTCATGGTTTATGTCTAATGATAATGCAGGAAGTACAGTAGTCTTTTTGTAGCAGACAGTAGGGATGTGGAGATTAGTGTGGTGGATGAATGTGTAGCACAACCAGTTTTCACGCAGGAGATTGGAGTTGCCCTTCTCTCACAGATCTGCAGTTAACTTCACATTATCAGTATCAAAACCATGAACTTTCCCTGACCTTAACCTATTGTTGCAGTTTGCTTAGGGGGGTGTGAAGAATCGTTTATTATTGACAATCTTGTCTGGTGATAAAGTTTATATAGTGTATGCTCTGAGAGACGCATGTTGCTGTTAAAACAGTAATTGTATGTTTGCCTGCATATACATATGTATGTTGCTACTTGCAAATCAAACAGCTTAATATTGCTGTATTCTCCACAGACGATATCAACCACAGATCTGACATGCAGCAATCAAAAACACTCCACTGATTAATCTCATCTACATCTACATATGTGCCTGTGATGGGGCTCAACAGAGTCCTGACATGCTGTTGCTTTTTATTTTACCCCACGGATTTATGCATACCTAAAACCTCTCATGTGGAAGAAAACAGGCACAAAAAATACAGATTTTTAATAACAATCTCCTGAAAAAGAGACAACATTAATTTCTGTTTATGACCCATCATATTTCATAATCTTAGAATTTTCAATTTTGCTGAGACACTGTGCAATTAATATTGTATGACAGCAATTTGAAATCACCCACCGCCATGGCATTCCAATAAAATGAGCTTCATATTGCCAAAACTGTGAGGATTAAAAACCAGGTGCTTGAGGCACTCTGAGTCTACTGCATTACATCTGATCACCACATTGAGAATGTTTGTGCCAGTTACATATTTTGAAAGCTCCTGGCTCGGTGTGATAAAATATGAAGTAGGTGCATGATACATCACGACCTAAGTCAGGCGTCATTGCTGTCGCAGTTTACTGAGAATTCTGAACAATCCTTTCCTCCTTCCTTGTTTCAGCTATAACATTTTGGACATTTTTATGATCTGTATTTGGGTTTGTTTATCCTCAAATAAAGGAAATTAAAGATGTCTCTCTGATTGTCCCCAACGATCATCAACATCATTCTGTAGTTTTAGCAGAGAGGTGCAAAGATATGCTGATTAACATTCATTCATTCATTTCCGTAATGATTATCCTGTTAGGTGGTGTTTATACTTCTGCTTTGAATCGACGCGATAACCCACGGCATAGCCTGACATGCACCTCCCCAGAAATGTAACCACATTGGCGATGCAGACCTCCTGTCTATGTTTATAAGCTGAAACCATTTCCCTCAGTGGAAACAAAGCTTTATTTACTTTAATTTTACAGATAAGAAATAATAAATTGTGAAGACAATAAAGCTTCCACAAAAATACCGTTTTAAGTCTTGTGTTTGATTTATCCTGGCTTCATATGAGCAGAGAAAATCTCCTCTCGTCACTAGGCTAATTTATACAATGCAAAATGCCATAGGCTTGTGCTAATAATGTTAGCATGTTGCTCTGTTTTGGAAAACGTGTTTAGTATGAGACAGTTGTTTCGTCAGTGAACCTTGTGAGCTGTAATGGAGCCGAATTTTTTACCGTTACCTTTGTTAAATGTTGCTGTTGTCCCTGGCTTCATATGAGAAGAGGAAAAGTTCGCTGGCCGCTAGGCTAAATTTTACAATGTAAAATGCCATAGGCTTGTGATACTAAGGTTTGCATGTTGTATCTGTGGGGAAAATGTGTCCAGATAAAGACAAGTGTTTGTCTGTGAATGCTGCGAGTTATAGTGAAGCTGATTTGTGTACTTGTGTTTGAAATTGTCGCTATTAAGCCATGTTTAATGTGTGTTTAATGTGTGTTTTGAATCAACTAAACTTTACAGCACTTAAGAGAAACCCCGCTGCTGACTAGTGTTTTGGAGGTGTAACTGCAGAGTGACACAGACACACCACCACACAAGTATTTAATGTTCACAACAGTGTAGACTACAGCGTAGGGTCTGCTGCACAAGTATAAATCTCACTTTAGGGGTCGCAGGGGGCTGGAGCCTATCCCAGCTGACATTGGGTGAGAGGCAGGGTACACCCTGGACAGGTCACCAGACTATCACAGGGCTGACACATAGAGACAGACAACCATTCACACTCACATTCACACCTACAGACAATTTAGAGTCACCAGTTCACCTGCATGTCTTTGGACTGTGGGAGGAAGCTGGAGTACCCAGAGAACATGCAAACTGTGCACAGAAGAACCCCTGTGCTGTGAGGCAACAATTCAAACCACTGTACTACCGTGCCACCCGTGCTGCTGTCAACGCTTACTGAGAATTCTGAACAATCCTTTCCTCCTGCCTTGTTTTAGCTATAGTATTTTGGACATTAGCATAATCCGTAATTTGGGTTTGTTTATCCTCAAATAAAAGAAATTAAAGTTGTCTCACTGGTTGTCCGCGACGATCAACGACATCATTCTGTAGTTTAGATAAGCGGAAAGTTGCAAAGATATGCTGATGAACAGTGGCACAAAAATAAGCATCTCTAGCTCTAAAATATAAGAATCCTCCCCGACTTTTGATTGCCACATTGATACAGCATGTCAATGAGGCCAAGTGGGATTTGTGTATGTGTTTGTGTGTGTGTTTGTGTGTGTGTGTGTGTGTGTGTGTGTGTGTGTGGAGCGGTAGTGGATTAATTATCATCATCGCTTGCTAAGTCTTAATTAATCAGACAGCGTATTTTCCTCGAAGGCTTTTTGTTTATTTGCTAGTTTCCTATAGGCCCTCTGTATCAGTACAATAATTTTAATAGACTCCTCTATCTCTCATATAAATCTTTTAAATGAAATACAACCTGAATGGTGCTCAAATGAGGAGATGATAAATGCACACTGTTATAAACAGCTCCTCCTACATGCTCTCCTGCTCTCCCAAAACATTTCTGGTAATGAAAAAGCCCAAACACAACACTCAGTTAAGGGAAACCTTTATTTTTGAAAATCCAGATAAGAACAGCAGGTAAGTCACTGTGTGGAGTTAACAATATGATGGGAAAGGCACTGTGTCTGTTTTGGAGTTTGTGCTCACTGCAAAACAGCGGTCCACATTTGTGATGGTTTGACAGAAGTGTTTTGGCAGTTTCACCTTCAAACTTAAAGCCCATTTTCACGACAGGTGGTATTTGGTGATATCAAGAAGAAAATATATATTTCTCAGAGGAGTGGCAGGGGTATTGCATTTTAGTGTCTGCAGCTTATAAATTGAGGGGAATAATTACAGGCACCTTACATTAACAGTGATTCACTCTGCTTCTTCACCAGCAGCTGTTTTCTCTCTTTCAGTGGCGCAATGAGTTGTTCCCCCCTGCCTGCCATGGCTGGAGTTGACAGAGACACTTAAGGTGGTCACCCTGAAAGTGCATTCTTAAATGAAACACTCTCCTCTGTCTGAAAAGTGTCCGCGGGTGTTGTGGCTTACTTAACAGACAGTGATGCTGTCTCGTTTGAAGCAGATCTTCCAGACACAAGTACCACAGTCCTTAATTAAACACAAAGTAATGTGCTGACAATCACACACTGTTTACTTCAATCAGGCGAGTTCACTTGTGTTACTGTGCACATTGTAATTAAACTCTGCCTGGACTCACTGTAGAGTAGATTAGGACATCTGTTCATTTATTTTCATTCGGAGGTTGCTCATGGTGCAAGAAGTTACTGTGAAATATTCATGTGTTAAGGAAAACTGATTAATGTGGCATACATAATCAATGTAGAATCATAAGCTCGCAATATGTTAGACATTTTTGAGGGGGTATTGACGTTGCTATTCATTCTCTCTGTGGTAGTTCATTGATGATGCAGCTGCTGGGGCAAAAATTAAGTGAAATGAGGACATGTGCTGTTTTATTTGGTGAAAGTTACCAGAATAAATGCATGTATTAAAGCTGGGATGGCAGAAATCTGGACAAAGGGGGAAAAAAGTGGCAGAATTTGAATATACACCCTCCTCCTACAGCTCTACCATCTCTGTATTAAGACCCTCTCACCAGACGACCACGGGCATAAGCTCACACTTCATACAGTAACCCGGTGTTTCCCATTGATTTATTTAATCTTATTTCACTGTGGAGTTGCCTTCAGCACATACCCTCAACTCCTCCTTACAAATGAGACAAGAATTAGCAAGCTAACTTTAGCCACCCCACCATCCCGCGGACTAGCCTTCTGCCACTGAAGACCGCCTATCCAGGAGGAGAGCTGGCAGCAGCTCCGGAGACAGATCTTCGGTCAACAGTTGTAGCGTCCGACCAGCACAAACACCCCAGCGCTGGGTGTCACAGTGGACTGGTGACCAGCAGCAGCACCAGGTCTAACCTGTGTAACTGCAGCAACAGAAAGTTTGCTGATCTGGTGAGGAGTCGGGACTGTCTGTTCCCCCAGAGCTAGGGGTTTTGTGCTGGCTTGAGATCTGTTTTAAGAGCTGCTACCCACTCTCCTTCCGGTGAGGTGGTCTGTAGCGGCAGGGAGTGAGGCGGAGGCCACACTGATTCGAGGCTCTAGCTAGAGGGCTTAACTGTTAGTAACATTTTCTCTCCATCTCTGACATAGATATTTGTTTGTTTCATTTCCACAGACTGTGTAATTATGGATATAGCTACAACAAAGTCACCCATTGGGTGATGGACCTTCGTTTTGAAGCCTCGAGTTGGCATTTTAGCCATCGCCATCTTAGTGTGCTTTCAGACCTAGAGTTGTCTTGTTTTGGTCTGAATCAGGGACTAATTTTGTTACAAAAATGGTTCGTGTTCTCACGGCAGCATTTACAAGTGAAGCAGATAAAACGTCTTGCGTGAGAAAGCTGCTCTTGATTGGTCAGAATTTCCAAAATCCAGGAAGTAAAGCAAATGTTGAAGAAGAGTACACTTGCAAGATAAATGTGACACTTTCTAATGTCACAATGGAGGGACAACTACGCAGGTTGATTTTAGCGCTGCTCATCGTGGACTATATTGCTGTCATTGTTCATTTTAGTCAAACCATACAGTTTGAAAACGAGGTGCGGCTCCAACTAGAAAACAATGTTCTGATGCATTGGATGTGCTGAATGTGCATATTAAGGCAGTACAGGAGGAGGTGCACATTAATAATCCTCCAGGACTGTAACATGCTCATGTTTAACCCAAACAATGTGTCATGTGACTGCAGTTGGTTCGCATCGAGGTCGGAACACGTTCTCACCACAAACGAACTGCACCAGAGTTCGTTTGTAACCAGACCACCTCTTCAAGAAGGTCTCGGTCTGGTTGTTTTGGTGCACACCTGAGTGCTATTGCTGTGTTCACACCTGCCCAAACGAACTGCACTCTGACGGTGACTCTCTTCCATTTCAGCCTCGGAGGTTGTCGTTTTCTGTCTCAACTCAACTCAACTCAACTCAAACTTTATTTATAAAGCACATTTAAAACAACCAAGGTTGACCAAAGTGCTGAACAGGTCAATAGAAATAAACAAGCAAATACAAGGAGGCACCCAATAGTACACCACAATAACAACCATAAGATACATACAATACAATACAATACAATACAATAAAATACAAGAGTTATAAAATAAGATAAAAATAAGATAAAATGTTTGGGTGTCCAGCTCAACCTGAGTTAAAAGCCTGAGAGAAGAAGTGGGTTTTAAGAAAAGACTTAAAACCTCTAGGGTCTGGGCAGACCCAATGTGCAGGGGCAGGCTATTTCAGAGCCTAGGGGCAGCCGCCCCAAAGGCTCTGTCACCTCTGGTCTTCAGCCTAGTCCTAGGAGTAGCCAGTAATAGCTGACTGGCTGATCTCAAGGCTCTGGAGGGAGCATGAAAGTGCAGGATTTCCGTTAAATAAGGGGGTGCCAGCCCATTTAGGGCTTTAAAAACAATCAATAAAATCTTAAAATTAATTCTAAAATGCACTGGAAGCCAGTGGAGCGAGGCCAAGATTGGTGTGATGTGTTCGCGTTTACACTTTCCAGTGAGGAGACGGGCTGACTCACATTTTGATACGCCTGTCTTTCTTTTTTCGGTTGCTTTGCAGTTGTTGCCAAAGGCTGGATAGCCACTGTTTTCTGCGGGATTCTCCACCACTGAATCAGGCTTTCACAGACGGTATGTGCATCTGCATTTGTACAACCAGTGCTCTCTCTGAAATGACCTGTGATTGGCCAAAGTCTTCTGTCACAAGCTAGATTTTCTAAAGCTTGAAAACAGAGCCGAAAGGAGGTGCAAAAGTCTAGTTTCCTCTCAGTGCACTTGAATTAATGTTAAGTTCAAGGTATATTATGGGATTTTTGCACAGTGACTCCAAAATGAAACTTTTTACTGCAGCTTTAATGTGTGTGGCATCAAACAGCAACATAATGATGGTGTGCAAGCAACTGTGTGTGCTGGTAATATTGTTATTAAAATACCAAATACACAAATCCGATAAATTTTCCTCTTCTCTGTTGCTCATCTTTATGCAGGTTAGCGTTGTCTCGTGTCTTTTATGTGTCTGACAATTCATCTATTCTGCTCTCATGCAGAGCTTTTATCCTTTCCATCAAAGCCTCAGATAGGGACAATCAACATAATTAATACTGTGTACATAATAATGCAAAGTTAGAATATGCAAACAACCTCTCTTTGCTTTTAACTGCTAACTATTTAGCGGCAGTGTGCAGCGAGCGCTGAGGAAACATCAGATGAGCGTTGTGCATTTGTAAAATGTAAAGCCGAACAAAAGCAGAGCCTAATTGAGGAATAACACTGTGATTATTCTATATATGTATTCATAAGCCACCAGATAAACACATAACAGAAATCTGGTGCTTACTGGGTAGAGAGTGGGCTGTGGATGATGGGACCACATGGTGAGCTTGTCTTCATCTGGCCCAGCAGGGGTGCCACTGGCCGTCCTTCCCATTCTCTGAACCTCTTGTCAGAGCACCACTTATCTGTTCGCCCAGCATAGTGGCTGGCTTCTGTCTAGGTTCATCCTCCTCGTCCCCTCACGCTATTCCGCAGCATTCCTTTGTGAAGATGAGGGCAGGCTAATACCTGTGCTATTTTGCAATGCTCAGGAGCATCTTATCGCATGCAGGCAAAATCCCTGGCCTAGGAAGGGAGCAACTAGGCCAGTCTTATTGGGAAGGGGCTGAGGCTGTGGTAACCAGTGGCAGGGAGGCAGTCTTATCTCAGTGTGAGCAGCCGTGGCTCCCCTCCCTGTCCCTCTCAACTCCACACAAGCCTCTCAGATTAACAACACCCTTCTCCTCCCTGCCTCCCCCCCACCCTTGCACATGCCCCTTATCCACCTCCCTAGCTCCCCTGCGTCCTTGAACAGACATCATTACTGTGATTATTACTGTTTATCGGGCTGATGAGTACAGAACAAAGCATTGGCCTGTTTTGTTCGGGAGTTGCTTTGTTCTGGTTTTTGTGCTTGCTGGTTCATGGCTTTGTCATGGAGGTAACAAGGAGGCCTATCAAGTGTGTGTTAACAGGCCTTCTGGGGAGAACGCTTCCATTGGATACTGAGCAGGACGCGGGATCATACACAACACCTTTGATTTAGTCCAGCTTACTGTTTTACCTTTATCCCTGCTGTGTGAGTCACCGCTTTCCTGAAGCTTCCTGCTCTGTGGTTTATCTTGTACTCCTCTGTGGATTGGTCCAGCATTACACATATACACACAATAAATATTCAGAGGTGTTTTTTTTTTTTGTCTGTTTCTCCTTTATTTGCGTGTGCTTTGTTGGTCTGTAAAGAGTTTTACAATGACCCTGTTTGTTAAAAAAAAAGCCTTATAAATAAATTTAGATGGCCTTGAATTGACTTGATGTGCTTACAGCTCCCACAACACTGTACACACAGCGGAAAAATCCATTTTTCATTTTTGGGAAATCTGATTTAGGTTTTCATTACTCAATTATTCCCCACTGAAACTTAACCTCAGGGCGGCCTGTCATCAGAAAGCGGACCACTCTCCTGACAGCGTAATACACCCTCGAAACATTGGATTTCCCTTGTCCCAAGCACTAAAATATGCAATTATGTATTTATTGCTGAGGAGGAAAAAGGCCCGAGATATTTATTTCATAATAGTGTGCCTGCTCACCTTCTTAGCAACAAACTTTGTAATCCATGGGCTTGTTTTGTTTGCTCTTTCAGGCTGGCAAGACGCATTTTGAACTAAGACCGGGGCATCTGTAGATTTGGGAAGACAAACAGGCATCTTAATTAAATTCAAAGTGGTTTATGCGAAGGCATTATTCAAATCATACCGTCTGTGAAATTAAGTTGGAATGCATTTGAAATGTGAAGTCAAATATACTGGAAGGGGAGGAAAATCGTTTAATTAAATCCCTATAGTCGTCATTAGCATGCAAGCTCGTGGAGCCCTGGTCACAGATTACATGTGATGTGCTAAAAAGCTGACGAGCACTTTTATTCAAAAGTTATTAACTTTTTAAGCACCCAATTACGTCTGCTGGATTGCGAGCTCACAACTTATAATCTTCTAAGGCAACTTTGGCTTAGGATCATTGTCCCTCTGAAGTATGGCCAATTAAGCCGTGTTGAGGCTGACAGAGGAAACATAGACCATGTAATGTCAATATGATGCTATTTTTTCCCTCTGAAAGTTAAAGCACAACAGTTCCTACAGAGAGATATACCTTCCCTCAGTTTATAGACAATTACCATGCACAGCAAAGTGGAAGAAATGTTGTGGCACGAACGCACAATTAGCGAAAGTGTTTATTCAGCTTTCTCATTTGCTGCTTGTGAGGCACAACGCATGGGTGCGTATCCCAGCTGAAACTGTGGAGGTGATTTCCGTCGACTATCAGAGTTTTACCATCGTGACACAGTGGGTAGAATAAAAAGGGAAAGCCAGATTAACCTCAAGAAAGGAAAGTTTGTTTTTGATTTACCTTGGCAGAACTCCATGTAAGACTCTCATATCCGTCCTTGTACTTATCTTGTGACTACACTTTATTTACTTGCTACTTTCAGAGCTTTTGTATTTTTCCTCTCCTTCACCGCAGCCCTATAGAAAACACTGCATATCCATTTGTTGTTATACGAGGAATGTGCTGACTTACAGCGAAACACTGATGTTTGAGAAAGTTGAGTTTTTCATACCCTCAGTGAGCACTGATGTATTATACAAAGCTCTCAAAGAAAAATGAAACACAGGCTACAACATCATTTTACTTTACATTTAAGGGAGACTTTGCTTATATTCTTCCAGCTTTATATCATAAAGCATATCCTGAGTAGTATGTGAGAATAAACTATGTTAAACTTTCCTTCATATTGCCAGTGCCCAGATCTCCCTGCTCATTTGCCAGTGAAAATTTGCTAGATTATGCGAAATGACTATAAGGAGACCTGGATATGGTGGGCTCCTTTTATTTCTTTTAAGACTGCTCACTGGCTCATAAAGCAAAAAAATCTAAATTTCCACACTGTAAAAATCTGAAACATTGTAGGGCCCATAGAGCAAGCACATAAGAGACTTACGCTGGGTTCACACTGGAGGTGGAAGTGTCCTGATTTGTTAATTACTGCGCAGCCGTACATTAGCAGTCATCTCGCATTCACACCAGAAGCGCATCCCTCTGCGAGCAATTCTGCGCTGCTCGTCTCTCTTGCTCTCTTTTTAGACACGACTAAGAAATATGTGGAAGCATGAGGTGCATAATTTGTCATAGATCACTTATGTCATATTTGAAATACACTTTATATCTTTTAAATACATTTTCAGTGTGTTTTCTCACCAGATTAACTTGCGACCAGACGCTAAAAATGTCACTGCAGACTGGCAGCACTCAACTGAAAATCAGCGTGCTTTGTGGTGCTTCCGTGTCCAGTGTGAACCCGTTGTCACAGTGGCTAAGTGGCTGACTTCCAGTTTAGCCTCTCACTAACGTCAATGGGGATACAATGATTTAATTGTATAGCTGTTCTAGACGTTAAAGAGATGTTATCGGATCAAATAGATCAAATCCAGACAGTGAAATGAGTCATTTTGCAGGGGTTTGTGACATGAAATGTTCTTCCTGATAAGTCTCGTTCATTATGTTAATCTATGCGAAAAAGTCTTTTTTGCCCCAAGGTATCACATTGTTATTCCATGTTTGGCTACTACGTAAAAAAGATATAAACCTAGATGTTGTTTCTATGTTGCCTCTTTCTCATTAAAAATTATTTGAAAACCATATTTTAGTGCACTGTTTAGCCATAACATGAGAGTTTATGAACAGGACTGGGTGCAATACTGTTTCCTGTATTGTAAAAACCAAGATTGTGTAAGTGCGATGCCTATGTCTCATCTAAAATGATTTCATAAACATATATTACCTTACTGTTTCACGATACATGATTGTTTGTTACTAGCCAGTTGCCATATTGTTTTCAGACGCGCAACTCACGCAGCTGTCCAAAATTAAAATCCAATTTTTGTTGTTTAGCCAGTGCAGGGCTACAGCTGACCTGTGCGTCCGAGAAGGGCTCACCTTTGTTGGGGTGTATTTCCTGGAGCTTCTTGTTGTTGTGCTGTCAGTCGTAGCAGCCGAGGTGTTTCAGAACGAAGGTTTGAGAACATGTTTTTCGCAGTGGAAAGAGCTTTAGTCCGACTACCTGCAGCAACAGTGTTCTTGTCATCTTTCCTCCCGACAAAACCAATGTAATGGGAATATTTCCAGCCTCTAAAGTAATCGTTTCCAACCAGCTTGCTGTGATGTGTGTATGTGCAGCACGACGATTGCTAAAACGAGTCCACTGATGCGATTGTTGTATTTCAAGTCAGTAGTGATGTGATAACAAAAGTAACCTTGTAACAAGTTGTTTGGTTTTGGAGTAATTGTAATATTACTACTCCATACCCATTGGTAGCTTTGTCACCTTCTACCTATGCCAATCCTCAATGCCTATGTGCAGTTTCACATAGATTGACCACGTCAGTGAGCAGAAAAACGTGGGACAGACAGAATGACTGACTGACAGAATGACACACTGACAGCTTCCATGATTATGTACAGCATACCATACCATGACTTAGTCATACCAAAAATTAGAAAAAACAAACATTGGTCCACAGGGGGAGCCACAGCGATCGGTCGCATTTAAGCCATTTTTAAGCATTTTTCTGTCGTTATAGCGCCACCCAGTTGCCAATTAGAGTTAAATTTCTCCAGTCACCTTGAGGCGTCCTGTTCTACATATCTACCAAGTTCAGTAAAAATCCATATGGCAGTTCTGCCTAGATAGAAATTAGCTCTCTAGCACCCCCATTTTGTTTGATGGGGTCAATAATGGAGGGGTCCCCTCAGATTATGTGTGGTCATATGCCTACAAAGTTGCGTGGTGATGGGTGAAACCCTTGAGATGTTATACACTTTTATGTGATGAGCCACGCCCTCCACAATATTCATTGCCTTATAGAAGCTCAGTTTTAGTAAGTTTTCCAACTTTTGCCAAGAGGGAATTTTAGATATTGGTCCCTAGATTATGTTCACAGAGTTTCATGCAGATCGGTCAAACTTCCTAGGGAGAGATCGATTTCAAGTGTTTTTCAAAAAATTCAAAATGGTGGAAAATCTATATAAGCGGAAGTTATGGGTTCTTGAGGCAAATTTGTTCCTCATGAGGAGAGGCATCTCTGTGCAAAGTTTCATGTCTCTACGACATACGGGGCATGAGATATGCCCATTCAAAGTTTGCAATTTCAGTCGGTTGCTATAGCGCCCCCCTTTGGCCAACTGATGTAATATTGCTTCATTCACATCCTCTACCACTGTGCCAAATTTCACATGGATTGACCAAGTCAGTGAGGAGAAAAACGTGGAACAGACACACACAGACACACACAGACACACACACACACACACACACACACACACACAGAGTTTTTGTCATTATATAGTAAGATATGATAGTAAGATTACAGAAATTTCCTTAGTAATTAGTTACATGTCTCGATACGGGAAAAAGCAATATCACTACTGTAACAGGTTACTGCCCAGCACTGTTTATTGGTCTGGTACAAAGCAGTGCATTCTGGTAGTTGTAGGTTTTCTACCTCTTGAGAAAAAGTGAATGCCACCCTCATTATCCTCCGTTATCTCTGACCATATGGCACCAATTTCAAAAGTATTTGCATCTTTTTACTGCATAGCCAGCCAGGTTTTATGAAAAGACCATCTCTCCAGCTGTGAAATACTTCTCTCGTAAAGTGTAATATCTCAGGAACACCATGTTGTGCAAAACTCGTGCTTACATAATACCGGTGTAGTGTGACTATATACATGCAGGGTGATTTTGTTTACACTGTTTATGGCGACACGCCACAACATTTTCCAGAGGTCAGTCTCGGTATTTGTCAACTCATTGGAATTCTGCGAGCCAGGTAGGAAAGGAAGCTCATGGCGTGAAATTGTCATCGCAGTGACTGCAGGGGACTTGAGGGACGTGGGTCAGTTGACAACCAAATGACAGGGTAGTCCAATCCTTGACTGCCTCCCAGGGCGTATGTCTCAGTGGCACACACTTCCCTGCCAGGAGACAGTGGAGCACAGCCATGCTAAGCTGTTGTGGCTTATGTTGGGATCTATGCAGCGGCCTGTTGTGACATCTTTCTCAACTTTTTAACCCGGTCGCAGTCACTTCCCTATAAAAAGTCCAAAGCCCTGACACTGATAACACTTTGAGATTGATCAGGACAGCACTGCAACTGGCGGGATGCGTGGACACAGCGGGCGAGACAGCTTGAGCCTGCATACAATTCAGACAGGTCACAGTGAATTACCCTTATCCACTGAGATAAAAAAAATAACCATTGACCTAGAAAATGCCTCCACTGATTGTATTGCACATAAAATCACAGCTAGTGTAATAAGACAAAAAAGGGGAGTGAGCTTTTAAGAGTGAAAATTTAACTTGGCTATACTTTATGCTGTCTCTTTCTGGCTGAATAATTTAACACATTTAAAGCTACTCTTCAGTGGCTGGCGGCTGGTCTGACTGAGAATGTTGTGTGGTATGAATATGTCAATTCTGTCTGATCTCAGAGGCGTTCACTGTCATTTAAAGGGAGTGTTGCGCTGACCTGGAAAAAGGCAACACCCCTCCATTTTAGGTGTCATCCTTCATCATGTTCCTGAATGGTGTGAAATATTTTACAGTTAAAATCTGTCAATCATTTTAAAGATGAATGTAAAAATGACACTCTGTCATTGTGTCCACAGTAAAACTGGGTAATCTGAAAATACACCTTTTTTTTGTCTGCATGAAATGTTTTGCCGCCTACAAATGTGGGGCTTTTTAGGGGGGCGCAGGGCCTGGGAACCACAAATGCAAGCATACGCGGTTCCCAGGACCAGCGGTGCTGTGAACCCTATTGTTTTTGTTCGGGTTTTTATTATTATTATTATAGTTTTTCTCTATTTTTATTTTTCCGTTGGTAAAAGTGATGCTGCAGGCTAAACCGTGCAAAGGAGGGTGGTGCCATTTGGAGGGTTGGTCCAGACCCCTGCACGTACCTCAGACGCAAAAAATGACATAGGTCTGTCAGCAGGGGGCGCTATAACCAAGGTCAGCGCGTTTTGGGCTATAACTCCCACACTGTATGTCACACATTCAACAGCCTCATATCCCCAGATTCCCTGAATAGTGCTGAATCACCTGGGCTGGGCCACGCCCATTTCCGCCTATAATTTTTTTTCACAAAATCATGAAAACTGGAAAACGTGCTTTTTTAAACTCCTCCTTGGGATTTTGTCCGATCGGCGTGAAACTTGGCACAGACAGTCGTCAGCTGGACCTGATCTAAAGTTATCAAAAGAATTTTGTTCGGTACAAACATGCTCAAATTATTAACAAATACATTTTGCTAGCTACCTATAAAAACACAAACTGTTGCATATCTCAGTCAAAATAAACGCTAACAACACTAAATCTCAGATCTTTGCTTGGCATGTGACTCTGAGGGTATGAGCCAAATTTGACTAATGTTGGCCACTAGGGGGCGCTGCAAATATGGGAAATTTATATCTCTCAAATGGCAGCACCGATTTGTACGACATTTGGTGAGTATGATGCTGGGTCACTCCTGAGGCCATAACTTGAAGTTTATCACGACTGTTCAAAGTGGGCGTGGCTTATTACAAGATCAACAACAAACATTTATTTTTATACTGAGAGCTTTAAAATTCACAGGGTATATATAGAATAGCACACAGACCACCCATACCAAAAATTGTGTGTCTACTCCACTAGGTGGCGCTATAACAGAGGCAAACGCGTTTTGGCCTGTAACTTCCACATTTTAAAACACATCTTCATAAACTTTATATCCACGTGTTCCCTAAATAGAGTTGCATCTTCTGACATAGGCCACGCCCACTCCCACTGTATATGTCTCTTAGTAAGTCACTACACATTAAAAACCTAATTTTTCAAACTCCTCCTAGCGTTTAAGCTCCATCTGCACGAAACTTTACACATACAATCTCCATTCTGGCCTGATCAAAAGTTATCAAAAGAATTTTGCTACTCCAAAAAATGCGGTACTTATAAATAAACATTTTTTAGCTAAAAAACACATACTGTTGCATATTTTTGTCGAAGTAAAAGCTATCAACGTCAAACTCAAGTCACTTGTTTCAGATGTCAACCAGAGGCTCTGTGCCAAATTTGCCACAAATTAACTGGTAGGGGGCGCTATAAACAGAGAAACATCAAGTGACATGAGAGTTGATCAGATTCGCATGAAATTTGGTGAGCGTGATGCAGAGTCGCTCCTGAGGCCCGCCATAAAGCTTAGTGATGTTTGGTCGGGCCGACTTCCAAGGGCTCTGCGACACCCGGGGGCCGAGTTGCGCAGGGAGGCTTGGCCCCCGTTCATAACTGCTTGCAGTTCTAGTTTTAATTTGTTTTTAATATGCTCTGTCTATCACATCTGAATAAATTCTTTTAAAGAACAATGAAATTATGCAAATATTTTTCTTGCCTTATTTTATGCAAATGCAAGCTTTTTAATACTTCCTATTAAAATATGAAGGAAATAGCACTGCACAATTTTCCTAGTTTCCTAGTTCAACAAATAGTCGACTAGTCGCCCGCATATTTACGATATTAATTAAATTATTAAATGATATATTTTGGGCGGGGCAACACAGTGGTTTGAGTTGAACGTGTGAGAAAGAATAGTATCAGTAACATTGTTAACACTGTGCTACATTACAGAGAAATACAAAACCGTACTAATGAACCTTCATTAATATAGGCCTATATTTTATCTACAAGTGCACGTCACACACTGAGCGAGCCGCCTGTTAATGACGCTGTGGGCTAATGGGCATGTAGCTACTTCCATGTTTCAGATGATACGTCATGTTTGTAGTCGACCAATGAAGATGAGTTTACATATCACCTTGGGTTCGTCCTTCACCTTCTCAAAATGATCCCACACTTTGGATTTCCTGCCCGACATGTTATTAACTCGCCTGTGGAACAACCGCAGGTACCAGCCCTGGAAATTAACCTGACTCCTGTCTGACTGCTGAGCATGGCCACTTCCTGTGTCTGTCCTTTCAAATTAAGTTCCCACATGGTCCAGTCATATAGGTTTTGATTTATTTTGACAAGGCGCATAGTTTCACTTTTCTTTTTTTTTCTGTGACTAAGTGACCAATGAAATTTTGCAACCTAGTGACTGATGTACTATTTTTTTGCAGCAAAATAAGATTAAATAAGGTGTTGGATTTTTTCTTCCTGCCATGAATGTCTGAGTTGACGCTGGACATGGACTGGGGCTAAAGGCCCATTTATGCTCAACGTTAAATACGGCTCCGGATACGGACGGAGCCTTCTGTCCGTACTCCACGTTCATTTCGTCCGTATTTCTGCACGTTTCCATAAAGCTTATGGATACTGGCCAAACGGAGCAGTACCACCGGAAACCGTGGGGGCAGTGTTGCTGTCACTACCCGATACGTAGCTCTAGTGAGACACGAAGAAGAAATAACAATTCAATATTTCTATCGCAGTACTAGAGAAAAGAATTCTCCGTCCTCCAGTCGCAATGTATTTAACAGCCTCACCAACCACCGCCTCCTACAACGCTGTCTCTGTTTTTGTCTTTTACGCAAGAGGTACATTATCAATATCTCCTCCACAGTCGCCATGTTTGTTTTTGAGTTTGTTGTTGTCATAAACTTTTGACTCTGGGCTGCCTCCTGGTGGATATATTGGTTAACATCCATGGCAACGTAAAGGGCGCATGGAAGTATGTGGGCAGTGACGGTAACATCGTTTGAAACAGACGTATACATTTTCGTACGTAAAGGGAGCATAAATGGGCCTTAATGATACCACAGCTTGTGGTATTTTTTAAAGTCATCTAACTAGTTTGTTGTGTTGCTTTTCAATGCAGACACTATTCTCATGCACTCTTTGCATGCTGTTTGTTCTCTCCTTAATCTGAAATTATTCCAAACATCAGATGATGAGGTATGATTTTTGCTTTACCCATCTGCAGTTGTAACAGGAAGGAAGGAAGCTCTTAATTTTAACATGCAGCTGAGTTTCCTATGAGCAGAACACATAAACATCAATGTAGCAGCTGATCATGGTCACTTAATTGTGGGATCCAAAATCATGATTGCGATTAATATTGGAAATGGTTGCTATTCACCTACCGGTAGTCTGAATCCACCTCTACAAAGTTACGCCTCCTTTAGCTCTTAACTTTAGCACGTACTTGCGCACACCCCGTGGTGCCGTAGCATTGTTCCGACCTCTCATTGTTCCGACATCCCATTAGTCCGACGTCCCGTTGTTCTGATATGTGATTGTACTAGGCTATACTGTATTTGTGTGCCATAGAGGATCAGCAAACGCAACAAAAGTAGGCTACTGGTCGAGATACAAGTTTCATAGAGAGGAGAGAATGAAACACCATAACCTCCTGTTGTTAACTCTGGGGTCCGGGTTGTGTGGGGAGCTCTCCGGTGCTGAACGGCTCCCAGCGGGCGTATTTCTGCCTTGATGGTGCGCCGCGACCGGCTCTGGGTCAGCTGGGAAAGGTTTGAGGCGAAGCAGGCTCACAGCTTATGTGGTTGCCACTTTCTTTTTCATTTTAACCCACACCATGATCTTTTCCTGACCCTAACCAAGTGGTTTTTGTGCCTAAACCTAACCAGACCTTAACCACAGGGCATCATGATGATTTCGGAACAACGGGACTTCGGAACAATGGGTTTAATATGGCCGGAACAATGGGCTGTCGGACCAATGGGCAGACCCCCACCCCATCTGGTTCCATTGTAGCCACAGAATCATGGTCACAACTTTTGTGCGGTCTTACTTTCTTTACCCCAAAACTCGCACTTTAGTGTTGATTTGAAATACCACAGAGCTCGGTTGGTTAAAAGATCCTGGGCCAAAAAGACACTTAAATCCCCCAATAAGCTACAGTAGCAACCAGGCCTGACAGCAAATCTTGGACTTAAAGCTGACGTGAAACTGAATAGCTCTCACCCAAGCCCCTGGTCTGACAAAACTATATTTGCTTTTAATCTTCTTATTGAGTCCAACGCCGGCCTTTTAAAGACCAATTGAAAAAATGTAAATCACATACAAATGAGGAGTAATTCTGATTTCCTCAGCCGGCTTGTCCCTCAGTGACCATATCCAATTTTCAGACTTATATTATCAGGCTTGGTGAAGTGGTCAGCACACTAAAAGGAGCTAATATCTGCCAGACCAGCTGCTCTGCCAGGGCGCAGAGAATGCTTGAATCATACTCTGCTCTGTTACCCCATTTAAATGGACAGACTGGAGCTAATTTTAAATAAAGTCTAATTACGGACATGCTTTTGAAACGAAGAGAAACATAAGCTGGGGCTACCGTCGAGTAGCAATTATTCTGTAGCATAATGCGTCTTAGAAAATGGAGTGAAACAGACTGCAACGCATTAATCTTTCTTTTAACTTTCTTTGGACCGCATGAAGTCAAAGTTCATGGGTCATATAATCATTGCCCCCCCTTTTAAAATTTTATCTTGTACGTTGTGTGACTGTGAAACAATGATTTCAAAGTATGCACATGTCCTCCATCATAAAACACTGTCAAGGGATAAACCAACCTCCTGCCAAGTAACCCCAAAATTAAATATTGAACCACTGAAATGGGAATAATTCAAATGTATATGATTTATATCAAATATTCTGCTCAGTGAATGAGAGTGGAACACGGATGACTGATTAGGCTTTTATCCTCACCAGTTCCCGCTGATTATACTCGGTGTGGTAGTAAAGAATGTCGGGGGATTGAACGAGACTGAGGAGAGAAGTAACAGTAGATGGAGTGTATAGGGTGAAGGTGCCAGTGTGTGCAGCAGAATAGTGCTGTTTCGATTATATTTTGGCATTTGATTGAGAGTTTTTCAACATCCTTGTTTATTTAAATGTCCTGACCTTCCACCTAGCAGTTGTTTCTTTGAGGCATGTCAGTCCTTCAGCTCACTGAAGCAGGATGTGGGGGTGGTATTGTTATCCTTTGCTCTCACACAGTAAAATCCTTGCACCTCAAGGCTTTCCGAATGTTATGGGTGAGTGCAGAAAAGCTGTGCTGCCAAAAGTATTGACCACTGTAAACCATAAGATATAGGGCCGGCCATTTGATCCATGCCTGGGAAGTGCTGTAATGTACTAACAGTAATGGTGTTATGTCTGTAGTTGAGATCGTTATTAACCATTAGATCACTCCTTCAGAGTGTTGGAAGACCAGCCCAGGCGCCCTGAAGAAAATGTTGGATTGTATGTTTCTGCAAACCGTGAGTATGTTACATTAGCAGGGTTCATATCAGTGTTTAAAGTGAAGTAGTACATGAGCTGACTTTATCATTTGGTGGAGGGGCTGGAGGATGGCGTGACATCTCGGCAAGATGCCCCCCAAGCTGCAGACCACTGTTAGACAAGAATGAACAACGAGCTTTTCAGCTGACCAGTTGATTGTTTTCTTGGATTGCTTGATAGTGCCACAAAAAGCAGTTGTTTTTTACTGAGACACCACCTTGTTTCCTGCAAAAATGTGGCAAAGAGAGGTTGTTTTTTACCAAGCCATGGTTGTATTTTCTGCCGGGAGAGTGCATCAAAAAGCACTTGTTTTTTATCGAGACATCACTGCATTTCCTGCCGTGATGATTTGGCAAAGAGAGGTTGCTCTTTTGAAGACATCACTACTCCGGGATAGAGTGACAGAAAGCAGTTGTTTTTATCGAGACATCGCTGTGTTTTCTGCCAGAATATGGCAGAAAATGGTTGTTGTTTTTCTCCAACATACCATTGCCTCGTTTTCTGCTAGGACAGTGTGATGAGAAGTGGTTGTTGTTCACCAAGACATTGATGCAATTGCTGCCATGATAGTGCCACAAAAAGTGGTTGTTTTTTCCGAGACATCACTGCATTTTCTTTGCAGGGACAATGACACCAAAACCAGGTATTTTAAGCCAAAACATGATTATTTCCAAAACATAACCAAGTGGTCTTTGTGTCTAAACCTAATCACACGTTAACCACAGCCCGCTACACAATAATGTGCTAATATAACCTATCTGTGGTTTGCAGAACTGTACAATGCCGTCATTTGTTCTGGGGTCTCATTGATAAACATTGCATACATACAAAACGAGACCTGAGAGAGGCGTACGCCACTTCCCACGCAATAGTTGTGATCTGAAAAAACAGACGTAATGGGAGAAACTTTGACCCATGCATACAGTCATTTTGGAGATGGGAAATTGGCGATGCAGATGGTGAGGTGGAAGCCTGATTGTAGAAACTGTTGAATACGTTTTGGTGCATTTTTGGCTCTTGTCCGTACGTACATTTTTAGTATGGATCCGATTCAATGTTTTATAAATGAGACCCCTGGTGATCGGCTTGTGGACAGCCCTCTGAATGTGCTGTTTGTTGATGGAAATGTTTTTAAAATGCGTGATTTGTATCTGACTGCACATCTGCATCAAAATACACATAAGAGTAGGCAATCATGGACTTCATGTGCTGCATGATAATCGCATTTTCTGTCTGGATATTGTGATGAAAAACAGCTGTTTTGAGACAAATATAACGAATCTTTGGTTTACAGAAACACACAATGCCAACATGGTGTTCTGGGGGTCAAGTTGGGCGGACTCATCTTTGGAGCATGACTTTAGATCATCACTCTACAACCTTGACAACAAATGTTCTCATTAACGTCTAAAGATATATCACAGTCTCAAAATAAACATAAGTTAAACTGACAAGTATCAAAGAATGAAAAAGAAAGGTGTTTTTCTTCTGTAAAGAAACAACATATCACTGATTATGTCCTTTGTGCACCTGCCATCACCTTTCTGTGGATTGATCTGTTAAATCTTAAAGTAAATAAATGCATTAACATCACTACAGTGTAGTTATTCACCCCGAAGTGCTGCCAGTCACGCCACGCTGAGTATTTAAGCCCACATAATGGTTGTCTTTGATTATATGTGATTTTGTAAACATAGCTGGTTGTTCCTCCCTTTGGGGTTTTTGAAACGTTCCCCACTGTGACGACAGCCGAGCTGGAGCAGCATGTATTGACGCAAAAAATAAACTGTGACCTCTGTCAAAAGGAAAGGTCAGAATCCCAAATGCTCTTTCCCAAAAGGCGTCCTGTCAGCTGCTATCACAAACAGTATTAACCCAGCTTGGTGGCACTCCTGCAGAAATCCCACCAGCAATTTTCACCATCTAAATGAACTGTCATTCTCTTGTCATAGTTAACTCTAACTGATTCTCAGCCACTAATCTGCTTAGCAGATATCCCAAAAGGACACAGTGATAAAGAAAAAAAAAAGGAGGGAAATCTCGTGGAATGATTTCATAACAAATTCACATTTAGGTCATTTGACAGTCATTGTAGTTGATCTCTGAAGGGTTAAGGCTTGTGACAGTAATGTTATTCATCAGTCTGCGCAGTGTTTAATGGACATGTTGACATAATCTGCATTAACCAGGGATTTTAAATGTACGGCGCAGTTAAGTGGTGGACAGTGACGGCCATATTCCTGCGGTATTCAACTGTCAATCAACTTTAATGCGCTGGTCCACTCCACTGTGTTGCTTGTTACTAACTTGCTTAACAGTTTAAAATGTTCAATTACACAGTTGGATGACCATTATGACTACATAAGCGAGCGACATGACTGAGCTATTGAAATTGGTTTTTGCAGTGCGAAATAATCTGAAATCCAAATGGTATTATGCAAATGATGATAAATATTAAGACAAAGAAAATGATGCTCATTTGCTCTCGCTGTAGCTCTGCCACACATGAGCTCTGCCTTCACTTCGATGCTAAATGCGGAATATATTAACTGTAAAGCATGTGAGGGGAACTAGGACATTCAGACTGCTGCTAGGAACAAAAAGTTTTATTTCTGATATTTTTTTTCTCTCTCACTTGGCTGTCACAATCATTCAACTTCTTTGTCAAGCTTATTTTCATCGCCACGTCTTGTCAGGAGTCTATTCATCACAGTCCTCATCTGTGCCATGTGTGATTGATGCATGTGTTTGATGGCAGCCAACTGCAAAATACCTCAAAAGTGAGGGTGCTCTTCACAGATCGCCTTTAGTTTTCGTCCTGTCGATGTTTTGCTTGCACAAGCAGCCTCTCCCGTTTTCACATGCCAGCATCACTCATATCAGAGCAGCCTCTCTCTGGCGATAGCTCTGTAAAGTATATATCGTTTCAAGCAGGTAAACAACCCTCCCAGCACCATCCATATTATCACCTATGTGAACTGATGGAAATTCATCCCAGTTGCCAGAAAACAGTGTTCCCATTGGTTAGATTTAGGCACAAAAATCACTTGGTTGTGGTTAGGATAAGATCATGTGTGGTTTAAAAGTTGCTGGAAAAGCAGGGATGGGTCGATGAAAACATTCCACGTCTGGTGCCACAAATGCAGCTGGGGAATGCAATGTATCAGTTAAAAATCACCAGGTTTGTTGGCATAAACAGAACTGAGAGACTCCGTGATGTGTTGGTGAAAAACATCCATGTGTCAGATAAAGCTTGAAAACACTGCAATGTGTCTGTAAAAGACACCCAGGTTCGGTGGCTCAAACAGTACTGGGAAACGCTGCGGTACATCAGTTATAAATCATCAGGTTTGGTGGCTCAGATGGTGCAGTGTGTTGATAAAAAACACCCAGGTTTGGATACTCAAACAGCATTGCGAAATGCTGCGATGTGTTGGTGAAAAACTCCCAGGCACTGTGTATCAAAGGGAGCTGGCAAACACCGGGATGTGTTGATGAAAATCATCCAGGTTCCATGTCTCAAATAAAGCTGGGAAATGCTGCAATGTGTGCGTAAAAGACACTCAGGTTCGATTGCTCAAATGGAGCTGGAAAATGCATCAATGCTTTGGGAAAAACCATGCAGGTCCTGTGACATTAATGGTGTTGGAAAACACTGTGACAGTAAAACACACCTCCGTTAAGTGGCTTAAATGCTGTTGGGAAAGGCTGCCTTGTGTTGGATGAAAACACCTGAGTTCTGTGGCTCATAGGCTTCTGGGAAATGCTGCGATGTGCCACTAACAACATATAGGTCAAGTGGAAAACACCCAGGTTTGGTGTCACAAACATCTCTGGAAAAGGTTGCCCAAAAACAACCAGTGTTGTTTGTTGATTTCGAACCCTTGTCTGCAGCTTGGCAAGCATATTGCCAAGATAACACGCCATCCACCATCCTCTCCATCTCTGGATGAAAAATTAGCTCATGTATTACGTCCCTTTAGAAATGTTCATATGATGTGTGTAAAACATGCAAATGTCATTAGGGATGCACCGATATTAGAGAGTGCAGACCTCCGCTAAGTAAGTGATATTCCCTCCCCCTCTGCATCAGATTTTGCAGCCTGCATCACAATTAGGTTATTTGCATCACTATCATTATTAGGTTATATATGCCTTCACCATGGAGACACTGTGGTGTACTTATTTCATTTTTATTTTGTACCAACACAGAATATAATATGTTTTTTTGTATTTTTCACTTTCTTTTTTCCAACACAGAACATTAATTTCAACTTTAGAATTACAACAATATTTCGCAAGTAGAACAAGATGTGCTTTCCAGCCACCAGATGGCGCTATTTTCACCGTCTTAATTGCTGCTGCGGCTGTCAGACCATAGACTTTATTTATTATTTTATCCACTTTACTTCAACTGATCACCACCAAAATGTTATCATCTGTTCCTTGTCCCATTATCCATCTTTCCTGAAAATTTCATCAAAATCTGTTCATAACTTTTTGACTTATTTTGCAGACAAACAAACAAACAAACGAACAAACAGACAAACAGACGCCAGCGAAAACATAACTTCCTTGGCGGAGGTAATAATAACCTGCTTGTCATGGTTGATATCCGATAATTTAACATTTTTGTTTTTTAAAAATAAGTGTATAACCTGTAGTTTATGTACACCTGAGGGTAAGAAAGGCTCAGATGTAGTGAGGAAATATGGATGATTTAATATTCTGTAGCCCTGACCGAACCAAATCAAACTGACATCAATTGCCAACACAACAAAAACAAAGAACAGTTCTGACTCTTCATACCTGCCAACATTAGGTCTACCCTCAGCACCCCTGCCCCCATATAACCCTACACTGCAGATATATATATATATATATATATATATATATATATAAAATACAAGGATGTGAAAGTAAAATGAGTAAGACAGAGACAGATGATGAAGCCCAGTGTAACTGTAATTCCTTGGTGTTTCACTAAAGTGTATAAACTACACCATAGAGTGGAGTCTCTGACAGCTGACTTACATGAACATCTGCAGGTCTGCGTTACATCTCGTCTATGAAATGTTTATATCATCACGCTGCATTTTTATAAACACACCCAGGTGCCGTCTCACCATCCCATGATCGTCTAGTCTACAACTGCCAGGTAGAAAAACGATGCGCTTTGATTCACTCCACACTTTAACACTTAACTCACACGAACACACGCAGCCTGAGAGGTAACGATACAAATAATTGCTAACTGTAACGTCACAGGGCTAGCAGTTATCATTGAGTTTAACAACAGAGTCAAGCCTTTTAAAAGCTCGGTGTTGGATGTTAGCCGCTGCTGCTAATTGGCTCGTGCTAACACTCTGGAGACGGTCCCTCAGCGCGTGTCTAACCTGTTCGGCAGTTTTGCCCTCTAGACAGCGTGCTGCATTTGTTGTACTTCCTCTTCTCTGTGTTTATTGGCAGCTCGCAAACCAAATTTAAAGGTACATGTACTGCCACTCACTGTCTTGGGTGTAGATGCTGCCCTTGTTAAATGAAAGCAGTTTGGCTTCATATTAGTGGTGCTATGTATCGGAATAATGCATAATTGTAAATAATGTCCCATTATCAGGTGATAATTTATCGGCCCACTATAAATCGTGGTTTGCAGAAACATACAATGCCAATATTTCCTTCTGGCGATGGGGCTGTTTAGTTTTGCATTGCTACCAGTAACCATCTTGTGTCTTGTGAGTTCCAGTCAGCCCCTGTTGCTGCATGTTTTTGCAGCATGATCATCTGCATCCAGGGGGGGAGCTGAAATACAAGGCACAGAGAACACAAGTGTACAGAAACCACAAGCTACACAAACATTTAAATGAGAGTTTTCCAGCTCTATTTTGCCAATGCAAAATAGTTGCTTAGAAACATAATTCACATGAGATAAGGTTGCTGCCTCCTGCTATGTATTCCAGTATTTCATTTTTGACTCCATTTGAAGAGGTTCATTTCTGGGGAAGTTCTTTGAAGCTCAATGTTCTTTATTCTGCGGAAGGTGGAAAGAGGTCATCCTGTCCCCCCCGTCCTCCTAACACCTGTAAAGCAGAAATATAGATATCGAAAGCCTGCATCTTATAGTGCATCCTATACAGGTATCTGGAGATGGTAACGCCTGGTGCAGCTGCTGATAAGAAGCTGTTACAGGTGCAATAAATAAAGGTTTTACAGCTGCACAGCACAAAATGATCCTAAAACATCTCTGGTGGTTTGATTGGGCTGCTGATCAATACCAATGACACAATGATTGCTCTGCTGGTTACTGAGGTCTTAAGGATTTCAAGACTCACTTTTCCAACCTGTGCTGTGTTCAGAACTTGCTCTTTGTGAGGACATGTCAGTGCCAGCCCAACTTTGCAGTGGTGGACGTTGCTACAAGCGGACATTTGTGTTTGACCCCACTCTAATTAGCTCTCTTACTTTGTCTCCATCGTCAAAGTGTAGCTCTTGATTGTGTCAATTACGGTAAGTGGTGCCAGAGACCTGTCAGTGTTTTTGTTATCCCTTGTCATTGACAGAGGTTGATAATCTACCATCACTTATGACCCCTTTAATTACAGGATGTCATGTTATTCCATTTATCATGCTTAATGTGTACCTCAAGGACAGAGAGCTGGATTTATTTCTGCCATATGTGTGTCTCTGCAGCTTGTTTTCAGCTGGTGTGACTCCGTTCACCTATCCTTGCATCAAATGACATTGGAGCGCAGACATGTCCTATTAGTGAGTGATACAAGTGTTCCTCAATTACGGATCTCATTAAAGACATTTGATAAGCCTCTCTGTCCCTCGTGGGATATCAAGAAACTCGCTAATTCCCAGACCAGAATAAAGTTCACTGTCACAGTAGCACAGTCTGACAGATGTAAGGGCTGTTTGTATATTTGTGGGGTGGCAACATGAAGCAGCGCAGACATGACACGCTGTGTGCTGTGGTGGTGATTAGTCTCCATAGTGCAGGATTTAATGGTGTGGATGGAGACTCTGGCCCAATCCCAAAACACCCCTAGCCCCCGGAGCTGTGATCGGGCCTAAAACATCGGGCCCGACCCTACAAGGACCCACACAGTTTTGTCTGAGCCTGCCCTGAGCCTGAACCACAGCAGCAGTTTTGGGCACAAGCCTAATTAAAAACCCCTACTGTAAAAAATATATTTTATATATTATAAGATGTTTTTTTAAATAATAAAACATTCATCACAAGCTAAGGGCTGACATGTATCCTTGCACCACTTCTTCTTCCTTTTTTTTAATTTCAGTAGTCTGATGTCTTGTTCAATATTTTCTTATCCTCAGACAAAAAAGTGTAGGAGATGTTTCTGTGACTCCAGTCTTCCTCAGAAGCGTCATCCAACGTGTTGCTGTCATGTCATTTATCAGCTGGCCGGCCCAACAGACCTATGCGAATCTGTTGGGCCGGCCACGCCCCCCGCCGTTGGATGGTCTCTGGAGAAGGAAATGCCAGTTGTGCGAGAGGGTGTACGCCCCCTCGTCCCGGTTGATGGTGCCACTTGCCAGCTTCCTGATTTCGATCGCCTCTTTCATCCAGCGTTTGAATTTATTGGTCTCTGATGTGATTATTTTGCCCAGTCCATAATGTGGTTATTTCTCCTGCAGTGATCTGTGATGGCTGATTTTAAGTTTTCCTGTTCCGCTTTGTCTTTTTGTGTCCTTTCTCTTTCTCGCATTCTTTTTGATGTTCTTTTTTCCATGTATTGAATGATCTTCCTGGTTCTCTGATGTATGTTTTCTTGCATGATTTGCATGCTATTTTGCATATTACATTGCATTTTTTGTCTGGTTCTATTTTGTCTTTCGGGTGTACTAGCAGCTGACGGAGTTTTGCATGTGGCTTTACGGCTGTGTTGATGTGATGTTTTTTCATGATCCATTGTATGGGTCTGTTGGGCCGTCGGCAACACGTCGGATAACGCTTCTGAGGAAGACTGGAGTCACAGTTGAAACTGTCAAGCAGGTAAAAGAAACATCTCCTACATTTTTTGTCTGAAGATAAGAAAATATTGAACAGTTCTAAAAAGAAGACAAAATGAACCTAATCAATCTAGTCTGTTGTCTTGTGCACAACACAACAACTGAGGCTGCCCCCCTCAGTGCGTCTAGTGCACACGGCGGCCCATGAGGATGTGGCATGCAGATGTAATCACTGCTCTTTGATGCATGTTGCTCATCTGTCCCACTGCTGGGGAGGCAGAAGGGAACACTGCCAAACAAGTTGTCTACCAGCCCCTCTCTCTCTGTCTTTCTATTGTCTTCCATCCCTCTCTTGTGCGCACTCTGTCCTGTTTCCCTGAGTTCTCCGATATTGCTCCATTGTTTTGTCACTTTCCCTCTCTCAGTCACAGCCCCTCCCTCTTTCTTCCTCTTTCCCTCTTTATTCAGTCCATTAAAACTCTTACCATTTATACATGAGAGCTGCCAGTTTCATTAAAAACAAAGCAAAACAAACAAACAATAACAAAACAGGTAACGCACTTGTCTTTTGCTGGACAAATTTTCCCCACAGATACAACATGCTAATGTTTTTAGCACAAGCCTATGGCATTTCACATTGTATAAATTAGCCTACTGGCTAGCGGACTTTTCCTCTACTCATATGAAGCCTGGGACAACAGCAACATTTAACAAAGGTAACTTTACAAAATTCAGCTCCATTACAACTCACAAGGTTCACCGACAAAACAACTGTCTCATACTAAACACATTTTCTCAACAAATATAACATGCTAACGTTATTAGCACAAGCCTATGGCATTTTACATTGTATAAATTAGCCTTGAGACTAGTGCAGATTTCTTCTAGCTATATGAAGCCAGGACAAATCCCCAAAGGATAAATCATACACACGATTAAAAATGCTATTTTTGTTTTATTGTCTTCACAATTTATTGTTTCTTATCTGTGAAATTAAAGTAAATAAAAGCTTTGTTTCCACTGAGGGAAATGGTTTCAGCTTACAGAAATAGACAGGAGGTCTGCGTTGCCGCGACATGTAGTTACATTTCTGGGGAGGTGCAGAGTCTACACGGTAGGTACAGTATGTTTGCATTATGATGCTGCTTGTCACATCTGTCCACGTAAATGTTAGCATACCGATGATGTATCAAGGTCATGACAGGTTGTCCCAATTCATGGAGAAGGTTTTCAACCACTGTCCCTTGTAACTCTGTCCCAAAGGGCAAGGTGGCACTTGAAAAACAAGGGGTAGAGGTAAAATATGAAATGAGATTGGGCCTCTGTGCTGAGCATGGTCCGCTCAGCCTCCTTGACCTTCTCCGACAGAGGTGCTTCACTAAAACAAATGGTGAGCATCTGCTTTGGAGTCAGTGTAGGTGGCAGAGAGACACAAACTCATCAGGTATCCTGGATCAGCAGCCCATTTTACTCAAGGGTATGACACTCACCAGACCCCTCAGCGCCTGTTCTGAGCCATAAAACAGTAAAACAAACTCACCACGAGAATCCTGACCTTGGTTGGATGAATCCCTGGTTACTGTGGAAATATTTAGGGGCACGCAAAGTAGGGCAAGGCCAAAACCCAACCACATGTATCTACACTGTTTATTCAATCTCCCATTTTCACTAAATGAATAAACAAACCTTCAATTAGAAAGCAACACACATGAGTACAGTACAGTGACCTCCAGAATATTTCCTTTCTCATTCCTCATAGTCCCAGGTGTGCATGTAATTTCTGTATTTACTCACGCATTACAGAATGAATTTCCACAGCAAGGAGCTAAAACATTATTTTGCCATAATAAGACTGAAGGCCAGAATATTGCACGTTTGGGGATCTGTGAATTCATCCTGAAACATGCAAAGGACTCTCTTAATTTATTTACAAGGGAAAACTGCTGATTATTCTACCTTCACAGACTGTACACAGCAAGAATTACTGGAAATAGTTCTGAGTGTTAGAAATGAGATTTCTTTCCTGTTGGTCAATAGAGTCTTTATCTCTTCAGAGAAAAATGGATGGCTGCCAGTTTCATCACCAAACATTTGCCGATTCTCTGAATACATTCCACATTGTATTTAACTTAACTGAATTGTCCATCTCAAAAAACCTAATACAGTACGAGTGTTTCATCTCATGCAATCAGTGAAATAGTTTTTGGCAGTGTATCTGATTGCTGTGCTTGTTTCAGTTTAACGTCTCTGAAATTTTAAATAATTTTTCAGACATTTATAGACTGTTAATTGTACTCCAGAGGTAGAGCTCAGCACTAGATAATTAAAAACATGTAAATTTACTTGAGATAGACATTGACTTTTTTAACTACTCCAATTATAATGTTTTGAGAAGGTTAAATCAAGCCGTCCTCTAAGAACACTCCCAGCGCAGCCATAAAATGTGCAATTCCAGAGAGGATACTGTCGCCTAAAGCTTTTCCCCTTAAAACATAAACTACATTTAGTTTTAAGAAGACGAAAATTCTTAAGCTATTAGGGGCCTCAATGTTCATTACATCCAATTATACAACAAGTAGTTCCAACCAAGCAGTCTGATTGGTCAAGAAGACATTTAAAATGTGCTCAAATCAGCACAACAACACACGTGGCTCATCATTAACAATATTACTCCTCCATTTCCGTGGCAGTGTTGTAACTGCCAGAGCAAATACCAGAGGGCTTCAAGACTGCTACAAAATGGATGTTTTTCTTGTTCATTTTGATCTATACATTGAACTTAGTTTAATGAATTGTTGGAAGAAGAGGATGCTGCTGCGAATGTATTGGCACATACTTGGATGGATCCATGCTTTCATGTTGTACTAGTCCATACCCATTGAGTGCACAGTTGCCCACGTACAGTTTCACATGGTGTGTGTTTGGGATACAGGTCATAGGAAATTGCAGATTAAATAGTCAACTGAACCCATTAAGAAGAGCAATGTATTCAGACAGAGTTTTTGTGAATTTGATAGTACGATTGCTTTATTGAAAGTACAGTAGTACCATTGCCAATAGTGGGATAGTTAGTGGGCTAAAACTGTACATTAGTAGTTGAGGTAGCACGTTGAAAGGCAGATAGTTAAAGTCATTGCCTTATAGAAGCTCAGTTTTAGTAAGTTTTCCAACTTTTGCCAAGAGGGAACTTTAGATATTGGTCCCTAGATTATGTTCACCGAGTTTCATGCAGGTTGGTAAAACTTCCTAGGAAGAGATCGATTTGAAGTGTTTTTCAGAAAATTCAAAATGGCGGAAAATCTATATAACCGGAAGTTATGGGTTCTTGAGGCAGATTTGTTCCTCATGAGGAGAGGCATCTCTGTGCAAAGTTTCATGTCTCTACGACATACGGGGCATGAGATATGCCCATTCAAAGTTTGCAATTTCAATCGGTTGCTATAGCGCCCCCCTTTGGCCAATTGATGCAATATTGCTTCATTCGCATCCTCCCATGACCCTCTACCACTGTGCCAAATTTCACATGGATTGACCAAGTCAGTGAGGAGAAAAACGTGGAACAGACAAACAGAAAGACAGAGTTTCCGTCATTATATAGTAAGATACACCAAATTCTGACCCTACCATCTGAATGTCGCAGCAGGAATCGAGACATTTTTCCAATCTTCTATTGTCCAGTTTTGGTGAGCCTGTGTGAACTGTGGCCTCAGTTTCCTGTTGTTAGCTGACAGGAGTGGCACCTGGTGTGGTCTTCTGCTGCTGTAGCCCATCTGCTTCAAGGTTGGACGTGTTGTTGGTTCAGAGATGGTCTTCTGCAGACCTTGGTTGTAATGAGTGGTTATTTGAGTTACTGTTACCTTTCTATCATCTTGAACCAGTCTGGCCATTCTCCTCTGACCTCTGGCATCAACAGGGCTCGCTGGATATCTTCTCTTTTTCGGACCATCCTCTGTAAACCCTAGAGATGGTTGTGTGTGAAAATCCCAGTAGATCAGCAGTATCTGAAACACTCACCCCAGCCCGTCTGGCACCAACAACCATGCCACGTTCAAAGTCACTTAAATCACCTTTCCTCCCCGTTCTGATGCTCGGTTTGACCTTAACCAGGTTGTCTTGACCGTGTCTGCATGCCTAAATGCATTGAGTTGCTGCCATGTGATTAGCTGAGCTATTTGTGTTAATGAGCAGTTGAACAGGTGTACCTAATAAAGTGGCTGGTGAGTGTATTTAAGCGATTGTCTTTTACACCTGCCTACCACTTCTTGTGCCAAATACTGTTTTCAAGTCAGAAACAGTATCATCATTTCAGAAAAGCTGTTTTCTGACATTACACAGTTTGATGTAAGAAAAGATTCATTCTAACAGACAATCAGATTAGCTGGCCTCGTGGCTCCCACCACGTCCGCCATGATGCATTTGCTTTGTGCTGTTTGAGGAAGTTGAAATGCAAATATGAATCTAATATGCATCATCACAAAACACCTGCTTCATAATTCACCTTTGGAAATGCATTTTGTGTCTCAGCTCAATATTCAAAAGAACTCAAAGAAAGAGACTTTAAGCAATACATAATGAGGATTAGACATATGTAATTATAATTGTAGTGCTACAGTGAGTGATCAAATTCATGAATATCAAAATGCCTCAACAAAGCGGTTCCTCTGTCGGAACAGAACGGTTATTGTGTGATTCTTGAGACCTGTTTTAAGCTGCAGGGAAAAAAGTTCACTCGTCTAACACAAACAAAAGCTAAGATGTAGCAGGTGTGGCTGCTGACAACACAGTCTCATCCAGCTATAATTGATAGAGATTGAGAACAATTTAAAGAGGTCCTGTTAGTTTCTCTAATCATGTGTTGGCTGTTTTATATACTGTAACATATGTTCAGCTGATTGAGGGGAGTCATTCACAGCCTCAAGGCTAAACAATTGGTTGAAGCCATTTAGACAAGTAGGTCAAACGCATGTTAACTGAAGTCACGCAGAGAAGTGCTTAGTGCAAAAAGTCAGCCAGACTTTATTGGTTTAATTAGTCGTTCTTAATGCTATTGACCAGCTCTCTAACGCAGCTCTGCAGCTATTTAACATCAAACAATGTGATAAAAAAGCAACAGGACTGCAGAGACATGGCCAGGTCAATGAATTGCACCAAGGCTGAATAAGTGGGAGTGTAATTACCACTTTGTTGGTAATTTTGCCAGCAGAGGGGACATCAATCTAGTATTAAAATCTAATTACATTTGAAGTTGCTTGTCATCTCCCTTCATTTCAGGTTTTATCAACTTGTGAAGCCTTCATGATATCGTAGCAAACATGCCTGTTTGGGTCCACCGTGGGCAGTCGTGGCAAACCCACACTCATCCCATTAGGGCCGACTGTGGGTTTGTGCGCCCACAGCAGTTTGCCCTTTGGGGATCCCGTGAGGTTTGCCCACACAGGTTCCTGTGTCAGCAGCACAGCACAGTTAGAATGTTGTTTCAAAGGGATAGTTTAGATTTTTTTTAGTGGGGTAATTTCAGACCCTCACACATCTTACTATATAATGACGAAAACTCTGTCTGTGGGTGTGTCTCCACGTTTTTTCTCCTCACTGACTTGGTCAATCCATGTGAAATTTGGCACAGTGGTAGAGGGTCATGGGAGGATGCAAATAAAGCAATATTACATCAATTGGCTGCCAATTTTCCACCATTTCTAATTTTTTGGAAAAACACTTCAAATCGATCTCTTCCTAGGAAGTTTGACCGATCTGCATGAAACTGGGTGAACATAATCTAGGGACCAATATCTAAAATTCCCTCTTGGCAAAAGTTGGAAAACTTACTAAAACTGAGCTTCTATAAGGCAATGAATATTGCGGAGGGCGTGGCTCATCACATAAAGGTGTAGAACATCTCAAGGGTTTCACCCATCACCACGCAACTTTGTAGGCATATGACCACACATAATCTGAGGGGACCCCTCCATTATTGACCCCAAAATACAAAATGGGGGCGCTAGAGAGCTAATTTCTTATCTAGGCCTAACCGCCATATTGATTTTTACTAAACTTGGTAGATATGTAGAACAGGACGCCTCAGGGTGCTCATACTCGTACTTGTCGTCCTCCGCATATCCGGGTCTGGGTCGCGGGGGCAGCAGCCTCAGCACAGAAGCCCAGACAGTCCTCCCCCCAGCCACTTCCATCAGCTCTTCCGAGGGAACCCTGAGGTGTTCCCAGGCCAGCCGGGCGATGTAATCCCTCCACCGTGTCCGAGGTCTCCTCCCGGTTGGACATGCCCGAAACACCTCCCAAGGAAGGCGTCCGGAAGGCATCCTTACCAGATGCCCGAACCACCTCAACTGGCTCCTCTCGATGTGGAGGAGCAGCGACTCTACTCCGGGTTCCTCCCGGATGTCCGAGCTCCTCACCCTATCTCTAAGGCTGAGCCCAGCCACCCTGCGGAGGAAACTCATTTTGGTCGCTTGTACTCGCGATCTCGTTCTTTCGGTCACTACCCAGAGCTCGTGACCATAGGTGAGGGTTGGAATGTAGATCGACCGGTAAATCGAGAGTTTTGCTTTCTGGCTAAGCTCCCTCTTCACCACAACGGACTGGTTAGGTGCCTGCATCACTGCTGACGCCACCCCAATCCGCCTGTCAATCTCCCGCTCCATCCTACCCTCACTTGTGAACAAGATCCCGAGATACTTAAACTCCTCCACCTGAGGCAAGACCTTCCCCCTGACCTGGAGTGGGCAATCCACCCTTTTCCGGCTGAGGACCATGGCCTCAGACTTGGAGGTTCTGATTCTCGCCTCAAGGTGACTGGAGAAAATTAACTCTAACTGGCAACTGGGTGGCGCTATAACAACAGAAAAAAGCTTAAAAATGGCTTAAATGCGTCCGATCGCTGTGGCTCCCCCTGTGGACCAATGTTTGTTTTTTCAAATTTTTGGTATGACTAAGTCATGGGATGGTATGCTGTACATAATCACGGAAGCTGTCAGTGTGTCATTCTGTCAGTCAGTCATTCTGTCTATCCCACGTTTTCCTACTCACTGACGTGGTCAATCTATGTGAAACTGCATATAGGCATTGACGATTGGCATAGGTAGAAGGTGACAAAGCTAACAGCTAAAGCAAACAGTATATTATGGTATTATATGGTATTATACAGTAGATGTCGGTCTGCATGCCCCTGTTTGGAGAAGCAGGCTGGAGTCTGACATTAAAGCTAAGCAATATATAGTGTAGATGATGACCTGCTATTGTTCTCGGAGCTGGTTGTCTGCATAACAGAAAAAAACAGTTGCTTAAGTGACAGGAAACACCTTTTAATGTGTACTGGAAAGCTGTAGGTGTGTCACAGACACTATAAATTGTCACAATGTAATAATTCTTTGGCTTTTTTCACGAGTCAACCCTCAAATGTGCAACTCCATGTCTGAGCCTCCCATATTTTAAGTTTTGCTATAACATCTACTGCTGTGGAGCGGTCAGTAACAGAGTGTATTTTAGCCACTTAAAAAAAGTTCTACCTAAAAAAAAAAAAAAAACAACTAGCAGTTTAAGTTTATGCTATATTCACAATATTTTCACTGCTTTTCTTTAATGCTAGACAGTGTTGTCCAACGGGAAAATGGCCAGACTCCACTGAGAAAAATACTGATTTAATATTGCTGCTCACAGGAGCTGCTGGTCTACCAATGCCTGAAAAGGTTGTTTTCTTTTGTGTTATTGTGTGACTTTGGCTCTTAAAAGGGTTTGTTTGTACACACCAAAGTCACACAATAACACAAATAAGATAATGGTTTGAGGCAGTGGTATAAGAGCAGCTCCTGTGTTCAGGGAGCTAAAATGACTGTTTTTGTCAATGGAGTCTGGTGGATTTGACAAAAGCAGCTACTGTCTATGGGTAAGTACCCCATACAACCCCACTTCAAAACATCTAAACTTTCTGTTTGTCTGTGTTTGACGGTGGACATGAGACAGGTTCCATCTGTAGACTATATAAAAATAATGGACATAGCCAAAATGGTGCCACCCATTGACAGTGTTGGGCTTGTTACTCAAAAAATGTAAGGAGGCTTCAAGAGTGGTCAACCAGAGCGTGATTATGATGAAATGTGAAGAAATCACAGGTTGCTTTAAGGTTGTGTAGTACAAGGCACAACCATGACACTCCAAGCCACCTGTATCCTTAACGACTAAACCTCAGTCTGTTGGGTGTCCAAACCTGAACAGTGCACCCACGTACACCCACAATGAAGCGGTCAGTCAGATGGAGGAGGCGACAGCAGTGACCATAACCAGCACTATTAATTACCGGTTCGCAAACAGTTAATATGTCATGGTAATAGTCAGAGATGAGGACTCGAGTCATTGTGACTTGGCTGTTTTGATGACTTGTGACTTGACTTGACCAAAAAAAAAAAAAAAAGACTTGAGACTTGACTTGGACTTGGAAGTTAAAGACTCGGGACTTGACTTGATGAGACACAGTGACTTAAATGACTTGAGTGTTATTCACATCATGTTTTCGGTTAGAATATAAAATTAATAAATTCATTTAAAAAATAATGTTGATTACCCGGTAGGAGCGCAGGCTGAGAATGGCGTTGTCATGATTGGATCACTACCCTGTCAATCAGTCATGCCCTCTCTACGCACCTTACATGTTTATTGGAGAAACACGCCCTCTTATATCAGATAGGCATCAACATGTCAGTGGGAGGGGTACCGAGAGTCATCGTCTTCGGCTTTCGGAATTACCATTATGACAGCAAAAGACATTTGAAGAGCCATTCTGCCCAGTAAGTGCTTGTCAGTTAGCTAATATTATCTGGTTAGTCAGTAGTTAGCTAACGTTAGCTTGATACGATACGGGGGTGGGGTGGAGGGGGCAATGAAGTCAGTGTTTTCTGACAGTTACTTATATCTTGTCTTTTCACTTTATTAAGATCAGATTCTGCAGGTAAAATTACAATATTAAGGTGACTTGACTTGGACTTGACTTGACCTATTACAGGTCTTGACATAACCTGTGACTTGACTTGCCCAAGAAAAAATGACTTGGGACTTACTTGAGACTTGCACATGTGTGACTTGGTCCCATCTCTGGTAATAATAGCCTGTTTATTTTATAAAAATAAAAATGAATGAATGAAAACTATTTTGTAAATAACAATGACATACAACAATTGATTACGATGGAATTTTTATGTCCCTGTCTGTCAAAATAACAGACAATCGGAAAGTCTAACGCGACCTCTGCTACCGAGCTGTGGGCTTGGGAGGAACATTGGGGAAAATCCTTGGACTCTCTTCATTCAGTGAGTGATTGATTAAGATGCTGAGTAATAAAATTTCAACATTAGTCGGTTGAGTATTGGAGTTGTCCTACTGGTTGCTGTTCTTTAAAACGGAGAGGCACAACAGTGTTTCTGTTGGCAGCATTCTGACGTTGATTTACTTCAACTGCAGCAGCTTTTAACCAATGTTTATAGTATATCTGCTCCCCCTATGGGATGGTGACCTTAGCGGACAGAGCAGTTGTTTCATTAGAAATTCACCAACAGGTGGTAAAAGGAGCAGTTGTCACAGAAAATGAAGTTATCCAATGTGAAGTTATCCATAAGTCAAACCAGTATTCAGATTCTCAGCTCACCCAAGATCCTCTCATTTCTGCATACCTCAACTCAACTCTATACCGGTTCCATCTACTGCAGCCCATGCATTTAAATAGGATATTTAACTGAACTGCAGCAGCATTTTGGTATATATGGTGGTCACTTGTACAATTCTGGAAAGTCAACCTCACATTTTTAGCCCTAGGATATCACATTTTTATTTATTTATGCCTGATTTCAAGTGCATATCATGTGTCAATGAAATGCTGTATATCCCTTATGGGACAGCAGTGTTGAAACCTAAGTTGCATTCAGAGAGAAAATCTTCTGTATCAGCAGTTTTTTAATTATGCAATGCACACTTTAAATACTGTAAATGGGCATGCTGCTTAATTCTGTGCCATCTAATTCAATGTGTGTGTTTCTTGTGCACTGTTCATAATTGGTATAATGACCGGAACGGCAGGGAAGTCCTTGGTGAAGTTCTGAACCACAAAATAAATGCAGAGCAGAATACTTGGATATTGTTAGTAACAAATTACCTCGCATTTGTTGTTGTGTTGTATAACTGCCTCGGGGTTTAAGGTCATGCTCTTCAGTCGACTGGTAGAAAAAGCCTGGATAGAGTTTGACAGCTGTAGAAAAAATATATATACCTCACAGGCACTGTGCAGCCATGAGTGAGCAGAGGAAATTACTTTTTACTAATACCCAGCTTGGACAAAGGCAGACAGAACACAGTTTGATTTGGGTACACATCTGGGATCTCAGGTTAGGTGGATTTGACATTGTGAATACATATCCTATCGACTATTGATATAATCCTGGTGCTTGGTATATTCATTCAGATTTAATAATATGTAATAATTCTGTTAGTTAAACACAACTTAGCAACACAGTGGATGTTCGGAGATATTTCAGTGGATAATTTAGAAATCAAACACTGACTGATCTGCCATGTTTTTACATATTAAACATCTGAAAAAGGACAAGCCAGCGAGTGCTGCATCAGTCTAATCAGTTGCAAGAAGTGCCCATGCTGATGTTTCAGTAGAGTGGTGCAGGAATGAGTCCTAAAACCTGGAACTGATTGAGCATTTTAGCGCTTCCGTTACCCTCGTCTCAATGGGATTTCCGGATGGGTTTTTGGTTATTTGCCTGAAATAAGGTCTGTGGTTAAAGCAAGCTTCAGAGACTTTCACGTTTTGTTCTACGACATAAAATACATCAGTAAATATTAGGGATGCACAGTAATATTGGCACATCATCTTTGTCAGCCGATATTGGTTTTTTAAAAATAAGAATTGGTCAACATTCTGATTTCTCTCACTCTGACAAACCTTTTTTTTAAAGTGACAAAGTCAACATGTACAAAACATCAAGTATATATTACAGCATGGTAACAACGCAACATATCTATAAGATATACAAGTATGTTTATATATAAATGACAAAAATTTAAACAGAAGATAAACAGATGATAAAATAAATGCTTGTTACCCTTTCACAGTCTCCTCCTGCTGTGTTAATTACTGCCAGAGCAACTAAGCAGAAAAAATAACTCTGGCATGCTCGAAAATGACGACGATAGGACCATTAACTAAAGATAGCATGTCTTGTGCTTACGCTTCGGTTACTAACTTTTTGGCGCAAAAGTATTACAATATCTATACTAAATGCTGATACCCCTGTGTGAAAATGATATTCCCTATAGAGTAACCAGACACCCAAATAAATATGTAGTTTCAGTGTATTAACAAACTGTTAAGAATAAAACATACTGATCATTAAAACAATTGGGCCAACAAATGTGTTACCGTTACAGTCAGTGATAGTCTATGTTGTATGTATGCTGGAGCCCAGAGGAGTGAATCTGTGCATTCCCAGTTCAGTAACTTATGACTCCGCAACGTCCTGACCACCAGTTCATGTATAGCCGAACACTGGGATTGCATTTCGGCTCAAAACCATAAAAGTGGCGTTCTTTGTGAAGATTATCATGCTGAAAACAAAACATGTAAGTATCATAAACTTGTATATGCCACAGATCTTTAATGTTTTTGAAGATATCCAAAATCCAATGGAAAAATCCTATTGGCTTTTTGTCAAGGGAACCAGCATGATATTAAGTTCTGTGTTGGCCTACAAATAAACGTCATCCTTGCAGCACTCGATGAAGACGAACACTCATCAATTTTAAGTCATTTGGCAAAGTCTGACCTAACAGCATAACAAGACAAGCAAGAGCTTATCTAATGATATTGGTGATGGGCCAGTTCTGATTGGGTGTGTCAGCATGCTCTGCAAGGCTCTGGCACAGGAACATCCAAATGTAGTACAGCAGTTAGTAAGGTTATTTATTGTTACTTTGGCTAAGGGGGTTATGTATTTGGTTTGCTTTGTTAATTGGTTTGTTGGTCCGTTTGTCTAAAGTATTATGGAAAAACTACTGGCTCAGTTTTCGTGAAACTTGGTTAAAGGTTGTAGCATAAGCCAGGGAAGAACCTATTAAATTTTGGAGTGGATCCAAATCAAAGGGCATATACACAAATTATTTTTTGCTTTTGTAAACAATAGCAGATAGAGCATTTTGCCTTGACGGTTTGCCCTCTCCAAGGTGCCCTTCCAGTTACACCTGCGTTTGACCGATCATCTGTGAGAAAAGTCTGTTACAAAGTCTGTCGGTCATCTCCTACTGAAGACGCCCTTAATGTTTAGTAAGCAAATAAAGCTGTTGCAAAAGCTGAGTGAGGAAGATCTTTTCTCTGATGTTCTACCTTCATTTCTCTGTGGGTAAATTTCTGCTGATTTGCAGAGGTGGGAATAAGTCACACATATGCGAGTCACAAGCAAGTCCTACGTTTCTGGGGTTTTAATTAAGCAAGTCGAGTCCCTGATATAAGTCAAGCAAGTCACAAGTCAAGTCATACAAAATTCTGATGACTCACTTATCTAAGAAGTTAGCTGAAAGTCCCCTACCTCTGCTGATTTGCCCTTTAAAGTCAGGTCTGCCGTCCCTCCTCCCAATAAATTTTGCTATACACTTCCAGCTGATCTCTCCTCTTTGATATACCTATTATATCTTGATGTAGCACAAAGAAAGAAACACAATTTATGTGCTGGCTGTGCAAAGCTATGGTGTATATGAGTGATGTCACAAGTAATAGCACCTTGTTGTTGGGAGCTGAAGTCTACAGATCTTGGAAAAGGCGCAAGGCACCACTTACTTTGCACAAATGAAAGCAGCAATCCTGTGCTGCCCAGAATGTGGCAGAGTTAAAGAAACCTGAGGGGAAGTGGGTCTATACGCCCTCACACTGGCCTTCTTAAAGCTTAATCAGCCACCCATTGTGACAAACTCAGCTAAAACAGACGCCGTCACACTGGGAGAGTAAAGAGTTGGCATGACTGTCTCAAGGCTCTCGTACCTATCTAATGAAATACTCTAGTTAACCAGCTGGACTCATTGAGTTAGCCTTATCCTTTTTCTTTAATGTAAATGAAGAACCTGTCAGGGTAATGGTTGATCTATATGGGGGACAGCGCATTTGGTAAGACAGAGTGTATTCAGCTATAATGTGACAACATGTCACCGGGCCCGAGGTTAGGCAGCCTGATTAAAGAGACAACTGCCGGGCACAGCACAGCTAAGACCATCATCCACCATCAGTCGAAAGCAAAAAAGGAAAAGTTCTGACTCAGAAACAGATCCAGAGCCAGCACAGATCCCCAGCTTTCATGTGAAACCAGTGCAAACACAAAAGACTTACCATAGTAGACAGCGCAGACGATCAGCCCACAGGGAATATCGAGGAAGATATGTCAAGGCAGGAGAATCTGGCACTGTTAACCATGAACTGCCAGGTCAAATGAAATTCATTCCAAGGAGCAATAGGAAAAGCCAAACTAAGGCTCACTAGAAATAACCAGCGCCAGTTTTTGAAGATTCGGTCCTGGAGCCATTTCGGTTTTACCTGGACTTCAGCCCTTCTCCTCCTCTTCCTCCTGGCCTCTGCAGGACCCTGTTGGTAAAGGCCACTGTTGGATTACTGGGGGCTGGCAATAAAAAGAGGAAACGGGGATTAAAGAACACCATCTCATGGATTTGGACCAATGTCATCCACCATAGAGGAGTCTGGCGATAATACACCAGAGCAGCGAGGAAATCCTGGATAAACAGAGCTAGCAGAGCATCATGGATGACAGGGTGGATGAAACAGAGAACTTAGGCAGCTTTAAAGTGAAACACAAGCACTATTAGGCCAAATAAAGTAGTTAGGATCTCAAAAATATGCTAACAGATTTTGGTAAAATGTTAGGCCAAGGAATCAATTTGTTGTGGTGTGAATGCAGATTGAGGTGCAGAATCAGAAAGTGCGAAATGAAGTGTTTTTAATTTTTAAAAAATGCATATTTTTGCTGTTTTCTTTAAAAGGACTGCACAGTACATGGATTTCATTATATTTTCCAGAATAGCACCTTTTTGGAGGACCACGCAGCCTTGGCAGTAGTATAGCTCAGTGAGTTCTTGCTACTTCGGTTCATGCTACTAGATTTGTTTCCTTCCTCATGTGAGGACATCTATCAGCGCACATTGTTTTACCTATGTGTTACAGGTCTTTTTGTTCAGGCTCCAACACTGGACTCAAAGGAGCAGTCAGCAGTCTCACTCATTTAATTACGTCCATGTGATGTACTGGCTGAGAGCTACACCTCGCCTGGCTTCCCTAATCTGATGGCAAATACGGGTGACATCCATCTCACCATGTCAGAAATCGTAATGGCCGCACTTTCTCTTCTCTCTTTGGTCTACATTGATGCAAGACAGCCATTCAGTCTCCACTCCCCTCTCATCCTTCCTTTGCTCTTATCATTCATCACAGGAAGTCTCAACAGATGAGATCGTTTAACAGTGGGCGTGAATGGTGATGTGCACTCTCTCCTTCTGTTAAAGAAGGGCCTCTGCGATTTGGAGTCCAGAGCTTGGCTTCGAAGGAATTTGTCACTGGGACGGACATTTTAATTGGACCATTAACTTTTGGAGAGACTCTTCCAGATATCTTGATGAGTCGGTTTTTCTCCCCTCTCCAAAACTCAAACTCAGTCCCACCTTTGACAACATCTTCATACGCACCATTTCCACCTATTACTGTCTGAGACTTTTTCTCCCTGGTGCATTACACACCGCCCCCATTTCTGCCCCGGTGGCTCAATAAAAGAGATATTGGTGATGATTATAGTGAAAAGTGGACAATGCTCCTTCTGACAATGACAGTTCTGATCCCATCCTTGAACTGTTAAGAAAGTCTGTGTGAACATACACATCTGAAAGTCAGACATTGAGCAGTTATGTTATACTATAGATAGATACTTTTTCTATAGATAGAAAAAGTTCTTAAAATATTCTTTGTGCAATCTTGAAATTGCTGTGACGCAGATTTGGAAATATTCCTAGGTCTGGGGAGGCTGGTTGTTTTTTTTTTTTTGTTTTGTTTTTTTCTCCCAGCCCCAGCATTATACCCTTGATTACCCATAGTCACATGTGTATCTTTCCACTAACGTTGCCAGGTGCAGTATGGCTCTGTTCTGGGGCAGAGAGCACACCTCTCTGCCCTTCCACGTGCAAACGAGGAAAGCCTGAGGCAGACAGAGCCGCATCAATAGCATTCAGGCTCACTGTGCCAAATGTGTGAATCAAATTAATTCCACAGCAGCATTGTTTGAAAGAGGACACGTTTCACTCCATTTTGACCAAAAATAATGTATGTAGAATGAAAATTGGGCTGTGACACAGAGTTAAAGAGAAATTTTTAAGAGGCCTTCTGTACACTGACACAGTCCCCCACTCTAGAACTGAACATTACGTCCAATACAACCGAACATAAAAACCTGAGAAAGGCATTTTTACTAAGCTCCAAACATGTCTGAATATTTAAAAAAAAATATGGAATGTGATTTTAAATTTGAATACAGCCCAGAATGCTGAACATTAAAAGTTTGATTGGAGTTTCTACGTGAATGTGTGAATGAAGAAATAGGCTTTGAAAATGCTTGGACGACCTCGAATATGTGTCCAATATGAACATTCCACCATTCATTTGAATGGGGAAAATTTCCCAGAAAACTGTGAATATTTAGTAGTGTGACAAAAAAGTGGGTGCAAAGCATTCCCACCCAATTAGTTTCAGCCTTTTGCGTGTTAGCTTAACACAAACAATAGCCTACAAATTCACAGATAATGTTCTGCGTTTCAAATTAATGATTCATTTATCGATAAACTTGCTGTATTAATTTAAAGCTGGCATCTCAAATCAGGGCCACTTGACAGCAATTCCCTGGCTGCTTTTTGTTGCCAGTCCACCCCTAGTGTGATGGTAAACGTAAAGGTACAAAGCAACTAGCTTAGCAAACATATGATCGGATGATGGTTCCTGTATTGCTGCTATTCACTATTTAAATGACACTGTGATTTGAATTTTATGCCTACCACCCAACTCTATTGTGATGCCTCCAATGTTTTTAAAGATGAGGTGTTAATTTAATAACCAGGAAAAACTGCTAAACTCTTTGCACATTGTGTCATCAACATAATTCTGATCACACTGAAGCACTTTTATGTCTCCCTGCATTTGCCGCAATATTAGTCACAAATGTGTTGACTGCAAATCAGTGCGAGCAAATTCAAGAGAGAACTTATGCTCTTGGACTTTAAAACACTGCCACACTGCAAGCAATGAAAATAAGGAAGGGGGAGTAGTAGAGAGAGTGCCAATTCTCAAAACCTATCGAAAATTACTCTCGCCAGACGGATGAGGTGAGAATGAAAATAGAAGCATACAATAGAGGAAAGACTTTCTATTCTTTCTTCTGCCTGTGATCAGTAATCACTGAGGCAGACAGGAGAGAGTAATCTCAGAGAGGGTTCAACAATTCTGCCCATCCTGAGATTACATTATTTTCCCAAATTGCAAGTGAAGCCTCTCAATCCACCAGCCAATGAATCAACAGTGTAGGCAGGAAGGAGAGAGCAGCACGCCGTGTCATCTAAGACAAGGCGTGTGTGAGGCATCCCATTAAGGAAAGAAAACAGCTGGGAATACTCTGTGTGGAACATAATGACAAAGCAGTGCAGTGGCAGTGGCAAATTACTTCAGAGAATCCTATTGAAAAGTTTCTGTGGAGCAATTCTCATGCCTTCAAAATAAATCATAAATGACGAGGAGGTGGTTAAAAACATATATCTAATATAAATAATGACTGTTCAGATAACTGTGTATTACTGAGGAGCCTAACTTTTAAAAAAAATACTTGAATATAGTTGTGGCATTGAAATTTAGAAGTAAATACACAACTAAGATTAACTGTGGTTGGACCATAAGTCCTCTCAAAGCCTTTCCTTCCTGTTAGGCCCAACCGATAATAAAGCAAGATTAAAAACTAAGACCTTTGAGCATATCCAGGACTTAGCAGACAAACTCAGCACTACTGGGAAACTGGTAAAGTTCAGCTCAACATAGGGCTCCTCGATTATGGCAAAATATTAATCATGATTATTTTAGTTGAAATGGAAATCACTGCTATTAAACATGGTTACTCACTGGTTTTGAGAACACCAGGCATTTATTGAACATTAACTCTGCTGTTTCTTTTTAACACTGAATGTCTTTACTTTAGATAAAATTTATCTGAAAAACTGAAATTAATGAGAATAAATAAATAAAAGCGAAAATGAATTTTAGATATATTAAAACAAAAAGAGATCAGCACGCCCCATGGCCCTGCCTCTGCCCATCACCCAGCACACAATGCACCAAACCCTGATTCCTGTCGCTGCGGGTGGCAGGCCATAGTATTTATTTGGGCTGAGCCCAGTTGCGCCCCAAGGCCCAGCCACCACACACTCGCTGGCGAGTTCCCTTCGCAGGTTTGGGCACATCCCACTGGCAGGAGGCCCCGGGGCAGACCCAGAACACGCTGGAGGGATTACATATCTCATCTGGCCTGGGAGCACCTTGGGGTCCCCCAGGAGGACCTGGAAAGCACTGCTGGGGAGAGGGACGTCTGGGGTGCTTTGCTTGGCCTGCTGCCCTCGTGACCTGGCCCACAATAAGCAGATGAAAATGGATTGAATAAAATAAATATCACCAACTATGTTGCAGTGCACTGCCCCAGCCTACTGCAGTATATTCAAGTCTAATCAAAACGTAAACTGTATTAAACATTTGCAAAGTTAATAACTGGCTCACTCGCAGTCCAAACAAAACAAAACAAAACAAACAGAGAGAAAATAAGGTGCAGTCACAACTTCAGGCCAACATAACGCATTCTACTGTAATGTCAATATTGAAATGTCTGTAATGAGGCTGGCAGGAGTAGAGGGGCCTTTCCTTTTTGTGCTTTTTGTCCTTTTATTACTTGGTCATAAACCATTTCATGAGGAGACGTGAGTGCTCGAACAAATTGGTTGTGTTGCTTTGTGGTGCAGTTATGACTGTGGAACACATCTTACACATGACTGTAGTTTGTTCCAAGTCCCCCAAAACCAACAATGTTTCCACACCACAGAGTTTGTTTTACCATTTTTTCTCGACCAACTGCTCTCGAAAACAGGTGGTGTAACCGTATGAAGGTAGCCAAAGTGACCATCACTACTGACAACCTACTTACTGTTGGTTATATTGTATAATTTTCAGTAAATACCACAATTTAAAGCGCATGTTTCCCTTTTAAAAAGTACAAACATAGGAAGATAGCACATAGGCTACACCCCCATCCTTTACCTTTGTTTACACAACATAACAGAAGTGCGTATTCAAGGGATTTAAATGTGTGTGTGGACAGAGAGCGTCTGATGCAACACCATTGGGGTCACCATGGCAACACAATCTGCATTTGAAAAAAAACTGAAGAAAATCCCTCAAGGTGCTCATGAAATATTATCTTTCAGAATTAGACAGATGCAAGGTCAAAGTGACCTTGACCTATGACCACCAAAATCCCATCAGTTCATTACTGAGTCCAAGTGAACGTTTGTGCTAAATTTGAAAAGAAAAGAAAAAAATCCCTCAAGCTGTTCTTGAGATATCTGATTCACAACAATGAGATGGACAAGTTCACAGTGACCTTGACTTTTGACCTATGACCAGAAAAATCTAAACTGTCTATCGTTGAGTCTAAGTGGATGTTTGTGCCAAATTTGTAGAAATTACCTCAAGATGATCTTGATGGATGGACGGATGTATGTAGTGTACGGCTGTACAGCTGTTCAGCTGTACAAATGGGCATACAGACAACCTGAAAACATAATGCACCTGGCCACAGCTGTTGCTGGCATGTAGGCATAAAATGTTGAAGGAGGTTATAAGGATTTTTTAAATTATTTGACTCCTATAATTCTATGAAAAACTATGAAAAACACATGGATGAACCACAGTGTTCTACGGGGGTACATGTTCCTTCATCAGTCCATGCCCTTCATTGAATCAGTCTAATATACACACATCAAATCTGCTGCTTAAAATAGTCTCCAAAAAGCAATATTTACTCCTCTTTGAGTAAAGTCTGCTAAAAACTACAGTGCCCAGCTGTTTTAGGAAATGACTGATCCTTCATGAGAAATGAAAGTGCACATCCTCTTCTACTGCTTCAGTGGGAATGAATGGGCTTCTGGCTGAGTGCCACAGACTGGGAAGGGAAGATGCAAAGTATTAAGAGGCGCACTCATGGATTGTTGATTTTAGTCCTTTCATGCGATTTGTCGACTATAACAAAAATAAAGAATATCACCAGCCTTATTCTTTAAGCCAGAAGCAGATGTCACCACAGAGTAAACAGGCCAGTTGTAAGTTAGAGGGTTAGCAGTGCTAATTCTCAGCTCCTGAACCAGCTGAATATCTGTTTTCAATATCCTGTTGTTTAGAAGAAAGACCCATGACAACACAGTATAATTCATAGCTCACTTTTACATCAGAACAAAATGATGGTAATTTGAAGCCCATTACAGAGTGTACCACTGATAAAAACTTTTACGGGTTCATGTTTTCTTACATTTAAGGACAATGCTTGTGCCAGGAAATGCAAAAAGCACTACCAGATATACAAAGATAACATCACAGCAATCTGCTTTTTAGATATTAGCTGCGAAGTGGTTCCACCTGCTGTGAAAAGTCTAATCTGCCACAAATTAAAAAAAAAAAAAAAAAATTCAACCTTATTGAGGAAATTCAGTTCATTCAATACATAAAGTATAGAAGGAGAAAAAGTGGTTCATACAATTTAGTGAGTAACATCAGTGTAAGGGGCTGTACACATGTAATCTCTCAAGACAGATTCTGCATTTTACATTGTAGAATCTGTCGGCAGCCCTGTGTGAAAGACAACTACAGAGGGGGGGAGGGTGGGGCTTTGAGTTTGAACGATGCTGTGCTTTAGCCAATCACAATGGAGGGGGGGTGGCCGAGACATGCAGGTGTCCCCAGGAAATGTGCACCTACAGAAACAGCAAGCTCCGTGACCATAGCGACCGCTCCACCCAAAACGCCATCTCGTCAACATGAGAAAAAAAAAAAAAAAAAATTCCAGCGTATGTCTTAGTTAAAACACGATTGAGCAAACTGGAGTAGTTTCATGTCGTATCTGACAACGGGAGATGACAGATGACGTCCTGATGTTAGCTTTGCTACCTGTCCCTGTCAGCTGCAACCACTGATGCTTTCTAGACATCGTAATTTCCCAAAACTGAATAAATACCACACATAGCAACACAAAACTGCTTTGCTAGCTCAATCATGTTGTAACTAAGATATCTGCTGGAAAAAAATATTTTTTTCACGGACTGTTTATTGAGTTATTACCTTATTTTTTATACAGTCTATGGTTATTACAGACACTGCTAACAGCTAACGTTAACAGCTAACGGTTAGCCCAGCTAATCTACGATAACCACGTTAATTACAAAACACACAGAAATAGTAACGTTTGTTCAATCATTGTATTTATAGACTTAACAAACATCAGATTAGTCTACACGGTGATATAGTGACGTGAAAAATGTGATATATAGCTAAACTCTGCTGGTTTTCTACCCGAAGTATTTGTAAACAACACAGCGACTCCCTGGGGGCCCCGCCGGAAGTGAAGGGCGTGAGCAATCGCCGAGGCCCCTGCACTGCCGTTAGTCGAAAAACTCCGGGCTGTGCCTCCAGAGGTAAAGGAAGAAAAACATTTTTTTTTTCATTTTTTTACCGATGGATTTCCAGATTGGTACGCATGCCATGTTTTTTGCACCGTCATATTTCAAAGTAGACTCACGCCAGAATGATGCTGTCACAGTGCAGAGCTTCCAAAGCGGCGGAAGTCATTCATTTTCAATGAGAGCCTGGCGACTTGGGCGACCTTGCCATCAGCTGCGCGTCTTGGGCGACCAAAGTGACTGGAGCGGGTCCAGAGCGGAGTTAAAACTTGTTTAACTACATGGTAATGAGCTCTGACGCGGTTCAGTGGGAACCAGTCGGAATGCTGACATGCTTCGATGAAGCGGGTCCCAGAGAACAAGCCATGTAACTTTGTAACTCCTACAGCACACTTGTTCCGACAGTGGATATCGAGAAGTTGATTACTTGCGCTCGCGCCCACTCAGTCCTTTATAATGTGTCGCTGTTCGGTTACAGAGACCAAAATAAAAAGAATGAGGCTTGGGGCCGCGTCGCGGAGGTAGTTGGTTTGTCTGATGAGTTTTAAAGTGTGTAATGTTAGTAATAGAGGAGAGACTTGAAGGCTAATGTTGCAACGTAGCATGCGAGTCTTCCTTGCTTGGTTTGAATGGAATGACTATATCTTCTGTGTTCATTGACCAAACATAACTTTCTGTTGGCCAACTATGAGCTTTTTGACTGGACAACAGCAAGCAGCAACTACGCTGCTTTCAAGCCAGTAGTCTGCTTTGAGGCTCCTTTAAATCGACAATCACGATCAAATGTTCAATGATTCACGTGATGAGCGACTAGAGCGACCAAAGCTGCCACAAATATTGTTGACAGTCGTGCTTCTTGGGCATCCGTGACAGACTTTGCCTCTTTGAAAGCTTCTGGTGTGAGTGTACAGTAAGGATAGCAAACCGTTATGTCCAGCAACTCCACAATTAGGTCTTAAGCAACAATGCTACATAAGCATACCATTTCAAAATCAAAGAGCACTCACATAAGAACATAGAACTAGCAGAGAACAATTCCCTGTCACAATCAGCAGAGGTAGGCATGTAGAAACATCTGTTGGCATGTCGTGTGCAGCGGATGCACCAGTTACGTCTTTTTTACCTACTACTACTACTACTACTTATTTTACCCCCACATGGGGCAAACATGCACAGAAAGAATATATTCCAGCCAGAGAGAAACAATCAGATAAAGTGTTTACATGGTGATGGTTACCCAGATGAGAATTAGTTCCGCTCGGACCAGTCTCCTCTGAATAACGTGGTTATTATTCTAATAGTAAGTGGAATATTAGGGCCCATGTACACACACCCAGACAAGGATGACTGACCTGGTTTGTATTTTTGAACAATCACATGGTGGCTAATTGATGTTAACAGCTGTTCATAAATACATGCACAATACAGTACATGCTTTATATGATACAAAAGCCATATTCTGTAGCACGCCAATGCTTTCCAGATGATAAGAAAGAACTTCCATTTCAAAGAATCCATTTCGGTTCTGTTCCTTTGGGGACGACAGGCTTAAACCAGCATGTTTGGTCGGCAAATCAATGAGTCTGAATCACCAAGGAAAATAATCCACAGTGCTATCGATTCTGAAAATCAGTGGCACCTTTCACAATCTCCAGAGAGACCCTTAAGCACATCTTACTATGAGACGCGTTAAAGACATCTGAAGATACAGACTACAGTGCAGCTCATTCAACGTTTTCTGGTGGAAGCGAGATCCTTTTGATACTCATATCCTTGTGGTAATTAACTCAGGTCAGGTCTCATAATAATACACTGTAAGACAATTAATAATCAAAGAGCTTGGACAAACATGAATCATGCTGCAAAGCCATAGTGGACAAAAGATGTATTTACATAATTGAATTTATGTACTCACAACATCAATATGGATTCATTCATCTTGTGGTGATGGCTCCATGTGCTGAGGTACAGTACGACTCCTCTGTCTTACATTTCCACAGAAAGAGAAAAGCTAAACAAACACTGGGTGCAGTGCATGTAGATCCTTAGGCTATTTTTACAAATAAAGTGCAATTTTAATATGTTTGCCATTTTCTCTGTTCATTAGCTGTGTTTGTATAGGAATATGAAAATGACTAGCCTAATTCAGTAAAATAGGCTGGAGGCAAAATTGGTGGAAAACAAGCAAACATATTACCTAGACTTGATAATACCAATTAACATTAACAAAGATTGTAGCCTCTGCCTGAAAGCACATTTGAGACTTTGATGACATACAGTCAGAATAAGAGTTTGAATGGTGGGAATTAAATGGACTCCATTTCCTAGTAAATCCTCTGATCCCACCATGATTCATATAGAGCCTGTTTCTTGCTCCTCAATCACATAAATGTGTTTGCTGTCTGACAATAACGATGGCAAAGGATCCTTGAAAGATGTACTTAAAGCTTTATTCGGTCATAGTTTTGAAATAAAACTTGAAATGACTCCTGCAGCTATCGACAGCTTTCACTGTCTGTATAGCTGAATGGAGTCCAAGCAGTGACCAACACCCACATCAAACCATGGCTCACAGAGAAGTATGGTGGTCTAGAATTATAATCAGTACCCACTGTAATGTTGTTGACACATATATCCCCCTGAGACCCTGTGTTCTCCTATGAGGACATCACAATTTAGGTTTACTTGACCTTGTACTGCATTCTACTGAACTCAGATCTGCTGTCCTCATTTGTGGACACTATATTGTGCCATCTAGTGGTAACAAAAGCACAATACAATAATCCATGTAAAAACAATATGGCAGCCATCTTTGCCAAGTCAGTCTGCAGCCAGACCCGACACAAAAGTGGACAAGGTCCAAAACCTGATCACCTTTTATGGTTGAAATAAAAGGACAAGTAGTTGAGGGCATTGGAAGTGTATTATCATCTCATTTTAGGACATGGGGACTATTTTGTCATCTTATTTGAGGACATTGGGACTTTATTGTTGTCTCACTTGAAGACATTGGGACTTTATTATTGTCTTGATTGAGGACACTGGGAATTAATTGTCATCTTGTTAAAGACATTGGGACTTTATTGTTGTCTCACTTGAGGACATTGGGACTTTACTGTTGTCTCACTTGAGGACATTGGGACTTTTTTATTGTCTTGTTTGAGGACATTGGGACTTTATTATTATTGACTAGATTTAGTTTTTTGTATTATTCAGATCCTACTGATCCCAAATAGCCAGGATAAATTACAAATGTATACCAAACAAAAGTTCGGGTCTCAGGAGGAGACACACTTTACCTTTAATTGTAGCAGCAATGAAATATTAATAACATTTGTAATTTGCCCCTACTAAGAATTTTTCCAGTCGACCAATAGTCGTCATTTAGGGCCATTAGTCGACTAGTCGCCTGTATGTTTATGATACTGATTTAATTATTAAATGATATATTTTGGGCGGGGCAACACAATGGTTTGAGTTGAAGGTGTGAGAAAGAATAGTATCAGTAACATTGTTAACACTGTGCTACATTACAGAGAAATACAAAACCGTACTAATGAACCTTCATTAATATAGGCCTATATTTTATCTACAAGTGCACGTCACACACTGAGCGAGCCGCCTGTTAATGACGCTGTGGGCTAATGGGCATGTAGCTACTTCCATGTTTCAGATGATACGTCATGTTTGTAGTCGACCAATGAAGATGAGTTTACATATCACCTTGGGTTCGTCCTTCACCTTCTCAAAATGATCCCACACTTTGGATTTCCTGCCCGACATGTTATTAACTAGCCTGTGGAATAACTGCAGGTACCAGCCCTGGAAATTAACCTGACTCCTGTCTGACTGCTGAGCGTGGACACTTCCTGTGTCTGTCCTTTCAAATTAAAGTCCCACATGGTCCAGTCATATAGGTTTTGATTTATTTTGACAAGTGCAGCTCCTCATAGAGTTTTATGTTGATTTTTTTCCTGCAACAAATGACCAATGAAATCTTGCAGACTAATGACCTGGTCGACTATTGGAGGGCAGCCCAATCTCCACTGAATTGGACATGATGCATCACTGGCTATATTTAAGCTACAATAACTACTTTTACTGCAACTTTGTTTTTCGTGAAAATACTTCATCTGCAGTGATGATTTTGCCTGTAAATCGAGCTGTTTTTGTAATAAAAAACAATATTTTGACAATGTTATTGTAAAAAAAAAAAAGTTCATTAAAAAAAGCTGATCATATGTTTCTATAGTAATATTCAGCATACGTGTGATAAATGTAACAGTCCTGGTGGGTGCAAATGTACATAGAGAAAAAAACAAGCTTTAAGGACATAGTTCAAAATGTGAATATAAAGACTAGTAAAGACATAAATGTGATCTGGCTTGAACTCCTCTGCCTGGCCACGTCTGCAGCAGGTATAGACATCTGAACAAATGGACATTAAGTTGACCTTCACTGTAATTGGAGTTCAGCATCAAGTAAATGGTCTGAAAAGTTGGTGGTGATCCTGTCTCAATGCGCAACTGACCACAATAAGTCACCCTGATTGCATTTTAATGCTGTGTGGAAAAAACAACATCGTTAATGGTCCAGTGTTGGCACAAGGTGCCGAGCGTTGACAGAGACTTATCTCACCCACTGTGGAGACAAGTCAATCAGCGTGAGGGGCTGGTGCCAAGTACTTGTTGTCGCTTTGTGTCTCTGCTGGAAGGGTCACACTCATCATGCTTTCCACTAATACATCCTGTCCTTCACATCCCCAAATACTTTGCACCTTGACCATGTCGACCGATCAGCACCTGTGACTCATCAGCTGCATATGTTGCACAAAGAACGGCTGCCTCAATTATTGCTGGCCGGGATTTTATATTTAAAGTGCAGGTTAGAATAATGAGATATGATCTCTGCTGCCTCGTTGCACAAAATGACCATAATGGATCTACAGGGGATTGATGGAGTTGTTGATCAATACCAATGACTCACTGATTACTTTGGCAGATTCTCAGACTCCTGGCTTTCACAACTCGCACTCATATTCTTTAATGGAGAAAACCCACCTATCAAAATGTCTCTTTTATCAGAGGCTTATGTAAGATGAGATAAATTCTGTGATGCAGTGTTTCCTTATGATCTCTGATAGAAGTAAATATCGGGGGGAAGGGAGTAGTTAATTTCTTTTTAAAGCCAACGGCTCCTACAGAAAACTTAAATGGGTTTTAGTGTTTGTACTTTGTGGAACTATGCCCTATACTGTCGTCCAGCAGGTTTTGAATTTGTTCTCAACAACTTTTCCAACCCCTGAGGTCAAAGTCCAGTACGTGCTTCTCAGCTTGCAGAGGTGAATTTTCCAGAGGCGATGTAGGGTCAGTGAAAACCTAGGGTTCTAATGGTGGTTAGAAGCTAGTTTTCTCTCCTGAGCAGAAAATGACGAAGCTTTCTTCACTGCAGCTCTGCATGGGCCGGGCTGCACAAGTCATCAGTCACATACGGTGGAAGTGCAAAGGGGTAAGGGTAGGCACATCCACACCAGGATTGAGAGCTGACTGATGAGTTATTGCAGTAAAGCTCTGCCATTGAGGCTAGCCATCTATTAATGTCAGTCCTACCGACTGAGCCTTGGGTCTGGGGTCCGGCTGGACAGTGTTGCTATAGAGCATTTGATTTCACAGCACATTTAATGGTTGGCTTCAACATATGAACTATTGTAGCTCCTCTTAGATGTGCAGTTCAAACGTGCACAAAATGACAGCGAGCATATTGTAATTATGGTGAGAGGGAGAGAGTAATAGAGAGGCAGACCCAAAAGTGGTACTGCCCTCAGCAATTTGAAACGCCAATAACTCTGTCTGTCCAGTTCTGTGCTTAAAATCATGCTGATTGCACCAGATGAAAATTGAAGTGATTTTCTATATAGGATTCATTATGTGTGATGACAGCATGTGCTGAAAACTGATTCTGAAGTTGCATCAGGCTTTGCTCAAAAGTTCTTTTCATGCTTCCCGTTGCTCCTGCATACATCACAGACACTTCCTTCTCTAAGCCACCTCCAGGGCATGCACTACGCTGAGATTCATTTAGAGCCTTTTGGAGCAGCAAATACAGAGGAGCTTTTTTAAGAATTATAGTACATTTTATAGAGACCCTTTTAATCAACATAACTCTACAAATGTGGCCCAGCTCAGGGGTTCCCATTTTAAAATATCAGACCTTTCAAGACTCAAATTTCCAGACTTCTTGGTAGATTTTTCAAACCATGATGCACATTCAGTACAAATAGTCAGACCTGGAAAAACTTGCATGTACTCATTGTAGCTGTGGACAATGTTCCACTGCTCAAAGGTAAAGTACTAAGTGTTACATTTATACCAGGGGCGTAAATATAGACAGTGCAGGCAGTGCAGTTGCAGTGGGGCCTGTGAGGTGGGGGGCCTATAGAGAGAGTGGGCCCATCAACAATTTGTTGGATGGAGAATGGACCTTTAAAAAATACATGTGTATTAGCCAACGATGCATTATGTCCAATTTGGTGGACAGATAATTAACTGCAATGTCATCCCAACATAAAATCAGTTCTTGGAAATTTTATCATCTGTGTTACGTCTTAGTTGTTACCTGCTGTTACGGAATTTTATTTACCTTAAAGAGTTCTCCTATTGTAGACAAATTTGCAGGATACGGTGTGTTCGTTTTGTACTCGGAGGTCGGAAATTCCCAGTTCCCAGTCGGAAGTTTAAACTCCAGTGCACCCTGAGATCGGATTTCCAACTCGGAAACTCGGAGCAACTGCATCAACCCCGACTTACGAATTCCAGATGGCTGCTGGTCACGTACATAGTGAGTAAACACTTTGCTAAAATACTATTTATAGCAATTTTATTTTACTTGTTTTACATTAGGTCAGCCATGTCTGCTGCGTTCATCAGTTGGAGTGCATGATGGTTTTGAAGCTGTCTATACTCCGAAAGTGCAAGGGCAACAAAAGCATTCTTGTGGGCATCCATGTTTTTTTTCCGACTTGTCTACTGTTAACTAGCTATGCAAAAACTGTTGTCAACTCGGAGGTGACGTCATTCCCACTTCCTACTTCTGACCTCTGAGTACAAAACAAACGCACCAATACTCCTGAGCTGCAGAAAGTTTGTGGCATTCTGTCGGCCATATTGGTTATGAGACATCTGCATTTTACCTACAACTGCTGGTCAAGGGGTGGCAGCGTGTGGCATGACGCACTAGAGTCCACTGTAGTGCAACTATAGCATCAAAACATATGCATACACAAGAAAATGGCTTTTGATAGCCGTCCACTGTCGTGATCACTATATATCTAAGAGTTTAAATAATTAATTTTTTGCTGTGTATTAACAGTGTTGTTTATTTACTGTGTCCATGGAAACGATAATGAATGCAGCCAAAAAGGGTTTGTTTCCTTTGGCAGAAGAAATAGTCCATTTACTTTTCTGATAACTACATTTTGGCTGCCTGCTCCAAACACTGTGAAAAACACTCTAGTGTGTGATCAATATATTTTGAGAGATTCTGAATTTCATATATTTTAGAATACAGAATAGAGGCAGCATTCTGGAAACACAAATATTTCTCCATACCCTCCTCTCTTTTTTCCATTCTTATCCAGACCTGGAAATTACCCAAATCAAATTGCATACTTTTCATTACTGTGTAGGAACTCTGCCTATTTCAGGTGAAGTCTCATCATATCAGCCAATTTAAAGCTCAAACTGGTGAATCAACAGACAGGGCAACTGAGGTAGGATGGAAAGATGAGATGTGGAGCACACAGAAAAAGCTCTTAATATAACAGTGTGCTCCAAATCTCATCCTTCCAGTGACCCTATTTAACTCCGTGAATGACACATTGTAAGAAAGGTGAAGGTACTTTATTTGGATAGTTCACCTACAGACAGTTTATAGAGTATGTGTAACATTTCAGCAGCTCATTAGTTGAGATTCAGCAATTCAACCGTTTCACTTTATTCTGTAGATGGTCATCTACAGAGGATGTGTGACAATTTAATACATATTCCCAGAATAATTCAGTCGAACTTGAACTATTTGCTCAACCTTTGCTGCAGAGGTTCAAGTTCAGCTAAATGAATGGTTCTAAAACTTTTTACACTGCCTACCACCTCAGAAAATATGAGGCTCTTCAACTATGGCCAACATTAAAATACAGTAGCGCAGGTCTACCCCATTCAGCTGCGGATAGTTCACGCAGGAGTCAGGTTTATTCCCAGTGAGAAGATTTTTTATTGGTGACTGTTGTCAGCCATAGCAATGCTTTGCTAAGTGGTGACACTAGAAGAACTGTTGTTTAATAGAACTTCACTGGCACTGCCTAAGTAGCCGCTAGCAGTTGGGATTGGTTAATTGTCATCCATGTCAGTTTCACGACGGCAGCTTGAAATACTGCACTTCTCATTTAAATAGCTCCCGTTTGGAGCTCAGATTGCAGTGTTGTTGTCTTTTTTACCTCTGCTTGGCATCTTGCCATGATAGTTTCGCGTGTAACTAATCATGGACGCATGCGCTAGCTAGGTTTATGAACTTGACTACATAGCAGGTTGGTATATAAAATGTAACAGGAAAGGTAAATCTAGATAACATTTTGGGATCTCATGCTCTAAGTATTTTGATTCGAAATGTTGTCGCACTTTGGTAGCATTACATATATTTAAATTAATTAATTTTTTTTGGAGATTCCTTTGTGTACCACTAGAGGGAGCTCACGTACCACCAGTGGTAGATGTACCATAGTTCTGGATTCAGTGACTAAATTATTTTGAAATGTGTAGGTATGTTTATGAATTGTTACATAGATAATCTATTTATGTTGTAGAACAAAGAGACTCAAACTCAGGATTGGACATTTGAGGGTTTACTCGTAAGAGCTGGAAAGCGCTGCTGGGGAGAGGGATGTCTGGGGTGCTTTGCTCGGCCTGCTGCCCCCACAACCCTAAGCGGATGAAAATGGATGGATGGATGGACAAAAAAGCAGTCTCAGTTGACACACCTACAGTTTTCCAATACACATTAAAAAGTGTTTCCCTTCACTTAAGCTACTGTTTTCCTGCCATTCAGACAACCAGCTCAGAGAACAATAGCCTCTCCTCACATGGCCAAATTTGGCCAGAATCATGCCAGATCATTTAGTTGAAGTCACGTCAGGATAATAAGTTAATGTCAGGTCACATACCCTATATATATATTCACACAAGAGTTAACTCCAGGTTATCTACATTATCACATCTACAGTAGGGGTGGGCAATATAGTGAATATACTCAGTGTATTGTGGCTGCTTCCCCTTAGGATGTATAAAATGACTGTATCATTAATTAACATGTTATATTTTTAAGTCACCAGCACATGATTCACCGTGGCGTGTCGGTTCTCTTGCTGTCTCCAGTAGCTCTCTCACACACACACACACACACACACACACACACACACACACGTATAAAAAAGACTCACAAACGTGATATGTCGCACACACTCCTCCGCCCATCCAGATCACTTTCTCCTGAATGACATTGTGTGAGCAGGCGAGGTGTGTTTCTCAGGCCGTGACGATTTAGCCACTTTTTGTGACCATGGAGCACCACTGAGATGTGTAAATATTATTAATATTATATAATAATATTCCCTAGTTCATATTATTACTATGAACTAGAGAGCTTTTAGTTTGTTTCCAGCCTACAGTGAATAAATCAACATGTTTTAAGGTGCAGCTGCAACAGTTTAACTTTGCGCTAACTGCTAACAACAACTTTTGACTTGAAGCTTCAAGTTTACAGCAAAACAACAACACCTCCTGCCCGAGATGAGACAAGTGCTTCAAAATGAAAGCACCAGTGGTTCTGACTTATTCAATTATAACAATACTTTGTTTAACTTTATTACAACAGAACTGAAGTTCAGTGGTTTCCAACTGGTCCAGCCATGGGGTCCAGATTTCTCCTCAGTCAATAGTTCAAGGTCCACACATATATTCAGCATTCTACTTGCGTTTTGCCATGTTGTCGAGCTAGTTTGCTGTCTCTGTTAAATAGCTGTCCGTTATTCACTCACTCTACAGAAGGAAATGGCACTTCAAAATAAAAACTGTGCCGGACCTCGACCCAGCAGTTGGGAGCTACTGATTTAGGGTGTTTTTAAAGGATCTCACTAACAATGTCAGTCAAGACCTCATCAGACATTCCCGTAAATGTCACTGATTCAATTTCAAGTCGCTGTCTGCGCTTGTACAATTTTCTTCAACTGATTCCAAAGCGTACATCTATTTTCCTCCAACTCATTTCAAGGAACAAACAGTGGCTAATTTACTCATGTTGTATGTTGGACCAGGATGAAGTGCTCTTGATTGTTGGAAGTACTCTTGAATTAAACATAGCCTGTTGTCTCATTTCCACTGATCTTGAGTTTTCATGTGAATTTAGCTCCAATTTAACCAGCAGTGATCTGAGCAAGTACGGGCTTTGTTTTCAACGCTGTAAGCCAATCAGGGAAAAAAAAATTAAATGCTCTTCCTGTTCGATCAAACTAACTTCCTTTTTAATTATACTCCCCCACACACAATACAAATCCCCCCTCGCGTAAACCATCATAATTTCTCAAACACACAATCATTGTCCCTCACTTAGATTATCCTGCTCTGTGTGTGTGAAAAGAAAATGGTTGTGTGTTTGACATCGTCATTGTTTCTCAGACAAACTCATTTTGTCTAACATACATCATCACAGTGTCTCAGGTACACATCATTATACTAATTCACACGCCCAACCATTGTCCCTCACTTACACTATCACTCTCTCTCACACTCTCCCACATACACTACAGATTCTCTCATGCAAACAATATCACTCACCAGAATCCTACCTTTAATACACCACTGGAGAGTATTATAGTGTATGTGTGAGAGAATGATGTGTCTGTAAGTGAAAGTGATAGTGTTTCTGAGGAAGTAAAGCTGATGTCTGTGCACGTGGAGAGTATGATTGTGCATGTAAGAGCATATAGAAATGTGTGTGTGGGAGAGTATAGTTGTGTGTCTGCGCAGGTTTATTATAGAGCGTGTGAGAACTTATGAATTAGGCCTAAATGGCCTGTCATACTTTTACTGCCGCTACATAATCCTTGGTGGGAAAACATTTATTTCACTTTATGTGCATTTGCATTCGAAGCAGAAAAACAATGAGCTTAAAGGGGAACAAAGACAGAGAGAAACATCAATAAGAGCAAAGAGAGTAGTTAGTTGGATTTATGACATAAGAGAGAAGTCATAGCGAAGGAATACAGTAATTAGTACCAATGCAGAATACATACAACATGATGCACAAAATGTAAAGAAAAAAACATTTGGTGTATGACTCATTTCTATTGTTTGTAAAAGATGACAGAGCATTTTTTTTTAGGTAACACTTTATGTGAATAGTCTGCCTATGGATATCTGGATAGTTGAGATTCATCAGTTAGACTGTTTTGCTTTATTCTGTATATCAAGACTGGGGGATATGGCTTAAAAATAATATCACGATATTTTTAGGCTATACAGCGATACACAATATATATCGTGATTTTAAAAAAAACTCCTCTAAAGTATTGTAGAATATTAAAATACAAAATTATTAATTGAACTACAGTCAGAATAAAGTTAAAGGGAAATTTCGGTTTATTTCAACCTGTCTCCTATCGTCCTAAATTTGTTTCAAGTGACTAGTGACATAAAAGTAATAGTTAGCATGTTAGCCGTTAGCCTAGATACAGCCGGGGTGCATAGTAGCGTCAGACCTGTTAAAACATAAGTAATATCGAAATTTCGCGAGAACAAGCAGCAATCTCATACCATGTCTGAAATCTCGCGAGCTCTAGATAAAGCCCAGCTGGATACTACTCCGGCCATCAGACTCTGCAAAATCAAATTCCTCCTCCACAAAGTCGAAATCTGGCAAAAGGTCAGCCATTATTCTATAAATCTTTCATAAAATAAATGAATGAACTTTTCAGGCTATTGTCCGGTTCTGCCTTACAGCTGTTGCTGCTCGTTCTCGCGAGATTTCAGGCACGGTATGAGATCGCTGCTTGTTCTCGCGATATTTCGGCCGCGCTTTGGAAAGCAGAGCTAGATGGTAAACAAACGTGGCAGCACACCGGTAAGGTAAGACAACACGTTTACATGTCTTTTTCTATATGTTCTCTGACATTTATCCTAACAATATGAGGTGGTCTTTGTGGAGAAAAAGCTTGTTTAGTGGACTAACTTTGCACTTGAAGTATGCCCGTTCAATTATGTTTTAACAGGTCTGACGCTACTATGCGCCCCGGCTGTATCTAGGCTAACAGCTAACATGCTAACTATTATTTTTATGTCACTAGTCATTTGAAACAAATTTAGGACGATAGGAGACAGGTTGAAATAAACCGAAATTTCCCTTTAAATAAATCAATGGGTCCCAACTGGTGGGTCTCGGTCCAAAAGTGGGCCATGGGTCCATTCTGAAAGGACCGCAAGTGACTCGCAAACATGTCAAGTTTTTAAAACACACACTTTATATTAAGTGCAGTAAATTTCTGACACAGAGCTTTTATTTTGAAGTGCCGCTTTCTTGCTGTAGATGTGTGACTAACAGACAGCTACTTGACAGAGACAGCAAACTAACTTGATGACAAGTATGACACTGAATGTATTAAACTGTGTGGACCTTGAACTAATGACTAAGGAGAAATCTGGGCCTGTAGCTGGACCAGTTGAAAACCACTGTATTAAATGCAGATGAAAGGAGTCAGGAGGTTTTCGATTGCGCAATGTTGGAATATAACGTTAGCGAGTGGGACCCAGCCTGCAACAGCTTGGCCCATCCAACTGGGTCAAGCTGATTCCAAAGCATATGGCTATTTTTTTTTTTTGCCAACTTCCTCCAAGACACAGTCTTTTCTGCACCTGGCTAATCTTTCAAAGAAAAGAAAACCCAGAAGCATATACATTATGTTCAGTGCATCCTAAGCCTGTTTAACTGAAACATCCTCAACAGAGTACTTCAAGCAAACAGAATCCCCCTCAGTTATTCTCTACCAAAACCCTATGTCTTACCTATTGCAAAGTCCGCACTCTCCCTGAAACCCTTACATGTGTCAAGCAACAACTCGAAGCAGCTGTGTTCGCCATGGGCAAACAGCGTTTGGGCCTGAAGGAATGATCATGCAGGAAATCAATTGATGTCTGAGGGGGTGAAGGCAACCGGAGGGATGACACTTGCACCCTCTCAAAGGCTAAAGATTTCACTTGACTCTAATGGTCCCTCACGCTCTAACACACAGAAAGACAAGCAAAGCAACAACAAAGAAAACGATGAGAATTTACAGCAATCATACCAGCAAGTTAAGAGCACTATATAGAAAACTCTGAAAGTAAGAAAGAAAGGACAAAGAAAGAGAGAAAGGAAAGTGGGCAATAACAGTAATGAAAGGAGAGAAATAGTGAAAGAAGGAAAAGAAGCGAAGAGAAAAGAAGACAGAGGAAGGGGAAAAGAGCAGCTAAAAAAAATCTAATAAAAAGTGAAGAGAAAAGAAAGGGAGAGGAAAATAGAGACAGAATATTGAAACAAAGGAAGCTGACAACCTAGCCAGAAGGTGTCACTAAAGGCTTGGACACACCAAGCTGATGGTCAACTGTTGGTCAAAGGTGGGCTGTTGATGAGGGTCTGCAGTCCTCACCACACCGTTGCCCCTCGTCAGCCTGTGTCTGCATTTATTTTGTCTTATTCAACATGTTGAATCGACATAGGGGACAGTAGAGCCTGTTGGTGAATGAAATCCCTCTGATTGGCAGTTCAGCTCAGCACACGAGAAGAGAAACCCAAGTGAGGAAAGTAAACAAAGAGCTAAAGTCAAGAGGGAGTGAGAAAAAAATGAACTTGTTACATAACGTCACATTATTTTTCTTTAGCCATTGAGCTCTTTAGAGGAAACCCTTTGTGATGGTTTGTGTTATTGTTCACTGGCGCACAGTAAATACGCTCTCTTCTTTCAACATTGGATTGTGTTGTTACTGTGCTAACTGACTAACTAGCGTCAAGATAGACTTCCAGTTTCCCTTTTTGAATGAGGATTGTTGACCACTGCCATCTATTGGTGTGAGGAGTAATTTCCTCTCTGCTCATTGTGGACTATATTGCTGTCATTGTTCATTTTAGTCAAACCATACCGTTTGAAAACGAGGCACAGCTCCAACTAGAAAACAATGTTTAAGGCAGTACAGGAGGAGGTGTACATTATTAATCCTCCAGGACTGTAACATGCTCATGTTTAACCCAGACAATGCGAAATGTTACAGCAGTTGGTTCAGATCGAGGTTGGTTTTAACCAGACTGAGACCACCTCTTCAATAAGGTCTTGGTCCAGTTATTTTGGTGCACACCTGAGTGCAATTGCTGTGTTCACACCTGCCTAAACGAACTGCACTTAGGGGGCAAACAAACTTGAGTTCACTTGAACCGAACGAAACAGGGCAGGTGTGAAAGCACCCTTAATCTTTTCTCCTGAGCATAAATTCTGTTCTAGCAGCTTAAAGCTTAAGCGAGTTAAAGGCATACCCAGCAGCAGGGATGTACTGGGACTGAAATTCAGCCTGAGACTTTGATGGAGAGGCCTTATATGCTTGCACCCTTTGGGCATGAGCAGAAACTTTTTGGCAGTACTTTTAACACATACAGTTTTTGTATTATAAAGAGAATCTAATGATGCTGAAGACCTTCAAGACACTTCAGGATATCTTGCTGACATCTGCCTCCACATCGGCACTGCACTAAATCAAAACAAGACCAAGCCAGGTGAGCTTGGAAACTAAGGTACAGTATACTGCCAAGTACTGCTGCTAGCTTCTGTACCACGATGTGCGCAATCAATAAAGTGCTAAAATAGTTACAAATGCTCACACATACATGAACACTTAGGCACCCAATGGTTTTTGGTACTTATTACAAAAATGCAATGCAGTCCCATAGAACTAACTACTGACATCAGAAATTGAAAAAATAAATCTCTGTGATCACGAGCTGGTTCGACCTGGAATTCCCAAACTACCTGATGGCCAGTCCACTCCTGGCTGGCAGCAGTATTTACAATGTTGTTTATGGCACATAGGGTTGCAGCGGTATACCGGTTTTAAGGTATACCGTGATATGAAAAGTGCCGTATACATTTACTTATCTATGATATTGAAAATATGCAACTGGATGGATAATCCCAATTTAGTTATTTTCAAATGGGAAACTTCCATTAAAAGATGGTTTCAAGTAGGGTTGCTGCAGTCAGTCTCAGCTTTATTTTACTTTTTAAACATACTTCCATTTAAAAAATGTTTTCAAGTTTCAGTTACAGTGATAAAAAACATTGTTCAACTAAAAATAACCCTTCTCTTTTTATTCCTTTAAAGGGGCAATAAGCGGAAATTCATCATTTCTAGATTGGAGGAATTAAAAAATTGCTATGTGAAGAACTAGAGGTGTAATTTCATCTGGAGTATAGCGTGACCTCACACACCCTCTCTCTGTGTTGATCTCCAGCCCATTGTTTACAAACCGGTCCGGCTGCACGTTCATGTATGTTCATGTGAATCGCCACCTCCTCCCTCTTCTCAGAGCCCTTGGTCCTCCCTCCCTATAAAAGGCTACAGCCAGTGAGCAATGGCAGCACGTATTTTCGAAGCAAAATGGCGGAGAGCGGAACGAAACGTTCACCTGAAGACGACCAGGATCAGACATTACCTCTAAAGAAACAAGGGTTGTTGGCAAAGAAGTTGTTGGATAAAGAAAGGGACAGAACTCGGATTAACATTGGCCTTGCATTTCCAAGGTGAGAGCACTGTGAGAGCTAAAGGGGCTACAATCTGACTCGTAGCTAACGTTAGCTCTTCTTCTCCTGGACAGGTAACGTTAAGTAACAGCGTAAAGTCAAATGTCTGTTTTAATTAGTGTTACAGTAACGTTAGGCACATGTCGCTATGTCGATTACATGTCGATCATGCACAACAGCAAACCTAGCGGTGAAACGATTTCGCTTTTTGCCCCTTTAAGGGCAATAATAATTCTGTAACACCACCAAACTGCGATGTTTCCTGAGATGGCTATCATGTCTAGAAAGTCTCATGCTGTTGCAAGAGGCACATAAATAGCTTAAAACTGGCTGGATGCCTTCGGATTACATGCAGAGCACCAAGGAACTCCCCAAATCTATAAAAGTGACAGACATGAGAAGACAATAATGTTAAGTGTGTTTCAAATTGAAATGCGAATCATTTATAGCATCACACAAAGAATAAGAGCTGGAAAATCCAAAATGTCATCACAAAATAGGATGGAATCTGGGAGGGCAAAAAGAACCATGCCAATGTGATTTATTTGGAAATACTTGATGAATATGTTTAGTTTGTAATTAAAAACCCAGTTTAGTCCCAACTTTGTTTGTAGCTCTAAATCATTTCAGACAAACCAGGTGAAAAACTAAATTGTTGCTTTTCAAACTTTGCTTTTGTTTGTGCAAAACGTCGTAATTACGAAGTTATAATGTGTGCAAATAGCATATTTTACAGCTTACATTAAGTAATGGGTTGCTGACTGCATGAACTGTCTGAGTCTGTTTTTCTTTCACATAATTGCATTTGTGAACCTCGTTGATAAGGAACACAAAGTCTCTTCTCAATTAAAATGCACAAGTACACATATTTAGTTCTTCTTGTAATTTTCTTCTTTTTATTGTCCATACAACAAAAATCATATGAATTTGGTTTCTAAACAACAGTGTCGCACAAAACCTTTCAAACACCCCGCAGGCTCTGTGGACCACCTGAAATATGAGAATGTCTTAAACCAGCAGGTCTCTGTCTTCTATGCATTTCAATGTCCTGAGACACCCTGCATTTGCTAGGTAATATTCCAGTGGTTCTGTGGTTGTAACACATCATGCAAACACATAGTTTCTCAAAACAAAAGAGTAAAAAAACCTGATACATTTACAGGAGATTTTGAAGCAAAGTTAAGGGAACAAAAATGCAAACAGTATGTGTGATAAATCTGCAGCGTTCTTTTGACAAGTGCTTTGCTGCACTGCCACAAAATGACACCACACACTTCTGCACACATCAAACTGAATGGTTATAACTCGGTTTTCTGCTTGTTGATATGGGACACCTTAGATTACTGACGCTCATTAATCCTGCCCATCACACAACCAGTAGTTGCAATTTGTCTTTGACTCTTTAAATGCACTACAATGCAAACACTGCTCAACTACGATATGATGTTATGAGATATGCAAGGGCTAACATGGCCTATGTGGTCACACAAACAGCAAACAAATACTTTTTTTCTTTGTATTTTCAATTGTGGTTGAACCAATTACAGTAAGTGTAAAACATTTCATCATCTCCCATTGGCAGCGCATTAGTGGTTCACATGCCACAATGTGATTTCCCGAAGAAGTGTGCCTCCATTTGTGGAGCCATTGTTGTCTTGCCTCACTGTAACTGGGACAGCTAATTCAGTTCTATGTGACCAGTGATGAGACTGCATGAGCTGTCAAACTAAAGCCAACATATAGTGATAACTTGCTGGAACCATTGAGCTGTAGCCATCAAAATGCATTCAATGCACATTATAATTATGGTTGTGCAATATTAGATTTTCTGCTGATATTCGATATGCTGATATGTAACAACACATTTGACCGATAACTGGTACTGATATCGATACATCCACTTCTTTACCCACCTAATTTTAGTGATCATCAAGTCTCTTCTGTAATGGAATTAACATCATATTATGAATGCATAGTCTTATCATGATGGCCCACCAGCAGATGGAGACATGAAATACAATACTTGTCAGTGTATGTGATATTCATTCATTGTGCAAATGGTGGCATGGTGGTGGTTAGCGTTGTCACCTCACAGCAACTGACCCTTTGTTAAGTCCCGCCCACGGATGCGGACTGGCCAATCATAATGTGGCATCTAGCCGGCTCAGACCAGGGTCCGACATCAACACAGCTGTGCTCCATTGACTCTAATGCAGTCGTTTCAGATTTCCTTCATTTTCAGGCTGGTTTTGTGGATTTGGAGCTAAATGTTGTGCCTGGGGCACGTCGTGTATTAGTGATACTCGTTACCTGGAGAGGTTGGAAAAAGATATACGTTTCTTCCCTGTTCCAAAACCAAAATCAAACCCTGAAAAGTGTAGGGTTAGCTAGCTAGCTACTGAAGATACAGCCTGTATACACATGCTGCTTTTGCTTTTTATTGATTATAACAGTGAAACAAAGACCGACCCTGCTGTACAGGAACCAGTGAAGGGAAGCAAGGAAACTTTGCTGATACTGAACCAGCTGTGTGTCATCACAGTGTGTGCAGATGAACACTGTTTGGCTTCCCCCGGAGATCCCTGCTTGTCCGGTGGTGGAGGTCCAGGTGCTGGCAGCAGCACGGAGGGGAAGCCAAACACGGTTCATCTGCATACACTGTGATGCCACACAGCTGGTTCAATATCAGCAAAGTTTCCCTTTATATTCATTGTCTTGTGTGGCGATCAGCAGTGATGTGGTGGTTCACTTTTACACTGTGATCTGTAGCCTTTAGTTCGGCTTTAGCCAGTGTTGGGCAAGCTACTTGGAAAGTGTAGTAAGCTAAGCTACTAGTTACTCTAATATTAAATGAAGGTTCACTGCATCAAAGCTGTCACCCTCAGAAATGTCACAAACTAAGCTACAGCAAAATGAAAGTAACTAGTGCAACTACATCCAAGCTTTTTACTAAATTGAACCAACTTTGTGCCAAGTCAGTGTTATCTTACTGATCAATAAAACTGTCAGTCAAACAGACAGGCAGGTAAAAAAGTTAAGTTCAATTTTTTATTGAACAGTGAGCTGCACTAACTCCCAACACGACTCAAACCACAGCAGCAAGAGTGAAGACCTGCTTCAAACAGTCACAACATGGTCAAAAACGTACATGCGTGTGTGTGTATGTGTAGGTACACTGCAAAAACTCAGAATCTTACCAAGAATATTTATTTCTAGTCAAAACAAATCTCATTACAATTGAAATAAGACTCATCACCTAAAAAGTAACTTGTTTTTAGACAATTTTCACTTGTTTCAGGAAAAATTTCACTTGAAGTAAGTAGAAAAAAAATCTGTCCATGGAGCAAGTTTTTTTTTCTTATTGCAAGCAAAAAGTGTAAGTGTAAAGAGATTTGTTTTGACTAGAAATGAGGCTAGTAAACACATTTTAGTAAACACATTTTATAGTGAGCAGCATACACATTTATGTCCCCTACAAATCCCAACCGTGTTTACAAAGTTTGAATGAACGAGACGGACGCAAAGGAAACGGAGGCTGCGCATTGATCCTTTTGCCTCTCTCTGCAGGAACGAATAAAAATCCCATTCATGATGGGGTCAAATGGATTATGTGCATAATTAACCACAAAACAAGCAAATACTTAATGACATATAACACTCATTATGCTTCAGCTGAATCCTCTAAGCAAATGACCATGTTGAATTGAAATGAGTTTATCACGTTAAATGTCCGAAATTGTATGAAATTGCTCCAATCTTTGTGCATAATCACACAGCCTGATAAGCCCTGGCAAACACAGTGGGACTGCTGTACAGACCGTTGGTCTTTCGTACCCTAACCCTGGTTATTTTCTGAAAGCACAGAGCAAAGAAATGTCTTTTTTTCCTCCCCCGGTCTGCTGTCAGCAGGAGCGGCGGCTGCAGCGGGGATTTTAGCAACATGGACGGTGCGCGTAAAAAGACTTTTCTTTTAAATGTGTTTGCTGCTAGTGAAATTATACATAATAAATGAAGACAGTGACATATTTTCAATAAAAAACAATGAGTTGAATGTTCATTTCAAGCTTTTGTAGTACAGCGAGTTTCAGAATTGTGAGAGTGGGGCCAGAGAGCGGGCGGCAGTGTTTGATGCAGGAAACTCGATATGGACTTGAAAATCAATTTCGGAGTGGGGGTTGTTCGGAACGGCGGTGTTTCGGAATGGAGGGCTGTCCCCCGTCAGCTTCATGTGGAAGTGACTCTGTGTGGTAGCGGTGACAGTTTTATTTCAGTCCATAACAGAAATCCCCGCCTCGTTTGAGCTTCAGAAATGATTTTGGAAATGTAGCTTGTGTGGATGCTACTGCGCTAAGTGATCAATAAAAGAGCTTAACTTCTGAGAAGTTACTTCATTCAGAAAACAGCGATGCTACCACCAAGCTACTGTGAAATGTAGTTAAACTACAAACATCCGCTACTGTAGTGACGCTACTACCCAACACTGGCTTTAGCTTCTAACTGTCTTTGTCTTTTTAACCTTTTGTTGCTGCTGAGTCAGTTTGACATCCTGGATATATCCTTCAAACACAGACTGTAGACCCCTCTGTCTGCTTCTCTTTGGAATCACTGGTTCATTTTTCCAAAAATATGATTATATTTCTTCAGGGACTGTTAGTTACACTGTGGGCTCCATGCTTACTCTGACAGCTTGTCGGACCATCACAAAGGGGCGGGGCTTAGTGAGGGGTCAATTAGTTCATGGTTCAAACCCAGAGTGGAGGGTTCCAACCCCGGGGTAGGGGACCCCTTCTGTATGGAGTTTGCATGCTCTCGCCATGTCAATGTGGGTTTTCTCCAGGTACTCCGGCTTCCTCCCACAGTCCAAAGACATGCAGGTTAATTGGTGACTCTAAATTGTCCGTAGGTGTGAATGTGAGTGTGAATGGTTGTCTGTCTCTATGTGTCAGCCCTGTGATAGTCTGATGACCTGTCCAGGGTGTACCTCTGCCCAGTGTCAGCTGGGACAGGCTCCAGCCCCCCCACGACCACTGACAGGATAGGTGGTTACGGAAAATGAACGAATGTGGCTGGTTCGCTCTGAGCATGGTGTCACTGGTGTCACCAGCTGTATCAGTGTTATTATTGACACAGTGAAGCCCATTGGTATAATAACATCTGACATCTAACATTTTCACTGCTCCTTACTGCCGATAATGTATCATGTCAAAGTAACAGCTAATGCTAATGTTAGCTTAGAAGCATTGGCTTTGATAAAAACTTCATCCACAGCTATCAAAGTATAATTTAATCTTATTCTCTGGACTCACTTTTTCCTTAACTTTAAAGCCTGCTGCTGAATTTGATATCAGGGTTGCATCACTTATCTAACATTAAAGCAAGTTCCTGATAAAGTGCCACTGCCGCTCCCTGATGCACCTGAAGAGCCGTCGCATTTCCTGGCCGACGGCAGCATTATAAGTGGCCCCTGTGGATGGCTGCCGTCTGCAACGCGACACTGCTGACATTGTTGTGACAACGGTTATAGAATTTAAAATGTTACTCACCAGGCCAGCGGTGTCACTGATTCACTCCCGGTCCTCCATCTCCTCATCCCTTAATCATAATTGGGAAGGGGGTCCCTCTTCTTCATGTATAAAGATAAGCCAATCAGGAACAGAGAGTTTTGGACTATTTATTTCCTCTTCAATCAAACTCTCTCAGACAAACAACTGCTCTCAATCACATCTCCCGTCATTTTGTCTTCCATTCACTCTCGTTCTGTTCCTCACACATGACTGTTCCCTTTCACATGTACTATTCATCCATCTTGGATGTGCTTTCATTCTTTTCTGAATGCATTGTCTTCTCTTACATAAACTAGAATTCTGTCACACACATACTGTTACCGTCACTAACATATACTATGATACTTTTTACTTGTACTGTGCCACTGGAGGACTGATGGATCTGGTGTCCCATTGCTTTTAGCCCAGTCATTAGAAGAAAATGTTGGCAGTGACCGCTTTTGCAAACCAAGAATATGTTACATTTAATTTGTTTCATGTGTTTAGTATCATTTCTAAAAGTGACGCAGTATATGAGCTGACTTTGTCATGCGAAGGTGGAGAGGATGGTGGATGGCGTGACACCCAGATGAGATGCCTGCCAGGCTGCAGACCACTGTTCAAGACCAACAAACAACAAAACTACTACGTGTTTTAGCAAGTCATGGCTGTGTAATTTTAATTTGTTTTAAGTTGTTTTATTCTATTTTATTTTATTCTATTTTATTGCACTGTGTTTATGTATTTTAGTATTTATTTTATTTATTTTAGTTGCGGCATTGTATGGGTTACTTTTAACATCCGTGCTGCTTTTAATCTGTACAGCACTTTGGTCAACCCCAGTTGTTTTAAATGTGCTCTATAAATAAAGTTTGAGTTGAGTTGAGCTGAATATTTCTAGCAGCTTTTTAGTCACCAAATCTGGATGTTTTTAGGCAAGACATCCAGCTGCATTTCCAGTGGCAATCGTGCCACCAAAGCAGGTGATTTTCACGAGACATTGGCAGCATTTCCAGCCGTGACTGTGCCACCAAAGGCAGATGTCTTGTAGCTGGACATTGGTGGAATTTCTAGCAGTAATTGTGTCACCAAAGGTGGGTGTTTTTTAGTGAGACATCCAGCTGTATTACCAGCAGCAATTGAGCCACCAAAAGCACAGTAAGACATTGACAGCATTACCAGCTGTGCTTGTGCTACAAAGGTGGGGCTTTTGTAGCTTGACATTGGTGGAATTTACAGCGGCAGTTGTGCCACCAAAAGCATGTATTTTATTAGCGAGACATCCAGCTGCATTTCCAGCTGATTGTGCCACCAAAGGCAGGTGTTGTGTAGCCGGACATAGCTAGAATTTCCAGCAGCATTTGTGCCACCAAAAGCACAGGTTTTTTTAGTAAAACATCAGGAATTTTCAGTGGTGATTGAGCCCCCAAAAGTGAGTGGTTTTTAGCGATTGACATTGAAAGCATTATCAGCCTTGCTTGTGCCACCAAAGACAGGAATTCTGTAGCTAGACGTGCCACCAAAACAGGTGTTTTTTATGGACATTGGCATCATTTCCAGCCATGATTGTGCAACCAAAGGTATTTGTTTTGTAGCTGGACATTGGAGGAATTTCCAGCAGTAATTGTGCCACCAAAAGCAGGTGTTTTTTTTTTTTTTAGCAAGACATCCAGCTGTATTTCTAGCAGCAACAGCTTTGATTTTGGTGAGACATCTGTGGTGATTTAGCCACCAAAAATGCTTTTTGTGCCACCAAAAGCACAGTTGTTTTTTTTTACTTTAAGTGAGGCATCGGCAGAATTTTTATTGTTGACTCAGCCACCAAAAGCAGGTGTTTTATTAGCAAGACATCCAGCTGCATTTCCAGTGGCAATTGTGCCACCAAAAGCAGGTGGCTTTTAGTGAGACGTTGACAGTATTATCAGCTGTCTTTGTGCCACCAAAGGCAGGTATTGTGTGGCTGTGGTGGAATTGGTGGAATTTCCAGTGGTGATTGTGTTACAAAAACAGGTGTTCGTTAATCAAGAAATTGCTGCTTTTCGAGCAGGGATTGCTCCCACCAAAGCAGGTATTTTTTAGCCAAAACATGATCTTTTCCTAACCATAACCGAGTGGTTTTTGTGCCTAAACCTAACCACAAGTATCTGCTACATGATGATGTACAAATGTAATTCATCTGTGGTTTACAGAAATGTAAAATGCCCAATTTTTTCTCTGGAAATTGGGTTGCTGTTCAGGAAAAATGCTACTCAAGTGCCCTTTATGGTGGCACAGTGTTCAAGATAACATGTTGTAATGCCATATCGGCTGCCCTACATGCTAGACAAACTCTCTGCATTGTAGTTCTTTTCACCCATACCCCTCAGATTGCCTGAGTCTACCTTTGTACTGGACTGTTTTCATCTCTAACACATAGACTACAATGCCAGAGTATAATGTGTGTATACAGATATAGTCCTCAGTGTCATGGTGCGTATACAGTAAGAGGGTATTGTATATGTTACTGAAAATCTCTGTGTAGGCGGGTATGTCAGTAAATAAAGGAAAGCATCATTGTAGAGTGTGTTATTGTATGTGGAGAGGCATTTGTGTCCATGATTATGTTGTTATGTGTAAGTGGAAAGATGACTTATAACTCAAGGAGCCACTCAAAGCAATGGTCTAACAACATCTCATAAAAGAAAAAAAAACATTTACGGCAATTTATATAAAAAAAAAATCTTTCTATAGTATTTCTTCCTATAGTACCATGCACCTTCAGCTTTAGCACCGACTCTCCCATCCACACAACCCCCCAGAAGTCACACTGACATCCAGTAAACGTTCAAACTGACAGAAGAAGAAAAGCTGCTTTCAGCTCCAGCGCTGCACGTAAATCTAAATTACAGTTTGTCAGAAGCAAAGTCACGCAATGAGAGAGATGCCTAAGTAACCATTATTTACGTTTTGGTGTCATGTTGGACTCAAAATGTTTAAGCACTAATGGAGTGGGAGGGGAAATGAGACTGAGGCAGGACTGCAGTGAAGAGTCAGCATTTGTTTTGTTTAAAGGGAAACTGACAGTTGGGGGGGAAAAAGCACATGCTGTTGAAAAATATAAGACATTGTTTATTGAATGACATTTTTTCCTTCATTTTCCTAAGCCATCCCTCTTTACAAACCCAGGCATGCACAGGGAAAGTATTGTGGGTGTTATTTTTTTTTTTTATCTTTTATTATTGAGACATTTTTCCCAAGGGACGTAGTGAAGACGTTTGGGAGGACTGAAGGAAAATGAAAAATGCTAACTTCTAGTTTATGAGATTTTTTTCATTCAAGAGAAATAAATAAATAAAGGAAACAGTATCCTAGTGATTTAGGGGTCGGGAAAAAATGGAATAACTGAGGTAAGGGCCGTACTGCTTCGGTCTCTGATGTCTGCCTGTTAGAGCATCATCATCATCATCATCATCATCAGAAAACTACTATACTTCTGCTATACTTGTACTATACAATATATGTCTTGCACAGCCCGGTTACCAAAGACAATGTTTGCATTATAAGTTTCTGCTAACCACGAATATGTTCGATTTGCAAATTTCGTAGGTATCATACCAGCGATCCCCTAAGTGATAGAAGCTGACTTATGTTACTGAGAGATGGAGAGGATGGTGGATAGGCAAAAGCCTGACGAGCTGCAGACCACCGTTCCAAACCAACAACCTCGTCTTTTTTTTAGTGACCCCTCGCAGTGTCTCTACCGGTGTTTGTGGCACCGAATCTGTTTGTTTTAGCTGTACACCACTGTGTTACCCAGGGGCATTTGTGGCACCAGATCTGTATGTTTTTTACCAAAGCTGTTTGTTTTTAGTAGCACACTGAAACATTTCCCACTGTCGTTTGTGGCACCAAACCTGGGTGTTTTTTTAAATGAACCTAGGTGTTTGTAGTGGCACATCGAGGTGTTTCCCAGCAGCATTTATGGCACCAAACATGGGTGTTTTTAGCAGCACATTGTGTAATTTCCCAGTGGCGATTTCTGGCACCAAACCTGAGTGATTTTTTAATGAACCTGGGTGTTTTTGGCGGCACATTATGGAAGCTCCCAGTGGTGTTTTTTTGCACCAAACCCAGTATTTTTAGTGCCACATTGCTGCATTTTCCAGCAGCATTTGTGGCACCAAACCTGGTTGTTTATACAAAACCTGTGAGTTTATTAGCTGCATGTCAGGCTGTTCCCCAGGGCCATTTGTGTCTGTAGCGGCACATCTAGGTGTTTCTCAGCAGCATCTGTGGCACCAAACCTGGGTGTATTTTTTTAACGAACCTGGGTGTTTTTAGAGCCACATCTTGGTGTTTCCTAGCAGTGTGTGTGCGTCACCAAACCTGGGTGTTTTTAGCAGCACATTATGGAAGCTCCCAGGGGTGTTTTTTGGCACCAAACCCAGTATTTTTAGTTCCACATCGCTGCATTTTCCAGCAGCATTTGTGGCACCAAACCTGGTAGTTTATACAAAACCTGTGAGTTTATTAGCTGCACGTCGGGCCGTTCCTCAGGGCCATTTGTGGCACCAAACCTGGGTGTCTGTAGCGGCACATCTAGGTGTTCCCAACAGTGTTTGTAGTACCAAACCTGGGTGTATTTTTTTAACAAACCTAGGTGATTGTAGTGGCACATCTTGGTGTTTCGTAGAAGTGTTTGTGGCATCAAACCTGGAGGTTTTTAGCAGCACATTATGGAAATTCCTAGTGGTGATTTTTTACAGCAAACCCAGTATTTTTAGTGTCACATCGCTGCATTTTCCAGCAGCATTTGTGGCACCAAACCTGGTTGTTTTTACCAAACCTGGTTGTCTGTAGCGGCACATCTAGGTGTTTCCCAGTAGTGTTTCTGGCACCAAACCTGGGTGTTTTAGCAGCATATTACAGATTTCCCCAGCAGTGTTTGTGGCACCAAACTGGGTGTTTTTAGTGGCACATTGCTGCATTTCCCAGCAGGGTTTATGATACCAAACCTGGGTGTTTTTGGCAGCATATCATAGAATTCCCCAGCAGTTTTTGGCACCAAACCTGGGTGTTTTTAGTGGTACATCTCTGCATTTCCCAGCAACGTTTGTGGAATTGGACCTAGTGTTTTTAGTGGTGCATCACTGCATTTCCCAGCAGCATTCATGGCACCAAACCTGAGTTTCTTACAGTGACCCATCACTGTTTTTCCAGCGGCTTTTGTGCCACAGAATGTGGGTGCTTTAAGCCAAAACATGATCTTTTCCTACAAAATAATGTACAAATATTATGTTTCCATGACTTGCAAAAACTTACAATGCATATAACATATAAAATATAACACATGAATCAATAAAACATTAGATTTAAAGCTCCATATGAGTTGTGGCCCTGCTGTTTAGGCTGCTGTCACAGTATTTCACTCCAGACTTAAGATGACTCAAGTGTATTCAGTGAAGCTCATTCTCGTCTGCATGCCTCTCCTCCCTTTCCCATCCTTTTCTTCTCTGCATTAAGGACCTCGAACTCCTTTTGCAAGTTTTTTTTTAATTATTTATTTTACTTTGTGCTCCTGCAGACTCTCTGTCTCACTGATTTTCATTCTATGGAAAGTATTTGCTCTCTCGACTCCATCTCGGTGTGTCCTTTGTTATCCTGTCAAAGACTTTGTCCTTAATTGTTTAGATTAAAGCACTTTCTAATTAAATGTACAGCAACTCCATCTGAGAAAGGCATTTTGATTATATAGCAGTGGCCTGTATAATTCGAGGTCTTCAAAAGGAAATGGATTCTCTGACCGGCTCCCCCAACCTGTTTTATTCAATATATCTCAAGACAGAAAAGAAAGGAATAAAAAAAAGAAACTAATTGAGAAGAAAAGAACAACCATGATGTTCGGCCCAGTGATCATTTCTCTCCTGCTGTGAGCCTGTCTATGTGGTACAGTGTGCTGTAAAATGAAGTTAGACCTACTGTATGTCCAGGGCTTACTGTGACTTCTTTATGCACAAGCTAAACCTCCAAGTTAGAGTGAAAAATAACATGTTTTTCTTGGATGTTTGTGGCTCATTACACTTAAGCCTGGGGACAGTAATCTATGAGATTACAAATAAGTGGGCCCTATTGCTGGAAGGCAGGATCTGTGCCTTTTTGCGTGGGGAGAGGGAATTTGGCAGGCTGCTGTCAAGCCAGTGGATCAAAGTCCTTTTCCCACTGCAGTGGCTCATCACAACAACAGAGAATGAGAAAGAGGGAGAGGGAGAAAGAGGGAGAAAGGGAGAGGGGGAGGGAAGGAGGGAGAAAGAGAAAGGGAGCGATAAAGAAAGGGAGAGAAACAGAGAGAAGGAGGGAGGGGGGGGAGAGATAAAGGGAGACAGAGATCTTGGAGGAAGACAGCTTACGCCACTCATGGTTGGCTTACTGTGCACACTTGCTTCACATTTTAGATCCAAAGCCCATACTGAGCATAGCTCAATAAAGCACTCAAGTCAGCAGGGTAGACTAGATGTGCTGTCAGTGTCAGTACATCCAAATGGATCGTGACAGTGACACATGAGCGCGTACAGAAGCAATGTCTCCATGCAAAATATGAAAAGGATGTCAACATTTGGAAATGTTACGGTTAAAAAAAACTGCACCAAACTTTTAAGATTTATCTCTGCTGAGGAAATTATTGTGGACCACACTGCTGTAAGCATACCGCAGCCATCTCTGCATACTGGGAATATTAGCTGATGTTTGTATGCATGTGTATGTTTGAATATATATATTGTCATTATCTAAAAACACCTTCTGTCTCATATTTCACATCTCCTGTCACCTTCTCACAGAGGGAATCCACATGTAATCCCTGTACTCTCCACACTGCAGCAGCCTCCCTGCTCTCTCTGAATCTTTTTCTTCCCCCCTCTTGCACCAAGGAGTGCATGTAAGCATAAAATTCTGTGTCTGGCTATGGGCGTTTTCCATGTGACTTGATATCTGTGGACATTAGAATAATGCCACAGCCGAGGAAGGAAAACAGATTTATACAGACAAAACTTCAATTAAACGAGGCTCTGGGATTACTACCACTACTACTGAGGCGCCCTTGAGCAAAATACTTTATTCCAGATTGCTCTGATGGAGCTGCACAGTGGTCACCCACAATCCTTTGAAAAACAGCAGTGGGATGCCTGCTGTGGCTGAACAACGACTCCATAATAGAAAAGGAGAGAGAGACGCTGGGTGAAAACATCCAGCATAGGAGCGTTGGTAATAAAGCAAAAGAAAATGATCTTACCTTGTTATAAGGCAACGGATTTTATGTTTAAACACTCGTCCCAGACACTTTTATGTGGACATTCAATGGAGAAGCTAAATAACACAGTATCTGCAGTGCTTGTCACAGGTCTCTCGCTTTCTTTCTCCCTCTTTCTCTCTGCATTCATTATTAATCAGAGAATGTTCTTTTTGGTTTCATGATCGCTTTGATAATCAAGGTTGCTGATGGGAGAGCACACATTCAAAATTGATAGTTTGAGCATGGACTACTCAAGGGACAAAAGTGTTAATTAATTAAGGAAGGTGAGCAGAAAGTGCTCGGGCTGCGCTCAGAATTCTGGAGCCTCCAGAGGTTTTACCACAGGCGCCCCCCCAGAAGCATCAGTCATAATGGATTATCAGCATGCACCACCAAAAAAAGATGCATTTATTTTCATTATGAAACCTGCTGTTTAGTGATTTAAAATCTCAGCCAGCAAAGGGCTACAGTGCCAGATATGAGGTATTCATACAGGAGCATTTTATTTGGTTGCTTTTATGGATGAGTGAGTTCATCATTATCTGAATCTTTATCTTTATCTGTATTTCTGTCTTGATCTGTATCTGTATCTGTCTGTAGCGCCTTTTACACTGCCAGATTTTCGGCGAATGTTGGGCCGCTTTGTCGGCAAGGTGCGAGCGTTGAGACACACAGAGCCGGATTGGCGAGTTGATCCGAGGTGCCCAATTTTCCGCCTCGTAGGGTAGACATATTGGCGGAACCCTTGTTGTTTAAACAGACCAAGGTGGCCTTCCGCAATGGGAGGGGCTGCTGAAGACTTGTGGGAGGAGCTGTTGAGGACGCTGCAGGTGCGACCCACTGGCGGTGGATAAACAGGAAACAGCTGATAGCAGGAATTAGCGAGCAGCTAGTAGCAAGAGGGAAACACAAACCTGACAGACACTGTAAAGATGAGCAACTGGGGAGACAAGGAATTGCACGTCCTCCTTGCCCTCGCAGACAAAGAGGGCATTAACTGTCAGATGACGGGGACGGTGAAGAACGGGCCGACTTACGAGAGACTCGCCAAAGGACTGACCAGCTGTGGCTTCACTCCCACCTCACTGTTTACGTCACACGCTGAGCTACACGTTTTGTTACTTTGCTTTCCTGCAAATTTGCACAATTCCTATTTAAAAAGGGCTTAAGAATCTCTATTTCTGTCTGTTTAAACAACTAAATTATCGGTATCCATCTCTTTACAAGGAACAGGTGGAGTTGAAACAGGAAGTGGGTGTGACTTAACTGGGAGTTGTCTTTTTAAAAGTGAAACTGTGGAGTATGAATATTGACTCGGGGTGAAACGGTTCAAAAATTCATGGTTCCGTTTAAAATGATACATTGGTGTGTACGTGTTTTATTTTAATTCTTTGATTTATTAAAACTAACATCATAAAGTATGACCTTTCTTTGACTTTGAACAATGATGGAGCCATACTCGAGTGTCCCGTCTTCTGGGGTGTCTTCTTAGCAGCATATAAAACAAAAACAACTTCTTAGAAGATATATAATGTGGTTTTGTATTTATGAACAGATACAAACAAACACAACATTTCTGTTTCTTAAATACCAGATACATTTCCTAATTTTAAAATGTTTTTAAATGGATTAAAAGTAACATAATTTTGGCTTTCTTGGTACAAAGCAAGAATTATGATCTGGCTAAAATGGTCTTGTGGAGGAGTATTGTGACAGGGATTGAATAGATTGAGCTTGTTGGTCAAACATGCAATTTTCTCTACAGAGTCGGGTCTCATATCTGCGGCTATAAGTGTAATGTTACCAATCCCTGTGGTAATTTTATTGCCCTTGTCTCAATCACTAAGGAATGTGTGCCTAATGGTAGCTTGTACGCTAGCATGTGTTGACCCTTGTTTTTGTGTCGTTGTACCTTTAGACCCTTTTATAGCTGACGTCATCAAAAAGATGTGTGAGCATTTGACAGCGAAAATAGCATTCTCCCCCAGTCATTCAGGCGATGTCTGGTTGTTGCATGTTCAGTTGCCAGATTAGATATTCCAGTGGTGGACTCAAGTTGTACAAAATTCTGACGGGATCATGACCATTTTAAACCAATCTGCAGCGTCTATCATAGTTTTCTGGTTTGTTGATTATTACCCATGCCTCATACATGGTGGTCTTGTGTCCTTGTCTTTGACTGGGAAGGATCTCTGATGTCAATACACAGAACTCTGAATCTATATCTTGGCATTTGATATTCTGCACATGTCCACAGATAACCTAGTCATAATCATATAGTAACTTGTATCCTTGGAATTTCCACCCTGGTGTATACACTAGGTTTCTCAATCAAATAGGTATATATATAGGGCCACTGAACATTGGGCCACCTACTAATGTCTAAGTCATGAATACAGCACAGATCTAAAAGCCACATGCCAAAGACAATTTGTTGAAGTAGCATTCACGATAATGGGTGGTTAGTGCCCTTGCATAGCTTGACAAGCTGTTCCACTATACTTTCATTGTTAAAATGCGCACCCACTTTGTCTGCGTCATCAGTGTGTTGACAAACTGTAAAAAGGGTCTATTGATTCACCGGGGTGAAGTCAGCGTCCGGACTGTAGGTTACTGGAAGATCGTCTATTTCTGGTTGTGCTGGAGACCCAAACTGGAATAGAGTGTAGGTAGTAGGTTTTTGGGGATGAGGCAGACAGGAAGTTGTCTGTTCAGTTGTTTTGGCTGCCTCGTTTCACACATTCCATGCTTTATATTTTGTTTTCCAAATGTAATAGGATGGTTCAACATATCACTCAGTTTGTAATGTGTACTGAACCGAAAGCTTTGTACTGAATACTTCAATACAAATGCATGTATTGTTACACCCCTACCATTTGAACATTAATACCTCTACTTAAATTTCTGGTGTTGCTGACTGTGGGTAGTTGTGATTTGGGTGTTTTTTACAGGCTGATTGAGTGATTTTAGGGCTCTATGACAAAGGTTGTCTTAATTTACTTTTCACCCTTTTTTAACTAGGAGTGTTGGCGTTGGCAGAGGTACAAGAAGTACTCAAAACCTCTGTTGATATAAGCAGTTCTTGAGAATGCTGCAAGCTCCAAACAGGCATGTTTGGAATGGGCAGTGCACTCATATGAGTAGAAACACAGGATGAAAGAACACACTTGAACCAAAACATACCTGAATCAGCTCTGAACAAGCATGTGTACTCGACTAGAAAACAGACTGCATATTGTGATGTGCCACGCCACGTCCTTAACTCCTCTTCCAGCGTACCTGCTGGTTCTGGCATCAAGGTGTGCATTACGTTCAGCTAATGGGACATGGCTTCAGATGAAAAATCTTGAGGTCATAACACATCAAGCCTACACGGCAACTGAGAGCCAAGTTGATGTATTTCACGAACAGTGGGAGAGGCGCCTGTGGCCACAAACAGATAAAGAAAGCCGTGAGATTGCAGCAAACCTGTGATCGATGTAAGAGAAGCCAATTTCATGGGTGCCACGGATGCCTGGCAAAGTATGCTGCATGCAGCCATTTTATGAATAGAAGGAACAATAAAAGGTGAGCATAACAAGGACGGGATTTTTACAAGGGAAGTAAATGGTGTATGTGGTATGGAAAATAAAAAACATGTTACATTTGAGATGCACTGAGATCATTAGGTATTGCTAGTTCTGTCAGTATACAGCTACATCATGGATATGCCCCTGCACCTCTCTTAGATGAGACTGCCAGCTCAAGCAACAGGAGGCTGGGTGTCCTTGGTCAAGTTGAATGCCAACAATACACACATTCAAGGAGCCTGCAAGCTCAAGTGTAGCGAGCTTGGGGTACCATGTGTCCCCAGTGACTCCAGGAGGCATTGCAAGTCCTCTAAAAGGAGTGAATTAGTAAGTAGTCCAAGGAACACAACCCATGGACACAGTGCAGGAATTAAAGGGATAGTGCACCCAAAAATGAAAATTCAGCCATTATCTACTCACCCATATGCCGAGGGTGGCTCAGGTCAAGTTTTAGAGTACTCACAACACTTGCAGAGATCCAAGGGGAGAGTGGGTAGCAACACAACTCTCCACCTAATGGAGGCTGACGGCGCCCCAGATTCAAATGTCCAAAAACACATAATTGAAACCACAAAATATCTCCATACTGCTCGTCCATAGTGATCCAAGTGTCCTGAAGCCCCGACATAAAAAGTCATTTGGAAAAACGTCATTTGAACTCTGTTTTTAGCCTCTTTGTAGCCTGTAACTCTGACTGCCTCTCTGTGCACCACTTTCAAATAAACAAACAAACAACTTTTTATGTTGGGGCTTCAGGACACTTGGATCACTACGGACGAGCAGTATGGAGATATTTTGTGGTTTCAATTATGTGTTTTTTGGACGTTTTAATCTGGGGTGCCGTCAGCCTCCATTAGGTGGAGTTGTGTTGCTACCCCCTCTCCCCTTGGATCTCCACAAGTGTTGTGAGGACTCTAAAACTTCACCTGAGCCTCCCTCGGCATATGGGTGAGTAGATAATAGCTGAATTTTCATTTTTGGGTGCACTAAGTCATATGTGCAGCTTTGAGAAAACTAAATGAAGTTTGTAGTAAAGGATAAAAAGATATGAGTTTCCTTTTCTTAAGATGTTCAGCGTAAGGGGAAAAACATGTCAGTGTTACGGCTCCTCAAATTGTTTGTAGTGAATGATAAAAGATAAGTAGTACACCTTGTATGCATGTGTTTTAATAATAAAGGATAACAGGTGCCGCTGCTCTTCTGAATCGTATCTCAGCGTGTGAGGCACCATATAGTTTTTCCTTTGTCCTCCCTAAGAGAACAAAAGGGAACTCATAAACCATGAAAAAACTCATAACCCTGAGAAAAGAAATCCAGACCAACTGGGCTCCGACTGTATTGGGCCGGAGGGGCTGTATCCACAGTCCTCGCAGGCTGCTCCTTTTGGCAAGTCGAGGGAAAAGTTAAAATGACCAGCAATTTAATTAAATACTGTTGGTGCAACATTTTCTTCAAATGTAGACAGTTTGACTTTAAGTATGATTTCTGGCATGTGAGAAGAGCACAGACTCCCCCCCAGCTTCCATGGCACAGGCAATGACTGAAGTCTGTTTCATCATTCTGAGGAATCTACTGATCCACTCAATATACTCTTAACTGATGTAAATGCCTGATTATGAGATGCCTCTGTGACTACCATATGGCCGTGAACTCAGACATCAGGGATGCTTATTTGCATAAGTCTCTTGCAAATGAGTACTCCTGCACTCCAAGAAGTAAGAAATAAATCTCCTAGAATCATGCAGCACCATTTTGTTTGCATAAACATTTAAACTGTCTGTAATGCAGAGTGGTTACTGTGAGTATGCCCACTCTGGTTGGCAGTAATGTGCTGCAAGATATTCAGGAAGACGATGAAAGTTGGGTGCTGACCTGCTACTGTTGCCTGTATATCAGCTTTAATTGGATGTCAGTGTGTCAATATTAATGTTATAGAGTGTGGGCTAAGTGAAGAAGAGTTTAATTAGAGGACATTAACTTTGTGTAATTTCCAGAGTTGCTATAGGCTTAGAGGGGTAATGTAAGGTTAGACTACTGATTTTTAAGTCAGTTAATAAAAATAAGGGGAATTTAGGTCAGAGGAGCTCTGTGCAACATTCAGTGCATATCTATGATTCAATCTTAAGCAGGATTCATTCTTGTGCAGAGCCTATGCTGTAGCCTACACACATGGCCTACACTGGTGTAAGCATTAAAACTTGTGCGGTGGTGTGTCTGTGTCACTCTGCAGTTACACCTCCAAAACACCAGTCAGCAGCAGAGGTTTCTGTGAAGTGCTGTAAAGTTTGGTTGATTCAAAACACACATTAAACACACATTAAACATGGCTAAACAGAGACAATTTCAAACACAAGTACGCGAATCAGCTTCATTATAACTTTTTCTTTTGCCAGACACATATTCCCCACAAATACAACATGCTAATTTTATTAGCACAAGTCCATGGCATTTTACGTTGTAGAAATTAGCCTAGCGGCTAGCGGACTGTTCCTCTACCCAAATCAAGCCAGGGACAACAACCATATTTAACAAAAGTGATGTTACAAAATTCCGTTCCATTACAACTCACAAGGTTCTAACAAAACAACTGTCTAACAAAACAACTGTCTTATACTAAACACGTTTTCCAAAAAAATATAACATGCTAACGTTATTAGCACAAGCCTATGGCATTTTATATTGTCTAAATTAGCATAGTGAGGAGCGGAGATTTCCTCTGCTCATATGAAGCCAGGATAAATCACACACAAGACTTAAAATGCTATTTTTGTGGAGGCTTTATTGTCTTCACAATTTATTGTTCCTTATCTGTGAAATTAAAGTAAATAAAAGCTTCATTTCTACTGAGGGAAATGGTTTCAGCTCACAAAAATAGGAGGTCTGCGTCACCGCGACGTGTAGTTAAATTTCTGGGGAGGTGCACATCAGGCTGTGGAGTATACGGTGTCGATTTGAAGCAGAAGTATTCATACAGCTTTATTAAGATTGTCTGCACATGGCTCTCAACATGGAGGAGGCTTAGTCAGCGGCTAGCAACTAATGAACAGTGCTAACAATGGCAATGTCAGAGCTAGCAATGTAAATCTGGGGGACACTGGAGGGTTGGCACTATGCTTCCACATGGCACAGTGAGCTGAGCACAGTGCAGAGCAGCAGCTATTAGCTAGCTAGCTAACCATAAAAGGATCACATGCACTAATATGCACATACAGGCAGAACAAAAAAGAACAGAAAAGCTCTGACTACAACAAACACAGAGGTAGCACGACTTCAGTCTCTGCTCAGAAACCTTAACTCTACTATATCTATGTTTAGCAACAGTTATTTGCTGCTAACAAGAGCGTACCTATACTTAAAGGTCCAGTGTGAAGATTTTTTGTGGCATCTTTGGCAAAAATGGTTTATAATACTCATAACTATGTTTTCATTTTATTATAATGACCTAAAAATAACAATTTCTGTGTTTCTGTTGCCTCAGAATGAGCTGTTTGTGTCTACGAACAGAGCTGGTTCTTGTCTACGGAGTCTGCCTTGTTGTTTCTACATTAGCCCAGAAGGGACAAACCAAACTTGGCAAATGGGAGAAATTTCACTTCTACAACCTCAGCACCAGATGCCATTAAAACCAACATGACAGACCTTTAAAATACTTTGTTAAACTCTTAAATCAGCGACACACAGACAACACACAATGAGCCAAATAGTTAATTTTCTGCTCAAAACAACAATTTAAAAATGCAAAACAACTTTCTCGAGGCCATGATAACATTTTTTTTTAAAACACTAGCAACATTTCTACCCAAGTGGAACATATAATCAATCGTGGCACAATGACTTTCAGAAACAGTTGATGGCATTTCAAAAACAGCATTACTTTTCATGTTTCAGTTCCACCTGCCTACAATAGACAGAATGAAATCCATTGTCCTTTAATGCCGTTGTCTTTTACGATAAAGCTCTCTGTGTTTGGTTGAGTGTCGAATGTGTGTATTTTTGCCAACACAGTACGTAAAGGTGAATGAGTCATCTTTACTCTATAGAATGTAGAGAATAGAAAAAGTGACAGAAAAAGCAGAAAAAGCTTTACAAAGTATTTGCCATATGAAATTGCTCCCAGTGATCAATAAAAAAAATCAACATATAGGGTCTTTATTAAAGGGAGAAAATACAAAAAATGCTCCATTTCATAAAGTCCTGGTCTGGCCTCCTCCTCTCTCTTATCCACACATTGTGTTTTCCTCTCTCTGCTCGTCTGTGTTGTTCTGTATCCACATTGAGAAAATCAATACAAAAAGTCCCCTTTGTGCTCTACATGCCCGTATAATTGCAAGAAATGACACACGTGGTTACGTCTCTGATTGAGACAGGAATCAATCAGCTGTAATGTTCAGTGATGTGTACATTAAAAAATGCTCATCACATGATTCAGTGTAAGTTTTGAGCTGCTGTTCTTACAAAAGTCAAGGCTTTACAGGACAAGGACAAGAATGATCCATAATGTAGGTATTTGGTAAGCTTGTACTGTATGTAAAGAAAATGTCAGCATTATAGAAGCATGTTATTTGACTGCATATTCTTAAAACAACTGGCACTATGACATTTTCTTTGGCATTTCATGGCATATAATACTGTGATGCTTTTATTGCATACTATATATACCGTGACATTTATATAGCGTACACTGACATTTCATATGACATTTTTAATGATATACTACATCATAAAGTATTTTATGGCATAGAATGCTATGACTTTTTAATGCATACTACTTTATGACACTTTTATGACATACTATACTGGGACTTTTTTGGCATACTATGACATTTTCTATGGCATACTATACAATTAAATATTTTATGGCATACCATACTTTTTATGGCATACTATACTATGACATTTTCTATGGCATCTTTTATGGCATACTATACTTTTTTATGGCATACCATACTATGACATTCTCTATGACATCTTTTATGGCATACTGTACTATGACTTTTTTGCACATACTATACTAAGACCTTTTTGGTAACACTTTACTTGAAGGTATACATAAGAGCATTCTCGGAACCCATCGGCTGTAATCGGCGCCTGACTTCCGGCAGACGGCGATACAGCCTCTGGGGGCAGACCCCCGATTTTTTGGCATTCCGGTTTGATTTGGGCAGAGGAGGTGAATTTCCGTTTCCGACTTCCATTCATATATAAGTAAATAGACAAGTTCTGGTAATATCATCCTGGTTGATATCAAGTTGCCATAATCAAGACAACCCAAACAATGTCAACTTGTCATTACAAAAACCGAATGACACTTAATGACAGCAGTCAAAAACGTTTATGACATGTGCATAATGTTCATGACAGTGTCATATCACCCTTACAGTATATAGATACCTTCAATTAAAGTGTTACCACATTTTTTTATGACATTTTTATGGCATACTATGTAACAGTTTTAAAAATATGACTGGACAAAAGGATGTTAGTGATTGTAATGTTCTGAATGTCATATGACTCCTTTAAAGCATGCGCAGTTACATTCATTTTCCGTGTTGCCTTTCAAAGCTTGACAGACTTGGCCTACCCTTTAAGTGTACAGGCAGCATAGAGTAAGCACCTAATTAGGATGGGTGGGTCTCTTAGGTCCCATAAAATCCCTGTGAGACTGGAGAACAAGGACTTTATCTGCTGTCATCTGGAGCCACATCAGTGAAGATCAGGAAGACGAGTGAGGTCCAACACAGAAGTCTAACATTAAAAAGTGGTGCCTATGTTTTGTAGACTTGGCCAAGTTTCCTGAAGAAGAAGTTGAAGCTTTGTAGAAACCATCAAGGGAAATAATAACTTGTGAGTGAGAAAGGACAGGAGTGGCAGGATCAGGATGGAAAGAGACTGGCTACAACACAAGTTTGACCATGTGGGAATAGAGAGGAGAAAAAAAAGATTTGGCAAGATAGAAGGTATTGCTCCTGAGTTACCGTCCTGTGCATGTGAAGATTGAATCAGTATTAGTCTGTTTTCTCTGCAGTATATATATATGGCTGTATGTGCTGTGCAGCAATACATAAGCATACTACACATCATTTCTTTGTAATATTGATTTATGAGCAGTATGTGTTTTCAGATCTGTTTATATAATCACAGTGGTTGCTTTTCTGTGGCCACCAGGGGAGAATGTGGTAATGAGCAGATGGTTCGGTGTGCCCAGGTGACAGCACGACAATAAGATATGTATGTCAACACGTTGCTTGAATGAAATTGGCCTCCAACCGTCGTGTTGTCTTGGGCCTTGTGATTAATTGATGTATGACTAACAAAGCCTTCAGCTTGAGGTCCCATGAAAGAGCTCCCCAGAGCTAATGGTGCTGGACTGTGTTTATTGGAATATTTCTGCTGATCTGAGAAACTCAGACTGTGACGGAGGATTCCAGTTGTAGTAACCATGGGACGGCCTGCTTCTTTTAATAGAAGAAGCTTATTAAAAATGTGTAAAGAGATACTTTTAACTAGCTCAGTGTTGTCATGACAATGTGGGAAGTATGTGTTAATGAACTGTGGTAAACTTGGTAAACCCAGATCTCAGCTCAACATGAAATGCTTCATATGGTGGATTTTTGCTGGCTCTCACCTAAAATATTCCTGGAAACAGATTTTAGTGCACTGTTTGGCTGCAGGATAATACAAGAATTTGTGAACAGGAAGGGGAAGCCATACTGTTTCCTGTATTCTAAAAATGCTTGATGAAAAATTTCAGATCAAACAGTAAAACTCAGCAGTGGTGATTGAAAACGAACAAAGATCCTCTTACTGCATCGCCTGTTTCTCACCAAAATGTTTTAGAAACATGTTTTTAGCTTAACTGTTTAACTATAATTTCAGATCATTTGTTACTAGCTGGCCACCATATTGTTTCCTGCAGAAATATGGCCAACCTCACATTATGTGTTTATTGGTCCAGTGTGGCACAGAGCATTTTGGTAATTGTAGGTTTTCCACCTCTTGAGCTAAAGTAAATGCCAAAGCTCTGTTCCTCTGTTTTCTCTGGTCATGTAGCACTATATTTTAAGATATTTTCATCTTTTTACTGCAAAGACAGCCTAGTTTTATGAAAAGACAATCTTTCCAGCAGAGAAATTCGTCTTTAAATGTGTACAATGTCCACGGTTGGATTACTAAACTGGCCTACTGGGCACACGCCAAGGGGCCCAAAGTGTCAGGCGGCCTCCTTGCCTTCATTTGCAAAACGTCAAATGTCAAATGAGACGTACTGACCAAGAAGAGACTCAAATGACCACAAGGAGATGCAAAATAACCAATAAAGACACAAATTATGTCACAGAGACCCAAAATTATCTTAATAGGGTACAAAATAACCTCAAAGAGACCTGGATGAAAACAAGAAGACAAGACAACTGCTAAGAGACACAAAACAACTACAAAGTGACACAAAACAACCACAAAGACACACAAAATGACCACAGAGACACAAAATGACTACAAATATGGGCAAGACAATCACAAAGAGACCCAAAACAACCACAGAGACAGAACATGACTACAAAGAGACACAAAACAACCACAGAGAGACACAAAATGACCACAAAAATGGGCAAGACAATCACAAAGAGACACAAAACAACCACAGAGACACAACATGACTACAAAGAGACACAAAACAACCACTAAGAGACAAAAATGACCACAAAAATGGGCAAGACAATCACAAAGAGACACAAAACAGCCACAGAGACAGAACATGACTACAAAGAGACACAAAACAGCCACAAAGAGACACAAATTGACCAATAAAGACACCAATTACCTCCTATTAATGATCTTAATAGGGTACAAAATTACCTCAAACAGACCCCAAATTAATACAGAAAGACAGAAAACAACCACAAAGAGACAGAAAATGACTAAAAGATGCAGAACGACTACAAAGAAAAGCAACACCTCCACAAAGTCAGCATGTCCTGCTCTTGTGTAGGTAGGGGTGGATAGTGTGAAGATTGTATCAATACTACTGCTTTTATCAATACTCTTTATCAATATGCTTTTTAGAAAATATATTAATTTTAGAAGAATAAATTCAGAACATGATTATTGAATATTTTAAATATAACATTGTTGTAATAATAATGTTGTTTCTAGAGCAGCAACAGCAATTTTTACAACAGCAAAATCACTATATAAATAATATTCCTGACATCACAATAGTGAGTTAAGTTTAGTTTTTATCAGTCACTCTAACTGTGCATTCACACCAAAAGCTTCATGAGCGCAAGCGGTCGCTCAGGTCGCTGGCATCGCGCTGCCTGGCAGCTCTGGCAGGGCTTGCAGAAGGCTGCCAAGGGGCGGGGCTTTCAAGCTGTGCTGCAGAAGATCTTTCTTTCTTTCTTTCTTTCTTTCACTGTCCCGCCTTGAGAATAATCACGGTCTGCAATTGGCTGCTGCTTGCTGCTGCTTTGGCGGCGTTGCTGCTCATTTGCATAAAGTTGAGCTTCTCTCAACTTCACAGTGACGCTCTCGTCGTGGAGTGTCGGGATCTCGCTGCTCGCTGTTGCCGACGCTCCAGACGCCCTTCGTAGCAAGCATACATTGAAAATGAATGGCCGCTGGCTGCTTATGACGCTCATGATGCTTTTGGTGTGAATGCACAGTATGACATTCTTCTTGTCCTCTGTCCTGCTCCCTCTCTGCTGTTGTAACATTAGAGCTGGTAGAGAGAGAGGGGGCTGTTTGTCTCGGCCAGCAGCTAAGTTTAAAAGTATCTGCCCAATTTTACGATACGTGTCAAACTAACCTAAATGCTTAGATTAGACAGCTGTATGTATTTGTAACAATTCACTATCAGCCAAACTAACATGTTGTCCTTGTGTAAAACACAATGTTAGCAGCAGTGGGTGAGAGACTGTGAACAAAGCAGAATGAAATATCGCTGTTTACATGTTCATGCCTGCTGAACACGTGCATTGATAAAGTATTGGCTTTACTCCTGAAGGTTTAATTGCACCTACAGTCATGAGCGTAGCCGCCATGGAGTAATTTTCGAGTTATGTTCACTTCACTTCCACCGTGGCCTCTCTGCTGTTCCCTGACTTTACTCCGTGGCGTATGGGTGTGTGTGAGTGAATGTGTGTGTATGTGGAGGAGGTCAGCCCCAGCACAGAGCCCATGGAGCTTATCAGTTCTAGGGTCTTTGATAATTTAGCCCTGGGGCTGATTTAATACTGGGTTTCGGTACCTATACATACAGTAGGTGTAGGGGCCCTTTGCATATCTGTGCTTAGGTGCTCATCCTCTCAAACTTGGCCCACAATGATATGCATGGACTTAAAGGGATAGTGCACCCAAAAATGAAACATTTTTCCAAACAACTTTTTATGTCAGGGCTTCAGGGCACTTGGATCAGTACGGACAAGCAGTATGGAGATATTTTGTGTGATATTTTATTCTGTACGTTTGAATCTGGGGCGCTGTAAGCTTCCATTAGGTGGAGTTGTGTTGCTACCCCCTCTCCCCTTGGATCTCCACAAGTGTTGTGAGTACTCTAAAACTTGACCTGAGCCTCCCTCTGCATATGGGTGAGTAGATAATGGCTGAATTTTCATTTTTGGGTGCACTATCCCTTTAAGTTACACATACACAACAAAGGTTTGCAGGGCTTTAATATTTAACTCACAGTCTTTTATTTCTAAAGTCTACAAAAATTTGTATCCTCAGTGATGACGACAGCTGCCATATTCCAAAACACACTTTACAGGTGGAAGTGAAAGTTTTTGTCAATTTATGTTTGCAAATACAGCAGACTTTTGAAATCCTGTTTTCACATTTTCAGGCAGCAATCATTTCACCAATATGTCTCCATTGTCTAAACTGTCAGTATTTATGTGTTAAAAGCACGACTGCCAGACGAGATTGTCACAACATGTGCTAGCAAATGGTAGAAGCCACGGCTAAGTTGCTGAAACATCACAATTACTCAGCCAGGAAGCCAAGTTGAAATTCAGTTTATTTAGACAATAGCTGTATTCCAGTGTACATCTCATCTCCAAAATGCACAATATCTCAGAACATCTATTTTTACAATCAGCTATTTTTATGGTAATGACTTCCTTGTGATATAACAAATCTGTCTGTATGGATTTCAGGCTCACAGCAGGCTTCTATACCACACTGTGCAGATCCTCTGACAGGCTGTGGGTGCAGTTATTGATTTTGTTTCTCTACGTGGTGGTTCTCAGGCCCTTCTGTGGTGAAGTTGTTCCAAAAGGTCATACCCCCTTCACGATGTATAGGATCCAGACATCTTACTCCCCGTAAAACAAACCATCCCACATTCAGCATAGCTGTAAAGTTTTAAACTTTCCACATGAGTTTCAATTTCTCAACAAACACCGGGGCTTTATCTGGTCGTTTTCATGCTTATTTGCTTTCATTATGTATTTGCACTCATGTTTATGACACTATTGACAGTCCCTGTCACTCAATTGATTGCTTGGCAGTAATGTACAGTATGTTGCCTGCACTGACTCATCACTCTCCCTCAGACTTTATTTATTTATTTGCGCACAGGTCATAAGGAATTACATCAAACAGAAATGAGCCGAGCATTTCTGTGCCATCTGCAGACTCCGAACGACAGAGTCTGGGAATGGGTGAGGGAGGTGGGAAGAAGGATTGATTTGATGCATGTGAGACTCCACAGGAAAATCAATATGCTCACCGCAACCCACGATTGACTTAACAGCACATGCCAACCACCTCTGAGCGGAGCTGAGAGCAAATGTCGACACAGTTTGTTATAGACGCTCTGTGCCGATATGATCTCAGAGCCCTGCTTTTTAGTTCAGCACATCGCCTGCCCGTAGGACACTCACTCAACTTCGCGCCAGTTGGGTCGGAATAATATTATTGAGGTGGGTGGCTAAGATATCACACTCCCCTACTATTTTATTGCTGTCAAGCTCCAGCATGTGTCAAACTAAGCTTTTTCTGTGGGCGTTTGGTGAGCTCCAACTCACCTTCACACGCCTGAAGAATGAGACAGAGATGATCTGATAGCTTTGCCTTTCATCTAGTTTACTTGTGCTTTTCTTCTTCTTTCGTTTTTGTTATTTGTGTCTGTTCTGAGTCATTGCATCTGGTTTTTCAATACACAGTATAAGGAGAGGACGGCCTGGTGGTGCAGTGGTCAGCACTGTCGCCTCACAGCAAGAGGGTTCCTGGTTTGAATCCACTGGAGTTTGCATGTTCTCCCCGTGTCAGCCTGGGTTTTCTCCTGGTACTCTGGTTTCCTCCCACAGTCCAAAGACATGCAGGTTAACTGGTGACTTTAACTTGCCTGTAGCTGTGAATGTGAGCATTAATGGTTGTCTGTCTCTATGTGTCAGCCCTGTGACAGTCTGGCGACCTGTCAAAGGTTGTCACCCAGTGACAGCTGGGATAGGCTCCAGTGGTCATGAAAAACTAACGGAACAAATGAATGTATAAGAATTGTTTGATATAGGCAGCTGAATCAGAGCTTATAGATCAACATCATCACTGATATGTATGATGTCTTCACCAAATGATAGGTATCTGTCCCTATATAACGTATGGTATGAAATATCACACCACACTGAGGATGTTTTTTTAAATTTAAAAGTTTTATTCAACACATAATGTGTCTGTTCTGAGATTCAGAATTTTATGCTGATTTCAAGGTTTTGTATGCAACACTAGAGCATTATAATAGCAGCAAAGTACTATTTGCTACGTAAAGATATAGTGGTGACCTAAGCAGAGAGAGAAGTAACATTCCCTCTGTTGTTATCTGAGCTTCTCCATTTTTTGTTGTGGTAAGTCGGTTCAGCTGTGTGTGCATGTTAGTGCCTTGTCTGTATTCCAGTGGCTAGCTCATCGTTGCCGCTTTGCACTGCGATCATACGGTGGTTACTACTAATAGCTGGTTGTCTTTGTCGCAAGAGTATAGCACCCACCCTCGGGTTCCCCCCTGACCAACACTGTTAGTTCTGTCAGCACTGTTGCTGTCTTTTAGCACTGTTTATGGAGTTAGCACTGTTAGCTGCCAGCCGCTGGCTCAGCCACCCCTTTTTGAGAACCGTGTGCAGATTTCTCATAGAGCTCTTTCAGCTTAAACTCTTATATTATTATATTTATTGAAAACCATAGCATGGAGAGGAAAAGCTGCTGCACTTTAACGCTAAAGATTTAAAATACAAATTGACATGTACAACTATTTTTTAAACTTAAGAATTATTTTCTCAAGGAGCTCAAAAAAAAAAAAAAATTAAAATCAGTAGATGACACCACAAAAAATGTTCACAGACAAGACAACAATATTTTGAAGACCTCCATTTTACCTGCTTTTAATTGTTGCATTGTAGTCAAGTCATTTAGAGGGTTTATGGTCAGTGTTGTTAAAGGTTTACTGTGCAGGATTTACCTAAAAATTCCTGTGTACAAAATTGTACAGAAGTAGTCCCTCTCGACCATCAAATATGACACACTAGAAATGTGTGGCAGTGTACTGAGACTCTGTCCTTATTCATATTTTCTGTGCTCGGGTTGTTTATGGACAGGTACCCCCACAGTGCTCAGGTGAGGTCGGGGCTTTATAAAAAGGTAGCAACCAGGTGCCAGACAATATGCAGCAGGCATCCAAGAGACACAGCGCCGAAAAAACGCAAATATAGTGAAGCAAAACAGCAAAAGAGAATGGATCTGGGTTTGATATTTACTTTAACTTTTGCTTGCGAGCATGTTTCCAAACAGTTAGGGGTGGGAACTACCAGAGGATCTGCAATACAATATCATCATAATACTTAAAGCAACACTTACCTTTCTGGAAATGTTACTTTTCTTTGTTTAGGTTAAAATGCTATTGTGAAACAGATGGCACACTAAAATGTAAGTGAATTCCACCAGAGATAAAAATTCATGTGGTTCATATGGACAGTGTCCTGTCTGTCTGCCCCACGTGGAGGTCTCTGACTGACGTAACCGCTCACATAACTTTGTTTTACAGTATCTTCCTTGTTTGTTGCCAGTCACCAGTACTATCTAACGTTAGCATTTACGTTATATTATAAAACTCATCAGTCATCACTGATCCCGGATTAGTTTCAAAACTCCCAGGTTGCGTTTGACTGTGCAGGACAGGTAATGTTATGTTTAGTTTGCTAGTAGTGGTTTACTCCTCTTCTACTCTTCTCTTGGCGTGTTACACTCGCTCTCCTCTTCCATGTATCTAACGTTACCTTGCCAACGCCTATGTCTATCATAGATGTAGGGAGGTGGCGTTGCAGGAGGAGGGGTATGGGACTTTGGAGGGAGGCGGGAGTTGTGGATGTTGAAATTTTTTCTAAGTACTGTGTGAAATGCAAGAAAAGGTTTAAATAAAAGATTTAAATATGTTGTGATATGCTGAGTATTCTGATCAAATATATTGCAATTTATTACCCTATTTTAACTGTAAATTATGTCGTCAAAGGAAAACTTTGTCAACATGTTACCTATACCTAATAAGATGAAGTTTTTAATCTGTTAATCTGACTTCAGCCATTTCTTTTGCAGCAAAATGTATCTAGTGGACAGAAAAACAATTGAATATATTACTCTAGTAGGATACCTAAAGTTTAATTTGTATTTGTAATATTAATATTTTATGTAATAAAAAAAAAGATACTTGGCACTGAGTGACGATACGATATAGCCACACAAAAATATTGCGATACTATGCTGTATTGATTTTTTTCCCCCACCCCTAATTAAAAGTTACCAACTATACTACGTAGTATACTTTTAAATTACGCCCTAATTTCAGCATGCAGTAACCAAGTGTACTGATGCCTCTTGGCCAACAACCATGATGTGTTTTGTGTTTTTGATGCAGTGATTTGTCATTTGACAGTTTTAAATTAAAACTTAAACATAACTATATTAGTAAAGCGGTGAACTTCTAAATTTCCATGTAATGAATTTAAAAAAGTTAAATAAGGAAAAATAAGAAAATAATTTTCTCCTTTGGTGAAAAATCCATATCTCAGAGCCTTAGTTTCTGCTGTGAGTAAAATATGACACCAGCGTTAAGTGAAGCTCCGGTAGCACCTGTCAGTCTCTGTCTTTAACTGACAGTGCTGTTTATCTGAGCCTTCAGCTCCTGTCTCCCTGAAATTAAAACCATGCCAGGACAAAGTGGCTTTGTACCAAATGTGTGCCATAATTGCTTTTTAGGGATGAAATGAATGCTACACTTTGTAATAAAATGAATCTTCTTAGTTATGGCAGCACTTTGGAAAATGTTAATGGACAGCACAAACCCCTCGGGATGTTAACTCTATTCAGGCAGGCTGTAAAGTCACAGCAGAGCAGCATTACAGCACATTTAAAGGTAAACCTGGAGGTCATTGTTTGTCATGTAAGGCACTGTGTATGTGAGTTTATACCCTCCCAGTCTAGTTTTACTTTATTACTTCTCCACATTCATTTAAACAGTTCTAACTGATGAAACGGCCGGATGAACAAAGTTGTCATACATTAAACACACACATTACTGTAAAACCTTTCAACAGCTGTGAAGGTTGAGAGGTAAAAATAATATGTGAATACACCATTAAAAGAAATCTACTTCTTTGCTCCTATATGTAGAGATTCAAAGGAATTATGGCATGGATATGATAGCAGCATATAAAAAAATCTTTCATGCCTTGTATAATAGGATTTCTGTTTAAGAGTGGAGTGACGCAGGGTGCCAAAACTCCTCCGAACAGGAACCTGCTGTACGTACAATCCTTTCAAAAACCATAAGGAAAGAAAAAGCCTTGTCCTTTCATTACTGGAACTTCTCAAATGTATGTGAGCTTTCATCTGTTTTCACAGTGCATAGTTTGCAGTGTGAAAACCCACGCTGGTTTCAGAGAGAGGCTACCTCTACCTTCTCCCCATTACCGCTCCATTTGAGCAAATTCTCTATCCTCACCTCTTTAAATTCATGCATTCATTATCTCTTTCAGTCCGGCCAAAAACAGCCCATCAACCATTTTGCAGAATGTAGAATCCCCTGAGCCGTAGCTACATTTACTAATTGCTTAAGATTTAAGGCTAATGATGGGGATTTTTGCTCTGGAGCCCTGTCAGATCTATTTTCTTCACTTGCCAGTGGATTCTCAGTTTCTCACAGCGCATGTTGCTGCTGTCACAGTGCACACCGAGAAAAAAGAAAATATTACTGTGTGAGACCAAGGCTGCAAAAGAGCTCACAGACATTGTGTCACAATATTTAATTCTCCTGTGAAACGTAATAAGAAACACACAGTACAAGATGTTTCATGTAAAATTGTATCTTTCTTCTCAGTCTGAGTGATAAAGTGAGACCGCAGCAGCTCCGAGCAGCCCATCTCCATTCAAGTCAGACGCAATTTATAGAAGCCATGTTGCATATTTCGCTGGTGTATTTCAACTTTTTAAACAGCCACTGGGTGAGAATTTACCAACAACCAATTAAGCTGCCTGGTGCAGCAGTAAACATGTTGCCCAAAATATTTTCGAGGATATTTTTTTTTAAATCATATCATTAACTTCAGACTTCCTTTTGCAAAAATGGATGCCATATATTTGCATTCTAGTTTCTCAAATACGTGTACATTTTTCTGTTTCATGTAAAGGTTTCTGACTTCAAACCGCTGATATCCACAGAAAAAGACTGTGGTGTTATTCTTAACTCATAAAGGACGAGACAAAACAGCTTGTTTGCACAAACTGTTGTTTCGTCAGTGTGAAGCAGTGAACACTTTAGTCGAGTCATTTTGATATTAAAGGGAAATATTTACACTGAGCTGTTTAGTGGCCGCTGGCTTCTGCTCTTTCCCTCTTTAGCCACTGATCTGCTGTCAGGGAATAAGTGTATCTCTGCCACCTGCCCTCCTTCATGCCAATCAATCTAATCTAGAGCGACCACCAGCTTGCAGTGAGTAACGGCAACCAGTGTTGGGCTCATGGATTTAATGTATTACTCATAACTTGTTACTTGTATCACTTTACTTATTGGTACCTGCCAACAGTAATTTGCTACACTCCTTCTTATACCTATAGACTGTATTCAAATAAACACAAGAAGTTTGTGCTCCAAATAAAGGATCAGCGCTCAGTGAATAACCTCCTAAGCCCTATGATAAGCTATTATGGCAAGGCTTAACTATACAGACCAGTGAGCAGTGATAACTAACACGTCTTTGGGGTCATCTGGTGGGAACCTCCTTTCACCAGTGTTTCATCTAGTTGGTCCCACGACACCTCCAGGAGGCTAGACAGTGATCTTTGGCATCCCAGAGACACTTCCCTAATGCCAGCTCTCACTGCTCCCCGCACCGACCCAACAACCTCCTTTACCTTACTTACACATGGCTTTCTCGGCCCAAACAACACTGCCACCTTCAACAAACCCAGACTCTGTTTATGCAAGCTCCAGGTAGAGACAGTGCCGATACCACCTTTCCTAGCACATTCACCATACTCTATTTCACATGCTACATAGCCTAACTCCAATATAAGCTAAAATTAAAGGAGACAGAGAAGATAAACTCACAGGCTTTCTCAGCCCAAACAACACTGCCACCTTCAACAAACCCAGGCTCTGTACATGCGAGCTCCAGGTAGTGACAGTACGATACTACCTATCCTAGCACATTCACCATATTCTATTTCACACTTTACATTGCATAACTCCTATATAAGCTGAAGTAAAAATAAGGATGTAGGTACCGTGATGTCCCCCATTGGTTTGTGGACATTGTTGTCGTCGCCATCTTGTTTTTTCGGAGCTAGAATTGACCGCATTGGGCGGGAGGTTGGAGCTGTGGAGAAGTGAGAAAAAGATCTGATTCCGAAGCCGAGGACACTATCAACAGACAGCCTGTCACTCAATACAGATCACTCTGAATTATGTGTGACTCTCAGCTAGAGGTGGGCGATATGGCCCTTAAATAATATAATGATATTTCAGGGTATTTTTGCGATAACAACATTCTTGACGATATGACAAATTAGTAAAAAAAAAATCAGTAAAATGAAACAATAATGACCTCTCATTTCTGTAGTTTGTGAACAACAACAGTAACTCAGAGCGAGATTCAGATTCTATATACAATATTACTAGTTCAACAAAATGTAAACAGATGAGTAATTTAAAAATTCATCCCTGCACAGTTACCATGAAGGAACACATTATCCATAGAGATCAAAGCTGTTTTTGTACCAGACTGTAAACATGTTTGGGCATTTAAACATGCGGGTCTGTGGGGATTGACTGATTACTGGAGCCAGCTTTAAGTGGCCACGAGAGGAACTGCAATTTTTGGCACCTCCACGTTGGCTTCATTTTTCATTCCTGCAGGTTGCTGCTTGGTTACACCCCACAAAATTGATAATGCGTCCTTTTTCCTTAAATTTCAGACTGCTAAGGCTAATTGCATGCAAATGATTTTTTTGCCCGGGGGCCTTCATTTGTGACCAGTATTTATCCAAGGATCTGTCTAAAAGACACAGAGTCAGTCGTGGAGATAAACAGCATTTTATTTGACACATATGCAGCCACAAGCTTCATTAGTTCTTTGTCTCTTGTATCCTGCGGCTGTCCAGGATTACAATTGATTTTTAGTTGTTCAGTCATTGTTAGATTTAACATCCACTGACTTCCTCTGGCCTTTTTTTTTGGAGGAGAGCTCTATGTTCTAGGTCTGCCACACCCCTCTCTGAGTTCCTGGATCTCCCACACCTGTGCTGCATCCAGTCATCAGTGGAGCAGCACATCAACCCCCAAGACAAGTGTTTGTTGCCTTTGGCCACTGAGCTGTTTGTTGGGCTGCTGCTGCTGTTTGTTTCTGGTGACACGCTGTTTTTGATATAGGCTACTGGTGGTACAGCTCTGTTAATCTGTTTGAAGCTGTTGTTCATGCTGACTACCTGGTAACCTCCAGGGGCCTTGTAGGGGCTCTCTGCCTTTTAGTTTTGCTCCACTTTCTCCATGTGTTGTGGCTAGTCAGGGAGCTCAGTATTGTCTTTTTGTTTGGCTCCATAGGTCAGCTAAGTTTTTATCTTATAGTTAGTGTGATTCTTTTGTTTTTTATTTTGGACGTGGAAAATCTGACGCCATTTTTGCTCCTGTTATCTGCTTTCTTAGTTGGCTTATCTTAGTTAGTTTTCATTCATTCATTTTTATACTAAAAACTGTTCCAGTCATCTTTTTCTTGTCATTTTGGTACACTTTTTGCGAAGGTTTGGAGAATCTTGTTTTGTTAATTCTTATGTTCCCCTAGACATTTAGGTGAAGGTCGTAACATTGAGCTTCAGCCTTCCTTTATGGCCAAGAAGGGCTCACCTTTGGTGGGATGTATTTTATTTTTGGATTTATTTTATTGGCTTCTCGTTGTGCCTTCAATTGAAGTTGGTGTTTCAGGAGGTTGGAGTTCTTTTTTAAAAAAATTAAAAAAAAAAAAAAGTAATCCCTTTTATTAAACAATTAGTGCATACACATATTAACAGTATGAATATACTAAAAATTACAAAACAAACAATAAAAGCAACGATAGATTTACAGATGCTACTCATTAAGAAAACATAAAAGGGCTTAAATGAACAACAGAGGACAGTGTGTGAGGAAAAGAAAAAGAAAACCAAGAGGCGAAACCGAAGAGGGTGGGGATATAACTGTAGGCCATTGTCTGTGTTTCAGGCGAGTTTTGCGGGATGGGTTCGGTCTAGTATTAGAAATCCTTTCTATGTGTGTATATACACACATTCCCACTCCCACATACACATTTGTTTCCTCAGTTACATGCTTACATTTACATTTCAGCTTGGGTTGTGACACCGGCAGCAGTATAGATTTGAGAATTGGTGAGTATATTGAACTGCCTGGTGACATGCATATGCGCCTTTCATGAAAATAAATAAGGGGACATGACTGATTGTTGGATTTCAAATCAGTAGGGAGTTGACAACAAAGGTAATGTTGTAACAAGTTATTTGTTTTGGGGATAATGGTAACATTATTGCTGAAATTTTATTGTTACACTACTTGTTACTGGGAATAGTAATACCAATGGAACAATGGGAACAAAGTGGCAGTGTCCAGAGAGCAGTGGACTGACGCTACCCTGATTGGATTTAATGATACAAGATAAGTACAGGAAAGCCTGAGTACCTTCCCTGCTGTTTTGGGAGAATATATTTCCCACTATGTGTGGGTTTGGGTCACTAAGTTACTGTTATTGTATCCACAAATGACTGCAAAGGAGCTCCAGAGGGACTCGTGTCCCTGGTGGGTTGTTTGATGGGGGTGGAAGTGTGCGAGCAGGATTGGAAGAGCCAGGACTGGAGTGTTGGAGAACATATTCTGGCTCATGAGTGGTTGAAATAGTGTCGGTATTAACTGGGTGTATTTTCTTTTTTTAATATGAGGTTTAATGTTTCATTTTATCGGGCTTTCATTACATTTGTTTTAACAATTCTTAGGTGAAAAGACAATAATCTTTGTGGGGGTTTTATGAAAAAAAACACACGCAGTTTATCTAAAATATAAATTATTTGAATTTTCATTTTGTGGTGGATCAAGATCACCACTGAAACTACAAGATAACTAAGCTAAAACAAGTTCTTGCTTCCTGTTTGACAGTTTTAAAGATCAAATACAGATTAGGAATGATGGCATAACAGTAAAGTACTTTGATTAATCAGCATTACTAGTACTGAGCCTAAGAAACAAAGGCTCGTCCAGCTGAACTAGGAAGGTGTTTCCCTCTGAACATGAGTGGCAGCAGGATTTAAATACGAGGGTCAGTCTGGCCTGCAGCACTAAGCAACTTGAACACACCTACACTATCGCACCACTCACCCAATCTTTTACTCCTCCACAGTTAATATGATTGCCTCCTTTATTTTGGTCTCTGCAGTTCTTTCTGTTCCTTCAAAGGTCAGTCCTTTTGAGACGTCTTGCAGTTATTCAGTGCTTCAGATGCTTCAAAATTCTTTAAGCAGAGTCACCACTGAATTTATTTCATTCCTGCAGTCAGATTCTCCAGCTGCTCTGAAATGAAATGATTTTGGAATGTTGCTTTTGTAAATGGTCTGACGGAGCTCTCACACTAATACAGTTATGAGATCAACCTGTTCTCACTCCCGACTCGTCAAATACTAAAGCTTGGTCAGTGGGCCTCAGCATCAGTTACAGACACAATCTGGCACCTTTAAGTGTTTGTATGCGAAGAAAGGAGCATGTCACTCTCTGACGCTCTGAGCAACTGCTTTATTACAAAGAGCAACAGGACTTTGACCCAGGAGACCAATGTTCAGCCCGGGTCAGACCAAAGATTCGCAGCATGGTAAAACTGTTGTAGAACGTTGCAGAGAAAAGTTACAGTGGATAGTGTGAAGTGTGTGAATAGTGTGTAAAGAGTGTGAATTGGCCGTCTTTTGTGCCTTTTTTGAGCCAGCTTTCAAGAGCACGGTGGCAGGTTTCAAAGCAACTTTAACAAGCACCGTATCATAGCCTATTTACCCGAAATCCAGAGTGCAGAGCTGATCTTCTTCCAGGAGCTGTTTATCAGTGTGTAGGTCCATCGTCCATCGGACAGATGAAAAACTCAACTCAATGATCAATGATCTTGTAGTCACTGTAGTCTTTTGGCTCAGTGAAAGTGCTGGCTTGACAGTGCTGTGTGCGCTCCTGGTGGAAGAACGAGAACGAACGAGAAAGTTTTGTAATAAGTTTAAACGACTGCACAATGGATTACTCGCTTGTAAACAACCTTCGCAGTACGATGCCTTTGAACACAACGCCAACCTTCTTCTTCTGCTTCTTCTCTGTGTCCCATTACATTGCAATGGTTTCCTGCTGGTTGACGACACCCACGTAAAGGAGCATTATCGCCATCAAGTGGGCTGGAGTGTATAACGCTTCAGGGTCAAACGAACGATCAAGCGGAAGTTTACACACGGGTGTGAGGCAGCTGAAAAAAGAGTTCCACAATAGAGATGAACAGGAAAACACGGATGGAAACCACAGTTTGCTACGATTTTTATGTCAGAACATCAACGAACACCACTGACCACTCGGTGAGTTTCATGGCTTTGAAAACAAACGTTTAGGGTGGTTTTAGGACAGGTTCACACATGGCCATAGGCAGCAGTGTTAAGAAAATGAGCAGTCATCAAAATTTTGGTCTTAACCACTCTATTTCATCATAAACAACCCAGAAATGGGGCTCAAAGTGCAAAATACCGAACTTCTCCTTTAATGGATTGCCAAACTGGGAGGCTGTGTTTGTAGATGACATGGGCAGTGACATATGACGTGTGTGTATGAATCAGTGCAGCTTGAGTTGACTGCCTGAACCAACTTGCAGGCGTTGCTTAATAAAGTAAATTTTTAAAAAATGTTTTCAACCAAGATTCTTAGTTTATTTTGATAAAAAATACATTCAACAAGCAGACACTGTACATTTCCTGTAAAGAAGGAAGCTTTCCTTTGAAAAGACACACCATATATGTAACAAGCACGACTGCCATGCTGTCCCAGAGAATATGAAAGTGACACTAGAGGAGTGCCTGGCACATCATATTTCAACATGACAGTCCACTGACATAGTGTTGGTATTTGCTGAGTTGCGAAATTGTTGCTGCTGCTGCAAAATGTGCTCAGACATGGAACACACCTGTGGACATTTGTGTCTGAATTGTGCTGCAGAAGTCAAGTCAAAACATCCAACTGTGACTGACTGGACTTGAATTTTAAACCCAGCACTGTTTTCTGTTAGGTTTGGTTGTGATTGTGTCGCTGCCTTACCACAACACACAAGACAGAAGACATGGACAAGTTTTTCTTTTCCTGCTGCAAGCTGCTACGCAACTTAGAGCAGACGAGATTCACAGGGCAAAGCTTCACACAACATATGATATTTTAGAGTTGAAATAAAAGTCATTGTTTCAGTTGTGGTTTGAAATGTGTTTCAGTGTACAGAAAGCGATGGTGCTGAAGTGTTAAACTTCAGATTTTGATCGTTTCCCTCAGTTGTGCAAATTCTCAAGCAGTGTAACACAGCGCCCATCTGTCCTGCATATCTTAATCTTCATTTTTAAGAGGTTTATTTGGATATAAATAGGAAAAGTCTATTTTGCTGAGACAATGTGTTCCTGGTGTGCCGTCTGTTTCAGGTTGGTTTGCTGTTTGTCTCTCCATGATTAGGCTTTGAATGGCTGGATATGCGTTTGATCATAGTGCCAAATGTTTGTCTGTAAGACTGTTTGTTGCACGGCTTTGTTGTGCGTTAGCTTAGACACAAAGAGAGGAAAGCTGTCAAAGAGCAGAGGAAATATTTGCTTGCCACATCCATTCATAGCCACCCAATAAATAATACAAATAAAATGCTGATTTATGTTTTTGTTGTTCTTTTCTGTTTCACTTAGTGCAATCTGGATTCTGGACCTTGAAGATTCAGAGAAAGACCTTGTAGTAAATATAGCTTGTTCTGTGAAAAGTGATCATTGTTTACTGACTTGAAGGTTTATTGGAATTAAATATTCAGCTTTACTCTAGCTCTCGCTTTCGAAACTGAATCACACTCACATTGAGGTCTGAGAAAGTAATGTTCTGTAATTTTCGCTAAAACAAAAGCATGAGAAAATGTCTTCCAGTTAAGATTTTAGGCCAATAACTGTAGAAATTGTGAAGCTGTGGTTGATTCAAAGGTTATCAAGAAGGAAAAAAATCTAAATGCTGATTTTGATCATATGGGATTCATCCTAGAAACACAGAAACATTTACATTCATGCAGTAAATAGTTCCAGCAGTCTTTTCTATTAAAATATGGTTCGTAATAACATGAGCAAACCTCTTACCAAGACAGAAAACTCTGACCCAGACACTAAATGGATGGCTATCACTTTGTGTATCTGTGCTTTTGAGCGTTTAACACCCAAATGAGTTTCATTCTGTTGTAGCGCTTAGAGCTCTGAACCAGAAAATGTAACCATATCCCTGGAAAATCAGCCTGGGTTCTGTGCCACAGTGTCCACAAAGCCAGCCCAGTTCTCGCTGCAATTGAGGCTCTGGAGAGTGTTGTTTATTGGCATGTTGGATCTTTTCCTCCAGACTTTGAGGAAAAACTATAAATCACAAGCATATCCTGGTTTATTTCTTTTAAGACTGAGTAGAATAACGGGCGGTGTCCACTAAAGCCAGTGTATTATTTTGATTCTTTGCGATAGGAGTAGCACGTAGTTACGTCATGCAACCAATGCCGGCAGTGTGACGAGATGTTGAGTGTCTATGCCACACTGAGGGTTGCACGTTCGCCTTTTTTTCTGAGTGCAGAGAACTGCAAACTGTTAACTTTGGGTAAAACCCTGCACTTGTCACTGTCAGTTTTGACTCAGCTGTTTATTCATAGTGCAAAAGGCACAAATACCATGAAGACCAACCATCACATCTTCAGGGTCGCCCCCAACTAAGAATTTTCCTAGTCGACCAATAGTCGTCATTTAGGGTCATTAGTCGACTAGTGGCCTGCATGTTTACGATATTAATTTACTTATGACATTATATATTTTGGGCGGGGCAACACAATGGTTTGAGTTGAAGGTGTGAGAAAGAATAGTATCAGTAACATTGTTAACACTGTGCTACATTACAGAGAAATACAAAACCGTACTAATGAACCTTCATTAATATAGGCCTATATTTTATCTACAGGTGCACGTCACACACTGAGCGAGCCGCCTGTTAATGACGCTGTGGGCTAATGGGCATGTAGCTACTTCCATGTTTCAGATGATACGTCATGTTTGTAGTCGACCAATGAAGATGAGTTTACATATCACCTTGGGTTCGTCCTTCACCTTCTCAAAATGATCCCACACTTTGGATTTCCTGCCCGACATGTTATTGACTAGCCTGTGGAATAACCGCAGGTACCAGCCCTGGAAATTAACCTGACTCCTGTCTGACTGCTGAGCGTGGACACTTCCTGTGTCTGTCCTTTCAAATTAAAGTCTCACATGGTCCAGTCATGTAGGTTTTGATTTATTTTTGACAAGGCTTGACAACACTTTGGTGGACACAGGGTCTTATATGTTTTTTATACTTCAGAGCAGTGGTTCCCAACTGGTGCAGCCATGGCGTCCAGATTTCTCCTTAGTCATTAGTTCAAGATCCACACAGTCTAATACATTCAGTGTCATACTTAAGTGTGGCCCTGTTGTCTCCCTCTACAGCAAGAAATGGCAGTACAAAATAACAGCTCTGTGCTGGAAATTCACTGTACTTATAAATAAAGTCAGATTTTTACAAACTTGACATGCTTGTGAGTCACTTGGGGTCCATTCAGGACAGACCTGCAACCCACCTTTGGACCACGCCCTATCATTTGGGAACCACTGCTTTAGAATACTCTAATCCTTAATGGTGCAGTGCAGGAATACTCAACTTGCTTTTCCTGGGGGCCACTTTGCAAAATGATAGACGGTCAGGGGACACTTAATAAACAAACATTCATAATTAATATATACATAATAACACAAATCATTATTAATGTTTGATAACCAAGCCATTTCAATGCCTTTTTATACACTCTGGCACCTTATTTGCATTCAAAGTACAAAAAAAGTATACTTTTAATTAGAGTTAGAAAATTGGCGACGGGCCACCCAGCACCACCCACAGGCCACAAGTTTGCAGGAACATGAATACAGCACGATTTTCCTTCTTTGTAAATAAAAGTTCTGCTGGAATCAACAAATATCACTGCAGCTTGCCACACTCCAGTTTCCCAGCTGTGTGGCTGTGATGAGGCCATTAAATAGCCATTATTAGTGGTGATAACTTTCTACCAAAAATGGCTTTTTGGGAAGGGGTGGTGGATGGGTCAAACAGGACTTTCACCCAGGAGACCAGGATTTGAGTCCCATGTAAAACCAATATTTAGGCTTTTTTTAAAAAAAAAACAAAAAAACCAAACCATGTTGTTTAACCACCTAAACCAAAGGAAATTTAAAGAGAAACCTAACAAACTGATGGGCTGATAACGACCTTCTGAACCTACCAGGTGTTGCATGCCCTATACTGACCCATATCTACAGTACGAAGCTTATAACCACAGGTAACAGGCATTTACTGAGCTGATAACATCCCGATCACAATAGAAAGCTTTATTGTCATTATATATCAAATTCAATGAGATTACGGGTGCCACTCCATTAGTGCTTTACAATATAAAACATAAAACAAGACAAACAGCTAAACATGACATATACAGGTATATAATAGCTATAATAGCAAATGATGAAGACAGAGGTTAAAAATATTGTTCAGTGTAGATATTGCACAGGGATATTGTTTGTTAGTGTTCTTACAGCCTAGAGAAAGAAACCGTCAGTCTGGAGGTGCAGGCTTTCAGTGACCTACAGCCCTTGTCTGAGGGCATCAGGTCAAGTCACTGATGACAGATCTGGACCTTCTGAGGCAGCAGGAGCTGGAGATCTCTTCTAAGGAGGGCAGAGGAAAGCCAGTAGTCTTCTGGGCTGTGTTTATGACCCTCTGCAGAGCCTTCCTGTCCACAGCCAAGCTCCCAGCGTACCACGCTTTGATGCAGTACGCTAATAGAGCGACAAAAGGTCACCAGCAGCTTCTGATCTAGTTTATTTTTCCTGAGAATTCTCTGCTGCTGGGCCTTCTTCGTCACTGCCTTGTCGTTCATGAACCAGGAGAGCTCCTCTGAGATGTGGACTCCTAAGAATTTGAAGGATGCCACCCTCTCTACATGGTCCCTGTTGATGTAGTAAGGGACGTGGCCAGCTCTGATCCCTCAGAAGTCGATGATGACCTCCTTGGTTTTTGTGACGTTCAGCAGCAGATTATTGGCTGAACACCACGCTGCCAGTTGCTGGACTTCCTCTCTGTAGGCTGTCTCGTCCCCTCCTGTGCTGAATCTGACCACAGTGGTGTCATCCGCAAACTTGATGATAGTACTGGAGGGAGGGCGCAGTCATGTGTGTACAGGGAAGCAGCAGACAGCCATTTCCATTTTTGATTGCTGAGTGTCCTCCATAATCTCTCTTAATCTCTTCACGTTAATGATTGAGAATTTCATGATGAATTGTTTTTTAAGATCAGCAATTAGCTATGATTAAACTAACTTGACATAAATATGTTCCTCTTCATTTTTTAATTTACCAGGAGTAATCATATCTGGGCAGAGATGTAAAAGAATAGCTTGAATTGAGTTTTTTTGTGTGAAACCTGATGGATGGACTGTATTAGTTAAAAATACATCAAAAAAGTTATCAAACCAAATCACAGGACTTAAATATACGAGCAGTGTGAAGCAAAATACCCATTAGAAGCTGAAGGATAACAATCCATGTGACAGCATGTGTCTAATCAGCAGTTTGCCAAATGAAGTGAGTTATTTGAGACACCATCCGACTGTGCTGATTGCTCATGGTCTCCAACTGCACAATAGAAGAAAATGCACTCAGCAGTCTTAACATTTAATAACGCTGACACTCAGTTAAATTTAGAAAAGGCACATTTTGAAGGTTACATTAAATAACTCTGAATAACTCATATTTGCATCAGATGGCTGAAAAATAACAATGTAGAAATCAGACCAGCCATGTGTAACAATATGCAAATATACACTTATTATTGGCATCACAGTTCTAAATCAGGCGGGTTCAAGGTATGCAGCGAGATTGGAATGTTCCATTAACTTCCTTCCCCCCTCATTCATGTCTCGACATCAGCTGTGGCTATTACATCAGTCAGGACATTACCAGTAAGGTGAGGTGGGGAGAAAAATAGATTTCATATGTGACAGGTCTTATCTGCCCTTCACTAAACACATTTGCAGGTAGGGAAGGGTACGCTAGATTAGTCAGTGCATCATGTGGAAGATGAGCGACAAGGGCAGGTGCCAATAACCCTATGCTAGATTGAAAATGGAGAATTTCTCTGCAAATGCAGTGGAGCCACACCAACCGGTTAACCGACACCAGTAAACACCCTTTCCCCAACAGCAGAGGCCCTGGGTTGGTACGTAAACTGATATTTTAAAGGCATAAGCACTGTAATGTGTGTTTATGTGTATTGGTGCAGTAATTTCAAGACACAGAGTAATTTAATACATTTATCCCCCTGAGACTCCAACTTTTGTTTGGTATGTATCTTTAAATTCTCCGAGCTATTTGGGATCAGTAGGACCTGATAAGTACAAAAACCTAAACATTTTCAATGGTAATAAAGTCTCAATGTCCTCAAACGAGTACTTCCTAATAATAAAATTGGTCAAATTTGTTGCCATGTGAAACTGCAAACATAATCAATCATAAATAAACAAGTTTCAACCAGAAAATCTGATCAGAGGCCTGTGCTACGAAGCAGAATTTGAAGTTAGCGAGGTAACTTTGGGGTTAACTCTGGGTTTTCAGTACTACAAAGCTAGTTCTCTTTTTACTGGGGTAAATCGCTGTGGTAACTTATGCTGAACAGCTAACCTACTCCGGAGCAGGTTAACTTCAGGGTACTGGCTCACAACCTATATGCCAGGTCATTACAGTCATTTAATATTTCCAGGGCTCTATTTCCACTGGTTTTAAAACAGAGCTTCTAACAAACAGAGAGATCCTTTACACACTAAACACATGATTTTAACAGGATTTTAACTTGAACAAAGTTGTCTCGAAGTCGCAGACACTTTTGCTACCATTTCATCTCATGTGATATGAAGTAGCCTTCTTCATTCATGGTTCTGATGACGTCGCTTGCAATTAACACCCCTGCCACTTTGACATGAACACGCTTGTAACTGGATAGGAAAACCCAGAGATGACTGAACTAGTTGATAACCAGCTCTGTAGTACCGGTTATGCAGACGGCCATTGTGGCGTGTTATGCCGGAATTCCATTGGATGCGTGTCCGTTGCGGAATGGCTGCGCTGGTTATCAGCTGCTTGCTCCGCTGTCCGTCAATACCCAGCGGCTGTGTTTGCTGTGCGGAGTGGTGCAGCTCTGCTGGACAGCGGGAGTCACGAGGACCCACGAGATCTTGTGAATTCATGCATAATCGTGCGATGTAATAAGATGTAGTTTCAGAACCATAAAACCAGAGGAGTAGTAGGAAGACATCTCACTGCACCTCCATGATTAATGTCTCCTCGTCCATGGTGTCAACGGGGTGAAATGACGTCTGAAAACCTCTGACCTGTTAACTTCAGGCCTGCCTCCGCTCATTATGACGTTTTCAAGGTGTAGTGCAGGGAAATATGATCCGCTGTGAACACTGTGTATTTTATTTTGAAAATTAAGCGGATGTTTTATTTTGTTTCTGTGCACGACTTCCTGCCCCGCATGATCTGCTCTGTGCTGAATTGCTACATTGTGCTCCGGCGTCCGGCAAAAATAGAAGTCCTGCGTATCTGTTGCGGAGGGCTCCGGAGTGCTGCAGCTGTGACAGAGCCGGAACACAGCACAGCACAGCCGCAGCCAGTGGAAACACACACATTGACTAGAACTGAAACGAATCGGCTCTGCTGCCGTTCCGGTGCACAGACGCAACCAACACGCATCTGGTGGAATTTGGGGGTTAGTCAAACCGGATAACGAGAACATATCCTGGGTACGTTGAGCTGGCTTTGTGGAACAGGCCTCAGGTTTTGTCCATTTTTGTGTCGGGATCAGCTGCAGACTGACCTTACAGAGATGGCTGCCATCTTGTTTTTACATGGATCAGTGTATTTTGCTTTTACTACCACTAGATGGGACAAAAAACTGTCCACAAACAAGGACAACAGATCTAAGCTAAGTAGAGTGAAGTATAAGGCACAGGATGTCCTCAGTAGAGGATGCAGGGTCTGAGGAGGATATTGTATTTCTGAAACTTCATATGATTTGGACAAGCCTCTTGCACTTAAGTTTTTTACGCTATATAATCCTTTTTTTTTTTTTTTTTTACTGTTTGGGCTTATTCTTGCACGTCAGCAGCATGCAGTAGCACTCCCATGTGCACTCCCAATATTAAACTTTGCTCACAAATAAACACCCGGCTGCTCCAGATAGACAGGCCTGTATGTTGCTGCATGATAAAAAATAAGTAAGCAAGAAAATAAATAAATAAATTCAGCAGCAATAACGGCTTTTTCTTCCATACTGTGTCTTTATGTGCTGTTATTGGATGTATCTGTCTACACATACAGCAGCTACCTGGTTTGATACCTGCTGCCGTTAACACATCAGCAATTTGGGAGAGTTAACAACAGCGGAGACACAAACTAAACACATGAGCATAATTCCACCATGCAATTCAGTTTCTGCAGTTTGGGCTTTATCTGACACTCATTTCAAATGATATTTTTTAATCTTTTACTTCCTGTGATGTTTTATTCTTACAGCAGTCAGAGGAGCAATATCTTTTGCATAACCCTGAAGACAAAATGAAAAATGATGGTTTAGGCAGCATTAATACATGTAGAAATCTACCTCTGTTCACACCATAAAGCTCTTGTGAATATCTTTTTTTAATATTATTTTTTATAAACAGAGCAAGGCTTTCAATCTATTCTGAAGGGAACATATCAGACATGGTTCCATTATCCTGCTATGATTAACTTGGAGGCGTACAGGGCATGAACATGGATAACAGATATGTGGGCATATGCAATTTTACTTTTTATGAGGAGGACTAAAAATAGATTTCATACAAGAATAAATATTTAATAAATGAACATGTATTCACATATGAGAGTTAATTAAATATGACTAACCTTATACTGTGTAGCTCCCCAGCCGTATTCCTGTATGTTATATGCAGGTTGCAGTGCAACACGTTCTGTCAGCTATTCCCAGTGAGACTCTTCCTTTCAACCAGACGCTTTCAGCCATTTATGAAGGTACACTATATCAACATGGTGACTTTTCTTTCTTTACCCAATAAACCTGTGATTAATTTCTTTCTCGCACCAGTACTCTGTGTTGACCTTTTAATATTTTACCATGAAAACGGTAATGTGACTAAAGGCTTTAGTGGCCTAACCTTGACCATGATGGGCTCTTTTCTGGGGTTTCATGATGTTAGCATATGGTGACACTAGGTAGAAATTATAATATGTATTTGAATACTATGATGGACACATCCTCCTCAGTATTCAAATATGCTCAACATGTTCCCACCTATGTTGATAAGAAATACAAAGAAAAGAAAACTGCTGTGCTACAACAGGCAACCACACACCACCGTCTGAAATAATCATCAGCAGATATAATCATTACCATAAATAAACCTAACAAATTGCCATTATCATTACCCAGGTTCTAATCTTACAGTGTACTGCAGTTCTGCATGTGGTTTGTGCAAAGCACAAGCTGTTGCTTTCAGCTGTGGGTGGGTACATTCATGCAATCATGTCATTCTCAAACACTGTTCATAAGTATACCTTTGTAAATCAATGCACCACAATTTGTATATAACCCACATAACCATGAGCCAGTAATCCGTGTAGAACCCATGTAATTGGGAAGACTGCTGTCATGTGACCAATGCACTGACATGAGTAAAGAAGGAAGTAGTATAAAGATCGAAAGCCCATGTAGGGAGCAGGCTGTTCTCACAAAATATGTGTATGTTTTCCTACAAAAATTAATCCACCCACATTGCACATATCCCAGGTGTTTTGAAAAGGCTGCAATCACATGACCAGTGAGATGATGGGAGTAAACAAGGAAGCGGTCCTGAGCTGTCTAGAAAGGAGGCAGGTTGGGGTAGTGGATAGGTCACAAAAATGTGGACTGTCCCCTGGACTTTCCCCTGGAGTCATGGGTTCGTAACCGTGTGAACTTAGAGTGAACATTAAGTCATTTTAAGGTACGTCCTTGCCGTGTTTCATTTCCTAAAACTTATCACAATAACTTTACTTGCACAAACCTAACTTCCGTAACTTACGGTTCCTGGGGCACTGATGCGTAGGATATCATATAAACTGTTGTGCATCCTTTTTTTGGTGGGATATTGTATGAACAGTTCGATGAGAATCTGTTATAGGGAGGCAGGTTGGGGTGTTGAAAGGGTCAAACAAACACAGAACTTTCCCCATTAGACCGGTGCTCAGAACCCTGTGAAACCAAGTAAAATGAAAATTATTTTAAGGTACGTGTTTCTTTTCCTAAACCTAACCCATTCAACTTTATTTGCCTTAACCTAAACCTTACATTAAGTACATAACATCATTGAGGAATGCGAGGATGCATTGCTCTAACACATTACTTTCAATTGTATTAAAAAGTGGAAACGTGAGTGTTACTTCGGCTATATTACTTCCAACGGGTATAGTTTTTGTAAAGTGTTAGTATATCATAAAATATAATAAAAATGTCATAAAAAAGAGATACTGTGTCATGAAAATAAAAAATGTTAAAAACGTCATAGTAAAAAAAAAAAAAATCATAGTGCATGTACATTTCCTGTGAAGCCCTCAGTCCAACCCAGTTTCATTTCAAAGCTGTCATATACTAGCACTTGGGCAGTGACTTCCAATGTCAGACCGTGTAAAAGAAAAAGTCCATCTTTACACGTCCGCATCATATGCAGCCGGTCACCGTTATTGTGTCATGGCAGCATCCAGAATCGTGTGGGACAACTACATAAATTAAAGGGAAATTTCGGTTTCTTTTAACCTGTCTCCTATCGTCCTAAATTTGTTTCAAGTGACTAGTGACATAAAAATAATAGTTAGCATGTTAGCCGTTAGCCTAGATACAGCCGGGGCGCATAGTAGCGTCAGACCTGTTAAAACGTAAGTGAACGGGCAACCTTCAAGTGCAAAGTTAGTCCACTAAACAAGCTTTTTTTCCACAAAGACCGCCTCATATCGTTAGGATAAATGTCAGAGAACATATAGAAAACGACATGTAAACGTGTTGTCTTACCTTACCGGTGTGCTGCCATGTTTGTTTATCTAGCTCTGCTTTCCAAAGCGCGGCTGAAATATCGCGAAAACAAGCAGCAATCTCATACCGTCGTAACGATATGAGGCGGTCTTTGTGGAAAAAAAGCTTGTTTAGTGGACTAACTTTGCACTTGAAGGTTGACCGTTCACTTACGTTTTAACAGGTCTGATGCTACTATGCGTCCCGGCTGTATCTAGGCTAACGGCTAACATGCTAACTATTAATTTTATGTCACTAGTCACTTGAAACAAATTTAGGACGATAAGAGACAGGTTGAAATAAACTTAAATTTCCCTTTAAGGGGCAGAAGTCCAAGTAGGATGGGTGGGTGATGGATGGGTCCAACAACCGTAGTTAACTTCCTGCATAATTGTAATGCCAAATCCAGCCACTTGAATGTGTTGGCTAAACGTAACCACATGCGTCGTTGTTGAAGGGAAAAAGTTAATTAGCTGTGTTGTACCGATGTATTACATTTATTTTCAAAGAGGCTGTATGCAAACTGTACATTTCCTGTGCAAATGGAAGGGTATTTTGAAGAGAAACATTAAACAGGTTAAAGATGACATGGTGTCCCAGAACGTGAATCATCAGCACACCCAGGGTACCCTGCACATAGTGTGTCGAAGTGGAAAGACTATAACCAAACGTTGATATGTGACAAGGTCTGATTTTTTTGGTCAGGATGCTCTAAAGTGGTCAGTTTAGCTGTCAAGTTTCTAAAAAATTCTCACTTCCCCCCTGGAGGGTGGATTGCAAATGTTCCCCACCAATGTTAAATAGGTGATTACGGCCCTGTGGTAACATTCACCCACATCTCTGCCATCTTACTTAGAGCACAGCCAGTGGAGGCTCTACTGTAACAGTACGACTAAATCACAGTCTTCAATGGTACAGAGAGAACCATGTTGTTCACATTATTAGTCATCACCTCCCATGCAGAATGTACTAAATGACTAACAACTCCTGAAACTTGACCCCATAAACTACAGTGATCATAATGACTTTTGTTATGAGTCATCATAATGCGTCATTAAGGCCTAGAGGAACTCTTATGATGCAGTGTGCTGGTAGCTGTAATACATCATAGATATGGGCATCAGATTATTTGGTCTATTCAATGACAACAATAAATATTTTAACACAATTTCACAAGGTCATTTTATGTCAGGCAGTGGAGGTTTCAGCGCTTTGTTGTGCCTCACATTGTTGTACGTTATTAAGCTCGCAACAGTTAATTATGTTGACTGTTAGTGCGGTTCAGACTGAGCTGGTTGTTACATCTTCAGCTGTTTGGGATGTGTCAGTTATTGACAATAGTAAAGAACAGATCTGGAGCACGACTCCAGTTGGTTTTCTCTCTCTCGCTGCAGACACTAACTAAATGCCACAGAAGCAAGATGATGTGCTGAGCTTGTTGTCAATGCTGAGCACCCATGCTGAGAGCACAAGAGGCACTTGGCATCTTCCTCTAGAGCTCTCCTGGACACAAACATTAGACTATCAGTGGGGAACACATTACGCTGCTTTTATAAATATTAATTTAACATGCAGATGAGTTTGTTTGGTGCTTTATCTACACTCACATAACATGTGCACTTGTTGTGATTCATATGGGATTATAGCATATTACAGTGTAGCGTGTTACTCCAACTGCTTTATAATAATACTTCATTTACGATACTAAAATATACATTTCTATCTTAAGAATTCATGAGCTGCAGCCTATTCTTATAAGTGAGAGGTAATGGCCATTACTACATTTGACAACAACAGCACTCAGACCAAAGTGCAGGCACATTATAGAGGAGACGTGTCTGGAGCTGGGCTTGACTGGAACGCCTGATACTATTCTTGTCTGTCCCAGCCAGACAGCAGAAGCATAACCCAGTTTACCTGCTAGACAACGACCGAGGCCGTGGGTCTGACATATCAAACATCCAGAGCCACCCTGCCTCCTGGCATCTAATTACTGACACAAATCATCCAGAGATAATGCATTCCCATTTGCGATTAGCATGTAATTGACGAGAATGCTATATCTACCATGGGATTCTGAGGCTCTTACAAGATGTCTGCATTTAGGAATAATGATATGAGTAGACTGTAGACACAAATCAGCAGGGACTCATACGCAATAAGATTGTTTGCAATGCAACCTAAGAAAACAGCAATGATACTTGAACTCTCCCATATCGTCAGCATTATGCAGGAGTTGGACATTTTGCATTATGGGATGTTAGGGATCACGTGTGGCCTCATTTTTTTTTTTTTTTTTCTTTTAATGTGTGAAAATGAAATCTTGCCGGGAGCTTTCACTCCTGTGTAATGCACATTTAACATGCATTGACCTCATTTTGAATATGTATCCCTCATTATGGTGATTGAAGTACTGTTGTAAAGCAGTTGCATCAATGTTCATTTCCTTCTCAACCTCAAAGTCAACAGCAGAGGTCGAGTCACTTTAAATTATATTTATAGTTTAGCTTTCTGTGCAGCCCGGTCGCCAGAAGAAAATGTTGGCATTGTGAAGTAGTTTTGATGACATGTAATGCGCTAACTTTGTCATCACGAGGTGGATGGCATAACAGTGCAGACCAACAACAAAACTGAGAGAGACATCGGCAGCATTTCCAGCTGCTTTTCTGCCACCAAAATCAGATGTTTTTCAGAAGACATTTGCTGCATTTCCATTTCCATAGCAATTGTTTTGTAGCCAGACATCAGCGGCATTTCCAGCTGCAACTGTGCCACCAAAGGCGGGTGTTTTCCAGCTGGACATCGGCTGCATTTTCAGTTGCAATTGTGTGCCACCAAAAGCAGGTGCAAGATATCAGCAGCATTTCCAGCCGCAACTGTGCCACCAAGCGTGTGTGTTTTCCAGCTGGACATTGGTGGAATTTCCAGCAGTGATTGTGCCATCAAAAGCAGGTGCATTTTAACGAGGCATTGGACACATTTCCGGTGGCAATTGTGCCACCAGAGGGATTGTTTTCTATCTTGAATGCGGTGGAATTTCCAGCTATGGGTGTGCTACCAAAAGTGGGTACATTTTATTTAACACGTGCCACATTCCAGTGGCAATTGTGCCGCCACAAGCAGGTTTTTTTTTTTTTTTAAGGGAGATGCCTGCCACATTTCCAGTGGCGATTGTGCCATCAAATATAGCCAGACATCAGTGGCATTTCCAGCTGCATCAGTGCCACCAAAGGCTGTTGTTTTCCAGCTGGACATCATGGGATTTCCAGCAGCAATTATGCCACCAGAATCAGGTGCATTTTGCGAGACACTGGCCACGTTTCCAGTTGCAATTGTGCCACCACAAGCAGGTGTTTCAGCGTAATTTCCAGCCCCGATTGTGCCACCAAAAGCAGGTGCATTTTAGTGAGACATCAGCCACATTTCCAGTGCCAACTGTGCCACCAAATGATTTGGCGGAATTTTCAGCCATGATTGTGCCACAAAAAGCAGGTTTTCCTTTTTAGTGAGACATCAGCTGCATTTCCAGCTGTGATTGTGTCACCACAGCCAGGTTTTTCTGGCCCAAACGTGATCCTTTCTCACCATAACTAAGTTGCTTTTGTGCCTAGACATAACCACACCTAAACATTAAGTAAGGGTTAATGCCTGACGAGGTGTCCATTATCAGGAATTAATGGACTACGTGGAGGCGGAGGACGGTTGCTTCCACGAAGTCCCGCTTATACCATGGTCACTTACCAAAGCAATGAATATTAAATCAATTATTTATGCTTTAATGTGTTTTACAGTTAAAATCAGTTTTTCACAAGCCACAGCTGAGTGGACTATTTAATTGTAGTTGACAGGCGTTGCCATGGAAACCTGCTGTGGTCGCAGCGTAGAGAGCACAGTGACTCTGATCAGTGAAGGGAAGTGAGATGATGGCTAAACGTTATGTGATATTATTCAGAATTATTCCGCTTGTGTGTTACAGACTCTGGTGGTCAGAGGATGATGTGCCAAAAAAAACCAACTTAGATATTACTTACATGATTCACTGGCGTTCATTTATAGGCCCAAGAACATTTGTTTCAAATAATCAACATCCAAATAGTAGGCTAGTCAAAATCGTTTTCAATTGCAACAAATAATTCATAAGCACAGTAGTCGAGATTAAATCATGTCAACACATTAACAAATTAACGATTGTTTCCTATTTAAAATTAAACGCTACATTACCATTAATAGTGACATTTGAAAGCGATATGGGTATGTCCATCATAGTGACATTTGAAGGACGGAGATTGACAGATTGAGCACTGCTTGTTGGGACATTTGGAGACGACAAGATGTTGCTCCAGTCTCGTCTCTCCTGCACTGACGGAGCCCAATAAGCCTGCAGGCTGCTCTCACACCGATGTCCTGTGACGGTCATGATGATCTGACGGGTTTCCAGGCCGGTGTCAGAGAGCTGACCTACAGCTGTGCTCCGGAGGCTGTGATTGGTGTAGACCCGCGACCCCTTGTGCTGTTTCTCCCTTTTCTTTTCATTCTCTATCCTCTCTTCTGCATCCCAGCCATCAAAATGATCAAATTCACCAAATAAATTCAATGAAACGATAAAATCATTCATGATGCCCGTTGTAATCCGTTGCCTTTGCTCGGAGTCTCCGTTGCTATGGTTACAAACTAGCAGTTGAGCCAGCACAATAATTTAGAACCTGTCATCAGGCAATTTGACCGTAACGTCTTTTTAGCTGTCCTATAACACCTTTTAACGGACACCCTGCAGCCAATCAGAATTGAGTATTCACCCAGACCATGGTATAACATGTGTTAATATACATATAATATACATTATACAGTATTGATAAAGACAAAGAGTACATGGGCATCGTATAACCAGAGTAGAAAGTTCCTTCTTTTATGATTTAGTACTGAAGGCTTAACCCGACCATCTGGATGGATAAATTAAAGATCTCCAATCTGCATCTATTACAGCATTATCACAGCTTTATAGTATTTTATTTATTCTCTGTTGTGTGCTCGGGAGAAATCTCAGGCTGACAGAGAGAGAGAGAGAGAGAGAGAGAGAGAGAGAGAAAGAGAACAAGTGGAGGTCAGTTGCCACGCACCAGTTATTTAGGTGGCCATGTGTGTTTGTTTATATGCTTTAGAAATCTTCACTGACAAAATACACACAGCAAAACCAAAACAAATGAAATGTTTCATGTAAAAGAAACAGAGTACAAAGGAAAGCATCTCTGCTACATTGCACACAGAGGTTATTGCATAATGGAATCGCTATAAATTTGTTGAGATTTGGAGTAAAATCAAAGACACCAGGGGTGTTTAATTCAAAATTCAGAAGATATCTGTGATTGGCACATTTGGTCATGCTCTTTTGAGGTGCTGATTAGCAATCAGAATTTTGTTCCACAATAAATTGATATTGATCTATTTCCAGGAATCCAAAAGCAAACACAATTGATCTTCTTTCAAAAATGTTGAAAGAAACACAAACTCCTCCTGTCCTTGTTTCCAATAACCGTGCAGGTCTTGGCAAACTGTCTCCTTGTTGCAGTTTCTTCCTTTCAGTCTCTAACCTGGTTTGCTTTACTAAGACTTTCTATGTCTGGACTGAATAACATAAAACCTTGAAGTTGGTCAGAATCCATACAGCCAATAGAAATTCCATAACGCAAACGACAGACATTGTGTTTCAGGCTCTTGTGCAGATGGGTTTCCGACATACTCGATCCCTAGTCTTACTCAATACAGTGTTCCAACAAGAACGATCTTTTCATTTAAAGGACAAGAACTAAAAACACCACATTTTTTAGACTAGACACTAAAGAGACAGTGCCGCACTTCAGTGAGTGTCATTCAATAAACTCTAATGAAACCCTGGTGGAAAATAATGACTCTTTAACTCAGCAAATTTGTACCATAATGACTGGGTCAAGGCCAAGGCTAGTCTCCGTTTAATGCAGCCCTTATTGTAGGCTCATTGCTAAACAAGCACCAAAACACAGCTGGTGTGCTCTGATGTCTAAATACGCTACATCATGTGAATATCCAATGTTGGGAGGAACCATTTTTTATCTTTGAAATCCCACAGCAAACATAACTTGGAAAATTCCAACTGTGCAATAAAGCTTAACAAAGCTTAACCAATCATTACAATGCTTTAATCTAATAATCTCTGCAACTAATGTGTGTAATTAATAACAGTAACAGAGCTTTTGATTCAGTCAAGAACTTATGTCAGATAAAAGAAACTTTGTCTCTTACAAATTATGTTCATACTGGGCACATTTCAGTAGCAATACAGATACATCATACAGTACAGCAAAAAAGCAAGCCGCTGAAGGTCAAGGTGATGGATAGAAGCTCTACAGTAAGCTTAGCTCTTAATACTCCCCCCCCCGAGACATTTTAAAGCATGTATTTATGCTTATACTAATATCTTCCTTGACATGGTTTTCCCACGGAGAGTAGTAGTTAATGGTCCAGTGTGTACAATATGAGGGGTGTTATACATAATAGTATATTATGGTGTATAAACCAAGATTTGTTGTGTTTTCATGACCTTAGAATGAGCCGTTTATATCTATATACGGAGCCACGGAGTAGACAAACCAAACACCGGCTTTGGATAGGGCTTTGTATTTTCACGTCAGCCACCGTAGCTCTTCTACACGCTTGGCACACGCACAAGGGGACTTTTACATCTGCCCTGTTTAGTTCAGTTCAATTGCGCTCAAGTTTGTTTGACCCCTAAGTGCGGTTCGTTTGGGAAGCAATCACACTCCAAAAAACGGTTACAAATGAACTCTGGTGCGGTTCGTTTGTGGTGAGAACGTGTTCCGACCTGGATCTGAACCAACTGCAGTCACATGACACATTGTTTGGGTTAAACATGAGCATGTTACAGTCCTGGAGGATTATTAATGTGCACCTCCTCCTGTACTGCCTTAATATGCACATTCAGCACATCCAATGCATCAAAACATTGTCTTCTAGTTGGAGCCGCGCCTCGTTTTCAAACTGTATGGTTTGACTAAAATGAACAATGACAGCAATATAGTCCACGATGAGCAGCGCTAAAATCAACCTGCGTAGTTGTCCCTCCATTGTGACATTAGAAAGTGTCACATTTATCTTGCAAGTGTACTCTTCTTCAACGTTTGCTTTACTTCCTGGATTTTTCCCGCATGGAAATTCTGACCAATCAAGAGCAGCTTTCTCACACAAGGCATTTTATCTGGTCCGCTTGTAAATGCTGCTGTGAGAAGACAAACCATTTTTGTAACAAAATGAGTCCCTGATTCAAACCAAAACGATCTAACTCTAGGTCTGAAAGCAGCCCCAGTTGGCTGCAGTTTGCACCCTCATGTAGTTGCCAATAAGTTCTACCAAACTGACCTTTAAAAACAGTCTGAAAAGGGTTCTGGATGCAGGTCTGCCCTTTCTACCTCATTGACAAATTTTGAATCTGGCCTCAGCCCTGACCACTCTTACTAGATAAAACAAATGTTGACACAGTTTTTCTCTCGGGAACATAATTTAAAGTTGAAAAAAGGTAAAATATTGCAATATATTTTATTGCTGTAGTCAGCATATTGCAACATATTTAAAATCCCAATAATATTATGTGGTGAATTACGTAACGTGATAATATCATATTGTGGATCAGCGGGTGATTCCCACCCCTAGATTTACTGACATACTTTATGTTGTAGCACAAATGTCTCTTCATAGCCCCTTTTACACTGCCAGATTTTCCGCGAATGTTGGGCCGTTTTGCCGGCAAACTGCGAGCGTTGAGACACACAGAGCCGGATTGGTGAGTTGATCCGAGGTGCCCAATTTTCCACCTCATAGGGCAGTCATATTGGCAGAACCCTTTTGGTTTAAACAGACCGAGGCGGTCTTCCACCACGGGAGGGGCTGTTGATGACTTGTGGGAGGAGCTGTTGATGACGCCGCACGTGCGAGCCACTGGCAGTGGACTAACAGGAAACAGCTGATAGCAGGAATTAGCAAGCAGCTAGTAGCAAGAGGGAAACGTAAACCAGACAGACACTGTAAAGATGAGCAACTGGGAAGACAAGGAATTGCGCGCCCTCCTTGTCCTCGCAAACAAAGAGGCCATTAACCGTCAAATGACAGGAACGGTGAAGAACGGGCCGACTTACGAGAGAATCACCGAAGGACTAACCAGCCGCGGCTTCACTCCCACCTCACTGTTTACGTCACACGCTGAGCTACACGTTTTGTTACTTGCTCACGCCCCCCATTGCCCCGAAAAAGGCGCATTCTGTTTAAACAAAAGTAGGTAGGCGGCATTTTGCTGCACTCCCTGATTTTGTTTTTATACTGCCAATGCTGAAAAAAGAGTGATTGGGCTTTCCTGCAAGTTTGCACAATGCAAATGCAAGTGGTAAAATACTAAGTCATTTCTGGGTTTCAGACTCATTCCTGGGGCACTCCATTGGCTTTTGTATTAGTGACGTACCTAATATAGCTTACCTGGGGTACATCCTAATCTCAGGTTTCAGGGGAATCTACAGACATCGCCCCTTTCAGTAGAGGAATGTCAAAACACCTTTCTAGCGACAGATACAAGTCAGTATAGTCAAGGTCAGACATTTTGGGGGATTTTAACCTTAGAAAAACACATTTTTGAGTGGAGGGGTGTTTAGTATTTTTAAAAAATGGGAAGGGATCTAGTTGTCAGATAAGACTCAGTCGACTGGGAGATAGTTAAGTAAGACTTCCTCAAAGCCCAAACTGCGATCTGTGTTCCAGAGAGTATAACAGACATATTGTGAGGTACTGGCCTCTACACATTCTGATAAGATGCAAAAAGAACACTGCTGTTGGTTAATTTGAAATGTAATGTTGTTTTCTTAAGTCCAACATAAAAACATGTTAATTAAGAAAACAAAACTAAACATAATGCACTCCAGCTGGCGTTGTGTTTTTGTTGTATCTAATCTGATGTGTTGAAAAGAAAAAGTGATGAAAGACCATTAATGTGTAGGCTGTTTATTACCATAAGTGCCTGCTTTTATCACATAAGGCTCTGGCCTTGAGGATGCTGTCTGCCAGGTACTGTAGGAGTAAGCGGTGCAGTCAGTTAACAGAAGCAGTGACATGAATGATCGGCACAGTGAGAGTGTGAGCTGTCAGGTTATAGAGATCATATCATTGTCTTGTCTCGTCTGCAGTTTTTCTAACATTTTTCTACAGCTGTAACACCACAGAGTTGACAGATTGATCATGACATGAGCTAATCATTACCTGCAATATACAAAAGCTGCAGCAGGCTCCTAATGAGTTTTCATATCTAAGGACGTCAGCTTTCAAGGGCAGTTTGTTAAACCTGTGGAAAAGCCTTACAGAGACAACAATATAAATTCATATCTTACAAAAAACTCCCTTTGTATTTTGTTCACTAATATAAATCCTGTACATCACTCTACGGGAACATAAACGATTCACTCTCAGTCAATATTAACTTGAGTGGCTGAGCAAGGCCAAGGCCGAGATCTGACCTTGGATCTGACTGAGTAACAAGCTGTGCAAGTAGCCGCTACAACCTGCAGCCAGCAGGGAATTAAGCTGCTCCTCATAGAGTGTTTTGGACTCATTCATAGCTTTAGGTTAACCCACATTCACTTCTCACTGTTTCACACCTCTCTCGGATTGCACATTAATCAGTATTAACACATTTGCAGCAGCAGTGACAGTAAAAAAAGGGAAGCTGGTGGACTATTAAATGGCTCTTTTGCATTTTAAACATTTGCTTACTGAAGTGTTAACAGCCAAAGAGAGAAAGACTATGGCCTAGATTCACAAAACTAAACACTTCCAGAAGGAGTGTTTAGTTTGCAACTTTATTTTAGATCCATTTAGTTTGCTTGAGTTTATTAGAGAAGGTGAGGCAGTAAAAAAGCAGCACACTAAAGTCACAAACTTGATGATCTGCAATTTGTACATAACAACACGTAACAGCCGAGTTCGTCTGGGTTGCAATTATCACGAATGAAAAGCATCGCAGAAATTAGTGATAGACCAGGAAACAGCCGATTAAATTCAACAAGTGCTACTCGCTCACAGTGACTGTCCACACCTGTGTGCAATTTCAGCGAACCAGATCCTTTCTGTGTCAGGACGGCAAAGAGAGCCAAAAAAATCCCCTGTAGAACAATCCATTTGAAGAGAATACAGGGCAGAGAGAATAAATGGAGGGGGGGTAGTCATTAAAATCTGCAGTGGGGTGAGCAGGAGGCTGATGAATAGCAGACATTTTCAACTTTTACACAATATGAATTACACTAAGAGGTGTTTGCTGTTTGTAACATAACAATTAAAAGTGTAGCTGAGGCTTGAACCACTGAGGAAGAGATTAACACACGTTGACTGTATTATAAAATGCATCAGTCGGATAAAACATACACACGGAAATGCAAATGCTGCAGTCTTAATTAAGAGTCTAATTAAAACACTGACTGCATTTTACACATTGTGTGTTTTATTGTTGTTTTAATGGCTAGTTTAACATCTGGTCATGGGACAACAGTTCAAGTGTAGCCTTTTGGCCAAAATGGGCACATTTACAGTGACAATCAAACAACTCCTGTAGTGAAGCTCATTTTTTCTTTTTTCAAGTTGTAGGTATGTTGTGTGTGGGCTGGGCTTTTAAAGGCATAGTGCACCCAAAAATGAAAATTCAGCCATTATCTACTCACCCATATGCCGACGGAGGCCCTGGTGAAGTTTTAGAGTCCTCACATCTCTTGCAGAGATTGGGGCGGCTAGCACACCTAATGGCAGACGGCGCCCCAGACTAACGTCCAAAAACACAAAATTGAATCCACAAAATATCTCCAACATGCCCATCCGCCTCACTGTAGCCTGTAGCTCTGACTGCTTCTCTGTGCTCCGCGTTTATGTGTGCGTGCTCAGGGTGATCGGTGATGCACGGTCTCTGAAGAGCAGCAGTCTCGTCAGTACTGATGTCCAGATTCTCAAGTGCAGGCATCGCCAATTCCCAGTCTGAGCAGCAAAGACTTTCCTCATCCGTTGGCATTGCTTTGCATTTGAAACAACTACACCATCAGGTTTCCAGTGCTCGACTCTGGTATTCTGAGCCCAGCTGAGGCTCATGAGCTGCGGCAGCTGCTTCGTCCAGTAGCCTGAGTTCCGTCCATATACTCGGGCTCAAACAAATACAGCTCAACAAAGAAATGCAGTTCCTCCTCAATTTCAAAGTCTTCAGACATGTTTGGCTGTCCTTTGCTAAAAGACCGTAGTGCAAATTATCTTGTAGCTCTGTGGTTACTGTTGTCTCCCCCTGCGGTGCACGTGTCACGTGATGTAAACACAGGTAAGCAAAGCTCATGCTTTCGCTGGTCTCGCGCAAGCGCGCACACGTGAGTGCGGAGCACAGAGAAGCAGTCAGAGCTACAGGCTACAGTGAGGCTAAAAACAGAGTTCATGTGACATTTTTCGAAACAACTTGTCATGTCGGGCCTTCAGCACACTTGGATCACTACGAATGAACAGTATGGAGATACTTTGTGGATTCAATTTTGTTTTCTTGGACGTTAGTCTGGGGCGCCGTCTGCCATTAGGTGTGCTAGCTGCTCCCCCCGCTGATCTCCGCAAGGGATGTGAGGACTCTAAAACTTCACCTGAGCCTCCGTTGGTATATGGGTGAGTAGATAATGGCTGAATTTTCATTTTTGGGTGCACTATCCCTTTAAGGCATATTCATACATTTTCATTCATAGAATTATTTTCAATGTGATCTCATCCCATTTGCAGTTATTTGCCTCTTGGGCAGAAGGCCAGGGCATCAGTTGTGATATGGTAGTTGATAAGGTGGGTGTATTACTGTGATGTGTAGATTACCAAGGAGGAAGTGGGTATACTCTCTGATATACGTAGTCCAGTGCCTTTTTTGATAGGTGGGGTGACTGTAGATGGCCATGAAAAAGAGGTGGATAAACCTTGTATACCTGCATATACCCTCTACTACGCAACTGCCAGGGGTCACAAAAATGGGCAGCCTTTTGCATTGTATCTTTTGATGGGTGATGTCTCTAAGAAAACACCTTGTTTCAAATGGCGCAAATGCAGTAGTACAAACGATTCAGCGTTTAGGTTTAGGCAACAAAAGTATATGTTTATGGTCAGGAAAAGAACATGGTTGAAGTTAGTCAAGTGAGACAGTTCAAAAGGGTTTGGTGGTTAGGTTGAGGCAACAAAACCATTGGTAATGGTTAGGAGAAAATCACAGATGTTGCTAAAACGCCTGGCTTGAAATTGCACTAACGCAATGGTAAGAAGGGGTTGGCAGTTAGATTTGAGGCAACACACTACTTGGTTATGGTTAGGGAAAGATCATAGATGTCACTAAGAAATCACGTGGCTATGAGGGGCACAAACACAATGGTAGGACGGAATATACGTTTAGATTTAGGCAACAAAACTATGTGTTTATGGTCAGGGAAAGATAATGGTTGACATTAGTCAAGTGAGGTGACTCAAAGGGTTGGTGGTTAGGTTAAGGTTAAGATCACAAATGTTGCTAAGAATACACACCAGTTTCGGCAACAAACTACCTGGTTATGTTTAGGAAAAGATTATGATTGATGTTAGTCATGTGAGGCAACTCATGTAAGGGGTTGGCAGTTAGGTTTATGCAACAAAGCAACTTGGTTATGGTTTGGAGAAGATTGTGTTAGTTGCTAAAAAAAAAAACAAAAAAACCCCCAAATTTTTTATGGGCACAAACGCAACTGCATAAAGGAGTTCATGGTTAGGTTTAGGCGACAAAACTACGTGGTTATGGTTGGAAAACGATTGCCAATGTTGCTATAAAACACTTGGCTTTGAGGGGCTTAAAGGCCGTGGCAAGAGGGAGACGGCGGTTAGGATTAGTCAACAAAACCACTTCATAATGGTTAAGAAAAGGTCGCGGTTGATGTCAGTCACATAAGGCAACTCACATCAGAGGTTGGTGGTTGGTGAGGAAAAAATCATGGATGAAAAAAACCCACTGGCTTTGAGTGTTAATCCTTTAATGTCATTGTGTGCTATAAAACAAAACTTTGTTGGAGTAGTCCAGTTAGCAGTACATAAATGTGACACATGCACCAACACACACTCATTGCGTCAATCTCACAGTCACATACGCACACATTCATGTTTATATCATTAACCAATATGATGAATACTAAGTAAGAGCAATAAAAAAACATCCAAACACAGCAGTTATTGCACAAAAACCATTATTGCACCCTGTTGCTCTGAGAGTTTACTAATGACGCAGATGGGTGTATACCGGATGAGTGTGACCCTAACAACTTATCCTAGTTGGGGAAGTTGTCAGACCTGACTAAATTCAATTGACATTTTTGTCATATCTCAAAGGCTTCAAACAATAGAATGTGAAAGCATGAATTCGACAAACACTTTTCTTGCCTGTTTATCATGCTGTGACCACAACTCATGTTTTCTAAGGATTCATATTCTAATGGATTCTGAGGTTTGTTGTCCATGTTAGAAATATCTGACCGACAGCCTGAGAGATGGCAGCTCAGCCTTTCTTTATTTCAGTAAATCACTGACAAGAACAAATGGCATGAGTTCAACCTTCGCTGACAAATGCATCAAACATGAAGGACAGTCTGCTGTGGGAGAGCGACATGTCGAGCGCCACCGACTCATTGATTTCCTCTTGCATTTAACTGTTTCATTTGTAGCCCCTGCCAGGATTGGCATGGGTGGGAGTTCTTTTTATCTGGTCTTCTTCATTGCTGTCTGTTGTTAGAGTGAGCTGAGCCCATATCAGCTCAGTCAGGACACTAGACCTGTGTAATTACTGCCCAGGGCTAGTTTATCCCACTCCTCTCACACTGTACCATCACTTGAGTGATTGGAGCCGCAGGGGGGATCACCAATGTAACAGGTCATTACTCATAAAGGTCTGGACTGGCAATATATAGTTGAACCTCTACAGAGTGGAAAAAAGCTCTTGCTTCAATAAAAGAACATGGATTGCTTATCTGAGATGGTGGCAAGCCCATGGATCATTCTGCTGTAGATCGCTTCAAGTAGCTTTAACTCATCCGCAGGTGGAAGCAATTCTTTGTCCGTGACCACAAAGCCCAGCATGGCTGGCAGGGACTAAAAATAATGCTGCATAAATTACATGGCTTGTTAAAGGTTGATGAGCTGTCATAAAAGCAGAGGAAATCTCACTCTGTATTTTCCATATGGTATTGTATAATCTTACATGTCAGGGGACATTCACTGTTGGATTCCTACCGTTTATAGGTATTTTTCACCAACGCATCAGTTATGTTGGTAATTCAGAGGTTTCTTGAGGTGGCTTGTGACCAAATCAAGAGCTAATGAAATGAGGAAATCCATCTGGAAATGGATAGATTACCCTGGATGCTGGCAGAAATTCCATTAACATCTGGCAAAGGCATGTTGCATCCTAACATCTCAGCCAAAGACATTTGGCATGGAGTTTAAGTTACCGCTCCATGAGTAAGAATAAGTGACATATTACATTTTTTTTTGTTTTTCTTGTTCTTTTAACTCGGCAATTTTGACTGGACGTCTCTCTGTAAACAAAAAGAATGCCAATATTTTCTAAAGAAACTATGTTTGTGTGATAAAACCTTGGAGTCCATCCAGGGTGATGACTTTTGATTTTGTTTTCCTCTTGTTTTGTAGTTTCACTATGAAGTCAAACAGATCCAGGCAATACATGGTTTTAAGCTGTTTTTTAGCTGCATTGCTATTCATAAATCAATACACCGATCAATAGCATTTGTACAGACACTCAAGTTTCTCTTGAAAAGGCTTAGCTTCGCTTGACATTAAACACACTGTATTTCTTTCTCCTCTGTGAAGGTGTACAGGTAGCAAACTGTTACACATGGATCATCACACTTTCAACAGTGTATAACCAACATGTTATTACATGTAACCTTTATGCTGGACTCACAAGTATCATACACTCAAAGGGGACCTACTATGCTTTTCTGTATTTCTTGTCATATATAGACTATAGTTTTATAATCAAGGATTATCATATGAAACATGGCCAGAGTTTTAAATAATGAAGTAAATATGTAAACATATGTAAAAGTCACCCCTGTGAGCAAAAATCTCAGGCTTCAGACCTTAAATACTCTATTTCTGACTGTACGTTCACACCAACAGCGACCAGAGCTTCCGAAACGGTCATTCATTTTCAATGAGAGCCTGGCGACTTGGGCGACCTGGTCGTCAGCCGTGCGTTTTGAGCGACCAAAGCGACCAGAGCAGGTCCAGAAGGGAGTTAAAACTCATTTAACTTTGTGGTAATGATCCCTGACATGGTTCGGCAGCAACCAATCGGAATGCTGACGTGCCTCGATGAAGCGGGTCCCAGAGAACAAGGCATGTAACTTTGTTTCCTACAGCACACTTGTTCCGACAATGCATATCTTTCAATGCATACTGTTTATTACTTGCGTTCGCGGCCACTCAGTCCTTTATAATGTGTCGTTGTTCAGTTACAGAGACCAAAATGAAAAGGATGAGGCTTGGGACCGCGTCGTGGAGGTAGTTGGTTGGTCTGGTGAGTTTTAAAGTGTGTAATGTTAGTAATAGAGGAGAGAATTGCAGGCTAATGTTGTGACATGCATGCGAGTCTTCCTTTCTTGGTTTTAATGGGATGACATACTGCAAAGTAAAGCATTTTATCAACATTTCTGTTGGCCAACTATGAGCTTTTTGACTGGACAGCAGCAAGCAGCAACTACGCTGCTTTCAAGCCAGTAGTCTGCTTTGAGGCTCCTTTAAATCGACAAGCATGATCGAAAGTTCAGTGATTAACGTGATGAGCGACTAGAGCGACCAAAGCTGCCACAAATATTTTGACAGTTGTGCTTCTTGGGTGTCTGCAACAGACTTTGCCTCTTTGGAAGCTTCTGGTTTGAATGTAAAGTTAAGTTTTTTCTATCCTGGCTACAGCATGGGATTGAGTTACTGTCTCAAGCGAGGGAGTTCAAGTATCTCGGAGTCTTGTTCACAAGTGAGGGTAGAATGGAGCATGAGATAGATCAGCAGTTTGATGCGGCTTCTGCAGTGATGCGGGCGCTGTGTCGGACTGTCGTAATGAAGAGGGAGCTGAGCTGGAAGGTGAAGCTTTAGATTAATTGGTCCATCTACGTCCCAGCCCTCACCTATGGTCATGAGCTCTGGGTAGTGACCGAAAGAATGAGGTCAAGGACACAGTCAAAATGAGTTTCCTCTATGGGGTGGCTGGGCTCAGCCTTAGAGATAGGGTAAGGAGCTCGGACATCCAAGGGGAGCTCGGAGTAGAGCTGCTGGTCCTTTGCATCGAAAGGGGACAGTTGAGGTGGTTTCAGGCATGTCACACTGGTAGGAGGCCCTGGGGCAGACTTAGAACACGCTGGAGGGATTATATATCTCATCTGGCCTAGGAACGCCTTGGGGTCACCCAGGAGGAGTTGGAAAGGGTTGCTGGGGAGAGGGATGTCTGGGGTGCTTTGCTTGGCCTGCTGCCCCCATGACCCAGCCCAGGATAAGCGGATGAAAATGGATGGATGGATGGATGGATGGATGGCTACAGTATTATGTCATAATGTGCCAGATTTCTTTATATGGCCATCTGCTCTTGGCACGCGAATGCAAGCGTTCACATAACCTACACTGCTATATGATGCCAGATGCTAATGTCAGGGAAACGTCATCCTGGTTGGCAATATTATGCTTTTCGATCATATTCCTGCTAGAACATGTAGGGTTGTGTTTAGAAGCTTTTATTTGTTTGTTTTACATTAAAAAGTGCCACTTCTCTCCGTTATAGACATACCCCAGGTGCAAGTACACTGCTAATGACATGTTGCTATATGCTAACGTTAGGTAAACTTGTAATCTTGGATGCGGTTGTTATTAGATCAGATTCCTGCTGGAACATGTCTGGTTGTGTTGAGAGGCTTTTATTGGTGATTTTTCACAGTAGAAAGTGCCACTATTCTCTCTTATAGTCATTCCCCAGCTGCAGTGATGGTGTTGTTGTCCCAAAGTGGGGGCCAGGGAGGGTAATGGTCCCCCTTATACAATTACTGGATCCCCCACCCCACTGGCCCCACCTAGCAAAAATAATTTGATGCTGACATTACTGGGTTCAAGAGGCTGCTGCTGTTGCAGCTAGTGCAAAGGTAGTGGTATTTTGTTAAACTAGACAACATAAAGCATCTGTTACCAACCATGTCAGCGTAGCATCTCAAGAAGGGAGCTAAATAATGGTCCCAGTTTCTGCGAGGGAATAAATGGCATGGCCATTTTCAAAGGGGTCCAGTGAACTCTCACCTCAAGATATCTGGATAAAAATGGATACCATGTCTCCCTTTAGATTGAGAAGGCTTGTTTCTGGTTAATGTTTTGTTCCTTACGATCAATGTATTCCTTCAAATTAAAGCTGTATGTTTGTCTTTTCAAGAAGAAGGACAAAAGGCCTATTTGAAGAACAATGAATCGCTCAACAGGAATAGAAAGATACATAACACATAAAAACAGGTTTATTGTGGAACTCAAAATGTTGACTGTACCGGTATTAGTCTGTGCACATCAGATAATTAGTAATATTAATCGTAAAATAAAGGTGTATTTATACTTGTGCAACAGCTCTACGCAGAGGCTACGAATGTCACCTACACCGTTGTGAGAATTTATACTTGTGTGGTGGCGTGTCTGTGTAACTCTGCAGTTACACCTCCAAAACACTAGTTGGCAGCGGGGTTTCTGTGAAGTGCTGTAAAGTTTAGTTGATTCAAAACACACATTAAACACACATCAAGTGGAGACAATTTCAAACGCAAGTACACAAATCAGCTTCACTGTAACTCACAGCATTCACAGACAAAGACATTTTCCCCAAAAATACAATATGCTAATGTTTTTAGCACAAGCCTTTGGCATTTTACATTGTATAAAATTAGCCTAGGGGCTAGCAGACTTTTCCTCTACTCAAATGAAGCCAGGGACAACAGCAACATTTAACAAAGGTAATGGTACATAATTTGGCTCCATTACAGCTCACAAGGTTCACTGACAAAACAAGTGTCTTATACTAAACACGTTTTCCAAACAAATACAACATGCTAACGTTATTCATTTTTAATTTAATCTTTTAATTTTATAAACTTTATTAATCCCCGAGGGGAAATTCAATTTTTTCACTCTGTTGTCAATTACACACAGGTCCGAACACACACATGCACAAACAGGAACTATACATGCACTAAGTGGAGAGATGTCAGAGTGGGGCTGCCCATGAAAGGCGCTCCGAGCGGTTGGGGGGTTCGATGCCTTGCTCATGGGCACCTCGGCAGTGCCCAGGAGGTGAACTGGCACCTCTCCAGCCACCAGTCCATGCACCATATTTTGGTCCGAACAGGGACTTGGACAGGCGACCCTCCGGTTCCCAACCCAAGTCCCTATGGACTGAACTGCTGCCGCCCCAATTAGCACAAGCCTATGGCATTTTACATTGTATAAATTAGCCTAGCAACTAGCAGAGATTTCCTCTGCTCATATGAAGCCAGGATAAATCACACACAAGACTTAAAATACTATGTTTGTGGAGGCTTTATTGTCTTCACAAGTTATTGTTTCTTATCTGTGAAATTAAAGTAAATAAAAGCTTTGTTTCCACTGAGGGAAATGGTTTCAGCTTACAGAAACAGACAGGTCTGCACTTAAGAAACCAAAGTGTGTCAGTATGTGATTCCTTAATTCTCCATATTGACATAGTTTCAACGAGCCTTCATAGCGTGATCAAATTCCTAAAATTCAGTTATGGCTTTTGGTTTTGGTGTGCCACCCCAAGATGTTAAGTGGCCCCATCTGGTCACCCCTATGCTTGCTTCTGAATGTAGATGCCGTGATAAGTAGACCCAGAGCAGACCGGGCTTTTTCGTGAGTACAAATACAAGTAGGCTGTGAACCTGGAAATTAATTTTAATAGGTCCTCTTTAAACACATTAATGCAACATAAATAATCTCTGAAAATGAAAATGGCAGTGGGTGAATTTATGGTTTAAATCTGTCCTTAACTCTAAATTGCCCGTAGGTGTGTGCGTGACTGTGTGTTGTCTCTTTGTCAGCCCAGTGTCGTATGGGATCAGCTCCAGCCCCCCGCAACCCTGTAAAGGATAAGGGGTCTCAATTAATGATAATAGATAGTGGATGGGTTGAAATCTGTTCTTAACTTTATTCTGGGCCTGTGCTATGTTAAGCCAATAAAGCCAATAAAATCATCACACAATACCCCAGACATTATGTATTATAGTGTAGTGGTTAGCACTGTTGCCTCGCTGTAAGAGGACTCTGGATTGGAATCCATGTGTGGAGTTTGCATGTTGCAGACTAATTGGTGACTCTAAATTGTAACTCTAAATCTAAGGTGTAAATATGAGCATGAATGGTTGTCTGTCTCTATGTGTCAGCCCTGTGATAGTCTGTCGACCTGTCCAGGGTGTACCCTGCCTCTCACCTAGTGACAGCTGGGATAGGCTCCAGCACACCTGCGACCCTGAAGCAGGATAAGCGGTTGCAGAAAATGAATGAATGAAAAGTTTATACTGCATTATCATTTAATTCTATTATAACCTGAAGGTTATCGTGGAATGGTTTAACTAAATATTTCCTCAAATGTCAGTTCATAATCTCTTTTTAGTAAATGTGGATTTTTTTTAAAACATCTTTCAAAGATCATTCATTCCAACTGCCTTTAACCTCACATGTTGTTACATATATATATATATATATATATATATATATATATATATATATATATATATATATATACATATATATATATATATATATATATATATATATATTTATATATTTTAATAAAAAAGATATTCTCAGTTTTAATATATATCTCTACAGTGATTTTTGTGGCAATATAATGCATTTTTCTAATGTTTTTCCAGAGTAATAATGTTCTCAAGCGCAGCTGGTAACATGGTTTGCTTGGTTCAGGTAATGTGATCCTCTCCCACACAAATCATTCACAATTATCCCTCTCTACAAATTAAAACAACCACATACACAGATATGCACGTATAATACCAAAACTCAACACTGCTACATAACATGTTTAAATAACCAAAGCCTGTAATGGGAAAAGACAGAGGAGGCATGCAATAACCACAATCTAATTATGAGTTCCCCTGTTAAAATATTTGCATTGTCTTGTTTCATAAATTAATTGTATCACCTGTCACATTTTATCAAGACATGGAGTCACACAGTCCATCAGCCATCTAGGTTACACACTGAACCTCCATCTGGATGATGATGAAAATGCTTGCAAGCATAACAAGTTTAATTCAGTTGCAAGATGCTCATTTACAAAATGTCATAACCCTTTCAAAGGGTTTCAGACATTTCATGAAATGAGCACAAAAAGCTCCAAAAGAAGATAACAGCATGATAAAAGAGATGGATGTAGAACAGGGAATAGCTTTACTGTTTAGCATTTAAAGCAAAAGGGATTTGGGAAATTGAGTTGTCACCTTGATCGTCCATACTGTGGTTTTACGTCAGTTTATTCTGTTGCATGTCTGTTCATCCTGGAAAAGGGATCTTTGTTGCTCTTCCTGAGTTTTTTCATATAACATAAAACTATCCAAATCATCTGTCACTGATGACACTTGAAAATAATCATCTTTATTTTTAAATTTTCATGAAAAAGTAGGTAAAAAAAAAAAAAACTGTTTTATGGTCTGTCACAATTGTGACCGGTGGGATAATGTGTAGTATCTACCATTTATTGACCAAATTAACATGAGCCCCATTCCTACCAAACACTTTCAGTATGGTACCCTAGGAACCAAAAGTAACCCTTCAGACATGGTACCTAGACCCTAACGTTTCCACCACAAACAGTACTCTTAAATGTGGGCAGGGTTGTCGTCACTCACTGCTCCGTCCAGCACTCACTGTATTTCCTCATTATCAGTGACACAGATGGAAGTCTGCACCTCATTTATCGTCCACAGAACAAGGCTGCACACCGACATTTGCAGATCGGTCAAACTCCCTAGGAAGAGATCGATTTTAAGTGTTTTTAAAAAAAATTCAAAATGGCTGAAAATCTATATAACTGGAAGTCTCTACAACATACGGGGCATGAGATATGCCCATTCAAAGTTTGCAATTTCAATCGGTTGCTATAGCGCCCCCCTTTGGCCAGTTGATGTAATATTGCTTCATTCGCATCCTCCCATGACCCTCTACCACTGTGCCAAATTTCACATGGATTGATCAAGTCAGTGAGGAGAAAAACGTGGAACAGACACACACAGAGTTTTCGTCATTATGTAGTAAGATAGTAATTTAGTTTAGTTTCAAAATTCATTGTCTCAGAAAGATTTCAGTCTGCTTCTTTCTTTGTGCATGAGGGCAAGAAATCGCCCCATACCTCAGCAAAGGCTTTTGGATTCTTCTTCAAGTTGTACATTATTTTTCCAGTAGAACATAAGACGAAAGCTCATTCAACCACATATTAGAGCATGGAGGTGCAACACTTTTCCATTTCAATACAATACATTTAATTGCGGCCATCAAGGCCATTTTAACAAATCTGATAATATATCCGAAACATGAAGGTAATGTAGATTCATCTCCCAGTAATACCAACCTTGGATTTAAAACAAACTCAAAACCAATCACCTTTTTCAATGGTATTTTTTGTAGTTTTCCAAAACTCATTTAAATGGAGCATGATCAAAACATATGGACAAGAGACCCGATCTCTATTTTACATCTAAGGCACAGAGCCGAGAGATCAGGATTCATTTTATGTAGACGCTGTGGTGTATAATATATTCGATGAATCAATATAAATAAATTGTTGCAGCCTATGACGATTGTTAAATGAAAATGTCCAGCTCTTCAGACAAATTGATTTCCACTCTTCATTCTTGAATTCAGCACCAAGATCTTGCTCCCACTGAAGCTTTGCCTCTACTGGACCACAAATAGAAAACTTCAATAACATTTTGTACCTAAATGAAACTAATTTCTTTTCATGTTTACCTAGGGTGACCATATTTTGATATCCAAATAAGAGGACACTCAGCCCGGCCACGAGATAGCCTACTTAAATGATGCAGTTTACTCAAAGATGCCTTATAATTTTAATATATTTAAAGTTTATATGTATGGATAGAAAATTCAGTTATATTACCAAATAATATCTCTCAAAGACAGAAATTCAGATAGGCCCCAATAGGGGACACATACTCACACTAGAGCGTGGCGATCCGAGCCCGATGGTACCCGACGGGTCGGTCGGGTTTGGTCAAAAATGTATAAATTGTATTCGGGTTTGGGTCGGATTCGGTCAGCTTTCAGTGAAAATGTACTATAAAAATAATAAAATCCTATTGTCCGTCCTGTTTATTGCTTGGGCACTGTTATTTACGTGACAACACCTGAACATAACACACACACACACACACACACACACACACACACACACACATTGGCTGTTTGTTTCTACCTCTCCCCTCACTGGAAGCCTTGGACCTCCCGCCTCCCGCTCCTGTCTCAAACACGGAGGTCTCCCTCTCCGCGGAGCACCCACGGCCCACGCCCAGCCTGTTAAATAGCCTGTAACCATAACAACTGTGTGACACAAACTCAATGCTTTAGTCATTAAATAATGTCGGGCTCGGTTCAGTTTCGGACATAACAAAACAGAATGACTGTCGGGTTCGGACAGAAATATGCGGCCCGTGCCATACTCTAACACACACACACACACACACACAAGGAAAACCGGACATTATCATCAATTTATAAACACCCCCCGGACACCCTGGAGAGGACGTCAAAAGTGGACATGTCTGGGCAAAAGAGGACGTTTGGTCAGCCTATGTTTACCCACTATATTAGTGTCCACTTCCAAAGGATATAAAGACTATAATTCACCTCCTTGCTGAACTCTAATATAATCTCTAACCTGTAGGTACTTAAAAAATGCTTGGGATCCAGATGGAATTTTGACCTTAACTGATCAAAAGATAGTAACACCTCATTATCAGATAGGTCACCAAATGTCTGAATACCTTTATTATACCATAACAAGCAAGATTCATCCTTTAGTATCTCAAGAAGGGCAGGGTTGGCATAGAAGGGGGTAGCTGTGTAGATAGATTGAAGGTTTTTGGTCTTTTTCCTAATATCTGACCACATTTTGCACCCATGCAAAAGAAAAGGGTTGTTCAAACTTCTTTTGAGAGTATGAACTAAAACTTAATTTGAAATAATGTTGACGTTGCCCAGCTAAATTATGCAATAATGAGTTTAGGGCTGCAGTTCATACAGAGGGCAGAGGGGGAGCAAAAATATCCGTCCTACCGTTATGTTAACGTTCTTTTGTAACCTTTTGTTTGGTGCAGCCATCATCATCTCATGGTGCAACGAGGACGTAAACAGCTCTGGTCATGTGATGGTTTAAACTGAACTGCACACTGCACATATTTCAATGAGACCCTTTATTGTGTCCATATTTGCTGGAAATGCTTTGACACATCATTTGTAACATTTTTAGAGCCTTGTAATTGCAGACTTGTTTTGCAGTTTCTATTGTTACCGGCGGGATTAAATGAGTTAAAGGTTTTTCCTTATCTGAATCGAGGGTCTAAGGGCAGAGGGTGTCTATTCAGATTGTAGAGACTCTTGAGGCAAATTTGTGATTTCCAGCTACATAAATTGACTTGACTTGAATTAAGAAAACAGTAAAACCGCCACATATCAATCAATTCAGCTTTATTTATAAAGCCCAATATCACAAATCACAGTTTGCCTCACAGGGCTTTACAGCATACGACATCCCTCTGTCCTTTGGACCCTCACAGCGGATAAGGAAAAACTCCCCAAATAAAACCTTTAACAGGGAAAAAAATGGTAGAAACACCAGGAAGAGCAGCTGAGGAGGGATCCCTCTTCCAGGACGGACAGACGTGCAATAGATGTCATACAGAACAGATCAGCATAATAAATTAACAGTAATCCGTATGACACAATGAGACAGAAAGAGAGAGACAGAGACAGAGACAGAGAGAGATGCAGGACAGATGATAATGATAATAGCTTACAACAGCATTAATGAAAGTAATAATATTTTAATTATGATTCTGGCTATTGTGGTACAATATGTTGAAAGTATATATTAATATCTGATAGTATACATGTGTAACAATAATCATGTGTATAATAACAGTAGAAGTATGACTAATGATAACAGCAGCAGCAGGAGGCATCTGGCAGGACCACGGCAGCAGCACAACCACACACGTCACGCTATCCAGGCACCGCTGCGATATGAGTTAATCTGAGAGACAGTGGAGCACAAAGGCTCCGGAGTAGAAGCTGAGTTAGTGACATCCAGAATGGTCGAGTTAGCAAGATGCAGTAACAGGACATGAGAGAGAGAGAGAGAAGGAGAGAAGGTGCCCGGTGTATTATAGGGGGGTCCTCCGGCAGACTAGGCCTAAGTCAGCCTAACTAGGGGCTGGTACAGGGCAAGCCTGGGCCAGCCCTAACTATAAGCTTTATCAAAGAGGAAAGTCTTAAGTCTAGTCTTAAATGTGGAGACGGTGTCTGCCTCCCGGACCGTAACAGGAAGATGATTCCACAGGAGAGGAGCCTGATAGCTGAAGGCTCTGGCTCCTGATCTACTTTTGGAGACTTTAGGGACCACGAGTAACCCTGCGTTCTCGGAGCGCAGTGTTCTGGTGGGATAATAGGGCACTATGAGCTCTCTAAGATATGACGGAGCTTGACCATTTAGAGCTTTATAAGTTAACAGTCTTTAACTCTGACAGCCAGCGTTCAGTTCCCTTCTCATCTTTATTTTCAGTCATGAACATGAGTCACTTTAGTGTGCTGTATTTATTTATTTATTTATTTATTTTACTGTTGGTGGTGGAATTATTTGGACACATGTTGCAACTTCAAGATGTCAACACCAGATGGTCTGATAATGGCCAAGCTGGTGTTATATACGTTATATACTGCCATTTATGTTTTATGTCGCCTTTTATGTCACCTGTAACACTGCCCATACACAACTCATCTTCTAAGGTCATCAGCGCTGCACAGATGAGTTTTATTAGTGGTTATTTCAAGACTGTTTGGATTGCTTCAGGTATTTAGCAGTGTGGGTCCAGAAAAGCACAAATGTCCTCCAAATACTTTTGAGATAAGATATTTTCAGAAGCCAATTTTCCTCAGGAATGCTGTACATGATGTTTCTTCTGTCTGTTGAAAAGCTTTGGATTGTGACAGAAATGCTAAAAAAAATACCACATTTGAATTAAAACTATGAATTCTCCAGCCAGTTTTTTCAGTAGGAAGTTGTCTTAAGAAAATTGTTGGCAGCAAGTTCTGTAGATTGTACGGAGTTACTGGGACATTGTTTTTGGAAACTGACACTGAGTTTCTGAAATGTAATTTTTCAATAGTTTGGGCATCACAAACAAAAATCCATTCACCTCGACTGCACAGTGGTGACTGAGTCGAAGAGGTAGGTACTGCTGAGCAAATAAAAACAAAAGTATCTGCATGGCTAGACGCCACAATTGGTTAGTGATTTTCTTTCTTCTTTTTTTGTCATCTGTGCAAACCAGCCCTTCAAAAAACCACAACTACAGTCTGCGGATAGTGTTATGTCCACCTGACACACAGTCCTGATTGCTCCTTAGCAGGGCAGAAAAAATGACTCATACCACCATTTTCCTCTGCTGGCCTCAAAATGAAAAGCGCCAGTACATACAGAAAATGAAAATAATGTCATGTTGAGATCATGTCTACATGAGTGATAATGGCTCATTTGAAACATACCCCATGCTGTCACATCCCCGTATGACATGCCCTGTCTCTTTTTGCTTTACCCTGTCAAACCAATGAAACATTTTAGGAAAGTGGACTGGCCACTCTCCTTCAGAATATGAAAACAGGCCGCTGCTGAATGCCACTAATGTTCAAATGTGTCATGAACAGAAACACTTGTCTGGCTTCCTGTAGCTATCCCATCTGTGTGCAAGTCCTGGCCCTCCACTAAACATACAGTTTTATAGCCATGCACCCATTAGCTCAACACCTTGCAGTCTGATATGATATAAAGGAGAGTTAGTCCAAATATTAGCAGGGACACCATTAAATCCCTTTACGGCAACCATGGCAACCGTTTCCTCACTGGAGCGTACTCATCTACAAACATGCACCAACAGTGATACTATTACAGAACTGCAACACCTGCATCATCCATTATTCACTGAACCACCTTCATTATGAACTACAAGACTACTTTAACACAGTGTCTTATATCCACAGGGTGAAAGCAGAGATGAAACTCACAGACAGTGGCGCCCCCAAAACATTTTGTAGGGGTGCCCACATGGGGCCACTGAATATCTTGGGGTGGCACAGGAAAATACCAAAAGCCATAAGTGAATGTCAGGAATTCTGTTATGCTGATGAAATTTAGAGTCTGTCCCAGTACCCACACTTCCCCTAGAAATACTCACTTCCACTTGGTTGTGCGCGTTCACGTTCAGGCTAGTGGTGTCCCAAAACAGAATTGAGGTAGCGGAAGTGGTTTACAGTGTTTTTATTAGTTTTAGTGCCCTGGTCTGTTTTTTATTTTTCTGGAGAGGAAGAGACCTCTCTGGAGCTCCCAGCTCCCTCCTGAACATAAACACTAAGGGTTCTTTCAGACCTAGAGTTGTCTTGCTTTGGTCCTAATCAGGGACTAATTTTGTTACAAAGCTGCATAATTGCCTAGAGTTGGTTGTTACGGCCGCCGCTCTTTCCACCTCCATTGTGTGTGTGTGTGTGTGTGTGTGTGTGTGTGTGTGTGTATGCAACACTAATTTTTCCCTCTGTGTGCCGAGCTGCCTGCACCTCCACTGGACTCAGAAGCTCCACCTCATCTATTCTGATTGGTGCGGCCTCTGCTGTTTCTGCCTGCACAGTCCACAGCTTACTTGGGTCCCTGATTGGTGCGGCACAGGTGCAGTGGACCAATCCCAGCCATTCAATCAAGACCGTCATCTATAAGTGCCCTGCCAGTCTGTCAGTTGGGGCGGCTGACTGTTGGTGGCAGCTCGCCTCTTTGCTTGATGACTTTGTGTTGTGTTGGTTAGCCCACTGATAGCATTTGTAGCTTGTCAACTTTTAGCTTGTAGCTTGTGAACTTTTGAAGTGTGGCCAGGTTGTTAGAAATTGCTATCCTTTTGACTGATTCCAAACATTTCCATCCACACATAGACAGTTACCTGTATAGAGACACTAGGTGCAGGGGTGCTGTTTTGTTGTTGTTTGTTTTAAAAGCTGCATTAGACAGATTTTGTTTTCCCTTTTATTTTCGATTAGATAGATTGTAGATTAAACTCTGAGTGAGTCCTCTTGAGTTCTTTTGTTATATTTGTTTTTTTGAGTTAAACAGCACCCACCGGCCCTCTTCCTTGGTTTGTTCTCAGTTTTGTTAACCAGACTTCCTTCATTGGAGCTGCAATAAACTGCCTTACCTTTAACATCTGGGGGTTTTTTTTGTGTGTGTGTTGCTTCCCTTTTCCCTGCGAGCTGGGTTGTAACATTGGTTCATGTTCTCACGGCAGCATTTACAAGCAGACCAGATAAAATACCTTGTGCGAGAAAGCTGCTTTTGATTGGTTGGAATTTCCATGTGGGAAAAATCCAGGAAGTAAAGCAAACGTTGAAGAAGAGTACACTTGCAAGATAAATTTGACACTTTCTAATGTCACAATGGAGGGACAACTATGCAGGTTGATTTTAGCGCTGCTCATCGTGGACTATATTGCTGTCATTGTTCATTTTAGTCAAACCATACAGTTTGAAAACGAGGCGCAGCTCCAACTAGAAAACAGTGTTTTGATAATATGCGCCGAATGCACATATTTAGACAGTGCAGGAGGAGGCACTGAAGTGCACCAGAGTTCATTTGTAACTGAACTGAGACCACCTCTTGAAGAAGGTATCAGTGCGGTTGTTTTGATGCGAGTGCGATTGCTGTGTTCACACCTGCCCAAATGAACCACACTTAGGGGGCAAACAAACTTGAGTTCCATTGAACCGAGCCAAACAGGGCAGGTGTGAAAGCACCCTAAAGGAATTCTAAACAGGAGAAGTTTCAGCTGGTTGTAATCTGCAATCCTCACCACTAGATGCCACTAAATCCCCATAATCCTTCACACTGAAGCTTTAAGGAATAATCGACTGATAAACTTTGGTTTCTTATTTTACAGTTAATATTACTAATCATTTGATGTGCATAGACGAATACTGGTACATTTACCATTTGAGTTCCACAACAATCCTGTTTCAGTGTGTTATGTATGTGTAGGTGTCAGGCAATTCTTCAAATAGGCTGGTTGTCCTTTTCCTTAAAAAGACACATACACAGCATTGATTTGAAGGAGTACATCGATTGTAGGGAACAAAACATTTGCTGGTAACAAGCTTGTGTGTATCCATAGAACCCCTTTGTCATTCAGATTTCTGGAGCTGAGGGGGGCCCCATAGCTCGATTAGGTGTCCCATGTACAAAGGCTACGTCCAGGGGTTAGATTCCATCCTGTGGCCCCCCTGCTGCATGCCACCCCCCTTGTAAATGGCTATTCCAGCTGTTCTCCTGCCAAAATTTACCCTAACTGTGGAATGTAAAGCCCCCTTTCAGCAATTGGTGCCTTAGGTTGTCTGTTTTCACAAGATACTACTACCTTTGCACTAGCTTTTAAAAACGAGCAGCAATTGTATCAGGGTGGCCGTGATCCCTCCTGGCTCCCCTTTGAGGCAGTACTGCTTACAGACCTAGGTGTGTCATTGCAATCTTGGCTAGTTTTTTTTTTTTTTTAATCTTGAATAACTTTGGAAACTAGAAACCAAGGAGGAGACTTTAATGAAATGTCACCAACAGGCAAAACCTGCAGGTTGGACGATGGTACATCGTGGACTCATAAAGAGCCTCTTTGAGCTTTAATGTAAAAGCAATCTGCAGGACATTCATTTTTGTTTACATTTAAGAACCAGAAATTGTTCTCATATTGCTTTTAAATTTCCATGCCAACTGCTGTCCTGGCTCGAGCCTCTTCCTTTAGATTAAATCACACTGCATTGAACTGTTCAGACCACAGCCAAATCAAAGGCAAATTTCTGGTTAGTGGTAAAATAAATTGTTTCTATTTAAAAGTTTCAACTACACCCAGAGAATTTCAGTTCATACCAGCAATGATACCATGAATGCACAATTTTTTTATTTTCACAACCAAATCACAAGGTTACGTAAAAGAAAGTTCTGACGATTAATGCATGTATTTATGCATTTTATACCAAAATGTGCCTTTAACAATAAACTGTGTCTGATTATTGAATCTAGCATTTTTCATCAACACTTTCCCCTTGTGATGAATCTTTGGATATAGTTCACTGTCAGTTATGTTTATTCCCCAGCTAACAATAACATTATTAAGAAGGAATATGAAGGACTTTCATTCATTGTGGCATGCTCATAAATACATTGCAGGACATACAGTACATAAAGTAATGCACGCCCAAACAGACACATAGAGAAACACCACTTCCATACAGATTTTGGTTTCCCATAAATTTTGTTGATGTGCAAGATGAATAGTAATTTTGTTCAACTAATCAATACAGTCGTAACAATATAATCAGTCTATGTGGTTTTCTAAATGTTGGTAATTGGATTGTATGTTAAGAAATAGACATGTTTTTTAAGGTATATTGTGTCAGATTTAAGCCCCGTTTCCACCAAACACTTTCGGCATGGTACCTGTGGAACCAAAAGTAACCCTTCAGACATGGTATCTAGACCCAAGGTCCATTTAGCATTTCCATCGCGAATAGTAGTCGGTGACACCGATCATGAGGAAAAACAGTGCGTGATCTGTCCAGCACTCACTGTTTTTCCTGATCTGTGACACAGATGAAAGTCTGCGTCTCGTTGATCGTCGACAGAACGAGGCTGCACGCCGACATTTTCATAACAAAATAAAACAGGCTGCAGTGAGAGTCTCTCTCCATGGGATATTAAAAAAAGCAGGTTTGTACATTTAGTCAAGTTTGGGATATATGCAGGTCACATAACCCAGCTGAAATTGATGTATATAAACGCTTCAAGATCCACTCTTTACTGAAAGTAAATGTCATATAAATACTTATGTAATGGTCAAAGTTGTCTTGTGGAATATTTAGGTTGTGTTGATTGAGTCACATCGTCAGCTCGTGCATTGAGTAACATTAGAGTTGACGTTCCACCTGAAAAGTCACCAGCAGTTGGCCCAGTGAATAAAGTTATTTTTTTCTACTAATAAAACTCTCCACAGTATGAACAGTGGTTACATGAGCCTCAAAACCAGACACAACTCAGCCCTGAGCAGAGTGACCGTCCTCTACTGACCAATCAGACTGCAGTGTTCACAGCTCCACCTTTTAGTACCAGATCTGTGTGCTAGGTACCCCAACAGAGGGGGGGCCAAACATGGGGACAGTACGGAACGGTTCCATTGGTACCATCCACAACTTTTCACAGTGGAAACAGAAAATGTGTACCGAACTGTACTGTACCATTCTGCTCAGGGGATACGTGGCTTTAGTGGCATCTAGATGTGAGATTGCAGATTGCAACCAACTGAAACTTCTTCCTCATGCTAGGCTTATAAGAGAACAACGGCTGCCAACGTGAAAACGCAAAAATGGGAAAGCACAAAAGCTTCTATCTTGAGCAAGTGTTTGGTTTGTCTGTTCTGAGCTACTGTAGAATCAACATGGTAAACTTAATGGAAGAGGACCCGCTGTGAATGTCGATATAAACAGCTCATTATAAGGTGACAAAAGTGAATGAGTTTCAGGTGATAACCAATGAAAACATAGCTATGAATATATTTTCCATTTCTGCCAAAACTTCCCACCTACATCCCACACTGGACCTTTAAAGCCATTTTCCTGCTATTTAATTGAGTTCTTGAACTTTCAGACTCCAGTTTGCACCACAGTTGGCTGTGTGGTCTGCCATGCTTGGACAGTGGGGGAACCAGCTACCGAAAAAGCTTGAATCCAGGGCAGCAATCACCTCTTACATAACACCTTTCCTTTTGAATGGGTCATTTTCAAACCAATTTTGTTTTTGGAGAGCTGTAACTGTTTTTCTTGGAGTTGGTTTGTATTGTAGGTTTTGGCAGTGCACCCAATCAGAGGAGTGTAAGATTAAAGTGAGTGCCTCATAAAATTGAGTTCTCGAATGTTGTAAAGAAAAATCACCAGCTTGTCCCAGTCTTGTTTGCTCTGTGCATGCACAAAAGCTATAATGCCAAAGACTTTTGTGGTGACCACACTGTGATGTATACAATGGGTCGAATAAACAGGAAGTAACTCACAATAAAGGAGGTGATGCAGTGTTTAGCAAAGGCTGATCTGATTGCAATTTGTCAGCAAGAACTAATAAACGTGTCACTTGTGCTATTTGCGATGTGGCTTGGCTCCTCTAATGACAGTCGCTACCGATTTAGCCTCAGCTGGCTCTGTAATTAACCGGTTGATTTTCAGGTGCTCTCCAGCAGCTTCAATGCAAAGTCTGGGGCTATCTCGACATGTGAGAGTGTAATGAAGGCGTGTCTCTTCAGTCAGCGTGAGCAGTAAAAGTGTTTATTATGCACAAATTATCAGCTAGTTCTGTAGTCATTAACCGCTCTTAATATGCACGTGTCTTGTTTATGATTCTCACTGCAATTAACTCTAATTTAAAGGGTTTGGCGTACGAGTACTAGTGAGTCACTGGAAACAGCAGTGGGGAAGATGATAAAGGTTGCTGAATATGAGGCCGTGTTTTGAGTTACGACGGGTTAAGGAGGCTGTAATAACATTATTTAAAATTTACAAGTCAAACACTTCTAATTATCCATGAGGATGTCCTAAATTTATATGAGCAAAACATTAAAGCACTTGGGATTTGAAATAGCTCCCACACTCTTCCAAGCTCGAAGTGACAGACATGACAACTTAAAAGAACGACTGTTTATGAATCGGTGAGAACTTTTAGGGTGGGCAACAGACTCCGAAAAGCGCATTTCAGGATAACATCCTGTTGTAGGACGGATCCACCATCCTCTCTCATTACGCAGGGCGGCGCTGTTCAAGCTGGTGAGGCTCAGTTCCATCCAGCCGAGCCCTGATGCCATGTTGTCCCACTTTCACGGATGGCCTTAATCTCTGCCCTTAGCTGAGGCAGATTAATCCAGACAGTGCTGACATTATCTCCTGTTCTACACTGTGACACTGGACACAGGAGGAACTCCCCACATCCTCACTTCTCTAAGCTCAAACATCACCTCTGATGCCACCGGATCCTGATCTGGAGCCAAAGAATTACTATGAGTGTTGGTCACAACTGTTCATCTCTAAGCTGTGGTTATACGCGTTCCAATAACGCTGTTTTACACATGTATTTAAACCACGGGTGACAGGATACGTATTATGTTTCTAATGCATATTTGATTTTAAAAAGCAATAACCTATCCATTGTATTGATTGTGTTGGTTGGTGGTTTAAGACTTTTGCATGTCATTATATCCTATTAGAGTAATGACTCTGCAATTAGTCATATAAACCACATAAATGTGTCAGACGTATCCAATAAATGGAATTTACTGTGGCGCCTGATTTATGCCAGCCTGTCTCCTAGAAACTACATCCATATGCAACTAATTTGAAACATCAAACAACATAATGTCGAGCAAGTTGGGTTTTTTTTTCTGGTAACATAATGAGGAAAGGTTACTAATTAATATAGTATATGGCAAGTTGCAAAAATGTTGATCCTAAACATACCTGCAAAATATTCACTGAAAACGTTAACTGGAAAGAATGGGCAATTTTGCAATACACTTTCCACTTGTAGCTTTAATTCTTTTGTTGCCTTTTTTATTCACATCTAATTGAAATCACTTTCCATGACCTTAACCAAAGTGCATTTGTTGCAGGCTGATCTCACAAACTGTTTTATGTATGTTTTCCTACAAAAAGTAATGTACTTGAATTTGTGTATATATATATATATATATATATCCCATGTATTTATAAAGGCTGGCAACACAATACCAATGCACTGACAGGAGTAGTGCTGAGATGGAAGCAGTCCTGAGCGGTCTTGTAAGGAGGCAGGTTGGGGTGGTGGACGGGTCACAAAAACCCAGACTTTTCCACGAGACTTTCCCCCGGCGACCTGTGTTCGGACCTGTGTGAACTTAACGTGTGGACTAAACCTAACCACAGTAACCTTACTTGCCTAAACCTCTGTAACCATATGTTAATTGATATTCAGAACTCATCTATGACTCAGGGGTTGCCTACACACAGCTCTCAACATGAAGGTGGCTAGCAGCTAACAGTGCTAACAGCAAGAATAATGCTAACTGTTATCATATGGCAACAGTGCTGGCAGAGCTAATGGTGTTGACTGGGGGGGTGAAGTATGGGTGCCCTCCAGTCGCACTGGGTCCACATTGCAGGTATCCCAGTGTACAGCAAATCAGTTGCTTCCAATACACAATAAATGGGAGCAAATTTCTGGCTGTGTATAGTTGTGTGTGGTGGGCATACACTAAAGCCCCTTTTGCACTGCCAGATTTTCCGCGAATGTTGGGCCGTTTTGCCGGCAAGTTGCGAGCATTTAGACACACAGAGCCGGATTGGTGAGTTGATTCGAGATGCCCAATTTTCCGCCTCGTAGGGTAGTCATATTGGCAGAACCCTTTAAGTTTAAATTGCCTTCCGTAACAGGAGGGGCTGTTGATGATGCCGCACGTGCGACCCACTGGCGGTGGATAAACAGGAAACAGCTGATAGCAGGAATTAGCGAGCAGCTAGTAGCAAGAGGGAAACGCAAACCTGAAAGACACTGTAAAGATGAGCAACTGGGAGACAAAGAATTGCGCACCCTCCTTGTCCTCGCAAACGAAGAGGCCATTAACCGTCAGATGACGGGAACAGTGAAGAACAAAATAGTACTTCAGAACAGCACTTAAGTAAATGTACTTAGTGACTTTCCACTGCTGGATGTTTGGTTTTCAATTTCCATCTACTCAGTACGTTGACCTGTATACACTGAGTATTGAAGCCACAAAGTGCGTGTCAAGGTGACTGATCAAAAGTGTTGGGTGGTAAATATTTACCACCTTGTGCGACTTGCACTAGTGGTGCTGCGGCTAAAAACAATGGACGCCAGGGTCCTGCTGATGCACTCTGACAAACATTTTCCATTAATTATCTTTATAATTTATAAGCCAGGAGCTGTTTGATGTACCGTGACAGATTATCATAATAATGATGGAGCGCAGTGGATAGCGACCCACTGGAAAACACGTTTTATCATAAGAGGGAAGGTTCTTCCTCTTCATGTAGCTGTAACCTCGAAACAGGCATCGTTTCCCACTGCTGCAGAACTAAAGAACCGTCACACTCTCATATGCAAATAGTTAGGCAGTGATACAGCATTGTGCTCAAGGCTTTGAACTGTGTGGAAAGTGAGGAGATTATTACTTTTTGAAAAACTGACCACTTCCTGATCAGTTCCTGATGATTATGACGCAGCCACTGATTGGAAGTTACTCCCTCCTTACTGCATGATCATCTAACCATCAGATACATTTACAAAGGCCAGGTTACTGTAGATTTTATCACCAACTCTGACCACGGCTCTTTGTTCTCGCTTGCTATTGAACAACTAACATGTCACTCAAAACCCAAAGCTAGTAGGAGGTGTCTATTGTTAGATGGTAAAGGCCCTTCACTCTGTCAGTCAAAATCATCTGTTCAACAACATGGGGAGCAAAGCGACCGGAGGTGTGATGGAATAAAGCTTTTTTTCAGCTGGCCTTGTGCCTTTTTCTGCTGTGCCATTTTTCTGTCCATCTCTCCTGCTGTGGTCGGACTGTACTGTTGTGTCCATCTACACATATGATGCATCTATTGAAGGGATTTTATTATAGGGGCAGTGAAGATAAAATCCATAATAACCATAGAAATAGAATGGATAGAAATGACATTGAACTGTTTGCCATGGTCATTTGACAAGTTCAAAAAAGATTGTGATTGCTGTTAGTTGTTATGGCGACGACACGTCAGTGGGGCCATAAAGTGACACACTTGCTAGTTTGAGAAGTTTGTTTTGGCCTATTTTTTTTTTACACCTATGTTGCTTTTAAACTGAAAAATACAGCTGTACACCAATCCCAGTTTCTCTCTTTTACCAAGCTATCACCATTGTTAGCTTTAAAGCCTTGTTAACTCATTGTTAAACACACTTCAGATGCTACAGAAATAATAAAACTCACTATAACCATCTTGGTTGCTATGATTGTTGGCCAACCTGTGACACACTTCTTTGGCAACCCACAAAAAGGAACGTGCTCAGACTTGCTAATAGCATTTCTGTGGACCCCTGGCATGTTCTGCCCTCCAACAGTTTATTCAGAGTCTGATGTATTCATACATCAGTCTATCCTGTTACTAAAGCAAATTCACTCTGCTGCTTTTTAAGATCTGAATCTGAGGATGTGATGTGTTTTATGGCTGTTTCATGACTGTTGGTGTGCTGTTTATGGGTAAATGCTGTTTGTGTAATTGTATGTGTACGTGTGTGAATTTCAGGGTGAACTAACAAAGTTGTGTTGTTTAGTATCATATCATATCCCATAGACTTGCACCGATTACAATTTTTTGTGTTTGGACAGCCGATTCCAATTTTGGCCGATGCCGATTTCATGTTTTTCAAACCACTTTACAGCACACAAGATATTGGAATATGTTCTATCTTTCCTTTATTAGAACATTTTAACCAAGATACAGCCAGCTTTTCAATAATCATCTCAAACAAACAAACAAATGAAAACAGTGACACAGGTTAAGAAACATTTTCCTTTTTGCTCAAATATAACTTCAGGTACAGTATTAAAATAACTAAGTAAAAAAGGCATACATAAATAAAAACAGATAAATAAAATAATAATTCTTGGTGTATAGCATTTGTGGGTCATTTCTTTAATAGACAAAAAGTAAAAATATCTTCTGTGGAAAATTCACACAGGTCTTCGGGACGCGCCCGCCAGTAAGCACACGGACACACGCATCTTCAGCACACGGACACGCGCCTCGTCAGTTTCAAGCGGCACAGTGCAGCAGTTAAGTTTAACATGGACAATTAACAACTTTCTCCTTCTCTCTTTTGATGTGTGTGCGTGGATGATTAAGGTGAGAAGCTGCCCATGTTACACTTACAGTAGAGTGAGTTTAATGTGTTTAGCATGTCAACTTTGTGTACTTTTCAGTTTGTCTTTGTTTGTTGTTGTCATTGAAAATTAAAGTATCCTCTTGAACCTGATTCTCTGGCCGGAATCATTTACTCCATAGTTGTCCTACCCAAACCAGTGTGTCCCCGAGGTCCCCTTCCTCACATCGCCCAAGCCGTGAGTTGCACATGTGTGTGTGTGTGTGCTGATGTTACACGATGTCAATCATGCGGCGCTGCAGGAATTTGACCGGCGTTTTAAAATTGACATATTTTAGACTGACTGACCGGTCGCAGGTCATGGCCGATCACGTGAAAACCAGCCCAATTCTGAGCACTGCTGATTAATCGGTGCAATTCTAATATCCCATCATATCGCACTGTATTGCATCGTATCACAGCACATTGCATCACATCACATTGTATCACATGGTATCCTATCTCACTGTATCGCATCGCATGGTATTATATCCTATCACACCGTATCGTATCACACTGTATTGCATCGTATCACATCACATTGCATCACATTGCATGCTATCTTACCGTTTCACATCACATCGCAGCTTATTATATCCTATTGCATCGCATCGTATCACATCCTGTCATGTTGTGTCATATCGTATGGTATCGTATTATAGTCTTTCCCCTGTTCCATCTATCACCATCTCTTGTTTGGTCAAAAAAACAAAAACAAAAACAAAAAAAACCTTGATCGAGTAAGGTGTGAAAATCTGCTAATCTACACGTTTATCTGTGCTGTCTCTCTTCATTTCTCAGTTGTCTTCTGAGCAGCTGCTCTCACTCGTTCTTTGGAGACAGCTACAGTAGCGTTACATCATGTTTTAACAAACATGCAGTTAATGGCAACAAACCAAACAGGGAAACACGGTAATATTTTAAAAAGAAAGAATGTACTACTCTTTACTGCAAAACCTCACCTCACCTTTGGGACTTGCCACAAGTCAGTTTGTTGATATGAAAGCTTATGTGGAAGTTAACCTGCTACAGCGGTTGCAATGGCAACAGTAGACAGAAAGCCCCCTCACTCTGAGATCTCTCCACTTTGTGCATGTATAGGTCCTGTTTCTTGCATAACTATTGTTTGTTTTTCTTTCAGTCTCTCTTCATTTTTAGACTATTTATTATTTTGCTAGGAATTTTGTAAATATGCAAAAACTCCTTTCACATTGTGGAGTTATTGTCTTTCAGCACAGCTCCAGTGCTAAATCTTTAACCTCCAACAGCCATGCGTCCTTATTTGAGGTCTTTGCATTTTTGGATTGCTGCACTTTATACTTCATTCTCCTTACCTTAGATCTGTTGTCTTTGTTCATGAACTTTTTTATGTGTCTGGTGTTAGCAAAAGCATACACTGATCCATGCATAAACAAGATGGCGGCCATCTTCTAAGTGACAGCTGATCCCAACACAAAAGTGGACAAGGTACAGAATCCTGATTAAATGTCATCGTTGAAACTTCTTTATTTATACTTAATAATGTTTGCAGTTTTATATGGCAGGCAAATTTGACCAATTTTAGCAGAAATAATTGGGAAATACTCATTTTAGGACGATGGAACTGTATTCTTGTGTTGCTGCAGCGTTTCACACAGGCTAATTAGGTGTGACAGACTGTTCCTACTCTGAAAAAAAAAGCATTCCTGGCTTGGATTATGAAGCAAGGAAAATCCATAGAGTTACAAAACAAAGCAAATCACAAGGCTTTTAGATGTGTTGCACGTTTCGCAATTTTGCTTTTGCACAGCCATGTTCAGGCATTGAAATGAACAGTTTTAGAGTTAAACAGTGGCTTTAAACCATGGTTACAAAACACAATGCAATTTTGTTTTTGCACAACAATGTTTCGGCATTGAAATAATCAGTTATTCCCATATAAGGACTTTTTTTTTTCAAAAACTACTGACTGTTCAGTGACAATACTTTGTTTTTATTCTTATCAGGTCCTTCTTATCCCAAGTAGCTATAGTAAATTAAAATGTATACCAAACAAAAACTGGGGTCTCAGGAGGTTTAGCTTACTTACACAAGCACATCCCCTGTTTATGACATGTCGGCATCTCCATGCTACAGAGTATGACATGATCATGAAGTAATAAGGGAACGTTATTCGGGGAGGAGTGTGACCAGTAACCAAATGTGATCACAATTTAATTGTTCAACTAATTTGGAAGATGGAAAAGTCACTGCAGAGACTTGTTAGTACATTATATTAGAACAGCTAATAGAGATACAACGTCATACATAACAACAGGATGCCACATTCATTGCAAAGGGACAATGCAAGACATTCAAAGCAGAGCGGGGCATACATACCTTTTTTAAATGTACCAATTGTCATGTGGAAAAACACGTATTTTCGAGACCAGGGCTCTTCTTCTTGACCATTTCCATTTGCATCACTGTTATTCTAACACAGGATTTTGTGGCTAACAGGATCATATCAACTAAAAAGCCTATTTTCATGACAGAGAATGGTCTGCAGCATCTGAATTGACTAGAACTGCTTTCACACCTTCCCACGCTGTAGCATTTGCATCATTTTTGGATGAGGCGCAAGCAAAGTGGGTATTTTTTTCCCTCAATACACTTTTCTTGATTATGCATGCAGTGCCTGAAGAGCTCACAGACTGAATATGATGCTCAAGATATTCCAGACATTTGTATGAATGCAGCTTTCCTAGTTCTGGTAAACAATGTAAAGGTCACAATAGAGAATCTTCGATGTGTGGATCATAGCATTTGTTGTAGTGTCTGATGCCAGGAAGGAAGCATTATATTATTTTTTAGATTTAGTATGTTATTGAAGGACGTATCAAGGATTAAGGTAAAAAAATGAGGCAACTTTGCTCCAGGCAATTAAAACTAAACTTACCAAACTACTGCCTGATTCTATTTAAGCCTCCTACATAATCCCATTGGAAGGTCATAGGTACCTACATCATGTCTTTTACATTTTCAACATGTCAGTTTCAGGAAATTCAAAGTTATACTATGTAGGAGTGTTGGTTACTGTTTGTCAGTCTCATGCTCAACACTAAAAGTGGAAGTACAAACCAACACTAGATCAGCTCCAATTTGGCATTTCGGCTTTCTGTACTTTGTAGTGGGAGACCAGGAACCCTCTCGCCTTACAGTATTGTAGACAAAACGTACAACTTCACAACGCACAATGAAACAGCCCCCGAAAACAGTTTACCAAACACTCCTATACCCTTCCTCAGATAAGCATCATACCTAACTTTCCATGTGCGTGCAGCTTGCTCCTATTTTTGCCTCTTTTGGCATTCTACCATCCTGTTTTTCGGCCCATAACATCCTTTTTCCAATCTTACCACAATGTTTGACACGTCACCCTGTTCCAAGACCTCTCCCCAAGGTGAAACCACTCAAGGTTGCTCAATTCCTGATGAACACAACTTGCGTCATACTTGATCTTAAGGGTCAAGCCTTTTTAGATAGGAGTTGTTCAAATTTGCAGGAAAGCCTTCTTTCAGCATTGGCAGTATTAAAACAAAATGGGAGTGCAGCAAAATGCCACCTACCTACTTTTGTTTACAGAATGCACCTTTTTCGGGGCAATGGGGGGCATGAGCAAGTAACAAAACGTGTAGCTCAGCGTGTGACGTAAACAGTGACGTGGGAGGGAAGCTGCAGCTGGTCAGTCCTTCGACAAGTCTCTCGTAAGCCCGTTCTTCACCGTCCCCGTCATCTGACGGTTAATGGCCTCTTTGTTTGCGAGAACAAGGAGTGCGCACAATTCCTTGTCTCCCCAGTTGCTCATCTTTACAGTGTCTGTCAGGGTTGCGTTTCCCTCTTGCTACTAGCTGCTCGCTAATTCCTGCTATCAGCTCTTTCCTGTTTATCCACCGCCAGTGGCTCGCACGTGCGGCGTCATCAACAGCTCCTCCCACAAGTCATCAACAGCCCCTCCTGTTGCGGAAGGCCGCCTCGGTCTTTTTAAACTAAAAGGGTTCCGCCAATGTGACTAAATCCTATCTTGCTTCCTACATCCTGTATATTCAATGTATATTCCTCAACTTCTAGGGATGCGGAATCTGTCGAACATGCTTTTAATCTCTTCTCACCTTGATTATTGTAACAGCCTCTATTCTTGTAGAGGACTCACCTGCGAGGCATTCAATGAGAACAAAGCATTACAATCGCATCACACTGGTTTTAGCCTCTTTACATCAGCTCCCTGTTTGTTTTGGGATTGATTTTAAGATCTTATTGATTACTCTCAATGCTCTTCATAGCCTGGCTCCTGATTATATTTCTGACCTTTTAATCCCTTATGAACCTGTGCATGGTTTGAGATCCTCGGGCAGAGGTCTTTTGTCTGTGTCAGAGTTCAGGCTGAAGACTAAAGGGGATAGAGCTTTTGCATTCATGGTCCTGATGATCTGGAAGAGCCTGCCAGAGGAAATAAGGCTGTCTGAGTCAATGTCTTTATTTAAGTCTCTTCTAAAAACATACTTTGATCGGAAAGCATATCTTGATTTTATCTGAGCTGTCTGTCTTTTTTATTGCTATCTTACTGATTTTAATGCATGTTTATTATCTTGATTTGCATTTTTTGTATTTTGTCTTTTACTTTGGTGACATTTCATGACATTTTAGCTTGTTTCAGTCTCCTTGTATTTTGAATATGTTTGGTTTTATTGTACAGCACTTAGTAACTGTGATTTGAAAGGTGCTAAGTAAATCAAGTTTATTATTATTACTATTACTATTTTATCTTTTCAGATGACAAGGGCCAGAACACAACGCTGTCTCCGGACACCCCCATTCAGGTTATTCTAACATAAATGAAAAGTCTTTAGCAGAACTTATTTTGCAGCAAACAAGGTGACAGGCAACATATGTTACCAACGGTAAAATTGTTTTCTTATTTCAATGAAGAAACATTGAACACATTGAATTGAAATACTGAATCCTCCACTGTAATCAAAGCAGGGAGTTTCACTCTATCTTCCATCTGTTTGCAAATATACGTTTGATTATGAGCATTGTGTTTAGAGGCAGGACAAGAAAAAGTTGATGCTGATTTAATTAGTGGCTGTGGTATCATCTTTTCTTTAAGAAATAGGCGTCTTACACTCAACTTAAATATTTTAGGAGACAGTGTGTATTTATATTTTTTTATGCCAAATGAATGTATGTATAATATGATGCTTGTTAAATGAAAGTGAAATGGTGGAGCCAACAGGCAGCACAGACTTGGAGAAAAGGGTCAGCGATTGACTTGGGTATATGAAAAATTAAAGGCAGCCTTTGGTGTCTTTTTGAAACACAGTGGGCTGTCATTGAACTCAGGCTTTTCTCATGCACTGTCCGTAAGTTTTCCAATAAGAAGTTATACACCAAAATTTGTCCATATCCCATGTAATGAAGAGCCAGTTTTTTGTGCATAACCCATGTATTTTGGATGGCAGCGATCACATGCAGTGCACTGTTGGGAGTAAAAAAGGAGGTGGGCAGTCTAATTCAGAGGCACTTTGGGGTGGTAGGTGGATCACGAAATACAGGACTTTCACCAGGAGACCAGAGTTCAGAGCTGTGTGTACTTTGAGCGAATTTTAAGTAATTTTAGGGTGCGTCCTCACCACGTTTCAGCTGGGTGCCACAAAGACACTTAAGCGGGATTTATACTTGTGCGTCAGCTCTATGCTGAGCCTATGCACATGGCCTACTCTGTTGTGAGCATTTCTACTTGTGCGGTGGTGTGTCTGTGTCCCTCTGCAGTTACACCTCCAAAACACAGGTTGGCGGCGGAGGTTTCTGTGAAGTGCTGTAAAGTTTAGTTGATTCAAAACACACATTAAACATGGCTTAATAGAGACAATTTCAAACACAAGTACACAAATTAGCTTCACTATAACTCGCAGCATTCACAGACAAACACTTGTCTTTATCTGGACACATTTTCCCCACAAATACAACATGCTAATGTTTTAGCACAAGCCTATGGCATTTTACATTGTGTAAATTAGCCTAGCCGCTAGCGTATGTTTCCTCTACTCATATGAAGCCAGGGACAACAGCAACATTTAACAAAGGTAACGTTGCAAAATTCAGCTCCATTACAACTCACAAGGTTCACTGACAAAACAACTGTCACGTTTTCCAAGCAAATACAGCATGCTAACGTTATTAGCACAAGCCTATAGCATTTTACATTGTATAAATTAGCCTAGTGACGAGCAGGGATTTCCTCAACTCATATGAAGCCAGGCTGAATCCCAAAGCATAAATCCCCGAAGAAAAATCATACGCAAGACTTAAAATACTATGTTTGTGGAGGCTTTATTGTCTTCTCAATTTATTGTTTCTTATCTGTGAAATAAAAGTAAATAAAAGCTTGGTTTCCACTGAGGGAAATGGTTTCAGCTTACAGAAACAGACAGGAGGTCTGCGTCCCTGCAACGTGTAGTTACATTTCTGGGGAGATGCACGTCAGTATGAGTATAAATCCCAAATAAGGGTGCCATCTGCATCACTATGAGACGCTGAGGGGCATAACAAAGTACTGGTTGACGGCCTAGGAATGACAACAGGATGTTTCTTGTATGGTTTCTGTTGTATCGATGTGTGATCCCTTAACTTTTCCTGTCATAATCAGAGGTTTACTATTTCTCTGTTTGTTTCTAAAGGCCAGTCAGGGCCAGATATTAATGCAATCTATGGCTTTCACCAAATCCAAAAAGCACAAGGAGAGGGAGGGGCACACGTGCTCTATTGTGATATCTATCTAGCCAGCCATATGGAGTGGAGTTTAAACCATCCTTCACCAGCGGCAGGCTCTGGTAATGAAGACACTCATCCCCCGAGGAGGTTCCATCTTTGGTATCCTGTCTAAGAGCGAATCACAAACACAGCTGAAGGACGCAACCCCATCTCCTCCCAGCCACACGACCACCGCTGTCACTGGACTGAGAGATAACTGGCTTTACCAAGCTTGTCCTTTATGTGAATGTCAAAGGATCCACGCAGGGGCCATGACACACCAGCATGAGCCACTGTTGTCTGCGACCAGCCCTATCTCTGTGGCTAACCGCCCCAGAAGAGGTGGTGCTCATCTACCTCACCTCCTTAGTGACTGTATCCCGGCCACATGCAGAGTAAAACAGAGATGTCTTACTCTGCAGGGGGAAAAAAATCCTGCATCCTCGGTTCCCACTTCCATTAACAACTATTATACAGTTACGTTTATTCCTGTTGATGCTTCCTGGATGTTTAAGCACTTCATCATCTGTTCCAGATGGCGCAGTAAGAGACCGAGACACTTATCTTTCACAGCTCTTCTCATCTTAAACTCAGGTTGTTGATGTTGACTCAAATTGCTCTGTGAGCAGTGACACTGTTGGTGTCACTTCATCTAAATTCCTCTGTACAGCCAAGTAAGTCACCAGAGATGAAGTCAGACTTCAGTGGATGAAATTAATTGCTTCACCTCGGCAAAATCAGCTGCCAATAAATTACGCGGGGAAATGACTGATCACATACATCATGTTTGTGCCACCAGAGGTTGGTCTGTCATACCTAAGCAGAGTTCAGTGATATGCACAGTTTTGTGGAAAGAAAACGCAATGTCACCGCATTCAAATGCAGCAGGACTAAATCATGCAGCTGTGCGTTTGAGTACTGCAGCTGTAGCGCTAATATTAGTCCCTGCAGAGGAACATTCATACACTGACTCTCTGACAAAAGACAAAATGAAATTGTTTGCAATTTACTTACCAAGTATAGCAGTTTTGTTGTTTATCCATCTTCGTGTATGGTCTCAGTGAAGGGAAAGAATAACAGAGGAAATGACAAATATCACATCCCCACTTTCCTTGAATTCTCTATGTGAAAGCTATTTCAGCCATATTCACTTGATACTGTAAGAAGCGATTCAATCTTCATCTCTTCAGCTCTGAACATCACTGCTGACTTAACAATCCATCAAATGAAAAAAATAAAAATAAACACGTCAGGCCATCCCGATACCCGTATTCATGGCAGCAGCACGCTGTGTGGATGAATGGTGATGTAAATGGGAGCAGTCACACTTGAGTGCAGCTGGTTCACATCGTCCCAGTATTTCTTCAGCTTTGGCTCAAGTTCCTTTTCTCAGAGTCATTTTTGTCAGTTTTGAGGATATTCCTGCCTCCAAGCGACTGAAGTGATGGTAAAGCAAAAGAGCAGAGGGAGACACAAAGATTATAGTTATATTCTGCTGAGAGTCGTTCAGAAGCGGCAGAGAATATTCATGTTAAGTGAGGCTGTAAAATCCTCTGACTTCAGCTGACCCCTCTGTCTGGCAATAAATATTTCAAAATGTGGAACCCGGAGGTCATTTCTAAAGTATGTATAGATTTACATTCCTCGTGACCATGGATGGATTACTGAACGGGCCTACCAGGCACAGGCCCAGGAGCCCGAAGTGTCAGGGGCCCCCCTGGCCTTCATCAGCAAAATGTCACTCAAATTAACACGTGCTGACCAGGAAGACACTCTACTACCACTAAGAGACACAAATGCAAAACGGCCACAGAGACACAAAATGACCTCAAAGACACAGAAAACAACCAAAAATAGACAAAATAACCACATAGAGAAACAAAACAAACTGCAACGAGACACAAAATGGCCTGAAAGAGACAAAAAACAATCAAAAGATAAACAAATTAATCTCTAAGATGCACACACCAACCAAAAATACACAAAATAAACACAAAAAAACACACAATAACCCAAAAGAGACACATAATAACCACAAAGAGACACAAAATGCCCCAAAAATACACAAATTAAATAGAAGAGACACAAAAAGACTACGAAAGGACACAAACCAACCTCAAAGACACACACAACAACCAAAAAAATACACATAATAACCACAAAAAAACACACAAAACAACTCAAAAGAGACACAAACGACCTCAAAGAGACACAAATAGACTACAAAGGGACCAAAAGCAACCACAAGAGCCCCGTCTCTACCGCAGGAACTTTTATCAATTACACAGAATTTTGAAAAACCTCGTTTCAACCGAAATTACCTGGGTACAAAACTTTCCCTCAACCCCAAATTTACCCTGGAAAAAGTACCTAGTAGGGGGGTGGGACTTTTCAGGTTACCCGGAATTCTTGAGGGGCGGGGCTGTTTGCTGAAGAACGCTGATTGGTGGACTCACACTTGCAGCGTTCCGCACTTCCTGGTACGGGCAGCCGCTGAACACTTTATTTCATTTCTACAAGCTCCACTTTGTTTGTGTTTTGATTAAGGATGGGTACCGAAACCCGGTACTAAATTAGCCCCGGGGCTAAATGATCAAAGACCACAGTATTGATCAGCGCTAAGGGTATCGGTTCTTTTGTGCCGGCGCTGAACTCATCTGCACATACACCGACGTGACATGGTAACTGGTGAACAGCTGAGCGACTGCGGTGGAAACAAAGTGAAGATAACATGAAAATGACTCAAGTTGACGGCAGCTACACTTGTTACCGTAAGTGACATTAACCCTTAGCAAGCAAGAAGCCAATGCTTTATCAATACATGTGTTCAGCAGCATGAACATGTAAACATGTAGACAGAGAGATTCAATATGCTCCGCCCACAGTCTCTCATCCACCGACACTAATGTAATGTCTTACACAAGGACAGCACGCTAGTTCAGCTGATAGTGCAGTGTTACTAATAAGCTCCAATGACAGCTGTCTGTTTGTAGACTAACTTAGTTTGACACTTATCTTAAAATACTTTTCAACAAACAGCCCCAACTCTCTACACCAGCACGTAACCAGCCATGCTGGCGGAGTCAAATACAGGGCACACGCCAAATCATCTACATCATCACGCTAATTTAAATAAATTTTCCGGAACTTTGAGGTGCTGTGGAAACGCAAACCACACAGATTACCAGGAATTCTTCTACCCAGGTAAACAAATTCCTGGTAATAAAAGTTCCTGGAGATGATGGTGGAAAAGGGGCCAAGGAAACACAAAATAGCCTCAAAGAAACATATAATTGAATTAAAGAGAGAAAAAAGAACCACAAGGACCACAACCACAAAAACAAACAGATGCAAAACAACAAAAGAGCAGCAAAACCAGCACAAGTCCTGTGTCTTGCTCCTATGTAGAAGAGGTGGTGGCCCATTGCCAGTGTTGGGCTTGTTACTTTAAAAATATTACTTAACTTATTACACCCTGCCAACAGTAATTTGTTACACTACTCGTTATATTACTTTTCCGTTACACAGCATAAAACTTGTAGTTGCCAATCTCCTCAAAATTCAGATGTGTGCCTGTGTGAATGTCAGGGTGAGCACCATTAAGTGTAGCTAAGGCTAGATCACTCCATTTTTTTTATTTTTTTTTATTTACCTGGGGGTCTTCAGTTGCCTGTGACTGGTATTTTCCGGGGGCTCTGCCTGAAAGATGGAGACTCACTCGTGGAGCAGCATTTCATCCACAAAGCTTCATTACTTCTTTGTAGCCTGCAGCTGTCATCAATTAAAATCCAGGTTTTATTGTTTAGCCAGTGCAGGGCTACAGCTGATGTCTGCAGCCAAGGAGGGCTCACCTTTGGTGGGGTGTATTTCCTGGAGCTCCATGCTGTCGTGCTGTCAGTCATAGCAGCCGAGGTGTTTCAGACCAGAAGTTTGAGGACGTGTTTTTCACAGTGGAAAGAGTTTTAGTTCTTCTACCTGCAGCAACAGCTTTGTTTTCATCTTTCCTCCCGACAGGATCAAAGTAATGAGAATATTCCCAGCCACTGTAAGGTAAGCGTTGCCATGTTCCTAATTAGCTTGCTGCTTTGTGACGTGCCTTCGAAGCGTAACGATTACTAAAAGGAGTCAGCTGCTGTGATGTTGTATTTCAGGTCAGTAGTGATGTGATAACAAAAGTAACGTCGTAACAAGTTGTTTGGTTTTGGGGGGTAACTGTAATATCATTACTGTAATTTTATTAGTAATTAGTTACACTACTCGTTACTGGAAAAAGTAACGTTATTACTGTAAGACATTACTGCCCATTGCCTCATAATCTGGCCATACATGAGCTTCTTTAACGTTAACATCAGCTCCTTTAACTTGTGCACTATGATGTAGTTAGGGTCCGGGCAGCTAAGCTGCCAGGACACTATTGTAATCCTAGGTATTCTTCTTCTTTCTTCTTTGTTCTTCCAAGGAAATCATACTTCCCATGGGTGAAAACTCACCAAACTTTGCACAAAGGTCCAGTCTCATGCCAGATATCCTCAGCTGTAAACTCAAGCCAATAGTCCTGATGGTGGCGCTACAGCAAGCGTCTAAAGTTCAAAACTTTGAAAATTCATAACAAATCAACCATACATGCTACAACTTCACAACTTTCATCAAACTGTAGCCCCAATACTGAAGTAGACTCGCTCACCAGACCTTTCTCAAGAAAAGAAAGGTCTGGCTGGGCCGACTCTCACTTTAAGATTGGAGAAAAAAAAACGCCCCGGCTGCTTGTATTTCTTTCAACCAATCACAATCGTTCTTGGCGGTGAACAGCAACGGTGCGCTTGCAAAAATATTGCCGGGGGGAAACAGGTTTTGGTGTAACACGCCCACAAAAATATCACCTACAGGACGTGAACCATGGCAGAGAAATGGCTACTTCCCCGCAAGATCAAACACTGCAAAAGTTAGTAAAGGACGTGTTGAAAACTGCAACTAGAGGTGGTAGGGCGGGACTTCAGCAGGTGGCTCGTTCCGCCCAATGAGAGGCTGATCTCTGCAGCAAACTTCCGCCCACTCAGACTAATACTGAAGAAACTTTTGTACGTTTAAACCTATTAAAAATTATGAAGCTCATCACTCTGTTTTTTTCAAAAACTGTAAAACTTCTTAAACCTATCTCCTCCCACAATTTATGCTCAATTGACACCAAACTTGCTACAGAGCATCTTCAGACCGTCCTACAAAAACTACATTTCTCAGATTTTTGATTTTTCAAAAATTGAGCCTACAGTGCATCAACATGTTTGACTGTAAACGGTACTGTGAACATATACATACAAATTCTTGCTAAATAAATCTTCAGTGTTCATGAAAAACTAGAAAAATTCTAATTCTAGAGTCATGGTAGATGATATGTGGCAAATTTCAGAATTTTATCTCAAAAACTGAATTTTTGACAGCATTTTGAATTTTGCTCTAATGTGAACAATTGGAGTCAATGTAAAAATGGCAATTTTAATCATCAGTTTTTCACTTACAGAGCAAATCAATCATTGTTACAAATAAATTACCAACATTTCCATGCTGTCTAGATGCAATATGTGTCTTTTCAGATTTTTTTCAGCGGTTTGAAATCTGCTTTTCCATGCATGGACGGCTGCTCAACCTGCACTTCTGGCTTAGTCAGTTTGTGAAGCTACACATAAATTGTCACTGACTAATTAGCTCAGTGAGATAGAAATTGATTCTTAGTCTCAGAGGTTGTGAGTTCAAGCCTCAGCTGAAAAAGGCAGATTGTGTTGCTAAATTCCTAAATGTCTTCCAATTCTTCAGCTTGTTGCTCAGAATTGCCTAAAAATGCCCGGACCCGACCCATCGCTGCACAGAAGCTATAATTATTTTTGTGTCTTCTTACATTGTTGGCAGCTTCTTTATAATAGTCCATGTGTCTGGATTGTTCTGGTAATTCCTGATCTGTGGAATAATTTAACTCTACAAACATTCCAACAAAATGGCCACATGGTTACTCCTCCAGAACACACCAGTCCTTACTCAGTGTAAAGCGCAGGCTTCCTCTCACTCTCTCGCCAGAGTCCTCAGCTCGCTCAGATCGGCATTGTGGAGAACCCTCTAGCACCGCTCTACCTATCAGCATCTACCTGAGTGCATGAAATGTGAGTTTCCCTAGATTTAAATGCATTTATAGTGTCCTTAGAAGATCATTATTTATTTGTTGTAGTGATTAAGTTATTTCCTAATTCCTGGGTTTATAGTTAGTCTTTGATGTTGAATTAATTGTGACAAATCAGGAATCATGATGTCTAGTTTAATATTCTTTATACTTTCCTTCTGTTGTTAGTCAAACTAGCTCAACCCTCCTTGAAACAAAAGAGTACAGTGGAACCTCCTGCATGTGCTCATCTGTCCTAAGTGACACACCATTGAGTTGATTAAGTCCTTGAACCAGACTTTACTAAATTCTCCTAAATATTCCTCCTGCATAGACAGAAAGAGTCACCTGGTTAATTGGTGCCGTCCAGGATGTTGCACGGTTACAGTGAATCAAAGGATGTTACAGTTCCTGGAATCCCTCTGGAAAGTGATGTGGCACTGAGGTCATCCATTTCCGACGTGAAAACTTCGACCTGGCTAGCTAGCAGGAGACAGAGAATTTACAGACTGGTGAGTTGATTTTTTTCTCTCCCCAAAAAGTGACTCCCAACCACACGCCCCCACAGTCCATACCAAAAACAAAAAGCACAAGCATGGCTTGCAAAGTAGACGTAAGAGCCTACATTTAGCACAAATTTAATGGAGCTGGCAAACAAAGAAACGTTCCCACCTACTGCAATAAAACACCACCACTGTACAGTAAGCAGCTTCATTGCTTTGCATTGTCTCAGCACTTGAATACTGGCTTTACTGTCAAAAGTAAATTACCTTGCTCTTTATTCAGATTCACATTGTCACTGCATGACGCACACGCACACACACACACACACACACACACACGCACTGCTGCATAACGTAAGCAACTGAACAATATTCAAATACATCACTTTCAGCTGAGGAGCTTATTGAAGGCAGCAAGCCCATGTGGAAACACAAACCCAAGGTAAATGGCATCTTTCATTTTGCGAGCCCACCTTGAATTAATCCCATTTAAGGGTTTAGCTACACTGTGCACAGCAGTATTCACTCAAACTAATCCATATCACACCCACGTACTTTTGCACACAGAGGCTTCTGTGGATGTGTGAAGATACACACGCGTATATGCTGTCACACCCACAGAAACACTCACATGGAAATACACACTCTCGGGTGCAATTTCTCTCATGCAGCCGAGACACCAAAGCTCCTCCTATGGATGAAAATAAAACCCAAATGGCTACTTCACTGTAACAGTTATTCCACTTTATATGGAAGAAGAAAAAAAAAACTCTGGACCGTCTCTTGTCGCAGTCACAAGCATCTAAAGTCGACATTCTTTGGTGAGACACATGTAATAGACAGACCCTCCCTATGGCACAGTCTCTGTCTCCTGGACACTATAACATTAAAGAATATCAACAAAGATTCTCTGCGTCCTCTTTTTTATTTTCTCCTCATGAATATTCAGCCATGGCGTCTTAGATGTGTCTACTGTGAGTGGGAGCACAGGTGGATAAGAATCTGTACATGAAACACAAATGAATGAAAGAGGAGCGTGACTGTCTCTAGGGCTCTATACCCACACCTTCAGCATCAACACGGCCTCAGGGCAAAATGAGTGAGAGCTGCAGATTTGAGGAGTGTAAAGGAAGCTAAGAGGCATTCAGTAAACACTCAAGGTTAGTTTTTCATCTCATCCCTTAAACATACATTCCCTCAGAGTATGGGCTGGGTGCTGATGTGTTGCAGAGTCCCTCTCCTGACCATTATTACAGTAATCAATTTATTGTACGCCAGTAATGTATTATTAACTCACTTAAACCACCATCCTCCCCATGACGCCATATACCTCTCTGCATGCATTATATATGTGTAGATGTACATTTTTATTGTCTTCCTCACAGTGCTTTATACTGTACCACTGAAGCAGTATATGGCTATAGATATATACACTCACCGGCCGTTAATGCAAACAGGTAATAAGCCAATCACATGGCAGCAACTCAATGCATCTAGGCATGTAGACATGGTCAAGACGACCTGCTTAAAGCCTCAGTGTGTAAAAATGGTGAGTAACAGTGACATCAGCGGTCAAATTCTAGATTGCAGCGCTCACTCGCGCTCACTTACTCACCCCTCCTGCCGGGTAAGTGATGGTGGCCTCATAGGACAAAAAGCCTTGCGCAGACAGCAGAGTTTTTCAGGAGTATCTAGCGACAAGGTGAATATTTATTTAGCAATCTAAACCATGTTACGATATGTTATAGCTTACCAGTGAGATAAAGGTTATGTGTGAGATATATGTTAGGTGTGTTTTATTTCTAATTGTTTTGGTAACACGAACAAACAGTAATGCTAAACTAACACGTTTTATGTGATAGTCACGGCACAGTGCGGCAAATATAGATTGGTACGATAATAATATATGCGTTTCCAGAGTGTTCTTCCACAGGACACAGGGAGATGAGGAAGAGGGAGAGGGAGAGGAGGAAGACCAGGGAGAGGAAGGGGGCGAGGGGGTAACGTTAGAGACGGTGCAGGAACGACCAGGCGAAGAGGTGTGTCTTGGCTACCCAGAGGGAAGAGGAGGAGGAGGAGGAGAGGGTGGCAGTCTTCGCAGCAGCGCGAGAGGAATCAACAGATTAGGCTGTAGGCTAGGCTAACCATTTAGCTGTAGCTCTGGCTAGGATAACGTTAGCACGTAAACGTAGCCGTCACTCGAACTTAGACGAGAGGGAAAAGTAGTTGCAAACATGAAGCCAAAATGATTTTAAAATACCAGATTGCATTACCTGTCTAGCAGAAAGCAGGCAACCTCCGCATCCTTTGTGAAATCCTTCTCCTTCAGGAGTTCACTCGCCGATATTCACTCGCGTTTTGTCCCGTCCTCACTTATCTGCTCTTTTTCTTTCATTTGGTGGCGTGGTTTCCCTCTTTACGGGGCAAAACGTGTGTGGTCCTCCATTTAATGTGCAACAGAATCATAAAAGTACAAAGCAGGTTCACGCAGAAGCGCCCTGGATTGATCTTCACCTTGACCGTCTCCAGTGACGGTTAGTTCTAGGTACACGCGAAAGGCAACGCGCGTATATCCCTTTCGGCCACTGTATTCAAATATGGCGACACAAGAGGGCAGCCTCCAGCAGACCGCGCCCTGGTCTGATGAGTCTGGATTTCTGCTGCCACATTCAGATGGTAGGGTCAGAATTTGGTGTAAACAACATGAAAGCATGGATCCATCCTGCCTTGTATCAACGGTTCAGGCTGCTGGTGGTGGTGTAATGGTGTGGGGGAGATTTTCTTGGCACACTTTGGGCCCCTTAGTACCAACTGAGCATGGTTTAACACCACAGCCTACCTGAGTATTGTTGCTGACGGTGTCCATCCCTTTATGACCACAGTGTACCCATTTTCTGATGGCTACTTCCAGCAGGATCATCTCAAACTGGTTTCTTGAACATGATGGCCTCCACAGTCACCAGATCTCAGTCCAATAGAGCACCTTTGGGTTGTGGTGGAACAGGAGATTCTCATCATGGATGTGCAGCCGACAAATCTGCAGCAACTGTGTGATGTCATCATGTCAATATGGAGCAAAATCTCTGAGGAATGTTTCCAGCACCTTGTTGAATCTATGACACCAAGAATTAAGGCAGCTCTGAAGGCAAAAGGGGTCCCACCTGGTACTCGCAAGGTGTACCTAATAAAGAGAGTGTATATAAATGCTGCCGTTCACCGGCCTCTCACTTTAAAGGGAGGGTTTACCCCCAAATCAAGAACAGATATTTTAAATGTTTTTTCTAACAATATTTTACAAATGTTAATTACACAATGGCTAATTGGCTGATCCATCTGGACATTACAGGCATTTCATAGCACACTTAGTGTCTTTTCAGTGGCATTCAATGTGCCATTACAAGAATTCAAATGAAGGTAGAAAAAGTAATGGGATTGCAGGGAAATGAATAGTCATCAAGAACTCAAAATCATTCATAAGCTCCCTGAGAAGTGTCAGTGTCACAATAAACGTAATTTGTCTCTAAATCATCCACTTCCTATTGTGGAATGCATACGATTACGCTTCTGTTTCAAATCTACATTTTCTTTCCATGCATTGCTTAAAGGGACATTTTACCACAAAATCAGAAATACATTTTTTTTCTCATACCTGTAGTGCTGTTTATCAGTCTAGACTGTTTGACACAGCGTCCCAGGATGTCAACAACAGACCCATCCAGGATACTTAGCACGTAATAAGGAGACATGAAAGTCCACTAACTAAGAGGTGATATATATGACGAGTTCTGAGTGAGAATTTCCTGGAAAAGGACAACCAACCTATCTGAAAACAATGAACTGCTCATCATACAGACACATGACACATTAAAACAGGATTGTTTGGGAACCCAGAATGTAAACTTTACCAGTATTAGTGGCTCCATCTGGCCACCCCTATAGAAACATTTCTGAGGCACCACTGGGTGGGTGTAGTGTTGAAAGAAAATACATGAAACTGCTCACAATAAGGTCTGTGGATTATTTTTAGTGAGCAGGGCCTAATTTCTGGAGAGAGACATTACTGTTGAGTTTTACAAATGCATTTTTTGGCACTTTGAGCACCACAAGCTGAGTGCCATCTAGTTCCATTATATTTGAGAGAAGGCAGACAACTCTACAGCTGATATCTCCAGCACTCTGCAACTCACACCAAAGCTGTCTAGACTGATAAACAGCACTACAGGTAAGAGGAGAAATATGTATTTCTGATTTTGTGGTGAAATGTCCCTTTAAGCAATGCATGGAAAGAAAATGTAGATTTGAAACAGAAGCGTAATCGTATGCATTCCACAATAGGAAGTGGATGATTTAGAGACAAATTATGCTTATTGTGACACTGACACTTCTCAGGGAGCTTATGAATGATTTTGAGTACTTGATGACTATTCATTTCCCTGCAATCCCATTACTTTTTCTACCTTCAATTGAATTCTTGTAATGGCACATTGAATGCCACTGAAAAGACACTAAGTGTGCTATGAAATGCCTGTAATGTCGAGATGGATCAGCCAATTAGCCATTGTATCTGCGTGTGCTATTCAAATTCACTAGAGTGAAATCAAAATGGAGTGTGTCAGAAAACACTCATTTATTGCCACAGCCTACCTCACTATTCCGCAAAGCGGTAAATCCACTTACAGTGCATGGATCATCACACATCCTCTAGTGTGTGATGAAGGGAGGCAAAGTGGAGGTCACATGTGAATGTTAGATATTTAAAATCTGATGATTCCCCCAGACTGTTGCAGGCAATCTGGTTTCAATGGTTTCAAAATTCACACATCAGTGGAGGACTCTACAGTAGAGTGTGAAACCAAGTTTTTACTTTTTAGTATTCTGGATCATCTGTGTCTTTCAGGCTAACTGGTTGATGAAAAAAAACTTTTATATCCCCATTCACATCTCTACCTTGAAGAAAAGACTGAATCTAATCACTCTGACCTGCATTTGGTCATCGACAATTTCAAGAAATTACATCATGAAACTGTATCTTAACAGCTTAATAAAAGTAGTGGGAGTGCACCGGGTTCACATGCCTAATCAGAAGTCTCTTCTGAGCCTGTTGGACCAATACCTAATCATTCTTTCTCCATGATGAGTCAACTTGAATTCATAATTGTATAATTATAAGAAACTGAGTTGATTTGAACGACTGACCTCAAAATAGGCAACTCAAATGGCCTCTGTGAGCTTTCATAATAGACAATTAGCATTGTCTGTGTATCTGCCTGTTTTGTGAATCCTCCTTTGGCCGTGTCCCCTACAGTCATGGAGCTTCAGGACTTGGCATTTGAACATGGGCCCTGGAAGACACTGGCTAATTAGTTCCCGAGGAAGGAGCAATCCATCTTCCTTAGGAAGTGATGTGTCCACTCCTGCAGCTGTGGTCAGTGCACTTTAAATGAGACCGTCTTAAACTCAGGAGAAAGAGAGCGAAGTAGAATAAACAATACACAAACGACAGGGAATTTTTTTTTCTTCATATAGGCCACATCCTTTGCTTTCCTGATAGCGCTGTCGTGATCAAAGTCAGTTTGAACGGGAAAGATTAAAACTTCATTATCTGTCATTTTGCTGTGTTTCTACCTTTTTTTCCGAAACATTTCCTAAAGAGTCGTTGATCTGACTGAAAATACAGAGATACAATTGAAACAGCTCGATTCTTCCTGCAGCACTGGAATTCATCTGAGTATCAAAAGCCTCTCTCATGCTCTCAGATTTTTACAGCCAATTGAGAAAAAACTCATACTATGAATGCTGCACAAGTGCAGGGAAAATGTTAGTCCTGAAGCTCAATGACTGTGGAGTAGACGGCCAATGAAGGGTTCACAAAAGAGGCAGATAGACAGATGATGCTAATAGTCCATTAAGGAGTCTTTTTTTTTTTTTTAAATCAGTTGTTCAAACAACTCAACAGTTAAAAATTCAAGCATCACGGGGACAGTGCTGTGAAGTACTGGTCCAACAGGCTCCAAAGAGACTTCCTGATGTTACAGTTTTACTATTTGAATCCACTGCACTCCCAGAACTTTTTAGTAGGCAGTTGAGAAAAAAAATCATGATGTAATTTCATGAAATTGTCAAATTGGGCTGAGGTCAGGTCAGTGTAAACATCCCCTGAGACTGGGAAACACAGCTTGTGGGTGCAGAAGAGTTTACCTCGCTGGTCATGATCCATGTAAATTTGAAAGAGAAAAAGACCCTTAATTTATATTCTAATGATCTAATTATGAGAAGCCAGCATGTTTAACCATATGTGCATTACTGCTGTGCCGTGGCATTTAATTAATTTAAGCAGAAGTAATGTGGCCACTCAGAAATCCTCACATTCATGATTGAATGTTAGTTCTTTACACTTCAATATTTTAACATGTTCATCTTTAAATGGCATTTATTATTCAGATTTCTATAAATTTCTAACGCCCAAATATTGCAAAGAAACGTTCACAGTTGCAAGCCAGCAGGTCTACAAGCTTTATGTCAACACGTCTGATATATTCATCATATTTTGTCCCCAAACCTGTCCACATGTCAGCATTGTTGAAATGTAAAGAAAGGTAAATTCTAATGTATCCACTACATAATAACGTACAAATGTAACATATCTATTATTTGGTGAAATGTACAGTTAGCAATTGGGTTGGTACGCTGAATACAAAATAGAGAAATGAATAATGGTGATTTGGCATGCGGGTTAAAGAGGATGAAGGAGGTGCTTTTCTCTGGTCTTTACATCTCGTTTCCACTTATGCATGTGACTGGTGTCTGTAGATCTGTAAATATGCCCATTATGCCTCTAGTGTTCAACGCAAGGAAGTGCATTTCTTTACGGATGGATAAAAACCTGGTAGAAACTACTTGTAGTTGTGGAGGAGAGGTACCCTGGAAATCCAAAGTTCTCGCAAGAGCACAAATTTGAATTTGCTCAGTGAGTCACTCTGGCAATCAGTAATGATGCTCATTACCCATGCCCTTGGAGCTGAGCTGCACCAGTCACATTGGTGTATCTAATATAGGCGGGCCAGAAGCGAGCAAAACAGATGACAACAGCGCTGCGATGATGAAGTCCGGAATCAGTCAGTAAACATTGCAAGATGGCTACGGATGAACACCAGTTATTTGAAACAGCTTTGGCCGCTACAGTGAACGAGTTAGACTTGGCTTTTTCTCTAAAAGAGGAACAGAAGACGGTGCTTGAGTCTTTCCTTTGCAAGAAGGATGTTTTTGCTGTTTTGCCGACTGGATACGGCAAGAGTCTAATCTACCAGTTAGCTCCACTGGTAGCGCTCTGGATACGTCACCTCGTGTATTGTTCTGATTGGTCATAGTGTTATCCAATTGCGTGCAGTGATATTTTCAAATGCATGCTTGGTGCCGCCCCTCGAGTTGGGCCATTTGCATTACTTATGGCCAGACCCTAAATATTTCTAGATTTGGGTCTGGATTTCTAGGCTAGAGGAGAGGCTAATTTTGTCCAGTAATTTGCCATCCAGTAGTTTGTAATATGCACTTGGAACATTACCAGGACTAAAACAGAACCTGCCAGGTACGTAACATTTTTTTGTGGAATATGTAATTAAAAAGACGTATGAATGGCTGACCAAGTCATAATGACAATCTGACTGTAAATAATGCCTCACAATATTTTAGCAGAATAACATTACTCAGATTCACAGTGTGTTGAGACATGTTTTTTTTAATCATACAAACTCACTTGACATTCAACATGCAACTGAATTGAAGAACATAGCCTGTTAGCTAGTTAGCAGCCTGTTAGCTTAGCTAGCACAATGTCATACAGTCTCTCTGAAATCCAAAGCAAAAGTTGAATTGTTTTTAACATATTCCAGGCAAATTTCAGACAGAAATTTTACAGGGGGGAGGAGCTTTGCAGTCATATTGGATGTCAAGGAGATTCCCATAGGATTGAATGGGCTTCCATTTGCCTCATCTTTGTACACATATGTAAGTTAGAACAAGGCATTAAGGTTAAACACACTATGCAGGATTTTCCTTACAACAATCTATAGACTCACACAGAAGTAAACTCTCTCAGTCATCACTTATGACCCTCTAGAAGTGTGTAGTGACAGAGTGACAGAGACTCTGCCCTCTGCCTGTGTTTTCTTACTTTCTTATCATTGTCTGTGTTCAGGATGTGTATGGCCATGTACCCCCACAATGCTCAGGTGAGTTCAGGGCTTCATAAAAAGACTAGGACCAGGTGCCAGACTGCAAACAGCATGCATCCAAGAGGCTCAGTGCCAAAACACTGCAAATATAGTGAGGCGAAATGCCAAACGAGTAAATCAGGGTTGATTTTTACTTTTACTTTTGCTGGTTGTAGAATAAAGAGACTCAAAAAACAGGATTGGACATTTAGGGGTTTACTCACGAGGAAGCCAAAGAATAGTACATCATGATAATTTATAGTGTCTGACAAACAAGTTGTATCAGTTGACACATCTACAGCTTTCCCAAACACATCTAAAGGTTTTTCCTGTCACTTAAGCTACTGTTTCCCTGTTATTCAGACAACCAGCTTTGAGAACAATTGCTTCTCCTCACATAACTAAATTTGGCCAGAATCATGCCAGATCATTTAGGTAAAGTCACATCAGGACAATAAGTTCATGCCAGGTCATGTACACCATATATTCACACAATAAGAGTTTATGCCAGGTCATCTACACTATATATTTCCTCCGTCAGTGGGTCGTCCGTCAATCAATTACACTTGTAAAGTGAGCAAAGTTAATGATATTGCACCGCCAGTCTTCGATGGTGATGGCAAGAATAAAATGCGTGCTGGTACATTTATTTAAGTGAATTAGTGATTAATCACCCTCATGCACGAATCATACTGTACATCAATATTAGCCCATGATGATGATGATGGCATAGATAAATAGAATTGAAAGGCAAAGATAGCATATTAACAATATTTGAGAGACACCCCCCCCTCAAAATTAAAAAAAATAAATAAATCATGTTTTCAGGAGAGGTCATGTCTCATTAAGAGGAGCCAACCCCAACTTTGGCTTCCCTGACTGTAGTTCACTTGTTATCTTACAGCCCATACAGGAGCAGAATCTCACATTTTCAACCTCACAATTCAGTAAAAACAAACAGTTAATGTGACAGGATGATTAGTGCGTCATGATAAATTTATGATCAATTACATGCCAAGCATTATAACATACAATCAACACAACAAAAAGGGGACACAGAGAATGGTATTAAACCATGCAGAGTGGTGATAATCGTTGCCTGTTTTGCCATCGCTGCTGTCTAGACTGTCAGAGAATATCAGTATTAAATTGTAGATCTGAAACCTAATCCCAATAAATAATATTTGGATTGCAACATGACTGACAAGTCTGGCTTTAGCCACGACTGGATTTTGTTCTAATTGTTTTCAGTATGTATATGAGACAAAAAACAATTATGAAATCCAGTGTTGCAAAAAAGCAGGGAATATTGTGTATTCTGCAGCCTTGTCATTATTAATGTATGAGGGTGTTGCCTGTCTCTATTAAATGCAATTAAATATACCATTCATCCTTATGATGCTATTAAACTATGATGATTACATTAATATGGTTACATGTTAAGTGTGTAATATGAGTTTCATTTATGCTTTGATCGAAATTTCATGTATTCTGCCACAGCATGAGCACAGTATGTGTCCATTTAATATGAAAATAAGCTTTAGGCTTATTATGTATGGCTTAATATTATCTCATTTTGTCAGTACTCCAGAATGAAAAGGACATGTATCTCCAGTGTTTTGTGTGGTGCAGTACAATGAAAACACATTACCTTATCTGCCATTTACGATCAATAGGCAGCTAAAGGCATCCAGACTGTTAGGTTGTGTCACTGCGTTCATACATTTGACACAATAAAATACACTGAACGTGGTCAGAGATGCCATCCCTGAATGCAGGGAAGACAAAGCGGCCCATCTGCAAGAAGATCTGAGGTTCAAGCAATCAAAGCTGACTAAAGGCATTACCAAGTAATGAGTCAGTGGGTGGGGGATCTTCCCCCATCTAGAGTTATTGGATGAGGTCTGTTTGTGTAACTTCTAATCCTCAAAGTGGGAGTTTATTGAGGAGAAAATAAGTTTACTGTAGGAAAACTATAAGCGTGCATTTCAAGCATGAACTTGAATGGCTTCTAAATGCAGAGAGAGGACGGCAGTTTGCCTTATCCAAATTGCCTTTGCACCAATGCATAAAAGTCAACTTATCCATTAAGCAAATAAAGGGATGTGCTGTGGTGGTTCACCTCAGAATGGGAAAAACAAAATAAAGGGCTTTCCTGACATGACATTTGATTATGTTGTTTTGAAGGAAATATGTCAAATTTAAATGGTAGTTTTTAATATGCGGGAGCACAAATCTAAACAACACATGAATTTTAAAGTCAGTTGGTGAAGTACAGGGCATCTTTAATTTGCTACTGTGGTTGAACCCAGTTAGATAAGTGTTATTTGTTTGAATCTGTCTGATGACTGATGTGCACCTTCTTGTTGAAGTAGGTGATTTGAGGAGGGGACAGGGGGGATGCTATCCACTTTGTTAGCAATATGACCAAAATACATCCCCCTTGTTAAAATGCCATTCCTTTTAATCTCCCAGGTCTTGACCCAGACGCTCTCCAAACCTGTAACTAATAAATTATTGAAAATAAATTGAGCATAGCGTTAGTTCTGGCAGGGCACAATGTCCTGATCTCAAACAGTCCAATCAGCTGATGGAGCAGCCCATTGATAGATCACGATTCTTTTCTATTCAACCAATTGGCAAATCTCATTCAGGACGCCCTATTTAAACTGCTCTGGCCTGCCTACTGTTGCTGCTTCCTCTGCAAGCCGTTTTGCAACCCGCCTCCACCCCAGGTCCTCCTTTTCATGTTGTGTCTGAGTTATCAATGTCATTTCTGTTTGTCATTGATACTGCTCTGTTCTGTTCCCCAGGGGGTCTTTGCTGTGCTCTCTCTGCCTTAGACTTTCCATGTAGGTGCATGGGAGGGCAGGGAGGTTTGCTCTTTCTGCCTCAGGCTTTCCTTGTTTGCACCTGGAAGGGCAGAGAGGTGTGCTTTGTCTATCTTAAGGCTTTCCATGTAGGCACGTGGAAGGGCAGAAGGTGTGCTTTCTCCGCCTTAGGCTTACCACATAGGCATGTGGAAAGAAGGAGAGGTTTGCTCTCTCTGCCTCAGGCTTTCCTTGTTTACACATGGAAAGGCAGAAAGGTGTGCTTTGTCTGTCATAAGGCTTTCCATGCAGACATGTGGAAGGGCAGAGAGATGTGATCTCTTGAACCTTGGACTTTCCACGAAGGCCCGTGGAAGGGCGGAGAGGTGTGTTCTCTTTGCACTAAGGCTTTCCGTGTATGATTGTGGAGGGCAGAGAGGTGTGCTCTCTCTGTCTTCAGGCTTTCCATGTAGGCATGTGGAAGGGCAGAAAGTGTGCTTTCTCCACCTTAGGCTTTCCACGTAGGCACGTGGAAAGGAGAGATGTGCTTTCTCTGCCTTAAAGTGACATTTCAGGTTTTTGGACATGAAGTTGTGTGAAACGCTGACCATCTGTAGCTCTGATGTGACAGTGTCACTACTGTCAACGAGCCTCCTGCTCTGAGAAATGGCCCGTAGCTTACCGGAGAAAAAGTAGTTCTGAAGATATAAGGGGGACACGTAACCAAAAGGTTTTAAGCTACAAAAAAGTATGCATGTGTTTTGTTAGACTATTTCAATAATTTTAAAACATCCCCGCATTACGTCAGACCTTGTTATCAATTGGGACTATTTTCTGGCCAGTATCACTCCACCGTGCAGGCCTGCAAGACAGCATGCCAACAGAAATCAATTAGAAAGTTCATCACCACGCTGTGCAGGTGCGCAGGATAGCAACAGCTAACGAAAACTTCATCGGCTGTTTCCAACAGAGAACCAGTAGGCTATTATTAGTGAGGAAAAAGATGTACTAGCCCTATATATACCTACAACTACAGCGCAAACACCGGCTCAGGCTCACGACACACCCTCGTCAGCTGCTGTAGGTAAACAGAGGAATACCAAAATGGTGCGAACTTGTGATTTCCCCAGCTGTGGGAATAAAAACATCACTGGCTCCCAATTCCATTGGTTTCCTGTTACAGATGTAACCCGTAGGCAACTTTGGCTAACCCACCACCAGAACAAAGCAGAGACTGGTCATAATCACATATGAATTCACATTTCTATGTGATACTCATGTCATGGATTTAGCAGTTAGCCTAATATAATAAACTAAATGCCGACTGTAAAACGAGGCTGCGTATAATGTACTCTCCACAACACAACAGGCTATTAGTTCAATCAAACATTTTTTTTTACAGACAGTCAGTTATAGACATCGTTATATAGACTGGTATTAGGTAATATATCTCTCTTTGGGCACAGCAGTGCGGAAATTGCGTTTTCTCTGTCCATCGGGATCTGTGGGCAGCTGAGGTGAGCTTGACATATGCGCAGTTGCTTCTCGCCGGCTTGGTAGTGAGGTTCATCCCAATTGACACAAGCCAAAGTTGCCTACAGGTTACATCTGTAACAGGAAACCGATGGAATTGGGAGCTGGCGATGTTTTTATTCCCACAGCTGGGGAAATCACAAGTTCGCACCATTTTGGTATTCCTCTGTTTACCTACAGCAGCTGACGAGGGTGTGTCGTGAGCCTGAGCCAGTGTTCACGCTGTAGTAGTAGATATATATATGTAGGGCTAGTACATCTTCTTCCTCACTAATAACAGCCTACTGGTTCTCTGTTGGAAACAGCCGATGCAGTTTTCGTCAGCCGTTGCTATCCTGCGCACCTGCACGGCGTGGTGATGAACTGTCTAATTGATTTCTGTTGGTTAGGGTTAGGGTTACGTGTCCCCCTTATATCTTCAGAACTACTTTTTCTCCGGTAAGCTACGGGCCATTTCTCAGAGCAGGAGGCTCGTTGACAGTAGTGACACTGTCACATCAGAGCTACAGATGGTCAGCATTTCACACAATTTCATGTCCAAAAACCGGAACTATCACTTTAAGGCTTTTCTCGTTTGCATGTGGAAGGGCAGAGAGGTGTGCTCTCTCCGCCCTAGGATTTCTTCGTAGGCCTAGGAAAGGCAGAGAGGCCCCAGAACAAAGCCATACCGCCAGATATAATACTGCAATGGGAAAGTTTTCTTCGACTAAAATTATCCTGACTGAACTACATTTTGACAGCGCATTTTAACTGCAAAGCATTTGTAGCACTTATTTTAGGGACTAGAAAATTCACAGACCAATTCCATGTGTGATCATCTCATGTGATGCTGCTCAGCCAATCAAATCTGTGCATTCTAGTAGCCTATGCACAAGTGAGACATCGGAGAGAAAGACAGGAGACGATGGTCAGAAACAAAACAGAGTCAGAGAAAAATAGTTTTACATGGCATACTCTAAAGAGAAGGAAGTAGTATGCGAAAATAGAGCTTCTTATCAAAAATGGACAGATGGTCTTTCTTCCAATGGCAATATATGTGTATTTATGCGAAACACTTAATGTTGTGGGATGTCAGAAAAATGTAAGATTTTCTTTCTGATAAGAAAGTGAAATCAAATCAAAGACCTGCAGTTCTTTGAGCAAAGTGAAGCATCACTACGAGACAAAGCACAGAGCATCTTTTGAGCAAACACACCCACTCATATCTGAACTAAGGGCACAGAAAATTTCATATAAATCAATTAATTTTGTTTGTCACATGAAATCATACAAGGTAGGCCTACAACTCCAATGTTATGGTTCTGAACCATAGTTGGACATTAGACTGGCAGTTAAAAATGAACAAATCGCCCACGGCCTTAATGTGACTGCCATTAACATACTTGAGTTTTAAGGGTCAAGGAATTCAGTATAAGTACTAATGTAGTGGAATGATCCCTGGCTACACACAACCTTGTCTCAGCCCTGTAGAGATCATATTTACTCATAGTTTGCAACGGTATGCATTTTAGAGATTATTATAATAAAGAAACGTTTAGTATGTAAGCAGTTCAATCATGCGACTAAATGTATCTGCGAAATGTTCATTAACAACATATTTCATTTGTTTGTTGAGACAATATTTGATCTTTTAAGACAATGTCTGCTTGTAGGAAGTAAAGCTTTGTCTATTTCTGTGGTTATATTTAACGGCTTTAGACAGGTCATGTTTACTGTAACATTTAAAGGTCAAGTGTGTAAGATTTAAGGAGAGTTAGTGGTATTTAGTGGTGAGGATTGTTCAGGAGGTTTTTATGGGAGATGATTTATCCACAGAGGTCTTTTCCTCTCCAAACCAAATGGACCCAATAATTAAACCACTGAAATTGCTGAAAAAAAAACAAATCAGTGCTTCTCTGATGCTGTTTGGCATGTTAGAGACGGCCCACTAACCCAGGACCTGCTAATGACTGCTCACCGTTTTTCTGTGATAACTTAAAGCTGCAGTAGGTAGAAAGCCTGAAAACGGTTGATTTTTGAGTCTCATCTGAATTAGGTTTCGTTTGTCTCCAACCTGAGCCCCTCCTACCAGACAAGCATGCGAGTATTTTATTCTACTTGGTTCTATCTCTCCTTCTCTGGGAGCCTCAGCTCTCCCTCACCGTGCAGCAGCCCTCCCCATCCCTCCCTCGCGGCCCCGCACATATACCCCCGAGGCTCGGCTCTTCCTCAACGCGCAGCAGCCCGGCGGCACGGGAACACGCATATGCAGTAGAACAGCCAAAAGGAACGCAGTGGTCTGAGCTGACCTTTGATTGGTTGATGCACATCGGCATGATACTGATTCTTTAGAGGCTGAACACAGAGCCATGGTGAGGTGCAGAAACCTATTATCAATTATACCAAAACAATGTTGCCTACTGGAGCTTTAAGATCCAGATGTTCAAGACAGTGGCTCCGGCAGCCGTAATCCTGTACGCACTGAGCATACATATATATAAATGATTTATCATCCTATTTTAAAAATAAGATTGTGACAAAAACAGCAGATCATGTCTGAGATGCATTTTTTTTGCTGGGTCCACCCACTATACGCAAATACATTTGGATGCTGGCGCTAAAATGTGATGCTAGCAATATTGTGTTACTTATCGTGTGCGTTAGCTGGCGAAAGGCTATGGTATTTTATGCTATTGTATGCTATTATTTTGCTGGCTGTTGTTGTCAGGTCTGTTGGCTTGTCTTTGAAATGCATGTGATAGGCTAATCAGAGTTTCATGGGGGTATTGTGTCGGTAATGTTCCTTATATAAAAAGCTCATACCAAGATAATGAAGACACAATAATTCTTAATTTCAGGTGAATATACACTGAAGAAAATATGCTTTTTTCTCTTCATCTTTTTCTAACTGTAACAAAAGTAAAACTTGACGACCTTTCTATGACTTACTTCCTTCACGTAAGACAAGTGGTATCTGTGAACCTAATCTAATTGTAATATATATATTTCTCTTTACGGCATAATTGGAGAAAAAATGAGACGTATATAAATGTAATTTCTCTGATATTCAGGGTTTAAGATTGCATACTAGCTTATTTGAACCTGTGTCTTCTGCATACTTAGAAAAATAGTATATCTGATATATGACTGCAAGGTTTGAAGGAAACTCATTATCCTCCTTCCAGTCCACTGTTCTTTCTCTCTTTATAATATATATATACTCTATATATGTGTGGTGTGTGTTTGTGTGAGAGAGAGTGTGACAGAGAGAGGGAGAAAGAGGTGGGAGCATAATTACATGCTTTCAGGCATAAACAAGCAAAGTGGTTACAGTATTGCTTTGGTGGAACTGAATTAAAAAATCCCTCTTTATCCCTCCATCACCCACTTGACACACACAAAATTATATTTTCTTTTAAGATGTGTATTGACCCAGATGCTGCGGCAGTCTTGTTCTCGGCAAAATAATTCAGATGACACTCGGTATAGGAGGCTGCGATGTGCCTGTGCAATGTGGCTAAAATGCTGTGCTAAATATGTTTACCTCCGTCAACAAATGAGGTTACATTTTCACTGGTCTGTTGTCGTCTGTCTGTTAGCCAGATTTCCCAAAAGTTAATTAGTGGATTTAGATTAAATTTGGTGGCAGATGGCCGTGGGCCCAAGGTTCAGTTGATCAGATTTTGGTGATGTCTGGGTCTGGGATGACTGCCACTGGACAATTATCATTTTTTAGTCATAACTATAATGCTGTGTTCACATGTCTGTGGGGAAGGTTCAACTTGAACAGCTCCTAAATAGAACTGCATTTATGTGCTACAGTATGCTCATATTCGGATGACAAAATCACATCCAGAAGACAACCTTATGCCTGGTGCTTTGATGTGCAACATAACTGTCAGGGTCTGGGTTTCAATCCGAATGGTTTAATCTTTCTCGTTTGCTTAATTAATGGATGGTTGTCTTCTCTCTGATATGCAGAGCATGGCCAAAATGTGTCAGAGTTGTTTCAGTGTATTTCTCTAAGTGTTGATATAAAGGCAATTTCAATCATGACACAGTTACTCATGATAATCCACAGAACTCATTTGGAACAGTTAGAATTATTTTTCATCAAAGTACGCCTGCCAACTGTCTGTCGCTCGCTGCACAGAAGGACGCCTGCCAGTGCTCATTGAAGACACGTGCACAGTTGTGACAAAACAGAAGTGGAAGTAAAGAAACATTCTGTGTGCCCAAACCTGTGGAGAATTTTCTCAGACTAATTAGACTTGGACCTGATCTGTTTTATTACATTAGTTTATTTTTTTATACTCTTTCTCACTGCTGGCCTGAACATGATAGTTTTTTTTCTTTTTTTTTTTTTTTTTTTTAATTTAAAAATGAGACATTATATTGCAGATTCTGGGGCTGAAAAATTAAGCCATTGGGGAAGTACAAAAAGTTGCAGTTCCTTGAATGGCCACTTGAGGCTGGCTCCAAATGCGAGTCAGTCTCCATAAACACTGATGTAAAAACGCCCAAATTTACAGCAGAAATAATTATATTTATAGAGAAAAACTGTGTTAGTCTTTATGTCTTTATGACAACTGTCTGGTGGGGTGAATTTTTATTTCACCTGTTTCATTTTATTAAGGCTTAAACTTACACATATATAAGGGCAGGGCTGCTTGAGTGGTAGGATGAGGCGTTGCTACAGTCAATGAGTTAGATCCACCCCTCGCTCCTCCACAGCTCCACCCCCCTCATACAAATATGGTTACTTTTTTACTCTTTTATTGTTAATCTGTATCATTGTGTTTCAATTTTATTGCTCTGTAGAGCAATTAGAATTGCCCTGGTGTATGAAACATGCTGTATAAATAAAGCTTCCTTGCCTTGCCCTCTTGCTCCCAAAAATCAAGATGCCGACTGCTTAAATGCCGAACTTTAGGCTTTTTCGAGTCTCAAAACCAATGGGTGACGTCACAGTAGCTATGTCAATTATTTGATACAGTTTATGGTTGCAACACAGTCTCACAGAACTATATGAAATGGACAAGACCTTTTCACAATGCATAAAGGGTGGTGGGTGAAAAGTGTTCAAATTACATGCAGGTGTAACCAGATTGAAATCTTTATTTTTATGTTTTAACATCACCAAATCCTGAATAATATTGAAGATCCTATAATTTGTTAACATTCAAGGTGTATTGTGTAACCTATTCAAACTTGAGTGTTAAAACATGTACTGTCACTTTAAGAGGCAAGGTTTATGCTTCTGCATACCTATGACACAGAGGACTTTGCGGAGGCATTGCACCCCTCTGCAACTGACGCAGAGACGCGACATGCACCTCCGATAAAATTGTAACCACGCGTCAAGGCAATGCAGACCCAACACAGACCGCAAGAGCTATGATTGGTCCTTCAAACTACATCATTTCACTTCCTGCTGCAGTACCACAACACCGCCATTTTCAAAAGTCTCCATTGTGATCGGTTGTGTTTTGAGTTTTGATTAAAAGATGGATGTAATAATATAATAAGAGCATTTGTTGTTCAATGACGATCATTTCCAGCTCCAGCAACAGTCTTTCTCTCTCGGTCGCCATCTTCACTGTGACTAGAGCAAAGCTGGAAGATAAAAAAACACTTAACGAGCAACGACCATAGATGTCACAGAGTCTAGGTAGGTATATAAAAGGACACTGTGCTCCCAAGCACTTTGGCGGGGAACTGCATCACGACATGGACCAACAGGACGCAGAACTATGATAGGCACACAGCAACTGCGGAGCACCTATGTGCACATTGCGTCTAGTGTACGCAGAAGAATAAAAAAACTTTAACTGAGAAGAGGTACGTATTATTTTTCTGGGGACTGATGTTAATGTCTAATTATGAATGGTGGCAGTTTGATTGGGTTTAGGGAAAGAAAACCACTTGGTTAGGCTTAAAGAACAACAAACAACATAGTTAAGTTTAGGAAAAGATTGTGGTTTCGGTCAAAATGACTACGCACAGAACGTAAGCATCGGACCTCAGTGACATAAACGTTTGTACATTGTGCAGTTAGGTAAAGTCACGTAACAACACTGACTTTTAGTTTCACACCGGAAATAAGCAGCGGTGTCCTGGTTGAAAGTTCATGTTTGTTTGACCAATCCGCCACCCATCCCACTTGCACTACACAGACTTTCTCACCCGTACTTATTTTGTGTGTCCACCAAGACAAATGTCCTCAATAACTTTGTACTGGTATTGTTTTTCTGTTGCCAGCACATTTGGTGTCCACCACCACCTCATAATATGTTGTAAATAGCTTGTGTCCATTGGACATATTACTATGAGACCAGGTTGGCTCACGAGACATTTGCAGTTTAGCAGACAGGCACTGAAATAAAGTGGCTATGGTAACATTTGGCAGTGTAGCACAACAACCAGATGCATTCAGAAAGTCATGCATCTTACACCGCCCCACACTAAAACATGCACCCATACTACAACCATGCAGTAAATCCTCCATGGTGGTTATAATTTCCTTTTTTTTTTTTTTTTTTTTTTGATGTTTTAAAGAGGTGTTGATGAAGGCCAATGTTAGAGGATGGCAGGCAAAAATAAGCCTTGTAAAAAATAAAAAAAATGTTCACACTTGTCAGGACAGTGTGTGGAAGTTATGCTTACATTTAAGTATTTCTGAACAATTTGCTAATGTCACCTTGCCTTGAAAATTAATTGATGACAATTTGGCAGTCAGGGAAAGTTTTCCAAACAAGCAGCGAATATAAACACTCACATAGTAAGCTGTGTTTTGGCTTATACTTGAGGATAAGTGAGGAGGCTCAGGCAAAGATTAGTTTAGCCCTTGTGTGGGCATTTATTGTGACACCATGTGCAGCAACAACCAACATCTCAGAGTGGCCTAATCCACCTGTGGGGATTAGGGGGTGTATATGTACATATGTATAAAAACATAATTAGGCCAAATAAATATTTATAATTCATGCAATCCTGCCCACAATCCAATAAGCAATTATAAAACCAAAAATCTGTGTAGCTGTCACCCTCAGGCAAACACCTTTTTTTCCACCCCCCCTCCACCTGAAACATGGTAGAACCAGGAAGTATAAGTGGACATGAGATCCTGGGCACAACCCTTTTAAAATCATTGATTTTCTCCACACAACAGGTGTGTATCCCAAGATTTAGGCCAGCTGGAACCGACCAAGATGTAATGAACAGTGTAAACAGAGGAGGCACCAATGAGCCGAATACACCTCGTCCATCATTAAAATATATGGGAAGTAGAAGGCACAAACCTTTGGCTGAGAGCCAGGAAACAGGTGAGTAAAATTCACACAACATTTCAAGTGTTAGTGTATCACCAAGTATCAGTGAGGGTGAAATCGAAGCTTCATGAAGCAGTGAACCACTTTGACACAACTGCTTCAAGAATGACACGCTGCTTCGAAGCATTTCATACACTCAGAAGAGAGACATCTGCTGGCTGAGTGTCAGAACTGCAACTAAGAGGAAGACCTGAAAAAGCTTCAGGACTACCTGTAACGAGGCCTCGCTCTCAGTAGTCATGTGATTGTGGGCGTGCCGAAGCAGGGATCGAAACATTGTGTCGGAGCATTTCATCTGCAAAAGATCGACACTGTGTCGAGCAAACTGGCTCGAGCATAACATCACTACCAAGCATGAGACAGCCAGCTTGTTGGAGCTACTTTCTATTTTGTGCCCTCTGTGTTTTCTAACAGACATTTAACTAAAGTTTTGGTTTTGTAACAACGAAAAATAGGTCAGTTGGACCAGTAGCACGATTGTTCTGGTACCTAACATGGCTACTAGCTAACATGGCCTGGTAGCAAATGTTAGACATAGCCAATGTTGGCTGTCTGTACCGGCTATTATGTTTTTATGGTAACCAGGAAAAATTGGTCAGTTGGACCAGTGGCAGGATTGTACTGGTACCTGACATGGCTTGATAGCAAATGTTACTAAGCAAACATAGTCATGCTGTCTATATTAGCCTGTGCTGGCTTATACAGTATGTTATGTTGTTACAGGCATTTAACTAAAGTTTTGTTGTGGTAACCAGGAAAATAGGTTGGTTGGACCAGTAGCAGGATTGCAATTATACCTAACATGGCTGATAGCCAACATGGCTTGATAGCAAATGTTAGCAAACAATCATAGTCATGCTGTCTATTTTAGCCTGTGCTAGCTAATATGTTATGATGATACAAGCATTTAAATGAAGTGTTGCTGTGGTAACCAGGAAAAATAGGTTGGTTGGACCAGTGGCAGGATTACACTGGTACCTACCATGGCATCTAGCTAACATGGCTTGATAGCAAATTTAAACAAGTGAGCATAGCCATGCTGTCTATATTAGCCTGTGCTGGCTAATATATTGAGATGATACAGGCATTTAACTACAATTTTGTTGTGGTAACCAGGTGAAATAGGTTGGTTGGACCAGTGGCTGGATTGCAATGATACCTAACATGACTACTAGCTAACATGACTTGATAGCAAATGTAAGCAAACAAGCATAGTCATGCTGTCTATATTAGCCTGTGACAGCTAATATGCTATAATAATACAGGCATTTAACTAAAATGTTGTGGTAACCAGGACAATAGGTTGGTTGGACCAGTAGCAGGATTGCACTGGTACCCAAAATGGTTGATAGCTGATTGCTAACATGATTTAGCAAAATGTCAGCAAGCAAGGACAGCCATACTGTCCATATTAGCCTGTCTCTGCTAATATGTCATGATGATCCACCTGTAGTACCATAGTATCAACTAGTTTTCATTTTGTTTTGTGGTTGCATGCACTCAGTAAGCAGTATTGTGAGGACTTATTTAATTCCTGCTTTGCCTTAAACCACCAGACCTCTTTAAATATCTGACAAAATTGGAGAAATGGGCAGGAATTCAAGGTCTGAAGTCAGACTACTCAACTTTTGGAAAGGCAAAGATTAAAGTGGTCTAAGCTCTAATTGCCCAATCAGGCAGACTTTCCATTTGGCTTTCACCCTCTTTTCTCACATTAGGCATTTATTAGAGAAAACTGCCTTAAGAAGACACTCTAACTGTTAATATGCAAATCTGTAATGTTTGTACTTCAACTGGAATAGTTTTCCATGTGTTTACCTCCAAGTCAGCATACAAATATTATTAATGTTAATGCATTGGTGATAGAAAAAATAAGAATCTAAGGTGTGCCTTTGAAATTTAACATTTTTCTAATTGCAGGTCAATTGATATTTACAGTTAACAGAGAACTAAATGAGATACTGTACTACAAGCATCTTCTAACATGTTTGTTTAACTAACAATAACCCTCCTGTATTCATTCCTTTAAGGGTCACTGTGACAGATAATGATATAAATTATGTGATACCATGATTCTGTGAAACTGTGATGTTATCTGAGACAGTTATTACAAAATCTAATACCATTGCAACCCTAATACAAACCCAAACAAGTCAAGGAATATTGATTAAAAAAAGAGAACTGATTGATTTAATTCAGATTCATAGAGATTAATATTGTGAACATCAGTGTCCTTGCAGGTACTTATTTGTCAACTAGGAAGGTTACCGTGGCTTTTGCTCTGTAGGCAGACATTGTTTGATTCATCAGCTGACAGTTACATGGTTACAGACTGCATTCCATTTAAATAGCTTTCCCAGCTCTTGTTAAGCGGCACACCAGCGCTCTAAAATGGGCTGGACAGTGGCGGTTAGGTTTAGGCAATAAAACTACTTGGTTGGGTTTAGAAAAAAGATCATGTTTTGGGTTGAAATAAGCAAGTTTGTTACGTACATTGGTTACGTCACTGCACAACAACCATATGTTAGTTATGTAACATAACAACACTGACTTTTAGTTTCACACAGGACACAAACTGCGGTCTCCTAGGTGAATGTCCGGCTTTGTTTGACCCCTCCACCTCCCCGCCCTCTGGCCCTATACAGACTTTCTTGGGCTTCATACTACGTCAGTTGCTCTTAAGGTCAACTATGCTGCAGATGGTTGGAGTTTGTTGAAAGCCCGGTGTGTCTTCTAAAGAGGCTTAAGTGTGTTTTTGGTGTTTTTATCACAGGCCAAGGGGCATGACGAAGCATCATTATATGACAACCCGGTAATAAGAGCAGGCTGGTATGCAATAATGTGTAAAGTTAAGCTATTGTAAGTGACCCTTCTCCCTCCTTTTCAAAAAGAGTGTGCCTGTATTTTTTATGTTGTGTGTGGCATTACTGTATTAATGGCCACAAGTATTCTGAAAAGCCACTTCAGGCTATCACGCTGACCAGTGAGTCATACGAGGCCAGTCGCTCCAGGAAATACTTGTAGCTGACATAGATGTTTTATTTTTCGCTATCTACGTGTGCTGCAAATAAAGCGAAATTGTGCAGCTAAAGCACATCTACAGCTGGTTCCAACCTGGTCAACCCCGCAAGCCTGGTCTTGTCCCATTTTAAGAAGTCACCCCTAATCTCTGGTGATGGTTCAGGCACACTGCAATGTGTTCCCCACTGGCAGACTTCTGAGTCGTCCCCCATGCATAATATCCATGCAATTCTGCTTCTGACAGATATGTGTTGTAATCTCTTTGAAAATGAGCATTTGCAACATGTAAGAGCCTCAAAGCTGCGGGTCTGAGAAGTGTGAGGGAGAAAATGACATAGAAAAACTGCAATGTAAAAAAATCCCTGCCTGGAGTCTGGCCTTTTATCCATGTTTTCATACAGAGTTTGGTATTAATTTCTTTGAAAGCAGTTGTTGTTGTACATTTACTATGGAAACATTTCTAATATTAAATGACTCGGTGTTCATTAAGTGGTCAAATTAAATATAATTTTAATACAGGCTTATTTGAATATGATCACCTGGAGGATTTCAAAATACAATAAGCCTCCCTTGTTAAAACAGTTGTTCAATGTCATCAGGATACTGAAACAAATGTGCTGTCACACCTGAAAAAATATTAAATCTGCATCAGGCTCTGATTTTGTAGGTAGACAGCAACTGTGCAACAAAAGGACACACTTCTGTTCCATCTGACATATAAGCATCTGTTTTAAAGAAATATGTCACCTCCAAGATGCCCATTGTCTTTCTTAATTTTGTCAAAAAAAAAAAAAATCTTCTCTACTTTAATGATTTTATCAGGGGAGACAAATGCCATGTTTTAAATATGGATGGGGACATGTCCTCTGCGCCGCCCCCAAAATCTACACCTGTGGCTACTGAGCATGTGCAACTCTCATCAGAGATGATGCATTTTAACGTCCTCATGATGCAGTCTGAGGTATATGATGTTAGTCATTCATGCATTCATTCATTTTCAATAACTGCCTATTCTGATGAGGGTCGCGGGGGGCTGGAGCCTATCCCAGCTGACACTGGGCGAGAGGCAGGGTACACCCTGGACAGGTAACCAGACTATCACAGGGCTGATACATAGAGACAGACAACCATTCACGCTCACATTGCCAATTTAGAGTCACCAGTTAACCTAACTTTGGACTGTGGGAGGAAGCCGGAGTACCCGGAGAAAACCCACACTGACACTGGGAGAACATGCAGACTCCACATGGTGTTCGAACCAGGAACCCTCTTGCTGTGAGGTGACAATTCTAACCACTGCAACACCGTGTTATGATGTTAGTATGAACACATAAACTTTTACAAGACCCGGGAAGTATAATGTTGCCATGGATCCAGTGAGGCAACAACATGAGCCCCATTTTATATTTATTTACATTCTGGAAAATTAAGTTTGCTTAATTAAGGCAAAGCTTTCGATTTCCTGGTCCATCTACATCCCAACCCTCACCTATGGTCATGGGCTCTGGGTAGTGACTGAAAGAATGAGGTCGCGGATACAAGCGGCTGAAATGAGTTTCCTCAGTGGGGTGTCTAGGCTCAGCCTTAGAGATAGGGTAAGGAGCTCGGACATCTGGAGGGAGCTCGGAGTAGAGCCGCTGCTACTTGAAAGGAGTCAGTTGAGGTGGTTCAGGCATCTGATCAGGATGCCTCCTGGTCTCATCACGTTAGAGGTGTTCCAAGAATGTCCTACTGGTGGGAAGTCCTGGGGCAGACCCAGAACACGCTCGAGGGATTACATATATCATCTGGGGTCCGTTTCACAAAGCAGGTTCAACAAACTCTGAGTCTAATCCTGAACTCTGAGTTGATCTACTTTGAGATAGGAAACTCTGAGTTTCCGGTTCCAGAACAGCTGATTTGAATCAGTTTAATCAACTCGGAGTAGTTTCACCTGGAGTTAAGCGCGTGCACCACAACTATAAAAAGCCAGCATCAATGGAGCCCCGATTCGACGAGTCACCATGGCAACGGGCAAGAGGAGGGCTGCGTTTTTCACCCCACTAGAATTAGAAATCTTAATGTGCTCATACGGTGAGTTTGCACACATTTTCAAAAAGAAGTGCAACACCGCTGCAGCTGCAAAAGAGAGGGAGACGGCATGGGAGAATGCATAAGTTTAAATGTAGTCCTTTGCAATCACAATAATATTACAGGGGAAAACTGCTTGAATAGTAGCCTATTAATTTATTTCATTTAGGTGCAATCCCGCGGGGGAGAAGCGCACTTGGCAGCAGTTTAGGATGAAATATAAAACACTGTTCAAACAGGTAAGACCTCGGCATAATCTCATGGGGGTGCCTCATTTTGATCATGTTTTACATTGTAAAGTAATTATTAAGTGGCTGTTTGACTGTGCAGTTGTTTTATCACCAACATAATGCTGTTTTCACACACATAAATGTCTTCTCATCTATATCATTTTCTGTTAAATAATTAAGCCTATTTAAACTAACACAGACTTCTACTCAGCCAACAGAAAGAAGGCAGATGCCCGTAAAACCAGCACACTTTTCTGACCACCCTGCATACAGCTGCCTTACTCAAGTGCTCAGCATCTCCGACATTGTACAAAAAACTTCCATATGCAAAGAAACACAGCGCATTTTTATACAGTCTATGAGCACAACACACAAAAGCTGCTGGGGTGTGAGAGCATGACTACGATTGGTAATGTTGCAAATGTAAGGACGGATTAGGTTGTGTATGTAGATGATGGACTGTGACGTGAAACAGTACAGCTCAAAAAGATAATTGTGTGGAAATGCTAGAACATCTATCCGCGGTCTGATAACCATCTCCCGACGAATATTTAATTCTCTGCGCAGTAATTCTGCTCCTTCATCCACGGGATCGTTATCAAAAGGACATGCCATGTTAGTGAAAAAAGTCGCCACCTACTGTGCCTAATGGACTTCTAATATACTGACTCTGATTTTTTAAATGACAGACGGCAGAACTAGGCTGTGCCAAAACTCGCCCGCTGACTGACTGACTGAATGAGGAAATCAGATGGAGTGTGTGGCTCTGAAAGAGGGCGGAGACAGAGAGAAACTCGAGGTTCATTGAGAAAAACCTGGTCCCGACCAGGTTAGATTCATAGAGTCTGTTACTACGGTAACTGACCGAGAGCTTAAGTTGCCTCTCTCTCTGAAACAGGCTAGAGTTACCTCTCTTTCTCTGGTTTGAGTTACCTCCCTTTCTGAAACGGAAAACTCAGAGTTTCCCTCATTTCAGGGTTAACAGACTCTGAGTTTTCACTAAACCTGCTTTGTGAAACGGACCCCTGGCCTAGGAACACCTCCGGGTCCCCCAGGAGGAGCTGGAAGGTGTTGCTGGGGAGTCTGGAATACTTTCGTCAACGTGCTGCCCCCATGAGCTGGCTTTGGATAAGCGTTTGAAAATGGATGGATGGATGGAATTAACTATTAACAGTTAATTTTTTGATGTGCACTTTTGGATGTTCTGACAACTATCACTGAGTTACTGTGATATTGAAAAAAACTCGATGATTACTGATGATGAAAACTGGATGATTTTGAGGCAAGTTCTAAAGTGTTCCCATTCCTGTCCCAGGGCACACATAATGAGTTACACTATGTGCTGCAAGATAAGCCTCATTTTTTATATTGCTAAAATACTTTGTTTACAAAAAAAAGAAAAAAAAAAGTTGATGTTCAGGCATTACATCATGCACCGCCATCCCCAAAGTGTATTTGCTACAAGTTCGATTAAGTGCAAAACCTGAAGTCTCAAACGTCCTGCCATCACACTAACCTCTCATCTCTGTTGAGAGTTGCACATGCTCAGTACCAATTAGTCACTGACACCCAGGCATGCTTATGGTGTGCTACTCATATGCAGGAGTGGAGTGTTTAAAATTGTGATGTTTTAGGGGAAATGAATGTGTTTGGGAGGTACTGAGCATACAACTGGATAAATAAGACTTGGATAGTTTGCAAACGGATGTTTTGACATGGCTTTGCTGTTACACAAGGTCCCCTTTTACTTTAATTCATCAAGACTTTGATTTTGGATTCTTTGTTTACCATATCATATGAAAAATGTATAGTGATGCTCGCAGTATTTCAACTCGTTGACATATTGACATACTGTTAGCGAAATTAGTAGTGACTCCACTGTGGTTCCAAAAAGAGGAGCAGCTTCAGTAGTGTGGAATACACTGTGGCGTCCTGAATGTGTTATGAACAGCCCCGCACTTCTCAGACTCTTTTAGTGAGTTAGCACTCAGAGGGAACGCATTCAGCGGCTCCTCTGGCAGCAGCACAGTGTCTTTCCCTCCAGCAGAGTTTAGCTATGTATCACATTTGTCACGTCACTATATCACTGTGTAGACTAATCTGATGTTTGTAAAGTCTATAAACACAATGACTGAACAAACATTACTATTTCTGTGTGCTCATTTTGTAATTAATAACATGGTTATTGTAAATTAGCTGGGCTAACTGTTAGCTGTTAGCCGTTAGCGGTGTCTTTAATAACTCAGTAACTCAATAAACAGTCTGTGAAAAAAATATTTTCTCCAGCGGATGTCTTAGTTACAACAAGATTGAGCTAACTGGAGTAGTTTCATGTCGTATCTGACAACGGGAGGCTTTTAACGGATGACGATCCTGATGTTAGCTTTGCTGCTAGTGTTAACGTTAGCTGTCCCTGTCAGCTGCAGCCACTGATGCTTTCTAGACATCGTGATTTCCCAAAACTGAAAAAATACCACACATAGCAACACAAAACTGCTTTGCTAGCTCAATCATGTTGTAACTAAGATATCCGCTGGAAAAAATATTTTTTTCACGGACCGTTTATTGAGTTACTGAGTTATTACAGACACCGCTAACAGCTAACAGCTAACGGTCAGCCCAGCTAATCTACGTTTACCATGTTATTAATTACAAAAGGTGCACACAGAAATAGTAACGTTTGTTCAATCATTGTGTTTATAGACTTTACAAATATCAGATTAGTCTAAACGGTGATATAGTGACGTGAAAAATGTGATATATATTATATATGTAGCTAAACTCTGCTGGTTTTCTACCCGGAAGTATTTGTAAACAACAAGGCAATTCTATGTGCACACGGGAGTCAAGTTATTTTGTCATAATCCAGTGTATTGTGCTCTTACTACCACTAGATGGCACAAAAAAGCGTCCACAAACGAGGATATCAGGTTTAAACTAAGCAGAATAACGTATAAGGTCAAGTGAACCCAAAATGTGATGCCCTCATATGAGGACACAGAGTCTAAGGAGGATATTATATTAGGGCCATATCACCTGCCCCTATTTAGAACTCAAGGTAACACAAGTTATCATTTTGGTATGAAGCATTTCCCTAATCTCTTTAAGATTCACTCTTACAGCTCAGACTGCAGTTGAAGGCCATGTTAAGTAAGTTAAACCTGCCTTCCCCATATTTAATTTCAGCCCGTGTTTTTACAAGCCTCTGAACATGCCGTAAATGTTTGCAAGCAAAATGATCAAGCAGAGTGAAAACAGTTTTTTGGGGAATTGTTAGGAAAGCAATATTGATCACAATCTGTCTTCCCCCAGAGCTCAGCCTGTCACATTTCACTAATGGAAGTGTATGAGGTTTTTTTTTTTTTTTTTTTCAGATGTGATTGTCTTATTAAATATTCCTCACATGAGACTCTAAACATGAAAGCCATTCGGAGTGAGTTATGGAGATAATTATAGTCAATCCTACTGTACCTGAGCAATTAAAGTGGTCAAAATTGCAAGACGGTTAACGGCCCGCTGGTCATTTACGTTGACGAGAAGACAAGTTTATATTCAGATCAAGGTTTCAGATGATAAGAGGCAATTCCACTGCCACACATTTGGTTAGTAATTCACCCTGAGTAATACTTTGAGTAATACATAGAGACTATTGAAGGAGACAAGAGCATTGTTAAGCTGTGATATCTGATCTTCATGTACAGGCGCAGTGTCCTTAAAGGATCCCTCCCACACTTAATGACTTAGACGCCCCTATGAGAGAATGCATTACAGATGCCCATTGCACTGGAATGAAGCCGCCACCTACACGCCTTCCACAGCGAGCTGACAGTCAGCTGCTGGAAGTCATTGGGCTGTGTGTGGCTGACCCCCACATGTTTTTGTGGTGTGTCCAGCACCACCAGCTCTGCTTGGCCCTTGTCAGGGAGTTGGATGCAGGCAGTGAGAGCGAGCCTGAATCCAGTACCAGCATTAATTCACTTATGTTTCAATACATACCATGAATTGCATCACCCAAAATGTCCAACTCAGAGTGCATTACTATTCAGTGCAATGACGAAGGAAAATGCCGAACACTGGTCTGACAAAGCTACTTTTCACCTCCCTGGCTGATATACATATGAAAATTATATTTAAGAGTCTTTATTGTGATCGCACAATAGTTTTGTATGGGAAAGAACTTGAAGCTCCAAGTTCACTTTATAATATGAATTTTCTCTTTGGCAGGTGACAAAATGAGTTTGTACAAACGGTGCGGCCATTCAGCACGACTGCTGATTCTGCTGGAAGATTCAGGTATTGTCACCAGCAGAACAGGACAGAAAGGAGATGCTTTTCCATCCTTGAATATGGAAAAGGTAGGTAATTCATATTACCTACGTTGCCCAGAATAAGGAATGATTCAAAGTCAGTCTTGTGCTCATTTCAGCGTTCTCTTAATGCCACAATTGATTTCTTGGTGACTAAGATGAACAAATCTGTGCTCTCTTAGCTGATAACACTGCAGCATAAAAACTGCAACAACACCACATTAGTCACTCTGGACCTCAGTGTCTGTTCGGCCTGAGGTGGACAACATCCTTTCTGTTTGCAATCTTACAAATATCCTCTTGGCAGCTGCTCTTAATGCTGAGAAGCTAGATAGTTTTCTCGAGCAACCGTTCCCCCATGAATTCCCACATGATTGCATGAGTGCCATTTTGCAGGTGTCTGACTGAGAAACTGCCACAAAGGTTGCATCGCTGGTTTGTGTACACAACTCGCTTTAGCCAATTGATTCATGTCATCTTGTGAGGTGGTTCCAGAGACAGATCCATCTGAGCCTTGTGTGCTGCTCCACACAATGGGCTCAGTATGTTGTAAGTGACACATATCTGTCCTTGGGGATGTTTTTAAGGGTTTGCAGAGTCAGGCTGATATTTGGGCTGTTCTTAAACAAGCAGAACTAAAGCTGTTAAACATTTTAGTCTGAAATTATTGTAGCTGTGTTTTACATTGTGAGCCTAATTTGCCATAGGCAGTGTGCCCTGAGGAGAGGGGCGGCAGGATTTCCAGCCGTTGCTCATCAGTTGTGAGTTTGCTGGTGTTTCAATTGTTTTTTCTTTGGGTGCTTTCACACCTGCCCAAGTTTGTTTGCCCCCTAAGTGCGGTTCATTTGGGCAGGTGTGAACACAGCAATCACACTCTGGTGCGCACCAAAACAACCGGACCGAGACCACCTCTTCAAGAAGGTCTCGGTCCGGTTACCAATGAACTCTGGTGCGGTTCATCTGTGGTGTGTTCCGACCTTGATCCGAACCAATTAATGTGCACCTCCTCCTGTACTGCCTGAATATGCACATTCAGCACATCCAATGCATCAAAACATTGTTTTCTTGTTGGAGCCGCGCCTCGTTTTCAAACTGTATGGTTTGACTAAAGTGTACTCTTCTTCAGTGTTTTGTTTACTTCCTGTATTTTTCCCACATGGAAATTCTGACCAATCAAGAGCAGCTTTCAGATGCTGCCGTGAGAACACGAACCAAATCTCGGTAATTATGCAACTGTGTAACTAAATTAGTTCCTGATTCAGACCAAAGCAAGACAAGTCTCGGTCTGAAAGCACCCTTAGTTCTACGTTCTATAGGTCTGTATTGTGTAAACTTTAAAGGTGGGCGTTTTTAAACTGGAGTTTGGGACATGTCCAGCCATGTTTGTATAGGGTATGGTAAGGTATGGTAAGGTAAAACTTTAATATCCCCATGGGGCAATTTCATTTGCAGCCAGTAGTCAACAACAACAAGACATCAACAACAAAAGTAACAACAAAAGTAGGTGTTTTAAAGGGTAGGTTTGATATTTTTAAATCTGGACCCTATTTTCCTGTGTTTTTGTGTCTTACGCCTTATTTACACTGCAAACGATGCTTTTGAGTAGCGCTCGTGAACGGTCGCTGTTTACTAGCGTTTTCATTTTGGTGAGCATGTTAACAGGTTAGAGCATTCAGACCGTATCCATGCTGCGTGCTGCTCAAGTTGCGCTGCATTTGCGAGCAAGCTCGACAACGCCGATTTTTTTGCGCGAGTCGCAAGCGAATGGTCACGGTATTCAACAAAAAGCCCAAGTTTGTGTGTGTTGTGACCTCTCTCGGCCACCGTAGACATCTCCCCCTTGACCAAGCGAAACCTGACAGGCACATGTTTCATGTACTTACCCATTTGTAGTGCTAAATATTAATTCTCCAAGCACTGGAATAATGACTGGCACGTGAACCTGTCCACCCTGGGCTTTGGGTCCAAACTCACTTCTTCTTCTTTGGGGTTTATTGGAGATTTGCAAACACAGTGCACTACCACCACCAACTGTTCGGGTGTGGTTTGTATTTTGACAGGACAGCGGCGGCTGCTGCGCGACGCGTCTGTTTGGTTTTGGTGTGAATACATGTGTGTTGCCGCTATGCTTGTGGATCGCATCGTGAACGCATCGCTTGCAATGTAAATGAGGCCTTAGGGTGCTTTCACACCTGCACTGTTTGGTTCAGTTAAATCGAATTCAAGTTTGTCTGCCCCCTAAGTGCAGTTTGTTTCCTGTACTGCCTTAATATGCACGTTCAGCACATCTAATGCATCAAAACATTGTTTTCTAGTTGGAGCCGCGCCTCGTTTTCAAACTGTATGGTTTGACTAAAATGAACAATGACAGCAATATAGTCCACGATGAGCAGCGCTAAAATCAACCTGCGTAGTTGTCCCTCCATTGTGACATTAGAAAGTGTCACATTTATCTTGCAAATGTACTCTTCTTCAACGTTTTGTTTACTTCCTGGGGTCAGGTTAATGTGACTTTATCTCTCTATAGGTTTTGTGTCATAAATGAACTGCAAAGTTTACTGATCCAAAACAACATAGGTTCAGCTGTTCCGAAAGTTCAAAACTATCAATAAATCAGCCTAACATCCTCCTGCTCTCCTGTACTGCCCGGGTCGATCCTTTAGGACTGTCTGCAGCAGAGTGTGTCATGACCGCTGTCCAAGGTGCTGATCCTGGGACTGCCAAGGCTGCAGGATCTGTCTGGGGCGCTCATAGTTGTTGATGCACTGAAAGTCAGGATTCCCACCGCCAACTCTGAAGGATACAATGTTAACTGAACTCACAGGATTTGGTATCTGAGACACTGGTTTTGTTAGAGACAGTCTGGCAGTAAATTCTGTTGTTTGTTTATTGTGCCATTTCTGCCAGGAGCGGCCTGCAGGGAGTCAAAATGTACACTAAAAAATCCACCATGCATGAGAGCTGGCTGGGAGAAGGATCCAGAAATACACAGAAAATATACCTGAGTAAAGGGCAAAGATGATGCCTTTTCACCAATCAGAGACAATTTGGAAAATGTGTCCTCACTTTCCTCAGTAATAAGTGGTGTAAAAAAGACATTGTGGGCTCTTTTTGAATCACCATCCTGACTTTAAAATACCACCTGGAGCGCACTCAGTTTGAGAATGGTGTGAACCTTTTTGCTTCAGTTTCCAGGTTGAACGACATGTTTCCTAAAAACATGTGCCACAGGTGTTACCCAAGCCATAGTGATATCCGCTGTGTTATAAAGCCAGTGTGCTTACGTAAGACAACATGGTGGTCAGTGCGCCACAGGGCTGGACTGAATTCAGGCACTTTGGATTGTTTATAGTATGGAGGGGAGACGAAACACAAATTCAACAGCGTAGCCCAAACCAAGAGTCACTTCCTGAGGCATGAGGTCACCACGGTTACTGACAGATGCTCCAGCCAGATCGTCTCCAGCAGGGGGATCATGTGTGGTGGCAGTAAAACATGGGGTTTCGCCTGGATGGGTTTGGTTTTGCAGGACGTAGCAGTGCACGCTTCGGTGAGCTCTGTGAGTAGTTTGGAGGAGGAGGCCTTGAGGGCTTTCTTCCACAAAAGGAGTTCGGAAATTTAGGATAAAAGTCATGGTTAGTAGGGGTGTAAATACCAGTTTCATCACGATACGATATTATATCCATTCTTTGGACAACGATACAATATTTTCTGATATTACAAAGTCTGCCGTGAAACAATTTCAAGCGGGTAATGGACATTTTGCCTCTTCTCATAACTTAACAAATTACATGTAACCTTATTATTTTTTTTAATCACTGGTGGTCTAAGTCACTGTATCTCCTGGCAGAACAGCAGGGTTCAATTTCAGTCTGCATGCATGTTTTTTTTCAGCCAAACATTGTTAAAACAGAGCAGCTAATGTTGCTAAATCAAGAAGCTAGCAGAGTGAGATAATCGTCCATCCAGGTAGCGTTACGTCGTGTTTTATCACCTAACATCATTGTTCACATACGCCATGTGCTCCGTCTGTTGTCCTGTATTTCCTTCGTAATCCAAAATATTTCCACACTGCTGATTTATTCCAGAGTAAATAATGTTATCCACATTGTCTTCCTCTCGGCTGCTCGCCATCTGCCTGCTGCTGTTTGACAGTGACACAGACTTTCAAAATAAAGGCCTTTGCTAAAGATAACGATATGGATTGATGTTTTCACTTCGCATCGATGATATTGAATCGTTGATCATTAAATCGATATATTGATCCAGATTGATGGATCGTTACACCTCTAATGGTTGGGGCTAAGATGTATAGATCCTGCCAGAGAGGGCTTTTTGGCAGTAAACTCTCTTGGCAAACTCTGTGACCATCTCAGCCCATGCCAGTGTACTTTCACGAGTTGTGTACGAGTTATTTTAAAATTGGAGGGTGAGTTATGCTCGTTTTGTACAACTGTGACAAAGATATAATCCTGAATGGACTGTTCATCTATTGATACAGAATACTACACTGACATCTGAGTAGATTTTTGATGTTAGACAGAGTTTAATTAATCTAAATGTCTATATGTATGAACACTATTTATTTGTACATATTTCCAGTGTGACGTGATGATGGTCAGTTTGAGAATTAATTAACAGTCAGATAAAAGTCATTGAAAATCTGCAGGGAAGTCTGGACACGGCTGCAGCCATGTCAGCAGCACAAGGAGCAAAAATCAAAGTATATCTTCATAAATCAATGGTCACAAAAAAATCCATTCTGTCTCAAGTGCCAGCAAAGCTTGAGCTCTCCTGTTGGGTTAAGGCAATGCTTAGGTTAATAAACAACTTTTTAGGTTACAGTTTTGCTAGCTTATCCAAAAACTGATGGTGCCGACCCAGTCTAAGCTGTCATGAACCTGCATCAGGCACACAACACTGTGGCCCCTTTTCTACCAACATGAAACAGCTTCCATTCTGGTTCCTGCACCTAATTTTTAATCCTTCAGAGCATTTTGACCCAAAATAAATTGGTCCAGATCCTGAAAAGATGGCTCTGTACTGGAACAAAAAATAGCAGGTTTTCTTGACCTGAAGTGCAAACTGTGATGACATCAGTGGATGTATCATATTTCAAAGGTTGGAGAAAGAGGATTGAGAGCATGTAGTGGTCTCAATAATTTTTGGGGGGGCTAAAAACAAATATCTGAACAGAATAAAAGTTTGCAGGTAATCAGTGTAATCTGTGATTTTGCTACAGTTGTTTAACTCAGTGACGCAGGACGTCAGGCACCACACCAGGGCAAATCATTTTTAGGGAGTCCCACAGGGAAAGCATTAAGCAGCCTACATTTCTTAGACCATGGCACATGTGTGACACTCCTAGACTATTTGAATATCCATTTTTATCAAATTTTTCTTCTGACATGAGAAACACAGCTTACAATTGCTCCTTGATTTATTGACTTTTTTTCAGCAAAAGCTTGTGATTGATCAGTTATATAGTTGTCAATGAAACAAAGAAAATTCTAGGTGAACTTGACGTGAAATCCACCTAATGTAGCATTAACCCTTTGAAACCTCGATTGATTTTCTTTCAAAAACATAGGAAGAAGGCAATGAGCAGCAAAAAACAAAATGGTCCCATGAAATGTCAAGAAACTATCCTGGAAATCCAGAGTTCTCGCGAGAGTACAATTTGAATTGATGAATTGAAAAATCAGTAATGATACTCATTACCCATGCTGTTGGAGCCGAACTTAATAGATGACGACAGCGCTGCGACGACGAAGTCTGGAATCAGTCAATAAACATTGCAAGATGGCTACGGATGAACACCAGTTGTTTGAAACGGCTTTGACTGCTACAATGAACGAGTTAGACTTTTTCTCTAAAAGAGGAACAGAAGACGGTGCTCGAATCTTTCCTTTGCAAGAAGGACGTTTTTGCTGTTTTGCCGACCGGATACAACAAGAGTCTAAATCTACCAGGTAGCTCCGCTGGTAGCTAAGCTCTGGATACGTCACCCCGTGTATTGTTCTGATTGGTCGTAGTGTTATCCAATTGCGTGCAGTGATATTTTCAAATGCATGCTTGGTGCCGCCCCTCGAGTTGGGCCATTTGCATTACTCATGGCCAGACCCTAAATCTTTCTAGATTTGGGTCTGGATTTCCAGGCTAGTTGTCAGTGACACAAAGAAAATACTAGGCAAACTTATCCACCTAATGTAGCATTAACCCTTTGAAACCTTGACTGATTTTCTTTCAAAAACACGTGAAGAAGGTAATGAGCAACATAAGACAAAATAGTCCCATGAAATGTCAAGAAACAGGTTAAAAGAGAAAATTAAAAACAAGAAAATTAGTGAAAATAGCAAGTTGATTTTTTAATAATTTTCTAAATCTATTAATTTAGTTGCTAATTGCCTTTTCCCCCATATCTTTGAAAGAAATTGCACCAATTAGCTCAAAGTTCAAAGGTTTAAATATTTGTGAAAGGCGTCTGAAAGCAGCACAAGAAAAGTGATGTCGCTCCAGATATTTAAGGGTTAACTCACAGCGCACATCCTAAAGATATATGTACAGGGTTTTCAGTGTATTTGTGGTAGCACACATATGTCTGAATTTTGCAGTGCAGTGTGATTCCTTGTGGATAATACAGCCAAATGTATTACTTTTGCCAACAGTTATTTCATCCTTGTGTGCCAGAAACCACCCAGGGCAGGGTTGGTAATGCTGTGGGTTGACAAACATTACCAAATATTAAATTGTCAAAATACAACATCAACAAACTATTCGCAACTGGAGGAAAAAGAAAAGTTTTCATGCATAATAAGACTGAAAGCGCGCATTGAGAAGAACCAAAGTGTTTCTCAGGCAGTTCGGCAAAGACAACAAGATAAAACACGGCAGCCTGTGTGAATCTGACCAAACCTACAGCTCCAAAAAATCCAAAATGTGAGTGTGTGGTTCAAATTGACTTGAAAAACTTAACTTGTTGAGTTCGCCCACATGCCTGCAACTACATCAATAACATGACTTTGCTTGCCAAGCCTTTACGGCAACAACTTCTGTGTGGAGGAGGTGCTGATCATTAGATACATCTTAATATACAATTATAACAGTGATTGCAATTGCCCCTTGACTCAGGGCAGTGAAGTGACAGAAAATCGCTTGTTACTCTAATCATTTAATTTATGTGTTAATGAAAATAGCATTTAATGTTGGTTAAAACTTCTTGAAATAAAGTACTTGCTTTATTTTCTCTGTTTCACATTAAATATATGAATACTGTTGCAGTGGTTAGCATTGTCGCGTCACAGCAAGAAGGTACCTGGTTCGGACCCAGGGTGGGGTGGGGGCATTCTGTGCAGAGTTTGCATGTTCTCCCCATGTCAACGTGGGTTTCCTCTGGATACTCCGGCTTCCTCCCACAGTCCAAAGACATGCAGGTTAACTGGTAACTCTAAATTGTCCGTAGGTGTGAATGTGAGTGTGAATGGTTGACCTGTCTCTATGTGTCAGCCCTGTGATAGTCTGGCGACCTGTCCAGGGTGAACCCTGCCTCTCACCCAGTGTCAGCTGGGATAGGCTCCAGCCCCACTGTGACCCCCAACAGGATAAGTGGTTATGGAAAATGAATGAATGAATGGATATATGGATTATAGTTCAGGAAAAAAGGCCTCAAATGTTTTTCTATCCCATTGTGGTTTTATAAGACTCCATCTGGGAACAAGCATAAAACCATGCATTCATGTGTCACAGCCTACTATATTCCCCAGTCTCTGTTTAAACATATTAATTCCATGTTGTCAAGTTAAATGTAGCCACCAGTTGTGTGCTCACCTTTAGTGGTTAAGTGTTTCTTTGGGCTTGCTGAACTCCATCTGAACTCTATTTACATAAAAACATGCAATTAGCCAAGGTGCTGCTAAGCAAACTAATGTGCATGCTAATACACAGTTAAAAAAGAGCTGTGTCCACCTGGTTGCCTGGAGTCTGGGACAAAAGGAAAACGTATCTCTGATGGCCCGGCGGCAGTCAGCAACACTGTATACTCACAAAATAGTGAAACAGGCATCACAATGGAGCAATCCAAGGGAACAAGCTCTTCATGATAACTGGGAAAACAAGAGGAATGAGAGGAGACAAAATAATCCTCACCAAGATGGAGTCAGGGCTGTCTATGTGTCAGGTTTCCTCTTCCTTGGAATTCCTCACATCCTAAATGAAAAGCTAAAAAAAAATGTTTTATTGATTTGTGCTTCTGGTACACAGACAACAGTAAGCACATGAAAACAGTATGTGGACTCTCACAAGACTGAAGACCCCTCTTTGTGAGGGGGTTACATGCCATATGGACAGCACGTTCAGCTATGTCACCCCAATAAATAGTTGTTGACACTGCCCTCTAGAGATGTGTGATAGCGCATTAGCAATGCTGACCTTAACCAGGGGAGCATCCTCTCCACTGTGTCAGCAGTGTGGGGAAGAAGTGTGGGGGAATCTCTCACTCTGCATTAACATGTGCTTAAGGGTTTGATTTTATATATCTGTGACAGTGTTTCCTTTTCACGCTGTTGTCTTTTGAGGAGCAGCTTGTTCAACTTATTGTTCAGTTTGGTGTTTTCGCACAGCATGGCAACATCTAATAATGAGTGGAGTGTATGGACCAGTGAAACACTACCTGCTAGCAAAGAGCTTTCCTGGGGTTTCTCAATAGGTAAAGGTCTGCTGCTCAGATCAATACAAGTTTACAGCCTTGATATATTGAGTTGCAGCCCAGTCGCCTCAATAGAAAGTTGGCATTGTACATTTCTGCAAACCACGGATATGCTGCGTTATTTGTATGTTCGTTTGTATGACATTTTACATGTGTATGAGCTGAGGTTCTTATCAGGAGGAGGAGGTGGTGGTGGATGCTGTGAGACATAGATGAGACTGTAGCAGACCACTGTTCGAAACCATTAAGGGTGGGCATTTTTAAATGAGAGTTTGGGACATGTCTAGCCATGTTTGTAGCAACAAAAGTGTAAGGTGGGTATTTTTTTACTTTATATTTATTTCTCAACTTAAAAAAACACAACATATACAAACAGACTAACAAACATACTTGACCAGCATCCAAAAAAAACAACCCCACAAAACAAAATTAAAGAAATAAAAACAACTTTTAGGCTATTACATAAAATTGGCCAAGAGTAACAAAACATGGTGACTCACAGTAAAGACTTAAGCTATTAGATGGCGAATTAAGGTGCCTAACTATTGGGCCCCAAATACTCTCAAATGTATCATACAAACTTTGTCATATTGAAGTCTCTCAAGGTGAATCCCCAAAACTAGTTCCCTAAGCCATCTAGGTGGCTTAAGTTTGGTATTTTTAAACCTGGACCCTATTTTCCTGTGTTTTTGTGTCTTAGTGACCAATGGGAACAACAATTTCTGAAATTAGTCTTGAGGCAGCAGCCATGGCTGACAGCAGCAGCAAAACAGGCTGCAGTGTAAGCATTTGGGGCATGTTCGCATTGCCAATTTACGTCTACCAACTTTTCAACCCTGACATTGGACCCTATTTAGTTTTTTTAATTCTTTAAAATTGTAATATTTATAATATTTCTGCAAGACCGCTACAGTCGACTGCAATGTAACCACTAATTCATCATTTTGTTGAGGTTAGGGATTCCTACAACAGGGTTAGGTTTAGGAGAGGTTGTGGTTTAGGTTAGGGATTCCTATGAAGAGGTTAGGTTTGGGGTAAGTTGAGGTTAGGGATTCCTACAATGAGGTTATGTTCAGGAGAGGTTGAGGTTAAGGATTCCTACAATGAGGTTAGGCTTAGGAGAGGTTGAGGTTAGGGATTCCTACAATGAGGTTATGCTTAGGAGAGGTTGAGGTTAAGGATTCCTACAATGAGGTTATGTTTAGGAGAGGTTGAGGTTAAGGATTCCTACAATGAGGTTATGTTTAGGAGAGGTTGAGGTTAGGGATTCCTACAGTGAGGTTAGGTTTAGGGTAGGTTGTGGTTGAGGTTAGGCCTCCTAAGGGATTCCTACAATGAGGTTAGGTTTAGGAGAGGTTGAGGTTAGGGATTCCTACAATGAGGTTATGTTTAGGAGAGGTTGAGGTTAGGGATTCCTACAATGAGGTTAGGTGTTGGAGAGGTTGAGGTTAGGGATTCCTACAATGAGGTTAGGTTTAGGAGAGGTTGAGAACTCCTACAATGAGGTTAGGGTTAGGTTTAGGGTAGGTTGAGGTTAGGGTTCCCTACAAGGAAGTTACGTTTAGGAGAGGTTGAGGTTAGCGATTCCTACAGTGAGGTTAGGTTTAGGGTAGGTTGTGATTGAGGTTAGGCCTCCTAAGGGATTCCTGTAATGAGGTTAGGTCTCCTCCTCGGTTGAGGGTAGGCAAGTGGTAAGTGATCCAGAAGTTGGGTTAGGTGAGCTTGGTTCTCAATTTCAAAGTGCAGGTCCAGTGAGGTTTTGGTCGAAGCCGCCTAGGTTCCGATGCTTCGGGGCTGCATACTTACCGCCTGACCGGAATGGATGATTTGTTATCACCGTTAGTTCACATCGTCAATGTACGACTACGAACAGTGCTTGTTTTTGCCACTGACAGGCTCAGATTGTTATTTAAATTGTCAGAAAACATATGAAAGGCATCCCTCACAGAGATAGACCTTTTTGTTAAAGAGTAGGATCCTTTTTGTTTAACCAGAAACAGCCCTGTAACCGCTATCACCAAACCCACCAGACTTCATTTAAAACAACAGTAATTTTATCACCATAAATTACACTTTCTTCAAGGTTGAAAGAGACAAAATAAAACTCCCAAAAACCACCTTGGTTTGTTTTTCCACTGTTCCATAAACCACCAACTCAACTTTGGTTGAAATAAATCCTTAATTCGCCCAGTTACATGAGAAAATATGCTGACTCTATATGCGTTAAAATTACGGTGTATTTAAATGGAGTCTGGTTGAATTGGCAGTTTCAATTTAGGGGTTGTTTCTGGCTAAACAAAAAGGATCTTACTCTTCAACAAAGAGGTCCGTATCTGTGAGGAATGCCTTTCATACATTTTCAGACACTTAGAGTAACAATCTGAGCCTGTCAGTGGCAAAAACAAGCACTGTTAGTAGACGTACATTGACAATGTGAACATACCCCAAGTGGTTACACTGCAGCCTGTTTCGTGGCTGCTCGCTGCAGCAGTCTCCCTCAATATTGGACCATTTGATAAACTGTCATTCCCATTAATCACTTAGAAACAAAAACATGGGAAATAGGATCCAGGTTGGAAAATCTTGAACTTACCTTTGAGCCAAAACATGATTTTCCAAGTGGTTTTTGTGCCTACACCCAACCATACGTTAACCAAGGCGTGATAACAACATAAAATTGAGACATAAAGAAACAAACTTTCAACATATATACAAATGTAACATATTGGTGGTTTGCAGAAACATACAACATTTACTCTGGCGATTGGTTTGTGAGTCGACTTTGCTGAAAATGGCTTTATTCAACTGAATTCATGTTTTGGGGGAAATGGATTTGGCATGCTGGTGGCTGTCTTCCTGAATAACTTATTGCCCAGACTTTGAAACAGAACCCTGAGGATCATTTCACAAAAGGCTTATAGTGCTGCAAACATCATTTCAGAGCAAAAGAGAGTAGCAGACCAGGTGAAGCTGATTAAAATGACATAGCCTGAGGCACCTGTCAAAGTTAGGGCAGTCTTGACAATACTTGTGGCCCCATCACTTGAACACTTCTCACAATTTTAGAGATGACTATAATGACAGAAAATACAAAATCCCTATTATTTGAGTCTACTTCTATTACTGGAATGTGACTGATGTAAAGCTGGTTCATCTTTGTGACAGCAGGGATGTGCTAATTGGAATTTTTTAGAAAATGTCATTGTTATATTCAAGAATACATGTGGGGCATAATTTTGATGTAAGTGACATTTACTGCCAGGTGTTCTGATTTGAGTGACATTACAGTATGAAAAGTAGTGCTGCAGCCATTCACACTGTGACATGCCGTCTGTGTAACATACGGGTATCAGTCTGCCAAGTAAAAATGGTCACTTCATCTCAGGTGAAATCTTCCCTGACACGTGAAACCACATTTGCCTGCCTGCGTGATAGATGGTCCTTAATGAGACTAATGATTGCAGCCAATTTGAAGCAGAAGAGTGACTTCAACCTGCCCGATCAGGTCCATTACACGGCCATTCATAAAGTTCAAATGAGTCTTTATGGCTTTTAATGTTGATCCAACTAAATTTATGGAATATGTTTATCTGCTGCGGTTAAAGTTGTTTGGATTTTGTGGGCTAATAGTGCACAATGACACGTCCTGTCGAATGAATCTTGATTTAATGCAACATGTAATGGAGTGTAAAGCAAAAATAAACTGAGCTGAAGAACATTTGCAGAGCAGAAAGTGAGACCTCTTTTCGTTGGCTGCACAAAGTGGTGTAAGCAAAAACATTCATTAAATATCTTCTGATTATTAAAGCAATCTATGAGCTTCAGGGAGTTTTGTGGCATCTAGCGGTGAGGATTACGAATTGCAACCAGCTGAGCCGTCTCCTGGTTACAATTCCTTCAGTGTTCATTGTCTTTACCAGGAGCCAAATAATCCACAGAGGTCTCTACCTCTCCAAAACAACCAGTAAAATCACTGAATAAAGCTCTTTCACTTTATAAATCAGTGTTTCTCCAACGCTGTTTGGCATGTCACAGATGGCCCCGTCACCCAGCACCTGTTATTGTGAGCTCACCTATTTTCTTTGATAACTTAATGTGTGTTCACCTTATTTCTGATCCAGACGTTTTTACCGTGAGCTGAATTATGTGCAGAGGTCTCCTCCTCTCAAAAACAAATGGAGGGTGATTAAAACCAGTAATAAAGCAGTTTCATGTTACAAATCAGTGTTTCGCTGACACTGTTTGGCATGTCAGAGAGAGGCTGCTTGTCTGGCACCTGCTAATATATGCTCTCTTGTTTATCTGATAACTTAAGATCCAGATGTTCAGGGGGGTTGAACAGGGAGCTGAGTTATCTGCAGAGGTCTCTTTCTGTGAAAAATAAACATACCCAATGGTTTAATCCATCAAAAACACTAATAAAGCAGTTTCACATTTAAAAAATCAGTGTTTTTACAACACTGCTCATCACAGAGGGGCTGCTAGCTATGTTTGTGGGGGCCAAAACCGCGACTGGCCCTTTCTTGAGCCAGTGTTTGGTTTGTCTGGCAGGCTCCATGGAAGGGGACCTGTTCTCTATGTAGATACAAATGGCTCATATTAAGGTAACAAAAACACAATCCTTATTTTCAGGTTATTATAAACAAAAAAAAACATACTCATTATATTATTTTCCATTTCTGCCAAAAAATCACCCTAAATCAGGGGTAGGCAACCAAAGATGAGCTGCATGTGGCTCTTTAGCTCCTCTCCAGTGGCCCCCTGTGGGTTTGACAGAAAATTATATGGAAACAAATTACCATTGTTTTTTAACATTTTGATTTCCATTTGTCATTGTAGGCCTAAAGTGAGTCTTACATTCTTAAGCTGTAAAAATACATAGCCTATACACTTTTTTAACATTTCATCAGTTTAAATGTGCGTCATACTTCTGGTCTGGCGCCCTCTCCTCTAACATCACTAGTGATTGACACAGTAGTCTAGAGTTTTCCTCACTAGAGTAGCTGTGGATTCCAAATCCAAAAAGAGAAAAGTCTCAGGGGAAGATAGAGAAACGTTTAGTGCATGGACAAATTTATTTGCTTTCAGCAGCAGCACTGCAAAGTTAAAGTACCAAATAATCAAAATAGCCAGCTGCACAGCACAGTAGCCAGCTTGAGCTAAAGCATGGGCTGTGTTGCCGTTTTTATGAGGCTCAAATATGTTTTGCAGCTTCAGACAAGTTTTTTTCTATTGTGGCCAAAGATAACTCTTAACACTGTCCCGCCATTGACGAGATTTTCCGTCATTTATGACACAATGCTTCCTTGTCCTTGACGAGATATTCGGGCAATCCGTGCTTTCACTGCTGTAAGATAGGGGGCACTACACATCTTGTGACATAGAACAGCACTGCCTTGTCCAAAAACAAACAAAGAAGAAGATCCGCTGGAAACCAGAAGATGTTGCAGCTTGTAAACTGCACAAAAATGCCGGGACCGATGGAAAAGTTTGCGGTTGCGCAAGCCGTGGAGATGTTGATAGACTCCTATTCCGACAATTTCTTTTTTGATCAACAATTTGAATCTGATTTGGACGAAGAAGCAAATTATGAAACAAAATATAAAAAATAAAATAAAAATGTTTTCTTGTGTTAAAAAACAGCATGTCTCTTCTTTAGTGTCGTGTATATACTGTTCACATATTCATAGAACAAGTGATTCTGTGGGTCTTGAATGATTACTGAATATGATCAAAAATGCTGGCGGTGGCTGGCAACTTAAGGCGCATTCACACCAGGATAGTCCGGGGGACTGCCCGAAAAATTTCACACCTCCATTTGGTTTGGTTCACTTCCACACTGCACTTTTTAAAGCGGACCAAACCATCTGGATAACATCACGCAGTTACACCAGCTGCTCGTTTGGGGGCGGTATTGCCAGAAACGACCACTGACCAGGAAGAAAAAAAGCATGAGGAAGAATACCTGGCTCATCCATTGGTCATGACCCTAAAACGGAAATCCATTGTCACCACAAGCAACTGCCATATATAGTCCTCTGACCATATATCAATAAGCTCCTGCACCTCCTCACTACTCCACGTCCACATCTGCCCCGGTACATTTTCCAACTTCATTCATTCATTCATCTTCTAACCGCTTCATCCTCTTGAGGGTCGCGGGGGGGCTGGAGCCTATCCCAGCTACATCGGGCGAGAGGCAGGGTACACCCTGGACAGGTCGCCAGACTATCACAGGGCTGACACATAGAGACAAACAACCATTCACGCTCACATTCACACCTACGGACAATTTAGAGTCACCAATTAACCTGCATGTCTTTGGACTGTGGGAGGAAGCCGGAGTGCCCGGAGAGAACCCACGCTGACACGGGGAGAACATGCAAACTCCACACAGAAGGGCTCCCACGCCCGGGATCGAACCGGCAACCCTCTTGCTGTGAGGCGAGAGTGCTAACCACCACACCATTTTCTAACTTTTTTTATTTATTTTTTATTTTTTACCTCTGCTTCTCCCAGTTCGCGCTGTTGGCTTTGTTTTTTCTACCCAAAATGCCACTTCCTCTCTTTGGTTTACTGGATAGTCCGTTTGCATTTCCCACTGTAAGCGAACCGCACCAGGGTTCACTTGCAAGTGAACCGAGACCAACAGTTTTCAAGCGGACCAGCGATGGCTCGTTTCGCACCATAGTTCAAATGAGCGTTCACACCAACCACTCCAAAAGAACCAAACTATCCATGGAAGTGGACCAGGTTTTGTGTAAAGTGGACCAAATAGTGCCAGTGTGAATGCGTCCTTTAAAACAGCACTCTGGCGGGAGAGTGAGTAAAGGTTGCTGACCCCTGCCCTTAATCCTTAACACTGGACCTTTAATGCAGCATATTGGAGTGTAAAGCGAAAACAAACTGAGCTGAAGAACATTTGCACAACACAAAGTTAGACCTCTTTGCTTTGGCTGCACAAAATGAGACGAGAAAATATTTTCTCATTATTAAATATCTGATTGTTTGCTAAAGTAGGAATGGTTTTCCTGCTGCTTCATGTTTGTCTCCCTGTAATATAGGATATATAGTACACAGAGCATAAGGATCTTTAAACCCCGTTTTTTACAAGGGAAAAAAAAAATCCAACAGAAGTAAATCGGCTTAATGGCCAGAATTAGAGTGGTCTGAATCCAGGGTAGGATTAAGGAAAATTGTGTGAAATAAAAGAGCGAGTGATCAGGAATGACTGTGCGTCTGTCTGAAGGGCGGGAGGAGAGAAGGAGAGGAAGGGAGGGAGGGAGAGGAGAGAGGAGGAGAGAGAGGTGACTGAGGAACACATTTTCATCCAAACCTCTCCGTTTTTTCCAGAGCCTATCTGTGCTCCGCGGCTCAGCGCAGCTCCCCATTGTTTAAACTGGGAGGACAAAATAAAACCACTCCGCTTGTTCTTATAATCGCAGCCTGTGAGTCATTTTTTTGGGGGGTATCTGATGCTCGATTCTCGCCGCTCTGAATGCTGTATTCATTGTCAACTTCTGCCGATTTCTCCACTTAGACTTGAGCTGCATCATGAATAGTTTGGGGGCACCTTTCAATCGCATACCTCTGGAATGGTGGGGATTACACAGCCGACACCCGGAGAGCATGTAAACGCAAATGGAGTTTGGGATTTATTGCAAAATAAGGGAAAGATGACCGTCTTCTCGTTGTGCTTGCTCTTGTGCGCGGATCTACTGGATTTAGCCGTCGGTAAGTCTGACCCTGTCATATCCATTTCCACACAGTCGGAACCTCTCACAGCATCCGTGCGTGGGGGGCTCCGACAATAACCCCCCCTCCACGAAACTGTCAATGAGTTGAGTGATTTTTGGTGTGTGACAGTAAAAGTGGCCATTAACAGGACAGCCGGTTGGAGGCGATCGGTGCCACGCTTGCCTCATGCCAACTTTCCCCCCTCCGTGCCAATCAAGTCGTGGAGGGAGCGAAATGAATGAATAATGGTGGGATTCAGTCCGTGGGGCTGCACAGTGCGTGGTGTCGGTGTGCTCAAAGGGAATGCAAGAAGAGGGTTAGCAGGAGGCCTCGTTATGTATTAAGTCTTAATTCATCTGCATTGACTATCACGACCAGCATGCATGACAGCATCTACTTCTGAGCACCGCACAACTAAAGCACGCCGAAGCGCACTCCTCGGCGTTGTGGCCATCGTGGCTTGTGCACATCAGACACAGCCCGGGCTCAACAGATATCAAAGTTGTTGCCTTGCAAAACATTCAAGTGTGTCCTTATTTAAAAATAAAATGATGCAGATGCCTGTTCTCTGTGCTCCGCGCAGCGGTGGCATCAGTGTCGCGTGTTTTCTCTCCATCTCCATCTCCATGCTGCGTTGACGCGTTTAGAGGTTGGAGGATGAAAACACAACTGTGATCTTTCCCCGTGAATTGGATTAGAAATAATATATGTCGCCTGTATCCTAAAGAATTACTCGGCTTGTCTTCTACATGATTGTATTTTCTATTTTGGGAGGCTGATTAAAATGGGGATGTTACACTGCAATTTTTTTTAAGGGACGCCAGTGTTTTTTCCAAATGTTTGCAACAGATAAGAGCCTGGTGCCTTAACTAAGCATGTTTTCTTACTGTTGACATATTGCGTTTCCTCTCATATGGTCCCCGTGGCATTTTGCAGAGGCACTTTGTTTTCTACATGGTGTCATACATCAGAGCATGCCTTACAAGACTGCACTGCAAGCACTTGATTCCCCTCGCCGAGGAATATAGAAAGAGTATGTAAGGGCTCCTTTTCATTCTGCTGGAGTTATAGGCTCACGCTCGGTGCACTGGTGCTAACACTGTGCTTTTTGAAGGACTTCAGAGGGAGAGTTCACTCCTGGCTACAACATCAGAGCAACACGCCTTACAAACTAACCTGTTAACCTGCCGCTGTTAGCCGAGGATTTTGTTGTTTTGAAGTGTTTTTGACCTTCGCTGACCCATATAGGAAATCATTATGCCAGCTGGGCTTAACATAATGTTAAGTGATAAAATGCCTGCGGGTCTGCCCTGCTCAGATGATGCTGAGCTTTACACGCAGGCCCTGTGTAAAGTATTTAAGGCTTCCTCAATAATGCAATCATGCAGGTTTGAAATGTTCACAATAGCTTAGATTACTTTGGTGTGATTACGTTGCACACTTGAGCGGCTGTAGGATTTTGCCATGCAGGAGTTCACATTGATTGCCATGTAAACAAACAGGGAAAGGTTGAATTTAAGCGATCAATCGGCGGGATTTGAGTTGCTGTGACTTTCGGTCAGACTGTGTGGGTTCTGTTGGCTTTTGTTGTCACTACTGTTTTAGCAAAATAGATTTATTCTCTGCATACTCTTGGATTCCACCTTTGTTGTCTGCTTTATCCCCCGAGCGTTATTCTTTATATTAACTGTCTGCTGTCTTCTGGATATCGCTTTGGATTTATACCTGTATTCAATTTCTGTGTGTTTGTTTTAACAAGATCAAGGTTCCTCTATTTCAGAGTGTCTTAAGATAGATTTTGGTCCCCAAAGAGAGGCCCTGTGGTCAGTGATTCCACTCTCATCTGTTGTAAAATGTCTACATTTATAATCCCCCCCCCCCAACAGTTTGTTTCATGTCAGCACAATATTTTAAGACACGATGCTTACTGTATCTCATTTTAAAAAGAAACTCTTTTATCCTCTCAGTTAGTGTACAGCATTACTGTCTGCCAGATGTGCTCTTCCTTTAGAAACTTGGGCTCAGCTCACTTGCAGCTGTGCCTACAAGCTAGCCTCGGCTAGTGGAATTCAGTAGCTGAGGTTTGTTTGGCTGTAAAGCATGTCACAGAGTCACTGTTTCAGGAGCAGGCTACATATTGAGTGGCAGTGTGGGCTCAGTATTTCTCCTGGAGCTTTTACACAATTTATGCATGCTGATTTATACATCAGCTCAGAGTCATGTATTTCCCCTGACATGCGATGTAAAAGAAAAACAAATCTAAAATCTTTAGTGTAAGTTGGTGTTCTGTATGACATAAATGGATGGCGAGGATTTGTACCTGCGTCTTCTCTAAATCACTGGAATATTTTATATCCATGTTGACAGCATGTCTTCAGCCTCCAGTGCACATGCTTGGCCAAGTCTGATTGACTTTTGCAACATCAGGGCAGACACACAATTATGAGAATCGATATCACCAGAGAGCTTACTCTGTAGGTCAAACATTCATAGATATAAGATCCAATCCGAGAGAGTTGAGCAGCATTAGCCTCTGGCTTGACAAGGGTTTGAAAAACTTTTTGGGAAATAGGCTTAATTGCTTTATTGCTCAGAGTTAAATGATTCAATTGACACCACTCTCATATCTGCCTGTTAAATATGAGGCCAAAGCAAGCAGACACTTACGCTGGGTGCACAACCTATTTTTCCTGTTTTAACAGAGCGTGTCCCCAACACATTCCCCACCCCCAGAACAATGCCACGAGGTTCCGTTGTTGACGGACCTGGCCAGATGCAGACGGCTAGCTAGCGTGCTGTCGGCGAGAGCTGTTAGCGAAGTCATCTAGCAGAAGAGCTAGCAATATCATCCTGCGAAAATCTCTCATGTTGACTGTCACTGTACCAACTGAACTGAGACGAGCTGAACAGTGTACTATTGAAAGAGCTGATATAGAAATGAATGCAAAATTGAAAAATATAGAGTAATTATCAACTGCATAGAAATCAACCTATGGTCAACAATCACTTTTAACAGTGGAAAAAAAAACTTATGCTTATTTTTCTTTTGCATAAATAAATGAGATATTGTTTGTTTACAACTGTGATTGCAATTTATTTCCTACTTCGGGCACCGTTATGCTCCATTTCTCCCATCTTGTCAGCGCCCCAGTAGGAAAACTCCAACACCTCTAGGTCCGACGGTCAACGGAACCGCTGCCGTGCTGCGCGCTAGTCCGTTACTATCCATCATTTTCACCTCCACTGGAATGAATGACTTCCGGTCAGCATCAATGCGTCAAGTTGTGCACCTAGCTTTAGCTAGTAGCGGGAAACAGCTCGCCTCTAATAGTGACAAAGTCTGACTATCAGCACCTCTGAAGCTGATTTCTGGCAAAACCATAGTGTAAAAGTTTTAATGGGGTGATGTGACAGACCATTGTAGGCTGGGGACAACTTCTGAAGTTGTTTCTCGTTGCCTGGCAACCTCACGTCCAGCTCCTAGCCAAGAAATAGTCTGACACATAACTCCCCATAAAATGACAGCTGGTCTTTTTTTAAAACTCTTGCACAGATTAAACAAATAGATATAGCATGTTAATTAGTCAGTTTTTTGTTTTTTTGCCACCTTCAGATAGAGTTCCCAATCTTTATGCCAAGCTAGATAAATGTCTGCAGGCTGTAGCCTGATAGTTGAAGGGCAGAAAAGCAAATGAGCACATTTCCCAACAGTTAGACCTATTGGTTTAAATTCGGAACGCACAACCAGGTCAAAGCAAGAGTGGAAGTGTCTTGAACTTGCTGTAGTGTGTCACATGAGATGTCACATTGGGGAGAGCAGGGCACAACCTGACACATTTTAGTTTGGGCTCAATGTTGATAAAACTGTTTGAGATTCATTATTTTTTATTGTATTCTAACAACATAAACATCTCTGCTACAAATGAACAGTTGTTTTTTTTCTAGAACTTACCTTTCTTCTACAGTTGCATCAGGAAGTGATGGAAGTGAAATGTTACAGCGGAGCCCACGGGTGAGATCAATGGTAACAGGCAGGGGGTTAGCTGTAAATGGATGTACACTTGTATAGTGCCTTTCTTGTCCTCTGACCACTCAAAGCGATTTTTACACTAGTCACCCATTCACACGCACTGGTGGCTGAGGCTACTGTACAAGGTGCCACCTTCTACACGGCTTTAACACACTCACACGCCATTAGAACATCCACCGGGAGCAATAAGGGGTTCAGTATCTTGCTCAAGCATACTTCGACATGCAGACTGGAGGAGCAAGGGATTGAACTGCTGATTTTCCGATTAGTGGACGACCGGCTGTACCTCCTGAGCCACAGCCACCCCAGTTGTTGTAACATGTGCTGGAAAAGTCTGTTTAACACAATTAATTCAATACAATTCCATCTGTATACTGTAGGTCTCCATCTACATCGTTGATAGTCAATGGTTGGACAAATACATGGACAAAGACTGGGTAACCTAGATCCACATGTCAAAATGTTAGTATTGAATGTATGAATGTATAAATACAAAGTATATCTTGTTTAATTCAGGACATTAGTTCAAACTGAACATAAGTTTGAAGTGCAAAAATAGAGAACATGCGCTATAGGTTGCTGAGCTGGGACATCGCATTACAGCTGACCCCACTGTGTGGAAATTTAATCAAGCCAAGCTAACACCTGTTGGGAGTTGGTTACAGAGTTCAAAACGGTGCTTTGTTGTAGGTCAGTGGTTCCCAACTGGTCCAGATTTCTCCTTAGTCTTTAGTTCAAGGTCCACACAGTTCAGTATATTCAGAGTCTTGCGTTTGGCCATGTGGTCGAGCTGTTCCACAGCAGGAAGCAGCACTTGCGGTCCACTCAAAAAAGACCCACGAGCCACCAGTTGGGAACCACTGTTTTAGGCAACAAGAGTGTTATTAAGATGATATATGGTTGGATTCGGTGACTTGCGTAGATGGCTCAGTAATCGGAAAGGAAGTATGACAAAGAAATATACTGAAGTCTGCCGAAAACACTCTTTGTTACTGAACTCCACTGAAACACGTCTAATCTCTGTGGAATTCCGTGGGTCACTGTTTGGCGGTATTGTGGTCAACTGTCCGGAAGTATGAAAAGGTCGACCCTGTGTAACCACTTACAAAGTCTGTGTTACAATTTACCCCACATTTGGAGGTTCCCCACGCTCCCGTAGGATGAAAGCTGTACATTTTTGTTTGCAGTGGTTCAATGCGGCCTTGTAGCTCCGGGTGTTTTCACAGATATCTGCAGTGATTAAAATGAAACAATAAGACACTGAGGTACGATTGATATAACAACATAAACATAACCTAGTAAACGTATCAACCCAGTGTGGATGTGGCTTCACAGCTTTACAGTAAATTACAGAGACAAGTCACTGCTTGATAAGCAGTCAGCCGGAAATACTGTATGTACAAGGAAGACAGGGTATGGTTGATAGACTTTTTGTCTCAGCACCTATAACTCACTGAATTTTTGTGTTTGAGTTCTCAAATTTGGTACCTTCAATGTCTACAACAAATGGCGATGCTTCCAACTTCTCCATGTGTGTCACAGACTGCATTCAAAAAACTAATAACACACAAAATAACCAACTCCCACTGAGGTCTAACTCACTAACCCGTACCTGCCAGATGCTCAGTACCTCACGTGATGTGAGTCCAAAACACAACTGCCTCAGTCAAGTAGTCAAGACATTGACACTTTGTGACTGCAGTCATAGCCCACACAGCAGCCGTGCTGTTGATTCCCTTTCTCTGAGGTTTTGTAATCTCTTGCAGTATCTGCTTGATGTCACATGGTAGAAAGAGTATTTTTTGGGGGGAGAGATCTTACTGTCTTTCCCTGCCTCACCTCATCTGATGCAGATTTTAGTGTGTATGCAAGCACAGCCCTATCAGTGTTTCCTCAACAACTCTGCTGGCATGCTGAAAGAAGAAGATAGATAAAGTGTGTTTTCATTTTCATTGGTGTTACAGTTTTTTAAAAGGTGCTGTAGCAGCACAGTGGTTTGAAATAAGCAAAGATGAAATGCCTCATATTGTACCCAAGGTACTAATCTAATACAAGTTACATAATTCTAATTCCAACAGTATTAGTGCTAATTGAAATGTAGACTTGATCCAATTTCTTTTATACCTGAAAATAGTTTAGCTGTAAAATCTGCCCACTTCTACACACACATATGAAATTTCACATGCAAGGCCAGGAAGGACATGAAATGTCTGACATGACTCATAGGTCATCCCTTCTCAGTGAAAGTGGCAACATTCTCACTCCGACCTCGTCACAAAGGTACCCTGGGTGCGCTGGTTGTTGACGTTCTGGGACGCCGTGTCAAGTTCTGTGTGTTACATCATAGTTTGTTTTCAAAAAGCATTTACATACAGTCTCTTTCAACATTAGTGCACTATGTTGGTCAACACCCCGAATTGATGTTTTTTTTTCCTTCAACAACTAAAACATGGTTAGGATTAGGCAACAAAAACATGTGGTTAGGTTTAGGGGAAAAAACGCATGTGGTTAGGGTTAGGCAAGAAAAGCACATGGTCAGGTTTAGGCAGCAAACGCACATGGTTGGGTTTAGGCAACAAAAGCATGTAGTTTGGTGTTGGCAACAAAAACACGTGGTTGGGTTTAGGCAACAAAAACCTGTGGTCAGGTTTAAGCAACAAAAGCCTGTGGTTAGGTTTAGGCAACAAAAGCCTGTGGTTAGGTTTAGGCAACAAAAACACATGGTTGGGTTTAGGCAACAAAAACCTGTGGTCAGGTTTAGGCAACAAAAACCTGTGGTCAGGTTTAAGCAACAAAAGCCTGTGGTTAGGTTTAGGCAACAAAAACCTGTGGTCAGGTTTAGGCAACAAAAACCTGTGGTCAGGTTTAAGCAACAAAAGTCTGTGGTTAGGTTTAGGCAACAAAAACACATGGTTGGGTTTAGGCAACAAAAACGCATGATCAGGTGTAGGTGACAAAAACAAGTAGTTAGGTTTAGGCACATAAGCACATGGTCAGGTTTAGGCAACAAATACACATGGTTGGGTTTAGGCAACAAAAACCTGTGGTTGGGTTTAGGCAACAAAAACACATGGTCCGGTTTAGGCAACAAAAATTCATGGTTGGGTTTAGGCAACAAAATACATGGTCAGGTTTAGCCAACAAAAACAAGTAGGTAGGTTTAGGCAACAAACGCACTTTGGTTGGGTTTAGGCAACAAAAACCTGTGGTTGGGTTTAGGCAACAAAAACCTGTTGTTGAGTTTAGGCAACAAAAACTCATGGTTGGGTTTAGGCGACAAAATACATGGTTGAGTTTTGGCAACAAAAACAAGTAGTTGGGTTTAGGCAACAAAAGCATGTGGTTAGGTTTAGGCAACAAACGCACATGGTTGGGTTTAGGCAACAAAAACCCATGGTCAGGTTTAGGCAACAAATGCACATGGTTGGGTTTAGTCAACAAAAACACGTGGTTGGTTTAGGCAACAAAAACATGTGGTTGGGTTCAGGAAAAAAGAAGAGGGTTTGGCTTTATAATCTTATGGGATGTGAACACTGCTCTCCCGGGTGAAAGTCTGTGTTTGTTGGACCCATTCACCGCCCCTCCAGCTCACCCTAATTGGACTTTCATCGCCTTAACTTTTGTTCTTGTCCTGATGCATTTCCACTGGGTGGCGACCGGCCATGTGTCATGCCGATGTTAGAGGATGGCTTTCTTTTGTGCGTCTGATGATGCAAGTCACTGCCCAAGCGCTGGATTTCAACAACTTTGGAGTGAGACCGGGTTGAAATTGGCACTATTACAACTATCCTGTGGTTACAACCAAACCCGGTCTCCCCTAAATTTAAATTCATATGTCACTAAATTTAACACCTGTCACACTGCTGAACAATGCTTGATGCCTTGATACTGACACATACCAAAAACTGTGTGAGGCAGATGATCTATTGGTCCAGCCTCATTTAGACTAACTAATCAAAATTGCTGCTCTGAGATCACTCACTGCCTTTCAAGAGGTGGTTTATAGTTCACAGTTAAGTTTTGATTTATGACTTCTTGTTGGGGGAGATATTAATATACCCAACATCCAAGAATTTAATTGGGATGAAATTGTGTTATTCTTCTGGGTTTCTGTTAGAGACGGGCTGCTTTTCTCTACAGTCCCATTTGTGATTTTGGCGGATATGAGGAGTGTGTGGTTTTTTTGTGTGTGTGTTAGATGTTTTATGCCCTTCTGACTTCACCTCCACCACCACTCTCCTGAAAAAAAAGAAAAGAAAGATCCTTTTTAATAAGTTGGCACAAGGTGGTTTCACTGTCTGTATTACAGCACCATTTAGGGAAGAACAGTCTTGCTTCACAGGGTTTCAGAGATTCCTCTAAGAGATTAAGAACTACAGATAGGAGTGTTCAGAACTGAATTGAAATTATATCAAATTGCAGCTTTTTGACGCCTTCTTTTTTCTGGCAAGAGCAGTTGGCTTTCTACTCATATTCATCCCCTGGCCTAGACCATTTTCTCAGATCAGTCTTACCTAATAGAAATCAAAGTATCTCTAATGCTGTATCTCATTTCCTTTTTTAGAGCAATCTGTGGATGAAGTGTCTTACGCAGTAATACTAGATATGTCCTTCTGCATAATTCCTACTGAGGATAATGCTTTTCTTGAAAGCCTCATGAATAATATCCCTCCTTGTTTACTCTCACAGCAAGTGACAATTTGCTGTCCACTGCAATCAATTATGCGCCTTTCCTCTGATGCTCATATGTATATATCTTGTTTTAATGTTTTCCAAATTAGTGTTGTGTCCTAGGCTAAATGCAAATTGGGGAACTGCTTTAGGTTTCAGGTTTGAGCAGCTGCGTGCAGGTTCAAAGAGCAACGCAGTAAAGTACAAGGCGCTCTGATTTTATGTAGATCAGGATGGGACTGATGTGTTGTGCTTCCAGTTGAATCTGGTATAACGCAGGGATAAGGAGCAAAATAATCTACGTTCATGGACTCATGTTCACTCTGTCAAAGGTCAAAGGGGTAGTACGTCATGGAAATCAGACTTACACAGCTCCATCCAACACCACCACTGTGGTTATTTGACTTATTGTGGTGAAACTACAGAAAAAGGAGTCAATACAGACACATAAGTGACATTAGAGCTACAGGTGGTTGCCTGTGAAATTACAGAGTGGCAATCAACTGAACACAACTCACTGTCGCCTTCATGTTTGAACCTCAGGTTAAAGACTGTGTATGCTTTGAGTTTATTTAAACCCCTCTGTTCCGCAGCGAAGAAAATATCTGGCCTCATACGGCAGTCCTGTAGCTCGGATTGTAGATTGTGGATCATGGCAGTTTTGACAGATTTAACAGGCTGTGGATCTCTGTTAGATCTGATGGTTTCGCGGTGCACTGTGACTGTCGGCTGGTCTCGACTCGCAGGAAGTGAGAAGAGATATTGGGTGGAAAATGGGCTGTGGTTATGCCACTATCTAACAATCACCAGGCTTTGCATGAGCACTGCAGCTTTCAGCAGTTATATAAAATGATTATACTCAGATTAGAAGCAGTGCTCATTGTTTTGTTCTGCTATTGTTTGTTTGGTCAGTCGTTGTGACTGTTTAAATACATTTATGTATGATTTTTTTTTTTTCTTACATGACCTGCTTAGCTTACAGTAAGTGCTCCTACTGGCTGGAGTACATTTACACTGGTGATCCCTGCGAAGCACAATGCAGGTGTTTTATTTATTTATTGATTTATTGCTCATGAGTCATCTCGAGACTATTTTTATTTGCCTAGGCGAGACGCATGGGCGGACGATGAGACAATAGGTCCCTAGGCACAGATATGCAAAGGCCCCCACTTAGGAGCATTACATACAGACTTTGTGGTGGCTGTGCATCTCTCTGTGGTTGTTTTGTGTCTTTTTGTAGTTGTCTGGTTCTTTTTTTCTTCTTTTGTCATTATGTGTCTCTTTGTAGTCATTTTGACCATTTTTGTAGTTAATTTGTACCTCTTTGCAGTTCCTTTCCATCTCTTTGTGGTCTTTTTGTGTCTCCTTGTGGTTGTTTTTTGTCTTTTTGTAGCCGCTTGGTTGCTTTTGAGGTAATTTTGTGCCTATTTTTGTCATTTTATGTCTCTTTGTAGTTGTTTCATGTCTCCTTATGCTTGTTTTGTCCATTTTTGTAGTTAACTTGTGTCTCTTTGCAGTTTCTTTCTATCCCTTTGTAGTTTTTTTTGTTTCTCCTTGTGTGTGTCTCCTCGTAGTCGTTTTATGTCTCTTTGTGATTGTTTTGCCCGTTTTTGTAGTTAAATTGTGTCTCTTTGCAATTCCTTTGCATCTCTTTGTGGTCTTTTTTGTGTTTCTTTTTTGGTCATTCTTTGTCTCTTCCTGGTTGGTACGTGTTAATTTGAGTGACATCATGCAAGTGAAAGCCAGGGAGCCCCTGACGCTTCAGGCTGCTGGAGTGGCACCCAGTTGATTTCCCCTTTTATATTATTCAAAAGTAGCTTTGGTAAGATATTGGGGTGCACAGGTACATACGTATTTTTTTTCTTGATTTATTTTCATTATGAGTGTGGGCTACAGGTGTGACATGTCACATGACTGGCTCAGGCAGAACTATGGGTATTTCAGCTGACGACTTTCTGTCATGTATCAGAAGTGTGAGGAAGAGCTGTGTGGTGCGAAATGTCACTCTGCATTAAAATCTTTCTAAACAGGAGCTACTTGGTGTGCAGACTTATTTTTACTTAGCCAGATGTTTCTTTGGTCCAGCACCCACTCCACTGACGCTGGGATGTGCATGTCTTTTGTACTGTTTTTTACTTTAACCGTACCTGGATGGACTGTTGAGTTATCCATCCATGCCTTGACCAACCTAGGCTCAATATACAGGGCTGCTGAGATAGAGTATGACTATTCCCTCCATCCTCTGCAGCAGATAGGATCTCATTTATCTTAAAACTCTGTGATGCGACAATGAGTTCAAACAATGAGGCGTTGGGAATTTGTAGAAAAAATAACATTAATTTCTTTCAGGTTGTAACTTCATCAAACGTAAAAGGAGTGCAGCTCACTTGAACCCAATGACATGCAACACAAAACCGTTGCTTCCACTACTTTGGAGTACTTTGACCGCAATTAGAGCATCAGTACCACACAAACGTAGCTCGGCTGCATCTAACAGCTTCACAGAAGAAGAGGACAAAAAACTAATGTCTCCCATCCAGCAGTCGTCACTGTAGATACCATACTGTATGTGTGACTACCAATTGTCACCTTCTGTGATCACCTTCAATTAAAGTATAATTTTTGTAATGCTCACCTTTGAGCCTGGAGCTTTTGTAACTTGAAATCCCATTTAATGTGATGAAAGAGCCATATTAAAACTTGAAACAGGTAGGTGACCCAGAAATGACAGCTTTTGTTGAAGGGCCTCAGCCAGCTTTGTGCATGTACACCACTGTGCTCAAACTGAACTAGCTTTCACTGAAAAATCAAAATGACCTGAAAAGTTCTTTGTGGTGTCACGCAGTCCCTGCAGAGCGTCAGTGAATATTTGAATATTATTATCTGATTGTTGTAGTCTGACTCACAGGATGTTGACTCTGCGTATAGACCCGCCATTGGTCACCTTTTTCAGATGGAATTCCCCCCCCTTCTGCTCTCTGACACTATGTTGCGTTACGGCTGCATCCTGGGCTTTATTCTGGACTCATACATGCTACATAATGAAAACATCTCAACACGTCGCTTCCTAAAAGAAAGTGTAGAGATAGGTTTGGCTAACTTTTTTCCCACTGAGGTCCAAAGACACACTACGGATACGGCTAAAACACATGGGGCAAGGATACGACTCATCATGAAGGCGGGGTGGAGTGGGGTTTTTTACCTGCTGTACAAACTCTGTCTTTGCAACATGTGGTTGCTGCCACCCTCATTGTGTGTGTTGAGTTTTGTCAAGTGATTATATAGTTGAAGGGGGGGCTTTATCAGCGGGCACTAAATTAATTAACTGGATCATTTTAACAACTGGATGCATTGACTTGATTAATTCATTTTAATGGGAACTGTAAAAACACACACACAAGGTTGCTGTGTTGCTTCACATCGCCTCTGGAACAATGATATATTCATTGTGTAGTGGCTATGTTTGTTCTGCGTTGTTTTCATCTTCTTCTCAAATCACTTCTATCAATAACCACATGTTAATGACGACAGGAGACTGCTCTGCAAGTTGAGTCGCCTTGTTAGCAATGCCAACAAACGAATAACTGTGAAACAACCGTGTTGCTCCACTGTTCTCTTGTCTGTTTTCTCAAACTGAACATTTTACGATAAAGGCTTCACTTCCTGTTCATTTGCCACATATGTACGGTAGCCGCACTGGACCACACTACAGATTAACAGAGGTCAAAATATACAGGAAGTAACCTCACGTATTTAACAACCTGTCAATAACTGTGTTTCCATCCAGAAGTATTGCACATTTTAAGCAAATTTTGTGAAAATACGCAAAAGAAAATGCGAATTTATGCACGTTTCCATTCATTATTGTTTTGCGAGTATTGGGAGTCAACAGGTTGAGCAGTAGGTGGTGCTTCTCGTGAAAAATAAAAATAAAAATGCAAAAGAACACCCGTAGAAGAAGAAGGCGCCGTGAGATGACATCATTGAGAGCGTCTCATGTCCACAACTGATGTAAACAACTACCGGCACATCCATGACTACGACGAGATGGAGAGATTCCTTGGGAACTTCTTGGCTATTGTGAGAGCTCTCATCACACTCATATCTGCGTTGTCAGTGTACATAAGAGTCCTGAAAAAGAAACAAGAAAGACTACGCTCACTGACCAGAATACTACTGTTAGAAATTGGGAGAAGGGGACCACCTGCGTCATTGTCCGCGTGTATGGGAGCGTAGGCGCATAAAGGACTTTTGGGAAGTAGCTGTCCAGAAGTGGACCTCACAATCGTGTTTCTTTGCTGTTTTCAATCTATTAATGTTCACTTCTTTTATTAATTGAAGGAAACATTCAGTTTCGTTGTCACTCCAGACATATGTCACGCTCTCTTCCTCTGCCGCCATTTTTTGACTGTAGACTCGTGGAGCGGAAGTGAAGTAGAAGTAGGATCTGGTAGCCTACGTCATTGTTTATTCGCTAAATCTGTTTCCATTGCCAAAAGTCGCATTTTCCTAATATCACTATACTGACTTTTCCACCCCCTGCAAGCATCAAAACTTTTTTTGTGATATTTCGGCCTTTTTTTCGAATTCTGGCAATTGTTGAAAATGCGAACAAAAATAGGTGGATGAAAATCCAACTAATGTTACACTGAAATATATTGCTCTTTGTACTGTAGCATGTCAGACCATCCAACAATAAAACAAACTTATCACTGTTAGCACCATTTATCACTGATAAATGGTGCTAACACAGTGTTATCATTTTGAAATTTGTTTTTTTACGCGGTTCTACGTAGCTGTTAACTGCTGGAGGGCCATGGACTTGGGTTGGGAACCGGAGGGTCGCCTGTTCGAGTCCCCGTCTGGACCAAATATGGAGCGTGGTGGCTGGAAAGGTGCCAGTTCACCTCCTGGGCACTGCCGAGGTGCCCTTGAGCAAGGCTTTGGCCACTTTGTGCATGTATAGGTCCTGTTTGTGCACGTGTGTGTCTTTCAGACCTGTGTGGTAATGACAGTGGAGTGAAAAAATTGAATTTCCCCTCAGGGGGATTATTAAAGTATATAAAATTTAAAAATTCAATTAATTCCCAGGGCTGGTACCTGCGGTTATTCCACAGGCTAGTTAATAACATGTCGGGCAGGAAATCCAAAGTGTGGGATCACTTTGAGAAGGTGAAGGACGAACCCAAGGTGATATGTAAACTCATCTTCATTGGTCGACTACAAACATGACGTATCATCTGAAACATGGAAGTAGCTACATGCCCATTAGCCCACAGCGTCATTAACAGGCGGCTCGCTCAGTGTGTGACGTGCACTTGTAGATAAAATATAGGCCTATATTAATGAAGGTTATATATATATATATAATGTAATAATTGAATTAATATCGTAAACATGCAGGCGACTAGTCGACTAATGGTCCTAAATGACGACTATTGGTCGACCAGGAAAATCCCGAAGCAGCATGATGCCTTCAGTTGATCATAATGGATGCATGGTGGGGTTAGTTAGTCACAGCACATGATTGGATACATGTATGTATGGGCCTCTGTGTTGAGAATAGAAATATAAAAAGCTTTTAACACTTCACTGGAAGAGAAAAGAGTGTGATTTTGATATGCACACCATAAAAGAAAAGTTCAATTCACTGTGTCTTTATAGAGTCAGTTCACCTGAATTACAAAAGAGTAGAAAATGTGGAAAAGCTCATATTATATAGCAAAAGGCAGAGAATACTGAAGACTCTTCACAGTGAGGTCTCATATTCATGAGTAACCAGCACATTGTTTTCTGATATTCACATAAAATTGTGAAATTCTTTGAGCACCACAAACAGAACTTCCATTCACCTCCGTTGATGTGTTGATATAAAACTCTCAGTTATGGGGATCTCAGAGAGTGAACTTTGATTTCAGCCTCTTATTTTTGTGAGAATCATATTGTGCTGTTTCACAGAGAGGGGCTGAATAAACTTGTTATGCCATTATTTAACACAACTCAGACACTACTGCTACAAATTTCCCAACAGCGGGTCTGAAACAGTTTTACACCTCTCAACCATGCGTGCATTTGCTTTCCACATTGAGGTGCCGGTGTTGATCTTGAAAGAAATTCTGGCTTTTAGTTTCTTCAAAGGCATTCATCCCAGTAGCGTGACACCCTGAAATGTCTGAGACGGTGATAAGCCACATGTGAGAGAATAACATATTCTGAGCATTAGCATACATGCCAACTATCTGCTTTTCAGGTAAATGTGTGGAACCAAATCATCTCTTTGACATTTTGGGCGAGCTTAAGTGTGGCGTTCGCAGTCAGCCGGTTATTGGAAATGCATTAACATATTTTATTAACGGCTGGCATCCTCAGCTATGGGGGTTGCATCCAAGATGACTTGTTTCCTGGTAGCCTCAGGGCCCGAGTGGTCGACCACAGGATGTACGTCTCCCACAATGCAAATAATGCAACAGAATCGGTAACCACCGTGACATCTGTCTTCCCCTACTGTCACCACCACCGCAGCCCCTCTCACATGGAGCGCGAAGGGGAAGAACGAAGGGGAAAAAGTCTCTTCCATTAGCCTATATGACTGAAATACATTTGCGTTCTCCTGCAGTGATGCTCCAAATGATCAAATGATAAAGCCTGTGATTAGCGGAGACAAGTAAAGGCTCGGGGCAAGGAAGTTCAAACAGCACAGTAACTTCCCTTTTTACCCCCGAAGTCCCTCGTACGCAGATGTAGGCTGGCTTGCTGATGTCTTTGGCTTGCGTGGGAGTTTGAAGCAACTCTGATTCCCTCAGCAGCTGGTGGTTTGCAGAGATAGGGGAAAAAAGAGTAGAGAAGCTTTGCTCAGTAAGGTCTCCCAAGATGGGCTGCATGGAGGAAGCAAAATATTCCTATTTGCGATCTACAGTTAGTGTATAGTCTTGTCAAACAGTGTCATATGTTCCCTTACCAGAAGTGTTATCTTCTGTATTTCTTTTCGATATCAGAACCTTATTTTTCTGAAATTAGCAGCCAGAATAAGCGGGGATTTCATGACAAGCTTTATCAGCAGCTTTACTCTATTCTCCTCTCACTGTTTCCTACATGCTAATGTGGATTATGCGATTTTGCTTATCGTGTTCAAACATGGCTGCTGAGTAATAACAATTGCTCTGCCACTGTGTCCCAACATTAGCCTCCTTATTAAAGACTTTGAGAAGTGCCTTGTATACTATACATGACACTTATCTCTGCATTCATGGTTCATCACAGGGGGCTTAAGCTTCCAGGACTAACGCTGCTGTGCGCAGATGATTTTTCATACACAGACATTCTGATTCTTTACCAGTTTGCTTTCCCCCCCTTTTTTTTTTTTTTTTGCTAGCGACGAGTGTTTTTTTTTTTTTTTTGAAAAACCTGAGCAAGTGGAATTATTCAACGTCACCGTGACCTCAGTTTGAAAAGATAAAACGCCGGCTGTCCTTGTGTTTTTTTGTGTTAGCATACAGTACATACAGTGTATCAAGGTTATGTTAGAAAGAAACATGGAGGGGTCAGCATGACTTGCATTAGCAGTAAAATATACCAAACAACAGATAAGACTGGAGCCACAGCATTGTAAATTCAGGACAGCTAAACAGAGACATGACACTGAATGAATATGATCAAACTACGTCTACGCATTATAAAATACCTCTTTATTTATGAGGAATTATATAGAGAGAGTTAATTTTATTTTTTATAACTGACCAGTCCTCATAATTCCATCTGATATCAAAATATGCAATATATATTTTCCATCCAGCGCTGAACCTAGCACATACGGTGCCCTAGGCAAGCTTCCCTTGTCCCCGCCATCCCCATGCACACACACACACACACACACACACACACACACACACACACACACACACACACACACACACCACATATACATATATATGAAAGAAATAATAAGATGCAAGGTGTTCATTTGTGAACAAATGAGAAATTAACACAACTGCAAACACCTTCTTCATCTCCATTTTTCTTTCTTTTATTTTCCTGCTGCACCCCAGATGGCTTTTTCTTTTCCATTTTCTCTTACTCTAATGCTCTCCACATTCTCTCCACTCCACCATACCCATCAATGCTCTAGCTTGTTCTGACTAATATGATCACTCACTGATAAAGAAATTAAATGGGATAGTTCGGATTTTTTGAAGTGGGGTTGTATGAGGCACTTATCCATAGTCAGTGTACTACCTATAATAGATGGCAGCCGCTATGCCCCAGTTTGGATAAACATGCAGTATACTGCCACAGAAGATGAGTAGTTTTTAGCCACCTACCAGGTTTATCACTACCACGATCAGTTAGTTTGTGTTATTGTGTGACTTTGGCGTTCAAACTGGTCAGTTCTGATACACCGTAAGTCACACAATAACACTAACAGTATAAAATTCGTTGATGAAAACTATGACGAAAATTTTTCGTCAACAACCGTTTTTCGATGACCAAAACGATACGATGACGAGCTAAATAGGTCTTGACAATAAAAACTAAGACAAAATCTATGCTTTATTTTCCTCCATGAGACGAGACGTGAAAAAAATGTCAGTGGTGGACTATCGGACATTGAAAGACGAGAACAGCTGTGCTCTCAAAGGTAGCATGAGCGACAGGCTGGTAAACTCCAGCAAATAGTCTGCACCAGGATGTTTCGCTAGCTAGCAAAAACACACACACCAGAGCAGCATCAGCCAGTGGTGCAAGTTGTGAGCTGTAATTCAGCAGATAGCCAGCCGTGTGTGTCTGACTGTGTGTGGTGGAGCATCTGCATGGATTTGTGGAGTTCCTTAGTTGCAGCGGGAGCTGTTGGCAGCTCCACCTGCTAGCTGCTAAATGGCAGCGGAGCAAGCAGCCACTGGCCACTGGACTTCATGTCTGATCCCTGTGGCACTTCCTGTTTCAGGAAGATTTGATTTGATGTGGTTTGACAGGCAGGTTGGAGGCTCGATTATCTGTAAGTGTAGTTGTGCTGTAAGTAAATGATCTGAACTCTACGAGTTTAAACCTCCAGACTAACATGAATTAACTGGATTAGTATAAAGATAAAAAAACATAAAAAACATATAGACTGAAATGTCATGAATTTTCATTGGCTAAAACATTTTGAATTTTCGTCAACTAAAACCAGACCAAAACTATGAAGGATAAAAATGACTGGCTGACTGGTTGAGGCAGAGGTAGACCAGCAGCTCCTGCTTTCAGTGAGCCATATTACTGTTTTTGTCATTGGAGTCTGGCAGCTTTGACAGCAGCACAGATGTGGAATTGAAGCTGTAAACGGCTTCCCGGTTGGAACAGGCTGTCTGACGGAAAGGTAAAGCGGTTGAAATACTCCCAGTACAGCGTACACTTAAACTGTTATTGATTGTTTTAGGTGGAACTTTTATTGGGTAGCTAAATTACATTTTATTGCTGACTCGGTCCACGGCAGTAAATTGCTTAGCTTCCATGTCAGCCTGCTTCTCTAATCTGGGGGCATGCCGACCACCATCTACTGTAGGAAACACATTGACTATGGATAAGTACCTCACACAGCCTCACTTCAAAAACCTGGGACCGGTTGCAAAAAAAAATCTTAGGTTTTCTCCTTAAGTATGACACTTAAGGCTTGATTTGTCCTTAGCTACAAAGTAGATTTGATCCCCAAATACCAGAAAACAGGAAACAATTGTAGGAAAAAAATGCAATGAAAATGAATTCAGTCAAATCAAAATCTTAAAATCAAATGCTTATCCATTGGGTTCTTCTGGTCACAGAAAACTCTTCTCAGGGTGTGTTCGTTTTTTCATTTATCACCATAAACTCAGTCATGTTGCAGTTAAGATAGAGTCAGAGGTACCTTAAGTTTTTTTTTGTTTGTTTTTTTTTTTTTTGGTTGCTATGGTATTTTTGTGCAACAGTCTAGGGATTCCTCGAATTTAAGACCAAGATAAGGAGAAAACCTTAAAGACTTAAGTGGAAATTTAAAGGAAACCTTAAGGAGAAGACTTCAGGGTGTTTTATGCAACCAGTTTTATTTTAAGGAAACCTAAATTAGGACTTTAAGGAAAATCTTAATTAATTTTAGATGTTTTGTGCAACTGGCCCCTGAACTATCCCTTTAAGGCGAAACTGCGTTGCAATGACTAGAGGTGGTACCACCGCTACAGAAATGCTGTTAGCATTAGATCTTTGAACCATGTTTTCCTTATCTTTGATGTTATTTTTTTTTTGTTTATTTATGAATTCATTTTTTTTTAATCTTTAAATTGAGAAACAAAAGAAAAATTGAGGTTCCTTTCGGGAAACATCTTAGGTGGCCAACTACGTCGTTTATAGGAAGATCTGCCACTGTCTCCTCTCTTATGAAAGATTGCTTTCATACATTCATAAATACAAATAATACCTGAATCTAGCAGGGTAAGGACCATATTCTTTTACTTTTAATTCAAAGCCCCCTGTTACATTTCCCTTTACTCTCAGTACGTAGACACACTAAATTTCCCAAATCACTCCTTTGCCTTTTTGGTTTGATTCTTCCGTTTCTCATGTCTAGAGCCTTTCAAAGCCATCTCCTAGGCAGTGAATGCAGCATCGCAGAGGTTTCATGAAAAATCCAGATTAGGCGTGAAAAAGGAAAGCGATGGGGTGAGAGGGGGTGGGGGGGCTCTAATCTGCACATTGACGTCACTCTGGAAGGGCTGAAGCTGTGCAGATGGGAGTAAGGGAGGATTGTGTGGGCTATGCATCTTATGACAACAGATTATTTCCTTTTATGCATGCTGACTTCCTCCATATGAGCCACAGAGAGAGACTTTCTTCCCTCGGGACAGCATCCACACATTTTCTATCACCAAAAAAAATCATGAAGACATCAATCTCCAGTCACAGGAGCCGGCCTTAGTGAAGTTTCGCAGACAGAGTCAGTCTATGATAGGACAAGTCGCTGTGTTCATCCTGTAACATCTGTCATTTATGATAACATTTATCAGCAAACCTTTGATCCACCACAGAACTTGTCTTGCAAGTTCAGAGAATTAATCTCTGGAGCACGTGACATGAATTATACAATAATAGAAACCGCCACTGCATATGGATCATAGCCTGCATTAGATTATTTTACTTCATGATGGAGCTTAATATTGCAAGGGTGCTTCATCTTCTGGGGTGATTACACTTAACTTTTTGCTGCTCGCTCCTTCATTCTGAATTTTTATATAAAGCATAGATGATCTCATTTATTCTTGCCCAATAAAACTGTCAGCATTAATTTAACTCTGAAAGTGAGTGTGGCTTATGCCTTTTACCTGGTAACACTGATACAGTACAACGTTCTCGGCACAGTGAAATAAAATATTGTCAGGCAGCAGCTGTGATGACTCCTTGCTGCTGGTTGCTTGCATTGCTGCTATGCCCAGAGGAATTAACCTGTAGTATGGAAGTATGTGATGTCGGTTCATGGTGCGATTGTGTCGTCTTCTGATTGGGATCTCTTGAGGCATGCAAGCATGAAGTTCCAAGCTGTTTACACTTACAAACTGTGGTGCTTAACCTTAACACAGTTATCTCTGCAGAGTGCAGCAAGGTTATCTACCGTTCTTTCCTCTTCTTGTGGCCATTAGCCACTATCTGAAACTATGTTGAAGCCTTAACTCTCCATTATATTTGTCTAAAAGGGGCAGCTCACCCCTGAATCAAAAATACATATTTTTCTCCTTAATTGTAGTGCTATTTGTCAATCTAGATGTGGAGTGTTGCAGAGTGTTGGAGGTGTCTGCCTTCTCTCAAATATAATGGAACTAGATGTCACTCAGGTTGTGATGCTCAAAGCACCAAAAAATTACATTTGAAGAATTTAATGACAATGTGTCTTTCCAGAAATCATAACCCCGTTACTAAAGATAATCCACAGCAAAAACACTCACCCCAGAGCAGCGTCAGCCATTGGAGCGAGTCGTGAGCTGTAATTCAGCAGTAAGTAACCAACTGTGTGTGTCTGACTGTGGACGGTGGAACTGTTGGATGGATTTGTGGGGTTTGTTGCAGGTGGCTGTTGGCAGCTCCGCCTGTTAGCCGCTAAATGGCAGCAGAGCAATCAGCCACAGACTTTGCTGTGAGCAGTTTCATGTAGGATCTAGTTTCTTTCTACTGAACTACACAGCCAACCACATCACCGCGCAGAAGGATGTGTGCATCTACTCATGGATGGGAGGCTCATGTTAGGGTGCTTAACACCTGCCCTGTATAGTTTGATTCAATTGAATTAAAGTTCATTGGCCCCCTAAGTGCGGTTCGTTTGGGGAGGTGTGAACACAGCAATCCCACTCAGGTGAGCACCAGAACAACCTGACCAAGAATTCTTGAAGAGGTGGTCTTGGTCCGGTTACAGACGAACTCTGGTGCGGTTTGTTTGCAGTGAGAACGTGTCCCGACCTAGTTGGAGCCGCGCCTCGTTTTCAAACTGTATGGTTTGACTAAAATGAACAATGACAGCAATATAGTCCACGATGAGCAGCGCTAAAATCAACCTGCGTAGTTGTCCCTCCATTGTGACATTAGAAAGTGTCACATTTATCTTGCAAGTGTACTCTTCTTCAACATCTGCTTTACTTCCTGGATTTTTCCCGCCTGGAAATTCCGACCAATCAAGAGCAGCTTTCTCTGCTTGTAAATCCTGCCGTGAGAACATGAACCAACCCTAGGCAATTATGCAACTTTGTAAAACAATTAGTCCCTGATTCAGACCAAAGCAAGACAACTCTAGGTCTGAAAGCAGCCTTAGTTGTTAGTTCAAGGTCCACACAGTTTAATACATGCAGTGTCACACAGATACTTGGTAGAAAGAAAATAGTTTCTACATAAAATTGCTTGCAACAAATTCTGTGGATTATCTCGAGTAACCAGGTCATGATTTCTGGATGGGACATTGCTATTGAGTATTTAAGATGTATATTTTTGGTGCTTTGAACACCACAAGCTGAGTGCATTGTAGTTCCATTATGTGGGAATGTCTCCAGCGCCCTGCAGCTCACACCAAAACAATCCAGACTGATAAATAGCACTACAGGTGAAAGGAAAAATATGTATTTTTGATTTTGGGGTGAACTGTCCCTTTATAGATTATGTTTTTCAGCCTGGATAGCTTTGTAGTTGAAATGTGTAGCGACTGTATGTCAAACTTTCTGGCCGTATCTGTGCTTTAGTGCGACTGCTGGAAAGGGAACAAGCTCTTGTACTCCTCTTTATGTTTAGCCATAACCATCAGCCAGTACAAGTCTCACAATTTGTTGCTCTGTCAAAAAATTTACATCAGAGTTTACTGTGCATGTACCATTGCGGGCCATAGATAATACAGACCATCTGCTGCATCACTTTTTAACCTTGTGCAGAGGTTTGCAGGCTGTGCCAGAGCTCACAAATTGTAACCCCAAATGTGTCAAATTAGCACTAAACTGTAGAGGCATTAGCATTATAGCTCACTGTTGTAGAACAAAGGCAAGACAAGGCAGAGGCGTCTGAGCAGATGCTGACAGGGTGCTGTAGTTTTTTTCAAGGGAGCAGCACTTGAATTAAGTTGTCTTGAACATGCCATGGGGAAAAGTAATCTGACTGACGATGTGGTGAATGTACATATCAATGTCATGTGTGGTCGCCAAGCTCTAGTCCTAAGATGTATTTGTTCAGAACCTCAGTGCCTCTCGAGAGGGTAGACTTAGCATCTAAGCAGTTCTGTCTCCATTAATTCATCACGTCTGGAAAGACTTTTATTTTTTAATTACTGGATAATAATCCTCAAATTGTTAATCAGACAGATGTCCAATTCTCTGTAAAACAGACAGTGAGTGCCCCAAAGACACTTTGCTACCCACCAGAGCATATGAGCGGTGAGAATTTTCACTTCTCGCTCACAAAGCTGTTTGTTCCCTCCTTCCCCTTTCTCCAGGCCGCTCTGCCCAGGATCACTCCACACTCAAATCGCTCACCCCTCACTCAGTTTCCTTTTGAAATTACTGTGTAAACTCCACTATCGAGCTCATCACAGCCGCTGATTTCTGACTGAGTTGGGCAGGGTTTGAACACATGGTGTGAACTGTACCGAAGCGAAAATGGAGTGGGATAAGATGCTTGGCGAGCCATCCAAAATCCTTCCACTTGCACTTTTTGCTCTGCTGACATGCTCTGCTACAGATAGAAATAGAGCACATGCTAATGTTTCTTTGTATACCCCAGTGACACAACAATATGCCATACTGTAAACTAGGGATGCACCAACTTATCGGCTATACATCGGTATTGGCCGATATCTGCCTTGTTGACTGCCATTAGTCTATCAGTAAATAAGATGACATTCACCGATGGAAGTGGCTGATGTTATTCTGTGGTGTCACATCCATTTTGCGCAGGCTAAAATGGTATCAATGGGCTCAATGGTATCCTGTCATACTGGGACAATAGAAAACATGTTTGGGACGAACAGAGATCTTCCCTGGAACACCGTCAGGACGAAAGGATGCAGTAAACTCACTCTTAATGCATCAGGGGATGCACTGTGTTGTTCCCCGAAGATGCTACATTGTAAACAACAAATCTGTGTTGAAATCACCAGGAGAGCTAGTTAAGGTTAGCTGTTAGCAGCCGGTGGCCAGAACTAGTAGCTAGCAAAGGTTGCATTGAGTTAAGGTGCTTTCAGACCTAGAGTTGTCTTGCTTTGGTCTGAATCAGGAACTAATTTTGTTACAAAGTTGTATAATTGCCTAGAGTTGGTCTGTGTTCTCACGGCAGCATTTACAAGCGGACCAGATAAAACGCCTTGTGTGAGAAAGCTGCTCTTGATTGGTCAGAATTTCCATGTGGGAAAAATCCAGGAAGTAAAGCAAACGTTGAAGAAGAGTACACTTGCAAGATAAATGTGACACTTTCTAATGTCACAATGGAGGGACAACTACGCAGGTTGATTTTAGCGCTGCTCATCGTGGACTATATTGCTGTCATTGTTCATTTTAGTCAAACCATACAGTTTGAAAACGAGGTGCGGCTCCAACTAGAAAACAATGTTTTGATGCATTGGATGTGCTGAATGTGCATATTAAGGCAGTACAGGAGGAGGTGCACATTAATAATCCTCCAGGACTGTAACATGCTCATGTTTAACCCAAACAATGTGTCATGTGACTGCAGTTGGTTCGGATCGAGGTCAGAACATGTTCTTACCACAAACCAACCGCACCAGAGTTCATTTGTGTTTGAGACCTCCTCTTCAAGAAGGTCTCAGTCTGGTTATTTTGGAGGCACCTGGGTGTGATTGCTGTGTTCACACCTGCCCAAACGAACAGCACTTAGGGGCAAACGATCTTAAGTTCTATTGGACTGAACCAAACATGGCAGGTGTTAAGCACCCTTACATTACTTGGTTTGGTAAAATGAGTACTGAGGCGAAGGTAAATTGTAACGTCCTTATGATGTGTTCAATTGTAATCTTGTGATATGTAGTTTTTGGTGAAAAACTTTATGAACACAGTTGTTTGAAGGAGAAATATGTGGATGTCTTCACAGCAGTTTAAAATAGATATTAGAGAGGTGATTATTGTTATATATAAAAAAGGCTTTTGAAGCAGTGATATTTTTGAAAATGTTTTTCATATGAAAGGTTATTTTCAAGGTTGTTTTGTATAATTAAATCAGTATCAGCCAAGAATTTCACAATCAGGGCATTCCTACTATAATGTAGTCTTTTTTTTTATTTTTTATTTTTTTACATTTTTGTTTGTCCCTAGATCCCACAGTCAGAGGGTCTGTCAGTATGAATTCTAGCAATTAACAGCATATCAGACGTCACCTCCATTTTCCACTGAAAAAAATCAAGTTGTCTGTTTTCTGTAAACAGGAACCTCTCTCTGAAAAGAGTCACAGTACATGGAAATAAATATTTCTACTCAATTGAATCAGTTCCCTACAAAAAACTGCCACACTGAGCTGTTAAAATGACTTGCCAGCAGTTTTACTGCTGCTGTTGATGCCATTAAACAGTATTTACAGACACTCAGCACAATGTAGACTATATGTTAGTGACAGCGTAAACATACCATTTCCACTTTTACTGTAAGTTCTCATCAATTATAAAGACAAATGGGTCAACTTGTTATTAAGCAGGTTTTACTTTGGTGGCATTTTAGCAGGTGAGAGTCTGAGCTCAGCTGAACATTATTTAGTTTATTGCTCATTGATCCAACCTTTCTATATTTAATATTCAAGCTTTGTTTACTGTTATATGTCCAGGCAGTGACTTACCTTTGCAGTTTTAATACTGCTTCCTATATTCCACTATCTGTAAAGTTGTACATCATTTTTAGAAAATATTTGTAACAGCATGGTGTCAGAAAACAAAACAGATTTTCAGATCATGGTTTCACTATCACTCTGGAGACACCTTTCATAAAAAAGCTGTGAAATCCCAGTGTTTTTTTTTAGTGTGGATAAAAGTGCTGTGAATCATGTAATCTTGCATCCCTCGCACTGATTGTCCTCAGACAACGGGTGGCCAAGCCCAGCAGGCTCCTCTGTGTTATTAGACCTCTCACTAGGTAGAGCTTCTATCCAGACTGTAATGAAAGTGATGAATATGAGGTGGGAATAGGGAAAAGGAACACTTGCGCAAAATCTTTGGCTCTGACGCAGCAGAGTAAAGTCAGCCCTCGGCCATGGATCAAGTTGGTGCTGAAACACCCCCACTGGATTGTACTTAATCAAACTTAGAGAGCAGCATGGGGAAGTGATGGTAATAGGGAAAGGGAGTAGGCGGAAAACGGCCTGGAGAGCTTTAAGTGTGTAATAAGTAGATTGGCAGACTGGGAATCTCTCTTTCCGAGCTTTCGTCATGAACTAAAACTAAACTCTTTTGATTAAGTCAGAGTTATTGATGACCAAAAAACAAACAAACAAAAAAGGCCTCGCTGTAAACTGATCCACAGGATCCAGAGTGGTACAGATTAAGACAGTTTTAATGGATGTGTGTTGGCTCTGTAAACCCTGATCTGTTTTCACCATCAGTGAACTATAAATAGATCCAATTCATATCTTTCTGTTAATGAAATACACACCTGACATAGCTGTACTGGGTTAAAAACAAGTTGATTTTCACCTATTTCCAATGTGTTCTCATTCCCAGAGTGTCACATACTGACGCTTTGTCACACCCCTTGGTGTCTCATAGCGACGCACAGGGCACCCTTTAGCATCTCTATGTGATGCACAGCTGCAACACGTATCACATAATATGCTACACATACTCCCACACGAAGTTATTGAAATAACTTGTTTGACTTTTGGTTCCATACAAGACACAAACCACAAGCTCCTGTATAAAGTCCGGAGTTTGTTTGACCTGACCGCCATATGCAAACTCTCTGGCTCTTTCTGTATTTGCCTGTGCCACTGCCTGGGTGTCTCTTACCACCACTAAAGGGTGCACCGGTTGGGAGTGAGACCTGAGACCAACCCTGAAATATGTTACGTGAGTGATGCCAGTGCACGATGACCATGCGTCAATTCTGTAACGTAAAACAACAGCAACTTTTGGTTTCAAATGATACTTACGCATGTAAGTTATGGAATGTTATGTTAAAACCACACTGATTTTCAATTATCTTCAACTCATTCTCATTCCCAGGGTGTCAAATACTGAGGCTTTGTCACACCCCTTGGTGTCTCATAGTGAAGCACAGGGCACTCTTTAGCATCTCTATGTGATGCACAGCTGAAACACGTACCATGGTTAATGTTAATGTTTAAAGAAAAAAACATGTTTTGGGTTAAAATTGGAATGGTTGTTAAATAAAAGTAACATGACATAAATATCCAACGCATCCTCTCTCCCAACTCGTCAAATACCGACCCTTGGTCAGTGGCTCATCATATTAAAATATAATACCCAAGGTACCTTTCCTTTGTCAATTTTAGACGTTCAGGGACTTTGTGTCAATTTACTTTTGTTACAAGCGTAGTTTCTTTTCAAAACAAACTTATGTTTTCACAGGAATTGACAGTTTCTGCTCTTTAAATGCGATAGTCTTCTTTTAAACAAACTTAGAAGGCAGACAAAAAAACTTTGGTCTTAAGTTTACTTTAGGTAAAGGCAACAAGATAACGTGGTTAGGTTTAAAAAACCATCATGGCTTGTCACTAACCTGACTTTCGTCACTAACATCGCATGCTACACATACTAGTGCACCAAGTTATCAAAATAACTTGTTTGACTTTTGGTTCTACACGGGACATAAACAGGGATGTTCTGTGTAAAAGTCCTGAGTTTGTTTGACCCGACCGCCCTTTGCAAACTTTCTCACTCGTTTTTATTTGCCTGGAGAGTCAACACAGATGGGCCACTGACCAAGTGCTGGTATTTATCGAGCTGGCAGTGAGACTGTGCTAGCAGACATTAATCCTGCCAGTAGGTGGTGCTGTTGTTTTCACGTCTTTTTTTTTTTACTTCAGTCAGACAGGAAGCAGGAAGTCTCACATGTTTAGTTTGGCCAGCAGACACAGAGGTTGAGTTAGATATGATCTGCATCCATCCGTCTTTGTTGCTTCATGGAGAACATTGCTTGTGAGTATTCACCATCTTAGCATGTCTTAAAGAAAATATTAGCTTTGAATTTACATTCCCTTTTTGCGTTGCTTACATCTTTGTAATTTCATGAAGTATTTTAGTTTCCTTTATAGTGAATTTGGTAAATTTGCAGCTCTATTTTGTTTATGGAAATCTCTCGAACATGTTTGTAGTGTTTATTGGATGGTATATATCCATATCCACACCACAGCTAAACAACTGAAATTTATGTTTCACTCTGTTGATATTTGAAGGGAGCGTCTCAATGAAGGAGACAATAAACCTGTCACTTGTCCAAGGGTTTATCTGTCTGCATAGCTGCGTTCAGGTCCAACAGTGAGGGCAGAACAGAGACGTGGCTCAAATATGTCATGTGAGTGATGGTACTTATGCCTGTAAGTTACGTAACATTGTGTAAAACCACACTTGCGGGCTACTGCTTGTTCTGTTTGACCCATCCCCCATAACTCCCTCTACAGACTTTGTTACACTTTACACTACGTCACTTGCTCTCAGCATCATGTATTGCTGTGGATGGATTTACACTGAAGTCATCTGAAAGCTGATGTGATGTTGACACCTAAAGCACCCTTTGGCAATAATATCACATGCAGAGGGGTGTGACAAAGCGTCTGTATTTGATGACCTCGGAATGAGAACAGGTTGAAAATAGGGCTGCTATTTCTGGGATGTTTTGCAGGTGCAAAGTGTGGCTGATGGCTGAGTATTATTTTCAAACCCTGTAGTGAACTTTTTATTCATGCTGGGTAGTAAAAAGGCTGTCCAACCCTCCCTGCCTCAGAGTGACACCTCTGTCTCCCTACACATTACCAAAACACCATCAGAAACTATATTACAGGCGTACTTCAGCAGTGCAGCTGTATCATACAGGGAAAATAAACCATAACTATGAGTCTGGATTGCTACTGAAGAAATTATTCGGCCGTTTCTAATGGATGGTGTTGATGCTCACAAAACTACAACTGCTTGTGCAACAGCGATTCCGATCTAGCTCCTGGCCCTTATGGGTAATGTTGCCTTCACTTTGTTCCACTATGCATTTATGTAGTTATCTTGTCAAGCCTGCATAATATTTTAACAGCATGTATTAAATGTTGGTTATGCACCTGTTTGGCAAAAGCAACGGCGAAGTTGAATTGAATTGCTTTCCTGTCATTTCAGCAGTTTGATTTACGCACCCACTCAGCTGCTCAGTTTCCTCATGTGGCTGCTTCTTCCAAGGGGAGTTGAATGTAAGAGAAAGCTCACATTAGTCCTCGTCACAGCTGACTGAACATTAGGCTACATTCTGCGGGATAGTGAGACCTCCATCATGTCATAGTAACACTCGGGGATAGGAAACGCCAGGATGCAGTCAGATTGTAGATTCAATAGAGTGTATTATCAGTTTTGTTTGCCATTTCATCTAATCCCCTTTTTCCATGCAAACCTGACTGAATATGTATGCCCAGGCCCCGGCCTGCACGATCTCTCTGCTAAAATGAGAAAAATTCATTGCACTTTGACTTCATTGAGATGCAGCGGAATGTCCTTGATATCAGATGTTGGACATCTGATGCCACGACAACAAAACAGATGTTATGTAATTAAAAGTAACCTCGTGTTGCATTTTTTATTTGTTTATTTTAAAGCATAGAGGGCAGTGCTGTATATGTAGCACAGCTGAGCATGAATCGCTGGCAGATTATTGTATTAGACTGACACTCTTTCTGTCATTTACTTTGGGGGCAGGAGCAAAGGTCAATGCTTTAGATCGCTGGCATAACATCGTCATCACATTCAAGACAAAATATATATATAAAAAAGGTGCCGTTAGCAGTTTTAGAATATGTAAACCATCTCCCTCTGGCTCGAAAGATTCAATGAGATTTGGAAATGGCTATTTTTTCCTTTCTAGAATTAAAGTGCAACGTGAAGTAGACATCTGTCACCCTCCAGAGACAGAGTCTGGCGATGTATGTCTCATTCCCTCTATCCCTCCTTTCCATCCCATTCAGCCACTCTCCTGATGGGACCACACTGGCTGCTATCCGTGTTCGGGATAATAATCTCAGAATAAAGAGCGAGAGGAATCGTGTCAGTTGTTGAGCCGGAGTATTCATAATTCCTACTCTTCAACGATTCCATCCGAGGCTACACAGTAGTTAACATTAATTCTGTTCTTTAAGCTCCACCCATGAGGAAAGGCATCAGCTGACGGAAGGATTATACTATATTAAGCCGGAGAAAGATCTGGCTGAAAAAACACATTTATTCTTTTGTTTATGATCAGGCGCTTCTGGGATGGATAGTTAAAATAATTCTGGATGATTATGATACGCCCACTGGAGATTCAAACGGCACCTGCTCAGGTTAAATCTATTTTAAATCTCAAAGTTTAAAAGGCAAACCAGAGCTGTGTGATAAAAGCTTCTCTAAACAGTCTTGGTAAAATCTGTTATTGCAGAACAATACAACCAGTGCACAGGCAAATATTACACAGGCTGAGTCCAAAACAGAATCAATCCCCATGGACTCCCATGTTAAAATGCCCAACTTTACAGCAGAAATAAACATGTTTACAGTCTGGTTCGAATAACTGTTTTGGTCTCTATGGTTAATTTCAATATTCTAGACAACTGTATGGAGGTTGAATTTTATATAACTTACCCATTTACGTTTTATTAAGGCTCAAAGTTACCTATTATTAAAGGCTGGCAGGCTGTCTGCTGATAGTATCCTCGGCTTCTAAGTCAGATCCATCCCTTGCTCCCCCTCAAGGTCAGCCAAATGACTGGATACGCCACAGGTTGGCAGCCTTTACTATCAAAAGAGCTGTTATTGACCAAATTTAATAATTAAAAAAAACCCTGTGTGGAGTGGCAAAACATATTTGAGGCTTTTAAAGAAGGTAAACCAGCCCATTGCATCTAAATTAACCTATACTAATAGTCTTAATTAGCATTCATTCGTGTTTTACCACAAGGTGGCTGCTCTGTAGGAAATGTTTATGATTATTTGGTACTTTAACTTTGCAGAGCTGGCAGTGAAAGCAAACAAACCTGCCCACGCACCGCTGAATTCTCTATTTTATTTTATTTTTGCTTTTTTTGGAGGCTTCACATTTTTACAATTGGAGAATTTGAGAATTTCTTTAGGCCTACAGTACTGATATATAAAAATTGTTATGTTGTTATGTTATTCAAATTTCCATAAAGTTTTTTGTCAAAGCCCCAGGGAGCCACAGGATAGGGGCTCAAGAGCCACATGTGGCCCTGGAGCCACAGGTTGCCACCCCTGAAATCTGGTCACTTCTGGCTCCAAAAAAGCAAGATGGCGGTGGCCGTAATGCCGAACTTCTGGAGTACACAAACCAATATTTTTACAGTCTGTAGTCAAAACGACCACGCTCGCATTATGTCACCCACCAATTGGTTCAGCGCATCGCAGTGCATGCTGGTAGTTGCAGATTTTCTACATCTTGGGGAGTCAGTGGCTTAGTGGATAGAGCAGGCGGCCTGGGTTTGAGTCCAGCCCATGGCCCTTTGCTGCATGTCCCCTTCACATTTGGCTGTCCTGTCCATTGAAGGCAAAATGCCCAAAAAAATATCTTTAAAAAAAAAAAGAAGACTTTCTCCATCTTGAGCAAAAGTGGATCTCACAGCTCTTTTCCTCTGTTTTCTCTGGTCATGTAGCACCAATGTCAAAAGTACTTGTGTCTTTTTACTGCATATCCAGCCCACTTTTATTAAAAACCATCTTTCCAGCAGTGAAACACGTCTTTAAAACTAATAGATCTAAAAGAGTGATGACTGAATCAGCCCCTTAATGTTCAATATAGTATCATGCCAGATGATCCCTGCCTGTCCCCATCCCCTTATGCATGCACATGCATAAAAAGTCCATCCAATGGACACTGGCAAGCCTGCCCCACCTTTACTGACTGAATCAATATCCTCTTTTCAGTCCTGTCTCCCAGTGTTGCATTTACATCCTGATGAATGAAGCTAAACAGAATGCAGGATTTTTCCACTGGTGAGTAAAAATACTCGGCTGTGGTCCTCAAGAAATAAGAGCGTATGACTTAAGTAGTACCTGTCACACCCATCTGTCATCTTCTGAAGTAATTGCAAAACAGATGGGCTTCCCAGAAGGAAGAATAATAGCTTTAAATAGTTTTTCTTGATCTTTTAACTCACTTGTACTTTGCCATTATTTCAGTCTGAGCTAATAGCCAGATAGCTGGTTAGGAATATTCCCTCCATTTATGAGGCTTTCTGCAGAAAGAAAGGGCGACATATTTATTGTAGTTAGTGGGTTTTATTATCAAGGATATTGTTTGACAGAACAAAAGGGATCCTATGTTTGCAAGAATCTCCAATAAGATTTATATTCCACCAAAGTATTACCATTAATGTGATGCTAATGACTTCATTAGTTGTACTCTACTAATTGTAATAATTATAACTACTTGTGTTAAATGCCTTTAAATCTATCACTGATTTCACTGCAAATTCCCCAGAGGCTGCGAGACTGAGGCTGTTAAACAGGAGGAAATGTCCCAACATGTGTCATGTTAAAGGCTCCTTTAATTTTAAAATTTTATGTGACATTTTCATTTCAAACTCACGTCCTCCTGGAACGGGATATTATTATTATTTACCTTATATATACAGTGATAAAATTACATTTCTAACAAGATCAGCAGTATGACAGCAGAGGGAATTGCGGTGTAAGTACAGAGTAGAAAAGGAATGATAAGTGGTGGACGGGGACAGGATTACGACATGTGACCACAGCACGCATTCACGGTCCTGCAGGAAAGAAGGTTAAATCCTACAGTAGATTAAAAACTGAGAGGTTGTCAAGGACACAAAGTGATGAGATGGAAAAAAATAAGTGGGTGTAATTGTGAAGAGCCACACAAGCCCGTGACTTCATCTCGGCTGCTTCATATTTTAATGAAACAAAAGAGTGCCTCCTGAGTTCCTTTGTATGTGATGAGACTCCTCTCAATTGGCACTTTTGCAAAAGCAAGGTGATTTTGCACCAAGGTTAATAAGTGGTTGTATTGTCCCTAGAATTTACTGGCAAAGTCCCGTTGGCAAAACAGCAGGAGAAAAATAATAAAATGTCAGCATTAGTGTTTGTTTTTAATAATTTTGCAAAACAAATGTTGTGAAATTGTATAATTGTGAATAATTCTAATGTGTCTCAGCGACGGCACATTCACCATTGTGTCTGCATGTTTGCTTTCTTAAAATTAGGATTCTCATTCAATTCATTTATTCATCATATGGAAATAGTAAAAGCAAATAGCTGGAGAGCTAATCAAATATAGATTCAACAAATGAAACACAGACCATCGCTGTGAGTGAATCGAAATATATGAGAGTATTGCAAAATATTTCACTAATAATACGACGTGTTGAATGTTAAGGGCTGCGCAGACATCCTCAAGTGTGCGTGCCATTAATGGCCAGAAATCATTTTGATCTCTAAACACAATTTGTCAACAAAAATCTGGTGTTTCATTCTGCTCTGACTGTGCAGAAGCAGCCATCGCACATTCATTACATATGAACAGCACATAATAATGACAGCAATTACCACAAATGTTGGGGCTGGATTCATTATGGAAAAGAGGCTTAGGCATAATTGTTTTTCACGTTTTTGTATGCTTCTTAACAAGGGGTTTGGGGAATGAGATGGCCCAGGCGCAGAGGAACTGAACTGAATGGAGAAGCATCAAACCAACTGCACGCTGCAAAATGTCACATCTTTTATAAAAGCGTTCATTCATTGATTTTGTGTTTATATCAGAATGTATGGCAGATACTGCAGGCAGTGCAGCATCATTAGGCGTAATGTTGCTGCCAATGCAGTGTTCTGAGAAATATAATTTCATTTTTGATTTTGTTTAACTCTTGATATTCAGGAGACATCATCTCAGTATTCTCCAAAGAAAAGCAGAAGCAATCAGTTGTGAAAATGCCTGAAAACAACATACTTAGATCCAATACATGTGGTTGATCATGCATTTGTGTGTATATAGCACTCACAATTTGCAAGGCTCCATTTGTATGTGAATCCATCCAGCTCTCAAAAGATGTAAATTCTCCCCTGGTATACTGAATTAGCTTTGGCTGTAGGACTGCCAGATAACTGGGCTACTTTTGTTGAACAATAGTCCCAGAAATAATTGCTATAAATGACATTATTGTCAATTTGAGACCATTTTATGTCACTGATATAATGATAATATATACTTGCATAATAATGCAAACACACCCTTTCAAAGCACAAAGTTTTCTGAAGAATATCAGAATCAGAAACACTTTATTGATCCCCGAGGGGAAATTGGGATTTGTCACAGTCGCTCCGATGTAAAGTATAAGGAATTCTAACAAGTAAGAATGTGAGTATGAGAGTATAAAGCAACAGAATGAAATAGAAATGAAAATGTGCATTACAAATAACAATAAAATGTGCATTATGCTACCCTGTTTAACACTCGTACTTAGATATTAAAAATATTAAAGATAAACTATATATTGTCACTGCTGAGGCCGTAAGTGTAAAAAAATTATGATATTGAGACACTGGAATTGGGGATATCAAATTAATCATAAAAAAAACAACACAAAAAGTTATCAACACCTGTTAATATATAGGCTAAAAGAAAGTATCAAGGTCCAGTGTATAAGATGTAGAGGCCTCTACTGGCAGAAAAGGTATATAACGGGGTCCTCCCCATAGATTTTAATAGTAACTCAAAACTGGATGCCAAGATGGTGCCCATTCATTTCAATGAAGTTGCTTGCCTTGTGCATATGTCCCAAAGGTTTCTAGCTTCCGGGTTTACATCCTTAGGACACGTTCCACTGAATAGGCACATTACTGTTTCTCCTGCTGGCCCCGCCCACAAGTTCCCACAGGGGATTTTTTTCCCCCTGCAATACCATGAGTGTCCACTGGGAAAGATTTGCTGGAAAGCTGAGTGGCCTTCCTTCAGGCCTGGATTTAGAGGCATCTATTGGTAGAAGAGGTATATAACATTCACAACTCTGTTATATACTATAACTATGTTTTCATTAGTTTAAAAGCACCTGAAAATAAGAACTGTTAACTTTTTGTTAACATAGAAGAAGCTGTTTATATCTACATATGAGCTGGTCCTTTCCTATGGAGTCCGACATGTTTCTACAGTAGCCCAGAATGGACAAACCACACACTGGCTCTAGATAGGGCAGATTTTCATGCCGGCCACCATAGTTCTCCCACATGCCTGGCACATGGGAGAAGTTTCAGTTTTTCAACCTCCCCAAGATGCCACTAAATCCTACACACAATCCGACACACTGGACCTGTAAAACAAAATTTGGCAAACAAAAATAAAACAAGCGATGCCTCTTGTTGCTACTAGACAAGCTTAGCGAAGCTCCAAGAACTATTTTTTTTTCCTGACAGAAGCATTCAACTCATATAATGTGTCCAAAGACTGTTGGAAATTTAAAAACCCAACAACAATTTTGTTTTGAGACTTTCTGGCTATGATAAATCATGTCATTTTGGCAATTTTTTGAAGAAAACGTGGCTTCCAAACCTATTTTTGGAAGCCAAAATAGTAAAAATAAAATAAAACTTCCCAGTGCTTAAAAATGAAAATGACACATTTCTACTTTTTTGCACCATCCCCTTCCCCTTCATAAATAACAAAGAGTCCCTAAACCTTTCTGGAAACTCATAGTATTCAATCACAGACATCTTGGTTGTGAACCAGAGGTGATTTTAGTCAAATAGCAGGTGGCTGTCATTGAACGACAACGTGGCCAATTAGCTCTGGTATCATGGCACCTTGTATGGCAAAACACATCATGAGAGTACTATGAATATATAGTTTGCAATTAACCGTAAACTACATGACCCAAAGTAGTTAACGACTAAAAAAGCTGCTTCGGTTTAAATGTATTAAACTGCCACCCAGCTACTGCAAATTGTAGTTAAAGTAGTAATAACACGACGTGTAGGCTCATAAACTGATCCCCAACACTGCTGTTTATTTAGTTGAGAGCACTTCATTTTTAATAAAATAAAGTTTGCTGGATTTTTCTTTGATAAAACTCTCAATAATGACAGTTGAAGTTGCTGTAAAGTAGCTTGAAAATGAAAGCGACTGGTCTAATTAGCCTGTACCTAACAACTGAATACAGTATTCGTCTATTATCTACCATCAAAGAGGCTGTGGAGCTTCTCAAAAGACTCCTACACCACAAGTGCGTATTTTTATCTCAGCGTTCTTGAGTGACATCAGCTGTATCAGTACTGTCTGCTCCTCCAAAGACTCTGGAGTGAGTGTCTACAGAACCAGCTGCCCGATTATTTTCCCCATAAGCAACCATTTTCCTTTGTGCGTTTATGTCATTCCATTTCCTTTTTCATTTCCTCAGCAGAGAGCGTAGTAACTTCCACTGCATTAAGTTTATGCGCAGTGGATGGCCAGATAAGTCTGCCCAGGTAGAGTGGAATTACAGCGTTGTAAAAAGTTTGGGGATCTTGTTATTTCATTGATGAGGATTTCTATTTCAGTATCAGTAAACTGATTTTCTTTTGTTTTCCGAGCTTGCTGAAGTCTCTACCTTTGGTAGAATCCACCACAGCATGTTTGAGCTGTGCCTCAGTTTGCCCTGAAGGCTGTCTTTTTGCTTAATTAGCTGCTGCTTTGGTAAATGAGATGCTAATTTCACACAGACTTTGGGCACAAATACCATGAAGACTATGGAGTGGCGTCTTTTATGCACGATAATCTTTATCTTATATTTACTGCGGTGGCGTCACTTGTGCACACACTTTCTCCCTGAGTGCTTTAGCACTTTGTTCTGTGCAGAGACAGACCTTTGATGGGTGTACTTTGGTTTAAAAAGAACAATCTATATGTCCTGATCTCAGTGTGGTCTGTGAATAACTTTGTCAGTACTCATGATTTATGGAGGGAGATTTTGAGGTTAGTATTTTCAAAGGTAATTTTTGTTGCATGCCACAGGCATAGACCAGTGGTTCCCAACTGGTCCAGCCACAGGGTCCAAATTTCTCTGTAATCATCAGTTCAAGGTCCACACAGTTTCATATATTCAGCGTCGTACTTGGGTTTAGCCATGTCAATGAGTTAGTTTGCTATCTTTGGCTAGGAGCTGTCTGTTAGTCACTCACTCTACAGCAGGAATCAGCACTTCAAAATAAAAACAGGCAAATCACTTGTGGGCCATTCAGAATGGACCCATGACCCACTTTTGGACCCCGACCCCAACCCACAAGTTGGGAACCACTGGTATGACATAATGGACTTAGCCACTGTGACGTCGTCCGTGGGTTTGTAGTCTCCTGTTTTGTAAGCCACGGGTCTGGCATTTTGACCGTCGCAATCTTGGATTTTTGAGTGAGAGGGTGGAGCTAACCCCTTAGACTAGCTCCTAGCTTGGTAAGCATGGTGCATTTACAGCCATGGTTAACTGTGTTAATGTCAATTGTAAGCAAAAAGGCTTTAAACCATTAAAACTGAATATCAGATTGCTTAGAGCAGTGGTTCCCAACTGATGGGTCACGGTCCATGGTCCAAAAGTGGGTCCATTATGAACAGACTGCAAATGACTCGTGATTGTTAAAAAAAAAAAAAATCACTTTATTTTGGAAGTACAGTGATTGTCCTGCACAAGCTTTAATTTTGAAGGGCCATTTCCTGTTGTAGAGAGTTAATAACAGACAGTAACTAGCTTGACAAAGTGGCCAAACACAAGTATAATGCTGAAACTTTGCGGTCCAAAACGTTGCAATTAACTTTCATGAGCAGAAAACACACTGAAATAGCGACCGCTACGGCTACTCCCATACTCTGAATCTGGGGTTACGCCATGGCTACGTTACCTAACCAATGTTGTTACTGCGGCAGTGACTCCAACGGATGGCATCCACCTGTCACTCAAAGCAGCCACCCCCATAGTTATGCATAACTTAAAGCCTTAATAAAATGTAAAAGGGTGAGTTATATAAAAATTGAGCTTCACAGACCAAAACTGTTTTGTCCACCAGGCTGTAAACATGTTTATTTCTCCTGTAGAGTTCATTTTAACATGAGGTCTGTGGAGATTGAGTGGCTCTTGGAGACAGCCTCAAGTGGCCACTAGAGGAACTGCAGTTTTTGGCACTTCAGCATTGGCTTGCTGCTTGGATACAAGTACTTTCTGGTAACTAAACCAGACGCCATTGAGCTCCACTGCAGTTTAGTGATGACAGACATCTGTCAATGTTGGCAAATGAAATGAAAGCCGTGGCATAGCAAATAAGATTTTGAGGGGTGATCTGGACCTTTCAGAGGTATTGATGAGGCTCCCCAAGAGCACTGCAACTACCATCTGGAGAGAACATGTGTGAAAGGATCCTGGCTGCTCAAAGAGAGCAAGTGTTCCCAGTTAACCTTCTCTGGATTAATGCATATAAATGTAGTTTAATTTGTAGTTTCTTTTGAGCCGGCACCTGTCCTGGATTTGTCTGGATGTGCACGCTGCTTCTTACATTAGTGATTGTGGTTGTCACACAGCCAGACTTTGGGCTAGCCCTGTGGTCATGGCGAGTTATCCTTATCAAGTAAGCAGAAATAATTAGTCCAAAACCCTCTGCTCTTTCATCTTAGTCTCTTCTAAAGCTGCTCACACAGTTCACTCAGCGTGATGCGAGCTACAAAGTAGTTAATTTACTGTAAGGCTTCCATACTGAACTGGCAGCAGTGAGGCAGTCCTGATGAATGGCCCTATTAAGCAGAATGAAATTGAAGGCAATTATTAATATTATTATTTGGTTTCTACAACATGCTACAGCTAAAAAAAACCCCAAAACATTAGTATCATGATTTGTTTTTACCAAACTGGCGACATATGTTGCAGTCTAATATCTGTTTTAGAGTATCTGCATTTACCATATAGAACATGTTGTACCTATGCTGTCCATGCCATAGGAAGAGAGTAATCTCTCCAGCGCTCCTATGTGCTGACAATACAGTCAGAGGCTGCAAAACTGTAATCTTATATAAATTCCATGTTCCAAGGGCTCCGCTTAGACAACACTGTGATGTATGAAGTCGCTGGCAGAGAAAAGGGCAGGTGACGACGCTGAAGACTGTTTGATATTCAGAAGGGAAGGTTTAGTCAGAATGTCCTGAGTGAGAAGTAAAGGGCCCGCAGTTCAGTCAGGGGACAATACGCAATGACAACAGTCTCTCCTTAGAGTGACATCTGAATTAGCTGGTGATTGAAGACTTAGGGTTATGTCTCCACTATTAGATTTTGTCAAGCTGAGATCTTCATCGTAACATTGTTATTTGAAAGTGATGTTAAAGGGACAGTTCATGCCAAAATCAAAAATACATGTTCTCACTCTTATGCCTGGTTCACACTACACAACACTTTGTCAGATTAGATGATTGTGTGATGATTGATGATGTATTGTGTCATAAAATCCTGCCGTGACTTCTCAGACAGACATGAAAGACTACACAATGGTCTACGACCAATCATCCCTGGTTGTCTTTCATGATGTGTGTGATGTCATTGGGTTATTCTTGTCCATTTTTTATTTTTATTACTATTACATCAGTCACTATGGCTGCTCACGTGCCAGCCAAAATGATACTGAAGTAACGTAAAAAGCGCCACCAGATGTCAGGAGCTACATTTAAAGTACTGAATGCAAACTATGCAAGTCACTGAATTCTCCACAACAAGTTCCTGCAAATTTTCACAAAAAAAGCCTTTTTAAAAATTGAAGTGATTCTCTCAACCAAAATTATAAGGGGCGTTTACTTTTATACAGATACAGTAAGTGTTGAGTTTGAAATGACGGCGCGATGCATTAACTTTATCAAGGCAAACGGGAGTGGATTAAAAGTAAAAATAGAAAAATAAAGAGGGAATAATAAATAAAGGCTCGTTTATAATGTAGTCTGTTTCACATGAAGCTGGTAGCCTCTGCGTTGTTGTCAGTAAAAAGCCCCGCCACTATTTTTTAATTGCATTACTTTATATCCTCCATAAAGAAATAACATTGTTTGCTAGCTTGATGCTAATGGCAGTGCTCACCGGGTTGCTGAAGTGTCTGTCCTGATTCACACCATCATTTTTCCTTTTTTACTCTGTGTGGTAACATACCTAGAGGAAATAGCAAAAACCCTGGGGTGTTGTTGTCATACAGTTGTCTACGGCAGCAGATCGCTCTGTGTTTCTACTGGTCAAAGTGACGGCTGTGATGGGAGCAGTCGTGGAAGACGAAAAGAAAATTAAACATGCTAGACTTTCTGTTGGGACATCGTGAGGCGTCTCAGACGTGGTATTTGTTGTCGTCTGCTCTGACACACTACACGAGATAAAACGATAACACGTACCGACAGTCATTGTCTTTCGCAATTTAAGCTGTCAGTGTACGATGCTGCGCCGGGCTATAATCAGGCTGATATCATTAGATGTAGTGTTATTTATCAGTCTAGATAATTTTGGTGTGAGTTGCAGAGTGTTGGAGATATTAGCCATAGATATGTCTGCCCTCTTGCAAAAATAACAGAACTAGTTAACACTGACCTTGTGGTGTTCAGAGCACCAATTAAAAAAAAACCTCAACAGCATGTCTTTTCCCAGAAATCATAACCTAGTTCCTCAAGATAATCTACAGACCTTGTTGTCAGCAGTTTCATGTAGGAACTATTTACCAACAGTGGTGCTAGGTGAGCTAGCAGTAGATGCATGCTTCTTTTTGGGCTGTGATACAGTAAGCGGGTGTAGTTTGGTAAAAGAAAAGTAGTTCCTACATGAAACTGCTCACAACAAGGTCTGTGGATTTCCTTGAGGAACTGCGTCCTGTATTTTGGAAAGAGACATCACAGTTCAGAGTCTGAAATGTAGTTTTTTGGCACCACAAGCCGAATGCCATCTAGTTCCATTATATTCAAGAGAAGGCAGACATCTCCACAGCTGTTATCTCCAGCACTCTGCAGCTGACACCAAAAGTCTAGATTGATAAATACCCCTACAGGTAAGAGGAAAATGTGTAGTTTTGATTCTGGGGTGAACTGTCTTTCATGTGGCTTCCTTAATTGGTTAGTCACTGACCTTGGCAGGACTGTCTTTCCTTAGAAAAGTTTTCTCATTGAACACCATCCAGATCACTGCAGCTGGACCTCAGAAAAGGTACTGCAATACCAGTTGTGTTATCTGGGATGCAGGTAGTTTTTATACTCCTTTGAAATCTGTACACGTTCTTACTGTTGGGTATTCTTTAGAAAATTGCATAAGGCACTAGAACAAGTGTTACTTGGAAGGATGTGCTCTGTGTACAGGGAACACTCTGGTCTCAAGCCAAAGCTCTCCTGCTTGGCTTTGTAGTCTGTCCTCACTGCAAAATGCCATCTTCGCTTTGCCCCCCCCTAAAATGCTCCCCCATCACCAGATGTATTTCTGCTTTGAACAGCACCCAGACAAAATCAACCTCTTGCCAAGTGCTCTGCAGCTAAGAGTCAGCAATAGGTAATCAATAGAGATTTACAGGAGAACTTTTCCCAACCATCAGTGCGTGACATCTTCACTGTCACTTGACTGTACAAACAGCAAAGTTCAACTGTGGGGCTACAGTAATTTCTGTGAGGTCCCTTGAGTTCAGGCATCTTAACTGGGCTCGACAGTGAGGTTGTGCTCCAACTCTAAATATCCACATCAGGTTAGTTAACAAGACTGCACATAAAAGTAACATGGATTTCTCTGTGCAGCACAGTGGGGAAGTTCTTAATGTACTTCACCTAAGGGCCACAATGGAAATAATTCATGCTGCGTTATTATGTTCATGTTATTATGGTGCTCTATGTTCTTATAAAGGCGTCCATTACCAGGTTGTAGGTTGAATCATTATCGTGGTGAGTTTAACCAAAATGTATAGTGAATTATATAAATTCAATTGCTTTAAATACATTGTGGTGCAGTGGGTAGCACCGTCACCTCATAGAAAGAGGGTTCTGGGTTCTCACCCACTGGCCAGTTTGAGGCCTCAGGGGGTCGAGCGGGTCATCAACTAATTGGATGATCGGTGGTTAAATCCTCGGCTGCTCCAGTTTGCATGTCGAAGTTTCCCTGGGCAAGATACTGAACCCCAAATTGCTCCCAATGGAGCCTTTGGTGTGTGGGGTCATATGAATGTTTAACTTAGTAGCAGTTAAACATTCATACCTTGTATGATAGCTTTTGCCACCAGTGTGTGAATGTGTGAATGAATGTATGAATGTGGCATGTGGTATGAAAAGCACTTTGAGTGGTCAAAAGACTAGAAATGTGCCATACAGCTGCAAGTTTACGAATTCATTTGGGCGCCACTGTGTGGAATTTGCATGTTCTGATTCTCAATTGCCCATAGGTGTGAATGTGAGTGTGAAGGATTGTCTGATCCTGTTACTCTTTTCCCACCATAATTAGCATGTGTAGGTTTTTTCAATGCAGGAAAACTCGCCAGAAATAGGCGATAGACTCCTCTCCCATTGCCAGTATGCTGTGCCTTTCCGTTTTTATCACTGGTGTGTAGGGCTGCCCCTGACTAAGAATTTACTCGACCAATACTCTTCATTTAGGGCCATTAGTCGACTAGTCACCTGCATGTTTACGATATTAATTTACTTATGACATTATATATTTTGGGCGGGGCAACACAATGGTTTGAGCTGAAGGTGTGAGAAAGAATAGTATCAGTAACATTGTTAACACTGTGCTACATTACAGAGAAATACAAAACCGTACTAATGAACCTTCATTAATATAGGCCTATATTTTATCTACAAGTGCACGTCACACACTGAGCGAGCCGCCTGTTAATGACGCTGTGGGCTAATGGGCATGTAGCTACTTCCATGTTTCAGATGATACGTCATGTTTGTAGTCGACCAATGAAGATGAGTTTACATATCACCTTGGGTTCGTCCTTCACCTTCTCAAAATGATCCCACACTTTGGATTTCCTGCCCGACATGTTATTAACCAGCCTGTGGAATAACCGAAGTCAGTCTCACTGGTGTGTTATGTTTGACGTCACGAACGCGTCAGAAAACAGGAAAGCAGCATGCAAGCCAGAGAAAATGTTTCAATAGTCACTTTTTTTTTATATCCGTTACTTGTTTAGTCTCTTTTTCAAACATGGTGCAGACTAATTTGGAATAATATTGTTTGAGCGCTACTTGGACAGGGACAGATGAAATGTGTGGCAACACGTTGTTGCATCGCACCGGAAAAGGGGCAAAGATTAGCTCCTCCACCAGGGTATCATGTTGACATCACTGCCAATTGGAGCTGATCGGAGCTGGAGCTGATAGATACCCGTGAGTACTGCCGAGTCAATTGCATTGGGAATGATTGTAACCTTTCCCACTAAAGACAGAAGCCAGATGTCAGCGGGTGGTAATGGTTTTGTCCATATGAAAAGACGCTTAACACTCAGCCCTGTGATAGTCTGGAGACCAGTCCCAGGTGTACCTCGCCTCTTGCCTGATGTCAGCCGCTATAGGCTCCAGCTCCACCCTCCCGCAACCCTAAAAGGATGATGGATGGAGGGATGAATAGACTTTAAACACATGGTGTGTTGTGCATGAATGTTGTATCATGTTGCAGGTCTGTTTGCCTGGAAAGGTTGCTGGATTTGAATATTGGTTTCTGCACAGCTGTATGTGGTGAATTGATTAAATGCTTGATTAAACACTAGGCGGAGGAGTCTGGCAGCCTAATTCAAAAGCATATGCAAATAATCATGTTTTGTAGATTATTGCCTTTTATGCAACCTCTCTCACACTCACACACACACACACACACGTCCACGCAGTCTTGCTAATGCACTTTCAATACCATATATTGTAAAAACATCCCAACTCACACACGGACACAAAATCAAGCAATTTCATTTCAAAGCAAAGTTATGTATCCACAAACAGCTAACACATACAGTTTAAGCAAATCAAGTAGCATTCATATTATCCACGCAGTCTCACACAGAAATTGCTTTACAACAGGCCACAGCATATTTTGTTGAGGATTACAGTTTTCAGAGTTCCAGCAAGTACACAGCCTCAGGCAGTGTTTCCCAACCTTTTTTTTCTGTCATGGCACACTTTCTATGTTCAAACGATACCAGGGCACACAGCTCTCCCATTAGCCACAAATATGTTGGAAAATATCACACACGTGGACATGGCCTACGGATACAGTGTTGCTTACCTTTGGAGACTAATGTGAGCCTTTTTAACAAGGAAAAATTGTATATGGATCACAAGATGCGCTGATGTTTCTAATAATCATATTCAGCAGGTCATATTAAACATTTTTAGGTGAAAGCCAAAGCTAGGAAACCTATTGAGCATATTTATACAGACATTTTTAATTGTGAATTTAACTTGAGCCACTTTAAGGAACAAGCCTTTATGCTTTCCCACATGTATTGTATAATATACATCCCCCTGCGTCCACTGAGACTATGAATAGCCCTCTTAAATCTTCTGAAGGGAAACAGTATTTCTCAGCACTGCGTCACAACATGAGCACAGCTGAGCAAGTGGTATCTTTTTCAAGATACATCATTCAGTAGCTCTTGTCCTGCAATAAAATGTGAAACACTATGAAAGCTTTCATAAGATTCATAAGTGATGATTTGTCATGCTGTATCACGAATCACATTTGCCAAGTCTGTCTCATTATCCAGGCCTGAATCCATTTTGAAAAATCACTTTGATATACAGTAAATGGGCATGGATTTAAATGCATGTGTTTGATTTCTTGATTCTTCCTATTTTCACAGTATGTTGCTCTGATTGGCTGTTTCCTGTTAGTACTCTCTGTTCTTTTTCTTTTTTTTTTTCCCCCTGTAAGCCACGTGCTGTAATGAAGGCGGTTTGAGCCTTGTGGATAATCTTTGGAGAATCATTAGCTGTCAATGTGCTGTCTTTACGTAAGCGATTGAATGGAAGGACGTGGGATTTGATGAGCTCAGCTCCTCCTGGTGCACGTACACCAATAGGAAATCCTTTCATTATCTAAATCAATAATCTCCCCAGGGTCTGTGTGGTCACATATGTTGTAACTTTGTTTTGTATACCAGGAGTTGGCATTTTTTCCTTTTTGTGGTTATTGTTCTGTTTTCTTATTTCCTGTTGTCATTGTTTGATGAAGGCAGCTTTATCATTCAGATTACATTTTTTGAAGGTCTCGTTTCAAGATTGCCTCCCACAGTTTACATAAAATTTGATTTATTCAAGCCTCTGGGTAACATGTGGTTTTGTGTCTCGCTGTCATTCATTTTTTTATTAGTTTTTTCATGTTTTGTAGCATAAAATTACACATAGTTTAGATGACACATAAAAAACATTTGGAAACGTCAGTTGAGGTTTTACAATTTATGTGGGAAGGAATATTCTTTCAGCAAAGTAACAGCGTATTTAAGGGACTGTTCTTGCGTGACTAGACTTTTTTTCCCCACATATTATTTATATTCCCCAAATATGGGCCCTAACCATAAACTATAAACATAATGGACGAATGCTGCTGCGTATCTAGCAGGGATTGGGCCCCTAAAAAACAGGTAATTTAAGCCAAAACTGTAGACTGTACAAAAAAATGGATGTAGCTACTGTGATGATGTCACCATTGGTTTGTGGACTCCCATTTTGATGTCTTGAGTTTGGCATTGCGGTAGTTGCCATCTTGGTTTTTTGGAGCCAGAAGTGACCATATTTAGGTGAGAGACTAGCACTGTGGAGGAGTGATGAGTGGATCTGAGTGAGATGACGAGAACACTATCATCACTCAAAGCAGCTTGCCCTTAATTGTGCGCAACTTTAAGCCTTAATAAATTTTACTCGGATGAGTTATATGAACATTCAACCCCTGTACAGTTGTCATAAAGGGGGAAATTAGCTATAGAGACCCAAACCATTTTTTGTACCAGGCTGTAAACATGTTTATTACTGCTGTAGCGTTGGACATTTTAATATCAGTGTCTATGGGGCCTGACTCGCCTCTGGAGCCAGCCCCAAGTGGCCGTACAAGGAACTGCAGTGTTGGCACTCCTGTGTAGGCTTAATTTTTTAGCCCTGGAGGTTGCCGCTTGGCCCTGACACACCAAGCTGACTGTCAGTTGTCAATGTTTGGAACGATACAGCATAGTATAGCGATATTTTTGTGTGGCAATATCATATCGTCACACATTGCCAAGTATTGCTTTTTTTATTTTTAAATTAATAATATGACAAATACAAATTAATCTTTAGGTAGCCTACTAGAATAATATACTCATTGCTTTTTTAGTCCTCTAGATATAATTAGCTGCTGCAAAATGGCTGAAATGAGATGAACAGACTGAAATTTTATCTTATAATAATATGGTAATAAATTGCAATATATCACGATATATTTTAATGCGATACTCAGCATATCGCAACATATTTAAAATCGCAATAATATTGTATCGTGATTTAAATATCATGATAAAATCGTATCGTGGATCCTCTGGTGTCTCCCATACCAAATAATTTGTTTGTTGTTATATGCTAACTGGCTAACTAGCATCTTGAATCTGTCCTGTCAGTCTTCCACTTTCCCTTTTTTAAATGATGAATACAGACGACTGCTGCCTACTGGTAGGGAGAGTTATTTCCTCACATGCAGGCACAGAACATATGTGCTAGTTTGCTGTTGGCTAAAGTCTTTGCGGTGTGTTCAAGTGCAACTTTTTGGCATAGACACAGGTGATGTGATGCAACATAAAAGTCAGCCTTAGTTACCACTAGTTATGTGATGTTGGCTTGGTCTTATCAAGACAGGCATGAATGATTGGACAAAGGCTTTGATGAATGTATGGATTACTGATAAACTGCACAGAGACATGCAAACACAGACACATTAAATGTGCCCTTTCCTTGATGTGAAGTCTAAGGTCAAATATAGAGTCATAGCAGATCACAAGAATTACACTGATAACCAGTATTCTCATTATTTACAGGTCTATATGGAGACATGCGTATTAGAAAATGTCTGTGGCAACAGTGTATCCCCCAGATGACAAACAGGAAATGAGATAATCTCCAGGATACTATGTGCTTGTAAACACAGCCAATGTCATAACAGATGACTGCAAATATCATTGAACCTCACATAAAATAAGATGGAGGCAGCCTTTTCACCGGGCAGGATGATTTGGCAGCGTACAAAAATATGTCCTCTGCGGCAGATGATTCAGTAAGCACCGAGGCTGTGCATGAATACTTACCTCCTGATTAACCTTTTAATACATTTTATTTGATTTATTTAATTTTTGTCCATCTTCCTCTGCAGATGCCTTTAAAATTTGATCTGATGCTATACTTTGGTGGAGAATAAGAGATAATGTGAATAATCTCAGAATATCTTTGGGCCAAGATGGAGATGGATTTCTCTGAAACACAATGTTTAATGACTCATTATTGCGGTCAGCCACTGAAAATAGATGAGATAGACATTTTATCCTGATTAACGCGCCTAATGGGTTTGCCCATAAAACCAAACTGTTCCTTCAGTGATGCATGCTGAGTCTGTCTCTCTCGCTCATATTTTCAGGTCGATAATGCATACACTAATCCATCAAGATTGACAGTGATCATTAGAATAATAAGGAGAGCAGATATTTGATATGAACTCTCTTGGTGGCTGTTCCCAGTTGAATGAAATTGTCTGAGACACGCGGGCAACCTTGACAGCAGAAGCCAATAACTCGGTGAAATTCATCATCCCACCCCACAAAAGTTCATCCCCAAGATAAACTTTTCCATTTGCAAATAAATAGAGATGTATTTTTTACTAACTCTGGCACACAAGCAGACATTGTTTGAGCTCCCTGCCCTCGTGTCTCAGTAGAGAACCAGCTGAGACTATGTGTGCTAATGTACTACCCATAAACAATCTATATTTACTAAAGTGTTATCAACCCAGTGCTGAAGGCATAAACATAATTTGTTATGCAGGCAGCACGGGTAAGGTGTGTGCTCGCCTGTGTGCGAGTGTGTGTGTGTGTGTGCACTGTGTATTTGTGTGAGTGTTGGTTTTTCAGGTGTGAATGTTTGGAAGCAAATATGCATGTGTGTGGTTCAGAATTATGTGCCAAAGAGAGCCAGCAAATATTTATATATCTCTAAGCAAGTTTTATTTTAGCATCTTATTAAATATTAGTTTGCTGTTTGCTTGCAACTCTGCTGCGACTCTCAGGACTGGATTCCTCAACAAAATTAAAAATACCTCCATTAACCGTGTAATGAAGTATGTTATAAAGAAACCTAACATACTTATTGGCTGAGAGGCCACACCGGGATTTATGCACGGGGACGGCACTGAATTCAGAGCCCGCGTTTAAATAGAGCCACCGCCACGTCGTTTCATGACTAAGGTCAGCGCTGGTGGTATGATGGAACTAATGGAACTAATGGAACCAGCGGCCATTCATTTCTCAAGTACTTGTACAGTACTTGGACCAGAAATGAAGCTTATCATGATACAGATACATTAATGAGCTGCGCTTTAGCACAGTGGAATACTTTTTAAATGGGGTGTTGAGAATGGAAGAACTCACTGTATCCCAGTTACAGACAGAATGATACTGGAAGTGAGGCTCATGCTATTGTCTGTGAGCATGTCAAACATTTCACTGTGTAACACCGCACAGCTAGAGTCACCTCAACTCCCCTTTCCAACAACAGACATTTCTCCTGCATACACTATTATAGCGTATGTGCATGGGTGGATTATGAGACAATGGGCCCCTGGGCACAGATATGCAAAAGGCCGCACCACCTCGCCTACATAGGAGCAAGACACAAAGGCTTAGTGCTGCTTTTGCTTCTTTTTGTGGTTGTTGCTTGGTGTTTCTTTGTAGTTGTTTTGTGCTGCTTTATAAAGACTTTTTCTCTTTGTGGTCACGTTGTGTCTCTTTGTAGTTGTTCTGGCCCTCTTCGAAGTTCTTTTGTGTCTCTTTGTGGTTCCTGTGGTGGTCTTCTTATGTCTTTCCTGGTCGGCACGTGTTAATTTGAGTGACATTTTGCAAGTGAACAGCCCCCTGACAGTGTGGCCCCTGGGCCTGTGCCTGGTAGACCCGTTCAGTAATCCACTCAAGAGAATTAGTTTATTGAAATAATGTGTCATTTAATTTACACCATGCACTCATTTGTGCACGATTTTGCTTCACAGTCATCAATCTCAGACTTTTTCTCGACTATCAAAAATAATGTGCTTGACTTTATGTATATGGCACAGATGGGGCTTTCTTTTTCCAATCCCAAAAATAACTCAAATGTTTTCATAGCCTTTCATATTTCTAATGTTTAGACATTTTGATATGCAGTCGCCCATATTCCTACTATAACTGCAGTGTCATACATTCCAGTTTTCATTTGACTACTGCCTTCTTTTTCTTTTTATTATGGGTAACATCACTGTGTGACACAACCAATACACATTTTTTAAATGTCTTTTTTCACTTAAGTAACACATTGCTAGTCTTTTTTTCTGATAGAAATTAAATTGGTAGTTAGTACTGTATGTTGTTCATTGTATTGTTGCTTGTTGAATTGCGTGCAAATTTGCACATCTGTATTGATATAATGTTCTTTGCTGTCAATATGTTTTTCTTAATAATACTAAACTGATAAATCTATCTGATATAGATACAATGAAACAACTAAACAATAACACGTGCAATCAATAAAAACAAACGTAATATAACAATTAAAACAAAGCACCAAGAAGAAAGTAAAACATAGAGCAAATACAGGCTGCTGAGGACCCAAACAGAAACACACCAGGGAACAAGCACAGGACAGTTTTTTAAAAGTTTTTTAAGGAGACCGCCGACCGTAAAGCTAATGGAAGACCCACTGACGATATATGGATGGAGGACATCACTGATGTATTCAGGTGCCTGACCATAGAGAGCTCTGTATATGCAAATGATTCACCAAGTGACTTGCTCTCACCAACAAATGACACAGGTCAACTGTGTAAGCAGCTTTGACCCATACTAGGTTCATTGTATGGCGCCAACCTCTAGTGGCCATAGTAATTATTACAGGAGCAGAGGAGGAAGTGACATGACGTAGCATAAAAAGTGACAGTGTTTGCGTAATGTTAAGTATCGAAGAAGCCCCTATACGGTGGGTGGATGAGGTGGTGGACAGGTCGAACAAATACAGGACTTTTACCCGGGAGACCAGTGTTTGTGTCCCAAAGTCAACACTGACTTATTTTAATAACAACATATTAATGTAGCATGTTATGCTAGTGATGTATGTGATATGTTGTGTGTTGGGCAAGAGGTGGGGTACACCCTGGACAGGATCCCAGAATATCAGTGGATAGAGATCACACTTAGAGATAGACACCACTCACGCCTACGAACAATTTAGAGTCACCAGTTAACCTGCATGTCTTTGGACTGTGGGAGGAAGCCGGAGGACCTGGAGAAAACCCACGCTGACACAGGGAGAACAACCCTGGGATTCGAACCCCGCCACCCTGGGTTCAAACCAGGAATCCTCTTGCTGTGAGGCTACAATGCTAACCACTGCATCACCATGCCGCTGAATACAACACAGCGTTGCAAAAATCCCATAATAACCTTTAAGCATAATGTAATTCTAGTGGTCTGTGAGAAAACTTGACTCCTGCAGTCCCTCTCGGCTGTATTTTCAAACTCCAGTCGCAGTTTATCACAAGCAGTCATTCCTATTGGCTGTGCTAGAAATGTACACATGTGTGTGCACATCCCTGGGGTGGGACCACGGTGTGTGTTAGCTAATTCTTGTGTCATTTACAGCCTGATAAACAGAGAAAGATCAGGGCATGGATGGGCTGAATGAAATAAGGATGAATATATCGGTGTATGGGAAACATTGAGTTACTGTATAAAGCACGTGCATATGCCCGTTGTTGCCGGTGGGAGGGGCTTAGGACAGAGAAGGGAGAGAGCTGCAGAAGCAGGGTGGATCCAATTTTTGGCTTTTTTTTTTTGTTTTTTTACTTCTTCCAGAAAACTGCTTACCCCCACTGTAATCATGCTGAAAATGTTTCCAAACAGAACAATGGAATTAGCAGCTTTGTCAGCATCACTGGCAGTGTGGAGGTCACTGAATTTCACACCAAACACAAACTCTTTTTGCTCAGCGGCTAAAAGATGAAAAAATGTAATTTTGTGGTGCTTTGAAAAAAAGATTTCTAAAATACATCATCATCTTGTTGAAATTAGGTCCTAATATGCTGTAATTAAAATGACCTCGGTGGTAATTCAGATAGCCTAAAGATACATTTTATCACAACCTCACATACGTTCTCACATCGCAGGTGAATTAAGAGAATACAAGGTGTAATTTCAGGACCAACTGCTGCTGTGTTATGTAAGACATTAAAAGATAACACGCGTTTTTTTCCACAGAGGATAACAAACTGTTTGAAATGATCAAATCAAAGGACATGGTACATTTAAAAATAGCAATGGACGTGGCTTAATTAAAAATCCGTGCCCCAATTGATGAGGTATATCCTGTGTAATAATGTGGCATGGCCGCCCTTAACACTCATTAAATTCACTTGATTGAAGTCATTTACAGACAAGAATCATCCAGTTTAGACTGCTGTTGTATGGTTCACTGGATAGAAGAATGCATTTTGGAAACACAGCTATACGATTGCCAGTATTATAGTTTTCTGATGTGATTCCACCTGTAGTAGGCCGATAAAAATGCCTTTAATTTACCAAGCTGTGGCTTCCTCAATGGTTACATTCACTCTTATATTCACAGTCATACTTAAAGCAATACTTTGCCTATTGTCAACCAGCTTTGTGTCACAACACAGTCGGTAATTTGTGTAAATGAACTATGTTAAACTTCCCTCTACACTCACCGGCCACTTTATTAGGTACACCTTGCGAGTACCAGGTGGGACCCCTTTTGCCTTCAGAGCTGCATTAATTCTTGGTGTCATAGATTCAACAAGGTGCTGGAAACATTCCTCAGAGATTTTGCTCCACATTGACATGATAGCATCACACAGTTGCTGCAGATTTGTCAGCTGCACATCCATGATGCGAATCTCCCATTCCACCATATCCCAGAGGTGCTCTATTGGACTGAGATCTGGTGACTGTGGAGGCCACCGGAGTACAGTGGACTCACTGTCATGTTCAAGAAACCAGTTTGAGATGATTTGAGCTTTGTGACATGGTGCATTATCCTGCAGGAAGTAGCCATCAGAAGATGGGTACACTGTGGTCATAAAGGGATGGACACGGTCAGCAACAATACTCAGGTAGGCTGTGGTGTTTAAACCATGCTAAGTTGGTACTGAGGGGCCCAGTGTGTGCCAAGAAAATCTCCCCCACACCATTACACCACCACCAGCAGCCTGAACCGTTGATACAAGGCAGGATGGATCCATGCTTTCATGTTGTTTACACCAAATTCTGACCCTACCATCTGAATGTGGCAGCAGAAATCCAGACTCATCAGACCAGGCAATGTTTTTCCAATCTTCTATTGTCCAGTTTTGGTGAGCCTGTGTGAACTGTGGCCTCAGTTTCCTGTTGTTAGCTGACAGGAGTGGCACCTGGTGTGGTCTTCTGCTGCTGTAGCCCATCTGCTTCAAGGTTGGACGTGTTGTTGGTTCAGAGATGGTCTTCTGCAGACCTTGGTTGTAACCAGTGGTTATTTGAGTTACTGTTGCCTTTCTATCATCTTGAACCAGTCTGGCTATTCAAGGCATTTGCATTCACGGCATTCACACCTACGGACAATTTAGAGTCACCAATTAACCTGCATGTCTTTGGACTGTGGGAGGAAGCCGCAGTACCTGGAGAAAACCCACGCTGAGACAGAGCGAACCACCCTGGGATTTGACCCCCCCCCCACCTTGGGTTCAAGCCGGGAACCCTCTTGCTGGGTTCCTTGCTTAAAAGGTTTTCTACTTTTAAGTAAAGGCAAAGCACAGCCCTTTTGCTCTTTTTTCTGGTCATGTAGCACCAATTTTCAAGTATTTTTTGTCTTTTCACTGCATAGACAGCCCAGTTTTGTGAAAAGAACATCTTTCCAGCAGTGAAAAACTTCTTTAATATTATTTTTCTGAGCTTCTAAATGTCCTTGTTCATTGTCAAAGTTCACTAGCTCCTCTTAAAATCAGTCTGTAAGATATTTTGGTGGATTGGAGTCAATGTGTCAGTAACCAGAGAATCAATACAAACGCCTTGTTTGTTTGCATTCAGTTGAATAACAACATCCTCGCTTATAACTCACAGAAAGAGGTTTTTTACATCAATGCCGCTGATTTGCATTTCCAGTTTTTACCAAGAAGTACCACATACATTTAAAAGCATACAGCCCCTTTCAGTAAACAAATGTGTAGGCATGATGTGTAGCTACAATATGCTGGAGTGCGATATAAAATCAAAAGACTATTCAACATACTCTGTTTGCTTTTAATGTGCTGTGAAACAGCTGCAGTGCCATAAAATTAAAACCACTATAGTTGATGTTTTTTTTTTTAAAAAAATAGAAAGATCTATATGCAAGAGTTTTTGTTCTTCCTCTTTTGCTGTATTATTGCCATTCTCTCCCATGCTGATACAACTGAGAATACAAAACAAAATGATTTTAGAAACTTATTCTGTATCTTTATACTGTGGCTCCCAGGACATCTCTTGGGAACACATGGGCACCTCTTGTTATTTGGTTGTTAGTGAAAGTCTGATGGATATTGCTGAGAAGAAAATTACAAGGTAAGCCTTGGCATTTTGTTTCCTAGAATGACAAGGCAGATAGCAGTGTGCAGGTCCCGGAAGTGTCCAAGCAATGCAGTAATTTAATTCGCTGTTACACAAAGACGACAAGCAAACCCTTCTTAAGTCTTTCTGTGAGGACGTGCAAGTTAAGCTGGAACATTTTGTATTTAACTTTCAGGGGGTATTCAGATATTAAAACTGTACTCCGCTGTTTGACGGACATGTTTTACCACAACATGTTTGAATAGTAGTAGCACATGGCAGATTTTTTCAAACTCAAGATATAAAACAGAATGTAAACAGACCTTTTTTTATAATGTCTTCTCATTTCTCATTGCACAAATATTTTTTGTGTGTGTGTGTGTGGTATGTTTTTTTAATGCTTTCCTCATGGCCTGAGGATGAAATCCCCTTTTCACTCTATGCCTGCAGGGCCTGCCAGTTAGTGCAGCAGGTGGGGGTTAAGTATCTTCCTTAAGGGTAGTCCCACATTTATGGATGTATAGCGGCCATGCTCGGGCCCCTCGCTTGAAATATGACCTGACTAACCAATACTCTATGCAGCAGGAGGAACTAAATGTGCTGATTCCTGATAACCAAGTCAAAGCACTTTTTATATAACCAAGCAGGCTGGATGGGAAACTATAGCAAGGTTACAGTGTTACCAGTCATATGGCTTATGTAAATAGAAGAATAAAAAGGGTGTTCTCTGAAGCATCCTTGAAAATACAAGAGAGATTTGCAGATATCTCATTCTCAGGGTACATGTTATTTGGAATACACCCCAAGTCAGCAATTCATATATTCATAGTTTTTTCCTTGCAGCCGTACATTTTCCATGTAGGTTATGAATAGGAAGATGTGGAAATTGGATAAACACTTTTATGGTTGAGAGGCATTTCTTTCACACAGTCAGAGAAAGTGTAGAACGCTTCTTTATAATGCTCCGAATTGTTGTAGTTAATTTTGTTGCAGTTAAATTGCCCATGATCTGTCAATATAATATCCAAGATTTTTATGTACATGCTAACCACCAGTTGCAGTTTAACAAAACAAACAAACAAATAAAATAAATCAACAATCTGGCGCCTTCAGATTTTTTCATATTGGTGGCCAGATGGGGACACTGAGTAATGAATAATTAAACAATTTTGAGGTATTGACACTTTCAAATAATTACCTCATGATGCCATTTTGAAGCTGTTTGTGTCGTTTAAATGCCGGATTAACTGACCATACAGGTTCGCTTTAGGCTGGTTTGACCTATCAATTTGGCTGTTTACTCACATAGAGACAGAGGTGCCCCCAGAAATTTTTCATAGGGATGGCCAGATGGGGCCACTAAAAACCTTGGGGTGGCACACCAAAACCAGGAGCCATAAGTGAATTTCAGGAATTCTATGCTGTTGAAGGCTAGGTGAAAACTCTGTGAATATGGAGACTTAAGGAATTGCATACTGATATGCTTTGGTTTCTTAGGGTGCCTTCACACCTGCTCTTGGTTCAGTACAATCAAACTCAAGTTCGTTTGCCCCCTAAGTGCAGTTCATTTGAGCAGGTGTGAACACGGCAATCACACTCGGGTGCACACCAAAACAACCGGACCGAGACCTTCTTGAAGAGGTGGACTCAGTCCGGTTACAAATGAGGTCTGGTGCGGTTCATTTGTGGTGAGAACATGTTCTGACTTCCATCCGAACCAGCTGCAGTCATTTTACACATTTGGGTTAAACATGAGCATGTTACAGTCCTGGAGGATTATTAATGTGCACCTCCTCCTGTACTGCCTTAATATGCACATTCGACAATGACAGCAATATAGTCCACGATGAGCAGCGCTAAAATCAACCTGCGTAGTTGTCCCTCCATTGTGACATTAGAAAGTGTCACATTTATCTTGCAAGTGTACTCTTCTTCAGCGTTTGCTTTACTTCCTGGATTTTTCCCGCGTGGAAATTCTGACCAATCAAGAGCAGCTTTCTCACACAAGGCATTTGATCTGGTCTGCTTGTAAATGCTGCCATGAGAACACGAACCCTGATTTGGACCAAGCAAACTCTAGGTCTGAAAGCACCCTTATTGTACAGATGGTGTTACAAACTATCTAATGTGCATAGACTGATACTGGTGCAGTTAACATTTTGAGTTCCACAACAATCTTGTTTTAATGTGTTATTGCCGATTCATTTTTTTTTCACATAGGCTCGTTATCCTTTACCTCAAAAAGACAAATATAGAACTTTAACTTAAAGGAGTGTATTGATTGTAAGGAACAAAGCTTTTACTGGGAACAAGCCAAGTGCAGGGGAAATTTGTGGATACCAATAGAACCCATTTTTATTCCCCTTGCCAAAATTTAGCTGAACCTTTGGAACGTTTTTTAGCCCCTGTCCGACAATTCATTATTTTTCAGGCATCTAGTTCACAGATGTATAAAATAACTAGATACCAGATGACAAGATGGCTCTTATTCATTCCAGTTGCTCACCTGGCGCATACACCAAAAAAGTTTGTCGCCTTCTGGTTTACCTTTGTGATATGCAGCCCTTTGAATATGCGCATTAGTATTTCTACCACTTGGCCTGCCCTTGAGTTACTTCTCTGCCCATAAACCTTAAATCATTTCTCTCGGCTAGAGGAACGTTTTACAAATATTAAACCTCAGTGGATCAAAAATTCACAATAGAAAGAGTCATAATTGACCTTATTTGCAGTTCAAGGTGCCCTGTCGACAGTTTTACAGACGTCTCTTTTACATTGGTGTTCTATGGGAAAAATGCTTTTGGGGCTGCAAGGGATTTTTTTGCTGCAATACTGGAAGTGGCCACTGGGAAAAATTGGAAGCAGGGCTGTGTTGCGTTCCTTGGGACCTGGTCTAGTCTTACAAGATACCACAACTTTCATTCTAGCTGAAAAATGAGTGCCCCACAGCCACTTAAAGACAGTAATGTCAGCCTTCAATTATTTTCAACAGGAGGGTACAGTGGGAAGGCCAGCAATTGTACCGGGGGGGCATGGTCCCCTGTGGCCTCTCTTTGGGGTCAGCACTGAAAAAGAACTACTACCTTTAGGAAAAAAAAAAAAGAAAATGTTGCGAGGGAGGAGTCTCTCCGTCTACACCAATCACTTAGTAATAAATCTGCTGTGCAGAAGGCCATTAATCTTAGAGGGAAAATGGGAGTGCAACAGTAAACTAAGTTAGAGCATTATTCATGAACACAAACTTATTTTTCAACCAAGTTTGCACACCCCCTCCGAAACGTCCCTGCGATTTATTAACACACACCCTTCTAAAAGTCAATGACAAAAAAATGTCAAGCTTTCAAAAAGTGCCACAAGAGGCCGTGCATTCATTCAGCTGTGCTCACTTTCCCCAGCATGTGTCACACGCTGCTGTTGAGCCACCTCATTAGACCATATAAATGGAGTGGCTGTCATGGCTGACATAGGTATGAAGTGCACACCGGGGCAGAATTTGTGCTTGTGTTGGCATCTTGTCTTCGCTGTGACTGTCACCCATTTTGGATTGTCATGGGGTGGGGTTGGTAGGCATGTGAGTGCCATGCTGACCCTTGGGAATTGTCACATCTTCACCGAGGCCTGTCACTCACCTCGGGATACATCAGTGTCTGTATACGCTGTAGTAGGCATACGGAGCCTGCAAGAGGATGCAATCTGATTGATTGGCAGATATTTATGTCTGGTCTCACACCACTAACTCCCAAAGTGTTCCAGCCTATTACCTTTAGTTAAGAGTGATTTCCTCAGAGACATGGCAAAAAAGCTGTTTTTTGGCAAGTGAGCAGGGATGTCAAATGACTCAATTAATCAATTCTGGGGCCAAATTGACAGCATTTAGAGTATGTTGTTTTATCATAGCTCTCCTGCTGTTTCTCATTACATTTACTTTCACACCTTGAAATGCAACTTGAATCCCAATTATAGGAAGAATAATTCTTTGCATGCACCAAGAGTCCATTAGGGCGCTGCCAGGAAGTAGTCCAGACTTATCAGAATCCGTGCTATACATGTGCTGTGCTATCTTGAACAGGTTATTATAATAGACCTCTGTACACGTGTCGAGAAATCCATTGGTTTTCCAATGAACTCTGAGTGGCCGGTAATTTATTGCATCATTGTTTCCAGATGACTGCTCTGCAAACACGGGATCTGCAGATGCTATTTTGGATAGCGAGCTTCAACGAGTTGTTATCCCCTCATTATATCCATTTGTCCCTTTCAGTGTAAACTTTGTGCACACTGGGGCAGGCCTGATGGCATTTTTTAATGTGCTGAAAGCAAAATTGTAGCAGTTTAGCCGGTGCCAGGGTCCACATTTTGAAGCAAAATAGTTCAGAATGATGCATCTATGAGCACACTTCGAACAGAAGTCTTGCCAAGTATATTTTGCTATTTTAAGATTTTGAGATATTCAGCATCAGCATGTTAGTAATTTAAGGTGGGATAGCAGCCTGCCCTATTTTCTGACTATTTTCCAGCCTATTTTTTTCCTGTAGAATATATAATATACAGCATAACCACAACTTAACTTGGTTATAGATAAATTCAGTGATCTCCTGCCGAAGTGGCTTACTGTATCAGTAATTTTTCAGCATGCAATTGTAATGCACTGTGGAGTCCTGCTCTAAACAATGATTATTCTATATGAGTCATGAGCAGCGTCAGACAGCTTAATCCATCACAGAGTTCAAGCAACCACTCTCTTCCCCTAGTTTCTGCTGGCCTTGATGAATCTATACCACCTTTTCCGGGAGCCTCATAACTTATTGCCTTTAATGTTCAATTCTCACTTCACGGGCCTTGTTCTTTTTATTTTCATAGGCTTTGGAGTAAAGAATGTACCCTTAACGACAGAGCATTAAACAGCAATAAGTCAGTGTTTTTTTGGATATTGTGGGAGCACGGGCTGTTCCTCACTACACAGATTCACAGCTCATGCAAGACAATTACTTTTATCACTCCATCACTTTTCGTGCCAGAATCCTATCCAATCCAACTGTTATGCAATCAGCAAACTTGTATAATAATCTTGTTGTATAATAATCATTGTGGTACACTGTTGCTGTCAAATGCTCACTACAGATAGATGGATAGATGGGGGGATAAATAGATAGATGTAATCTCTGGTTCTGTCGTCTCTGCTGAAACCTGCGACTTGTAAAATGTTATTTCCTGTGCAGGGTTTGAAATTTAATACGGATATTTTCCACCTGCATTCTATGATTTGTCTCTGCAGTCTTTACACACACAGGTTAGATTGACATAGACACTCAAGGATGGGAATTCATAAGATTGCACTGATGCCGATACCGTTATCAATTCTGCAAACGCGTCCGATTCTGTATTGATTCCCTTATTAATTCCTGATCAATTTTCTCTGTAGAAAAAAATCACTACACAGGTTGTCGGCATCATCGCAACTGTTTTATTATCTCTGAGTATTGACACAGTGTAGCTGCTCGGCGCTCATGTTTTTATAACAAGATTTTCACCCTCAGTAATGGACATGCTGCTCAGTTGGTAAGCCATGGCCTTCATGAGCAATACATGGCATTAGAGATTCACTAATTGCAATTTTCCTGGCCAGTTCAGATTTTTTAAGTCTGATCTGCCGATTTTGATTTTGATCAATTCAGATTTCTTTCTTTCTAATGATTGCAATCGGCACCTTACATTTACATATTTGGAGGTTTCTTTAAAGCTACTGGACACTTGTCTTGAGTAGAAATGAATATATGAAGAGATGAGTGTTTCATTCAGCATCCACAAAAATCTGAGTGAAAATCAATGTTCATAACTTTCAGAAATTCAAACACAGCTCATCTGGCTGCTTCAGCCATTTCTCAGGATTGTGGGGGCGTGATCAGATCATGCTTGTTTAACATTACCATTTCATTTTCCTCTCAATCCCCAGCATTAAAATGTTTTGCTGCAATGGAATAAGACACCAGATCTAGTACATGCCCCCTACCTGGTAGTAAAATGAAGTATATGAACCAGTACACCCAAATCTGTGTTTTTAAATTATGGATACCTCCCGGAATATGGCGCAAATTATTTAAGCATTTTCTACTCACTGACACAAAACGGTTAGTATTAGCTTTTCTATGTGAAACGTTTTAGCTTATTATCAACTAACGTTACCCCAGTGGTCCAGTCATCTTAGGGCAGTGCTTCCCAACTGGTCCAGCCACGGGGTCCAGATTTCTCTTTAGTCACTAGTTCAAGGTCCACACAGTTTAACACATATGTATGCATTTGGTCACGTTGTCAAGCTAGTTTGCCGTCTCTGTCAAGTAGCTGTCCGTTAGTTAGTCACTCTACAGCAGGAAACAGCACTTCAAAATAAAAGCTCTGTGCTGAAAATTCATTGTAATTCAAAATGAAGTGTTTCTTACAAACTTGACACATTCGCGAGTCACTTTTGGACCATGACCCACCAGTTGGGAACCACTGTCGTAGGGGATAGTAGTTATCTACTGTCACCTAGTAGGCTAGAGTTTTGGACTACTTGGCTATCTAGCAGACTCAGATGGGCCACCCATTAGGGCTGCAACGATTAGTCGACTAATCGATGACTAATCGACTATTAAAATAATCTGTGACTATTTTAGTAGTCGACTAATCGGTTTTTCATAGAAAAGTACTATACAAGTGCCCCAAAATACTCTTATTTATTGCAGCTTCTTACGTTCAAATATTGGCAGCTTTACACACTCTCCCATGACGGTGAACTAAAACCGTTTGGCGTGAGTACGAAACGACATTAGATGACATCATTTTGGGGTTTGGGAGAGACAGACCAACATTTTTCAACATTTTAACACATTTTTTGTTAAAATGATTAGTCGACTAATCGAAGAAATAATCGACAGATTAGTCGACAATGACAATAATCATTAGTTGCAGCCCTACCACCCATATGTGTGTTCATTGAGTCATACCTTCCAGACTAAGAAGCTAAGTATTTTAGCATCTTCCATTCACTTGCATGAAACAGTTAGCATCAGCTTGTTATGCTACACTTTTGAGGTACTTAAAACTCTATAGTCCAGTCTGCTAATTATCTTAACACATTAGCTTTCAAACCTTATGCAGCATGCATGGGAATGACTTACAACTTTTGAGCATGGGTTGCAGCAGTGTTGACGATAGTCAGTTATTATCAGTGCTCCTGTTTGTGATGTAAACCATTGTGCGGCGCATGGGTGTAAATGTGATCAGCACAGTATCAGCTATATCTGAGACAGACTGGGCGGTCACCAGTTAGAGCCAAACTGAAAATTGGCCAATTCTGGTCCCCAGCTGACATATCTGTTCATCTCTGCATGGCATTCTTGGAATCTAACCCCCATGTTACACAAAGAGATGTCTCAGCATGTTGCTTTACAGACATTACAAGCAGCAGTGTTGTTAACTTTCTTTGTGGAATGAAGCCTTTGGACCATTTCTTCACCTCCGCCATGACTGCTTCTTGTAGTTTTCAGCAGCATAGATGCATGAGTTGGACGTCCAAGGAATTAATAAGCTTAGAGGTATATGGTTTCGATAGATGGTATAATCTGGAACCAGTTTGCGATTACCATCCCTAACTTTTAATGTTGGTTGTTGTTGTTGTTCACCCTGCACTAGACAGGTACACTGTCCAATGTCTTCCCTATCTCTTGCTCAGAGCACAGAATAAGTGGACTTTGAGAACAGATGGCTGTATGGACAGCAAGAAAAGATGGCACCACCATACGAGATGAAAGGATGTACCACTTGGAAATACTGTTAAAAAGAAATTCATAAGCAAGGCTGGTCTATGTTCATCCTTCCTCAGAGTTTGACACTTAACTGAATTATGTAAAACAGGTAATGCACAGTGCTATGGCTATGAGCCCTTTTATTATGCCAGCCCAAGAGAAAAACCCATTTCAGATATCAGGTATGGTCCTGCAGAGTGACGGGTCTAAATATCACAAGCTGCCAGAGGTCTTTTAGACTTCTAAATATGATATGCCACTCACAGTGTACCGAGTGAACAATATTGCTCGCCGCATTGCACTACAAAGCTTTGCCAAAATATCTATAAGAAACAAAAGTCTATATGACACAAAGAGATAAGATTGCTGTTTCATCTCATGGATCCAACCTGTTTGTGCCGTACGTGCCAACAAATCCGCTCAAAGGCTTCCATTCATGTCTGGATACCTTTTCTCAGTGTTCAAGTTATAATCTGAGCTTTGTGGGGGTCTCTAAAATAACAAACATTTGGGGATGAGATAAATGGAAAAATAATAGCCTAACGGGTGTGCTTTCTGGGAGAGGGGAAAAAACGTTCCTGCTCATTACAAACAAACACACACGCGCACACACACACACACACACACACACACAGCAGCCTACTACTTTCAACAGTTGTATCAAGTATATAATTGCAGCATTCAGGACTGGCTGATCATGGCTGCATCATAAACTGTATATTAAAGACAGACGACATGACAGCTCCTCAAAGTAAGCCAGAACATCTCATTTGCCCCGGTAGCTGGCCAAATAAAGTTTTCCTAAATATAGTTTCTGTCATTTTAAGTAGCTATTATCACGCTGATGTTCAAGTGTTAGTTTTTTCGTTGATGCTGTAAAAAAACAGAGTCTGACGTCATGACTGACATCTTTGTGTGCCGATTGGTGTGCTCCTGATCAGAGGTGCTTCTTGTGATTGGTTGGATAGGGGAATTTGATACAGCAGAGATTGTTACTGCACAGATTCTGCCTCCAAATGACGTCACCAGTACAAATGGCAGTGGCCGTACATGGGATTTTTCTGGCATCATTTCTGTACAGTGAGAGGAAGTGGAGATGCGTTTTTTTATTTTTATATACATACATGTAGTGGCTTCCTCTTCTGAAGTGGTTTGCGGTTCGCAGCTTGAGCACCTTCAACAGAGATAGAGTTTATTCATTCATTCAACAGTCGCCATGAGCACCAGAACGCACTCTGGCGCAACCTGGAATGTTTGTTAAGTTGGAGCACTGTTGGAAAATACAGTTCGGTTCTTCAGAGCACCACACTCTCAGAGCGGCAGAGCATTTTCTCTGCGCATAGATGGAGCAGCAGGCAAGGCACAGTGAAAGTGAAAATTAATAGGGCTATACCCAAATATTCGGATATTCAAATATTCATTTCTATGGGTAGGTATTCGTTATGAAAATTTGGTATTCGATATTCGTTTTTTTATTTTTTTTATTATTATTATTTATTTTTTTTTTTTTTACATATTTTTTTTGGTGCTAAATGTAGTATTTTTGTTGTTGGTAAATGTAGGTTATCAATAAAAATCAAAACTTTTAAATTGCATTGTTAAAAATGTGAAAATATAATATAGCCTACCAACTGAGCTTGTGTGCACTGCATGCTTGAGCCCATCCATCTGAGGCTGTGGATCAATGCCAAGTTTTACCACTTTATCACTATTCCCTCTAACTTGTAGCTGTTTTTTCGTTATCTTTTGAATTTAATATGAATTATGGAACCGTTTTTGTCAACGTTTGTTTCCCCCGTTTTGTACAATAAATTGTTTAAAGTTTCAACAAGTTTCTTTTGGAGTGTGTGACACAAGTGTGTTTTGAAAACGACTGCGGACTGTCACCTGCTCAATGCATCAGTACTTTCGGATGCTATGACAGTAATAGATTATAGATTAATAGATGATAATAATAATGTCAAAATATCATTTACAGACCGATTTAACAGACGATCACTGCTGCCCGACCCGCAGGTCCATTTGCGGGTCCCGTGGGTTACGGGTCGACCCGCGCATCACTACTCAGCTCAGTCTATAAATGCTGTACACAACAGTAAGGCTATAGACATTATATTCTATTCAGGCCGGCAGAACCAGCAGCATATCGGCTCCACAGTGCACGGCACTGCTGATTAACCATTTTATTGCAGCACAGAGTGTCTGCCAGCAACCAATTACTTGCAGAGGCTTCCTACAACTTGTTTCAATAGTTCTGATTTAATCAAAAGACAAATTAAACAGGATGACTAGCCAATGTGAAAATCAAAAGAAAGCATAGAATAATGTGCTGAAGGAGACTGTTGTGCCATCACATTTTTTTGTGGTTTGAGAGCAAAGATCCGGTCGCCGCTGTGCAAAACTTCGCAATACAATTAGGTCTGAAAAAACCCAGGAGGAGTGCTTTGCAAGGAGTCTTTGAAAAGAGCCGAGCCTGGCGTAAAACCGGAGAGAGCAGGCAGCACGGCCGCAGCACGGCCACAGCGTTTACCTTTATGTCTTTAACTGTTATAGTCATGGCAGAAAATGACAACAGAAGTAAACAAGTTTGCCGATTTCATATATCACCACGATTCAAAATGACTGCCAGTTGTCTACCTGGAAGTGAGTGGTGTTGTTAGAGCAGTGTGGTAACAATGATGTGATGGTGGTATGGACTACAGAGCGTCAAATTGGATGTACAAACGTACCCATAGCTCACGCAATTTTTTATTTTTTTTGCACACCATGGTGGCTTGCTGATGAGGTGCAGCCATGTCGTCATTCAAGAGAGAATATGGTGTGTAGTTCTTTTGGAAAACACCATTCTTCTAGCCTGTTTATCTTCTTAATGTTAATAACACTAATTACATTGAAAGGAGGCATTATTGATGATTAAGATAAAGGTTTTTGGTTCTGTATTTGAGACCACCACAGATGTATGATTTTACTGCTTTCATGGGAGCGCTGACCTTTCCTCATCAGAGCTCATCATCAGAGCTATCCCATAACTGGAACCTTGCCTGTCCTTAAGGTTGCTCCTTTCTTTCCATCGAGGCTTTCATGCAAACCTAATAGCTATCCATGACAACAGTTTTGTGATAATTAGCTGAGTGATGTAATTAGGGCCTCTTAGGGCCCTTTGGTCCTTAAGGACTCAGCAGAAAGTTCCCTCCTATAGAGTACATATGCACACCGCCCCAGCGTTACGCAGAGGGGTGTGAAGTAGCCTCTTGCATCCATTCATCTTGCCCACAACACAGAGGCTTTTTCCTACTCATTAGAGCTACACTTACGCTCTAATGAGGAAGCAGGAGGGGTGTTGGCCATGGGGTGGAGACACACAGCGGTCATTTTATTTTTGTTTGAAGGTGACCACGGTATTTAATGGAGGTGCACCACACGCATGTGATCCCTCTCCCCTGAGTTGTTAAACTCTTCATCGCTTTGTCTCTTTAAACTTATTGTCTCCTTGTCTCTGGTCTTTGGCTCTCCCTCTCCGTCTCCCTCTGTCTTCCTGTCATTCACTCACTGGCGCTTTCTTCTTTTCGCTCCTGTGTCTCCTTCACCAGAGCTGAGGTGCATGTTGGAGCTCTTCCTATCGTGAATAATGTGCATCAACTGCAGAGGTCAAATGGAATGGGTTTTGCGAGATAATGACTGGAGTGATGGTACCTGGGCGCCACCAGATTGTGGAGTGTCTGAGCTTGTCATAAAACGACAGGGGAGGAGGACGCTGGATGCTCACTGTGTCCTTTAAGCATTATGAATGTCAGAAAAGGCAATGTCAAAATGATCCTGTTTTCATCCCACCCCTCTCCAGCTCCCTCCACTTCTCCATCCGACACCGACAATCTCTGTCATTTTTGTCTTCATTCGAGCAGGAAAAAAAAGCCTCAGTTCATCCATAGGTCACACATCCATGTGCAGCGTTTACAAACTCCATCTGTGACCGAGCGACAGCCGTATCGGACAGCTTTGTGTCGTCATCCAACATCACATGCCACTCAAACCTGATATTTATTGCATCTGTCTTCTTGTCATTGAATGACTTTGATGCCTCTCTCCTGCATTACAAAGTCGAGGTTCGCTCCCTCTTTGTGTCGGCCCCCCTGGTATCTCCTTCAGATTTACAGCTCCATTGACTGCTTCCCTTTCTCCTCTCCTTCGCCACGTTTAAAACCCAAGGAAACAAGGCAAGTTAAGGGAATCGGGGGCATCACTCTGCTGTCTTCCTCCACTTTGCTGCTCTAAACACTGAGTTTCAGCTCAAATTGCATCCTATTAAAAGTCAATGAGCCGTTGTCACATTATTACAGGCCCTGGACTTGACAGCTCACAAAATAATCTATTAAAACCCATGAGTCACTGTGGTGTATTTGTAGCTGGCGTGCAACATTAAAATTGATATTTGTGACACAGGATATCACCTGTCATTGGGAGTGCGGGGCCATCATTGAATAATAATTAGATTTAAAAAAAATCAAATGAATAAGTGAAATGAGAGGAGGGTTGAGAATGCAACACTGATTTCTTATTGAGACAGCTGCGTGTGAACTGTGACTTTGCAGACAAGTAGAACAACTTGGGAAAGAAACAGGTTGAAAACAAAGGAGCTGCATGACAGGGCCTCTGTCTTCTGCAGCACCCTGGCAACCATCACCAAGCTCAGAGTTACACGCTTTTCACAGAGCATCACTGTATTTGTGCAGCAGTCTGTGCCTGGAACAACTCTGAACCATGAGGAGGATTTAAAGGTGCAAATAAGTGATAATAATGAGACTGTTTTGCATCTTTATGCATTGGTGCCTCCAAGAGGGGGCCAGAGGGGCGCATGGCCCCAGTGATACTATTGCTTACCCCCTTGGTGAAAATAACTGGAGGCTTACATTATTGTTTTTGAGATGCTGTGGCACATTTATTTTTTAAGCTAGTGTGAAGGTATCTTGTGAAACTTGAAACTAGACAACCTAAGGCCTTCATTGATACCAATCATGTTGGCATGGCTAAATAACAGCTCCACAGTTCGGCAAATGAGGTCTATGGGTACCCACGAGTCTCCCCTAAACTTGAAGGCTTGTTCCCAGTAAATGTTTTGTCCCTTACAATCAATTTACTCCTTCAAATTAAAGCTGTATATTTCTCTCTGTATATCTTCCACTGTCACTGGGCTAATGAGTTGAAATCATTATTTTATTTGAACACTTGTCATTTATTTTCCAAAGCAAATGAGGAGTGAAATGTTTCACATGTAGAGAAAAAAAGGTCTGTTGACATATGGTATGAACCAAAATTACAAACTTATTGTCTCATGAAAAATAGCTCATAGCCAGTGTGTAAAGATCCCCGTGTGCACTCAGGAATGTTGCCTTAAGCCTTAGAGACTGGAAGGTTTAACACCGACCTCAGAGGAGGACAGACTTCCTTTGCTGTGCAGTTCAGGTGAAGTTGAGAATAAGTTTCACTTCTTTTTTGACTGCCCTGTGGATGAAGACACAAGAAATGTACTTTCAGCTAAATTAACTCTATTTATGTTGATTTAATTTGGCTGTATAACGAAGAATTGCTGTTTCAGAAAGGGATACTTTTTAGTTAGGCCTGGGATAGAAGGCAGAGTATTCTGTTTTAGGCCGAAGCAGTAAAAGAACATGCACTTTGGATTGTTTGCTGCAGTGTCATTTTGATGGTGTCTTGTAAACCCATGAGGGTTTGGCACATATAAGTGTGCAGGACACAGAATTGAAAAATCAATCAATCAGTCAATCGATTTTGTCTAATTAAGGAAATGGACAAACAGCCTATTGGAAGAGCAATAAATCACTTAACACATGTATGTACTGATACATGACACATTAAAACGGGACTGTTGTGGAACCCAAAATGTTCCAAAACTGTACCGGTATTACTCTATGCACCTTAGTTATATAGAAACATTACCTGTAAGTAGGGGTGGGTGAAATGGCCTTAAATAATATCATGAACTTTCAGGGTATTTTTGTGATAATATTCTTGACAATAGGACAAATTAGTAAGAAATATTTTATTATTCATTTAATTTAGAATTGCAACAAAATAAGTGATATAGTTTCACAGTTTGCCATCAAATATTCAGTAAAAACTAAACAAAAAATGATCTCTCATTTCTTTAGTTTGTGAACAACAACAGTAACTCAGAGTGAGATTCACATTCTGTATACAATATTAATAATTCAACAAAATAAAATCTGCCACAAATTACACATTTAAACAGCTCCCAAATACAAAAATTGTCCCCTGGGATCTATATATATATATCTATATATATATATATCTATATCTATATATATCCTGTTACCAATGGAGTTAGACAGGGGGGGATATTGTCACCAGTCCTCTTTAATTATTATATATGGATGGTCTGTCACAGAAATTACAAAAATGCAAGACTGGATGTATGGTGGGGAATAGGCTCATCAATCATCTGATGTATGCCGATGACTTAGTTGTCTTGTCACCCTATAGTGCTGGCCTACAGCAACTACTAAGAGTGTGTGCTGAATATGGAGTGCAGTATGATATTAAATTTAATCCCAAGAAGAGTGTGGTTATGATAGCCAGAACTAAGGAGGACCAAAAGCGAATGTTTCCTTCTTTTTTTCTGTCTGAGCAAGAACTTAATGTTGTCACCAAGGTTAAATACCTGGGGCATATTATTTGAGATAACCTCTGTGATAATGATGATGTGCAACGCCAATGTCGTAAGCTATATGCTCAAGCAAATATAGTTGCACGCAAGTTTCACATGTGCTCAAAGGATGTTAAAATTGCTCTCTTTAGAGCCTACTGTACACCACTGTATACAGCACACCTCTGGTGCAATTACAGCAAAGTTATGATGAATAAGATCAAGGTTGCATATAATGATGCCCTTCGAATCTTATTGAGGTACCCACGGTGGGAAAGTGCCAGCCATATGTTTGTGACCTGTAATATCCCTAAATTCAGTGCCTTGCTAAGGAATTTTATTTCTAAGTTTATGTGTAGAATGTGTCGATCCAGGAATGGAATCCTAATGTCTCTGACTGACCCTACTCTGAGTGACTCAAGATACACCTCTATGTATTGGAAATATTGGCTTGAACAACTGCACCTATTTTAGTTTGTGTGTGGACAGATATAGTGCTGGCTACATTGTTTGTTTGTCTGTTTGTTAGTAACCTGTTGTCTGTTTTTATCATTGGACCTATATATATATATAAATCAACAGGTGATTTCCTTCTTTTATCAAAATCCTAAATGATTGATTTGTTTGTTTTTACACCTGGACCTTTATGCTCTGCCAGTTCCAGCCAATCATCACGCTGTAACCTGTGACAGGCTGTTATGATACCACAACTATCACACATTCACATATATGTAGGTTTTTGTCGAGCTGTGAGCGTCACATAGGTTTACATTGCCAAGCTTTTCTGACAAAATCACTTAGACGCCGACTCCTGTGTGTGCACAGCGAGAGAGGAGAGGGAGAGACGCTGTGCTGCTGCCAGACGAGCCGCTGAATGAGTTCCCTCTGAGCCTTGAGTCGCTAAAAGAGTCTGAGAAGTCCAGGGCTGTTCATAAAACATTCAGGACGCCACAGTTTATTCCACACTACTGAAGCTGCTCCTCTTTTTGGAACCACAGTGGAGTCGGTAATAATTAGCTTTTAGTCATGCTTGTTGTTGTTGTTGTTGCTGTTGGTAACAGTATGACGTCAATATGTCAACAAGCAGAAATATTGCTAGTATCACATTATGAATTTTTCGTATCTTATTAAAATTATACCAGTATTATCATGAACGAAGTGACATGGCACACCCCTACCTGTAAACTGAAAAAACAATGTTTCAGTATGCAGTTATTTAACACTCCATATTGACGTAGATTGCAGCTAGCCTTCAATGGCATTGCAGAATTCCTAAAATTCAGTCATGGTTTTTTGTTTTGGTGTGCCACCCCAAGATCTTCTGTGGCCACCCTTATGTAAAATTTCTGAAGGCACCCCTGTCTCTGTGTGAGTAGCACATCTGATAAATATTTCTGCAAACCAACATACCAGCCTAAAGCTAACCTGTATATTCAGTTAAACCGGCATTTAAACAACTCAAACAGCTTCACAATGGCACCATGAGGTAATTATTTGAAAATGTCAATACCACAAAATTGTTTAATGCTATGACAGGAAATTACTCACAACTGAGATGATGTTTACCAGGTGTGCTGGTGTGCTACAGCACAATGATGAAGTCCAGCTTTCTCTCATAGACGTTTAGAGGACAATTTATCTCTCAGTCTAAGGTTAAATTTGTCCCTTCTTCAGGCAGAGAAATGTACACTGCCATGCTTTATTTGTGCAAATATGGTCTATCTTCAGCATCTAAATTGGAGAAATGGCACAGAGCTCCACTGCAGCCCGTCTTTGCGGTCTAGGCGAGGTGTTGATTTACATAAGAATCTTGCCTTTTGTGGCTTTGTGGATTGAACCGCTTTAATAATTTATATTATCGGGACCATTCACTGAAATGATGTATGTGCGTTCTTTTCACAGGGAAGGTCAATATTAGATTCACAGAATTGTGTTTTTGAATCTGATGTAATACATCTGTTCCCTCATCAAGGTCTTGACTAGCTTTGCTCTCTCAACTTTCAAAGCCTCTATGCACTCCTCACTTCCGCTGGTGCTGGAGACTGCACAGGAGCGGAGGCTTCCTCAGTTCAGACACTCACACCTGATTGCTCCAGTCTCCCATGACGGTAACCCAGGGCCCCGGTGGGATAGCTGACCTTGTGGACAGGTTCAGGGTTTTGCCAAGGATGCCTCTCGTGTTCCTTATTTAGACCGCTTTGCTAAAGTGGGAAGCTGAGACAGATGAGCATCCTGAGTGAACATGCTGCAGGGACCCTGGGTGACAGCAGGGATTTCAATCATTTAGCTTTATGCCTTCACTACTCTGCCTTCCCAACACCCATCCTTCCCACCCCTACTGGCTTGTGATTAAATAATCACACTTACTGTTAGCACAAGATTTACACTGAAAATGACTCAACAGTAAATATACACATATACAGTAGAATAAACCAGCTCTGTATCCCAGACACTACATTTATATACAACTAATGTGAACAGCAAGTACGTTTTAAGGAAACATAATGCCGAGCGAATTTTATTGTCCATTTACATGATAACAAAATGTTGCTAATTAACATACCTGGCAAAAATATTGAAACTTGACATATCAGCAAGATGTCCACTAACAATGTAATTCATTTATTTATTGCCAAAATACAATATCAGCAATAAAATGCAATACACTCTCCACTCAAGTCCTTTTTAAACAGGAGTTGTGCAAATTTGCAGGAAAGCCCAATCAGTAGGGATGTCTCGATCCAGCTTTTTCACTTCCGATCCGATACCGATATTACAGCCTTGAGTTTTGGCCGATACCGATACCGATACGATCCAAGCACGTATTATACATATTCACTTATTTTGTTGTCAGTCATGTTAGAAAAGTTTTGATCAAGCAAAGAACAACTACTTAATCAGGTTAGTTAGAATGATCCACAACAGTTGGTATGAGAAACGGACTTGTTTATTGTTAACAGGGTTAAAAAAAAAACAAACTTTAAACTTGAAGATTAACATTAAATAAAAAAATATAGCTGGTTTGCTTTGGCTGCTTTGGCCCCTTAATAAATAGAAAATAAATCAACACAAGAAATCTTTAAAATGTCTAACATTGAAATTAAAATAGCAGCAAGACTCCACACACTTGTGCTTTGCTCCCCTAATAAATAAAAAATAGATTAACACCACAAGACATTGTTGACATTTAACAAACAATGCAGCCTTTCCTTTTCAGTTATTTTAGTAGAATTTTTGTAGTCCATCCATGGCTCCAGTTTCACTAATTGTGCCCAAAACCAAATAAAAATATCACTCTCAAAAAACCAGAGCAGAAAACAAATAGTCAGTTAACTAAATTGACCACTACTCTTCCTACCCTCCCTGTGTGTCTGCTGTCTGCATGCTGGCCTGGTGGATTAATAGTAAGAGCTGGAGCGGATCACTGGAATGGACTGCTTGAATCGCGGAGCGCTGGGCTGGCCGGAAAACCTGGCACGGTCCGATCCGATGCCCGTTTTTTGCTAATATCGGCGGCCGATACCGATCCGCATATCAGATCGGGACATCCCTACCAATCAGTCTTCTTTTAGCATTGGCAGTATAAAAACAAAATTGGGGAGTGCAGCAAAATGCCGCCTGCCTACTTTTGTTTATACAGAATGCGCCTTTTTCGGGGCAATGGGGGGCGTGAGCAAGTAACAAAACGTGTAGCTCAGTGTGTGACGTAAACAGTGACGTGGGAGGGAAGCCGTGGCTGGTCAGTCCTTCAGCAATTCTCTCGTAAGTCGGCCCGTCCTTCACCGTCCCCGTCATCTGACGGTTAATGGCCTCTTTGTTTGCGAGGACAAGGAGGGCGCGCAATTCCTTGTCTCCCCAGTTGCTCATCTTTACAGTGTCTGTCAGGTTTGCATTTCCCTCTATGCTACTAGCTGCTCGTTAATTCCTGCTATCAGCTGTTTCCTGTTTATCCACTGCCAGTGGCTTGTACGTGTAGCATCTTCAACAGCCCCTCCCACAAGTCATCAACAGCCCCTCCCGTTGCGGAAGGCCGCCTCTTAATTTTTAAACCAAAAAGATTCCGCCAATATGACTACCCTACGAGGCGGAAAATTGGGCACCACGGATCAACTCGCCAATTCGGTTTTGTGTGTCTAAACGCTCGCAGCTTGCCGGCAAAACGACCCAACATTCGTGGAAAATCTGGCAGTGTAAAAGGTGCTGTAGTGACTTTAAACAAGTCCTTCCAAAACAGATGATGAACAGCCTATGTCTTAAGAAAAATAAGTGTGATTTTGATTTTCAAACTTTCTGTGCTCAAGGCACACCTGTATTCATATTTGTGAACAATAGCTTCTATCACTTGTGTTATCATGACATAAGACAATATAATGAGATAAAAAAAGAGTTAACTTTCTTGATACTGTCTACTGACAGTTCTTTGGGTGATAGGTCGTCTTCGCTGGTGCTCTGTTGCAGTTTGCCATATGGCTTCTGATGTGTCGTAGGTAGGTTCCTGGGAAGGTTATTTAAATTATTTTAAATTAAATGACATTTTTTAGTTAGAGTGTGCCTCTTCACTCGGAAATGGGTGCACACAACATACTGATACAGTCAATTAAAAATCATTCATAACTTTTTGTACAGTAACAATGTGTGGTTAACACAAAATCCCACGGCACACCTGGATTGGCATCATGATGCACCATTTGTGAAACACTGATATAAACAGCTAATTTTAAGGTAAAGAAAACAATGATTTCTATTTTCAGGTGATTACACACTAGTAAAAACAGTTATGAATGTTATTTGCCATTTCAGCCAATAGATGGCGCTAAAGACTCCACACTGGACCTTTAACTCAAAGTAATGCCTCTGAACATAAACCAGACAGCAGTTACATTGTCACCATAATGTAATTATGAAAGCAATATGGAACCATCATTTCTAGGAGACAGGGCTGCATAGACACACATCATCATCGAAATATGCATTCACAATCATGCACTGCAATATGACAGCAAAACAAAAGACACAAAGCCATTAAACAGTTAACGTTGTCTTGAATTAATATGCAATAATGCTTCAAGAAAACTTAATGACTGACACAATGACATAGCCTCCGCTTCTGTCCACTCATGTCCACAGTAGCGTGTTATAAATGAAGTTACATGAATGATGAGTTGACGATGTTGTGAGTGTTGTTGCACCCTCTGGTGCGCAGGGGGATGGTGCCTGTCTGCCGCAGCAGTGAGTGACGGGCACACATGGCACTGGAACGCAGCAATGTCAGGCAGAAAGCTGCCATCCTGACCTTCCTAGCAATTAGCACAGTCGCAGAATTGCTTGTGTACTGGCTTATTCAGATATTCAGAGGCCCTTATTGCTGTTTTTCTGCTTGCATACATATATATAAATATATATGTTGTGTTTGAAACAAATTCAATTATTTCTGACACACAAGAACAAAAGGAAAAAAAATGTATATAATTGCATGCACAAACACAAGTCAAATAAAATCGTGGGAGAGTAACCAGAAAAAGTATCCAAGCGTTTAGCAGCCTCTATCTGTGTGACACATGTACCTGTCTTCTGTGGCTGAAATTCCCTCATCGCACTCGCTACACACAATTATGGCCTTCTCGGAGGCGTGAAAGGAGCTGTCAGAAATAATATTGTCTTTTGAAGTTGTTGTAAAGAAAGCTTTTAAGCTGTTTTCTATTGGCCAGTTTACAGCTATACTCACCCAAGTATGGGACAGTTGCAGTTTGAGCTGTCCAGATTGTGATGATTTTCATTTTTATCACACCATCACACAATTATTGGATCCAAATTGCGTTGGTTGAGTCTTGCAGCCACCGGGACTGTTCGTACGTTGTGTGCCTGGAAATTACCGCAAGACAAAGTGCTTGATTTAGTCATTGTGGATCACTAAAAGCAGTTTATATTTCATATAGATCAGCCTTGTTTATGATGGAATATTACACTGTATAATACCATCTGCTGCATGGAAGTGAATTCAGCTCATAGAGGCCAGAACAGGAAACATTTCAACCCCACAGTCTGACACTTTGTAGGCAGTGGTGTGCTCATCATTTCTGCTTAGTTCCCAAAGGATATGTTGTTTCTTGTCGAGCATTACTGTACCAGACATATGGTGCATTGCGAGGCTCAACCTTTTCAGCCCCGGCTGCGCATGTTCTAGTTTTGAAAGAGAGGTAGGAGAGAGTTTTAAGAAGTTATTACAGTAATTAGCTCTTTTGCAATCAGCTTAATAGTCCCATTAATTCATTAATACAATTAAAATGATCACTGACTGTACCAGGCTTTCAGCAAATACCAATGAACGTGGAAGTGAATTGTTACCAGTTAGAACTGATTGGCTGTGTGACGCCACCTGTGTTGTGAGAGTTGACAAAACATTAATTTGATTTGTGCCAGTCGAGTCTGTGTGTGTGTGTGTGTGTGTGTGTGTGTGTGTGTGTGTGTGTGCACTCAGAAAGGGGGAGCAGAACACACACACACACACACATAATGGTACTGTAATTTTACAGCTGATGGTTGCGTGGCTACGGGGAAAGTAAAGATGTCAGGATGGCTTTCATATGACTTATTGATCCGTCTTCTGTGGTGGTTGACAGAGGACTTTACCCCGGCTTTTCTGAGGACCAGTTATCTGCTCTGCAATCAGTAAAAAAACAACACAAAAAACTTGGTTTGTAGGCTGAGACAAGGGTGTAAAGGTTTGGTTTCAACAGTGGGGCGGAGACACATAAAACCAGGTTTGGGGTCTGGTGAAAGCCTTTTCTGCATCGGTTTGTGGTGTAAAGGTCCTTAATTTTGTCAAAATATGGTACTAAAAATGGTACTATCATGTAGTGATTAGGGGGGACAAATGCGTATGTCCTAAATACTGAAGGGGACATGTCCCCTGTGTCCCCCCTGAAATCTACGCCTATGGGATCAGATGTATTGTGCAGACATGGGTGTCCTGTTCTCAGAAATAGTGTATCTAATAAGTTAATTGTTGTCACTGCATTATTAACCCACCTGATGAGTGGGTTTTATCACTGGTAACTCTGCCAAATGTACATGAAATGCAGAGCAAATATTTCTTGTCTCATTACTGGTGCAAATACAGCCTTTTGTGTTTTGCAACTGGTGAATATTGGCCCTTAACAGCAGAAGTACAACTGATAGCTGGAATCACATGTGAACCACGGATGCAGTTAGAGACCTAGATACAGTGATGGCCACGGCGCTCCACTCACTCCTATGAGAGTTGCTCAGTGGCACATGAAGCCAGAATGGTTCAGTGGCCACATGTAAAATTACTTGGATGATTTGAGGATTATTGGCACTATTTCCGCACTGTGCGGCCCATGGAGCAGGCGCACTAGAGACTTGCAACAGCCGAGTGCTTGGCTGAGTGCAGCTAAGTTCCACTGGCCGACTGGCTAACTTCTGGTTTAGTGCCTCGCTAACTTGAATGGGGATAAAACAATTTCATCTTGTGGCTCTTCTAGACTTTCAAAATGTTATTGGACTAAATGGATCAAATCCTGATAGTGTAACATTTTGTGGCGGATGTGATGCTCAAAAAGAAATGTACCCACTGATTTACAGACATCTCTTTCCCAACATATGTAAGTGGGAAAAAGTCTTTCATCACATGACAGACCCCAGAAATTGCAGTACCACTGTTTGGCCACTACGAAAATTAGCTTCAAAGCCCAGCGCACTTTCTGGGGGTCTGCTGTAAACATGGTGAACAGGGAGGCTCCATACTCTGACCCAACGTGAATCAAGACAGCAACACTTCTTACGTTGTTTGCTTTCCACAATAACAGACCAACTTAAATCACTCAGAACATTTTGCTACAAAGCAACAAAACAGCTTTCACAAGTCATAAAAACAGATTTTCAGATCCCAGATTTGAGCCTTCTGCTTGTGTGCTCTGTCTCTGTGCACTACTGACATTGAGTGGTAGAGCTCCAGGTGCCCATAGACATCAACATTGTTTTTTATTTCACTTTATTCATTGTGCGTAAATTCATTACAGAAATGCAAACAGACACATAGACAACAAAATAAGAAGACAAAAACTAAAGCAAAACAAAACCGTAAAACACTTACATTTATAATGCTGGTGTTCTTGTTAAATGCATCATATTATAATAATTTAATAACTGAAGGGTCTTAATAGCGTCTTTGTTCTTAACGTTAGATAACATGGTGTGATACTGTTGAAATTCATTAATAGAGTGCAGGAAAGTCAGTTTGGTTTCTCTAATGAATATGGAATTTAAAAAAAAAAAAGAATCGTATGATAATTCCAATCTTGTCTTGACTATATTACACCATTACATCAAAAAATATTTATTTCAGCATTTATCTTTCATTATGTATTTATGTATTTTTTGAAGGTTGGCAACATTTGTCCAAAACATTCTGGTGACAATACGATAAAAACAAGAGGAATACTCAAAGAAATTACACTTATTATCAATATTCAGCTCAATCCGTCTAACACAAGCTTTACCTGGTAATTTCTATGTAATATCTGAAAAGATACCTCCTTCCTTCCATACAGTATTTATCACAAATTTGAATTTAAATAAGGAAGACCAAGAACATCTAGATAAAGGGGCAGTAACTTAACTTATTGTGGTCCTTATATTCTCTTTTGATATACTAGTTCCATCAATAACAGCGACAGTGTTTATCCTACATTTGCAACTATATGTATCTCAATGAAATCTCGCTGCACCAAATACTTGCTTTGCATTCAGTGTGAACACACTTTTTGATTCTGCTCCGAACATGTTATAAACGCTGAGAATGAGTTGCAATTACTATTTTAGCCAAGGCTGGTGTGTGTAACTTAACCTTAGTGTTTTGTTTGGTGCTTTTCGCTGCCTGGGTTCCCCATATATTTCAATATAGATTTTTTTTTCCATAGTGTTGATGCTGAACAAAATAGCAGGGCAACGTGGAATTCAAGAGAGAAATCATATCGTGGTGCTAGTGCAAGTGTGATTTGTGATATAGATAGTGAACATTTCCTTCATCTGCTTTTTACTAAGTAGAATATGTTGTCCAATTCACCAGCTGCGCCCAGGTAATAAAATGCTCAAGACACATGCACCGTACGTCGTCTTTGATCTCATAAACCTGGCAGATGTGATCCATCCATGCCTGTTTACAGCCGTGCATTAATTTCCCCTCCCGTCCCTAACACAGTTTAGCCCAATTAACACAGTAGCTCTTTTACTAACAGTGTGAGGGGGAGATGTGCATGTGTCAGAGCTGCAGTTGGCTGCAGCCAAGTACCGAACTAGATTCCAAAATGGAGGGACTGCTGTGAATACCAATGCTTCCTACTTCCCCTCACTCAAGACGAGTGATAGGTTGTGTGCTCCCTCTCCCGCTCGCTCCCTCGCTTTCTTTTCCTCAGACTGCCATGATTCTTTCATCCCACTATAGAAATACATCAGCTCAAAGAAGGAGATGAGAAAAATAAGCCATTAAGGCATGCAGGAGTGCACGATTAGAGGAATAATTGAGAGGCATAATGGAGGTAGTGAGATTAGATAAATTTGTGTAATTTTGGAAAATCACTATAAAATCCCATTCAGTCTTGTGCACTTTCAAAGGAACTATAAATGTAATTCTCCACAGTTTCCTTCCTGTCTCCAGCTATCGCTCTTCCCCTTAAGGATCTTAAACAAGAATAGGTGTCCTTAGGGGTAGTTGGGTCATTCCAGTTTATAGCAATGTTTCCACATGATGAGCCATTTCCCCAGGCACAGGAACTTCAAAGTGCTTGACATCAGGGCAACAGCAGTATATTAATAATCAGGGAGGTGTATGCTGCTGGGCCTCGCCCAAAAACAGCCCTGCTTGTCATTGTAATGAATGGACGGAATCACACTGATCTTTTGTAGTTTTTGTCATTGTATCCAGCGCCATAACATCCAAAATACACCCACTCTGATCCGTAGATCCTGACATCCATCCCACTGCCAGTGCCCGCCCCCCCCCCCTCCCTCCAGCTGACTTTCTGACTCCACATTTCCAGCGAGATCTGAAAATGACTAAAGGGAAATAGCCGCAGGTTAGACAACGTGGCTCCTTTGACTGTCCTACCTGCCACTCGCGAGCAGTGGGAGGGGACATATAGGCGGGTAAAATGTCAGCAGAATTATACATGTGACACGAGAGTTAATGAAGACTGATTAATGCTAGGTGTAACTATAGCCACGGGGGAACAGTGTTGAAAGATGATCAAACCAGTGTCTGTCTAATCAGTAAAAACGCCCTTGGTTCAGTCAAAGACGACAGCGGGCAGCCTTGGAGAGGGACTGACATTGGCCTACACCTAAAAAAAAAAAAAAGAAACTCAGCTTCAAACAGAAGGTAAAGTCATACAGTAACAGGATGAGTACAGTGGAGCAGTTCTGAAGTCATTTCATCAGCCTTATGAAGCTCTGCTCAGTTCAGTCACAGCTGTTCGTGCCCTGCCTTTGCTGCCTGTGCTTTCCTGATATGACAATGTCTTCAGAGCTAATAGTGTAACTAAAGTCTTCAGCTATGCAAGAGACCGTACTCTATCACAGTGAGCTAGATATCAACATTAGGATGCTAACATGCCCGTAATGACAATGCTAACATGCTGATGTTTAGCATGTATATTGTTCACCACGTTCATTATCTTAGTTCCGCATATTAGCATGCTATTATTTGCTAATTAGCACGAGGTAAATCACAGCTGAGGGTGATGAGAATGTCATTAGTTTTGCAGGTGTTCTGTCATAAATGAAAGCATTGTACAAACTGAAATTTTGACCTGATGGTAGCCTACTAGATAAAAAGTCAGGAGCACCAAATGTATTACAGTTTATCCTCTGGGGAACATGAATGTCTTTTAGTGATGTGACGTTCGCGAACGAGCCGAATCTTTGAACCGGCTCTTTGAAGTGAACGAGTGAACCAGCTCTTTAGAGTGAACGAGACAGTTCCTAATTTCTTTGTTTTTTGTTTTAATTTACTCTGGGCGTGACGCTAGCCAGCTAGTTTGCATGTTACCCAGCATGCAGTTCGGACACGCTGGGGTAAGTCTGAATTTAGACTATAAACTTGTTACTGAGAGCCCTTTTGGCTGTGTTTTGGGATAGGGGGAGGTTGTTGGTTATTCTGGTACAAACGGGACATGTTCTGGACTGTTTTGTGAATGTTTGTGTGTGTGTGTGCGACCATGACCCTTTATTCACATCGTGCTGATGACCCCCCTCGGTTAGAAATGGATGGTAGGAAGCTAACCCACTATCTGCTAGCACTTGCTTGTATTGACAGGCTTATTGTTTATAAAGGGCGTTGCTATGACTACACCAAACTTTATATCTGCGGAGTCTATTCTGGGTCCATGTTACAATATCCCGATCACGTGATGTGATAAATCAGCAATGCGATTGATTACTGAACCCACTAACGCCCCCCTCCCATGCACACACGCAGCAAAAAAAAAAAAAGAAAAGAAAAGAACGAACGAACCGCATCTTTGAACCAGCTCGTCAAAGTGAACGAGAGCCAAAGAACCAGCTCTCACAAGTGAACAAGAAATCTAATCACTAATGTCTGTATCAACTGTTATGGCCATCCCTCCAATAGTTCATGACACATAAGACACAAGTGGGGTCATATGGTGTACTTATCCATAGTCAGTGTGTTACAGATTTTAGCCACCTAGTTTGGCAAAGCAATGTACTGCTGAGGATGGGGGCAGCAGTAAAACATATTTTTTAGCCACCTAAAATAGTCCCACCAAAAACGAAATCTTAAGTGCATGCTATATTTGGAGTAATTTTACACCTTCACCCTGCTGTAGACAGCCCTTTTTGACCGGGAAGCCATTAGGCCTAATGGCTTCAGATCCCAATCCAGGCTCTTGTCAAAGCCACCAGACTCCATTGATAACAGTAATTGTAGCTTGCTGAACACAGGAGCTGCTGGTCTGCCGCTGCCTCGATCACTTTGTGTTATTGTGTGACTTTGGTGAATCAGAACTAATCTTTTAAAATGCCTGTCACAAAGTATCACAAATAAAATGACTGATGGAGGCAGCGGTGGACCAGCAGCTTCAGTGTTCATTGGTTTTAAATCACGTTTTTCTCAGTGGAGTCTGGTAGTGAAGAGAGAGATTGTAAAGACTTCTTATGTGTTGGACATCACTGTCTGATGGTAAGATAAAGCGTTGAAAATATCTGACACCTAGCATTCACTTAAACTGTTATTAGTTCCAGTGAGTGGGGCTTTTGTTAGGTAGCTAAAATATATTTAATCACTGCCCCTGTCTATAGCATTACATTGCTTAGCTCCCGTGTCGGCCCTCCAGCCTCCTTCTTCGAATTGGGGCTGTGCCGACTGAGATCTACTGTATGTAATACACTGACTATAGACAGATAACTTATACAACCCCACTTCAAAAGATCCAAATGATCCGTTTAAAGGTTAGGGAATTACTTAAGTTATTAGGATACATCCCGTGGGATCCATGACTATCTGGACAAAATTCTGTTCACTTATCATTCAGAAGGTGTCGAGACTTTTCACCTAATAATTACAAATTTGTTCTGACTGACAAACGTTCTCAAGGTTTGTAGTGTCTTTTATATTATCTACCATTTATAAAACTTTCTGGTAATTGAAAGTCACAGAAAATTAACATTTCATCAATATGTCAACCGTTACTGTAGACCCAAAGTGAAAAGATGACTTTGTAAATGTTCTGTGTGGTCATTACGTTTTTTGATGGTTACATCATTTCTGTTTTTTGCCGATTCCAGCACATTAGACTGACATCAAACAATAACTGTGAAGATAGATTGTTAACCTTCAGTATGAAGGTTGTTTAAGGTGAGCTCATTTGATGTGTGCCCCCCCCCCCAACTTCAGGTTAATTCAGTGGAACAAAGATCCAACCAAATAGTTTGTTTTAATGGGAACACAGTGGGATACTATTGTCCAACATCGTCACATATTGATGTTTGGTCATGGACCTTTCACTCCCATATACGATGTAAAAGGTGTCCTGGATGCACTAGTTGTTGTTCTGGGACACCGTGTCAAGTTATGCCTGTTACATGTCATCTCCTTTAAAATATACTTCCGTTTATACAGGAAATTTACCGTTTACATACAGTCTCTTTCAAAATAAACACTATGTGGGTACAACAACTCAAATTGAAGTTCTTTTTCTTTCAACAACTAATGCATGTGGTCGGGTTTAGGAAAAAAGAACAGGGTTTGGCATTAGAATCTAATGGGACACAAACACCGCTCTCCTAGCCACCAAACACTGTTAAAACCTCTTGCACTCCACCCCTATTTTGTAGCAAAAACGCCTAAAATGACATACCCAAATTAAAATGACTGTAGCTTCTGAACTGCTCTGACTACATGCATGCATGAGGTCTTGCCAGAAAGAAAACTCCCTGAAGTTTCTTGTGAAAGTGTCAGAAACACTCTAGGTGATACAGAGACAGAGTAATGGGCCTCTGAACTCAGTAAAAAATTGAAAATTTTGCCTAACATAAAATAAAAAATGTGTTTCAGGATGAATAACTGTCTGTGGCTTCATCTGAGCAGGTAAATGACACTGTGGGGCTGTAGGCACACTATCAATGAACACTTGTTTCAAATTTGAAGAAGACTGCTCAAAGTGTGACCATTCTACAGTGTTTTTTCCATGAAAAGATCCAGGTGGAGCTCCAAATGACAAGACGGTCACTCCGCTTCAAAACAGTACTGTCAGTGATCAAACAACACTCAGCCGGTTTCAAACATGGTACCTTATTGAAATCAGGTGTGATTATGATAGCTGATGTTGTTTATGACACAGAAACACCATAAAATATCACCAAATAAAGCCATATGCAACGTGAAAGTTATGATCCCACTTTCTAGGTGGTATATCTCAGCCAAAAATAGTGGTAGGAGACTCTTACCTTTTATAAAAGAGCTAAGTCCCCACTAGTGGCTCCACATAAGGTTGCAAGTAATCCTTTAACTTTTCCTGTCAATAAATGGCACGACATGACTTGTCACCACTCATCGCGATTTTGGACTTTGTGTGTTTAGGCTGCTCTGGTGCAAAATACGTAATAAATAAAAGAAAAATTATGTTATTTTTGAAAAGTCGAGAGTTTCCTGAAACATCACATGGTTTGATGATGCAGTGCCCCTGGGAGATACCATTTAACAGAGGGGGGGGGGGGGAGCAACGACGTTGGCGTCCTGGCGGAGTTAGAGAGGTTAAACTACGGTGGCAGGCCACGTATCGTGCTGATGTCAAAGGATGGCTTTTTTTTTTGTCAGTGTCTGGTGCCGCAGGTCACTGCCCAAGTGCCGTATTTCGACGACTTTAGAGTGAGACTGGGTTGTCTTGTCTTGACCGATCAGTCACCTGACCTCAGTCCACCTGGTTAGATGTTTTATTGGTTGAAGACACAAAAAAGCCCCTTAAATAAGTAATAATAATAATAATAATATAATAAGGGGAGAATTGGATAATAATTAGATTTAAAAGAAGCCAGTGACTCAGCCTGCCTTATTCCCTCAGGCAGTTTGTTCCAGAGCCTTAGTGAGACATGAAGATGGCTGCAGTACAGGCCTGGCAGGGTATCACCAGGGAATATGTTATGTGTTAAATGGGCTTCAATATTTCCTACTAATTTCTACACTTTTCATCCAATGTGGATGTAAACAGCCCTAATGCTGAGCATTAATTAATTAAAATAATGTCAGATCTAGTGTGTGGGAGTGCACAGCCAAAACAGCTCCAAAAAATTAGTGTTAATATTCAAACACGTATGGACTGCGTTGGTATTTTAACATTATGTACCTTTTTGATGCTTTAACAACTTTCACTTATTTATTCATCTTGATCATATAATCTTTTTGACCTTTCTACCTTCAAGGTTCTCACTGTGACGTTTTTGCCGAATCCATACTATGACCTTAATGTTTGCTGTGGTGCACCTGTGCACAGGACAGGAAGTCAGTGTGAAGGTCACCATTTTGGCCAGCAGGACACTCTATTCCCCAGAACAGAGAGGAGAGGAGCTGCAGTGGCAGCCTCTAATCCTCTTTAATTTGTTTTCAGATGGGGCTTTGGAATACCAGCCTGTTCCCTAAGCAGAGATCACATAAGAACGTGGGCTGGGACAGCTGTCTCCTCTTCTGGCGGTTTTTAATACAGGTCTACTCACCACCCCACCCCACCCTGCGATGAATAATTCTGGTGCTGAGCTGAGTAGTTACTTTATGTGGATTTTAGTACAAAAAATGGGATGCAATTCCACATAGTACAAAAGCATGGTCGTGCCAGTACGGCTGTGTTGGGGGGGAACAGAAAATGAAAGTGGGTGGGGGTGGAGATGTCTGTTGTTTTGTTTTTTCTTTATCAGCAGTCATGTGGCCTCCTCCCTCCCTCACAAAACAAAGCTTGTAATTGGGTTTGGGCGTGTCCCCTTTCTCCTTTGTTTGACGGTAAAGGTTGAATTGTAAAAGGGGAAAAAAAAAGGATGCTTTGCTTACCTCACCTACGTGCCTGTGTCCCTCCACAGAGGTGAATCATGGAGGACTGCGCTGTCTCCTTTGCAGCGCTTTTATCGAGCCGTGTTTTCAGACGAAGGCATGATTCCATTGAAGTGATGGAGCACATCTTGAAAGACAGAGGGGGTTTAAAAGCTGCAGAAACAAAGCATGCAGGCAGTAGGTTGGCGATGCAAGCGGGGGGCTGGCAGTCCTTTAATCCTCACTGCAGAGCTGATAAATCGGCATGCAAGTTTCATTTTTATCCCCCCTCCCTTACCAGTTTGCTTGACTCTTGAGTGATGAACAAACCTCCACTGGCCTTTCAGATTTTTTGATGTAATATCCAGCCGTGGATTACGTCCTCTGGGCCAGATTGGTGCTGAGGAACTGGGCGAACAGGTGGATAGTCTCAGAGTCCAGGTAGCTTTCAGGCAGACAGACAGAATAATCGGATCATTGGGAAGAGAACAGCTGTAGTCAGAAAGCTTTAATGATACTATGCATCTAAGTTCCCTTCTTGTAATTGGACCACAATGGATAAAAACGCAACAGTATATAACAAGAGCTTGATACATCTGAGGAAGAGGAAGAAGACGCTTAACACAGCCAGCAGTTTTATTTTTATTATCACTTGGATCACGCTCTTTGTCCCGTGAATGTAAGGCCTTGAATCTTTCAAAACTATCGTGGTTATGTGCCACTCTTTGAAATTCCAGTGATAAATACAATGACGATTTCCTGTCGTCCTTCAGCTGTACTTCTCTCAGATCTTCTCATCGATCACCACTGTTTGTTTTTTTTCTCACTGTCACACCTTGAACATTTCTACTTTGATATCCTAAAAAGTAAACTCTACTTTTGAGAAGAATTTCTGAAAGATCATTTTTGGTCAGTTCCCTTCTCTTCAATCCAAGGCATTAGCATTAATAATAACATGCATGTATATTGCTGCTATGTCATGACAGCCAACCATGCACCACCATCTGAAATAATCCCTAGCAAATCTAATCATTATTTTAAGTAAACAAATGTGTTAAACAGTGGACACTAGTATTGCATATTTGTATAGTAAACTGTCGTAGCTTGGGCGCTTGGCTAGATCTTATTGTTTGCCAGGGCATCTAGAAATCCCGAAGTTTCGCTTGCCAACACTGTCAAAAATATAAATGGTCCTCTTTCTATTAAACTGATACAGAGATGCTGTATCGAGGTGATGTGTTGTAGTGCACAGCATGCGCCACTGGAGGTCAGTGTGTACTGGTGAAACAGGCAGCTGAACTGAGAAAGATGGAGACTGCGAGTGGTGAGGATATCGTCGCAGGACTAGTAAAAAAGAGAAACAAATTACTAACACAGATTGGAAGATGTATTTCCAAGGCTCTGTGACTTTTCCTCTGCCCAATAGATTTGTTTGTTGTATTTATTATTTAGTGATGGCTTTAGAGATAGGGTAAGGAGCTCGGACATCCAGAGGGACCTTGGAGTAGAGACGCTGCTCCTTCCCGTAGAAAGGGGTCAGTTGAGGTTGTTCGGGCATCTGCTCATGATGCCTCCTGGGCACCTCCTGTTAGAGGTGTTCTGGGCATGTCCCACTGGTAGGAGGCCCCGGGGCAGACCCAGAACACACTGGAGGGATTACATATCTTAACTGGCCTGGGAACGCCTTGGGGTCCCCCAGGAGGAGTTGGAAAGCATTGCTGGTGAGAGGGATGTCTGGGGGTGCTTTGCCTGGCCTGCTGCCCCTGTGACCCAGCCCCAGATAAGCAAATGAAAATGGATGGATGGTGCTAGGCAGCTTTCAGGAGAACCATCAGATAACTCTGTAGGTTGTCGATTCAGGTGCTCATGCTTCTAAGATTAGTTTTTCCTCTTTCTGTTAAACTAATATGGAAATTCTGCAGAGACAATTCGTGGTAGTGCACAGCATGGACCACTAGAGGTCAGTGTGCCAGCGTGAAGAGGTTGATGGAGACAGTGAGTGGTGGGGATAATGTTACAGGACTAGTCAAAGAGAAAAAAACATCTGCCCATGTATGGGAGTATGGCCAAATATAACTTTATCTTGAAAACGCTTCTTTAAACTACAAAAGTAGTTTATTAGCCACAGGATTTTATTCAACACATCATTTCTGTTCAGTTGCTGATGTGTTGGTATCCACTGCGGCAACAAGCGTCATCGGTTCCTCCAGCAAGAAGAGCACTTATTTAAACACACCAACTTTGATTGCATATTGGAAACACAGCATTGTAGGCTAGACAGTGACATATGACTTTAAGGTGTACCCCGGTGAAATGTCAGGAAGCTATGGAGGTATAAAAATAGAGATACTGTCCAAGCCTAGGGAGGTGGCAGCAGATTCCCCCCCCCCTCAGTGTTGATTCTATGGCTGCAGCCTTGCTTCAGTCATTCCTACTTTCATTTTCAAACTGGTCCTCTTGCCTCTGTGGCTGATTGTGTAAGCATGGATTGAAGATTATGCACTGCAGTTTTCAATTGCATCATGCACAACATGTCGCCTCTGCCCTTAAATGAAGTTGGCTAGATGACAGAATCTCTCGTTTTCTGTCTTGCATACCATTGTCTGATTTAAAGAGGGAAAAATATACTTTGCCGTGAGCAACAAAAAAGCAGACACATCAGCAGGGAGACTCCGTTTGAAGGCCACTCAAGTTAATAGAAATATAATACAATACCAACAATCAGCTGAGCCACCAGCACAACGCCGCGGGTTGTGTTTGTCACACAAGCTCAATACACTCAATCGTCAATATCTTAATTGAGGTCACTTTGCCAATAGTTTTTCTTCCTTCCTTTTTTCTCCCCCATTTTTGGAACATCAAGGCAAACTGGATCTTCTCTTTTTTGGCCTCAACACTAAAATGGTTTTAGGAGGAAAAAAAAGTGCTGCCTGTGGGAGATTGTGTTTCTGAAGTGGTTGAGTGAGGCTTCAAAGTGGAGAAAACAAGAGCAAACCAGTGCAAAGATGTTGCGAATACTCACTGAAACAACATAAAATGGCCTTCTTGTAACTGCAGCAATTCTGCTATGATAAATTGACTCTGCAGTTTATGTTCCCTGCATGCTGGATGCGTTCCTCAAATCTACCCGTTTGACATTCAGAATGGCCATTTCTCCACACTGCCCCCGTCTCCTCCCTCGTTTCCTGCCATTGCTCATGACCTGTGGTGATGCAGGGGTCTACAGATTGAATGCACAAACAGTGATTGATACCCTGGCGAGTCTGTCTTTGGGTTACCGGGACAACTTGCTTCCTTGGTAACAGCATCATGACTTCTTTGAGGCCTTTATTAATATGGCACCCAGGCCCTGTTTACCTTATTAAAAACAGATTGGAATATCTATTTCCAAGGCTCTGTGACATTTCTTTCCTCCAAGCTCTAGGTTTGTTTGTTGTCTTATTATTTGGTAATGGGAAATATACAAACAAACTACTGGGCATATTTATTAGTGCTGCCCCCTAACAGTCGACCAAACGTTAGTCGAACAGAGAGGTCATTAGTCGACAAGATTTCATTGGTCCCTTAGCTGAAGAAAACAAAACAACAAAAAACAAACAAACATGACACTCTATCAAGAGCTGCACCTCGTCAAAATAAATAAAAACCTATATGACTGGACCATGTGGGAATTTAATTTAAGTCAGACAGGAGTCACCAATCACAGCTGACAGATATCTTTCCCTTCTTCTGTAAATATTCAGTCTGTCAATTATGGAAAACTTGATCATGTTAGTGCAGGGCTATCCAGAGCTTTACATCTGTCCCATGGACGATAGGCCTACACACTTATAAACAGCACCTGGAAGAAGATCAGCTCTGCATTTCAGCTAAATAGGCTATGATACAATGCTTGATACGGTTGCTTAGTAACCTCAGATGCAACAAGCCACCCTGCTCTTGAAAGCTGGCACAGAAAAGGCACAAGAGTAGCACCCAGCGCCTGACCGTGCCAGGCGGTTAAAGACGCAGCATGTGTTCGGCCCCTAATTTCCAGAGCTGGTACCTGCAGTTATTCCACAGGCTAGTTAATAACATGTCGGGCAGGAAATCCAAAGTGTGGGATCATTTTGAGAAGGTGAAGGACGAACCCAAGGTGATATGTAAACTCATCTTCATTGGTGGACTACAAACATGACGTATCATCTGAAACATGGAAGTAGCTACATGCCCATTAGCCCACAGCGTCATTAACAGGCGGCTCGCTCAGTGTGTGACGTGCACTTGGAGATAATATATAGGCCTATATTAATGAAGGTTCATTAGTACGGTTTTGTATTTCTCAACAGCCAATCAGCTACATTTAAGATTATTAAAGTTAAATTTAAGGAAGTGAAAGTTTCAAAATGGCTGCCTTTTATCCTGAAATTCAGAAAATTTCACATTGAACAAATAATTATCTCTTACTTAGTTATCCATCTGTGTTTGTGGCCATCTGTTACTGCGTGTTTGTATGCCTGTGTTTGTGCCCGTGTCACTAAAATTGGACTTTGACTCCTGCTCAGCTCTTAATGTGTTTACTTCATGTAAAACACCCACACTCATTGTACCCGAGGCTTCTACAGAATCTGGAATAAAGAATAGCAAATAGAATCATAAAATGCCATTTGAAAAATTACTTCTTTGAGGGGTTGAGGCAGGATTTGGGAACATATTTTCTGTTTCTACTGCAGGTGTCCACTTAATTTTCCAGGCAAAATAAACACTTCTAAGCAGAGCAGACACTTTGGCTACTTCACGCTTCAGTTCATGTCTGTAGCTGATTTACTTCCTCCAGATATGCTGGATAGAGCATTATAAGTAATTTTCCCCATACAAATTACCAGTTACTTTATGCTCAAGTGTTGTTCTCTATAATTCAGGGAACAGTTTATATAAACATTTGTCATTTTCCACGTACTCCTGTTTTAATTTGAGAGAAATTCATACAATCAACACACACTGGATTGTTCCCTGCAGTTATCCCTCCAAGTCTAATGAAAAAGTAAATTCAGCATTGCTACAAAAATCACATATTTCATGGACAAACAACAACTGCACCGTCAGCTCAAAAAACCTCCACGTTCACCTCATTACCTCCTATATACCCCGCTGACTGTTCCTTGTTTTTGAAAGCTTGGACAGATCCACACCTTGGTGTGTCACCCTGCAGCACTGTGCCAGAGGGCTGTGTTTGCTCACCGTGTTGTGTGCACCATCCCGAGACTCATATGTTAAAGGTTCATGACATGCAAGTGTTCTTCAAACAAACCGTTTTTGTTCAGTGCAAAGGGCCGAGTCGCCTTTCTGTTGGATGAACATCGGCTCCTGGAGTTTACCGACACTAGGATAGGAAGACAATGGCTTACACTACAGTTTTGCTTAATGAGAACTAGAGCTGTCAATCTTCTGCCATACTCACATTCAAATTTCATTTCTTCTTATTTTTAATATTCAGATTGTATTCAAATGTAATGCTCAAACTCAGCCTGTTATTATTGCTAACCCACATAATTGCTAGGAGTGTAAAATCACACTGACTCCACTAACACACATGAATTTGGCATTAACATGGTATTAAAATTCAGCTCAGTAATAACTGTCAAAATTCAAGGACAAAGCTATTGTTTTTTTGATAGTTACCATTATTAGCTTAAGTGTGCGGCACCAACACATTCTCACTTTGACCTCGTCACATGTTTTGGTCATGGACTTTCCATGTTCAGATACGATGTGCAAGGTACCCTGGGTGCGTTTGTTGTTGACGTTCTGGGATGCTGTGTCAAGTTCTGCCTGTTACATGCTTTACCGTCTTTCAAATTCCACTTCTGTTTTCACAGGAAATTTCCAATTTACATACAGTCTCTTTCAAAATAAACGCACTACGGTGGTACAACTCTGCGATTTGTTTTTGTTTTTGTTTTTTTTTCCTTCAACAACTAACGCACGTTGTTGGGTTTAGGAAAAACAAACAGGATTTTGCTTTACAATCTTACGGGGGGGAAATACTGCTCTCGCAGGTGTTTGACTCTCGGTTGGGGTTTGTTGGACAAATCCACGGCCCCTCCACCCAACCTACTCTGAGTTTTGTTGTCTTAACTTTAGTTCTTGTCCTGTCGCATTTCCCCAGACACTGCCAGCTGCTTTAAACTATAATGGTGACTGGCCATGTGCCATGCCGATGTTAAAGCACACCTTTTTTCTTGACGTCTGACACCGGAAGTCACTGCCCAAGCAACAGATTTCGACGACTTCAGAGTGACACTGGATTGGTGGCACTTGGTTTTATTGCATGTCACATAATGAGTTGTTGCCAACAGAAGTACAGTTCACTTCATCTGTCTTTCCCCTCCTTTGCTCTGTGCGGTGCTGGGGTGCGGCTTTTTATGTGTAGCTGGGTGAAGCGCTGCCCACGGTGAGACAGAGACGAGAGAAGCTAGCACAAATGCAGTAAAAACCCTCTCCCATTATTGCTTTCCAAATGAATGGATATTTGACGTTGTTTCTGGAGTTTAAAAAATGGCCTGGCTGGAGAGAGATGCCAGGGAGCTGAAGTAGCCTTGGCAAGGTAAATAACCAACGCTTGTGACAAATACTTGCTACTGGCTCTACTGTTTGTCATTTCCAGGAAATATCACAAAGTAAAAAGCAGATTTTCTGTCTAAAAAGTAAATGTAGGAAGATGGCAAGTACTCACTCATCTTTTAAGTGGTTATGTCTCCAAAGTTGCAGCGGTGTGATCTGACCATCTGAGTACGACTCAAGCCGGCTGATGATGTCACCTGCAACTCAGCTGGTCAAATCAGTGGCGACTGGTTTTAGAATGTAAGGCTCATCACCTGTTTCTACAGCCAATCAGCTTGTAGTGAAGTCTGCTGGTCAAGTCAAAATGGCGTGTCCGCTTGCTGCGGCAGGTGCTCCGTGGCCACCAATCGCTCTGTTTCCGTCCTCACGGTGGGTGGTTGCTGCTGCTCGCTGTATGTGCTTATGCCACCTCACACACACACACACACACACACACACACACACACATTCTCATTGACTGATTAACTGGTGCTGGTTATTCACAATATTTTGGTGTATTTATTATGAATACAGTCCATCTGATGCTTGTTTTGTTTGTGTTTTTCACTGTTTCATCACTACTACAAATGCAGCTGTAGCCAGTATCTCACTATCACTATCCTCATTCATATTCTAAGGAGCTACAAATTATATTCAGCCACAAAATAAGCCTGAAAAGCTGCAAATCAGAACAGAAGTACAGAGAGTTGTTGCATAGAGATGATACACCATCTCATCTAGTTGCATTGGTGTGAACCGGCAGGTTTTTGGAACGTTGCAGACCGGAGCATTGAAAGTAGTTGCATGTTTCAACTTGTCTCGTCACGTCTTTGGTCTGAACTGGACTGAAAGGGATTTAGTTTGTAGAGAGAGAGAGCATCTGATGGGATAGTCTGATACTTACTCTGTTAGGACAGTGGCAACACATTCACAAAATATTTAAAAGTACACATTTGAATAATAATATATTCTACTCCTGAGTTTCATTCCAACAGCCCTGTTGAGTCCATCACTTGCTTTGCCAAAAAGGCTACTCTCAGGTTAAAAAAGGGGCAAACCTGTTATAACGACTTCATATTGACTCTGAATGCATTTTCACGGCTTCACCGTATAACATCTTTCTCATACTTGTAGATGCATGACTTCTTTTTTTTTGTCACTTTTTCAAAAAGCAGAGACACAGCCATCCCAGAGCAGAAAATTGGTTGATTTCTCCCTCAATTATTGAGATTGGCAGCCACATAGCAATGATGACACACTATTTCCAGCTGCAATAATGAAGCTTGCAGGAATGATACAGATTTGCAATATCCTCTCAAGAACTGAACATTCACTTCATTCTACTGACATGTCATAACTTCAGCTCTATTCTCATAAAATCTACCAGATATGTCATTGTAATGGATATCTGTGGCTATAAGCAAGGGGAGATTGCGGTTACACTACAGCATCCCTTCTGCACCATTTACACCATCGTTGGCTTCGGAGCACTGATGGGCCCCTGTAACTAATAAAAAAAGATATATATGTCTGTAGCCTGTAAAATCAAGTTAATATAATGTTTAAATAACGTTCATTTTTACTTGCGTGCCAGCAGAGTTTGATCTTTATTCTGCAGTTGTCAGGTTTCATTGTTCAACATGTAAAGTTACTCTCAGCTGGCTGTCATGTCAGAAACCGTACTCTTCCCTTTCTTTTTTCATTCACTGCACTCAGAATCATACCTGTCACCTCACGAATTTCACGTTTTAGTGCCTTCGCCGGCATCTCAAGGCCACAAAGTGAAATTTCCACATATTGTCACGCCATCAAATATGCCTGCTGTAATCCCAGCTTGGTGATAAAATGCAGCACTCTGCGGACTGCGGAGCATCCTTTCCAAGTGTTTAGCACTGAGAGCCGAGTGCTGCATTGCTCTATTTTTTAAGTTAACTTTTTTTTTCCCAGTTTGTCATACACTCCAAGAATGAGAATAAACAAATGCATGGTTAGCTCCCCACACTGACTATATCAGGCTTTACAAATCTCCAGAGGAAACACAAGCTAATGGCACATTTATCCCTGTACATACAATCTCCCGGTTGGATAATCTACACCAGACTTGGCTGTGTGTGTCATTTTTCTTGATGGTGTGACCATGGAAGGTCTGGTACTCCAACTCCCCTGGGGGCCACTTGCATGCTACAACAGTGGTCATCCTCTGTCTTTATCATGAAAGCCCTATGTGGCTGCTGTTCAACTGAAGTCTTGTATCTCCTTAAAGTGTTTTTTTTCCAGTGTAAGTGGGGGCGAAAGGGCTTCCCTGATGGTGTGTTTTCATTTTCTGAAACTCCATCACCATGATCCTGAGGGTCATGAAACTCACTTGACGAGTAAACGCATCAAGTCAAGTAAGGAAAAGAACTGCTTCTAATTCTGTGATGCTATTTGATGTCAGTGTAACACTAATACAGGGATACAGATGGAAGAGTGGGATACAAGTGGATCAGACATTCATTGCTTTGTAGTCGGCCACAAACCTCTGCATCTGACTAACTCCATGTGGGAAGGCTGGCTGCACTTCCTCCCTTACTCCAACTCATCTCACCAATGACATGATAATTCCACATGCCTAAGGCCCTTCAGAGCGAGCACCCACTGATAGGGTTCCTCATGACTGCTATCCACTACGGCTGTATGGGCTTGTGGGAGGGCAGTGGATTACTACGGACGGGCGCTGACACTCTTGAAGCTGAAGCATGTCATTAAACAGTAAATCACTCTGATTGAAAAAAGAATCAGCTTTCTGTTTACCGAAGAAGACCTTCTCCGCGGGAGCCGATTGTGTTCTTGGCCAGGATAAATCAACATGCAGTCATCCAGATTCTCCGTCCGTGTAACGCTTCCTGAGCTCAGCTTGCATGTGCAGTTACAAATCACTACCTGAGAAATGTTGACTTTGTTGAAACCCAGTTTTCATTCATCCACAGTGACTACTGACACAGTTAGTTAGTCAAAGGTCACACTGTCATAGTGATAACTCTTTACTTTTTAACACCTTCAATTTGTGTTAGAGTGACTGAATTCTTTGACTGAATACAAATGTAGTTCACCAATAGAATATTAAGTGCAAACTATCTAAGTTATTGATTGATCAACAAGATTTTACAAAGCCTATGTCTGAATTTTTCTACCGGGCGTTTTCAGTATGTTCAGGACTCTCATGACCAGGATACGAAGGCATGAGTATCTACAGTCCAGTCGCCGGAAGGAAATGTTGGCATTGTACATTTCTGCAAACCATGGATATGCTGATTTGTACATTTCATACACTCCATACTAACATCTTGAAGTATATGAGCTGACTTTGTCATCAAGACTTTGTGGGGATGGAAAATGACTTGAGACCTAAGCGATATGCCAGATGGTTGTTTTTGCTGTTTTCCAGCAGCTTTTTAGCCATCAAATGTCTGTTTTTTTAGTGGCCCATTCCTGTGTTTCCACCGTGGATAGTGCCACAAAAAGTGATTGTTTTTACCCGAGACAGCTTTGAATTTTTAGCAGGACTGGTGCCACAAAAAGCGAGTATTTTCAGCCAAAACATGATCCATTCTAACCATAACCAAGTTGCTTTTTTGCTTAAACCTAACCACACGTCAACCACAGTGTCGTTAAAATGTAAAGTTTCAACGTATCCGCTACAAAATAAATAAACATTAATTCTGGTGATATCTGACCTAAAAAAAACCCAATCTAAAAAAGCAAAGAAGGGAGAAGCACATTTGTGCCCACTACCCCTTACCCCTTGGCCCTCGAAATGAAGCAACAAGAGGTAGGGGCTGAAATCTTTCCCTAGGAACTGGGACACCACTCACTACGTCACCACGTCGGTTACGTTTACGCATACCTAACTATATTAAACAGGAAGCTGTGAGCCATCTACATTTCCAACCGGCATCTACAATGGAGTCTCATTCATCCTACCAATCGTGTTTTCCGCATTCATCATGCTTCGTTTGATGAACGACAGATGACAGGGGACTTCTGCTAGCTAGCTAGATAGCTAAGCAGCTAACATTATGAGGCAGCATAGTTATGCTAGCTGGCGTGTTATCGTAATGTGAAAAATCCGACAGTTTTGCAGAACAGGACAGATGACAGACACCCAATAGTGCGAGCTAGCTAGCTAGCTAACAAGCAACCTGACGACGGTAACGTTAGCTATGTATGAACTTTTTTCCCCGTCTCTTGCCCGGTGGTAGACATGGCGATGTCTGCCCCTCGCTGGCAAGTCAGCAACTGAAATCCCTCGCTCCGATGGGCTAGTTTCATACCCACTACCCCTCGTTATGCTCCCTACACGCAAAAAGGAATTGGGACACCACTACCCCTCGAGGGAACATGCAAATGTAGGGATAGGGCCAAGGGGTGGAGCTAAGGGGGGTATTGGGACGGGCCCTATATCTGCCCACCGGCGACGAAAGGAAGCCACGACCGGCCCCAGTGCACACTATTATGACGAAACCTAGTGCATGCTATTGTGCATGTGTTCTCTTGACACAAATAGAGACTTGACATTGGACAACATTAACATACATATTATCCAGCAGTCATCACTGCATATCTGAAAAAAAAATCAGAGGAAGTAAGAATTAATAATTTAATTGAATAGTTTTGTAGTATATTTATATATTTTATAACTATAGAAAAAGCATATATTTTTGTTTTAGACAGCCATTGAGTATTTAAAAAAAAGAAAAAGAAAACCATGACGCAGGTGGGTTTGCCTTTTTGAGGACATATATAGCAAATGGCACCGTTTTTAAATTAATACTATTGATTTTTTTTATGATTTATCTTTGAACCTAGGTGGCAATCTGATTCACTTGCAAGGCCTGCTCTCTCTAAGGGCCCCTCCACCCCAGGGGCCCCAATGCAATGGCACTGCTTGCACTGTCTATATTTACACCCCTGCTGCTGCTGTTTAAATAGTTTTAAATACAGCAAAACAAACATTTAATGCCAAGTATGTTAGTGCGGAGAAACATCCTTTCTAGGGCAGTTAGAATTTTTGGACTGATTTCTGATGTTTATTTTTTTTTGGTTTCTCCTGACTGTGTAATATTGTTGATTTTCCGATTGTTTTATCAGGTGTAATGTAAAAATTGGATAATAGTAGCATATTGATGTCATCCCCTGCCTCTAAGCCTAGACTTCAGGACCGCAATGGAAATATGTCATGTGACTTTATTGCAATATCCTGATGAATCTTAGTACTGTATGCACATTTGTGTTCAGTATTTTGACTTATCAAAATCAGTCAATCAATTCTGTACATGTTGTTTCCTGGTAGGAAAAATCTAAATATAGTTAAAAGAAAATGTCTATTTCTTTACAAGCCTGTTCTTGTCGTCAGGGCCATCATTTCTAGTTACGACACCATGATACTGTAGGCCTATTTGTGAGATGTGGGGATGCAGCAGCACAGGTAGATACAGCTTTACAACAGAGACCAATAAGGCAACACAAGCTGTCAAACAAATCGCTTGTGTGCCTGCTCCAAGCACTCCGCTTGTAAAGCTCTGACTACCAGAGATGCCACATGGCCACATCTCAGCGATGAAGCAAAACTGAAAGTAATGAAGGACAAAAATAAGGCCAAGGTTGGACAACAGATGGATTTTTACTTACAAATAAAAGTGTGAATTATTCTGGGATTTCCCAACAGTCAGTCCACTCGCCAGAAGACAGTGTTGGCATTGTACATTTCTGCAAACCATGACAGTGTTACATTTGCATATGTATTGTATCAACATTTGTAAAGTGATGTGGTATATGAGATGACTTTGTGATCAGGAGGTGGAGGGGATGATGAATGTTGTGTTACACTGGCGAGATGCCTGCCAAGCTACAAACCACTGCAGACCACTGTTCGAGACCAATAAACAACAAAACCAGTTATTTTTTACCAAGACATCACTGTTTTCAGCAGCATTTTAAGCACCAAACATGTGTTCTAAGGCAACCTGTAGATGTTTTTCCACCAGGGATAATATGACCAAGAGCGGTTGTTTTTTACCAAGACGTTGCTACATTCTCCTGCTGGGCTAGTGCAACAAATAATGGTTGTTGTTTTTTTCTAAAACATTATTGTGTTTTCATGCCAGGACAGTGCCTCAAAAAGTGATTGTTTATACCTAGATATTGTTGCATTTCCTGCTGAGATTGTGTCTTGAAAAGGATTTGTTTTTTACTGAGACATCACTGCATATCCAGCAAGCCGTTGTGCCCCAAAAATTGAGCATAGCGTCAGTTCAGACGGGACACGACATCAAGCTCAGCTCACATTCCACCTGATCTCAAACAGTTCAATCAACTGATGGAGCCATTGATTGATGGAAGGGAGTCAGCTGATAGATCACATGATTCCTTTCTATGCAACCAAATGGAGAGTCTCATTCAGGGCGCAAGCTGCTTTGCAACCCGCCTCCACCCCAGCTCCTCCTTTTCATGCTGTGTCTGACTTATCAATGTCATTTCTGTTTCTCACTGATGCTGCTCTGTTCTGTTCCCGGGAGTCTTTGCTGCTGCTCTCTATGCCTTAGGCTTTCCATGCAGGCACATGAAAGGGCAGGGAGGTTTGCTCTCTCCGCCTCAGGCTTTCCTTGTTTGCACATGGAAGGGCAGGGATGTTTGCTCTCTCCAGCTCAGGTTTTCATCGTTTGCACGTGGAAGGGCAGAGAGGTGTGCTCCCTCTACCTTAGGCTTCCCACGTAGGCGCATGGAGGGGCAGAGAGGTGTGCTCTCTCTGCCTTAGCTTTATGAATATGGCCTAGGAAAGGCAGAGAGGCCCCAGAACAGAGCCATACTGCCAAATATAATACTGCAAATGGAAATAAAGTTTTCTTTGACTAAAGTGGTCCTGACTGAACTGACTACTTACAACTACTACTACTACTACTGAACTGACTACTTACTTACTTACTTAAAAGAAACGTTTGAATGAATCTGCTATTTCACTGTGTACAAATGTAACAAATGTGGTTTGAAAAAATTGTACAATACTGACATTCCTTCCAGTGATTGAGGTCAAAATGTACATAAAAGGAGACGTTTGAAATGCCCACCTCACAATTCATTTGTATCATTTATGAGGAGGTGCACAAACTATTTATGTGCTACTGATGTAGTACTACATAACATAAGCCTAGCCCTAACCCTCAAGACCTTAACTGTTTCTCAGGTTTTCTCAGAAACCTGCTCGTCTGACTTTCTAACATACTTTGACCAAACAGAATGATGTGACTGGAAATCAAGAATTTCAGAAGATACTTCTTTTGCGCTCATTATCTTCATTAACTTTTATTAATGTCCTCAGAAATAAAATGATGAGGCAGTAAAGGTACTTCTATGATATCTGCCTGGCTCTTTAAGAGCTTTAATGGCCACTAAGTTCCTCACTTAGTGAATATTTTTTATTACGAATAATGTGAATAGGATGTATAACGTGGTCCATTTACATAATCTATACCTCTGTTTGCCTTAGGCTCCGCACTATTTTTTTTTCAGAAGGGACCTACAGAAAATTGATTAAATGCAAGGATTACAAATGGAGAGGGTACCGCTGCCAAAACATGTAAAGCATTAATATGTCGGCTGTGGTTACTCCAAAGAGCCTCCTGTCCCATTAACAGCACATCACTCGCCCACTTGCCTTCAGGTCCTGCCTTCGAATCAGTCACGTGGCTTTAGCAGGGCAGTTATTAGCAGAATTTATTGATCACCACACGCGTCCACGTTGCTGGATTTTTATACAGTTGTGGACAGACTTTTATATTAGGCGCATTTCATGTGTTTGATTACAGATGTTTTACACAGCGGTGCCAGAATTCTTTGTTTTGCTAAAAGACATGGGAAAAAATTGCAGAATGCTACACTGGAGCCGTGATACTCTCTTTGTTTTGGTAAAAATGACTCAACATGAGGTACTGCATCTATCCTATGTCCTTGCTATCACTTTATGAGGAGCCCTTTTTTCACACATACTTTCCTTTTCTGGAAGTGATAATGCTCAAATGTGTTTTAGCCACTACAGATCAGCTCTGTTTGTTTACGCTGCTCAGAGGCACAGATGAGGAAGAGAGCTCAGAAACTCAGCCATCCATTTTTCCTCATACATTTAGTTGCACTGACATCTAAGCAAAGGTAGGCCATAGCCATAAATCACAGAGCACAATAACAGGCACATTTTGGGCCGGTCCATCATTGGCTGTGTTTTGTTTTCTCATTGCATCTTGGCAAATTGCTGTTATTAATGGGAGAAAGCATAGTTTGCAGCCCTCATTAGATGTTGTTCCAACAGCGCCTCTGATGGATTAAGACAAGCCGGAGGCCTTGTCTGCCACTACAACCAGCTAATATGAGCCAATTAAATGCCGTGCACTCTCTGGCCACTCCACACTTGCTTATGTGCTTGTATAAGTATTCTGCTTCATGGCCAAATGGATTTTACTTTCAAGACAAGTAGATTTATTTCAAAGATTTTCGGCGGAACCGTACGTTTACCCCCACATTCAGTGATAATAAATTATGTCCCTTTAAAGCAGTTGGTTTCTCTGAGGATGCTGAACATTTTCCTTTGATCAAGGAAGTTTAAAATCTTCATCCACATTTTTTTTCATCTCTCCCCTCAGTAATTGGAGCTATTTGTGACACAAGCTGTTGGTTCTACCCGCGATCTGAGAGCCACCACTGTGTTTGGGAGTGTTAGATTTCAAGGTAATGTCAGCCTGGCGGAGTGTCTGATTCATGCAGAAGGAGCTTATGGGTAGGTGGCTGTGAGCACTGTATAAATATACCTCAGGTTTCCTTGGAATGCAGGGCTCATAACACAGGAAGGATCGATATTGTGCTGCGCTAGCATGAAAACAGAATGTAAGTCTCTCTGTCTGTTGAATTTAAGCTCAGCTAAAGCGAAGGTGCTCACAGTGCCAGTCATAACTTGTTAGAGCTTATGGGATATATCCAGGCTGACACTTAAGTCATATTTCCTCAAAAGGCTCAAAATGTCATCTATTAAAACAATACACACATGAGCGCATGCTGTGAATGTGAACAGATTTTGGGGGAAATTGTTTTCCACTCAGTCTTGCATCCCACTTTTAAAAAGCCAAAAACACTGCTGTACAATTTATGGATTGCTATTTTCATCAATTCAAAGGAGAATCACTTTTCCCCCGACTATTTAAAATGCAATATTTTGTTTAAAGCAGTGAAGTAAAATAAAAGCTGTAAAATAAAGTTTTCAGCTTTCATACAGTCTGTAGATTAAAGTTGTACGACTAACTTAAAAGTACAGTGTGTAGGAGTTATCGGTAGAAATAAAATATGATATAGTAAGTATGTTTTCTTTAGTGTATAATCACCTGAAAATGTGAATCGTTGTGTTTTCGTCACATTAGAATGAGACATTTATATCTACACAGGGAGCAGGTCCTTGTCCATGTAGATTTCCACTGCCATGGTCCTACAGTAGCCCAGAACGGACAAACCAAACACTCTAGACGCTCTAGACTGGGCCATTCATGTTTTCTCGTCAGCCACCATAGTGAGCAGCCCTCAGACAAGCAGAATTTGGAGGATGCAACAGATGAATCCTTCGTGCCTATCCCAAGATGCATTGCCCACCAGTGACGATTATATTTTAAGTTAACTTACAGTTGTCAGTGAAGATTCTCAGTCATCCAGGTCATGGTAGTCGTAAGTGCTATATCGTAGGCAACTGGACTTGCTTGCGTTTCTTGAAAATTTTTCGCATCTCATCCAAGAAGCTTCTTCAGTTCTGAAACTTACAGTTGTTAACTAGCTAATGGTTAACCGTTGTTACTATTAGCTAAAAGCACACAGCTTACCATTAATAAATCTTAATATACTGTCTCCATGAGCCTGAAATATGTCAAACGGCAGTGTCTCCGGCAGTGAATCATCTCCTCAAGCATTATATTAAAAAAAGAAATTAAAAAACATATCTCTGGGTCCTTGATTTAGGGCTAACTAACTTACTAGCTTCCGCTTTCTTCCGTCAAGCACAGCTGGTTGCTAGGTAACAGGAACACCAATGGGTCAGGGTGAGAACAACTGGTGATGGCATCAGGAAATCCTCAGCAGACCAGACCGTCACATTTCGGAGACCGTTTGGTTTGGCTGATGCGGTCTTCAAAGGACATGGGCGACGCTGACCGCGAAGGCTGCGTCCTTCAAAGGCTGCAGCCCTTGAATTGAGACACAGCTAAAGTGAATATAGATTCTCTGTATGTGTGTGATTCACTGTGTTCCACCCTTGTGTTGTACTCTGGGGCTGTATGACGAGACAAACATGGCTTCCATTCGTATGCCTCACAGTTTGCTATTCATAAAAAAAAAAAATACATCTCCCAGGAGGTGGAGCTTCTACCACCAGGGTTGTGCACAGTTATGTTCCATACTGCTAATGATTAGACTCACTGTACGTAGCATGCAAGTCTTCCTTGCTTGGTTTGAATGGGATGACTTACCTTTTCTGTTTTCATCGACCAAACATAACTTTCTGTTGGCCAACTATGAGCTTTTTGACTGGCCAACAGCAAGCAGCAACTACGCTGCTTTCAAGACAGTAGTCTGCTTTGACGCTCCTTTAAATCGACAAGCATTATCAAACGTTCAATGATTCACGTGATGAGCGACCAGAGCGACCAAAGCTGCTACAAATATTTTTGACAATCGTGTTTCTTGGGCGTCCACGAGAGACTTTGCCTCTTTGGAAGGTTCTGGTTTGAACGTACAGTAAGATTGATTCCATTTACCAGCCTGTGCATTGTTACCTTATATATGCTCTGATGAAGGTTAAATAGCTCAACAATAAAGTGAAAAAGTGAAAGTAGAAGGTTGGCTGTGGCTCAGAGGTAGAGCGTCCGATCCCCGGCTCCTCCGGTCTGCACGTCGACGTATCCTTGAGCCTCACTGAACCTCAAAGTACTCATGATGGCTGTTTCATCGGTGTGTGAGTGTGTTAAAAACTGAGAAGGAGGTGGCACCTTGTATGGTAGCCTCAGCCACCAGTGTGTGAATGGGTGAATGTGTCATGTAGTGTAAAAAGTGCTTTGAGTGGTCAGATGACTAGAAAGGTGCTATACAAGTGCAGGTTCATTCCAAACACTGCAGAGATGCAGTCAGCTGGTTGCATTCTGCAGTCCTCACCACTAAATGCCGCTAAATCTTACACACTGCTCCTTTAAAGGTGTTGGTGGATGGTTTTGTTTTAGCTTGCAACATCAAGGGTGATAAAAGATGTCATACCAACATGATAAATTGTGATAAACAGCAGAAGAAATGTGCTGAATGTTTTTTTTCAGACTGAATTAAGGAAGCATCTCTGTTGGTTGAAGAAACTAATACGTTGCCATATTGTTTGTGAGAGCCTGCAGTGATTAAATGTTGATTTTTCCAAATTTTCAGTTGACAAGGGCTGATTGGAGACTTGTGTGTCCACTCGGAGCTGGTACGGCTCCGGGGCAGCTGTCTAAATGATCACAAGTGTTGAATTATCTCTGATGGGTGATGACTTACATAAACACTCGCACAGTGTTGATTTTTACGCTCAGAGTTGAATTAACGCTGGTGTTTTTTTTCGTGCCGTGCGAATGTGGCCCATATTAGGCCGTGCTTTAACAAGGGCATCGAGCATAACAAGAGATATTGCTTGGTTGGAACACTTTCAACAGAGAATTGGCAAATAAAATGTGTCTAATTTATGAAGTCATTTGGATGCCATTCGATGGATATTGAATTGCGTGGGAATTATGCCCTCATGTCTTGGTATGTGCAGCCTGCAACTGCTCCAGTTTCTTGTAGGGATTATTTGAAATGTGAACTTCCCTGGCACGAGTGCATAACCCATGTAATTTGCTCTTTTAAAAATTCCTCATCCCTCCCCACACGCTCTGGAGCATTTTTCTGTCATTGGCCATGCTATATTTTCCTCTGTGCCACATACTCAATGAATTGTTCACAATTAATCCCTGCAACCACACAAGAAGACCACCGAGCAATTAGTTGCTGTATTATGTTCAATTGTTTATGTACTTATACTAATATACTGGATCACTCATGGAAGGAATATTTCACAACCTATAACTGAATATGTCCTTCCCTAAAAGCAAGGTACACATGCATCCCCTGAGTAACACTGTACTCCACAGAGTCAGTTGACTTTTTTTTTTTTTTTTAACTTGTAATATGCATTCCCTCAACCTCTCTGGAAAACTCACACAGAGACATTTACAAGGCCAGGCTGCTCCTCTTGTGGGTTCGTGGTAAGTGGTTAGGATTTTCTCTAAGAGCATCAGCTCTGTGTTAATGACATGCAGTCTCCGGAAAGGTTTATTCATTCAATTTGACTCTGGAGAGACGATCTCTTCAGCCTGCTGATTAAATTAAGATTCTTTAATAAGCATATCTAGGTGCGCTGACACGAGAGACATCCTGATCTCTGTCTGCCAATGCAGATACCCCAAACTATCTGTTTCAAAGGCAGGTAAAACACAATTTCTCACGGCAGTTTGGTGGTTATTTTTCCACCTCTGCTCCGCTTGTAATTTCTTCTGCCCCTTAAAATCCACCGCTATATTAAGTTCACTATGTTTGCTTTTTCATTTGCTGTACACTCAGTTTGCCATTTTATACTTTTGAATATCCGGTAAAGTCTTGTTCTCTTTGACAGTGTCATAAATAGTATGTAAACCTGGGTAGTTCTAGAAATCCATACTGTTTAACTGATGCAGCATCCGAGAGCCATCATCCCAAGTATAGTGTACTTTAAAGCATGTAGACACATAGTATAGATTCTTATGTAGAAGGTCTAAGGATGAAAAGTCTCTTTGCAGTGCTCTCACTGTAACCTAACAAGGAAAAAACATGCGCACTTCGGCAGTATTGCACAGAGGCGACTGAGTAGTCCTGTTTTTCTAAGGGATGCGAAAGGCCAAACACGCTAACTATGTAAGACTGAATGAATGAACAAGTGAATGAGTGAGTCACTATGACAGGGGCTTCTTTTATGAACAAGCATCAGAGAGCACTTGAACTGTTGCATTTTATTTGAGTGCATACATCTACAATGGTAAAATCCTGCTCTTATATCAATGTATACAGTCAAAGCTTTGAGTACTTGTCGCAGATGTCTGATTTTAGGCTCCATAATTTTACTGAAGTAACATTTTCAGTGCAGGACTTTTACCTGTTCGGCCCTGTGTCCAACAAAGTGTTCTTTCCCCAGATAAAAATACCAGGCAATACCAGGTTCAGGAAATGACGGCCACTCCGCCACTGCCATTAAACTTTTATTTGAAGCTTACCTAAAATGCTACTTTGCAGATTTTCAACCAGCTGTGTGATGTATGTGTACATGACCCATGGTTAACTTCCCTCCATGTTACCAGTGCATTGCCCAGATCTCCCTATAATAATCATATAATTCAATAATAATTTGTGCATTTCATTTTTTTTTTTTTTTTTTACAATTGCATATATTACAGTATTGTGTATTCTTCTGAACAAGTTCATTTGTAATTCCTTTTTTATTTAACTTTTTAATTGCACTGAGGATGCACCAATTTTGAAATTCTGGGCCGATACTGATACCAGTGTTTGAAATAACAATTTCACCAATTGCTGATACTGATGTTTTTTAATTGGTGGGTTTTTTTGTTTGTATTTTGTTGTTATTTAGTATTCTTTTTGCCAGAGAAACACAGAAATCTACACTATAAAATGAACAGTTCTTCATATACTACCTTTAAATGAGCACAAATTCAATCATACACATTTATGAAACAAGCTTGAACATAACCTTCTTTCACATGAAAACATCTTTTTAAAAAAAAATAAGCTAAAAGCCTGATTATTATATATGATACATCATAATTCCCTCAGTTATATCTGTTTTATGGTGCTCTAAAAACATCAACACATTCATGTATTTATTCAAGTTTCTCACCAAAAGCTACATTTTACAAGATTACATTGAACACATCATGAGAATGTCATGATAAACATTCACCCAATACGCATTTTTACTGAATAGAGCTTGAACGCATCACAGTGTAAATGAATGCAACCTCTGTGAGCTCTTCCTGGCGGCCACCAGCTGCTTAGAGGAAACGGTAACTAGCTCTCCTCCTGCTGATTTCATGTTCTTTCTCTCCACATCCACTCCTCTCAGTCTCTCAGTAGTGTAGTGGTAGTTGAGTGGGCACCAGAGAGCTTTTGTCGTTTTGACATGATAACGATATAGTGTGTTTTGGGGTTCACGTGACATTGGATAACTCGCCCATCTCCCCCAGAGAGCTGGTAACGAGCTGGAACAGAACAAAAGGGCTCTATTATTTAGCAGGCTTTGCTATGTAATTATGTTGTTGTGGCCTCATGTAATAATTCAAATTAATATTAGTAATAGTATTAGTAAAAATAGTAGAAGATAAACTTTTTTTTCCCCTTCCCCCAATCGTGGCACCCCCAATGGATGATGATACCCTTAGCATTTGTCTATACTGCCTGTGCCATGAGCCGTCCCTCTTTCCAGCAGTGAAATCTTTCTTTAAGTTAAAGATCTGAATACACTCACACAACATTACTGAGTCTATTTTGGGGGAGAAACTCACTGGGGAGGTATATCTAACAGTCAAGGGGAAACTTTTCAAACTCAAAACCAATTTTCTGGCTCGTACAGTATGTAGTGCAATTTGACTGTCGCTCATTTTAATTACCTTTAAGTGCGTGTGACTGCTGTGAGAATGAATGCCATTTAAACCAAAACTGCCAGTATGCGTCTTGACATGCATCGTGGGAATTGTCGGGGCAACCGGGACTTTCTTTAGTTCAGTGACTAAAGAACTGGTGATGTTGTTATAATTACATATATTATATTATATTATATTATATTATATTATATTATATTATATTATATTATATTTGTATTTGGTGGTATTGTGTGTGTGTGTGTGGTTTTTTATCCTAATTTCAATTGAAATACATTCAAACTTAAGAACAACCATATTAAATATTTTTGGCGTTTTTACATGCTTAAAATATGTATAACCATTCCATTTCCATGGAAAACCTGGAAGAGTCATGGAATTTCACAATCTCATTTTCCAGGCCTGGAAATGTTATCGAAAAAAAAAAATCATTAAAAAGTCATGGAATTTTGTTGTGTAATGAAATTAACTGTTAAAATATTCCTCTGTAGAAAACCCTCCACGTCCAATTACAAGGCTTAAATATCATACGCCTACATTTTAATGGTGCCACATTGTTTTTCACAGTTGCATTCGGAAACGAGTTTTTAATCAATTGCATTAAGAACACATTGATAGTGTAATTAATTCTGTTTTCCCTAATGCTTGAAAGTCAGTGCCAGACTGATACCGCGAGTGCTTATCTGACTGTCCCTGTAGTTGAAAGTGTTTGAAGTGAACATGAACATAACCAACTATTAGAGATTGGAAAAGGTTGCTGATTCATTTTCATACAATAATTAACAGTAGGAGTAAACTATACTATATAGTTATGTTCATTGTATATGTTGTGAGTGGTGTTGTCATGGAAAAGTTCTGAAATTTTGTCCATGAAGATGTGTGGAAGCCCTGAACTAATGAACTACGATATTTTTCAGGGATGGACTGATATCTGATAATTACCTGCTTCTCATGGCTGATAACCGATACGATAACCAATAATTTCACATTTTGCTTTTTAAAAAGAAGTGTATAAACTGTAGTTTATGTACACCTGAGGGTAAGAAAGGCTCAGGTGTAGTGAGAGGATATAGCTGATTTGATATTCCATAGCCCTGACTGAACCAAATCTAAATGACATCACTGTTATTAACACAACAAAAGCAAAGAACAGTTCTGGCTCTTTATACCTGCAAACATTAGGTCGAACCTCAGCGCCCCTGCCCCCATATAACCCTACACTGCAGATGAACATCATAAATACACAGATGTGGGAGTAAAATAACTTTTAATCAGTATTAAATTTATAGTTAACAGTAAGCCAGAGGGAGATGATGAAGCCCAGTGTTACTGTGTGATTCTCTGGTGTATCAGTAAAGTGTATAAACTACACTGCAGAGTGGAGTCTCTACTGACAGAGACAAACACTGACAGCTGACTCATATGAACATCTGCAGGTCTGCGTTACATCAGTATGACATGTTTGTATATCGTCATGCAGTCTCACCGTCCCACGATAGACCAGCCCACAACTACCAAGTAGAACAGCAATGCGCTATTGATTCACATCACACATTAACACTCACCTCAGACAAACGACCGGCTGTGTCAAACACACACACGCAGCCAGAGAGGTAACAATACAAATAATCGCTAACTGTCTAGCGGTTATTAATAAGGATCAAGCCTTTTAAAAGCTCGGTGTCGGGTGTTAGCCGCTGCCGCTAATTAGCTCGTGCTAACACTCTGGAGGCGGTCGGAGATCAGACCCTCGGCACATGTTGTTTTCCTCTGGAACTGGGAAAGACGTCCACACCGTGACATGTTTTGCCCTCTAGACAGCGTGCTGCAGTTGTTCTTCTTCTTTGTGTTTATCGGCAGCTCACAAACCAAATTTAAATGTACATGTGCTACCAGCCACTGTGTCAGGAGTGTAGATGCTGCCCTTGTTCAGTCAATGAAAGCAGTGTGGCTTTGTATTATTGGCACCATAAATGTTTTTTAATTCATTTATTTATTTTGCCAGATATAAAACCATTTCATACACTTTGAAACAATAGTCTTAGGACCAGACTATGAGCATGCTCTATCCATCCATACCTTCATGCTCATGTCCATGAAAAGGATTCACGAATGTGCCGTCCTTTCAGGGATGAAAATAATTCAAAATGCCATATATTCATTCACCACATTTCCTCACTTTCTGGACAAAGACATCAGATTCGGTGAAGCACATAAAGACAAATAAGACCCTGTACGTTAAATGGTCACGACCGTCACTGGTGCCTGTCACACCACATTATATCTGTCTAGTTTTAGCCTGCGTCTGCTCATCTGGTCACAGTCATCCAAGCGTGTGTGCCTACACTGCACGCCATCAATAAGAAAATGATGTTTGTGAAATTAGATTTCAAAGAAAACTTTTGGTGAAATAAACATAAACAAACTCAGCAGTGGAGCTGAAGAGGCACTTTGGGTGTCAGTGCTTTGGATTTAGGAATTTCCAATCGAGTGCAAAGGGTTCCAGAGCTCAAGACGCTTATTACATCACAGTGAGGGTGCATGCTGTGAGTGCATTTTCTGAGAATTATTGTTTTTCTTAGACATTCTAATGCTCGACTGTTTGAGTCTTAAATCTCACCTTTCCATTTTCTATCAGCCCTCTGCTGCATTGTTTATTCTGGTTGCCTGATGTACACTTTATTCTATTAACAAATACATTTAAAAAAACAGAATAAGGATGTTTACATAATTAACATTAGCCTGGAATTATCACAGGACTGCAAACTGGGGCCACACCTCTCTTTATCTCTCTTTCTTTGCAGAGATCACCTGTAGGGTTTTGTTAAACACTGGTGTCCTCATAGTGCTTTATGTTCTTTTATCAACACAATTATTGGTCACGAGGTCCCATTTTACCCTGTTTTATATTTTTACTGTGATATCCATCTGTTTTACAAGATCCAATTCCCTCATTAAATACCGAATGTGTTGAAACAGCTATTATGTCGGGCAGAGGGCTGCTGTCTGTCAGTGGAAGTCAGCCCACGCACCATCGCTGGCTCACTCTGCTCGCCCGACTGGTAGCATATAAAGAGATGCCCTTTTCACTTATACGTAAACCACATATATTTTAGATAGATATAATAGATGCATTTTTTGGACGCTGCACTGAGCTCCCCCAGATGGTAGGCTGTGCATAATCTTCGCTTGAATGTATCCTCCATACAGTCTTCATTTAATTGGCCCCTTTTCACTTTGTGGATACATTTATTTTCTCCCAGTGTCTTCTCATTATCACCAGGTAATTCCCTTTGTAGCCACCCATTTGTTTTTATTTGAGAGCTCTCATGAATATGTTGATACTCTGCGCTGTTATCACCGTGTGCGTGATTGTGAAATAGGAGCTTCACCTGCAGGTCCGTGTGAAGCAACGTGTCGATGGTTGTGCAAAGAACTAATGATCAGGAACTATGTAGCGAGGTCAAGACTACATCTAAGACTCGAGCTGTTCTTTCTGAACTTTAAATCTCAGAGCTGAGTCCTGTCCTCTTGCATTTGATGGTTCCAGGGCCGTAGGTATAAAATCAGCATTAGTGGGGCTTAATCTGGCGAGGAGGCTATGGGGTCTGCCTCAGAAAGGAATTCAAAATTTGGAACAGGTATAGCTATCCAGTATACATACAAATATGCAATAAATGAAAGCTACTACTGTTTACAGAAATTACACATGAAAATAATACAACAAAGAGACATTGCAGAGGTTCACACTGATTGTACCTTTCCACAGTGGTCGAGAACCAACTTCTGCTGAGGTTCGGCAAAAACACTTGGGCAGACCACATGTACTGTACTGCTGTACACAGAGATATAGAACCTGTGGTAATGAAAATGGCAGTCTGTTAGTTTTATTTAAATTTCCGATAACAGTTGCTAGTGATTATTTTGGACAGCGGTGCGTAGCTGCCTGTAATAGCATAGCTTTTTTTTTAAATGTTACATTTGGCTGGACTGCAGAATGCCTGCCCAGCCTAGCCTGGAAATCCAGGCTCAAATCTAAAAAGATTTTGAGTCTGGCCCTCACCGATACACCCTTCCTACCCAAGGGGCGGCACTAACTGAGGCATACTAAATTCCGTTGCACGCAATTGGATAGCACGATAGCCAATCAGAGCAAAAAACAAGGTGACGTATTCATTGCAATAAGCCCCATTGGTTTGTCGACCAGTGGGGCTAACTGATATATTATGCTTTTGCCGTATCCTGTTGGCAAAACGGTAAAAACGTTCTTCCTGGAAGCAAGGGCTTCTAGGGCAGTCTTCTGTTCCTCTCTCAAGGAAAAAGATAAGTGTAGTTGGCTTAGTGTTTCTTCCAAAGCTAAGCTGAATGGACGCGGTCCTTGGGCAGCTGCCATCTTGGCTGTTTACTTTTCAACTCATACGGCACAGCGCTGTCCTCATCATGTTACGCCCGCCCAGAGCCTGCCTCTGTCAGATAGACTGATCTGATTGGTCCAATTGGCAATTCACTAGGCTCCGCTCGTCAGGGCCAGATCCCTGTGCAGTGCAAATTTGAATTTGCTGGGGGCGGGGCATCTGAATTTCCAGGTTATGCCCAGCCCATAGTAATGGTGAAATTGAAGCTTCATGAAGCAGTGAACCACTTTGCCAACAAGATAGTAAGATTCACCTTCTGTAAATCGGCGCCTATTGAACATTTTACAAACTGTCATTATTGGCAGAACTTGGCTCTGATGGTGGCCGATGGCTGCGCAGCCTCCACTACTCATGGGGGGACGTAGGCTACATCCCTGTCCAGAGCTAAAGGCAGGTGGGTTTGTTTTAAATGGTCAGTAGGCAAAGCTGCAGACAGAGCAGGTCCTCTCAGTGCTCTTTTTTTTTAACATGTATTTACAATACATTTTTGGCTGGACTTCAACAATTGGGCCTGCAATGAACTTTCTTAACTTAGTGACACCACTTCCTGTTTCCAATCAAAAGTCCTGTGCTGTGTCCCAAATCTCGTACTTCGGCACTTACACTTAATATTTTGAGTGCATAAGTGTGTTCACACTAAGAAGTATGGAAAAATGCAGTGCACTATGAGTACCCAGATGGTGCACTCAAAACGGTCAAGAAGTTGAGTGTGGATCTATAGACACTTCTCCCCCTCAGTGGTCGCCATCTTGGCTACGTAGTGGAAGTGGAAAGACCACTTTTCAAACAGGAAATAATGGCCGAGGACTGTGCGACCGTGAACGTTGCTGCGTTGTACAAATACATGTGTTTTTTGCACTACACACCACTATACAGTTGTCAGGTATAAGCCAGCAGTATGTTATTGGGTTAATTTAGCATTCTTTAATGATGTGGTACCGCAAACGATAACGGTAATGCTAGTTTGCTAACTAGCTAATTTGCGGTCGTCAGTTCTGGTGAGTGCACAACAGCTGTGTTTGGTTCGAGACAACCCTGTCAAAATTTGCGCACTACCCCAATGAGTACATAGTGCACACAGTATACGACATGGGAGTATACTAACAGGAATATGTGATTTGAGACACACCACTGGTTTCAAATTAAAAGCCACGTAGCATTTCATACATTGTCAAACCATATACTAGATTTTGACCCAGAAAATGTAATGCATATTTGAATATTGAGGGGATGTATATGATAATTACTGCCTTCGACTGCCCTTTCTTTCCCATCACTTTGTTTCTGCTGTTGTTACTTGCAAGCGTTTGTGTGTCATTTGCTATAAATGTGTGCTGCTATTGTCTATTTATGCGCGTTATCACAAAAGCCCCAGTTAGTTTTTAATGAAAAAAATCTAAGTAATTTCAATTATGTGACAATAGGGAAGCTCCAGGTGTTGTGCTGCATGGTGCTGTGTAGACAGCTGATTCTCTTATGTGTAAGTAAAGAAAAATATGTCATTGTATCCAGGTATATATAACAGACTGAGCTGGCCTTGTCAAAATCAATGGCAGCTTAACCCTTTAAAATACCCTTTCATTATTAATATTCCCGTCATATCTCATGCTGCTCATGCTACTCTCTTTGTATTTACTGACAATGAATGACAAAGTCTTCAGAACAATTTGTGATGCCGATCAAATGCCTTTGCTTCTCTTTGTTGTATATTGACTGAACATGTTCATTCAAGGCCAAAAAACTTTAGATAACTTGTGAAAAGTTTAAATAGACCAACAGCAAAACATGCAGGAATAATTCAATGGAAATTAATGAATGTGAGAAGCAATCATTTCTTACGCACTATCACGCAGATCTCACATTTTTCCGTTTCAAGGATGGAATTTGACGAAGCAGAATACAGTTGTAGATAATACTGCCGTTAGTTAAGACATCACAGCGATGAGAGTTCCATGTCACACAGCTCACAGTAGACTGAGGTGGAGATTAGAGAAGTTTGTTTGTTTCAGTCTACAAACCAGATAAAGAAATTGTGCAAGGTCACAGAAAAGTGAACGCTCTTACCCCTCTTAAGTAACTACAACTGAAGTGCTGTTTACCAAGATACTTAATCCCCATGTGGGAGAGTGCTTGTTGTGTAATTGCATAAAGATGAATCATGGCGTTTTTCCAAAACAAGAGTGCGGACTCAGTCCATCTTATGCTTTTTAAAATGATTCATATACTGTAAATTCACGACTGCTTTATTGCTGTTGTCCAACATTTACCTCAGCAAGAAAGAAATCTTGTTCAGTCAAAGTGTTTTTTATGGTTTATGACTGCAATAAAACTCCTTTCCACTTTTTTTCCTGCAGGATATTTGACAGTTACCATAGAGCCCCTGCCTCCTGTTGTCGTGGGAGAGACTGTTACTCTCAAGTGTAACTTCAAAACTGACGGAAGGCTTCGAGAGATTGTTTGGTACAGGGTGAGTAAACCTGTCTACACTTTCAATGCCATTAAGCACTAGATTCTCTCCGGAGCATCCATTTCTATCATTTTAGCCATTCAGAGGAGGTCAATGCTGATAGTCATATCAGCGGTTTATGGCTGTGTTAGGAGAACAACCATGCACTGTCAAACTGCAATTGTTAGGAAACAAGCTATTATTTGGGCCAGCTGTATGGGAGGCATCATTGGCTGTTGCTTGGGAATTTGATTTCTCAATCTGCTGGTCATCACCATCATTTCTTAATAGTTCACAGCTGGCGACTCAACAGTTATTAAAATCCCAGTTGGTGTACTACACTGCCTAAGTGCTGCCAATAATTAGATTGCCGTTGGAGGAGAGAGAAAAAAAACATCTTTGTACAAGTATGTCCAGGGTAGTTTATTTGGTGCATAAAACGGGCATGTTTAAAACTTTTGTATCAAAGTAAAGATCGGTAAAACAAATCTGCAAACATCACAGTTCACGGAGGATACATTTTTTTACCCTCCAGTCGAGTCAAAGTGATAAGCACTTGAAAAAGCAGTGGCAGCTGCCGCGGTCACATCCCTGCCTGACCATTCGTTTTTGCCAAAAACTCTCCAATAATTCTTGAGTGCTGTACACATTTGTTTTGTAAAGGCAGCTGAGTCTTCACCAGGTTGTTTGTGGAGTTGCTGAGTGGGGATTGAATTTGTTTAACGTTGGCACAGACAAACTGTTGAGCCTGCGATTTTATCAAGGTATTCCATAAAATGCATTGCTCTGTCTTGGGTCCTTCATGATGCTTATAATCAATAGACTGATGTGTTTCCTAAATAATCAAGTGAACAGCACAGACAGATGATTGGCTGATAAGAATATACAATGTGCAGTTCTGATTTCCTGAACAATAGATGTGGTTTAGATGAGCTCTCTTTTTATTTTTAGATCTGGAGGAAGCTTTACAAAGTCTGAAAAATAACCCTGATGATGCTATCAGGCACAGGGCTCTGTTGAGTTGCATTATGGGACATGTAGGATGCAGCATTTCTAAAGCTTGACCTATACCGGAACATTAATCGTGGATAACATCTCCCAAGGTTGAGAAGTGTAATACCAAATCACATATCACAAAATTAGTAACTGACCCAAGATGCCCAACACCAGACTAAATGTCATGGTAGACTACATTTCTGCAAACCATGATTAGGGATGTCAGTTTTTTGATGTTGTTTTTTTTTTTTTTTTTTTTGCTTTTGATAGCCTGACACCCATTAACTGGTGACTCACTGGTAATTTTTAAGGAAACTAAATGACGAGAAGTACCTTTTAGCCTGGCGATACATGGACTCAGTGAGCTTTAGCACCATTTTTTAAAGTGCTATCCATTTAGAGGTGGTGAAATTTTAATGTTTTGTGTTGTATATTTCTACCTTTTATTTTAGTTTCTCTTGACTGTGCTGACAGACAGCCAGCTAGCCATGTTAACATGTGGAAACATACTGCCCACTACCCACCCTCCAGTCCCCACTGGTCGGCAAACGTTAGCCTTGGCTGCTCTGCACTGCGTATCACCTGGGTGGGGTGGGAATTAGCTAGCGGTACCACTCATTTGGTGATTAACAATGCTGCAATAAATGGTGGCCAACCTCTGGTCTCCCCCCATTTAGCCCTGGTGAGTAAGCAGCTTTGCTTTGAGCTGTAAAACCCCTTTAGCATTGTTAACTATGTTAGCACCACTAGCTGTGCTGACACTGCTAATGGTGATAACGAGGGCTGCAACGATTAGTCGACTAATCAATGACTGATCGACTATTAAAATAATCGGTGACTATTTTAGTAGTCGACTAATCGGTTTGAGTCATTTTTCATAGAAAAGTACTATAAAAGTACCCCAAAATATTCTTATTGCAGCTTCTTATGTTCAAATATTGGCAGCTTTACACACTCTCCCATGATGGTGAACTAAAACCCTTTGGCGTGAGAACAAAACAAGACATTAGATGACAGAATTTTGGAGTTTGGGAGAGACAGATAGTCATTTTTCAACATTTTAACAAATTTTTCGCTAAAATGATTAGTCGACTAATCAAAGAAATAATCAACAGATTAGTCGACAATGAAAATAATCATTAGTTGCAGCCCTAGTGATAACACAGCTAACAGTAGCTAACAGTGCTAAAAGCGGGGTTAGGCTCAAAAGTGAGCGACTTGCTCACCATGATGAGCTGGGGAGAGACCAGAGGTTGGGCACCATGTTTCCACAGCAACACAGTTGGGTCGGGACAGCGTTACAAGCAGTAATTGCCAAATGAAGTAAACTAAAGAGTAGAAATAATAGCCTACAGGCCAACATGTTTCCACCACGCTGTGGTTAACATGTGGTTTGTGTAGTCACAAAAATGACTTGTTTATCATAAGGAAAAGATTGTTGTGTTTAAGAACACCTGGTTTATGTGGTACAATCAAAGCAGAAAATGCTGCCTATGTCTCACTAAAAACCAAACAGTGTTGGTGCCATATTCATGGTTAGATATGCCTCCGATATCTGGCTACATGACAGCCTGTTTATTGGTGTTAATGGTCTCAAACACTCTGCTGCAGTTTGGCAGCCATCTTGCAGTTTCACGCCATCCACCAATCTCCCGATGACACCTCATCACTGTAGAAGTGTTGACATGATACGTATGTACGATACAAATGTAACATATCCATGGTTTGCAGAGATATGATGCCAACATTTTTCTTCTGTTGACTGGGCTGCAGTGGTGATGGAGGGAATTAAAAAGATCTTTCCAAAAAACAAATCAGTGCTGCAATTCACAAATATATGCTGTGTTTTACTCTGTTACCACCTGAGTGGAAATATTTATTTGCAGCATTATAAACCAGTTGCACCAGTTTACCACAAAACAAATCCTCTGTCGTCAAATTCTCAAACTCAATTGAATGTTTGAGCTCCTCATCATGTTGGGTCTCTGGCCAATCAACTGGCCCAGATTAACCTTCCAATGGCATTTGTCGGTTTGCAACCTTTCCTGGTGTATTCTGCATGTTACGTGTTAATTATATCAACAGTGTTCGATAATTGTGAATGGACACTCACCTTGGTTTCACCCTCCACCCTGTGCGGGGACAGTGTTCACTAATGACCGAGCAGCGGTTTATTGCTTAGACAGGAAGTCTGTCTTTAGAGTAGCTTCTGCTTTCCCACTTTTATTATTGTGAAATAAAACAGTGTCTCAGGACTCATTTTAGCAAATGTTGACCTTTTCAAGGTAGGACAAAAAAGATTTATGGCACTTTACACATTCACCTTAGTATCATAGATCACTTTCATTGCTGTGACAATTCATTTAATCAGGCAGGGATTGGAGAGGGTTGTTTTGCTTATATTCTGTCAGATTTCTGTGGTGTCTATTGATAGCTGTAGTTTAAATAACCGCTGTGAGAGTAGAGCTGCCCATATTAAGTGTTCTCACGAGGAAAGCGAGGAGGTTGTAACAGAAACTGGCCCCATCTCTCCTGTGGCCACTGCTCAGCACAAGCGTTGATAAATTATAAATCAATTACCCACACTTGGCTGCCAAAGTTTCTTTAATCTCTGCCTTTTATTTGACTAAATAATGTTGACTTCTCATTTTACCTCCTGTTCAAATGGAACTGGGGTTGATACTCACCTGGGGAATCCTCGTATCTAATCGAAGGTTGGCCAATCGCACAGAGGGCTGCATTGAACTGAATATTTCAGCGAGTGCTCATTTGCGATGTGAGATCCTGACGTATTCTGTTTGAGGATTTTTCAATGCGTAACACATCCAGACTGCAGTCAGAAATTTGCACGTCTGAGGATGTGCTTAAGATAAAAACAGATTATTTTAGAGAACCTTTAAAGGCAAACTAACTCAAGTTCTAGACAGATAAAAGTAATGGATTTTTATATGAGCTACACCGTGGTTTCTATTGTATCAAAGCATTTTGTATCCTCAAATCATGAATAACTTATTTTTCTAGGGGTAGTGTAAATGGTGTGTGCATGATATTTATTTCTTTGGAAGACACCTCCTCTATTTTCTTTAAGATTTTCACCTGACTTTTCCACATATTTGAAATAAATGTTGTATACCTTTGGTCATCACTGACTTTACCTAATACCTAATATTGAGAAGTCACCAGTTGCACAATTTTTCATTAAATTTTTAATCACTTCTTGATGAAAATACTCTTTTGTTTTGTTGACTTTGGCTGTAGTCCTTCGTTATTTGGGATCTCACAGACTCCACTGCTGTTTGTGAAATATTAATTATAATGATAACAATAATAACAATAATTGTAATGATAAAATTAGTTTAAATTTAAATTCAAATTTAAGTAGTAATCCTTCCCTATACCATGAAATGAGCTTGCACATTTGATGAAGGTGCCAAATCCAAATGCAGAAATGACAGTAAAGCATTATTATTATACAAGTAGTCTCGTGTAGCCGGACCTGTCTGCACAGCATTATGTCAATGTTAGGAAAAGGTCTGGAAACACACATTATTCTGCTATAGGGGGAAAAACGCTCCATGTTCTTCGTGTTTCTTTAAACCAGTCACAATCATCTTGGGCGGCATTAAGACCAGGATACAGCAACAATATTGTTTTAAAATCGTGGTGGGTGGGATGTGTTTTGTTGGGGACATTTGCATATGGAGAGGTGAGCACTGTCCTTGTCATGGACCAAGCAGTCAAAGCACAAAGAACACAGGTTTAATGTTTAAAAAAGTAGGTTTATTTTCCCAAAAAATAAAGTTTACAAAGCAAATGACTGAAGGTAAGAAAAGTGAAGTTATAGGGCCCGCAAAATAGGTCAACACTAAACTCAACAAACAGACCCAACAGAGTAAGTAATATATATATATATATATATATATATATATATATATATATATATATATATACACTGTATATGTACTGGCTGATCAGACCAAATTAAACGCAAAGGGAAGAACATACATAGACACTAACTAGAACTAACACAAAGAAACCTCTAATCCCCCCATGATGTCACAGCTCTTGGTTTGGTCCGTGGGATGGCCTTCTGGATAAAACCAGACTCCGCCCCTCAGCCCCGTGTTTTGCCCAACTCAACCAGGAAGTGAACACAACTTCAGGTAACTCAAAAGACAAAGAGAAATGAATTAATAATTTACAAAAGCAAATAGCAAGATAACAAAAGAAAAGTTGAGTTGTAAGTTGTGTGGTTGATTAAAATATGTTTTTAGCACCCCATGCATCTTTTTGCTTTATTCTATATCCACTTTTGACGCTACCAATTACGACAGCTCGTCTGGCATTAACTTTCTGCAGAGGTATTTCATCTTAAAAACAGAGGGTTTTTTTTTATGTTTGGAGTTCAGTGCTCTATCCTCTTCAGACTTTTGCTTGGGCATTCTTGACTCAATTTTGTAAACTGATTGCTGGGCATTTACCACTGTTATCAACTGGTATGCACTGTAAACTTATGAGAACAATGGGATTCATCATTATAAGAACACAGGTACAAACTTAATTGGCCATTTAAGAACATGACATCAATCTGACGTTGACTTTTCTGAGGACCTTACTCAAGAACTAGTGATGGGCAAAGTAGTTCTTCAGATGTTACTGAATCACTAGAATCAGTTCATTAAAAAAAAAAGATTTGTTCAAAAGATTCGTTCACCGAATCGTTCAGTGCTTGGCGGGAGGAGCCCTGACTGTGTGCTGCATAGTCTGACTCCCTGACCTGACACACGGCTGAGCTGCTGCTGCATCTGCCCTGCACTGGTGAGTCTCATTACTGGCCAGCCTAACGTTTTAAGTTTGTTTATCTGGAAACTAAGTCTGTTAAAACTATGGGGAGGTGTGTGATCGTGTTTATGTGGCTTGACTCCTGGCTACATTAGCCGTTAGCTTGGAGAAAACGGTCCCTATGAAAGTGTATCACTGAGAAGAAATGATTTGAATCACTCAGGGATCTGGGTTACGTCGATCACCGAGTGATTCGTCACGCGGCAGGCAGTCCCTCCCTACACCCTGGCTGCCTCACGACTTGCGAGTGATTCATTGTTCGCACGGACTGAATCGGCAGTTCCACTCCCGGCCTGCACGCTCGCTGCTGAGCTCAACTGAACTGAGAAATGAACGAGTCAGTTCCGGAAGTGATTCAGTTCAGTACGTTCACTCAACAGTTTCGTTCTTTTGAACAATTCGTTTGTGAACGACACAACACTATTAAGAACAAATTTAAGGGCCAGCTGTGGCTCAGAGGTAGAGCGGGTCGTCTAGTTATCCTCAGTGGAAACAAAGTATTTATTTACTTAAATTTCACAGAAAAGAGCCTCCTCAAAATAGCATTTTAAGTCTTGTGTGCGACTTATCCTGACTTCATATGAGCACAGGAAATCTCGTCACTAGGCTAATTTATACAATCAAAAATGGCATACGCTTGTGCTAATAACACTAGCATGATATATTTGTTTGGAAAACATGTTTAGTATAAAACAGTTGTTTTGTTTTTGAACCTTGTGAGTTGTAATAGAGCTGAATTTTATAACGTTAGCTTTGTTAAATGTTGCTGTTGTCCCTGGCTTCATATGAGTAGAGGAAAAGTCTTCTAGCCTCTAGGCTAATATATACAATGTAAAATGTCATAGGCTTGTGCTAATACCATTAGCATGTTGTATTTGTGGGGAAAACGTGTCCAGCAAAAGAAAAGTGTCTTTGTTCTTTTGAACGATTTGTCCGTGAACGACACAACACTATTAAGAACAGATTTAAGGGCCGGATGTGGCTCAGAGGTAGAGCGGGTCGTCCACTTATTTGAAGATCAGCGTTTCAATCCCAGACTATAGATACTGAACCCCAAATTGCTTCCAGTGGCTGCTCCATCGGTGTGTGAATGAATGGTACCCTCAGCCGCCAGTGTATGAATGTGTGAGTGAATGGGTGAATGTAACATATAGTGTAACAGCATTTTGAGTAGTCGGAAGACTAGAAAGGCGCTATACAAGTGCAGTCCATTTTAAGAACAAACTTGAAAGGTATTGGTGAATGAGGCCCATTATTACGATGACGTCACAGAAACTTGTGTGAAGTGGAGTAGATTGGTAGATTAGTAAAGTCAATGGCACGGGTGCATAACCCTCCCAGGGTATAAAGATGTGGCACATAAACTCCGACTGGCCATGTCAGAAAACTGATAAACATCGGGAGAGTCCTGTGATATGGAGTCTGGACTTTTCTAAGGTGTGTTTACGTGTTGTTTTATATGTTGTACATCTTTAAAACAGTTCACCAAAAGAATCAAAACAGGCATGCCTTGTTGCACGATCCAAATCCTTGTCAAAACCTGCCTTATTTTGAGTGAAGGTTGTTAGCTCGGAGGCTGTTGTTGTTCCCTTAGCGAAGGTAATTTTGAAAACGGTAATACGCAGATAGCAGAAGGGAGAGTATGCTGGCCTAAATAACCAGCCAGTGGCAGGCTTATAGCCACAGTCTGCATCCAGTGAGTCAGACTATGACACCAGATGAGAAAATATGTCATATTTTTTAAGGTTATATGAGCTAGGCATTAACAAATATGTTAAATATTTAATATTAGTCATTAGTATCAGTTCGACACCCCTGACAGCTTTTTAAAAAGTACTGTCAAAGCAGATCAGCAATATAAATAGAACATATGACAATCCTTGTTTTGATGAGATGCATCATTAAACCCACGCAGTGGAGTTGATAAGAAAAAAGTAAATGTTTAAAAAATGAATTCTTCACCATATGTAGCTCCAACCGCCAAAAAAAAGCGAACTAAATTCCAGTCCCTTCTCTTTTGATGCCACCTACCCTTACTTTCCGATGCTAATCATATGGATAGGATTGCTTATTATAGCTCTCATTTAAGTTTGCACAAGATGACACGAGATTAGCAGACAGATGGAGACAGAGAGTGAATGCAAGAGCGTGAGAACAGTAATGGATGTTGCATAGCCCTGCAGCTAACGCTTCAAGAGCACATAAATGAAAGCCTCTCAAGTGTGTATGGTATTGCACGACAGGCCACATGAATGTTTTTAGTGAGTTGTGAATACCGACAGGCTGTGGATTAAGTGCTATGGGTATGTAATGCCATCAAGCTGTCTATTATGCTCTAATAGCGTACCAAATAGAAATGATGGATCATTTGATAGGGTGGTGCTAATGCGCTGCCTGTTTGGGAGAAGAATGTCAGCAGAGACTGCTCCTCAAAGACCCGCACACAAGCTCATCTCATGCTTTGCCCGTTTTAATTTATGTCATTCTAATGAGTATATACATACGGGACTTCTCCCAGTGGCCGTCCAGGTATACCACGCTGACTATGGTGGAACAAGAGGTGTCTGTTAGCTTGCCTGTTGAGTGCAGCTGTGTGCTATGCTTAATTTTAATCACTGGATCAACTGTCTCTGCTCTGCTGTTCTCCCTCCTCCCTTCGCTCTACCCATTACAGAACTCCTCCATCCTCCCCGACATAACTCTTCTGGGATCCTCTCTCTCTCCAGCGTGAGTGTCTTCCTGAAGACACTTCCCTAATTTACCACTGGCTTGTCTGCTGGCTGTGCTGGTTTTCTGATACTCATCTCATCATTCAGCTGTGTCCACCTCTGTCCATTTCATTATTAGGATTCAAACTCACCTGTATTCGTAATCCTGCTCTCTGCCGAATTGAACACCGCTCTCCCCCCACTCCGTGTGCACTGCGGGTACATACTGTAGCTTTGCGAGATAACATGCAACGTCAACAGCTAAAGAGGAAAATAATAATCGTGTCCCAGAGACGTTTTTTTGTTCTTCATGTTGACAAATTGCAAAATAATCTGCGTGGGTTATTGTGGCCAGAAAATACTGGCAATACTTTTGATAGCTGTGGTGTTGTCATGTTTTTTATCTCCTAATATAACTGGAGGTAAGGTTAAAGATGAGGGCTTTTCATTTTGAGATTTCTCATTCAAATCCCCAGAGTGGTTTGGCAAAAAATGGTTCTACCATTCTTCAGTTTGGAACTATTTAGCTGATACACAATTGGTGAATACCAAACACATGTTCCACTCACATCAGTGTTGTGAGCTGCACTCTAAGAGAACACGTGTTCTCTAACTATCTGCTTCTTTACCTAAAAGTCCAGTGTGTAGGATCCAGGAGGATATATTCCATATTTTCCATTTCATCTTGTTTTTAAGCAAATGTCACCAAAATATCTGACAATAAACAAGAAATCAGCAGAATGATGTGAGAGATTTTTCAGAATTTTATCACCAATGCTTTAACTGTTATTGCTATCCCAATGGAGATATTGACTAATGAAGTCTGGAGGGGGCATGGCTCAGCATATAACTCCACAACCCTTGAGCCAATCATCACAAAACTTACAAGCAATGTCTGAAGAATTACTACGAGCATATCCTGAAAGTTTTATTAAAATTGACCACTAGGGGGCACCACAGATACAAAAAAATGTGCATAAGATTACACAAATCGGACTATGAATCAGAAACTGATTGTATAATCATTACAAAACTTGCAGGGTATGTTAAAGAAATTTATGAACCATGTGCATTAAATTATTTTGAAATCTGTCAAAAGGGGGCACCACCAGTTACAAACAAGTGCAACGGCCATTTGCAAAATGTTGCTATAATCAATGAGGGTTTGTTCAAACACATTCTCAGAACCCATCGGCTGTATTCGGCGTCTGACTTCTGGCAGACGGCGATACAGCCTCTGGGGGCAGACCCCCGATTTTTTGGCATTCCGGTTTGATTTGGGCGGAGGAGGCGAATTTCCGTTTCCGACTTAAGTTTATATATAAGTAAATATGCTGAACCATTGCGATGGATTCAGAGTTTGCAGTGACGCCAATTATGTTCCGCCTCGTTAGTTCACCACACGGACCGTTTAACCTGGCAACAACTGCAGCCGGCTCAAACGTGATTGGTCAATATCACGCAGACTACAAACAGCCTACAACCGGAAACCAGGGCTCTTTCGCTCTTCTTCCAGAAGCAAGATCTCCGGGGTTTGCCTACAGACTGTATATAGAGACTAGTTCAAACATTACCAAACTCAGTGGACTTTTTTTGATTAAGCCATTAAAGCATCTGCATGTTTTTGCAGTCGACCAATAGGAAGCGACAGTGTTTCCAAAGAAGAGTGTGGCCCAGTAGAGATTTGGATGTTAATGAATCTGTCAGATTGTCATAAAACCTGTTGTTTATCTTTAATGCAAACATTTTAATGGTGGATTTATACTTCTGCGTCGAATCAATGCATAGGCTCTGCATCGGCAGAGAGCGTACACCGTAACTTACGCCATAGCCTGACATGCACCTCCCCAGAAATGTAATTACACGTCACAACGACACAGACCTCCTGTCTATTTCTGTAAGCTGAAACCATTTCCCTCAGTGGAAACAAAGTTTTTATTTACTTTAATTTCACAGATAATAAACAATAAATTGTGAAGACAATAAAGCCTCCACTAAAATAGCATTTTAAGTCTTGTGTGTGATTTATCCTTCAGGGACTAATATTTGGGGATTTATTCTAACTTCATATGAGCAGAGGAAATCTCTGCTTGTCGCGAGGCTACTTTATACAATGCAAAAATGCCATAGGCTTGTGCTAATAATGTTAGTTATATATGTTTGGAAAATGTGTTTAGTATAAGACACTTGTTTTGTCGGTGAACTTTGTCAGCTGTAATGGAGCCAAATTATGTACCTTTACCTTTGTTAAATGTTGCTGTTGTCCCTGGCTTCATATTAGAAGAGGAAAAGTCCGCTAGCCGCTAGGCTAATTTCTATAATTTAAAATACCATAGGCTTGTGCTAATAACATTAGCATGTTGTATTTGTGGAGAAAATGTGTCCAGATAAAGACAAGTGTTTGTCTGTGAATGCTGCAAGTTATAGTGAAGCTGATTTGTGTACTTGTGTTTGAAATTGTCTCTATTAAGCCATGTTTAATGATTTTTTATGTGTGTTTTGAATCAACTAAACTTTACGGCACTGCAGAAACCCCGCCACTGACTAGTGTTTTGGAAGTATAACTGCAGAGTGACACAGACACACCACACAAGTTTAAATGCTCACGTATGCCACGTGCGTAGACTACGGCATAGACTTTGCATAGAGCTGATGCACAAGTATAAATCCTGCTTTAATTGTCAAAGGTCTTGGTCTTACCCAGCTTTGTCTTTCCTATATCGTGATAAGTATGTTTGGAAATGTTTGGATGCATTGGAAGAACACTGAGTTTTAACTTGAAACTACTTCATACTGTGTTTCTGCCAGTTTAAATGACCAGGTCTGTTTGATTTGGAGAGGAGGACACCTCTTAGGATAATTCTGCTCCTGTTAAAAAAACCTCTTGAACACTGAAGGAATCCAAACTTGGACTTCATTCGGCACACAGGAGAAGTTTCAGCTGGTTGCAATCTGCAATCCTCACTGCTTAATGCCACTAAATCCTACACACTGCTCATTTAAATTATGTACATGTTTGTCCTTGGCTGTTATATTGCAAAGTCAAATTTCAGCTGTTCGGATTTTAAAGGGCAACACTTACACAACAATTCACAGAAAGACATGATAGGTACGTTAGCAGCTTTTCATATTGTCAGATGGAAATCACCAGCTTGGTCATAAATGTTTTAAGTTGGCGACACAAATAACAAACACTGTGGTTTCAAGCATAATTAGCTTGTGAAATACCAGTAACATTAGCTCCCTGCCTGCTTCTGAAATAGCTCACTAACCATATCCTGAAAAACCATCATTGTGATCCATGAGGTATACAGCAGCTGAATATATATTTGATAATATGCTGTGGTAGAGAGAGAAATAATGGTTATCTTGTCATTTAGGGCTTTTACTTTAACGAATATGTGAGGCCGGGTTCCCTCCCATCTCGTGTGGGTGTGTTGGTATTTGTGTTGGAGCAGAAACAAATCAATAGTTTATAATGTCTACAAAGGACAATAACCAAAGAGTCATAAATCTCCATCATCAGCTGAATACCATTGAAAGCTTGTCAAATTTTAATGAAGCCATCTGCCCCCACAGATTCTATTTGGAGCAGCACAAGTTCAATAGTTAGCTTTACAACCCATGCTACAACACCTTATAACATTAGGTAACTGTATGCAGATATGGAAATAAGCTGCAGTTGACATTCAGTACTTTTTTAGGCCAAACAGCTCTAAAATGTCCGACCACACATCATTTTTATGTTAAATACCAATTTAGGATGTAATGGGATGTTATAGTGAAGCTAAAGAGACCAGGAGAAGATCAGTATTGAGAGACCCTGTCCAGGTTTCATGCCTGTAGTCTGCTTTGGTTTCATTTAACTTACTTCAAGTTCATGGCTGTTTCTGAGATCACTTTGTTTTCGCTCCCACCACTCTGACCCTTTATTTTATTGAAATTGCAAACTTTGAATGGGCGTATCTCATGCCCCGTATGTCGTAGAGACATGAAACTTTGCACAGAGATGCCTCTCCTCATGAGGAACACATTTGCCTCAAGAACCCATAACTTCCGGTTATATAGATTTTCCACCATTTTGAATTTTTTGAAAAACACTTCAAATCGATCTCTTCCAAGGAAGTTTGAGCGATCTGCATGAAACTGGGTGAACATAATCTAGGGACCAATATCTAAAGTTCCCTCTTGGCAAAAGTTGGAAAACTTACTAAAACTGAGCTTCTATAAGGCAATGAATATTGCGGAGGGCGTGGCTCATCACATAAAGGTGTATAACATCTCAAGGGTTTCACCCATCACCATGCAACTTCCCTTGTAGGCATATGACCACACATGATCTGAGGGGACCCCTCCATTATTGACCCCATCAAACAAAATGGGGGCGCTAGAGAGCTAATTTCTTATCTAGGCCGAAACGCCAAATCGATTTTTACTAAACTTGGTAGATATGTAGAACAGGACGCCTCAAGGTGACTGGAGAAATTTAACTCTAATTGGCAACTGGGTGGCGCTATAACAACTTAAAAATGGCTAAAATGTGATCAATCACTGTGGCTCCCCCTGTGGACCAATGTTGTTGTTTTTTTTCTAATTTTTGGTGTGACTAAGTCATGGTATGGTATGCTGTACTCAATGGGTATGGACTAGTTAATATATATTTTGAAGATTGAAGATCCCCTCATTATTTAAAGTCTGTCCATCTAAGAGCGACAATAAAAATTAAAGTAATGGTCGAAGTTGTCGTATTGAAATTTAAGGTGTGTTGATGGATTCATGACATCAACTAATGCATTGTAACATTACAAGTTAACGTTCCACCTTAAAGTCGGCCCAGTGAATTAGGTTTTATTTCTCTGACTACAGCTGCTGCAAAAGGCAGCCAAACATTTATTTATATAGTAATAGTTTACTAATATCAAATTTGCCATGGTGTGAACAGTGGTTACAAAACCAGCTACATCTTGGCCCTGAGCAGAGTGACCGCCTGCTATTGACCAATCGACAGATGGCAGTGTTCACAGCTCCACCTTTTAGTACCAGATCTGTGTGCTAGGTACCCCAACAGAGGGGGGACCAAAAATGGGGAGCATAAGGAACAGTTCCATTGGTACCATCCACAACTTTTCACAGTGGAAACAGAAAAGACCCTTTAAGGAATGAATCCAAAGGGTGATTTTTGGTTGAATAAAGAATTTATTACTATAACTGAACCTTGAAACCAGTTATTGAATGGAAGTATGTGTAAAAGTCTCCCTTTTGAAGATAACTAAAGTAAAAGTGAGATACTCCAGTTACGTCCAGTTGCATTTTTTTTTCAGTATTGTAGAAAAGCAAATGTATGACAACTGTCAACTTTCATATCAGGGTACACCTTAAAACTGGTAAACTGCTGCAACCCTAGTTTGGTGGCACAGTCACGGCTGAAAATGCCACCAACCAACAACTGGTTTTGTTGGTCTTGAGCAGTGATTTGCAGTGATCTGCATCTTGGCAGGGGTCTTGCCGAGGCGTCCACCTTCTGATGACAGTCAGCTTATACACTACATCACTTTAGAAATACTGATATGATTTGCACTAAATGTACAAATGTAACAGATCCCTGCTGTGCAGAAATGTACAATGCCAGCATTTTATTGTGGTGACTGGGCTGTACATGACACATAAAGTGTCGGACTCAGTACTTTCTGTACTGCTCGAGTGGTCATTTTGGAATGCATCAACAAACAGCCTATTTTTCTGTTTAAGGACGGGGATTTGTTGATGTGGTTACATTGAGTGGCTCCCTTGAGTGTGCCAATGAGAGTTCTCTTTCCTTGTGAACGTTCAAACAGAACTGGGACTGTTTGCTCGGGCTGTTGGTGTGTTGGTGTCATTTGAATTCACTCATTCACTCTGAATTCAGCTATTTTCATTTTGCCAGAGTGAGAATGTGATATCTATGTATCTACTTAGATTTATGTATTACGATTAAATCTTATGTTCAGAGCTGATGTTCCAACTTAGACCCATTGTTCACGCATCATGAGCAGACCGCAGTCCTTAGTGACTTTGTGGGAGTTCTCATATCCAAGTGCTGCATGCACAGTTCTTCCCTCTCGACATATTGCCATTATCTTAACAGCACAGAAGTGCTGTACACGTGTACTATAGTGTTTGCCAGCTGTGTTTGGACACAGGCCAGCTGCCTTAGTAGCTTTGAGGAGAACATGATGTTTATATTTGGAAATATGAAAATAGCTCTGCACGTAAAATACTGACCTGACTACAACTGTACACTCTAACTTAAAGCAAGAAACATATTCTGGTATAATAGTGAGACACTTGGTGCCCACAGAAACTCTGCGCCCTATCTTGTTCTAATACCCCCAACTCTTACATTGCCTCTGGGCGTATATTCCAGATTTACTTGTGGCCCACATTTTGACAAATCCAATTTAAGCAGTTGACAGTGTCAAAGCACAATATAACAGCTATGCAAATGACTTCTCTCTTGTCACAGACAGCCAAGAAATATAGGAGTGCATTACCTGGGGGCAGTGTGTCATTGGATCTGCTGTCTTTTCCGGCCATATGTTCAAGAGCTTGTATGTCCAAATTGAATGGCGAAGATATGTCACTGGACACTCAACCAAAAAATGGAGTGTTTTTCCAGCCAGTAATCCTGTTTCTTGACTGCGGAGAGACACAGGAGGCGTCATATGTTAAATCCAAGTTTAAAATCTTCAAGACAGGGTTGCCTGGGCAACTGGAATCTGTGAGTACAGAAGAGAGCTCGCTGAGTGTGTATGCACAGCACACTCCTGTGGGGTTTTTAGGTGTCTAACTTCCTGCTGTTTAATCCCCAAGTGTAATTGTGTCGGTTCAAAAATGTCTCGTCTCACTTATGTTTTATTGTCGTGTAGAGTCATATATGAATAATGTGTGCAGGCCAGTGCAGTACATTCAGTTCAGACAGCATCTGTCTATCTGAGAGTACCATTTATGAAAAAGGTCATTTTCCATTTTAGACATTAACAGTACAGACACATTTTTGAAGAGAATAAGAGGAATATCTGTTCATAGAAATGCACCTGGTATCTTTATCTTTGGGGAAATTTCTCCAGTTTTTGAGTTTAGTCTCCATCATCAAATGTAATCAAGGTGACTTTGCTAGTTTGCAAACCATTGAGCTGGATGATGTCTGAGTAATAACTGCACAAATCGTCAACCTGTCAGTAAAATATTGGTCTATTTGATATCATTTGCCCTGAGATTTATATGCAAAATGTTTAGATTATAAGAGAAACTCTGAGGGTGTTAGTCAATTTTCGGCAACACACTCATGAATTTTTTACTCTTATTTATTCGTCTTGATGCATAAGTTCTTGCATACATTACTCAAGCCTCTTATCAGCAAAGATTAGTACGCTGAACAGACAGCAAACCTGTTTCTTAAGTATCAACATATGTATATTACTAGACTGTTTTCATAAGTTTTCTCATATGAACTCCAGGCAATGTGCAGACAATCAGGTTCGCACATTGTCTGGAGTTTCTCTAGCGCTATAGGGCTGCTACAGAGTCCCTTCTTTATGTTGCCTTTGCATTTTTACACATAATCAAACGACAGAGGCATCAGTCTGCCCCATTGTGTGATTATGGATTGCTTACCAACATCAGAAGACATGTAACACAACAGCATCAGCCTCCAGGGTGACATATAACATACGCATCAGCAGCGCATCATAAACAATAACAATGGCAAAACATGGCGATAACAATCATTTACTGTCCCTGCTATATAGCGGCTGATCTCGTCCTTTGCTTTGAGGGTAAGGAGCTCCTGGAACTCATTGTTTTCCCACTTTGCAGGCACTTACAGCTGCTGTTCCCCTTCTTTGAGTTAGCTGCTAACTGCTAACAGCTGCTTTTCAAATCTGATGCAGTGGGTCGGACACATAAAACGTCATCAAAATGTCATGCCCGTCCTGCCCATGGTCCCGTCCTGCCTGCTGTCCTATTTATACAGGCACTGGTACTACCTCCCATGGAGGCTCAAACAGGAGACGACTCTCTCCCCCCATTCCATGATTGTACAGCACGGCGAGGCGGCATTACAGTGCGATATTCCTACCTTAAACAGGCAGTGTAAAGTGTAAAGAAGGTTTCTGTCACACAGGTGAGGGGTGGCACCTGGATAGAGCATGTGGGAGGCAGGACATGACGCAGTTTACACTGTGGTCACACAGCCGGGTGGGAATTTTTTCATAAACAGTCTTTTTCTGTTCCTTTAATTTGTCTGACGATTTCAGCCCTGACCGCATCGCATTTCCGTTGGTGTCTTCGTGTAAACGACCCTTCGTCTTCACCCTCAGATGTTTGTTTTCCTCACTTTCATGCGAGCCTCATGACAGAAGCATCATCCACACATCCAAATGCTCGCTGTGGATTCTCCAGACAATTACCTGCTCTTCTCACACATGGGCTCAGTCACACATTACACAGACTTTGTACCAGGGAGCTGGCAGGATAAAGTCGTTTAATGTCTGATTCAACTGAATCATGCTGTAGTTGCTACAAGTGGGTACTGTATTGCAAGATTACCTGTTTCAGTTGAAAATATGTTGTCAGTGAACATTTTGCTGATACGTTCAGTATCAACAAATTTGCAACTTTCCTGTTACGTTAATGAGCAGAATTTTCTCATTATGTTGATAGAAAAGATGCCACATTACATTTTCCTCAAAAACGACTTTGCTGTTTCAGAATCAGGTCGCCTTTTATCATCATTGCATCATCAAAAAAGACACAATGAAATGAGGAGTGCTACCCTGTAAGGTGCTGACCATCCTCCATACATTCAACCATCCAGTCGTCACACTAATAAATAATAGACAATAAATAAGTGCACTAGGTATAAAAAATAAACTACACCTAGCATGTCTGTGAGTATTGCACAGAAAGTGTAGTTGATTGATTATGAATTTTGTACATTAAGCGTAGTAAGTACACACATAAAAAAGAGTTCATCCTGTTTTACGGATTTGTTTTTTAGGAGATAGGTCTGCCGCAGGGTCTGTGCCAAAGGACTTCCCCAGCCTTAGTCCATGGAGCTGATCTGGCTCTGGCTCCTGGGGCATTTTCACATTGCCTCCATCATTTATTGAGTCTCCCCACAGGACGATTCAGCACCTGTGAGAACTAACCTACTTATTAAACAATGGTACACTCACAGGCGTAGATACTGGGGGAACCAAATGTCCCCCGCAATAATTAGAACATGTGCATATCCCCCCCAGCAAAACATCAAAGTAGCAGAGGACTTTTAATTTGACAAAATTGAACACATTTACAACATCAATTGATGCATAAAAATTAACCAGACTGCAGAACATTGTGTCTGATGCTCAATTTTTTCTGGCGGAGGTTCCCCCAGCCCCCGTCTCATATGTGTCCCTCCCAATGTTGAAACAAAACCTACACCCTTGGGTACACTTTTTGTGATTCTGCAAGTAGCCAGCCATCAGGTTGCTGTGTTTTCGAGATGGTGAGAAGCAATGTTATCCTCCATTTCTAAAACTGCCAGCTTCGACTGTGAACATAACTTTTTTTTTCAGCTAGAAAATATTTATTGTGACAACTGTTTAGTTTCCCTTTTGTCTGTTATTACAGCTTATGCCCAGTGAGTTGTTTAGTTAGTGTGCCCTACTTGGCAGTGTAGTTTGTTGCTCTTCTCTGTAGACTCCCTGTTTGATTGTAGCATCATTAAAACGTCTGAGCATTCCCCTGCCTTCATCTTGCTTCCGTGTTTGGGGTTTAACCACTGATCAAGTCCATCAGAAGGAAGAACTTAACACTGATTTGCCCTTTGAAGGCAATGAACTCTAAACACTGGGAAACCACAAACTGGGAAAAGAGAAACTGGGAATTGGTCTGATTGCAAAATAGATCTCACAACTGAGTTCTTTCACGTGTTACATTAATAGTAGAATAGTATTTCAAGTGCTACAACAGCCACGGCTCGTCAGTTAAACCTCAGAGATATCAGTCTGTCCAACAGGTGCGATTTAGAGGCAAAAGCAAGACAACCCCCAAAAGAGAATGGTTTGTCATGTGATGACCACGGACAGTTGCTCTCCTTATACACCCTGACTGATTTTAGTTTTGTGTTCTGCTAGTGTCCTTGTCACTACTGGTAGCATGAGGCGGTACGTGCAGCCCAGTCAGGTTACACAGGTTGTCCAGCTCCTCCAGGATGACACATCCATACATGCGGTTGCAAGAACGTTTGCTGTGTCCTCCAGCACAGCCTCAAGAGCATGATGGAGCCCTACAACATGACCTCTACAACATGACCTTCAACAGGCTACTGGTGTGCATGTTTCTGACCACACTGTCAGAAACAGACTACATGAGGGTGGCATGAGGGCCCCAAGTCCTTTAGTGGGACCTGTGCTCACAGCCCAGTACCGTGTAGCTTGATTGGCATTCACCAGAGAACACCAGAATTGGCAGGTCCACCATTGGCGCCCCGTTCTCTTCACAGATGAGAGCACGTTCACACTGAGCACATGCGACAGGCGTGAAAGAGTCTGGAGACACAGTGGTGAATGTTATGCCCCTGTCTGGTGAGGCATATCCTTGGAGGGTTCTCACAGACCTCCATGTCATAGCCAATGGTGCCTTGACTGCTGTTAGGTACTGGGATGAAATCCTCAGAGCAATTGTCAGACCTTATGCTGGTGCAGTGGGCCCTGGGTTCCTCCGGGTGCAGGACAATGACTGGCCTCATGTGGCCAGAGTGTGTAGGCAGTTCCTGGATGACGAAGGCATTGATGCCACTGACTGGCCCTCCAGTTCCCGGGACCTAAATCCAACTGAGTACCTATGGGGTGTTAAGTATCGGTGCATCTGACGCCCCCAAGTACCTCAGACTTCCAGGAGCTCACTGATGTCCTGATACAGGTAAGGGAGATACCCCAGGACACTATCTGCCGATTCATTAGGAATCAGGCTAGAGAGTTCACGCAAGTTGGATCAGCCTGTGATTTCAATTTTTCACTTTGATTTTCAGTGTGATTTTGAATCCATCCCTCAATGGGTCGATGATTTTGGTTTCCATTTACTGTTTTTACATCATTTTGTTTTCAACAAATTATACAATGTACATCAGGAAAGATTTTTAACTTGAATAATTCGTTCATCAAGTTCTGATGTGTGATTTGAAGTGTTCCCTTGATTTTTTTGAGCAGTGTAGATATGATAGAGCTCCACAGGGGACGGCTAACTGACCTATCTGAAGGAACATTAGAATCACTTTTATTACATTTCAATTTAAAGATGTTTCCACGCCCCCTTTGTAAGGCAAAAAAAGCGTCCTGCCCCTTTAAACAGTTTCACAAACCTCTGTCATCTTTATTAGCCTGCTGCTCCATGCCGAACATGGTGCCCCAAGGGGAATGGGAGATAAGGTGATATGGATCACTGCACTGCAACCTTCCCCTTTGAGGATGCCACTGGGGCAAATAAGCAGCCTGTTATACATGGAATGATAATTACACACTTCGTGTCAGCAAACTACTAAATGAGTCCTTTTTTATCCACAAATTCTAATAGCAACAAAGGGACTGATCATCACTGCGCCGGTCTGAGAGCTTGTTCTGCTAATGGCAGTGACTGTGATGACAATGGAATATTTTGTTTCCATGCTGCTAATAGTGAATAATGCTTCCTCATTCACTGCATCTCCCAGAGATCCCCAGGTATCTATCAAAAGCATACTCTGTATCGAATTAATTAGGTAATACACCAAATGATTATATGGAAAAACTCTCCACGAGATCATTTGGTTTTTCCCTGCTGACTCATTTTCTCTCCATGACAATAAGATTAAATACATTTTAATTGTTACATCACACTTTTTCATCTTAATGGTGAATGTGAGCATCATGGTATGTAGTAAATTACAAAGAGTTGCGTGGCACAATTACTTTTCAATCTCCTTGTTTATTGTTTTCACCCAGAAATTGGTTCAACAACAGTATTAAATGTAATTAAAGTGCTTTTATTGGAACAGATACTGTAAAACAATTAAACATCTCTTTTTAAGATGATAGTTGATGATAAAGCTCTCAAAATGTTTACTTCATTATATCTCATTAACAATAGCCATCTGGGAGAAGATTTTAATTCTTAAGTCATCACTTCTGCTTCACTCTTTTTTTTCCTTTTTTTTTTTTTTTTAAGGCTTACTGTACCGCTTCCAATTTTCAACATGTCTTGAAAATTTGTAATCTCCCGACCAGAATCATACCAGATTTTTGAAATCCATTCTTACAGTCACAGAAGGATCAAACAAGACAGTGATTACTTAGCGATTAGGAGTGGATCAGAGCCTCTTTGTGACATTTGCATGGGAGGGAGAAGTCATTTCCATGCCAGGAGAGTCTTAGCAGTGGCCCCTACGCCGCCTCCACACAACACGCTGTGAGGTCCTCAGGGGGCACGAAAGACGGCGCACTTATTTGGTTCTTTATATATTTATTTACTTGTTTACTCACTTGTTTTTCTATTTGGATAGACTGTGATAAGATGTACTTCCAGAGGGGGGAAAACACCCACATACAAACAAATGACACACTGAGCACCACTGACTGCTGGGTAAATCTATTATAGTGCTGTAAGTTGCAAAGTCAGAAACTCAAATACTTTAAAAAATAAGTCTAGTAATATTTTATATTTTTTCCTATAATGATCAAACCTCAATGAAAAGACCAACAATGAACTGATATAAGTCACAAGTGTTATCTGTGTAGCCAAAGCCTGATCGATCTTATTCCTCTGTGCTGTAGAGCTCTCATCGTTGTCCAAAAACTATTAAAAACACATCAGTGAGCCACACTGCTGCACTGGGCGACATGTTCCTTCATTACCATGGACATGGCCCCTTCAGTGTGTTTTCATTTGAGCCCACATTCACCATCCTGCTGCTGTAAGTATTCACTACAGTCAGTGCATCACCAAATGTGTATTAATCCATAACTGAAAAAACAAATGCACCACATATTCCAGTACAGTCTGCTGTTTAGGGAAATTATTTAGTTTTTAGCTTTTTTTTTTTTTTTAAATGAAAGGATTTATTAGTGACCCATTTTGTAATGGGTCTCTGTAATCATATAAGCAATAAGGGAGAGCAAACAGTATGAGTTTTTTCTTGGTTTTCTTGGACACTGGTGCATAGTGGCCTCAAAGTAACACAGTAGCTACGTGACCAGAGAGGTAATTAGTTGTCCAGATTTAATTGGTCGCTAAGTCACACAAAAGAAAACATAAACAAAAGTGAAACTCTATTAGACACAGGACACAGGAAGTGTCCACGCTCAGCAGCAGCAATGTTGCACAGCATTATTGTGCCCTTAAGTCGCTATTGTGCAGTTGAAAATAAAATAAATAAATTATGGATTTATAAGTGCTGACAGGTAAATGAAGTCCAAGTGCCAGTCTATTGACTCAGAGTGTCTAACACTCTTAGGGAGGAGTTGCAAAGTTTGATCACCACAGGCAAAAATAACAGGCAGGCGAGCAAACATGATGTGATTACCCCTAATTTCCAAATTCCTTACAACCACTGTCAGTCTGTGTTGCATTATTTATTTATTTATTTCCAAGATCACAGAATGAGCTCCAAATTCATAGAAGTGATGATATACGTATGTTTGTCTGGTTCCACACCTTTGAATTCGCCCACTCTACCGGGTTGACTTATTCATCTGGCATCGTGTCATGAAACAGAGGTTTCTCGGGGGCGGGGGGGACTAACGATTAACCATTCAGCGCTGTGGGCAGGACTTACGCTGTTGTCAAACTGTGCACTGTAGCCAATGAGGAGTGATAACAACATTGGGACCGCCATAGACAAATAGACACTGCAATAGAGGCTGTTCTAAATCGACATGTCTTCTTAATATCTCCCCAACATCGTAGCCTCTTAAAGGGGAACACCACCACATGCTTTTTCTATGGCCTGGGAAAGTTCAATCTGTATTTGTGAAAATAAACTACTCTCTGTCAAAGCCAGAAACCAGAGAAGTAGGTCTCAAACTTGTGATGTCATCAAGTATGAAGTCTGGAACTACTGCATTGACAATGACTGGGAGCCTGATTTTTTTGCATTGTCAGGATGTTTGTTTGATTTTTTTATACACAAATGAGCTTTGTTCTACAGCTTCTTTGCATATGACATCACACATTGGTGCACTGTCCAGATGGAGGGTAGGCAACTGGAGGCAAAGACGACCAGCACTGAACAAATGCCTATTATTTACACTGTTTATGGCTGTTCTGCCTTCCCTCAGGCCTACATAGAAAGCCTCATCCACGTGTCTACGTGGAAAGCCTTAAGGCAGAGAGAGCACATTTCTCCGCCCTTCCACGTGCAAACGGGGAAAGCTTGAAGTGCAACACACACTGCCGCCGGCACGGCGCTGTGGCCATCAAGTGCTGCCCCCCAACACACATTGGCAGCGGCGCGCAGCAGCACCGTCGATTTCCCACCCCAGCCTGCTAGGTGGCTGTACCTACACTATTTGCCAACTGTTGCCAACTTCTAGTAACAGAAGAAGAAGAGGAAAAACTTTGAGGCAACAACAACTTGGGTTTCACGGGTGAGTTTCTTATCAAAATCATCTTAATTAAAAATTTAATAACGTTAAGCATCCTAAGCATACGGTGGCCAAGATGTACATAAAAGGCTTTTCTCGCAGTGCCGACCGTGCTGGAAATAGAGCAGTGGGCTGAAGCAGAGCGGCGCGGTGCGTTTGTTCATAGAATATAATGGAGGCGGGCGTTTTGACGCGCAGCATATGGCAGCGCTATGTGTTGCACTTGAGGTGGACAGAGCAAACCTCTCTGCCCTTCCATGCGTCTACATGGAAAGCCTAAGACAAGGAGAGCACCAGCAAAGACCCCCGGGAACAGAACCGAGCAGCAGATCCTACTGATCCCAAATAGCTAGGAGAAATTAAAAATGCATTCCAAACAAGAGTTTGGGTCTCAGGAGAATAAACTTGAATAAAAAATGGACCTAGTTCCCTCTTTAAACCCCAGAAAAACTCGTATATTGGCATGACTATGCTTCAATGTGAGCTTAGGTTCACATCAAATATAGGTTTCTAGTGATTGTTTAGGGAAATCAAATCCTCCTCCCCATGAAAATCATTTAATGTGTATGCGATGTCAGACTGAAGATGGAAACACTGTAACAAGTTGACAATTCTGTCTGATATCAGGCCAGATACATGTATACAAACTATTTCAGTAAGTAAGTTTTTCATTAAAAACCCATCAAACAAACAGTTTGATTTAGTAACGCTACATGAAAGTGAACCTAAAGCTGATGTCATTATATTTGAGCGTCTCTTTGCCTACCACTGCGGATGGTTCATATGGCTCCATAGCAACATAATTGTGCCTTTGAAAAATAACATAATGACATGTGACAACCGTTATAGATGTTGCACATGTCAAGTAGACACACTGTATGTATAATATGTGTAGGCCTGTTCCCTTCTTCAGTATGATTGCATTCAGTTGGAACATTAATAGTCCATGATGCAACATCAGTGTGGGAGCGGAAACCAGTGAACATTATATAGAAATAGGTCATTATAGCAATATTTGTACGTGTGAGGAGTTTGTTATCTGTGCAAGCATCACTGACACAGGGGCAAAAAAGATAAGGGGAGACCATGACATCACCAAATTATCCACTGATAGACTCTAAATTAATCCATGCTCTGCCAAAAAGAGGAAGGTGTTAAAAGATTGATTGCTGTTTAAAAGATTTGCACATCAATGCTTGGCACAACAGTCTCCCTCCATCCAGCCATCCATCCATCCATCCATCCATCCATCCATCCATCCATCCATCCATCCATCCATTCCTCTCTGTATCCTCTTCTACTGCGTCTTCTTCTTCCTATTTAGGGTCATTAGGTGGTTATCCCAGTATCCCAGCATACACTGAGTGAACACCCTGGATATGTTACCATTGTATCACAGGGCTAATTGGGGCACCAGTTATCAGCACTTAATAAAGACCAGGAGTTAATAAGTACTCATTAGGGTCAATACTTCAGGGGCACATACTAAACCTTGTGTCGGATACAGACAGTATTAGCAATCAAACCAGAAAAATAAATGGAATTAAAACAGCACTCACCTCTAGAAATCCAATTAAAGGAACATCTTTAAAGGGACAAGGACAAAGTAAAGTAAATATTTAAAGCCACAAAGCCGTATTTTTTTTTAATGCTTCATCTCCAGAACAGCTCAACTATGAACTGCAGTGTTCTGTCGGCTTGTTTTCTTTATCGTGCTCCCACAGAATAATCAGGTCAGTCTCTAGATGATTGTTTTTTTGTTGATCCCTTCAAACAAGGCTTTGGCCCCATTGAAAAGTAGCCTGGGGCCAAACTGCCCCTCTCGAAAATCATCCTGTCTGAAAACCTGATTCTCTTTGGCAATCCATAATAAATTGTTTACAGAGTGAACCACTACTCTGCAACCTTGCAGCAATATGAGTAATACAATGATACTGCAATTCAGGTGTTTCTTTTCTTGGCCTGCAATTTAACAGGGTTTGAAATCACAGATAACCTCATAGTGAACTTACACCAAACCAAATTGCAGTGTTCTTCAGTAATAAATAATTGTGTGTAAATTAGTATTGTCAACAGTTAACGGTCAAGAATGTTTTTGTCTGGTTACACCTGTTGGTCTAAAGGTTCATTTTTTCTGCTCTTCATTTTACTGCACTGCACACTACCCAGGTCTGGTAGCAGTTAGCATGCAGTGCCACTCATTCAGTGATCACCGCTACTAACGCCAACCTGACCCAACAGCTTTGCTGTGGAAACATTGTTCCCACCCTCCAGTTGCACTCCAGGTTGCCCTGGTGAGCAAGTGGCTTCATTTAAAGCACCAAATCCCCTTTAGCATTGTTAACAGTGTTATCACTCTTAGCTCTGTTAGCACCGTTAGCAGTGTCACCATGGCTAGTGGTGTTAACATAGTTAACAATGGGCGCGGTTACATGATGGCTTCTCATTCAGAATGAAATAAATCTGAATGAAATCATTCGGAATTAAAGTTTTTCCAGGTAGTTTACATGGGAAATATTCATTCCGAATGAGGGTTTACATGGGAGATCAGTTTAATCGCCTTTTAATCGCCTTTATTCGGGTCCACGCAAGGTTTGGGGCAGGGAAAGTTTCTGATTGGATAGGGGGCGGGGCGGATGTTACGTGTTTACATTTACCGGAAGAAAACACTGTAGTCCTCGTTCCAGCTAACAAGGTGCTTGACGACGCCGTTCTTAGTGCCTTTTTCACGCTTGTTTTGCTCATGTTCTTGAAGCAGCAGTACGACAGCAATCTTGTTCTGCTAATGTTTCGTCTGTTGAGGAGGAGAAGGGAGGTAGAAGGTTGAAGACTGGAATGAACTTCAAGAGGAATGAGTGTATACAAGTGTGAGAAATTCTTCCATTCGGAATTAGAAACGGAATATTCCAGCCCCTCACCTCATTAGGTGTTTACAAGATCACTTTTAATAGGAATGAACTTTCATTCTGAATGAAAAGGGAATTAAACTGTCCATGTAAACGCACTCACTGCTAAAGAGGTTTTGTGGCTTAAACTGACGCCGCTTACACAGTAGAGCAGGTCGTCCACTAACCGGAAGATCAGCGGTTTGATCCTTGGCTCCCCCAGCCCCTGTGTAAAAGTATTTTTGGGGTACCCAAATTGCTCCTGGTGGCTGTTCCATGGGTGTATGAGTGCATGCAAATGGTTACTGAGTAGCAGGTGGCTCCTTGACAGTAGCCCCAGCCACCAGTTGGTGAATGGTTGAATGTGCCGTAGTCCTTTGAGTAGTCGGAAGACTTGAAAAGGGCTACCTGGGGTGAGACCGGAGGGCGGGGACAGTGTTCCCACAGCAATGCTGTTGGGTCGGAATAGTGCTACTAGTGGTTATTGCTGAATGAGCAGCGCCCTCGCTAGCTCATTCTAGCTCTATGGGGAGACCAGGGTAGGCACAATATTTCTGCAACAATGGCAACCACCAGGACAGCTTTTCCAGTGATATTTGCGAACGTTATCCCTCACTCAGTCCTGGTGTAGCACACTGCAGAGTCATCAAGGAACCAGTGCAGATTGGAAGGTTGGCAGTGGGCACTATGTTTCCACATGTTGGCGTGGCTAGCCGGATGTCTGTCAGCGAAGCCAATAGACAATAAAATGAAAGGCAAGACATTTAGCTACATCACAGTACATTAATTTTTTACTACTACTAAATGGATAGCACTCTGAAATGCAGTGCTAAAGCTAGCTGAGGCAAAGGAGCACCGGACGTAAAAGAAATACTTCTTTCAGTTCCTGTTATCCCTCTCAAAAATTAACCAGTTACTTACCGTTTAATGGATATCTGCCTATCAAAAGCAAAACGAATTGACAACCCTTAAACCACTGGAAAGTTTAAAGAACAGCTTTAACAAAAATAGAAGTATCAAAGATATATCCTGTGCAGCTCTGGCTTGATTGGCGATGCCATTACTGAACATACTGAAAATTGTTTATAATGTTCGGGGCTTTTGAGACTGATCATCAAATGGTTGGCTCGGTTTTTGCCTCTCCCACACTCTCTGCATTAGGCAGAAATCATTTCCTATCAACTTTTTTAGACAGCAGAGTATCATTAAGTGAAATATACTAATACCACATATCAGGTTCAACCCTGCCTCCTACAGATTACATTTATATAGTGCTAATTTGTTTTTCCAATTACATTGTGGTGATAAATGTAATCACCACCAGGATTACATTCACAGACAACTTTTTTTCCTTTCGAATAAATGAGTCCCATGTGTGGTAGCAGAGTTAAGGTTAATGAAAGATTGTGGTTTCGGTTAAATGTTGATAAAGTAAACATGGTGCGTGTCCTATGTCAAGTCAATGCACACTTACTCTGTATTAAACCCGGAATATGATCTCTCCCAAACCTTAAAGGGGTCCTGCTGCCATATTTCCTGATATATATAATATTACAGTTACAACACTGTTTCTGGCTTTTTCTACTATTGCAACAAGCTGACATCAGGGCAGATTTCTTTATATGTTCATCTGCTGAAGGTGCTTTACATACACCGCCGCATGTAGCTACAAACTAATATCAGGGAAACATGTAAATGTACAATTGTTCAGAAGCTTTTATCAGTGATTTTTCACAGTAGGCGAAGAAAAGAGAATTCCTGAACACTGTCATATTACTTGAAATAGACTCTATCATGCACACAGTGTTTTCATCCTGAGACCTTCAGCAGGTAAAGGAACGCAGAACATTTTGAAGCAGAAAAACACTTCCTCAATTGAGGTCAATCGGATGTCATAGCAACCAGTCCCACAGTCTGTGTGTATGTAGCCGATTAGAGGGCACCTCCCGCCATCTAACATGATAATTATGGGCAAAAACCACCTCAATATACACATTAAATAATTTTTAAAAACAAGTTGTACAAAAACATGTCTAACATGTCAGCGGCAAGGTCATGCTAAAGCTTAAAGCATAACAATAACACCTATTTTGGGCCACCTCACATACACAGCTCCAAATGGGAAACAGGTAATCACAACACAATGATCAAATAGTCATAATCAACAATTTAATAGGATTAACAAAAAAGGGAACACAAATACAAGAAGAAAGAGAGGATCTGTCATAGCAGATACTATTTCAAAGTGATATACACAGTATCATGTTATTAAAAGTTAATTTACAGCATCTGATTACTGATTTTTCACAGTAGAAGGTGCCACTATAGTCCCTTATGCTTATTCCCCACTTGCAGCGATGATGCAGAGATGCAAGGATAAGGAGGACTGTGTAAGAGCCACTTGAGTGCATGTTTATATTTGGTAAAAAAATTCTGTGTACACATGAGATATTGTATAGTTTCTGCTATAATTTAAGTTTGCACAACTGTTTCTGTATATTTTAGATAGTGTTTAGTAGTGGACTTTACTGAGGTCATGTTATTTACACCAGGTTGTGCTGTGAGGCAGTTTAGAGCACATGACAAAAGGTTTTTGGAAAACATTGCGCATAAAAGACGACATGAAGTCTATGTTGGTTTTAGGGATCGGCCGCCGATATTAGCAAAAAACGTGACCTGGCCTGCCATCTTGTTTCTTCTTTTTTGTATTCTCAATTAAAGGCTCTCTAAGTCTACCTAAGCTTGAAAAGTTTTTGTCACATACAGCAAACATCTCTTCACGATCCCGTAGCTACATGTCCTCTGAATATGCCGTGAAAAAGTCCGGTCTCTGTAGGCAGCCCAGGCTCCACGAATAGGAACAAAAACATTTCACTTCTGTTTACGTTCAACAATGTTATCAAACACAACGGAGCTAGCTCGCCTTTTAGCCTCATTGTAGCCTGTAGCTCTAACTGCCTCTCTGGGCACTGCATTCATGTGTGTGTGTGTGCTTGCTTTTGCTGGTCTCGCGCTGGCTGGTTGGTGCTAGTGATGTTACAGCTGATACTGCAGTCCCGAGGCCTGTGTCGAGCAAAGGGGGCGTGTCCAAATGAAGCCCGTGTCGAAGCCCGTATCGTTTTTCAGGATATCACGTGACCAAAGACAAATGAGGCCCCGTTTCTCTGGAATCACGTGACTGCCTCGTTGTGTGATTCGAGTCGGGAAATACAGAAAGTGTTTTGCATGATCAGAGGTGATTCTGGAGATCGTTAAGTGCAGAGGATTGAGTGACCCAGTCACACAAGCACTCTAACCTTTTGTGGACACACACACACACATATCTATCTATCTATCTATCTATCTATCTATCTATATATATATATATATATATACATATATATATATATTATGTGTATGTCAGATCCACTGGCATGTAGCCCACATGTAATATCACAGTAGGACTGCTGTACATCAAATAACCAGCAGATGTCAGTACTCCTAAATGAGCTGTTAAACGAGGCTTTGTGTGATCGGTCTTTTGGCGAAGCAATTGGCCTGAAAGATTCGACACATTCACGGGGCTTCATCACACCATCACTAGTTGGTGCAGCCTGGACCAAAATGTTTTTGCGGAGCCTGGGCTGCCTACAGAGACCGGATTTTTCACAGCATATTCAGAGGACAGGTGGCTGGTGGATCATGAGGAGATGTTTGCTGTATGTGACTTTTCAAGCTTAGGAACACTTAGAGAGCCTTAAACCTCGTTCAACTTTTTCCCTGCCTCATGTGAGTACTGTGGATCTCCTGAAAAGGAACAGAAACATGAGTCAAAACCGAGTACCTCAGCGACTAAGTGGCCTAGGAACTTTAGTATGTTGAAACAGCCACTATAACCTGGACACCGCGATGAATAAGAGCAGATTTGGAGGTGGGCTTTAAGAAAAAAGAGCTCCTCAGATAGAGAGCAAATACAGATGTTCCAGCACAAACAGTGTAAGGGAAATAGAGTGGTTTTGAACATTAAAGCATGGAAACAATTTTTAGTAGAAATCCAAAATAATGGATGTAGCTTCTGTGAGTCACCCACTGGTTTGTGGACTCCTGTTTTCAGGCCTCAAGCATTTTGGTCTTTGCCATCTTTTTTTTTTTTGTTTGGAGCCAGAAGTGACAGAAGTGAGAGGCTGAAGCTATGGAGGATTGAGGGGTGGAACTGACTGAGAAGCCAAGGACACCATCAGCAGACAGGCTGTCACTCAAAGCGGCCCGCCCTTAATTATGCATAACTTTAAGCCTTAATAAAATGTAAACAGGTGAGCTATAAAAATGAATCCCCTGCACAGTTGTCGTAAATGGGGATGTTAGTTAAAGAGACCAAAACTGTTTTTTATACCAGGTTGTAAACATGTTTATTTCTGCTCTAAAGTTGGGCATTTAATATGAGGGTCCATGGGGACTGACTGGCTTCTGGAGCCAGCCTCAAGTGGCCATTTTAGGAACTGCAGTTTTGGCACTTCTCTGCTGGCTTCATTTTTCAGCCCTGGAGGCTGCTGTTGGGTGTGAACATGAAAAAGAACACAATAGGTCCTCTGTAACTAAGTGTATAAACATAACCAGGCATAAACATTTAACCATGATGTAAGCACATATTGTATGTTCAGCATCTCTTGGTAGGAAACAGATGAAATACTGTCAGTAAACATTATTGTTTTTGATCGTGTTTTTTGATTGCAGCATGCCACATTACGTTAATTACCAACATTTCCTCATTAAGTTGAAAGGTAAAAAAAACTGAACCCAGGCGACATCACATTTCTTACAAAACATATTTACTGTTGCAAATGATTTGTACATAAACAGTGCTGATCAGGGTTTTCTATGGAGTATAAGCTACTGAAGGAGGAGAGGAATCACAGTCATCCTCCTAATGGTAATTAAAATTAGCTTGTGATAATTGTTTGTACTGTGGGGTCCCACATTTCCCACTCGATCGCAAATTGTAGAGGTACGTGAACACAGGTGGTAGACATAGCTGTGAATGCACCACCGCCGGCAGTCGGAGATAATAGAAATGTTAATTATCAGTTGGATTCTTATTAATACAGTACTGCTTACAAAAAACAACACACATTATCTTCTTCAGTTTCTTTGTTTATGAGTTTTAGGTGACTTTTATAAGACAGCAGGCCTTTATTTTCATCTTAACGTGGGCGTGGTGGCGAGTTAAACACATTGGGGTTGCAGCAACGAGCTTCGTCCTTTGGGACGTGACCTTTTCTTAAAGGCTGTAGTCAGTGCTTCTCTTCAGTTGTTCATCTATCATTTTTGTACTTACTCAGTTGCATGAGGCAGTATGAGAGCATCCCGTGAGTAAACACGCAGAGAAAAAAGCTGGACAGGGCTTCCAAGTGTGAAAAGGTTAAACGCTGCAACAGTTAACAGCACATATTTCTGATCAGAAGTTTATATGTACAGAGTAAAGTAAATATAGCCTTAAATGTGTATAAGACATTCCTTTGAGATTCTAACTTAGCATTATTGTATTTCAATAAGGAGAGACAGAAGACTGAAGTAAAGATAATATTTAATACAGAATATGAGTGTACAGATAACAGATGATTTAACAGAAGTCTTTGGTGCTTGGACACCAGAGGAAGATATTTTGTGATCGAGGGACATTTAAGCAGCAGGGTAAAACTCCCCCATGGAGTCCAGACACTGGTGGTGTTGGTGGTGGCTGATGACTCTGAGGCTGCTGACTGCTGAGGTGGATGAGACTGATGAATCCGCGAAGAGTGGGTGGTGATGGGGAGGTGGAGGGCGCCCAGAAAGAACTACGGCAGCGAAAGAATCATATTCAAAATGAGGAGCAGTAAGATGATAGGCTGACAGAGAAGGTGTGTTGCTGTGCTATTGGTTGATTGTGAATCAGCTGGAAAAACAGCTGATGACTCTATTGACCTACCCAGACAATGACAGCCAGAGAAAGTGGATGAGCATACGTGCAAGGAGTGAATGGGAGGGTGAGAAAGACACTTAGAGCCTGAGCATGAAAAGTATCGTCTTCCTGACTGAACTTTGGCTCGAGCTTCATAACTGCTGGTGAGCAGTGTTGGGCAATAACACGTTTCAGTAATGATATTACAGTTACACCAAAACCAAATAACTTGTTACGATGTTACTTTTGTTATTGTTGAAGAAAGACCTTATGACTCGAGTCAGTCTGCAGCCTTGCAGTTTCCCAGAACTTATGCTTATTTTCATCTTAATAATTCTTAATACTTGTTCCTGCCACGGAAACGACATCTGTTTCCCATCACAATGTTTTTAGGTCACTCTGTTATTTGAATTCTCCCCAGAGTGAGACCATGTTTTACTTCTAACTTGACCTTAAAGGGATAGTGCACCCAAAAATGAAAATTCAGCCATAATCTACTCACCCAAATGCCGACGGAGGCTCAGGTGAAGTTTTAGAGTCCTCACATCCCTTGCGGAGATCGACCGGGGGGAGCGGCTAGCACACCTAATGGCAGACGGCACCCCAGACTAACGTCCACGAACACAAAATTGAATCCACAGAGTATCTCCATACTGCTCATCCGTAGTGATCCAAGTGTGCTGCAGCCCCGACATAAAAAGTTGTTTCGAAAAACATCATATGAACTCTGTTTTTAGCCTCACTGTAGCCTGGGGCACCGTCTGCCATTGGGTGTGCTAGCCACTCCCCCCGCCGATCTCCGCAAGGGATGTGAGGACTCTAAAACTTCACCAGGGCCTTCGTCGGCATATGGGTGAGTAGATAATGGCTGAATTTTCATTTTGGGGTGCACTATCCCTTTAGGGGTCAATTATTTCTATGCCTTTTCGCCACCACATTATGACATCACATACTGACTTGAAATACAACTACTACTACTACTGATGCTGCAGGTAGTCGGACTAAAACACAACCCCCAACACAACAACATGAAGCTCCAGGAAATACACCCTACCAAAGGTGAGCCCTCCTCGGCTGTGGAGGTCAGCTGTAGCCCTGCACTGGCTAAACAACCAAAACTGGATTTTACTCGTGTGCAGCTGCAGCTACAGAGAAGTGATGAAGGTTGTGGTTGGATATGTGGTGGATGAAATGTTGCTCCATGAGTGTGTCTCTGTCTTTCGGACAGAGTCTTGGGAAAATACGATCACAGGAAACTGAAGACCCCCAGGTAAATAGAAGCTATCCAGCATTAGCTACACTTAGCGGCGATTACCCTGACGTTCACACAGAGTCACACGGCTGAATTTTGGGGAGATACAGAATTATAAATTTTATGGGGTGTAACGGAAAAGTAATATTACAAGTAGTGTGATGAATTACTGTTGGCAATGAGCAATAATGTTAACGAACACTGCTGGCGATGAGAGCAAAAAAACTCAGTTTGTGAGCACAGCTTTGTTTCCATCTTGGAGTTTTCGAGGTCTTCATTGCAAAGGTGTTTGTGTTCTTCACATTTGTTTAGATTTCCATCAGTCTTTTTTGTAAAAAGTATTAAATTCACCCTTGGTCACTTCTGCTTTTTTTGGGAGTGAGTTTGTTGTTTTTGTGACCCTTTTGTTAGGCTTAGCGCTAATGGAAAGTCTAAGGTAAATTTCCCAATCTGTGGGGGTCAGTCCTTCGCCCCACATTCTTCCGGTAGATTTTTCACAGCGAACTGAGGGAGATGCCCTCTGCTCTCAGAAACACTTTGTTGTTTTGAAAATACTATAAGATTTCCAGAGAACTGTCACTCACTGTGTGGGAGATAATGTAGCATGGAATAAAGCTTTTCATCTTCCCTGCTGAGTGCCCATGCAGATTCTTTTCCAGTGGATATTATACATGATAGAGGAGACGTGGCTGGGAAATTTGGGGACACATGAGCACAAAAGAACCTCAGCAATTTCACAAGTGCATTTCATTAAAAAAAGTGCCTAAAAGTGCTTTACTTTCTTCTTCTGTTTCTGCATTTACAGTACTCTTTGGTGCAAATTATAACCGGAATGCAAGAGTCACGAAATTTAATTCTGTAGGGACACGGTGTACAGAACAAGATGGCTGGTCTTGAATTTGTCTTCTATACTGACAAAAAAAGAATACACCTCAGCTCTATACTTAGAAATGGCGCCATTGCTGCCATCACCGCCACAGACATCACTCCACATTGTTCCCGTTTTCTTGTTCTGAGGACGACTGCAGGTGCAGGGAGAGATGCTATAAAGGGATTCTGCTGCTTCAGTGTAACAATTTGCTAGAAGAGGCTTTTCAGCATGGGCATTTGCACCCTGCCATTTCAGAGCGACGAGTGAAAAGCCAGGAGAGCTGCTTGAGCCTTTTGTCGATTTCAAAGAGACTCCAACATGGCCTTGAACATGATTCTTTGTTCTGTGGAAATAAAAGAGTCAAGAAGAGGTGTGACTTCTTCAATGGCGCAAAAACTTTAATAATGTGCCCGAGACCCTTAACACTGATAAACATGCTAATCAGCTGGTCCGTGTTCTTCAAACCTTATGTTCATTAATCATGTTGTTTCTCAGATGTGTGGCCGTTAGGGTGACCAGATGAGAACGGGTGAAATTCAGGCCTGGAGGGTGTGGTGGTCGTGGGTCCTTGCCTTGGTTTGGTTTGGGCCGGATCTGCATTTCCATTACAACAGGGCTACCTAATTGAAGTTGTGTCTTAAACTGATGACGGCTTGTCTTGAGTGATGACGTTTAAAAGCAGTGGGCTGATCCACGACTAAAGTCCACTGTTACACAGGAGAGAAACTTGTCTCTAAACCGTTTGCAGAGTCTTGCAACACACAAGCTTGTTTTGGAGGGGAGCAGGGGGGTCGTCAGGGATTGGCTGCTGTTGGCGAGACATCACCACTACCTGCTTGAGGGCGGGCGACCCGGCTTTTGGACCTACTCCAGAGAAGGTCCATCTCCGGCGTGGCTTGTTATGGCTTAACTAATAATGGAAACAAAAATCGGTATGGCAGGGCGTCGATGGCTTAGTGGATAGAGCAGGCGCCCGGGTTCGAGTCCAGTCCGTGGCCCTTTGCTGCATGTCATCCCCTCTCTCTCTCTCTCCCCCTTTCACACTTCGCTGTCCTGTCCATTAAAGGCAAAATGCCCAAAAAATATATCAAAAAATCGGCATGGCATGGCTTTGTGTTGTATGAATCAGTGTACAAATCATTATCTGTTACAGACATTTCATTTTTTTTATTTTATTCATTTTGTCAGTGCCTGTCACATCTGTCTGCATGACGCACATGTTGGATCACTCCTTCTCTGCGGCGGCCTGCAGCCAGAGTCCTCATAGTTTAGTATTTTTCATTTAGTTTTAATTTGTTTTTAATTTCGTTTCAATTCAATTTAGCTTCAGTTATTTTCTAGAGTGGGGTTTGCTCATTTCAGTTTAGTCTTTATTGTTTGAAAATGTTTAGTTTAATTTAGTTTTTATGAATTCTTTTTTTATTATTATTATAATAAGGGGGGTATTTGTCAGGAACAAGGTGTAAGAAGCTCAGAACAGGTATTACAATACAAACGCGACACTTCATGAAGGCAGTGGACTCTCAGTCATCCCAGTCTCAATAAACATATACACCAACGCCTCCTCTTGCTTGTTGTGTAGACGAGTTTGAACAAACTGACAAAGACTAAAAGACATCTCCTGTATGATTTCATATTATTTTAGTTTTATAAGTACACAGTATCACTTCAGGTTTTTTCTAACGTCTTGTTTTTACCTTTATTTTAGTTAGCTAAGATGCTTTTCACACTTTCTTTTAGCTTCTAGTTCAGATTTAGTTCACTATACTAACCTTACTTTGCAGCTACACTCTCATTCTCCTCACAACTGCAACTTTTTTGCTTTTCCCTTGATGTTCAGGTCTCAGGACGCCGGGTTTCATGTCAGTGATGGATGGTTTAATTTCCCTCCTTAAATGTTTTAATTCAACAACATCATAGCTACGTGTTGCTACTATGTGAAGTTGTTTATCACTTTGCTGCACTACTGTATATGGCTGAAGAAAACCCGTCACAACCATCAGTATTGAATGTTTTAGTAGGTTAGAACTGATCAAAGCTCAGGTTTGGCCTAATTTTCGGGACAAACAGGACCGGATTCAGGATAACTGCTTGTGATTTGGGACTCTGGTCAACCTAGCAGCCCAACTGCACACAGAATTGTTACTTAAAGCCACTTCTGTGTGATGTCTTTGTCAGTGACTCTTTCAGAAATTGATGTCATCTAAATTTCTGTTGGTGGCGCTCTCCTTTTTGTCTGTTCGGCCATCAATCTATCAGTCAATCAGTTTTTTTTTATAAAGCCCAATATCACAAATAACAATTTGCCTCAGAGGGCTTTACAGCATACAGCATCCCTCTGTCCTTAGGACCCTGCCATGATGGCTTTCCCATGTGCAGTTTAGGGCTGGGCGATAAAGCAACTTGATATATTCTCAAGCAAGATATACATTTAGACAATACCTTTAATATTGATATAGGATCAAGTTGCATTACTTAATGCTGTTCTTTTGAAAAGCCATACCAGTGTGCATCTCTCCTCTCTCACACTCTCCGCACAGCTCAGCCTCACTCACTCACAAGTTATAGTTATAGTCTATTTTAGTAGTTATAGTCTATTTTGTGACATTAAGGCAGCGCCTGGATGCAGACATCAGATGTGTTTAAAAGAATAAAGTAACAACACAGACGTTTCATATACAAGACGTATATATTCCCTCTCTCGGCCTCTCTGTTGATGCAACATGCATAAATAAGATTAATAGCCTGAATAAATAAAAAAATATTTAAATCATTTTCAGCACTAGATTCATTTGAGAGGCCATGGAAAACAACTTTACAACTCCCCCACAAAGATTTATAATTGTTTCAAACTACAGTGGAATTAGACCTACTTGATACCTTTATACACATGTTATAGTTTTGTGTCCTGTGCTGCAAACCTTTAAACCTCTGTAGCTCCAGTGCTGTGTGCAAAAAGTTAATGTACAGCCCTGCTATTTATTTTGTATCCTTTTTTATTTACATATTGAAAGAAATCCCCGTCTTTGCATTTTATTTTGATCACAGTTTGTTTTTATAAAAGTGCTTCTGGCATCTCAAATGTGGCTTTGACTTGGAACTGAAAACATGTAGCTAATTTTGTAGGAAATACCGAGATATATATCATGTATTTATGATATGATATGATTTTTATGTCCATATCGTTCAGCCCTAGTTCAGTTCATTTCATTGTCAGGTGACCTGGCCTGGTAGGTATTTGAGGGTGTTGTCTGATGGAAAGGATGAAGCTCGAAACTTCACTTCAGTGCTTATTACATATTTATGGGAGCATATTCTAGTGTGCAGATCCTGTTTTTGTGTGCCTTGCATGATCTCTTGTCCAGCACCTAGTGTATTACCATTTAGATGTGCGTGCTTTTGTGAACATTTTGTATAGCCCAATATCACAAATCACAATTCGTCCTCAGAGGTCTTAACAACATACGACACCCTCTGTCCCAAAAAACCTCTTTAACAGAAAAAAATGATGCCATCATGCCATCTTCCCCACTCCTCTACTTATTTGGAAAATTAGGCGGTAGTGCCACTAGGAACACAACGTTTTTCCTACCTGGTGCTCGTGTATAGAATAGCAAATGTCACAGTTGTTCACAGTGTGTTTAGATTAAATTGCATCAATCAACAACAGAGCCATTTACTTAGATGAAAATGTTGCTTTTAAAAATTTTGGGAAAATAGGGAAACGCGTCTCTCCACATTTCTCTGCACTTTCCTTCCACAAACACGCTGTGCCAAATATCAGCTAGATTTGTGCTTCAAATTGCAGCAGGTAGTTGATGGGGTGAGTATTAACTCTAATGTGTTTGTAAAATTGGAGTGGTTTCATTAATACACGATTCATTTTCAGCGTCTAACGCAGATGCATAGGCACACTACTCCCAGAAGGAAAGAAACAACACTTTGAATGATGCCATACTATACATAGCAATGTGTTAATGATGGGTCTGAATGACCGGCTCACCAATCAGAGCCATAATATGGACAAGGTTCACTCATAACCAGGCCGGCACTGCAGCCAAGGAAAAACAATTAGAGAAAAGCTTCTCTTCCCCAGTGGCTTTAATTCGAGTGGAGAGAGATAGGTTTTGTAATAGATTTTTGTCCGTGTAAAATGAGATGCTGACCTCTAGGTCCAAGACACTCAAAGACATCAGAAGAGCGGGACAGCATACTCCCAGTGGGGCTAAAGGATATTCATCCAGGACATCATTCTCGCGCTCGGTGTGAGTCATACTACCAGCAATGACAGCTACTCCTCGTGGTAGTTATCGCCAGAGAGCCTCCGAGGGTGTTCAAAGTCGAGATTGCATCTATGCAATCAAGTTCTTTTTTAAATGCCATGGGACCCTGGCAATTGACACTGGCTTTTTCAGTTGTTGCGCAGCTATTGAATTGATCCTGTTAATCATGTCATCCTGACAAATTAATGGAGAGGCGATTTTTAAAGACTGTGGGTCTTGTTAAATAAATTTAAAAAAAAACCCAGAAATATTTGTTTTTATTTTTGTGGTTTTGTTAATTGAATAAACTTGTCAGGGAATCTATTCCTTCACAGCCTAATAAATAATTTCCTGAATAAATTTCCTGAATTAAAAGTACTTTAAAGAGCAGATAGCCGTGCAAATATATTAAAAGATTTTGCTGCTGTGGACTGAAAAACCAAAATTATTTAGTTTGCACAAGTATTTGTTGTTTCTGTTTCTAAAGTATTCTGTTCATTATTGAGATTTATTCACTGAATCCCTTCAAATTTTGTCAACATTTTTGTGGCTAATTAGAAAATGAAGGTGTCTCAGACATATTTAATATCTCAAGTTTGTCGGAACTGCTTTGTGTTTCACTTGTGAGAGACGACAGCCAAAAAATGAAAGACATCACTTTCATATCGTTAACAGCAGTGTGCCCGTCTGTGATATTGTTCATTTTAATTTTCTGTCCTCATTTTAACTTTAACTCTCTTTGTTCCCTTTAGGTAGTCTTTGACATGGTGTATCTTAATGGGCCATTATAATGTCTCCAACTGTGTCAGAATTCCATCATTTCATACCTCTCCATCAAAGCGAAAATGTGGCTTCTCATGCGTGCACACAGTGCTGTTTATTCAACTCTAAAGTTTGCTGTTGCTTATGACAAGTAGAAATAGGTCCAGATGTTTGTTGTTAGTTATCAAAGCATGAGTGGATATAATGACTTGGAACACACATGTTGTTTTATGGCATTAATTATTCTTTGCACTGCGGTTTTATCGACTTGCTCGACAGTGATGGGGAGAATGTTAATCTATAAAGTGTGCCCTCTATATTTTAAGTGTCCTGAGTTTTTTTGTGTTGGCAAAGTTATATTAGTTGTTATGTTTTATGAAGTTTTTAATGATTAACTTAAAAGGTCCAGCGTGTAGGATTTAGTGGTGTCGAGTGGTGAGGTTGCAGATTGCGTGGAGTAGAATTATGGGGGCTGACACAAAAATGTGAAAACATGAACGGCCCCATGTAGAGCTAGTGTTTGGTTTGTCCGTTCTGGGCTACTGTAGAAAAACATGGCGGACTCCATGGAGGAGGACCCGCTCATTGTGTAGATATACATTCTAAGATAACTAAAATACAATGATTTTTATTTTCAGGTGATTATAAACTGAAGAAATATATTAATGAAAATGATATTTAATTTCTTCTAAAAGATGCCACTAAATCCTACACACCATTAATGGGACAGTCACTCCAAAATCATTATATATTTGTCCTCTTACCTGTAGTGCTGTTTATCAGTCTAGTATGTTTTGGTGTTGAAGATATTGTCCGTAGAGATGTCTGCATTCCCTAGAATATAATAGAAATAGATGGCGCACGACTTGTTTAAAGCGTCAAAAACAAAATACATTTTAGAAACTCAACAGCAATGTCTCTTTCCAGAAATCATGACCCAGTTACTCAAGATAATCTACAGCTCTTGATTTGAGCAGTTTCAGAACTATTTTCTTCCTCCTGAACTAAAACCACCAACTGTATCACTGCACAGAAGGAGACGTGCATCTACTCATCATGGGCGTATTATGAGAAAATGAGCCTGTGGGCACAGATATGAAAAAGGCCCCAACACCTCTTCCACATTGGAGCAAGACACACAGACCTTGAAGTGGTTTTGTGTATCTTTATTGTCATTTTTTTGTCTTTTTGGTCATTTTGTGCCTTTTGTAAGTCATTTTTGTGTCCCTTTGTGGTTCGTTGGTGTCTTTTTTGGATGTTTTGTGTTTCTTTGTGGTTGTATTGCCTGATTTTGTAGTTGCTAAGGTGAGCTAGCAGTAGATGCACACTTCCTTCTGCACAGTGATACGGTTGGCGGGTGTAGTTCGGTAGAGAGAAAACAGTTCCAATGTGAAACTGCTCACAACAAGGTCTGTGGATTATCCTGAGTAACTGGGTCATGATTTCTGGAAAGAGACATTGCTGTTGAATTTTTAAAATGATTTCTTTTTGGCACTTTGAGCACCACAAGCTGAGAGCCATCTAGTTCCATTATATTCAAGAGAAGGCAGACATCTCTACGGCTGATATCTCAGCAACTCACACCAAAACAATCTATGTTGATAAATAGTACTACAGGTAAAAGGAAAAATATGTATTTCTTAATTTGGGGTGAACTGTCTCTTTCATCTGATAGAGATTTTTGAAGCTTTACTTAGAACTTAAAGCTGTTACAGAACAGACACTCCCTGTTGTGTGATAAAGTACAGATAATCTTTGGAAAATCATCGCTTTGTTTAACTTATTAACTGGATTCTCTGCAATAATTTGACTATTGACATTCTTAATCGACAGTATGTAAATATTGAAATGGTATATTTACAGGGATTGCTCAAAGAACAAATTATATTCCCATTTACATCCCACACGTTCACGTATCCCAACTGACATTAATCAAATGCAGCTCATTTAATGTTGTCACCCACATGCACATCATATTTTCATTTCAAATTTTAATCCAGTATTTATCCCCAAACCTAAAGGTAATCAAACATGCTGTTTTTTATTCAGTTTCTTATTCAGAATATTTGACTTGACTTATTATTGAGCTGTTGGGGTGCTGATAAATTTACGTGGTAAGAGCACAGTAGATGCAGTCGTGTACAGCGTGTCCTACACAGCAAACTTTTAGCACAAAGTTGTCGCACATTTGGTAGATGTCACAAACACAGTGGTGGCCCTGGCAATGAGCATGCCTCCCCACCCTGCTGCAGTACAGAGCCTCTCTAACTGCAGGAATTACAGATCATTCACATTATACTAAATGCCTATCACCCTTAACCCTACCTGCCATCTAATTTATCTTGATCAAAGCTTACGTCCTTGTAGGCAGACATGACATTAGCATAAAATCCAGACCTTTCCAGTGCAACAGAGAGGAGACGAGGCGAGCGCGAATGTTATCTGTTAATGTTTTGTTTGTACTTAATCTTTATGCAAATGTAGGGACATGTAGGAGGAACTGATCTTTAATTAGTGATTTATATGAATCTTTGCTACAAAATCCTGAGAGAACACAGCTGTTGTGTCAACTCAAATTAATATGACCTCAAAGTGGCTGTAATACATATTTCTGTATTAACAGTCTATCAAATGACAGTGTGAAATGGGTCACTCGTAGTGAATTATCAGTGGAATCTGCTGCTCACCTCAGCTTCATAAAGCTTTACAGTAAGTTCAGCTTATTGTTTAGCTGTCTGGCACACAGCCTTCACTCTCACTGCTCTTACAGCGTCATTTTCTGCTGCAGCAGGACGTTGCTTCGGTGGAAAAGCTGTAAAAGCCCACTGTAGCCTGTTTGCTAGGGACCACCTGCAGACTAGAATGTGAACACAGTGGGGCATTTTAGCAGCTAACAATTTAGCAGCCAGATTTTCCCTCCCAGGAGCAAGGCTGGCTATAAGGGGGGCAAAAGGTAAATGGTAAATGGACCTGCACTTGTATAGCACCGTTCTAATCATCCGACCACTCAAAGCGCTTGATACACCAGGAGCCACATTCACCCATTCATACGCACATTCTTACTCTGGTTGCCAAGGCTACCATACAAGGTGCCACCTGCTATTCAATTTTTAACACACTCACACCGATGGAACAGCCAACGGGAGCAATCTGGGGTTCAGTATCTTGCTCAAGGATACTTTGACATGTAGGCTGGAGGAGCCGGGGATCGACCGCTGATCTTCCAATTGGTGGAGGACTTGCTCTGCTAATCTGAGCCACAGGGTTAGGGTTAGGGGTCTAGCTGCTAGAGTGGGCCCATGGAGGCCAGCAATGATCAAGTTCATCCTACAAATACCGTAAAAACTTCAATCAGTAGCCCGGGCTAATATTTGCTTAAATCACTGAACTCAACAGGCTTACATTTGGGACAGTCGTCTATATGGGACAGGCCTTTAATTCCGTTGAAAACAAACACAAAGATGGGGAACATGATCACATTGTTTATTTTAAACAATATCAATATTACTTAAAAAAACAAAATGTCTGTAGAGGAGTGCTTCCAGGACTCAAATTGTTTGCTTGAGGTGCTCTTTGGATGGGACAATCATATATAGCAAAACTCAGGAAACTCAGGAAACGTCAGAAGGCTTGTATGCCGAAACACGTCGGAGTTTTTAAAGGTTTAAGATGACTAAGCTATAACAATAAAGGCTTTTTAATTTTTCCAAAGAGAGTGCCTTGGAGTTTTCTGAGTGTTGCTATCAATATTACTTGTATAAAAATTAGGTTTCTGGGCACATTCTGGGCAGAATTATGGCACCCCGCAGACACAACGCCACTTTATCCAGTTAAAACAATACTCATAACTTGGACTGATCTTTACAAAAAACTCTTTTGATTGGTGGACCCTTCTGAACTAAAGGTTGCAAATAACTCATAACCAGGTAATCAGCTTTAGAGGTAGGAAGTCACCACTTGTTCTTTCGTCATGGCAGTAAATATAAATGAATCATGGTCTTCTCTGGTGCTCATGGTTCCAGTCAAATTAACTGAACACCTGAACTGTGGAGAATCTTACCATGCTAACAATGTGTAGCATAGCCATGTGTATATTTCCACTCATCCATTCATTTGGGTCGCAGCTGCAGCAGGCCGAGCAAAGTACCCCAGACATCCCTCTCCCCAGCAACACTTTCCAGCTCCTCCTGGGGTACCCCGAGGCGTTCCTAGGCCAGATGAGATATGTAACCCCTCCAACGTGTTCATTTCTTTGTCGTCCTCCTATGGTCGCATCTCACTTGACCTATAATACACTGCCTCCATGATATCTGGTGGCACTGCTCTGATTTGTCCGTGTGTCTCTTAGAAAACATGATCAAGTACGGAAGAAATTAATGTAGAGTACAGACAGAAGGCTTCGTTCTTCTGTCTCGGTATCTAACATTGAGCATAAGTGAGCCCTTAGCAAACATGCTGCAGTCTAAATTAAGTTACCTATTCTTGAATTACTTCCTAGGAACCAATTGTCCATGAAGAGGGCCATTGCCTCATCTTATGTTGTGATGAATGAAAGCTGGCTACCACAAAGCTGTAATTCAGTTCGCATCCTGTACGATTTTGATCTTCAACAAGAGAACGTTTCATGCCAATTATTACCATTACACTTTGTTTTTTCCTTTGTTTTGTTTTTTTTTTGTCTGACCAGTGAGTCTCTTACATCTTTATTATAAAGCCTTTCGAAACAGCCCAGCACTGTGTTTTCTTTTACAAGGCCTCATGTAGTTTTGGAGTTTGAAATTTTGGTGAATTGACCAGTCAATCTCTCCTGAGTAATTAGCCCTTTACATTCAGCATCTGCTAGCACTGACTTGCGCAATGATTGATGTCCACTTCAATCTATTTTTCTATAGCTCAGATGGCTTTATCTGCATTAGAAGAGCCAAATAGGACAAGACAGTTACCATCAGATGATCTGGAGGCTGCTCCACATCCATGAGAATCCTTTCATTTGACATGTTATTCTACTGTACTGCAATTTATCAGAAATGTAAAAAAGAACAGGACAAATGGCAGACATTTTCTGGAATATGCTGTACTCAAATACAGTTTTGAAGCACTTGTTCTTTACTTGAGTATTTTCACTTTATGCTACTTTATACTTACCACCACTAGACCAGATCAGATTTCTTTATTTGTCATTTTGATTCACCACACAAGAGCGAAATAGTGTTTTACACACGCCACCGATCGATAAATATGCTTCAGTGCAAAATATAAATATGTATAAAGGCAACAAATCAAATAAGTAGAGCAATAATCAATGAGATAAAACCGTGAGTCTAAAAGAGAATAAATAATATGAATTAATATGAATAAAGTGCCAGTAGAAACATAAACTTATCTTGCTGGTGTCAGCAGAGGCGGCCGTAAGCATCAGTCGTGCTGCCATGTTGTTTATTTTATTATACTATACTATACTATACTATAATAAAATCACTGCATCATAGAGAAATATTTTTACTTATATATATTTATCCGAAAACTATAGTTACACATTATTATTTTACTTTATGCACAATAAATATATAAAGTGCTGAAGATTTGTTGAAAGTGTGGTCAAAAGTGGTTAAAAGATTTCAGCTTTACACAAAATTGGACAGTTGAGCTGGCCTGCGTTCCACCCACACTTCCTCCCAGCATCACTGGACCATAAGTTCAAACAATGGACTAGGCAGGAAATCACCTCTTTCTGCAGGATAATGAAAAATGGAAATTTAGTTGATTCTCAGGATTTAAGAAATTCTTATGGCTTAGGCAAGGATGATTTTTACTGATATCTACAGATCCGCCACTTCTTTGGAGAAGAAATAAAGACCCCTTATTTATCAGAACCCTCAAGAACAATACAAATATTTATCAGTGCTTATGATTCAAAAAGTACTAAAGGAATCATTGCCAGACTATACAAGAGCTTTATTTCACTAAATAGGAACACAACAGATTATATTAGACAGTGCTTGGAAAAAGAAGCCAATACAGTAATACAGTGTGGCTTCTGCAGGCCATGTTCATGTCTTTTGGTCTTGTCCATATATTGTATCCTTCTGGAAAGAAGTGGGTCACTTAATTGCTGAGACGTTGGACATAACTCTTGATTTCTCATTTTTTTATCTTGGAAAAATTCCTGAAGGTCTCAGAAAAAGGGACATAATACCTCTTAAAGCCGCTACAAGGAACTTTTAACGGGATATGCAAAAGTCTCTTGTTTCTGCTGATGTCTGTGCGTGACCTACAACAGCAAATGAGACCATTGGTGTGAAGATAAGCTATTTCTATATAGTGTATATCCATACCTTTAGGAAACTGTCTCCAGGTCCGCCCCAGGTCGCTTCCAGGACGAAACGATTTACGGCACTCAGACAGCACACGTCATCTTACCTAGCGGCTTACATTTAGTGACTCTTATAAATAGTTGCTATTCCTCCTCCTCCTCGACCCGACGTCCGCGGGGAGTTAAAATAGCAGCAATCATCAGGTAAAAGTTCTGTCAAGGCACTGGACTCACCAACAGTCAGCCACGTCTCAGTCACACAGAGAAAATCCAATCCTCGGGAAGTCAGGAAATCCTTCAGGATTAACGTTTTGTTCGCTAGCGATCTAGCATTTACCAGCCCAATCCTCGCAGGTCCATGGCATTAGCTGTCTGGGGAGCCAAACACAGAGGCCGCAGGTTGCGCCGATTCACCCCACGCCAGCAGGGACGAGGAGAGCAGGGGCCGCGGCGCTGGAACACCTCATCCGGGCCGACGACAGGTACCAGCCAGGCGTCGACAGGGTCCAGCGAGTGCCGAGAAATAAAGAGGCAAGGCACCACTCCATACTCAGTCCAAGAAGCCGTGGAAGTGCTCGCCAAACAGGCCTTCAGCCTTACCAGCCGACCGCTGCGTTTACCCCGGCAGCGATGGCGCTTACGCTGGAGAGGTGGCGCTGGGGCGCGGCAGAGGTGAGCTGGGATCCCCGATAGGAGCGGGGGTAAAGTTTTCCCGTCTTGTTGTTTCATTCATCCCCAAAACAAACACATGCACGAATCAGGTATAGTCTTTTTACGACAATACGCGCTAGAGCTCATGGGAAATGTAGGCTTCATTCCGGCAAAACACGACCGCTTTTGTCCACAGGGTCGCCAAAATCAACTCAAAATGAAAGTTCCTTGTAGGGGCTTTAAAGATCTTCATGGTGGCTAGTAAAAAAGCAATAACCAAATGTTGGCTTCAGCAAAACCCTCCTACCATGAGACTGTTTACGAACATGATAAACTCTATTCGTGGAATGGAGAAAATGACTTTTACATTGCAACTTCAAAAGGAGAAAGGAGATGAATACTGGGAAAAATGGGATTGTTACATGCCACACAAAGACTCTTAATAAGCCCTGTGTTTATGTACTGTACCTGTGCCTATTTTGTTTTTGTTTTTTTTGTTTTGCTCTTTATTGATACTGTACCAGCCGCCTTGTGTTTTCTGTTTGAACAACAAAAATAAAAATAAAGTATAAAAAAAATATATATACATAAAATGCTGTGACATTAGAAGGTAGTTTAAAATAACCCAACCAAAGCCAGTTGTGATATTAAAATGCTGCTTATGTGTGAATGCACCAGTAATAATTTTCCTATAATATGATGCATGGAGCCTATCCCAGCTGACATTGGGTGAGAGGCAGGGTACACCCTGGACAGCTCGCCAGACTATCACAGGGCTGACACATAGAGACAGACAACCATTCACACTCACATTCACACCTACAGATAATTTAGAGTCACCAGTTAACCTGCATGTCTTTGGACTGTGGGAGGAAGCTGGAGTACCTGGAGAAAACCCACGCTGACACAGGAAGAACATGCAAAATCCACACCACCCCAAGGCCCACGAGTCTGTAAGGGATCCATCTGGGATTGGGGGACTATTGGCTGACAGCCTCTCACCCTCAACCAGAGCTATAGCAAGTACCCTCTGCCTCAACATTTTAGGAACTAGCTACTACTTACTATGAAAAAAAAGAACAGTAGTGATCATACGGGAAGATTAATGTGAGGACTCTCTGTTTTCTAAATATAGTGTCCACTAAGTCTGAGATTGATTTTTTTTTAGGTAGGCCATTTTTAAGTGGCTAAAATATGTTTTGCTAATAACACTAATCCACATTGCTGAGCTTCAAGGGTGCTAGTCTTGTTTCCCTCTGCACGGCGACTGCCATCTATTACATGTAATACGCTGACTTTAGATAAGTACCTCTTAGAGCCCCACTTCAGAAAATCCGAACTATCCCTTTAAGTGCATGTGCCGATAATACCTTTGTACTTCAATTTAAGTGAACTTCTGCATGCAAGACTTTTACTTGTAACAGGGTATTTCTACTCTACGTAAGAGTACTTCTTTCACCGCTGTGAATAAAGTCAGTGCTGTGAAGTAATAATGTGAACATGACATGTCAGCATGTGAGTCTTTATACTGTACAATGCATAATGGTAATGTGGTACATCCACAGTGTTTTATCAGCTGAGACACACTCCAGTAACTTTGAACCAGCGTGGATCATCTCCCCTTTTTTTTTTTACACACACTTTGTGCTCCACTACCCTCTGATTTACAAATTGAACACTTTGTTTAATCCGCTTTTATCCTGACGTGATCCCACCATTTAGAATCAAAAGCCAACAGAGAGATCTGTGTAATTTAGGTTTTCATGGTCTCTGTCTCCCCTGCTGATGCAGCACATGTGTGCTGGACGCTGATCGATCAGCCACGGAGGCAAAGTGTTACGTCTGTGGCCTCATTAAACAAACTGAAGTATCGACAAAGCTGCTTGCATGTTATCCCCCAAAAGGCTGACGTTGCTATGGACTGTAGCATTGTTGGTAAAGCCACATCTGTGTTATGTTAATGCTGAATTTTTAATAGTAGGTGGATAGATAGACGAATGATATAAAGATAGATTAAAGCTGCTTTTTCACACCTCCTAGCAACATTTACAGCAGAGTCAAGGAGATCTGGCTAGACTTTAATTGGGTGTTAATGCAAAAGAAACAGAGGAAAAATAAATAACAGTGCAACCTGCGCCAAATTGTATCAGGAAAAAAGGGATCAAAGCGCGGCACATCATCAAGCAGCACACAGCAGTCTGAAGGGGATTTCATGGTCCTTGTGTATTTTAGATGTTTGCAGACGTATAACATTAAGATAACTACATTATATTTAATCTAAAAGAATAGGTGTTTGTTCTGCTATTGCACATGCCTGAACAGAAAGGCTCTGTTAGTTTAAGGTATAAAAAGTGTGCAATGAATAAGGATGACAATTCCTGCTGTTAGTGATAAGTAAGGTTCATACCCCACAGAGTGAAACTACTTTGAGGTGTCCTAGTTAAGATAAAAGCTTGTTTCAAGGCCTTGATTTTGGATTCTCAAAACTGTGGGAACTTTTTCTTTTCTTTTTTATTCATGCAGTACCAGTGAGGACGCAAAAAAGAAAAAAGAAGCATAGCCTTTCGGGTTATTGCTGCTTTAGATGCAAGTGGCACAGCTGTATTTCTCACATATTTGGATTTCCATTTTATAGTTAGATTTTACAGGTTATTGCCCCTGTCAAAAATCTGTTAAGCCCAAATCACAAACTATGGGGTATTCAGACCAGCTGTTGGAATGGAGCTGATTTTGCATTTCATTTAGCACCACACACTTAGTGTAACATACCTCTCCAGTCTCCTTGGCATTAAAAGAATGGTAGACATTTATGTTTTCGAGTTTGCTAATGCACCACGCCAATCAACTGTAAAATACAGTTTTGTTAAATGCCAGTACATCCTCTGAGCTTTGCTTTCGTTAAAGGGAGTAGGAAGCTGCAGAACATTGCCAACTGATGCATTTTATAATGTTAATGAACTTGTCAGAGTCTGGATGATGGCCTGTGCAAAACACTTTAATACTAAACTTATAGGGTGGCACGGTGGTGTAGTGTTTAGCATTGTCACCTCACAGCAAGAGGGTTCCGGGTTTGAACCACCCTGTGCGGAGATTGGGTTTTCTCCGGGTTCTCGGGCTTCCTCCCACAGTCCAAAGACATGCACGTCAGGTTAACTGCTGACTCAAAATTGAATGGTTGTCTCTATGCGTCAGCCCTGTGATAGTCTGGCGACATGTCCAGGGTGAACCCCGCCTATTGCCCAATGCTGGGATAGGTTCCAGCCGCCTGCAACCCCCAACAGGATAAGTGGTTACAGAAAATGAAAAACTAAGCATATATACCAGAGTTGCAATCACCTGCTTAACACTGGGGGGGACCATTTTCAGTCAACGCCCTCTGCGACCCATCCCTCCAGGGGAGGTCTGGAGCCAATTCCCCCCAGGAGAATATTTTTCAAAACTTAACAGCTAAATTGAGCATTTTAGAGCAAAGATCAGGGGTTCTTAAAGTTTTGATGACTGAGTGCCATTTTAGGGAGCCAGTATATGATTAAAGGCAACACAAGGAAAGTGCACACATCATGGCTTTAGAACTCTGTGCCTGCAACAGCCGTAGCCGGAGGCATTATGTTTTTGGGTTGTACATCTATCCTGCCATCTGTACGTATATATATATATATATGCCACATTATTGCAAACACGATATCTCAAGAATACCTCCAGGGATTTCATAAAATTTGGCACAAACCCCCCTTAGATTCTAAAATGAATTAATCTGATTTTGGTGGCCATAGGTCAAAGGTCAAGGTCAGTGTGACCTTGCATCCGTCTCATTCTCATGAATGCAGTATCCCACGAATGCCCTGAGGAAAACCGTTTGGCAGTTTGGCAAAAAACGTCCACTTGGACTCATTGATGAACTGATTAGATATGGTGGTCAAAGGTCAAGGTCACTGTGACCTTGAATCCATCTCATTCTTGTAAATGTGATATGTCATGAATGCTGAGGGAATTCTTCAAATTTGGCAAAAAATGTCCACTTGGACTCATCAATAAAGTGATTAGATTTTGGTGACCATGGGTCAAAGGTCAAGGTCATTGTGACTTTGTATGTCTCATTTTTGTGAACACAACATCTCAAGAACACCTCAATAAATATCTTCAAATTTGGTGAAAACATTCACTTGGACTTATTGGCAAACTAATAAGATTTTGGTGGTTGAAGGTCAAGGTCTCTGTGACCTTGAATCCATCTCATTCTTGTAAATGCAAGAATACCTCAATGGAATTTCTTTAAATTTCACAAAAACTTTCATCTGGACTGAAGAATAAACTGATTGGAATTTGGTGGTCAAAGGTCAAGATCACTGTGACCTCACAAAACATGTTTTTGGCCGTAACTCAAGAATTTGTACGCAAATTATGACAAAACTTCACACAAATGTCCAGTAGAATAAAATACTGAAGTGATGACATTTTATACCCCAAAGGTCAACTTCACTGTGACATCATTATCTGCAAAAACACTTTTGCAAGCTGTTTCATCATAACACAGGACCAGATGGAGAGACATTTGGTCAGATACTAAATTGGTGACACTAATCTTGGGTGCCCACCTTGAAACTGGGGTGTTTGTACAGATCTTCTATGCTGCCAGGGGGAAGATGTGTGACGCATCAATGTTTTCACAGACATGGATGTAAACCATAAGCGCAATTTGACTTGTGGCTGAGGCATACAACTATAAGGCGGTAATTCTGATGTTCATGACATACTTTACAATGACATTTTTACTGTAAAAGACTGTAATATGACTTTTTATGACATATTTATGACATACTAACACTTAACAAAAATATTACAATCCACAGTGATAAAGCTGTCATAACACTCATATTACATTCTAGTCATTCACTTTTCAATACATTTGAAAGTTATGAAACACAAAAACAGCACAGTGTTTGACACTGATTATACTTACTGACAGCAGCCGAGCGCATACTCCCACCCACCCACCTTCAAGGCAGGTACAGGTACAACAAAATGTATAGATCTGTGCTGCCAGGTTGAAGATGTGTGAGAAGCATCTACATTTTAGAATATGCAGCATTGTCCAATGTCATGGCTACGTCTGACTCTGGACTGACATAGATGTGAATAACAACTGCAACTTGACTGGTTCGTGGGGGCAAACAACTGTAGTTCTAGTTAATACTTTTTATCTATATTCTGGGAGAGACATTTTGAACATATTAAAATATTTTAGTTTTTCAACAAGTGCTTTCATTAATTGTAACTGAGATAATGAGTTCTCCATGCAACCACAAATGCTCCTGCTTTCTTTTTTAATATCTTTATTTTTGGGCATTGTGCCATTGTCACAGTTTATCCTTAATAGCAACCGACCAAAGGCTTTCATATCTTATTTCCGTTTAAATTTCAAGAGGTATCGCCTTTGAAATATGCTAAAAAGTCCAAGAGCTTCCTTTCATCTAGGGTCTTCCTCATAATTCTTGAGAAAGCTGTGATACTGGGATGCATTTGGAAGCCTGCACCTCAGCTGGGATTTTATATGGTCTCGGTAAACCCTTTTACTCACCGAGCTAATGACTGAGGTATTCTGAGCCAGGCAGCATCATGCAAAATTAAATCCTTCCTGTGCTTTTTTTCCTAAAAATAAAACAACAAAAAAACACTGTATGTCAAACATGTTTAAATTATTTGCATTTTGTTTCAGCATAGCCCTAATTTGTTAACAAAAAAGCTTACCGAAGCTCACCCTTGTTGACCAAGTCACAGCAGAGTGAGCACCGCCAGAAGTGCAAAGAGCACAGAAATCATAGCCAAAAATGCCTGGCAGTGGTACAGTTTCACTGACCACAGCCTCCATGTGAGCAATCCATCAATGATGTGTTTCCAGCTCTCCAAAAATCCATGTCTGTATCCTGACATGTTATCTGGTTACTTCTGAGTACCCAACTTTTAAGCATTTTGATGGAAAACAAGATCCCCTGATAAGCCTGGCATGTCTGATCAGCTGCCTGTTTTGCTTAAGTTATTTTTTTTTACCTCGCTGAAATAATCACTGGAGACACCGTGAAGCATACGTTAGCTTTATGAAAGAAGCTCGCCGGGTATCTGTGAGAACGCCATCGCAGGAGTATTCTCATTAAAAGCTTCATGTTCTAATCTTGTTTGACGCAGTCCTGACGTAGCTGTCCTGACATGTACACTCGAGCGGTAAATCACTCACGGATAGACTTCCATAGATGATCGACTGTGCGGACCTGGCTCCAGATTGCTTTCAGTGTTACAAGGCGACATACACAGCAAATATCAAGACTATCAAATAGCTTTAATGCAGCCACAACAAAGCAAAAACACTGTGTTGTCTCCTCTTGTGTGTGTGAGCGTTTTAAGTTATTCTTCGATAGTTTTTCATACAATAACAACCAGAGTTAATTGGTATTCTGTTGCAGTTTGGTTCGTGAGAAAAGAATTATGTGGATAAACTTATGTAAAGTGTATATTATGCCTTCGCTCAGTTCATCCAAATAAATGCATCAATTTGATTTAAAATTACCTGGTGTCAACTTGATTCACATGCAGCGGAGCGTCTTGCCACTGCAGATCAGGTATTTAAAATGTCTTGTTGTTTACTGGTTCAATTACACCGTTCAAATGGGCACATAAAAGGCAGGGATACATAAAAACCAGTTAGAATTTATGGCATTAGATAAATCTGTCACAGGGTTTCTTTATGCATCTTTTGAAAGCTGTTAAGATATCTCTGAGGCAAGCCATTTTCTCTCAGTATCAGAAACATGCACTGAATGTACAGCTCAAACAAACTCCCTGATAAATTGAGTTGAGAACAGTGACAGAGAGATAAACTGAATTGTAAAGCAGCTGTGATGCATTGATAGAGTGCTCTGACACCAGCTGTCCTTTGCAAACATCTCCACCGGGACACTTTTTAAAAGATAAAAACATCTGATTGGATCCATCAATGTGGCTTAAACGCAGACTCAACAACCCCCTGCAAGACTCCCCCGGCAGCCTCGCTTTTGATTGAAACATTTGTGTGCTTTGAAAATGTGTTGACATGTCAGTTTCATCCCCGCAGTCCATAATATGCATATGTAGAATACTGTGCTAAGTGAAATGAGCTACCCCGCTCAGTGAAACTAGGTGACTGTGTGGGCACGCTCGTATCCCGCAGCTCTTCCTTTGTCTCAAGATTTGCTCATCAAACCTAAATACTTGTGTGGTTGGCAAAAAATACAGCGCCTCGTTCCCAGAAACCCACAGTATAGGGGAAGATTTATTTTCTTTGCTTTCATAGCAAAACATTTCTCCCTCTGCTGACAAAGGTCAGAAATCTATAATGCTAGAAAAAGGCATGCCACTGAAAGTCTTTCCTTCCTGTTCTGCCTTCTTCAAGTGTGCAGCTATAGGCTGTCAACAGAATTACAAGTCATTTTCTCATCAACTCGACCATATAAAGGAATATTATGCAACAAAGCACTTTTTCTTTTTTATACTCAACTAAACCACAAGTTAAGCCTTGTGCTCTCAGATCTGATACTTTTGTTAGGCACTTTCATCGATTATAGTGCGTACACTATGTTCTTATTGCGGCAATGTGCAAATTTTGACAGGGCAGCATTGTATCCGGCCGTTGAGCAGTTACCGGTAACAGATAACGACGTCTGGTCATGGACATTCCAAGTCTTGATATGTTACATGCATTGTCTTCTTTCAAAATACACCTCTGTTTCCACCATGTGATGTTTGGTATTGCCGGATTCAGGAAACTCTCGACTTTTCAAAAATAACATTGTTTTTCTTTTATTTCTTATGGATTTCACACCAGAGCAGCAACAACATAAACATAAACATAAACAACATCAGCTATCATAATCACACCTGATTTCAATAAGGTACAATGTTTGAAGCTGGCTCAGTGTTGTCTGATCACTGATAGTACTGTTTTGAAGCAGAGTGTCCACTCATGTCATTTGGAGCTCCGCGTGGATCTTCATGGAAAAAACACTGTAGAATGGTCACTCTTTGACACACTTTGAGCAGTCTTCTTCAAATTTGAAACAAATGTTCATTGATAGTGTGCCTACAGCCCCACAGTGTCATTTACCTGCTCAGATGAAGCCACAGACAGTTATTCATCGTGAAAAACATTTTTTATTTTATTTTATTTTATTTTAGGCAAAATCTTCAACTTTAACTGACTTCAGAGACCCATTACTCTGTCTCTGTATCACCTACAGTGTTTATGACACTTTCACAAGAAACTTCAGGGAGTTTTCTTTCTGGCAAGACCTCATGCATGCATGTAGTCAGAGCGGTTTAGAAGCTACAGTCATTTTAATTTGGGTATGTCATTTTAGGTGTTTTCACTACAAAATGGGGGTGGAGTGCAAGAGGTTAATGTTTAGACACAGTCTCTTGCAAAATAAACACACTACATCAGTACACCACTGCAAATTGTTTTCTTTCCTTCCTCCTCCTTGTTTTAGGCAACAAAAGACGTGGTTAGGTGAAGGAAAAAGAACAGGATTTGGCTTTATAATCTCATGGGATGCAAACACTGCTCTCCCGGTTGACAGTTGGTGTTTGTTGAACCCATCCACCACCCCTCCTGCTCGCCCTACTCAGACTTTCACCCCCTTAACTTACATTGTTGTCCCAGCATGTTACCCCCTGAAGCCGCCAGGCTGGCCACATATCCTGCCAGTGTGAGAGGACAGCCTTTTTCATTGTTGTCTGATGCCGGAAGTCACTGCCTAAATACATAGGTATTCATCAACCTCGGAGTGAGACCAGGTTGGTTGCTATACACAGTCATTCCCCAGCTGCAAGTTCACTACTACATGTAGCTATATGCTAACATCTGGGAAACCTGACCTTGGTTGCCAGTGTTGTTAATTTCTCCTGCTGGAACATGTACGGTTGTGTTAAGAAGCTTTTATTGTTGATTTAAATGGGTGAATGTGAGGCTAAACACAGACATTCCCCCGCCTGCAAATACATTGCTACATGTAGCTACATGCTAACATCAGGGAAACATGTTAACTTGGTTGCTAATGTTGTTAATTTCTAAAGGTTGCTTTGTATTACCACCTGGTGGTTAACATTTCTGTTGTATGAGGGCGCCCAGTGGCTTAGTGGGTAGAGCAGGCATCTTATATATAAAGGCAATGTCTTTGCCACAGCGGCCGCAGGCTAAATTCCAGCCTGCAGCCCTTTGCTGCAAGTTATCCCATCTCTCTCTCCCCACCCTCATGGGTAGGCTTTCTTATACAATAAAGGCAAAAAGCCGAAAAAAATATTATGTTGTTGGTTATGAAAAAACTCTAAACATAGCCCCCCACAACCCCTAATAGGATAAGTGGTTATCAAAAATGAATGAATGAATTAATATTGATTCTTTTGTATATTTATATTTATATTTACATTTACCTGTATATTTACTTATAAATGTTCCTATTTTATGTGTTTCAGGATTTATTTCCCTTTATTCCCTTCCCATACCATTTATTTCATAGGCATATTTATTTATGTAATATTGATTTAAATGGCATCCTACAGTTGTGGGGGGGTTCAGACAGTTCATAAAACATGCAGAAAGTCCAGTATGAGGATGTAAAAATATATTCCATAATTAATTTTATGCCATTATTAGATCAATAAGATGCTCTAGAGACACAACAGTCACATTGCCGATGAGTATTAGGTTAGAAAATACAACATTCGCCAAGTTAATGTGACTTCCTGTATAAACCATGCCCACTTCTGGTCTATCCATGTACAAATTCCAAGGAAGTGAATTATTTTGCTTGAGCAGATACAGATAATGACTCCTATGTACTCAGTGTAGCAAATATAAGTACAGAAGTACCTTTTCTGAGACTGTATTGTTCTCAAATATCTGGACAAGCTAACTGTTCAACAAGGTTATCGGCATAAAACGAGCAAAGACCTTTGGTAGCTACTCAACTATCAAAGTGATCTAAGAGTGCTTTTAGCCGCAAGTGTTTCGAGTGGCTTGCATTACATTATTATTAACAAATCGCTGAAATGCTCCAGTCGAGCTCTGTTAACCATTTCATCGTGTAAATTCCATTGCTCTGTACAAATAACTCCAAGTACCACCATCACACAATTAACACTGACCTCCACCAAAACAACATACATCAGCTGCACTTGCAGGACCACAGCTCCAAACCTCTGTGTAATAAAAGAAAAATACTCCTTAGTTTTGTTCTCCCCCGGTGCCTTGTATAGGTTTTTGCAGCAGCAGTCTGTGATTTCACTGTACACTAAAATATTTTCCCAAGGCCTCTCTCAGTAAGGAAACAATAGCTTTTTTTTCACACATGCATTTGACAGCTCTTGCTTGCAGCAGACTTGAAGCGATGTGCACAACACAAGGAAACAAACTAATGAGAGGAGATTTGTGGAAGGGGGAGAGGGAGAGGAAGAAGAGACAGATTCTTTTCTGCAGCACCGGGCTCCCTCTTTGTCGTGTTATTATTGTCTGCTGCTTCATTAGCCAATGTTGCTTCATCACACAGCCTTGAAATCCCTCAGCCCTTAGCAGATGACCAAACCTCCTTTAAACATACTTTATAATGCTTTGTCCCTAGATGATAACAGAGTCTCATTGGCACTTGCACTCTTTTCCCTTTTGCAGGGCAAGGCTGTGGTTTCTTGTTTCATTGCTACAAGCAAGTAAACATTTTATGCCTTGACATGCTCGCATTGTTTTTCTCAAGCTTCTTTTCTCTAATTGGAAACCATTGTCTTTGGTGACTCTAAAGACCGGTTCCCTTTCAGATGAACTGCGCTAATGAATGCGCCTCCTTGGACTGCAGATTTCAGTTGACACAGGAGCGGGCAGCGAGTACAAAAGCTTGAAAGGAGAGAGCTTGTGAGGGATACTCTACCTTACAAAGTGCTTTGTGTTTTGCCTCTGAGCTGAGATGTATCTGGTGTTCGTCATTAGGCCAGCTGATGGCTCATTGCAAGGAGAATGTGCCCAGAAGGAAAAGGACAGAGATCAAATGGGCAGCTAGTCTTCCAAGTCTTGTCTGATTAGTCGTTCTGTCCAGACGCCTCACACTGAGAGGAACACTGGGTCTGGCCTCTGTGTCCATCTCGGCACCAAGGATGATGCAAGGCAATGACATACACTCCTGGCACCCGGGGGCATCATTTCCCATGCTCTTATCGTGCGCTGAGTACCCAAAATCACGAGCCAGGTTATCTCACCAACTGATCGTGGCAAGAGGTGTCTTCGGCCACCTGGCCCAGTAGAAAGCCAGCAATAAGGTGGATCCTTTTCAGCTCCACCAGCCTGAGTGTTTCACAGATGTTGATATGAAATACAAGCTAAAAGAAAAGCTGACTGGCTTTTGCTCCTGCGAGCTTGGAACGAGAATCAAAGTGTGAAATTATGGAATTTAATAAAGGCTTGTTTATCTCTTCAGTTTGGGCAAATAAAAGCTTTGGCCAGTATTTGAAAATAGTAATCTGAAAGTCCTTGACTGAGGTTGTTCACATTGTCGACTTCACACAGTTGCTGAGTTGAACCTGTGTGTGTAGACTGATCTTGACATGAACACGGTGTCAACCAGCAATAATTGCCTCTAAAGCATGATGTTTCAACACGGGAAAAGCACACGGGTGGAATACCTTCAACGTGAGGCAACTAAAGAAGTGATGATGACTGGTTTTGTGACATGCAAATACCCATAATGCCCTGTGCTTTTGACTTGTTACTCTCTCTCATATAGAGTTTCTTTTTGGTGCCTTTAGTTTTATTGATTGCAGGTTTTATTGTATGGGTGTTTTATAGTACTTTGTGAAGCACTTTGTGAATTTATTTCTGTGAAAGGTGCTATATCAATTTTTTAAAATTATTATTATAAATACTAATCCCCACATTGACTTTGTGAAGAAAAAGTTGTTTTTCTCACGTGCCTCTGTGAACGACAAATCAAAAAAACAAAAAGGACTTCTTGATGAATTTAGGTCATAGGATCTGTGTTTAACAACAGCAAAACTATATCAATCCATGTCTCATTTATCCAGTTGTATGCTCAGGACTTCCAAAAGACATGGCCCTTTCTGATGGGAAACTGAACTAAAAGTGAAACTTATTTGTGCTCTCTTTAAAGCCAGACTCCACTGACAAAAACAGTAATTTTAGCTTGCTAAACACAGACGCTGCTGGTCTACGGCTGCCTCCATCAGTCAGTTTGTTTGTGTTATTGTGTGACTTTGGTAAATCCAAACTAACCCTTTAAATCACCAAGGGTACAAAATATCACAAACAAAATAACTGATGGAGGCAGCGGTGGATCAGCAGCCTCTGTGTTCACTGATTTTAAATCACTGTTTTTCTCAATGGAGTCTGGCTTTGAAGAGAGCGGCTTCATTTCCATGTTGGAAATCACTGTCTGATGGTAAGGTAAAGCAGTGAAAATATTTTAAAAATGGCGTAAACTTAAACTGATATTAATTTCAGTGGGTGGGGCTTTAGTTAGGTAGCTAAAATACATTTAATTACTGCCCCCATCAACGGCATTACATTGCTTAGCTTCTGTGTCAGTGCTCCGGCCTGCTTCTCCACACTGGGGGCGTGTTGACTGACATCTAAAAGCTACAGCTGTACACAGTGCAAGTTAAAAGCAACAAACAAGTAACAATGCAGAAAAATACCTTAATCACATCACCAATAAATAAGAATAAAATAAATATCAATAATAAGAAGCAGATGTTGTTATTGCACTTAATGTGTGTAATGTCACCCACACTGGAAATGAAAATTCAGTTTAGGAGTATGGGAGTTCAGAGTGCTGATAGCCCAAGGAAAGAAACTGTTTGTAAGTCTGTTGGTTCTGCTTTTAATGCTCCTGTACAGCCTGCCAGAGTGCAGTAAACTGAACAGTGAGTGACCAGGGTCTGCCCATTGGTCCGACAGCCCATTGGTCCGACAGCCCATTGTTCCGGCCATATTAAACCCATTGTTCCGACCATATTAAACTCATTGTTCCGAAGTCCGTTCCGAAATCATCATGATGCCCTGTGGTTAAGGTCTGGTTAGGTTTAGGCACAAAAACCACTTAGTTAGGGTCAGGAAAAGATCATGGTGTGGGTTAAAATGAAAAAGAAAGTGGCAAACACATAAGCCGTGAGCCTGCTCCGCCTCAAGCCTTTCCCAGCTGGCCCAGAGCCGGTCACGGCGTACCATCAAGGCAGAAATACGCCTGCCGGGAGCCGTTCAGTACTGCGGAGAGCTCCCCACACAACCCCGACCCCAGAGTTAATAACAGAAGGTTATGGTGTTTCATTCTCTCCTCTCTATGAAACTTGTATCTCAACCAGTAGCCTACTTTTGTTGCGTTTGCTGATCCTCTATGGCACACAAATACAGTATAGCCTAGTATAATCACATATCGGAACAACGGGACGTCAGACTAATGAGAGGTCGGACCAACGGGCTGTCGGACTAATGACATGGACCCGAGTGACCGGGGTAATGTAATACACCAACTATGAATAAGTACCTCATACAACCCCATTTCAAAAGATCCAAATTGTCCCTCCAAAAGTCAGGGAATTACTAAAGTTATCCGGATACATCCTGTGGGAACAATAAATATCTGCCTTTCTCATGCAGAAGATGTTGAGATGTTTCCCTGAACAAATTTGTTCTTACTGACATACATTTTCAGTGTTTTTTTTAAATATATATATATATATATATATATATATATATATAAAATAATAAAAAATTATATAATATATAATTGTCAATGTCAACGTCAGTGTCAACTGTTATTGTAGTTTTTCAACAGTTACGTCATTTCTGTTTTTGCCTAACAGAAACTAAATATCCAATCAAGACAGCAGTAGACCAGCAGCTCCTGGGTTCAGTGAGATGAAGTTACTGTTTTTGAGTCTGGCTTTGAAGAGAGCATAGTTAAGCTGCACTTGTGCTTCAGTTCCCTTTGAGAAAGGTCTGTCTGTTTGGGAATTACTGAGGATCCAACTGGATAATTGAGACTTGAATTACACTGCATGAGTCGTGTGAGTTTTGCTGTTGTTAAATGTGGAACCCATCACTTTAATTCATCACCAATTTTCTCCATTTTTGGATTCTTTGTTCACCGTGGAGGCATGTGAGACAAACAAAGTTTTCTTCACAAATTCAACATAACATGGGCTGAGTAACTGATACACAAATGGTCATTTGGGGGGTGAAGTGTGCCTTTAATAAAGTGCAGTGTCTACCTGCGAACCCTCATCGCTGATTACATATTTAGAAACTATGAGCAGCTCAAGTATCTTCTCTTTTTAGACAATTTAATTGCACTGTTGAATCCATGAAAGGGGTCCAACTACATACTACTTATTTAGCAAAAACATTTTTAAACCTGTGTTCAGATAAACCAGGGGAGGAAATCTTAAGTTCATGCAGTCATAACCAAGAGACATTTGCAGCATCGCAAGCCACTAAAGTTGCCTTGTTAAGTGTTGCTGAGCAAAACACAGAGTCCCTGACTATCATACGCGCAAATTGTCCACACGAGCAACAAACCAGATAAGAGTTTCTTAAGAGGTCAGATATCTCACTCTTGGAGCAACTCAAATTCAGGCCGCTACCTCTTCCCTGTTTGATACCACAGCAGGGAAATGTGGAACAAATGTGCTGTTGGGGAAGACGAACGGTTATCGCGTTGGAGACCCTTTTATGTCAACAGAGCTGGTGTCAACATTCCCACAGGGGAATAATTTTATATTCTAATTATTACAGCTAATAATATTTTGATATGAGCAACAACTCTTAATTTAAATGGCTTGAGGGACATTTATCTCAGGCTCAAGTGTGCGAGTGTGTATGTTAGTATGCATGCTTGTGTGTGTGTGTGTGTTGTGGGGGTTAGACGTTGACGTAGCACCAATTCATTTATAGCTCTTTAACAAATAATTGGCCTCTGCTGCGAGTGCATGATGTCCCTGCTAATAGACACATTACATGTTATTTCCAGCACCACTTTTCCATTTGACCTTTTGTTTGCACTGAGGTAAGATTGGATTTTTTTTTTTTTATATACCTCCGATCAGCATGTTGTTGTTTTGCATAGCCGGGTATGTCTGCTATTCTCTAATGACGTCCCCGTAGTAACTAAAATGCAGATGTATGGTATTTAGGATTTCATTACTGCTGAACTGCCCCACAGTCCTGAACGAGCCTAACATACGCAGGGCCCAAAGTGTAAAGGGGGCCCACTTGGTCCTCAGCTGCAAAATGTCACTCAAATCAACAAGTACTGATCATGAGGAAATTCAAAATGGCCACAAAGAGATGCAAAGGAACTACAAAGAGACACCATTACCTCAAAGAGACAAAAAAACCCACAAATAAGATGCATTATGACTACAAAGAGATGCAAAACAACAACACATAAAGAGGCTTAACAACTATAAAGTCTGTATGTGTCTTACTTTGCATTAACTCTATGCAGACCCTACGTTGTAGCCTACACACATGGCCCACGCCATTGTTAGCATCTATACTTGTGTGGTGTTGTGTCTGCTGCAGTTACACCTCCAAAACACTAGTTGGCAGCTGGGTTTCTGTGAAGTGCTGTAAAGTTTAGTTGATTCAAAACACACATTAAACACACATTAAACATGGATTAACAGCGACAATTTGAGTGAGCCCTGCAAGCTGTTTTGGATGGCTCTGCACGCTGTGTTTTACAGTCTTTTTTTAAACAGTGTAGTTTGTGTGACGTTAATGCGTGCCGGACTTACTTATGTGGGTAGCGCTCGGCAGCCCTTCAGAAGTCCTCGGGAGTGTGACCAATCACAGCGGAGTGGGCTCGGCGGGAGGCGAGGGCCGCAGATAGAGTAAATTACACAGACCGTTTTCGTGGCATGCAGGAAATACAAGGAAGCAGTGCAGCGAGAGGCACAGCGTCCTGAAGATCTACAAAGCTTTGTGTGCAGGTAATCTTGTGTAGCTGCTCTATAGGAGTCCAGAAATCGAATACAAAGGCCCGAAAATGAGTACAATAGGTCCTCTTTAACTAAGGTAACATTACAAAATTTGTCTCCATTACAACTCACAAGGTTCACCGACAAAACAACTGTCTTACACTAAACATGTTCTTCAAACAAATACAACATGCTAACGTTATTAGCACAAGCCTATGGCATTTTACATTGTATACATTAGCCTAGCGACGAGTGGAGATTTCCTCTGCTCATATTAAGCCAGGATAAATCACACACAAGACTCAAAATGCTAATTTTCTGGAGGCTATATTGTCTTCACAATTTTTTGTGTTTCTTCTCTGTAAAATAAAAGTAAATAAAAGCTTTGTTTCCACTGAGGGAAATGGTTTCAGCTTACAGAAATAGACAGGAGGTCTGCGTCACCACAACGTGTAGTTACATTTCTGGGGAGATGCATGTCAGGCTATGGCATAGGGTATGGCGTAGGCTCTGCACTGACTTAGAGGTAGGTTAGGCATCGATTCACCACAGAGGCATAAATCCAGCATTACTCCTGTGTAGGAGAGGTGAAGGGGCCTTTTGCATATCTGTGCCCAGGGCCCACTGTCTGATAATCTGCCCCTGCCCAAAGTGACATTAGTTAAACAAAGTCATTTTGATAACATTAATGAAACTTTAAATCAGCAAACCTTTACCAATAATTTCATTATTTGGATTCAGCTCAGTGTAAAATCATTATCTTGGATCATTTTTCTGCCCTCTGACTGCCTTCGACTCTCTGCTGGTGTTGCTAAGTAGCACCTGATTTGTGAATCATCAGGTCAACATCTGTGAAGTGGACGGCTCCTATCTCCAACTAGGGCACTTGGGGAAAAGAAGTGTTTTGGCACATACTAGAATGGACATTAACCAGAAGAATAAAAGGTTGTAAACGGATCACAGATGAACTAAAACGAGAAATTACTTTAATTACAGATTTCTAATTTGAAATATAATAAATCAACATGAGTCACTGGCGGCAATACAACAGATGTTTGCCAAGAAGTTTTGTACTCACAATGCGCCAATATTAACAGTGCTCTGGTGCTTAATTAATGTTGTGTCATAATGCCCTAAGTGTTACATTTAAGTTAGGATATAAATTTACAGTCTGAGCACAAAAAAGGTATCAGGGTAGCGTCAAATCCTGTCTCTGCTGTAGACACATCAAGACAAAAAGATAAAGCAGTGGAACATGAGATTAGTCGTGTAGACTAAATGAGAAAAATAGAGGGATTTGATATTAAATTAGAATTTTTGTTCCTCAGTACTTAGCTCAGTTGAATGAAGAGACAAAGTCACCCTGGAAACAAGCATTAGGAGTAAATAATACGAGCCACTGTCTGCTCCCTCAATTTAGCTCAAGCATGTCTTATTAAAAATGGAAAAAAGGGCCCATGCCACATTAAGGATTAGAAATTTGTATTTAAGCATGAAATGAGCCCTATGCTGCACGCTGTACAGACAGATAAATGTTTCGACCAACCCAGAGACATATTCGGTGGATTTGCATGAAACATAGGAAAATTCGGTTCAAATATGTACATTAATCCCCCATAACCTGTTTTACTGCTTCAGTGCTTTGATGAATAAATCAGGACATATGGGTAATTCTTCAACTAGCACAGTTTTTCTGCACAATTTATTCTTGTCATACTTACTTGACACCAAAAGCAACAAACATAAATAATGACAGACAAGTAATTTGTTGTTTTTCTACACTTCCTTTGTCCCTCAGCCAGATTTTTGACATTCAACCTTACTTAATTTTGAGTTTAATACTGATATAACATTAACTTCAAATACAAATCACACATAAATACCCATTGTAATGAAATGTATCGTGTGTTCTAAGATATAATAATAATAAAAAGAACAACTGTCCCTTGGGGATACTGTCATTTCCACCACACTGCACAAAATGAAAATTCGGAAGGTACAATAAAAGCCTCTGTCAGACAATCAGCAAACAAACAGTTATAACTCACCTATGACGCCAAATCATAATCCACAGATCAATAATATTCCAACAGAAACTGTCCAGGTGATCCAAATTTTGTGACATATTTAGTCCAAACATGTGACTTCATGCAAACATATCCACAAACTCATATTCATTTTTCTCCACATACTGTCCATAATATGTCTAGTTTGCATTTAAATATTGCTGACAGCTTGATATCAAAATGACAGATCAATCCATCAATTTTATTTATAAAGCCCAATATCACAAATAACAATTTGCCTCACAGGGCTTTACAGCATACGACATCCCTCTGTCCTTAGGACCCTCACAGCGGATAAGGAAAAACTCCCCAAAAAACCCCTTTAACGAAAAAAAGAAGAAGAAAAAAAAAACTCTGACCTTTTGTTTGACACCTCACTTGTGCCAATAGTAAGTAAGTAAGTAAGTAAAATTAATTTGTGTAGCACTTCTCACAGAGAGAACTCACAAAGTGCTTCACAGGATTAAAGCACAAACCAAGAATACATACATACATACAAACATACAGAGACACAAAATGAAACAGTTGCAGCAGTTGTTGCAAAACTAAATCACTTAAGACAAGTTGAAGAATGCCTTCCTTTTAAGGTGCTTCTTAAAAACTTCAACAGATGCTGTGGCTCTCAAATTCTGTGGGAGGGCATTCCACAATCTGGGCGCAATGGACTCAAAGGCCTGGTCACCTCTAGTTCTGAGCCTGGTGCAAGGAACTGCCAACAGGCAGTAGGAGCTTCCTTGTCCTCTTCGATAGCCGAACAGAACCTGTGTTGAATGGAAGGGCCTGCCTCTATTTTCTATTGATAGAGCCAGCTGGTGGTCAGCGGATGGTTCGATGATTGACGGGTGTTGTAGTTGTAGATGGTACTCACGACCACGAGAGAAGTTTGGAACCCATCACTGTCAACAAAGACTGTTATAAATGTACATAAATAATAAACTAATGGTTCTTCTGTTGTCTTAAGGCAGGGGTCAGCAACTTTTACAATTAAAAGAGCCATTATTGGCCAAAATAATCCGGAGCCACAAATTGTATTTGAATAAAGGTAACAGCCTATTAAGTATAAAATTAGCCCTTAGAGTTGGTGGTGAAAGCAAATGAATCTGTCCACATGTTATTGAGTAGTTCCTCCAAGACTTTTCCTTTTTTGGATTTGAAATGCATAGCTGGCCTCGCTACAGAGACTCCAGGCTCACCACAGCTACTGGAGTTTGGCAAAATTTGGAGGAAAAGGCACTAAGTCTTAAGTACTGTTCGGACGGGATTAGTTTTACATAGGGATGTGGGCTAATGTCAGTTTACCACAGGATGTCTGTAATATAAATGTCTAACCTTCTTGACCTGTGATCGGTCTCCCACGTAGGGCTATGCGATGATTAGAAGAATGTCCACTATCACGACTGCCGACAACACCGAATGCTTCTTCAATCGAAGCTTCCATCATTGAAAGAATGCGGAAAACTAGTCGTAAACGCAGAAAAATGGTTGTAAACAGGACGTGACAAAACATTTACATACATTTTTACAGAGGACAGCGTTCACACGGGATTAATATCACCTGAGGTTTATATTCTTGGGACCGTTTCACAGAAGGTAAAAGTCGTAATTTTTACTGACATTATCCGTAATGATTACAGACATGCCGCGTTCGGATGGGACTAAAATCCCTGGTAATATTTGCTTTCAGCCACGTCTCTACATTACACCAATCCCGTCCGAATAGGGCTTTAGATGTGTAACACACATTTTAGTTGATGAAAGTTACAACATTTTTTAATCGCTGTATAGGTGACACATTTTTACGGTTGTAGAATGCAATGGTCACTAGGCCTACAACACTGACAAATGAAAATCTGAATGTTGAAAAATAAACGTTACTCATTTCCATATAATTTTATGTCAAAGCCACAGGGAGCGAATTGAGAGGGTCCATGTGCGGCTCTGCAGCCACAGGTTGCACACCCCTGTTTTAAGGGAATACAGCCTTTCTTATCAATGTAGGTTTTCTGTAAGTATTTTTATATACAGTATGGTCCTAAATAAACGTTTCTGTGTTTGTTGATTCATGTTTCACTCATAGTCATTGTTTTACCCTGTTTTTGGAAAGTGCCTGGACAAAACCTCACAAAAACACGTGGAACCATAATTTCTGTGATATTGCAATCTACTTTGAATTTGGGTAGGCAGGGCTTTATGGTATGCCCCCCTTGTGTTCTCCAGCCCCCCAAAAAACTGACAGTGATTCTGATTGTCGCGGAAAAACTTGTCAGCGTCAACTTTCAAAAACCGTGCATGTACGTTTACTAAAAATGGAACAAGAACAGCTTTGAATTTACTATGCGTATGCCTTATAGGAATTACAAGAGAATATTTAATGCTTGCATTAAAATAGATAGTAGTGCGCTAACACATCCTGAGATTTAAGGAAAAAAGTGCCTTTTTCACAACAGTATTTTCCATCACTTTGTGTGTTATTATAGCGTAATAAATGACAATGCCAGTGTTATATTATTGTACCAATAAGTTTCTCTAAATATGTGTTAGTTTCTCTAAAAGGGTCCAGACCAAAATGGACCATAGCTGAAGAATGACCCATATGTGAGACAACATTCAATTAAATTTCCAAAGTGCTTCTCCACACAGAAAGCAGCGCCGTCATTAACTGTGTGGAATCCAGTGTTTTTGCAGGTGAAATCAATCATTCAGCAGGATCTTGCTTTAACCTTTTAAATTTGTCCTGCAGTAATCCCCATGTGAATTTCTGCTTTCAACCAATTTCTGTCAGAGGACTGTTCCAGTGATAAATTTTCTCACAGTATGAAGACGGAAAATGCTTTATCATAATAAACTCACTCATAAAATTTATGAAGAAAACAAAAACCTTTTGTCTATTCTAGCATTCTGCCAAATTCAGCATTCTGTTGTGTGCTCACGACCTGCTTTATGATTTATGCGTTGAATAATACTCCCCATATATCCATCAACCAGCAGATGCAGATGGTGGCTACAGTAATCTGGAGGATAAGGAATAAAAAAAAAAGGAGGGGAGGAGGAAAAGAACTGTGAAGCTGCAAACATATGCAGACTCGTTATGTCCACAGTGGCCCTGATGCCTTTTAAGACCATCTGTTTTCCAACTTGTGTGCCCTTGTGAGCTAAAACCCATCTGTGATGTAAAGAAGGAAATGGCGAAAGTGTTGTCGGACACAGGTTCGGTGAACAAAACTGCGTCATTAGTTAGATAATAAAACAACTACTTCTCTCTGTGTCCTTTAACAAGCTGGTGACCAGTCACAGTTGTGGTGGCATATTTCTTATTTGCGGTTTTAACAGATCGCTCACGTCATAAGCAGCACAGCAGCAATCTTGTAACCAGCTTGTTGACCGTTAACGCGCTGACGTGTAGACGAAATTGCCTGGAGGATTTGTGGCGAAGAGAGTTAACACACATACACCATCACTGTGTAGTCGCTGCTGCTGGAGTTACTGATGACCACTGACAAGTTCCACTCAGCAATTATGTGTTGCACAGCTTCATTTCAATGTAAGTTGTTAAGACAGAGGACAGCGTTACTCATTCCACTTCTCTAAACCTCAAGCTCCCATCATCCCCACATTTAACATCCACGACTCACATATGCAGCCACTTAATTACATGCTGCCACACAGTTTGCATTTCAGGCTTATAAGTTATATGGACTTTGACACAGTATGTTATCAGTGTTGAGACTCGTCATGCTCATTTGTTTGAATTCTTTTAATTTGCATATCAAGCAACATGCGAGTACAGTTCTGGGTACAAAGTGGCTCAGGGTGAAGTGAGGCTGCAGTAGCCTGGAGGTCAGATGGGCAAAACACAGTGATTCAGACAGCAAAAACAGCAGCTCAGAGAGGGGGGAGAGGCCTGTAAACGTAATGAATGGAACAAACCACATGTGAAATAAAATAAAATCTTTATAGTTGTACAACCAGAGTCACATGTGTTCCATTAGATACCATAAACTCTGATTGAATTGGGACTTACAAGTATTTTGGTGTCTGTTGACAGTGTTCACATCTGTGCATCATTTTCACAAAAAAATAAATTTTGTGCATTTATTTAAGGTGACTTCATTAAATGGTGATGAGTGGGAATGGACAGGGATTTGGAGGAAAATGCAAAGTGGTAAGATGTGCTATGTTTAGAAATGTTTTCATAACCAACAACAGAGATGACCTGCGGCTGCTGCAGCAAAGACATTGCCTTTGTACATGGGATGCCTGCTCTACCCAGTAAGCCACTGGGCGCCCCCAAACAACAGAAATGTTAACCACCAGGTGGTAATACAAAGCAACCCTTAAAAATTAACAACATTAGCAACCAAGATTACATGTATCCCTGACATTAGCATATAGCTACATGTAGCAGGGAACTTGCAGCCAGGGAGTGACTGTGTATAGTGACACTTTATCTCAGAAAAACAACTTAATCTTTTAACCACAACCAGACATGTTCCAGCGGGTATACAATCCAAATTCGGGAGAAATTTACAACATCAGCAACCAAGATTAAGTGGATCCAAGACGTTAGCATGTAGCAACATGTAGCAGTGAACTTGCAGCCGGGATGTGACTCTGTATAGCAACACTTTCTCTCCTTAAAAATCATCAACATTATCTTCTAAACACAACCAAACACAATCCAAAATCATGGAGAAAATACACATCAGCAACCAAGTTTCCATGTTTTCCTGACGTTAGCATGTAGCTACATGTAGCAGGGAACTTGCAGCCAGGGAGTGACTGTGTATAGTGACACTTTATCTCAGTAAAATAATGAATATAATCTTTTAAATACAACCAGACCAGACATGTTCCAGCAGGTATACGATCCAAACTGGGGAGAAATTAACATCGACAGCCAAGATTAAGTGGATCCCTGGCGTTAGCATGTAGTTACAAGTAGCAGTGAACTTGCAGCCGGGATGTGACTCCGTATAGCAACACTTTCTCTACTTAAAAATCATCAACGTTATCTTCTAAACACAACTGAACATGTTCCAGTAGGAATACGATCCAAAATCATGGAGAAATTAACACCAGCAACCAAGTTTCCATGTTTCCTTGACGTCAGCGTGTCGCTACATGTAGCAGTGTACTGGCAGCTGGGGAATAATTGTGTAGCTGTGCTCTCTCCTGTTAAAAATCATCAATAAAAGCTTGTAAATACAACCAAACAGAGGGCTGCAAGATTATGGCCAAAATAATAATTATGATTATTTTGAACAATACCAAGATTACAGTTATTCAAGATTCAAGATGATTCACTGTTTTAGGGACAAAATATTTTAATTGCAAATTTTTTCACATTCAAATAAACAGAGCACTGCTTTTACTTCCATGTTGTGCTGCAGTCCTGCTAATGTACAAATGTTAGCATCAAAATAAGACTTCTAAGGTTCCTCTTCACCTGAATGTAGTGCATCTTCCATGGATACGTAACACCGTGTATAATTGTTGTGCACATCAGAGTACCGTGACGGCGCTGTTATAAATGCCTGAGTTGATGCTGGAAAAGGATGGGAATTAATGGGAATCTGGCCTTCATGCATTCATTGTGCTGTAGAATGAGTAGTTTTTTCAGTTGGTTCAACACTTTAGTTGTGTTGCTTCGTGGCGCAGACACAGATCTTGCACTCTTTGCATGTGATTTATTCTCTTGTATGTCCACACAACAGATGATGATTTTCGTTTTGCCTGTCTGGAGTTTCAACATTCAGAAAAGTTTTTCACAGGTAGTCGCTTCAGAGTGCACGGGCAGCAACATGACTCTAACTGAACATATTCCAGCAGGATTAACCAAGTTTACATGTTTCCCTGGTGTTAGCATGTAGCGTCATGTAGCAGTGTAGACTATGTAATGAAAACACTTGGAGCAGCGTGCCATTAGCAGATGAGCAGATGGAGCAGATGACCATATAAAGAAATCCATCATGATAGATCAAAGTAGAAAGAACTGTTGGAAACAGGGTATTCAGAGCGGTCTGAAGCCTGAGGCTGTTGCTCATGGGGATTACTTTCACATAAATTTACTTCATTATTTGAAACTTTGGTCACGTTTAATATGAACATTGTATTTGTGACAGAAAATAAGTAAAGCATAATAGGTCCTCTGTAATTTGTTTAAAAATTATGCATCAAAGTGTCTGCATTTATTAGGGGTCAATGTCAGAACAGATTACTAAAATATATCTCTGTTTTACTTATTAACAAATGTATTAATTTTCAAGAGCTCATACAAGGACTAAAGGAAATGGAGTTTTTTAATACTCGTATTTCAATACTTGTATTTTTCTCTCATCGATGCAACTCCAAGTTTCTCCTCACTTCTCCTTCTGTGTCCTACAGTACTTGCTCTGCCTGCCAGCTGTCTAATAAAGACATTGTCAAAGGAAGGCGTGAACGTGGAGTCACTTAATGCACATTGATCAAACAGATTAAGGACAAGTGCCCACAATGATGTTCTTCCCCCGGTGCTGCATCTCATTACCTGCCCGTCCTTGATGGAACTCTGTGATATGGAGTTGGAGTCACTGTATTACATAATGCGCCACTAATTGCTGAAGTTATGCAATCCTTGTACCTCGCACTTGTGCCTTTGCAAGCTTTGCAATAATTGGATGCTCTGTTTAGTTTCAATACCTGCTATTGTGCTGTTTGGTTGTGTGTGAAGGTGTGTTATCTTACCTCTTAGTTCTCTTTCATATGTGTTGTTTTTCAGAACATTTTGCACGATAACAAGTAAATACCCTTCTCTTAGAGTACACATAGCCGTGGTTGTAGAGTTGTGGCACAAATGCTTCCTCTCTATTTATCAGCGGGGGGCATTTCCTGTGCATGCATAGCCCTTTTTCAGCTGTGCCATCCGTGGTGCTTCTGAAATGGTTAGCATTTACAGAGAGCTGCACAGAGCCGTTTTCTATTGTTAGCTAATCAGCTTCACTGAGCAATTTGGTTAGAAGAGCTTTGCTTAAGGGCATCTCAGCGGTAATTGTTGAGGTAGATGAGTGATTCCTTGCCCTGATTTTCCAAGCCACTCTTGAAATATGAACCAGAGCCATCGCAGTCACATACGTGTTTCTAAACTCTAGCACCACTTCAGTTTCATTCAGAAAAAATGAACATTTTCCATCTTCTTCTTCTTTTTTTTTTTTTTTTTTTTTTGGTACTTTTGTTTGCTTTAATCTCGCCCAGGCTATGTAGCTCTGCTATATATAGAAACTATATAATAACCAGTACACTGTAAATCAGCAGTCTCCAACAAGCCTGACCTGCTTTGATCTCATCACCTCCTCACTGTCAGCCCACAGACAGCCTGTCTTCATCAGAATGACAGCCATAATAACCATCTCTGGATGGCCTTGTCTCAGATGGCTTTAGATAACACGCTTGCATAACGCTTAACTGCCTGAATTTATACCCCGGCTGCGCCTGACCCTCACCCTGCTACCTCCAGGGTGCAGCTGAATGCAGCTGGTCTGTTCCTGTTGGTGGCACAGTTTTCATGAAGCCCAGCTCTAATCCTTGTATGTAATCTGGCAGTTCCAGCAGCAGCCAATCACAACCTGTTTGGACTGTGTAATATTGGAATGAAAATGCCTGACAGCAGAGCGCAAGCATGTGACACCAATAACGGGCCAGTGAAAATGTCTGCTGTTATAATGATGTCCCTCTGTACCCTGTGTGTGCTTATAGACGAGGGTACTGCAGACCTGTCATACTGAAGACCCCTGCATAGACGCACTGGACTATGAAGTGCCATATTAATGCCATACGATTAAGAATTTTTTTACGCTGACTGACAAAACTTGAGTACGACGATACATTTTAGGAATAATAATAATAAGATGTATTTGTATAGCAGTTATCTCAACAAGGTTACAAAGTGCTTCACAAAGTGCATAAAAATAAGGCAGTTCAATATTTGAAAAAATGTTTAGAGCAAAGAAAAATAGTGTTCAGAGGCAAAAATAGAACAAAAGGAAATAAAACACAAAAGTTACAAATCAGGCAGTAAAAAGGAAAACTGTCCTATGAAATCATGTTTTAAGCAATGATTTAAAAACAGATAATGTGCTAGCCAGGCTGACCCCCTCAGGCAGAAAATACCAGAGCTTCAGAGCCTTGATGGCAATAGCCCGGTCACCTCTAGTTATCATCCTCAATCTAGGGGCGAATAACAAGGGTAGGCTTGAGGTTTTCAGGTCAGCAAAGGTAGTCAGAAGCTCAGCTATATAACTGGGGGCTAAACCATGTTGTAAGACCGTCTTGAGTACAATTTTGAAATCTAAGAAGCTCCCAACATTTGATATGTGGCTGTAGGAATTAATAAATGTTTTATATTTAGAAAAAATTAGATTCTCTATGTCACACAGAGAGGAGCTCTTTCAGAAAATCTGACAACTGATCGTTAGTCTGATTGAAAATTAAAGTGAATGGTTGATGGTCAAACAGGTCAACATAACTGTCCATAGTATTTTGATTAAAAAAAAAAATATATATATATATATATATATACATATATACAATCACTGTTGTCCATCACTATCTAGTCAATGGTACACAAATGACTAACAGATCTAATTCTCTAGGATGAGTCCTGTCTTCTTAACCCAATATCGCAACTAGGCTTGACTTCGCCATTTCTTGCTAACACGTGAGAGGCTGTAGCTTCATCTGGCTCCGTCAACTAGATGTGTTCTGACAGGTATACCTTCCTGTGTGTGCCTCCCACTCAAACGCTGCAGGAAGTGGCTGTGAGCTGCACTTTACCTGGAGGTTATCATCCACACAATGCTGAGATTTATGCCTTATTACAGGTGTTTTCAGTTAGTTTCAGTTTTCCACAAGCAGCAGCCTCCGAGGCTGGCAGTTCTTCGAATGGCCACTAGAGGCTGGCTTGGAAAGATATTCAATCCCCATCGTCCCCCGTGTTGAAATGCCCAACATAATCACAGAAATGATAATAAAGAATAAATTGATTAATCATTGATGTGAATAGGTGCCGCATGCAAATTTTAAAAATGATTATTCCCTAAACAGGATGATAAATATTTGAAAGAAGAAGATACTTTATTCAAATTTAATTTTTTCACTGCTGTCATATACATAGGTCTGAAATACACACACATGCGCAATCAGGATGAGCCTGGTGAAGTCGTTGAAATCCAGCACTTGGGCAGTGATTTGCAGCGTCAGAAACCAACAAAAAAGGGCTACTTTAACGACAGCATGATACGGGGATGGTTGTCGTTATAGTTTAACGGCGCCTGGCGGCATCAGGGAGGAACACAGCAGGACACGTAGAAAGTTAAGGCGGCAAAAGTCCGACGGGTGGGCAGGAGGGTTTGTGGATGGTCCCAGCAAACACAGGCTTTCGCCCGAGAGAGCAGTGTTCATGGCCTGTAAGATTATAAAGCCAAACCCTGTTCTTTTTTCTTAAACCTAACCACATGCATTAGTTGTTGAAGGAAAAAAAATGGCAATTTGCAGTGTTGTATAAACATAGTGCTTTTATTTTGAAAGATACTGTATGTAAACAGTCAATTTCCTGTGAAAACAGAAGTGTATTTTGGAAGAAGACATTGCATGTAACAGAAGTTGACACTGTGTCCCAGAACGTCAACAACCAATGCACCCAGGGTACCTTGCACGTCATACAGTACAGGCCAAAAGTTTGGACACACCTTCTCATTCAATGCGTTTTCTTTATTTTCATGACTATTTACATTGTAGATTCTCACTGAAGGCATCAAAACTATGAATGAACACATGTGGAGTTATGTACTTAACAAAAAAAGGTGAAATAACTGAAAACATGTTTTATATTCTAGTTTCTTCAAAACAGCCACCCTTTGCTCTGATTACTGCTTTGCACACTCTTGGCATTCTCTCCATGAGCTTCAAGAGGTAGTCACCTGAAATGGTTTCCACTTCACAGGTGTGCCTTATCAGGGTTAATTAGTGGAATTTCTTGCTTTATCAATGGGGTTGGGACCATCAGTTGTGTTGTGCAGAAGTCAGGTTAATACACAGCCGACAGCCCTATTGGACAACTGTTAAAATTCATATTATGGCAAGAACCAATCAGCTAACTAAAGAAAAACCAGTGGCCATCATTACTTTAAGAAATGAAGGTCAGTCAGTCCGGAAAATTGCAAAAACTTTAAATGTGTCCCCAAGTGGAGTCGCAAAAACCATTAAGCGCTACAACGAAACTGGCACACATGAGGACCGACACAGGAAAGGAAGACCAAGAGTCACCTCTGCTTCTGAGGATAAGTTCATCCGAGTCACCAGCCTCAGAAATCGCAAGTTAACAGCAGCTCAGATCAGAGACCAGATGAATGCCACACAGAGTTCTAGCAGCAGACCCATCTCTAGAACAACTGTTAAGAGGAGACTGCGCGAATCAGGCCTTCATGGTCAAATAGCTGCTAGGAAACCACTGATAAGGAGAGGCAACAAGCAGAAGAGATTTGTTTGGGCCAAGAAACACAAGGAATGGACATTAGACCAGTGGAAATCTGTGCTTTGGTCTGATGAGTCCAAATTTGAGATCTTTGGTTCCAAGTGTCTTTGTGAGACGCAGAAAAGGTGAACGGATGGATTCCACATGCCTGGTTCCCACTGTGAAGCATGGAGGAGGAGGTGTGATGGTGTGGGGGTGTTTTGCTGGTGACACTGTTGGGGATTTATTCAAAATTGAAGGCACACTGAACCAGCATGGCTACCACAGCATCCTGCAGCGACATGCCATCCCATCCGGTTTGCGTTTAGTTGGACCATCATTTATTTTTCAACAGGACAATGACCCCAAACACACCTCCAGGCTGTGTAAGGGCTATTTGACCAAGAAGGAGAGTGATGGAGTGCTGCGGCAGATGACCTGGCCTCCACAGTCACCGGACCTGAACCCAATCGAGATGGTTTGGGGTGAGCTGGACCGCAGAGTGAAGGCAAAGGGGCCAACAAGTGCTAAACACCTCTGGGAACTCCTTCAAGACTGTTGGAAAACCATTTCAGGTGACTACCTCTTGAAGCTCATGGAGAGAATGCCAAGAGTGTGCAAAGCAGTAATCAGAGCAAAGGGTGGCTATTTTGAAGAAACTAGAATATAAAACATGTTTTCAGTTATTTCACCTTTTTTTGTTAAGTACATAACTCCACATGTTTTCATTCATAGTTTTGATGCCTTCAGTGAGAATCTACAATGTAAATAGTCATGAAAATAAAGAAAACGCATTGAATGAGAAGGTGTGTCCAAACTTTTGGCCTGTACTGTATGTGGAAGTGGAAAGTCCATGACCAAGCACATCAATATGTGACAAGGTCAGAGTGACAATGTGTTGACAGGACCTGTGCATGCATTAAATGGAGAGATGTCAGAGTGAGGAGGCTGTTTGTGGACAGGCACCCGAGCAGTTGGGGGTTTGGTGCCTTGCTCAGGGGTACTTTAGCAGTGCCCAGGAGGTGAATTGGCATCTCTATTGCTACCAGTCCATGCACCATAATTGGTCTGGACAGGGACTTGAGCTGGCAACCCTCAGGTTCCCAACCCAAGTCCCTATGGGCTGAGCTACTGCCGGCCCGACACAGAATGCCTGAGAGCCTTATTGCATTATACTCCATAATATTTCAATCCTTTGAATTGTCACCTGCTGCGTAAATGTTGTGTTTCCCTCTTAATACATAAAGACATTTCCACCATAAATTGGTGCATTAAAAGTCACTGCAATGTGTTTGCTGTTACAGAGAAAAGAAAAGTCATTTTGAGGACTCAATAACAGCCACAAATTTGCATTATGTTTCACACAAAGTAACAAAAGAGATGATCATAACATTGCCATGAACCATCTTGGCGAGTTTAATAATAAATCTCCCAGAATCACACTGAATGTGTTGAAGCCTGTTGAATTCCTGTCAAGTTTTAACCAGTTTTTTTGCTCAGGTGTTGCTGAACTCACTTTTCCTGCACACTCAGCATCTGTCTAAATTGTCATTGGCATTGCATGATGAGTAAATCTGAGCATCAAAGGTACTGTACATGTTTGCACCATCGGTTAGCTACCAGCCTGAATTAGCTGCAGTCCCCCACTGGGAGTAGTGACAGACAGAGGGAGGAGAGGAGCCTGTCATTTGAAGCATGAAATCCCTTTAACCAAGTCCTCTGTCACTCAGCAGCCAGTGGGGGGGCACAGCATGCAGAGCTGTAAACGCACAGGTTAAGAGGCAGGGCCACCACTGCTGCTGGATCTGCTTACTGAATGAAGATCAACATTACACAGCACATCCACAGACACAACCATCACTTCTGGACCTCCTCAGTCAGCAGGCATGCCATATCAACACCTCAGCGTTCCCCCTAGTTACACTTGGCAGCTCTAAGTGCTGCAGACTAATAAAGTTAATACACGATGCACTCTTATCCTGCTGCATCGTATTTTGTTCCGTTTATTACACCTTTTTTTTTTTTTTTTTTTAGCTACAACACTTTGCAACACTTTCTTCTGTATTGTCCCCAGTATATAATGCTTTGTGCTCCATAAAAACAATGACAGCGAATTTCATCTCTTACCTCACTGGGGCATGGTGTGTTATTGTTGTACCTTAGCACTCCCTTACCTCACATACTGCACGTCTCCCAGTGTGCATTGCTGTTGTCTGCCTGTTTGTTACAGTAGCTCAAAGGCTCAGAGAGATAACATGTGTCTCTGAATGTAATGGAACGGAAAGACCTCGTGCTTCGCCACATAATGTCAATCATCTTTTTATTTATTTTCTAAATATTTTGTGTTTTCTTTGCTTATGTTTTATTCTACCGTCTATAAATTCATCAAGATATTGAACAGCTTTTGTTTGCAGGATGAGCATCCAATGCATCATTTGGTTTTTAACAAGGTCCTCACAAGGCTTTGAAATTCACAAACTAGTCTGTGATGAAAAAACATCAGAAATGAAAGACATTAAAGCTGGCGTAAGCAGTTTCATTTTGGGCGTCGATGGGCAAAAACCCCATAATAAACTTTGAGCATATTGTAATTCAAGTGGTCTAAGAGAGAACTAGACTTCTGCACCTCCTCTTGGCTCTGTTTTCAGGCTTTAGATAATCTAGCCCGTGACAGGAGACTCTGGCAAATCACTTGTCATTTCAACAAGAGGGTGTTCCTATTGGCTGTTCTACAAATGCTCATGCTCATGCACGTCCCTTTAGTGAAATCATGATTTAATAGCAGAGAAAGTTGCTATTCCAGCATTGGCAACAACTGCCTTCACTGCAAAGCAACCCAAAAAAAGAAGAGTCTAAAGCCCAGTTTCCACCGAGCAGTACCGTACAGTTCAGTTTGACTATTACTTTAGTTTTTGTATGACATACACTTTTAGTAATGAGTGGATCTTCAGTGGTTTATATATATTAATTTTGAACAGTTTCTGTGAACTGCATACATTTTAATCCTCACCCGGAGAAAAAAAAAAGTGTCGTGAAGCGTAGTTCCTGTGGGCTCCGGCAACACTAAACCCTGAGCTTGCCTGGTAAGGACTCAATGCACAATGGAGAGAGACTCTCACTGCAGCCTGCTTTATTTTGTTTTGAAAATGTCGGCGTGCAGCCTCATTCTTTGGACAGTAAGCGAGGTGCAGACTTCCATCTGTGTCACCAGTAATGAGGAAATACAGTGAGTGCTGGACGGAGCAGTGAGTGACGACGAGAGTACTGTTTGCAGTATGGATATGCTAGGGTCTAGGTACCATGTCTGAGGGGTTACTTTTGGTTCCAAAGGTACCATACCGAAAGTGTTGGGTGGAAACGGGGCTTAAAAGACAGTTTGACAAAAAATGAAATGCTTGTCGTTGGCAAAGCGTTTTAGAGATAGAGCAAAAATCTTGCTACTCATTCATTTGTGTAGCTAACATTAGCTAGAGCCTCAAATCAGAGTGTGTCCTCCGCCTCACTCCCCGCACTACAGACAAATCTAGCCAGAGCAAACACCAGCTCCAAGGGACTGGACAGCCCTAACTCCTTATCTGATCAGCAAACTTTCTGCTGCTGCCATTACACAGGTTAGACCTGGTGCTGCCACTGGCCACCAGCCCGCTTTGACACCTGGCGCTGTGGGGATTTGTGCTGGCCATATTTGAACTGCAACAGCCACCAACTGAAGATCCTTCTCTAGAGCTGCTGCTAACCCTCCTCATGGGGCAGCAGTCCACAGCAGCAGGATCGAGATGAAGGGACAGCGGGGTTGCAAATGTTAGCTTGCTAATTCTTGTTTGTGGTCTGATAAACAGACAGAGGGAGAGCGCGGCAACTGTACAATGAAATCCGATTAAATAAATCCACGTAAGGGAAACTCTGGGTGACTGTATGAAGCACGTGCATACGCCCTGGTCGTCTGGTGGGAGGGGTATAGGACAAAGAGGGGTGAGCTGCAGGAGGAGGGTATATTTTCACACTGTGCCATCCTTTTGCCTTTTCCAGACTCCTACCACAGCTTTAATAAATATTAGACGTAAAACTAACTTGATTTCAAGTATGAACAAAAGGTCTTGCACGTCCTTTCCTACTCCGAGAAGTGATGCCTGGATTCTGTATTAATTTTGTTCATGCATACAGCAATTATACCAATTTTGCAAGTAAGACAATGTCTCCCAATGCTGCTGCCCTGTTTCAAAAAGACACTTTGTAAGATAATAATATTAGGCAAATTAGCAAGGATATGAAGGAAAGTGCCAAGCCGGTTCATGACAATGCTCTGATCATCTCTTTTGTTGCTGCTTGTCTAAGTCTTTAAATGAGCCACTGAATGGGAATAAATCTCATTAGGATATTATTTGAGCCATGCTGCTGTTCATCTTATGGAAGTGTTAGACTTGTAGATTCAGATCACAAAGAAATGCTAGTAAAATATGAATGAACGTGTCTTTAAAACCCATTATCATCTACTCAGAGGACACCACGTGGAGAACACAGTTATTACTCAGCCCTATCTTAACATAACATTAACTCCATGAGGTCCTCCATATCTTTGTACATGGAGATTAGAATATCTTTAGAAATGCCATGCATTTCACATTTCATCTCTCTTCCTAACCAGCTTGAACAATACTATAAAAAGACTTGCTCTAGTGATTCTCTGACTGCTGCCTGAAATTATGAAGCAGGATTCAGGTTGAATCGCTCACAGTTGGCCTGCAGTGTGTTTGCTGAATTTCCTCCAGTGGCTGCTGATGCAGCTGCAGCCTATAAATAGGCCCAGCCCAGACAGGCAGAGGGAGGAGGGCTTTGGTTAACCCCTAAGACCCAGTCCTAATCTGACCCCAATAATAGGCAGCATCATTAGAGAGTCAGCTCAGCTGGCTGGCCAGCGAGGATACAGGGCCCCCTCCGTCTGGAGGGATCTTGGCATTATCACGTCTCAGGAGATGCACAGGGACCCTGTTTTGAGCACCTTCAAACTCACCCCATTGTCAGCTACCTGTCGTGGACTCCTCTTTTGCCTGCTGGCTATTCCTTGAGCCAGTACCCACTATCTGCCACAATGCAGACAAGGGAGGGGTAGCTCGCTCTCTACCACCCAAGCCTGTCTTTTCATATCTCCAGATGGCCGAGTGTTGGAGAGGTTTGGTGCCTCTGTGCCTCATATGCATTGCATGGCCTGGATTCAACAAAGCAGTTGTAGCTTTGCTTCCCCAACGGTGCTTTCCTGCAATCAAAGAGTATTCATCTCCCTCTTGCCCTCCCTCTTGTACAGCCGTTTTGGCACAGTTTGGCTCTCTTTTTCCCCTCCCCATCTCTCCCTTTTCTATTCCATCCATAGTCAGTCATTTATGCCACAAACAGGTCCCCTTGTGGGGATAGGGAGACATCTACTGATGTGCAGATTCTTTCAGATTTATTACACTGGGGTTTACGGGTCACTCTTAATTAAGAGGTGAAATCATTAAGGAAGGATAGATAAAGAGAGGATGCCACAGAGATGACCTGTCTGAGACAGAAATCTCCTCTCTGCTCCTTATGGCTTCCAGACAACCTGAAATCTGACACCTATATTATCCAGCAGGTTTTTCAGGGAGAGGATGGAAGCAATTGTAATGCTTGTTGGATTAGATGGACTGTGAAAGAGAAGACGGCTAGAAAATGTCTCCAACTCACCTCAGTACTTCAGGGCCAGCAGAGCATTTCTGCATCTGCTTATGAAGCTTTGTAACTCCAGAGTCAACTGCAATGTGTTTGGATAGAGAGGAAGTGAGCTTCATAGAGGGGATTTGCAAACCGCTGTGTAAAGTAGATGCATTTGTTCGTCTGTGCAAATAAGCATAGTGATGTCTTTTTTTCCCTTACGCCATAAAAGCAAGGTGAGTTCTCTGTGATTGTCAGTTGCTTAGATGGGAAATAAATGACTTTCAAATACTGATAATGAATGTCACATGTCTTTATTTGATCGGAAATAATAATTAAAGTAACATTAACCTAAATATCTAACCCTTGAAGAAATAACACACACGCTCTTGTATCTTTCCCAGTTCTTCTTCATTGCTGTGGTGTTTTTCCACAGCACTTCTAGGAGATCACTTGGCAATTAGACACTTTGATGTCTTTTTCTTCTGGATTGTGGTAATGATGTTTGAGTTTCTGTCTGTAGAATGCTTTGTCTTTTTCAGCTCTGCTAGCTAAGCTTATTGCTGCTCGCACCAACTACCCAGCTGTATTTCCAACACTGGAAAAGCATATAAAAAGAATATAAGGATCTTTCCTGGAAATTAGCAGTGCTGGGCAAGTTGCTCTCAAAATGTATATTATATATGACTAGTTACCTTCATTTGAAAGTAATAAGGTACTTTACAATGCTCCTCTTTGTGTAGAGTAATAAGTTACTGGATGAGGGTCATGTTGCTTCACAGCAGGTAATCAAAGCACAGAAGCTCCACTTTATTACAGTTTGTTTCGAATCCAGTGCCGCACAGGTCTGACCCATTCATACATTCACATACAGTGGTCACCACTTTGTATTGAAATCCACTGCTTATATTAATAATAGTGTGATGATACAGAACAATTAAATAGCCTAGAACACAGCGAGGGTCAGGCGGAGGATCAACGTCTGATAATTATGAGATATGGATAAATATTTATGAGCCTATGATATGAAACACAATAAACAAATGATAAGGTCAGCAAAACAAACAGAATGGCGTGTGAGTCAGTCACTATGACGATCGCAAATTAATACACAGGAGCTGGAAGACCCACCTGCTGGTTCCTGGTGTGCTGGTCAGCTACAGCAGCACTGGAGAGTTATGCTTAAGAATAGGACTGTGTGCCGGTGTTGCTCTGCAGTTGTAGGGGATGTGAATGGAAACACACTTGGCATATTCTAACATTACCCAGGCCAGATGTGCTGATCACAGGACGAAAAAAAGAACCGGAGGCCAGCTCCTTATTCTCGCTGATATCAGGCAGGCTTAGGACGCAAAAGCAGAACGGGATACATTGTAGACATTATATTAATGGAAACACACTGAGCATGATAGCACAAAGTACAGTACAACATGGCCCAGCTGTGCCGATCACAGGCACCCTTCTATGATGTAATCTGTAGTGATCTTAGACTGTAAAAATAAGGTAGTGACTAGGGGTGTAAGGATACATCGATCCACATTGATACATCGATTCATTGATTAACAATCCGATTATATCGATGCAAAATGAAAACATCGATCCATATCGCCATCTTAAAGATACACATTTATTTTGAAATTCACATAGCGAATGAAAAATTAAAACAATTAACAGTTTATTTTGGGTGGTAAATGTAACAATACTACCTGAAATTCTGTTGCTAATGTGATATTACTTTGTTACTGCTAAAAAGTAATATATTATTGTAATGTGTTAATTTTGTAACGTGTTACCCCCAACACTGGAAATTACCTACAGCATCAAAGAACTAGCAGCAACAAAAGCCAACTGTTGCACCGTCTGCGTCACCTCACGTCGCCCTGTCAGTTGCATTTGAACACTCTACAAAGACTACATCCAACGGCGAAGTAGCACGTACATTCTGCGTCTGACAGGAAATAACGCAAAAAGGGAAACCGGAAGTCCGAGGAATGCATGAGATAAACAAAGTAGCGGAGTGAGAGAGTGATACATCCTGTCAGCCGAGGGGTTTCCTATCTGTGCAGCCGAGCACCGCAGCACTTCCACGGACTATTACATCCAGGTGGTCCCGGTGTTTCCTCCGCGGGCTCCACTTCACTCATCTTCCCGATAAACCCGCTGCTTCTTCCCACTTTAATCTGAATAACAAACCGGGGCTCGGTGCTCCAGTTGGATCCAAACGGAGAGCCGGGGCTAGCTGGGAAGCTAGCGGAGGCTAACTGGCTGTGCTTCCCTCCAGTCATGCTGCGGCTATTCAGGTTAAAGTGGGAAGAAGCAGCGGGTCTGTGGGGCAGCTGAGTGAAGTGGAGCCTGAGGAAGAAACACCGGTTAGCCCCGGCTTCACTACATGCAGATTCACTCGCTACAGGAGCGAGGAATTAAAACCTGAACAGCCAATCAGAGTGATCTCTCACCGACAAACTCTGTCGCCGATTCAATATGCTCAATTGGACGAAAAACCGCCGATGCCGAAGTGCCGATGGTGCGGGACACACCACAGGAACTAGGGCAACAAACGCTTACCGACAGCCCGACTTTGACTGAAGGCCAACCGGTGTCGGCTTGGTGTGTCAGGGCCTTTACACTGTGCTATGTTAGAGTTTGTGTTTTTCAAAAAAAAAAAAAAAAAAAAAGTGTGTTTAAGCAGGGCGCCCTCAGAAATTTTTTATAATGGGGATGGCCAGATGGAGCCATAACCTCTGGGTGGCAAACCAAACTCAAAAGCCATAACTGAATATGGGCAAGCTGAAAACTATATCAATGTGGAGAGTTAAGGGATCACTTAATGAATACTTTGATTTCTTATTTTGCAGTTAAAAATACAAATTATCTGATGTGCTTGGGGAAGCAGAGTCAACTTTCTTAGTTACACAACCATCCTGTCTTTTCATAGTTCCTCAAATTGGGTTGTTATCCTTTTCTTTGCTAAGATCAATACTCAGCTTTAATTTGAATGAATATAGTGATTGTGAGGAACAAAACATTTACTCTGAACAAGTTTCTCAAGTTAGGTGGGAGTCAAAGGTACCCATCAACCAGATTTTGACTGAGATATCTTGAGGTGAGAGCTTAAGAGACCCTTTTGAAAATGGCCATGCCAGTAGTTCCCTCGCCAAAATCTAGCCTAATACAGACTGTTATTTTCCTCCCTTCCTGACAAGATGTGCCAGAATGACTGGTACCAATGGATGCCTTAGGTTGTCTAGTTTCATATGATAGCACCACCTTTGCTTGAAATATGAGCACGTCACAGCCTCTTAAAGACAGTACAATCGGCCTTCAATTGTTTTTGCCGGAAGGGGGACAGCTATCGTGTCAGGGGGCCCCTATGGCCCCCTCCTTTGGGGTGCCACTGTGTGTAAGGTGTTTGCTACGATGATGGAAAAGCTGCCATAGTGAGCTGCCAAGGTTATTGGAATTTAGTCAAGCTTAGCTCACAAACACATAGAGCAGGTTAGTCATATGAAAGGTCTGTGTCATCTTGACCTGACCAACATCCATATGAGAACTTTGAACAACTACCTTGAGGCCATCATGTTCGGGCCAACTCAGAGATGTAGCTCCAACAGAGGTGATGCAGTTGTAGTACAAATCTCAGAGGATCCAGTGCTGGTGCTTTTCTAAAATCCATGAGCAGACTAAATATTACTGTTACCTGCTAACAAGCTGAAATGTTGTCAACCCCAAATTGATGAAATGTGTCAGGGCCTTGTGTAAAGTCGCACAGTCAGTTGTTCACAGCTACTGTTGCCTGAGGGCTGAACACTTCAGTGGCTGCTTTAGGTCAGCTGAAAGGCTGCCATTGATTTGCAGAGTGTGTACATACACATGCGACCAGTGTTGGGCAAGTTACTCTTAAAATGTAATATTGTTTATGTCACTAGTTATTTTCATTTGAAAGTAATAAGACACCTCCAGTGTTACTGTCAGTGTAGAGTAGTGTGTCACCAACAACAGTTTATTGCAGTTCATTACAAATCCAGTGGAGGGGCATATTTTATATTCAAGTGAAGGCTCTCCTGCACAGATCTGGCCCATTCATATGTTCACACGTAATGGTTATCGCTTTGTTTTATTGTCTGGGTGGATCAGTGAGTGAGGACAACCCCACCCACATGAAAGAGTACTGTTTGAAGTGGAAACGCTAAGCGGACCTAGGGTCTAGGTACCATGTCTGAAGGGTTACTTTTGGTTCCAGAGGTACTATACCGATATTTTTTTTTGGATTCAGGGCTTATAAGACCAGGACAGTGTGTTGGTGTTGCTCCGCCATTGTAGGGTCTATGGATTGAAACATATCCAACATGCTAACACACACTCGACAACATCGCCCAGATGTGCCGATCACAAGCACTGAATGGGGGTGGAAATTTTATACAACTTGCCCCGTAGAAATTTTAGTAAAGTTATGCATAATTAAGATTGTGGTCGCTTTGAGTGACAGGCTGTCTGTCAGATCCACCTCTCTGTTCTCCACAGCTCTACCCTCTCGTCAAAATATGGTCATTTCTGGCTCCAAAAGTCCAAGATGGCAAAGGCCAAAATGATACTTCAGGCTTCAAAATGGCACAAATCAGTAGATGACATCACAGTAGCTATGTCCATTATTTTTATACAGTTTATGGACAAGATACAAAAACGAGTCTTTGCAGATATTTTTTCTGGTGTCACACTGGTGGAAGTGGTGCTATGTGGAAGAATGAAAAATAAAAAAATAAACGTGTCATTTCAGGTGGTAATGCATTACTTGACGTGTAGTACTCGTACTCATACTCGACATCCTCCGCTTATCCGAGTCCGGGTCGTGGGGGCAGCAGCCTCAGCAAAGAAGCCCAGACAGTCCTCTCCCCAGCCACTTCTGCCAGTTCTTCCGAGGGAACCCCGAGGTGTTCCCAGGCCAGCCGAGCGATGTAATCCCTCCAGCGTGTCCTGGGTCGGCCGTGAGGTCTCCTCCTGGTTGGACATGCCCGAAACACCTCCCAAGGAAGGCGTCCGGAAGGCATCCTTACCAGATGCCCGAACCACCTCAACTGGCTCCTCTCGATGTGGAGAAGCAGCGACTCTACTCCGGGTTCCTCCCAGATGTCCGAGCTCCTCACCCTATCTCTAAGGCTGAGCCCAGCCACCCTGCGGAGGAAACTCGTTTCGGCCGCTTGTGCTCGCGATCTCGTTCTTTCGGTCACTACCCAGAGTTCGTGCCTATAGGTGAGGGTTGGAATGTAGATCGACTGGTAAATTGAGAGCTTCGCTTTCTGGCTAAGCTCCCTCTTCACCACAACGGACCGGTTAAGTGCCTGCATCACTGCTGACGCCACCCCAATCCGCCTATCAATCTCCTGCTCCGTTCTACCCTCACTTGTGATATAATAAGATCCCGAGATACTTAAACTCCTCCACCTGAGGCAGGACCTCCCCCCCGACCTGGAGTGGGCAATCCAGCCTTTTCCGGCTGAGGACCATGGCCTCAGATTTGGAGGTGCTGATTCTCATCCCACCCACTTCACACTCGGCTGCAAACCATCCCAGCAAGAGCTGGAGGTCACTGTTTGATGGGGCTAGGAGGACCACATCATCCGCAAAAAGCAGGGACGAACCAAACCTGACACCCTCCACCACTCGGCTGCACCTAGAAATTCTGTCCATGAAAGTTATGAACATGACATGTAATAATCTTATCAAAATCCTATTAACAATGTGGTATATTACTTTGACATGGCAAAAAATATTAAGTGTTAGTTTTATAACGAGTTATCCACAACAATGCATGCAACATGTAGTGTTGGCTGTTCTGTTGCAGAGACACGCTCATGTAATGCTTCTGCAGTGATTAATGTGCATGATTTCCAGAGTATCCTATTCAGTTCTGTGTTTTGTAGTTATTACAGCTCCCCCAAACCCTGGTATGCTAATTCCAAATGTGAAAATTAAAATTTCAACAGCAGCTTACATCTTCATGATGCATAAACCTAAAACTAAATTTGACTTGAAGCTGCTGTGCTTCTGAAAGATTGGGTTGCTCCAAACAAGCAAGAAAATAATGAGCATCAATAAACAATTATTTGACTTATTGTCTGACTCGTGTTGTTTATACTTAGTGGTAGCAAATTATTCTGACAGGGAAAAAAAAGGGGGATAGGTTTTTGAAGATTGGAAATAGAAATGAGAAAAATCCCTCTGTAAAATGGAAATGTCTTTGATTTAGTCTCACAGGTGCTTGGCCAAGCACTGTTCCTGTGTGAAATTGAGGAAGATAGAAGCAAGTAACTGGAAATGAACCATTCCAATTTCATTGACAGTTTTGCTGCTTAATTTGTCTTTATGAATGCTTGCCCCACACTGTGCTAATCTGCAATGTATATCACTTTACGTGTCCGTGACATCTCATTATTAATCCAGTAAAAATGTGCTGCCTCTCAGCTTTCTGTATAGGTGTCATACATCAAGAAAGTTAAGGGCGGCATTCTTTTAAAGCTCTGTCGAGACCGTTGTCACATAAGGTGTTGTAGAGCCATGTCAGACAGAAATGTCTCTTGACTCCCCATGGTGGTGTTTCTAAAAGGTCCATTACTGTAACTACAGTGGTGGCACAAGTCTGGGTGGTTGGAAAGCACAATTTTCAAACATGGCTTTGCTTTTAGAGGCTGACCCTTTCCTGTTGCCTCTCCCCTGTTCTGCAGCTCAGAAACGAAGCCGCATCACGGCCGGGTGTCTACATCGAGCAATGATGTGAACTGTGTGTGTGAACTGATATTAAAAATGAGCAGATGGCCACAATACTCCCAGGTCCTCAACAAGGGTGCCAAAACCTTTCTTAGCCAAATGGTGTCACAAAAGTATAAAATCATATGCTCAAGTGGAGGAATGCTTTAGCAAAAGCATTTTGACCTTTTGGTATTCTAAATCTGTAAAAAAAAAAAAAAAAAAAAGAAAGAAAAAAAAACAGCCTCTCTCTTATTGGTTACAGGTGATTTATTCCCACGCTCTTGCTTTTGGTTGTTTCAGCATTGTCAACTCCCTGTGCAGTACCACTTAGCAAACTAAGCCCCAGGCAGTGTGCTTTCTCCAGAGGCAAGAGGTTATATGAGTTACCCCACACTCACAGGGAACAATTGTTTGCTTATATATACACAGTTTGGCTTTGTCTCTTCATGAGGCGACGTGTAATTTATACATTATACGGACTAATCATGAAATGCTTTGACGTTGTTTACCTCACTGAAGGGATTGGATTGGATCAGAACGATAGCATCTTCACTGGCAAGCGGAAGAAGGATCCCTGGCCCACCAACAATTTCCTTCTTCAAAGCAGCATTAGTGGCTCCATTAAAATCCTGTCACCCTTTTTCCTTTATGGCTGTCTGTGGCTTCTGAGGAGAGGAGAAATCACAGTCATTCAAATGCTAAGTGACTTTAACACTCCTGTGAATATTAGAAAGGAAAGAACTACTCCATCATCTGCCATGCACAAAAAAAAGATGAGACCAGTGTTTTGAATATCCTATCCCCCTACCTCTGCAGTATCTCGTCACAAGCCATTACCTCTGCAGAAAGCAGACTGCTTGACACATGCATAACACCGTACTGTGTCAGTCTTCATTAAGACTTAACCATGTGCACGAACACATACCGTCAGACGCCTCAGAGACTGTCTCGCTGATGTTATCATGTCAGCAGCTTTTCAGTCCCTTGCTTTTAGACATTATAAGGGATGAGCTTATCATGGCTGCAAATGAATCAATGAGGTAATTGCAGACAGGAGTGCTATCTACACTCCAGGCCATGGGACAACAGTTTATGCGTAGGAGGAGCTCTAGGGGCTCAAAGGGTAGGCCATGTCCCATCCATCATTAGAGGAATCATCTTATTAATGCTCTCTCCTTTTTGCTTCACAGGTCACAGATGGAGGGACCATCAAGCAGAAAATCTTCACCTACGATGCTATGTTTAATACCAATTACTCTCACATGGAGGACTACCGCAGGCGTGAAGACCTCGTGTACCAATCAACCGTCCGGTGAGCCTCAAAATCAATTGACTCTAAAACAAGACTACTGACTTCCTTTAAGGAATATTTACCCAAATGACCATTTGTGTATAAATAACTCACCCTTGTGAAAAAACATTGTTTTCCTCCTATGCATCCACAGTGAACAAAGAAACGGGGAAATTCTTGATGAATTGAAGTCTTTGGAGTCCACGTGTGGTGCCATGCCATTGTTCCAACGGTCCAAGATTGCAAAGCCCCATTAGTCTGAAAACTGTCCCATTGGACCGATAGCCCAATTCTTTGACAGCCTGTTTTCCCAAAACCAAACGTCCATTGCTCCAAAGTCCTCTTTCTCATAAATGCTCACTCCCTGCAGCATGTGAGCTACCGATCCCAAATATTTTTACAAATCCTTCACTGCCTTTCTCAGCTGCGTTTGAGCCACAGATCCTTGGTGTATTCACCGATCCTTCATGGCATTTCCCAGTGGTGTCTGAGCTGCTGGTCCTGGGTGTTTTTACTACCCTTTGGGGGCATTTCTGAGCTGTGTTTAAGCCACTGATCCTGGATATTTTTACACACCCTTCACAGCGTTTCCAGCTGCATTTGAGTCACTGAACCCAGGTTTTTTCTACCGACCCATGCCTTCTTTTTCAGTGGCTTTTGTGCCACCAAACATGAGTGTTTTAGCCAAAACATGATTGTCTTCTAACCATAACCCAGTGGTTTTCATGTGTAAACCGAATCTCACATTCGCCACTGCATTGTTAAGAAATGTAAAGTTTCAACGTATCCACTACAAATGAATGTACAGATGTAATGGATCCATGATTTACAGAAACGTAGGCTACAATGCAAACATTTCTTCTAGTGATTCGGTTGTCTGACTGCAGGGAGTGTGTATTTTCGGAGAAACTGGACCTCAGAGTAGTGGACATTTGTTTCTGGGATAACAAGCTCTCGGAGATTATCCAGTTGTATGCCAGCGCTTCCCAAACAAACAGCCATTTCTGTTGGTAAACTGAACTGGAAGAGACACTTCATCATGCTATCTTGAAAGCCACACTCCATTGACAAAACAGTAATTTTACCTTGCTGAACATGGGAGCTGCTGATCTACCACCGCCTCGATCAGTTTGGTGATCAGAACTATCCCTTTATAACACCAAAGTCCCACAAAGCACACGTCAGCGGTCATTTGTGGGGTGAAGCATTCCTTTAACTCTGCTCGTGATGTGTTACCTGCTTTTGCTCCATTTATTTTGCCGAATTAGTAAATTGCAAAATATGTCAAACTTGCTGTGTAATCAAACGACCTCTTGATGCCGTGTAAGGTAAATACACCGAGATGACCTTCTGCTCCGTGCTATACAACTTTATTCCCAGCCATCTGCCGCTGGTCAGACCAGGCCAGACAGGAGTGACTGGGCAAAGGGGTCAGTGCATTATTACATGAGGACAGGAGGCATCGGCGAACTCTAATCAGCAGCTTTGCTCAGGATAAAGAGTTCAGTGTTAAAGATTTAGCCAACATCTGGCCGGGCTGGTCTTTATTCCAGCCACAGTGATGCATATATCCCAGGTAGCACAGCCCTGCTCAGGCATATAATCACTGAGGTGAACATGCAGCAGCTTGCCTCACCCATCTTTCAAGTCTCTATGATTCATACACAGCCCCACTGTGTATGCATTAACAGGTTTTACTGAGCGAGAGCAAGAGACGGAGAAAGAGAGAGCAGTAGGACGAGGAGTCATCTGGCTGTGGTTGGCTTGATTACATGTTTAAGGCGTCCTGGGGACTGTCTTCTTTTACCCGGGGCCTCAACAATACAGCTGGCAGCTGTCTGCCCATCTCCTCATTTCTTGCTCCCTCTGCTCTGGCTCTCCTCCCACTGCAGACATCCCTGTCTGAATGTTCAGCAACACAAAAGAAGTGCTGGCCATACATTGCACCCTACGACTTCATTTAAAGCTGGAACGTTTCACTCTTTGCATCCTTTTGTAGCAATCCTTCTTTCCTTGTTCCCTTTCAACCCTTCTTTGTTCTGCTGCTTTTCTTTGATTCTGCTCATGTACATTCCTACCTCGCTGTTTTTTTTTCCTCTCCTCCTTTTTTCCCTCTTTTTTTTCCCATGTGTGGTGTGGCTGCCCAGCTGAGGATGATTTATCTGGACAATCCTACTATCCCTTTGGGAGAGTAGGCATCATCACAATGGAATGGCGCACACACTTACATGCACACGGACATGGAATCATGAATGCACACACAAACAGAAAACATAGCCTATCACGCTCGGACACACACACACACACACACACATATACAAACATACATACAGGAAGTGAGACAAAGTCTAATACACAGGAGGGAAAGGCGGATTTCAAATGAATCCGCATCAGAAACAGTTGGATGCCGCCTGCGCTGACCTGTATCCGGATCTGTATCAGAATGCTTAGCCTGTGTTAGTCAGCCAGAGAGAAATGTGGACTCCTGCCACAGTCACACCATTCTTCCAGTCAAGAAAAAAAAAAATTCCCTCTTACTGGTCACGGTCCCACTTTCATGGTGTAACACAGAGGCTCAAGACTACTAAGAAATGCAAAAAGCTGAATTTTTCCTCACTATAATCTCCCATTTCCACCTGAGAATGGTAAATCTTCTGTACAAAGCCGTAGCAGTCTGACAAATCCACTTGTACGACCAAAAAATGAATGCCTCAATATTCTGTATCTTTTATAAACTCTGAGCATTTTGTGGAAAACTATATTTTTAGCTTTTCCCTTTTCTCCTTTTGTAGAATACTCTTTCCTCACAGCAACGTGTGATTATTGTGCCATAATAGACTAACAGCAATAGAGATTATTTTTTTTCCCCCTCACATGCAATTATTAGATAGTTCCAGAAGTGACACTGATATTGACTTCATCTAAGATTGCCTGGTATTGTGTGCCTTTGACAGCTTTTCGTCACAATCTTTCAAAGACTGGAAGCAGCTGTAACTTTCTCTGTATTTAAGTGCCAATGCATAGATTAGTCCTTGTAAGGCTAATGACAGATCTTGCATGTGGCTGATGACACTTGAAGTTTGGAGGACCTCCAGTATTCAAGCTCCAATCATGAAAGAGCATGAGTATGCATTTATTTGTCTTTTTTTAAAGATCCTTAAATTTACCAAAAATGATGAATGCAGCACATCAAGGGCGTGCATAGGTTTGGTTTTACCAGTGTTAGAGACTAGGCTGCATCACACCAAATCAGACGTTGCAGTGATTAGCCGCAGGGTTGTGTGGTGGCATGGGGGTGTCACTTAAATGGCCCATTTGTGAGGGAATGGAGGGTGGAGACCAGCTATAGAAGCTACAGAAAGCCAATCTTTCCATCTCAGCGACTGAATATAAGGTACATTTGTTAAAAGATCTGAATTGCTTTTGATTATCATCACTGTAGTATCTTTACTGCCACAAAAGACCCATTTGCACACACACACACAAAAAGTGCTCTCCTTTGTAGGATAATAAACACCAGCTGTTAATGCATACTTTATTCCTTTTACCCAGCGCCCACTAAAGGGCAAGCCAGAATCTCAAGGCACACCTGTACTTATATCTGTGCACAATAGCTTCTTCAACATGTGTTATCACTCTTATCACGACATGAGCCAATAAAAATTGGAAAAAAATAAAACAAGTAGCTTTCTTGATACTGTCTACTGACATTTTTTTCTCTTTTCTTTTGAGGGGAAGGTCGTCTTCACTGGTGCTTTGTTGTAATTTATTCCATATAGTAAAGCAATCCATTGTACCACTCATGACTTTCTCCTTTTGAATGTTATCATCTCTCACACTGGCCGCTGATCAGGGCTTTTGATGTGTCACACACTTATAATTCCCATGCGGTTTTTAAAATGAAATTAAATTACTTTTTTTTTTTTTTTTTTAGCTAGAGTCGCCTCTTTATTAGGAAATGGGTGTGCACAACCTACTGATACAGTCAACAAAAAATGAGTTCCCAACATTTTGTTAAGGCCCTGTAAATATTGTAATAATAATGTTTGGTTATCACAAAATCCCACGGCACACCTGGATTTCCAGCATCCCTTGGGGTCCCACAGTCATAGCCTAGACGCACTCCCCAAATTGAAATGAACTGAACGACAGTGTTTCCACCACAATGCCTGATGTGGTGTAAATGCAGCCCAGTGGTGGTGTGTTTTGTTTTTTTAACTAATTTTTTTATTTTCAATATTCAGGACTACACACTCCCCCCCACATCTTCCCACTCCCTACATCCACATTCAGCAACAGATTTCTCCTTAGTCAGTAGTTCGAGGTCCCACAGTTTAAAACATTCTGTGTCACACTCACTTTTGGCCATGTCACTGAGCTAGTTTGCTGTCTCTGTCAAGTAGCTGTCTGAAAGTCATTCTCTCGACAGCAGAAAACGGCACTTCAAAATAAAAGCTCTATGCTGGAAATTCACTGAACTTATGTGACTGTGAATGTGACTGTCTGCAAGTGTAAGTAATGAGTGGTCTCTTCCATACAATACAATTTCCATAGTGTTTGTAATCAGATTGCACGAGTAGGGGGGTCTGGATCAAGACAGCTAATAGTGATACATTTGATAGGTGCAGTAAATAGAATCTGAAGAACACAGGTATGTGCCCGTCTTTGAATACTGTCTAGTAATACTCCATGGGGTCCCTGGGAAAGTCAGTGGTGGTGTGTTTGAATGTAATTTCTTTCCCCCACCCCTAGGAGCGCTCTCCTCGAGTCTTTTTTTTAACTCTAATCCTTGCTCTGAGTGCTGTGTTTTTTTTTAAACCTTGAGCATCTACTCCAGAGGCTTTTCTTGGACGCTTCCTTGGATTTTCCCCCATTGCTTCCGCCACACTCAGCTGCTGCTCCGTTGTTACGGTCTCTCAACCTTTCCTGCCCCCTTTAGCTCTGGCTGGTTGAAGTAAAACACATTGCTTCCAGTGCATCAGTGCAGGAAAGATGCAACAGACATCTGACACCACAACTCAGGTATACTGTGAAATGCAGTGAGCTCTCCCTGGCAGTGATAGGTTTATCAGCATTTTGTGAACTTGTTTGACAAGGGCTTGAATGCAGCTGATGTTCCTTTGTGTGGAAAAGTCCCACACTCCAGCTTTGAAGTGCCACCGGGCTTTGTGTGGGCATTATCAGCTCGTGGGCTGCTGCTTGTGGCAGAAGAAAATGAAAGGTTTGGTCGTCTAAATATGAAGACAACTCTCTTTTTATGATTACCCCCACAAACATGTAAAAAAGGCCACGTCTGCCCATAATGATAAAAACCAACAGCTTCAAACTCCTCACTGTATACACACAGCTGACACAAAGCCAGCCAACAACCACTGTACCTACTCTGGGTGACCAGATGATGAGGTTGTCCCCATCCCTCACTGCCTCTCTTTTTACCATCAACGCTGCTGAGCCGCCCACGTATTGTGCTGACATTAAAGGACGTCAGGATTGTCAGTGTCCGACACTGAAGTCACTGCCCAAGTGTCGAATTTCGACGACCTCTAAGTGAGACCGGGTTGTTGAAGTCACTGCCCAAGCACCGGATTTCGACGACCTCTGAGTGAGACCGGGTTGTTGATGTTGTTTTTGTTTGACTTTTTATGACAGAGATAGACCTCTGTCATAAAAAGTCAAACAAAAACGAGGATAGACCTCTGTCATAAAAAGTCAAACAAAAACAACATCAACAACCCGGTCTCACTCAGAGGTCGTCGAAATCCGGTGCTTGGGCAGTGACTTCAGTGTCAGACACTCACGAAAAAAGTTGTCCTTTAACATTGGCACGATACGCGGGCTGCTCAACAGTGTTAGGGGGAAACATGGCAGGAGAAGAACGAAAGTTAGGGTGGCAAAAGTCCGAGTAGGGCGGGCGGAAGGGGTGGTGGACTGGTCCAACAAACACCGACTTTCACACAGGAGAGCAGTGTTCCCATCCTGTAAGATTATAAAGCTAAACCCTGTTCTTTTTTCCAAAACCCAACCACGTGCATGTTGGCGTTGGTGTACTCATGTAGTGTAGTGTTTATTTTGAAAGAGACTGTATGTAAACGTTAAATTTCCTGTGAAAACAGAAGTGTATTTTAAAGAAAACAATGCACGTAACAGGTAGAACTTGACACAGCATCCCAGAATATCAACAACCAACGCACCCAGAGTATCTTGCACATTGTATCTTGACATGGAAGGTCCATGATCAAACATTGATATGTGATAAGGTCGGAGTGAGAATGTGTTGAGTAAACCTTCTGCAGTAACTGCATAGATCTGATACTAAATTGAAAGGGTTAAACACCTCTGTGGAGTTCAAATGACACAAATTGTTTGAGATCGTTAAAACCATGACGATGAAAAATTGCTAAACGCCAGAAGGGACATGTCCCGAATGTCCATATGCAAGTGAACGACTTTGCTGTAACCATCAAACAGACAGAGTGAAATGAAATTCCATGTCTCCTTTAAATTGCGTTGTGATATTACTAAATCAATACAAATCATAAATAATTTTTTCAGTCTTTATATTTCATAGGAGCAATGATAATGGAACTTTATTTTGATTTCCCCCCTTTCACTCTTAATCTATCTAATGAAAGCCTTGTTGTTGTACTGGCAATTTCAGAAGGTAGCACAGCTCAGTGAAGTGTTTTAGTGACTGATAAATATTTCTGTGGGAAGTTGTGTTAAAAAAGGCAATTTCAATTTTGATTACAGGTACGAATTAAAAATAGTAATTCAGATTTCTTCCCTCTCAATGCTACACTGAAAGTGAATGTGTCTACTGCAGCATCCTACATGAAAAAGCATTTAGAATTAACTTCTGTGGGTGTATTTTGATTTTATATGGCAAAATTTGGTTCCAAGTACTGTGGTGGATCAAGGATTTTATCACCAATTTTATTTGAGGTGTAAAAAGTATTTGAGTATGCGCTGTAAGAAATGTTCTTGGATAGTAATAAGTATTTGCTTCTTAAATTGGTGATGAATTAGGCGCAAAATATAACCTATTTGATTCACAGTGAATGGGGCTATAGAGCGTCTGTAATCAGCAAAGTCTTCTTGTGAGCTGTCTTTGTGGGCCCTTACTCTTGTTTCAGTAATACCTCCATGTTTTCTACCTATTTATCGCCGAGCTCGCCTCTTTGCATCTGTGTGGATTTGAATCCATGAATGCGGTACGGATAGCAAACAAGAGAACTCGAGCTTTGTGGATAAGAACAGAGAGATGAGCTACATCAGCACTTACTATAATGTAACCAGCCAGCACAAAGCCAATCACACCTCCCCTGGCACTCGGAGAATCACAGCATTATCCTCGTCATTTTGTTTCATTCTCATTCCTTAAGGAAACATGGGTGATTACAAACCTCGCCTTGCATCCCGCCCTCTAGGCAATTTGCCTCTACTTTCCACAGAGTGCGTGTTGACTTACAGTCGCCAGTCCTGACCCATTCAACCGTAATGCTTCAGGCCAGAAAGAGTATCTGACAATGTGCTAGTTAATTTGATGCAGAGATTGACTGGATGAGCTATCAGACGGCACTCTGTCAAGACTGCTCTTTTTCACCCTCCATCTAGGCAGTTGCATTTGCTTGCATTTGTAGGCAGGAGGAGTCCTGCAGGAAGGCCTACATAACAGGAAAGAGCTTTCAGATGCAACTCCTAGGGGACAATCGATCTCTCTTTGCGGTGTGCTGTTTTTGCTGCTCCTCCATGGGGGCCCATTGCTATCGATCTCCACAGTGTATGTGCTGTTTTCTGGTGTACAGGGGAGAGTTTGTTGTGTGTTTAATGTGGTTTGCTGGAGAGTGTTCATCTATTCAATTACCTATTCACTGGGTTGCGTATTAAACATGTTTAAGTTGTCCTGATGTTAAGCTTTGTTGTGCAGAGCTGTGGAAGAGGCTTGTAATTTTTGTTTCATGCTTTCAGCATCTACCTTCATTTGTGTTATTGCTAATCAGACTTTAATAACTCACTGATTAAAGCTGTAATAAATAACTTAAAAATACCTTTATGTCATATTTGCTGAAACTCTCATAACAAACACCATTAGATGGTAACTAACCGGTTAATTGCTAAGAAAAAAATGCAAAATAATGTGAAGTACAAGAGGTCTTTCCTTTTAGTCCAGTGCTCCATTGACTCAGTGAGCTTTAGCATAGCATTTCAGAGCACTGGTCATTTAGAGGTGGTGAAACTGTTTTGTTTTGTGATGTAAATGTTTTGTCTGTTGGCTTTGCTGACAGACAGTCGGCTAGCCACGTCAACATATTGAAACGTAGCGCTCACTGCCCACTCTCCATTCACCACTGGTTAGCTAACGTTAGCCTTGGCTGCTCTGCAATGCATATCAGCAAGGCCAGGTGGAAGCTAGCCTAGCAGCACCACTCATTTGCAGTTACCGCTGATAACATTGTACCGGTGGTTGGATGACATTGGTGCAGAAACATGATGGCCACCCTTCAGTTTTCCCTTAGATAGCTGCATTGAGTATGCTGCTTCATTTTAAGCCGTAAAACCCCTTTAGCATTGTTAGCTTTGTTAGCACCCCTAGCCCTGCTGACAAGGCTAATGGTGCTAACAGAGCTAACAGTAAAATTTACAATGCTAAAGGGGTTTTATGGCTCAAAACAATATTTTAGTTTACTGTTTAGTGCTGACACGGCTAACAGTGCTAACAAAGCTAACAGTAGAGTTCACAATGCTAAAGAGGCTTTGTGGCTCAAAAACATATTTTAGTGTACTGTTGAGTTGTAAAATGATAAAGTTTGCTCCAGCAGGTTCGGCAGCGCTTCGATTTGCCTCAACTGTTTTCACAACGTTTTCATTTTACAGCTAAACAGTACACTAAAAAAAAAGCAGCTTTATGGCGTGTGTTTTTTTTTTTTTTTTAAACCTTGAGCATCCACTGCAGGCTTTTTTTGGATGCCCCTCACTTGCAATTACCACTGGTAACACCTTATCAGTGGCTGGTTGACGTTAGTGCAGAACACGATGGCCTCCCTTCAGTCTCCCCCCAGATAGCTGCATTGAGTAAGCAGCTTCATTTTGAGCCATAAAGCCCTTTAGCATCGCTGACTATGTTAGCACCAGTAACCGTGTTGATACGGCTAATGGTGCTAACAGTAAAGTTTACAATGCTAAAGAGGTTTTATGGCTCAAAAATGTATTTCAGTGTACTGTTTAGCTGTAACATGATAAGTTTGCTCCAACTGGTGGGCAGTGCTTTAATTTTGCCTCTACTTTTTTTCAAAATGTTCTAATTTTACAGCTAAACAGTACACTTAAATATGTTCCTGAAAACATTTGGGTTGATAAAAGGCAATGCAGTGACAGAATCTTGATTAATTTGATCAGCGCTGCCTAGTTTGACAGTTTGACTGCAACTCACGAGCAGAGATTGACACGACTGACAGCTGCGATAGAGACTCCTCGGCTCTGATCGGTTGTTTTCATTCATGTTGGGTGGATTTTTGCAAATGCCAGTAGACGCACAATGAGGAAGAGGAGGTACTTTTTTTTCACAGATGATCTGTTTAATGCACTACTGTGTGGATTTAGTGAGTTGCATCAAATATGACAAAAGGTTACTTTTATAAGTTACCAGCTGTAGCCTTTAATGAAGTGTGGGATTTCAAAATAAAGTCAAGGACAAAAGGATTCAAAGGAGCAATGAAACATGGAAAAATGGCAGAGGGAGGCATAAGGGTGGGGTTGGAGTGTTAACAGGAGGAGGGCTGTGGGCCCAGAAAGTAGGGTAAGTGGAAGATACAGGGGGAATTGTCTGGTAAAATGTGAACTGTGAACAGGAAACATGCTCTGCAAAAGGTAGACTGGATCCACATAGTGTTACTGTGTGAATAAATCTAATGCTAGTATACTTACTGCAGGACTCAAAACACTCATAAATGTTTGCTTAACAGTTTGCGTAAGTGCTCTCAAAACTGCTATTTACCAAGGTAAAATCACATGCTTGTAACTGTGTGGCACAGTTGATGCTAGTCCTGATTTATAAGGATAATCAGAGCAATAATCCTGAGGAAAAAAAAGCTTTAGTATAAAGTATATTATGCTGTCTTTCCAATTATTTCATTCAAATGGGGATTTCATTCCCATTGAGATTTCAAACATTAGCTGACCCATTATTAGCGAATGGGGGACAGCTGTAAAAATGAGCTTGAGCACTCTCGGAGTCACGTGTTCCATTTTTGTGAACAGATTCTCAATGGACTAGCACCTCTGAAATACATGACATCAAAGATTAGAGAGGGTGTTGAAAAATTAATTCCACCAGTCTTAATATTTAACAGAAGTCTCAATGTTAGGAGTACAACCTTTCCTCTTTTCCTTCCCTGAATTATGATGGATATGTCTTGCTGTCAAACTGGCTGAGACTTCAGAGGCAGGCAGCCACTCAGAAATGCTGTGGTTGGGGGTTTCTTTGTGGCCTCCTCACCCCTCTTCCGGCAATACTTCCCATGTCTTGAATTATCTTATCTCTGGGTTCCTTTCTCTGCACTTGTCTTGGTTTGAGTCCATGAATGCAGCAGTCGGGATTGTATTGTAACAGAACTACGGCTTTCTTTGTAAAAACAAAGCAACGGGCTACATCAGCGTTTACTATAATGTAGCCAGCCAAGACAAAGCCAATTACCTCCCCCACCCGCCACCACGGAGAGATTCACTGTGCTATTCTCATCATTTTCCACTGTGGTGAAAAAAGAAAAGGAAAAAAAGACTTACTTGTTTTATGCTCATCCCTCAAGGAAGTGCTGGTGGAGACAACCTCACTTTATATCTCAGGATGTTCAGTCTTTTTATATATATGTATGTATATATACATATACATACATACTTACCTTTTTCAAATATTTGTTTATGATTGGCTCATCCAGGAAAACTTTACTTACTTGCATCAAGTGCATGCACTCAGGGCTAGTTCAGACTTTATGGTTTTTACTGATAATCCCAACCGCCCTGGTGAGTCAGCGCAGCAAATAATGTTAGTCAGGTTTCATTAAGTTCTGTTAAATATTTTAGGATTTCAAAAGAACCAAGAAAACGCAGAACAAATACAGAGAGATAAAAAGGAAAATCAGCTCAGTTGCCAGAAGAAAATGTTAAGTTTTTGCAAATCATGGATATGTTATATTTGTATGATTCATATGTATCATAATTATGCTTCTGAAGTGATGAGGTATACGAGCTTACCTTGACTGGGAGGTGGAGGGGATGGTGGATGATGTGACAGCTAGACAAGACGCCTGCCAAGCTGCAGACCACTGTTAATTTAAGGCTGCCCCCGACTAAAAATTTTCCTGGTCGACCAATAGTCGTCATTTAGGCCCATTAGTTGACTAGTCGCCCGCATGTTTATGATATTACTTTAATTATTAAATTATATACTTTGTGCGGGGCAACACAGTGGTTTGAGTTGAAGGTGTGAGAAAGAATAGTATCAGTAACATTGTTAACACTGTGCTACATTACAGAGAAATACAAAACCGTACTAATGAACCTTCATTAATATAGGCCTATATTTTATCTACAAGTGCACGTCACACACTGAGCGAGCCGCCTGTTAATGACGCTGTGGGCTAATGGGCATGTAGCTACTTCCATGTTTCAGATGATACGTCATGTTTGTAGTCGACCAATGAAGACGAGTTTACATATCACCTTGGGTTCGTCCTTCACCTTCTCAAAATGATCCCACACTTTGGATTTCCTGCCCGACATGTTATTAACTAGCCTGTGGAATAACCGCAGGTACCAGCCCTGGAAATTAGTGCTGTGTCTTTGACTGCCTGGAAAACGTAAGGTTGGGCGCTGGGTGCTACTCTTGTGCCTTTTTTGTGCCGACTTTTAAGAGCATGGCGGCAGGTTGCGGCAGGAGCTAGTCTTCTTAAATAAGTGTGTAGGCCTATCGTCCGTGGGACAGATGTAAAGCTCTGGGTAGCCCTGCAGTAACATGATCAACTTTTCCATATCTCTCAGACTGAATATTTACAGAAGAAGGTAAAGATATCTGTCAGCTGTGATTGGTTTATAACGTGACTCCTGTCTGACTGCTGGGCATGACCACTTCCTGTGTCTGTCCTTTCAAATTAAATTCTCACATGGTCCAGTCATATAGGTTTTGATTTGTTTTGACAAGGCGCAGCCCCTAATACAGTTTCACAGGGTTTTTTTGTTATTTTTTCTTCTGCAACCAATGAAATCTGGTCAACTAATGACAGTTTCTGGTCGATTAACAATTAGTCAACCACTAGGGGGCAGCCCTAGTTTTATAGTGAGTCATCGCTATGTTTCCAGCAGCTTCTAGCCACCAGACGTGACTGTTTTTGTGACCCATCATTGTATTTCCACAGGGGATAGTGCCAAAAAAAAGCAGCTGTTCTTACCAAGATATTGTTGCCTTTTGAACTGGGATTGGGCTGCCAAAAGTTGTTGTTTTATAACAAGCCATTGCTGCATTTCCTGCTGGGATAATGCCACTGAGAGCAGTTGTGTTTTACAGAGCCATCGCTGCGTTTCCAGTGATAATGCCACCAAAACCACATAGTCAGAGCCAAAACATGATCTTTTCCTAACTGTAACCAAATGTTTTTTTGTGCATGAATCAAACCACACATTTACCACAGCGTTCTGAAGCATAAAGAAACCTAAAGTTTCAGTATATCTACTACATAATAATGCACATTTGTAATGTATCCATGGTTTGCAGAAGCATGTAATGCTACCATTCATTCTGGCAACTGGGTTGAAGAAAATCTTTGTCAGCAGGGCTGCCGTCGAGGTCTTAAAGTATTCCTGTGAATTACCCTCTCAGTGCAAACACTCACTGGCAGTTCAATAATTGATGTTCAAAGATAGAACAAATCAAATCAAAGTGGACAACAGATGTATGGATTTAGAGTTCTCATAGGCCACACTAGCGCTAGCAATAAGCTAAATTTACCCTGATGTTTTCCTTTGAGCTTTTCAGTTGAGGTTAAAGTGCCTCGGTCAAGGTTAGCTCAAAGACAGCTGTGGAGTGAGGAGAGAATAGATATATATATCTGTGATGGAAAGTTGTTTGCTGACGTACAGATTTGACTGTTCTCCAAAAGAGCGATCTCCTCTCCTCCACACACACACACACACACACAGCTGAACTCATTAAGCCTGGCTGCTGTGAGCGCCCTGCCGCTGTTCCAACAGAGGTCCCCATCTGAAACACGCGGGCGGCAAGGACAATTGTTCCTGTTTTGTGGGAATAAATCACAGGGGCTAAATGTGACTAGTAGTGTCTCACTTTGATTATCACTGTTGACACATTAGCCAAGTGCAGAATACAGATTACGCTCCCTACTTTTTTCAGAAATCGTCATCTGCTATCGCTGACTGAGTAACTGTTGGCTGCTGTTGCTCTGCAGCAATGACGGCAATAAAAGGTAATTAAAATAGCATGTATGAGTCATCAAAAAATTATATGTATATTTTATAAATTCAAAAGGAGAGTACACTTAAATTGTGCTATATTAAGGATACTTAAGTTGTATGTATTGTATTACAAGTTGTGCTTTAGATCTGCTCGCTGTAAAGATGTTGAAATTACACTTGTATCGAGTATATCAGAAATCTAAAAAATTTCTCGTACAACTTTTTCTCAAAATGGTTCGTCAAAACCAAGCAATTAACTATTTCGATAGGCTTTTTCAAGAAAAAAAAAATACATGAACATCATGGCTGCAAAATAAGAACACCCTCAATAATTTATTGTAAGGAGAACTACAATATTATTCCACATACTATACATAGAGTACTACACGTAAAGCTGCATCAAGTAATGTTTGTTTAGTTTCAGACATGAATGACAGATGTTTTTCTGTGTCAGCAATAATTTTGACAGCTATTTTAGATTTAGTGTTAGTCCTGAGATGAAAATGATTATTAGTCACATTTTAGTCATTTTTATCCTTCATAGTTTTAGTCTAGTTTTAGTTGACAAAAATTCACGACAATTCAATCTAATCTTCAAACTAATCCAGTGAGGCTAATTCATGTATCAGATGTTAGAATAAAGGTGACAGGTTGTTTAAAAAATTTACTTAGACAATTTTTTTGTACAACAAATCATTTTTACACACTTACAAACTGCAGCGTTTGACAGGTTTAAGGGCTGATTTACGAGCACACACACTCACTGATCATCATCTGAAAAGCTCAACATCTCTCTGTTTATGGTCTCAAAAACTTTGACAACACACATAACTAATATGAGACCACTAGGATTTGTACCCAGGTTCAATGTAAACTTATCGATCTCACCGTTAAGAGGCAGAGAAATAACTTCTGCAGCATGATAGTCTGGAGGTTTAAACTCATGTCTCATAAAGTTAGTGATTAAAACTACACTTTCAGCTCTGTCAGAGAAAACTCCTCTGAGTTCAGCCTGTTTACTTACAACACAGCTACACTCACAGATAACTGAGCCTCCTACCTGCCTATCAAACAGCATCAACCCATAAACCTTCCTGAGATGGTCTGGATGTGACGTGAAGTCCAGCGGCCAGTGGCTGCTTGCTCTGCTGCCGTTCAACGCCTAAAAGGCAGAGCTGCTAACTGCAACTAACAAATTCGACAAATCAGTTCAGCAGCTCCACCATACGCAGTCAGACACATACAGCGAATTATTTACTGCTGAATTACAGCTCACAATGCTGCTCTAGCGTGAGTGTTTTTGCTGGCTACTGAAACATACTGGTTCAGACTATTTACTGGAGTTTACCAGCCTGTCGCTCATGTGGCATTTGAAGATAATTACAAGCACGGCCGTTTCCGTCTTTCAAAACAGAACAATCAACACTTTTTGATTAGTTATAAACTCTGAACACATCAAGTTAATGAGAAACTGAGACAGGCTTTAAAAGTAAATTGATTTTTTGTGTGTGCAAGTTCTAGTTTTGGTTGTATATATTTTACAAATTTGTATATTTTCATTGACATCAGTTCTTTCCTTGTTTAGTTGACTTTTTTGACAAATTGATTTCGATGGCTTTTTTTGCAATCACTTCTGGAATGAAGTTTTTCAGCCACTTCTTATAATTTGCAATTTCTTGATACATTTAAATTCTCTGCTTTTGACCAGAGGGTTTGAGGTTTTGGGTGGTTTCTGTTTTTCATTTTGCAATGTTGGTTGTGGCACTGTCAGGAAAGGTAAATGAGGTAAATGTTTGTGGCTTCCCAATAAATGTATGGAAAAAGGTAGGGATGCATGATAATATTGGCACGTCATCAGTATTGGCCGATATTGGCTTTAAAATGAAATATTGGAATCGGGCCCACACTTTATAATATCAGTATGACATCGGTATTGGGCAATGTCTTCTTTAAAATGAAGTATCAGAATTGGCCAACATGCTTTTTCTTATTTTGTACAATGAATAAATATTACATACGTTGAAAAGTATTGTATTTCATGTCTCCATCTGCTGGTGGACCATCACAGTGAGAGTATACATAATATGAAGTTAATTCCACTACAGACGTGACTTGATGGTCACTAAAAGGTAGAGAAAAAAGTGGATATATCGGTATCTGTTATCAGTCAAATGAGTTGTTACATATCGGCATGTCAGACACATGCAAAAAATCTACCATCCCTAGAAACATGGGCATCTAGTGGCCACTCATATTTTTACATTCTGCAACAACTACTATAAACTTTCTTTAAACTCCTCATAACAGCACTGTAGTGCACCGCTGCTGCCCCACAAACCCCCTAAGTGGGGCCCTGGAGAGCCAAAAAAAAGAAATGGGCTTTTTTGCCCGGGGCCCTTCAGAGTCTAGGATTGCCACTGTTGTGTTTAACTTTTTAAAATAAAAATAAAAATAAAAATAAATCGCTACACTCCTTAACACATCTTAAAAAATGTAGCTCACTCCTGTTTGGCTTGGTGATTAGGACAAAGAAAATCCTCCATGTAATTGTGTCTCTTTCAACTAGAACTAAGACTAAGAACACGGCGAGCAGAACACTCACTGCAAGCCGCTCATCTGAGTTCTCGCTGACAATATGTGCCTTCTGGGGGAATTACCAATGGCACTGAACACTAAATGAACAAATAAATAGTAGCGCTGACAGGAAACAGTATTAATAATGCACTCAGCAGATGTATTAAGAGAATTTGGTTAAGATTTGATGCTGTTAAGAACCTGAAATGCATTTACCCTGGAAATATGTCAAAAGGAAGAATTCATTTACAGTTCTGTATCCTTACGTTGTAGCATGGAGACTATGAAATGTGTGGTGCATTATTACTGAGTTAGAGTGAGACTTTATATTAATGATCTTGATTTGTGACATTCAACAAACTGATGGTGTCGTCTGAGCTCTACATTTATTTACTCCAAAGTCTGGGTTCAAATTCAGCCCGCATCTTTTACACAAGAATGATAAATTACAAGCTTTGTTTTCTGTGTTTTCTCTGTCGCAGTTATGGCAATAAATGTTTTAGTGTACATTACTAAATCTTTTATGAATGTTGTTTTCAGAGACTTTAGATTCGAGGCTTTAGATTATCTAATACCTTTAATAAAATACACTTTTTATTGCATCCTCTAACTTATTTATTCATTGATAAAAGAAATTAAAGCAGAGCAAATTGCTTTGTTAAATTAAATATTACTGATGAACAAATTATGTCTTCATCAGAAATAAAAGACACAGATGGCTGTTCGGTCATCTTATTAAACCTTTTTAAGTCTGACATGTACAAGGCTGCGACTAAACAATAATCAATAAAAATGATGTGCTTATAACAATTGTTAGAATGTAATTTACAAATCATTGATACTTAAGAACTTAATTAATCTCACACAAGGTCATAATTAATTTGTTGTGGAGTCATTGTTTAGTTTCGTTTAGTTAATTTATTTGCACATACATGTGTGTTGAAAAGAAAGAAAAAAAAGTTTAACAATTGTGCAGGAGCGGTTACCTCCCATATTAAATGACAAATACATAAAAAGGAAAAGATAAAAACAAAAATTGCATGATTGATCAAAGTTTCAAGACAAAGCAACAATACAAAATTAGAAGAAATCTCAAATTACAACAAAAGTTTGTATTTGCAAGCAGAAATGAATTACAAATGAATCAATGAAGTACTGTTAGTCTTTGCAAATTAGAGTCCTTTTCAGATGTTTTTTGAATAACAATAATGTAGATGTTCAAAGAGAAGGTCCTCTGTATTTCAGTGAATATTGACTAACGAAAGTTTGACAGTACAGAAGACAAAAGCCCCCAGAACGTCTTGTGGCGTATCAGTGAATGTCTGAGGCAGACTTAAAAAACTTTTGGTAAATGCAAGTCATGCAATAAGCAAGTACAATGAAATTAGCAAAACTATACTTACAAACATTTACTTTTAAACAGCATTTACTTGTGAACTTTTGCTATTACCAGTAATATTATCCTGCACTGTTGTTACAGATGCATAGTCGTGGAAAGTTACTTACCCTTTTTTCTTTAACCTTGCGATAATTGTGGCAGTAACTCTACTGCCGCAATACTCAATTATTCAACTGTGCAATATTCTTCAGTATACAACTTTATTCTCACCCTCACCTCTTGAATGTATATATTTGTTTAACATACAATAACTGCACATACTTCTTATGTTTATTCTTATTCTTGTCTTTATTCTATTAATGTATATACTGTAGTAACCATTATAGCATACCGTAAAACTTCAATTAATAGCTTAGGCTGTTATTTGCTTAAATCCCTGACATCAATGGGCCTACATTTGGGACAGGCCTTTAATTCCTTTCACACAAAACCATTGCTCAGCAACGATCAGGAAATATAATTAAATTGTTTATTTAAACCAGTATGAATATTACTTGTATAAAAATTAGGCTTCAGATAACATATCAATCATGATGTGTGGACCCTTGTGGACTAAAGGAATATGAATAACTTACAGGGTAAGGAGGAATGGACACGTAATTTGAGGTAGCCAACAATGTGGTTTTATACATCCAAAGAACTGGCATTTATTTGTCAAAATGTGAAGCCACACCGGGCTGGTAAAAGTGTATGGGCGTTTAACTGAAGTTTTACGGTAACACATATGTTATATTTCTGAATGTAAAAGTAGTTTATACGGTGTAATGTAGCACAATGCACGTATTTGTTTATTTCTACACACTAACAAACACAGATATATATATTTTTATTTTTAATATAAGTACAAGTGTTAACATCGTAGCATAATGCACATTTTATTGTATTCTCTGACTTCATATTTCTTATTCTTACTTCTTTTAATTGAATCACAGTTTCCCCTCAGGGATCTGTGAAGTATTTCTGATCCTGATTTTGACCTGTATTTAACGTTCACCATGAATTTTGGAATATCTTGCTTTAATTGTTTGCACCTGATGTTATCAGCCAGTTAAACAGCTGTTTTCTGTGGTTGTCAGCCACATAGATACGGGTAACTAGGGGCCTGCTACACCTACTGGTGGGTTCAGGGGGCCTTTAATCGGCTCATTGAATGGCCATTACCAGCCTCTTAGTATTCCCCTTTAATTTCCTTTGGTTCAGGTGCCATAATGACGTGGTTAGGTTTAGAGAAAGATCATGGTTAGTCTTAAATATTGGTTTTACACGGGGCTACTGGTCACCTGGGTGAAAGTTCTGTGTTGGCCCATCAACCCTCCTTTCTGATGTATGTGTTGACTTTCCTGCAAATGGGAGAAAGTCCCATTAAAGCCCTTTCTAGCAGAAGGTTTCATTTGATGGCCTGGTAATAGCCCTGTCAACCAAATAGTAGGCATGGCAGGCCCCTATTAACCCATATCTATGATGCTTATCACCACTGATATCGCCATTTAAATAACCCGATAGAAGCCAAGTCTGGCATACCTTAAAATTGTACAATAAATGTTGATACGTAGCTTTATGGACAAGTGGTCAAAATAACTCAAGTAATGTCTTTTGACTTACTTGTCCATTTTGAAACCCAATGTTTGGTTTGCTTTACCCTCTTTTGGTGTCTTGTGACGCTATGAAGTTACCACAGCACTTAGTCATCAGGATGAACTCAGAATTTGCCAGTGTCATGTCAAGATGAATAGAGCAACAGATGACTGATTGACCTCCATTTAGCTGCTATTCAAAAGGCTTTGTGCTGTGGTAACGCAGTCTTTTAACTTCATATCAAAGAACGTTTATATTCCTCTGCTCACCTATGTACCTCCTAATCAAATGTTTTCTTTGTGCATCATTGTGACAGTATTGCTAAAGTGCAAAGATCAGTGTCAACTCATAAACTCTTGTATTTTACAGACTCCCGGAGGTACGGATCTCAGACAACGGGCCTTACGAATGCCATGTCGGCATCTACGACCGGGCAACAAGGGAGAAGGTTGTCCTGGCTTCAGGGAATGTTTTTCTTACTGTTATGTGTGAGTACCATCACTGCACTTTATACTTTAAAGCCACGGAAACGTCCTTTCAGAGGTGGTTTACTGTACTCAGTGTGGGATGTGGGCTGCATGGCGGTTGGACACGATGACAAAGATTGAAAAACTAGATGTTGTGTAGGCATGCCGGCAGGAGACAAAGCTGTCTTTATCATTCGAAAAAGTGTGAGGTTTCTAGGTTTAGGTGAGATGAGGTGCCAGAGGGGGGATGTGATAGTGCTACAAGTTGGATCCGCTGTTTTCTATAAAGTATCAAGGGATTTTGGTGGGAAAAAAATGACTAAAGTGTGTTGAACAAGTAAATTGAGTCATTTAGCAACTTTAGTATTCAGCTGATTCTCAAATGTAACATGAGTTTGATATGTTGGAAACTGTCCTCATCCAAAGTATGACCACCTGGGACATTTTACAAGCAGAAATGACATACCTTTTTGTTTTTTTTTTATTAAGCTGCAACCATAGTAATTATGACGAGAGCAAAGGAGCAAGTCAAGCAATGTAGTACAAAAAACAACAAAAGCCTTTTTACACAGAGATTGCGCTACAAGGCCGCTACAAAGTTGCTTCTTTATGCCTTATTTCCATTGTTACACAGAATCAAACAACAGTGGCATCATTCCACTCCATCCTGCAATCACAACAGCACAACAGCGTCGGCCTCTGCGCATCAGCAGCGTTCTCTGAACAACAACAATGGCATAACATGTCAAATATAACCATTTACCCTCTCTGTTACTCCCGTTTCTCATCATTTTTCCAATTTGCAGACATTTACAGTTGCTTTTCTTCTTATTTGAGTTAGCCGCTAACAGCTGCTCTTAAAATCTCCTGCGATGGGTTGCCAACATAATACATAATCAAAGTCACATCCATTCCACCCATAGTTGTGTCTTTCCGGCTTTATGTTTTACACAGACCTCCTTTCGGGGCTGTTACTTCCTTTGTTCCCGGCCTCGAGGCGAGACCACTCTGTTCCTTCTTTCCGTGATTGTACTTTATATTGCTGCAGAATGGCGAGGTGGCATAATGGCGCCATATTCCTGCCTTAAACAGGCAGTGTACAGGTGATTTAAGTCTGCTTAGGGCGGGATGGAGACGAGGGAGTGGGTCAACAAACACAGGACTTCCATCCAGGACACTTTTGATTGTGTCCTGTGTGAAACCAAAAATTAATGCTGAGTTATTTTAACAATTTAATGCCATATGTAACTATATGCAACCACTTCACAGCGTTCAAGACTGCGGCCATTATTGGTCATATATGAGCTATATGGTCATCCACGTGTAGGGGCGCTAATTAAGGACATGCTCTTAGAGGGTATGAACTTACAACCTATGTGGTCATATTGTTTCTGTTGACCCAAGTGGTCAAAAAATCAGTTACTGCAGGTTTAAGTAATGTGGATAGTTCAGAAAGTGGAGGGTTTCTTTTATCACTGTTCTAAACCTGCACTACTGCATGTTCTCTTCGCTCCCGCTTGTGGTTTTGAAGTACAGCTACAGACTCAAGTACACTTGTGTTGGAATAAAACAAACGTTTAATTAATTCAGTTGTTGTAATACTGGTGATCAGTTGTCTCACACCAGCCTGGTATGAATTTGAGAACACCCATCAGCTCTTTCTGCTGCATGTCGAGGTTTTGTGTGAAAACGTTTGAAAAATGACCCGCCACTCAAGTGGATGTTGGCTTAGAGACGAAAACAATGGCACTACAGGCAACAAGTGCCTAATTCCCCTCGTCCAATGAATACCACAGATATTCTACACAGAGGTTGATACAGTATTTTTTGACATTATTTGTTTGCCTTGTGGCTGCTTTTTGGTACTGTTCTCATGACTGTTTGTCTGACAACGAGAATTAATGAGAAACATTTCCCCGAAATTTTGTGGAGCGATAGGCCTTGGACTTTTTGAATGATCGATTTAATTTCAGTGGTTATCTGGATGTAGAATGCCTGCCATTAGAAGGTTATTGCTTCCTTCAACTATGGACCTAACAGAAATAGACTTGTTTCTAAATCCTAAGGGTGTGTTAGTAGGGCCAAGAAATTGATCCAGCTGAAAATTAAAGTTGATAGGAATTATGTGTTTTTGTTGTAAGAGCAAGTGTTCAGCGTTGGCGGAGGAAGGTGCTGTCTCTATGCCCTCTACTCTTCCAGGATTTACATTTTTAGACAAAACACTTACTTACACTCTGTGTGTTTAGGAAGAGCGTTGCTATGTGTTGAAAAGTAGTGGGGACATAAGGGCTCAAATGAGAAAATATTTTTTAGATGGTCTTCAGCATATTTTTTTGGCAGTGTAATGGGGGATCAGTATGAGGTCAGAGTAGATAATTACAGTGTGTTGGGCAAACACATCAAAAGCACATAGCCAAGGCTGCTACCAAAGGTGTAGGTTTTGCTTTCATAATTGGGGTTGGTGGGGCATATATGAGGATCCTTCCCCAAGAAATTTTAAACGTCAAAATCTTTATTTCCTGCATTCTGGTGAATTTTTTGCACAAACTTATGGTGGAAATGTCTTTATTTATGTCAAGGAAAACAACATTTTGGCACCTGGTGACAATTAAAAATATAATGGAATTTAATTGCAGCAGGGCTTTTAAGCATTCTGTCGCTATTGCTTTGAAATATTGATTCTAATATAGCTTAGCTTTTTTTATTTAATATTATCCCTACTGAGTCAACAGACATGTCAGCACGTGTCCCCTTGTTTTAGGAAGTAACCTCACTGAGTGTGAATGTGGCACCATTTCACATCAATATCATATTAATTCGTTTAAACTGATGTATAAACCTTGGATGGACAATCAGTTTGTGGTTGGATCAGTCAGGGCTAATTAGGATTAGTTAGTTAATTGGAGCAGCTGCTGCAGAGGCCAGTGCTGGACCACAGGATGCATAGTTTACATGGAAATGCAGCCGTTTTCCTATGAAGTAGGTTGGAAGAATGATAGACAACACTAAAATGAGAGCGCTGCTGTTCTCAGGTATAAAGTGTTCTATTTATGTATGAGTTAATGAACGTTAACTCAGTTTTACTTTCACTGCGAGTGGTGCTCTGCTGCTCTGTCTGTGTCCAGAGTAGGCTTTGCCCTGCGCTCCGAGAGTGGGGTACTACGAATGACAAACTGGTAAACACCAATTATCCAAAACATTAAAACCACTGGCAGATGAAATTAATAACGTTGATAATCTTTTAATGAGGCAATGTTCTGCTGGGAAACCTTGGATCCTAGCATTCATGTGGATGCCACCTGATGTGCTCCAAGCACCCAAACAACATTGCACACCAAGAACTCCCCCTCATGGCAATGGCAGTGGGCTCTGCCACACCACCAAAACTGCTCAGGAATGGCCTGAGGAACAAGACAAAGGAGCCTCCACATTCCCCATAAACCAATCTGATTGAGTCTCTGTGGGATGTGCCCTAGAGGCACCCCCGATCCATGGTGTGGCCACCTTGGATCTGACTTGGGTCTGACATGTTAAAGCATCAATACTGGACCTCTGGAGGGTGTCCTTTGGTGTCTGGCACCAGGGTGTTGGCACCAGGGTGTTGGCGGTTGATCCTTTGAGTCCTCTTGGTTTGTGCTGTAGGGTGCTGGCACATCCCACAAATGCTCAATCAAATTGGAATCAGGGGAATCTGGAGGCCAGGTTGACACCTTGAGCGTTTTGTCATGTTCCTCGAGCCATTCCTGAGCAGTTTTAGCAGTGTGGCATGGGGCATTGTCCTGCTGGTGGGGGCTACTGCTATCAGGGAGTGCTGTTGCCATGATTTTCTGGAGGGTACTTGATCTATAACAATGTTTGGTTGGGTGAAGTGTGTCAGATGGCAGATGAATGGTCCAGCTCCAAAAATTGTACATGACTGATGTGCTGATCGTGGTTCAACACCACATATAATTAAATGTGTGGGAATTGTATTGTTCCAACTATGATTTTAAAATGTGAAGGGGACAAAATCAGCCATGTCAAAAAGTGGTGGGGACATGTCCCCAGTGTCCCCATCGTAAATGACCCCTATGGTGTCTATCTATGTGTCTGTTAATCACATGGATTTAATCCTGGTGAATCTTTGCAGTCATCCATGTACTTCAAACTGTATTACCTCTGTGATGCTGCCGCTGTTACCATTATCAGTTACCATGATATCTCATTCAATCACTAGAGGACGTTTTGCGCCTGTAGCCTATTGCTCAGTCTGTGCTGTAATTATTGTATTTAAGTCCCCCTAACGACAGCTGCTTCGCCTGCCTCTGATGTATCAATTCCAGCAGCAAAGACATGCTGTTCTCCATGTGGTCCTATGGCTAATTAGCAATGGTGAAATTTTTCAGTGGAACACCAGAGAGAGACACTGTGTGACAATATTACTCCATTATCACATTTTGTGCCTCAGAGAACTGCCTATGGTTTTCATGTTTTTTTCCCCCCTTTGACTAAGACATTCATTTCTTTTTAGCTAAGCCCTTGACCCTCTGTTCTGTTCAATTTGATGACCAATCCCATGCCTCTGTTTGAATACTCCCCCACACTGTCGTCACTGCAAGACTTTATCAGCGGTGGGGGATTTACTCAGTTAACCGTTTCTTGTTTCAGCGCTGGGTGGGAAGAAGTGAGTGATGTAGTAGTGGGATAGTCGGAGCACCCTAACTCAGCTGGGTCTTAAATCACCACTCCACAAGAGAGGAAGAAGAATGGCCCCTGGCATTGTGGCTAATTGCCGTCTAAACTGAAACAGAATTATTCATAACCTATTAGTGTGTCAAGTTCAGTGGGAAGTAAAGAAAAAAAGTAGAGAGGAGAAAGAAAGAAAATGAGAGGAAAAAAAGTTAATTAATAGGAAGCAGTACACGGAGAGTATTTTAATTTTTTAAAGGGCTTCATAAATAAGAATTATCATTTTAATGAATCCCCTGCCAAGAAATTCAATCATCCAGTTTTAAAAGGCTAAACCCTGAACTCTTGGTACCTCCGCTACTGTCCTTCACTCTCTGGAAACTTTGTAAAGTCTTTGCTTTTCTTCTTGCTTTGCATGAGCATATGTTGACTTTATTAAGCCTGAGGGCACGGAGAATCCCTCAACCCAAATGACTGTCATAGCCGTGCTATGATGACCAATTTAGCTCCAGCCACGTCAAATAATGAATGCAATAAATCATAATAAATTACTGATTTCTTGAGTTACAGGGAAAACATCGTGTGCGTTATTCTTAGCATTTACAAGCTTGCAATATCAAAATAATTGGGTGTATTCTGTTTTCTTTGTTTTGGTGTGTTTTTTTTCCCAACATACACTATATACCATATCCCCTGGACAATTGCACTGACAAGCTTTTATCTTGATAATGAGGAACATGAATAAGATGCAGTACTAAGATGTACCCATAACTAGGGCACTTTATTATGTTGTTGTACAGTGTTAGATAAACTGCATCCCTTAACCTGCATGGGATGTTATGGTGCTCTGTGCCTGTAAATGTAATTATTGATGCATTAATGTATGGTAATTCATGATGAGGCGCTCTGTTATCAAAGTTCAAAATCAACATCTGAACTGAAAGGTTATGGATGAGCAGCTCAGTGTGAGAAAATGCTGAAACAAGCTGATGGACAGAGTCCTTATTAGGCTATTGAATTTACTGTCAAATCATTTCCAGTCTCAGTCTGCAGAGGATACATTCAACAAGATGTAAATACAAACAATTGACGATGTAATAGAGTTTGGCCTTTTGACCAGCACCTCCCTCTGTGTTATGGTTTCAATGAGGAGGGCTCGGCTGCAAGAAATAGAAGAGCAAACATTTCAGTTATTTGACATTAAAAAACTTGGATGTGAATATCATGTTTCCAAAAAATCATTAAAAAAACATTTGGCATTACTTCATTAAGAACGACTTAACACGTCATATCCATAGCAACCATTGCCTACTGCTGTTGGCTATGGATGTCACAGATGTTCTTTCACTTTGGTTAAACTTAAAAATATGTGTGAAAATGTGTCAAGCACAGCCTTTTACAAATTCATTACCTTTAGGCCTGTGTTACAGAGGGAAACCAGACGTGCAACTTCATGGTCAAGTTCATAGAAATCTGTTTTTACATGCAACATTTCAGACACAACCAGTCTGCTCAGAGCAACATTGCTGCACAGCAGAGGGTTGCAAAGGTTAAGGCTAACGGCTCCAACTGTGTAACTAAATTGCCTTGACTGTTTCAACAATATAATCTCCTTTCTTTGCCTCAGTAAAAAGAAGAAAGAGAAAAGAAGAATATATAAAAGATGTTTGTTTTAGGAGGAGCTTCGTCAAAGTAATAGCATCTAAGTTTACCATTTGATCTCAATTTTTTAGGCATCCATTTTCACTGTGCAGGAAACAGTGTGGCACCCACTTCCTGTTCACAACCTCTTGCTTATATAGCTAAACAGGCACTAAAATATGTTCCTGAAAACATTTGAGGCAAGAAATCAGCAACTCAGTAACAGAATCTTGGTTTATATTTGATTAACGCTGCTTAGTTTTACATTCTGAGTTTTTAGGCCTTCGTTTTCACTGTGCAAGAAACAGTATGGTGCCCACTTCCTGTTGACATTTTCTCGCTTTCATAGCTTAACAAGGCAGTAAAATGTGTTTCTAAAAATAATGTAGGTGAGAAATTGGCAATACAGTAACATAATCTTGATCTGCTTCTTTACTCTTTGTGTCCGCGGTGGTGGCAGCAGGGGTGGCGGGCAATAAAAGAATGCATAAGCACAGCCTGTTTGTTGCAAAGCTGGTTGAAAAGCGGCAAGGGACTCTATTAACTGCAAGCGTCTAAAATCCATTGATGGTCCCAAAAAATTGAATTAAGGTTTTGTTGCAATTAAATCGATTCTAATATCAATGCAAGTCATGATGAAACTAAATAATGAAAAACTTTGGGTGAATGGGTTCACTGAAGGGTGCAATACACACAACATTCACTCAGGGCCGGAGTTGCCTACACACAGCTTTGACCTCTCACATCACAAGCAAACATGGTAGTGGCTGAGTCAGAATGGCAGCACTAGCTGTGCTAACACTGCTAACAGTGCTAACAGTGATGACAGAGTCTAACCTGGAGGGGGGAGCAGAGAGTAGGAGTTGCACATAAGTGACACTGCTGTCTCGCTACCACTGATCAAGACAGTGGTTTTAGTGATTATTAGCACTGTATGAGTGCAGTGCAGAGCGGTGGTGATTAGCTAGTTAGTGGGACATGAAGGAATGGACCCATATGCACTAACTTGCATGCACAGTCAGCCCAGCCACCAAAACAAAGAACAGAGAAGCTCGGATTACAACACAGGAAGCCATTACCCTATGTCTTCATGCGAGGACATCACATTTTTGGCTTCCTGCACCTTATACTTCATTCTGCTTAACTTAGTCCTGTTGTCCTCATTTGTGGACACTTTTTGCGCCATCTAGTGGTAGTAAGAGCACAACACACTTATTCATGTAAAAACAAGATGGCAGCCATCTCTGCCAAGTCAGTCTGCAGCCGATCCAGAGACAAAAGTGGACAAGGTTCAAAACCTGATCACCTTTTATGGTTAAAACTTGTTAATTTATGAATAATAATGTTGTAGTTTGATATGGCAACACATGCTTACCAATTTTAGCAACAGTAACAAGCTTAGATGCTGTTAATTAAGAAATTCTCATTTGAGGACATTGGGACTTTTTTATGGTTGACAATGCTTAGTTTTTACACTTGTCAGATCCTACTGTTCCCAAATAGCTGGGAGAAATTCAAAATGCACACTAAACAAAAGTTTGGATGTCAGGAGGATGCCTTACATTACAAATAATTTTTTGCTGCTATATTAATATTCTGAATGTTGTATTCAGAACCTTTAAGGACATTATGAGAACTATTAAGAGCTGGGATTTGAAATAAAAATTAGGCACTCCTTAGATCTCTAGTCGTCTACCTTTAACAAGTCTTGTTTTGTTGAGCATTTAATTTGAGTAGATATATATAAAGTAGTGGATTTGAAAGAGTCACGTTTAGCCAGCACAAAATCTGTGCTGTTATTACAGTATAATATTGTGACTTCAACATTTGAAGGATAGACTTCTGACCCGTCACCACCAATCACATAAAATAGATATCTCATTCTACAAACACTGACATATCCATCCCTGTAAAGCTAAGGTCATAATATCCGGCTTTGGTGGGTGAAAGAAATCAATACCTCCTTTCCCAATGGTAGAGATAGGGTCATTATTTGTTATTACCCAAAGTGATTCCTATGCGACATTCCAAAGATTACAAGGAAAGGTTATTTGTCTCTGCAGAGTGGAGTCTGACCTTGGGAAGCCAGCTCCTGGTTGATCTGTGCACAGTGTCCGAGACAACTAAGGTTGTTGTGCTGTTGTCTGTATCAGATGACCGTTGGCTTGCGACTCCTCTGCTGGATAACGAACATCTTAATAGCCCCTGCGCTTAAACATCATGTCACGTAAATCCGGAAATCCTTTCTTCTAACCTTTGGTAAAGCGCGAGGATGTAATTTAAAGGATACCCTTCATGAGGCGGCATGGCTGGTATTTATAACCCCTAGAAACAGAGATGAGCGCTAAGGTGTAGAGGGACTAATTACCTTCTCATCCCATAAAACTGGGATTCGCTTCAATAATGGATGCCCGACTTTAATTAAGCGCTGTGTATATTTAGGCGCTCGTTTATAAATGGGTGGGATTAATGGCGTACGAGCCAAGCCCAAAGACAGCAACGCCTGCAGACACAGCAGTTCGGTGTACTAGTGGGAAGAGTTTAGAGATTCTGTGCGACCGTCTGCATGCAAGTTTGCGTGCCTGTGTGTGGAGAAGCTTGTTTGGGCGGTGGGGTTTGATGGATTGCTAGGGAGCGGCTGTTCCCTCTGTGTCCTGTACTTGTTCGGGGAAGTGAGGAGAACATCTTGGCCAGAATCGACACATAGCGTGAGTCAAACACAGTGGCCTAATTCTCAGCTCTCAGAAAGGGTGCCAGTTTTGTCAGACTCATCAGTTGCACTCTGAAGTGTTTGTGATGTCGTATTTCAGCACGCCTCTGGTCACCATAGGGGATTGTTCGAGAGTCCTTGATATGATTCTCCATTACTCTCTGATTTAGCCTCTGTGTCACCTTCCTGTTCAGCGCACTTAATGTCCTATAGTGTGCTATCAGCATCACAACCTGTTCAATTGATTTTGTAATGTTCTGTTTCATTTCGTGAGGATATAGTTCATCCACTGTTATCCACACTGGATAATCTTTTTTTGTATCTTGTTCATAATTAACAGCACAGACATCCCTCTGAGATAATTTTATCTGGAAATATTCAGTTCCTTCTTTTGAAATTGTGTGACCCCTTCCCACTCCCTGTTCATCTTTACTACAACTACCATTCAGTGTTTCTGACTGAGCAGCTAACAGTACCAATAAAACTTGTCGGCTTGGAGCCCATTGAAGGAAAAAAGAATGAAATGAATTCAAAGAGCAGATGAATTATTAAATGTCTGTCTTTGAGCTAAACCCTGGGGTGATAATTGAGGCAAAAATAAACAACCCATGGGCTTCCTCAAGGATTTCTCTACCCAACATTGAACTGGTAGTGTGTGCATCATTTAGTCTATGCTGAAGAATTTCTGTCTGGTTCTTGTGTCTTCCTTCCTTGCTGTCTGAGTCTTGTGAGAAAAATGTCTGTTTTCCTTTTACTTCACGTTTGAGATCTTTTATTCATTTAGAGGCAGAATTCTAAAGCTCCATCAGGACAGACAGTGAGATCTATTGCTGCCATCTTTCCACAGTTAGCTTGAACTGAATTGTGGCATAAAGTCGCAATCATATTTGCAGCCATACTGTATCTCATCTGAGGGCTGCATTAACAACAAGCCATTTTTACCCTCTAGCTTAGTGAGTGCCTCATTCAGTTGACATTCACCAGGCACTCATCAGTGGGGCAGCCGATGCGCGCCAAGTCTGTAGCCTCATGAGTAAGCCTGTTTTCATACCCGGAGATTTCACACAGCAAACAAAAAACAAGCATCTGATGGTTGCATCATATCATCTGCTCTATACTAAAAGGCTCCGGGATGCAATATATTTGGCCAGAGATACGGTTTATCAGCTACAACCTGAATTAGCCTTCTAAAACACAGTGCCATGGTTATACCTCAGAGAATTATTGTACATGAAAAACCATGTGATGTGTTATTGTCTGTCTCCTAACAAACTAAATCGCAAGGGATTTAGAGCATATGTAAAACCTGGCTGTTATTGTCCAGTCGCTTTCCCCCAATTTCCAGGATGGGAAATGTTCAACTTTATAGAAATCAAACAACATTTCTTCTATAACCAAAGACAAACAAATAGTCTCTGGATGATAGAGATCTTGTTCCATCTAAATCCTTAGCACAGATTAACCTTTAATGACACTGAATGTGCTTCACCATGAGCCCTGTAGGCTTACCTCGTGTTAGCTAACGTTATAAGCAATCATGAACATTTTAGGTGTAGACTTGCTTGTCTATGTTCACAACTAACTGTCTTTTCTTTGTAACAAAATTTTACTCTCAACATTAATCCACCAAACAATCATGGTGTGCCAAAGAGGGACATGGCTGCACACAAGATGGCAGACATCAACCACAATGGTCATGCAGTGTTGTGACATCAGGCACAAGTTGGTATATATGGTTTTCTTAAGACAGTGTATGTGTAAGCGTTCAAAGTAGATGCTAGCGGCAACCTCCGGGGCTGAAAAATGACGCCAACAGAGAAGTGCCAAAAACTGCAGTTCCCTGAATGGCCACTTGAGGCTGGTGCCAGAAGTCAGCCAGTCCCCATAGACTCCCATGTTAAAACGGCCAACTTGACGGTAGATATAAACATGTTTACAGCCTAACACAAAAAATGGCTTGGTCTCTGTAGCTAATTTCCCCCTTCATGAAAACTGAACTCACCAATTATCATTTTATTAACGCTTAACAGAAGTAGACGCTTAATGTTGCAAATTAAGGGCAGCCACTTTGAGTGACAAGCTGTCTGCTGATAGTGTCTTCAGCTTCTCAGTCAGATCCAGAACTAAAGACTTCAAAACAGGAGTCCACAAACCAATGGGTGACATCGCGGTAGCTATGTATAGGTGATTATTTTTTACAGTCTGTGAGAAGAAGACAGCATCAGGGTCTGCCGCAACTTTACCAAGTCAAAGATAGCACATGTTATGGTGGATGCATCCTGGAGTGTTTGCTTTCTTCATGGCAGCAAGTAGAATAATAGGCTATATGGGACACGTAAAATGCAAAGTTCAACTTTTATTACTTGAAGACATCGTATCATCTGTCTGTCATTATGCCAATTTCTTTGTATTAGACTATTAAATGATTCTGATTGACAATAGCCATGTTTCCATCAGCCTGTTTAGATGCGCATCTGGAAGTATCGCATCGGAAAATTATGATGGAAATGGCAAAATTTGAATTAAAATCCCCTGATTCGCACACACTAAAATACGCTCGCTTTAGCCGGGTTTTGTTGATTCGCAAAACAGGGGATGGAAACAGTTATGTTCAAATTAAGTCTGACGTAGCGCACCTCTCTCCATGGTGATATCCACACTCCGGGTCGGGAAGGCGGTAATGCATTTACAAGCTGGTTGCCAACCGCCAGAAAACTCGCACGAGTTCATAGTTTTCACCAAAGTCCGTACATTTAATGGAAACACACAGGATTCGTATTTCTTTTAAGTGTAGCACAAGTTAGCTAGAGTTAGGGAAGGCAGGTATTTGTTAGCTACAGCACATTATAACATTTTGGGCCAGATCAGGTGCAGGATGGCCCTTGTACTATTTTCTGGTTCACAATAAAAATAAATTGATGCGTACTGGGAGGGTGTCGTTGTACTCTGAATGTAAATAAGCAGCCAGAGTGCATTAAATAGCATCAAAATAGAGCTCCCCCTCCCCCAGAAAATGTCCTTGAATCCCAGAAACGTTCCTGCATACACCTGTCTTTGCCTCTTGGCCAAGATGAGTGAGGACAGCGCATAGCAACAGGTTGTAAACAGGCAATCAATTTATTATCTATACTGATAAATATTATAAGAGTAGGTTTATTCACTGTACCCTGGCCTACTGTCATTCAGTAAAAGTGGCCCCCATGCAAAGCAAGTTGAGTATCCCTGATTTAGGGTAATTAATTGTCCGGGTTAGACAATGTAATTGTAAGAGGAGGATGAAGAACACAGTAACAGTGCTTGGCTATGAATGAATGCATGTTGGAGTGTATACAGTAAGTGGAGGCGGCATGGGTCAACCTACAGTTTTAAAAGCAATGTAATTAGCCCCGTGGATGCAAAACAGCCAGAAGAAAAGAGAAGTCGTGTCACTTGTGCTGGAGCAATTTGGCTTTAGTTAACACAATACAGATAGTAACAAAGCTTAGTGTTAATGCTATGGGAAAAAGCAGAGTAGTGCAGCTCCTCTGGGAGTGCACAGTGTGGGTGTATGTGTGTGTGTGTGTATGTGTGTGTGTGTGTGTGTGTGTATGTGTGTGTGTGTGGTAATGAGTGTTAGTGAGACGGTGTGCCTGTGTGGACCATAGGAAGGGAGTCAGTGAATGTTCAGAGGGCCTGTGAGCTACAGTTGGTCAAAAAATAAATTTTAAATCTCCCCGAGAGCCAAGCAAAGCTCCAGAGTTTTGTTTACCAGCAGCTGAGAACAGTGACGGGGGGTTAGCTGTGCAACCAGATACAATTTCAGCAGTGGAGTTGTAAAGCAGTCGACTCTGTGCTTCCCGACCACCTGGAAGACGAAACAGGTTGTTTCAGAAGCAGCAGTCTGTTATAAAATCATGTAAAATAACAGCTCCGTAATGTTGAAATATTTTCACTCAGCATCCGACAGATGGAATGAGATAAAAGAAGCACTTAGTTATTATTCAGATCTAATTACCTGCATTATATAACTTATTTTCATAATCAAGAGCTGCGAAACAAACACTACTTTGCTTTAATTTTACTGTTTAAGCAAACACACACCTACAAGTGTTCTTAACTGACTGAATATCCTGCGCATGCAAAGGCTGAGGGTGTCTGAGCACCTGCCCCTTTACCACTTGATGTGAAGAGCACTTTTCAAGGTATTTTTTTCTCTCCTTTTTTTGTTGTGAAGGTCCGTCTGTGGTCCGTATCAGGAAAAACCTTGAATAATTAATAATAATATAGCTCTAAATTAAACTACCTGGCTGCCATCAGTCAGTTTACATCACATAATGACCAGCTGAGACCCAGAACAAAAACTGTGTCGACACTTAGATAACGAGTTTATTTTGTGCAATTGATTATCATGTTATGTCTATAGTATTAGCGTTACACAGTGTCACCTTTTAATTATGCATCCCTTCACTAGGTCCCACCCCTGGTAGCACACTGGCCAATCATAACGTAGCATCTAGCCGGCTCAGACCAGGTCCAACAGCAACACAGCTGTGCTCCATTGACTCTAATGCAGTCGTTTCAGATTTCCTTCATTTTCAGGCTGGTTTTGTGGATTTGGAGCTAAATCTTGTTCCTGGGCACGTCTTGTATTAATGATACCCGTTACCTGGAGAGGCTGGGAAAAGATATGCGTTTCTTCCCTGTTCCAAAACCAAAATCAACCCCTGAAAAGTAGGGATGTCCCGATCGGCCGCCGATATTAGCAAAAAATGTGCATCGGCATCGGATCGGACTGCATGGAAAAATGCCGATCCCAGAACTCCGATCCAGTTTTTCATGGAGTCCAATCCAGGTTTCAGCCCAGCGCTCCGCGATTCAAGCAGTCCATTCCAGCGATCCGCTCCAGCACTTACTATCAGTCCACCAGGCCAGCATACAGACGGCAGACACACACGGAGGGTAGGAAGAGTAGCGGTCCGTTTAGTTTACTGACTATTTGTTTTCTGCTCTGGTTTTTTGACAGTGATATTTTTATTTGGTTTACACTCTTACTGTATAAGTAAAGAGCACTGATGGCATTGTTTTGGGCACAATTAGTGAAACTGGAGCCATGGATGGACTATTGCTTGTTTAAACAGTTGTACAATATTGTGTGTGGTTTTTTGTCCCCTCTGTTGGTCCCAGGAAACAGCAGCACCAGGCTGGCACTGACACTACTAAAATAACTGAAAAGGAAAGGCTGCATTGTTTGTTAAATGTCAACAATATCTTGTGGTGTTAATCTATTTTTTATTTATTAGGGGCCAAAGCAAAAGTGTGTGGAGTCTTGCTGCTATTTTAATTTCACTGTTAGACATTTTAAAGATTTCTTGTGTTGATTTATTTTCTATTTATTAAGGGGCCAAAGCAGCCAAAGCAAACCAGCTATATTTTTTATTTAATGTTAATGTTCAAGTTTAAAGTTTGTTTATTTAACCCTGTTAACAATAAACGGGTCAGTTTGTCATACCAACTGTTGTGGATCATTCTAACTAACCCGATTAAGTAGTTGTTCTTGTTAGAGTAATATCGCTTGATCAAACCTTTTCTAACATGACTGACAACAAAATAAGTGAATATGTATAATACGCGCTTGGATCGGATCGGTATCGGTATCGGCCATAATTCAAGGCTGTAATATCGGTATCAGATCGGAAGTGAAAAAATTGGATCAGGACATCCCTACTGAAAAGTGTAGGGTTAGCTAGCTAGCTACTGAAGATATAGCCTACTGAATGTATACACATGCTGCTTTTGCTTTTTAATGATTATAACAGTGAAACAAAGACCGACCCTGCTGTACAGGAACCAGTGAAGGGAAGCAGGGAAACTTTGCTGACATTCAACCAGCTGTGTGCCATCACAGTGTGTGCAGATGAACATTGTTTGGCTTCCCCTGGAGTTCCCTGCCTTTCCCGCAGTGGAGGTCCAGGTGCTGGCAGCAGCACGGGGGCGAAGCCAAACACTGTTCATCTGCACACACTGTGATGCCACACAGCTGGTTCAATATCAGCGAAGTTTCCCTTTATATTCATTGTCTTGTGTGGCGATCAGCAGTGATGTGGTGGTTCACTTTTACACTGTGATCTGTAGCCTATAGTTCGGCTTTAGCTTCTAACTATCTTTGTCTTTTTAACCTGTTGTTGCTGCTGAGTCAGTTTGACATCCTGGATATATCCTTCAAACACAGACTGTAGACCCCTCTGTCTGCTTCTCTCTGGAATCACTGTTTCATTTTTCCAAAAATATGATAATATCTCTTCAGGGAGTGCAGTTAGTTACAGTGTGGGCTCCACACTTACTCCGACAGCTTGTTGGACTGGCGAGAGGTCGATTTAACAGTGGTTCTGACTACTGGTCAAGTGAGCCATTATTTGCAAATGTTCAGTCAAGACAGTCAGCAGTACAGGTGCTTGGAGCAGCCAAAAAGGACAAAGCAAGATTCGTTTTCGGCAATAATTTCTCATATTTGATATAACAAGTAAAAGTTACTTACTGTACTGTAGTGCTTTTTTATTCAAAAAAGGGAGCTCCATAGTTACAAAACATCAGTTAAACATCACTGACCCATCATAAAAACCTGTCCTTCGTACGTTAGCTGAAATTTCCGATGGATATCTGTTCACTGTGATCTTGACTTTGACCATTCAGAGGTTCAAGTTTTTGAGAAATATAAAAGGGAAAGACATCTCAAACACCTCATAACACATTCATAATTTTTTCATATTAGAAATTGTATTTATAAGAAAATTCTTAATTGATTATAAGACATTTTAATGACCCTAACCATGACCATGACCATGCGGAGGTTCATATGGTTTTACTGTAAATTATTGGAGAAACATAAAGGTAAAGTCACCTCAGATTACATTATACCACCGTCATAATTTCCTCACATTAGATATTTCATTAGAAAAATCTTTAATAGGTGGTTATATGACATTTTAAATGGCTTCCTTTTCAGGTTGACCCTGATTGACTCACACATTGACACATTCATCATTTCCTCATAGATATTTACTCCCCCTCTGATTTCATCAGTTGGAGGAACAGTGATGACTTTTATTGTAAGATTACATGTTACATTATGTTTGAATATAGGTTGTTCTAATTCAACTAATTCATGCAAGTTAAGCTGTAAATTATGTTGATGTTTTTTTAAAAAAAAAAGTATTCCATGGGCCCCTTTTCAACTCTGAGCACCTCCTCTTAAGATCTCTACAAAGCCCTGCTGCATAAATTGAATTAATATTACTCGGAGTCATAATCCTTGATTATCTGTTTATCGTTGAGTACAACAAATCAACAAGAAATGTCCATGTGAGGTCGGAGAACCGTGTGTTCGGGTGTATTTAATAAGATGTAATTTATTAATCATTACTGAGGTAAATGTGACAATTAATCATGATACTGCAGGTGATATTGACCAGCCCTTTAAACAACAAACAGCATGACCTAATAATCCATGTAAAAGTAATTACACAAAGTATTTTGTGCTGTTTAAAGCTTTGTGTTTTCCAGGTGACAGTCAGAGCACTGGAGACCTGCGAGGGCTTTAGATGGTTCAAAGCCAAAAAAACCCCCAAAACTTGTTAAAATACGAGCTTGTGAGTGATACCCTTTTTGTCCGCAGAGAATGAGGAGACAGTTGTGAAACTAGCCAGTGAAATATTTATGCAGTTCAGCTGGGGTAAGCTTCACATTGTTACATATCTTAACAGGAATATTAATGTTGCTAATAACTCCCCTGATCGCCTAATGAGGTATAATGTCATCATTTGACCTGCTTTGACCTGCTTGTTATTATCATGGCACAGTGCTGGCCAGTACGAAACATCACCATAACTAGTGCCATGATATAGTATCAATTGTGCCATGGTAAGTACCATGGTAATACTGAAAAAACAAACCTTTTCCTTCCTAATACTGTGGTATTTTTTTGTAGGGACAGGCATTTTCTGTCCACTGATTTAAATTTGTATGCGTGGCACCATAAAGCAGGAAAGATTAGCAAAGTAGTAGCAATCAAGAATCCCCACAGATTGCTTTCAAATCCTCAGTTGAAGTTCAGTGGGCATGAAGTGGCCAAAAACTCTCAGCCTGGGCAGTGACACTGTGTCATGAGGGCTCTTTTAAAAAAGGGAAGACTTATAGACTATATTCCAAAAGACTCTGTAGACCTATATTATACTGACACTGAGGAGCTTATGTTTTCTGTTCAGTTTATTTGCCTGCTTCAATCAATCATCTATTTGTCTCAAGACGTCACATCAGGGGTGGTGGTGTGTCCTCCTCAAGCTTGGGTCCTCTACCAGAGAGTTTGAGGGTTCTGCGCAGTATCTTAGCTGTTCCTCGGACTGCACTCTTCTGGACAGAGACCCCAGGTGTTGTGCCTGGAATCTGCTGGAGCCACTCTCCCAGTTTGGGTGCTCCAATAACCATTGGGACCACTGTTGCCTTTCAGCCCTTGGTAGTTCTCGAGCCGCTCGTGTTCCTTCTTCCTGATGTTGCTGTTGCTCAGGATTGGTACATCTGTCACCATTTCGGAGGTGTCTTCCATTCTGACCTTGGGACTTCCAGCCCACACTCCAGCATGAGGTCACACACACACACACACACACACACACACACGCACACACACACACATATATAGGTATATAGGTATGTAGGCAGCACAGTGGTGCATGGGGGGTTCCTAGTTCGAACCTGGGGTGGGGGGTTCAATCCTCAGGGTAGGGGAGTCTTTTCTTTTTTCCTCTTTTGACATTGTAGTTAACTGCTTTGTAATTTTCTGTGTTTCCATAGTGGCTGTTGTGTGCAAGTGTTCATGGCATCCTGCTTGTTCTAGTTATCCATTGCTTCTGGTTGTAGAATGATTTAACTGTAGATTTGGATACAGTTGCTTCTGTTGTTCCACAAATTAAACCCACCACACACTCCGTGAAATCATTATGTCAGCAGCATTATGGAACAAAACTAGTGTCCCAATTTTCATGAAAGTTGGTGGAAAGGTGGGCCAAAAGAAGAACCCATTAAAATTTGGAGCGTTTCCAAATCACAGTGTCGGATGCACTAATTATTTTTTACTTTCGTTAACGCTGTGAGCGAGGGCATTTGGCGTTGAAAGAGGTCTGCTCTCTCTGAGTGCCTTTCTAGTTCACATTATGAGATAGGATGACATGCATTACCACCAGTTTGGGTGTGACCATGCAACAGCTAGCATAACAGTCAACGCCGCATGCACATATTTACTTTAGACCCAATCAAAGCATACGAGGCTAATTATCATTTTGTTTTAATGAAGACTGATAGTGTCCTTCTTCGTTTTCATTTTCTGCATTCAGGCCCTAATATGTTTTTGCTATTGCATACAGGCAAACACTATGCAAAGTATATTACCCATTTTTCCTCTCCTCAGTACACCCACTTAATGGCAAGAGACCCTGCAGGCACATTAAAAGTTTGCCTCCTCATTTTAAATGTAAGCATGTCCTGAGTAGACCCTGCTGCTTCCACCACCATATGGCACTATTGTTAAAGAGCGCAAATTAGGGCTGTGCTGAGTATACCAGGCTGCTCAGATGAACAAATACCATTTTGCTCTGCATGACATCAAGGGATGTTTATTATACCCAGTAAAACGCAGCATCTCCTGCTTGTCATGCATTAATCATCTAGGAATGCCCCTCCCCGGATGCATAACTCCAGTCATGGCACAGCGGCAACAGTGGAGGACATCAGCCAGAGATCACTCTGTGCAGTACGTCTCTCCTATATGTACTCTTCTGCCTGATGGAGAATCAAATATCAGTTCAAGCCAATGAGTCCTATCAAATAATGGTCAAGTCAAGGTTGTTTTATGCATAAGTGCAAAGTTGTAGAATTGTCAGTGACATGTAGACACTGTTTTTGTCAAGAACAAACTTTCAGCATATCAGCATTTTTTTTCTTTCAAAGCGCCACACTAAAACACGGAAGTATACATCTTCAAATAGTTCCAAGAGTCTTTAAACCATCACTTTAGAATAACCTTGTGATGTCTTTCACCATGCAGCCCTTTCTTGTTTTCTTGGGTAGCTTTCCTTCCTTCATCCTGAGACGTGCATGTCTGATATTGAACACAGAGCCTCCCCTGATGTCTCCTTGTGGTTCTCTGTATGCTGTGAAGTGCAGGCTTCATTCCTTGTGGCGCAGTCTACATCATTCCCTTCACTCCCCCCTCGCTAAGGATGTCTTCATCGCTTGCTGCGCTCTGCTCCCCACCAAGGTCCCTCCTTTTGAGCGTGGTTGACTGAGGAGGCGACAGAGGAGAAACAGCTTCGCCTCCCCAGAGACACGTGGCTGATTGTACCAAAGGATGAGAAAACCTCTTTTGTCTCTCTCTACCTTTTACCTCAATATCACCTTGCTTGATAAGTCTTCTTTTCCCTACGACGTGATCTCCCTAAAAATAGTTTCTGGCTTCACAGTTTTTCAGAGCAAGTTTGACAAAACTTATCAGACAGTGTTATCTTTTTCTCTGTAAATGAATCGATTCATTCACTTAAGGAGGTTATGTGTAGTATTTTAAATTTAATTCATTTCTCAAGAGACTAACCCAAGGGCATCTGGAACTTGAAAAGGTCATCTAGAAAGAGCCAGACAGGATGAAAAGAGCCAGAATGGCTCCCTAGTTCGCAATATCATTCCAGCCCTGTGGAGTAAGTATATGATTTGATTTATTTTTAGCTCGGCCCAATGTGACGGTAAGATCTTTTTGTAACTACAGGGAAATACATGTGAGCTCACCTGTCTGTCATTTATAGTCTATTTTCTCTCCTCTCATAACATTTATTTTGTGATGAATTTTCTCGAAGCATTTGCGCCCACAGTCTATCCCCTGCGTGCGCTCTATCAAAATATTTAATTATGTTGACTCCCTCAAAACTGTTTTGATGCATAGCTCACCTGAAGGGATCTCTCGTAATATCAAGGCCCCCCTCAAAAAAAAAAAAAAAAAACCAGCCACAAAGCAGACGAGTTTTTCCTTTCTTTCAGACTTTCACAAAAACATATTGACAGGGAAAGATAATGATGGCAGTTTCTCCTCGCAGAGGCTGCATTTATGCTATTTGGGAGATAAATCCAATACACAGCATGGCTGAAAGACACCTCTGTTGATAAGTGTTAGTGTGACTATGACTGTTTTTACACATTGTCCTGTGTGAGCAGAGTCAGAGTATGTCCCTGTTCCTTTGCAATCACACTGCCTTAGAACATGGAGGGGGGTCGCATGCCCTTTTTGATTTCAAGGGATGTGAGGGATTTTTTTTTTGCATATACAGTAGTAGTAAATGTAGACTCACATAGTCAGATGTGTCTCCACAGGGCTATGTCAGTGCAAGGGACAGGTCTGGAGTCATTGATTATCTTCTATAGGGTAGTTCTCGGCGATATGGACTAAAATTCATATGTCAGTATTTACAGGATAAATGGCGATACACGATATATATCTCGGTATTGTCTACAAAATGGGCTACATGTTATGTTGCAAGTCAAAGCCACATTTGAGATGTCACTCACTTTTATATAAACAGACTGTGATCAAAATGAAATGCAAAGACAGGGCTTTATTCCCCTGTTTGAAAATATACAGCTGCACAACATGTACATGTAAAATGAAATAGAATAAATAGCAGGGCTGAACATTCACTTTTTGCACACAGCACTGGAGCTACAGAGGTTTAAAGGTTTGCAGCACAGGACACAAAACTATAACATGAGTATAAAAGTATCAAGTAGGTCTAATTCCATTGGAGTTTGGAACAATTAAAAATCTTTGTGGGGGGAGTTAAAAAGTCGTTTTCCATCTGTTGGTCTTTCAAATGAATCTGGTGCTGAAAAATGATTTCAATGTTTTTAAATACTTAGGCTTTTAATCTTATTTATGCACAGAGCATCAACAGAGAAGCCGAGAGAGGGGAGGAGTGAGGGACACTTTGTCAGCATCTGTCGCCTGCATCACGCTATGATCCACCTTGCACGTGTGCTTTGATAATTTCATCCGTCTCACAGACTGATTCAGCGTAGCACATGTAACATATAGATCAAGGGTGTCAAACTCATTTTAGTTCCGGGGCCACATACAGCCCAATTAGATCTCAAGTGGGCCGGACCAGTAAAACCACTGCATAACAACCTATAAATAACAACCCCTTCAGAATGTTCTTTCACTCTGAAAACGTTCATCCAGTTACCAAACACAGAAGAAAGAAAAATGATGTGCAAATTCAACAGTGTGTCTTAGCATTTCCACATTCAGTCAGTCTGCTATTCACTGTCATTACATGTGACTTTTTAAATAATATTCCACTTTAGGTGAAGCTGTTGAAGAAGCAGGTTTAGTCATCCTGTGCCCTGTGCCTCAGCAGCAGGGTTCCACTAATATTGTTTTAAGACAGAAGTCTGGTTGACAATATGTTGCACGATATCCAATATCTTTAAATGTGACAACAGAAAGTACTTAGTTATTTCAGAGAGTTGTATTCTTGTCAGAGTGGAGGAGCCTCTCAGGCAGTATTTTACATGAAGTAGGCTACCTGCTCACTGGTTAAATTGCTCCTGAAACCTCTCAGCCTCAACGTGTGCATCAACATTAGGTGTGCAAAGTCATCTAGGGGCCGGATTGGACCCTTTGGCGGGCCAGGCAGAGGAGCAGCTCTGTGTCTCTTAGTGTTGCTGGAGAACCTGTGAATGAGTGAATGGGTGTGGCAGAGCTGTGCAGAGAGCGTGAGGGAGAAGAAATGCACACTGGTACGTGTTATGTCACGCAACTTGACCCTATATCAACATAGACGGTGTTGTATAAATTTAAATCTTGCTTGAAAATATATCGATACTAGTCCATACCCATCGGTAGCTTTGTCACCTTCTACCTATCCTCAATGTCTGTGTGCAGTTTCACATAGATTGACCACGTCAGTGAGTAGAAAAACGTGGGACAGACAGAATGACTGACTGACAGAATGACACACTGACAGCTTCCGTGATTATGTACAGCATACCATACCATGACTTAGTCATACCAAAAATTAGAAAAAACAAACATTGGTCCACAGGGGGAGCCACAGCGATCGGACGCATTTTAGCCATTTTTAAGCATTTTTCTGTTGTTATAGCGCCACCTAGTTGCCAATTAGAGTTAAATTTCTCCAGTCACCTTGAGGCGTCCTGTTCTACATATCTACCAAGTTTAGTAAAAATCAATATGGCGGTTAGGCCTAGATAAGAAATGAGCTCTCTAGCGCCCCCATTTTGTTTGATGGGGTCAATAATGGAGGGGTCCCCTCAGATTATGTGTGGTCATATGCCTACAAAGTTGCGTGGTGATGGGTGAAACCCTTGAGATGTAATACACCTTTATGTGATGAGCCACGCCCTCCGCAATATTCATTGCCTTATAGAAGCTCAGTTTTAGTAAGTTTTCCAACTTTTGCCAAGAGGGAACTTTAGATATTGGTCCCTAGATTATGTTCACAGAGTTTCATGCAGATCGCTCAAACTTCCTAGGAAGAGATGGATTTGAAGTGTTTTTCAAAAAATTCAAAATGGCGGAAAATCTATACAACTGGAAGTTATGGGTTCTTGAGGCAAATGTGTTCCTCATGAGGAGAGGCATCTCTGTGCAAAGTTTCATGTCTCTATGACATACGGATATATTGGGACATGAGCCCATTAAAATGGCCCCGCAAAAGAAAAGGCCACAAAAACATTAGCATGCATATGTCACTTTTCTGCTTGAACCTTTAATGATAAACAAGACAAAAATAATTTGATAACTGGGGCCTCACAAGTAAAGCATGACTCTACTTAAGCACTGGAGGGACTCAATGGGCCCATTAAAAGCACAGATGATTTGCCGTATGAGGCTCTTGTAGAACATTATTATGATGATCAGAGGTTCATGTGAAGTGGAACAGATCGGTACATCGCTGCTTATTCTCTTGTTCTCTTTGTACCCTGACTTTGCTTTTAGGAGCCCTTGAATTTTGGTGAAGCATTCTGACCTGGCTAATCACGCTGCAGTTCACCTCACGTTTACATTTGTGGTGCTTATTAGTTCTGCGCATTGCACATCTGACCCCCCACTGTCAGATGGATCGCACCATTTCACAATACCTGCAGGGGGTGGGGGCGTCAGATGGCACGTTGAAATGTTTTAATTATGAAAATACATCATGTAAATACATATAACCTGTATTTTCACTGATATAAGTCAATAAGTAAATTGTACTTGATCCAATTTAAAGGTCAACCATAGACTTTTCGGCGGGCCTGGTCCTGAGAGTCAGAATCAGGGCTTTTCCAGGGTGCATTCACAGGTTGTTTTATTCGTTGTGGATCTTTACAGCAATTTATTAAAAGTACAAAGCAGGCATGCCTTGTTGCACGATCCAATTCTTCATTAAAACAAGCCATTTTCAGTGTGTAAGTTGTCAGCTCAAAGGTTGTTGTTTCCCATTGCAAAGAGGATTTGGAAATATTAATATGCATACTTAAAAGAAACTACATATCAAATCCACGCTGTGAAATCAGGACCTTGCTGATTTCCACATCATTTTCTTTAAGGGCAGTTTTTAAGTACAGGTATCACACTCTTCAGGGGATATCTAATTTTGGAGCAAGATTTCAGATCTTTATGCTCCCACACAGGCAACACCTGCCCACTCCAGCCCATGCCAGTGCCACATGTCGTGCCACCAGGGCTTGAAATTAACATTCGCCAACCCGCCAAATATGGGCTAAGAATTGGCAGGCGCTGTGTCAAATCTAGCGGCCACTCTGGCAGGTGAGCTTTTTTGATCTTGTACGAACACAAAGCTCCTCTGTTACCGAGGCTCCGACCGCTGCGGACAGAAAATATCACAAAATGTACATTTTTTAATTGACTATCGATTTGCTCCCCATTATATTCCTCCCTGGTGTGCTGTGACAGTGACTGTGAGGTCTACTGAGCTTAAGACAGCAGTCAATTAAGTTCAGTTCTCCACAGCATGGGAGCAGCTCCTCTTGTATCTGAAGCGCGCGCCGCAGCAGCGTAGTAAATATGAGAAAAAGATGGAATGTGTGACTACATTTCCATAACTAGTCTCTTTCTAGCAAATCTGCTGTGAGTGTATCAGCAATAGGGAGGCTGCTCCTGTGATACAGACCCATCAGACCTCACTGCATCATATAACACACTCAAATCCACCTGCACACAGCCTGTGCGTGACACATGATATGATATCTATGAGATATGATAGCTCTGGTGTCAGGGTGAAAGTAGAATAATAAATTTGTGTGGTACGAGCATGTTTCATTCATCTCATCTTGGGATTTGGGTGTGGAATTTCAATCAATGGGCTTTCGAATACATCACACGGCAGAAAACGTTCGCTGTATAAAATCCTCTGGTGATTGGTTTTCACCTCAAGAAGCTGAGACGCTTGTGAAAGAGCTCCCAGTGGTACAATTACTGCTACTAAAATAATAAGGAGTAGAAGAAGACAGAGAGGAAAAAAGTGGAGTTAACTAGAGAGCGCCAATTAGTGGTTAATTCCTAAAATAAAGCCGAATCATCAAGGTGGCGTTTGGCTCTTCTAAAGGTGTCATATTTCACAAGCTTTCACTTTCATTTCTATATTTATCAACATGAGTTCTGTTTTTTCTGCCCTTTGAAATACACACGTATGTAAGTTCCTCAACCTCAATTAAATCAGGAGAATGCTTTTGTAAATTAGCAATTAAGAGCCAACAACACTTTTCTCTCCAGAATGAGTTTGGGACAGACCTGCCGATGTACGTATGTAGGTTATAGATCCTAATACGTTCATTAACAGGTCTGGTTTCTAACACACTACTCTAGAGACAGAACATCTGAATCTGCCTACCCTTAATTTGATAGATTTCCACAGGACAGAATAAGGGTGCAGATATAATATGAATATCCCATTTCAATTTCCCCTCCAGCTCCCCCTCCTCTGATTCCTACTCGAGTTTAAAAAATGGGCACACTGAGAAGAAATCCATTCGATCCATGCCCACGGGCTGCTTTCAGGGGCTCCTAAACCTGTATTTCTTCTTTCCCCATAAATTTATCGCCTGTCTCACAGTCCTTTGTGCAGCCGCAAAGATGAGTGTCAAATCTCAAAGAGCTAAGACCACAGTGAAAGGTACTCAGCACCACTTTTGGAAATATCTGCAACTTTCCCCCCTCCGAGCGTGACACCCGAGTGATCGACTCAACTAAATGATATTCACGAACCTCCTCTGTGTGGGAGATGCTCATAGCCAACATGAAACTGTGAAAACATGATGTGTTTATTAATATTTAAAAGTACAAAAGTGTTCACACAATGCATTGGGTCTCAATCATAAAATCATACTAAATTTGTGAGTAAATTTGCACATAAAAAGCCTCAGTACTAAAAACCTACTTTGGATCTCTATGTGTCAGAAATGGCAATGTTCCTTGTTTTCCTCGCCAAAATGTACTGTAACTTTGGAGCGTTATTTGGCCCCCTTTCTGACAAGATAGGTTAGCATGGTTGGTACCAGCAGATGCCTTAGGTCTTCTTGTTAAAGATGACACTTGTGTTGTCACTGTAGCTTTCTAACTAAGCACGCTACAGATGATTTTATTCGTCAACATTAGTCTGCCTCAGCTTCACCTGTCATACCTGGTGCTCATTTACTTTTTTGTAGCCATTGCCTCTCTGCTTCTTTCATTGTCTTGTCCTCGTGGTACAGTGCTGATTTGATATGTGGATTGTTTACAATCCTGCAAAAATAAACTTTATTTACTTCATTCTAATGCACAGGACGAAATCTAGCCCCAAAAAATTCTAAAACTTAAAAAATCTTTATGGATGCTAAAGCAGATCTGCCTTCAGATCCGGATGGAAACGATCACAGATTTAAGTCTATAATTAGAGAATGCCGCTTCCCTAAAGGAGAAACAGGATCTGAGGACTATATCGCTCTATCTTGGCAGCATATCAGTGATATAGTCAGGGGCACGTCCATGCATAGATTAATAGACATGAGTACCAGGTTCTTAAAAATCTATGCTAAGACTAATTGGAGTTGCAGCAAAGAGCAAGTGCAAAGACTTTAGAACAGGATTTTCAACAGGAGTGATGTGAGCTCTTTTCTTTGTTCCACTTAAAACCTTGGCAGCAGCATTCTGGATGAGCTGTAATTGATTTATAGACATTTTGGAGACACCTGAGAGCAATTTCTTAGCAATTATCAGTCCCATTTGTAAAAATGGACATGCTGTTCTGCATCTTCGAGACGAAATCCAGACCCTGACCAGTGTAGTTTTCCTTGAGCCCGGTTCAGACCAAAGATTCATGACAAGACAAAACCATTGATTTAATGAGAGTTCTTTGAACAGGGCGGCCTCTCAAGGGCTTATTCTCCACCCAACACCTTGTTGGAGGGCCTGCTCTCTCTATCATGGGCCCAAATGCAACCACAGTACCTGCACTGTCTATATTTACGTCCCTGGGTGATTTCATATATTGATCAATTTCATCACTATTGGGTCAAGGTATTTGAAAAACTAGAGCTCTTTTGAGGATTCTCTCCCCCTCCAAAATTCTGCCCTTGCCAACAAGTCTCCGTAACTAAATAGGCAGTGCTGTTTGTCAGTGCAGTCCAGAAACATTCACAGTTGTTACAAGTGGAAAATTGATGTATTATGTCCATTAGACAGGACGGGGTACTGCTGGTAGAAGCACATGTATACGAAGACACCAATCCTTGACTTGGCTCTGATCAGCTCTATGCAAATGAAACAGCCGTTCTCTGGAATATGTGATGAGGCTTGCATGCTGCCCTGAGTTTCTTGATATGCCATTTTTCAAAGCATTCCATAGTTTTAATGTTTCTCATGTTTCTAAGTGGTTCAGTGCGAACACTGTGAAAGTAAACTTGCAGAAACTTCAAACTTCTCCAACGCAGGGAATCCATCACGCTGATGGATATGAGTTTACTTTTCTGAAAGTTACATTAGATTCGTGTGATAATGCAGTGGTAAATGTAGATTGATTTGTGGATCTGCACTGCATTAGCACATGACAGCATCATACATTTGACAAAAAAATAAAGTAGACCCAATTTTCAGTAATGGATTAGCCTCTGCGGGGTAGTTGCAAGTGTCTATGAGCTTCTACTGAAACCAAATGCTGTTTGAAGAAAATCAATCTGAAAACGTTGGGTATGATTTGGAAAATAGTTTGCAGTAAACAATGCAATATTTGTAATAAAAGGGATTTAGCAGCTTTTGAGACACACATAGTTGCAACAATTACAGTAAGCTTTTAAAGTATACTGTGAGAGATTTTTCTCTTGAGAAACAATGTGTAGACTCACACAAAAGTAATCCCTCTCAATCATCATTTATGACCCACTGAAAGTGTGTGGTGTCGTATATATTAGGGCTGCCCCCCACTAAGAATTTTCCTAGTCCACCGACAGTTGTCAGTTAGGGCCATCAGCCGACTAGTCGCCTGCATGTCTACAATATTGATTTCATTATTAAATGATATATTTTGGGTGGGGCAACACAGTGGTTTGAGTTGAAGGTGTGAGAAAGAATAGTATCAGTAACATTGTTAACATTGTGCTACATTACAGAGAAATACAAAACCGTACTAATGAACCTTCATTAATATAGGCCTGTATTTTATCTACAAGTGCACGTCACACACTGAGCGAGCCGCCTGTTAATGACGCTGTGGGCTAATGGGCATGTAGCTACTTCCATGTTTCAGATGATACGTCATGTTTGTAGTCGACCAATGAAGATGAGTTTACATATCACCTTGGGTTCATCCTTCACCTTCTCAAAATGATCCCACACTTTGGATTTCCTGCCCGACATGTTATTAACTAGCCTGTGGAATAACCGCAGGTGCCAGCCCTGGAAATTAGAGGCCGAACACATGTTGCATCTTTAACTGCCTGTAAAAGGCGAGGTCGGTCACTAGGCGCTACTCTTGTGCCTTTTCTGTGCCAGCTAACGACTAATGTTTGGTCGACTATTAGAGGGCAGACGTAGTATCTATCCACAGAGACTCTGTCCTCAGCCTTTATTTCTCAGATTCTTCTAATTTTGCTGTGTTCGGGACATTTCTTGGGACAGCGTACAGGTGATGTTGGGACTTTATAGAAAGGTAGTGACAGATGCCAGACCATGAGCAGCATACATGCAAAAGAAATCTACAAAAACTTGGTTGAAATAGAGGAGGCTGAAATAGCAAGCTGGGGTTGGCGTTCACTTTCATAGTAACCAACAATTCCTACATAGAATACCTTTAAAAGCATGTATTAAACATCCAAGATGGCTTCTCAAATCACCTTTTACACCTTTCCACAGTGAAGCAGGCAGGCAGTTCAATATTTCTGAATGGGCATTTCACCACACGCTTTTGACCATAGATCCATATTCACTGAATGTCAGCTGAATACCTTGAACTCAATAACTTTAATGGATGCTGTAGGCATTCAGCTTGTATTTCCACTGCATGCATTAGAAATGTAAGGAAGCAGGCAACACTGCAGCTGATGAATTAAGAGTGAAAGTCAATGTTTATCCTTCAAACGCTGAAGTCATGCACTGCTCACAAGCCCACACAATCTAATCATGTGGTTGTGGAATTATTGGTTTCCCAGTCTGCAAGGTAGCGATGTTGACCAGATCATGGCCACACAGGAGTCACAGAGGTGCCGCGAATTCATTCATTCACACAAGTCGACTCTGCCGAAGATAAACAGACAGACTGACCTTGGTGACTATTCTCAATACTGGCACTCCTCAGTGATAACAGGGTTGCTAAATTGAATGATCAGATTGACTCTTGTCTGGTGCTTCAGCTGCAGATGGACACTTCACACTGATTTACTTGTAACTCAGGAGCACCTGAAGTGACAGGCCTACCATCGCTTGTCTCTGGCCTGCCGTTTCACTCCTACCGATGGAGTCAGGCTCCTTCATCAAATGATGCAGTCTGTAAAGTTGAAGGGATGTTTGGGGGTTGCTGGCTGCAAGATTTGTGGTTGTGTGTGTTGGGTGTTCTGAATATTGTTGCCATCATGAACTTACAGGTTGATGGAATGTTTGCTGTTTTAGCGCAGGAATAGAGATTTAAAGGTCCAGTGTGTAGGATTTAGGGGGATATATTGGCAGAAATGGAATAAGTATGTTTTCTTAAATTTATAATCCCCTGAAAATGAGAATAGTTGTTGTTTTCCGAACCTATAAATGAGTAGTTTATATCCACATAAGGAGCAGGTTTAGCAGTTTAAATCATTGGGTTTATTTGTTATGGAAAGGAAAATAAAACCATCTCCCAGGTAAAACCTCCTGAACAATGAACACTGAAGGAATTGTTCTCGAAAGAAGTTTTAGCAGGTTGCAATCTACAATCCTCACCACTAGATGCCACTAAATCCCCCTAAATCTTACACACTGTTCCTTTAAGATCTTAAGGAAGCCTCAATCTCTGTTCTAAACTTGGATAATTAAAATATGTGGTCAAGAGCTAATAGCTACAGAAGCATAATGCATTCACTTGAAAAAAAAAATCCCTGTTTTTCTGAATTAATGAGATAATTGTCTCAGAATTATGAGACAAGTTTTTTAGTTGAAAAACAGTCTGCTCAGTTGAGAGGAGATAATTACCTCATTAATTCTTGTCTTTCTGAATCAATTTATTGTCTCATTAGATCTCGAAAACAAGCAGGATTTTTTTCTATGATCGCAGAATTCTGAGAAAATAATCGTGTTATTTGAAAAACTTAAATAAAATACGCAGACTTTTTTTTCCATGAAACCTTTTCTCAGATTTCTGAAATACCGATCTTGTAAATTTTAGGAAAACAGGGCAAATATTTTGTTTCCATGTTGTTGTTTTTTTTTTTTTGGTTTTTTTTTTTGCGTGTCTATTCTATTTTTTTTTTTTTTTTTTTTTGTTCCGGGCAGGATGGTGGTGCAGTGGTTAGCATTGTCACCTCACAGCAAAAGGGATTCCTAGTTTGAACCCAGGGTAGGGGAGTCCTCCTGTGTGGAGTTTGCATGTTCTCCCCCGTGTCTGCGTGGGTTTTCTCTGGGTATTCCAGCTTCCTCCCACAGTCCAAAGACATGCAGGTTAGTCTCTATATACATACTCTACATTCAGTGAATGTAGAGTCTGTAGGCAAACCCTGGAGCTCTTGCCTCCGGAAGAAGAGCGGAAGAGCCCTGGTTTCCAGTTGTAGGCTGTTTGTCGTCCGCGTGATATTGACCAATCACGTTTGAGCCGGCTGCGGTTGTTGCCAGGTTAAACGGTCCGTGCGGTGAACTAACGACGTGGAACATAATTGATGTCACTGCAAACTCTGAATCCATCGCAATGGTTCAGCATATTTACTTGTATATAAACCGAAGTCGGAAACGGAAATTCGCCTCCTCCGCCCAAATCAAACTGGAATGCCAAAAAATCGGGGGTCTGCCCCCAGAGGCTGTATCGCCGTCTGCCGGAAGTCAGACGCCAAATACAGCCGATGGGTTCTGAGAATGCATGCAGGTTAACTGGTGACTCTAAATTGTCCGTAGGTGTGAATGTGAGTGTGAATGGTTGTCTGTCTCTATGTGTCAGCCCTGTGATAGTCTGGTGACCTGTCCAGGGTGTACCCTGCCTCTCACCCAATGTCAGCTGGGATAGGCTCCAGCCACCCCGCGACCCTCAAGAGGATGAAGCGTTTACGAATATGGATGGATGGAAAAGTTTCATTAGAATTCAGATATAGTCATCTTGTTAATTCAGAGAAACGGCAGATTTTTTTCTTTAGTATGCTTCTGTAAAAAAACAGTTGGAAATTGATATAAAATCTTGATGTGGGCTGGTGGATGGTGGAAAAACCGTTTTTCAAACCACACAGATGAACCAGGTAGTAAATTTCTCACTGCAGCAGCTGGACTGCCAGAGACGACACAAAGTCAGGCAATTCCTTGAATAATGCATGTTCGTAGATTTTCTCATAATCTCAATATGTGAGCAATGGTGAAATGCTGCTGATACATAAAAAAAAAAATCTCAAGGTATATCATACTTTGCATTTCCAGGGGAGTTGGTGATGCACATTGCATATTTCTCTCTGAACATGTAAAGAAAATATCCTCTTGAAATGCCCGAAACGCAACATTTTATGAGGTGCCAGAATGAAAGCTTGCAACAGAGCTGAGTCTCCACCTAAATCAAATTATGCCATAATGGAAAGTAGGTGCAGAGATATCTGCAACCTCATGTGTGCCAAAGTCAATATGTTTGTCAGATTGCCCCTGAACAGAGTAACAGTGCTCCATAAATGATTCCTTGTTCCATATAATGAAGACTCTCTCAGCTGCCTCTTGCTGCTGGCTTTGACTTTGCCCGAGAGCATATTCTCTCTTGTTCTATCCTATTGTGACTGAATGACTGTGGAACAGAAACAGCTCACAACCTGACTTACAATTATAGCTGGACTGTTTCTGTCAGGACACAAGAGGCTGTCTGTGCCCCTGTGTTTCTGCTCTGCCGATATGAAGACAAACACAGCCAGATGTGTTAACTCCGTTAAAGTGATGCTTTTCCTTTCTAAATGATTGTGTGAGGGTCAGTGAAGACATGCCTCTTCTTACCCAGCTATTTCAGTCAAGAGCAAGCTTTAATTTCAAATCAACACCGGATGGTACTTGATAGCAAACCGACCTTGCACACGGTAGGTTCAATTTCCGAAGGCCACAGACGTGTATGTATTGACATCTGCTGCATGTGGTACAGACCATCTTCGCCAACAGAAGTCTCCATGGCTGCGATACATGAGGAGACCTGTGATACCACGATGTAAACAAACACTTAACCTCACTGGTCTTGAAAATAAAGGCCAAAGGAATCTAAAATTATCCGAATGTACCCAACATGAAATCGTCCATGGCCAGAAATTGAGTTCCCTGGCAAATAGCAGCTCGACACCTGGTCCAATTTTAAAGCTGTATGTGTCAGCAGAATGAAATCAGTCATAAACTTCTGTCGTACAGTTAAAAGGCAATCAGGAATATTCCAAAAACCATTTGAGATGGGGTTTAAGCTAAAAATGTATTACACCGAACACAAACTGGCCAACACATCTCCCACTTCTGGCACCAGCATACCAATTGTCTCACCATATAGCACTAATCCGTTTGCTTCTCTTCTCTTGAGAGCCCTCAGCAGTCTGCAGCAAAACATTTTCCTGAATTCAGTGGTGCCCACACATATTTTTCATAGGGGTGGCCAGATGGGGTCACTGACAATCTTAGGGTGGCACACATAAACCTAAAGCCATAACTGAATTTCAGGAATTCAATTATGCTGTTAAAATATAGGCAAGTTGAACCTATCAGAATGAATTCTATCCTGATATACTTTGGTTTCTTATTTACCGCCCTCTATACACTGTGCGATTTTAGCAATCTTATAAGACCATTGAATGACACACTGTGAGACATGGATCTAATAAACTTTGGTACGACGTCAAGTTTGATGTGTGCAGATTGTGCGATGGCCGTTTACTGCTGAATTGCAGGTTACAATGTGCATCAGTATGCAACGTCATTAGCGTGCACCGCATCAGCGTAAGTCATCCATCTGCGCCACCACCATGGAAGTTGCAGTTCCTCTGCAATTTCCTTCCATGCAGCATCTTTTTTCTCGCGCTCATGATAGCAGCTGGAGGAAACATCAAATAAACAAGGCTTCTGCTGCCACAGCTCCACCAAACTTTCCTCTTTTTGGGAGTTCCACAGACTTCTTTTTGTTCGTTTTACCTCCATGGCAAGCGATTATTTGTTTGGGTTTAGCACCAGTGTCGCTGTGACCATTGTGTCATTTCGTGCTGCATTTCTATTGATTAGTAGACGTAGGTCGTAGCAGCTGTCATACTTTGAGATAGTCATCCTAAATTTTTGACACCGTCAGAATTTTATCTCAGGTTATCTTTGGTCGCAAGATGTTGACAACGGCCGTCCTTGAGCCTGTCTCACAGTGCGACATAAGACCTCCGTTTTAGAGCCATGACCAAAGATATCGCCAAGTTTCTCCCATGATGGCCATCTTTCGTCTGGGACAGCCCAAAATTGCACAGTGTATACCGGCCATTAGTTATTTGGTCATATCTCATAGACTAATACTGGTACAGTTAACATTTTGAGTTCCTCAACAATCCTGTTCTCCTCTAAATGCACTCATGAATTATTAGCAAGAAATAAATTTTGGATAACGATACATAATTATGTGGAATCCATTTCAGTGCAAGAAGATTTACACATTGCATATTTATTTTGCATTGAATTTGTCATCACAACTCGAAATATCCCTAATTTCTGAAGTATCTCCAGAAAACAGTATGTTGAAGATCTTCTGAGATGAATATTCTATGGACATAATCAATAAAATGTATTATAACCTGACTTTCTTTAGAAAGTCAAATCAGAACAGTATTTCCCCTGCTCATTTTCCAGCGACACTCAGATCCACCGTCCAGTCCAATGGGCAGACATTTTTTAAATAATCCTAAGTAAAAGCTTTTTTGACATGTCTAAGTAATTCAACAGCTCATGTTTAGTTTAAGAGAACAGGCCCGGCCCTTTAACTGTAATTATGAGCCAGAGTTGGTTTAAACCCGTCTTTTTTTTAATGATACAAACGTGGACATTGAAGGCCAACTCTTGTCTTCTTTCCATGGCACTCGATGAAGCTGACACACACACGCTGTCACCGTCAACAACTCACATGTGTGCGGCCAGTAGTTGGTTCCATAGCCTAGGTCTATCATGAGGAGCCCGACCCGTCCAAGCCCGAGGATAGTGGTGGGAAATTACGGCCCGGGTCGGGTTTGGGCTCGGGCAGAGAATCTAAGCTCTACCAAAAACCGGTGCTCACTCAGTGACTTCTGGCGTCAGACACAGACGAAAAAAGCCGTCCTTTCACAGCAGCATGATACGCTGCCGGTAGCTGTTATTGTTTTATTGTCATGAGGAAATGCAGCTGGACAACAGCAAAAGTTGGCGGAAGTCAGAGTGGGGTGGGTGGAAGGGGTGGTGGATGGGTCTAGCAACAACCGCCAAAGCCAAACATCAATTTGCGTTGTTGTACATATTATTTTGAAAGAGACTTTATGTAAACTGTTAATTTCCTGTGAAAATGGAAGTGTATTTTGAAATCAGACAACGCATGTAACAGGCAGAACTTGACACAGCGTCCCAGAACATCAACAACCAACGCACCCAGGGTACCTTTCATGTCGTATCTGGAGGTGGAAAGTCCATGACCAAATGTTGATATGTGACAAAGTCGGAGTGAAAATGTTCGGCCACGCTTCGGGGGGTGTGGCTCTACTGCAGTCCACTTTAAATGATATAGAACACAGCGATTGGCTTAAAGAAAATAAATTTGTGCACTCAGGTGTAGTCAGATAGAATCATAAAAGTAAATATCCTACAAAAGTTATGTCCATTGAAATGGACAGGGGATCTCAACGGGTTAAAAAGACATTTACAGCTATAATTTAAAGGTGTGCATTGATTGTAAGGAACAGAACATTTAAGGGAATGAGTCCACTCAAGATAAGGGGAGACTTGTCGGTACCTTTTGAACCCATTTTTATTTAAATATCTTGAGGTGAGAGTTAAAGGGACCACCTAATTTTGGAGCATTTTTTTAGCCCCCTTTCCAACGAGCTGTGTCGACATGATTGGTACCAATGGATGCCTGAGGTACCACTTCCTTCACCTAGCTTAAATAATGAGCACACTCCTGCCTCTTAAAGCCAGGGGGGGGTCCAGCAATTTTGTCAGGGTGGCCATTCCCCTGAATATTCTCTGGATCTATTGTGCAATTAATTTGCTTATTTTGCCGTTCATATTATCAGGAGGCCTTTTCTCATTTTTCTTATTTTCAATATTAGTGCACTGATGGTCAATGCTTAATTATTGCCACATATCACTTTTTATAGGTGGAGTGATTTCCACGTGTGTTCAGGTGGTCACTGTGTGTCTTTTCACAGCTCATGGGAAATGAGCTCATGCTCGCGCTTTAATGTTTGAGCCCACGGGGAGCAGCGTAGCAGCAGTTTTCTGCCTTATGTGACTCTGTTTGAATTTACCGTTTAATTCCTCATTTTAATTTTCACATTAGGAACCATGAATCATTGTCATCGTTTTGACAACTTTGCCCTTGGATTTTTCAGGCTCACTCAAGGGCTGTGTTATTAATACCCCGACTATGGTTCTGCATGTGACATCAACATGATAATACTGTAAGCCTAAAAAAAATAAGAGCCGGCACAGCACTAATCTCAACCATTTGGGGCTCTAATGAATCAGCTCCAGTCTCTTTACAACAAGAGATTTGCTCTTGGAGTAAACAGTTCATGAATCCATCATTGTTTTGACTGCAGTGTGTTTTGAATAGAAGTTTCAGTCAATGCCATATGAGAGAGGAAATGTGAAATCCTGAATTAGTCGGCAGTCAATAATAGCAGTTGATCATGCATATTACACTGGAGCAGCCACTGGCAATGGTTTGATTGGTCGGTCTGTCAATCACTGTAAATGAGCTTTTCTCAAAACATTTAATTTGCCAGTTTCAATTATCATGATAGTGTAATATTGTTTTCTTGAAAGGAGAGATATGGATGCTTGTGCATCAGTTTTGCGCTCGAGTGACTTTGGGAAATGTTGTGCCTCCTCAGCAATGAGTTGAATTGCAAATAAATCATCTAAATATTAACAAAACACTCCGTTATTCACTGACACAGACGTTATAAAATTGTAAGTGTTTTGCATATGCACATCTGTCAAGAAAATGGTGGACTGAGCTTGAGTTTTCTCAGAGACATTACCGTTGTGGTGCTATGGCAGACCCTTCTTTTTTTTTTTTTTTTTTTTTTTTTTCCTGATTAGCACACGTCATTGCTGACTCCTTAAGCTTCAGTTTGGTTTGAACAAAAATCCCCACAATCCTCTCTATATGACCAGGAATTGGAGCATTTACTAAATCCAACAATTTTTACATGTAAAACAGCTCATTTAAAAGCTCCGGCTAGAAATATGGATTAGTTTGTCAGCAGCAGGCATGTTTCCTCATCTGAGTTTTATTAAAGAATCACAGAGCATAGACCATCCGAAATTCTGCCACTCTAAAAAGTGCTGCTGCTTGCTTTTTCTCCCCGACTGTGGTTTTAAGACAGCAAACAAATGCCAGAATCTTGAGACGTGGTGCCATGTGCAGGCACTCGGTGCATAAAATGTACCATTTTACCCAGTTTTATCTCGAAATTCACCAGTATTCTGTTTGTGGTGCGTGGCCTTCATTTATTGGAATATCTCCAATAACTGATGCTGAGCTCGCCCAGATATAGTGAGAAACTTTCAAACACTTTTTTTTTAAATAGTACCTACAATGATGATATTTTATTCGTTTATTTTATAGTTATTTACTTTTAATCATGTGTAGGCCCATCCTTGTGAAACTAATAACAGCAATGATGACACTAAGATGACGAAGAAGACATATTTGTTGAGTGTAATCTGCAGATTACTGAGTGGAAGAGTGACTTTCATACATAAACAAAATCCGCAGTGCTAATGAAGATCATGTTCTCCACATTTCTCTTCATAACAAGGTCATGACAGTGAATTTGGTTGTTCCTGTCTCGCTGACGCTGATGACAAGTGGATAGATGTAACACGACATTAATGTGCCATTAATTTTGTGTGTATAAAAAATGGAAATGAAGATAATGCTTCTATGAGAGGGGTTTTTTGTGTCTGGTTTATTAACACAGATGGCCAACTCGAAGGGCCCCACTTCATTATTTTCAGACACGTCTTAATAAAAGCCTGTAATAGGGAATGGGAATCGTGGAGCGTTAAGGAATGGCACTACAATTTGAGAGTGTAGCTGTCACACATCCATCATTTGTTCACCATCAGAAATGTATAAGTACACATGAAAGACAAATGGCCATTTAAAGAGAAGCTCTTAACAAAGGCAAAGGAGCAAAAATAACAGATAAGACAAGATAAGATAATAAGATGCTTACGAACGTGAAAGCTTATCACTCATAATGATCCCCGATGTCTATCTGGTGTTTGGTGTTAGCAACTACTCCTGACAGCAATTCAAAACCTTTTCATCTTTTGAGGTCCAGTTTACAAACACGTGGCCCTCAGATCTACAATCTAAACAACGTGATCTTATCTCTGTTCGTCATATTTTGACGCTTGCGCAGAAACCCCTGGCATTAAAATGGCGCCGGAGACAGACTTTTGCATTGTGTCTTGATGCAGAAGGACTCAGCGGTAACACGAGTACACTCACATGACTAAAAAGGGGTCTGCAGTTAAGTTTAGGCTACAAAACTAGGGTTAGAAAAAAATCACGATTGACATTAATAATGACTCACATGATGAATTAATTAGAATCAGCTGTGGCTCAGGTGTAGAGCGGGTCATTCACTAATCGGAACACTGGCAGTTCGACAGCCTCAGCCATCAGTGTGTGAATGGGTGAATGTGACATGGAGTGTGAACAGTGCTTTGGGTAGTCGGCAGACTAGAAAAGTGCCATTCAAGTGCATTTACCATTAATGACCAATGTTAACTTTTAGTTTCACACAGGACACAAACACCAGTCCTCTGGGTTGAAGTCCTGTGCTTGTTGGACCCATCCACCTCCCTTCTCACTCCCTCCAAGCAGACTTTGCACTCCTACTACTTCTACTATACTACGTTCAGTGCTCTGAATGTCTAATAACCACATGGATTAACTTATATTGGAGTTGGCTGAAAGCCCTGTGCATCTTATAACTGACACTAAAGGGTGCCCAACGCATCATTACAGTGATGCTGAGGGCACTGGCAAAGTGTCATATTTTGACAACATGGGAGTGACACCAGGCTGAGCCGAAGGCCAACTAAACAATCATTTGGACAAAGATAAACTAGCTGATTTTATGCTAACTTAATGCCAACAAAACGTTCACTAAACATGAATGAATCTACCAAAATTGAAACAAGCAAAATGAAACACATACAGTAATGTTTGCTAACCTTGTGTCTGAGTTTATACTAAATATACTGCATTTCCTGTTTTGAAATTGAGTAGTGTTTTGTGTTGGTTCAGCAGTTCTATTTGACTTTTACAGTAAACAGCCAGTGGATGTCAGTCTGACCCTTATTCTCCAAAAAATGGCCATCTTGCTTGTAATGCCACTCAAATTACACATTTTATCAATATAAGGTGATATCCTTTATTGTGAACATATCTCCAAACTGTTCACTGACAATACCAAACATTCGTAGTGAGTGTTAGTAGCCCTTTTTAAATAGGCATTGTGCAAATTTGCAGGAAAGCCCAATCAGTCTTCTTTCAGCATTGGCAGTATAAAAACAAAATCAGGGAGTGCAGCAAAATGCCGCCTGCCTACTTTTGTTTATACAGAATGTGCCTTTTTCGGGGCAATGGGGGGCGTGAGCAAGTAACAAAACGTGTAGCTCAGCGTGTGACATAAACAGTGATGTGTTCCAAGTCAGTCCTTTGGCGATTCTTTCATAAGTCGGCCCGTTCTTCACCGTCCCCGTCATCTGATGGTTAATGGCCTCTTTGTTTGCGAGGACAAGGAGGGCGCACAATTTCTTGTCTCCCCAGTTGCTCATCTTTACAGTGTCTGTCAGGGTTGTGTTTCCCTCTTGCTACTAGCTGCTCGCTAATTCCTGCTACCAGCTGTTTCCTGTTTATCCAACGCCAGTGGCTCGCACGTGCAGCATCATCAACAGCTCCTCCCACAAGTCTTCAACAGCCCCTCCCGTTGCGGAAGGCCGCCTCGTTCTTTTTAAACCAAAAAGGTTCCGCCAATATGTTTACCCCTACGTGACAGAAAATTGGGTACCACAGATCAACTCGCCAATCCGGCTCTGTGTGTCTTAACGCTCGCAGCTTGCCAGAAAAACAGCCCAACATTCGCTGAAAATCTGGCAGTGTAAAAGGGGCTAGTGTTTTTCATTGGTAAACATTGGCTTCTACAACTTTGGTGACTGCAATTTGGTCGAACTTTGAGATATTCAGTCTAAATAATATTGATGGTTAAAGTCTTCAAAACCATTGACTCAAAGCCTTGATGCAGTTTGAATTCATGTCATGAATACATTTCAGATCCTCAGAGTTCAAGTGTGTTGGTCAGTCAATGGCAAATCTGTTTTAATGTAAACCACAAGTTGTGGGGATCACGCCCTCTGACTGGCTCTACCTGCTGTCCATATCCCACGGTGTGATGAATGGCCATATAAGAGTATAGAGGTGAGGAGCATGAGGATTTTAATCCAGTAAAGTCATGGTTTTCAAACTATTTTCAACAATGTACCACCTTTGAAATATTTTTTTACCTATGTGGCCACTGATCAATGCAAAACATGTTTGGTAGAAAAAGCAAACGAAAAAGCAAACTGTTTGTTGTGACGGTTTACAGTTGACGGCAGTTAATGGTAGTGCTGGAAAAAGGAATATTGAATGTACAATGTGGTTTAACAAACCTACATTTACATTTTTTTTCATTAAACCTATTACAGTGTAAGTATTTTAGGAATTATGCATGACTGATATTTTTAAAATCAACATTTTTAGAGAGATCTCACCCCCCTGCAGTAGTCCTAGGAGTACCCATACCCCATCTGAGAATCACTTAAGTAAAGGGTTGTTTTTTCCTGGCTAAAAATTGAAGTAAACATGTTTCTTAGTGGGGACCTGTTCAGGCTTTATTTAGCAGTGTTTTTGATTGGGACAATCTTTAAATTCTTTAAATAGAGAAAAACCTTGCAGCAGCTACACAGACGTTCCCTTTTAGACAACAGCAGGAGCACATTTTCACATTTTCTGGGTTTGTTTGTGCAGAAAAAGGTGACGTGAGCCTGAATAGAAAATAATTATAGCATGTCTACCCGCAGTCGTACTCACACACTTACACACACCAACATACTGACAAAAACTTGCATCTATAAACACAAACGCATGCATTAATATGTATTCTACAAATGCATGCACACATTCACACACACACAAATACAAACACACTTGAGCAGACCAAACTCCAGGCTGAATCAGAGCAATTTCCAGGGTGAATCAGAGCAATCTGGTCATCCTAATTATAGCCTGCTGTATGGGAAACTGGTGAGGTCCTCAAGGAAAGCTGTAATCAAAACCTCAGGCAGCAGGGTGCTGCGATGAAGTGGCTCTCTACATGTGCGGTTAATATGAAAGCATGAAATTGCAAATTCATGACCCTTGAATGCAGTGTGCACCAGGCATGAGGTCAGTCTTTTTTCTGTCTTTTTGTCTTCTTATATCGAGAGCAGCTCTGCAGAGGTCTTTCCCTGCCGCGGAATACTGGGAACTGGATCATTATACAGTGAATCTGAAGCGGCAGGTGTAGTGCAGCATGGAACAATTGCTTAACCTGCCTTTAACAAGGGCCACAACCTATAAATCAAACCGCAGACCATGACTTTATAGTTCATCCCATTTTTGTCCTCATTTTACTTTGGATTTACTACATAGCATAAAGCTGAAAGGAATATTACATAGAATTTTACTATTATTATGGATAGACCATGCAGGCACAAAACAGGATACGTGTCGACTCTTAACAGTTTTTATTTTGTCATTGTCTCTCTTATGAGTGCTTCACACATTCCCCAGCCTGATCTGTCAGTGTTATAACGCCGGTCAATTCCACGACTGCCATCACCCTTGGAATGTCAATGAAATTTCTAACTAGTTTAGCAATTAAAGGCATCCTTGAAACAAACCCCATCATGTCTCGAAGCAAAAGCTTCAGATTTAATTGAGAACGTTTGCCAATCTGCTGAGTGTGAAATAGCTCAAGTAGAAAATGGGATTTTTGGCTGCGTTTATGTGATGGAATTAGCTGCCATGGGATGTTATGACAAATTCTCTGAACTGCCATGTTCAAAGATTCAATTGTCAAAATGGGAAAAAATGAGAAATATGGGCTGGGAACAATTCATCAGTATAGTGAAAGATGCCAAAAGATATGTACTTTGGTGTTAAAAACAATCAGCACTGGCTGTTTCAGGAGCTCGACAGTACATTGAATTAATTATCAAAAGTTTAGAAGTTGGAAGTTGAAAACAGGCTTTCTTCATGGCACAGAGGGAGGCCAGGATAACCAGGACGTTAGTCATCATTTCTAGCTTCAAAAGATCTGCTGCACCACGAGAGTTCAATTTATTTTGAAAATGAGGGATGTTTTCAGCCACCATGTAAATCTAATATTTTCTACGGCCAAAATCAAAACCAATGCATTCATGAATATTTAGGAATTGGAGCTGTAATATGTCACCATGAAGTAATCAAATGTCATTTCCATGCTAATGGTGGATTTACATTTGTATCGCATGTGGAAAAAGCTGAGATATTACGAGGTGTGTTTGTTCATTCATGCATTGATTTGCTCATTCATTTATGCATTCATTCACTCATTCTGTCATGTGTCAGTTTTTCTATTTATTTCTTAATTATGGGTTCTTTTTTAAACTGCAACGCTGAAATTACAGTTTTGATGACTTGTGCTTGAGATCAAGTTAGACATGTTTTTTACAGTCACAGGATGTCAGGTGTGGAAAGAAAGCAAACTTTTATTTTTTCTCTCTCTCAAGGCAAAGAAAGCCTGATTTCAAGCAGTTATGCACACTGATTATTCATATCTTGGACTGTTTGACAAAACCATTTTCATCAAACCTTTCCTGAGTATAATACACTGTAAATAGGGTGTATTTATCTTGAGCTTCCGATTTGGATCATCGTAGTGCTTCATGTAATCGCCTCTGACACAGACAAACAAACAAAAAGATAAGATCAACAAAACAGTTGTATGACAAGCTGAAGCTGAGGAAAGTGCCTGGATCAACGGGCTAGGCTTAGTCCTTTGAGAAATTAAATCAACTTTGGTTTGTGGATTTTATCTTTCTGTGAGGAGGAGTGTGAATGTCAGTCATAATATTTGCCGGGCCCAGTAAATATTGATAGATGCACCACAGTAATGAAGTTGAGAAAATACAGGTGCACCAAGTGTGCCTCTTTCAATGGACATAACGACTATAGACAATCCAAACACCCGGGGGTGATCATAATATTACACACACACACACACACACACACACAAATCACCATCCTTCCCATCTACATTTGATTATTTATCATATGATCCTAAAACAAGCTAAAAAAAGAAATAATCCTCAAACAGAAAAAAGAAGTTCAAATGAGAAGCAGATCGGACTGAAATTAAACTATGAAAGAAGTGTCTGAGACTGAAAACGTCCTTTTGATCAGAGTCTATGGATCTGCTTTGTCCTAACATGTTTTAAGATACTGACACTCATTTCCAATTATTTGAAACGGTAAAGCCCCTGAGGAGTGAGAAGTGTTATCCATGAAGAGTTTAATACTAAAAAACTCAGCTAATCTGCTTCATTGGAACCCTTTGACTGTGTGTTTGATCAGACTTGGTGGAGTTGTTGGTATTGTGGTGGACAAGTATGTCTTTAGGCATGGTCACATTACATTTAATTGAGCAAAATTTACCTGCATCCAGCTTCGAAATAAGACATGATGTCAGATTTGCTGACTGCGAACTGCTGACCCTGACTGGGGATATCGTCGAGCACAGCAATTTGAGGAGCTCCTGAACCCGACCAGTGCATCCTCTGTGGAGGAGGCAGAGGTTGAAGACTCCCCGGCAGAGGTGTCTGAGGTAGTTAGGAAGCTCCTCAGAGGCAAGGTGAGCAGGTGTGGGTTAGATTCGCCCTGAGATGCTGAAGGCTCTGGACATTGTTGGGCTGCCATGGCTGGCATGCCACTTCAGTGTCACAAGGAGGTCGAGGACATTGCCTCAGAATTTAACGATTTTAGCAACAAAAGTAAACTGAATACTCAGAGCAATGACAGACTGATGCTTGAAATATAAATCATTTTAATAAATCACTTCCCAGACACAGCACGGTGCTGCAGTGGTTAGCATTGTCACAGCAAGGAAGTCACTGGTTTGCATGTTGTCTTTATGTTATGCCTGGGTTTTCTCTGGGTACTCCAGCTTCCTCCCACAGTCCAAAGACTTGCAGGTTAATTGGTGACTCTAAACTGTCCGTAGGTGTGAATGGTTGTCTGTCTCTATGCGCCCGGCAACTTGTCTAGGGTGTACCCTGCCTCTCGCCCAATGTCAGCTGGGATAGGCTCCAGTCCCAGTGACCCCCAACAGGATAAGAGGTTACATAGAATGAATGAATGAATGAATGAATTGGTTCCCAGTCAGTCGTTGTGTCAAAATCAGCATCAAAAATCAACCTTTATTGTGGAATGCTGGTAAAGTAGTCTGCGTTGATCTCTAAATGATTCTTACAGTATGTGTTATCCACAGCTACTTTAAATTGAAAACTATGAAAACTTTCTCATCTAGTCCATCGAATCCCTGCAGACATCTGAAGGCAGCAGGATGGACGTGTTGACAAATCTGCAGCCTCTGATTTGAAAAGTGCCTCGCCAGAGCGCGGTGCCATTACGCACGGCTGTCCACTGTGTTTACCTTCAGGAAATCACATGCAGACGACACCAGGCTGTTATAAAGTAACCACACACACCTCTACACACAGTCTGGTCGGTTGTAACTTGATATTCTGTTGTCATTGTGAAAGATGTGGGATTACAGCAGCTCATCAGTCCTGTGCGTCATTGACTCCTTTCTAAGTTTCTTCATAGCAAAAGCGCCGTCTGATGTTTTATTCTTAACAGTGCAAATGCTGTGGTGTTACATGTGATATGATGTGACCATTTATGACCTGAGATACTGAAGAATTAAAGCTGATCAGATTGATGCTGTCACATAAACGGCCTCCTCAACATTTCTTGTTATTTATTTCGACCGTGATTGTACAAAACAAATGAAATCCCACACCATCTGTCTCTGGCTGCAGATTTGTGGCGTCGTGTGTTCATGTCGTGCAGCTCTTCACCCTCCAGACAACAATGTGATTTCCCGGAGAAGTTTCTTCCTATTTGTGGAACTTTTTGTTGTCATGCTTTCCTGTGATCGGCACAGCTGTTTCAAATCTACAAGACCAGCAATGTGACCGGCTATGTGTCCAATTTATATTATACATCAATAGCCCTTTTGCATTTGTGTTGCTGAAAATAAATGAACCAAAACAGCAGGTGCTTTTGGAGATGCTCTAGTGTGTGCATTCAAGAACCACCTCTTTATACTTGTTGTATCTACACAGTTAAAACCGGGCCTTTGCAGTATAAAGCGTTCAAAGCATATATAGAGATAAGATAAAAGAGATAAGAGAGACTTTATTGTCATCCATCTATATACAGTACAGCACACCACATAGAGCAACAAAATTGAGTTTCCTGGTCCCCGGTGCAAAACAAGAGAATGAACATAAGGTCCAAACAAGAAGATACAAACACAGGAACATAAGAAACAAGACAAGGTATAAACATACAGTGCAATAACAAACATGAAGTGCAGTAACATCGAAATCTATGTGGTATCCAAAATGTCTTTATGCCTCTGGGCCGGTGGCAGCTGTGACCAGAGGCATTATGCTTTGAGGTTGTCCGTCAGTCTGCACGCCCCATTCTTATAAATGTGATATATCCAAAAAAAAAAAAAAAAAACCTTTTAGATTTTCGTGGTCAAAGGTCAAGGTCGCTGTGACCTTTTGTCTGTCCTTTTCATATAAATATATTCACCTTGAAACTGTGCTGATTGTTTAGATCGTCTGTGCTGCCATGTTGAGGACGTGTATGAAGCATCCATGTTATAGAATTTGTAGCTTCATTGCAGCAACATCCATAGTTGAATCATTTTCGACTGCCCTGGTTTTTGAACTTTTTGTGCCCAAGGCACACCAATGGACAAAACAAAATCTCAAGGCACACCTGTATTTATGTCTGTGCACAATAGCCTCTATTACATGTGGTATCACTTATCGCCACAAAAATGTTTGTTTTTATTCACTAATATCAAATAACAATTGGCAACCATTACTCACTACGTATTTAATAACAACATTATTCAAGGATTCATTTCATACTTTTTAAAATTACATCAGAGCACCAATAACTCATCCATTTTAACAGGAAATAATGTAAGATAATGTGATGTGTCACACATTTAGAATTCCCATGTGCCAACAGTAAGAAATGGGTTCTCATGAAGGGTTTTTTTCTCAATAGAATTACATTAAATTACATTTTTTGTAGGTAGATTTCGCCTCTTTGCTTGGGAATGGGTTTGCTGATACAGTCAATTAAAAATTCATTACTAACTTTTTGTATTTGCCCAGTTGAAAATTGCAATACTAATGTGTGGCTATCATAAAATCCTATGGCACACCTGGATTGGCATCACAGTACACCATTTAAGAACCACTGGTCTACTGTCATGGCTAAGAATGACTCTGGACAGACATGGATGTAAAGTCTACTACTACTACTACTACTAATAATAATAATAACTACTCCATACCCATTGGTAGCTTTGTCACCTTCTACCTATGCCAATCCTCAATGCATATGTGCAGTTTCACATAGATTGACCACGTCAGTGAGCAGAAAAACGTGGGACAGACAGAATGACTGACTGACAGAATGACACACTGACAGTTTCCATGATTATGTACAGCATACCATACCATGACTTAGTCATACCAAAAATTAGAAAAAACAAACACTGGGCCACAGGGGGAGCCACAGCGATCGGTCACATTTAAGCCATTTTTAAGCATTTTTCTGTTGTTATAGCGCCACCCAGTTGCCAATTAGAGTTAAATTTCTCCAGTCACCTTGAGGCGTCCTGTTCTACATATCTACCAAGTTTAGTAAAAATCCATATGGCGGTTAGGCCTAGATAAAAAATTAGCTCTCTAGCGCCCCCATTTTGTTTGATGGGGTCAATAATGGAGGGGTCCCCTCAGCGTGGTGATGGGTGAAACCCTTGAGATGTTATACACCTTTATGTGATGAGCCACGCCCTCCGCAATATTCATTGCCTTATAGAAGCTCAGTTTTAGTAAGTTTTCCAACTTTTGCCAAGAGGGAACTTTAGATATTGGTCCCTAGATTATGTTCACCCAGTTTCATGCAGATCAGTCAAACTTCCTAGGAAGAGATCGATTTGAAGTGTTTTTCAAAAAATTCAAAATGGTGGAAAATCTATATAAGCGGAAGTTATGGGTTCTTGAGGCAAATTTGTTCCTCATGAGGAGAGGCATCTCTGTGCAAAGTTTCATGTCTCTATGACATACGGGGCATGAGATATGCCCATTCAAAGTTTGCAATTTCAATCGGTTGCTATAGCGCCCCCCTTTGGCCAACTGATGTAATATTGCTTCATTCGCATCCTCCCATGACCCTCTACCACTGTGCCAAATTTCACATGGACTGACCAAGTCAGTGAGGAGAAAAACGTGAAACACACACACACACAGAGTTCTTGTCATTATATAGTAAGATACATTTTATTTATAGAGCGCTTTTCATGGTACTCAAAGTCTCTTTACATTACAGTCATAAAATAGTCTACGATAAAATACACACAACATCATTCACACATAAAAAGCTGCTTTGGAAAGATGAGTTTTGACGAGTGATTTGAACCAGGAGAGGTTGGTGCAGTCCCGAATGTGTTTGGGGGGTATAACTGCAGCATGGCTGGTCGGCTTAGGCGTACACCTATAAGTGGATAATTGTAGTTTAATGTTATCGTTGTTACATGTTTTTACAGAGAAGCGTTGTGAGACACAAAACGCAGCGTGTTTAAATGCGGATGCTCTCCATATTACACTGCTAAAAAATAAAATGAAGAATAATTCTGCATCTCAGCTGTTTGAACATCAATCGTCAAGAATCGTTCTTCCCTCAGCAGGGGGCAGCCTATGTGAAACAATCCACATGTTAGCTTTACAAGGCATGTTCTTTTAAGTGCAACACAAAGGAGTACTACCATAAGGGTATCAAACAGCTGCCACATGACTAATGCAGGACTGCTATACATCATTATGTTCTATAGTTCTTAACGCAGTATAGCATATTTTACAAGTGTGCGAGAAATGTATAGCTCCATTAAGAGCTTTAATGTGCTGCACACTTTAATGAACATTGTTGAAACATGCCATCAGCTATAAGTTCTCATTCTTTTCAGAGTGGATTACTTACCAGAAGAACCCATCAATCAAACGCAGCATGAGGGATATTATTCACACTTGATAAACCTTTTTATCCCTTTAAATGTGTGAAGTTAGACACTTCAAATATTCCCATTCTGCCCATGTCCCTGAGGAATGGACTGACACTATGGAGCACACACTGCATTTGGTAACTACTTTGCATTCTTCTTTCTACATCGAATTTCTTTCAACCGTTTACTAATTACTGACCCAGCTGTAAAGGCTTTCATAAGGAGCTGTCTTTGTTTGTAGTCATTGCAAGGGATATGGTTAATATGAGGCTCAGCGGTCACATAATGAGCTATTCAGAATGTTAGACAGGTGTGAGTGGTATTCACAGGAACTGGTAACTTAAAGGTGCAGTTGAGGTATTGGCCGCAGAGATGTTTGCCTTCTCTCCAGTATAATGGAACTAGATCAGCTTGTGGTGATCAAAGCGCAAAATAAATACACTTGAAAAACTCAACAGCAATGTGTATTTCCAGTAACATTGACCTGGTTACTCAAGATAATCCACAGACCTTGTTGTGAGCAATTTCATGTAGGAACTATTTTCTTTTTACTGAACTACACCCACAAACCAAATTGCCGTGCTGAAGGCAGCGTGGACCTACTGCTAACTCACCTAGCACTGCTAAGCTAGCTAATATTTCAGTACAGCTGTGATGGACACCATTAATGTTTACATCATGCGCAGTCACGAGCACGAGCCTCTCGTCCATGAGTAGATGCACTCTTCCTTCTGTGTAGTGATATGTTTGGCAAGTGTAGTTCAGTAGGAAGAAAATAGGCAAACATTTCTACGGCTGATATCTGCAACATTCGGCAACTCACACCAAAACAGTCAGATTGATAAATAGCACGACAGGTAAAAGGAAAAATATGAATTTTTGATTTGGTCTGAACTGTCCCTTTAACCTCTCTAACTCTGCCAGGATGCCGACATCCTTGCTCCCCCCCTTCTCTGTTAAATGGTATCTCCCAGGCGCATGGGCATGGTAGTGGGGGGAAAAGTGGACCTGACTACCCAGGGCCCGAGTAGGGAGAGGGGCCCATGAAAATCCTGATTTTTTTTTTTTTATTTATTTTTTTTTTTTTTTGTGATGTTTTTATTTCGAATGAATTGGGCCCTCCAATTAACTGGTGTCATAATTTATTTCTAATATATTGATAACATCAACTGAGAGAATGAACTTTATGTCACAGTCCTCCCACATATTGGACATTCTGGGGGCCCCCTCTTGGAGGCGCAAAATGGTTTAGTCCCCGACAGCGACCGGCGACAAGTGTAACGTCAGTGAGCCCAGATTGAATGACCTGGGGGCTAGACATGCTGCCCAAAAAGCATAGCAGCTGGAGCAGCTGGAGCAGCAGGAGCAGCAGTGGCCAGTCCTGGCAGCTCTTCTGAAGATGAGGCTGAGATTAGAGATGAGCAAAGACAAGGTGAGATCGTTGTTCAAGTATTCAAGGGCGAGCTCCCCCCTCCAACCCACCCTTACGTTGGTATGTTGGTTCGCGAGAGAGAGAGACAGAGACAGAGAGAGAGAGAGAGAGAGAGAGAGAACGCTTCCCGACATGAGTGTTGGTTCACGCACGAACCAACGAGCTGCTGACTGGTAGAACTGCTGCCTAAATGCGAGTTGTTTACCTTAAGTTTAAAGTAAGTTAGCCTTTTGGTTCAGTGCGTGTGCTGTAGCCTATTGGCCTCTAACACAGCAGAGCTGAAAGTGAAACTCCGTGCTGAGACTTAATAAATGATCCACCTAGCAATATTTCTGCTGCATATATCAACATGTAAATAGCCTACCAATATCACTGTAGGCTCAAGTGCACACTAGTAATATATTAATTGAGCAATAAAGCAATTTATTATTTTTGTCTGGTAAAAAGCCTTAACATTGCAGTGCAGTGCTGTGCTTAAAAGCTATTGTAATGCTCAATAAATTCACGATGTTACCAAAGCCAATGAATAATCATGTTAAATAAGTGTGACCTCAATATCAATCAAAAATAATTGTGATTATGATTTTTGCCATACATTTTTGCCATAGATAGAGAGAGAGAGAGAGAGAGAGAGGTGTAGGTAGTGAGAAGAACATAGAAAAACAATAGGCTATTCCTCTCAATCTGGCTGAAAAATGGCTTAAAACATTTTTGCCTCTGCAACTTGCTGACCATGATGAATACTGTGTGTTATAGCAAATAATTAGCATATCTGATGTTTACTTCACGTTTGACTTTTAATGAACATATTTGCAACCTTTCACATTATCTTTGTACTTGTTCTAAATGGTAGATGTCAAGCGCTGTCAAGCGCCCTCTTGTGGATACTTACCAGTTATGACTGTCTGGTTGACAGCCTTAGAGCTCAGCCCATAGCAACACAAAAATGAGCCCCATTTAAAAGACAATCTGTCAACATAATAAGCAGTGCTTGGCCATATGTTTCATTATTTTTAGCAGTTTATCTTGCACTGAAATGGCTCTAGAAATACAAAGTGAGCTTGCTTTAAAAAGTAGGTTGGGTTATTTGTATGTTAAGAGGCTAATACCAATTCTTTATTCTTGTAGATGTAGAGAGTTCTGCATCAGATGCTGAAGGCAAGGAAGGATGTAGCTTAAAACCCTATTTATGCTTTTTAATTTTAAATAAATACCCCTTTTTTTTCTTTTTTTTGCTCACACGCCTCGTGCACTGGCATGGATAGGGGCCCACTGACATTGAGAGTGTACAGGGCCCAGAATTTGGTGCTACGCCCCTGCCCAGGCGCACTACGTCATCAAACCATGTGATGTTTGGTATTGCCTGATTCAGGAAGCTCTCGACTTTTCAAAAATAACACTGTTTTTCTTTTATTTATTATGTATTTTGCACCAGAGCAGCAGAGCACCAGACCAGAGCTGGCGTTGTTTGGTGATATTTTATGGTGTGTCTGTGTCATAAACAACATCAGCTATCACAATCACACCTGATTTCAATAAGGTACCATGTTTGAAGCCGGCTGAGTGTTGTTTGATCACTGATAGTACTGTTTTGAAGCCGAGTGACCGTCTTGTCATTTGGAGCTCCGCGTGGATCTTTTCATGAAAAAACACTGTAGAATGGTCACACTTTGAGCAGTCTTCCTCAAATTTGGAACAAATGTTCATAGTATAGTAGATAGTGTGCCTATAGCCCCACAGTGTCATTTACCTGCTCAGATGAAGCCACAGACAGTTATTCATCATGAAAAACATTTTTCATTTTATTTTATTTTATTTTAGGCAAAATCTTCAATTTTTTACTGACTTCAGGGGCCCATTACTCCGTCTCTGTATCACCTAGAGTGTTTCTGACACTTTCACAAGAAACTTCAGGGAGTTTTCTTCCTCATGCATGCATGTAGTCAGAGCGGTTCAGTAGCTACAGTCATTTTAATTTGGGTATGTCATTTTAGGTGTTTTTGCTACAAAATGGGGGTGGAGTACAAGAGGTTAAAGCCCAGTTCAGGCCAATGACTCATGACAAGATGAAATCCTTTTAGAACGTTGTAGAGAAAAGTTACAGCGGTGTGAAATGGCCGGTCTGAGCTCGACTCTAGCCGGCTGATGGTCACCTGGACACCAGGGGTCTCATTTATAAACATTACTTACACACAAAATGAGGCCTGAAAGAGGCGTACACCACTTCCCATGAGAAAGTTGTCATCTGTAAAAACAGACTTGATGGGAGAAACTCTGACCCATGCTTAGGAACATTTTGGAGATGTGACATTGGCGACACAAATAGTGAGGTGGAAGCCTGATTGTAGAAATTGTCAGCTATTTTTGGTGTGCAAAATTTTTGTCTTTTGCCCGTACGTACACTTAGTATGGATCCTATGCATTGTTTTGAAAATGAGACCCCTGGAGACACAGGATCTGAGAACTATATCGCTCTATCTTGGCAGCATATCAGTGATATAGTCAGGGGCACGTCCATGCATAGATTAATAGACATGAGTACCAGGTTCTTAAAAATCTATGCTAAGACTAATTGGAGTTGCAGCAAAGAGCAAGTGCAAAGACTTTAGAACAGGATTTTCAACAGGAGTGATGTGAGCTCTTTTCTTTGTTCCACTTAAAACCTTGGCAGCAGCATTCTGGATGAGCTGTAATTGATTTTTAGACATTTTGGAGACACCTGAGAGCAATTTCTTACCAATTATCAGTCCTATTTGTAGAAATGGACATGCTGTTCTGCGTCTTTGAGACAAAAGTCAGACCCTGACCAATGTAGATTTCCTTGAGCCCAGTTGAGACTAAAGATTCACAACAAGATGAAACTGTTTTTGAACATGGCAGAGAAAAGTTGCAGCGGTGTGAACTGACTGGTCTGAGCTCGACTCAAGGACGGTGGGTTGCTGCTGCTCACTGTATGTGCTTATACCCCGCCACACACACACATTCTCATTGACTGATTAATTGGCGCTGCTTACTTATATTATTGTGGCGTATTTATCATGAATACAGTCCATCTGATGCTTGTTTTGTTTCTGTTTTTCACTGTTTCATCACTACAAATGCAGCTGTAGCCAGTATCTCACTATCAGTATCCTCATTCATATTTTAAGAAGCTACAAATTATATTCAGCCACAAAATGAGCCTGAAAAACTGAAAAACAGAACGGAGGTACGGATAGTTGTTGCATAGAGATGATACACGTCTCATTTAGTTGCATTGGTGTGAACCGGCAGGTTTTTAGAATGTTGCAGAATGATGCATTGCAAGTAGCTGCATGTTTCAACTCATCTCACTGCGAATCTTTGGTCTGAGCTGGGCTTAAGAGTGCAGATTTGGCATGGAGGCTGGAATCATCTGTCAAAGTTTAAATGGCTTCAGCCTGATGTACAGATCCCTGTCACCAAATTCAAGTCACGTTTCAAGTTTTCATCTTTGTGTCACTGACAGCTCAGTAACATTTCACAGAACACCGTATTCCTATAAAGTGATTGATTGAGGTAGGGTTGGCAACTGATGGTGGTTTGTGAACGGCTCAATTCGAGGAACCAAATTATTTGTCTCAGAGTTTTTGCAGTTTCTCCTGAAAGAACAGGCAAAAAAACATCCCAAGACCGTCCATCACCACCAGCAACTAAAATGACTTTGTCACATGACACCTCCGACTCCCCATTATTCCTGCTGTTCACTCCAGTGCCAGCTATTCAATAGAGGAGAAAATGCCAAGAACATTTTAAAAGAAGTGCTGGTACAGTTTAGGTGTGACTGCGTGGAATATCACTGTAATAATGTGACATGAGTTGGTGGGTGATTGGCACAATATGGCTCCTGGGCACTTTTTCAGTGAATGGTACATTTTTTTGGCATTATTTATATCCAAAAAACAGTCGGGAACAAGTGCTCACGGCCAGATGGAGCTAGTTGGAGTTTGTTAAGTTGTGCATGTTGGCTGCTTGAAACAAGGGAAAATAAAACACAACCAAAGAGAGAAAGTCACAATAACCAAGAAAGCTGAAGTTTTTCTTGGTTAAAGGTAGTTTAACATGACCACAGTGACTCTCTTTTCTTCTGTGAATACAACACTTGGCAGCTTCTGTGTGTTGAGGTAGACTGACAACACACTAATGCAGCAGCACCTGCCAAATTACTTTTTTAGGTCTTTTTTTTTTTTTTAGGAATTTAAGCTCTGTCACAAGCACATCAAATAAACACTCTTAAGATCTAAACACAAAAGAATATACACATTGTTGAGTCACACATGAACTTATAGTACGAATGTGCTTTGAAATACTAGACAATGATTAATTGGTATTACCCACTGAGATTTTTACACTTTAAAAACTTCCTGTCGAGTGTTCTCACAAGTTTGAAATAAGTGTCATTTTCATGGGGTGTGCATTTATAGATCTGAATAATGTTCAGAGATTTTCACTTTGAGGAGCCATCTATCACACATGTACGCTAACACTTCCCACAAACTTGAGGATAATTGGCTGCTCTTCTGTAAAATGCACAAAGGAATATATTCCATTAATATCATTACCTACTGAATCCCGTGAGCTGGTGGGGTTAAACACAAGCAGGCTGCACCACTATTATGTCTAGTGTTTGTAATGGGTTTTGTTGTTGTTATTTTCTTCACTTAGGGATCCTTTTACTTTATTTCAGACATAGACTGTATAAAATAATGGACATAGCAACAGTGATGTCACCCACTGGTTTGTGGACTGCGCTTTGAGTCACAGGTTTGGTATTTTGGATCTTTGGAGCCAGAAGTGATGTGAAGTGACCATATTTGGATGAAAATGGTGGAGCTAACCCTAACGCTAGCTCCTTGCTTGCTTAGCATATTGCACTTACAGTATGTGGTTAACTGTGATAATGCTAATGTAATAGGCTTGTCACGATAACAGAATTTCAGTAGTCGATACCAATACCAGTGAATTTCCACGATTCTCGATACTCATTTGATACAAAGATAAAAATCAAAAAACAGAACTCACGTATTTCTAAATTCACTACTTTATTAAAACTGTTTCAAACTTTAACTTTAACTCTAAGGCCTCATTTACATCACAAGCGATCCACAAGCGTTGCGGCAGCACACGTGTATTCACAACAAAACTGAACAGACGCGTCGCGCAGCGGCCGCTGCTGTCCCGTCAAAATACAAACCACACCCGAACAGTTGGTGTAGTGCACTGTGTTTGCAAATCTCAAATGAACCCCAAAGAAGAAGAAGTGAGTTTGGACCCAAAGCCCAGGGTGGACAGGTTCATGCGCCATTGATTATTCCAATGCTTGGAGAATTAATATTTAGCACTACAAATGGGTAAGTACATGAAACATGTGCCTGCCAGGTCTCGCTTGGTCCAGGGGGAGATGTCTACGGTGGCCGAGAGAGGTCACAACACACAAAAAATCAGTGTCTCTTCTATTTTTGAGGTTGCTCATGAAAGCAGAGCGACTTGAGCAGCATGTAAAACGGATGCGGTGTGAATGCTCTAACCTGTTAACATGCTCACCGAAATGAAAACGCTAGTAAACAGCAACCGTTAGCGAGCGCTAGCGAGCGCTACATGAACGCATTGCTTGCGGTGTAAATGAGGCGTAACCCTCTCCACACACGGCTCCTACTACCTGAATTTTCAACAAGCCAAGGTGTTGTAGCTCCAGCAGCACTTGTAAAAGCCATTGTTTCTAGCAAAGACGATGGAGAACAGGCGTTTTTCTTCAGCGCACGTCCTCAGCACAGACTTACCCATATTACTGCTGTATAACTGACCCATGGCGCGGCTCTAACTGCCTGAAAAAAACGCAAGGTCAGCTCTGGGCGCTAATCTTGTGCGTTTTCTGTGCCAGCTTTCAAGAGCACGGCGGCAGGTTGCATCTGAGGTTGCTAAGCAGCCTTAACAAGCACCGTATCATGAACTATTTACCTGAAATCCTGAGCGCAGAGCTGATATTCTTCCAGGAGCTGTTTGTGTGTAGGACAATTGTCCGTGGGACAGATGTAAAGCTCTGGCAGCCCTGCACTAACATGATCAGCTTCTTTTCCATATTTACGACAGACTGATATTTACGGAAGAAGGCATAGAGGCTGTCGGCTGTGATTTGTTGTTCCTCGTCACATAACGTGTTCGTGCTGCTGCGCTACAAAAGTTGAACTCCAAAAGTTTATTTAAGGGTGCAGCGGTCATGCCCTGAAAAATAGGTGCATGGGAGCACGTGTCTACTGCGATTTCTACTATTTGAGCACCCCTGCTGTGCGTCTACATTGAAAAACAATAAATTTGAGGGCGCTAACATGCAGTTTGTGTACAGCCCCTTATTCTGTAAACCTGGACTTACGTCATTGTTACATTACCAAGTGACACCCATCTGTGCCTCACTGTGACTTAAGTATGCATAGCTTTAAGCCTTAATAACATTTAAATAGGTGAGGGGGCAGCAGGCCAAGCAAAGCACCCCGGACATCCCTCTCCCCCTGGCAACACTTTCCAGCTCCTCCTGGGTGACCCCAAGGTGTTCCCACGCCAGACGAGATATATAATAATAATAATCCCTCCAGCGTGTTCTGGGTCTGCCCCGGGGCCTCCTACCAGTGGGACGTGCCTGGAACACCTCTAACAGGAGGCGCCCAGGAGACATCCTGATCAGATGCCCGAGCCACCTCAACTGACCCCTTTCGATGCGAAGGAGCAGCAGCTCTACTCCAAGCTCCCTCCGGATGTCCGAGCTCCTCACCCTATCTCTAAGGCTGAGCCCAGCCACCCCACGGAGGAAACTCATTTCCACCACTTGTATCCGCGATCTCATTCTTTCGGTCACTACCCAGAGCTCATGACCATAGGTGATGGTCGGGACGTAGATGGACCAGTAGGCTCAGCTCCCTCTTCACCACAACGGACAGGCGCAGTGCCCGCATCACTGCAGAAGCCGCACCGACCCGCCGATCCATCTCACGCTCCATTCTACCCTCACCCGTGAACAAGACCGCAAGATACTTAAACTCCCGCAGTTGTCATGAATGTTAGAATTAGCCAAAGAGACCAAAACTGTTTTTTGTACCAGGCTGGAAACATATTTTTTCTGCTGTAAAGTTGGGTATCGCAGCGTGAGGGTCTGTGGGGATTGACCCACATTTGGAGCCAGTTTGTTTCACTTCCGCTTTATGTTTCAGCCCCAAAAGTTGCTGCTTGTTTTCAGTTAGAAAAAGATTTATTTTTTTTTTTTTTTGTAAATAATGATAAGTAAAAGAGAAAAAAACAGACATGAGATCAAGTTTAGAGCTGCGTGGATTAATGATGGCTCTGAGATGTGGGTAATAGCTGGGGAAATTATTGCTATTGTGCTGTGTGCCAAAGTGGTGGCAATTTCAGTGTTTCTCACTGACTCTCTGAATAAAAATATAAGATACTCACAAATGTTTTAAGAGCTAAAAATGCAGCCAACTTATTGAATCAAATGCATTTTCATCAGAACAGCAGGCAGATCTCTGAATTGTGTAATAAAACTACAGGAGGCTTTAAAATCATCTCAACGCATTAAAGATGTTATGTGACATCAGTAAAAGATATCTCACACCATAATGGACTAAACAGATATTATTTATTCATCCCACTCTCTGATAACTGACGATAACTTTGTGTTTTTGCTTAAAGATATACATAAACCAGCAGGTTAAACACGTCAAACGAATGAAAGTCATTCTGTTGTATTTTCTCTAAATTTTGAAAAGAGAAACCCCCGATGCATGGACACCCATTTGTCTTGGTCATAAGTGCCCCATCAACAACCCCTGCGTGTCAGCGTGAAATATGAATTCTCCTCCCTGTCCCTGAATGCTGTGTATACTATATCGACATTTGTGGAGCTTGTGGCCGTCTGGCTGCAGGCGTTTGATGTAGATTTTCTCAAAGACTTCTTTGGGGATTGTTCATATGGGCTGGGGCCCAAACTGAGAATTGAATGATGGATACTTCACCACCTCAAGTGACTCTCTTTGGCCTCATATAACTTTACAGTCTCATTTTACCCCCTTGGTCTGTAAATTAGGTGTCATAAAAACAGAAAAACATAAAGAAATATCACAACCTGGCCTCACAGTCAGACTGATCAAGAAAGTTGTCCGTGACGCCCAAAGCGCAGGGGACCTTAGGTGCATCCATGTCTACGGCTTGTGAATTACCAAGCTGCCAGAGAGTGGGGGGATGGGTGAGGCAGGAGGGCTAGAGGTAAAGGGGCCAAATTGTAACAGATTGCCAACCCTAAACCCTTGCCCTCAAGCACAAAAATGGACTTTGGAGTTGAGGGTGCCAGTCACAGCATAATTGATGCTGGGCTGGGTACAGGGTAAGTCCCATCTGCCACTGTCTGCTATTTGGGAGACAAAAAAAAAAAAAAAGCTGTGCCTTTTGTCCTGTCTCAACCAAGCCTTCAAACTGTGCTGGCAAAATCCTCTCTTCTGTCCCCCTTGTCCTCATTATAAGCACAAAGCCGTAAGTCCAAGCCTGGTTTACCCTCAGAGAGCGGCAGCCTGCGGAGAGCCTGAGCCATATACAGCCATGACATATCGTATTTCCTATCATATGGGAGCAGAGCAACAGAAAAAAGCACAATGGTGCCTAAGCTGCCAAATCATTCTCTTTAGATAGTGAAAGATTTTTTTTCTGTGTCTAATTTTCCTCCTATTTTTCAGTGAAGGCTATATATGAACCCCTAGCTCTCAATAGCACTGTGTATTAGGCGTATGTGGGTGGCGCGTATCTTTTAAAGGTAGACCACAGTATTGTGTCCACTCGAGAGCGGGCCACTTGCTAGACAGCTGCGATTGCTCAGTAATGCATCAATGAAACCATATGTTTCTGCTGACAAGAGCGCTCAAACGCATTTCTCACTCTCTTAAACACAGACAGAAGCGAGCACGCTGGCATGTAGTATATGCACTCGCTGTATTTTCAACAACATCGGTATGATTAATGGGCTTCAGAACTGGGGAACTTGTTCAGTGTGACACAAGCTTTTGTCTCTGTGTTTCATCCCCTTCCTCTTCCTGACAGCCACCAGAGTCTCCCTCTCCCCGCAACCAGCCACCGCTGGCTGGTGCGCCGGGGCGGGAGGATGTGATATGAGCTGACAGCACAGTAATAACCCATGCAAATTAACAGGGTGGGGTGTAAATGCAAATGCTAAAAGCACAATAGAAAAGTGATTAAAAAGCATTTCAGTGTCTTTTATCTCGTGGTGCTTCTCGTGCTGGGGAATAAAAGGAGCAGAATTAGGTACTGGGGACTCGTGCCAGCGCTCATTTCAACATGTCTTTTTTTTCCCCTCTTGAGAGGACTTAACTTTGATTGTTTTTCAGGCTGCCCTCTATCTCCCCACTGCCACAATCATACCCCATCCAAATGTGTGACTTCTCAAAATAAGGACTATAAGCACTTTGGCAGTGTTTTATGTTCCACACAGCTCAACTCAGCCTGGAATGCATGTATGTTCTCCCCACAGGAAACAGCTCCTGTTTCACATGCACGTGCGTGTGTGTTAACGCAGACATGAATTTACATATACCTCTCAGTAAGAAACAAACTTAGCCTTGGAGCAGGAATCAAGCAGCAGTGGGGCATATGTAGGGTGCATTGCCAAGAGCTGGCAGTGTAAAATTTGTTTTGATTTTTTGGATGCCAGAATCATATCCTCAAGCCTACGAGTAAAGTTGAGATCATAGAACTGGCTCAGGAAGGGTCCAATTAACTTCCATTCCAGACTCCACTGGGATGGGTATTAGGTGAAAGAGTCAATTAAATTGACATTTTGAATTTCCAGTGGCTTAATTTGCAGTAATGTGGCATGTCTGTTCCCGCTCTTCATGTTTAACCTCTTACTTGTGCCTTTGTGTTTAGGACCAATTACAATTTAGGCGCAGATGAGTAATGTGCAGCCTTTACTCTGAAGTTCTTCAAGTGCTTTGTTCCTACTTTGAACTCTTAACATTTACATGCTGTTTATATTTTATACCTTCAAGGTCAGTTTTGACCCCAAGAATCCCCTCACAACAGGTGTCTGTACCAAATCCGCAACCACAGATCTGAGTAGAATGTACAAATAGCTTATCTGACATCAGTAAATAGACAGTTAATTCTTAATCAGTGTCTCAGAGAGCAGGGAGAGTGCGTTGTTTAGGTTTTACACTATTTGTATGTGGAGAATAAACCTCCATTATCACACAATATCATGTCCTATTTTAGTTAAGACATGAAAACATAAATGGCAGGGACATTCTCTGTGAGGTTTATTATATAAATATTTATAACCATAATAACCATCAATTCACACTTGGATGGGTTATTCAATTAAAAGTAAAACTCGTTGTCAGGTATTAAGAAGAACGATTGTGAGGAGAGTGTATAGTTCTAGTGTAGTGTAAGTCTCTTTACGATTTCTCATTTGTCTCTTTTTTGTAGGGTTTTTTCCCTACAATATATTCAATTTTATTATTATTATTATTATTATTATTATTTTAAATGTTCGAAATGAATAAATCAAATCAAACATTGTCCTCACAGCTACTGTATGTTATGAAAAATAATCCTTATAACTCCTGTGAATTGTAACTATTAACTATTAATTTAACATTATGTTGAATTCCTTCAGCTGAACTTGTCGTCATCGGGCCCCAGCTCGTTACTGAACAAATTCTGCCTTTGGGTGGTCCCCTATTGGAAAATATCAAATCTGTCTGGTTTGACAGAGATTTAAGTTTTGAGCATAGTGTCACAAAGCTTGTGTTTATATCATCTTAGAATTATTTCAAAACTACGATCCGTTCTAACTTTTAAAGACACTGAGACAATTTCACACGCCTTCATGTCTTCATGCCTGGATCACTGCAACAGCCTCTTTTCTTGCCTGAATCAAAAATCTGTTAACTGACTCAAGACTGTATTGAACTCAGCTGCCAGGCTTTTAACCACAACCAAGAGATGTGATCACTCACTCCAGTTTTAGTGTCTTTACACTGGCTCCCAGTATGTTCTAGAGTAGATTTTAAGATTGTTCTGATGACTTTTTGAGGCTCTTTATGTTCTCGCTCCCAGCTACATCTCCAGCCTCCATACCATACCTTACACACCAGGACGTACTGTGAGGTCCTCGGGCAGAGGGGCTCTGGAACAGTCTGCCTCGGCTGAGTCAGTGATCTCTTTTTTTAGCCCGGTCTCACTCCAAAGTCGTCGAAGACGAGCACTTGGGCGGTGACTTGCAGCATAAGAAACCAACACAAAAAGACGTCAGTTAACATCGGCATGATATGTGGCTGGTTGCTGTTGTAGTTTAACGGTGCCCAGCGTCAACAACAACGTCAACAACCAACACACCCAGGGTACCTTGCATGTCATATGTGGACATGGAAGGTCCATGACCAAATGTCAATATGTGACGAGATCGGAGTGAGAATGTGTTGCTTTTAAGTCCCGTCTTAACACATACTTTTATTGGAGAGTTTTAATTTAATTTAAACAGTCTTTTATTTGCTCAGTTTTTATCAGTTCTTTTTCTTACAACTCATAAACAGGCAAACACATTCGGCAAACATTTAACATAAGCTCCTTTTACACTGCCAGATTTTCCGCGAATGTTGGGCCGTTTTGCCGGCAAGCTGCGAGCGTTGATACACACTGAGCTGGATTGGCGAGTTGATCCGAGGTGCCCAATTTTCCGCCTCGTAGGGTAGACATATTGGCAGAACCCTTTTGGTTTAAAAAGAACGAGGCGCCCTTCCGCAACGGGAGGGGCTGTTGATGACTTGTGGGAGGAGCTGTTGATGACGTCGCATGTGCGAGCCACTGGCGGTGGATAAACAGGAAACAGCTGGTAGCAGGAATTAGCAAGCAGCTAGTAGCAAGAGGGAAACACAAACCAGACAGACACTGTAAAGATGAGCAACTGGGGAGACAAGGAATTGCGCGCCCTCCTTGCCCTCGTAAACGAAGAGGCCATTAACCATCAGATGGCGGGGACGGTGAAGAACAGGCCGACTTACAAGAGAATTGCTGAAGGACTGACCAGCCACGGCTTCCCTCCCACCTCACTGTTTACGTCACACACTGAGCTACATGTTTTGTTACTTGCTCACGCCCCCCATTGCCCCGAAAAAGGCGCATTCTGTATAAACAAAAGTAGGCAGGCGGCATTTTGCTGCACTCCTCGATTTTGTTTTTATACTGCCAATGCTGAAAAAAGACTGATTGGGCTTTCCTGCAAATTTGCACAGCTCCTATCTAAGAAGTGCTATAGTTTGGTATTAATTTTAGCTCCATGTAAAGTGAATAAATGTGATGTTTCCCAGCTAATGCTCTGCTCATCAGCCCTAATGACACAGTTTACACATTTTTATGACTGCTGATTTATTACATGGGTTCACCCTGGTTAAATGATCTGCCTTAATGTACATACATTTATAGCAACTGTAGAAAAGGGAAAGATTTTTAGATATCTTAGGAAAAGTTGTCAAATTTCAGGTTAAAAAAACTGGCATTTAGGGTGTTTTTACTGCTGTCAAATGTCAAAGCACCAATGTCTTCCCAACATTGGTGGAAAGTCATATGGATGAGGGAGTGCATTGCACAGTTTGTGAAAGCACAAACAGAAATGGACAACAGGATCTCACATGTTAGCGCACAGCACATATCAGTGAAACTCGATGAAGCGGCTGGATGGTATAGTGAGAACTGTCTTCAACTGCAGCGAGCAGGTCCAAGCACCTGATGTTGGCTGGCATTAGCATCTGCTCTGCACAAGTGTCTCTGAGCCAGTAATTGTACCCCTGGTAGCTCTAGGGATGCTGCCGAGTACCTGACCACGATTCACTGAGAGAAGTCTCTCTAAAGGGTTAATAAAAATATTCTGCTATGGCGGCAGAAGACAGACTCTCGCAAAGTGCACTACATCATGGTAACACATTTTCCAGCCTCTGCTCTCCCTCCATCTGTATTCTCTCTCTGGCTTTTGTTACAGATCTGCGCATCAGAGTCACAGTGTGATATTGTCCCTCTGGCACTAAGAGGAGGGAAATACTTTTTAGATGTTCTTTGGGGTCCACTTGTGTCTCTCTCTGTCTGCACCATTATTTCCAATTTCAACTCTAAAGAACCTTTCAAAAATTCAGAGATGAAATTGTTTTGCATATTGATGACACTGTGTCACCTCAAGGCCCCGTTTCAAAGCAGTCTGAAATACGACTGTGTATCCACAATACAAAGGGATACGCCAGGCTGTCGGCCTTGCTGTATTCACTGCACCTGCTTTGCAGAAGTCAAATCCTTGTACCTTTTAATTATAAGAAAAAAAATCCCCCAAAATTAATTACTATCTTTATAAATGCTGATTAAAATGAGTGTTTGAAAGCTTTATTAAAGGCAAATCTCTGTAGTGGAGCATTCAGAACTAATGTTCTTCTGTGACTAAATGGCATGTGTCCACATAGGAGCTGGTGGCTCAAGCTCAAGTCGTGCATAAAAGCTAATATGCAGTAAACAAAGAAAAGAAAAAGCAAAAAAAGCAGGTAATCGTGAGCTGTCTGACATTGAAAACCTTTGCAAAATGACTGCACTAATGTTCCTTTTGTGACTGCTTATTTAAATTGAGTTTGACTAATTTTGGGTCAAAGATTAGCTGCTGCTTAGGTAAGCCAGCTTTCACCTGCAGGTATCAAGCCATTTGAAACTAAACCTGCAGTGTCATGTATGAGATTATTGGAATACTTTGAAACTACATTAAGTTGTTGCTTCCATTTTCAGCACCTGCTTATCCTCTTTAGGTACACAGGGGGCTGAAACCTATCCCAGCATGCACCAGGTGAGAGACTGTGTATGGGTGTTTTCACACTTGGTCCTTTTCAGCCCTCTAAATACACTCAAAGCAGTGACTCAGCATTTTTTGCGCACGTATGAACATGAGAACTCAGACCCCTCTGAAGCGAACCCAACTCAGACCACGTCAGGAGGTAGCTAGAGTTCAGTTTGCTTCAAGTTCATGGTGCAGTTTGCTTAATCTGTGCCTTGTGACCACAAAGTGCTCCAGGTTCACTTTGCTGTTTGCCATATTTAGCCCTCTAGATCACATGCTGTTGCACTTGGTGCTTGACAAAAACAGATGAAACCATGTTGGCCTGTAACACTTGCAAGAACACAGGACGAGGAGTAGTTTGGTCCATGGAAGATACTGCATGTCTCCAGATGTGGAATGTAGAATACATCAAATGGCAACAGTCTACAGAAACACGAAGGTTCTCCTCCAATTTTAAGTTCATCTAAAAGCAAAGGGCTTTATAACCGCACTGCAGTGCCATGTCAATGTAAAAACAAAAATAACCATCCATTTTGATCCGCTTATTCGGGGCCGGGTCGCAGGGGCAGCAGGCTGAGTAAAGCAGCCCAGACGTCCCTCTCCCCAGCAACACTTTCCACCTCCTCCTGGCGGACCCCGAATTGTTCCCAGGCCCGATGAGATATGTAATCCCTCCACCGTGTTCTGGGTCTGCCCCGGGACCTCCTACCAGTTGGACGTACCCGGAACACCCCCAACGAGAGGCGCCCAGGAGGCATCCTGATCAGATGCCCGAACCACCTCGACTGACCCCTCTCGATGCGAAGGAGCAGCGGCTCTACTCCGAGCTTCCTCCAGATGTCCAATCTCCTCACCCTATCTCTAAGGCTGAGCCTAGCCACCCCATGGAGGAAACTCATTTCAGCCGCTTGTATCTGCAATCCCATTCTTTCGGTCACTACCCAGAGCTCATGACCATAGTGAGGGTTGGGATGTAGATGAACCAGTAAGTCAAATCAACCGCCCGGCACAGCACCTGCATCACTGCAGAAGCCACACCAAACCACCGATCCATCTCACACTCCATGGAAGGTTGCAGCTGAGTGTGAAGCCATCGGGATGAGAGTTAGCATCTCCAAATCTGAGGCCATGGTTGTCTCCCGGAAACCGATGGATTGCCCTCTCCGGGTTAGGGGAGAATTACTGCCTCAAGCAAGGGAGTTCAAAAACAAAACTATGTCAATACATATTATAAACTGGCTATATTGTGAACAGAAAAAGGACTAAAGGCTCATCCGAGCTGAAGTTGACCAGAGAGAGAACTGAGTCATCCTTCAAATGAACTGACAATGTGAACACAAGAAGATCTGAGTCCCGTTTTTGTTGGTCTACTTTTTGGCGCACTGTGTTTGGTTAATTTAAAAAGGACTAAATGTGAAAACATACCTTGCGCAGGTCACCAGTCTGTCAGAGGGCTGACATAAAACAGAGACAAACATATGCATGCCTACGGGCGTTTTAGAGTGTCCAAATTACACATATCAGAACAAAGCGGAAAATGTCACAAGTTCAGTTCTTGTTACAGACGTGGTTCCTCAGCTGTCAGAAAAAACTATTCAACCAGAAAATACACAAGCGATTTTGATTACACTGAGACATGAAATGCCCTGCGCTATCATTTAACTCAGAGAAACAAATCAAAACCCATATTGATTACTTTGGAACTCTTGGGCTCACGATAAAAAAAGTTCAGCTTCATCAAATATTTATCACTGAATTACTGTCAGTAAAAGTAAGCTGAGGATGACCTTGGTGCCTCTTCTTTGCCCCCTCCCACACACACCACCTTTATCCACTATAAATAACCCCCCCCAGAGATGTGGACTCGAGGCCAGGGTGCTTAGTACAAGGGGATGTTGGGAGTGTTTCTTGTGAGTCCAGCTGTCTCCAGAGCTCTAAATCCCTTAATTATGAGGCCAGGGAAAGCAGTCTCTCGGGAGCATTAAACATGCTCTTGTTCTGCACATTCACCAATCCCATTTGCAGGTTTATTTTTTTTTCTCTTTTCTTGTTTTTTTCTGTATTTTTCTTTTTTTCTTCTGGAAAGATAGCACTGTAATGGTGCTTGAGGATATGGAACAAGAAGGAGGAGGTAAATGAGAAATAGAGGGAGAGATCATTATTGAAGTAACTGGCACAGCAGCACTAGCAGGGACAAAAAGAAGTAAATGCTGCTTTTAATGCAGTGGTGTGCAAGTGAACTCTGAACACTGGGAAAAGGCAGAATGGCTCAGGGGGCTGCAGGCCTCCTTTTGTCCCTTTCTTTTTTTTCTTTTCTACACATTTGCAGTGTCCTGTTTTTAACTTTCGGGATCTGTATTTATGTGATAAATGAAACAAAGCCAACAGTATGTACAGCATATGTTCGGCACAGCAAGGCAAACTGTGTAGTTGTCCGGTGAAACCTTAATAGGCAAGATTTGGGAAACTTAAACCTGATGAGCAGTAGCATCCCTTGGGTGGAGGTGGAGGTTCGTACAATTGCTGACCCCTCCACTGGCCCCCTGTTGCTGTTTTTATGAGGCTGTGGTGTGCTCATTTTCTAAGCCAGGTAGTGTTGCCTTGTGAAACTAGACTCAGAGGTAGAGCAGGTCGTCAACTAATCGAAAGATCGGCGGTTTGAGCACCAGCTCCTCCAGTCCACGTGTCGAAGTATCCTTGGGCAAGATAATGAACCCCAAATTGCTCCTGAAGGCTGTTGCTTCGGTGTGTGGGAGCGTGGGAATGGCAGGTGGCACCTTGTATGGTAGCCTTGGCCACGAGTGTGTGCATGGGTGAATGTGACATGTAGTTTAAAATGGCTTTGAGTGGTCGGAAGACTACTATTTACTATTTTATCATTGCTATTTCTACCAACCATGTTGGGAAGGGGGCTATATAATGCTTCAGGGATAGGCAAAATTTTGGCGAAGGAGTCCCTTGAACTCTCACCTCTGAGTGAAAATGGGTTCTATGGGTACCCATGTGTCTCCCCTAGACTTGAGGAGGCTTGTTCCCAGGAAATGTTTTGCTCCTTAGACACAATGTACTCCTTTGAATTAAAACTATATATTTGTCTTTTTAAGGAAGAACAATGAATCACCCAACACGTGTCTTTATCAGCCCTTTAAACTTGACCACATGACACCAACTGACAGGAAGTACAGTACAAGGAATTTGGAGCCAAGCTGTTGTCTGGCAATGCAAGTCCAGTGACACATTCTATAAAGAACTGTAGTAGAACAAGATCATATTTCTCCTGTTTTAGCTTCTCTGCACTGGCTCCCTGTAAAATCCAGAATTGAATTTAAAATCCTACTGTTAACTTATAAAGCTCTAAATGGTCAAGCTCTGTCATATCTTAGAGAGCTCATAGTGTCATATTATCCCACCAGAACACTGCGCTCTGAGAACGCAGGGTTACTCGTGGTCCCTAAAGTCTCCAAAAGTAGATCAGGAGCCAGAGCCTTTAGCTATCAGGCTCCTCTCCTGTGGAATCATCTTCCTGTTACGGTCCGGGAGGCAGACACCGTCTTCACATTTAAAACTAGACTTAAGACTTTCCTCTTTGATAAAGCTTATAGTTAGGGCTGGCTCAGGCTTGCCCTGTACCAGCCCCTAGTTAGGCTGACCTATAATACACCGGGCACCTTCTCTCCTTCTCTCTCTCTCTCTCTCTCTCTCTCTCTCTCTCTCTCTCTCTCATGTCCTGTTACTGCATCTTGCTAACTCGGCCATTCTGGATGTCACTAACTCGGCTTCTTCTCCGGAGCCTTAGTGCTCCGCTGTCTCGCGGGTTAACTTATATCGCAGCGGTGCCTGCATAGTGATAGTCTGTTATCATTAGTCATACTTCTACTGTTATTACACACATATGATTATTATCACATATGTATACTATCAGATATTAATATATACTTTCAACATATTGTACCACAATAGCTGGAATCATAATTATAATATTATTACTTTCATTAATGTTGTTGTAAGCTATTATCATTATCATCTGTCCTGCATCTCTCTCTGTCTCTGTCTCTATCTCTGTATGCAATTTTATAACTCTCCATATTGACATAGTTTTCGACTTGCCTGTATATGTAAATAGCCTAAACAAATTCCCAAAATGCAGCTATCGCTTTGGTTTTGGTGCCACCCCAAGTTTTTCGGTGGGCCCATCCGGCCACCTGAAAATTCCTGGGGGCACCACTGCTGATGAGTCTCCATTGCAATGTCTTCGAAAATGTTTTGTGTACCTTAAGATTGGCAAAATGACTCAACCTATAGAGGAAGATGTAAAGTGAACATGAAAATTACCAAATTGGACTAAGTGGGTGAAGAGATATAAAAGCATTTTCCTCTCTCTCAAGGCATAAACCAATAATATACACAGCCCAGAATATTTCAATCAATTCTGAGAGGAAAAAAAGACTTGAGTGGCAATCTGAATGTCAGGCACACAGAGCAGAAATGCTTTTGCCTGTACACCGTGTAGCGGTGGAGTTTTCGTTATGTAAAGGAAAGGGAGAGATGGTGCGGGGAGAGGATTTGGAATTTTTATGTCTGTACTTGAATCTTTTGTACTGTACTTGAAACCTGAAGAATGTCAAAGATATTGGCATTTTTTGTTTCTAAAAGTTTCTTTGCTTTTGATTTTTTTTCCCCTCCAAGACTTCTACACATTGTTTAGCAAACTTAACTGTGGTGGCTTTTTTTTTTTTTTTTTTTTGCATTTCAATTCATACATTTTCTCTTCCTGTTTTGAATGAGCTCTATATCGGCATCAACATACTAGACAGTAACCTTGTCAAGAGAGTCATTTAATTATTTATCTGCTGTTTCTAAATGATTGATATGCAGGCCTCGGTACGTGTTCGTACTGAAAGGCAGACGCCCCCATTTAACACGCCCGACAGACAGCTTAAAACAAAGAGCTGCAGCATGAAAAAAAAGAGAAAAAACAAGGGAAGAAATTAGCTCAACCTTTAACAAGTGGGCGAAGAGAGAGCTGCAATTAAATGAGGTATGAAAGGCTTAGACTCCATCATCACAGACAACCATCTTAATCCCATACAGGGCTGTTTTGTTTGCAAATAGTGTGCTGTTCACAGTGGGTCTTGTTTTTTTAATGATGTCAAATATTTCACCAAGGCTTATTGCTGTCTTTGGCTTTGACTCCCATTAGGTGGCCATCCACCCACAGGGCAGAAACCCAGATCAATGTGCAGCTCGCCTGAACTAACCTGAGTAGAAGGTTGTGTCAGTGATTTTATTCTCACTAAACAAAGCATCTCCTTATTAGTGCTTTGGATAAGTACTTGTCAGGGGATTATCAATACTTATCAGTCATGTGGAAACTTGCAATTTGACAGTAATTATTTTTAATCTAATAAAATTGGATTTCACGAGATTAGCTTTGTCTGAATTAAATGTGTGCGGTTTGGTGTGTTAAAACTCCCTGCAGATTGCTGCAAAACTCTCCTGATCTCTTTGCGTTTACAGCTGCTAATATTGTGAAAATGAATCATAATTTTTTACTGCGCACTGTAGCAGCACTCGGAGCACTTTGCAGACTAAAAAAAATAAATAAAAATTGACGATGGTGTTAGGAATATATTTACTGGACTCCAGCAAGCTTTTACACAGTAGAATATGTTTTATGGAATAGAGCAATCAATATTATAAATCTATAAAGTTGGATTGTTTTCTCTTTCTTTACTGTCTAATTATACACTCTGCATATTGGATCAACTTCACTGGATACTGGAGGCACTTCACCACTTGACACGGCTTCTGTGTCAGGTACTTGTGAGTGATTGGTCAGGAACAGACACCTCTGACAGCTTATCATATGCCAGGTTGAGACAGGCTTGTCAGTAAGCTAATGGAGTGTTCTAAGGTTAATTTACTACCATATGAATCCCATCAATAAGCAATTAAGAGGTGTGGAAACACAGAGGCGCCCAGACCAGCCGCTAAATCCCCACCAACCCACACCCCCACCTTTAATCAATTAATTTCTGTGGCATGTCTGTTTAAAACCACTTGATAGATTTAAATGACACATGAAAAAGACACCGCTGGCTGCATGACCTTTTTCTGTTACTTCACTGTATCTGCCTCAAAGAAGTATTTCACTGATGGGAAGATATTTTTTCATACAACTAGGCTGTCTATGCAGTAGAAGAATGCAAATACTCTTAACATTGGTGCTATATGACCAGAGGAAACTGTAAAAGGGTTGTGGCATTTGCTTTTGATCAAGAGGCAGAAAACTTATAACTATCAGAATGCACTCCACCACACAGGATCAATAAATGCTCCTGCTGGTGGGTGACGTAATGCAAGTTTAGCTGTTACGACACAGGAAACAATATGGCAGCTGGCTGATAACAAACAATCACAAATTAAAGTTAAACAGTAAGCTAAAATATGTTTCTAAAAACATTTGAGGTGAGATATAGGCAAATCAAATTTTCATATTACAGCCAAGCAGTGCACTAAAATGTGTTTCCTAAGCCAGTGATTCCCAACTGGTCCAGCCACAGGGTCCAGATTTCTCTTCAGTCATTAGTTCAAGGTCCACAGAGTTTAATATACTCAGTGTCATGCTTGCGTTTGGTCATGTCTCAAGCTAGTTTTCTGTCTCTGTCAAGTAGCTGTTGTTATTCACTCACTCTACAGCAGGAAACGGCACTTCAAAATAAAAGCTCTGCACTAGAAGTTCCCTGTACTTAAAAACAAAGTGTGTTTTTTACAAAGTTGATATGTTAGCAAGTCACCTGTGGTCCATTCAGAATGGACTTGCGACCCACCAGTTGGGAACCACTGTCCTACGCCATGTTAGGTGAGAAATAGGTAATACAGTGATTTGATCAGAGTTTTATCTGTGTTTGACAGAGAGAGGGGCATCTCACTTTCTCGATCAACTTCTATACTCTTTGTGTCCATGGTGGTGGGCATTCCAAAATGGGGAAGTACACTCTGTAGTTAGAGCAACAACCAGGCCCCCGTGAACACCGCTCAGCATTGCTTCCAATTTTTCCCAGTGGCCACTTGCAGTTCTGCAGTGGAAGAATCCCTTGCAGCCCAAAAGCATTTTCCCAACAGGCCAAAATTCTAAAAAAGACATCTGTAAAACTGTTGACAGGACAGCTCGAACTGCAAACAAGATCAATTATGACTCTTTTTATTGTGAATTTTTGATCCTTGAACTGAGATAAGCAATTTAAAAATCTGTAAAATCAATAGGTAAAGTTTATAGGTGGATTTATACTTGTGCATCAGCTCTATGCAGAGCCTACGCCGTAGCCAACATCAATGTGAACATTAATAGTTACACCTCCAAGTGCTATAAAGGTTAGTTGATTCAAAACACACATTAAACACACATTAAACATGGCTTAATAGAGACAATTTCAAACACAACTACACAAGGCAGCTTCACTATAACTCGCAGCATTCACATACAAAGCACTTGTCTTTATCTGGACACATTTTCCCCACAAATACAACATGCTAATGTTTTTAGCACAAGCCTATGGCATTTTACATTGTATAAATTAGCCTAGTGGCTAGCAGACTTTTCCTCTACTCAAATGAAGCCAGGGACAACAGCAACATTTAACAAAGGTAATGGTACATAATTTGGCTCCATTACAACTCACAAGGTTCACCGACAAAACAAGTGTCTTATACTAAACACGTTTTCCAAACAAATACAACATGCTAACGTTATTAGCGCCAGCCTATGGAATTTTACATGGTATAAATTAGCCTAGGGACGTGCAGAGATTTCCTCTGCTTATATGAAGCCAGGATAAATCACACACAAGACTTAAAATGTTACTTTGTGGAGGCTTTATTTGGGGCTATATTTATATTTATATTTATATTTATATTTATCCAGTCGGCTACAAACCGCTGAAGTTAAACCGGAAGATAAAAACTTTTCCTTTGGACTGAATACGCGCCATTTTGGGGTCCAGTGTCTGGTTTTATTACAGCTCTATTATTTAGGCAGGAAAATGAGCAGGAAGAACTGGGCACTGGTAAGATGGGGGGAAGTTAACGTTGTTCATTTGCACATACTGCACACATTGTTATCATACAAAGCTTGTTGCAAATTGGCAAAGTATCCCTTTAAAGCTTGGATTCAGAACTTGTGAAGATTAGTCTCTCACCTCACACAGTCCTTGACGGATCTCATAAATGCTTCTTTTCCTGATCAGAGCTTGGGCCAATTGAAGTATTATTACAACATTTCACTGTCAATCTGGAGGGAAATAATGCGCCAGATGACTATTCAATGCTGATGCACAATGGTGCATAAAAAGCCTCGTGAAGAGAAGACATGTAGATATACAGAAAACATGAAAACCTCTGCATCTTAAAGCCTCTTCAGCTAATGTTGGGAAAAGTGCCTTTGATACTCAGCAATGCTCATCAAAATTCAAGTGGTCCTTGTGCAGCTGGCCATCATCTGCTGCAGTGTCGTCGGTTAAAACTGCCTTGTTGATATTTCCCTGAAACAGCCACAATATGGTCTATGAAGTATTCACATTCATATTTAAGCCACCATACAAGGACTAGAGCAGGGCTGCATGTTGAACAGCTGATTTTCTGGGGGATGTGGGAGATTTCCATTCATTACCTCCTTCTCCTTCCAGTGCTCCTCTATAATGCTGCAAAGTCTTGCTCACATGTTTTTCCCTTTACACCGCCATGACATACTTGCTGGGATCCCTAGAGAGATTCAGACGGAGCGTTAGCGATATGATATGTATGAGATTTTCTACCTTATCAGCCTCATCCGACTCACATGAGCCCTGGGGATTTTTGAACATATTGTCCCAACCATTCAGTAACCATTTTAAGTGGAGACTCTCTCAGCAGGTTCTTGGGTTTAAATAGATAAAGCAGATCTGCAGGTTTGTTTTAGTCAGTTTTATTTTAAACATCTGGGCACGGACGCATCGCTCCCTCTCAGCTCTCACGTCCTCCTTGCTCTTACTCTGCTGTCAGTGTTGCCAGTGCTGCCTCCACCCTCCACTGCATGTACAACCCCTAAGATGACATTTTATCACAAAATGACTCCTGGATTGCACTGAGCGAGTGAAAGCGGATGTTTTCTAACGGTTTAGGAATATCTGAGGTTGCATTTTGTGTCCATCAAATGTTTTGGGGGTATCGATTCACAAAGCTTTCTTCCTGTCCTCCACAGCGCCTCCAAACAACATATCAGTGGTGGCAGAGAACACTCCAGCCCCATTCAGTCGATACCAAGCCCAGAATTTCACTCTCGTCTGCACTGCAAAAGGAGGGAAACCAGCCCCATCGGTGAGTTGCTGTTGAAGATACACCATGCTGTTCGTCCACCAGGGACCTGCCTTTACAGCACACAGATCCCTGTTGTTTACAGAGGAAAAGAAACTGCGTTGCATGTTGCTGACGGGGTTGTTTTTGTTGTTGGTTTTTTTGTTTTGTTTTTTATAGATATCAGCACACAGACCACTAGGAGTTATATTGTTTTTAACATTCCAGGAAAAAGGCTCTTTAAACAGGATAACAAAAGTTGCACAATCCTTGATCTCAGCGCCTCCCACAGAGTGTTATCTGCTCAACACAAACGCCAGAATAAATATTGCTATTGTTTGTTTCTGCAGACCATGTTATGACAATGCTGTATTAAAGGGGTGATTTCGATTTTTTTTAAAGTGGGGTTGTATGAAGTACTTATCCATATTTGGTGTAGGCAGGCAAGAGTACTGCCACAGAAGTTAAGACGGAGGCAGCACCAATATTTGTTTTAGCCATCTAAGGTCCTGATCACACAGAGAGTGTTTTGCAGGTTGCAAATCACAAAGTGCACTGCCCTGCCTTTTTCTTTTAATTGACTACAACTAGAAACACCCAATTAACTCCTCACGCTAACCTTTCCATGTAATCAATTTACCAGTTGTTTTTTTTCACAGTAATTAGTATCTAGTAACTAAAATGTTGAGGCAGAGGTAGCTCTGGTTGAGGGTGAGAGGCTGTCAGTGAATAGTTTGTTGGGCACAGGGAAACAGAGATCTGTGTGGGTACATGAGACCCTAAAAAAGAGGGTGGATCATGGGGAGTCCCACCAGTTGGTCCAGGAGCTTCTCCTCGATGATGGCTGTTTCCAGGCATATTTTAGGATGACTCAGGGGCAGTTTGACAACTTGCTGTCTATACAGCTCTGGGTATCCAGCAACCACTACCACTAGTTTCTCCTCCATTGTTTACCAACTGCAAACATGTTGTCGTGACCACCACAGAAGGCCCGCCTCTCAGATCATTTGATTGGACAATGGTAAAAAAGATGACAAAAACAGAGTTGACATGAGGCATTTTTCCACTCTGAGTTGAATTTTTTCAACTTGAGGATTTCAAAGCGGTCTGGCAAAAACGCCAGACACCTGGAACGCAGAAATGTGAGGGATGTAGCAATGCAAAAACCATTTCAATGTCATTGAAAACAATTACAAAAAAAACGCCTCCAGCTGCTAAAACGCTTTCTGTGTGATCAGGGCCTGAGAAAAGTCGCACCTAAAAAATTTCTATCAGTTTAAACATATGCTATATTAACAATATTTTCATGGCTTTACCTTTCCGACTGGGTAGCTTTTAAACAGCTTCATTTGTGCTTTCATCAAAGCCACCAGACTCTACTAACAAAATCAGTAATTTTAGCTTTAGTTTGTCTTATTGTGTGACTTTGGTAAATCCGATCTAACAGTTTAAATGCCAGAGATACACAATAACATGAACAGACTAACTGATCAAGACAGTGATACACCAGCAGCTCCTGTGTTCAGTTATGTTAAATCACTGTTTTTCTCAATGGAGCCTGGCTATAAAAAGATCGATGTAATGGTGTCAGTTTCCTGTCAGAAATCGCTGTATGATGGCAAAGTAAAGCAGTGAAAATGTTCTCAATATAATGTACACTTAAACTAACATTCATTTTTTTGGATGGAACTTTTTTAACCTCTCTAACTCCATCAGGACGCCAACGTCCTCGCCCCCCTCCTCCTCTGTTAAATGGTATCTCCCAGGCACACTACGTCATCAAACCATGTGATGTTTGGTATTGCCGGATTCAGGAAGCTCACGACTTTTCCAAAATAACATTGTTTTTCTTTTATTTATTACGTATTTCGTACCAGAGCAGCCTAAACACACAAAGTCCAAAATCGCAATGAGTGGTGACAAGTCATGTCATGCCGTTTTTCGATGGGAAAAGTTAAAGGATTACTTGCAATCTTATGTGGAGCCGTTAGCAGACGTGGCTGGTTTATAAAAGATAAGAGTCTCACTCCTACCACTATTTTTGGCTGAGATATACCGCCTAGAAAGTGGGATCATAACTTTCACGTTGCATATGGCTTTATTTGGTGATATTTTATGGTGTTTCTGTGTCATAAACAACATCAGCTATCATAATCACACCTGATTTCAATAAGGTACCATGTTTGAAGCTGGCTGAGTGTTGTTTGATCACTGACAGTACTGTTTTGAAGCGGAGTGACCGTCTTGTCATTTGGAGCTCCGCCTTGAACCTTTCATGGTAAAAACACTGTAGAATGGTCATACTTTGAGCAGTCTTCTTCAAATTTGAAACAAGTGTTCATTGATAGTGTGCCTACAGCCCCACAGTGTCATTTACCTGCTCAGATGAAGCCACAGACAGTTATTCATCCTGAAACACTTTTTTTATTTTATTTTAGGCAAAATCTTCAATTTATGACTGACTTCAGAGACCCATTACTCTGTCTCTGTATCACCTAGAGTGTTTCTGACACTTTCACAAGAAACTTCAGGGAGTTTTCTTTCTGGCAAGACCTCATGCATGCATGTAGTCAGAGCAGTTCAGAAGCTACAGTCATTTTAATTTGGGTATGTCATTTTAGGCGTTTTTGCTACAAAATGGGGGTACAAGTGGCTAAAATACATTCCGCTTAGCTTCCGAGTCCATACTCCTGCCACCTCTCCAAACAGAGAGCATGCCAACTGACATCTACTGTATACTATACACTGACTATAATTAAGTACCTCATACAACTCCACTTTTAAAGAGCTGAACTATCCCTTTAATGTGGTTAGGTTTCGGCACAAAAGCCACTTGGGTATGGTTGGGGACAGATCATATTTTGGCTTGTAATACCTGGGCTTTGTCACCAAATCCATGGATGGAAATGTTCTGGATGTTTCCATATACATACCCACTTTTGTCGCCAAAAACACAGCTGGTCTCGAACAATCTTCTGCCACTTCCGCCTAGATGTCATGCCATCCACCTCTCCTGCACCTCCTGATGAGAAACTCTGCTCATATACATGTAACCTGAATTACATCTTTTTATATATGTTAATATGATATTAATGAAAATGAACATATGTGACGTATACAATGCCAAAATTTTCTTTGGCTGACTGGGTTGATTTGCTAGAAGCTGCTGGTGGATACAAGCTCTGCACAGACTGTGCCAAACATAAACATACAGATAGTGTTTAGCTGCAGCCATTTAAAGAAGCTGTCACCGGCACCGCTGTTACATTCATTACAGATTGACCTGTGATTGATTACCAGCGCTAATTTAGTCATGCAATGTAGTCATTAAAAAAGGTAGATCAGATTGAGGAAACAGACACATTAGTGTTATTGATGGTTACACTCAGGGTAATTAATCTAATCACAGTGACGTGATAGTAATGATGGCACACAGAATTATCACTGTAGACCCTTATACATGTACATCAAGCACATAGAAGTGCACACACGCTTCAGAGTCACGCACGCACTTTTTTTTTTCTCAACTTTTTGAAGTGCAGAACAAGGTCTTGCAAATATCTGAAGCATATGCTCCTGTGTCTGGTGGCATATGAGCTTACGGACGCTGTTTGAAAGCGGTCGCTCGCTGTTTGTTCCCGCCGGGTCATTAATCATCGTCCATGGGTGTATGGTAATGGACTCCAGACCCTGAGCACACCTATCTCCTGCAATTATGAGCCCAGCGAGAGGTGAATACAAGGTGAATGTGATTTCCGTCTCTCAGGTACTTCCTGGTTGATGGTGTGATGAGTGAGGCTCCCCCCTGTTGTGATTTCACAGGGAGCCTTAAGCCATTAAAGCTCAGCACCGCTGGAGCCTTTTTCCAACGCTTAATGGAGGAAAAGAGATCCGCGAGGTTTCAGCTGGTCAGTAAGCCCGGGCTGTGTCTGTGTCAGCGGCCATGTCACAGGGCTGGTAATTAGCTTTGTCAGCGACTCTGCAAAGAAATGCTCCAAGTCACTGTCTCAAGATTAAAACAAAAATCAAAAGACTGTTTGGCAACTCTGTTCACTATTGTATTTGCATGTTGCTTAGTAAAAATCTTTGGTATAAGATATATTGAAATATTTTGAAATATATTTTGATGTGACCTTAGAATACAAAGAAGCTTTGTAATGCAATCCAGCAGGTTTTTTAATGAAGAATTCAAGTAGCAGTACATTCTTATAGAACGTTTTGTTTTATGGGATCATAACTAATCTTTTCATAGAATAAATCAACGTTAAATACAAACCCTTGACATTTTTTATTATTCTTTAAAATAAATCCAAGACCATGCACAAATTACACAAGGGAAAGTTAATGCTTGGATATTGATATGTATTTCAGATGTGTAAAAAAAAGACATGAACATAAAAACAAGCAGACAGACCGAAAGAAAGTAGCATTTAAAATAATGAAAAGCATAATGAAAAGCATTCAAAAAGGAGTGGGAGGAAGTATAAACTTATTAAATCCCACCTCTTCCACATCAGTCATCAAGTGAAATGAAACAGCTTCCTCATATAGATAAACCTATACCTAAGACTTTTCTAAACATTCTGTTGATATTACCTTTTGTCACACAGAAATAACTCATGTGTATGTATTTAATAGTAAGTACCAAATATTTATCTTACAAAAACCTATCTTAGTATATAATATAAATTACCAATTATCTGACTTACAAGTATAAACCAGTCCAAATGTATGACACCAATTGTCTTTGCCTTACAAAATAAACAAGTATGAATATTAATATTAAATATAGACCATTTTATGGCCGACATCACAATGACATCATTTTGTTAGCTGGAGGCAAAACACGACTCTCCACCACAGGGCTGTAGGCTACAAAGAGGAATGTTGTCTTGTTGTGTTATTGGGAGCCAGAATAGAAGGAGTCATGAGTCAAAACTTAAATTTTACGAAAGGACTGGACGGAGGCAATCATCAATAATGCTCACGTGCAGCACACACTTCATATCAGGTTAGGGACAAAGTATTTCCTGTTATAGGGATGAATAACGTTATGTGTATTAAGAGTTATCATGTCCACCTCATCAAAAAATTGGGAAAGAGGGTAAGAGGAGAATTGGATTTCTCCATAATGCTAACGTTTTAGCGCATTTGCTAACATTAGCTTCGATAGCATTACAAACTGGAGGAAACCATTCAAGTGTTGCCCTCCTTTGTAAGATTGGTACAGTAATTAACCACAAAGCTTCCTGTGACATCATCCATCCACTGAGTGAGAGTCAGAATGAGTATTTCTGAATGCACCACTGTCATCATCTTCCTCCATTGTCTAAAACAAGCCAAAAGAGCTCACTAGGTAGTGCTAGGCTAATGTCTGTGGAGAATTGTGTTGCCTCCAGCTAAGCCCTGCCCACCAAAACATCATATTTTTACTAACAGTAACAAAGTCAACTTGTCCTGCTATCTTTTTATATTTAAATAAGTGAACATATGAATCATACAAAGTATGTATATACGTTATTCTAGTATTATTATTCTAGTATATAAGTAGAGAAAGTAAACAGTAATCCCTGTGAACAACTGCTGAATGTCAAACCCCTTCTTCAACCTTGTACTTCCTGAATATCAAAGCTTTAGAAGTACATAGTGGATTTATCAAGTATCATAAAGAGCTGATTATTTTGCAGAAAAGCAGAGCAAAGTGGGGCAGGTGTGCTGAAGAATGCTTTAGTGAATAAAATGATGCAATGAGGAAATTGAGATTTGTTTTGTGATGGTAAAGGATGTGGAATATTTAGTGAAAGAGGCATCGCAAGTACTACAAATTTAACTGAGTGCACATCAGCATGAAAAACATGATATGGTGTAAGTTAAGATAAGGTAATATGACTAAGAATATATTATGAAAAGTGGAGCTGTCGACTGCTTGTTCAAGGCTGTTAAGCGTGAATGATTTTTTGACACACAGCTTGCGGAGTCAGTAAAAGTGGCAGTAATGGATAAAAAGCATGGAATTAATTAAAAATAATGAGCTATGTGGGTTGTCCTTGCATCAGACACATGAGAAACTCATATCGTGAACCTTCATCACAGTAAATGTTTCAGTTCACCATTGAGATTCAGCAGCCAGATGAAACCATTCCAAAACAAAATGCATTTAGAGGAGCTCCCGGACAGATATATCACCCTAAAAATAACAAGACACGTCTCCACCATCTTCACATTGGCTCTTTTTGTTGCCTAAGTGTCTTTTTGAACCAATTATATTTTACCAGAGAAACAGAAACAACACTGGTAGACCTTAAAAGTCCTGCACGCCCACACAGGTGTCCCAGTTATTCTGTTTGAAGTTAGGCGGAGCTAAAGATTGCTGAAAGTTTGATAAAGTCACCAAACTTCATATATGGTTTTTAAAAAAAAAATCACAGAGGTGCAGGTTGCTCCACCCTGGCAGATAAAATCTAACTAACAAGAGAGTCAGTTGTTAGTCAAGCACAGTTTGTAGACACCCACACAGTCCTGAGAAGAGGTTTAATCAGCCAATATAAGTGAAAACACCTGTGTGAGTACCATGAGTGTGAAGGGCCTTTAATGCTCCCACTGCTCTCATAGCATGGAAATGAAAATTATATTTAGTCATGATGTGAGCCAGAAAACTATTGGAGGAAATCTACTTGCACCTTGTGCCTGGATGGAAACTAATTTCAGGGTCACTTATTAGCTTTATATCAGGCACATGCACAGATAGACCCCAGGTGGTGCTCAAGCACCTGCCCTTCAGGAGTCGGACGAGATAAGTTCCCTTTTTGCAAGCCTGTTTTTTATATTTATTTTTCTAATTTTATACTTTAGTTCAGGGGTGGGCGATATATAGAATCCTCCTCTTGAACTCCTCTATACATACATACACATGCATAAAGAAAGACTGACAAACATGATACGTCACACACACTCCTCTGCCCAGAAAGATCACTTCCTCCCAAGTGATAGTGTGTGAACAGGCAAGGTGTAGAGCAGGATTTATACTTCTGCGTAATTGACACCGTATCTGCACTGTAGCCTGATGTGCACTTCCCCAGAAATGGAACTACATGTTGTAGCAACGCAGACTTCCTGTCTGTTTTTGGAAGCTAAAACCATTTCACCACCTTTTACTTACTTTACTGCACAGACAAGAAACAATAAATTGTGAAGACAATAAAGCCTCCACAAAAATAACATTTCAAGACTTGAAATCTCTGCTAGTATGCAAAGTAAAATGCCATAGGCCTGTGATAATAAAGTTAGCATGTTATATTTATTTAGACACAACGTGTTTAGTACTAGCTTGAGTGTCAGACTGAAGCTCCCAGAACCTTCAGTCTGACATCACCTCCACTGAAGGCGATTTACAAGGGGGAGGGAATTTGATTTCTCCCTAACCAATCAGTAGAGATCAACGACTCACCCAGAATCTGACGTCATTAGTATCCATGCCTCGGGGGTGCCGAAAACAAGCGAGCATTGCCCGTTTAAAATGTCTCCGTCGTCATGCACGCCCAGCTGCATCGCCGTTAAATCCAGTTTAGCAGCTTTCTTAATTTGGTCCTCCATTAACGCGAGTAGTGGCGAAATACCTCGATAGCATCGTTAATGTGGTCTGTAGGATCTGTAGCGGTCGCCATTGTTGCTATCCTCACCAGTTACCCACCGGCGTACAGCTTGACATCAGCGTGGCGCTGATTGACTAATCGCTAGACCCGCCCCCACCCCCGGCGTTCATTGGTCCTTCCATCGCCTGGACGAGATAAATCACAAATTCATTGCAGTATGCCAGACCATAGACCCCGCCTACTCAGTTGAGTGGGCGGGGTCTATGGTCTGGAACCAGGCTAGGTTAGTATAAGACAGTTGTTTTGTCAGTGAAACTTCTGGGTTGTAATGGAGCCGAGGCTAGGCTAATTTATACAATGTAAAATACCATAGGTTTGTGCTAATAACGTTAGCATGTTGTATTTGTGGGGAAAAAGTGTCCAGATAAAGACAAGTGTTTGTCTGTGAATGCCGCGATTTATAGTGAAACTGATTTGTGTACTTGTGTTTGAAATTGTCTCTTTTAAATCATGTTTAATGTGTGTTTTGAATCAACTAAACTTTACAGCACTTCACAGAAACCCCACCGCCAACTAGTGTTTTGGAGGTGTAACTGCAGAGTGACACAGACACACCACCACACAAGTATAAAGGTTACTGTGTAGGGTCTGCGTAGAGCTGATGCACAACTATGAATACACTTTATTTCTCATCTGTAGGGCACTAATATTTAGTCCCATTTTGCAACCATGGAGCACCAGTACAACTTGCATATGCTATTAATATATAAACTGGAGAGCTGGCAGTGTGTTTCCAGCTCACAGTAAATAATCCCTCATGTTTAAAGGCGCAGCAGCAACAGTTGAACATTGTGCTAATTGCTAACAACAACTGCAGACCAGAAGCTTCAAGCAGCAAATACATGAACGCATCAACAACCAAAGTCGGGTTCTTCAAAATAAAAGCACCAGTGGTTCCGCTTTGATTTATTAAATTCTAACAATACTTTATCCAACTTTATTATGACAGTAGCTACTTCATTTAACTTTATCGTAACTGTAGTTACAGATTTCAGATTTCGTAGTTGAGTAGTCTACAGTACTTTAGAGGAGATTTCAAAATATTGTGATATATATCCTGTATTCCAAGATAGCCTAAAAATGTTGCGATTTTATTATTATTTTATTTTTAAGCTTTGAAACAAGTACATCGTTGCAACCCTATGACTGACAACTGCAGTTGAGCTCTAATACTGCAAGACCATACTGGCATAGATCTTGAGACACCTCATATATAAGCTAGACAGGCATTTCCAGTGTTCATTAATTTGCACAAATGTACTGTCTGTACTGTAAGCCTCAAGAGCCCTTCTGGTGCTGGTAGACACATAGAAACCTCTGGGCAGGGCATCCTATGCAAGTGCACAAATTTATTTTTTAGCACGCGCCTTGTGGAAGGGGTACCATTTTTTTATTTAACCACCTGTCCTCAAAAATGTCTGAGCACGGTACTGCCTTATACTCCCATAGACAAAGTGTTTTCAGTGGAGCGATGCGAGCAAGATATGAAGTCAAGTCTGAATGATCCAAGGAAATGAAAAGAAAGCACTTTGAGCTTGTGAAGTTACATTGCCTCTGTGGGGAGTTGATCATGGTCTGTCAAAGTTGCCTTGTACCGTTGGTCTAAATCAAAACCCAGTAAATACACTCTGACAGGTTTCATGGATAGATGTTAGAAGTACAGTCTCACCAGGCTCCCCAGTCCTGCAAACTCCTCTTTCATCTCCTTTGAGATTTCATACTGTGGACCTTAGTCAGTAGGAATAGCAAAGGGAAATATTAATTTGTCAATGGCGTGGAAATAAGTTGAGTCCTTTGAGAGGTAGAGCTTGCTTTCATATTTGTTTTGGTGTATTTTCTGTGCTTGGTTGTCTTAATTGTCGCTGTTGTATCATGGCAAGTTGACTCTGTCGCTCAATGTTGCCAAATGATTTGTCAAATATTGAGAAACCAAGTAGTTTTTGTAATAAAATAAACATATTGCTTCTGTCAAAGTCAATAACCGGTTGCAGAAGGGGCAATTACAAGATAAAAATTACACACTGATGTGGCGTTGGTCTAAATAATTATATGGTGTACATAGTATTACATTTGACATGATCCCTATTCACTTTTAAGAATGAGCACCAATATCACATTTAAACTGTGACCATTTGTTCTATTTACGTTGTTGTCCACGGTCACACTGCATAACAAAACCTCATTATTAGGTTTGTAAGTATTTGCTCGCATGTTGCTGCTCTGGCCCAGTTGTGTGACTGCGACTTCAAACGGCTCCCTTTGCTTTTTGATGAAACTCATTTAGTCTTTGTCGGTGCTGCTGCCCTGGGGCTTGTTGCAAAATGAGCTGTTGTCAGCTCGGTTTTCAATGTCATATCATTGCAAGCCTGGTCTCAATAGTGGCTCACTTCTTACAAAGAAATTGCCCCGACTTACTGAGCCAGCTAAATGTGACCATTTGTGTTCCTTATTTTAAATCATCTGTTTCTTTATACCACAGTATGTTCCGCCTTAGTTTTTGTGAGACTGAAATGAATGAATTCCTTAAAGATTATCCTGCATGACTTGTGCATATACAGCAGATTGCTAAAACAAAGTCTGTATCTACTGTATTTTCAGCCACACAGCATGGGAATCATATGTCATATCTCAGCCAATCTTTATAAGAGATACTAAGTTAACCTTGAAACTCATCCATTTTCTGCAATCGCTTATCCTCTTAAAGGGCAACTTCGATATTTTCAACCTGGATCCTATTCTCCTATGTTTTTGTGTCTACATGATTAATGGAAACAACACGTTTTGAAATTGGTCCAGTGCTGAGCAAGACTGCCGCAGATAGCAGCTGCAAAACAGGCTGCAATGTAGTCACTTGGGGCAATTGTGCAACATCAGTGTACATCCACTAAACCTGTTTGTTTTGGTCACTAATAGGCTCAGATTATTATACTAAATGTCTGACAGTATGGAAAGGATCACTACAGAGACTGACCTTTTTATTAAAGAGTAGGATTCTTTTTGTTTAACCAGAAACAGCCCCAAAATTGCTATCATCAAACCAACCAGACTTCATTTAAAAAAACTGTAATTGTATCATTGTAAAACATGCTTCATTCAAAGTCCACAGAAGCAAAATAACACTCACAAAAGACATCTTTGTGTGCCTTTTCCACTGTTTCAAAAATCACCAGCTCTGGTTTGGTTGAAATAAACCCTTAACCAGAAACAGCCCTAAAATTGCTATTGACAAACCCACCGGACTCCATTTAAATAAACAGCAATTTTAGTGTTTAGTGTATTTTCACATCTAACTGGGTGAATTAAACAAAAAGGATCTTACTCTCTCAGCAGGTCTAACTCTGTAGGGATGTTTTCCATAATGTCATCAGACATTTAGAATAACAACCTGAACCTGTCAGTGGCGAAAACAAGAAGTTTTATTGGACGTAAATTGACTGTGCTCAGTTGCGCCAAGTGGTGACACCATAGCCTTTTTTGCGGCTGCAGCGGTTTCGGTCAATACTGGACCAGTTTCAAAAAGTGTTGTTCCCAGTAGTCACTTCGACACGACTGTGGGAAAATAGGATCCAGGTTATTTTAAAAAAGCTCCCTTTGAGGGTTGTGTGGGGCGGACAGACAACCATTCAGGGCAATTTAAAGTCACCAGTTTACCTAACCTGCATGTCTTTGGTCTGTGGGAGGAAGCCGGAGAACACGCAGAAAACCCTCAATGACTCAGGGAGAACACATAAAGTCTATACCGAAGGGCCTGGGACAGCCAGCGGGTTCAACCCCAAAACATTCCTGCTGTGAGGCAACAGTGCTCACCACTGAACCACGATGGCGTCTGCATTAATTTACATTTTAAAAAAATGTAAACCTGCAATAACTGCAATGCTTTTTTGGCCACTTGGGGGCAGCAAAAACAAGCTGTGAATACAACATTGGCATACCACCACCATCTCTGCTTATATGTTTAACTTTCTGTAAACAGCTGCTTATTTACACAGAGCAGATACAGAGCAACATTAACATTCATTTGGAGTCATGTTTGTGTCCCACTGATAAATTTAAAGCTCAGTTCAGACCGAAGATTTGACGAGATGACACAGGCAACTACTTGCAATGCGCCGTTCTGCAATGTTCTAAAAACCTGCTGGTTCACACCAATGCAACTCGATGAGATGGTGTATCATCTCTATGCAACAACTCTCTGTACTTCTGTTCTGATTTCAGCTTCTCAGTCTTATTTTGTGGCTGAATATAATTTGGAGCTTCTTAAAATATGAATGAGGATAGTGATAGTGAGATACTGGCTATAGCTGCATTTGTAGTAGTGATGAAATAGTAAAAAGCATCAGAGCATCAGATGAACACATCATTTTGACTTAACCAGCAGACTTCACTACAAGCTGATTGGCTGTAGAAACAGGAGATGTGCTTTATGTTCTAAAACCAGCCGCCAGAGATTTGACCAGCGGAGTTGCAGGTGACACCATCAGCCGACTTGAGTCGAGCTCAGACGGCGAGTTCACACTGCTGCAGCATTTCTTTGCAATGTTCTGAAATGGTTTCATCTCATTGTAAATCTTTGGTCTGATCATATTCACTCTGTGTTAGGTCTGTTTTTAATTTTTAGAGCAGAAGTTCAGAACAGTTCTGGCCGAACAGCTACACAATGAGCTAAAACTCACTGTAAAGCTCCATTAAAAAAAAAAAAAAAAAGAAAATCTATGAAAAGATACCTGCTTTAAAGTACGTCTGAAAGAGCACGATTACGCTCTCTTTGGTAAGCTGTAATTGTGTTTTTGGATCTCACCTCCCAGAGATCCAAACAGTGACGCCTGTGACATCAGTCAGTCAGTCAGCAGTTTTCTGTGTTTATTTGCCCATACTAACCATTTACCTGCAACAATATCAAGTTATTGGGGAATTTTGTCCTCAGGAATTTCTTGGTTAAGTTTAGGAAAAATATCATGGTTTGAGTTAAAATGAATTCTGGCAGAAAGCCGAGGAGACAAACTTTTCCCGTGTGCCCTGAACAGACACAGCTTCACACATAAGTGAGATGAAGAGCATGTCTGTTAAGCTACCTCTGCCTCGCGTCTCTGGCGAACCAGCCATAACTGGGTGATGGAAACAAACTGTGCGCTGCTGCTGGTTTTTCCGGGGAAAGTTACCACAGACTCCCAGTTCATAATACTGTTAACACAAGTGCTTTCATCAGTGGGTCCCAGGCTATTGTCTTAGCTCATTCTGTGACAGATAGTGACTTAACAGGTGTTTATTAAAACAAAAATCTTCAAGACTATTAAGGATGAGGTCATTTTAATTAAAGTTCACCTACATTTAATGTTCCCAGGCATCAAAAGATTGTTCTATTTCCTGCTGCAAGAAAACAAAGCCAAACAGGGTCCTCTCGTGGCAAACACTGCTTAAAAAATGGCTGCTTTTAATAGAAAGTGAAGAGAAAAATGGGGAGGAAGGACAAGAGCAGCTGATTATGCTGCAGATCAGCAAGAATCCCTTCAAGTAATTAAAGCAAAACAACCTGAGAGGCTACACAGTGTTTGTGCTGCAAATGATATTTTTATCACCAGGTTTTCACATAATTTATATGTTTTTATTTCACCTGTCACATTTTAATTTTTTAAAAATAAATGCTGATAAATTACAAGATGTTTTGTGAACCAGAAATAATAAAAAACATCATAAGTGTGTGTGTGTGTGTGTGTGTGTGTGTGTGTGTGTGTGTGTGAGTGAGAGAGAGAAAAACATAAACACAGACACAACTCCACATTCACTTACCCATCTCTGCCTGAGCTTTAAGGACAGAACAAATGAGTCTTGAGACCTCTTACTGAAACATTTGAGGATCCATTTAAACATCCAACATGCACACAGTCCTGTTTTTGCACTGCCATGATCAAGGCACAAGTGCCGTAGGTCACCACAGCCTTCACTTTATCTCATTGTAGAACCTCAAGTGCTTCAAACATCATGTCATACAACATTCTCTTTCATCCAAACTAAACACGTAAGCTTTGGGTTTGTTTTGATGAATTTGCTTTGGTCCACCACAAAGAAAAATATATTCCCTGTTGCTATGCAACATCCATTTGCATCTTTCCAGCATCCATTGTAATGTCTGACACTTCATTCTGGCTCAGTGTTGATGTGTGAAAGTGCTGAAGTTCATCCAGTGCTGCTACTGTTGCATGTCTAGTTAGGCTAATATTAAAAGCCATTTAAGAAGCCTCCATGTTCTACCTTCTTCTTGCTCATTACGTGCTTTTTATTGGTTCTTCAAATGTCACATCAGGATTGAGCAAAACAAAAAAAAAACATGCAAATGTGCAAAGCAAATACTGGTAAATGGTTAGGGTTTAAAAAAAATCATACCTAGCAAAGAAAGATGAGTTTCTGAAATGTGTTTGGCATTTAATAAAAGCAGCAGCCTGGTTCCAGACATCTGAATCACAGCAGACATGTCTGATTTGGTCAGAGATTTAAACAGGTCTGCTGTTGCACTCACTGACAGCTGTTTCCCTGGTGTCGTCATTGATGTGAAAAATGTTAAATGCTCCTTTAGTAACCGCTACCACAGCTTCCATGTCAACAACAAAAAAAAAGCCACAGCCTTGGCATGAATACAATCAACCTGATAGCTGCATTCTTTATACATGCCTCATTTTATCTACCCTCTGCAGATGTTACTGAAATAATGAGGTTCCTCGTGTTTCATCCTGGCGTCCTCGCATCATAAGACATAATGCTACTTTAGTCATATAGGAGCCCAGCAGAGTGGCAGCGGAGAACGGGGTTGGTTGTCACATGGCTGGGTTCACAGTGATTAGGTCTCACTAAAAAAATGTTTGTATTGAAATGTTCATAATTGGAGACAGAGGTCACCTACAGGGTCATTTTAGAGGTAAGACGTGACTTTGAGCTAAAAGGACTTTTATTATGTCTGTTCTCTTTTTTATTCAAGGCTTTTACATGACGGGTTTACAATTAAACAATTTACCCTTTCACTAAGCCCCGCCCCTTTGTGATAGTCTGACAAGCTGTCAGAGTAAGCATGGAGCCCACACTGTGACTAACTGCACTCCCTGAAGAACTATTATCATATTTTAGGAAAAATGAAAGAGTGATTCCAGAGAGAAGCAGACAGAGGGGTCTACAGTCTGTGTTTGAAGGATATATCCAGGATGTCAAACTGACTCAGCAGCAACAACAGGTTCAAAAGACAAAGATAGTTAGAAGCTAAAGCCGAACTATAGGCTACAGATCACAGTGTAAAAGTGAACCACCACATCACTGCTGATCGCCACACAAGACAATGAATATAAAGGGAAACTTTGCTGATATTCAACCAGTTGTGTGGCATCGCAGTGTGTGCACATGAACCGTGTTTGGCTTCCTAACTGGACTTGCTTGAGTTACATTGATGTAGCACTTAGGATTACCATGACCTCGATGACTGACTTCGCCTCCGTGCTGCCGCCAGATGGGTGGGGAGCTCCAGGGGAAGCCAAACAATGTTGATCTGCACACACTGTGATGACACACAACTGGTTGAATATCAGCAAAGTCTCCCTGCTTCCCTTCACTGGTTCCTGGACAGCAGAGTTGGTCTTTGTTTCACTGTTATAATCATTAGAAAGCAAAAGCAGCATGTGTATACATTCAGTAGGCTATATCTTCAGTAGCTAGCTAGCTAACCCTACACTTTTCAGGGTTTGATTTTGGTTTTGGAACAGGAAAGAAATGCCTCTCTAGGTAAAAGTATCATTAGCCCCTTTTACACTGCCAGATTTTCAGCGAATGTTGGGCTGTTTTACCGGCAAGCTGCGAGCGTTTAGACACACAGAGCCAGATTGGCGAGTTGATCCAAGGTGCCCAATTTTCCGCCTCGTAGGGTAGACATATTGGTGGAACCCTTTTAGTTTAAACAGACCGAGGCGGCCTTCCGCAACGGGAGGGGCTGTTGAAGACTTGTGGGAGGAGCTGTTGATGATGCCGCATGTGCGAGCCACTGGCGGTGGATAACCAGGAAACAGCTGATAGCAGGAATTAGCGAGCAGCTAGTAGCAAGAGGGAAACACAAACCTGACAGACACTGTAAAGATGAGCAACTGGGTAGACAAGGAATTGCGCGCCCTCCTTGTCCTCGCAAACGAAGAGGCCATTAACTGTCAGATGACGGGGACGGTGAAGAACGGGCCAACTTACGAGAGAATTGCCAAAGGACTGACCAGCCGCGGCTTCCCTCCCACGTCACTGTTTACGTCACACGCTGAGCTACATGTTTTGTTACTTGCTCACGCCCCCCATTGCCCCGAAAAAGGTGCATTCTGTATAAACAAAAGTAGGCAGGCGGCATTTTGCTGCACGCCCCGATTTTGTTTTTATACTGCCAATGCTGAAAAATAGCACAATTCCTAATTTAAAAGGGCTGTTAATACACAATGTGCCCCAGGCACAACATTTAGCTCCAAATCCACAAAACCAGCCTGGAAATGAAGGAAATCTGAAACAATTGCATTAGAGTCAATGGAGCACAGCTGTGTAATTGACCATTGTCTGTAGCTGGCCGATGCGACGCTATGATTGGCCAATCTGGGTTCGAGGAAGGGGACTTAGCGAGGAGTTACTTAGCTATGCAACAACATGTAGTTGCTAGCTTACTCGCTGGCAAAGAATTGGAGTGGTGATACTTGTCTCATTTTTTTGGAGGGTTAGCTGTCACATGTATTGTAATTCATATTGTTCCATTCAGATACAAAATGTACTTACAGGAATTACTTTTCCAATTCATGCTCTCTAAATACAGGAAATGTGTTTCATTTAAATGAAAAACTGTAATGAAATGAACCTTTAAAAATTCATTTTTAGGATTGCCACTACTCTTTTATTTTTCCCCACTGAAATAATATACTTACAACTAACTCCACAGTGTCTAATTACCAGCCCCTGATGCAGGTTGTCACGAGTGCTTAAGATGTACTTGATAGTCCCTATATTTTGAACAGCATACACTTTAGGAAAGCAAGGTCATTCATTACCTGATACTTCAGCTTCTATTACACATTGAAAAAGAATCTATTAAGGATACAGATTTTGAGGGATTTAAATGAAAGTAAAAAGTGTGAAAACCAACCCTGTTCTCACTTATAGCTGTGTTTTGTATTCTATTCCATAGTTTACAGTAATATACAGTAGATTCATCATGGACACATGATCGTGCCGTGTGCAGCTGACATAAATTCTGCTTGTTGAAGTTCATATTTTTTTTCAAAAGCTGCCACTTACAACACTTTATGGAGACACCCAACATGCCAAATTCCCCTAGTGCCGCTCTGAGGGAACTGAATATAATGCACTGCATGTGGTAAAAGTGTCTGGTATTATGTTTCAAGATCTGTCTCCATCTGATGTCACTGAAGCAAGCTGGTGACATATCAATAATAGCTTCCCAGTGCCACTCATTAGAACATGCTCAGAGCACAAGCGAGCACTGATTGAAAAGAAGAAAGATAATGACAGTTAATAACAAGAAGGAAAGCTGATTAAGCCATGGCCAGGATCCTTCTCTCTCTCTGCCTCTCTCCTCTTTCTCTCCCCCTTTTTCTCTCGCTTCTTCTCTCTCATTGAATCATTCTGTCACCGCAAAAATTACCACCTTGTCCTTTTGACACTGCCGTGATTAATTGCCGCAACATAAAGGTGTATACGGACCGAAGCATGATTGTTACGTTTTCAAATAGGGTTCGGATTTGAGATGTTGGTGAGATGGGGGCGGCTTGGCACTGCGCAGAGTGCAGGTGTTTTCATCACTGCCTATTCACAGGGGGAAGAAAATACAAAACCCTTCTCATGCCATCCCAGCTTAATTTTACCAGTGGCACGGCATTGTGTATGGGCTACTGCTTAGAATTACATCTCGCTTTTTTTCTGTGCTAATTCATTTCAGAATGAAGTAAGTGGTTTGTGTCTGGTTTCATTGTCTGCACATATTGGACTATGAAGTATTTGGGGATTTATAACAGAGGCGTGATTGATAATCACTTTATTCCGTGCAGTAACACTGTCTAAAAGAACAATACAACAGCAATGCCAAAAACACTAAAAAATCCCCTTTTACATGAGCGCGAGCACTTCTTTCCAAGTCCTACAGTGGCAAAATGTATTACCTAACAAGCCAGTGTGTTGATTAAAGACATTATTTTGCACATTCTGCTGCATGAAACTAAAGCTGTACATTTTACTTCTCCCTGAGAGGCCACGTATGGAAACTTCAGATGTATTTAAACTAGCAACAAGGACAAGAAATGTTGTGTGACAGTGTTCTGTTCAATAAGCATTCCACTTGATTGTACAACATGAGAAAGAATTTTCGACACACAATGGATGCAGGATAATCACATGAAAGGCGACTCTTCTAAAGCAGACCCAACAAAAGTGGCCATGTCACTTTGTGAAATGCAGCCATTTATTGTAGACACATGTATCACAGTGAGAGACATCCTCTATGTTATTTTGGCAGCTTTATAATCACTTGTGGAAAATTAATCAGTGTTTGCTCTCCCGTTTGAACGGACTGAAAGAAGTGATGCGTTCTCTGTTATCTCTGCCTGTCAAACAAGGAAATGTGGGAAATGAGATTTTAGCAAATTAGCTTAAAGGAACACTGACCAAGTTTACCGTGATGACAGATGTCTCTTTAATTGTGCTTAGATTTTAAGATGAATTGTGAGTTGATTCATATTCATATTTACAGCAGGGTCCGGGTGACTCATTTTGTTCGGGCAAATGGCGCATGTCATCTGGCAAGGAAACTTTGACACATGTCTTTCTCCTCCCTCTTATCTGGCTGCTGTAAGCTACATTCAGAAATGCCATAAAAATTATTTCAAAACTCATTTGGACATTTTTGGAAGATGTCAAATCATGGCCTTGCAGAGTTGCATTCCACTCAGATGGATCGTTTCAATCCCAAGTCACGATTTGTCAGGCATTCATCAAGTTGTGGCTTAAAAGTTGGCATTTTCAAGCCTGATAAATTTCACAGTCAAATAAACATATTCACATTAACTAATCTAAAACAGTGGTCATGAATCATCAGCGTGCTATTAAAGCTGCAGTTGGTAACTTCTATAGAAATAACTTCATGTCCTATTTGCTAAGATTGTCACTGTATCCACACAGTTGTATATGAGACAGATAATCTGTGAAAATTCATGTTCCTCCTTCTGTTCACATTGCTTCTAATGGCATTACCACACCTGAATGAAAACAACCAATCAGAGCCGAGGAGTCTCTAACACAGCTGTCACTCCTGCCAATCACTGCTCGTGAAGATTGTGTTACTGCATTCCCTATTACGCACCTTGATGTGTTTTCAGAAACATATTTTAGTGTACTGTTTAGCTGTAAAATGAGAACGTTTCATGACCTGGCTGCCATTATAAAAAAAGTCTAACTAAAACAAGGTACTGCCCACCAGGCAGAACAAACTCTCTCATGTTACATCCAAACAGTACACTAAAATATGTTTCTGAAAACATCTAAGGCAAAAAAATCATATAATCGTATGGCTGCCCCTTGAGAGTGTGCAGCGGCACAGAGGAGGTGAGGCTCTGCACCATAAGGCTCCGAGATAACATTATCCTCTCTTCTCTGGTTAATTCAGTCAGGAACACTTTGGTTAAAGAAAACTTTATTATTCCATTTGGAGTATTATATTTGGTGGTATGGCTCTGGTCAGTGGCCTCTCTGCCTTTCCTAGGCCGCAGAAAGCCTCCTCCATGTGCCTATGTGGAAAGTCTAAGGCGGAGGGAGCACACCTCTCCACCCTTCCTCACACATATGTCGAAAACCTAAGGTGGAGGGAGCACACCTGTCTGCCCTTTAACGTGTCTACGTGGAAAGCCTTAAGGCAGAGAGAGCACACCTCTCTGCCCTTCCACGCACCTAAGGGAAAACCATAAGGCAGAGAGAGCATACATCTCTGCCCTTCCACGCGCCTACATGGAAAGCCTAAGGCTGAGGGAGCACACCTCTCTGCCCTTCCACACGCCTAAGAGAAAACCATAAGGCAGAGAGAGCATACATCTCTGCCCTTCCACGCGCCTACATGGAAAGCCTAAGGCTGAGGGAGCACACCTCCCTGCCCTTCCATGCGCCAACTTAATACAACACAGTCTCTGGCCTTTTGTTTGACACCTAGTGTTGGCAAAAAATGTTGCACATTTCTAAACGGTTGTTAGCGCTGTTAGCTTCTTTACAATATTAAGGGAATGTCGCTGTCACACTGAACATCCTGCTGAGCCTGTTCGAAGTTTAAAACCTTAAATGAAAAAAAAATCTTCAAATATTCATATTAAAGAGCCAAATCCGATTCAACTGACATCGTTAGTTTTTAAGATTATTATTATTATTATTATTATTATTATTATTATTATTATTTGCTTTTATTTGACAGGAAAGCTTAGGGGTGAAAGAGACGGGATGACGCGGCTGCTGCAGGAAGGACATAGCCTTAAGAGTAAATCTAAGTCGGGTACAGCCCTACATGACTGACAGCGTAGTTAGAGACTCCTCAACTCTGATTAGGTTATTTCCTTTAGAGACGACTGAGTCTAGCAAATGCCATTAGGAGCACAACAAGGAGGTTTTTGTGATTTTTTTCACAGACTATCTGTCTCATGTACTACTGAGTGGATGTAGTGACAGTTTTAGCAAAAATGACAAAACGTTATTTTTAGAAAAATCACCAACTGCAGCTTTAAGTAAACCCATTATGCTGACTGTGGTTCAGGTTAACATAATTCACTTGTGACATTCAGTAGTTGTTACCTACATTGCTGGTGCATCAGTCTTAAACAGTAGAAAAATATGTAGTGTATGAAGGTAAAAGTCTCAAAAATGAGGAGTTCAACACAGAATAAATGCCTTGTCAGAGAGGAAGAGTGGTCACAAATCATACTGTCACGTAACAGGATATTCACTAAACAGTGTAAACAAGTTCACTCAACCCCTCCAACAGTCTAATTTCATTATAGATCTGTTTTTATCTGTGTCTGCAGTACTTCAGTATCCATATACTATATGTGATTGGGTTGGGGAAATGGAAAAAGAGCAGAACTGCAGGATAATGACAGAAATAACACTTCACTCTCTCCCTGCAGCTACATATCCCATTCATTCACGTCTTTGATGAAACATTAATTGATTCCTTTTCTTATACCTCAAGCAGACAGGTGACAAAGGAAGATATTTAGTCACGGTGGGATCCCTATGAATAGGTAAACTGATGTTTGATTTTTTTTTGCTGGAGGTCACCCCTTTATAAAGGTATCATTTTGGACTCCTTCAGAGCACACGCAACACACAGCTCCATGTTAACCCACGTCGATGTTTAATCAGTGTTTCTTTTATGCGGATAAATTAACTTGTCTGTTGATGTTTATGGAAACAAATCCGTTACCTGACTTACAGAATTAATTCCCTATTATACCCACCCATAGCCAACACAGGTGTTATTGTGTACCCACACCATTTTGTCCAACAAAAGCTACAGAACAGGTGCATGTATCGTTCTAATCCATGCTGCTCTCTCTCCACCTGCTGTGATAATTAATGAGGTGTTTTAATACACAGTGAAGAAGATTCTTCTCTTTGCAAATAGCTGTAGGAGTTAGAAGCAGATGCAATGGGGTCATTGTGGATCTGAGGTTGATGTTTCTACTTCCCATTGTGCTATTGGATTTTAAGCTCTGGCTCTACAGAGCACATTAGGTAAACGCAGATAAAGGCTGATGGGTATTGAATGTTCCCACATGGTAAAATTCAACAGAAGAAGATGTGCTAATCTGTGGAAGTCCATTTGTAAATTAGATTTATATGCTACGCTGGGTTATAATCAATACGCCGGCATTCGTTCATACATTTAGAGGGATGCTTACCACCAAAGACTCACAAGTAGATGCTTTAGATGTAAAAATAAATGCTGCATATGAAGAAATGTTTGTTTTTATGGATAGGGCATAACATCCAACCTTCACCTCCTCCAAGATAAAAATAAAAAACAACCAGATCTGCAAGCTTCCCCCTCCAAGTCTTCTCCCGGGATGGGTCAGAACTCCCATTAGTCAACTCCTATAAATACGTAGTTATCTGGCTCAACGGTTCACTCTCCTTTCAAACACACATCAACACGCTGCTCTCCAAAGTCAGAGCATGAATTGGTTTCCTGTAGCATTATAAGGCATCTTCCCCTCACTCTGCAGAGCACACCTTGGTTAAAATGACAGTTCTCCCAATCCTGGATTATGGCAACTTAATCTCCAGGTTTGCCTTCATAAATCTTCTAAATAAATTGGACGTCATTTACCATACTGCCTTTCACTTTGTCACTGGTGCGACTTTCAACACACATCACTGTAACCTGTATTCTCTGGTCAACTGGCCATCACTCCATAGCAGTGATAAACCCACTGGTATTAGTTCATTTACAAAACTATAATTGCCAAAACCCCTTTTATAGCTCCAGTAACTGCTCTTTCCGCTCTAGCAAATTTATTACTGTGGTAATACCTAGAGTTAGCACCTCTTTTGGCCATCACTCATTATAGTTTGCGCCTCCTGGTGATAGGAACGAGTTGCAAGAGATGGAAAAACTCCACAGCTTCCATTCTTTACGGCCAAAACACACCGGCAGCGAACATGGCACGTCAAAAAATAGGCCCCTATTATTATTTTCAATGTACAACAGCAGTCGCTAGACATGCATCCGCGCTCTTGGACGCACCACCCTGTGGCACTTCACACCACTGTCCTATTTCCAGCCTTGCTGCCCCTGAAATTAAACACATTTTGCCCCTACTTGCTCTCTGCTTGTACATACCAGCTCCTGTTGCAGCTCTTTTTCTCTGCTCCTATAGCAGCTCGACTCCTCTCCCCACTATTGATGTATATAGAGAACTCTGTAGCTGTTGCTATATCTTGTGTGTGACAAAGAATGGATGAGGAGAGACTTGTTGTTGAGGTCGAGAAATATCCTGAGCTAAACGACATGCAATCCCATCATTATCCCATTATCCCTGGCGAGTCATAGCTCTGGAGATCGGCTCTTCAGAAGAGAAATGGAGTTTAATTAGGGGCTGTCCACACATGATTTTAAGCTAATGCAGAGGTGGAAGAAGTACAGATCTTTCAGTAAAAGTAGTAATAACTCTGTGTGGTTGCCTGTTGACAAGTTGCACAATGCGTCCTGTGTGTGCTAGTGGCAGCACTTGATGTGTGCCACCTGATGCACCACGCTGCAGCGGCGCCTGTCCATTTTTTCAACTTTACCCTCCTTGAACAACAATGGATACTTTCTGATCACTGCACCATTGTTGTTCTAAATATTGAATTCATGATGTTTTAATTTTGTCTTTTTTTAAATTTTATTTTAATTGCACCAGCTGTATCTATGTTTCAGCGTCTTATGTTGACTTGCCCTCTGACGCTGCCTCTTGACCAGGTCGTTATTGTAAATGAGAATTGGTTTTCAATTTACATATCTGGTTAAAAAAGGTAAAATAAATTAAATAAATAAGCATAGGAGCTAAAGTGTATGATCTTACCAATGGGCAGGTCTCCCGAAAGTGTAAGTCTGTAAGAATACATGACACAACCTGCACTTAGAGCGAGTAGAGTTATCGGACTTATCTTTGTACATGTCAGCAGTTACTCTTAGTAACTCTTACCTTTTTGAAGGTTTTTTAATTATTATTAATTTTATAATGAGATCTTGTAGGTGTGCACTAATTAAAAGCCAAGGTTGTGCTTGTAGTCATTATTCATCTCTTAAGAACTGATTGCACTGATGTGAGATTTCAGAATTTCTTCCCCAAAGGCCATTTATTATCCGATTTCATAGACTGACTGGTGAAAAAAACAAAACATCTAGTTCAAGAACTTAAATGTGGTCCTCCTCTAATGAAACATCTAATTAAACTTAATGAAAATTTATTGAAATGATTAAGGACTGCTGTGCATCAGCCTCCACAGTCACAACCTGAAATTACTAAAGAGAAGAGAGGAAAAACTTGTCATAAAGTTGAAATGAAATCCTTGTTTGAGCCCTACCTGTGTACTTCAGGTGTGTTACAGGTAGATGGGGCCATGGGGCAGCTCAAGGCTCATTAGTGGGAGCAGCAAGTATTTCGAGTTTCTTTTGGTTTGTTTGTTCGTTTTTAATCCATGGTACTGACAACAACCAGCACTGCAGAACGCCTTTGAGCAAGGTCACTTCGCCCATTGTGGATGTGTACCAGCCTGCTCTGATGGCAGGCATTAGAAAGTTTTTTAGAGTTGGCTATAAATACTACGATACAACCCAGCAGCACAACACAGCTTGTAATATAATGATGTGGCATCTGTCTTCACAAACATAACCTCAGCAACAAGGGGGCCCACACAGACAGCCCCCATTCATCAGTGTTCCAAAATAAAGTTGTGGAAATAAAGGTTACATTGAATGAAACTTAGACAGTTCATAAATTATCAACCAGGCTTTGTTCATTTAGAATAAAATTCTTCAAATATAAGTAAATTCTGAATATATCAACAATTTAGTGTCCTAAGCCCCTCCCACCAGACGACCACAGGCATATGCAAACCCAGTGTTTCCCAAATATTGATGTATTTAATATTACTTCAGTGTAGAGCTGCACATTCTCCTAGCCCCTCGCTGCCCATGCCATTCCTCTCCATTTTTATCAGCCCACACATGAATTTGCTAGCTACCCATTCCAAGGTCCCATCGCCTCGCTCCCTCCCACTGTGGACTGCTTCCCCAGGAGGAGAGTAGGCAGCAGCTTGGGAAACAGACTGTTAGTGAGCAACTGTAGCAGCTCAAATTCAGCTAGTGCAAACCCCCCCAGTGGTGGGTGTCACAGTGGTGGCGGCAGCTCCGGGTGTTATGGGAGCAACCGAAGTTTGCTGATCCAGCAGGGAGTCAGGGCCGTCCGGTCCCCTGACACTTGGGTTTGCGATAGCTGAATATGGGTTGCTGCGGTTGCTGACTAGGAGTACATTTTTGAAGCTGCTGCCCACTGCTCTGATGAGGTGGTCTGTAGCAGCGTGGATTGAGGCAGAGGACAAACTGTGATTCAAGGCTCCAGCTAATGTAAGCTACATAAATATGAACTTGAAGCTGCAACTATGAGCCTTTGGCTCCAGTTAACAGAATGTTCAAGTATTAGCAACATTTTCTCTTTATCTCTGAAACGCTCTGCCGATATTGGAACATGTTTTGTTTCGTTTTTTTACATGCATTGTCTTCTGTTAAAATACACTTTCATCACAGGAAATACCACAATTTGCTATTTTTTTTCTCCAACAACAAAAACACATGGTTAAGTTTAGGGAAAAAAAGACAGGGTTTGGCTTTAAAAGTTGACAGGACACAAACACCACTCTCCTGGGTGAAAGTCCATGTTTGTCAGACCCATCCACCACCGCTTTCAGCGACCCAACTTGGACTTTTGCTCCCTTAACTTTCGTTCTTGTCCAACCACACTTCCCCCTGATACCGCTGAACGCCATTAAAAATATAACGGCGATCGTCTGCGTATCATGCTGACGTAAAAGGACAGCTTCTTTGTCTGACGCTGCAAGTCACTGCCTAAGTGCCTGATTTCAGCGACTTTGGAGTGAGACTCTTTTGGTCTCTCTTTTTGAAAAGTCTGTCTTCCTTTTTTGGGTTGCTTTGCAGTGTAGGCAGTTGTTGCCGATGCTGGAATAGCAACTTCATCTGCAGGATCCTCTGCCACTGAATCAGGTTTTCACCGAAAGGACACACTTGCACATCTGCATATGTTGAACGACCAATAGGAACACCTTCTCTCTGAAATGAGCTGTAATTGGCCAAAGTCTCCCGTCATGGTCTTGATGTGCTAAAGCCTGAAAACAGAGCCAAGAGGAGGTGCAGAAGTTTAGTCTCTCTCAGTCTGCTTAAATTCCAATATGCTCAAAGTTTATTGTATTCTTTTTTCCCCAGTGACACCAAAATAAAGTTGCCTACTCCAACTTTAATTACAGAATACTAAAGTCCATTCATTCATTTTCTGTAACCCCCCTCCTGTTTGAGGTCAAAAGGGGCCTGCAGCCTATCCCAGCCGACACTGGGGTACACCCTGGACAGGTCTCCAGACTATCACAGGGCTGACAAATAGAGAAAGACAACCATTCACACTCACATTCACACCTACGGACAATTTAGAGTCACCAGTTCACCTGCATGTCTTTGGACTGTGGGAGGAAGCTGGAGTACCCAGAGAAAACCCACGCTGACACGGCGAGAACATGCCACCTAAAGTTGGTTATATACACTGTTCACTGAGCTTAACTTGACAGTCTTGTTAAAGAAGGTCTTGTCACTTTGAAGGTGAATCTTTTGTCATACATTGTGAAGCTGTAATGCGGTCCAAGGATCACAGATTCTCTCCTTTTTTATAAATGTGAAAATATCACTTGAAAGTTATTCCTCAGGAGCTTGGCCTTATTCTTACTTGTTTACTCATTATTGGTGTTTACCCACTTGAGGCATCAGCCCTGGAGGTGGCACCGTATCAAAGCATGCTTCAACCATCTCCTCTCCTCACAAAAGCCTCAAACAATAGTGAAATGCAGTGTTTACAATAATGACTCTTTGATCTTTGGCAAATTGAATTCAAATGACCAAAGGTCCCCAAAAGAGCTGGAGATTAAATTTTTCTTATCTTCAACAACAACAACAAAAGAAAAGGAGGCATCTGTCTCCAAAATAGCAACACCACTGGCAGTGACTATACAACCTTATTTCAATGCTAATATCTGGAGGTTATATGCAGAAATGGGAGCATGAATTCTCTGTCAGGAGATTAGGCACCCAGAGATTTTCATAGACTCGTGAAATGGTGAGGAAGCTCCAGTAATATCCAGGGGAAGCCCTCTTAAAATCAGAATCAAATCGGATCAAGTAGATTTTCACAAGGAATTTGCCTTGGTGTGTTGTTGCATAACAATAAATAAAGTCAGAGGAAGGAAAAACAAGTACTTTAAAAGGCAAGAGTCATAAATATAAAGTAGCTCAGTTGGGGCGGCAGTTGTTCAGTCCATAGAGAGTTGGGTTGGGAACCAGAAGGTCATCGGTTTAAGTTTACATCTAGACCAAATATGGAGTGTGGACTGGTAGCTGGAGAGGTGCCAATTCACCTCCAGGGCTCTGTCTAGGTACCCTTAAAATTGTACAAGAAAGGAAAATTTCGATGTGTTTTTAAAAGGAAAAGAAGCTGTACAATATTTGAAACAAAGACAGTGTAATGTGCAAATGTTTCAAGTGGCAGCAAATTGCTATAACAGGGCTGACACACCAGAGCTCTGTACTATGAAGCCAGTTCAGCATACCCAGGATATTGTTTCGTTATCTGGATTACCGCTACTACAAAGCTGGTTATCAACAAGTTCAGTCAACTCTGGGTTTTCCTTTCCAGCCACGAGTGCATTCAGGTGAAAGAGGCAGGATTGTAAGGTGCGAGCGGCATCATCAGAGCCATGAATGAAGTGGGTCACCTCACATCATATGTGATGAAATAATACTGAAAGTGTCTGTGACTGCGAGACAGGAAAGATGTCAGTGGCACTTTGGCCGAGACTTAAATTATGTACAGGTATCACTGAGCTGAGTGACTTTAGTATAGAGTATTTTTTGCCGTTTAGTTGCATGATGATGAATATGTCACATAAAACACTTTAAAGTAACACCAGACTGTTTCTGCTACTGAAGTAAGGAGTAGAAAAGTTGTCTAGTTAAAGACTGACGAGTTCTACCTGACCGAAATGTGGCATTTATACTAACAGGAGCCAATTAACAGTGTGTGGATTATTTTAGTAATGAAATATTACCTGTTTTCCCTAGCTCTCATCACACAGGTGTCTCATGTTATTTTGAGCTGCAATGATGAATCAGAGTGTAAAAGTAGCAGCACTGGCAGCAATCACTGCGAACTAAAGTAAACTTTGCACAAGTTAAAATCCTGCTAAAATCATGTGTTTAGTGTGTAAAGGATCACTCTGTTTGTTAGAAGCTCTGTTTCAAAATCAGTAGAAACTAGTCCATACCCATTGAGTGCACAGTTGCCCACGTACAGTTTCACATGGTGTGTGTTTGGGATACAGGTCATAGGAAATTGCAGATTAAATAGTCAACTGAACCCATTAAGAAGAGCAATGTATTCAGACAGAGTTTTTGTGAATCTGATAGTACGATTGCTTTATTGAAAGTACAGTAGTACCATTGCCAATAGTGGGATAGTTAGTGGGCTAAAACTGTACATTAGTAGTTGAGGTAGCACGTTGAAAGGCAGATAGTTAAAGTGTTTAAAAAAACATTGGTCCACAGGGGGAGCCACAGCGATCGGTCGCATTTTAGCCATTTTTAAGCATTTTTCTGTTGTTATAGCACCACCCAGTTGCCAATTAGAGTTAAATTTCTCCAGTCACCTTGAGGCGTCCTGTTCTACATATCTACCAAGTTTAGTAAAATCGAGATAAGAAATTAGCTCTCTAGCGCCCCCATTTTGTTTGACGGGGTCAATAATGGAGGGGTCCCCTCAGATTATGTGTGGTCATATGCCTACAAAGTTGCGTGGTGATGGGTGAAACCCTTGAGATGTTATACACCTTTATGTGATGAGCCACGCCCTCCGCAATATTCATTGCCTTATAGAAGCTCAGTTTTACTAAGTTTTCCAACTTTTGTCAAGAGGGAACTTTAGATATTGGTCTCTAGATTATGTTCACCGAGTTTCATGCAGATCGCTCAAACTTCCTAGGAAGAGATCGATTTGAAGTGTTTTTCAAAAAATTCAAAATGGTGGAAATCTATATAACTGGAAGTTATGAGTTCTTGAAGCAAATTTGTTCCTCATGAGGAGAGGCATCTCTGTGCAAAGTTTCATGTCTCTACAACATACGGGGCATGAGATATGCCCATTCAAAGTTTGCAATTTTAATTGGTTGCTATAGCGCCCGCCTTTGGCCAATTGATGCAATATTGCTTCATTCGCATCCTCCCATGACCCTCTACCACTGTGCCAAATTTCACATGGATTGACCAAGTCAGTGAGGAGAAAAGCGTGGAACAGACACACACACAGAGTTTTAGTCATTATATAGTAAGATAGAGACCTGGGACAATGAAATGACTCTGCTGACCTGTAACAGCATAAAGGCTCCTCTTTTATACCTGAGACTCTGGACCTGCATTCATGTAATGGATTCTTTTTCTTCAGTGATCTGACTGGTCAGAGGTCAGGATGTTGGCAGGCTGTGATCCAATATCCTGAAGTTAACCTGCTCCGAAGCAGGTTAGCTGTTAAGCATAAGTCGCCATGGTGATCTATCCTGGTAAAAAGAGCTTCATAGTACTGAAAACCCTGAGTTAACCCCAAAGTTAACTCGCTAACTTCAAATCCTGCTTCGTAGCACAGGCCTCTGATGATGTTCTGATGATTCTACAATCATTTTTAAAGCTGCAATAGTAGTATTGGGAAAAATGTATCATGTGAAAGATGTCGCTCCTATAGTGACAAAACTCTGTGTGACACAGCTCTACAGAGCATGTTTGTCTCTTTCAGCTCATTGTTTTGACTTTACAACTTTCCTGCCTCACTTCTCTCTCACTGCTTTCATCATCTTCAAAATGTTCCATTAAACCCACTGTACACAACCTGCCCAGCACCAAAAGGCAGACGGACAAAGTAAGGGACCTGGTGGGTGAACGTAGCGTAGCATTTAGCTTCTAAAGAGCCAGATATTTTCCTCAGAAGTTGACTGAGACAAAAACAGAGCCAAAAGTGAATATTGGACTTATGTTCGCCAGGTGGCCAGAAATGGGACTTCAAATAAATGCAAATGTCTCTCTGTGTCTGCCGGATGTGTAAATAGGAGACTATTTGCGACCACATTTGCCAACTTTATGAGGTGTTATTATGACAATGCTGTTCTTTGTTTATTTTTTTATGCTAGTAGAAAATATAAATGATTTCAAATATGTCTTTCCATCTCTCTCTGTATCCCAAAATGTCCCATCTAAGGTGTACTTCAAGCGTGATGGGGAGCTAATCGAGGTGATCTCCTACACTCAATCCTCCAGCGAGCAGGGAGGCGGCGCAGCGGGGGTGAGAGGAGCCAGGCCGCTTATCAGCAGGGACCTGGATGACACTAAACTGCAGCGTTCCCTCTCCCTCCTGGACCCCGAAGGGCGGGCCCCACGTCTGTACACAGAGAGCCCCCAGCGTGTCCACACTCAGGGCCAGCAGGCCTACGAGCCCAGCCCCGCTACGGAGGTCATCCCCGAGACGGTGGTGAGTCGGGAATTCCCCCGCTGGGTGCACAGCACAGACCCTCTCTACTACTTCAGCCACACTCACATCCCCCAGAGTGACGGCTCAGTGGTGGTGCAGGCCCGGCTCACCTGGACCCTCAACCCTCAGCTGGATAACGACGCCCTGTTCAGCTGCGAAGTCAAGCACCCGGCGCTGTCCATGCCAATGCAGACAGAGGTCACTCTAGGTGAGCGCCATGCAGACTGACTCATTGTTTTTGCATGCTATTCTCATTCCTCTACCACCTTTCTTTCCTCATCTGTCCTCTAATCCTCCTCCCGCTCCACCCAAAACACTCCACCTCCACAAACACACACACACCCTTTTCTCATTTCTTCACGCTTTTAATCTCCTGCTGTCTCCTTGTATCCCCTTGCCGCACTTGGAAACCGACTGGGCCCCCTTATGTGTCCCTTGCAAATGTACTCAGAACAACGCTGATTTTCATTTGATGCTGCTTAATTGTGTTACAGCTGAGCAGATTGCGAGTTTAGCGGCGAATGCAAAACTCCGAGTGACTGACAGGGCAATTCATCGAGCTGTCTGTTGCTAGATTGAGTTAACTCAGTACCGTTATTGAAAAAGTCAACCTGAATTAGAGAAGTCAAATGAGAATTTAGACACACTGACCAGCGTTATATATCTTTAGAGAGACGATCTCGGAGATGCTGCCCTCCTTCAGACTTCACTGAGCATCTCCCCTAAACTCCTCAGTCTCACATTTTAGTTTTGTAGCCTGTAGATTTCATCACTTTATTTCAAGGAGAGAAACACCACGGCAGGGGGATTTTATTGGTTTGCTGCAAACTATCAAAGCAGAAGACGTAGCGATGCAGAGTCATACTTTAAGGGGAAAAGTTAGCATTAAGTTTTAATGTTGTGTGTGATCCAAGAGAGGCAAAGACACACACACACACACACACACTCTTTCTCATTTTTTTGTAATCTAAAAACAAAGATGGCTTCCGGCGCATCCAATTAACACTTCAAAGGCAATACATTGGCATGGTCCTCCTGGAGACAAGCCACACAATCCTGACATGATAAACAGAGACATTATCTTCCATGAGATGTTAGCAGTGGTTGAAGGCAGAGGGAGAATGTGAATGAGGAGGCTGAGGCTGGTACATATTTGCTTGCTGCTTTGTGTCTCGCTGTCAGTGTTTTTATCTCGCATCACCACCTTTCATTTTATTAAAAGTATCCCTCTTACTATGCCGGCGAGCAGCTGTGGTCACTGTGAGGCGATGTATAGAAACTGTCATTATCATCTAGAGGAGGAGAGTCTTTAATAGGTTTTAGAAATGACAAGTAGGGATTTAAAATCTCCCGTAAACAAGCCGCTCGCACGGCACAGCTTGTTTCTTTTCTCAGCCAAGGTCTACTTTTATAAAGGAAGATCTGTGAAGACTTGACATGATTTAGTTTATTTACACAAAATTATATAAAATAAGCTGCTGGTGTCTGTTTGCTGCATAAATACACAGAATCAAAGACTCAGAGGGCATAGTGGGAATTCACAGTGAAATTAAACAACATGTACTTATTAAGTGTTTACAGAAGGACTGAAGAAGTTGTTTCTGGTTGTATTTGAGTCCTAAAACCATTTTTTTTATTAAGATAAATCATATTGTGTGGCACAGTGATGCAGTGGTTAGCATTATCGCCTCACAGTTTGCATGTTCCACCCATGTCAGCGTGGGTTTCCTCCAGGTACTCCAGCTTCCTCCCACAGTCCAAAGACATGCAGGTTAACTGGTGACTCTAAATTGTCCGTACGTGTCAATGTGAGTGTGAATGGTTGTCTGTCTCTATGTGTCAGCCCTGTGATAGTCTGGTGACCTGTCCAGGGTGTACCCTGCCTTTCACCCAGTGTCAGCTGGGATAGGCACAAAAAATTAACCAGTAGTGCGCTTACAGTAAAAAACCCAATGTTATCATCATACATTAGCAATAATATCAGCATTTAGTGTAAAGCAGTTACTAAGGGTGCTTTCACACCTGCCCTGTTTGGTTCGGTTCAGTCAAACTCAAGTTCGTTTGCCCCCTATGTGCGGTTCGTTTGGGCAGGTGTGAACACAGCAACTGCACTTGGGTGTGCACCAAAACAACCAGACTGAGACCTTCTTGAAGAGGTGGTCTCGGTCCGGTTACAAACAAACTCTGGTGTTTGTGGTGAGAACTTGTTCTGACCTGGATCCGAACCAACTGCAGTCACATGACACATTGTTTGGGTTAAACATGAGCATGTTACAGTCCTGGAGGATTATTAATGTGCACCTCCTCCTGTACTGCCTTAATATGCACATTCAGCACATCCAATGCATCAGAACATTGTTTTCTAGTTGGGGCCGCGCCTCGTTTTCAAACTGTATGGTTTGACTAAAATGAACAATGACAGCAATATAGTCCACGATGAGCAGCGCTAAAATCAACCTGCGTAGTTGTCCCTCCATTGTGACATTAGAAAGTGTCACATTTATCTTGCAAGTGTACTCTTCTTCTACGTTTGCTTTACTTCCTGGATTTTTCCCACATGGAAATTCTGACCAACCAAAAGCAGCTTTCTCGTGCATGGGATTTTATCTGGTCCGCATGTAAATGCTGCTGTGACAACACGGACCAACTCTAGGCAATTATACAACTTTGTAACAAAATGAGTCCCTGATTCAGACCAAAGCAAGACAACTCTAGGTCTGAAAGCAGCCTGAAATAGACTGTTCACATCAGAGTACATTCTTTTTTAAAACACGTACAGTTATTAGCATTTTTTCTCATCTGGTACCTTCTAATAAAACTGCAGCTTCCACATCCTGTTTAGAATAACACTAGTTGAAGGTTAATTCCAAGTTTTTATCACCAACAGGAAGCCAGATGAGACAAAATTACATTAAAAGCAAGACCATTAGCACGGAGCTATGGTTTCAGACTGAACACAGATAATTTTAGATGACACTAACTATCTCTGAGGCCAAGCCACTAAAGGGGCGTGGGGTATAGAGGCCAGCAATAATTATCCTACATATAATCAATGATAACCACATTTTATTGTGAATCAAAAAAAATAAAAAAAAATTGCTAAAAACAAACATTGTACTTATTGTTGCTTTAGTAAAATGTAGCCTGTTTAGGGATGGGAGAAGCAACATGTTCACTGCGTGTCGATATGAGTAAAGCAGATTTTGGGAGGGCCCATTCACTGGACCTTTTTCAGGGACCCAGCCATTTCTGTAGGCGGGCCTGGTCCCAAGCAGCCTGATGTTTTGGAAGTTTAATATAAAAAACATTGTATGACACTGAGGACTTGCTGCGTCTGAATTTGGATGATGGCAGATAATCTTGTTGCAGTAGGTTGGACTATCCATCAGTCCAGTTTTCGTTTGATGGTGCACTCACAGACTGTTGCTTGGGGGAGAAAAAGTTTTAGATTTTGGGTTAATTTCAGTTCTTTCCTTTTTATGTGCCAAGAAGAGTTCCTGCCAGAATCCATATACATATCTGGGTAAATAGGGTGAATCTACAGGGTCTCAATTAGTGAGGAAGGGACACTCCTCTCTGTTGTACCTTTGGAATCAATCAGTTCAGACTGACAGGAGGAGCGTACTTTTTAGATAGAAATCTAGTGCAGAGCAGCTCAGAGGACTCGGCTGGCATTATTCTATATGTTCAACAAACCCCATGAACAGATCAAAACCTTATTCTGTGTATCATACTCAACATCGAGCCTTTAAACACTTTAAACATATTCAGTTTTCAGCCCAGTCTTCATCAGAAGTAAATGTTGGCATTGTACATATATGCAAATCATGCATTCATTACATTTGTACGTTTCATACACATCATATCAACACTTCTGAAGTGGCAGTATATGAGCTGCCTTTGTCATTAGGAGGTGGAGGGGATGGTGGATGGCGTGTCACCTAGGTGAGACGCCTGCCAAGCTGCAGACCACTTCAAAACCACTGTTGGACACCAACAACCAACAAAGCCAGTTGCTTTTTTACAGAGACATGGCTGCATTTCCTGCTGGGATTGCGCAACCAAGAGTGGGTTTTATAAGCCAAAACATGAACTTTTCCAAACTGTAACCAAGTGGTTTCTGTGCCTTCACCTTATCAAAAGTAAGAAAGCATTATATTTCAATGTATCTGCTATATAATAATGTACAACATGAATGAACAATGCCAACATTCATTCTGGTGATTGGGATCATAGAAAGGCTGGGTAATTTTCAAAACATTTAGTCTCACTCTTTATCTTTTTTTGCATTTTGACCACTTTTTTTGTCTTAAATAAATAGACTCGTTTTGCACTGATCTCAGCCTGTGGTCATTTTTGTGGCATTCTGGCCCAATTACATTAGTGTGTGGGTGTCTCCTCTGTCGTCCTTTCTAGTTTGTTTATTGTACCGACACACCCAAGACAAACTTTTTTGTTGCCCCAAGTAGGCATAGTTTCACAGCAGCTCTAAAGCGGGATTCATTATATTTATTATACACATGTGGCCTACACCATTGAGAGCATTTAAACTTGTGTGGTGGTGTGTCTGTGTCACTCTGCAGTTACACCTCCAAAACACTAGTTGGCGGTGGAGTTTCTGTGAAGTGCTGTAAAGTTTAGTTGATTCAAAACACTCATTTAACACACATTAAACATGGCTTAATAGAGACAATTTCAAACACAAGTTCACAAATCAGCTTCACTATAACTCGCAGGATTCACAGCCAAAGCATTTTTTCTTTTGCTTGACACTTTTCCCTCAAATACAACATGCTAATTTTGTTAGCACAAGCCTATGACATTTTACAATGTGTAAATTAGCTTAGTGGCTTCCAGACATTTCTTCTACTCACATGACACCAGGGACAACAGCAACATTTCACAAAGGTAATGTTACAATTTTCAGCTCCATTACAGCTCACAAGGTTCACCGACAAAACAACTGTCTTATACACCTCATTTTCAAACACGGAAGTAAATAGTGATCAACTTCCGTTTTTTTGTGTGTGACTTCCGGTCAGCCGCTTTCCCTCATGCTTTACCGGAGCTAACGGTGCAAGCTATTTTTTTTTCAATTTTAAGTTGTTTATGTTAGTCAATCAGTTAGTTAGTTAGTTAGTCTGTGTATTTTGTATAGATAACTGTGCCCACGTTTCCGTTATAACAGAAATTTATTCCCTCTAAACGCGAATAAATTGCACGTCAATCATAAACTATGAACCTAAAAAGCACAATCTATCCCGAGTGAGACAAACTGCTTGATCCCCGTCTCCAGTGTACCAGCAGAGAACCTGCAGAACCGAATCAGCGAAAAAACACACCGGGCTAAGCCTCTCTACCTGAGCAGCTGAAGCTGCAGCTCGCACCCTCGACACACAGACGGTGCTTCTACATGCCAGCCAAACGTGCGCGCAACTGTGAGAAATAAATATGTGAGGTGTACGCTGCTTTTCTATCTTTTTTCCCCTTTTCTTTCTTTCTTTCTTTCTTTCTTTCTTCCTTTCTTTCTTTCTGTCAGTGACATACACTCCTAACACAGGACAGGTTGTTTTAATTGACTGAGTTGATCATTAAGCCATAGTGATGCGCGGATCGGCTCTGATAGCACCTGAATCAGCATGTACACATCAACCATCCAGCCGTTACAACATGATTGAGCGATCAAATCATTTTTGTGTTGCTATGTGTGGTATTTATTCAGTTTTGGGAAATCACGATGTCTAGAAAGCATCAGTGGCTGCAGCTGACAGGGACAGCTAACATTAACACTAGCAGCAAAGCTAACATCAGGATCGTCATCCGTTAAAAGCCTCCCGTTGTCAGATACGACATGAAACTACTCCAGTTAGCTCAATCTTGTTGTAACTAAGACATCCGCTGGAGAAAATATTTTTTTCACGGGCCAGTTTGTGAGTTTAGTGAGTTATTACAGACACGGCTAACGGCTAACAGCTAATGGTTAGCCCAGCTAATCTACAATAACTATGTTTTTAATTACACACAGAGAAAATAGTAATGTTTGTTCAGTCATTGTGTTTATAGACTTTACAAACATCAGATTAGTATAAACGGTGATATAGTGACGTGAAAAATGTGATATATACATATATATAGCTAAACTCAGCAAGGTAAACAACAAGGCGATTCCCATTTACACAGTGGTAGGAGTGCTGGACCGGAAGTGTCGCACAAAAAATGGAAGCTGGCTGCGTTCTGTTTTGCCTCCGTGTTTCCGTGAAAAATAAGGTGGATACTAAACACGTTTTCCAAACAAATACAACATGCTAACGTTATTAGCACAAGCCTATGGCATTTTACATTGTATGAATTAGCTTAGCGGTTAGCAGAAATTTCCTCTACTTATTTGAAGCCAGGGACAACAGCAACATTTAACAAAAGTAACGCTAGCAAATTCGGCTCCATTACAACTCAAAAGGTTCACTGACAAAACAATTGTCTTATACTAAACACGTTTTCCAAACAAATATAACATGCTAACGTTATTAGCACAAGCCTATGGCATTTTACATTGTATAAATTTGCTGAGCGGCTAGTGGACATTTTTTATTCTCATATGAAGCCAGTGACAATAGCAACCTTTAACAAAGGTAACGTAACAAAATTCTGTTTCATTACAACTAGCATGCACTGACTAAACAACTGTCCTATACTAAACACGTTTTCCAAACGAATATAACATGCTAACGTTATTAGCACAAGCCTATGGCATTTTATATTGTATAAATTAGCCTAGCAACCAACGTAGATTTCCTCTGCTCATATGAAGCCAGGATAAATCACACACAAGACTTAAAATGCTGTTTTTGTGGAGGTTTTACTGTCTTCACAATTTATTGTTTCTTATCTGTGAAATTAAAGTAAATAAAAGCTTTGTTTCCACTGAGGGAAATGGTTTCAGCTTATAAACATAGACAGGAGGTCTGCATCACTGCAACATGTAGTTACATTTCTGGGGAGGTGCAGGGCGTAGGTAACGACCTAGCTGTAGGGGGAACTGCCCATTGGTTCGACAGCCCATTGGTTCGACATCCCATTGTTCCGACCATATTAAACTCATTGTTCCTAAGTGCGTTCCGAAATCATCATGATGCCCTGTGGTTAAGGTCTGGTTAGGTTTAGGCACAAAAACCACTTGGTTAGGGTCAGGAAAAGATCATGGTGTGGGTTAAAATGAAAAAGAAAGTGACAAACACATAAGCCGTGAGCCTGCCGCCTCAAGCTGGTTGTGGCGCACCATACGCCCGCTGCGAGCCATTCAGCACCGCGGACAGTCGGACTAATGGGATGTCGAACCAATGGACTGTCGAACCAATGACATGGACCCAGCTGTAGGTACAGTGTCGATTCGACGCAGAGGTATAAATCCTGCTTAAGACAATCAATAGTTTCACACACTCCATGTTTCTAAGAGCAACTTATTGATGGTTTTGTTTGTTTGTTATCATGGAATTTATTGATTTTAAGTCAAATATAAAATATTACCAACCTGATCCTTAAAACCACTTCATCATATCTGAGCACAAGAGAGGATCCAGTGTCTAAAAAAGCAGTTTGGCCCTTATTTAAACACCAATTGTCACAAATGGTATTGTCACTTTTTTCAAAACGGGAATATGTCATACCAGGAAAATCGTCTTTTAAAAAGTAATAACTGTCACCATCATATCCCAAGTGGATTGAAATATAGTACATCACATGCAAGCCGGAGACAGCTGCATCATTTGAAGGTATAATGGCATGAGCTGTCTCCTCCAGACAAAGTATTGCAGTGAAGATCCTAACAGCTCTTTGCCTCTTTCACATGTTGATGATAAAACAGATGACACACCCTGAGGGGAATGGGGCCCTGTGAAACTCTTGCTAAATGTCAAAGGCGCTAATATTTTGACAAGCCTTTCCCTCAGCTGTGTTTGAAGGCATTAATTTATCATTACCTTTGTTCTTTTAAAGAGACGGAAGGAGCATCAGCAGACAGCCTTGTTGGGTTTTTTTTCTCCCCAACCACGTAAAGAAAAGAGAACAGAAAATGTGCGTCTGTTGATTCTAATTAGAGCATGCTTGAAATTCAAAGCATTCACAGGCCTCCTTTTTAGGCTCGATCCATCTTGGAGTGGAAGAATCTAAAAAAAGTAAAAGGGCTGTAATTCAGGTCAGAGGTTACCTACAATAGAAATTAGATTTGGCTCGTATCATAGACACACAGATTCTTACAGTATCGCAGCATTGTTTAACTCTCATTGAATGTGACAGTGTAAAACAGCTCTCCACATGAATCCCACCACTTATACCATATTCATTTCTATTATGCAGCCATATCTAGATAATTGCACCCAGGATCTGTCTTACTGTATATACACACACTCGCTTGCTCGGTTCTCTCAGGTGTGTTTGGTCAGGAAATGAAAAGGAGGTCTTTGCACTGCCCGTAAGTAATAAATCTTTCAGAGATTTAATATTGCCACATGAGACGGAGCGACAGTCTGACAATCGACCAATGTTGTATTGCACTTCATGAATATTCACGACCGGCTCTGTGCTCTCCATACAAATGGACTTGAAGCCGACACCGGGTGTTGGGTATCCAAAAAAGAAGTGCTACGCCTGTATGACATCATAAGAGTGGTCTTTTCTGCACTCGTGGGTTGTATTCATGAAGATAGTGCATCTTAATAATTAAAGTAAGTTCTCCGCTTTGGATTTAGATGAGCTAAGGTGTTTATTATTCAACATCATTAGACAAGTGGTGGGATTCTCATTTCATACAGCGTGCAGCAGCGAGAAGGGATCCAGGCTTCCTCACATCTCCCAGTCATTGCTTTGCCAGACCGTGATAATCAAAGAGCAGATGCTCAGTTTCAGGAAGGTGCCTGTGATCTGTGCATGTGTGTGTCTGCGTGTGCATTTTGGAGGATTGAATGCATATATATGTATGGTTATTTGTATGTAAATGTCCGTGTGTGAGGGTGTTTGTCTGTTTGCCCATGCCAATATAGATTTATGATGTGTGCCTAGTATGTTGTTTGCATCTGTGTTCACCTGCAGCTCGGCTCCACATTCATCAATCTGCCTTATCTCCCTGCTTTGGGTCACCTCGTCTGTCTGTGAGTGACATTACACAGTGGCGGATTTGCCACGATAGAGCGATCCAGCAGTCAGTCAGGCCTTTAAGATTCGCTTGCATGCCTCTCCAGCTTCTCTTTTTCAACGAAACCAGTCACCCAGCTAATGTGATAGGTTCCCTTCGACTGCTTAAGTCTGTTGTGCAGCTGGGCAGACCTGTTGATGTCTTGGCGTGGTATTAAAGCACACCTGATGCATGGTGCACAGTTGTTTTTCTGGAGGCTATGTTTATTCTCTGACCCGTCCTGAAGTGATAACAGTTCCATCTTTCAAACTGAAGACGCCGGGTCTTAGGTGACGGTCTCAAGGGAGCGTGGCTCATTTCCCCTGTGAGGCCGTCACCCTCAGAGAGAGGCTGCGTTATGTCCATCACACTGCATGCTGCCCTAATCAAAGGTGGTGACGTAGGATGCCAACTGTCACTGTTGGAGCAAATCCCAGAAATCAGCCATCATCTTCCCCAGCCATATGCCTCGCGAGCTCTATGTGACGCCATGACACCAGTATTTAAAAATACCCTTCCGTTAGTGTGTGGGCGGTGGGAAGATAGGGCTCCACGCTGCCATGCCAAAACTAGCCTGTGAAATGCCATCCGTCTTCAGCATGAGATGGAACACTTAGCCATGTGTAACTGCTCACATGATGGCTTTGCTTGGGTTGCCAGTATAAATACATGGATGTATTTCTTTTAATCTTTAAAAAAAAAAAAGGGCGATTGATTCCAAGATTTCTTCTTAGACTTTGCACCAGTATTTTTTTGGACGGCTAGGCACTGATATCCTGGACAAATAGACCCATTTATGCAGAATAACAAGTTCTCTAGTGGTGCTGAAATCTGTCCAAAATTTCAATATGTGCTTTTTCCATTTCCATTTTCATGTAATTTGACTCTATTTATAGAATTTTTTCCATTTATCAGACGAGATATTACCATAAGCCACCGTCTCAAGGTACGAATCTGTACAGAAATATTGTGAAAATAAAAGAAAATAGACACATCACAAAACAAAACATATAAGCACAGACCACCTGTAGATGTAAAAGCCATTGAGGGTGCATTAGATTTTTTCCAGCTTGATGTTCTGCATCACATCCTTGATCCACTGGCTGTGTGACAGAGGGGTTACATCCTCTCATTTAAACAGAACTGAGCGTGTAGCTAATAGGGAGAAAAAGCAGTGACCTTCTGTAAAAGAGCAGAGAGATTAGAATCATGTGGAACTGAGAAGATACCAAAAATAGCAATTGTAAGAGAAGGCATAATATTACAGCCATATGTCTTGGAAATTGTGTAGAAGAAGGATAACCAGAGAGGGGCAAGGACGGTCAAAACATAAGGTAGATGGATGCAACAGTCTGTATGCACCTTTCACATGATAGGGCTTTGGTGCAATTTGAAAGCTTTTAGTTTTATAAAAGGATCAAAAAGTCATATTGTGATTATTTTTTGACAGATAATGCAGTTGCAATACTGTGATTTTAATACAAAAATAAAATGACAATATGATTTTTGTTGGGGTCTGTACCAAACCAGCACGTTCCCTTGAGTCTGTGATTTGTGGGCCGGAGCATCTGTAGCGCCACAATGCTTCATTTATAATGATATGTTATGACACATTTCAGCTTTATCAGAAAATTGCAGCCCCTGTGATCTGGATATTGCACTCAGGGGCGTCGTAGTGGAGGGAAAAGGGGGACTGATTACCCCTGGGCTTTTTAAAGGGCCCCTCTCCTATTGGGACCCTTAAAAAGTTTAGAGTATTCCAGAATAAAAAGTTTGGTTTGGTTTGCACTTTTTATTTCCAAGTAATCAGTGCCATAACTCATTTAAAACTGACTAAAAAATCAGTTTAAAGACTGAACTTTGTATATATAGAAAAAAAGGTAGAAGCTCTGAGGCCCCACACACCCCTGAAAGGTGTGAAGTGGTATAGTCCGCCACTCCACTACCCTGTTGTACTCCACCCCCATTTTGTAGCAAAAACGCCTAAAATGACATACCCAAATTAAAATGACTGTAGCTTCTGAACTGCTCTGACTACATGCATCTTGCCAGAAAGAAAACTCTCTGAAGTTTCTTGTGAAAGTGTCAGAAACACTCTAGGTGATACAGAGACAGAGTAATGGGCCTCTGAAGTCAGTAAAAAATTGAAGATTTTGCCTAAAAATAAAAATAAAAAAGTTTTTCAGGATGAATAACTGTCTGTGGCTTCATCTGAGCAGGTAAATGACACTGTGGGGCTGTAGGCACACTATCAATGAACACTCATTTCAAATTTGAAGAAGATTGCTCAAAGTATGACCATTCTACAGTGTTTTTTCCATGAAAAGATCAAGAAACACCAAACAACATAAAATATCACCAAATAAAGCCATATGAAACATGAAAGTTATGATCCTACTTTCTAGGCGGTATATCTCAGCCAAAAATAGTGGTAGGAGTGAGACTCTTACCATTTATAAAAGAGCTAAGTCCCCGCTAACGGCTCCACATAAGGTCGCGAGTAATCCTTTCACTTTTCTCGTCGATAAACGGCATGACATGACTTGTCACCACTAATCGTGATTTTGGACTTTGTGTGTTTAGGCTGCTCTGGTGCAAAATACATAATAAATAAAAGAAAAATGATGTTATTTTTGAAAAGTCGAGAGTTTCCTGAATCCAGCAATACCAAACATCACATGGTTTGATGATGTGGTGTGCCTGGGAGATACCATTTAACAGAGGAGGGGGGGAGCGAGGACTGAATTTGCCATATTGTGATTTCAATGATATCTCAGTTAATCGTACAGCCCTACCATGGAGCAGTTTTGGAGATGCTACTTTGAAAGCTTTGCAAGCTACCAATTACTTCACACTGGCAGAAACTGAACTACAGCAAAGCCACCCTGGGGAGAAATGTCGTTTGGTGAACATTAGCCCCTTTCCCACTGCAAAGACAAAATAACACCGACACCCGCTGGCTCTTGTATTTGATCGCAAATGTTACAATTGGTATTCACGCCCGGTTCAAGTGGCTCTGCAGTCGTCACAGGTCCTGCTCCGATTGACAGTGATGGAAATATGTCACCCAGATGGACATGTGAATTTGGCCGACGCAATGCAGTGACAGACCGCCACAAAATACCATCCATCTCCATCCAAGCAGCACTTGAACATCAATCAAAATATAGTCGACATCACTTTTTGGAAGATAGATATTCAAATAAAGATAAGAGACATGAAATAGTAGTAACTATCTTAACATTTTCACGAGCCTCCATGCTGCTTTCTACTGTTTACTAACCTGTTTTCCAGCCTGTTTGTAATGTTGAAAATGGCACAATAAACAACTGCATAGATTGTACACATGCTGTTGTTTATTTATCTATAAGTGTTGTTTATTTATCTATATTAATGGTTGTAAATAAGTTTGGGATAGTTGTCGACTATTTCCTTTTTAAATGACATATGAATACTGAGAAGGGGGTAGGATTATAGAAGTATACATTTCTTCCTACTCCTTTTTGAGCATGTCTGTTGATGAATGAATGAATGAATGAATGAATGAACTTTATTAATATGGCACCTTTCATGCACAAAATGCCTTGCAATTTAGACGGCAAGGACAAACAGCAAAGAATTAAAACCATGCAATTATACAACACTCATTCAAGGAGAAACAAAGAAGAAAAAATCAATTTGGTTGATGTTTTGTTTGTTTTATTTTTATTTTTTATGTTTATTATGTTTATTCGTCGTTCATCCCTGGTCTACTGGCAATGATAAAGGAGTCTGTTGCCTAATTTTAGCAGGTTTTCCCATGTTTACATTGTAAAAAAAAAGATCAAATTGACAATGTAGATATTATGTGAAATTGTAACAAAATATAATACATCACATGCCAGCAATAAAAAATGCCACTTTGTTGAGTATATTGCAGTAAGTGCCCATTTGTTCACATGTCACATATAAACCAAAGATTAAAATGCCCCGCTATTCATGGGAAAGTGCAGCCATGTCAGCTTTGGATTTGTATACAATGTCCATCAGTCCGACACCTGCCTTCCAGACACTCGAGCCCATACGGTGGTATCGCTAATTGTGGTCAAAGGGGGGTCAGTTAAGTCGAGAAGTAATGGTAAAATAAAAAATCATTCCTTTTCTTTTAGGGCCCAAAACTGTTTGTCGTTTCAGTGGTTAACAAAAAACTACCTGAATCATGATGCCAATATGACTGTAGTTGAGCTACCAGCGATTACATGTAGCTCACACTCGCCAACGCTGCCCCAGACGTGATATACACAGGCAATGCCACATGCTCAATCCTGGTCACAGATATGACAGTGGAGCTCCTAATCCATTAGTCTGGTGCAGACTTGTAGTCAATGGCTGCCTTAGAAAAGGCCGTGCTTCATTAGCCACAGTGGACACTTTGCTGCCAGATTAATAGCTAAATACTGAGGTCATTTATCTGTTTATTTATTTATCCTTTAGTTTAACTCATTAATGAAAACAAGCAACCAGTGTGATTTATATTGAGAGTTCAGATCAAATTAATTGAAGAACTCCTGGGGTGGACTCGTACAGGCATTATTGATAGGTTGCCCTTAGCTTGAGTCTCATTGCATGTGCTGCTCACTTCGTTTGTCTAACATATGGAACCGCACAGCGTGTGGAGCAGTTATCTTTAGCGGGATTGTTAATCATCTCAAATCGTGCAGAACCCGCTTATATGGGCCTAATGCAGTAAACTGTGCAGTTTAGCCGTAATGAAATGACTTACCTTTTTATAACATTATGCAAATCACTCATTTTTATCTCGACGCTACATACACAGGACAATCGCCGGCCCCTCACAATCTCGCAATATTAGAATCTGCCTGCTCCCCCTCCTGCTCGCGCCCCATTGTTTTAGATGGTCCAAATGAAAGCCATCTGGGGGCTGCTGTCCACACCAAGACAAGGGAATTAGCTCTCTGAGTGTCCCTTATCTCACTTCCTCCACACTCCACCCGGTGCACTCCCATTCTCCTCTAGTAATGAGTATCTACCCAATTTAGTTCCTTTTCCCTCCAAGGGGGAATAAATCCAGCACAGTCCTTTGGATGAAAGAACCTGCAGGTCCCTTGCCTCTCGCCCCGTGACCTTAATTGACAGGAAATTGTATTTGTCTCTCTCCTACTGTGACAAAACAGGTGTCCAGCAGGATTTGCTCTTCATGCTCAGTACGATGACCTTTGTCTCTCTTTCTTTTTTTTCTCTCTCTTTTCAGCTGCTCCTAAGGGTCCTAAACTCTTCATGTCCCCCACCAGAGCAAAGGTAGGGGATACGGTGCGCATCACTGTGCAAGGATTCCAGGTAGGATCGCCCGGGGTAAGTGCATGCGGTTGAGGGAGATGAAGGGGGAGAGTCAACTTGAGCATATGTGCAATTAAACCTGTTTAGTTTAAAGGTTTAAAATGAGGGAATTGTTGGCTACTTTTTGCAAACAGTATCACCAGCAAAGTGAAAGTGATGCCAACCCCTGATTCACTCTGCTTGGAATTTCAGCTCACTATATTTGTATTTTTTCAACACTGTGTTCATGATTTTTGTAGTTTCCTCTTTTCCCTGTTGGAGGTTTTTTGGGGGGGAGTTTTTCCTTATCCGCTGTGAGGATCCAAGGACAAAGGGATGTCGTATGCTGTAAAGCCCTCTGAGGCAAATTGTGATTTGTGATATTCGGCTTTATAAACAAAAATGAATTGAATTAAAATCAAATCAGATCAAGTTATTTATATAGCACATGTCAAAACAACCACAGTTAAGTTGTGTTGTGACCTGAATTGATTTGAATTGAACTGAATTGAATTGAATTGAATTAAATCAAATTAAATTAAATTAATAAATTAAATTAAATCAAATCAAATCAAACTGGATGCACGCTACACGAATCTTGCACCTGGTCACTACCATTTTATAAAATCCCTTGCCCTTTACTTTGCAGATAAATACACCACCGCACAATTCAAGTGGGCATGAATGAATGGATCACTGAATGAACCCACTGTGCTCGAGCCAAAGGGCCCAAAGTGTTAAGGGCCCCCCGGCCTTCATCTGCAAAATGTCACTCAAATTTACACGTACTGACCAGAAAGAGACCCAGAGATATAAAAAGACCACAAAGACACACACAAAAAAATCACAAAGAGACACAAAAATACACAAAATGGTCTCAAAGAGATTGTGCCGGCCCGTGGCATAGGGAGTACAGGGAAAGCTAAGGGTGCCATCATCCACAGGGGGGCGCCACAAATGGGGGAAGGAAAAAAAATCAAAACGTTTATCTTTTACTATTTTTACTAATATTGTTACTGCCATTATTTTTGAATTATTACATACGGCCACAACAACATAACTACAAAGCAGAGCCTACTTACTAATAGAGAGGCCTTTTGTTCTGGGTTCCTGGCCCCTCTTCCCCTCTCCTCAGCTTGTAACACTTTACCTGTTGTCTGAGGATGATAGGTGAGCTATCCAATGTCACGTAAACACCGAAACACACTGTATTATTGTCATGTCAAAATGACAAAAGCTTTCTGGCGCTCACTCAACTACCACTGCACAGCTGAGAGGAGTGAGCCTCCCCCATTTTGTATGAAACAAAATGGGGGAGGCTCACCTTTAGCACCAAATGTGCTGGGGCTGCCACTGCAAAGAGACACAAACCTTCAACCCACACAAAACAACCACAAGGAGGCACAAAGTGGCCACAAAAGACACAGTCACATAAAGAGGCCTAACTACTACAAAGAGATGCAAAACCAGCACAAAGTATGTGTCTTGCTCCTGTGTAGGAGAGGTGATGGCGCCCATTGTCTCATAATGTGCCAATGCTCGTGGGGCATAAGTGATGATTGAGAGGACTTAGTTTTGTGTGCATCTATGCATTGTTTTTAGTAAAATCTGACATATTATACCTTTGAGTATACAGGCTGTGAAATTTGGATTTGTGCTGATTTACTGTAGTAAAGCCTTAGGCAATGGAATTCCGAACTAAAATGAATAAACTAAAAGAGATTGATCTGTTTGTAAATGACTTGAGTCGATCCGTGTCTGTCAGTCTGAGCTAACAGGCAGCCATGCTACGCTGGTGGGTGTAATTTTTGCTGCTCTCAGACTTCCTGCTCCATAATCCCAAAGAAAGAGCTAGAGGTTCAGGCAGAGAGATTGTTTTGTGTCACTGTCATCCCCTGCCAAAAAAGACCATGTCCCCAGTGTGAATGGCCTGTGGATTGTTCTGATCTCTTTGACAGGAATGACACATTGAAGCCAGGCAGCTGGAGTCAGTCAGGTGAAGAGGACCTGCTAATGGCCCACAGCACAAAACACCTTTGTTACATCTCAGTCACTGCTTGAGGACTCTAGATGAATCATAAGTCAGATGTGTATTTAATTTTATTTCACTCTTCTGGGACTTTTCCATGTTAAAATGAATGCTCTGTATTGCTTTTGGTTTAGCGCGCTCAGCTATTGACTGAACAGATTTGTACATGTGTTTGTGTCTGCCCAATGACCTCGGGATTCTTTTAAAGTTTTTCTTTGAACAGTGTTAAGATTGGTTATTATAAACAGGCTTGACTGTGGAATGCAGCCAGCAGGGCCCTTCGGCAGCATAGACATCAGCGCATGCAGGCTGATCAGAAAGCAAATTTCCCTTATCCTTCACTGGAACTAGGCTTTAGGGTTTCACAAGTAGATAAGATTGTGTGTCAAGACTGATAATTTTGCCTCCCACCTCTCTGATAAAATAAGATGCCAGTTTCCCCTCTGGTTTATTGTTTTAGGAATTTATTATGGATGATCATCCTACAACGGGTTTTTTACTTTGTCTTCTTCTTTCATATTGCTTTATGTATGAGATTAAGGAGGACATCGGTGGTTTCAGCGGCACAGTGCACAGACCTTTTGTATTCGGACTCTATGCTCTCGGGGTTATTATGTGACAGGAAGGTTTCACTTAAACTGTTTTAAGTGTTTTTTCTCTTAATGTGACCTTTTCCCCAAGAGCCTGCCTCAATCTACTGACTCATTTAACCTCTGTCGTGATTTAAACACAGAGCAAGGAGAACTGTTTTATTAACATTTATTTTGAAAGGTTAGACAATTCACAACTACTTCAGGAGTCCGCTTCATACTGTCAAGGGCACTTTTGTACCAAGCATGATTAGAGCAGTTTATCTTAACTCTGAAGTGTTTGGTTTGTTTGGGGAAGTCAGAAAGACATCATATGAACTTGAGTGCATGCCAACCAAAAGCACCAACAATGCTTGCTTCAATAAAGAATTTCAAAATGTGCACTTTTTGAGTCGATGGAGAGGGATGTTGACATCTGATAGTGGAGGGACACTTGTATTGAAAGACCACAAAGAAAGGGCAAACTACACTCCGCGAATGTTGGGCTGTTTTGCCGGCAAGCTGCGAGCATTGAGACACACAGAGCCGGATTGGTGAGTTGATCCGAGGTGCCCAATTTTCCACCTCGTAGGGCAGTCATATTGGCGGAACCCTTTTAGTTTAAAAAGACCGAGGCGGCCTTCCGCAACAGGAGGGGCTGTTGAAGACTTGTGGGAGGAGCTGTTGATGACGCCGCACATGCGAGCCACTGGCGGTGGATAAACAGGAAACAGCTGATAGCAGGAATTAGCGAGCAGCTAGTAGCAAGAGGGAAACACAACCCTGACAGACACTGTAAAGATGAGCAACTGGGGAGACAAGGAGTTGCGCGTCCTCCTTGCCCTCGCAGACAAAGAGGCCATTAACCGTCAGATGACGGGAACAGTGAAGAACGGGCCGACTTACGAAAGAGTTGCCGAAGGACTGACCAGCTGCAGCTTCCCTCCCACCTCACTGTTTACGTCACACACTGAGCTACACGTTTTGTTACTTGCTCACGCCCCCCATTGCCCCGAAAAAGGTGCATTCTGTATAAACAAAAGTAGGCAGGCAGCATTTTGCTGCACTCCTCGATTTTGTTTTTATACTGCCAATGCTGAAAAAAGACTGATTGGGCTTTCCTGCAAATTTGCACAAAGTGTCTAGATAAAGTTACACAGGCTTGTTTTGTTGACTTTGTTTTGATCTATCCCACTTCTGTTAATGTGTTAAAAAGCTCTATGTGAGTTCATGCACCTCTGCAATCAAGCTGTACTTGAGCAGACTGAACCAAAAGGAGCTCAGAAGTAAACTTTTCCTATATACTTAGTTATTGCACTTGGAGGACCTTGATTCTACACCTGTTGTATTCACTGTGTTTGTCATAGACGGTGAGGTCATATTGTTGATTTCTCAAAACAGCACTTAGGTCAGACCTTCAATCTATTGAATTACTCATTTCTTTAAGAACAGATGTGTCCTTCTGTTTTGCCGACAAGTACTTCTTATGTCCTGATAAGGTATTATTTCCTTTAACATAAAGCTACAGTGCAGGAAGCTCTTTTGCTGCACTGAAAGCCTGCGCTGCTGAAATGTTTTTCAGAGCTTTTTATTTCAGAGGTGAATCAAATGAATGGCAAAGAAGATATATTGTGCTTCTATACTTATACACTTGTGTACCTATCCAACAGTGGACCATTTTTGTGCTCTATGGTCATGCTCTAAATTATGCTAAAATCATATCTAACACCCTCTGGGAAGTTTTTCTATAATTTTATTCAAAAGGGGACCTGCAGGTGTGTGAGTGTTACAAGTTTACACTCAGTACTGCCCCTTCAGGCCAGAGCAGGTATTTTATATGCATTAAACATAAGTACACAAACTGGCTTTACTATAACTCACATCATTCCTAGACAAACACTTTATCTTTTTCTATTTATCTTTGGACGCGTTTCAGCACTTGGCTTTCCTCAGCGCTGAGGAAAGCCAAGTGCTGAAACACGTCCGTTTGTGATACTGCTGTGCGTTATTAAAAGACTGATATATATATGATATTTGTGAGTGCTGACATTTGGATTTATTTAGTTTGTGAATTTTGGGTTGGCACCCTGTGATTTTTCAAATGGTGAGTCGATCACGTCAATTCTTTTGGCTTTATTGTTTTCACAATTTATTGTTTCTTATCTGTGAAATAAAGTAAATGAAAGCTTTGTTTCCACTGAGGGAAATGGTTTCAGCTTACAAAAATAAACAGGAGGTCTGTATGGCCGTGACCCATGGTTAAATTTCTGGGGAGGTGCACACCAGGCTATGGCGTAGGCTGTACATCGATGCAGAGCCTACCATGGGTACAGCATCAATTTGATGCAGAAATATAGATCCAGCTTTACTAAGGCATATTGTATTTTTGTTTTGGCTTTTTTTTTTTTTTTTTTTTTTTTTATAATGTTTCTCCATAGTCTGAATGGTTTGCATCCCTAGGCAAGCTGTCAGAGCACAGTTGGGCTATTGAACAGGCAGACTGAAGCTGAACTCTTTTTTAACCTGAATTTTTTGATATATTTTTGTATAAATAAAGTAGTGTACTTCAGGGGCTGTTCTGAGTTTCAAGCTTCACACTGTATTAGAATAAAGCGGCCAGAGGGCAGGAGAATAAAAGTACTCTAAATTCTAAAAGAAAAAATAAAAACAATGAGGATAAAGTTGCAAATAAAATGGTCAGCCCAGCAGTAAGATCACGTCTTCTTTCAAAATACATTTAACATCAGACCTTTACGAGACCTTCAGAATTTCTTTAGTCCCAAAAACTCTGCTGACCAATTTTTACACGCACAAGACTTCAGTTTTAAAATGTACTTGTGTCTTTAAGCTGCTTATGGAAATGCATTCTGTTTGTTGATGCACATTACAGAAAAAATGTCCACACTTTTACTGTACATGAAAATAATGACAGCCAAATAAATGATTCTACAGAAGGAAAACTTAATTTGTAATATCACCATCACATCTCTATCATATTGTAACAAGCTCACAGTTGTCTCACGAGCACGTCACATTTTTAACCAGCCTAGTTTGAAGTATAAATTAATAATCTTTTGATACTTGTCTTTGTTGACATAGTTCATATATCAGATAGACATTAAGCACCTTTTAATGTGGCTCGGCATCTGCTGTGTGATTGAGGTATTTGTGTGGTTGAACAACTGAGAACTGCCACAAGTGCCAGTTTGGACATTTATAATGCTTGTAGTTGTATTTGGTCTTGCGTGTTTGTATAACGTTAAATTTGAAACTTTAAATGTTTGAAAAGGTGCTTATTTGCTTTGTTTTGAAAAGAATTTGCTGGCAGATGTAATCATAATAAATAAGTGAAGGACAGAAACATGGTAAATACAGTTTATTCTTGTTCCACTTATTCAAAGGAAAGTTTGTATGGGAGGTGTAATGTTGACAGAAAAGAAGAAGGATCGTCCTCAGTAGCAGGCCCACACAGATATTTTTAAAATATAAAATGATCTTAATGCTGCAGATTTTCATTCTGAATTACTGTTAAAAGCCGTTGTGAGCATTTGGGTCTATTTATTTAAGAAAGGAAAATTCTGGATAATTTATCCGTCATGGTTTTTGTCATGAGTGAGTTTAAAATGGTCAAACAACCATAACTAACTCTAGTCCAAGCATGATTCAAAACACAGAGACCAGGGAAAGGTTGTTCTCCCAACTCAAAGAATTATGTTATTTAGGGCAAATACAAATTAGATGTAATCCACAGGATAAGGGTAGTTCTGTTTTCAGTTCACTTTCCAGGTCACAATAATGACAAAATGTGAATACCCACAGTGGAAAAAATCATGGAATTTCACAATCACATTTTCTGGACCTGGAAAAGTCCTGGAATTGGTCAGAATCATTGAAAGTCATGGAAAAGTCATTGAATTTTGTTGTGTATTATGAAATGGTTACAATAATCTTCTGTGAATAACCCTCTGAATAATGTAACATAATGGCAAATTACATTTTTTAAGCTGTCGACTTAACGTAGCTTTAGCATGCCTCAGTGTGTGATAATGTTTTTTGTCATTTTCTTTCTGGGTTCGTCTCTCCCTGTGTGCCAGCTAGCTGAAATTATGTTTAATTAGAGTTTCAATCTGATATGTTTGAAAACGCCGGTCAAGTGGGGCAAGAATGAAAAATTATTTGATATGGGTCCTTGAAAATTCATGGAAATTTTGTCCATGAAAATGTGTGGGTACCCTGTAACATGTGATATGATTTTAGAGTATAATTTTAAAATATTCTTCTTATGATTAAAACCCAGAATGTGACAAAATATATTTAATTTCTGATACTGAAGGTCATGATAAGTGTGCGATATTTTGCATGCAGCCAAGTAACTAATGATTTATAGGTAAAACATGAATTTTAAGATAAAGTGGCTGTGATCATTTAAAAATATTTTTTGGCAAAGGGGGGTGTTTAACATTTCAAACAATATAGTTGAATTATGTATTTTTAAAAGACTTCGAAGTCTTTGTACCCAGACTGCATTCTTTTCCCCTGCACTTTATTGGCCTCTTTAGAAGCTTCTATTTTAGATTTATTTATTAATCTATTTATTAACTGAATTATTTTACTGCACTGTGAACTTTTAATTTTGCCGGTTTTAGACGTGAAACAGTCTTTGTTGGTTGTTTATATGTTTCACCATAAAAATGACAGTAAAAGGAATCTGAAAATCTGAAAAATCTGAAATCTGAAAAATGTCATGTCCCTTTTCAGTCTGTGTGAACCACAAACTGTTCCATTAACGGCTGTGGAGATCCCCTCTTTAATGGTAGACATCGGCCAGAAATGCAAGACATTTTTAAAGCAGTTCTGCACTTACTTTATGAAAAAATACCTAAAATATCTTGTATATTTTGCTTTTTTTAGTTTAAGGTCCACACTTTGCAGTATCAAATAATAGTCCACTGTTAGTAATGTAGGTGTGTATGTGTGTGTGTGTATGTATGTGTATGCAAATGCATGCATGTGTGCGTGTGCTTGTGAGTCAGGGAGGGATTGTGGTGTGAGAATAAAGCACGACGCAAAGCCTTATACCTCAGGAGTGAAATGTACAAGAGATTCACTCTCTTACTGTGTCCTTTTATTATCTATGAACACGTCAACCCAGTGATATGAATGAGATACTGCTATATGGAGGGTTATATTTTTAAATTGGAAATGGTGGGGAGGGGGATGTTCTCTGGAGGGCTCAAAGATGTGAGGAGAAAAAACTGTTGTAAAGTGAAGTGTTGATTATTAATGCATGTTGTTAACTTGCCATTGCATTAGAGGGAAAATTGGAGCTTGTATTATTCATGTATCCTTTGCTCTTAATCTCTTGGCTGAAACTCACAGCCGTTCTCTGCACCACCCTCTCACCCCCTCCCTTCTCCTCTCCTTTCTTCTACCTCTTTTTTCCCTCTCCTTTTCCTTTTCTCCTCTCCATCCCATGCGGGCGCTGGGTGTTGATAGAATGAGGTGTTCCCCGAGCCCCTCTTCACCTGGACGCGAGTGGGGGGCCGCCTGCTGGATGGCAGTACTGAGCGAGAGGGGAAGGAGCTGATTCTGGAGAGAGTGCCAGCCGAGCTCAACGGCTCAATGTATCGCTGCACGGCCCAGAATCCTCTGGGCTCCACGGATACGCACACTCGCCTCATAGTCTTTGGTATGTACGCTCAATTCACCAACACACCCTGGCCCCATTCTGGAGTGGCTACTACACTCACAGCTAAACTGAAATCACATTTAAGTTCAATTAATTATTTAGAAGACGATGAATATGAAACATTTTTTGGGGCCCACAAGAATTATCTGGAACACTTATACAATTACACAGTTAAATGTCACGGAAAATTACATAATTCTACAAAATTCATTTCATGTATCTACAGTATCTTTGAAAAATACTTAAGAGATTTATGTGACCGCTTTTAGGTATGAATCATTAATGCAGCTAAGTGTGTGATTAATAAGAGATTGTATTCCTAATTGGCTCAACAACACATTCTTTTTAAGGCTGCACTTGGTGGAGGGTAACTATTCTCTAGCGAGGGATTTAGTCACTACTCCATGAATGGCGTGTCTTGTGCTGCTTTCACTTAAACGCCAACAGCCAACAGTGGCATCAAAGGGCCATGTTGATATCAAAGGACCTTTGTTGTTGACAGTGTTAGAGAAGCACTCTGTTCAATGGCCAAACCAAGGTAACGTGTTCATTGGAACCTGGAAGTACTTCATTTACTGGTGTTGATGTGGGAGCTGGATTGCTTACAGGCTCTATTATATCTGTGTGCCTTGCTCCTCTGGATCTGTTTACTTTGGACACTCTTGGAAGAACTGGGATCTGCCACTCTGAGCCTCATCAGAAAACTCTATCAGTGTAGACAGTTTCAAAACAAATAAGTTTTACGACAGCTAAATGGGTATTGGCTACTTTAGCCTCTTTCAGATGTACAAAATGTGACGTCAGTTTGACATGTTGGTCTCATGTTGTAATAAGCACCAGAATCATGTTTCTGTAGAAGTCACAGTGTCAGTCACTCATGACTTCAGTCTGATTTGAGCGACTTCACATTAGCAGAGAGGCTGCAGCACACACAGTGTTAAATATACAGACAGCAGTTGTGTGAATTAGAACTCAGGGGCCTCATTACAGAAAAATATCCTAACTGCTTGTACTATCTTATCTTGAGTTTGGAAAATAAGAAAAAAAAATCCTGTCTCTAAACTTTTGATGACTACGTCCTATCCTATCTCACATCTCATACATTAGCTTCAGTTATACCATATTCTGGGTCGGTAATGGTTGTTCCAAGTATGAGGTAAACCCTCAGGTGTTACCAAGGAAACCGAGTTATGGCTTGTGAAAAACTTCAGATTTTTTACTGGCAAAGGTATAAAAATATATATGAATATTCTTACCTTTGATTTCTATGGTAAGTGACAATGGTATACACGGGATAATGCTCTTCAAGCTGTCCATTATCAGTGTTTACCAGCTTTCACAGAGGCAGCCGTCCTCGTTCATGCCTCCATATGCCATTAAAAACTTATAACAAACACCTTGTCAGACATTATCCTTTACATACTATCTTCACTATAACTATAAATTTGATTCATTAATTGCTGCGTGTCTTGTCATGCCTGTATCTATGTTGACAATGTAAACAGACTGCCCGTATCTCCGTATTAGAATATACGGGTAAACTACTCGAGATGAACAAGCTGTAATATCATATGCTCTCCCTTTTCATTGGCTACCTAGCTTGCTATCTTGGATAAAAAAGTTATTTTATTTAATTAATCAATTTTTTTTAATTATTTATCAAAATTCAAAAAGTCATTGTACAGTTTGAGTAGCCATTTAATCACTTTATTTTGGAATTCATGCAACAGTCATTTTGCATTTAAGATAGGGTCCGTTCCCTACATTGGGAGATCCCTATCTTGAGATGGTTCTGTAATAGCTAAAAAAAAATAAATATTCTAAGTGCTGTCAAGAAACATGGTTCTGTGGTACCAAAAATCCTAAATGTCATTCTTAACTGAGATGAGATAGGATTTGAAACTTTGGATTTTTCTGTAATGAGGCCCATATGTCTTTATTCTATCTAATGAATTATGATATTGAGGTATGTTTGGATGTTTAGACCCAAGCAGCAACCTCTGCAGCTGAAAAATGAAGCCAATGCAAAAACTGCAGTTCCTTAAATGGCCACTTGAGGGTGGCTCCGGAAGCGAACTTTACAGCAGAAATAAACATGTTTTCAGTCTGGTACATAAAACAGATATCGTTTCTAGAGCTAATAACCCCTTGATGAGGACTGTACAGGGGTGAATTTTTATATAACTCACCTTTTTACATTTTGATAAGGCTTAACGTTATGCATATTAAAGGGAAATTTTGGTTTATTTCAACCTGTCTCTTATCATCCTAAATTTGTTTCAAGTGACTAGTGACATAAAAATAATAGTTAGCATGTTAGCCGTTAGCCTAGATACAGCCGGGGCGCATAGTAGCGTCAGACCTGTTAAAACGTAAATGAACGGGCAATCTTCAAGTGCAAAGTTAGTCCACTAAACAAGCTTTTTTTCCACAATGACCGCCTCGTATCGAATAAATGTCAGAGAACATATAGAAAACGACATATAAACATGTTGTCTTACCTTACCGGTGTGCTGCCATGTTTGTTTATCTAGCTCTGCTTTCCAAAGCGCAGCCGAAATATCGCGAGCTCTAGATAAAGCCCAGCTGGATACTACTCCAGGTGGAGGTGTCTCGTCCTCGGTCACATCCAGACCTTGAAAATAAGGCTGCAACCGGTCCCATTCCTTGCAACACAGGCATTCCTTTTCTGTGGGCACTGAGGCACAGCATTCACAGGTACACCACCAATCTCCAGAGCTACGCAGCCTTGCAGCAGCCATTCCTCCTCTCTCGTCCTCTAGCTGTTGCGCCTCTCTCTCTCTCCTCCTCCGTTCTTCAGTTTCACGAAGCTCTTCGGCAGTGTATTCTGGCTCAAATAAATAAGGGCGGCCATCAAACTGCAAAATCAAATTCCTCCTCCACAAAGTCGAAGTCTGGCAAAAAGTCAGCCATTATTCTATAAATCTTTCATATAATAAATGAATGAACGCTGTTGCTGCTTGTTCTCGCGATATTTCGGCCGCGCTTTGGAAAGCAGAGCTAAATGGTAAACAAACATGGCAGCACACCGGTAAGGTAAGACAACACGTTTACATGTCGTTTTCTATATGTTCTCTGACATTTATCCTAACGATATGAGGCGGTCTTTGCTTGAAAAAAAAAGCTTGTTTAGTGGACTAACTTTGCACTTGAAGGTTGCCCGTTCAATTATGTTTTAACAGGTCTGACGCTACTATGCACCCCAGCTGTATCTAGGCTAACGGCTAACATGCTAACTATTATTTTTATGTCACTAGTCACTTGAAACAAATTTAGGACGATAAGAGACAGGTTGAAATAAACTGAAATTTCCCTTTAAGGACGGGGTATGACAGGTTTGAGTGGCGGGCTGTCTGCGAGCCATTGCGCCCCCTCTCCTCCACAGCTCCACCCTCTTGTCCAAATTTGGTCACTTCTGGCTCCAAAAAAACCAAAATAGTGATGTTTAAAGTGCTGCACTTGAGGGAGCAACAAATCAGTGGGTGACGTCACGGTGGCTACGTCCATCATTTTTATATGATTTATGGCAGTGTTTCCCATCTGGTCCAGCCACGGCGTCCAAATTTTGTGTTAGTCATTAGTACGTCAAGCTAGTTTGCTGTCTCTGTCAAGTACCTGTCCATTCGTCACGCACTCTACAGCAGGAGACAGCACTTTAAGATAAAAGCACTGTTTCAGAAATTCACTTTACTTAAAAATAAAGTGTGTTTTTTTTACAAACTTGACACGTTTGTGAGTCACATGCGATCCATTCAGAATGGACCCGTTGCCCTCTTTTGGACCGTGACCCACTAATTGGGAACCACTGGTTTATGGTTTCCACAACTGAAAAGCAGAGGTGAACTTTCCTTGCACTCACAATAATAATTAATTGAGGCTTTAACTAAAAAAATAAGTTTTACAATCCATCAATGATGCAGCCTGCAATAGAACAAAGAGCACTTTTTCCTTGATGTCATTATGTTCATCCCTGTCTCTCAGCAGTGTTGCTAATCCCTTCTGTATACCACATGCAAAATATCGTGCAAGCATTGCGGCTCTATCCATAATGGCTCTGTCATGTTGGAATAGAGCCATTAGAAAAACATTTACGTAACAGAGACCTATGTCTGAAAGCCCAGAAGACATTACTATATATAGATAAAGATGAACAATGTTACACATTCCGTGGCTGAAAGGGGCTTTTGACACTTGTACTATACAGAAGTCAAGTCACGTAAGAGACACCAGAGACATATTTTTTTTCAAAATGTAGAAATGTGTGTTGCACGCACACGCCCGCACTCCAGCCCTGAAGTGTCCTATTAACGTAAATCAGGTCGACACCATTTTCCTACTTCATCGAGTCTGATACAAAGAATATTGTATCCATCATTTTTTCTAAACCCCCTGCCCGAAACGCTCCTGTGAACAGGGTTTAAAGTATGTCACAAATGTACAAATTACTGGGCGGGCCTAATAAGAACCCACTTTTAGGGGAAAGTGCCACTTTAGGGAGGCGTTACCTTGGGAGGCGTTTTGCTACGAAGAGCACTAATGTCTATTTAACACCCTGATGCACCCTCAGGTGTCATCGGCTACGTGCCTAGTACGGCCCATCTGTCTGCCTGCTCCTTGTAGATTGCTTCCACTCACGCTTAGGGGAAGTAAATGGTGATTAAGTGACCTTGGCACCGTCCCCCGTGGCCTTGAGATGAGACACTTCTCTCTCTGCCGGGGGGCGAAGAGATAGAAGTATTTGGGGGCTCTGCTCGCTTGGCAAAGTGTTCAATATAAATCATCAGGAATAATAGAGTATAATGACGGCTTGGTATAGAGACTCTCCACCGACAACGGGCAGCACTCACGTCTTGATGATGTACATCTTTAGCCACCCTCAGTGATAATACCCTCTGAAATTACTGTGAAGTGAGTCAGCACTGAGGAGCCGAGCAGTGACACATACACACACGCACATGGACGGACAACCAAACTGCACACACATGCAGAAACACACAGATATGTATGCTTATGCAAATTCGCAGGGACAGGCAAACAAGAGCGCACATATGCAGGGTGCACACACCAATTTCCCTGCACCTCTCAGAGGAGCTGATGTTAATGTGGCTGCATTGAGACCAGAAGAGCTTCACACTGTGCTGTATGTGGCTTCCACCTGCTCGTATGTGAAGTCAAAAAATAGCTCACAAAGTAGAATTTAGGCATTTGCTAATACTCGGCGAGCCCTCCTGCTTCTTCCTTTGCAATTACTTTATCCCTCCTGAGAACTTTGAAAAAACATCGTCAAGACGTATTGTGCAGGGTAGACATCGGCGCTGCTTATTAAAGGTGGAGTCATTTTCTCTAAACCTCCTTTCCCAGACTGTCTGGCCACAGCTGCAGTCGCCTGGTCTCGCTGCTGCTAAAAGTGTCCTGGTTGTTCTGGTGCGCTGCTCTGTGTTCCCAGTTCCATTAACAGGCCCAGTGTTTCTCACTGGGGATGTGCCATTTAACATGTGCTTCAGGAACTCTGGAGTTCAGCTTCATTAGAAAGCCACAACCTCTGTCAGACATGACTATTTTTTCTCTTTATCTCTGTCTCTTCTCCTCCTCTCGCTCCTTCTCGTCTTATTAAATCCCCCCTTCATTCACTGCAGTCTCTGTAACAGCTCCATTTTTTGATCATCTCACAGTTGATCTCTCTTCTTTGTCTCCAACAGAAAATCCAAGCATGATGAAAAACACACAGAATCAGAACAGTAAGTATTTCAGCCACGGGAATGATTAGCTTTGAGCGTGTGATTCATTATAATGCATCTCATTATTCCCACTGTATCGCTTGATCATCTCATTGCCACAGACTGCTGGATGTAACATGAGAACAAAATGTGACACTGCAGTCTGCTCGCACGCAAAAATGCGTGCCGAAATGCGGCGCTGATCAGAGAGGCGAGCTGTTTGGGAGACAGTGGTTTTGACATTCAAAGTATTGACAGGTGGATGTTTCTCATTCTGTCCTGAATGCATTTTCCCAGATAGACTGTGTGAGAGTGATTCAGTCAGGATTAATCTTCGGCGATGTTCAAGCAGCGAGCAGGCAACAAGCCTCTCCCAATGACTAACCGAGCCTGTCACTTTTGGTTGAGTGCGAGATTATTGGTGTTTCATATGTGCAGCAGTGGCTCATTTGCGGCTTCTGAGATTATCATATGTAAAGATGAGGGATTGTCAGGAGAAGCCGCAGGGCTGTGACAACAACCTTTCCATCTCTCCCTTTTTTCTGCCACTCCCTCTCTCTTTCTACTTCAATCTCTCCGCCTGTCTCTCCTCTCCTCCACTCTGACTTTTCATACTCTCTTTCTGTCTCACAGTGCCAGCCTCTCTTTCACCCATTTCTAGTTGCTCTTTCCACCATCCTTATTTCCCTCTCCCTCCCTCACTTATCCTGTCTCTCCCCTTTCCATCATATTTATATTTCCTGCTTTTCCTCTTCAGCCTAGCTCACAATCTTTTATTTTGATGCAGGCTCACAGGCTTTATGGTCAGTCCAGATTATATGTTGTAGTTCAGATCCAATGCTGGCTTACTGGCCAGTTTTGAATCACCAAGACTGAAATCAGTGTGTCCCTACAGATTATTCAGGGGTAAGAAAAACTTAACGACCCATAAGAGAAGACTCTTAAACAGATTATGTAGATGACTTTATATAAGCAAAACTTCTCTTAGCATGATAAAAAGCTAAGAGTGGTGCATTAAAGAGTCCTAAAACCAACCGCCATGTCTGAAAAATGAAACCAGCATGGAGGTGCCAAAAACTGCAGTTCTTTGAATAACCACTAGGGGCTGGCTCCAGGAGCAATTCAATCCCCAATGATAAAATGCTCAACTTTACAGCAGAAATAAACATGTTTACAGCCTGCTGTAAAAAAAAAAACTCTATGGAAGATTAATTTTTATATAACTCACCTGTTCAAATGTTATTAAGGCTTAAAGTTACACATAATTAAGAGCAGGCTGCTTTGAGTGACAGGATGTCTCCCAATAGTATCCTCAGCTTCGCAGTCAGATACACCCCTCACTCCTCCTCAGTGCCAGCCTCTTGCCCAAATATGGTGACCTCTGGCTCCAAAATAGCAAGATGACGGCAGACACTGAACTCAAGAGGCCCGTTTCCAACGCAGGAACTTCAGGGTAATTTTACGAGGCCGGGGCCGTTGGTGCGTGTCTCCACTGCAGGAACCACCCCCGAAGGACAGAGTTCCGGAACTTTTACAGGGGCTAAACAAGTCCCTGCCTCGGAGTAGGTACTCAGAACGGCCCTGAAAAACTCCTGGCTGGGGCTTGGGATTTACTTGGTGCTGATTGGATATACTCAAGGAGGGATGTGACGTTTTGTAATTACCATGGTTATCATAGATTAGCTGGGCTAACCATTAGCTGCTAGCCGTTAGCGGTGTCTGTAATAAATCAGTAACTCAATATACGGTCCGTGAAAAAAATATTTCTTCCAGCGGATATCTTAGTTACAACATGATTGAGCTAGCAAAGCAGCTTTGTGTTGCTATGTGTGGTATTTATTCAGTTTTGGGAAATCACAATGTCTAGAAAGCATCAGCTGACAGGGACAGCTAACAGCAGCAGCAAAGCTAACATCAGGACGTCATCTGTTAAAAGCCTCCCGTTGTCGGATACGACATGAAACTACTCCAGTTAGCTCATTCATGTTGTCTAAGACATCCGCTGGAAAAAATATTTTTTTCACGGACCGTTTATTGAGTTATTGAGTTATTACAGACACCGCTAACGGCTAACAGCTAACTACGTCCCTACGCCCCTATGTCGCCCCGGTCAAAATGGTTGCGCAACAATTATGTCACATCCAGAGCCCAGTAAGAACCTTCCTCCTACTCTGTGCTCTCAGTGGAGACACTGCAGTTGAGAGGGCCGGGTGAGAGGACGTTCCTGTAGTAGTTCCTGCCCCGCAAATAGTACCAGGAACTCCTTCAGTGGAAACGGGCCTAAGGCTTCAGCACTGGAGTCCACAAACCAGTCTATGCCTAAAACCCAAAAATGAGTTAGCATATTTGCACTTCCGGTTACCTCGTCTCGAAGTCAGTGGAATTTTTGAACGGTTTCTGTTTCTGTTTCTATTGGCAGAAATGGTATATAATGTTAAAAACTATGTTTTCATTGGTTTATTCTCACCTGAAAATAATAATTGTTTTTGTTACCTTAGAATGTGCCGAAGTAGGTCCTCTTCTGCAGAATCCGCCACGTTGTTTCTTTAGCTCAAAATAGACAAACCAAACACTCGCTCTTAATAGGGCCATTCACATTTTTATGTCACCTGCCATGGTTCTCCTACATGCTTGGCACACAGGAGAAGTTTCAGTTCTGCAACCTAATCTTAGCTCTTTACTTCTGGCAATTGCATGCAAGCCCCTCTCCAGTAGTTCCCTGTGGCCTTGAGAATAAAATCATATGGAAATGATGAAAGGTTATTCTTTTATTTTTATTGTTGTAGGCCAGAAGAAATTCTTACATTCACCCATTGTAAAAATGTGTAACCTATAAATGGAATGAAAAAACAAAACAGCTAAAATGTGCGTTATAATCTTCACAAATTAACACCACATCCTGGCACCTTTCTCTCTGAATTTTGCCAAACCTCAGTAGCAGTGGGTAGTCTTCAGTCTCCCTAGCTAAGCTGGCTATTGAAATGCAAAACAAGAAAAGTGCAGGAATATACAGTAGAAAATTTAATAGTGAGTGGACAGATATGTTTGCTTTCAGCACCAATGCTGCAAAGTTATATTACGAAATAATCATAAATAACTGCAGAGTAGCCATCTTGTGTTAAAGCACAGGTATTGCATGATGTTTATTTAGACCTATTAGTAATGTTGACAGGCTGATAGGAGGTGTTACCTTCCTTGTAAGGCTTAAATATGCTTTGGGCCTCGAGTCAGATTTTTTTTTATTGTTATCATTATTAGATTAAAATTGGGTCTTTTGATAGTAAAGGTTGCTGACCCCTGATCTTGCTGAAGAAAACACAAAACTATCTCGAACTTTTGTTTGCAGCTGATTTCATGAGAAAACCCACACTGACACGGGGAGAACACGTAAGGGTATATATTGGGTATTCTTGGGGTTTTCTGGTTTCCTCCCACAGTCCAAAGACATGCAGGTTAATCTGTGACTTCAAATTGGCCATCGGTGTCACTGTGAGTATGACAGCTGTCTGTGTCTATGTATCAGCGCAGTGATAGGCCAGCGACCTGTCAAGCGTGTACCCTGCTTCTCACCCAAAGTCAGCTGGGTGAGGCTCCCCCCCCCCCCCCGTGACCCTGAGTAGGATAAGCGGTTTTGGATAATGATGATTTAATGAGCTATTCACAGTCTCACTGTAGCGTTTGTGTGGACTTAGACTTGCATGACTTAATCTTGGATACAAGCATATCGTCATTGTCGAGTGGAAACCTTGTATATCCAAAACTGTTACTTTTCAGGAAATGACAAAAAAGCCTGTGTTTTTTAAATAACTCAGCACTTAAGTGGCAAGCTCCTTTTAAGACTTTTCATTGGTTAAATATTTGTAAAACTCACAGACAAGATTTTTACCCAACAGTGACAATATGCTACTGGCAGGATCAACGAGGTAGCCCTCCAACACTGAACGGCGCTGAGCTTTCTTCTGCAGTAATCCAAAATCCAATGGAAAAATGCATTTGGCTTTTTGTCAAGGGAATCAGGGCAATGTTAACTTCCCTGTTGGCCAACAAAAAAGTATATGGCAGCATGTTTGGGTCAGTCCACATGAATATGCTTCTATTACTTAAAGGAGAAAGAATCCTAACGTTAATCTGTAAGATACATCAGTAATGTGCCCTAATTGGAACTTCTGTTCCATGAACCAAGAATCAATAAAACACCTGTATTGTACCAGTTACTGAGCTGCTGTTGACGAACTGGGAAATGGATTTTAATGGTTGAATTTCACAGTGCATCATCCCTCATGCATGTGTGTGACGCCCATGTTTGTCCCAGTGTACAGCATGGACAGCTTCCCAAGCAGATGGCACGCGGAGCTGTCTTTAAGCCGAACCGCCCCAGTCAGACGAGATTTGAACAGTCTTGTATTCTGACATTGGCTTCACTCGTTTTCTCACTTTCCCACTTCAAAAACATCTCATCATGTGTCTCTCGTCCTCTCTCACACTCAATTTCCCCGTCTCTCTTCCCTTTCGCTCTTTGTTCCCCCGCCTTTCCTGTCCCTGCTAGTCGTAGGGATGCAAATCTGAATATGCAAATGCTATGGTAAGCGCAGGAGCAGGTGTGTCACAGCAAGGACAGAATCAGGTCAGCATGGACGCGCAGACATGCCTTGCATGCAAGTCAAATTGGTGTACAACATGGCCCCAAGAGGTCACCGCACACGTGCCTGATCGCTTAATGGCTGAATACCCAACTCCTCGTCTGGTGCGAGGGGGAAGGACCACCTCCGTCAGTCAGTCAGTCAGGGCCGCAGCAGACGAGAAAAGTACGCTTCCCGTGAGGGGTTATATTCATTCATCTTTGTCAGAATTCCACTCTCCCAGACAACTTGTCAAGTCGTACTGTATGGCAATGAACTGACTTCAAGAGATGAGTGAAACTGAGGACAAAAATGTGACATGTTTTCTGTCGCATAATACTGTACCTGTCAGCCTTGGCTGGGGGAAGTATTAAAAGTTTGGGGGTTGTCATGTTAATATGGGCAATGCATCATCTTGGCTGAGACACGGCTGTGCAATCATACAGAGAAATTCATTACAAATAACAAAGTCTCAACTGATGGACTTTGCATTCATTGACTCCAAAATACCATAAAAGCCAGGAGCCATAATCAAGTAATCTGCATTTTAATTTTTTTGGCAGACATGCTACATCTGTCATTTTTCCATAATGCCATGAAAAATTCTAATTCGAATCCTCTTTTAGAGCAGAGGTCAGATCACAGACAGGAACCAGACTGGTAGGAGTGCAAACAGATGTGTCAGAGCCGCAGTCAGAAATATCAAGTAGGTTTTTAAAGGCGGCTAACGTGACTTAAAGTCATGTAGTCATATGCAGAAAGAAAGCATTGTGCTGTTAGGTCCAGCACAACCGAGGTGGAGTCATCCTTTATTAAAAAGAGCACGTTGCCTCTGAAATCAGTCCCAGTTCAGATTCAGGTTGGCAGAAACGCACTGAGGTCTGAGCCAAAAACTGAAGGCAAGCAGATGGCTGGGCGACTTGCATCTCTGATTGTAGACTGGAAGGGGACCTCAGATGATGATCTTACGGTTGGGTGAGCCCATTACAGAATGAGATGAAGTACTTATTGAGAAGATCCAGTTGTTATTGTCTTCTGTTGTATGACTTCAGTGGAATATGCTTCGTATGAAATATCAGATTACAGAGTTCTGTGGAGATTTACATTCATTAGGGAGTCATCACAAAGCCTTGATAGTTTAATTTAAACAATCCAGGCAAACATATGATCCAACTGTTTATGATCATAATGTAATCAACATTTCTCAGCAGGCATATTTTATCATCCAGACTCACGAGACTGAATCACCTGTCAGATCTAACTGCTGCCAGATCAGAATTTGACTCTAATGAGTCTCGCCACGCCCCAGTGAGGTCGGGCTCGTGATTGTGATTGTTGCTGTGGCCACAATCTTGGCACAATCTGAAGAAGCTGATGGTTATGTCAGCAAAGCCACACCTACAGTCGGTCACAACTTTCCTCCCACAGCAGCTCCGGTTCCACTGTCCTCTCTGTATGGTATCTGTCACAAAACAATAGCAGCATAAAGCTGCTGTCTCCGCTGATGTCTCCTCTGTAATCTAGTGTCGCTGCTGGGTGCCTTAGAACAACAAGTGCAAAGCATAAAAAGAAAAATGGATCTTCACACATCAAAGCAAATTGTTATCTGAGGATTCCTCAAATATTGGAAAAGAAAGAGTGTGTGTGTTTGTCTAAAGTGCACCAAAGGCCATGTGTTGGTGTAGCAGTATCCCTATAGACCAATCTGGTGACCACTGAAATGGCCGTACACATGCTGTGCCTTTAACCACTTGGAAAATGCAAAGTCAGACACTAGGTGCTCCTCTTGTGTCTTGTGCGCAGCAGCAGGTTGCGTCTGAGGTTGCTAAGCAACCTTAACAAGCACTGTATCATAGCATACTTACCTAAAATCCTGAGCGCAGAGCTGATCTTCTTCCAGGTGCTGTTTGTGTGTAGGCCTATCGTCCGTGGGACAGATGTAAAGCTCTGGCAGCCCTGCACTAACATGATCAACTTCTTCTCTGCTTATCTCTGGGTTGCGCCCTGAAAAATAGGTGCTTGGGAACACGTGCACACCGCTATGGTGTTGCTTTCGCATTTGAGCACGTCTGCTGCACATCTACATTGAAAACAATGAATTTGAGGGCGCAAAAACATGCGGCATGTGTACGGCCCCTAATGGAAACGTACATCTACTCATAGAGATACAGCTGTTACATTAGCTAGCTCTGGTGCTAAATGAGCTAGCAGTATTAAGTAGATGCACACTTCCTTCGGTGCGGTGTTACAGTTGGTGGGTGTAGTTCAGTAGAAAGAAAACAGTTCCCATATGGAACTGCTCACAGCAGCTGCTCATGTATTTTTCCTCTTACCTGTAGTGTTATTTATCAGTTTAGATTGTTTTGGTGTGAGTCACCGAGTGTAGGAAATATCTGATGCAACAGCAATGTCTCTTCTCATAAATCATGACCTGGTTTCTCAAGAAATTCCACCGACTTTGTCGTGAGCAGTTTCATGTAGGAGCTATTTCCTTTTTTTTTAACAAACTACACCCTCCAACTGTATCATTTCAAAGAAGGAAGTGTGCATCTACTCATGGGTGATAGGCTAGTGCTCCTGAAAGCAGAAGATACAAACATTAACGCTGTCCTCCTCGGCTGAGCTGTAATGAGTAGATGCACATTTCACAGAAGGAAGTGTGCATCTACTTATGGGTGATAGGTTAGTGCTCCTGAAAGCAGAAGATTAAAAACATTAATGCTGTCCTCCTCGACTGAGCTGTAACGTTAGCTAGCTCAGTGGTGCTAGGTGAGCTAGCAGTAGATGCACGCTTCCTTCTGTGCCGTGATACGGTTGGCGAGTGTAGTTCAGTAGAAGGGAAACAGTTCCTACATGAAACTGCTCATACTAAGGTCTGTGTTTTATCTTGAGTAACTGGGTCATGATTTCTGCAAAGAGACATTTCAAATGTATTTTTTGGCGCTTTGAGCACTACAAGCTGAGTGCCATCTAGTTTTATTGTATTGGAGAGAAGGCCGATATTGGCGACATTCAGTAGCTCACACCAAAACAATCTAGACTGATAAATAGCACTACAGGTAAGAGGAAAGATATGTATTTTTTGATTTGGAGGTGAACTGTCCCTTTAAAAGCAACAGGTATATAACACCAGTTTACTTCACTTTTAATCACTTTTATTTAATTTGAGCAGGGTTACAAGTAAAAGAATTCATGTCTCAAACCACTTTTAGAAATGTTATTTTGCTGACTGATGAATAGTCTGAGGAAGTGCGTCTCTGTCTGATTGACTGTTTCTTTGGTGTTTGTAGATGGAGCCTCCCGTGTGGACGTGCTCGGACTAACGTGGATGGCACTTGTCCTCACAGTGACAGTGGAACTGACGTGAAACCTCTCATCCGAGACACTCTCACGCACACACATATACACACACACGCACACACATATACTTGCCCTTCTCACACGACATCCACACGTGCACACACGCACACATGCAGACACACTTTCCACAGACCCTGCAAGCCTTCTCCAGTCATCAACAGGCCCTCCATGCGTCAGTCGATCAGGAAACAGCGCCATCACAGGATGGCGCTCCACTGTTTTTTGTAATAAAATAATAACCAAGATAAATGATATCAAAAGAACAACGTGATGAACATGACAATAACCACCCCCTATATAGCCCTGCCCAGTTACACCCCTTTTTTTGTTTCTTGTCCCACGTCTGCCTGTTGATCAATAAAATCAGTTGATTTGAAATGGAAAAAGAAAAAAAGCATTTGGATTTTATTTTGACGAGTCAAAATGTCATTGGTGTTGACTGAAATGTGAAAAAGTGGAACTGGCTTAGGATGCGCCACCGTATCAACCACACTCATCTGTTACATGTCCTGGGATGCACCTGATTAGCAACAAGCTGATAAACCACGGGGGAACAAACACAGATGCTCCAGGAGAACATTCTTTTTTTATTAATATACAAGTATTCCTTTTTTTCTGATGGCGCGGAATGTACAAGAGGATTTAAATGCATTACGAAACTAGAAAAAAAAAATCTCCTTTTTGAGTGTATTTTGTGTACATCAGTGTAAATATTGAAAATAATTAAAGAGGTTATATGGGTTCAGGTGAGGGATGGTTGTGGATACAGTTGGAGTTTACACTTCTCCACCTTTGTTTGTACTTCATTCAACACTGTTCTCAGAGATAATTCTTGGCTGAAAGGACAGAAACATTAACAGCCTTTCTGTTTCTCATTTGGGCTTTTTATATCTATATGGCAGGTCTCCAATGACAGAGTTTAAAAAAAAAAATCTAACATATGTCTGCTGTTTTGGGGTTGTGGTGCATGTGACGTTTGAAGATTCTTTCTCCTTTTGGTGTGTTGCAATTGACAGCACTGCAACTCATTGTCACTGGCCTGTAATCCAGTTATTCACTTGTGACATACTATCTTAAGTGACCTACATTGTGTACAAAACGTAACTCTTACCCAGACATCTACAGTACTAGTAGGATCATTTTAGCCGCCATTCCAGGGAGGTGCTCACTTGAGGCAGCGTGTGTAAACAGGGTTGTTGCATTTGTTTCATTTCACCTGTATTAAAATGGAGAGATGATAAAACTTACAAGCCTTGACTTTACTTACAACACTGTGTTCAACGTGTTCAGTCAACTACATCGCCAGATGAAATGTTGGCATTGTACGTTTCTGCAAACCACGGATACGTCACATTTATATGTTATTACATAGGAGATACGTTGAAACTTTCTTTACATTTCAACAACGCTGTGGTTAATGTGTGGTTAGGGTTAGGCACAAAAACAACTTGGTAATGGTTGATAAAGATCATGTTATAACTCAAAATACCCAGTTTTGGGGGCAGAATCCTGGCAGGAAACACTGCTCTTTTTTGAGACTATCCTAGCAGGAAACAAATTGTCTCTGTAAAAAATAAATGCTTATTGTGGCACCATCGAGGCAGAAAATGCAGCAATGTGCAAATAAATTTGTTTTTTTTTTTACCCCAGCAGGAAATGCAGCGATATCCCAATAAAAACAACCACCTTCATGATACTATCCTGGCAGGAAATGCAGTGATGTCACTGTAAAAAAAAAAAAATTGCTTTTTGTGGCACAATCCCAGCAGGAAGCCCAACGATTTCTAATAAAAACAACCGCTTTTTTGTGTGACCATCATGGCAGGAAACACAGCGATATAACGATAAAAACAACTGCTTTTCATGATACTATGCTGGCAAGAAACACAGCGATGTTGTCGTTTAAAAAAAAAAAAAAACACTTTTTGTGAGACTATCCAACCAGGAAACGCAACACAACGCAACTTTTTGTGGGCAGAAACACAGTGATGTCTCCATGAATAAACAACTGCTTTTCAGGACACTATCCCAGCAGGAAACGCAGCAATATCACAATTAAAACAACCACTTTTCAGGACACTATTCTGGCAGGGAATACAGCAATGTCTCCATAAAAAAATAATAAAAAACAACCACTTCTATGTGGGACCATCCTGGCAGAAAATGCAGTGATATTGCTGTAAAGAAACAACTGCTTCTTGTGGCATAGTTCCAGCAAGAAACGCAAGAATATCTCAATAAGAAAAACCACTTTTTTGTGGCACAATCGTGGCAAGAAACGCAGTGATATCATGATTAAAACTAACTGCTTTTTGTGACACTATACCACCACGAAACACAGCGATTTCTCGGCAAAAAACAGCCACTTCTTGTGACACTATCCCTAAAATGACTGTGGAAAAACAGCAGCAGGTCTCAGTGGTCTGCAGCTTTGCAGGCATCTTATCTAGGTGACACACCATCAACCATCCTCTCCACCTCATGATGACAAAGTTAGCTTATCTATTTTTTCACTTTAAAAAGTTGATAAGATACGTATAAAACATGCACATGTAACAGATTCGTGGTTTGCTGAAACATACAATTCCAACATCTTCTGGCGACTGGGCCGGTTCAGTAGTGGATGTGCATCTGCCAGTCTGTGATGCTTGGTACAGGTAATATGCAGTATCTAATAATGCTCATTCATGCGTATCCAGATTGTTGCAGGAACTGTTTACAATCTAATTTGATGATAATCTCACCATGTGAGGGAAATCTGAAGGACAGTCTGCAGAGGCTCCTGCAGATTTTTATGCCGGCTCACTTACAGGCGAGCCCCAAAAATGACTTTGTTTCAGATATTCCTGATTGCACTGACCCCAACATGACTTCTGAAGGAGATTCTGATATTGCTGTTAACCCTTTCCAGTGTGCACTCTCTCTCACACACAGTGAAGGGTAGCTTAATGCAGAATAATCCTGCATTTTTTGGACTTCACAAGAATTGCAATTTAAGCTATTCTAAGGACACAACATGTATTAAGGGATTAAGGTTTAAACCAGGTGGGAGGTAAAAGGGGAGATTTCTAAAGCTTAGTCGAATAGAAAGGATAGACCTATCCGTTTGGGATATCGGCTCACCTTGCCAAAGTACAATCCATATTCCTGCATTGTGGAGATGAGAGCTGCATAGCAAAAACATTATTAACAGACAGTCATATGCGCTTTGAATTAATTTTTTTCCAGTGAGGGAAGCAAAGGGCATGAATCCTTGTCCACCCACTGTATAGCATTATAACTCAGCTATCATTTTAATTTTGATTCAAGAGGCACTTTTGTGCTTTTTTACTTTTTTCACTCACTTCGCATTCAAGAGAGAAAAATAGCTCCATCGCCATTTCTGAATGCGTTAGAGAATGTGCAAATTGTCTTTTGTGTAATCATCATGCCAAAAGAGAAAGTACATCATAACTTTGTGTGTGTATGTGTATGTGCATATGTGTGTATTAAAGCTGTCTACAGGTTAATAGCAGACGTGAAAACTTCAAATTCATGAAATTAGTTCAAAGCTGTTCTGAGCTGAAAAGTTCCAACAGGCAATAAATACGACCTTTTTAAATATATGGTCTTATTACATATTCTGTTACCCAGAAAGATGGACTCAGTATTCTAGCTGTGGATGTGCAGCATTTAATTGTTCACACATCAAGATATTGTTCTGTTTACTGGGTATATGTCATTGCTTTTCAGGTGTATTTGTGACATGGTTGGATGACCCATGTGGAAGCTGGAGCCAGCTTCACCTGTTCTTCTTTTATTTCCTTGACAAATTGATGACTCAAGACATGTTACGAAATATTAAAGGAATACTTCACCCCCCAAATGACCATATGTATATCAATTCCCCACCCTGTGTTGAGTTGACCTTGTGACAAAGACTTTGTTTTCATGCCTGCCTTTGGTAAATAAAGAATCCAAGAAAAAGAGTGAAATTCTTATTGAATTGACGTCATAGGGGTCCGCTTCCAACAACAGCAAAACCATATCAAAACATCAGTTTACAAACCCTCACACAGCTCATATAGTATAATCCAAGTGTCATTTATTCAGCCATATGCTCAGTATTTTCCAAACACACTGCCCTTTCCAACGGAGAACTGAAATAAAAGTAAAACTTATTTACTCTCTCTTCAAAGCCAGACTCCACTGACAAAAACAGCAATTTAACCTCATTAAACACAGGAGTTGCAGGTCCACCACTGCTTCTATCAGTTAGGTTTTTTTGTTGTTGTTGCTGTTATTGTGTGATTTAGGTGTTTTAAAGGGTTGGTTTGAATTCAGCAAAGTCACACAATAATATAAACACACTGCCGATCGCTGCAGTGGCAGACCAGAGGCTGCCTTATTCAGTGAGGTAAAATTGCTGTTTTTGTCAATGGAGTCTGGCTTCAAAGAGAGCATATTTAAGTTTCACTTCAGTTAAGTTCCCCATTGGAAAGCATTGTCTGTTTGGGAGGTACTGAGCATACGACTGGATAAATGAGACTTGGATTATACTGCATGAGTTGTGTGAGAGTTTGTAGACTGATATCTGAATAAAGTTTTGCTGTGTTAAACATGGCTGCCTATGAAACATAGTGATATAAGGGTAAAAGAGAAGATTGGCAGTTCGATCCCTGGCTCCTTCATTCAGCATGTCGAAGTATCCTTGGGCAAGATACTGAACCCAAATTGCTCCCGATGGCTGTTCCACTGGTGTGTGAGTGTGTGTGAATGGTTACTGAGTCGCAGGTGGCACCTTGTATGGTAGCCTCGGCCACCGGTGTATGAATGTTTGTGAATGGGTGATTGTGTAAAAGAGCTTTGAGTGTTCGGAAGACTAGAGAAGTGCTACACAAGTGCAGACCATTTGCCATTTTACCATATAAAACCAACTACTTTTCATGACACTATCCCAACAGGAAACACAGCGATGTATCAATAAAAAAAACGACCAGTTTTTGTGGGACTATCCCAGCAAGAAACACAGTGATCTCACAATAAAGATAACCCCTTTTTATACACAATCCCGGCAGGAAACACGGCAATGTGTCAATAAAAACAACTAATTTTTGTGGGACTCTCTTGGCAGGAAACATGGTGATATCACGATAAAAACAACCCCTTTTTTTGACACTATCCCAGCAGGGAATACATGTCTCCATAATAAAACACCTGCTTTCCTGCGAAACACGCTATGTCTCAGGAAAAAACAGTTGCTTTTTGTGGCACTTTCCCGGTAAAATAAGGGACGGGTTGCTAAATGACATCCATGTTTGGTGTCTAAAATGCTGTTGGAAATACAGCTACAGGTCTCAGTGGTCTGCAGCTTGGCAGGCTGTCTCACCTAGGTGACACACCATCCACCATCCTCTCCACCTCACTATGACAAAGTTGGCTTATACATACTTATAAGACTTAAACACTCACGAATACAGTGTAACACTGGGTGAGTAACTGTTTTACAAATGGTCATTTGATGATGAAGTTTTCCTTTAAGCTCTATCTTTCACTGCATCCCTCCTCTGCCTCGCTTCACTAATCTGCATAGTTACAGAGGAAACAAAAACAGAAAACACCTGTTTAAAAAATGTCTTTTGTACCTTCTGTTCTTGTTTAGCCGCATGCTGCACAGCTATCACGGATGGCACAAGCAAGAAGAGGTCAAAGTGCCTCACAACGATGGACATGGCTGACAGTCTTGTCTTTTTTTTCTTTTTTTTTTTTTTTTTGTTACTCTGAGTTGTGAATAGTTCACCTGAGCTGGGAGCAATGGAGAGGATAAGAAGCAGCCTCTCTGGCCCATCTGTGAATTATTCAGTAGTCAACCATGCCTGCAGAATCCGGTTTCCTTTATGTCGTCTGCAGGCTTGGCTATCGGATGACCAAACATCACCCATGTCAGCAAGGACACCTGACACACCCTCTGTTTGCCTCTCCACGTGATCCTCCTCAGAGTGCTGTTAAAATAAACACTGCTCTGTTGTTGACCGCAGACTCGCTCAAGTGTGTTATCAGCAACACAAATGACAGCCTGACAGCGGCGACTGAGAGACATGGCTCCCATGTGACAGAGATGTATGTTTGCATCTCAGCATAGTGTATGGAAATGAATGACACTGCCAGGTTTCTGTGTAGACACTTTTCCCATCTGGCTCAGACTGTTATCTGTATTATTTACAGTTCTATGTGTTTATAATACCAAGTGAGTGCCATTTTGTTGTTCAACAGCAATCTTATCTCTGGAGAGAGTCATTTTAGCGTCTGCACTGGCACAGAAAAGGACCTTTGATCTGTGGCATGGCTGTGCAAACAGATGTATCCTGGTTATTAAGTATTTGATAAATGTCACCTATCATAGCTCCCCACCCCTTATCCAAACTTTGTTTTCCTCCTGCAGCTCGAGCCGTGTGTTTGAGCAAGTTAAAGGGTGTGATCTATCATAATATTTTTACAGACATTTTCAGAAATTGACATAATAAAGCATGACCTGAGCCAATCCTGTCCGCATAAACACAGAGATGCAACAACTACTTCAAAGCGAGCAAAGGAGTGTTTAAAAAGTTGTAGAACATTTCTTGAAAGACAGTTTGATAGTCATGGGAAAAGCTTGGGTGAGTCAGCAAATTGCATAACCAAATATTGATCCATGAGGTATTTACATATTCTGTGTGTGGTTACTGAATCTGCATCTGACTTGACACAGGTGATGCATGACTGGCGCCCCGCCTTCACAGAGCCAGGGATGCAAATAGTACCTTTAGAGGTATCATTTTACACTTGATCCTTTGGGCAAAGAGACGCAGTCATCAGATCACAGCAGCCCTTTCACAATGAAAACCAAACAGCATGCTCCCGTCAGCTGAGACACACTGACAGTAATATTCATCAGGCTCAGTCAACCAGTCGTCACCACCATCGCTTATACAGCTATGCCCATCGCGGAGCTTTTGGGAGTCCAGTTCGACATGCAGCTGCTGTTGAAACTGAGTCTCTCCGTGGCTGCGGTGCTGCTGGTGTCATGGGCGTACCGGTTCTACAGCTCCCGGGACACGACGAAAACTCAGCTCTGTGTCGATGGCAACAAAGAGCCAGGAAAAGCCACCTGCCAGAACTGCAAGACGACTTTACCGTGTCAAAGCTCACCAAGACACGACACCGATGATGGGGGACCCTCGCACCCAGCCACTGATGACCTGACATGTGACAGCACCGAGGAAACACCAGCAGCAGCACATGGATGCCAAGCTGATACGAGTGAGGATGCATTTTGTATGTCATGCAGTGACCAAAATTCCAGCATGATAGAAGAGATACTCCCTCATCAGACGCAGGCAGAGGTTGCCACCAGTAATATTTCTTTTGGATCTGCTTTGAACTTTCCGCATCCAACTAAGAGTGGGATGGCCAGTACAACGGGGCGCCGCTCCCCGTGCTTTCTGAAGAAGCTGGAGGGCAGTGTGGGCGTGGGCAGGGAGTTAAGGCAGGACTTGGAGCGCCAGGGGGCCTACTCGAGCTTCCTCTCCAAGGCAGAGATCAAAGTGGAGGATGCTAACGTGGTGCTGGAGGAAACAGGAGACCAGATTGTGCGCGGAAAGATATATGATTACTATGTTGAGTCTTCCTCTCACTCTATTACAGACTCAAACACAGCGCCTGGTCAGTATGAGAGGAACTCTGAGTCACAGCCAGTGGAGCGTGGAAGTCGTGGCAGCAGCCTCGCAGAATCCCCTTCCTCTCTGAGCCCCATCATCATGCGTGATCTGGTTTTACCTCAAAGCACTGTTGAGGATCCCTTCTCGCCAGGAAGCCTCAAGCTGAGGCACCCCACAAGGCCTGCACTCCTACGCAAGGAGAGCTATCTGTCTGCGGCAGAGCAGTCTGAGCTTTCCATCCCTTTCCTAAACGCGAGTGCCTCAACTCCAGTGACTCACTCTCTGTCCTCATCCCGCACTGAGTGCAACTCTGCTCACCCTGTGATCCGTCACTCTACAGACAGTAAGGGCCTTAATGTGAGGGAGGGGGCAGATCTACAGGCTGTAGAGGCATTTTCACACCTTCCAGCAAAACCTCTCGACAGCACAGATTTGGAAAGCTTGAAGAGTAAACTTGATCTGGGTAACTGTTTGGAGACGCTGTGTCTGGCCAAGAAACATGGCCAGACCTCTGTGCAGCAAGCAGCCATGGGAGTCATGTCAGACAACTACCTCCAGGTGCTTAGGGACCCCAACCTTTACGGGCGGCTAATGGCTGGCGAGCGAGAGCAGATCCAGAAGCAGAGAATGAGAGGGAGAAGCTTTGTCATGGTGGCAGATATGGACCCTCAAGACTGGGCGAGTAACACAGGAGGCCCGGCGGCAGAGACGGAGCAGAGCAGGACGTCCAGTGCAGTGTACTATTATGATGACTACAAAGACGCCTGGCATACACTCTGCCTCATCCCACAGGAGGTCATCTCTAAAGCCTGTGCCATGTGCACAATGGATAACTACTTATTTGTGGCAGTGGGCTGCCAAGGCACGGACAGAGAAATGATACCCTCAAAGCGAGTGTTTTGCTACAATCCTTTGACATCCATTTGGAAGGAGATCAGTCCGATGAATGAAGCCAGGCCCCGCTGCAAACTGGCAGCTCTGGAGGGCTACATCTACGCCATCGGTGGGGAGTGCCTGTCCTCAGTGGAACGCTACGACCCGCGATTGGACAGATGGACTTTTGTGGCTCCACTGCCTAATGATACATTCGCTGTGGCACATCACGTCACAGTGTGCAGAGGAGAGCTTTTTGTTTCTGGGGGAACTCTTAGATATATGCTGCTGCGCTACAGCCCCAAAACCAACACCTGGAAGCCGAGTCTGTTGGTAGGCAGCAAGGACAGAACTGCAGATATGGTAGCCGTGGGGAGGTTTCTCTACCGGTTTGATGTTAACCCGCTGCTGGGCGTGAGCGTGTACCGCTACCACACAGTGGCTCGGCTGTGGTACGAGTGCAGCTCCAAAAGGCTCCAGCACTGCCCTGCCTTTCAGTGTGTCACGACGGACAGCACAATCTATTGTGTCAGCCGCCAGTTCACCATGAAGTTTGAGGCTGATGAGATCTCTCCAGGTTTCAGAGATGAGAATTCGAGTGTCCTCTCCGCAGCAAAGGGCATACTTTTCCCCTTTGTCCTCTCGCTCCCTGATAAGACGCCTCGGCAGACCAGTGTATAAGGAGGATTCAGTTTTCCATTAATGATAAGATTAGCTGGTGATGGAGTATCTCTACTGCCTCAACCTTCTTGTTGACTGGGTGGCTTTGCTCGGGTTTATGCTCAACCCAGCTCCAAATTTTATTGCAAAATTGTAATCACTGTTTGTCTTGTTTTTTCAGGTGTTATTACGATCATATTTCCACAAAGCCACAAAGCTTCTGTTTCTTAAACCCCTTTATTTCCTGAATTGGGTGTCGCACAAAGAAATGTGTGTTCCTTTTGTCTCGGCCCCTGGCAGCCGATGTAAAATATTAGACTCTTAACGCTAGTCAAACTACTGTTTGCTTAGATTTACGCAGGATGTGCTGCCATGTAAATTGTTTGCTTCTTTGATTTGCCACTCCTTCCTGCCATTATGTTAGTTTTATATCATTCCAGATGCTTAACCTCTTTAGATAATTCATAAATAAAGTCTCAGAGTAAATGAGCTCATTCAACTCTAACACATTACAAAGATTGGGCAATATAGTGCTAATCTATCACCGTGCTCCGCCGTGTAGGGCACAGATATAACTTACACAGTGGCCTGGATACAATGCAATTATCTACAGTTGCTCTTTAAATATGGCAGGATGTAAAATAGCTTTGTCAGACAATATAAATAGGTGGGCTTCTGAAAGCATTTGTCACTACTTTTGAAACTCTTCCAAACTTGCTGTTATTTTTGTAGTTCCAGTCGCTGTGCTTTGGTGGCCAGAAAGACGTGTATTTGTTCTAATCTTGACTGAGCAGAGTCTTTGTTCATTGTACCAACTGAATCTCTTTTTGTTTTGTTCTTTTGTTTCATAAACATCAAAGAAATGTGTTATTCACTGCATATTAATCCTCAATTAATGAATAAGGGTATTAAAGCCAAATGTTTATTTCCAGTTTTTGTGTGACCTGTAACTAATGATAGGATAACACGGGGACAATCTAAACACTTGTGGTTTATTTTTTTAAAGTGCTGAGCAGTTACATTAAGAATGGAAATATGCATAAGAATGATACACACAATAAATCCCTCATTGTTTGCTCATTTGCAATCAAGTCTTTCACTGTAACGCTGAGGACTTCAAAGACACCCTGACAGGTTTCCCAGGGAGTGACGTGCTGCTACAGCACCATCATGTGGCTCGCCAGGCAAACACAGACAGCAGAGCTCTGGGTGAGAAGCCTCCAGACTTCCCACAACACACGGAGGCGTCATGTGACATGCAGGCATCAGCAGCACAGTGGAGTGACTAACTAGCTAAACAGTGGGTGAGACAGAGGGCTTCAGCTGCACTGCAAGGCAGCAGGCAGGCGGGGAGACGGGGAGGCAGACGCAGATGGTTGACCATCAAACATAAGCATCTTTGATTCTTCCTAATTAAACACTTTGATCCCCTGTAACAAAACACCTAATGGAATGGGAGTTAGACACGTCCCGTCAGATGTTGCCTGAGATGACTCATGGCCTCTGGTTTGCCTCAGTACACAGGTCAGATCTGGAATCAGCGCTTGTTTTATTTATTTATTTATTTTTTCCCACACAGTATCTAGGGTAATACTAATAGCCCGTTCAGAGTTTCAGATATTAAGTGTGCACAGAGAGGGAGAATTTGCATGTAATTATCCTCTGGAAGGGCGGACATAATTTAGAGCCCCCCTTCTTTCTCCTTCTCACACACACACACACACACATTCGTATATATAAACACTGTAACTACTCACCACACATCACACAGTAAACCTACAGTAGTCCTCGCAGCGACATAATGAGAATCATGTTTAATTTTTTAAATTCCTTCTGATTTCCCAAACGGTTTGCTCTGGTAAATTTTTTTCATGATGCCGACTAATACAAAAGAGGAACCACACAGCAGCAGCACTTTGAGCAGAGCATCTAAATTAACAAGCAGCGTGTGAGGCAATTCAAAAGCCGCAGTTTTGTCTCTGAGCCTTTTGTGATTGTGGAAGTTGACTCAAACAACGATCTGGGATTTGTAGTAGCGGGCGCCGCCTCAGATCCAGGTCCTTGTTGTTGCGATTGGCTGCATGGAGGTGGCTGGAGAGGGTGCGTGGAGCCCTGGCAAAGCGGCTCTGGCAGAAGGCACTGAGTGGGTGCCTCTGGTATGCTGACCTGTACACAGTCAGTGACGGGAGGTGGGACTGCTGCTTTTCCAAACGGTGCTTTGTGGACTGCAGCAGGCCAGAGTTGGTTGGAAGGGCTGTAAAGGAACACAGAAGAGAAAGTTAACTGCCATGTTACTGCAGCCATTAATTACACTGGTGACTGATTTGGAACAATAAAAGGCATCTGGGGCCACCCAGATTTAATTGTTCATGAGCACAACTGCTGATGTGTTTTGTCCATACAAAATTTAATGCGCTGAAGTATGTTTGCTCTGCACTCATAGCACTTGTGCCGGGATGGTTTAATATGTAATTTCCCGTGTATAATTTGTACCTCTAGGCAGCGGTGGCGTGACACTTTAAATTGTGGTCTTACCCGAAATTGGCTGGTGAGACCTCTCAAGCTGCCATGTCAAGCTGTCTGGATGCCAGGGTCGCGCAGTGGGCAAAGCATTGGTGTGCTCACGCTGGTAGCTTTCTTCATACTGCGTGACCAAGTAATGAGAGGATGGTGGGCCATCGTGGGCAAATAGCAGCTTGGATGGCAGCCCCTGGAAGACAATACACAGTAGTCTCGCCATAGCCTGTGTGCATTGGCCTCCGCTGGATTAAGATATAGAGGGCATGACCTGCTCTTTTACAATAATCTTCAAGAGGCTCACCATGTGACAGCAGCAAATTGCTCTAACTAGCCTTTAAGTGCCCAGTAGGACTGATGATTTAACACATTTTTCATGACTGCTGAGTCTGACCAGAAACTTGCTTTCATAAAGAGTTTTATCACAGGCCTTTATCTTGGCCGTCAATATTATGCAGAAGTGGCCACAATCTGGAAAAGAAAGCCCTGACTTGCAGGGTTGTGACAGGCATTCAATTGGTGTTAATGCCATGAATGAGCAGTTAAAGGCTGACCTCAGCTCTCAGCAGGGCGGATCTTCTCTCAGAGACGTCTGGCTTGAAGTCCCAGTGGGGCCGGTGGTCTACACGATTGGTGCTGCTGGTTGTCTGCGGCTCCCGGGTGAACTGCGTCGGACAGAATAACCAGACATCGTGAAAAAGGAGTGAGGAGGAGGCAGGGGATACATAGGGACATGAGCAATGGACGCGGCGCAGCGATCAGCAAAGCTCACACTTCACTATTGATCCGCACTGTTGTACAGTGTTTCTTAAGTCATTTCTCCTCTCAGATCCTGAACCAGCAGCCCGTGGCCGGACCTCACGTCGATGCAATTAGTCTCCAGCTCTAGCCTCCCCCACCAGGAGGCTGTGCTGAGGTAGCTGAACTGAGGCTGCCTAATCACTTTGCTATAGATTTGACTACCAACAGAGGTGCTACAAAAAACCCTTGGCAGGCTGCCACTGGTATGGCATTATGTTTTGGATCTGCAGATTAAAAAGGCATGGACAGTCTTTGTTCACACATTTAATTGAAGTTGTGTGCTTAAAGGTCCAGTGTGAAGGATTTCGGGGAGTATACTGGCAGAGATGATGGAGCAGAATATCATAAGTAGGTTTTATGTAAATGTTTTATGTTTTTGTAAATTATCACTGAATCTATGTAAAACAAAATACATTATATTCAGCAAAAAAAAAAAAAATCAATAGACCGGTCAAACTATCGATAAATAGTGTCGAAATTGAACAAGTTTATGAACATAAATTCTTGGGAACCATTATAGACAATAGACTCAGCTGTAAACCACATATAGATAATATAAAAACAAAAGTCTGAAAAACAATTGCAATACTACATAAAATTAAGTACACAGTGAACAAAAACTCACTTTACATACTGCACTGCTCCCTCATACTTCCATACCTAACATATTGTGTGGAGGTATGGGGGAACACATATAAAACAATCACCAAACCAATCTTCATCCTGCAAAAGAAAGCCATTAGAATTGTACATCAAAGGGACTACTTTGCACCAACCAATCCACTTTTCATCAGTACAAATACTCTGAAATTAGAAGATCTGATTAACCTCAACACTGCTGTAATACTCTATAAGGCTCACAACAACCTACTTCCACCCTGCATACAGAAGCTGTTCTCAACCAGAGTCCCAGTATGACCTTAGGGGGACCTGCATTTTTAAGAAATCAAAGGCAAGGACCAACACAAAAGGCAAATGGAATAACCTTGATAAAGAATTAAAAACATGCATATCAGTCACAAAATTAAAAAGATTCAATAAATATAACATATTAGGATACAGCAAGCCAGTTATTAGTATAAATTGAAGATTTTGCTTAGATTAATATTATTTATTGTTTTCAGTTTAGATAAAAAATCATTGTTTAAGACTGTGCCATCCTGTTATCTTGTTCTGTTTCTGTAACTTTCCTTCTTGTAAATAGGGTAGGCAATAATAAGCTGTTGCTTCAGTCTACGCCTACTACTACTACTACATTCATTCATTCATTCATCTTCTAATCGCTTCATCCTCTTGAGGGTCGCGGGGGGGCTGGAACCTATCCCAGCTGACAGCGGGCGAAAGGCAGGGTACACCCTGGACAGGTTATCAATTAGCCTAGTCCTCAATCTGCATGTCTTTGGACTGTGGGAGGAAGCCGGAGTGCCCGGAGAGAACCCACGCTGACACGGGGAGAACATGCAAACTCCGCACAGGGATCGAACCGGCAACCCTCTTGCTGTGAGGCGAGAGTGCTAACCACCACACGACCGTGCCGCCCCACTACTACTACAATCACATGGAAATAAGAAGTGTTGTGTTTATCTTAGAATGATGCTCCATGCTTGGTCCGTACAGGGGTTCCCAGGCTAAGTCCCTACAGGCTGAGCTACTGGCACCCCAAGCCTTACCTGACCCCGCCAATCAGCGCCGATGTTGGCCTGAAAGTGGTCCGACCCGTTGGGCTTTTCAGGACCTGTCGGGCTCGGGTTGAAATTGAGAACTCTAGTCGGCAGCCCCTCAGTGACGAGCAGTGTCAGAAGAACATTGATGTTTTTTAACATGAACTTTTTTCAGTGTTTTTACTGGTTTACATCACTGGGTCCATTTGTTTTGGGGAGTCTGTGGATAATCTGACTCCTGTTAAAAACCTCTTGAACATCTGAATCAGAAAAAGGTGAGCACACATAAGCAGGTGCTGGGCGAGCAGCCTGAGTCTGACAAGCCAAACAGCGTAGGATATAACACTGATTTGTAATGTGAAACTGTTTTATTCTGTGTTTTTATTATAGTCTAAATCACCTGGTCCGTTTGTTTTGGAGAGGAAGAGACCTCTGCGGGTAATTTCACTCCTGGTCTTCACTACTAAATGTTACTAATCCCCCTAAATCTGACATACTGGACCTTTAAATCAGAGCATTTTATTTTCACACTGGCAGAAAATTTAATAGGCAGCAAACAGACAAAGCCTACCTGAAGTCTTTCTTCTGCCCAGTTGCCTACCAGCACTTTGTTTCCATACCTCTGCTCTATCCTCCAGCCAGTTTGGGCCCATTTATCCTGCGCCGTCGCTGTTTGGTTCATGCTCAACCTGGCGTCAAACGTACCTAACCAGGGAAATCTGAAGCCCTGTCAGAACAGGGTTAGATAGTCAAACACTTAGCATGTAGATGCATTCACCTGGCCCCATAATGGCATAGGCAGCGGAGGGGAAATAGATGAGCTCTGTTGCTATGGATACAGCAAACAGTGAAAGAGAAGGCAAGCAGAGTATCCTGGAGACAAATGGGAGATGTCTTACATCTGTGTTAAAAGGAGATACATTCCTTAAGACTAGGGCTTGACATTTACCTTTAAGCAGTGTACTCTATATTGTTAAAATGGTGCCAGAAATTGTTTCCAGACTTTGTGTCCTCGGGCTACTTTTTATTTTTGGACTAAAACAGGTTTTGTTTATTGATTTGTGTGGGGGGTTTTTGTCTTCTGTGAGCACTATACTTTTAATAAGAAGAAAACTCTGTCACTCAAGGAAAGTTTTGTTTATTAAAATGTAAAACTAAATGGAAAAAGTGGAATAAAGCACACGGTGTTGATCTTCACAGTGTTCTTATGTATTCAACAACACTATCCACAACCTGCACTGCAGAGGGAAACGTGAGCCAGCCTTGGTTGAAAAAGTTAATCATGCCATGAAAACCTTCTGTCACATGTTGCCAGGTGACATCTCTGTCCAAGTCCAGCAGTCGTTTCCTGTAAAGAATCCCATCGTCCCTCAGGACATCATACTCACAGGTGAGGAGGAAGGTGGGAGGGGTTTTCTGAATGTCAGCGTCGTCTGCCAGTAAAGGCGACACCTCGTGTTCCAAACCTGCCTTGATGTCGTGATACACCTCCCCATCATATTCTGGGGTAGGTGGCTCACTGAAACCTCGCTTGAGGAACTCAGGAGGAAGGTTAGAAGGGGAGAGCCACTCCTCATAGCGTGGCCTGAGCTCAGTGGGGACATGGATGCCTTCCAACACGTCCTGGCACAGAGACATGTCCCCATTGAGGTACTGCAGGAAGTAGAACGCCATACGGCCACGAAACAATATGGGCACAGCATGATTTTGCTGGTATGAGGGCAGGTTGAAATCTGCCATCTGCAGGGCTGGGTAGATGAGGACCTGAGCGCAGGGGAACGGCAGATGTCCGACCTCTCTCCTCGCCAGCCTTTGGCACAGCGCTGCTGCCAGGTTAGCCCCAGTGCTGTCCCCTCCGACTGCCACTCTGCGAGAGTCCACACTAAACTCTGCCTCAGCCACAGACAGGAAGTGACACGTCGCTGTCTCACAATCGTCCAGCTGGGCAGGGTACCTGTGCTCGGGGGCTAATCGGTACCTGAGAGGGGTGAGAGGGAGGACGGAAGGACGTGTTGAATTCTGGCTCTTTAATACACAAAATAAGTTCTGCATATTTATGTGCATTGAAAAGTTTAAGTACCTAACAGAAACCACTGTGGTGTCCGATTCCTTGGCGATGTGCCGACAAACTTCATCAACAGAATCTGTTTGGGATTAACAGGAAATCAGTTAGCAGAGGATGTGTTAGGGGCTTTTACAAGAAGCAACCAAGCACTGCAAACAGAACACAACAAGCTTAGTTTCTCTCTCTATTGACACCCGTCTCTTTTTGTGTGTTTAAAGAGCGAATTATTTAAGAAATCAGTTAGATTTAATGAACATTAATTTATATCCAGAGATGTAAAGCACTGTATTTAAGTGCAGTTTTTTAGATGATTAAAGTATTTCTAGATTTTTTTCCCCTCTTTGAATGTTATCACTCCATTGAATGGACATTATCAGTGGTTAAAAGACTAATAGATATGGTTTAGTAAGGACCTGCTACACCTACTTATCATCATCAACCAGTGTTTATTCAGGGAAAATTGACTGAGCATTGCCCTAAATTTACATTTATACGGGCTAGAAGGATATGCAATGTATGATAACAGCTGTATTAAAATGATGAAAAAAAAGGCAGCAATGTCTAACAAAACAAAGAAAATCAGCAATAAAAACTAGAGATGTCCCAATCCGATATTCAGATCAGTATCGGCTGCCGATATTAGCAAAAAACGTGCATTGGCATTGGATCGGACTGCATGGAAAAATGCCGATCCAAGAACTCAGTTTTTCGTAGAGTCCGATCCAGGTTTTCCGGCCAGCCCAGCGCTCCGCGATTCAAGCAGTCCATTCCAGAGATCGCTCCAGCTCTTACTATCAATCCACCAGGCCAGCATGCAGACAGCAGACACACACGGAGGGAAGGGTAGGAAGAGTAGCGGTCAGTTTAGTTTACTGACTATTTGTTTTCTGCTCTGGTTTTTTGACAGTGATATTTTTATTTGGTTTACACTCTTACTGTTTAAGTAAAGAGCACTGATAGCATTGTTTTGGGCACAATTAGTGAAACTGGAGCCATGGATGGACTACAAAAACTCTACTAAAATAACTGAAAAGGAAAGGCTGCATTGTTTGTTAAATGTCAACAATGTCTTGTGGTGTTAATCTATTTTTTATTTATTAGGGGAGCAAAGCACAAGTGTGTGGAGTCTTGCTGCTATTTTAATTTCAATGTTAGACATTTTAAAGATTTCTTGTGTTGATTTATTTTTTATTAATTAAGGGGCCAAAGCAGCCAAAGCAAACCAGCTATATTTTTTATTTAATGTTAATGTTCAAGTTTAAAGTTTGTTTTTTTAACCCTGTTAACAATAAACAAGTCAGTTTGTCATACCAACTGTTGTGGATCATTCTAACTAACCTGATTAAGTAGTTGTTCTTGTTAGAGTAATATCGCTTGATCAAACCTTTTCTAACATGACTGACAACAAAATAAGTGAATATGTATAATATGCGCTTGGATCGTATTGGTATCGGTATCGGCCAAAACTCAAGGCTGTAATGTTGGTATCGGATCGGAAGTGAAAAAGCTGGATTGGGACATCCCTAATAAAAACTGTAAAATGACAAAAAAGTTCAAATAAAAAACAAATAAATAACAAACAAATCTGCCATGAAGGTGTGTATATAACAACAAAAACTTATAGGCTCAGAAAGCCGTTATCAGCCAATTCAAATGCAGTACCCATTTGTTAGGTTTCCTTTTTATTTTCCTTAAGTTTAGGCGTCATAACAAGGTTTAAAAAAATGAGCGTGGTTGGACATAAATATTGGTTTCACTCAAACCACAGTCTGCTGGCTGAAAGTCCTTCATTTATGTATTCTATTTTTCTTTACTCATTGCTTGGGTAGCTCTAAGTTTTTGGTTTCTTTGCAGATACTTAACATTGAAAAATCTGTAGAGCTATGCGGTGAATTGTTAAAGATAAAACCGTCCAACAGCATATAAAGTAGCCAGATTATGAAATATTGTGTATTAATATGAAAAAAAATAAACCACTAATGTTTGTAGAAGAGACACTCAATCCATCTTTTCTCCCTGTTTTTCACACTAAATTAATACATTAATCATTTTCATCAAGGCTCAGATGCAGGGCCCAGCACATTCAGCACCCTTGGTCACCCTTTGCCATCATGTTAGTTCTAAGAACACCACAAAGTATTTTTTATTTTGTACATAATATCAATTTAACTAAAACATAAGGGGACAGTTCACCCCAAAATCAAAAATACATCTTTTTCCTTTCACCTGTAGTGCTATTTATTAACCTGAGTGTTTTAGTGTGAGCTACAGAGTGTTGCAGATATCAGCTGTAGAGATGTCTGCCTTCTCTCAAATATAATGGAACTAGATGGCACTCAGCTTGTGGGGCTCGAAGAGCCAAAAAATACATTTGGAAAAACTCAACTGCAATGTCTCTTTCCAGAAATCATGATCTGGTTACTCAAGATAATCCACAGACCTTGTTGTGAGCAGTTTCATGTAGGAACTATTTTCGTTCTACCAAACTACACCTGCCAACTGTATCACGGCGCAGAAGGAAGAGTGCATCTACTGCTAGCTCACCTAGCACCCGAACTAGCTAATGTTACAGCTCAGCCTAGGAGGATACCATGAATGTTTTTATCTTCTGCTTTCAGGAGCACTAGCCTATCACCCATGAGTAGATGCACACTTCCTTCTGTGAAATGATACAGTTGGAGGGTGTAGTTCATCAGAAAGAAAATAGTTCCCACATGAAACTGCCCAGGTCAAGATATCTGGGAAGAGACATTGCTGTTGCATCAGATATTTCCTACACTCAGTGACTCACACCAAAACAGTCTAAACTGATAAATAACACTACAGGTAAGAGGAAAAACATGTATTCTTTTTTATTTTGTGGTGAACTTTCTCTTTAAAAATGATTTGACTTTGCATACCTATATTCCCCAACACCCATCCCCCTCCATGGAAATACACAAGGCCTCTTCTCAAGCCGTCACACACAGTTGTGGGTTCATAGACTCGCACTGGCACCTCGGAAAACTTCAGGTCCTTCACTCGCAGGCCCGCTGGAACCGGATTTAGGCGAGTCAGAAAACAGGCCACGAACCATCGGATAAAGCTGACCTGATGACAAATACCCAGCCGGTGTAGGATCCGGCCCTGTTAGGAGAAAAACCAAAGACTTAGCACACGTGGCAGACGGTGTTTCAAACAAAAGAAATATGATCTTGATGGGTAAAGTCAAAGTGAAAGTTATTCTCTCTGAGAGACCATATTTACTATGACAACATCAAAGGCGGGGAACACATGACCTTGCCTTTTTTTACACCTTGATTTCTTATCTAGAATGTCTCTGATCTACGCTTTATCAGTTGTTGGAGGACAAAGTAAGGACAACCATCTTTGACAAGGGCCTAGAAGAGTAGATTTATTTTTTTTATCTCACACTAGCAGAGGCATTAGTCTTCACACTGGGGAATAAGTAAATTTAATAATAGAGAAAAAAGTTAATTACAACACATGCAGAACATGAAGGGAACATGAACTAATAAGCTCTAACAATTCCATAGATGCTGTAGATACTCACCACAATTGCTATGCCAACAAACAAGCCATGAACTATGTGCAGTTTCCCACTATTTGCAACCCCACGAGGAATGTCTGAATTCATCAGCTCAGAGTACACAAGTCCAATTACCAGAAGGAGGAAGGCTGCAACAAGAGCAGCAAAGCCAATTATTAAAATTGCCGTGCCGATGTCCATGGTGTTGCTGGTCTGCTCTGCTGAAGGTAAGTCATTAGGAGTAAATGTTTTATCTACCTGCTTTCAGCCACTCTCCACCCCTCCCACATCCGTGTGCAATGCATTTTGACCTTGGTTTCACTTAATGACATTTGGCTGCCTGTTGCCCGGGAAAAAATAATTATATTCTTCAGCATATTTTATGGCTGTGTAGTCAAAGTAATTACATGTTTCCCAAAGAAATGGAGCTGTTGCACTATGGAATATTGCACAAAATATTTTATGTTAATAGAGCAGTTTTGTAATTACTCACATTTCCATATTACCCATAAAGTTGCCTTCACATTCCCTGGCAATATTTTCTCAGATATCTGAAGGTTGTTTTTTTGTCCTGCTTCCTTTCATGCCCCTGGTATTGAGGAGAGCTCTGCTGCTTACAGCTGCACTCGGCACGGAGTGGCATTTTCATTGTCTGGTGTCGAAGGGAAGAAAATGTTGAGAGATGCTCCCAGTGAGGGCTGACTGAAAACAGCCTTATCTGAACTTTCACGGTTGATCTGTAGATGGCAGTGATAGCATGAGGATAAATAAACTGGGCCTTCTGAAATATACACTTTTAACGTTTTTGAGTCCTGCGTGCATGCTTAACCCATTTGCCAAGTAATGCAATGTTTATCTTTTAAGTTTCTTGTTTTTGCAAATCCACTAACTTAAATTCAATTTGACCTCAGCTGAGAACACTTTGGTGTGAGCCTCCTCTGCAGCATGACTTAGGGCTCACGTTTTGTAAACCTCAGAAAATTTTCCAAAATGAAGACAGCATCTGGATCCGTGTTGTCTTGGAGTTTTCAGCAGCCCCCGAGAGCCTCTCTGCCTTCCCTAAGTAGCTGAGCCCAGCACAAAGCAGCCATTGTGAGGCTGCTCTTTAAACCCATCCCAGTTGCTGAAAAAGCCCTGCATTCAGCGATACCCAGTAAAAAATCACAGTGCCAGGGCCAAAAATCACAGACTGGAATCTTGTCTGAGGCTCATGAATTCATAGGATTTGTTTAGGAGGTATTCACGCAGTTTTTCTGTTTGTCACCCTGCCAAGCTTCTGAGACTGGGCTGACCTATTTCCCAAATTGCACTGTCACACACAGAAAGATATAGTCTGCTTCAAAAATGCAGAATGTTACCGCGACAAATTGGGTTCAAACAACCGATGTGGCTTTGCACATATGAGACTGTAACAAATGTAGGGACAGACTGCATTTTGTGTACCGACAAATAAAAATAATGATGATATTCGCACTGCCATGCTGAATGTCTGCTGTAAGTCAGGAGCTATTAATACAACAAATAACCTTGACTTCACTGTTGCATGAATTATGAGGCTACATGTTTGTTTGCAGGTTTGCCAGCATCAGAATACTGAAGCTGGAGAGAGCAGAGATCAGTCACTGGCTCAAGGACACATCAGCAGATGGAGGTAAGGCTAAGTTTATTTATAAAGCACATTTCAGTGTGCTTCACAAAAAAAACATTAAAGTTTGGGTGAAGTAAAATCAGAGACTTCTTTCTGAGCACATTAAACATGTTCAAAGATACTTGGTGAATACATGAAAACACTGTGAACTATACAGAATTTAACTGTGTAGTTAGACCATCAAACAGTTTTTAACCATTTTTGTGCCCAAGACTTTTTGGGCGGGCCTGCAATCATGACTCGATGACACACTGGAACCATCCTTAACATAGCCCCTCACCTACACTATATAAAAAAGAAGGTGGGTTGCGTCAGCGTCGTTTTGTTCACCCCTGTGAGCCAGCAGCGTCTTCACTACGTTCAACAAGCTCTCTTAACTCTTACAAGCCCTTTTTAAACAGGAATTGTGCAAATTTGCAGGAAAGCCCAATCAGTCCTATTTCAGCATTGGCAGTATGAAAACAAAATCGGGGAATGAGGCAAAATGCCGCCTATCTACTTTTGTTTATACAAACTGCACCTTTTTCGGGGCAATGGGGGGCTCATGAGCAAGTAACAAAACGTGTAGCTCAGTGTGACGTAAACAGTGACGTGGGAGGGAAGCCGCGGCTGGTCAGTCCTTCAGTGATTCTCTCGTAAGTCGGCCCGTCCTTCACCGTCCCCGTCATCTGACGGTTAATGGCCTCTTCGTTTACGAGGACAAGGAGGGCGCGCAATTCCTTGTCTCTCCAGTTGCTCATCTTTACAGTGTCTGTCAGGTTTGTGTTTCCCTCTTGCTACTAGCTGCTCACTAATTCCTGCTATCAGCTGTTTCCTGGTTATCCGCCGCCAGTGGCTCGCACGTGTGGCATCCTCAACAGCTCCTCCCACGAGTCTTCAACAGCCCCTCCCGTTGCGGAAGGCCGCCTCAGTCTGTTTAAACTAAAAGGGTTCCACCAATATGACTACCCTACGAGGTGGAAAATTGGGCACCTCGGATCAACTCGCCAATCCGGCTCTGTGTGTCTAAACGCTCGCAGCTTGCCAGCAAAATCTGGCAGTGTAAAAGGGGCTACAGTTAAACATAAACATAATTTTATATAGGTTACTTGGCAGTTTTATTAATCATATAAATTTGGCTTATGGTTTAAAAACACATGGTTTTTTGCTTTACCCAGAATTTAAAAGTATCGATTTCTGCTGGAATGACTGAATGAATGGGTTTGAAATTATATCTGTGGTTAATATAAGCATAAGTGATTTCACATTTTGTTCAGTGACATAAAATACATCACACCATTCATGAATTTTGAAGCTTTTATGTGTCTTTAAAAAAAGGCAGTCGCTAACAAGTGGCTAAATGAGACTATAGCATTATAATGCTGAACATGGCTTTACAGTCTTGTGGTGTTGGCAATGTTTAAGACATGCGACCACGGTGTAGTTTGTTAGCCTAACATTAGCTTTCTACTTTTGGTGGTTGCATTTAAGCTTCAAAAACCATCAAAGTGGTGGTAATTTGTGAAGATGATCTTGCTGAACAAAACTTAGGCCACGTATCATAAACTTTTGTTTGCCACAAAGCTTATTTTCTGCAATAATCCAAACTCCAATGGAAGAATCCCATTTGTCGAGGGAACCAGGGCGATGTCAACTTCCAAGTTGGCCTACCAAAAAAACTAATCCCTGCAGCGCTCTAGACAAAGTTCAACAGAAACACATTATTATTAAAAAGCCAAGAGAATACAGTGTACTAGTCACTAGGCAGTGTTCTTTAGCCTACTTGTCAGAGGACGGGGGTGGCTGGGTATGACTTCATTTCTTTTTTCTTTTTTTTTATTGACTCACCCCAAAGCTACAAATAGTTTTCCTTAAACATGACCCTACCTCCACCATTAAGTAGTTACTAGATTTTTAAAACTTACCCTTTAATGTTTGAAAGTTGAAGATTAAATGCTGGAGTTGAAAAGACCTTGGTGTTTCACTCTTGTCGTGCATGCTGGTTAGTTAGACACAGTTTATTTTTAACCAAATTTTGAATGAGTGATTTTGATGAAATATCACAACATTAAGCTCAGATTTGGTTATGTTTTTTTTCTTTAATGGAAGTCTTCGTCGCAGATAAAGTGCCCAAGGACCATTGGATTTTTAAATATCTAATGATAATTTTGTTTTTTCAGCTTCTGGCTTTTTAAAGAAAACAAGCCTGCGGTAAAATAATACAAAACAGAATCTTTTAAAATTGTATGCTCCACCCTAAGTCAGGATTTATACTTCTACATCGAATTGATGCCGTACCTACGACGTAGGCTCTGCAACGTCTGCACTGTCTATTTTTGTAAGCTGAAGCCATTTCCCTCAGTGGAAACAAAGCTTTTATTTACTTTCACAGATAAGAAACAATAAATTGTGAAGACAATAAAGCCTCCACAAAACATCATCTTAACTCTTGTGTGTGATTTATCCTGGCTTCATGTGAGCAGAGGAAATCTTTGTGCATCATTAGGCTAATTTATACAATGTAAAATGCCATAGGCTTGTGCTAATAATGTTAGCATGTTATATTTGTTTGGAAAACGTGTTTAGTATGAGACAGTTGTTTCGTCAGTGAACCTTGTAAGTTGTAATGGAGCCGACTGTTGTAAAGTTTCCTTTGTTAAATGTTGCTGTTGTTCCTGGTTTCATATGAGTAGAGGAAAAGTCTGCTAGCCACTACGTTAATTTATACAATGTAAAACGCCATAGGCTTGTGCTAAAAACATTAGCATGTTGTATTTGTGTGTCCAGATAAAGACAAGTGTTTGTCTGTGAATGCTACGAGTTATAGTGAAGCCGATTTGTGTACTTGTGTTTGACATTGTCTCTATTAAGCCATGTTTAATGTGTATTTAATTTGTGTTTTGAATCAGCTAAACTTTACAGCACTTCACAGAAACCTCTGCTGCTAACTAGTGTTTTGGAGGTGTAACTGCAGAGTGACACAGACACACCACCACACAAGTAGAAATTCCACTAAAGCCAAGATAAAAAACATAAGTCCCTCTCCAGTGCTTAAAAACTTACTTGACATGCCTCCCCCTTTTTGCACCACGCCCTCCCCACTCATAACGAACACTCCCTTATCAGATTTGAACCCAGACAGTGTAAGTGCATCAAACATTTTCCAGGTCTTGTATATTTTCAGAACAGATTTTGCACATCTATATATCCACTGTACCTGGGTTACTTATTTGGGGAGTTCATGTTATGGTTACAGCTGTCAGGTTTCTCAGCTTTGTGTTTGTTTAGCTGATTAATTGTTTGTTTGCTTATTTGTTTCACTTAATTAACAGGGGGGCTGCAGTGAGGATTAGCTGACCCAGTCATTTTTATGAAGCCCTTGACCAAATATCCCCATCTGGCACTCTCACATAAGAACACTCTGGTTGTTGGTTTTGGATTAACTTATAACTGTCAGTGACTGAAACATCATTCTTATTCTGTAAGTTAATAAACTTTCCCCAAACAGGATTGGGCACCCACCTGGGACAGCAGCGGTGCGACCACTGGGGGGCCCCGGACCACAGTTTGAGCACCACCTCCAGATGAAGGGGGTGGGGAAGAGGCAAGTACGCAACCACTCAGGGGCAGACGGGCACTGGAGCAAAATATTCATCCCCACTTAACATGTCAATCAGGATTAATGCCCACACAAACCTCCCCTTTAGGTTCACCCAGGTCCTTTCACTAGTGGAAATAGCGCAGCCAGGGCAGAGGCGGTGATATATAAGGCAGAACAGGACAGGACAGGAACACAACACACACGCACACACACCACCAAAGCCCAGCGGTTTCAGTAGCGCACACCAACGGAGCGTCGCCTGGACTTGTGTTTCACGTCTCTGCGTCTGTAGCAGCGTCTGACAGGCGTAATGACTGATCACTCACTCATTGCGAGAGCGTGATGCATGTCGACTATCATGTCAGAGCTGCTTGACGTCTGCCTTTCTACAGTTTTTTCGCCTGTGGATTACTCATGCAACACTTTGTGAGGCTGCACATGAGATTGTTTGCATGCGGACAAACTTGCAGGAGCTCATAAGTCGCTGTTCCTGGAGGAGATCAGTCGTGCGCGTAAAACTTGCAGCGTAAACATTAATCGGCTACCCGTGAGCACTTCTCGAGATGGATTTGAAGAGCGCGTGTCGTATGTGTCTTTTCCCGGTTCAAATGCTCTATTATATAGTCAGGGCAAGTTTGTTTTCGCTGTTGCCAAGCAGAAGGAAGGACCTGACCAAGGAGGTGGTATTGATCACCGGTGGAGGAAGAGGCATCGGGCGTCACCTGGCCAAAGAGTTCGCCAAGCAGGGGGCCAGGAAGGTAATTTCATCCAGCAACTTGTTGCACTCACATTGCTGCTTCCACTATTAAACTGCATGCAGTTTGTTTTGGTCAGCCATGCTTCTGCTTTAGTTTGTGTCAAAAGTCGGCTACTTGAACCTAACACACACACACACACACCCACACACACTAACACACACACCTCCCCCCTCCTGCCTCAGGTAGCCTGGTCAGTCCTGTCCACCCTGCCCCAAGTGTATTGTTGTTCGGCTGTTGTATGAAAGCAGGGATCACAACCTCTAAGTAGCCTAGCTGCTGCAGAGAGACTGGAGACACTGCCCTCAATTTTGGTTCATGTATTGCACAACAGCTTGGGTCAACCAGAGGGCAGGACCGGGCAGCCTTTATGGCTGATTGATGTGATTAAGTGCAGTAACTGGGCTGACAGCCATTCTGCTGAGGTGATTCAGGTATGACTGAACTGTCCAGAAAGTGTATTATCCATAGATATAGGCTGTGTTAAAGGAGTGTGTGTGGATGTGTTTGTGTTTTGGAGTGTGTTTTGTGTGGGAGTAGGAGGGTGGGTGGGTTGATGTATACAAAGTCTCCCTGAAGCTGCTTCAAAGAAATACACACAATAACAGCCCCTGCTATTAGCCTGTTACAGTTTCTTGCCATTTTTTTTTTCGAGCAGTCTTTGTCATTAAACCTGCCAACATATCACAACACAACAAAAGAGCCTGTAATGCTTTTAATAAAAGCCAGATTAGGTTTTGTTTTCAAGCATAGCATGAGGACATGATATGTGTATGCAAAACTAAATGAATAAAAACAACCCAACAAAGAGGAGTTAGGGAGGAACAGATTGTATGATCTTGGATTAGTCTAATGCAGAGCTATGTTGCTGAAGTGCACTGTAATGAGATGGCGGAGGTATTAGGTCAAAATATGTTAGAAATAAGATAATTATAATTTTTTTTACTATAAGACTGCAGTTATGATTCATCATTATTTTTCCCAGCTGGATGTGAAGATGGATCTTGCATGTTTCCATTACTCTTTGGAATAGACTCAGCTGTTTAACATCCTGCAGGGTTCAGCTTCCAAGTGGGTCATAAAGTCAGTTTTTACTTGCATGTATACAGGTTGTTTTATTTATCGGCAGTCATTAAATAACAGCTAAGACTGTCATTGTGTTTATTTTTTATTTCATTTTACCTGCCTTGCTCTCAAACTTCAGTTCAATTCGAAGTCCAATATCACAAATAATTTGCCTCAGAGGGCTTTACAGCATACGACATCCTTGGACCCCCGCTACAGATAAGGACAAACTCCCCCCAAAAACCCTTAACTTGTGGCAGACTTCACTACACATAGTTGGAGTTTGGCGCCACTCAACTCCTGTTTCCAGGATAATTGAAATGATCGCTCACAGCTCATGAACATTGTCTTTACTCGCCGATCAGTGCCGCACATGTGCAACTCACAGCAGTGATAAGAGCGAGGTGAGGTGGCTCGCTCTGTAGCAGCTTTCCTCTTTGGGTCCAGGAAAAAAACGCTAAGTTTAATTCTTACCATTTGCGCTATCGGGCAAGCAAATTGCTAGATTTATTGTCCTTATTGTTGAGCCATGTCCGGCATACACCGAATCAATGTGTTATTGCCTGAATAACAACAAGCGCTTCTGAGCAAAGAACTGGCGATTGATTTTATTGTGGAGATATGTGAATGAACTTGTTAATTTGACGACGACTAATGCATAAGACATTGCTTCATATGTACAAAGTAGATTCAATGCATACAGGTTTCTAGCCATGGCTAATTTGCATCCCCTGTCCCTGGTTAGGCTTTTAGAGTTAAAATGCAAAGTGCAGGATTACTGAACATGGAGTAATTCACTACAGTAATACAACGCAACATATACAGTAAGATGTGGGCAAAGACTAAGTCAAAGAAAAGACCACAATAAGAACAGGGACAAAAAACGTGATAAGTTGTCATAACGTAACTGTAATGTTTGAAGATACATAGTTAAACGGGAAGGTTCGACCTGTATGACGTTTCTGCCGTGTTGTGTCTTGCTTTGCTGTCATCTTTGATAAACCAAATCTACCGGCACAGAAGCTAGGCAATGTACTGCTGCGGACGGAGGCCACAGCAAAAAGTCTTTCGCCAACTAAAGAGACAAACCTCCAAAATCCTTATCAGTGAAAGTGTATGCTATATTTAAAATACTTTCTTGGCATTACCTTACACGTCAAACCAGTTGAGGCGGCAGTAAACCAGCAACTCCTGTGTTCTGCTCAGTAAAATTAATATTTGTCAGTGGAGTCTGGTGGCTTTGAGGTAATGGCTTTAGGGTCCTATCGGAAAGGGCTGAAAATATTCTTAATATAGTGTACACTTAAATCGATATTGATTGTTTTAGGTGGTCCTTTTTGTGTGGCTAAAGACTAACCAGTTGAGGCAGCATTTGCTCAGCGCCATCTAATTTTATGTACACGACGTGGGGGGTTTCTATCCAAAAGTCATTGTAAACAAACCTTGTGATTCGATCCAAAATTTAGGGGATTCAAAAGTTCTCTGATTACATTGTTCAGTTGAAATGACCCATTGGCTGCTATGTTTGCAAACCCTTAAATTTCTGATCAGTATTTGTCCTGGTAATCAGCACTTCATCCAGTCCTTCCAATTTCCAAGAATCACCCCACTCGTCAAACCCTCGCAACCCCCCCCCCCACTCTGCCCCCATCCCTCACCCCCCTAACAAGGAGCCGTCAGTTGGGCCTGAAATGCTCCAGTGGCTCCACAGACAGTTCCTCATCACTGCAGGTCAGGCTAACCTCTGTTCCCATCATCATTTCCAGCTACGGTTTGTCTACCAATCCAGTGGGTGAACATTACACAGCTGAGTGCCTGATGAGCCGCTGGTGTCCCTTTAGCAGTAATGTGTTAATACAGAGTAGCTCTATTTTTGATCACCTCAGATGAGAGTCGTCATTACACATGGAAGAAAGTGGTGGTAGTTTCCCCGGTAGAAAGCATTGAGCCGCCCAGCTGAAAGCTGGAGGTTGTAATTATCCGTACATGTGTGACACAAGCTCCACATCTCGGATGCTCTCTTAAGGCGCAATTTTAGCAGCTTGAAAACGTTGCTAAAAGCTCAATGAAACACTAACTGCCTCCCTCTGTCTTTCAATGCCGTCTCCTTGGGGAATGAGCAAGAAGAAACCAGTGGGTTTTAAAAGCTTTACTTTGCAGCTGCACAACAAAGGATGTCACCACGCTTTTCAGCACCCCATTGTTGGGTATTATCTAGGTGTGAAGGCTTTGAAAACAACACCTGTGGTAATGTGTATGACAATTACTCCCTGCCTAAAGAGATGCTAAAAGGAAATAGGACGGTAATTATGAATGGGGCTAACCTCCACGAACTCGCGCTCACCCCAGTTTGAGCCCCTTTGTGATTGGCAGCCGGAATTTCCTTTTCCCTCTGCACAGGCTTTGGTGTTTTCACGGTGTGAGGAAGACTAACTACAGCGTTGATGAAAGAATCCGGCGAGATGGAGAGCCGGGGACTCAGGAGGGGAGCCAGGTCTTCTTGTGTGCAGTTTAGGGGGGAACCGTTGCAGAACGAAGCACTGGAACAATAAACCAGACGCAAAGTATTTTCAAACACAGCATCCAAGTTCAGAGCGCTGCGAGAGGGCTTTCAGAACAACGCCAGTAAACAGTTGACATCTAAACAGCATATTTTATCAAAGCTCCGTTTCTAAGTATTTTTCAGTGCTGTGACAACAACTTTAGAAGAAAGCGTTTGCAGAGAGCATTGATTTTTATGTGGTTGTAAACATTACATAAAGAGATCACTGCGAGGAAGATGAACCAAAACCGAGGCACTGACAACAGGTTTGTGTGTGCGTGTGTGTGTGTGTTGTGCTGGAGGCGGGAAGCACACCGCTCCCAGCTGGGTATTGCCCTGCAACTGACCTTGCTGTCTCCGCAGTAATTAGACAGCGGCAGGCGACTGCCTCCTGAACTCCTGCTGCCCCCTCTGTATGCCGCCTCTCTGCTGGCCCATACAATGGGTGTGAAAAGGAGGGTTCATACCCACCCATACATTCAGACCTGAGAGATAGAGTATCACTGTAATTCAGCTGGAGCTACTGGGGACACGGAGTCGTGTAAACCACAGCCGGTATTGAGTGGCATCTGCACTCTCAAGGTCTCGTTTCAAGCTTTGCCGCATTAATTTGTCGATTAGTGAGCTTTTACTTACAGCATGTGTCAAAGTTAAGTCCTGTTAGGCACGCCTATTTAAAACAATCACTGGTTTATCACTGATAGCGAAGGAGGTCTCATGCAAGGTCAATTTAGAACGTGTTTTCTTACTGTTTCTATCCGGATTGCAATTTGGCCAATGCTTGTTTGTTCTGAGGGTCCTGTGTGTTGTGACGGGTGATAAACCTAATTAATTAAATAACATTTTAACAGGAGAGCACAGTTTGAGTGCTGACTTTTAATGAGAGCTGTCAGCTTTGTTTGTAAGGCTCAAATCCCATTAAAAGCTTTCAGTTATTTATCAAGACCTGTCTGCCTTCACTGATTGCTCAAATGGGCTTGCAAATGAAGCAAACAAAAAACCCAATCAAAATGTAACTCAAACAAGGGAGGGAGCCAAACCCTTACTGCTTTGGATCTGATAAAGAAATAAAGAACACACTGCAGACTGTAATCTTTGATGTCCCCCAGAGCTTTACTGTGTCGCTATTTCTGTGATTGGTTTGCTTCTGCTGCTAATACCATCAGACAGTTATTGACACATGAACACTGCATGAAAGAAATAGCAACACAGTAATTTAGTGATGTTTAAGGGTTGTGCAAATTGCCAATATGTTGTGTTTGGCTGAAGATAAGTGCTGAGTAAATTTGAAAAGACTGGCAATGTCTGAAAGTATCCTGGAGATTGACAGGTTCAATACATGCAAAACATGAAGTTTGATCATCTACAGCGGTGGTTCTCAACCTTTTTTTGTGCCAAGAAACCTTCAATTGGAAAACTGATACCCCTGTTCTACAAAATTAGCTCTGATTCTTGAACAAGTTCCTTTCAGGATTCTTGGAACCTTGGTGCTATCTAGTGAACCAGCCTGTGTTTCCACCAGTGGTATTACCATTGTAACCAGGGATGAAAACTTCAATTAGAAGCCTAGTCCCAATTTAACGCCTCGTCCCATTTATTAGCCTGGTGTACCTACACATTTTGACAAATAAACGCCTGCCTCAATTAGATGCCTGGTCTGGTTGCCAAGCAGTTAATTTTTCTTTTGAAGAAGTTCTTCGGATGTATAAAACCAGGTTGTTGGCTACCTCAAATTATGTGTCCATACCTCGATTACCCAGTAAGTTATTCATATTCCTTTAGTCCGCCAGGGTTCTCAGATCAAAGGAATCAAAGGGTTTTTCTTATTGTTTTAACAGGATGAAGTGGGGTTGTGTCGGTATGCTGGGTGCTGTAATCCTCAAGTGCCCTAACTCACTTTCTGTCGGCGCTAGCTCAAATGAATGATTCCTAATTGATATACAAGTAATATTCATACTGGTTTAAATAAACACTTTAATTGTATTTCCCGATATTTGCTGAGCAACAGTTTTGTGTGAAAGGAATTAAGGAAGGAATTAAAGGCCTGTCCCAAATATAGGCCCACTGATTTCATTGATATAAATAAATAATAGCCCGGGTTACTAATTTAAGTCTTACAATTGAAGCAAAATCGCTGATCACATTCATTACCTGCAAGATTTTGTTCTGTTCTTACAGACATTTGTTTTTATCCAGAAAACAAGCATGGACCAACTATTGATAAGACCACTGCACGCTATTGTTTCATCTGATGATTTCTCACTTGACTTCTCCACCCTTTCTTTCCAACCTGTAGAATATGACATGACTACTGATCGTCGTCACAGTTCGCGCCAAGTTCGCGTCAGGTCAAGAAAAACCTGCTATGTTTTGGTTCCAGATGAGAACCAACTTTCCACAATCTGTCCCCACTAATTTTTTGTTGAAATGCTCCGAATGGTTCAAAACTAGGTGCAGGAACCAGTATGGAACTGGTTCTACATTCGTGGAATTGACCCAGAGGTTAGCATCGCGCTAGCTCCCTCAACAAAAAGCCAATGGGATTTTTCCATTGGATTTTGGATTATTGCAGGAATTAAGCTGTGTGGCAAACAAAATTAATGATACTTGCATGTTTTGTTCAGCAAGATTATCTTAACAAATGAGCGCCACTTAATGGTTTCTGAAGTGTAAATGCAATCGGCAGGAGTAAAAAGGTAATGTTAGCCTATAAAGGAACTACACCAAGGTTTAACAACTTCAACAGCACCACCACAATATGCTTTATAACCTAATTTGCCACTTGTTAGCAGTCATCTTTTAGAACTAGGAAAGGCATTTACTGACGTATTTTATGTTGTAGAACAAAATGTGAAAGTCTCTTGAGCTTGTGTTAACCACAGACCTCATTTCAAGCATCTGACCAAAAACATTCAAAAAAACCTATTGACTTTAAAATGAGGGAACCAGAAGTGCTGAAGTTCTAAGATGTTTCCAAGTTTTAGGACTCATTTCTGCAGCACTCTAGGTCAGGTCATGGATCCTCATCTGATAAGACTTGGCTTCAGGACCTCCATCTGAAAAGACTTTGGTTGTCAGATATGATAAAGGCCAGAATTTTATAGTTGTCAACTGCAGTTGAGGAGATAACTGTGAAGGAAGTAAAACTTATGATGAAAATATACACTCTCATGACTCTTATGCACTTTGGGCTTAGTTCTACAGTGATATTCCCCATTTTTCTGGGAACCCCCTGGAACTCCCTCAAGCACCCCTTGGGGTCTCTGAACCCTTGGTTGAGAACCACTGAACTATAGCAACTGAACTCTTGCAAGTGGCAAGAGACACACTCTATTTTGTGTGTGTATACACACGCAGTCTTTCTGTCTTTCACATACACAAGATCACTTTCCAGAAGACTTTTTGCTCAAATATTAACCTTGGTCACGGGCGACCGGCCAAATCCCACACTGGCGTCCTCAGCACTTCACACACGCACTGTTTTCAGACTCCCTGACCAGAAATGACGGGGCTCATCTGCCCAACAGGCCGTGTAATCTCTTTGAGAATTTGTGTTTGAGAGATGAGGAGGGCTCACCCCCTGATTTCATTACCTTTCCCTGACCCCAAAGACTGACAGATCTAATTGCCCAATCACTAGTCCCCCACCTCCATCCAACCCCATGTTCCCTGCTCAAATGACCGGCCTTCATTTAGTCTCCGGGTGGATGAAGAGACAATTCATTCGCACAGCAACCCCCGAGCCTTTAATCTTGCTCTAAAACTATTTGTTGGAGTGAAAATGGCCTCTCTGTTCTCTGAATGAAAAGAGCATTGCTGCTCAAAGATCTCCACAGTTACTCCAGGTCTCATTGCCAGAAAAATTGCGCAAAACATACGTAATGTTTTGTTGACGACTGACTGTAAAAACAAGCCTTTTTGTTCCACTTATAAGCAACGGTTCACTTGATTTGCTTCCGATCCCGGCACAGTTTGAATGCAGAATGCTTCTCTGTTTGTTTCTAACCTTTAAAAAAATTTTTTTTTTCTTTGCTAGGTGATCTTGTGGGGCCGAACAGAAAAGTGCCTCAAAGAAACAGCAGAAGAAATCTCTCTCTCAGGAACAGAGTGCCATTACTTCCTGTGTGATGTGGCCAATCGGGAGGAAGTTTACAAGCAAGCCAAGGTGGTTAGAGAAAAGGTACGGCAGCTTGATATAAAGTATTTCTACTCGCACAAAAAGAAATGTCATTTGCACACGGTGAAACACATCATAAAATATTTCCCCGTGATGCCTCTCTGTCTCCTCTCTATGTATATTGGCTCTGAGCTGCTCTGTCTCCCATCTGGTGTATAGATTACACTTCATCTGAAATATCTGAACAAGAGTGGGGAATATTGCTGACAGCTCTGGAGCAGCACAACTGTATCATCTCATGAAAGCAGACAGAAAACACACAAGCTCTATGACTGTTTTTTTTTTTTTTTTTTTTACCTCACGGTTGTGCTTTTTAATCACAGGTGGGAGATGTGACGATATTAGTGAACAACGCGGCTGTCGTTCATGGCAAAAGTCTGATGGACAGCGACGACGACGCCCTTCTGAAATCCCAACACATCAACACCATGGGACAGTTCTGGGTACGACTAACGCAGAGGCAGTTTGCATGCAGAAGTGGGGGAATTCCTCGCAGCAGATTATCCTTATCATGTTCATATTTTGATCATAGCGGGGCATTATATACAGTAGGCACCCCTAGACTTGTCAATCACTGCTGCTATTATGGCAGGTTAAGTGGGGTATTTCCAAATTGCCTCTCAGCCCCTGAAACATCAGACGGATTTTGAAACTCATGGCATTTTTTATTTTGAATGGAGATCAAAAGACTATGTCGTACGCAGACAGAAATGCAATTATCAACTAAATGGAAATGGAAATTTAATCTGTGGTTACACTGGGGGCCTGTTTCTCTTGTCTCTTCTTCTTTTTACTCCACTGAATATATTTCACCTTCCATTTCCACGCTTCCATCCACCTTGTCTTCATTCTCCCTTTTTTTCTCTCCTTATCCCAGACTACAAAGGCCTTCCTGCCTCGGATGCTGGAGCTGCAGCACGGCCACGTAGTGTGCATAAACTCCATCCTGTCCCAGTCTCCCATCCCTGGGGCCATAGACTACTGCACCTCAAAGGCCTCGTCGCTGGCCTTCATGGAGAGTCTGACGCTGGGTCTGCTGGATTGTCCCGGTGTTGGCTGCACCACTGTGCTCCCCTTCCACACCAACACAGAGATGTTCCAGGGCATGAGAGTCAGGTATTTGAAAATGCTATTTTAGCCTTGCTAGCGGTGCGGGTCTAGCGATATCAGTGCTGGCCATAAGGTCAGTCAGTCCTGGTAAATAAACAGGTGGTCTTTGTTGCTTTGACATGTAGTTACATTTCTGGGATGCAGATCCTACGCCATAGGTATGATGTCGATTTAACGGAGAATATAAACCTTGCTTTCGTCATTATGTCCGGTCTCATTGTGTAAATATATTGTGAACGCACCAATAGTTAACCCTACACTATCATTGAAATATTGACATATATTTGGTCATAAATATAGTCATATTTGATTTTCTACTTATCACTCAGCCCTTCTAATTCAAAATATCTTGACAGCTATTAGATTGGATTGCTGTGAACTTTCCCATATGGAGAATTCAAGGTCCCTATAGGATATATTCTAATGAGGTTGATGATCCTCTTACTTTTCATCTAGCACCACCAGTTTTCACTTTGCAGGCAAATTGCTTTTCGTCTACTTGATGGATTGGCACGAAATTTCATGGTTTCCAGACAATTTATCCTACAGACTTTGGTGATCCCCTGACTTTTCCTCTGTAATGAGCAACTCCCTAGTAGACTGTAATAAAAGACAGTCCCAGCGCTGGGAACCTCCAAAGTGTGAGTTTATGACCTTGCGCAACCCTCCGGCTCTTTGCAGATACTCCCTCACAGTTTCGCTCTGACCTGTAATGTTCAGCTCGCCCTTAAATAACAGTTTAACATACTGTTCAGAGACAGTAGGAGCTCAATTACCCCAAAAAAGGAATTTGCATAATTACTCAGTCATTAATTTATTATTTTATCGTCCGTCTGTCTGCCCCCTAGTGGCTGTCCTGAGGCCCTTACAGATGAAATCAAATCTTTATGATTTGGACCTCTGTTGCTGAACAGTTTAAGGTGCATTACATCTCCTTTCACAGTGTCATTTAATGGCTTTTGGAAACATCAGAAACATTTAATGTACAGTTTGGCAGCTTACACCAACACATTAATCTAAACTTTGCAGCTATGTTGCCATTAAAGAATTATTTCACTGCTGGAGAGATAGTTTTTCATAAAACTGGTCTGTCTGTGCAGTAGAGAGACACAGATACTTGTGAAATTGGTGCTGTATAGCCAAAGAAAATGGAGGTAAAGGGCTGTGGCATTTGCTTTTGCTCAAAAGGTAGAAAACCTTCAACTGTCAGAATGCAATGCGTAGTACCAGACCGAATAACACTCCCACTGCTGGGTGATGTAATGTGAGCTTGCCTGTTTTGACACAAGAAACAATATGGTGGCTCTCTGGTAAAACAAAATGGTCAAGCTAAAGTATATTTCTGAAAACATTTGAGACAAAAAATAGGTAACACAGTAACAGAACCTTGGTTCATATTTGATCATCAGTATTTAGTGTCACGGTTTGATCTCAGCTGACTATGCTCTCGATCCACTTCTATACTCTTTACATCTGTGAAATGTGGGAGTGCAGTTTGTAAGTTGAGCAACAGCCCTGGAGCCAGCGAAAATCTGATTTGAGCTGGGAAATATGCAGGGAGATCTGGGTGCTGGTAAAGCCTAGTTCACATTACACGATTTTACCTGGCGACGTGTGTTTCTGTCAGCGGGAGTCTCGCCAACTGCGTTACGACCTGTGTGTGTGTGCACACCACAAGATTTCTCCACCGAGCCCTCGCCGACAGAGCCCTAGATAACACAGTGACATCACCAAACTTGGAGAGGACGCATCGTGAAGGCATGGATATTCTTTAATATCCTGGGTCCAAACACACCGCGCTCCCTGTGATCCTGTGGGCGCCGCCATTGTTGTTGCTTACTTGCCGGCTTGTCAGTGTTGCCAGATCTTGGGAGAGAAACAAGCAACCAGGGCTATGGAAACAAGCCCAAAAGAAACGACTGCAATCCGACATACTATTATGCGTTTAAATAACTTACTAGACGGATATATATATAGAGGAAGGTGACGTTTAGAGAGCAAGCCCAAATAAGCAACTCCACTTTAGAAACAAGCCCAGAGTCGCGGCGAATAAGTGGACCTGGCAAGTGGCAACCCTGCTGCTTGTCCTCCTCACATTTCTTCCGTCCTCCTGCGTGCTGACGTGGGACGTATCCCGCCTCTTATTGGCTGATGCTCTTTGTCAGTCATGTCAGACTTCTCCAGTTTTCTAGCATGCCAGATATCCAGTCCCAGTCATAGACGAGGGGGCGACTTGCTCGTAGGTTTGTTCACACATGAGGACTCGTCGTGGCAGACTGTCTGCTGACTCACCTGTGAAGGTGGCTCTCAAGATCCTCTGCGACGTCAAGATCACGGTGAAAATCATGTGATGTGAACTAGGCTTAAAATGGACGGTTTTGCATAGTTCATTTAAACATACTACCCACGTTGATGTGCTACAGAGCTGGTTGAAAATCAGCAAAAGCCTTGTTTCCACCAAGCAGTGCGGTCCAGTTCAGTTCAGTTCGGTGCGCTTTTTAAGTTTCCAATGTGAAAAGTTGTGGATTGTACCAACGGAACCGTTCTGTGCCGTCCCCAGCTGTGAACACTGCAGTCTGTTGATTGGTCGATAGAGGACGGTCACTCTGCTCAGGGCTGAGTTGTGGCTGGTTTTAAGGCTCATGTAACCACTGTTCATACCGTGGAGTCTGAGAAAAACACAACTTAATTGAGTGGGCCGACTGCCCGCAACTTTTAAGGCAGCTTGTAATGTTCCCCAATGCATGAGTTGACGATGTGAATCTATCAACACCTTAAATTTAATTTTTATTTTTATATGACATACACTTTCAATACAATTCATACAACTTCCAGTGACCTAGGGTCTAGGTACCATGTCTGATGGGTTACTTTTTGTTCCAAACTTATCATCAGTGTTTGGTGGAAACAGGGCTAAAGTTTGCCTTTTAAAAGCATGTTTAGCTAGCTAGAGCTGACCTTGTTTGCACTGTATTTTAAAATGAAAATGTCCCCCACCTTTTTCTCTTGCAGGTTTCCTCAGCTTTTCCCACCTCTCAAACCCGAGGTCGTTGCCCAGAGGACTGTGGATGCAGTCAGAGCTGACAAGGCCTTCCTCTACCTGCCCTGGACTATGCATGCCCTCGTCATTTTAAAAAGGTAAATAAAAATCTCTTTATTTTCTCCTTCTTGTATCACCATGACTGTTTGATTCCTAACACTCTTTCCTTGGTTCTTTTGCACTTTCTAGCTTCATGCCACAAGTTGCACTTGAAGAAATCCACAAGTTTTCTGGGAGTTATACCTGCATGAACACGTTCAAAGGGAGGACATGAAGCTGGGTTGCACACAATGTGAGAGAGACCTCAACAGCTCTGAGGTGTAATGAAGGGAATATGGACCTTAAGGCATCTGGAAGTGGAGGCGGCCCCGTGATAGTGTGAAGACAAATACTTAGGGGACATGCAAGGCAGTTGCTCCTGCAGGTAGAATTAATGATAAACTGCAGGACACACCCTGGTCCCATTTGTACGTGTGTGTATGTGCCTATGTGTATAGTATGAAGGACTGAATGCCATTCTCACTTTGAACTGAAGCCATGCATAGGTCTGTACCAGTAGTTATTCTGGGAGGTTTTATTTTTTTGTGACACTTGTTTTAGCCTGTTTTACACTTCTTTTTTTTATTCTCCTTTTAATGTGTCTTTAAATCAAAACAAGATAATAAAATGGAGTTTTAGAGATGCGACGTGTTTCTTTGTGCGTGTTGAAAACAGAAAAAGCGAAGACTTGGGAGGTACAGATTGTTTTGCGTCTGGGTTTTGACTCCCGTGGCAGTGTGATAACACCTTTGATTTATTCCAAGCGTGAGATCAGTGACTGTGACAGACGATGTTGTCAAAACATAAAATATACGCTCGGAGGGGGGGGGCGTGTATATTCTTGTCTGTTCTCTGCTGTCTGAAAATGGTGAAGGGGGATGGTGTAATTCTCCATAAACATAATGAACTCAAAACAAGTCGGTCAGGACCTCCTCCTCACACACACACACAGAGTGGCCTGAACCACAGTCACTGAACATGAACAGGCAGTGTCATGTTGAGCTCTGAAAGGACAGCAGTCATCTTACGGCCTAAATTACTCAAACTGAAAGTAAACTTCTAAAAAAGTGAACTATTTTATTGTCTTTTGTTTTGTGAGCTTGGCTGGCTCTCACACAATTTTGTTTGCGACTGCTACACATTTGTTGTCATAGATCTTATAAATGTGATTTGTATTAGCAAAACCCCTGAGGCTAATATCCAGGGAAAACAGGGACAACATGGAGCCTCTTTATAGCATATGATTGTGAGCATGTTCCAAGGCTCAAACCAGAGGGAGGGAGCTGTGTAAATCCACAATAGATGAGATGTGTCAATGCCAGAGTCTCACAATTAGCTTTTGATTGAGGGCATTATTTAAGAACTAGAAAAAGCACGTCTTCAAATGGGGAAGAGCCGAGCTAAAAGCTGAATTACCAAAGGATTGTTAAAAAAGAATAAAACTTGGACAGCTTGGAAGTAAAATTAAACAAAAGTCTGTCCCCAAGGGAAATTTGCACGGAGCTTCTCATCTAACACTCGAGTAGCTGATGAGCACCTTCAACCAAAGAGGAGAAACTGATCTGGGATTCCGTCTTCTGTGAGCTGAATAAAACCCTGTAGCAGTAAACATCTTTACTCCCAGCCCAGTCGCCAGGAGAAAATGTTGGTATTGTGTGTTTCTGCAAACCACGGATATGTTACATTTGTATGTTTCATACGTGTCATGCAACATTTCTGAAGTGACGTAGTGCTTATTATGTGAATATGAGCTGACTGTCATCAGGAGGTGGAGGGGATGGTGTGACGCCTTTGCATGACAACTGCCAAGCTGCAGACCACTGTTTCAGGCCAACAAACAGCCCAGTTCTCTTCAAGCGAGCCATCACTGTTTTCTGCAGCAATGGTGCCCCAAAAAGTGAGCTCATTTCCAGCGGTGATTTTGCGCCAAAACATGAGTGTTTTTTAACAAACCATTGCTATATTTTCAGCGTTGAATTTGTCCCAAAAAAGTGTGTTTTGTAGCAAACCACTGCTGCTTTTCCAGCAGCAACTTTGCCCCCCAAAATGAGTGTTTTTTAGTGAGCCATCACTGCATTTCCAGCGGAAACTGTGCAACCAAGAGCAGGTGTTTTTCAGCAAGCCACTGCTGTATTTACAATCGTGAATGTGTCACCAAAAGCAAGTGTTTTTTTGGCAAGCCATTGCTGCATTTCCAGTCGTGATGGTGCTCTGAAATGTGTTTTTAGCAAGCTTTCACTGCATTTCCAGCAGCGATTGTGTCACCGAAAGTGAGTGTTTGTTTGTGCGCCAGTGCTGCACTTACAATGGCAATGGGTTGATTTTTTGTGAACGACTGCTGCATTTCAAGCTGAAAAATGTGCAACGAAAAGCGGGTGTTTTCACCAAGCTATCCCATCTTTTCCAGTTGCGATTGTGCCACTAAAAGCTCAAAAGTAATGATTATGCCAATGGTGAATGTGTCACCAAAAGCAGGCATTTTTTAGCAAGTCATTGCTGCACTTCCAGTGGTGATTTTTCCCCGAAAAGTGTGGTTTTTAGCAAGCCACTGCTTCGTTGCCAACAGTGATTTTGACCCGAAAAGTGAGTGTTTTTTAGCAAGCCATCACTGCATTTCCAACGGCGATTGTGTCACCAAAAGCAAGTGTTTTTTTGGCAAGCCATTGCTGCATTTCCAGTGATGATGGTGCTCTGAAAAGTGAGTGTTTTTAGCAAGCTTTCACTGCATTTCCAGTGGCGATTGTGTCACCAAAAGGGAGTGTTTTTTAGTGCGCCAGTGCTGCATTTACAATGGCAATTGTGCAACCAAACGAGGGTTGATTTTTTTTTTTGTGAACGACTGCTGCATTTCAAGCTGAAAAATGTGCAACCAAAAGCGGGTGTTTTTAAGCTATCACTGCATTAAAAGTAGTGATTATGCCAATGGCGAATGTGTCACCAAAAGCGTGTGTTTTTTAGCAAGCCATTGCTGTATTTCCAGTGGCGATTTTACCCCGAAAAGTGCAGCTTTTAGCAAGCCATTGCTTCGTTGCCAACAGCGATTTTGCCCTGGAAAGTGAGGGTTCTTAGCAACCAATGACTGCATTTCCAGTGGTGATTGTGTCACCAAAAATGAGTGTTTTTTAGAAAGCCATTGCTGCATTGCCAACAGCAAATTTGCCTGGAAAAGTGAGGGTTTTTAGTAAGCCGTCACTGCATTTCCAACAGCGATTGTGTCACCAAAAGCATAAATGTCTCACTCTTAGCATAAAGACTTGAAAGCAGGAGTAGACAGCTTAGCCTGGCTTTATCCAAAGGTAAAATAATCTTTCATCTTAGAAGTGCTGAGAGTGGTATTCATCTTCTCATCGACTTCTCAGCAAGATAGGCTGAAATAGGCGTACTGTGCAAAATGTTGAACTTTCCCTTGAGCTGAAATACCCTTGAAAACACAACAGCACCTTGCACGCTCAGCTATGTCAATGGCGGGAGGTCATGTGGATGCCTGAGGGTAGATGTCCCATTCTTGTGTTGAAATGTCTCTTTCTACTCAACTTATTTTAGTAGAGATGGAACATTTTAGACATGATGACTAAGACTGTATTCACTGAGAATACATAAAGACATCAGACTTTTACTTTCATTGTGAAGGTTGTTGCATTGATCAGTGTTGCACTTGTGTAGCTGCTGCTGAACTCAAACCTTCTGGGGCAACATTTGGTGTGTGCTGTTTATATCCTTGTTTGTCAAGGACCACTTGAACTTAGATTCAAGGACCTGAGACACCATAGCAATAATTATTTTTTCTAAAGTGAAACCTCAGTGACTCATTAAGCGACTGAAGACCAGTGTGTACCACCTAGTTTTCTCCAAATGTCTGTAGTTACCACACAAAGCAATCCCCATAAGAAGCTGTTGTCCTTGCTCTTATGTGTGACACCTGTGATTTCGAGAATAGCCGGCTGTCCGGCACTTCGAGGCCAGTCTGACAAATAAAGATGAGACCCACAGAGAGATCTGAACCTTCGTGGAAGCAAAATGAAGTTTTCAGGTTATACTGCTCCACAAAAACACGAGACCATTAGGGATCATGAGCTGCAATAAAATAAATACTAAGGTTACGGGGGGGTTGTGCTCTTATCCACCTCACAGATGGTAGACAGTGAATCGGAACTCATTAATGTTTAATGGGATGAGGCTAAAAATCTGACCACATTGAAGGGGCTGTGGTAAAAATGAAAATACAGAACTCAGCTGCACTTTTTTAAACCTCTATGGGAGCCTGTGTTGGACTTTTGTTTTTAACAAACTAAACCTCTTTATGGTATTGAGGCTGTCCATGTTCCAATTAGGGAAAATATACAAATAAACTCCAAGGGCTGGACTTTAAATACAGCCCTCTCAGTTAGAGGAGAATGGCTTTTTCAAATGCATCATGTAGAATTGCCACAGCTCGTAATAACACTGCTGCGTATAATATTACACCCAGTAAGATGATCATCTCTCGATACTAAAAGTATCAGCACTCTTTTACGCCACATAAAATGGCAGTTAATATTATTTGACAAAAAAGACTCTGCCGTCACACATTAAATCGGCTGTGTGATTAATGTGTTGACTCGTCATAAGAACACACAGAGCGCCTCCCTATCACCAGACCTCATCATTTCATTCCTTCTGTTTGCTTACTGCGATGCTCTGATTGTTTCTCCCGGGACTCTAACTAGTATATTTAGATCAGAGCAAAGAGCAATGTTCAGTGAAAATGCAACCGAGCGCAAATTTGTGCTTATCTGTAGGCCAAGCTGTTTCCTTCCTCACTGTGAGGTTAATCATGAAGCCAATACTCTAACATGGAGGAGAATGTGTGCAGCATGACAATACGCGCCGATTCTCTGTAAAATATTAAAGATGATGAAACAAGCCAACACTGAAGGGACACGAGTGACATGTGACTGTAAACTTAAAAGACAAGTGAACTCCATGTGGTCGCAGGGCTCTGTAAAACAAACACGCAGAGTACAAACACAAAGAATTTTACCCTCGCTGCCTTGAGAGCAACACTTCACCCCGAAACACATGAGGGGATATGGAGATCACAGATCCAGACACACAGCGAGACACCCCATATCTGAGCACAAGTCAAAGCAAGAACACACGGCGAACCCATGAGAGTGGCTGTAAAAGCTGGGATAGTGCCTGCCCTTTGGCTGCCAGACAAGGCTCATAAACATTCATTTGAATCCCAGCGAACCATTAATACCCTCCTGTGTGCTCACGATAGGGCCGCACATTGTGATCAGTAGGTGACCCCGCACTGGGTGGAGGGGGGGAGGACGAGCTCTGTCGGGAGTGAACCCGAGCCTCCTTCAAGGGCCTGTTTCTCATTCTCTGAGTGAGCGGTTGCGAAAGCAGGGAGAAGAAGCATGTTGGGATGGATCTAGGTCGAGGAGGCATGTAGTTCACGTATGCTGGAAGAGGAGGGCTAAAATGGTTGGAAATCTCATGGGGAAGGTTCAGAGCAAGGTTAGCCAAATACTGAATAAATCAAAGGGGGCTTGGAAAGCACTTTCCCTGCTGAAGGCGCTCAGCTCCAGGGTGACTGACCGGGCGCAGGTGGAAGCAGAGGACTTAAGGTTTGGTCACATGGGGAGAAATCGGAGAGTGTAGCTGTCTCAGCTGTGACCACATTCCCAGGTGTCTCTGCAGGAGTGTTTAGCTTTATTTAGGGTTGTATTGTGACGTTAAAGGAAAACTTAACTGCCCACATGAATATCTGTATATCGATTACTTACCCACTGTTATGTTGAATTAGTGACGAAAAACATTGTTTTTCTCGCATGCCTCCATGGTGGATGGAGAATCCAAAAACTCTTGATGAATTGAAGTCATAAGGGTCCACGTATCAAAACATCCATTTACAAACTCTCACACAACTTGTGCAGCATAATCTCATATAGTATAGCCTATTTATCAAGTCCAATGCTTAGCTCTTCTCTCTTTGGTTGTTGACGTTCAAAATTCATCTCCATGTTCACAGGAAATTTATCGTCTACATACAGTCTCTTTCAAAATAAAGTGAAAATAAAATGTGAAATTACGTCTGTTTTTTTCCCTCCAACAACTAACGTACGTGGTTAGGTTTAGGAAAAAAAGAACAGGGTTTAGCTTTCTAATCGTACGGTACACCAACGCGACTCTCAGGCAGTGTTTGTTGGACCCATCCACCACCCCTCCTGCCCGCCCTACTTGGACTTTTGCCACCTTAACTTTGGTTCTTGTCCCGCCGCATTTCCCCCTGACACTACTGAGCAAAGTTAAACTGTAATGGTGACCGGCTGCATTTCATGCTGATGTTAAAGGACAGCTTTTTCGTCAGTGTCTGACGCCTGGAGTCACTGCCCAAGCGTCGGATTTTGACGACTTCGGAGTGAGACCGGTTTGGACTGGAGAAATGACGCTTGGGTTGTTGTGCTAGAGTTTGTAAATAGATGTTTTGATATAGTTTTACTGTTGTTAAACGTGTACCCCTTTTACTCAGACTTCTTTGAGAATTTTCTAAGTTTTTGGATTCTTACTACACCACAGGCAAGTGAGTAAATCAGAGGGTTTTTTTCAGAATTCAGTGTAACACTGGGTGAGTAATTTATACACAAATGGTCATTTTTGGGGGATGATGTATTCCTTTGCATCACGTGATTAAAAGTTTCACTTCTTTCAGTCTGGTTAACTTGAAAAGACTGTGCAGTGAACTGAGTCATCACCTTTGATACCTACCACAAATATGTTTATGCAAGTTTATCTAAAATGTTTATTAGTCATCATTACCCTCACTGCGCCTTTGTTATTGAACGCCCCTGAATATCCCTCTTCTATACTTTAAAGGAAAGCAACAAACCTGAGCGTATTTTTCCTTTATGCTGTCCAAGCATTTGTAATCCCAACACGGGGGCTTGGAAAGTCGGCCTCCAATGATCCATTAAATATATTATAGGCGCCCAGATCTGGAGTCCATTTGGCTTGTTGTGCAGTGATGCTGAACGCATGTAAAACCTCAGCCAGTGCAGGATTCTGTCGTTATTCACATCACATACACTTACAGTTCCTGTGACTCCCAGTTTACTGGCAGATGGTTCACTGTGACTTTGAAGCTTAATATGGCTCTGCTGCATATGACAAATGTGTTTCCAAAACACTCCGTAGCCATTTTCACTTCACATTCGTTTGATATCTGTAAAAGATAGAAAGCATTGGCTACGTCTGTCCTTCAAAACTACCATCATTTCGGTCGGTTTTGTGGAGCCGGACTTAATGCAGAATTTGTCACATTTGCACTAAAGCTTCTAATCGATATCCCCTTGCTGTGCACTAACACATTCAAGACAAGTGGTATCAGAGACTGGCGATGTGAGCATTGGACTATTACCTGCAATAAATCCCATAAGTCCGTGTGCCTTGTGGAGCAGCAAACGCTGCCCGAGGCGACTAGCTGAATGAGCCAGAAGCCAGGGGCAACGAGAAGGTAGTGGAGTGGAGTTCGGCGAGGTGTTATTTGTTACAATGCCTTATCCACTTTCTCTGAACAACGCTGTTAGCCCTCTCGCCAGTTTGTTGCGGGGTTCATCCATCACAGGGTGGGTAGTATGATAAAAAGGCTCAGCCCTAACCCACAGCAAGGGGCCAGCCGTGACGCCTCAGTTGACCTGTCAGACTGTAAGAGTTATTATACACTGTGGTGTTAAAGGTCAGAGGGAGCAGCAAGCTCAGAGGGTGTCAGTCCTCAAAAACACACACACACACACACACACACACACAGAGTAGATAAATGTAGGAAATTAGCCACAATACATTAATGAATGCGTAAACTGTGTGAGATATTAGACTCAGAGTGGCATGTTAAAGGGACAGTTAACCCCCCAATTGTTTTACCTCTTACCTGAAGTGCCATTTATCAATCTAGACTGTTTTGGTGTGAGTTGCAGAGAGTTGGAGATATCAGCCATAGAAATGTCTGCCTACTCTCCAATATAATGGAACTAAATGGCACTTGGCTTGTGTTGTTCAAAGCGGCAAAAAAATAAATAAATAAAAAAAAACCTTTACAACACTGTCTCTTTTTCAGAAAACATGAGTCAGTTACTCAAGATTATCCACAGACTCATGGAGATTCACGTAGAAACTATTTTCTTTCTACTGCACCCATAAACCAGATCACCGCACAGAAGGAAGTGTGCATCTTCTGCTAGCTCACCTAGCACCACTGGGCTAGCTAAAGCAGGATTTATACTTATGCATCGAATTGACGCCGTAGCCTGACATGCACTTTCCCCAGAAATGTAACTACACATCATGGTGACGCAGACCTCCTGTCTATTTCTGTAAGCTGAAACCATTTCCCTCAGTGGAAACGAAGCTTTTATTTACTTTAATTTCACAGATAATAAACAATTAATTGTGAAGACAATAAAGCCTCCACAAAAATAGCATTTTACATCGTGTGTGATTTATCCTGGCTTCATATGAGCAGAGGAAATATCAGCTCGTCGCTAGGCTAATCTTGCCAAATGCTTGTGCTAATAACGTTAGCATGTTACATTTGTTTTGAAAACATATTTACTATAAGACAGTTTTTTTGTCAGTGAACCTTGTGAATTGTAATGGAGCCGAATTTTGTAACGTTACCTTTGTTAAATGTTGCTGTTGTCCCTGTTTTTATATGAGTAGAGGAAAATTCCGCTAGCCACTAAGCTAATTCATACAGTGTAAAATGCCATTGGCTTGTGCTAATAACCTTGGCATGTTGTATTTGTGGGAAAAATGTGTCCAGATAAAGACAAGTGTTTGTCTGTGAATGCTGCGAGTTATAGTGAAACTACGGCCATGTTTAATGTGTGTTTTGAATCAACTAAACTTTACAGCACATCACAGAAACCCCGCTGCCGACTAGTGTTTTGGAGGTGTAACTGCTGATTTATACAGACACACCGCCACACAAGTATAAATCTGCCTTAATGTTACAGCTTAGCCAAGGGGGACGCCATTATTGTTTACATATTGTGCTGAGCACGACCCTCTTGTTCATGAGTAGATGTACGTTTTCTTCCGCATGGTGATACATTTGGCACATTTTTTTGAGCACTTTGAGCACCACAAGCCAAGTGCTATTTAATTTCATTATATTGGTGGGAAGGCAGACATCTCTATGGGCAATATCTCCAACACTTGGCAACCCACACCAAAATTGTCACACCATATCACATATAGGCTGCGTGTCTCTGTCTGCAGGAACCATTTGATACTTCTGTCACGTTCATACAGGTCGTCATAGGCAGCAAACAGAGCAAGGAAATGTGGCGAAGATGATTTTGAAACAAATATCTTGAAGCATTTCCAGTTTGTTCAATGCTACCATGAAATATTCAATCACTTCAGCCCCAGCTGGGTATTTAAAGAATGCAGCCTTTACAGGTAGATGCGCCATACATATGTATTAGGCGGATGGGGCTGTAGTTCTACAACACAAGGTCAAACACTTGGTAGTTGGGGCATAACTCTCCATAAATTCTATTCATCACTGGCTGCCAGCCATATCTACACAGTCCTTCCTCCACAGCGTGCACGGAGTATCTATATGGTGATCTTTGTGGGGAAAAGGGTTTCGGAGCTGCACAGAAAACTTTGTCTCTGCTATCGCCTGTTGTTCATTAAGGTTCGTCTCTGGAACATCATATCATGCCAACAGATATGATTAGGAACAACACCAGATCAGAGCGGCGCGGCGCACGGCACTACTGGGAAAGTGTCTCACTTGCAATAATTTGTTTAAAAAGATAATGGTGTGGTTTTGGTGTGGCAGTTTGCAATTTTGAAATGAAACGTGCCACACATACAGAGTTTCTGTTGTGGTGCCAGCGACAGATTTAAAAGGATAGAAATCGTAGCTTCAGTTCTGATCTTCTCGGGCTCCCATATGACATAAAAAAACCCCTCTGGGTCATTCACCTACATTGTGAAGCCAAGAGAGTTCTGTTTCACATGTGGTTTCCAGTGTTCTGCTTTTGAACACTGACAGTTAACAGGGAGAAAGTGGGAGGTAAGCGCTGAGGGACAAACAAAGCAAAGTAAAGCCTGCTTTTCACTGCGAGCAGAAGGCAAACACTCGGAGGGGAAGGGTGTGTGAGGGTGAAACACAGTTCACATTGCGCGGATGGGCTCAGGATATTTATAAAGCCCACTAGGCATCACGTCAGGAGAGCTCTGCTGAAAAATGTTGTTCCCAGATGGACCGCCTCATCCAGATTTATTTATTACAGAGCAGCTTCCTCATAGATTACGCAACAGTGTCACAGCACGAGTGAACTCTGTGGCTTGGTGTCGGTTGCCAGCAGCCTGCCTTGCTCAAGGTGAATCAGCTGTGGGTCAGACAGAGGGCACCGTCCTCTCAGCACCCTCATCCATGGAGCAGATTTCAAAAGGTTATACAACCTTTTTAACATGCAGTTGCTCTCACCATGACAAGGGTAGACATGAGATCTGCAGGTCATAGACTCTCACTAAACCACAAACACTGATAAGACTGACAGGAATAAAAATAGATGAAATATCAAGCATATTTTTCTTGGCTTATGCAAAAAAAAAAAGCTGACAGTTAAGACACTCTTGTGGAGTTCTCTTGGCACAGAAGCTCTCGATCTATCACAGGGCTATATTACACACAAAAAAGGCCTCCCAAGCACCACAGCCTGCATAGAAGTCACATGACCAGAGTTGGCGGCCTCTGTGAACTACACCTGAACTTAGCTAAATGGAAACAGACCAAACACATAGTGTGCGTCAGGATGAAAGCATCCCTCTGGAGAGCTGTTACTGAGGGTTTTGAGGAGAGGATGTGGGTTATCAAGCAGCGCAGGAGAGCTTAAAAGCACTTTTCTAAACGATTGAGTCAGCATGGGGCTTAGTTATATGTCTGAGCAAAAATCACACTCAGAAACCTCACGTCGCGGGAGTATAATTTTCCCCTCATTCTTAGCTTTATTAAAGTGGAACGTGTACTTTTGCCACAGAGGTCTGAGACATGTGAGTCCCTCACCCTGTGTTGAAATGTTTTTCCATGTGTTCAGCTTTTGTATCCACATCTTAGATTCACGTCAAACAGCAGCCCTGTCACAAGAAGAAAATGTTGGATTTGTATATTTCTGCAAACCAGGAAGATGATACATTTGCATGATTCATACGCATCATAAGGTCTCAGATTATGAGGTTATCTTTAAGATGACTGTCATGCGGAGGTGAAGGGGGTGGTATGGTGTGACACCATAGGCAAGACGCCTGGCAAGCTGCAAACCACTGTTCAAGACCAACAAACGACAAAACCAGCTGGTTTTAAGCAAGTCATTGCTATGTTGTCCCCAAATGTGGGTGTTTTTAGCAACCTGTTGTTGTTTCTCCAGCCAGAATAGAGCCATGAAAAGCGGTTGTTTTTTACCACAGCATCACTGCATTTCCAGCAGGGATTGTGCACCCAAAACCATGTATTTTAAGCCCAAACATGATCCTTTCCTCACCATCGTTAGGAACCTGTTGCTGTGTTTTTTTGTAGCTTTTTAGCCCCAAACAAGCGTGTTCTTTAGCACCCCCTCTCTGTTTTTCCAGCGGGGATTGTGCACCCAAAACCATGCATTCTTAGCCCAAACATGATCGTTTCCTCACCATCTTTAGGAACCTGTTGCTGTGTTTCCTGCGGCTTTTGACCTCCAAACATGGGTGTTTTTTGGCAACTCATCGCTGTTTTTCTCAAGGATATTGTGGCATGAAAAGCGGTTGTTTTTTACCACAGCATCACTGCATTTCCAGCAGGGATTGTGCAACAAAAACCATGTATTTTAAGCCCATTTTTAGGGACCCATTGCTGGATTTCCTGCTGGGTTTTTTGCCCACCAAACATGAGTGTCTTTTAGCAACCCACTGCTGTTTTTCCAGCGTAGATAATGCCATGAAGAGTGGTTGTTTTTTACTGCAACATCACGTGTTTCCAGTTGGAATTGTGCACCCAAAAACATGTATTTTTAGCCAAAAGATGATCTTTTCCTCACCATTTTAGGGACCTGATGCTGTGTTTCTTGTGGCTTTTAAGCTCCCAGAGGAGCGTGTTCTTTAGCAACCCACTGCTGTTTTTCCAGCAGGGATAGTGCCATGAAAGGCGGTTATTTTTTACCACAGCATCACTGTGTTTCCAGCCGAGTTTGTGCACCCAAAACCATGCATTCTAAGCCTGATGATACATACATGATCCTTTCCTCACCATCTTTAGGAACCTGTTGCTGTGTTTCCTGCGGCTTTTGACCTTCAAACGTGGGTGTTTTTTGGCAACTCATCGCTGTTTTTCTAGTGGATATTGTGGCATGAGAAGTGGTTGTTTCTTTATCACAACATTACTCTGTTCCAGCATGGATTGTGCAACCAAAACCATGTATTTTAAGCCCACATATGATCTTTTCTTTGCCTTTTTGGGGATCCGTCATTGTGTTTCCTGCAGCTTTTTGGCCTCCAAACATGAGTACAGCAGGGATAATGCCATGAAGAGTTCCAGTGGAAATCCAACACAATGTTAACCACAGTTGAAACATAAAGATTCAAAGTATCTGCAACAAAATAACATGCAAATGTAACGTATCTGTGGTTTGCAGAAACGTACCATGCCAACATTTTTTCTGGCGATTGTGTTGCAAGCTAAGGTAAGAGGAGTAAAAAAGGATGGCACCTGCAAGTGACTGACAATCAAATCAGTGTGATCACATTACTGTGTGAATTCCCCCTGGGTGTCATTTTCTTTTAAAGCTGACTACTAAAGATGGAAGTTGTAAGAAATAGTATTTCAATACTCTTGAGTCTTAGTCATCTTTCAAGAAAACATCCACGCAGGGTTCAGGTAAAAAAGAGCACAGGCTGTGGGAGGCAAAAACACAGCAGCCATCCTCCTACGCATGACACACTACTGAACCTAAAGGTGGGTAAGCGTGTTTATATTGCACTTGTATGTTGTCCAAGCACTATGAATACCCGCGTGGGTCAGAGAAAGAGAGAGAAATGAGGGATGGAGAGGGAGAGGAATAGTTTGTGTTTGTACCCTTCACACAGAAGCCAAGAAGAGTAATTGCCTGCTCAACACCTCGGAGGTGAAAGGTTGGCGGGGAATGCGGGGGGTGGTCGCACAGACTGCTGTAATTAGCTTGCAAAAGGACAAATGACTCTCCCACTAGATCGCTGTGAGCATGTCAGATTTGGACCACCGAAGACCTTACAAGATAATATCGTGGCCTCTTGGAGGTCCTGATTACACGATAGGCTGCTCTTGGAATGAGGATGGAAATACTTTGGGGGAAAGAAGTGCTACGCATGGCTTCGACTATTGTGTCTGGCGTTCAGAACGCTTGTTTTACATAAGACGTTATCTAACTCCCACAGACAAGCGGTTATTTATTCAGGCAGCTTTGAGTGGCAAAACAGTTTAAATAGGTTTAATGCTCTCTTAACTCGTCCCATAACTAACGTAGATGAGGGCATCTGGGGGTAATTTGGTTGAAAGGAGGAATCATACATAGAGTAATGTGCAACACAGCTGCCCTCATGAGACATGACTGGGTTTGGTGCATTGTAAAGCATTTCATCAAAATGATGAAAACTTCACAGCAACCTGTTTTCAATTGTCACAAAGCCCTGAATGAAAGAGCCGCAATTCTGCACAATTTCTAAATTAGACAGTTCTACCATATAAGGCAAATGCGCAGGCTGAAACGCACGTCTCCTGTTCGATTAGACCGGGTTTCATATAACAGAATGATCAGAACTACCCGCCCCCTCTCCTGCCACTGCTCTGCTGCCGGGCTTGGATGAGCCAGACTGGACTGAGATTGAACTGAGCCGAGGAATTCCAACATCTGGCTTGTATCTACAGCTTACGGTCATTTGGATGCAGTTGATGGTTTCCAGTAGATCCACAAAGACTGGATTGTTCTGGGTTTGGGCCTTGTCTGCCTTGGACTCGGAGGGCGTGGTGCTCTGGCGCCTGACTGCCACAGCTGGGCCTGTCTGTCAAATCCTCATGTGACACACAAGACTGAGTTATCCCCAGCGTGAGAATTGGGAGAGAGATTGGGGTGGTCACCACATGACTGGAGGGGCTTCGACGAAATGTGAGAACACACTGTATTTAAGGCCTAAATCACTACGTTAATTATATAGAAAAGAGGCTTTGACGGGAAATTCCACTTTTCACAGCTTTTTACTACATTAACCGAGGCATATGAAATCATTCTGAACTCTTTCAGGGACCAAGAGATGACAAACACTTGCCTCAGTCAGCTAAACCACACTCTCTCCTCCCCCACCAAGGTCCCACACTACACTGCAAGTTTGACAATTGGGTTCAACACCAGGTCAAGCTCTGGGTTTGACAATGGGCCAACCAGTCTTCAATGGGAGTAAAGCAGACAGCTTTCCCACAAAGAGCTCAGTCACACAGAGGGGATTCTGGCTTAGTGGCCTCTCCTATTTAAACCACACTGACTGGAATTAAAGAAAATCTTTCTCACTGTGTTTCAACGTTACTGGTGCTGTTGCTGCTGTTGTTGCTGGCTATGGACACTATCGGTTACCATCTCAGTGGTTCACTAAATCTGTTCGCACCGAGAGGCGAGCCTTTTCACTTTCCTTTCTGCATGTTTGTTTTGCATACGTCTCCTGTAGATAAACTTTGCTTGCACTGATATGAAAACAACATGTCACCATGCATGTAGAGACGGTGTGTGAGACTCGGACTGTTTGCTCATGTGTGTGAATTCCCACTTAGCTCGGGCTGAGAAGATTGATTATGTTTTAAACATCCTGTACGTTTCGCAAGTGCATCTGTGTTTGTTGTTACTTTTGATCTCGTCTTTGTGCATGCGTGTGTAACGACAGACGTGAGTTTTGCTGTGTTGCTGTGTATATGCTGGTGTACGGCTGGCGAGCGCTGACTGAGGGACATGGATCTTGCACACTGAGTGTGTGAACTCTGGCTGAACCCCTGGGTGTACTGTTTCAGGCACGCTCTGACAACCTCGCCCCAATGACCCGGCTCGCGACTGCACAGTTCACGGGGAGGTCCTCTACTCACGCACAGCCACCCCCTCCTCCCACTCCCACCTCTCTCCCCTCATCCCCTCTCTGTTCCCCCTGCACCCTCCTTCACCTCTCTACTCTACCCTCCCTCTCCTCTCAACTTCTCTCAATCTCTCCCTTCATGCTGTGTTTTTTCACAACCCCTCCTGCTTTCCCTTCTCTCTCTATTTCTATCACACTGTTGTCAACAAGACAGAAACTGTCTGCCGGCATCTCGGAGAGACAGGTCCTGCAGACCTGCCAATGGAGACAAAGTGTCTTTAAATACCAGACGCTCTAACATCCTTATCAGGCCTGTGGAATGAGTTCCTTTCATGGAAAACAAAATGTTCATTTACACAGAAGTGGCAGTTTTCAGAACAACAGGATTAATTCAGATGTAATCTGGAGAATTTAAAGGAAATCAAACAAAACATGTACTTTGCTTGAGTGTTTCCATAATACAGAGCTTTATACTTCTGTTCCAACAGCTACAGTTACCACTTACTTTTCAGTAAACCGTGCAAAACGTGATCAGTTTACATAATATGAAGTTTTATTATTATACTGTAGACTGAAAGCCCCAGCTCAATCTCAACCTGCTGCAATATTGATGTCATGTCAGTAATGATGATCCAACAACATATTAACTGACAGGGATCATTCTGAAAAAATGAGTACTTTCTATACTTGGAGTACATTTAGTTGCAAATACTTCTGTACTTTAACTTTAGTCAGATTTAAACACGGAACTATGACTTTTAGGGGTTTTTTGTAGTTGCAGTGTTGCTTCAGAGGTAAATAATAGCAATACAAGTATAGATTGCAGTGGCTCTCAATACATTGATTTATAGTATATATTTCATATATAATATGAATTGTATTTACAGCAAGTGGCAGCCTTGCAGTCAGCACTGAAGTGCCAAAGACTGCAGTTCCTCTAATGGCCACTTGAGGCTGACTTCAAAAGCCAGTCAATCCCTACGGCCCCCCACGTTACAATGGCCAACTTTACAGCAGAATAAATGTATTTACAGCCTGGTACAAAAACACTTTTGGACACTTTAGCTAACGTTCCCATTCATGACAACAGTACGGGGGTAATTTTTAAGATAACTTACCTGGTTAAATGTTATAAAGGCTTAAGACCCTGACACAGCAAGCAAACAGTCAGGGAGCATCTGTCGCCCTACTCAGTGCAGTGTGTCCAACACTGTTGCCCCTCATTGGCCCTTGTAGGCTTTTTTTTTTTGTTTTCTTTTCTTTGTTTTGTTTTTCAGCATGTTAATTCGGTGACAGCAGAGTTTGTCGGTGAGTGAAATCTCCCTGATCGGCAGTTCAGCTCAGCACATGAGAAGAGAAGGGGAAGCGAGGAAGGTAAACAAACAGCAGAAGTCAAGATGGAGTGAGAATACAAACTTGTTACATGAGGTAAGATATCTTTTCTTTAGCCATTGAGCTCTGTAGCAGAAATGTTTCATGACTGTGTTATTGTTCATTGGCCCACAGTAAATTCTTAAACACATTTGATTGTGTTGTTAATGTGCTAACTGGCTAACTATTATCAAGATGGTCTTCCTGTTTCCCTTTTTGAATGAGGATTACATACTACTGTCGCCTGCAGGTGTTGAGAGTTATTCCTCTCGAGCAGGCACAGAATGTACATGCTGGTTGACCATCAGCTATAGTCTTTGCAGTGTGTTCATGAGCAACTTTCTGGCCAAAACACAGAGAACGTGAGGTAACTCAACAGTCGGCTTTCATTGCTGCTATTTCTCTGAAGTCAAATTAGTGTGTCTGGGCCTTTAAAGTTATGCATAATTAAAGGCGGGGCCACTTTTATTGATAGGTGGGTCCCGTCAGTTGCTACCATGGTGACAACGTTACTTGGGTAACGTAACCATGGTGTAACCCCAGATTCACATAGTGTAGACATAGCTGTAGCTGTCGCTATTTTAGTGTGTTTTCAGTTAATTAAAGTTAAGTGTAACATTTTGGTCAGCTAAAAAAGTCTTCTTCAGCGTTTGGTTGCACTCAAAGATGCTCTAACGAGTCGGATGTTCAGTTTTACCGGTAAGTACTTTTTGTTTTAATGCATCAAAGCCTGTTTTTCGCTAGCAAAAATTAGCATTAGCATTAGCTTAATCACAGTTAACACTGGGTGAAGTTCATTGTTTATTGATTATTTGGATCAGTTATTACTAAGGCAACAGCTACTCTTCCCAGGGTCCGTGTTAAGAATATGATATACACAAGCTTTCATCAACACGCAAACATAAATATTCCCTAAATTACCTGCCCCATAGAGGCATCATTCTAACTAAGCTAGCAGCTAGCGTTAGATTTGTTTCAACCCCTTGTATCTCCCAGAGGATACATTTTTTTGAGCATCACAACCCCTGCTAAATTATTTGTTTTAATTTCGAAATCTGATCCCTCTGGTCTGATAGCATTTGGAAAGTCTAGAAGAGCTGCACGATTGAAATGTTTCATCCCCATTCAAGTTAGCAGAGCGCTAAACTGGAAGTTGGGCATTCAGATGACAGAAGTTAGCTGACCGGCCTCACTCCTCTATAAGTCTCTCTCACAGTGCGGAAGATCCGGGTAATTTCGGGTCCATGTCATTGGTCCGACATCCCGTTGTTCCGATATGTGATTGCCACTTTCTTTTTCATTTTAACCCACACCATGATCTTTTCCTGACCCTAACCAAGTGTTTTTTGTGCCTAAACCTAACCAGACCTTAACCACAGGGCATCATGATGATTTCGGAACAACAGGACTTCGGAACAATGGGTTTAATATGGTCGGAACAATGGGCTGTCGGACCAATGGGTTGTCGGAATAATGGCTTGTCGGACCAATGGGCAGTTCCTGTAATTTCATACTGCAGAAACCAGGCCCCCAGGAAGTGTGTTAGGCTTTGAAGCCAATTTTCATGGTGGCCAAACAGTGGAACTGTAATATCTGGGGTCTGTCATGTGATGCCATTGGGCCAAAAAGACTTCTTCCTATTGACTTACATGGCGAAAGAGATGTCTGTAAATCAGTGGATACATTTTTTTGAGCGCCACAACCCCCATGGAAAGACTTGTTTCACAATCAGGATTTCATCAATTTGATCTGATAACATTTGAAAAGTCTAGAAGAGCCGCAATTAAATCATTTTCTCCCCATTTAAGTTAGCAGAGCGCTAAACCTGAAGTTAGCTGTTTGGCCAGCAGTAGTTGACCGCCCGTGCTTGGTGGCTCTACGTCTCTGGTGTGCTTGTTCCAAGGTCCGGGTAATTTCATACCATGGAAATAGAGCTTTTTTGGCTTCATGCACCACTAGGTAACTTTAATAGGAATGAACAGGGGGCTAGCCTCAAATGCTATATCCAGTTCATGTTCAAAACGGGAGTCTACAAATAATGGGTGACGTCACGGTGGCTACGTCCAATATTTTATACAGCCTATGGTTGACAGTCATGGATTTTACCACTAATTTTATTGTAAAAGTATAATCATGTATATGTCATTAAGAAAAGCTGAGTTATTATTTAAACGTTTTTTTCCACCTCTCTCCCCTACACTCTCTGGCTGTCAGGTTTTAATTCCCCATAAAGGTTTTTTCTGTTTGTCTTTGAGAGTGGCTCTGTCTTTAAGTTATTCTATATTAAATCCTGTCTCCTTATGCCGTGGATCACATCACATACTGCAGTAGCAGCAAATACTTTTCTTGAGTGGGCCAGATGGCCAGACATAATGTAATGCAAGCTTCAGAATATTGCAGAGCTACTATGAAAAGTTCCCTGAGCTGTTTCTATTATTACAAAGAAAAAAAGTGCGGACATGATGCATTATTAATAAGGTGAGGATTGATCAATGCATTCCTATAAATAATAGGATGTTTTTATTAAATCTTATCAACACAAATGTAAAAGAAAAACACGCCATACGGCCGTAGTCGTAACATTAGTCACTGGGAGTGAATCATGGAGGTTGTTACTCATCTGTGAGCAAAGAACAGAAGTCTTGATGTTGACTTGATCTGCTCTGGATAACGTTACAGTGTTTTTTCCTCAGCAATGGGCAATTTCAACATAGCTCACACTGATTTTCGAAATCTGATGATTCAGTGTGTATTTCAGTGTTGTGCGCACGCTGACCTGTGACTTACTATTCCAGGCTTGTACTTTGTTGAACAGTGAGAGGAGTGAAAAGTGGAGATAATGGGTCATTAAAAATAGGTTCAAAACAAAATGCCAGTGCACAGTGTGAAAATATGCCAACTGTTTCTGTCAGATCGCGGTCCGAGTCGTTCGTCCGCGCGGCCACCTGATGTGATCGGCAATAAACAAACACTTCATAAATCTAGAAAGCATTCCGTCTCTATCAATGTGTGTCTTGTGCCGTGTCATAGGTCTTCAAACCTCTCGTTGCTGATCACCCCACCAGTCATCTCATTAACTCCCTTCCAACCTCTCCCTAACCCCTGGTACAGGCTTTACTCTTGACATTATGGGAGGGACCACTTATCCACTCAAAGGACCCATGCTGTGCTGCCTGTGCAAACTGCCTGATTAGTTGGCCACCCCTGACTTGCTGTTTGGTCTGTGAGTGTCGAATGATAGATTGTCTCTCATTTGTCTTTTTCAAAAGCCTTTATAAGCCTCTGCTCCATCTGCACGGTCAGTACATCCACCTGGTGCTTGTGTTATTTGAAGTTCACTCATGAACAGGCATTTCTGAAGTCAAGAGGGGCTGAATGAGCAATAAAGTGCTTTTTATGGTACATTTACAGAACGGGAAAAATAAACTGCTTTCAATTTCTTTCCTATTACTTGATTTCACTTTCATGGACAGTGTTTACAGAGTGTGACTGCGCCGTCTCCTTTTCACATTGCAGAGCTGTTTCTGTGTCCGGTGAGAATAGTAACACAAGCCTTTACAAAGACACACACGGATGAGAGCTTTAAAAACAAACCTTCATCTGACTGTCAGGAAAATATTTATTGGTGAAGGTGGCTCTCCTCACCCTCCCACCCCTGGAATGACCTCCGTTTACCCAGGGCATACTCTCGTTCCCTACACACCCCACAGAACTCCTGCTGGAAATGGGTTTGTGTTACAGGGCCCCTGGGGGGCTCGCAGCAGGGGCTGGAGGCCGTCAAGAGCAGGCCCCTTCAGCCATGGACAGCTCCTCCGCTCTCGCAGAGTCAGCGAGGGAAAGACCTGAACTTGGAATGACCCCACCAAGCAAAGTCCCCGATGGGTTCATCCACAGGCCAAAGCTCCGGTTCCCCTCACCCCTAAATTTTCCTGTTCTTCTCTTTTTTTGGACCTGTTTTTCCAACTACACCAATACATTTTCCAGAGAAGTTTCACCCCACCCCCCATCCCTTCCTGCCACCCCCCCCCCAAAAAAAAACAACATTTCATACAGAGTCACCTAGTTAACTCTTCTTACTCCTCTCACCAAGAGGAAAGGCCTTTCAAGTTTATAGCCCTTCAGATGCTTCTTCCTCTTGACACCTGCCGTCCGAATGTGTTGGGAGTGTGGAGAGTTTATTGTGTCCTTATCATGTATATGTAGGTGTTTGTGTTCCTGTGAGCCACAAAGAAAGAAAGAAAGAAAGAAAGAAAGAAAGAAAGGTATCATATAACTCTAAAAACTGGCATTCTTTATCGACCCTTTAGGGATTTACTGGAGGCACAACATGACTCTCCACCACAGGGCTGTAGGCCACATAGGAGTCTCAGAATGTTATCTTGTTGTGTTACTGGGAGCCAGAATAGAAGGAGTCATGGCGCAAAACTTAAATATGAACACATACCAGCCACCACTGCCCATCAACAAAAACAAAGACAGCTACAGTTCGATGCGATAAGATGAAAGGACTGGACGGAGGCGATCATCAAAACTGCTCGCATGTACAATACAAAAGTATTTCCTGTTGTAGGGATAAATAACATTATGTATTTAAAAAATTGGAAAGGTATTAAAAGGAATATCGAATTTCTTGGTAACACTAACTTTTTTGTGCGTTAGCTAACGTTAGCTAATGCGAAAGTGTTCAAGTGTCGTCCTCCTTTGTAAGCTTGGCATCGTAATCAACCACAAAGCCGGCCATCCAACCTTCAGCAGTCCTGTCAAATCATCCATACACTGCCGCTCTGGTCAGTCTTTACTTATTCAAGTAAGTGATTGACCTGACATGGTGCGTTCGTAAATTCAATCTGACATTCTACACTATAATTTGAGCCCTGTTGTTCAAAGAAAGGGAGCGTTATATTTCTATATCAATCAACAAATTATCAAGTAAATCACACATTCACTCTGCCCTGCGCTCTGCTACTCCGTCTCCCCAGACAGAGTGCTCAGAGTGTGGTGCTCTGAATAACCAAACGGTACATTCTGACTTTACAAACAGTCCAGTCAGAATGAGCATTTCTGAACGCATCACTATCTTCCTCCATTGTCTAAAACAAGCCAGTAGAGCTTGTTAGCTAGCGCTGGCCAATGTTGTAGAGAATTGTTTTGCCTCCAGCTAAGCCCCGCCCACCAAAAACATCATACTGTTTGCTAACATTAAAAGGGTCTACAATGATAATTAGATACTTAAGTAGATTTTACTGATAATACCCGCTATGGTGAAGAGTTTACCAACAGTTGCCTGTCAACACATCCTACAAACAAAAAGCAACGTTAAAGTAGCACTGACTTGTTTTTCTGGCCACCTGATGAATGCTAACTTTTCATTTAGCCCTGTTCCCGTTTTGATTTCCACCAGCTGCTGAGGGAGAATACCTGTCTCTTTAGCTGCTAAAGGCTCCACTTTGTTCACCAGCTGGAAGGTACTGTACACTGGATTTATTAGAGCTTAAAACAACCGCCTGCTGCTGTTGGAAACAAGGTTGATGACAACAGAGTTTGTGGGCACGAAAACAGCAACAGTGAGCTTAAAGGAATACTTCACCTCTCAAATGTTAATTTATATATCAATTATTCGCCCTTTGTTACTTTGAATTCATGAAGAAAATGTTTTTCTCACATGCCTCCATGGTGAACGAAAAATCCGAAAAATCTCACACAACTCATGTAGAATCATCCAAATCTCATTTATCTAGTCATATGCGCAAACCTTCCCGAACAGACAGACCTTTCCGACAAAGAACTGAACTAAAGTAAAACTTACCCACAGTCTCTTCGAATCCGGTGCATCAGTCCATCCGTCTCTCCATTGAAAGAAAAAGTCATTTTACCTCGCTTAATAAGATAAGATAAGATAAGATACACCTTTATTGATCCCATAATTGAGAAATTCCAGGATAATACAGGAGCTGCTGGTCTACCACAGCATCAGTTGGTAGTTTGTTTGTGTTTGTGAGTTTGTAAACAGATGTTTTGATATAGTTTTGCTGTTGTTAAAACATGGACACCTATGACTTCAATTTATCAAGGATTTTTACAGTTTTTGGATTCCTCGTTCTCTGGTGGCATGCGTGAAAAAGTTTTCTTAACAAATTCCTTTAAAGATGCTAAATGTGCACAGTACTAGAAATGAGCGCGTTCACCGTTATCTGTATCTGTTCAACCAACTAAATTATCTGTATCTGTACTTGGAATTGGCTGGGGTTATGTCAGAAGTGGGTGTGGCTTAAATCAAGAGTGGGTTAGGCCTAATTAGAAGTTGTTATCTTAAAGGGATAGTGCACCCAAAAATAAAAATTCAGCCATTATCTACTCACCCATATGCCGAGGGAGGGTCTGGTGAAGTTTTAGAGTCCTCACAACACTTATGGAGATCCAAGGGGAGAGGGGGTAGCAACACAACTGCACACCTAATGCAGGTTTACGGCACCCCAGAATAAAACGTCCAAGAACACATAATTGAAACCACAAAATGTCTCCATACTGCTCGTCTGCAGTGATCCAAGTGTCCTGAAGTCCTGACATAAAAAGTTGTTTGGAAAAACATTGTACAGAGAGGCAGTCAGAGCTACAGGCTACAATGAGGCTAAAAACAGAATTCAAATGATGTTTTTCCAAACAACTTTTTATGTCAGGGCTTCAGGACACTTGGATCACTACGGACGAGCACTATGGAGATATTTTGTGGTTTCAATTCTGTGATCTTGGACGTTTTAATCTGGGGCGCCGTCAGCCATTAGGTGTGCAGTTGTGTTGCTACCCCCTCTCCCCTTGGATCTCTGGAAGTGTTGTGAGGACTCTAAAACTTCACCTGAGCCTCCCTCGGCATATGGGTGAGTAGATAATAGCTGAATTTTCATTTTTGGGTGCACTATCCCTTTAAACCTGAAGTTTATGTGGATTGATCAGAAGTTGTGATATTTATTACCTGTGAGAAAAGTACTTAGTAATTCAGGTAATCACATATTTTACTCACAAAAAGTACATTTTCTGTACTGGATACTTGTTTCATTCGTTTAATGCAGTAGCCTACAGCTTTGGGGAAGTGCAGAGTAATATTTTTTTAGGGTTATCACTGAGAGTGATCCCTTCAACAAAACACATATTGGTTTTATAGGAGCCATCCCCAGTGTAAAATGTATGTGTGGAATACTAATTTGTCCTGGAGGGGTCACTGTACTATCATGGGTGTTTGTCATTATAGGTAAGAACCATTCATTCAGGGACAGGTGTTGCTAGACGGGGGAGCACACCTAGTTTTTTGACCGCAACACCAGGCCATGTCAAGTCAGGTGTACGCTGCTCAATATAATGGTGAAAATTTGTCCCTTTGAATGGTTAATGAACACAGATTCATGGATGTTTGCATGTTTTCAGGTGAGACCACAGCGGTGAAGAAAGAATTCTGCATCAGAGAAGAAGAAGTGGACTCTTTGTTTTTACCTGGTGAGCAGTGGTTGGTTAGGTCAGGCCAGGGCGTCAATTAGTAGGTAGCCTGTCCATGCAGCCCCTCAGTGACTTTAAGTTTAGGCTTAGCCGCTACAAATTTAATCCACTAATAATATAAAAGTATTGATTAGTGCAGGTGGTGGTGCTTGCAGACGTGTGGTTTGACCACTTCCACTGAGGTGACGAATCTTATCTTAGAAATACATGTGGTGTACAGTAAAACATGACAACTCTAACATGATGCAACAGAACAGCGAGACACAGATTACTCATGTTACATCATCAGTAGATTGTTGTAGAGACTGAACACACAATAGATAAGATCAACTATGAGTATCTTTTCTTCTGAACAAGATCTTCATCATATCAAATGTTCCTCATCACTTTATTACTACGGGTATGAAATGCAGAATTCCTGACAGACACAGAATCTACTTCAGTCAGTTAAGTTTACAACGACAAGATATGTTACTCCTCTGATGTACCATTTTAGGAAGCTCCACGAAACACTGCAAGTCAATGAGTCACCCAGTTTGAGTCAAAGTCATGGAGATGAATTCTTTTGCTTCTGACTCTGAACTCTTCACTGCTGCTCAGGCACTAAATGCAGTGGACTTTTCCACTCAGCCTGAGCCTGTGTGAGCTCTGAGCAGAGCGGCTGGCAGAGAACCAGACATCAGCGCTGGTACTATAAAGGCTTAAAGACAGACAGGGCTCCAGAGGCATTGGCAAGCCTTCCCCCATGAATTTTGCATAATAAAGTCCGTAACACTCAATATCCTCACCTTAGTTGTCCACCATTTATGATACCAGTGAGGGGGCCCAATGGATTTATAGGTATTAAAATGTCCCCTCGAAAATTGGATTTCTATTAAATGCTATGGTAAGGAATTTTAACAAGGAAAGCTCATTTGTTGGCAGCGGCTCTCCTTTTTTCCACTTGAAAATGTAGGAAAGCGTGGGTGTGAACCTGAAAGTGTGCTTGGATTCAGTATCCTGTGAGATTAATTTTAATGTGAATCAGCCAATGTTTAACAGTCAGGATCAGATCACAGAGAAGTAAACAAAAGCATGTGAATGAAAGCAGCACCACGTTGCACACTGAGCACAGTAAGTGCACATTCTCTGATGCATGCTTTGAAAAAATTATGCCTTTGCTCCCCCATGTGGTGCAGTCATGTCATTGCACCTTTGTTGAAGACTGCAAAGAGGATCCAATGTGGTTTTCATGATAGCTGCTCTTCATGATGTAATGCTGGTGATTTGAATTTATTATTATTGTTTTATGAAATGCTGTGGGAACATCCACATTAATTTAACTTAGGAAAGAGAATCATCGTTCAGTTTGAAGATCTGTCATACATCACACCTTGGTTTTAAACACAGTCCATTTGAGAGGAGGTTTTGACTCTTATTCAAAGACAGAAACCACAGAGCCGAAAGACGCGGGCCTGTGATTGAGCTGTCACAGAGATGTAAAATATAGCACCGCTCCATTAACAATATCTGGGAGACACTTTTTATGGACGCCCAGCATATTTGAGCTTTTATATCGAAATGAATTTTATTCTACAATTGTTCGCACCACTGAACAGGAAAATGTATCCTTATAGGCTGTCTTAAAAAAGCTTTTTACTACAGTTGCGTGCTCTCACAGATACGTTTATAATCTTCTTTCCAATTTATTCTTTGTGGAAGAGCTCAGTCTTATCCCTCGGCGTTATTACTTTAAGACCAGGTTTGTTCATATTAATGAATATTTACAGAACTGCTCATATGAGGATATAATCTACTAGTTTTTACACTGAGTTGTTACTTAAATATATATTTATTTTTATCAATTTAGTGGATAGTAAGTCATCTTAAAGCTGGAGTTGCTAACTTTTAAAAGTTTTGTCATATTTAATGAGACTGTCCTTATATCCTAACACATGAGAGAGATAATCTGTAAATAAATTCATGTTCCTCTGCCTCCTTGTTGTGCTTCTCATGGCATTTTCAAGAACGAAAACAAGCAATCGCTATTGCAGCTGTCAATCATGTCAATCACTGCTTGTGAACTGCGGTCAAACTATCAAACTGGGCAGTGCTGATCAAATATGAATCAAGATTCTTCTTCAAATGTTATAAGAATCATATTTTAGTGTACTGTTTAGCTGTGAAATAAGAACATTTGTGAACCAGCCAGATTCTTGCAAATGCCATTAGAAGTGTAACTCTGCTTCCTTGTTAGGTGGCGTTCTCCAGTCTAGCTAGTAGAATAGAATAGAATAGAACATATCTTTATTGTCCACCATGCATGGAAATTTGTCTATGGCTCACCAACCGCAAAATACAACATTGCGAAAAGCAAACAAATAGTTCGTAAGACAACAAGTAGAGTCATTACAAAACACTTAGCACATTAAATCAGCACATTGTGTGTCTGTGGTTTAAAACTCATCAATCACATGGTTGAGTTAAGGATACTGATGGCTCTCAGGATGAAGGTCTTCATCATTTTGGTTGCCAGTGAGACTAATAAGTAGACAACAGGTTCTCTTGCATTATCCTCTTCAATTCACACCAACATACGGCAAGACAGCGTACTTCCAGGTTCTCTCTAACTCAGCTGCAGCATACTGTAAAACTTCAATTAAAGTGCTAGTCCCAATCAAACGCCCATGGTGTGGCTACACATTTTGACAAATAAACACCTGTCTCAGTTAGATGCCTGTTCTGATTGAAAAGAAGTTCTTTTTTTTTTTTACTCTTCAGAGTTTTTCGGATGTATAAAACTGGGTTGTTGGCTACCTCAGATTATGTGTCCATTCCTCTATCAGTCAGTCCTTATCTCTTTTTTTTGTAACCTTGTCACAGTCTATTATGTCATAAAAAAGTTAGTAGGCTATAGTATGACATAAAATCCTCACAGTATAGAATGTCATTAGACAAAGTCAAAATATGTCACAAAAAAGTAGTCGTATATCAAGTTATTAAAAAATCAAAGTATAGTGGTCATAAAAATGTCAAAGCAGAATGTTGTTGAAAAGAGCCAAAAATAATGCAAGAGCATGCCAAAAAAAAGTATAGTATGTAACTTAAGAAAGTTGGAAAATTGTCAGACTATATTATGTACTACACAATAAAATGCAACAGTATAGTATCCCGCCTAAAAAAAATCCTACGAAAAAAGTCATAGTATGGCATGTCATAAGAAACTTATTGTGTAGTGTGCAAAACATGTTATAACAATTGTCTTCCCTGATCTTTGCTGAGCTTTTGTGTGAAGGGAATTAAAGGCCTGTCCTATATAGACACCTGTCCCTGTTAAGTTCAGTGATTTAAGCAAATTATAGCCCGGTCTTGTTATTGATAGAGATGTACCGATACCACTTTTTTCTTCCCGATACCAATCCCGATCACTGAACCTTAGGTATCTGCCGATACTGAGTACGATTCAATACCAGCGCGTAAAATAAAAATGGATGGGATATGAATTGTTGTATGTCAACTAAATACATAATAGTAGAATTAATGCCATAAATCTTTTTTTTTTTTTTTTTTTTACCAAATTGTGTGGCTGCACTTCAACCTGTGTCTTGATCTGTGTCAACACTGGATAATAATATTTTTTTTAAAAAAAAGACATTTTAGAGGCTACAGTAGAATGCTTTTTAAACTCCGCTCTGTTTCCGTTTTGTTTGCCTGTAGTGTGTGTATTTGTAATGACATGAGGCATTACATGATATCGGATTGGTCATAGGCTGTACTCGCCGATACCTGATGCCGCATTTTAGGCAGCATCAGAGGCATTTCTGATACTGGTATCGGTATCGGTACAACAAATTGAAGTTTTACGGTATGTTACACTAACACCTGTCTCCCACAAAACAATGTCTAACTCTCATTTCAGGCTATGGAGACATAGAAGGTACACATGAAAATATGTAAATAAAATAACAGCTCAAGTGCTATGAATGATAAAGGAATAATTACTGTATGGAATAATACAAAGTCCAAAAATAACAATGTGGAGTTATTCCACCTTTAATATTATTCTGTAACAACAGAATGTTCAGAGGGGCGGCAGTAGCTCAGCCCATAAGGACTTGGCTTGGGAACCGGTAGGTTGCAGATTCAAGTCCCCATCCAGAACCAAATATGGAGTGTGGACTGGCAGCCGCAGAGGTGCCCCTCAACAAGGCACCGAACCCCCAACTGCTAAGGGTACCTGTCCATGGCATCCCCCTTACTCTGACATCTCTCCATTTTAGGTCCTGTTTGTTCATGTGTGTGTATTTCAGATCAGTGTGTGTATATGACAACAGAGTGAAAAAATGAATTTCCCCAGGGGATTGATAAAGTATTTCTTCTTCTTTTTCTTCTTCTTCAAATTAGTAGGGGGGCTTAATTATGAATAACCCAAAAATATAATGTGTACAGTAACTACGGTTACAGAGGCACTATGTCTCATGTAGTCATAGTCAACACGCCAAAACTTATTTTTTATAAAAGTCACCAACATAAAAAAGAATCAGCTATCTGTGTAACACATATCATACAGACAGTAAAGAGAAGACTGTCTAAAAAATGTCTGAGGAATGTACATTTCCCTTTGACTCTATGGCGTGATATAACTGTGCACACAGAAATATGTTAAAGCCGGTAATTGGTGGTGAAAGCACTATTCAGATTGCCATTTCACTGAAAATGAATGTTCAGATAATTGCACCAATTATGCATGAATGAATCCAAATTAACATGACTGAGCCTAAGTGTTCTTTTGAACTTCGAGAGTAACCTTTTCAAACCTGCTTACCCCAAGGTTGTCCCGGCACGAGGAAGGGTAAACCACAGATCTAAAGAGAGATGATGGAAAGGGATAATACTTTAATCTCAGCTGGATCTCCACAAAGTTAAAGGGCACATTGAAGAAAGAAAAGGATTACGGTTTCTTCTGACAGCTGACTCTGTGACTTTGTTGATGTTCTGATGGGAGAAACAGACAAGAGTAGGAAAACTGCTCAGACCAGAGGAGATATGCAAGTGCATATTTGGGATGATGTATAGTGTATTATATCACTCAGTCCTTATCGTTTCCCATTTTGTAACCTTTTGCCAAAAAGCAAAACAAAAAATAAAGAAAATATTGAAAAGATATTGAGAAAGTGTTGGAGTCCTGAGCAGAATGAAAACATATTTTATGCTCACATTTTCCAAAACAAAATCAAAGGCCTTGAAATAGTAGATAATCATAACCATTTGTTTTGTCAAAGGAAACATGTAACTGATATTTGTCTTTGCTTTCAGCCCAAATCAGTCTCAAGTGATCCAAGTATTACTGGTTCCATTAAAGGCCCTCTGAATGGGGATTAAATAAAAAAGATTTAAAACATTGTCTGTGGTGCCCCAAATACTTGTGAATAAATGATAAAAGAGGATATTACGTCCAAAATACAACATCTCATTTTTAGGCCTTTGTTTTGGGAAACGCTGCTTTGGAATAAGCCGACTTAATTCAGCTCAAGGCCCTGAATGTGAAGTGCCACAGTATCCAGAGAGTAATCATGTCTATGTGATGATGTCTTGGACCTTTATGAGCTTTAAGTAATCGCTGACCTCTGCTGGTGACCTGTGGGACTTACAGCTTTTAAAGAGCTACATCTTCTCTGACACAGTTCTCCAGCCATCAGTACAACACCCCCCTCTCCTTTCATCCGCTTGAACTACAGTGACCTCTGACTTACATAAACACTGTATTTTCTTATAGCTGAGCAGAGCAGAGGTCTAACAAAATATATATTTTAAGGAGTGCGCCAATTGCATTGCCTTGAGACTTTCCTTCGTTTTGTATTCTTTTTACTTTTTAATTTTTTTGTTTAAGAAGGAGGCTTTTTGATTTAATTTTCCACTGGGTAACCTTTTCCTCTTGAAGCAAGTCCCAGAATGCATAATAAGCAAACTACTGAAAATATGTGTAGAAAACAAGATGTTTGAGGCACCATCTCATTGGATTGAAGCAAAAAAAAAAAAAGACCTTAATGGGATACCCTTGAATATTTTAAGTTCAGTTATATATGCAGATGATACTGGTGGACACATTTTGCCGGAGACCTCCAAGAACAAGGTTTGTTTCCCTTTTTTCCCTGTGAATGACAAGTAGATAACCTCACCTTATTCTTACAGCTTTAACAGGTTGAAAAAAAACCCTTTATATCCGTCTTGCTCTGGATGAAGTGTTTAATAAAAGAACAATGTGCTGATAATGCAGGCCAGATGCAACGACACCAGGCTATCACTAGATGGCAATCCTTGACTGACTCACTCCATTAATCATGGTGAAACAATGTTAATTAAGAACTATCCTATCCTATGCTTGTGGTTATTAAACTATTGATTATCCTAAATATTGGGTGATAGCAGAATGGCAATGATATGTGTTGTTATGAGTTGTTTTGACACAAGTGTGGGGTAATAAATGTATCATTTTCTCATGGCTGTATTGTCAACACTTTGAAATCAGCTTCATTTCAGATTATGCAACATTATTAAAAAGTGTATTTCAGAATAAAAGTGCCTCAGACAAAGGTTGTTCTGATGTTAGGCAGTCTATTGATATCAATTACTGTCTTTACTTTTACTTACTCAGATATGAACTGTTCTAGGCTGTAATTAGGGGATGGGACATCCTGCCGACATTCAAAAATGATCTAAGTGTTACCCCAAGATATTAATAAAAAAATATAAAGAAAGGGGCATCCTGGAGTAGAGCTGCAGCTCCTTTGTGTCAAAAGGGGCCAGTTGAGGTGGTTCGGACAGCTGATAAGGATGCCTCCTGGGCAACTCCTGTTAGAGGTGTTCCGGGGCAGGCCCAAAACAAGCTGGAGGGATTTACATATCTCATCTGGCCTGGGAACGCCTCAGGATCCTCCAGGAGGAGCTGGCAAACAATGCTGAGGAGAGGGACGTCTGGAGACCATTGCTCAGCCTGCTGCCCACTCAACCCGGCCTGGGATAAGTGGATGAAACTGGATGGAAATGGAAATGGAAGAAGGGCATTTGGTATGCTGTGAAAGGCAACCATGCACTGTGGTCCAAGATACTCCTCGGCAAATGTGATCATGATTATGAATAAACTCTATGAATTGCCATATTATTATTACTGGTTGTTTTATGACAATGTACTGCATGTGGTTTGTGCAACTGGTGTTGCTATACACCAGCAGGAACAAAGGTGATTATATTGTATGTCTTTATTCATGATTTAGTATGCAATAAAAATGTCATAATAAAGTATGTGATAAAAAAAATCACAAAAATGTCACAAAATATAGAGCATCACATGCTTATGATGTCAAAAACTGTCAAGGTATATAATGTCATAGAAAATGTCATATTGTAGTATGTAATAGGAAAAGTATAGCATGTCATAGTATAGCATGTCATAACAAATGTCATAGTATGTCAGGGAAGACGTCATAGTATAGTATATCGTAAAAATGTCACAGTACAGCATGTAATAAAAATGTCATATTATACCATGTCATGAAAAAACGTCATAGAATACTATGTCATAAAAATGACATAGAACAGCATGTCATTAAAACATCATATTATGTTATAAAAATACGTGATGATACATTATGCCGTAAAAATGTCAGAGTATAATATGTCAAAAAAAAAAAAGATACTATAGTATGACAAAACAATGTCACAGTATACTTGGTCATAAAAACTTATATTGTATATGAAAAATGTAATAATATAGGATGTCAAAAGACATAGTAAAGCATGCCATGAAAACGTCATTGTATAAATTATGTCATAAAAGATGTAGGTCAATTGTCATACGATACTCTGACTTTTTTCACGAAATTTTGACTACATACTATACTATGACTTTTTTTGATGAAATTTTGACTACATACTATACTATGACTTTTCTGATGAAATTTTGATGACATACTATACTATGAAGTTTTTGATTAAATTTTGACAACATACTATACTATGACTTTTTTTTATTAAATTTTGACAACATACTATACTATGACTTTTTTTGATGAAATTTTGATGACATACTATACTATGACTTTTTTTGATGAAATTTTGACTACATACTATACTATGACTTTTCTGATGAAATTTTGATGACATACTATACTATGACTTTTCTGATGAAATTTTGATGACATACTATACTATGACTTTTTTTGATGAAATTTTGACTACATACTATACTATGACTTTTTTTGATGAAATTTTGACTACATACTATACTATGACTTTTCTGATGAAATTTTGATGACATACTATACTATGACTTTTCTGATGAAATTTTGATGACATACTATACTATGACTTTTTTTGATGAAATTCTGACTACATACTATACTATGACTTTTCTGATGAAATTTTGATGACATACTATACTATGACTTTTTTTGATTAAATTTTGACTACATACTATACTATGACTTTTCTGATGAAATTTTGACGACATACTATACTATGACTTTTCTGATGAAATTTTGACGACATACTATACTATGACTTTTCTGATGAAATTTTGACTACATACTATACTATGACTTTTTTTGATGAAATTTTGACTACATACTATACTATGACTTTTCTGATGAAATTTTGACTACATACTATACTATGACTTTTCTGATGAAATTTTGACTACATACTATACTATGACTTTTCTGATGAAATTTTGATGACATACTATACTATGACTTTTTTTGATGAAATTTTGACTACATACTATACTATGACTTTTCTGATGAAATTTTGATGACATACTATACTATGACTTTTCTGATGAAATTTTGATGACATACTATACTATGACTTTTTTTGATGAAATTTTGACTACATACTATACTATGACTTTTCTGATGAAATTTTGATGACATACTATACTATGACTTTTTTTGATGAAATTTTGACTACATACTATACTATGACTTTTCTGATGAAATTTTGATGACATACTATACTATGACTTTTTCTGATGAAATTTTGACTACATACTATACTATGACTTTTTTTGATTAAATTTTGACAACATACTATACTATGACTTTTTTTTATTAAATTTTGACAACATACTATACTATGACTTTTTTTGATGAAATTTTGACTACATACTATACTATGACTTTTCTGATGAAATTTTGATGACATACTATACTATGACTTTTTTTGATGAAATTTTGACTACATACTATACTATGACTTTTCTGATGAAATTTTGACGACATACTATACTATGACTTTTCTGATGAAATTTTGATGACATACTATACTATGACTTTTTTTGATTAAATTTTGACTACATACTATACTATGACTTTTCTGATGAAATTTTGACGACATACTATACTATGACGTTTTTCATGAAATTTTGACGACATACTATACTATGACTTTTATTGATGAAATTTTGACGACATACTATACTATGATGTTTTTGATGAAATTTTGACTACATACTATGCTATGCCTTTTTTTGTGTTAAATTTTCATGAGATACTACACAATGACTTTTTTTGTGAAATTTGATGACATACTATACTTTGATGTTTGGTGAAATTTTGATGACATACTATAGTATGACATTTCTCATGAAATATTGATGACATGCTATACTATTACTTTTTTGGGTCAAAATGTTATGATATAGTATACCATACAGTGATTCTTTTTGTGAAATTTCAATTGCATACTATACTATTCCTTTTGGTTCAAATTGTTATCACATGCTATACCATTACTTCCTTGGTGAAATTTTGATGACATACTATAGTATGAGTTGTTTGAAGAATTTTTTGTTTGAATTTTGATGAAAAAAAATGTCATAGTATAGCATGTCATAAAATGATCACAGTATGTAAAAAGAAGTCATACTATAGTATGTCATACAAAACATAGTATATCATGTCATAAAAACATTGTATGGTATGTCATAAAAAACGTGATAATATGGTATGTCATAAAAAATGCCACAGTATAGCATGTGATCAAAACGTCATAGCATATCTTGTCATAAAAATGTCATAATATATTATGTCATAAATATGTAATAGTAGAGCAGGTCATAAAAATGTCATAATAATGTATGTTATATAAAAAGTCATAGCATGTCATAAAAACATCATAATAATATATGTCAAAAAAACATAGTATAGCATGTCATAAAAAACATCATAGTATAGTATGTCAAAAAAAACCTTCATAGTATAGCATGTCATAAAAAAAACGTCATAGTGTAGCTTTTCATAAAATCATCATATAGTATGTCATAAAAACCCCATAGTAAAGCATCTAGTAATAAATAAAAAATGAAAAAAGTAGTATAAGTAGTAAAGTAGTATGTCAAAGTATAGCATGTCATAAAAAATGCCATTGTCAAGTATGTCTTAAAAATGTCATAGTATAGTATGTAATTGGAAAAAACCTCATAATATACTATACCATAAAACATTATATTATAGTATGCTTTAGAAACACCATTGTTTAGTATGCCATAAAAACATCCTATAAATCATCATAGTCTGTTTTGTAATGATGAATGTCATAGTACAGTTTGTTATGAAAAAACACCATAGTCACATGTTTTAAAAATGTTATATTACAGTATGTATTTAAAAAACGTTATTGTATAGTATGTCATAAAACAAAAATAATAAAAACACAACAAAAGTCCAGTATAACTCCTCCCCTCTAAAATAATCATAGATCAGATGTTTCCAATGATGTCTGTAGACGATGCTAATAAACACAAATACAAGTTCCATTAGATACTTGATTGCTTGCTTAATTAATTATGTTTGTAACTGTATATGAGTGACAACGTGATTCATTCACTGTAGTATGATATTTGCAGGTCATGTTATGTAAACCTGTCCCTACCTGTTTACCTATTAATGCACAACATTTACCATGAAAAATTAATGCATCAATGACATGTTCATGACACAATCACTAAAGGAGACGAGGAAACAATCTTTACAATTTAACCCTCGTACTGTCTTTTATGAAACGTGCAGTGCAATTATGGCGCATGAATTTGTAATGATGCTTTCACAGGTGATGATTAATTCAGGTACGTTATCATCTCACTGTTATGAACATGCGTTGGCAAAACAAAAAACACGAGTATCTGTTTTTCTGATGGATCTAACATGTCCAGTTTGTGGTTTGCAGAAATGAGTGAGCTCAACCTTTCAAGGCTGTTATCTGTTATTGGACATGTAATAAACAGCTCAGCCTGTAACCTTTCAGCAGGACAATTTTCCAATCAGAAGCTGTATTACTCCACTGTTTGTGTGGAGGATGTCCCGTTTTCAACACATCCCTGTGTCTTGTGAAAGATGACTCACCTTTAAAGACAGTATTCATCACAGTCATTTGAGCTCTGTGCAGTTTGTGCTATTATTGATGTGTTTGCTGTAAAAATAAAATGAGTCGAAATGTTGAAAAGGACAAATCAATAATGCCTGCCGAACCATTTATACAATTATACTCATTTAGAAATGTATGAAAACAGTGGAACAAACTGTCTTTGCTCTGCCGGTTGTGAACGTAGTTTTATAGTTTGTCAGATCATAATTATGATACGCTTTGACAAGCACTTCAGTTGAGTCAGTAGCTGGCCTCAGCACAGCCTCACACTGGCTTCAGATGTAACAACTTTTGACAAAGAGTCCTGTCTCTTGATGGAGCTCCACAGAAGTCATTGCTCCCAAAATTTCTCTGCCAAGCTCTCAGACACAATGTTTACTGTAGCGCTATCTCACTGAGATCCATCGTCTGATTTGCTTTGTTTATCAAGGTCAGGCATATGCATTTCATCAGTCCAGTGAATCTGAGTAACTGAGCAATTACTTAGCATCACACTGGCAGGATTCTCTGTCACAGCATGCATATCAGTTTCTCTGCAAGATAGAATCATTACTATCCTCTCAGGTGCCTACTGGTTTGTGAATGCTGCTTCATTATTTAGGTCCCATTTGAGCATTTACTTCAAAGGATTTTAACAGAGTGTTTTCCCACATTGGCCATTGTTTGGTGACACTGTCACGTCTCTTTGCTTCCTGCTGCACAGCAGAATATCCAGCGTCTGAATAAAACTCGGTCAGTTTCAGACTGGTATTGTAATTCTAATATAAAGCCCAAGTTCTCACAAGCAATGTGACATTCAGATTTATTCCCTAATTAGTAGAGATGAGTTGGGATTAAGGCAAGCAAGGCTGAAGGCTGGGGCTCTGCTGCGCACTTATGCATGCACACCACATGACACACGAACAAGTGATGGAATAAGCCTATACTACATCATCATCATCATCATCATCAGAGTGGTGGATAATGAAACGTTGAAGGAACAAGTCAAGAAAGATTTATTTTTATTTAACCTTTATTTAACCAGGAAGTCCCATTGAGAATGAAACTCTCGAGGTAGCAGCCAATCAAAGCACATTTAAAATGCAACAAATACAATATATATTACAAAAATCCACAATAAAACAACAACTCTTCAAACATCGTGGCCTCTCAAGAAAAACAAACACGTCTCTGTCACCACATTCTTTATTATGCCCTTCGATTCATCAGTGGACATAAGTGTTTCTAATGTTACATCATTTTGATCTGTATCTGTTCCATGTTCAAGGTGCAGAGTAGGAAATGTTCCGTAGATCTGTTAAAACCCAGGGTACATTGAAAAGCAACCACTTGGAGGAGCGTAGCTGGTAACTACCAGAGCTGACACACCGAAGAGTGCAGAGGTTGGCCGGATGTTTGCCCAATAATAGTATGTCATAAAAACAACATAGTATAGTATAGTATGTCATAAAAATGTCGTAGTATAGTATGTCAAAAAACGGCATAGTATAGTATGTCATAAAAACATAATAGTATAGTATGTCATGAAAATGGCGTAGTGTAGTATGTCATAAAAACGACAGTATCGTATGTCATAAAAATGACAGTATAGTATGTCATATAAACAACATAGTATAGTATGTCATAAAAACATCATAGTATAGTATGTCACAAAAAGGGCAGTATCGTATGTCATAAAAATGACATAGTATAGTATGTCATATAAACGACATAGTATAGTATGTCACAAAAACGTCGTAGTATAGTATGTCAAAAAACGGCATAGTATAGTATGTCATAAAAACGACAGTATCGTATGTTATAAAAATGACAGTATAGTATGTCATAAAAACAACATAGTATAGTATGTCATAAAAATGTTGTAGTATAGTATGTCAAAAAATGGCATAGTATAGTATGTCATAAAAACGACAGTATCGTATGTCATAAAAATGACAGTATAGTATGTCATAAAAACAACATAGTATAGTATGTCAAAAAATGGCATAGTATAGTATGTCATAAAAACGACAGTATCGTATGTCATAAAAATGACAGTATAGTATGTCATAAAAACAACATAGTATAGTATGTCATAAAAACATCATAGTATAGTATGTCAAAAAACGGCATAGTATAGTATGTCATAAAAACGGCAGTATCGTATGTCATAAAAATGACATAGTATAGTATGTCATATAAACGACATAGTATAGTATGCCATAAAAACATTGTAGTATAGTATGTCAAACAACATAATAGTATAGTATGTCATAAAAAACATAATAGTATGTCAAAAAAACGGCATAGTATAGTATGTCATAAAAATGACAGTATTGTATGTCATGAAAAAAGTCATAGTATAGTATGTCATAAAAAATGACATAGTACAGTATGTAAAAAAACAAACAAACAAAAAAAAACGACATAGTATAGTATGTCATAAAAATGTCATAGCATAGCATGTCAAAAAACCGACATCGTATAGTATGCCATTAAAACATCATAGGATAGTATGTCATAGAAACGACATAATATGTCATAAAAAATGTCATTGTATAGTATGTCATAAAAACAACATAGTATAGTATGTCATAAAAACATCATAGTATAGTATGTCAAAAAACGGCATAGTATAGTATGTCAAAATAAGAGATAGTATAGTAAGTCATGAAAAAAGTCATAGTATAGTATGTCATAAAAAATGACATAGTACAGTATGTAAAAAAAAAACAAAAAAAAAAACGACATAGTATAGTATGTCATAAAAATGTCATAGCATAGCATGTAAAAAAAACGACATCGTATAGTATGCCATAAAAACATCAGAGGATAGTATGTCATAGAAACGACATAATATGTCATAAAAAATATCATTGTATAGTATGTCAAAAAACGACATAGTATAATATATCATAAAAAAAGTCATAGTATACTATATCAAAAACCAATAGTATAGTAACTGTCGAAAAACGACATAGTATAGTAGGTCACAATACGACATATTATAGTATGTTATAAAAAACTACAGTATAGTATGTCACAATACAACATATTATAGTATGTCATAAAAAACGTCATAGTATAATATGTCATAAAAAAAATAACACACAGAACAGAATGATATTCATCCTGTGCTGGAAGTGCTTGGAATCTTTTCTGATGACAACAGCAGAAACTGTGCACCACGTCAATTCCACTCTCATTACCAGTCATAAACAGAAGCCTTTGTTCACAGTGACAACCTGTCTGCTCCTGGAGGACATCATGTCCTCTCCTCTTTAGGATAACTGGCAGTGATCGCTGAACAAGCACTCGCTGTCTCATGTTAACTGGTCACAATTAGCTGAACGATTGCCCCGAGCCGAAATCATTCCTTAAATAAAAGTGTTGAAGAGAAAAGGGTATGAACCTGGAGGTTAACATCTTTCCTTTATTTTGTGCAAATGAGTCAGCATGAGTCACAAAGGTTTTGCTATCTTTGGCTTTGTTTCCAGCCTTATTCCCAGGACTCCAGTGGTTTTTTTAACAAGTCTGCAGGCTTTTAATTTAGCTGTAATGCAAGATTACAAAAACATGCCATTTCACAAGCTAAATTCTCTTTAACCTTTTGTGTTCATTTTTAGCTGCAGTTCATTCGTTTCTGTGTCTAATGATGTATTGTTATTTTTGTCAGCTCTCTCCTGTGAGAGCTGCAGGATGGTCTCCCATGCGGTCCTCTTAGCTTTCTTCCCTGCTCGGATAATCCAAACAGATGTGGACTTCCCTCAGTGCCCCCCATCAGTCCTGTGCCCCCTCTCACATCAACTAATCTCAACCATGCCTGTGATAGCAGAGAGTACCATCTGCTCTGCTCCGGCCCTCGTTGAGATGGGCAGACCTTCACATCTGGACCCCTGCCTGCCCCTCCTCCTATTCCTCCTTTTTTTATCCCCTCTGTATATAGTCTCTATCACTGATACAGAGCGCAGCAAGGATTTAACAGCCCATCAAGCTTTATAGTCTTAATATAAAAGTGTTGCAATCAGGGCTGTGCTGGAGGTTAAACTAATCTAAAATCAAGCGTTTTGCCAGGTTTTTTTTATATACATGAAACACTTGAGTAAATCCTAATGATCTTAAGTTTCATTATACTTTATGAAATTAAGGGCCAGACTGATAAAAGCTACATAATTTATTTTTAGAAAAGGACATTGGTTAATATTTAGTTTTAGCAATTGCTGTTTATTTCTCTGGGGTCTTAAGTATCTCGCCATTTTTTTCAGTGGATAATCACAATCATCTAATAAATGATGCATTTAAAGCATCAATATTTAAATGATGCTGTGGTGAAATATTTATTTATTCTTTCTTTACAGGACAACTCTGACTTTTATGTAATTATGACTATTTAATAGTTAATCAATTTATTTGTACAAGGCGGTTTATTCATCACCTTAGAAACAGCAGTTAATAAAATAACTCCATTACTAAAAAAAAAAAAAAAAAGCAACTCAAATACTTGTTTGTTTAGCAGCTTTTGACCATATCACATGGTCGTCATCCGTAGATTAAGTTTGCTTAGTTGTCTCCGAACAGTAGATGTTTAAACTCCTGACTTCTCATCCATGTTGGTTTAAAAGCTGAGCTGGACAGTTCATTGTTGACCTTAACAACAGTTGACAGAAGATTGTCTTGTCAACAACAATTGTCTCCTGCTGTGATGTTTACAGTTTCTGTTGTGCTCAAAAATGCTTCAAAGGTCCTCAAAGCCAGAAGCAACTGAGTCTTACATGAACACAACACTTTCTGACAAACACAGAACAGTTTAAGTGATTTCACATTTTGGTATTTGTGTTTTTCGTTGTGCTTCTCTTTCTGGGTTGAAGCTGGAAAGAAAGTGATGTCACAAAGTTTTCCGCACCAATGAAAGTTTTGCAATGTTTGAATCAGAATTGATGACCTTATGTTTCCAGGTGACTAAAATCTGATCAAACCACGCAAGATGAGCTCTTAATAAAACATGTTTAAGCTGTAACTATTCAACGCAGTAGATACAGAGCTTGATTTAAATAAGCCTTTCTTTCATATGAGCAGGTAACACACTAGAAAATAACCTTGGTTAAAACCAACCTGGTCTCACTCTGAAGTCGTTGAAATCTGGCACTTGGGCAGTGACATGTGGCGCCAGACACCAATTAAAAAAAAAAGTTCTTTAACATTGGCATGATGCGCAGCCAGCAGGACAAAAAAAAAATAGGGCGGCGAAAGTCGGACTGGTGGTGGATGGGTCAAACAAACACAGACTTTCACCCAGGAGAGTGACGTTCGCGTCTCTTGAGATTATAAAGCCAAATCCTGTTCTTTTTTCCTAAACCTAAAATAAAAAAAACTTCAGTTTGCGGTTTTGTACTGCCGTAGTGCCTTTATTTTGAAAGAGACTGTATGTAAAGGGTAAATTTACTGTGAAAATGGAAGTTTATTTTGAAAGAAGACAATGCATAAAACAGGGAGAACGCACCTAGAGTACCTTGAATGTCATATCTGGACGTGGAAAGTCAATGACCTAACGTCGATATGTGGCGAGGTCAGAGTGAGCATGTGTTGTTGAAACCCACAGAGCACTAACAGGAACTCTGATTGGCCAGCTGTTATTTCTGTCTCTTGAGACAGAGAGGGAGCTCTTGTGCTTTCGGTGTTACTATTATTCATACATCTCAACGCCCCTGTAATTTCTCCTGCTGGATGAATGCACAGCCCATAAACCTGGCTCGGACGTGGACTGTTCCACTCGAGTGATTTATTTGTTTGATGTGTAAACTGCCGGCTGATTGTAGACGCTGTCAGGTTTTTACTGCCAGATGCTGTTGAGCCACTTATCGATGAAGCCATTAATCTGCATCATCATCTCTGTTTTCATGGCATAGACACACAGCACAGAAACATTTGGACAGTCCTAATGACAGTCCTTTATGGCCTTGTCCATACGCCAGCCACGCGTCCCCTCCCTGTGACTGTATTAATTGTTCTGAACATGAGGACGCAGTGAAGGAGAACAAACAAGGTTGACCTTTTCAAGGTGACTGCATCTGTTTTTTTTTCCTGGGATGTCCCTGAGCTCTCAGGCCTGCAGGAAACTCTAAAGGAAGCTGCTTTATCTTTTTATCTATCAACAACAATTCATCCCATCAGTTTACCAAGGTGGACAGGCCCGTCGTCCCAGTATGGAAACTGCTATAGACTGTGTGTTTGAACACTGTCACAGCCGAGACTCAGCCGTGACATTTATGGTGCTGTTAAAGGGAAGTGTAAACAGTGAGGATGTTCCACAGAGTGCAGCGCGGCGTAGAACAAATGTGACCTGTCTCCAATCTGCTTTTGTTCCATTTACTTTGCAGCACTTTGTTGCTGCCTAAACCCAATCCTCACGCTCTAAGTAGGCCAGATGGAAGCCTGTATTTATATATAGACTATCACTAAAATAAGGAGCGCTCTCTTTGATTTATAGAGTTTCTTCTTAGTGATTTTTTTATCCTTTTTCAGCCGTCCTAGTCCATCACATTTTGATGTACTCAATCAATGACACAGGAAGTGACAGAGCAGAGAAGACAAGTTTTACACTTTTTCATTGATAGTAGCTGCTACAATAAATTTGTGACATTTAAACACACAGTGATGACAATAGCTTTTCAATGTATAGAGAGCCTCAGGTTACAGGAACGTTTGTAGTGATATCCTACATAGTTGTGACTTCAAGTGCATTTTATTAAGCTAAAAACACAAGGTTATTGTCGACCAGTGGTCCCCAGGGACCGCCATTCTGCCGACACCACCACCTTTGCCAGGCACACAGAGCTTCAGAGAGCCGGGGATGAGGGCAGGAGGGAGGGCAGGCATGTGTCAGAGCACCAGAACAAAAAAAAAAAAAAATCATCACAGATGGGACGATAATAACATCCAAAACACAAGTTTCTCTCTCAGTGGTTTCTGTGACATGAGAAATACTTTTACAATAAGTGACGCCACGCCACCCTGTCTTTGATTTCAACTCAGATTTGTTGTTTATGTACTTATAGCACACTTGGCTAGCAGCTAATGTGCTTATGTTGTCCCTGGGCAGGTAGATATAAAAACAAAAACAACATAGCAGCAAATACAACATATAAGACAGCACAACACACAGTTCATCAGTCAGTTTTTCACAATGTAGCATAAGCAGGGAAAATAATGGGGTGCACCCCATAGATGTGTTGATAGTGAGGTTACTGCGCCCCCTCAGATTTTAATGCATACCTAGCAACATCACTGACTCACATAAATAAACATAAACAAAACATAAACATAGATGCAGTCAGGTACACATGATCTTCTTCCTGTTCATCTGGTTCCACAGAAACAGCTATAAAAACACAAGTGTCTCATATTTTGTTTTCGGCAAAGTTACTATAAGTTATGAAATTTAAACATTGCTTCACTTCCTGTAGAGTCAACAAGCAGACGTATGGACAGGGCCATTCTGCCTTTGTAACTCACATGTAACCTATGTTTTACCACTGCAGCGTCCAAGTAGGTACAGCTGCAGCTGGAGCAGCTGCGTGACTCGCCCACTGTACCTACATGATCAGCCCTCTTCGCTCCTTGGTCTGACAGCAGAAGCCCTGAAGAAAATGTTAAGTTAGCGTTTAGCTAGGTATGAAGGGTTAGCTTATAAAAAGAGGTGGTTAAGGTTAGGCTGAGGTTGGGTCAAAAACACAACACTAAAGGAGTGTCACTACATGAGTGTAATTTTTTAAGGTGTTAAAAACCTGTTTTAAAAAAACGTTCAATCCCCTCAGACTAAGGAGGGGCGGAGGAGTATGAATTATTACAAAACATTACCTGACTTTACACAGCCTCTCATCCAATATTAATAAAAACAGTAAAATCAAGCAAAGTTAAAGTGACAGTCCTGAAATAATTATTGTTAACATAATAAGAATGATAAAGAAATTCCATTTACTTTCAATTCACATTTTAAGAATACATAGAATAAAACTATCAATTTGTGTGTTAGTAAAAAGTCCTACATAAGTTACAATTATAAAATAATAACAGCATTACACACAATACATATTAATTCCAAAAACAATAACATATAAAAAAAAGTGCATAATGAAGCATTAATGCTTTACATCAATATATTCATAATTCATTTACATGAAAAAAGGAATTATTGACCCAGTAAATCACCATATAAATAATTAAGAACAATAATAAATTAATGATAGAATTGTTCAAAATATTTAACTTTAAGAACGAAAACCCAGTTTGGGACAAACAACATAAATCAAGAAAGTTAGAGACAGACAACTATGAGTTTGTAATTACACATTGTTGTTAATTGTTTGTGAATTTTCACTGTCTTTCACTGGCTTTGGAAAGACAGAAGAAATGTCGTGACCATAAAGCTTATTGAATTCAATTGACAGATCAAATAAAATAAGACGTCACATAACTCTCTCTGCAGGCAGAGCTTCTCAGACGATTCATGTATGAAGAAAGTAAATTATTGCTACATTTGGTCAAATATTTATTCACAAAAATGCCGTGTTGTAGCACAGTTGGAATAACTATCGCATTAGTGGGTTTTTCTTGTACTGGTGGTGGGCGTGGTTTGCAGGAGCATATCGTGTAGGCTTCAGATGGATTGTGGCTGCAGTTTTACATGTCTCATGGCATCACTGGCTTAACGTGGCAGAAAGTGCATCAAATTAAATGAGAAACAGCTGTAGGTGAAGACACACTTTACTCTGCTGCAGAACAATTTGATTATTTAGGTCAGGGTCGGCGACCTTTACTATCAAAGAAGCCATTTCTGACCAAAAATGATCAAAACAAAATCTGTCTGGAGCCATTAGCCTTATAATGAAGGTAACACAGATTTTTTTTGGTCTAAATTAGTCAATCAACAGTACTAGTAGGTCTAAATGAGCATTCATTAATATGTCATACCACAAGGTGGTGACTGCAATGGGCTGTTTATGATTATTTGGAACTTTAAAGGGATAGTGCACCCAAATATAAAAATTCAGCCCATATGCCGAGGGAGGCTCAGGTGAAGTTTTAGAGTCCTCATATCACTAGCGGAGATCCAAGGGGAGAGGAGGTAGCAACACAACTCCACCTAATGGAGGGTTACGGCTTACATATTTTGTGGTTTCAATTATGTGTTTTTGGACGTTTGAATCTGGGGCGCCATAAACCTCCATTAGGTGGAGTTGTGTTGCTACCCACTCTCCCCTTGGATCTCCACAAGTGATGTGAGGACTCTAAAACTTCACCTGAGCCTCCCTCGGCACATGGGTGAGTAGATAATGGCTGAATTTTCATTTTTGGGTGCACTATCCCTTTAACTTTGAAAAGCTGGTGGTAACAGCAATTGAAGCTGTCCACACACCGTTAGATTCTCTAGTCTCCAAAACTTTTTTGGATTTGGAATCCATAGCCAGCCTAGCAAGGGAGCCACCGCTCTTGAGGTTTGGCAAAATTTGGACTTTGGAGAGAGAGCCACAGGTTGCCTACCCCTGACTTAGGCTGAGAAAATGGTTGAGTTTTTATATGAAATTAAAACTATAGCTCGAATTGTAAGACCATATAAAACAGAGCATAATATCTCCCTGCTGTGGGGGTTTTCCATACATGATGATTTCTGTAACACGAACATGACAAATGAGGTGAAGATGCATCCAGATGTTTCATCACAATTATTGAACTCCACCACTTCCTGCACTGTTTCCTGATGAGACAATTTAACCGCAGGTCATAACTGTATCTGCCATCACTCTGCTTCATGCAGACGCAGTATTTTGCCCAGGATTTGATGAATGCGGCACGTATTGACCTCATAAGGCCTCAAGTGACTCAGTATGAGCGATGCTTCAGATCCATCCCCTCCTGCCACTTGGTGTTAGCAGCTCGCTCTTCCCTCATTCATCTTTAATGTGTTTGCTGCGCTGGATTAATTTCTCCAGTTCAACACGCATCAATCACAGGCTGATATGACTTCCAACTGGGTGATTACAGTAAACACTTTTTTTTTGTATTAAAGCACATATGTACAGAGCTGTTGGAAACTTTTGTTGGGCTTTAAATGTTTCCCATTACATAATAAAAACACTTTTGGAGCAAAATCTCTCTTACTATAAAAATAAATTAGTAATCACGATATCACAGGGGTAAATAAATTAATCATAAGCAGTGATACTTTGAGGTTTTAGTTTATTAAATGCTATGTGTGCACAGAGGACGGGCTGTGATGTAAACTACATCATGTAATTATGTCTTACACCGCCCAGCTGACATCAGTATCGATCGTGACGTCTGACAGCTATCTCTGCCGACTGTAGGGACTGTAAATGCTCGTTATCTTGCAGTTATACATTAATCATTGTAAATAACAAATCAGATCTGTGATACACATTAACTCCAGCCTGATCTGAGCAACGGTGCATGAAAGAAATATGCTGAGGGAGGTTTTATTACAACATTTATCTCATCATTAATCTTATAACGCCTCTGTCAACGTCCATCTTCAGATATGTTTTTTTCCTTCCTGTATAAGGAGTACAATTTGAGGGTAAGCGAGTGCGCCAGCCTGCCAGCCTGTGTTTTGGTGCAGTGGATGAGCAGTTTGCCAGTAGCATGCATTGATGCTCATGGCTGCCCACGGCTGCTGTGTCCCCGATCCACCTCTCACCCTCTCTACTTTGAAGGATATTTCAATGCTGCTGCCAAAAATTGTGACCAGGCGGTGGCAAATGCTCATCTTCGCTCCTCTGTGGAGTTCGCTGGCGTTATCTCAGGAAAATGGATAAAGATGAAACAAAAATTCTGAGGGTGGATTCATGCAGAGCACATTTGGAGTTGTTTGGCCAGATTTAGGGATGTTTACTGATTATTTTGTTTAGTTGGGCTGGTGGGAGTGATGGCTTTTGACATCAGGTGAGAAAAAAATCAAACCAAATATGGATAAATATAGTAGCAATGTCACTGTTGTGCACAATATCTCGTTTAATACTGAGGAAAGCTCATATTGGAGCTGGATGTTAAAGGGGCACTCCACCTATTTTACACACAAAGCTCAGTTGACTCCTCATCAGCTGTGAAAGCTGTTGTTCAATGTTTTCTGTAGCCCTGGAGATTGATTTCCAAAGTTTGAAGGAATAAGCCCTGATGATGTCATCAGTGCTCAGGCCCTTGTCGCTACCACTCAGTCCTTACCTCTTCGTATTGTGTGTTCATGTATAGGGGTAGGGCACAGTGTTAAGGCTACATGGCCCTCGAAATGGAACACTTCAAACATGCCCCCAGGAAGTGTGCTGGGCTTTGAGGCCAGTTTTGGTAGTGGCCAAATAGTGGTACTGCAATTTCCAGAGTCCATCACATGATGCCACTGGGCCCAAAAAGACTTTTTTCCATAGACTAACAATGAGAAAGTGATGTCTGTAAATCAGTGGATACATTTTTATATTTCACTATCAACCTTTAATCCAGTTGGTTTGATTACATTTGGAGGATCTTAAAGAGCTGTGAGATTAAATTATTTTATCCCCATTCTAGTTAGCAGAGTGCTGCACTGGAAGGCAGCTGCTCGGGTGCACTCAGCTGTGCTCAGCCTTGCTTAGCAGCCGTAAGTCTCTAGTAGTGTGTCTGCTCTATGGGTCCAATGAGGCGGAAGCAGTGCCCATCATCCAGGTAATTTCATACTGCAGAAGTAGAGCGTTATTGGCTTCATGCACCACTGAGCAACTTTTATAGGAATGAACAGTGCCACAAATGCTGTATCCACATCTGTTTGTACATCCATGAGAGTGTTGTGAGTTAAATCATCAGCAAGATGGCTGTACGAACCAGAAAAGAAACCCACAAATATATTTTCTTCATTAATAGATTTAAACATTAAAATAACCATTGTACTAACTTAGATTAATGTTGTTACAATGTATTATAGTTTTATTCTTTATAACAAGAAAAAACAAAAGAAATCACTAGTATGCCAATGTTTTGGTAGCTAACTAGCTAGTTAGCTAGCTAGCTAACGTGACATTGTTATTGCTGACAGTCCCACACTTCCATTTCCATGTCGTTTTTCCTCGTTTGGTGGCATATGACGCCTCAAATTTAACTCATGTCCAGCAGCGAAGTGGCTGTACCTGTTACCGCTCCTTTAATATTACTACAAACTAGCAGGGTAGGAGCATGTGTTGCTAACGTTAGCCTACAGAGCATGGCTAGTTGCCTGGTAGTGAAGCAGCTTTTTTATTTAACCCTTTGAAACATGAGCAAATGAGCAAATGAGCTTGATTTCTTTTTTAAAAAATATGGGACGAATGCAATGAGCATCGAAAGAAGAAATTACCCAATAAATTTGCAGGAAATTAGTAAAAAAAGAGGAAATCAAAAACAAGAAAAACAATTAAAAAAGGGGAAAAAACAAACTGAAAAACAAACAAACAATTCTGTAACATAATCTAAATGTAATAATAATTATTATTTATAATATCATTTTTCCCTAGCTTCTTCCCCTAGTTTTTTTAAAATAATTTTCTAAATTTATTGATATAATTTGCAATTTGTAGGACATTGCTAAACAAGTTCTCCTACGTTTTTGAAAGAAATTGCACCAATCTGCTGAGGGGTCAAAGGCTTAATGACTTGCAAAAGGTGTCTCAAAGCAGCACAAGAAAAGTGATGTCGCTCCAGGTTTCAAAGGCTTAATGACTTGTTTGTTCCACTGATAGCATAAAACGTTAGCTAACAAATCACAACGTTCTTGACAACTATAAAAGGCTACATGTAGCCCACACCACTGAAGAAGGCAGCATATTTGCAACGTAAGGCAACACTTGTGTCTATGTACATAAATGCCAGCATGCTGATGAGGTATCAGGGTCTTGAAGGGTTGTCCCATTTCAAAGGGGAAGTTCTCAACCACTAACCTTTGTAACTCTTTAATGAGGGGCAAGGCGCACTGAAAAACAAGGAGCAGGGGTAAATCCCTTGTGCCCATTTAATATCGACTACCTGGAAATGTTAATGCCTTGAAAGCCAAGAATGGATTTTAACAGGATAGTATTTTATGACAATAAAAACTGAACTTAACAAGAACACTGAAAAAGCTCCTAGCCAGAAAAGAGGGCACATGGTGTAAGAAAACGTATTAAAAAGATGTACCCTGACCATCTCCACTCGTCAGTGTCACACCGACATGAACCAAATCCCCACTTCTCTGAACTCAATTACTGTCCTGCTTGTCATACTCAGACGAGAGAAAGGCATCAGGTGTGGCCCCTTTCGAACTTTGCAACCCGACCCCCTGGCTGCCCATTCCTCCCCAAACCCTAATCCCACTGTAAGCCACCAGGCCATTACTCATTCAAAGCTTCCTCTCTGAGGGTTGGCTTACTTTCCTCTCTGTCCTGCTCGCTTCCTGTCTTTGTAGGTCAGGAACAGACAGTAACGAGACACTGTGGGTATATAAATTAATAAAAAAACAAAGGTCTTTTTTTCCAAAATTTACCCGATGATCGTTTGGTGTCTGACATATGATAAACTAAAATTATATCTGATTTCATTTAGAGCAAATTCATTTGAACTTATTTTTATTGCAAAAATTAAGTGACTTGGATTAAAGCGTTTAATCTATTGTTGGGAGCCATTTTGTATGACCAGGTACATTTTTTGGACTTGACCAGCTTGTTAGAGTTCATCAGAACATGTACTGCCTCTCTACAGTGTTGTATCTGGCTCCAGCGAGGAGGCAGCTACAATAAACCAATGCTACTTGTGACAAAATAGTCACACCGTTGAGTCATAGAAGCTCAACAGCAGCTGATGTCGCTCCCCTATTTAATGCCATTGCATAGACTCGACACAGTGTACTCTAACAATGATGATGGATGTCCTAATCTGACCTATCACAATGCCTTTTACAGACAGATCAGAGGGTGAGGATGGATGTGAGAGTCACAGATTGGTTCACAGGGCCACGGCGCTGTGGACTTTTTTTTTTTTTTCTTTTTAAATGCCAGGTCCAGTTAGTTGATGCACAGAGAGAAAGAGAGGCAAGGCAGCCACACTGAGGGCCATGCTTCCCAGCATCCCTCCCTCTCCCTGTTCCCGCCTCGGCGTCCAAGAGCTCGGGCCTCCGGCTGTGTAACCATGGCAACCAAATGAGGTAAATGGTTGCAGGAGAATCCTCATCACGACCACCACCCTCACAGGCCTCGTTTCAGTGCTGCACTTACACAGTATGTGCGAGTCTTTCTCTCTCGCATGCTATTCCCCGTCCATTGTAGCAATTCCTGCTTGGAATCTCAAATATCTCTGTAAATTATTCGTCTATTCTTCCCCTGGTGTGTGACGTGACTCTGCTTTCCTTCTAGCCATTGCACGCCCCGAGGATGAGGTTTTGGTTTCATCTTGTACATTTTTTGACATCTGCAGAGAAGCACAGCATCCTGATAGACCGCCTGATATATTCTTACAAAAGGCACATGCGGAGAAAAGTGTGGGGAAATGAATCATTAGCATGAGGGATGAAAAAAGAAACACAAACCTCTGTCAGCCAAAAGAAGTAACTCCTCTGTGCTGTGCCTCAAATGAGCTAAAGAAGAAAAAGACAGTGGAGGCAGCCAAGAAAAAGTATTTATGTGCTGGAATAGAGCTGCATCTCAATTCATTTCTGTTTTATTGTCCAAACACACACAGCTCTGCTTGAAATAAATTAAAATATCAACACAGATTGACATGAACAGACTAGATACTTGTTATGCGGATGGTATTTGACTTTTTTTTAAAGTCTAATTTCTCTAACACCTCTTCTAAAAATAGTGCAGCCATTTGCATACCTGCCGTGTGATAACAGTGTTGTGTGAAATAACACACTGAGCCATGTTTACAGATGAGCCTCGCTCATTTGCTGCTGTGACAAGACAAAATCTGTCAACTCCAGGAAATGAGGGGAAGAGATTAACAATTATGGAGTCATTATTAACACTCTGCAGTGGATATCGCGTTGCTAAGAGTCACATTTCCACCGTTGTCACAGTCTCTGCATGTAGGGCAGCCCCTGATTAAAGGAAACCAATCTTCACCCCTATATATTTTCCCTGTGCAGGCTGGTCTGCATCGCAGGTTTATGCATGATGAACTATATGTTGACACATTTTCTTTAATAATAAATGACCACCCTGCTTTCTTTATCTGTATTTGCACAGTGATTTATGAATTCTTCACAAATACAGACCAGAAGACAGAAAAAAAAGGATTTTATTGTATTTTTTTTAACCAAACATCAATATACAGCTACACATACGGTCTGTTTGACATTTGGAAATGCATTCAGCTGCAGCCACAACGTCACACTCTTCTCTGTCACTTCGTTTTGAATTGAGCCATTCTGACATTTATCTGACAAAACAGAACATGGATTTTGGTATTTTAAGCAATGTCAAGACAAACTGTACGAAAGCAGCCATCGGTGTCTCTGCTTTCCAGGGTGCGCAATGCCAGTAAATTACTTTGGGGACTGACAGAGTAAATAAATGCTTCATTCTGAAAGGTTTAATAGAAAAATAGACATGAATCTGAACTTTATACTGTAGGTAACTCAACAGTGCATGCTCTAATGTGCTGATATCTGTTACTTAATCAAATGAGAAAGAGAAAAGGAAAACTGTCATGCTAACATATGCTTCAAGCTAACAGCTAAGCTAACATAATAATTTGTTAATATACAGTAACTACACAGTAGTTGGAAATGATAATGATATGTATAAAAACTCTCCCTCTGAATACTTGACTAAGGTCTGCACCTTAAGATTGAAGTGGTTTCTCACCTGGGGAGGTGAAAACCGCTCAACCTAATGAACCCGTTGTAGCTATTCTTGTGGTGTTAAGCATTGAAATGTTTTTGTTTTCTGATCATGAGAAGCTGCTTCCTCTCATGCAAACAAAATCAAAATGGTTCAATACTTTTAGTTGGGAGTTGAGTTCCTACATGTCCCCTCCACACCCTCATTCCCTCCATGTGAACTGTGGGCATCACCACGCTGGCTAAGAGCAATATTAGGTGTCGTTCACTGACATAGACGAAAACTGTCATAAGAAGTAATGCCCGGAACACACTGCCTGCGTGAGCAGTGCATGCACGTCGGCTAAAAACAGACTGTGAAAGTGGTCTTGTAGTGGTGATATTGACGATACACCACCTTCACTTCACTCTCAATGTCTACATCCCTCACAGACATGAAAAAATAAACATATTTCTTTTTAGCTCATCACTTCCTGTTTCCAATTTGAAGTAACACCCTCTGACAGTGTCTCTGTGGACAGAATCCCTTCATCTGTTACCATGAGGCTGTTTATTGTGAAATATGTGCAGGGCCGTGTTGTTGACAATGTTGTGGCTTGCATGGCTCCTTAAATGAGAGGAGTATCGGCTTTTAATTGTGGGAATACGATAGTAACAGCAGCAAGCAGCTCTGCAGCAGCAACGCTGTCAGTGTGAACACTGCATGCATGCAAGCCGCAGCAGTTCACAGGCTGCTCGCACTGGCAGTGTGTTCCAGGCATTAGAATGGCAGACTTCAAATATGAAATTCATTGGCATTACCCTTTAGGACTGTACTTTATCCCATCTTAAAATTGACCGTTCGCTAAGCCCCGCCCTCCTTAGTTACTATTGTTATGTCTGTCAAGCTTCCCATTCTCGCACTGCACATGTGCAGTTTACAGGGATAACAGGGACATATTTACCATCCAATCTGTGGTTATTTTTTTAAACACTACGTTTTCAATTCAAACTAAAAGTACACAGAAGCAGGCTTTGCATTTCTAGCTGACAACCTTGAGTTTTGTTGGATAAACTAATGATAAAATGTAGCTAGCTAACGCTAAAACTCCTCGAGTCAGCTGAGACGTCCGTCTCCAATTGACTTTTTAATATCTCCATCTGACATGTTTAAAACGAGAACGCAGTAAAAAGCTCTTAAATACGTAGTTGATGGCTGCATGCATGCTATCATGCTAAAAGATGGAGGCTGATGCTACATGCAGGCCATCGTCAGCATGCTATCTGTCAATCCCTGTACAAAACATGTAAACGTGTATTTTGTGTATTTCAGCTACTTAACTACGTAGTTCTGTTTCAAAAATTAAAATGTAATTAAAATGCTGTTTGTTCTAAAGGAAACCCTGAATTGCTTGTTTGCAGACAAACAGTGATTAGATTTAGGATTTCCTTTATTGTTTGTATGATCAAGAAGTAGGCTTCACTTCTACAGGAGAAAAGGATTTCAGTTTGAGGCTTCAGTGAAGAGTTTGGCAAATGTAACCGTATCTAACACAAGTCTGGTTGGAGTTGCTGAAGTGTAAATGTCCCCAAAATAAAGAAAGAGCAGGACTGAGCTGCTATCCCTACTCTAAATACTGATACAGTAGCATCTTGAATCCCAAACAGTGGATGCCTCAGTCCCGAACAGTATTTCTCTAACAAAAAAATGTAGTAACCTACCAACATGCCCACTGTCTGTGAAAGTAATGCTACCCTTGATTACTAATGTAGGTGGGCCTACTAAGCTAGTTAGCCAGATATGCTACTGTTTGCAGCTCATGTTAGAGTGGCTAAAGACAAAGTTTAACACATTCCTCACATTTGCTCTTGTGTCTAACTTTTTTGAAAGACTACAAAAAGACACTGACCCTCCAAACTCAAAGTAATGCTCTTCTTAAGCTGCGTTCACACTACAAGCGTCACAGCAACAGGCTACAAGTCATTTTCAATGGAAGACGGTGACATGACGCTACAAACTAACACCTTGCACTTGTCTCTGTCGACTGGCATGATGCACTACAAACGATAGCTGAGCGGACCTCAACTTTTTTCAGTGCTCCAATGATGTGGTGAAGCATCAACCAATCATGTGTTTTTATTTGTAGCTTCGGTGCTGTGTTATTTAGCTTAGTCAGCTGAGGCTATGCTAGCTTTAAGTGCACTGCAGTGCACACTGGGATGCAGTGATGCCGTAAAATGTGATGTTAAAATGGGGCTAAGACACTAGGGGTGGGGAAAAAATAGATACAGCATAGTATCACGATTGTGTGGCCATATCGTATCTTCACACAGTGCCAAGGATCAAATTTTTTAAAATATAAATTACTAATATTACAAATACAAATTAAACTTAAGGTAGCCTACTAGAATAATATAAAAACTTAGATAAAACAGACGTCAAAGTTTGAGCTTTGAAAAAATAATTTACAGTTGAAAAAGGTAATAAATTGCGATACATATTACGACATATTTAAAATCGCAATGTTGTATCATGACTTAAGTATTGTGATAATATTGTATCGTGGGTCCTCCAGTGATTCCCACCCCTACTAGACACCGGTCAAAAAGCAGAGATATTTTTATGACCAACTACATATTTGTATCCCGTTCAGTCGAGGTGTTTTATGGAAAGTCGCAGACACAAGCCTGTGACAGCGCACCTACATCAACGTCAGTGTAGCTAGGCACACTGTTGTGTTGTCTCTCATAGTGTGAACACAGCATCCGATGCAGATGGTGAAACCCAAAGCTGGTCAGGCCTGCTGATGTACAGTTACTAAGCTATGACTGGACAACTGCTGTTCTGGGGAGGGGTTTAGCAAACGGTCAAATGGCTGTCATACATGTATATTAGTTTCCGATGGGCATGTGCCTTAAATTTGTCTTCAAATCATCAGCCATTTGAATTCTGGCAAAAACACAACATCCATACAGTACAAATCTTACACTGTTAATAAGGATGTAGCATTTTCAGCACGACATGCAACAATACACATTAATGGAAACATACTGCCACAAAACACGATGGTACCGACATGTGATGTGACACTTCTCTTTAAAGAGTGTAGTAGAATCACATTGGTTTGCTGTGAACTCTTTGTGCTTTTAATTGATGCTGATACAAATGGAAAATAAAAACAAACAAGGCCATATCTATTTCTGCAAAATGTGCTTTACGATGCCGCACATTCGGGGATGTGACTTGATCTTACGGGACACAGGCAGCTGGAATTCCTTGTTGTTAATCACACAGAAATGATTGAAGTATTTGCTCATGACTCGTCTTCTACCCTCTGCTTGTTTGCATTTAGAGGCTTGACATTCTTTCTGCTTCATACTTCAATTTCACTTAATTATTCATGCCTTACAAGAATGTGAGAAGCGATGCAACATACCTTAGCTTTGGGAAGAAAAAAAAATATTCCAGCTTTGAGTATTCCAAAGCCTAATGAAGGAGGATTTAAACATACAGGATGCAAATAACAAACAGAAACCCAAAATACTCAGGGCGCTGCTTTACATCATTTAGACTGCACTGTTCTGTCGCTCGTGTGGAAGCAGATGCTGTCGGTACACTGAGAGTTTGGACATGAGACTTTCCAGGATATCAAATCAGCAGCTTCATCAGATATTTGGAAGATCTTCAGTGAAATGAGAATAAGCTGACTGAGAGTCCACGATGTGTCAGTTCTGGTTATCTTTAACAAAATAAAAATCATCTATTTACTCTTAAAGAGACAAACGTCTTGCCCGCTGCCCTCGGACTAAATAACTATTTGCTCTGAAGTGTCTGTTAAAGTAGAGGTTAGAGACTGCCAAGCAAAGTAAGACAGCTGGTTCTAGGAGAAATTGCTAATCTTTGGAGACCATAACTGTTTGAGTATAATATGTGTATACAAAGCGTGATTTGGCTATAGTGCTGCCTTCTGCTCAGAAGCTATCCCTACCTTGCTAAATCACATCCACAACAAAGTCCTTATATGCAACCTCTCCGTCACCTAATCTTTGGCAGATGAAGACAAAACCAGTCTACATAGTGTAATTAGGGGCTTGCCAAAATTAGGTTCACCATATAAAGTGCGTTATTTGACACAGTAGTTCTACGTAGATTCTATTTCAATACCGTATTTGCCATAATTTTCAAGATTATACTGTTATTGTATCTTTCTACACAGGTCACAGTTATCAATCTAAGGAACAGACAGTACATCCTTGTGATTTATACGTTTCTTTGACTGTACATTGATCTCTTTTTGTACATAAATTTGTGATTATATAATGAGTATACTGCTGAAAGAATGTGTAGACCCACTGGAAACTCTTCCTGCCTACAGCATGTCAGCTTCCTACAGCAACATCTCGCCATTATCCAAATCCCTCCAGCTCCTACTGACACCTCTGCCACTGTCTAATTTTACACGCAAGGAACAACAGTATTCGCCAACAGTAGTGGCTTGTGAACCACGTTTGAATGTGAGTGAGGCTGTCCAAAAAAGACGTTGTAAATGGCAGGATATGCCAGCATATCATGGTATATAGGCAGTTAATTACTGAGGTCATTGGTCAGTATGACATCCTTTTTTTTTTTTTCCCAATGGGATCGTGGATTCTTCCCTAGACAGATGAAGCCCCACGAAAATCGTCTAAAAGTTTGCCCTAACTTTGATGTCACTTTACAGGATTTTAGGGTACATGTCCAATGTGATTACACGTTGAGAGAAGTTATCACCTCGTCTAATACTAATGTGACAGCACAGCAGCAACACTTCTTTGTTAATTGTTTACTCTCTCATTATAAGAGTATTAGCCTCGCTATAATTGTGCAGGCCTACAACACTGAGCCAAGAGCCAGTAGCCATAAAAGATGACCACAGGCTCACGCAGCCAAAAATACGATCTCTACAATATCATTTTGCTAGTGGAGGGCACTCACTATTTTTAACTGGGACTTTGGCTCATTCCTCGGGAATGTCCTTTGTTACCATTTTTCACGTGCAAAGAAAACAACTGCAACCATACCAGGGCAAGATCCTACCGTTAAACAGTCCTGGATATTCACCAGGGAGGAGGCAGCATGAAACTTGTCACATGTAGCACACACTGTCTGTGGTATCCTCTCATTGTTTGCAGTACCAGGGCCACGCAGGCCCTTAAAACAAACCCCCAACCCCCGTCTCACTCCTCACTCTCCTCTTCATCCCCCTTGGTGCCTTTACTCCAGCGCTGGAAGCAATGAACAGTTGACGCCAGGAAGAAGCTTGTCATGATGGCCACCACAGACACTGAGATGCCAGAGAAAATGATGATGAGCAGGTCTGTTAGAGTCAGGGTGGCCTGGCACTCACGGAAGCTGTCCTTGGAGAGCTGCGACAGGGATACACGTCTGCCGTCCATGGGGAGGGAGCACTCCATACTTTCCACCCCTGCATTGGAACAGGAAACAAGATTAGACAGATTTACTCGACATGCTCAGTCTGCTGAGTTGCAGTGAATAATGTCACATTTATGGACTTTTAGATGAATGTATTCAAATGGCAGCCGCTCAGATATTGCATCATATAGAGGAGCAAGCACAGTGCAGCTATGTCTGTGCTGCCTGTACTCCGCAAATGTAAGAACTCCTTTATTTCCCCAAAGATCTTTCATTTGAGGTGATGCATATATGCCCATTAGAGAAACAGCTCACACAGCCCACAGCTGGTCAGAGGTCCGCAGTAATCAGAGTGTCTATTTTCCAAGGTGTCTTGTTTGTACGCAAGTGTTTAATTCAGAAAGAGTCATGTTGTAAAAGATGCAAATTCAACAGAGCGATGCAGTTTTTTCAGAGTGGGAGCTGATTTAATAACTTTAAGGTCAATCAGAAGTCTTCACTTATGAGATGAAGTTGCACTGTGTATACAGTACACCCACCCACAGCATGACTGCTGCTTCTGTGGAAATAAAGGAGGAATAATAAGACACTGTGAAGCACAGTGATACTGTAAATGTAAAGTCCAGCTGTTGAGGGTTTAAAACTATTTCATTTGCCCTGTTAAAGAGGCTTTATTTTTGTCCATATGTGTGTAGTGCTGTGTAAGCTGCTCTGGATGATCGCCATCTCTGTGTCTCTGACAACAAGACAAATCCATTTGCATCTTTTGTACACGGTTTAGAGAAAGGAGCAAACATCAATTTAAATCATTTTAATTTAAGATGCCAGCTACACAAGACAAATCTCGAAGAATATAGTCCTTCATTAAATGTGACTCCTGGTCGCGTCTCAAAAATTTACTGATGTATGAGTAAAGGGCAGCGTCTGAGACGGGGGCACCTTGACCAAACTCATCTCACGATGGAAGTATGATAAATCAGTGAGTGCTGCCCTCCATGTCTCTGTCACTAGCACATAGTTTATTGTTCAGCCATCATTTAAATGGAAGAGGACAGTGGCTGTGGTTTATTGTGTGTCAAGGGTACAAGTCTTGCATTGAGCCTACTTTCCCAACTCATGACTACAAATGAGATCGAGACTGGATCATTAGAGCAGCTTTAAAAGGACAGTTCACCCCAAAAATGTATGTTTTTCCCCTTACCTGTAGTCCTTACTGTAATCTAGATCATTTTGGTGTGCGTTACCAATCCATCGATCTGAATCGATATATATATATATATATATATATATATACATATATATATATATATATATATATATATATTCAATGATCAACGATCTATGTTGTCATCTTTAGGACACGCTTTTATTTTGAAAGTCGTTACTTAAAACAGCAGCAGGCAGATGGCAAGCAGCCAAGAGAAAGACGGAGAGGATAACGTTATTAACCAGGTAACAATCCCAAATACTGATTTTGGAGAAAATAAAGGGGTCAACAGACAAAGAATATGCCGTATGCAAACAATGCAGTTATGAGATAAAACTCGCCCCAACGTTACCGGCCTGGACGGGCATCTTACTTTGCTGACTTCTCACTACAGCAACATTAACTGTGCTGTTTCAACTTTCTTATGGTGGAGAAAATGCACATGCAGGCTAAAATTCATATAATTGTGTTGTTCTGTCGAGAAATGCTGTGACATAAACCACCGGTGAGTAAGGAAAAGAATAAATAATACATGCCATTTAAGTTATGAATGGAGGAAAGTCCGCTAGCCACTAGGCTTGTTTATGCATCATAAACATGCTAAAGCTAATAATGAGTTATTATCAAAAAACAACTGACAGTTTTTATTAAGATTAACTTGATACTTTTATTTAATGATCTTGTTGTTTTATGTCTTTTGGGAGAAGTTTGCTGTCAGGGTTTTAAACCAAATAGAGATGAAGTTTAATGAAACCGATGATGGTTTGGGTTAAAATCAAAACACTTCTTTCAGAAAGGACTTTTCGGAAGAACTTAACTTATTTAATGTGCTTTGTAATGTGTGTTAGTGGAGTCAGTATAAACGTCACTGCACTGCACTGCAATCGTATCATGGCAGACTTTATAATATCGGCAAATATTGTATTGTTGCCCAAAGAATCGATATGATACCTGATCGTGATGAAACCAGTCATTTACACCCCTATTGCCGTGTACTGGAGATATCAGCCGTAGAGATGTCTGCCTTCTCTCCAATATAACGGAACTAGATGGCACTCAGCTTGTGGTGCTCAAAGTGCTAAAAAATATCATTTTAAAAAAATCAACAGCAATGTCTCTTTCCAGAAATCATGATCTGGTTACTCATGATAATCCACAGACCTTGTTGTGAGCAGTTTCATGTAGGAACTATTTTCTTTCTACTGAACTACACCCACCGACTGTGTCATCATGCAAAAGGAAGCGTCCACCTTAGTTTGATACTAGCTACCTTACCTGAACTAGCTAGCGTTACAGCTTAGCCTAGGAGGATGCCATTAACACTTACATCTCTGTCCACCCTGTCACAAGCACAAGCCACTCATCGATTAATAGAGAAATGCTTCCTTTTGTGCAGTGATTTGGTTGGCGGGCAAGCTGAGTGCCATCTAGTTCAATTACAACTGAGAGAAGGCAGAAAACTCTGTGGCCGATATCTCCAACATCAGGGAACTCACACCAAAACAATCTAGACTGACAAACAGCACTACAGGTAAGAGGAGAAACACATATCTTTTATTTTTGGGTGACCTGTCCTTTTAACTGTAATATGTTAAAGACTGGTCGATGGTATTACCACTGAAACTACATTACAGGGTGTTCACTTCCCATTGCTTACGGAGTAATTGATTCTACTTGTTCTACTGACAACTTTGTCAACCTCTGAGTTTAACCTGAAGTACTAATTACACACTTACAATGCTGTTCCAGAGTGAATGAGAACTGCAAACACTTCAGACCATAATCTATACAGCCATTAACTGCCTTCATATTGACAATGTACAGTATGGAAAAACTAGACATATTGATGTGAATGTTAGCTTAAAGGTGGGTGGAGATGAAGCCTTGCAATGTGGGCGGCTACTTCTACTGATACTGCACATGCAAATGCACACACTTGGCAGTACATCAATTCAGGCTCCTTGCTCAACAGTCAGCACATTTTGCAGCATGCTTTATCATCACACAAATGTAACAGCGCATCTTATGACTTTATGTTCAATCACCAAACCTTAATTCTGAGTGTGCGTTTAAACATGTCAGTGTTACTAAAGCAAGTAGATAGCAGAACTTTAAGTATGCAACTCAACTTCCAATAATATAACATGCTTATATTAGTCAATTATGTAAAACTTAGTTGGACATGTACCAATATGTGTAAAAAATTCACTTTCAACCATTTAGCGACAATGGAAAAAGGAAATAATGGAAATCAGTGATGGCATGGAATTGGTTTCCATGCTCCTCCGATTGACTCTCTACACTATTAATTAGGTTCGTAACTGAACTCTTTAAGAGCTTGATAAAACTTAGTGACACTAATCTCTATTACGAGATACCGATTCTCACGTTCCCTCTAACAGTCAATTAGTAGAGGACGCAAGATATACTCACACACACACACACAAACACACACACACATTAAAACGCCCAACTTACAGGAAGCTAATACATCAGTTATGTTTTTATTTTATATTAAGTGTCTGTTTTCGTTGTTTAACATGTCATTTTTCGAAGAGATCCTGCCTGTATTGTAGACTTACATCTCTGACAGAGATCTGACAACAGTATTCACAATGCAGATGAGCGTGTTGATGTTTTGATCTCTTTTCATGTATTATTTTTTTGCATCCAGAACTTCCTTGACTTGTGGCTTTGTGCTGCAGCTCTGAAGCTTTCTTAAAGATTAAATTGTCTGTACCGAGGGTAGGTACAGAGTTTGGCAAGCGTGCATTTCTGTGTGCAGCTCCTTGTATGTGGAATCTTCTGCAGATGGACGTAAAGCTGCACACACTGGTTCCTCTCGGCTGTTTCAAAGCACTGTTGCAGGATTTTTGTATATAATCTTACATGCCAATATCACGGTGTATCTCAGCTGGTCTTTGCAATCATGTGTAGTTGCTCATTAACATACTTTTTGACTTTTCTTGTGAGAGAGCTGTACATTTTTGTTTTATGCTGTCTGTCTGTAACTAATATTGCTGCCTGTCTTGGCCAGGACACCCTTGAAAAAGTAAAGAAAAAAATTCTAATCTCAAGAGGTTTTTCTGGTTAAATAAAAAAATAAAACAAAAATAAATAAACTATTAAAACACTACACATAGCACAATAGTATGTGGGGGATGTGGCAAGATAATACAGGATGTCCTCTCCCTCCTATCACTAGTAAATTAGATACATTTAGCTCATTACAAGCATACACGATGTATACCCACGAAACTGTGCTGATTATTTGGGGCTCTTGTTTGAGTTTAAGTTGAGTCATCTTAACAATTGACTTATGGCTAAGCCCCGCCCTCAAACGCGATGAGCCAATCACAGTGAGTATAGCCATTCCCATACACTCGGACATTCTCTGCCTGGATGTTCATTGAAATGCATTACAGAAAGTCAGTTTTGTTCGGTTTTATGAGCCCTTTTCTGAGATTTGAAGTTTAAAAATGGTCAAACGGTGTGCATGGGGTACATACAACTCCGACACAAGGTATCCTGAGAGGCTGGACGACGAGGTGTATTTTTTACACTTTAAACCACATGTCAACTGAGAAAAGTGTCTCCTTTGGATAAAGCTGTGTGGTAACGTTAGACCACAACATCAACTCAACGTGAATAAGATTAATAATGATGTCTACATCTGTTCTAAGGTAAGTCAACATTGTGTTTGAGGCAACATATTGTCACTTTGCTGGAAAGAAATATAAAGTTATCTTTACATCTCTAGCTAACGTTAGCTAAAGTTAGCCTAACGTTAGCTCCTAGCTGCGTTGTTCATCATGTCACCTTGTTTGCTGGGAGTTCATTAGCCTATTTTGTTCTAGTTTTGTACTTTGGTGATTGTACATCATTGTTAGCTGTTGTCCAAAGGGCTCTAGTTAAGCTAACGTTAACTTCTGGAGCTTAGCTTCATTAATTTATCTGTAATCGCAGAGATAGCAAAGGTTGACAAACGTTATGCTGAATGATTCAGTGTAAATACTGTAGCACCAAACCAACGGAGAGACACTCTTGGTAAAGATGGTAAAAAGGCCGTTATCCTCTTCTCATATTCTGAGCCAAAAACCTTAACTTCAGGGATCTATGTCATTGGTCCGACAGCCCATTGGTTCGACATCCCATTAGTCCGACTGTCCGCGGTGCTGAACGGCTTGTGGCGGGTGTATGGTGCGCCACAACTGGCTCTGGGTCAGCTGGGAAAGGCTTGAGGCGGAGCAGGCTCATGGCTTATGTGTTTGCCACTTCTTTTTCATTTTAACCCACACCATGATCTTTTCCTGACCCTAACCAAGTGGTTTTTGTGCCTAAACCTAACCAGATCTTAACCACAGGGCATCATGATGATTTCGGAACAGACTTCGGAACAATGGGCTTAATATGGTCGGAACAATGGGATGTCGAACAAATGGGCTGTCAGACCAATGGGCAGTTCCCAACTTCAGTGGCACTTTGATGCACCAAAATTTGATCGTTATGTCTCAAAAAGTCATCAGTTGCCTCCTGCGAAATGCCGTGTACTGTGACACTTGCCATAGCACTGGTTACTGAATGCTGATATTTTGTCTGAGTGAGAGGATGGGGGCGTAGCTTAGGCATAGGTCAATTTAGCCATGAATTAAGCTTTATTTTCAAAGCAATAATAGGTCATTAAAAGCAAAACAATAACCTTAAATATCTGAGCACTGTAGTTGTTAGCAATCTTTACTGAAAGGGAGTAAATTCTGCATTTTTTGGGACTGGTTTCAGCTGTGAATACATACACATTCAGTGCCCTGGTGAGCATTAATGGCACCAGGATGGTGTATGTGTGACTGAATCAAGATAAACAACAGTGTTTATGTTTATCGTAATGAAGGAACATGTCACCCAGCACAACAGTGTGGCTAATTTATGTGTCTGTAACAGTCTTTGGACAAGAATGGAGGGTTGATGGCACGGAGAAATAAGCTTTATGAGGCTTATGTGTCATTGTAGGAAAACTAATTGCTGGTTTCTCTCTTCTCAGGGGATTTGTTGACAATTAGAAAAAAAAGAGAATGTCACCAGCTGTTTCTCTTTATTCCTATGAAAATGTCACATCCAAGTCCTGCTTTAGTGACTTTGTTTGAAAGTATGATTCACACCTCATTAATGTATGTAACTGTGTACTCTACGTGTGTTCTTTTTACAAATGGCTGGCATTATTCCCATCTTGGCATACACACACACACACACAGGCCACAACCAGGCTCGAACCAAGAGCCATAGCACATAGCAAGTGCGTGCTGGACAGGCTCCACAGAGAACTCAAGTAGCTTGGATCAGGATCACATCCAGTGAGTCAGAATAAACCCGGCATCTAGAATGAGGCTCCAAACTGCTTAGGCGCCAATACCAACAATCCTGGTGGAGCCAAAAACGAGCTCGCTGGTTCCTGGCATGATTCATTGTACGACATGTCTACCGTATGTTGTGGGAATTAGAGATCAAAACAAACTCAGTCGAGTGTATGTGAGAGAACTGCTCAGTTAAACAGTGTGAGTAACATGCAGGCAGTGACAGTATCAATGGGTGGACGGGGGGGGCACAGCCACCCTGATACAACTGCTACACCCCTACCTGAAGAACAATGAATTGCTTAAAACATTAAGATACACAACGCATTATGTCTGAGTGTCCATCCAGCGTTTTTTTGTCTTTTCCGAGCGCCAGTGTCTCTTTTCAAGTATTCCCACTGAACAGAGGATGTATGCAGCTGCACGCTGCCGCCTAATGAAAAACTACAAGGTTCCTACAGCTTAAGGCAAATTAGTTTTAAGACTGTTTAAGAACTTTTTTAATCTCACTCGGAATAAGTAAAAACCAAGTTTATAATCACCACATCTAAAGGCAGGGTGTATACAGGTATCAGCCAGTTGAATTTAATGCTTTTTAAGACCCGTTCAAGACACCTTTTACCTAAATTTAGGACAGATTTTTGGACAAATCATACTTATTTAAGCATGGCAGGTAAGCATTGCAGGTAGGTAGTATATATGTGGTCTTTTGCAGAGGTCAGTGTTATGTAGGTGTTTTTTTTCCTCAAAGATTTGCAATATTAGAAATGTGGACTTTTATATAGAAAGGCTTCACCACTCATTTTTACAAAAAGAATGATAAATTAAATTAGATAAAACATCTGTTGTAGTTAAGATGTCACAAATTCAAATTTAAGATTATTCAATGACTTTTATAGTTTCTTACACAGACGCCGATGACTCTGTCGTCTGTTGACATTACCGTAGGAAAGTTGTAATGGCACTAGCGCTGGCTCCCGACGGCAGTCATGTGATTGGATCCAAATCCGTGTACTTCCATACTTCCTCGACCAACGGCTGATTAGCTTTCCCTTACACCCGCCTACACCGGAATTGCTGTTACCCAAATTGTTGTAGTACAACAGAAAAGGAAGTGTTCAGTGCATCGCAAGAAGAGATTAAAATGGATATGATTTCATTTGATTCAGCTATATTGCTGAGCTGCAACGTCTCTCACCTATGGCAACGCCGTCACGTGATCTGGATATCCCCACCCATTTCTATTACAAAACAAAAGACAAATGTCCCCAGACTCCCATTCTTAAGTAAAGGAGGCTGGTCACGCAAGACTATGACTTTAAAGGCCTTACTGTTGTGACATTAGATTTAAGACATTTCAAGACTTTTTAAGTCTTCAACTCATTGTTTCGACAGCCCAAAATTTCAAAGCCTCATTCCATCCCATTGGACCGAACACCCATTTCTCTGACAGCTGGTCATCACAAAAACAAATGCCCATTGCTCCAGTGTTTCGGTTCTCAGAGTTTCAGTTTCCCAGCTGCATTTGAGCCATCAATCCCAGGTGTTTGTAACCAACCTATCCCTGTTTTTCCAGGGAAAAGCAAAACCAAATTGTTGTGGAACTCAAAATGTTAACTGCACTGTTACTAGTCGATGCACACCAGATAATTAGTAATAATTACTGTAAAATAAGAAACCAAAGTATATCAGTATGCGATTCCATAACTCATTTTGACCTAATTGTCAAAGAGCTTATATACTACAACAGCATATTGAAATATATTGAAATATATATTGAAAATTTCTAAATGCACCACTGCATCCAAGTCTACCAGCGAGGCTTACAGACAAGTGCACAACACATCTAGGAGATGGTTAATCTCATCTGTGACAGTAATGAGCTGAAAATGTTTTGTTTTAAATCTAATATTTTAAGAATTGTGTTGCATAACTAACCATATGGCTCACAATCTAAAATCATCAGTTCAGTTTCCAAATTACAGTTTGACTCAGCGGGGATTTTAGGTAGGAGAGTTTTCACTGCGACATTTCCAGCTTCTCTCTCAGCCTTTCGTGAATAACACTGTCTGGACCTCAAAATTCACAAACAATTTGTCTTCATAATCATACAGTGGTATTAAGTTAGTAATGATTTATTCTAATGTCTGTCATTTAACTTAGCCCAATTTTCTTCAAAATAAATCCCTTCCTGACTGTTAAATGAAGAGACACAAGCAGCAGAGAGAGGAATAAAATGTGCAAATAGAGATTTCAGCAAGAGGCAGACACAGACAGAATCGCTGTACCTTGTTCTAATTAATTTCCCAGCAGCAATTTAAGTGAAAAACACCAAATTCACCTTTAGTGTCACTGCCACACATCTTACGAAAGACCAAGAAAACTTTGAATGCACTTGAAAATCCAGTATATTGGAGCACCTGTCCTGTCTGTTTCTGTCTGAGGTAAATGGATTATATTTATATTCACAGGGCACTTATTGCATAGCAAAGTAACCCATCACCTCTGAGACTTGGCCTTTGCCTTTGAGACGGTCCTGTCTGGTCTTGCCTGTCCTAGATGCTTGATTAATAACATCTGAGACTGCAATTATCCTGGAGAGCACACAGGCCCTGCAGGACTTACAGGATAATTACATATATTATGATCGATACAGAGTTGGTGAAGAGAACGATGGTGGACAGACGGATAAAGTATGACTCTTTTATTGGTAATCTTAAGACTATTTTCATTTTAGTCTCAATATATGAGTGCACCATACCATACTAAAACTTTCTCTCTGGGTGTCTGAAATGTATATTTTCACATACTTCTCATTTATCTAAATAGAAACGCACATCCTATGTACCCTGCAATAGAACATACAGGCTTTGCAAGCAGAGATAACGGCTTTCCACTGCACAGTTGCAGTTAAGAACTAAAATTACACAATAGGGCACACTGGCTTATTACACTGCCTGACAAAAGGGGGGAATTACTGAACAGCTGTGGTATTTGGCCAAAAGTGGAATCTTCTGGAACAAACACCATAATTATAGTTCCTCAGCATTACAAGCTCGTCTGACAGAATGTGCACAGCTCTCGCAGAGGGTGGACGTCCAGGCTTAGCGAATGTGGCCTCGGATTAGACATGCAGGAAACTCAGACCTGTGTCTGATACGAAAGTGCGTTGCTAATCTGTTGACTCTGGGCTGCTTTATGTCAAACAAATATCTGTTAAACATAGCCTGAGCTCGGTGTGTATCTTAAAAACAGCTTCGAAAATACTTAAGTCGGATCGGCATGATATTTTTGACGCTTATCTCCGACTTAGCAAAGAAAATAATCAGTGTCAACAAACTGGTGGGAAAATGACTGCAGTAAAGTCCATTATTGTACAATCAATTCAGCTGATTAAAAATGAGTCACTCTGTTTGCTGGTATCTGGTTTCACATTTTTACAACCCACTACAAAAATGTCACACAAAGATAGCAAATTTAGGGACAATTTCCACTCACCTTCTGTAACTAAGAGTGGCTATGAGGGTAACTACATCACAGAATAATGTTTGAATACTTTAAAATCCAAATTAAAGGAGGTTTTGTCATTTTCCCATCATCTGACTGTGTGAATTAAGTATACCCATAGGCCCAATGAAGAGCTAAAAGCCTCTTATTATAATGACAGTTACTGAATTTGTTTAAGCAAGTTACCTTTTTTCCTGATATTAGCTAGCTCTAAAGTTACAAACAACACGTGTACTTTTTAGTCTTCTTTAGTTTTTGCTGTTCCTTCACCCCAGCTTGTGTCTACGATCAAAACTGGACCTTGCTACCAAACAGGACTCAAGAACCAGCAGGCCAAAGTAACAGAATAAATCTAAGCTGACTGACAAACAGTTGCTAACGTTAGCTTGCTAAAATGTTAATTTCCTACCTTTAAACACTTCAGTTTTTGGTGCCAACAGTTTTGGAATTTTGGAAAGCAGCCACCTCTTTTAATCAGTGGGCCTATTTTCTCAGCCTTTTACATTCAGTGTTTTGTATAATGTGTAATGGATGTTAAACTTGGAGCTTCACACTGTCAAGTATTCACATCACTTGTTGTTTAAGGCACATCTTCTATGTCAGAGTTTAAAAACTGTCTATATGTCTACAGATTTTTGTAAACTGGTATTTTCCTCTACGTTTTGCCATCTTGGCCACATACAAAACAAAGTTCTAGGGAGATATAAAATGCCTTCTAATGTGCAAATTTGTGGACAGCTCCTCAATTCATGGATGCCCATTGTTGCTTTGTGTAATGAGCACCAGGAACAATAACAATGGAGGACCGACTTACTAGTTTGTTTACATTCTGTTGGCACTGCCTGGTATAATATCTACTTCGAATTTAAACGTAGTATTGCTGCATAACATCCCTGACCAACGGAGACATCTGCTGCACCCAGTATTCCACCTCAGCATCCTCGGTTTTAAGTTAAACAGAGACGATGTTTTTTAGATCAGACCCGGTCGAACCAGAAGATTGTGGGACAATTTTTGAGAGGAATTGTTGTCAGTGAGGACTGGAAGGGAAACTTCTGTATGTCTGGAGCATCTATTTTGTCTTTGAGTGAGTGACTTAATCCTTAAGTTCAGATCAGACCAAAGAACTGCGACGAGATGAAACAACTTTATAACGTTGCAGAGAAAAGTTGCAGCAGTGTGAACTGGCTATCTGAGCTGGACTCAAGCCGGCTGATGGTGTCACCTGCAACTCAGCTGGTCAAATCGCTAACTGCTGGTTTTAGAACGTAAAGGTCGCCATCTGTTGCTACAGCCAATCGGCCTGTAGTTACTGTAAGTCCGCTGGTCAAGTCAAAATGACTGCTCCCAACTACTAATTGGCACTGCTTACTTATATTATTGTGATGTATTTATTATTTATATATTATCATTATTTTCTTTTTTGTAGCCAGTATCTCACTATCACTATCCTCATTCATATTTTAAGAAGCTACAAATAAGCCTGAGAAGCTGCAAATCAGAATGGACGTACAGAAAGTTGTTGCATAGAGATGATAAACCATCTCATCTAGTTGCATTGGTGTGAACCGGCAGGTTTTTAGAACGTCGCAGAACGGTGCATTGCAAGTAGCTGCCTGTTTCTACTCGAGTCATTGTGAATCTTTGGTCTGAACTGGGCCTAATATCAAAGTGGAATCAACAGTGGTAAGATCTCCAGTGGGTGTTTTGAAAGAGGTAGGCTGTACACTTTACTACCTTTGTGACAAGGGGTGAACATGGGAGACAGCTAATGCCAGCGAGCATCTGGAGTCATTTTTGCGTTGTAGTGTGTATGGGGAATGTTTGTAGAACAAAGTTTGTGTGGAGAGATTTTATTTTTTTCAACTGAGGGGGAAATATCTGTTTTATAGAAATCTGTATATGTGTAGACTGACCCTAAAACACTGATGTGTTTTAATACCCAGAACAGGGTTCACAGTTAGCATGGAAATTTTGTTTCCATTTGGTTTTGGGACATGATAGAGAACAAATTTATAAAAGAGCAACACTGAGAGAGGCAGAGCAACAGACAGTTTACAACAGTCTACAATAAAAGGGAGTGCAGGAGAAAAACTAACTGTGTTTGGTGCTTATAACTTTATTGGGTGCCTATTTTATTCAATGTAATTCTGTTAAGTGATGATGTGTATGGGGCTACAGATGCAGACCCGAGTCTCTATGATTTGATGTACACGGATTATATGAACGGGTCAAATGCAGGTTGAACATGTGCTGGTGGGTTTTTCTTGCAAGTCTAAGTTGCTACACCAGAACCTATAATGAAATCCATTTATTTTAATTAACTGAGATGAATTGAGATTGACTGTGGCTGAGAAAACCTTAATACACCAACATTCATTTAAAGAACAGAACAATGCAGTAAAGAAAAGGAAATGCATTTCATAATTAAGGATATTTAAAGAATTTATAGGTTCATGCTCATAAACTATCTAACTGGATGACAGTTTTTAATAAAACCATATTTACAGTGGGTCAATATCAGCTTTATAAATGGGTAAGCTGATACAGCACAACATTTGAAGTCCCTGAATGACTCCAAACGCCACTATGATCTCAAAAAGTGTGCCTGGCTCAGGCTACCATCCCATAATGCAACACAAATCATGCCTTAACACTATCAGGTATGTCGGGCCACACAGCTATGTTACATTCCTGGCGCGGGCAGTTGATGGATTACATTTAGGATTACAGCCAGCCAAGGGGATAGGCTATCTGCTGTCTGGGCCGTGATTGATCTACCTCGCTGTGACAGACTGATATTGGAGGCTTGTTTCTCCTCCCTCCCTCAACACCACACTGTCCGTCTAGATTGATCTCTGCACCAATCGCAAAGGCAAAATCACCACAATCTTACATCTGCAGACCCCTGCAGGAGTTGGCATCCACGCTTAGTGTCTAGACACTCCACCTAAATTATCCAGTCGTGATAATGACTCACAAAACTGTCCCCTCCTTACTTTATTGAATGAGATGAATATGCCACTCGTGTCCAATACTCAGTAGATGTGAAAAGAACCAGGCAGACATAATTACAGAGAAATAGAAGGATTATTTAGTCGCCAACACTGAGAAAGAGTCTGAGGGAAACCTCAGGGAGAATGATACAAGGAGAGGGCAAGAGTGGGAGTCGGAGAGGAACCGAATGTGTTATGAATGCACAAAATGACAAGCATCCATGTGACAGTGGGTCGAGGGTGAATCATTCAGGAGGGAATTCCTTCTGCGTGGCGACTCGCTGACATCACTGCACCACGGGCATATTCAAAATGTCTCATCACAAAGGCACAAATTTACACACAGAAAGGAGCTCATTTCCGAACATAAAGAGACGGTACTAAAAAGGTGAATACTACGAATACTAGCAGATACTAAGGCTGTGCCAAATACCAGTTTTTTGGGTGGTTTTCAAAGCTTCAGCGAGAAATATTCATGATTAATCGAAGCTGCATGGGGTAGTGGGGGGATGTAGTAATGACAAATGAGGACATTTTTTGAATCAACGCACCAAAGATAACGTGATAATTAGCCACTGTCAGCACGCAGCTTGTAGTCATAGTCATTATAACTAGTGCAAAAAAATACATCCTCCTGAGTCTGTGCATCCCCATATGAGGGTATCACATTCTGGGTTTGCTGCACCTTATACTTCATTCTACTTAACCTAGACCTGTTGTCCTCACTTGTGGACACTTGGTTGTGCCATATAGTGGTAATAGTAATATATAGTGGTATAGTGGTGGCAAGAGCACAATAAACTGATCTGCGTAAAAACAAGATGGCAGGCATCTCTGCCATGTCAGTCTGCAGCCGACCCCAACACAAAAGTGGACAAAGTACAAAACCTGACCACATTTAATGACTGAAACATGTTTATTTATGATTTATAATGTTTGTAGTTTGATATGGCAACACATTTGACCAATTTTAGTAACAGTAACAAGCCTTTATAATTGTCTTGTTTGAGGATGTTGGGACCAATTAGGTGTGAGACTGTTCCGTCAGACAAAAGGACATTCCTAATTTGGAGTATGGATCAAGTGGCAGAGTTTGTAAATGAGCAAATCAGACTTTGAGCTTTGTTGCATTATTTGTTATTTAATTTTTGCACAACAATGTTCAGGTGAACACTTTTACACTTTATTACACACTTGTGACTATTAAGATAAACCCATCATATTAGGACATCGTTTTTTTTTCTCTAAAACTACTTCCTGTTCAAAGACAATGTTTAGTTTTTATATTAATCAGGTCCTACTGATCTCAAATAGCACTGGGAAATGCGCATTAAAAGAAATACGAATCCTGTGTGTTTCCATTAAATGTACGGACTTTGGTGAAAACTACGAACTCGCGCTTGTTTTCCGCAGAACCGGAAACAAAACAAGTCTTGCATTCTTCTTTTACGTTTTCTGGCGGTTGGCAACCAGCTTGTAAATGCATTACCACCTTCCCGACCCAGAGTGTGGATATCACCATGGAGAGAGGTGCGCTACATCAGACTTAATTTGAACATAGCTGTTTCCATCCCCGTTTGCGAATCAACATTTTTCAAAACCCGGCTAAAGCAAGCATATTTTAGTTTGTGCGAATCAGGGGATTTTAATTCAAATTTTGGCGTTTCCATCATAATTTTCCGATGCGATACTTCTAGATGCGCATGTAAACAGGCGTGGGAGTGGTCAAACTGTTGTAATCACAAAACTGAGCCGATCACTAAGTTAAAATATCCTTGTCTAAGAATAACTACTAATGTTGATGCATAATAAATTATGTTCAATCACTATTTCTCGATTTATGTGGCTATAAGCCTGCCACTGGGGCGCTGATTTCAGCCGGCATTCTCCTTCCTTCCACTGTCTGCGCGTTACCATTTCTCTCTGCTACGAGAAACAACCACCTCTGAGCTAACAACTTGCACACTGAAAGTGGCACGTTTTGTCGCAGATTTGGATTGTGTAATAAGGCATGCCTGCTTTGTTCTTTCTGTAAATTGTTGTAAAGATCTACAACGAATAAAAGAACTCATCAAAGCACCTCAGAAAAGCCCAGACTCCGTCTCACAGTATTTTCGTGCCCTCGATGTTGATCATTTTTCTGACATTGCCAGTCAAGGCGATCTGCCACATTCTCTAACTGTGGCAGAAGCATAGGCCAGCGACAGTGACTTCACCAGTGTAGCGATCTGTTCCACTTCACATACACTTGTGATATCATCGTCATAATGTTCGGCTAGAGCCACATACAGCCAGCAAATTGTCTGAGGCTTTAACGGATGATTGAGAGCTTTAGTACAGTCAAGCTTCACCTCTTGGGCCCCAGATATCAAATTAGGTTTGTCTTTTTGATCAGTAAAGTTGAATCACATAGCGACATAATTTTCTTTTGTGGGGCAATTTAAAGGACAGGGCTCACCTCATCACGTGCAAATGTTCCACCAAAAAAGTTCACCCCGACACTGTTTTGCATGAGCACCGTCGCTGCATCCTGAGTTTAGTGCCGCCAAAGACGACTCTGATTGGTTTTAAGAAAACAAAAACAAAAGAGCGTTTTTCCCCCTATGGCAGAAAGATAATCAGTGTTTCTAGATCTTTCTCTAGTGCTGACACAGCTCTGTGGAGGCTACGTGAGACTGAGGGCCATTTGGGAATGTTGGGGTAATGGTGTACAAGAGCAGAGCATTTAAGCACTGATTTGGACATTGATTACCATGGCAACAATCGAAGCTTCGAAGCATTTGGGTCAGACCTAGTGGATGCCTTTTTACAAAATTTGTCTAATGTCACAATTCATTATGTTGAAAGTGCTAAATGTGCAGTTCTTAGCAATTTATGCTTCACACTTGACCGCACACTGGAGGAAGAGTATATATCATCCACCAAGCTGCACACGGCCAGTGAAATAAACCTTTTGGCTTTTCACCTTTTATTTCTGACACTGGCAGATTATCCCTTTCTGCTCCTGTCCGTGCAGCAGCTGATGCTATCACACTGTGTAATTCGGTCCACCTATTCACACTCCGCTCTCCCTTGCCAGCACCATCTCTCTCTCACATCCCAACTTTAAATAAACATTAAATTAGGCCAAGATAAAAGAAGCTGTCAGCCTGTGTTAATGGAATAGATATTTTCTCATCACATATGCAGGGAGTAAAGATAGTAAGTAATGTCGTGTGGGGCCGCATGGCATCATGCGTGTGGTCATATTTTTCAGAGCTGCTCCTGCCGTGCGGTAACAGGTTTCTGGGGAGCAACTCGATAGGCTGTGGAGGAAAATTCAGACTTTGACCCTGTCACATGAACTGCTACTTTGTAGTGAAACTGTTCAGGTCATGACTAGTGTTGATAGCAATGCCACGATGGGCTTCGGCCTCAATCTCTCATGGGAGTTGGCCTGCCTTGCCCTGTAGGCAGCTCTGGCTCCAATTACCCTGGCCAATGTGCCGTAGAACTGTGTCACTCTGAATTATACATGGCCTTTGTTCATCCTTAACCCAAGAGCACTGGAGACAGCAGTGGATCATGTTTACACTCATCCCTCCGTTAAAACATTTATGAACCTGATTGGTGCCTTAAAAACTTTTAAATGCTACCAAAAAACACAGAAGCATGCAGGCAGTTAAATGTGTGTCTGTAGGATTGTGTGCAGCTCAATATGAATACCTGACGCTACTCTGCACATGGAGACAAAACACGGCCATGTGGAAAGAAATGTTTTTTCGATCCAAAAGCAGTCCAGAATTTTAAACCATCTTCCACCCACTCATCATGCTGACCGGCAGTAATCAAAGTTACGCAAACAGAAGAGTGTGCTGCTTTGTGAACTTGAAATCACAGGGGAAATCAGGAAGTGAAAAATGGAATGGGAATTGGGTTTACAGCATGGGCTCTGCAGCTGCTACATTATGCAGGCCATCACAGGGGGAGCCATAGATATATTTTAGGATGACTGCTAAAATAGCAGTACAGTTTTGTCATGATTAATCAATATATTTTTTTTAAAAATTAGTCTAACATTCTGTTAAATCATTCTACTGGTGACATGTTTTTCTGGACATTACGACATCCTGTGACATCATCTGATGAATTAATGCCATACTGTGCCCCAAATCTGGAACATAACTCTCATACAAAGGTTCGTATGACATCTTATGAAAAATTATGCTCAGTTTGTAAATGTGATGACTTGGCACCCCTACCAGTAAGGTTAGGAAAACAATCATGGCTGGGTGTTGTCACGTTACGTACTTTAAAGGTGAAGTGTGTAAGATTTAGGGAGATTTAGTGGCGTCTAGCGGTGACTTGAAAACTGTAACCAGCTAAAACTTCTCCTGGCTAGAATTCCTTCAGTGTTCCTTGTTCAGGAGGTTTTTACTGTGAGCAAATTGTCCCGCAGAGGTCTCTTCCTCTCAAAAACAAACGCACCAGGTTGGTAAATCTAGTAAAAACACTGAATAAAGCAGTTTCACGTTACAAGTCAGAGTATCTCCCACACTGTTTGGCATCTCGGAAACGGGTGGCTCACCCCCCTCATGCTACTGTGTGTTCACATTTTTTTTTGATCCAGACGTTCAGGGGTTTTTAGTGGGAGCCAAATTATCCACAGAGGTCTCTCCCTCTCCAAAACAAACGTACCTGGTGATTGAAACGGGTAAAAAAAACCTTAATAAAGCAGTTTCACGTTACAAACCAATGTCACTCAAACACTGCTTGTTGTAGATGAGCTTCTTACTGCAAATTAGTGCCCCCAGTTGTTAGGTTAGGTTAAGAAAAATAATCATGGTTGGGCGTCATCACATTAAGACGTACAAGTAAGGCAATGTGATGAAGTGATGTTGCATACATAGCTTGAAATAACTCAATGCTGACTTGGGGTTTCACGTGGTACACAAACTTCGGTCTCCTGGGTCAAAGTCCTGTGTTCTTTGACCCGTCCACAACCCTGACCTTCCTCCCTACGTAGACTTTGTCGCTCTTTATACTACATGACCTGACTCCCTCCTTTGCTCCTGTCATAAGACAAAGAAACGCCTGCACCGCTTAGGTCACAGCTACATGGGTTATCGACCAATATTGGTTTTAAAATGAAGTATTAGAATCGGCCAACATGCTATTTCTTCATTTACACAATGAATAAATATTACATACACTGAAACATTGAACTGAGTGGATATATCGATATCGGTATCAGTTGTCTGCCAAAGCAGTTGTTATAGATCAGCATATTGGATATAGGCAAAAAATCCAATATTGTGCATCCCTACTTTTTGTAAGTGTAAGTATAAACTGTACATGACAGTGTGAAATTGAGATACAGGAATCATTTTGGCAGCTTCAACCTTTACATGTTTTGAACATCAGTGGAGCTCTTAGTTTTAAGAGGGGCCACACTCAAATAAAATTTAAACTGTAATTTTCTGGCCCGCTAACTGATTTATCGTATGATGAATCAGACATGAGGATGCAACTCCCACGGGGACGGAAAAAGCACACTGATGTACAATTTAAAGAGTAATTCTTGCCTCTGTAATTGATTTCCTCTATGATGAATGAGATATTAAGTGGAGCCACCCACACTCATGATGGCTGTTAGAGTTGATACATATTGAAAAGCTTATCAAGTCAACCTCATTCACTAATGAGTGTCCATCTGTTATTTTGTAACCACTTCCAACACAGCGTTCCAGGGAATAGGTCAACGCATTTTTCCGTGATCGAGAGCTCAGTCATTATGTTAATTAGGTCTGGGAGTATGATGTCTGCATGTGGACCAGCCGAGTTTGGAAGTCTGGACTTAGGGGGACGAGTGCAACGGGTGCCTGCGACTTACTTACCACAATCCTCCCACTTACTTTGTGTTTACCAGTAATCTGTACAAGTGATTTTCCCACAGTGCCCCAAAAAGTAGTGAAATGTCTGCAGGAAATAACTGTCACAAAATGGTAAAACAGGGGTTGTGTGATTGGAAATTCTTAGATTTTGATAATCTGGTCTCAACTGAAGACTCAAAAAACAGCACGCACATCCAAAAAAGATAAATACTGGGTGCTGGAGAGAAGAACAAATACAAGAATACAACAACAGGTCAGTACACCAGAAACTGCTCCTTTTGGAAATTTTAATCATTTCACCAGCCCTTCATCAGACATGACAAAGGTAAGGAGACACACCTCTGTATATACAACCAATGGTGGTCTCCCTACAGATCATGGGATAACAGATGCAGCTATACAGAAACACACTGAAAAACCAGTACAAAATGACACCACAGGAATACATTAACAAAAAATTACATTAAAAAAAAAAAAATGTAGAAAAAGGTCAGCGTTGCCCATAGTATCACCTCAATTATCACGACTAAAACACCAGTTAAAAAAAACGTCATAGTGACATGCAAATTCAAGGTGAAATTGTAGGAGGATATATTTATGATTTATATATTTCTTTAAAATTTTCTGGATTTTGTTTTGTTTTGTTTAAAAATAGAGACGCCTCTAATACTACAAAAAGTAGTAAAACTCAGTGAGAATTACCACAGCAGTGTCATAAACAATGTTTACATGCTGCTCAAGATTTGGTATTTCTCACTGAGTAGCACTAAATTCTGTAATATCCAGGGCTCCTAAATATAAATATATAAAAATATATTAATTCTAAAATATTGTAATATTCTAGGTGATACTCGAGGCACTGCTGGCCTTTTTGTAAATATAGTATTTGTTCAATACATTTTTCTGTAAATGAACTTTTTTCCTGTGGTGTCATTTTGTACTGGTTTTGTAGTGTGTTGCACTCCGTTTCTGTGTAGCTGTGCTACAGTATCATGTGATCTGTTGGGTGACAACCATTGGTTGTATATCCTCCTGACACCCGAACATTTGTTTGGTATGTGTTTTCAATTTTTCCTAGCTATTTGAGATTAGTACCTGATCAGTATAAAAAACTAAACTTTATGAACGATAAATAAATAAAGTCCCGAGATCCTCAAAGGAGACAACAGTAAAGCCCTAATGTCCTCAAAGGAGATGATAATAAAGTCCCAATGTCCGTCAACGAGCTGATGAAAAATTCCTGATGTCTGCAAATGAGTACTTCCTAATTAACAGCGTCCTAGCTTGTTACTGTTGCTAGAATTGATCAGATTTGTTGGAACATCAACCTAGATACTGTATTTATAATAAATGAACACGTTTCGACAATTAAATGTGGTCAGGTTTTGGACCTTGTCCACTTTTGTGTCAGTATTGACTGCAGACTGACTTGGCGGAGATGGCTGCCATCTTGTTTTTACATGGATTAGTGTATTTTGCTCATACTACCACTAGATGGCACAAAAAATTGTCCATGAACGAGGACAACAGGTCTGCGTTAAGCAGAATGATGTATAAGGTCCAGTAAACCCAAAATGTGATGTCTTTGTATGAGGACACAGGGTCTTAGGAGGATATACAGAGGTGTGTCTCCTTATCTTGTTCATGTCTGATGAAGGGCTGGTACCTGAAACGTCACGTGGTGACATGATTAAAACTAAGGTGTGCGGACCTGTTTTTTGTATTTTCATAATCCGTCTAAAACTTCAGAGTTTACTGTTAACATCTGCTGATGGTGACGGATTGTTCTTTAATATTGCAATACTGCAATAACAAGTAAAAAGATGTGCACTGTATTGCATTGTCTAAGTATTTGCTAGTTCTGTTGCACTTTTGACTGTCTTAGTGTTAGAAAGATAAAGCAACTCTTCTATAAATTATACACACAGAAAGACAAAAACTTGTTTTAGAGGATATTTAAAGTTCAGTGAAACATCTTTTGGCCTCTCTGACCTGTTACAGAACTCATTTGCATCGCCTTAGAAAAGAAGAGCCTCAGATGGAGGATAATTATTCCTTTTTCTAAAATGTTATTTGTCATCCAATCCCCCAGCATCATTAGCATTACAAAGTACATTCCAAACACCTTTTTATTGGCCAAAGAAAATTATAAAATTATATCAACAAAAACCCAAATGTGGACCACTTTTGATGTCCCGTACAAATAAGCATGTACGTGTGTTTGCTCTGTCTGAGCCGGTGGACTCGTCTCTGGGGTCAGAAAGCAAACACTCACTGATGGGGATGTAAGAGCTGCATATGAAGTGAGATACGCATTACTAACTCAATTTGAGTGTGTGTATACACTGGGGCCAGTTGGCAGCCATGCCAGCAGCTTGGCCAGGCCCTTGGCTTCTTCTTTGTTGTTGATGTCTGCCTGGCCAGCACTACTAATGCAATTCATTATGCCTTGCAGTTGACAACACTTAGAAGCAGTGATTAATGCATTTGCAGCCTGTTACTAGGGGGAATTAGGTATTCTTGCCAGTTTATCAACTTTGCTTCCTCACAGACCCAAACTTGTCTGTTTCTGGGGCAAATGTAGAGCCCTGGAGAAATGCAGTATCAATAGCGTGGTACACCATGGCCTAAATGTATATAAGGAGTTTTTGCTTTTGTGAGTTGTCAGCAGTTTGCAGCAGCCAGCCAGTTTTTTAGTGGAATTGAGTTAAAGCTTTAGCGAGCCAGAACAAGATTTTCATTTTAATTTGCAAATTGAAAAATTACCATTTTTTTGTTATGAAATCTTCTGCATAATTACAACATATCCATATGCAGAGGCTTTGATGTCTAACCAATTAAATGAGATTAAAAACAAGATTTAGTCCACTGCTATTCATTGGACAAAAAAAATGTTCTTTTTGTAAGGTCAACATTTCACACCCCAAACAACCTTGGAGCACTGACAGATATAAATGCTCCCGCTCCTTATCTGTACACCTTTATACACAAACACTGTGTACTGTATTTAAAAACTGAATTATGTTTTTAAACTACGCCCTCGACGTCCATATGTCACAACACTGCGAGCCGCATTCATATTAAATTCTCAGATTAAGCCGTGTAATACGTCAAATCTGCACTCTGATCTGAATATGATAACAGCACGAGCCGCTAGTCATGTGTGGCTGAACTGTCAGATCTGTTTATTTTTGCCTCCTCTGCTCCCACGTGCTGGCGTGCACTTACGAGATAACTGCTGTCTGTGTCCTTTGTCAGGGCTTTAATAGTAATATACATTAGCCGACCTTCAGTAAAAACATTCATGGGTCCCTCTGAACAAAACATTACTATGATTTGTCTGGGGATAAATTATTCCTGACAGGCGATCCTAGGTTCTATACAGTCTACCTCAACATGAATAATATTCACACAGATTAAAACAATGTGATGGTTTGTGTTTATCCAGGACATCTCTCTAGCTTTAGATGCTGCCACCAATCAGCTCCATGTAAGCAGATCTCACCCACAGTATATTACTTCTTCTAAAAGGGACACAGTGATCCCCTTTGTCTTGTGTTGTTCCTCAGATATCCATGCACACATTCAGACTGCCTTGCACACTCGAGCACACCAAAACTTCAGCCCTGTTATCTAACTCAGCCCTCCAGGCTGAATCACAGTGGTAGACAGAGACTATAGTATGGGCCTAAAAATTCACATGGATAGAGCGGAGAAGGAGAAGAAGAGATGGGGGGTTGATTTCCATTGGTGTGAGGAAGAAAATAATTGATGATACTGCTGAATTACAGTGTCCACCAAATGGTTGGCTTATATAAAAATAAGTATTATATAAATATAAGCTGCAAATTGATCGATTTGACTACCACGCAGGATAGAGGTCAATGTTTATATGCATGGTGAGAACGGGAGAAACTGAAAGCTAAAATTCTTAGTACGGGTTGTGTCATTTCTTACAATGCTGCCTTTAGAATTGTGTCTTGTTTTTGTATTTTGAAATTATTAACATTCAAAAACAAAGCATCCTTGCAGCTTTCACTTTAAAACAAGTGCTATTGTCTCATATTACATAGTCAGTCACACACATTATATGCTTTGGGAGTGGAGGAAGAAAGAGATAAAATTAGAACAAGGGGGAGGGAGGGGGTTCCCTCTCCTACAGGGAAAACATAAATAGACTGGAGCAGCGTTATGGCAATGGATTTGCAATAATACTCTTGTATGTTGTGCTCAGATACGCTTTATTTGGGTCAAGCACATGGAAAGCAAATGCTTCTTAGATGCTGCTGCTGCTTACCGTTTGGAAGCTTGTGACTGTTCTCCATCAGCCATGTGAACAGGTTGGCAAAGTTGCAGTTGCACACCCAGGGGTTGCCCTCTAGCCTCACCGCCCGCAGGGAGGGCAACTGACTTAGTGCCCCCACCTGTAGCGTTGACAGTGCATTGCGCTCCAGTTCCAGTTCTCTTAGAGAGGTGAGGCCAAGGAAAGCATCCTCGTTCACCATGCTCAGGTATGGGTTGTTGCCCAGCCGTAGCTTGATCAGGCTCCGAGACTCCCCAAAAGTCCCCTTGGGGATTTCAGTCAGATTGTTGCTGCCCAAGTCCAGGAAGACCAGCCTGGAAGAGGTGCTGAGGGTCCCCGGCTCTATGTGGGAGAGGGAGTTGTTCCGGAGGTCCAGGTAGACCAAGTCACTGTATAGAACCAGGAAGTCTGAGGGGATGCTGGGTATCCAGTTGTCGGCCAGCAACAGCCTGCGCACATCCAAGGGGATCTCACTGGGTAGACGGGTCAGCCCACGGCCACTGCAGTCCACAGTGTGAGGATCTGGGCACAGGCAGGTTGCTGGGCAGTTTTCCCCCAGGGTCCATAAGACAGAGGACAGCAAGATGAGGATAAGCTGGAGCCAGCAGACACATGGCAACATGGTCAAGTGGGTGAAATGAATTATGGGGGAAAGAGGCTTGGGGTAAGGGCGAATGGGAGAGGGAGGGTGGGGGTAGAGAACAAGAGGGTAGGGGTCAGAGGGCAGGAGATCAGGACAAGGGAGGGGAAGGGGAAAGTGAAGGGGGGCGGATGGGGATCAATCCTCGCGAAGGAACATCCTGCCGTTGTAGAGATGGAAATCTGGAAGGGCTCGGGAATTGTGAGGAGGCAGAGCGGTGGCGAAAACTGTTTTCCAGGAGATCATGTAGCAAGCCGCCTAGATAGAATAGCAGACTGCCTGCTTTGAAGGAGCAAAGAGAGGGAGATAGTAAGCAGCAGGGAGCGGGAGAGCAAAAAAGACGGAGCTTAACAGAGAGGGGAGGGTAGCTTAAGAGAGGTAAATAGACACGAGCGAGCTGGGAGTGATGAGAAGCCGGGGGCACAGACAAGGGAGAGGGGGGTTGAGGAGGGGGCTCTGTCCGCCACGCTACCCCACAGTAGAGCTGGCGGCAGTGGCAGACGAAGACAATAAGGTCTCTGACACAAAAGGATATATGAAGCTGTGATTCAAGCATGACAAGCAAAGAGTAACATCAGTGCATCCCTCCATTAGTCCCAGGTCTCTGTGTAGAAAAGCCTGACGCTCTGAAACGAGAGAGAGAGAAGCTCACGGCACATCGCTCAAGTGTGTGGTAAGGTTGCCCCCCTCCCTTTATTATTCCCTCTTTATCTCCCAAAGCCCTGCTGTTAAAACACAGCACAGCTCAATGTTACGCTGTCCAGCACCGTATCAAGGCTGTGCTGCTGTGCGGAGAGAATCCAAATGTCCAGGCAGGAGCCTCGTGGATGTAGATCGCAGTGCTGAGCTGCACACAGCCATGCCAATCCAACGACTGCCTCTGAATCAACCACGGTTTATCTCATGCCCTCTCCCCTCTCCTTATTTCCAGGGAGGCGTGCCTGAGCCACGCTGTCAACATGTGATGTCACTTCCTATAGTGTGAAGAAATGACGATCAGCTGTTTCTGGAGAAATCTGAGATATAGGAGATATTTATCTGTGATGCTGTTACTTTATTTTAAAGCATATTCAGCTGTATGTTCAACAAAATAATAACAAATACTGAGGCAAATTATTTTGAGAAATTATACATTCTCAATGACGTTCATTTCTTTTTAATATTTTCACCTGGTTTTTAATCCATTAACAGCAAGCCGTTGCTTTGAAGGTAAGTCTCACTGTTTGACGATTATATAGAAGATCTTGTTAAACACAGCCTGTTCCTTGGAGAAGCTTTATTAGTTGTGTCTTCAACTGGAAAACTGTGACCTGTTAAAATGTACAGCATGAGCCTTTATCCTAAAACATTTCCTTACTCATTTTGTTCCTGCAAGTCCAGCATTAGTGCACTGATGGGTGAATTAACACAAGAACAGTGTGGCCGCTACACCTGCATAAATTAGACAAAAGAAACTGTGTAACTCTCAAAGTACCAGCAAAGGGTACATCACACCCCTAACTGCGCTGCCAGCAAAATAGCATTCCTGTGCCATTTGCACATATTTAAATTACCGGTAGGTAACATGCATATATTTAACACAAAATTGGTTCCTTTCTCTGCCTCTCTGCAAAAACAGTCCACTTTACAAAGATCAGCACTAACAGCCTCACACAGTTTCAGTGAAATTCTGAGCATCTTCAGAGTTGGTGTTAACTAAAACTTGTTCATAAGGGGTTTAGCATTTATATTCATTAGATTTTTCAATGATCACCTCAGCAGGTATTGTAGCCAGGCATGTTCATGAAGTTTGGAGGAAAGCCTCTGCAGCTCGTCAGTCAGGACCTAGCTTGTTGTCTCAAATTTCAGTTCTCTTTTCCTCTCTGCTACAGATGTCAATGGTTATCTGTTAATCACTTAAGTGCCAAGAATATTTTCTGACCAGGTACGCCTGTCGATCTGTACGTTCATTTTGCTACATTTCAGTTTACCGCACTGCATAACTGGGTCTAATGGAAGCTTGTTAGCGACACCCGTTCCTTTAGCGATACTGCTAGTAACAGTATCCTGACCCAAAAGCTTTGTTGTCGAAATACTGTGCCCGCTCATAGGTCACCGGGTGAGTAAGCTGCTTAATTCTGAGCCACAAACCCCCTTTGGCATTGTTAACTTTGTTAGCACTGTTAACAAGATCAGCATGGTAAGTGGTGCTAACACAGTTAACAGCGTCAAGGTTGCTTACTCACCATGTCTACCTGTGAGGAGAACACATGGTGGCCACCATATTTCCGCTGATAACTGCAAATGAGCAACTCTGCTAATTAGCTTCCACAAAAGTGCAGTCTGGTGCACAGTGCAGAGTGGCCAAGGCTAATGTTGGGAGAGTTGCTTTTCAAATGTATTCTGCAACAGATTACTGAACAGATTCTATTAGATTACTCTAATTAAGTGATATATTCAAAATATTTTTGGTTGCCTTTAGAATACTTAAAAATTGTCTGTCAACTTCATGAATCAGCTGTTCCTCGTCCACTGCAAAGCTTTCAAGGCAAGAGACAGGAATGAATAGAAAAGGGGTGTATGACAAAAGTTCAGGTCAAAAAGGGGCACTGCATTGCTGCATGCAGCCAACTCGAATGTTTTAATAGAAAACAATGAAATCAAACTGATGTTGTCGCTGATGCTCGCTCCCGGCGCATTCAGTTAGGAAATGGTGCACATAAAAAACACAACCAAAGTAATCCCTTCAAGAAATCTATTTTTTAAAGACAGTAACTGTATTCAGAATACCGCCAATTCAAGCTGTAATTGTAACAGAACACAGTTACTCATATTTTGTAATTTAAAATGTATTTTAAATACATAACACTGATACTTGTATTCCATTACTCCCGAACCCTGCAGCTAACCAGTGGAGACCGGAGGGTGGGGAGTGGGCACTATGTTTCTGCATGTTAACTAGACTAGCCAGCTGTCTGTCAGCAAAGCTGTCAGAAAATAAAAGGCAAAACATTCATACCACAAAATATTCAAATTTAACCACCTCCAAATGGATAACTCTTTGAAATTCGGCGCTAAAGCTCACTGAATCAATGGAGCACTGTTCTAAAGGGACAGGTCTATTGTTTTTTTAAAGATATTTTTTGGGGCATTTTTAGCCTTTATTTGATAGGACAGACAAGCGTGAAGGGGGGAGAGAGAGAGGGAGTGACATGCAGCAAAGGGCCACAGGCTGGAGTTGAACCCGGGTCGCTGCTGCAACAGCCTTGTACATGGAGCCCTGCTAAGCCACCGACGCCCCAGGTCTCTTGTTTTTAATGTTATTTCACTTTTTCTCCCTTAAAAATTAAACCAGTTAAAAAACCAGTTAGTTTGACTGTTAATGGGTATTGGACTTTAAAGAACAAAATTAACTGTAACTGACATGCCTACCAGCTGCCATCAACATTGCCCTGTGTGCTTGGTGCAATGGCAACATCTATGCTTTGCTATAAGGATAATTAGCCTGGAAATCCAGACCCAAATCTAGAAATATTTAGGGTCTGGCCATGAGTAATGCAAATGGCCCAACTCGAGGGGCGGCACCAAGCATGCATTTGAAAATATCACTGCACGCAATTGGATAACACTATGACCAATCAGAACAATACACGGGGTGACGTATACGCTTAGCTACCAGCGGAGCTACCTGGTAGATTAGACTCTTGCCGTAACCGGTCGGCAAAACAGCAAAAACGTCTTTCTTGCAAAGGAAAGACTCGAGCGCCGTCTTCTGTTCCTCTTTTAGAGAAAAAGCCAAGTCTAACTCGTTCACTGTAGCGGCCAAAGCCGTTTCAAACAACTGGTGTTCATCCGTAGTCATCTTGCAATGTTTACTGACTGATTCCGGACTTCGTCATTGCAGTGCTGTCGTCATCTTTAGCTCGCCTCTGACCCGCCTATATTAGATACATCGATGTGATTGGTGCAGCTCGGTTTCATGGGCATAGGTAATGAGCATCATTACTGATTGCCAGAGTGACTCGCTGAGCAAATTCAAATTGTGCTCTCGCAAGAACTCTGGATTTCCAGGGTAAAGGATAATAGCAATCAGCCACAAAAAGGGGCAAACTGCACTCAGCTGCAAAACTTGATGGGAGTGTTTGTGCTGTAATAGAATTAGAGCAACATCTTTTGTAAGCCGTACTTTTAGATGCAGTAGATAGGGGTTGCAAGTGATGCAAGTCAATGCATGGTGCCATCAGCAGCAGTGAATTCGCCTGTAAGCTTTCGTGTAGGGTCAAAATGCCATAACAGATCACCAGCGTGCTTCAAAATTACATTTTTATTGATTGATTTGCATTTTCATTTATGTATTTCATGGCCTCAATATTTTGGATAGTAAAACAGAGGCGCCTTGAGACTCAAACCACAATGGAGAGAAGACGATTAATTCAGAATGTGTATTGAATTTCCCAGATGGGATTTGCTTCAACAAGTAAATGCAATTAGACCAAGGTTGTTGCAGGGGGACTGCAAATTAGACCTGTGAGGACAAGGGTAGCGTGAAATTTCTGAGAAAGTAGTGTTGTCATGGACGGTAATGGTGGATTTCCAGGAAGATAACATATTCACGATGCAAATTTAATACATTAACAAGTTTACACGCATGTATTAAAAATGACACATGGATAAAACTGAACATACACACCTGCATCTCATAACAACCGGGCAGATGGCAATAACATCTAACTCACTTCATCACAGGTAATCTAATAATTGCACTCGTTCCTCGAGGCGTCCTCTCAAGTCAGATGAGTCTGCAGCTTCGCCAGTGATGTTTACTTTGTGTCACAGAGAAGACAGCAGCTCTTTCATCAGAGTCAGCATGTATTACTTTAAAAACACTAAAAGCTGAGGTGGCTTCGATTGTTTCCTGCAAACACAATTTAACTTTACATCTAACTATGATAATGCAGTCTAGTGTTTCTACAGTTTAACATAAAATGCTTAAATATTTGCTGTCTCATGAACGGTTTGATGTAAAAATATCAGTCATGCAGTTTTTCACAGAGAATGATGCAACTGATCTCCAGAGAATTCTTCTGCTTCTCCTCCTACTGAGAGGAGAGTCTCTTACTGTATAAAACAGAGCACAATTAATTGTTTTAGCCTGGTCAAATTTCTGCCTGTCCGCCCATTACTGATGCTGCAATACAGATCCATCTCCGATCAACTTTTTTTTGGTGACTGGCAAGATGTCAGTGTATTTTATGCATGTATAAAGAGAAATGGATGCAATGTTGGAACTGGGGCCCTGTTCATGCCTCCAAAGCTCATGAAGCCAAAAAAGTTTAGCTGCCGCATATGAAATTACCGGAATGATTGGCACTGCTTCTGCACTGTGTGGCCAATACAGCAGGTGCGCTAGAGCTTCCACCAACTACGTCTGGTTTAGCCCTCTGCTTACTTGAAGGGTGATCAAAGGATTCGACTGGACTTCTAGACTTTCCCAGTGTTATTGGACTGAATAGATCAAATTCTTATATTGAAATGAGTCATTTGCGGTGGAGGTCGACCAATAGTGGATATTCAATGGCCAGGCTTGGAGCAGGAAAAAGCTGATAGCTGATTAATCGGCCATTAACACCTTTATTCCCCAACTGGACTTGAACAGTGTGAGAACAGCAATAAAATTGTAAAAATAGAGCAAAGAATCAAATCAATCACAGAGCAGCCTCGACAGACAACTATTGTGTGAAGAAACTGACTGAAAACAGGTCTGTTATGACATGAACGCCACTAAACAGCCTTGCAGTAAAATCAGCTGTTCTACCAAACAAGTTCAACACACATTTCTAGTGGCTTGCTTCTTAATTCTAGCGAAATTATACTGACCATGCCATGCTTGCTAGCAAAACAGAGAAAGCACATAATGCTATTCTATAACAAGCAACCTTATTATGCCCCTAATAAGGAAGTAAAGCTGTTCTTCAATAATTAACTTTCATTTAAATCATACAAATCCATACAAATCATCTAAAGCACACATTACCTTGTATTTGCATGTGGAATAATCTGTGCAAAAGCCTTGCAGCCATACTCATGTGACAAGTGGAGGTTACAGCTATTGGCCACTATTGAAGCCCTGTTCCACCATTATGCAAAATAAAGTCCTACCGACAGCGATGAATCCACTGACCTTTAGTCTGCAGGGGTTGTGACACTCAAAAAATATCCACTGATTTACTGACATCTCTTTCACCATGCAAGTCAATATGGAAAAAGCCTTTTTAGGTTGCAGGTGATGGATGAAATTCCCCTTTTTGGTGACAACGGTAACTAGCTTCAAAGCCTGGCATACTTCCAGGTAGCCTGGTGCATCTACAGTAAATCTGATATAAGTGACACTATTTTTTTTTGTTATTTGTTTGGTAACACTTTAAGCATTTACAAGCAGTATTTAAACATTTGATAAACACACTATACTGTAGCTGTAAGAAGAAGCTTATATTCAGGTTGGTGTTTAAAGAGAAAATGAATGACAATACAGTAAAAGACAGTTGTAATAATTTTCAAAAATGTCTGAGAGAACAAGTTATTGTTGACAAACACTGTACATTGTTAAATGCTTTAATGTCCTTACATCTGCTTACAACTACATTATTATTTCCCTTGGTTTTTTCGAGACCAAGGTGGCAAAGGCATGTGGTGGGGGGCATCTTGACAGCTGTACTTTTAGATACGGTCCACCCCTCTATTAAATATGAAAGGAGGCCCCCACATGCTTGAGCTTTACACTGCTGACTTGTATCATCAGAACACACATGCCCTGTGATTTTCAGCCTTCTATGATTATATTTACCCTTTACAGCAGGCATATCCTGACAGCTGAGAATATTACTGTCAGGTATTGTCCCCCCTCTATTAAATATGAAAGGAGGCTGAAAATAACAGGACATGCTACATCTCGGAGGCAACGTCTTTCCACGTACAGGCTTCCTTTGCCTTTCAAACGGGGCAGAGCTCCATGGGAAACAGTAGGAGAGACACACCCCGAGTGGGAACTGGGATCTGGGATCTAAGCTGTGCACCGGATGAAAAAACAAGCGCGTCGCACTGAATGCGCACCACTACGGCGCCACTTTGGGTTGTGAGTGTGCATGACACCCGTCCACATTGAAAGTAATGGGTTTGTGTGCGTAAAAGACGCTACATCTGAACGCCCCCATGCACACACATGCCCAAAATCACCCAGGCGGCCCACCTTTGTCTTAGATAGGCAGGGAAAACCTGTTATAGTACTGCCACTATGGCCTCCAGTTTCACTTTTTCAACTCTACGTCTCTCCCAAGACCATCACTGCTGCCACTTCACACCGGACATTACAACATGGATGCAAAGAACTTTCCTAACACTCAACTGCAGCAAGTCCGACATCTTCATCAATGGCCCAGACTCCCTTACCCGCCCCACCTAGGACTTCACACTCAATATTGATGGCTCCATTGTCACCCCCTCCTAAGTGCTGCAGAAACACTCATGCACTTGTAACATCCAGGCTTGACGACCACAACAGCATCCTCTGTGGTACCACAAACAATCTGTGCTTTCCATTACCCATACTACAACACTATATAGTAAAGATTTTCTATGTCCCAGTACATAGTATGTCAAATGCAGTATGCCAAAATTTCCTGAATGAAATAAGGGACATGACGGCAGATGTGCAGTATATACAGTTGTGTGATTCATTTGCTCAGGTCCTGTAGCCATCATAGAGCTGGCAAAGTGACTAATGCTTGAACTATTATTAGTCATTCAGTTGTAGAAGAGGGTCCTTTTTTTCATTGCTTTATTTTTACCTCACAGCTGCAAGGAACAGAGCAACAGGAAGCTTTTCTTGGAAAAAGGTGCATATTCAACATGATAACACGTTTTCCTCTGCCCTGTTTCTGTCAGCTGATTAACTGCTAAGCAGCTCAGATGAAATGGACTAAGGGATACTTAAAATGGAGATGCCTCAGATTGAAATGCAACTAGAGCACTGTCACTGGCAGATATAATGGCCACTCTGTTGCTGTGGGTAGTCATGCAGATGTCCAATCCCCAAATGTGATCCCAAAAGTCTCTTGACAGCGAATTTGTCAGTGTAAAAAGCCCTGAAAATGTGTTTGTATGGGGGTAGTAGACCTTTTAGTCTGCTGGCTGGGTTTGTTGTCAAGACATATTAGAGCTGCATGCACATTGTTTAGCTATGATAAATTCGACTTATACAGCTTATCTTTTCTCCTTTAATTGCTTTGTTTAATGCCTGATTCAATATAATTCAGATGCAGAGGTGAAAAGAAGTTAATTCTTTTTTTGTGATAATCTGTGGGTAAGGTATTGTCACATCCATTTCAAGACAAACAAAGCTAAGGCAAGGAAACAGGCCTTAAGCTGCTTGAATTGCTGACAGTTGCTGCTTGATTCAGACAGTTCAGTGCAAACTCCGGTCAGATCAGAAAACTTTCTGTTGCTGCTGTGATATAGTATGGTAGCTAAAATGATATCTTTAAGTTACCCTTGATAGTATTGTTGTGAATATGAATAATAAGGAAGAACGTACTAGTTCTATATTTACTGGATCCAGTATGCACACAAAGTGTCCGATGTCACGTGATGAAGTGCATCAGTCAGACACTTGCTTGGTGTTAGGGCATGGAGTTTGACCTAGCCCACCGTGAACCTCAGCGCTGGGGTTTGGGCCAACTGAAGTTGAGTTGCTATAGCAGCTGTGAAGGTCCAGCTCTCTATCTGCTCTCTTCACTGGTGAATAGTCTCCTAGCGGCGGAGAGAGAGGCGGAGGGATGGCGGGGTATGCTAGCTCACTAATTCCTGTCTCACTTCTGGTCTGATAAAGAGAGAGAAAGCGCAGGTGAGGCAAGGGGCTGGATGCAGCTCCACAGTAGAATACGATTTTACTCATTTTAAAAACTAAAAATCAAAGAGAGAAAAAAATTAATTCAGTTGTACACGTTCATTTTAGATAGTAAGTAAGTAGAGTATATTTAATATAGCCGCACCTTTCCCAGTGCAAGGTCACAAATGCATCACTGGAATATATAAAATAAGACCATAAAAACAGCTATTAGTTTATTGACCGCTGCTAAAATAAAAGTCAGAAAGACTGACTGACATGTGATGTGCAGTTTTTGGAAATATGCCTCATGGAATTTAGTCTCTGAAGTGTAAGATTTAACTTTTTCCCATGGTCTAGTGTAGGGATACACGGAAACATCGGTACTGCATCGGTATCGGCCAATGTTGACTTTAACGTGAAGTATTAGAATCTGCCAATATGCTTTTTCTTAATTTGCACAATGAATGAATATTATATAGCTCTACAATTTAGAGTTTTCTATTTAATGTCTCCATCTACTGGTGGGCTATCATGATATGAGTATGCATGCATGATATGATATTAATTCCATAACAGAAGATGATGAAGAGATGTGATGTTCACTAAAATTAGGTGGGGAAAAAAGTGTATATACTGATATCAGTATTGGTTATCGGTTAAGAAAGTTGTTATTTATCGGCAATCAGATACTGGCAAAAAATCCAACATTGTGCATCTCTAGTATCATGCAAAAAAGTAAACATAAGTTAGGTAAAAGCGTAGTATCTGACCACAAAGCTTGTAGAATCGCAATACATATGAAGTGTTGTGATAGTATTGAATAGGGAGATAAGCATAATATCCAAGCCCTACAAACTACCAACTACAGGATAAGTAAGAGGAGAGAAAGTTGAACTTACAGTTTTGTTTCAGTCCTGTGAAGACAGCCTGACTCAGAGAAACCTGTAGGCAGCAGCAGAGGCTGAAATCTTCACCAGAACCTCCCAAAAGCCTTTCTGGTCACCAGTGTCCTTTCTGACCTTGTAACATCTCAACTGTCCAACACGTCCATGTAGGAGGAGTTGCCTCCTCCATTGCTTGGCTTGTGCCTATTATACCATTACTCCGTGGGCCTACTGGTTTACCTGCCCGGCCTGTTCTAGTTCCGATAATGAGCTATAAAAAGGAAGAGTTCAAATTAAAGGCGCATTCTGTGTTTTTATTTTAGTTCACTCTAAACATTTACCTCTAAATCTCTAATCTTGCTTATTCAAAACTAAATTTTTCAGTTTCAGTGCCTCACATAGGGTAAGATGGGGTGAGATGCCTCCACCCTCTCAACTCTGGCATTAAATCAATTTAATTTCATTTGTTTTATTCATAAGGGCAACAAACTTTAATCAGCATTTCTGTAAATGCGCCAGTGTTTACCAGCTGGGTAATTTTCAACCGCAGTCCTTTGGCAAGATGTTTTGACACCAATAAAATGATAAAATTCTAAGGACAAACTCACAAGACAAAGACAGCATAAAGGCAACATTATCTACAGCAAACATAATTTCATTGTTTCACCCTGCATTCATGTGGTGTCGGAATAATCAGGAAAAAAATGCTTTCAACTAAGAAAATTTGCATGAATGTCCCCTGAAGTCAGAACAACACAGAAAGTTTGTTGAGGTTCTGGTACACGACTTGCCAAGTTGATGACATACTGTGTGCAGAAACATGGCGAACCGAAGTAAATGTTCAGTTTTGCTGTATTTTGAAATATGGTATGAGGTTGGTTGCTGTCCACATAGAGTGACCTCGATTCGTTTGATAAGTTATTCTTTAGCATTAATCCAGTGAAGCAATATTTTAGAAGTAGTCAAGGACAAAATCACTTTGTAATATAAAGCTTCAAACTGTTGTCAATATGTTGTTTAAATGCTCTCTCAATAAAATACAACACTTCTTTGTAGCGCCCATGTTGTCTCCACATTACATCATTCGATCTTGCAACTGTTGAAAAAACAACTTCCCAACTTGGGAAATTGGACCATCTGAGGAGCATGAATGTAGCATTAAGGCTATCTTTGAATATTCCTATGTAGGGTTTATTGTCTGTTTTTGGCCTGTACCCAAATTACTTTGACTTTGCTTTCGGTATCTTCCTCAGAGTGCCAATCCATTGTGCTTCCATGCACGACTGACTGTGGTGGGTGTTAAAACTATATGTGTCATTAAAATTGATTTCCATTGACTTTCACCTGGGACACAGCTGACAATACAGCACCAGCATTGTGAGTCTGTTGCAGTAAACGTTATGAATCTAATTTAACTACTGGGGCTTAAATTTACAGGAGTTTTATGGATCTGGCCCACCATGTTGTGGAATCACTGCCTGCATAGCAATTGTATTATTCTAGGTGTAGGCCTTGTCCAGACTCTGGCTTTGTTTATTTGTTTGTTACATTAACAAGACTAGGGAAATTATCCACTTGGCTTAATCTGGCACAATTATTCCAGCCATTAAAGAACAGGATGCATTGTGTCTTAGGGAATAGTAAACAAGGATGTTCTAATCCAAAGCGGGCCAAGCTTGAATCAATGCACTGTCTCTCAGCTATGGAGCTTCAGGACTAAGAAAAAGGACTATGAAAGCAACATCACCCTACTAATTTACCAGAGAATCTCTTTACCGAGGTTTCAAAAATACTTTGTCCAGAGCTTGGAAGCCTGAAAATTCGTTGTTTTCCTTCAGTTTGTTCTCTCCCAACCTTGAAAGCCTGGGGAAAACAATTTTATATCAAGTGTCCACAACAGGAACAGACACAGTATTGCTTTTTCAACAGCTGCTTGCACAAATTGATTTTCTAGTCTTCGCAGCAATGGCACGTAACTGAAGTGTTAAAAGCAGTCTAAATGTAACATGAGGGGGGAACAAGCCAGTGCTTGAGGGTTTAGTGACCTTGTCAGAGGAGATGCGCCATCAATCCGCATTTACTCTACTGATGTGTCCTCAGGTTGTCATGTGGGTTAAAGAACAATCAGGGGAGCAAGACCTTGCTAAATTATTTAACACTAAAACTTGAAAACAGTGGGTTACATTGTAGTCAGGTAATAAAGAGACAGAATTTTTATCTTATCTAATTCTAATCTTATCTTCTTAGTCACCAAGAAATGGAGAGTAGGTTTTAAACAGAGTGTGACAGTTCATAGATAGTGCTAGGAAACATCCAGTAAAGGTAAAAAAAAAACCCAAAAACCTAAAAATAACCTCTGAGAAGATATAAAGTTTGATATCACTGTCCTTTTAACAGCAATCCCATGAATTGAGCATAGCGTTAGTTCAGGCAGGACTTGACTCAGGACTCAGCTCACATTCCAGCTACATCAGCTGATCTCAAACAGCCCAATCAACTGATGGAGCAGCTGACTGACTGAAGGGAGTCAACTGATAGATCACATGATTCCTTTCTATGCAACCAATTGGTGAATCTCATTCAGGGTGCCCTATTCAAACTGCTCTGGCCTGCCTACAGTTGATGCTTCCTCTGCAAGCCGCTTTGCAACCCGCCTCCACCCCAGCTCCTCTTTTTCATGTTGTGTCTGACTTATCAATGCCATTTCTGTTTGTCATTGATATTGCTCTGTTCTGTTCCTGGGGGATGTTTTCTGCTGCCCTCCCTGCCTTTGGCTTTCCATGTAGGCACATGGAAGGGCAGGAAAGTTTGCTCTCTCCACCTTGGGCTTTCCACATAGGCACACAGAAGGGCGGAGAGGTGTGCTCTCTCCACTTCAGGCTTTCCATGAAGTCGTGTGGAAGGGCAGAGAGGTGTGCTCTCTCTCTCTCTCTGCTTCAGGCTTTCCTGGTTTGCACGTGGAAGGGCAAAGAGGTGTGCTCTCTCCACCTTATGCTTTCCACGTAAGCAAGTGGGCAGAGAGGTGTGCCCTCTCCGCCTTAGGTCTTCCATGTATGCAAGTGGAAGGATGAAGAGGTGTGCGCTCTCCACCTTAGGCTTTCCATGTATGCAAGTGGCAGGGCAGAGAGGTGTGCTCTCTCCATCTTAGGATTTCCTCATATGCAAGTGGAAGGATAAAGAGGTTTGCGCTCTCCGCCTTCGGCTTTCCGTGTAGGCACATGGAAGGGCAGGGAGGTTTGCTATCTCTGCCTCAGGCTTTCCTTGTTTGCACATGAAAGGGCAGAGGGGCGTGCTCTCTCTGCCTCAGGCTTTCCACATAGGTGCATGGAAGGGCAGAGAAGTGTGTTCTTTCCACATTAAGCTTTCCATGTAGGCGTGTGGAAGGGCAGAAATGTGTACTCTCTCCATCCTAGGCTTTCCATGTAGGCCCATGGAAGAGGCTTTCTGCGTGGGCCCGAGGAAAGGCGGAGAGGCCCCAGAACAGAGCCATACCACCAAATGTAATACTGCAAATGAAAATAAAGTTTTCTTTGACTAAAGTCTTCCTGACTGAACTATACTCAATATGCAGTTGCTCCTACAGATTCTACTTCACGTTTCTTGGTTAAAGCACCTTTACAAATGACATGCTATCACAATAACAGTGACCTATTTACTTCCTCACACTTCTGTGGATGAGTAAAATAAATTGTGCACATGGACATACAGGACATACATGTAGATGTAGGCCTTTACTTGTACAATGACGTGTATCATTCTAATACTGAGGAAACCCCTCATCGCCGTCACAGTCTGTTGGATTTTCATTAGGAGTGGTGACCATCACAGTTCAATCACTGCCGTCTCACAGCTAAAATTAACCAGCTGCAGCTGCGTACGGAGGCAAATTAATCCCACACCAGATTCAGATTAGATGAGAAAGGGGATATTGCTGTGTGAGTGGTTGTACATGAGAGGAAGAGCACCATGGTTGCAGGAAGAAACACATGGAGGGATTAGTTTAGGTTTACAAGGGAGGGGTTCAGAGAAGTAATCTTCACAGGACGTTTGATGAGTGAGAAGTTAATTTTAATTGCATAACACGTGGATGAATTGACTTTGGATTTCTTATTGAATTTAAGAGTAAGAGTCATCTCACATGCCAATCCAACCCTCTTTCACTCTGCTTCCATTCAGTGGTTAATTATTTCTCTCCTGCTCCTGCTCACCTCACCTCTGGTCTCAGCCAAGATGAGGAATGAAAGAAGTGTAAGCAGAGACTGAATGCTAACAAAATGGAAAGAGGAGAAAAAAAACAACCCTGCAGGTTATTTTTTGTGTGTCACAACCATTATAAGTCAACAGTGGTGCTCCCAGTGTGCTGAGTAAATGTGGGCCCTCAGTAGGAGGGCCCTTCCCATGGATCAGCCTGTGTGAGAGCAGAGAAGCCAAGCACTCTCCCGCTGCAATTAAAAAACAGCCCATCAATAAATGATGAATGTCAAACACAGCGTGATGTTTGGCCTGGTAAGCAGACTAGTATCCTATGTAGATTCATGGTCACAGCAGGGCAGGAAACAAGGGGTGGCGTGGCGGTGACACAGGGAGAGGAGACAAGGGAATGTTGAGAGAACCCCGCTGCAAATGTCACTCCGTCCTTTTCAACACTTCTCGGAATGTGGCGGCAGACATTCAAGATGCAGCGGCAGCTGTCATTTCTTAAGCCATCCGCTGACATTTGGGATTCTGGGCAGCTTGCCCCGCGCCGGCACAGGAAGCGGGATGGGGGACAGGGGGTGCTCTTCATCAGCCAAGGGCACAGTGGAAAGGATGGCTCAGGATGATCGCTGTGTCCGCATCATCACAGTAGCACCAGACAGCATTACTGTAACTTAACACAGTGTTTCTCACTGAAGGGTAGGACTTGAACTCACACAACCCTTTCAAGACCTCACTTTACGAAGACTTACAAAGCTAAACTAGGTCACTCTCCCCCAAAAAATGCTGACTTCTTTTATTAACAACATAGCCTAGTTGGTACAGTATATCTAGCATGGTACGCTGGTGACGTATGTGACGTGCTGTATATAGTCACATGACATACATCCTGTTATGTTAGTCCATTATTTTATACAGTCTATGAGTTCTTATTACTGAATAAAAATAACCTCACCAGTTGACACTATAATAATATTGTATATGATTGTTTTTCTTAAAGCAATATTGTCAGTAGAGGAATTTTAATATCCCCAACCCTGAAAGAGCAGACCACCTGAGAACAATCTGACAAATGCAACACCTAATATATCATGTCCTCAGATGGCATGTGCCACCATGTCACCCACATAACTATGTTTTAGCTCTGTTTACAATAGTGCTACACTGCCAAAATCAGCAATATTAGTATCACCATGGTCAGCCATGACTAACTGGGCCTCCATCAGGCTGTGGGAAGGTAGTTATCACAGGCCCCAGTGCACGCTAGTTACTGGTTATAAGCATGACAGTGAAAGGTGGCGAGACTGTACAAGGGCAGATAAACCAAACAGCAACCTCCAGGGCTGAAAAATGAAGCCACCGCTTCCAAGAACAGCCACTTGAGGCTGGCTCCAATGGCGAGTCAATCCCCATAGACCCCCAGTGTTAAAACACTCAACTTTGTAGCAGAAATTAACGTGTTCACAGCCTGGTTTTGGTCTCTTATAGCTGATTTCCCCCTTCATGACAACTGCACAGGGGTGATTTTTTTTATAACTCAACTGTTAACATTTTCTTAAGGCTTAAAGTTACGCATAAGTAAGGGCGGCCACTTTGATTGACAGGCTGTCTGTCAGGCTCACCACAGTCTCTAAGTCAGATCCACCCCTCGCTCTAAGATGGCAACAGTTGGAATGTCGAACTTGGCAACGCCATGGTGCCTCAGTCCATTATTTTATACAGTCTATGAGTTCTTATTACTGAATAAAAATAACCTCACCAGTTGACACTATAATAATATTGTATATGATTGTTTTTCTTAAAGCAATATTGTCAGTAGAGGAATTTTAATATCCCCCAACCCTGAAAAGAGCAGACCACCTGAGAACAATCTGACAAAGCAACACCTAATATATCATGTCCTCAGATGGCATGTGCCACCATGTCACCCACATAACTATGTTTTAGCTCTGTTTACAATAGTGCTACACTGCCAAAATCAGCAATATTAGTATCACTATAGCATGACTAACTGGGCCTCTCAAGGCTGTGGGAAGGTTTTCTGCCAATTTTACCAGCTGGAGCTGAGTGAGAGTGAGTCAGAGTTATTATTGTTTTAGAAGCTCTCTGAGTATAGTCCAAGCCCACAATGGTCCACACTTGCTGGGTAGTGTTACTTCCCGCTCAGGTCCAACAATAAAAATATTCTGTGCACGTAGATTTCACAGTCGCTGTGCAAAACAGCGCTGACATGCAGTTTTTAATGTCAGCTTTGCAAAGTTACACGAGCCTGCAGCCACATGGAGACGATGTGGGGGTACTGAGGTTCATTATGGGAACATTTTCTATTACTTTTTTTTTAAAGGTAAAGTTGTGTACATATCTATCTTGCAACAGATTACATGGTCCCTTGGCTCACTTGGCAAACAGGGAAGGTTCGGACCTTTCAGACCTAGAGTTGTCTTGCTTTGGTCCAAATCAGGGACTAATTTTGTCACACACAGTACAGGAGGAGGTGCACATTAATAATCCTCCAGGACTGTAACGTGCTCATGTTTAACCCAAACAATGTGTCATGTGACTGCAGTTGGTTCAGATCCAGGTCGGAACACGTTCTCACCCCGAAAGAACCGCACCAGAGTTCGTTTGTAACCGAACTGAGACCACCTCTTCAAGAAGGTCTCAGTCCAGTTGTTTTGGTGCACACCTGAGTGTGATTGCTGTGTTCACAGCTGCCCAACGAACTGCACTTTGGGGGGCAAACAAACTTGAGTTTAATTGAATCGAACCAAACAGGTCAGGTGTGAAAGCACCGTTACATACAACTGTCATTTTGATTTTTAAAGTCTCTTAATCAAATCATGAAAATGCACAGAACACAGGTAAACTATGTAAATTCTTTCTCCATATTTTTTACTGTGGAAATTATCCTTTAAGTCCTTCAAGCTAACACTTGTCAAAGTGGTTGGTTTTTAATGCTGTGACTAGAAGGATAAAAGGACAGCGGTGCATAAACCTAAGTGGGCATTAAGAAGGTGGATGTGTTTTCCACTGTGGTTGCAGATACATTTAATGAGAATATGCACAGAAACACTCACCATCTGGTTCATCTTGTCGCTTTCCACTTTGAAGCTGAAGGACCAGCGGGTGTTTGCTGTAAATGATCGTCAGATAGACTTCGACATTATTGCTTTCTGATGTCTGCGTAATATTTTAAACTTAAGAGCGGCTTGATCTCATTCCCCTTAAGGACAGCCATTAGGCTTCAGTTCATACTGTGCCAGCGTATATGAGTGAAATCCATCAGAGCCACGTGTCAAGTGATTCAGTTATCCAGACAGAAGCGATTATGGCATTACTGTCCCATAGATAGAAACTATTTTCAGTAAAGCTCTGCCTCTGGTGTTTTTCAAATTCATGTTCAGGCACAAAGTTATTACTCAAAGAAGGTTTGTAAAATAAAATGTTTGAGCAGTCATTCACAAACAGCTGCAGCTGAGGGGCCATGGGTAAAAAAAAAAAAAAAAAGCCTGACTTAACATCATGTCTGATGTCATTCTGTGTTTGTCCCAAAGTCCAAAGCAAACAATGCCAACATCCACAGCGTGATGGGTCCAGAATATTTCAAGACACTGCCAGCTGTGAGCTTCTGGGCCATTATAAACACATAAAAATAGAGTTCATGGTCATACATAAAACACTGCATTTAATATTACCACATCGTAAACTACCAAGACTATAAAATATTTATTTTGCTCTGTTTTACAGCCACAGGAATACAACAAATATATATTTTATGGTTTAGTCTACAAGTCAGGTTTTCATAAAATGTCAAACATGCTCCACTTTTTCATTTTACAGAAATGTTAAGATATACAATGCCGGGTTTATCTAAAGAACAATGTAGTGACTCATAGAGACGTAATCCCTCTCAGTCACGTATGACCCACTAGAAGTGTGTGGCTGTGTGTTTATCTGAAGAAACTCTGCCTGTACTTTAGTCTTTTCTTCTCATTTGCCCTGTCCAGGACTTTTACAGGTGTGTACCCCACAGTGCTCAGGTGAAGGCACACTTTATCAAAGGGAGCAACCAGGTGCCAAACCATAAGCAGCAGGTATTTCAAAGACACAGTGCCAAAAAAAACGCAAATATAGCAAGGTGAAACACTGAACGAAAGTGAATCTGGGGCTGGCTTTAACTTTATACTTTTGCTGGCGAGCACATTCACAAACAGTAACCAACAATCCTGCAGAGTATACCTTTAAATAGACTCTTATCTGGACTGCAAAAGTCTCAAAAGTCTCACAAGCCCCCATTTGATACGGCTTTGTTCCCAGTACTGTATTCTGTTGATTTAGGCCTTTTTAAAATTTTTAAAACGTAGCATTTTCTCTTTGTCCACATACAAACTGTTTTTCGGTCAATGAAAGTGAACCTAAAACTCAGCACTTCAATCCTGTTTCTGCGTTTTTATTTGGACACAGGAGGAAAAAACATTTTTAAAAATACTTGTGCACATGTGGCCTCTGTATTGAATTGTGTAACCATTTACCTTAACAGTGGACTTTTTGACCACAAGGACCCGGTCTCACTCCAAAGTCGTCAAATACTAATGCTTGGTCAGTGCCTTCTGGTGTCAGACACAGTTGAAATAAGCCATCCTTTCACATCAGCATGATACACGGCTGGTTGCCGTTATTCTGCAATGGCACCCAGCAGCATCAGGGGAAAACACGGCCGGACAACAGCGTAAGTTAAAGGGAGGTAGAGTAGGTGGGGAGGGGTGGTGGATGGGTCCAACAATGACCCAGTTTGACCCGGGAGGCCGGTGTTTGCTTCCCATATGAATGTGACGCCAAACCCTGTTCTTTTTTCTAAACCCAATCACGCACATGTTGGGCAAACGTAACCATGTATGTTTATTGTTGAAGGAAAACAACTCAAGTCAATTTGCTGTGTTGTACCAACGTAGTGTGTTTATTTTGAAAGAGACTGTATGTAAACTGTACGTTTGCTGTGAAAACAGTGTATTTTGAAAACAGACAATGCATGTAACAGACATCCCAGAACGTCGACAACCAACACACCCAGGGTACCTTGCATGTCATATCTCATCATGGAAAGTCCATGACCAAACTCATCGTGGCAAGGTTTGCGTGAGAATGTGTTGCTAAGTGTTGTGGCTCAGGAAGTACAGCAGGTCGTCCACTGGTCAGAAGATTGGTGGTTTGTAAGTGTGTTTGAATATTTAACTGATGGCAACTTGTGTGTAAACGCCTGCATGTGGCATGTAGTGTAAAGTGCTTTTAGTGGTTGGAAGACAGTCTAGAAAGGTGCTATACAAATACAAGTCCATTCACCATATAGATATAGAAGTGCATGATACAATAACATCACTTTGTCTACAAAAAGCAGCCTCCTCGGGGTACCTTTAACATCCCCATGTCAAGTATTATACTGGAAAATCAATGAGAACACAAAACACTTCCTCATTTTGCTGGAGACCCTGCAGAGCCCCTTCAGTGACCTCTGTGGGTCCCCAGCCCAAACCTTGAGAACCAGCTGTTACAGTACACGCCTGTGGGGTCTGTTGACAGGGATGTAATGAAATGGCACTGTGAGATTTAAGCTGTCACTGGTCATTGTTGCTTCAGCCACTGTGTCCCTGTCAGCTGCCGGTGGTTTCTGTGCATCAGGGGGCAACAGAACCATGACTGAAGCTTCGCAAACTGAATCAAAGCTTTGTGTGCACTGGATTGACAGACAGCTGTAAACACCCTCCAGCAAAAGCAAAACACAGAATCACACAGAGACTTCTAGTCCACTGTCAGTTAGCAGTGGAGTGTGGTGATCTGGGACACCAGAGGAGTCTTTACTTTGGTTAAGATTATTTAATTTTGGTTCATTTTCAAACATATACCACTGATGGACACGTGAGAAAATTTTTTTTAGAAAACAATAATCAATCTGAATTTTGAAGCAGTGACAGACCAAAGCACATTAATGCTGGCCACAAAGGTGTGAGTCAAAGCCTTACCTTATTTCTGCCCCATCAACATTATTTGGTACCATTCTCTTTAGATTTATGCAATGAAAATGAAATACAGAAACATAATAAAATGTATGTAAATTATATATAACCCTAGGCTGTTTATAGTAATGGACGTAGCCACCCTGACATCACCAATCGGGTTGTGGACTTCTGTTTTGAAGCCTCGAGTTCGGCCATCGCCCAGGGTCGTAATTATGATAGTGCAGGCAGATGCACTGAGGACCATGGGGTGGAGGGTTAGGGTTAGGGTTGGGGTTAGGGTGGGGGGGCCCATAGAGACAGCAGGCGCTTACAAGCGATTCAGAATGCCACCTCAGAAACATACCTAAGAGGAATGATAGAGGAAAAAAAGAACTATGCAATTTGCTATATATGTCCTCAAAAAGGAAACCCATCTCTGTCATGGTTTTTTCTTTCCTTTACTTTTATGAACAAATCGGTAGCAAATAATAACGAAATTATATGTTTATTCTACATAACCTGGAAAATCTATAAATAACCTATAAAAACTATTAAATCAAATTATTACTTTCCTACTTTCTTTGATATGTTTGTCAAACATCCAATGATGATTGCTTGAAAATACGTACTATGTTCATGTTGTCCAGTGTCAAGTCTCTATTTGATCATGTGACGAGGAGTTACATGAGTGATAGTGTGCACAAGGGCCCATCAAGACTACCTTATGACACTGCCGTCGCCATTTTGGTTTTTTGGAGCCAGGCTGTCTGTGAGGCGTAGCTGTACTCCGTCACTCAAACATCCGCATAAATATGCACAACTTAAAATAAGTCTATTAAGTGTAATACACATTTTCATTTCCTTCAAAACTATTCCACAACTTAAGTCCTTTGAATATTATACATCTTGTTTTCTTAATTTCTTCTCTTATCTTTGTTCTTGCAAACAAGGCTTCTGTGGCTCAGGGGGTAGTATGGGTGTCCATTGACTGGGAGATCATTGGTTCGATCCCGAACTCCTCCAGTCGGTATGTTCAAGTATTCTTGGGCAAGAACCCCAAACTGGCACAGCCATTGGTGTGTGAGTGCATGTGAATGTCTTAACTGAGTGGGGGGTTGCACCCTGTATGGTCACCTCGGCCACTAGTATGTGAATGTGTGTGCTTTGAGTGGTCAGAAGACTAGACAGGTGCTGTACAAATACAAGTGCATTTACCAAGTCCATAAATATAAAATCTAGTTCATACTGACTCTGTCTAACTTGGAACAACAACTGTACAGGGGCTGCCCCAGACTAAGAATTTTCCTAGTCGACCAATAGTTGTTATTCAGGGCCATTAGTCGTCTAGTCGCCTGCATGTTTATGATATTAATTCAATTATTAAATGATATATTTTGGGCGGGGCAACACAGTGGTTTGAGTTGAAGGTGTGAGAAAGAATAGTATCAGTAACATTGTTAACACTGTGCTACATTACAGAGAAATACAAAACCGTACTAATGAACCTTCATTAATATCGGCCTATATTTTATCTACAAGTGCACGTCACACACTGAGCGAGCCGCCTGTTAATGACGCTGTGGGCTAATGGGCATGTAGCTACTTCCATGTTTCAGATGATACGTCATGTTTGTAGTCGACCAATGAAGATGAGTTTACATATCACCTTGGGTTCGTCCTTCACCTTCTCAAAATGATCCCACACTTTGGATTTCCTGCCCGACATGTTATTAACTAGCCTGTGGAATAACCGCAGGTACCAGCCCTGGAAATTAACCTGACTCCTGTCTGACTGCTGAGCGTGGACACTTCCTGTGTCTGTAAATGCAAATTAAATTCCCACATGGTCCAGTCGTACAGGTTTGGATTTATTTTGACAAGTCGCAGCTCCTAACACAGTTTCACGTTTTTTTGTTTTTTCTGTGACTAAACGACCAATAAAATCATTACGACTCATGACCTCTCTAACATTTGGGTATATATTATGAGTATAAGGGGGCAGATCTTTTCTGGATACAGTCTGAAAGCATCTTATTTTTTACTTTATACATTAAAGAATATAGTGTGTAGGGTTTAGTGGCATCTAGTGGTGAGGTTGCAACATTGCAAGTTACTGAAACTTCTCCCGCGGCCAAGCATGAAGGAGAACTACAGTGGCCAACAAGTAAACATGAATGGCCCTATCTAGAGCCAGAGTTTGGTTTGTTCGTTGTGGGCTACTGTAGAAACAACAAACAACAACAACATTCTAAAGTAACAAAAAAATAATAATTCTCAGTTTCAGGTGATTATAAACAAATTAAAACATAGTTATGAATATTATATTCCATCTCTGCCATATATCACTCTAAATCCTAAACACTGGACCTTAAATTGTGCAGTTTTAAATTCAGAAACATCTCTGAATCTGAGAGCATGTGAGTTTATAAATAATTTGTTGACTGGTTGATGATAATCATCTCTGTCTGCAGTTCCTATAGCTCTCTTCTGCAGCATGAAAATTGGATTTGTGATTGTATTGAGATTTCACAACTCAGAATATGACACCCTATTGATGTCTCTACAAATGCAGATGCAAAGGCTGCACACATTTCACTTTTAATCATTTCACTTGTGCAGTTCAAGCATTTTAAATCTTTGGTTGGAAATGCCACATTGAGAGGAATGACACTGCAACATTATAAATTGTGAGTTGTTTTCATTATATAATCTGTGGACAGCTAATTGAACCCAACCCCGGTGGCTCACATGATGCCTTATTACTCTCCATCAATTTATCAAAAGGTCTTGATCCCTCATTCTTGGCCAGCTGGCTATTTCAGAGCGATGCCAGTGCTGCAGAAATCGAGACAGTGTGAGGAGAAACCATATAAACCGAGCAGCAACATCCTTCCGCCTCGAGGATGAGCTCTGATTAACCACGGCCTCCTAAGTGTGTCATCTCCCAGCATGAGAAAAAGCAGGTGAGAAGAAGAGGAAACAAGGCAGAGACGGAGACAGAGAGAGTAAAAGCAGAAGACTAAATGTGAGAATAAAGAGGACTGAGCATAAGAAAGAGAAAAGGAATCCTGAATATGGCTGCAGTTCCTTAGAAAGGAGAATAAAAGCACAGCTGCAGAAATCTGTGACAACTTGCCCTCGCTTTTTCCACTCACGTTGTTTGCCACTTGACGATGAGTGTCCTGCCCTGTCAACCCAGGACTCTCCCCTGACTTGTCAACCGCCAACACACACCTCCCCAGCCTTGCCAACTGCCAGGGCAAATGAGATGGTCGGTTGATCTCGTGGAGGGTTTGTATTACCCTCATGCAACCGAGAAGCTCTGCTGCTCTCTCTCAGCTGCGCTATTGAGGGAAGTGTTTATGTGGCGATCAGGGTTTAACTATGCCCTCACATGCCTGAGTTTGTGTAACTCTCTCGCCACCAGATGTAGCTGCCATCTGTACGGTGTCAGCAGCTCAGTCGGAACATTTTCTGTCATGTCACTGTTAACAGCCTAGCAAGTTCGTCCCCTGGGCAGTAATTTGGAAATGTGCTCCGAACGCAATTATTTGGCATTTCAAGTTTTAAATGTTCATACAGTGGAGGGGAACACAGACTTGCACTTACAGATTAACACACCATAAAAATATTCTTAACCTACGCAGTAAAATATACCAGTTTCATTCCAAACATTACATATGTGATCAAGACTGAGCCCTGGTAGTGGCTTTGAGAGGCTGCACTTAAACACAGCAGTGCTTTGAGCTAAATGCTAACAGAGGCACGCTAACATGCTCACAGAGACAATGTGAACATGCTGATTTGAGAGGCACACATCTTAGTTTAGTGGGTTAACAATTGCTAAGTAGCACTCAGCTTAAGAGGAAGTACAGCTGAGGCTGACAGGAATGTCATTAGTTTTACACGTGTTTGGTCATAAACCAGCAGTCACAGTATCTTTAGAATTATTCTGATGCGTTAAATTTGACATTTTGGCCATCGCCATCTTGGACTTTTGGAGCCAGAGGTGAGCATATGTGGACAAGAGGGTGGAACAGCCCTAACATTAGCTGCTAGCTTAGTCAGGATGGTTGATTTACGGCTATGGTTAACTGTGATAAAGCTAATGCTAATGTTATGGTTAACTGTGATAAAGCTAATTCTAACAATATGGTTAACTGTGATAAAGCTAAAGTTATGGTTAACTATGATAAAGCTAAAGCTAACACTATGGATAACTGTGATAAAGCTAATTCTAACGTTATGGTTAACTGTGATAAAGCTAAAGTTATGGTTAACTATGATAAAGCTAATGCTAACACTATTATGTCACATTATGTCACATAAGCAATGTTACCACTGTGGTAGCGACTTGTCAACCAGTGGCACCCACCGGTCACTCAAAGCAACCATACCCTGAATTATGCGTAACTTTAAGCCTTAATAACACTTAATCAAGCGAGTTACCAAAGCTGTATTTGTACCAGGCTGTACTTGGCTGTAAAGTTGGGCATTTTAACATGAGGTTCAATAAGGACTGACTTGCTCTTGGAGCCAGCCTCAAGTAGCCATTTGAGAAACTGCAATTTTTGGCATTTCTGGGTTGGCTTAATTTTTCAGCCCTGTAAGTTGCTGCTTTTTTTAAACACCAACACTGGGGTGTGCCAGATCTGGAAGTTTTCAGATTCTGCATTTGCTCGCAATAGCTCTTTTTACACTGCCTGTTCCAGGTGGGAATATCATGCCATTATGCCGCCTGGCTGTACTATATGAAAAGTAGGATCGTGGACTGAGAGGAAAAGGAGGTCTCGTCTTTTATCCACCACGGGAGGACGTAGCAGCGCTGAAAGAATGTTGGTATGAACAGGACAGCCAGCTATACGGGACCATGGGCAGGACAGATGTGATGTTTTGACGAAGCATTATGTGTGTGACCGACCACAGGAGATTTAAAAAGTAGCTGTTAGCAGCTAACTCAAAGAGGAACAACAACCGATGTAAATGTCCACAAATAAGGAAAACAATGAAATCTGAGAGCTCCTTATCCTCTGGGCAGAGGACGAGATCAGCTGCCATATAACCTTAAGTCGGTAAATGATTGTTATTGCCATGTTTTGCTATTGTTATTGTTTATAAAGCACTGATGCACGTTTTCTGTCACACAGAGGTAAGTGCTGTTGTGTTCAATGTCAAGCCTGTCACACCTCTTTTGATTTCACAATGTCAGAGTGCAGCCTATAATCACACACCGGAGCGTTATGATGATGATGTCGATTAATTCTGTGAAAAAGAAGGGACTTTGTAGCGGCCCTATGGCGCGATCTCTGTGTACAAAGGGCTAATGAGCAACAGTCATTTGGAAACAAAAGCAGGCATCAAATTTTATAATTTATTTGTACAGAGCAGCTATACTGCAGGACGTAATTCTTCAGAGGACAACACGGGCTAACTTTAACCTAAACTAATTTATGTGGGAAAGTTAATGTGAAAACTTTAATAAATACTGAGTGGGTTTTATGTTTGTCATTAACACAATGTACAATTTAAACTGATGACTGCAATTTAACTTCAATTGCAGAGATATTAACAAAGGAAGTCTGTATTTATCTTCATCATGCTGAAAATTACATTTGGTAGAATGTGATCTAAATGTGTTTTTGGTAACCCTCCGCCCACACACACACTTTGCCCCAGACTCATCTAACATTATTCATGGCTGGTGCAATCCCTTTAATTTTAGGACACAGCGATGAGTGACCACGCCAGTGTCACACTATCATCACTCATTCATTGTCTCTGTCTCTCTGTCTACACACTCACACAGAAATACACGCTAACAAACACACAATGGATTTTCAGAAGAACAGAAACCAAGGACGGCCTCTTACACCCAGCCGCCCTCGGGCTCTGTGCAGCAGTGCTAGTGGAAAGGGCAATATGACTGGCTTTCCAAGTGAAGGCTCTGCCTTTGCCCTCAGTCTGGCTACTGTGAGCATGTTAGAGACAAAAAAAGGAATATAAGTGCTGCTCACGACGGCAGACAATACTACAGGAGGCACAGATGGACCCGTGAGGCTAAGATTAAGTGAACATCTGTTTCTCATGTAACTCTCTGGCTACAAACAACGAGCCCACTGCACTGCTGTTAGAGCACGGCCACGGCCTTTAGACATCATGTAGACGGTGGTTGTGCATTTTTACAGGAACAAAGGCATCAGGTATGTAAACATGCACATTATATATAATCAGGTACATATTTTTCTTACTCATTTAGCTGCTTTAAAAAAATATATTTAAATATTTATTTTTGGTAAAATGCGATCGATTGTCAGGTTGCACTCTTTTATACTTCCTGTCCATACATTGTTATACATCCAGCAATCTGCAAAAGAAATGTTGGTATTGTATGTTTCTGCAAACCACAAATACTTTACATTTATACATTTCAAAAGTATCATATCATTGATTCATTTAGTCTTTTTTTTGGCCCACCCAGCATGGGATTCTTAGACAAAATTACAAACCACTTCTTGCATGTACAAGGTATGAGGACAAAGAAAAACACAAATAAATTCAAAACAAAAGAAAAATATCATCCTAAATAAACTGCTTAAAGATAAACTATAAAAATGTTCGACATGTAACGACATCCAGTCATTATGGCAGCACTCAAATTAGATCAAGCTACATGTGGACAGGCTTCAACACTGGAGTCTGCACCCATCACATCCATACAGTCACATCCCACAAACAGTCCACATTGGTTTCTTTAAACTATGAAGACAACTTAAAAGGTATGTTATGCAGGATTGTCAGTTACTGTTCGTAAATGTGCTCGACAGAAAAGGTAAAAATAAAAGCAAACCTCAGATTCACTCTTTGGGGTTTGCCTTGCTATATTGGCATTTTAGTTTGTTTGTTTTTTTCACTGTGTCTCTTGGATGCCCGTTGATATGGTCTGGCATCTGGGGTCTCATTAACAAAACAGTGCATAACATCCATGCTAAAAATGTACAAACGGAGAAAAGCCAAAAAATATTAGACAATTCCTACAATCAGGCCTCCACCTGGCCATCTGCGTCACCAATTTCCCATTGTCAAAAATGTTCATAAGCATGGGTCAAAGTTTCTCCCATCAAGTCTGTTTTTATACATCACAACGGTTTTGTAGGAATTAGCGTACGCCTCTTTAAGGCCTCATTTTGTGCATACTCAGTGTTTATAAATGAGACCCTTGTCGCCACCTTTTAATGACGCTCTGACCTCACTTGACCTCACTGAACATCCCAAACACAGGAAAAGAGAAGAAAATACAAGCAGAAATTCACTGCTACACATTTCTATTGGGTCACAGTGATAATTAAGAGGGATTACTTCTGTATGACTATACATTGTTTTTAAGGAAGATATGCATAGTATACGTTTAAACCATGTACATTTATTTGTGCATGTACATTTAGTGTCTTCTTTGTCCTTTAGGAAGTATCAGAGCAGCAAAACACTGAAACACACAAATCATTTTGAATTTCCATGACAAACAAATCTTAAATTGTTTATGATGATTTACTTTTTTTTTTATTTCTGGACTATATCCAGCAGAAGCAGACTTTTCTCCCTTTTTTAAATAAAAATCAAACTATCAGATGATGTATTTGAGTGTGTGTGAATTTAATCTGACTGGATACTCGCGTGTGTTTGATAGAGCTCAAATCTGTACAGGATTGACATGCATTTTGAAAATGGTCCGCTGGTTAAATTATTTGAAAGCACGACATATCTCCATCATGAATAATGCAGCAACCTTTTACATGGATGCACAGAGCACGACGGTTTAGCACCAGGTTCATCTGTTTTACTCCGGCTGAGATGTGCTGCGAAAGTGGGTCTAAAATCCTCCGCGGATTGGCCACAAAGCGCTGCAGAGAGCCCATTGTGAAGATGTCACACATTCAGTGACGGCAGAAGTCCCCGGGGTTCGGGCACATGCAAAAATAGATCTGCTTTGATTGACGGGCCGAACTACAACCAGGGATTTCCAGTGAGAGCCGTGATTCACATATTTAAGTAAGAGATCACCCCCATGAATGTGTGTACAGTTTTTTAAGACAGTCAACACGGCTCGCTGGATCACATGTAGCTGTCAGAGTTTATGATGACACGTATACATGAGTGGTAATCTGCTGATGCAGGGACGTGGAAGTCACATGGCGCCTAATGACCTTGTCAGCTGCCACAGGGACGAGCTGATTGACAGGCCTTTCTCTCTGACAGCTGTCTCCCAGACCCCAGCAGCTGAAGCAAAATAATGGCTCTCCTGGATTGGAACAGGAAATGTCCCGACATATTTCACCATCATGGAGGGAGTTCTGTGGATGTGAGGACAGGCTGCGAGTTGTCAGCGTGGACCAGCCACCGCTCACATCACGGGAACCTCGGTGCTTTTGTGTTATGACAAGCCAAAGACAAATCACAGCTATTACATCAGCCAAAGGTCAGCTCCTCCTAGTCATATCTGCTCCATCTGAAGGCCTGTAGGGGGAAAGTTATGTTTGAACCCAGCCATACATCATCAGCTATGTTTTGATTCCTGTCTCAGGCAGCAAATATGAAGCCGCTTCCCTTGCGCTCGGGGCACGCCAATCCTTAAGTGTTTCAGTTTTCGTCAAAAGGCCTGCGAGCACAAATCGCCGAGATAAGGGCGCGATATTTTCAACCGGCTCAAGTGTCGATCTTAAAGACTTCTGCAGCACTTGGGCATTCTCAAACATCTTGGCATGAGAGTGTTTTGTCATGTCCACAGCTGCACAGCACACATCATCACTAATGTGTCCCTGGCACAAGCTCCGGGGTCAAGAGGTCCAGCTGAGAGATGGCTTGAAATGATGACATCATTAGCTCAGTGCCATTGGGCAGCGTGATGGCAGTCAGAGGGCATGCAGGGTGGTGCTGCAGGGTGGAGGGCCAAAAATAACACGAGTGTAAATTTCTGCCTTCACCTCTCGGCCAACGGAAACACGCCACGTTCTCCATCTAGCACTTCGCTCTTGCGTCGTGTCTGGCAACGCACACTCAGGCTGATCTCACCAAATAAATGTGGTTGTGTCCAAGAGGGATGTTGAAATCCAAGGTTAGGAGTGTTTGGGTTTGGCAGCTTTATGAAATATGTGGTTCTGATTCAAGTCTGTCCAAAGGAAGATGAAATTAGACAGGGTACTCTGCGTCAGGGCACTCAGACAGAATGCGTAATTTCATTCAAAGGCACATTAACTTTGAGACAGCTAATGAAAGAGATGGAAACACAGAGACAGAGACAATTTCAATTGGTGCGAGTTGAGGCGGGCGGAGATAGTTGCCAAGGAGATAAGTCCTGTGAGCATGAGGTGTGACTTCTGCGTCACTGACTTTTTTTTTCCTTTTCATTTTGTATTCCTCCCTGCTCTCCTCTCGGTCCTTCCTTCCTGCAACGTCAGATGTCATGTTTCAGCACCCCCGCCTCCTGCTACCGTCACTGAGGAGACGGCGGTGGGGGCCTTGCCTGTTTTCCTTTTTTTCCAAGATCACCATCAAAGTCATGGCTTCACATGTGATGAGTGGAGGAAAATATTTCTGACTGTCACCAAAGACATCTCCCTCCTGTTCACAGCTCGTCAGCAAGTGTAAGGGTGTTCTGTCAGCACATGCCACTCTGAGCACACACACACACACACACACACACACACACACACACACACGCACACACACTGGAAGACACCGATGACATTTGAGCTCTGCGCGGCCGGTCACCATTTCCCCAAATCAGCCATGGAAGTCATATTTTGAGGTGATGGATGGATTCGGGGTGACATTTAGAGATACTGCTTCAATTAGTAGACGGGTCTCGCACGCACACACAATGACATGCATGAATACATATATCCATGTCCTCCCCCGCTGGGCTGTGCCGCAGAGTTACGCAAGAAAGGACTCAAACTCATTTGACCCCAGTTCAGTGACAGGGGGCATGAAATTAAACTTAAATTTGAATTCACTGTAATCTGATGGACACATTTCAGTGATGAGGCACAACCTGAAATAAAGTGTTATATTCCCAACGAGGCAGGTCCACCACATTGTCATATCCCCGCCACATGACCTTGTAGGTTGTGATTAATATGCTTTTCCTTTGTTAAAATCGTAGTCGTGATCATTTTATACTTATCATTGTTTATGAATTATTTTTTAAGAATTTGGTGCTCAAAATGGATTGAAATATGGGCTGCACACTGGCGGTGAAAGTCAGCACCGCCATGGCTCTCTGCCAGAAAACGGGGGATTGCGCCCTCCAGGTTGGGAGTGAGTTACTGCCTCAAGCGAGGGAGTTCAAGTACCTCAGGGTCTTGTTCACCAGTGAGGGTAGAATGGAGCATGAGATGGATCGGTGGCTTGGTGCGGCTTCTGCAGTGATGAGGGTGCTGCGCTGGACCGTCGTGGAGGGATTAAATATCTCATTTGGCCTGGGAATGCCTCGGGATCCCCCAGGAGGTGCTGGGAAGTGTCGCTGGGGAGAGGGGCATCTGGTGTTTTGCTCGCCCTACTGCCCCTGCGACCCGGCCCAAGATAAGTGGATGAAAATGGATAGATGGATTTTATGTTTTGTCAAACTGCACGCCTTTTTCAAACCACCCCCTGCACCCTCTCCCTACCCACTCTCACTCTGTTTCCCCGTTCACACTGTGGATCCGCCACATTGAGCGCCGCCGCAAACCAGCTGGTGAAAAGTGGAATTGAGATACAAAAACGCTCTTTGACTTACTGACCATGTGCAATGCTTCACTGTTTTTGTCACGGAAGAAGCTCCATGCAAATAAAGTTCTGCAACAACCCTTACAAACGTAACCTGCTCAAACTAAGATAGACGTTTAGGCCCTATATCGTCATACAGATGTTAACATCTTTTATGGCTACATTGTATTCAGGATAAAATATGTCCTTTTCTAGTCTCTAGAAAACAGTTGCGTTCATTCGATTGTAGTGCTGCATTAACAGGAACTGTTACAAAAATCAAGCAGCTCAGAGTGAAAAGCAAGACGATGTTTTAAAAAAAGGAAAGAAAGTAAATGCTACCAAAGAAGTTTAGGTGTAAGTTTTACTCCTGTTGTACAGATGCCAATATTGACCTTTTTAACAGTTTGCTATGTAGTGGAGTCTCTCTCCCTCTGTGCGTGTTGTAATCAGAGCTTCAATAGCAGGTCCGGCTGCGCGCACGTTAGCACGTGTATACGCCACTGGCTAGCTCATCACCCCTACTCTGCACTGTGCTCCTACAGCGGTTAGCGTCAATAATGGGACAGCGTCATCACAGAAGCATAGCGCCCACTCTCCAGTTCCCACCTAGCTAACACTGTTAGCTCTGTCAGCACTGCTGCTATCGTTTAGCACTGTTTGTAGAGTTAGCACTGTTAGCTGCTGGCCCCCAGCTCAGCCACCGCCATGTTGAGAACTGTGTGGAGACAATTCATATGCTATGAATTTTACTTTAACAAAGCTGGGGCTGACATTTACACACTGACAAGTTGTTAATGACAAACTTTTAGCAACTGGAGGTGGGAAAAAAAAAACACTCAGCAAGTCAGTTTTGGTGTGTGAGGAAAAAGATGGAGCCATGCACAGGGAGGAAGGTTGGCAAAGAGATGCACAACCATGCAGTTAAAGTGAGTGTTGAACAAGTTGAATTTGATGGTGTATCTGCTGTTATGATTTTAATGCAGTGAAACGATGCATGGTCAGGGTATGATGGTTGGCGTACTGGTATCCGGGGAGAAAAACACCACATGGTGCATTCTTAAATTATTATTTCACATCCAAACTACAGACGAGGCAGATTTTCAAACACATGCAAGTTTGCAATTCTTCATTTCCCCGTCTTAACGTGTTAAACATTACGACCATCAACAGCAAAAGTGCTGATTGCGACTGCACAAACACACTGCGACAGAGAATGTCACGACACGCGTTACAAGGACAGACTGGGAAGCAAAGGACACAGGACAGGAAGGGACCCAGCAGAAAACCTCATTAAGAGACAAGTCAGTGAACTACACAGGCCGAGACGCTGCACACACACACATACACACACACACACAGGGCACAAAATGTCTAACCCCTGCTGTTCCTCCTCCTCTTAAAGTCTCCACGATTTGAACTCCAATGAAGGAAAAACTCAGTTCAGAGAGACAAATGTCCCCATCAATTCTCCTCCAATCTAATGGATGTCTCGGAGGGAGCCACAGCAAGGAGTTTCGCAATCACTCATGCCTCCCTCCCTTATCATTCACAACACCTTCCTGGCAAATGTCAGCGTGTCATGGCCTAACCAGACTGTGCAGCACACGTGTGCGCTATGTGTGTTGTGTGTGCGAGCAAGTGAGTGAGTAGGGGGCATTGAGACATCTGAGTGTGAGATGGATTGAAGCGGTGATGTGGAGGCAGCAGGGTAGTGAGGGTAGAGAGGACAGCCACCGTGAAACGTCTCCCTCTGCCAGTATTAGTCAAAGCAATTCAATCTATCATCCTCCTCTCCACTCCGCGCCTCCTCTGCTCAGTTGTCATTCTGCCCTGAAGAGTGTGATGGATGGACTCCACTCGCTGTTTATTCCAACTCCATGAAAGAAACAGTCCTGGGTTGAGACGCCTTGAACAAACTGTTTTATTTTGCGTGGAGTGCCAGGCGGGTGGGGCTTAGCGCCGCAGCACATGTCAGAAACACAAATGTGAACAGTCAATATTCCTTTAACAAGCTATATCAAACTAAATATTAGGGATAGACCGATATGAATTTTTTAGGGCCGATGCCGATACCGATTTTTTTCCATCACCCTTAGCCGATGACCGATTATGGACTGCCGATTTTCTTGAGCCGATATTTGGGGCCGATACTGCTTTTGCTCCCTCAATTTACATCAAAAAAATGACACAATGATAACAAATATTACAGGTCTCAAGTTTAAAATAAGAAACATTTATTGAACAGTAAAAAATACTAAAACAAGATGGAAAGTTGAGGTAGAACAGGTATATTATTATTATTATACATTCAAATAAAAAAAAGAGTTCAGTGCTCTTAAATCTTCCAGTAATATCTTTATAAAATAAACAAATATTTAAGCTGAAGCATAAATAAAACAACAACTACTGTACAAGTAGGATTCAACAGCTTTGTTCAACTTAACCACATACTTTCAAATGAAAAAAGTGCCAGAGAAAAATAAATCCACGAACCCACGTGCGAATCGGCGGATGCCAATACAAGTAAAAAACTCAAATATCGGCCTGATATATCGGCCGGCCGATGTATCGGTCTATCCTTACTAAATATTTGCAAATACTTTAAGATTTTAATTTGAAAGTGGGTTTAAAAAACACATTTAAAGAGCATCTGTGCCTCTGTGTAACCTACTCTGTGTAAATAAAGGTCACCACAGCCACGATCAATATTTTCCAATGTGACACTTAACGACTGAGCTTGGATTTGAAAGAGGTCACTTAGTCAAACACCCACAGAATATTATCACCTGACTCTGCAGTTCCTCTCGGCTCCTCTGAGCTTTATAGCTCAGTGTTTTTTTACTTCACTGTGTTGGTTCCCTCTCATGGTGCCTTTTTCAGTCACAGCATAAGGTTCACAAAAAAGGCTCTAAATAGCTGCTGTACTCTACCTGCCCAAGCAGCACCAATGAAATTAAATATGTCTGTTCTCTCAATGTAAATGGCAAATGGACGCTGAGTAAGTTAGTGTGGTGAAACATCCTGTCCAGGACAGTTCGATGTTTCTGCTCTGGTTTCTGAATATCAGTGTTCTTTATAGTTTCTTTATGACTCTATGACACTGATGTTTTTTATTAGGTTGATTAGTGTAAGATCAGGATAGTAGAAGCTAATACATGTCATAGTTGTAGACATAGTAGACAGTTTACAGGACTGGTGGAGTGCAAAACTCAATCTTAATGAGCTTAAAGGTTAGTAAATACGGGGTCTGCCCATTTTTCCGACAGCCCATTGTTCCGGCCATATTAAACCCATTGTTCCGAAGTCCCGTTGCTCCGAAATCATCATGATGCCCTGTGGTTAAGGTCTGGTTAGGTTTAGGCACAAAAACCACTTGGTTAGGGTCAGGAAAAGATCATGGTGTGGGTTAAAATGAAAAAGAAAGTGGCAAACACATAAGCCGTGAGCCTGCTTCGCCTCAAGCCTTTCCCAGCTGACCCAGAGCCGGTCGCGGTGCACCATCAAGGCAGAAATACGCCCGCTGGGAGCCGTTCAGCACCGCGGAGAGCTCCCCACACAACCCCGACCCCAGAGTTAACAACAGGAGGTTATGGTGTTTCATTCTCTCCTCTCTATGAAACCTGTATCTCGACCAGTGGCCTACTTTTGTTGCGTTTGCTGATCCTCTATGGTACACAAATACAGTATAGCCTAGTACAATCACATATCGGAACAACGGGACGTCGGACCAATGACATGGAGGCGTAAATACTGGGCTCATCAGGTGAGACAATCGTGACTCTACATGAATGCTAACATAACTCTGTATCTGTATCTTCAACAGAACTTATAACACATTTATATTTATATTATATTTTATTTTATTATTTATATTTTAAATAATAACAGCTAACTACTGTACTCATCAAATATACATTAATCACAATTAAATATTTTGTAATATCAAATTATTAGCCTTATGTGACCTAGATATCAAAATAACACTTTACGATGATCATCATTAATATATGGTAATATATCGTAAATTAATTTACTGTTAAACAATAAAATATTAATTAATGTTTACCGATTATAAGCAATGCTATAATTCATATTATTCTATGGTTTATTGTTGCACATGTAACTTTTTATGTACAATATCAAGTATTTGTCAATGACTACCAAATGATTTGTAAACCTTTAAATCATTTGTAGGGGCGCCCACTAGCTAACTTGGTGCAGCAGGTGCCCCATCTACAAAGACTGTGTCCTTGTTGTAGTGGCCGCAAGTTTGATTCAAATCCATGGCCCTTTGCTGTATATCATTCCCCCTCTCTGCGGCCTTCATGCTATATCTGTCCGATCAAATGAAGGGAAACAGCTCCCCAAAAAAACTGTAAAAAAAATAATTTGTAAAACATCTATAAACATTATAAAGAAAGACGGACCAGATATTTATAACACTTCAATGGCTAATAATCAATCTGTAAACCTGTAAAATATTTAAAAATTATAAAGTTGAAACTGATAATTATAATACCTTGTAAAATGGTGAATGAATACTGGTGGCGCATCTATAAACAATATTTAGTTTGCCATTATAAAGTTGAAATTGAGGTTTATAACACTCTACAACTGCTTAATAAATGGTTTATAAAACATATTAACATTTGACTAGTTATTATAAAGTTCCAACTAAAAAGCTGTGCTCCCACATTGAATACAGCATCATCAATGGAATATAAAGTAAAGTTATTGTGTTTTGTAATGCTATCATTCTCGTCCCACACCATGTTTCTGTCTTGCAGTTTTGCATTTTAACATTGAATTTTTGTTCATAAATGTGTTTAATGATAATCACACAGAGTTGTATTATCCCTGCAAAAATAACCTTTTGTTCATAGATCACCAATAAAAGATTTAATGGGGCAAAATTCATGTTACTTAAGGCTTTATAAACTTATTAATCATTGCCTAATTAAGCATTAGTTACAACTTTATAACACCCATCCAAATGTTTGTAGATGGATTACAAACCAATTATTAACCATTAACAATTATAATTTGTTTAACAGTAAAATAACTATTGTGTTATTATCAGTTCAGCTTTTATAAAGTGTTATCGATAACTTCAGCTTTTTGATGAGTTGTAGCACAGTTTTAAATTAAATGATGAGATTTAGTTTGACTTATACATCTTGACTGAGTTCAGCTGCCTCCCCTGAAACAAAGACGACCTCTACAAACATCATAAAGAATTAACAGCATACATTTCTATAAAATAAAACATTAATGTTCAGTGGAAACATGTGGACCTGCTTATTCACAGATGTCATACATTAAATGAGTATGACTGTTGTTAAGGCCCTCAGCTACAAACTCAGTCATGAAAATAACCAGACGATAAATACCTGCAGAGGGTAAACCATCAGTACGTCTGCTCATTTATTAGTTTAACTTTATAGGCGTAGTGTGACCTACTTCTCTAAAAGCATTTAGTGTCATATGTTCAATGTTGTCGTTGTTTACTAACTCTTGTTTTCCTTTTATACAAAACACACTCTGTGAATGTACAAGTTTGATATCACTTACAACTGCAAAACAGACCCAAGGCCTTCAGGCAGTCAGTAAGTAATATCCTGAACATCATCACATGATGTCATTCATCTGTAGTTCCTCCTGAGCAGATGGGACGGTGTGACTGCCATGTTAATAATGTCCTCCAATCAATCATTGGAGGAAGTGTAGTGATAACGGCCCGTGTAATGTCACCTGGGAGGAGATTAAACGTGAGCTATGACCTTTTCTGGATTACAGGCGGACCCAATAATCTGCTGAGACTGGAGGACACACCTCGCTGCATCTTAAAATATTCCTTCAGTGTCTCCACCTGACCAGAGAGAGGAGGCGGAGAAGATAGTACCTCACTGCTGCTGCTGCTGCTGACATTTATCAGCCTGCTCTGACTGATGTCCCATATGCCTCTTGTTTCTCCTTGGAGCCCAATTTCAGTTTCATTTTGTCTGTTGACAAATTTCATCAGATCAGACAAGACAACGGCGGATAAGCTGTGAAGTTGTCTGTTTAAACCGTTCAGGTAGAAATGTTCGCACTCTCTGCGCTCGCTCTCACAAAATAGGGGAAAATTGCAAGTTGTCTAGACAGGCGGAGACCTTGGAGGGGAATTTGTCCTCTGGAGCGTGACACTGGGTGACCAGCTGTCAAACACTGCCCCCGTGTGGTGGGATGTGTGACATCCTCTGTTAATGCCACATTAAAAACCCCTTAACATACAATTTTCCCCGTTTGTTTCCTCCTGTTTTAACTGTTCTGACAGTTCATTCAGATGTTGTTTTGCTCACAGAAGTTGTTTGTTTCTTTTTTAAACTCAAGATTGATGCTTTTTAAAGGCTGCATCATTCCACAGATGGAAATACTTTGGATGCTTTTGGCATTATTTTCGACACATTCCCTAAAAATTCAATCTGACGTTCTTGGTTTCATGGAAAATTTGGGATTTCCACTAGAATTCAAATTAAACGTCTGTGGGTTTGAACCACGTTTGCTTGAAACACTTCGACCACACTGTTGAGAAGATATTCAAAAAGACAGATTTGGGACTTCTGCGCTTTCTGAATGTCTAACCGTGAAACTAATAAAGACATTTGATTCCATATTTGTAGAGTTTACTGAGTCAACAGTCATCCCAAAGCAGGTGGTCCTCCTGATTGTGGCCTGAAGTGCATCATCCTTTTAGACGAACAGACAGCACATTACCAGCCGGATAAAAAAATGTGCTTATGGGTGTAAAAATGTTGCGTTGGCAGAGGTTTGGCATCGCTAAGTGCTCTCTATCTTTGTTTAAATCAAGCAACATTGTCAGCCGCAAGAACGACCCGTTCCTCCTCATGGCTTCAGTGAGGAAAACAAACAGTGCTCAGAGGTTGTTTAAGGAGGCCCGAAGGACAGATGCATCTTTGTTTTCCGTGGATCTGGCCAGTGTCCAGTGAAGAAAAACAACCAAGTCGATTTCCAACTCTTGTCTACATTTCCAGAAAAGCAACAGAGAGAAGGAGTTAAGAGAAAAGCCTCGAGGCACTCGTGTAAATCATCCACCCTGCTGGATTTCCTTCAACAAGACATGAGCTGCGCCTGAATGGAAGATGGATGCCAAACCGAGTGAAGTTTGGTTCCAGTTGATGTGAATCAAGGGAAGAAATATTTCCCCTTTTTTTATTCCATCCATTCAAGTAAGTGTACAAAACACTTATTCATTTATTATCTGTAACTGATTATCCTGGTGCAGGGTCAAAGTAGGGCGGAGCCTGTCCCAGCTGACACTGGGTGAAAGGCAGGGTACACCCTGGACAGGTCACCAGACTATCACAGGGCTGACACATAGAGACACACAAACATTCACACTCACATTCACACCTACGGATAATTTAGAGTCACCAGTTAACCTGCATGGCTTTGGACTGTGGGAGGAAGCTGGAGTACCTGGAGGAAACCCACACTGATACAGGAAGAGCATGCAAACTCCTACGGGCAATTTAGAGTCACCAATTATCCCACATTGAAGGCGGATTCAAACCCAGAACCCTCTTCAGAACAATATTTAAAGGAGTTTGTTCAAAGTAGCTTCGGTATGATACTGGGATATACAGGTAGATATATTTCCTTTCTTGATATATTCTTATTATGAGTGTGGGCTACAGGTGTGGCATGCTACTTAAGATGGCGACTTTCTGTCATGTATAAAAAGTCTGAGGAAAAGCCAATGTACTGATTTTGATTACACTTCTGGCCAAGTTTAAACCAGGACTTGACTGTTGTAAAAACATTTTCAAATGCTGAAGTTCTTCTTTTTCTTCTACTATTTCTTCTACTATTACTCCCAGTTTGGGATCAATAAAGTACCATCCATCCATCCATCAATCTATCTTTTAAGTACTTCCCCTTCGAGCATGCAATGTACTCCCAAATTACTGAAGGTATGTCTTCACTGTATTTGTGTTTAGCTGCAACTCTGCAATGTAATAACGTTGTCAAAAAGAAAGGCGTAAAGCTTGTTATTATTTAAAACTAGGGACTGTGTGTCTGTTGATTGTGAGGGCCACTCCATCCAAACTCTAGTTCACAAAGAAAAGTTGAAATCCAGGATGCGTAATGATCAATAACTTTTTTTAATTCATATGGGATGGTGGTAGGATCCTGTTAGAAACATTTCTATATCTTTCTTCTTTCCTGACTTGTTTTTGGATCAGCATTTCAGTTTTCCACTTTCTGCTATCATTTATGTCGATATGAATATTGTGGCTTTTGTTTACTGGAAGGCAGAGGTGGGACCGAGTGTTTTGCAAGTCAAAAGTAGGTCTCAAATCTTTGTACTCAAGTGTCAAGTCCCTAAGTCTCAAACTTTGAGTTTTGTGTCCTACAAAAAGTCATAATGTGCTCCTCACCATTTTAACAACAGATAATATACTGAATTTACAAAAAATATAACTGCCTTTTAAAATACTTTGTTTAAAGTCTCTGTCTTTTTGGCAGCACAGTGGTGCAGTGTTTAGCATTGTCGCTTCACAGCAAGAGGGTTCCTGGTTCGAACCCCAGGGTGGGGGAGGCCCTCTGTGTGGAGTTTGCATATTCTCCCTGTGTCAGTGTGGGTTTACTCCAGGTACTCCAGTTTTCTCCCACAGTCCAAAGACATGCAGGTGAACTGGTGACTCTAAATTGTCTGTAGGTGTGAATGTGAGTGTGAATGGTTGTCTGTCTCTATGTGTCAGCCCTGTGATAGTCTGGTGACCTGTCCAGGGTGTACCCCAACCTCGGATTGGATCAAACAAAGTGGATCATCTGGGGCATTAAGTGTCGACTTGGTGGAGATGAATAGTATTAATGTTAGTTTGGATCAGGTAATGAATTAATTCTTTTTAAAATGACATACTTTTAATGTCTGGGCTTGGAGGAAGGTATCAAGTAATGTCAAGTCACGTGTGTCTTAGCACTAAACTTTTTTAAAGTTAACTCCTGGTTCAGTTATTTTCTTCAGCATCTCTAAATTAACACCATATTTTTCTTCTCATGAGGTCCGCTGCACATTTCTTGTTTTCCTTCATCAAATAAACCTCAGATTATGAAATTTGATTTGAGATTTGTTTTGTCTGCTTCATCTTCTGACCCTCACCTTCAAGCCTCTGGCAGACAGGATCAGATCTGTGCACTGTGAAGGTCACCTGTCAGTCATGCTGACAGACTAAACAGTGACCTTCATGTTGTGGATCGCCTCTTTCACTGTCCTGTGAGCCGACACCTTCTTACTGCCAAATATCTAAACAAGTGGCATGTCTACAGAAGCTGATGGCTAAAATGAAATCACAAAATGAATCAGACTTTTCATCAGTAAGAATCCATTAAATTAAACCTGCACGGAGCCTTTTTGTTGATTACATTTCATCTCTCCCCTCACCACTTCTCCCATCAACCGCCGAGGCCCGGGAGGCTGCGGTTCCTCATTTCAGTGGCTGATTTCACTTGCACACGTTCGGTGGCCACAGATGGATGCGTAATCACTGAAATCTGCTGTTGCTGTGATTGCATGGAATAAAAACCTGTTGACTCTCAGCTCTCGGTGACACACGGTGATGAACAACCACAGTCTCCTGGCGTACAGAGAAGAAAGAACCACCTCTGCATTTCTACTTCTTCATGTTCACACTACAGTGTATGGAACTTTGTTTAATAGAATAAATCTCATTGGACGAGGAGCTGAATGAGGGAGCCTGCAAATCTGTAAATCTGACAGCGTTACCTTAAAGTCTTCCCAGATCCATATTCTGAATATGAAGGCTGCTTCACACCTCCTGAACAACAACAACAAACACCTTCGTCATTCTTGTACCTTAGAAAATCACCTCTGTATGCCTGCTTTTAAACTGGTTTATGTCATTGCTATTGTTCTTTGTTGTTTTGTATGATTTTCATTTGTCTAGTCAGTGTGCATGACGGTTCTTTGTTTGTTTAATGGTTGTTTTTAATGCCTTAATTCATGCTCAGCATCAGTGAAAATGAAGGTCTCCCTCCATTGATTTCCCGAGTTCAAATAAAGGTTTGACTGAGAGTTTTAAATCTGTTCTCATAATATTGTCCCTCTGTTTCTCCACACTGTCATTTTAATACTGTTATTTAATCTCTGTAGTACAGACAACATCTGTGGGGGTTTTCCCTCTGAACCAAGGGTCTCAGTACATTTACTCATGTAGGTCACTGTGTGCTTAAAATAATACTTAACCTGCAAAATAACCATTTGTTTGTTTGTTTTTAAGACCAATAACAAACAACATATAGCAACACAGAGCACTTATCTGCACAAATACATATCTAGGGTCACACAGTCACAGCTCAGCCTCCCTCTAGCCACTAATTTAGACTTGTCATTAGCATGCTAACTGATTCCCAAACAGGTTGGCTACTACAACACATACACATACATAATACACACACATGATACACACCTCCACTAATGATGTAATACATAAAACAAGCAAACATATATTGACAGTGCGTACAAAGGTAAATAACCATTAGTTTATCAGTTAGGCTACTCACCACTTGTTATGTTGAATTCATGAAGAAGACTGTTTATCCTCCAGGTGAGTGAAGAATCCCAAAAACAGGAGAAAGCTCCTCGTGAATGGAAGCAGGCCTGAACAGTGTCCGAGTTTAACAACAACATAACTTAATCAAACATCAGTCTACAAACTCTCACACAGCTCGTGCAGTATAATGCAGGGCTCATGTATCCAGTCCTGAGCTCAGTTCTTCTCAAACACCTGTGTTTTAGCTAAAACTTGACGATTTAAATCACTTCCGGCTGCTGGTAGCGCGACCTGAGCGTGTCTGAGCGCGCACGTGCGTACGAGCTCAGCTTGAGTTCAAACGCACGCGCGTGTCCAGGCCGTGCATCAGTCTGTAAGAAGGTGTTTTAAATAATATGGCGTTTGGGCAAAACGCGTGTGTTTGGGAGGAACTGAGTGGGTAAAAGAGGAAAAGTTGTGTGAGAGTTTGTTTGGCTGTTTTAATTCAGTTTTGCTGTTAATTCATGAAGAATAGAACTCTGTTGGATTCTTCGTTCAAACCAAAGTTTTCCTCATGAATCCAGTGTCACGTGGTGAGTAACTGATGCAGTAATGATCATTTTGGGTGCAGTCTTCATTTATTTACAATTCTGACATCGGCCTCCTCGAGGAAAATATTGTACTTCTTACTCCACTACATTTTGGCTGTTTAACACATATGACACCAGTAACTTGACAATACAAGTTACTTTATACATACAGTACAGGCCACAAGTTTGGACACACCTTCTCATTCAATGCGTTTTCTTTATTTTCATGACTATTTACATTGTAGATTCTCACTGAAGGCATCAAAACTATGAATGAACACATGTGGAGTTATGTACTTAACAAAAAAGGTGAAATAACTGAAAACATGTTTTATATTCTAGTTTCTTCAAAATAGCCACCCTTTGCTCTGATTACTGCTTTGCACACTCTTGGCATTCTCTCCATGAGCTTCAAGAGGTAGTCACCTGAAATGGTTTTCCAACAGTCTTGAAGGAGTTCCCAGAGGTGTTTAGCACTTGTTGGCCCCTTTGCCTTCACTCTGCGGTCCAGCTCACCCCAAACCATCTCGATTGGGTTCAGGTCCGGTGACTGTGGAGGCCAGGTCATCTGCCGCAGCACTCCATCACTCTCCTTCTTGGTCAAATAGCCCTTACACAGCCTGGAGGTGTGTTTGGGGTCATTGTCCTGTTGAAAAATAAATGATCGTCCAACTAAACGCAAACCGGATGGGATGGCATGTCGCTGCAGGATGCTGTGGTAGCCATGCTGGTTCAGTGTGCCTTCAATTTTGAATAAATCCCCAACAGTGTCACCAGCAAAACACCCCCACACCATCACACCTCCTCCTCCATGCTTCACAGTGGGAACCAGGCATGTGGAATCCATCCATTCACCTTTTCTGCGTCTCACAAAGACTCGGCGGTTGGAACCAAAGATCTCAAATTTGGACTCATCAGACCAAAGCACTGATTTCCACTGGTCTAATGTCCATTCCTTGTGTTTCTTGGCCCAAACAAATCTCTTCTGCTTGTTGCCTCTCCTTAGCAGTGGTTTACTAGCAGCTATTTGACCATGAAGGCCTGATTCGCGCAGTCTCCTCTTAACAGTTGTTCTAGAGATGGGTCTGCTGCTAGAACTCTGTGTGGCATTCATCTGGTCTCTGATCTGAGCTGCTGTTAACTTGCCATTTCTGAGGCTGGTGACTCGGATGAACTTATCCTCAGAAGCAGAGGTGACTCTTGGTCTTCCTTTCCTGTGTCGGTCCTCATGTGTGCCAGTTTCGTTGTAGCGCTTGATGGTTTTTGCGACTCCACTTGGGGACACATTTAAAGTTTTTGCAATTTTCCGGACTGACTGACCTTCATTTCTTAAAGTAATGATGGCCACTCGTTTTTCTTTAGTTAGCCGATTGGTTCTTGCCATTATATGAATTTTAGCAGTTGTCCAATAGGGCTGTCGGCTGTGTATTAACCTGACTTCTGCACAACACAACTGATGGTCCCAACCCCATTGATAAAGCAAGAAATTCCACTAATTAACCCTGATAAAGGCACACCTGTGAAGTGGAAACCATTTCAGGTGACTACCTCTTGAAGCTCATGGAGAGAATGCCAAGAGTGTGCAAAGCAGTAATCAGAGCAAAGGGTGGCTATTTTGAAGAAACTAGAATATAAAACATGTTTTCAGTTATTTCACCTTTTTTTGTTAAGTTTATAATATTTTTTTGTTGAATTGATATAATAAAATATAATTGGAATCAATGAAATCTCCTTGCACAGCCACAGATCGTCAGGTGCTGGTAGGCAGCAGGAATGTGAGTCATAAGATATGCAAAAAAATCCTCCGCACACTGACATGGACTTTACTATCGAAATTTCGATGGTAAAGTCCATGTCAGTGTGCGGAGGATTTTTTTGCATATCTTAATAAAATATAATTGTTCAGGTCCTATAGCTTTTGAAACATCAGTTCTCCCACGTTTTTCAGATGAGCAGTGTTTGTCAAGTACAGTTGTAACAACGATTTGAAATAGTGTGCAGCCATTGTGTGTTGAAATTTAAAAAAAACTAGGAGGCTCAAACGGTTAATGGCTCATTTTACCTGATGCTGAAGGCGGAATTTAGCTGATAACGCCCCTACTTATCTATCCAGCGATACACAGAGAGTCTCAGACTGGCTCCATACTGAAGACCGACAACATTAAATGTTCTTACATGTTCTTGATAAAACAGATTAATACAACACTCTCATTTAACATCATGACCACTTTTACATTTGCTGCTTTAATTACATTGATTCATTTTCCGTAATTCTGTTCAGGGTCGTGGGGGGCTGGAGCCTATCCCAGCTGACACTGGGTGAGAGGCAGGGTACACCCTGGACAGGTCGCCAGACTATCACAGGGCTGACACATAGAGACAGACAACCATTCACACTCACAGTCACACCTACGGACAATTTAGAGTCACCAATTAACCTGCATGTCTTTGGACTGTGGGAGGAAGCTGGAGTACCCAGAGACTCCACACTGCACCACCATGCTGCCACTTTAAGTTCATTTTGCTGATAATACTTCTGTACTTTACTTAAGTATCATTTTGAATTTAGGACTTGTAATGAAGTATTTGTAGACTGTGGTATTTCTGCTTTTACTAAATCAAAGAATCTGAGTACTTCTGTTGCTGCTGAGGACACAGATGATACATCTCTTTGTGAACTATGATTGTTGAGCCACATAAATAAAATTGAGTTGATGGGACATAATGTAATGTTGTATCTCTGCCACAAGATGGCGCTCAAGATCTATTCTTTTAAAAGCCTCTATGAGTCGCTCAAATTTTAACCACACAAACTCTTTGGTTAAAAAATATAGATGTATTGAAAATGGATTTTGACACAGTGTTTAAATATTGTGTTTTAGATGATATAAATGTTGTTTCAAATAATCTAAAATAAAACGGATGATACAGATATAAATGTCAAAATGTGGTACACAGAGGCGGAGGCCTGTAACTAAGTACATTTACTCAACTTTATGGTACTTGACTGAAGCATTTCTAGTTTATGTTACTTTATATTTTTACTCAAATAGATTTATTTGACAACTTTAGTTACTTTGCAGAGTTAGATTATTCACACAAAATATAATCAGTTAATGAGTAATGATGTATTTTTATTAGCTCCACTTAAAGCAGCTGCAACATTAAAGTGATGCACACATTAATGCATCAATAATATAGATTCATCTGCATAAGTGCTTTTTGTACTTTAAGTATATTTAATGCTTCTGTGCTGAGTAAAGTTTTAACCGCAGGGCTTGTACGTGTATCAAAGTACTCCTACATCATTGCTGCCAGTTTTATTTAAATTGAATAACAGATTACGTCTCCCACCGCTGTCTAGATGAGACAGATGCCTCCTTTTCCATCCCACCGCCTCTCCTCTCGCTGAGTCTTGCCTCCGTGCTCTGCACCCTCCTGCTGTTGGAGGCAGAGATGGAGCTCAGCCTAAAACCCAGCGAGCGTTTCACTGTGAGAGGGGAAAGATATCCCCTTTGGTTCTGCCCGACATGATGTGGCATCTGTGGGTTGTGTAACTCAAGTGGAAGGGAATTAAGAAGAAAAGGAGGGTTCAGGGACTCTAAAAGCAGTCACAGAGAGTTCACATGTCTCCGTGTGTCGCCGTGAAAATGTTCAATCTGCACTTTGATGTTTGTGCTCTGCAGCCAGATTAAGTTTGATGGCAACACAGAAGCTATTGTCTCGAAACTTCTACATGTGTAGCACAAATGTCTCTGGTTTTAAAGGCACGTTGTTCGTGCACTCTCGTCATGACAGGCTGTGTCTTATTCCACATGAATATTCAGACTACTCAGTCATTAAAATTCTTTGCAATTAACTCAGCGTTTAAACACGCCTCACCTGCAGAGCAACATCGAGGAATCAGGACACATTTCCCTGGAAGTTTTTTGGGGAAAGAACTTGGCAATTATTTATCATTTAGCAGCGATAACAAAGCTGTTGTCTGTCCTTGAATGATGGCTCCTGTTTAAAAGTTTCTCGGAGCTCCTTGCCAAGTCGGAGCAGCTTGGATCAAACATGGTTATTATTATTTACAACCCAGGTCCCTGCGAGCCCCACATTAACCTCTCAGTCTTATTTACTGTACCTGCTGGGCTGTATTAAGCAGAGTCTGAGTCCAGTTAGAGTTGGATGTAATTCTCCGTACCCCGAGCCCACATGTCCAGATTTCTTGGATGCATTAATTCATCAATCCAGGCAAAAGGTCTTTTAGCAGTCTGCACTGCATTAGCCACTGTCTCGTAACTCTCTTCAAATCTGGCTCCTGGGGTCCAACTTTTGAGCTTCTTGCCAATTAAGGGCAGTTGTATGGTAAGCAGATCCGTTCCTCCTGCGCCCGGAGGAATCACTATGTCTTATTTCATTCTAATTCCACTCTCCATCATGTTTTCGGGAGGAGCGGGACATGACGGGGATGGCTTGTGACAGTTCTGACCCATTTGGAGGTCTTTCCACGCAGCATGAGCCGGTGAGCTCTTCCTCACTCGCTCACAGCCGCCTCAGTGTCCTCGTGGGCCACGCTCAGTTTTTCATCTCACAGACGCCATTTTGGAAAAGCTGCAGTGACCTCCTGCCTCACAGACGGAGAGGTGAACGAGGACGTTTGCTGAAATACAAACAGCAGAGACAAAACACACCCTGCTGCAGGCTACACTTACACTGTTTACTACACATATGTCTTATCACATAAGGCTTGTTGTTTACTACCTGTTTGATAAATATCTATAAGTTTATAACATAATAGTTGTAATAGCTTTATGAAGTTGTTTTAAACTTAAGTTGTTTAATAAACACCTTCTTACTTAGCTTTATATTGTCTTGTTGCTTTTATTATTTCATATTTTTTTACTTTTATTGTTTATATTGCCATTTTCTCTATTTCTGATTCTTTCTAATATTTTTTTTTCTCATTTCTTTTTTATTTATTTTTTTTTTTTCAACTATTTTTATTGGAGTTAAACAAACAGTGGCAGTAGTATAAGAGTGAAAACAGAATTTCTGATACAAAAATAAAGAAAATATTCAATAAGTCAACGATAAGAAATAAAGATAAAGGCTGAGATGTCATACATGTATAGAAAGAGAAACAAGTATGGCAAAAAAAGTTAGCAAAATATAATTTATTGTTCTCTTTATTGTTCTATTTAAAACTATAACAAATAGAAAATTAAATAAATCTTTTTTTTTTTTTTTTTAAATGGGATTTAGAAAGATGTCAGACTGACCATGTTTTGTGCCATTTAAACTGAGCCAGTTAGAGGAAGGACTGTGGTGCATCTTTCTTAAAGTGGTCTATAAAGGGTTGCCAGATCTGGTAGAATTAGATTAAGGATTTCCACACCCTCTTAATGAGATTTAATCTTTTCCAAATGCAGGTGGTGCATCACATGCTTCACAATGACAGAATGCCTACCCGCCTGAGTTTGCTTCCAATTTAATTATATCAATCTCCCTCATCTGCCAGTAAGGTTACAAATCATATCATATCATGTTGGGAGCTGGTTAACACAAGATCAGAACCTTAAATACCAAAGACTCCGGTCAGTGGGTCAGGATCCACAGGTCTTATCTTTATTTATCTTTATTTCTTATTGTTGACTTATTGAATATTTTCTTTATTTTTGTATCAGAAATTCTGTTTTCACTCTTATACTCCTGCCACTGTTTGTTTAACTCCAATAAAAATAGTTGAAAAAAAATAAATAAATAAAAAAGAAATGAAATGGTCTTTATTAAGTGAAGTCTATGCAGTATTTAAAATTGCAAACGTCCATGTCACAAACTGAGGAATAATGTACGAGTAGTTGGGCTCTTGTCCAATACGCTTCCAAAAGATGGAACGATCTAAACACAAAAGTGCGTTGTAAATAACAGAGGTGCCTCCTTTGATCAGTGGGTTTGACAAAGTTACGTTCCTGTAAATATCTGAAAAAATGTAATATACCACAAAAGTAGTATCAAGTCAAAATTAGTTCGTAACTGCTGAAATGATGCTGAAATATCCTGTCAATGAAAACACCTTTCTTCTGCTTTGCCAGTGGTGTAATGTAATAAAATACTAATACTTAGTGACAGCACTTAAGTACTTAAGTTTTAATATTACTGTCAACTTTCGCTTTTACTCCCCTACATTTCCTGAATAAAATGGTTTTTTTTTACTCCAATACATATCCCCTAAGTGTCTAAGTTACTTACTACAAAATAGGGAAGGACGAAAGGATCGAAAAAGGGACGGGCGGATAAATGAAGGAATGGGAGGGAGGGAAAAATTGGATTTCCTTCTTTAAATCCTTTAAGTTGTAAAGAAAAAAAAGCTTGTAGAGTTGTAAAGTTTTTCTTCAAGTGTAACGTATGCTCTATTTTTAAGATCGTACACATGTAAAGAAGTAAACTTGCTAATCCTCAGAGTTCTGAGCACTTGCTTCTTAATCACCAACATTTACTTGTGCTTTTATTTTCAGTTCTTAATTACAGTAAGTATCAGGACTGGTTGCACAAAACACCTTAAGTTTTCTACTTAAGGTGACAATTGAGGTTTAATTTCTCCTCGCTGGGGCAATTACACAGTTGCAGAGGATCCCTTAAAAGGTTCCCTTAATTAAGGGAAAACTAATTTATTGCGCTGAAGGAAACTTTACAGTGGTGAAATTTTCCATGGAGATTGATTGTTTGCTTGGACTCACGATTGTGTCGCCTGTTGTTGTCTCACAAAGTTAGCTTATAGTTAAGAAGTGAAAAAAATGGCAGAAGAAGAGAAGACAAGAAACCATGTTGGTCAGAGGAGGAAAAAGATTAAACTTCGGGAGGAACACAATCATAGAAAGCACAAAGTACAGAGTAAGTTTGATCGCCAAATACCAGAAAACAGGAAATGACTGTAAGAAGAAGCACTTCCTCTCAGGGTGTGTAGGTATTTTCATTCGTCATGGCGCACTTAAGATAGAGTCAGAGGTTTTGGTTTTGTTTGTTTTTTTACCTTGCTTTGGTAGCTAAGGTCTTTTGTGCTGCAGTCTAGGGATTCCTTAAGTGTTAGACCAAGACAAGGAGAAATCCATACTTGTCAGAAGAGGAAGAGATTGAACTTCTGGAGGAATACAATCATAGAAAGCACAAACTACAAACTAAATTCATTCCCCAAATAACAGAAAACAATTGTAGGAAGAAGCCACAGAATTTAATTCAGTCAAATCTAAAGTGTATCCAGTGGATTCTCCTGGTTATAGAACGCTCTTCTCATTGTGTGTTTCATTTATCAGCATAAACTCTTCATGTTGCAGTTAAGATACGTCAGAAGTCAGAAGAAGACCAAAGTCAGAGGTACCTTAAGATTGTTGTTGCTTTTTTGTTTTGTTTTTTTACCTTGCTTTGGTTGCTATGGTATTTTGTACAACGGTCTAGGGATTCTTTAAGTATAAGACCGAGAGAGGGAGGAAACCAAAAATACTTAAGTGAACATTTTACAGAACCCTTAAAGAGAAGACTTAGGGGTGTTCTGTGCAACCAAATTTATTTTGAGGAAACCTTAACTAGGATTTTATGAAAAATCTTAACTTAAGGTCTTTTGTGCAAAGGTCTAGGGATTCCTTAAGTATAAAACCAGTATAATTAGGCAAACATTTTAAGGTAAACCTCTTAAGGAGAGGACTTAAGAGTGTTTTGTGCAATAGATTTTATTTTGAGGAACCCTTAACTAGGTCTTTAAGGAAAATCTTAACTTAAGGTATTTTGTGCAGTGGTCTAGGGATTCCTTAAGTATAAGACCAAGACAAGGAGAAGACCTTATATACTTAAGTGAACGTTTTAAGGAAACCTGAAAGAGAGGATTTAAGGGTGTTTTGTGCAACATATTTTATTTTGAGGAAACCTTAACTAGGACTTTACTGAAAATCTTAACTTAAAGTCTTTTGTGCAGCGGTCTAGGGATTCCTTATGTATAAGACAAAAAAGGAGAAAACCATAAATACTTAAGTGAACATTTTAAGGAAACCGTGAGGAGAAGACTTTAGGGTGTTTTGGGCAACCATTGTTATTTTGAGGAAACCTTATCTATGTCTTTTAGGAAAATCTTGCCTTAAGGTATTTTGTGCAACGGTCTAGGGATTCCTTATGTATAAGACCAAGACAGGGTGAATACTTAAGTGAACATTTTAAGGAAACCTTAAGGGGAAGACTTTTATTTTTCTTAACTAGGAAAATCTTGCCTTAAGGTATTTTGTGCAACAGACCCCAGATACAGATAATATTCTAAAAGGTGACTTTAACTTCTACCAAAGTCATTTTCTCATGAGATATCTGCACTTTCACTTAAGTATGGCTTCCAGTATACTTCATCCACCTGTGGTTTTAAGGCCTTCGTCTGGACAACTTTTTAAGTTACTAAAAAAATAAACAAGTCATGTTGGTGGGTGTTCATCCTCCTCCAGTGTAACTTTTTTTTTTTTCCAGCTGCTTTTTAATTCATAGGAGAGCGCCATCCAACAGACCATTCGACCACTTAATTTCTGGAAACGGGCTGCACACCATCTGGACAAAAATCCATCTATTTACAACTTATTAACATTTCCAACTGCTGACTGGATGGTTTATTAGAATGTGAGAAACTCATAACTCTTCGTTACTATTGAATTACTCATCCTGGGTTTGTTTGGTCCAGATTTGGGTCCAGATGCTCTGCAGCCGCTTTTTAAGAAGTGGTGAAACTGATGGTAAATGAGTAACTGGTTTACCACCAATTAGTGCAGTATGTAGACACTGATGCTAAAGCTTTTTTTAAATAGTCACTCCAATGTTATGTTTAATTTGGGGTGACAAACATACGGCCCGTGGGCCAGAATGGGCTGATCAAAGAGTCCAATCTGGTCCATAGGATGACTTTACAACTTAATATTACTGCACTTGTGGAGGTTGAGAGGTGTCAGGCTTCAGGGTCGTATTAATTGTGCAAAAACAGTATCAATCAGCAGCTTCAGTTTAGAAGAATCTGTATCGAATGTCTATCTTAAAATAATATTTAAAGAACCCTGTTGCTTAAGCACTGACAACACTTTTGATTTGTGAATGGTTTGTAGGACAGGAAATAACTTTCCACTTTAGTTAGTTGTGATGGTGCCAGCATTACAACACAGGAGTGAAAATGTTTGGAAAAATGCCGCTGTGATGACCATACACTGACTGAATGTGGAAAAACTGAGACATATTGTTGAAATTGAAGACATCGCTTGCTGTTAATCATCTGTTTTGTTAATAAATGTATTCAGAATGTATTTCTTTACACTGAAAGAAAAGGAAAAACTTGGAGGTGCTTTTGAAGCAAGAAAAAATCCTGTGCCTGAAATTTTTTTAGAGGGCATGAAGGGGGGGGTGCCCTCTACACTAGGAGGGTCCAGGGGGGGCAAATTTTGAACATTTGACATCTAAATGAATTAATCTGGTTGGGGCCGGGCAATTTTAGGCAATTCTGAGCAACAAGAGGCAGAATAGGAAGACAACAAAAACGTCTGCATTAAAATGTACATTTTACATCAGTTAGGCTTGAACTCACGACCTTTGACATCTAGGAGCATCTTCTATCTCTCTGAATTGCAGCCCCCAACCTGTAGCCATTTCTCTCTCTCTCTCTCTTTCTGTGTGTGTGTGTGTGTGTGTGTTTTCATCTCTCTCGTGTCTAGACCAAACTGAACAAATATTTATAGACGGACAAGCAACATCATAATTAAACAGGCTTTTATTTTTAAAATTTATTTTATTTTGAAAATTGGCCGGATTCTCTCGTCTCCCTCTATCCAGCTTAACAGAAGCGCTCGCAGCTTACGTGAAAAATAGACCAGACGCCGAATTGAAGCACCGCAGTGCGCGAGCCTCCGTGGGCGCTCCGCTTTGCTCAGCGGCCTGTGTGGAGAGTCAGTCAGATAGGTTAACATGAGCGCCGATGGAAAACTGCCTCCGCTGCTGGGCGCTGCGCTTCGAATATTCCTGCGCCGGAAATCCAGCACCGTGCCGGAGAACTTCAAGCCCTGTTTCATTTATAGGTTATTATACGATGGTTTTACTGGTCCGGCCCACTTAAGATCAAACAGGGCTGTGTGTGGCCCATGATCTAAAATAAGTTTGACAACCCCGAGTTAAAGACGTACATAGTTCTTCAGAGGTGATGGGTAAAAATTCTTTAGAGTCCTTTATTAATTAATACAGAAGACATTTTCAACAACAGTTTGTTGAGTCTCATTTACAGGTCATCAAATACAGACGCCTGGGGTTGGAGGTTCAATCCGACAACCAACTCAAAGCATTAGTATTTAACGACCTGAAAATGAGTCTCAACAACGTCTTTGTCCAGAGTTACATCCAGCACCTCTAAGAATAAAAAAAATATTTTTAGAGTTATAGCAGCTTATGCTGATACTGACTTGGCAAAAAAAGTACTTTCATGCACAGATGCATGTGTGTTAGGAGGCCACTTTGAAAGCACTGCTTTGCAAGCCACCACTTCGGCTATTTCACACTGGAAGAAGTTAAACTACAGCAGAGGCAGAGGGAGACATCTAGTTTAGATTTTTGTCCAGATGGTCCGTGGCCTGTTTCCAGAAAACTATCCATGCTGTTGGATGGCTCTCTCTTAGGAATTAAAAAGCAGCTGGAAAAAAAGCTACACTGTAGGAGGATGAGTACCAACCAACATGATTTGTTTATTGTTTTAGTAACCTAAAATGTTGAATTACAAGAAGTAAAAAGCGTCAGAAAGTTGAAGCCTTGCCATAATCTAACAGGATGCCCTGATTACTGAATTATCTACCAACGGGTCTGATCATAGCTCGTATGCCACTGATTTTATATTTGTTTATGTTCCTCAGGTTCAAAGGGAGGCAGATTGAGATGGACGCAGGGCCGTAGCTATGACTTATGGGTTGTATGCACAGGAGCAGGCACCTTCACCTTCCCGCCTTTAATCAACCATCAGTCAAACTACAACAAAAAGGTCTTTGTCCACCTGCTGACAAGTCAAACACACCTTTCATCAGACGTGATGAGTTCTGGTAGCTGTACAAAAACCACGTCCTGAAAATATTACCACTGTTTGACATTTAATCAGTCACATAACACTCTGTAATCTCCCCCAGTTGTACATTATGACCCTCACAGCTCAGATGACAAGCCTCTCCCTGTTGGTTCCCATGCTCGGCTGTGCTGGGCCCCGAGTCATCAAGGTGTAAGAAGGTGGGGGGACTTACGGGTGGTCGAGACTGGAAGTAGAAAGGGTTTGGCGTGCCAGCAGGGGGTACCCACCCCCCCCTCCACTGAACTCCTGAAACCCTCCTCTCCTGCTTCACGGGGTAAACCTTTTAACACGCGCCATTCTCCGCCGGGTCAGGCCGAGGTCTCCTGCCTTTCACGCGTAGGCCGCTAATGAGGTTTCAAAATCTCAGAGCAAGGTGAAGGGAGTCTGACCTCCACTCAAGAAACTGAGCTGTGGAGAGACGGCAGCACTGTTGGTCAAATCACTTCTGACATAAAACCACAGAACAATGTGCAGCAGTCTGGCTCCAGGGATACACTGAGAGAAGTGATGCTCGCTCACAGGCTCAGTCTGATTTAAAAAATGATCGATGCTGCTTTTTGGTAAGTCCAATATGATGCGTTTGTGGATTGTGATCAAATTTCTGTGTACAATTCAGTAAATTACTTAAGAAAACATGTTAACAGTAGCCTTCTTTTAGCTAAAGTACTTTTTACATTAGTGTAGTAGCATGGAAATCAAAGTCCTGGTTGTTGTGCTGCAAAATCCAGACAGCTGTGCAGCATCGTTAAATACTTTTAAAATGCTGTAACAGAGCTGCAGGAAGCTGGCTTGTTTCTTGAGTAGATTTTTGAGGTTTAATGTGAGCTGGAAACAAATGTCCTGCTTGTTTAAGAACTTTAAAACTTGCCCTTTGCATCTTTCAATCCAAAATCTCTAAAGACATACACTAGACTTAAAATTGGATATTCTGAAATTAAAGAACTCTCAGTTAGCATAGAGCCTATTATTCTGCAAGAGACTGGTAAATACAGAAGCAGTAAAATTGAGAAAAACGGTGTTTAAAGTTCTTATGTTGACTGTAATTAATAGAAATCTTCATTTTGGGCCTTTAAAGGGTGATTATTTTACCCCCAAATCACAACCATAGAATGTATAATACCTAAAATGCAGATACTGCACTCTCTCTGAGGATAATGCTCTGAAAATACAAGGGAAAAATGCACCTTAAACAAAATTCTTTCAGCTCTTGTCCATTTCTAGCTTAAGAGTATTTTGTTTTTTACATGGGAATTAAATCTGTTGTCATTTTGATTTATTAGGAGCTGTAGCTAAAGCAGCAGTTATTCTTCCTGGGGTCTCTCTATTTACAATTAATATTGCTGTAATTTCTAATTTAAAACGTGTAAATATGTAAAATAAAGGCAGCTTTAACCACACCAAATTGCATTGTAGCCTATTAGCTTTAGCAGGAGTTCAGCTGTCTTTGCTCCTCCATCTTGATTTGATTTAACCACTAACTCATTTTGTTATGTGTAAATACTTTTTACCAAGATGTCAGCTTATCAAAATTTCCATTTAGATACAACTAGGTGAAAGCAACAAGTTGGGCTTATTTAGTTTTAGCTTCAACTAATGCTAACCGTGGCTAGCTCATCAGCTAGCTTACAGTTTAGCTTTCCAAACTGCATGATTTGCAGTAGAGTCAGATGGCAGCTACAGTCTGTGACTCAGTAGCCTGTTAGCTTTAGCAGGAGTTTAGCTGTTTTTGTTCCTCCATCTTGATTTGACTTAGCCCTCAACTTATTTGTTATTATGTGGAAATACTTTTTACCAAGATGTCATTTCATAATAATTAACATTTACAGATAATGACTAGGCTAACACAAAGAGTTGGGCTAATTTAGTTTTAGCTTTAACTATTGCTAACTGTGGCTATCTCACTAGCTAGCTCATCAGCTAACCTACAGTTCAGCTCTCTTGCTTTAGCTGTTTATACCACTGTTTTTCTGGATCTGTTTTGTTACTGCAAAATAATAATAAAAAATACATATATTTATATATATTTTCCACATATATAATACATTTATAAGGCGTCATATTTTAATATAGTAAAACAGAAAGATTCTGGGCCTAACACACTATGACCAAATAAACAGTTGTTGCATTTTGGCTGTTAGCTCATTTACTTGTAGCCTTTTATCATGAACAAAAAAATAAAAAACAATCATCAGTGACACTGTTTATAGTTATTTAAATGAAATTATATTATATGTTTAAACTACTTAAACAGTTATTTTCAGTATTTTATATATGTAAGTTAGGCCAAACAACTAAGGGTGTAGGTTTCGTTTAACGTTGAGGAGTCTGATGGTCCTCCACCAGAAAATTTTGAGCGTCAAAAACTTAATGTCCTGCATTCTGTTAAATTTTTATGCAGCCATTTGTGCCTTTTCTGCATCAATTTATGGTGCAAATGTGTTTCATTATATCAAAATAAAAGTGCTCTGCTACTTCCTTGTTTTTATTGGGGGGCACAAATGCACAAATGTTCTACCCATATAAAATAAAAAAATAAAAAAATCTACCCCTATAGCAACAACTGCATGTAGACATAATTTGCTGACTAAATAAAATTTAGTCAGCAGTAATTTGTTTTTGATTACACACTGTCATCGTAAAATATTCAGTAAAAATCAACACGGTACAAGAATAGCAACAAAACTTTACGTTTTAAATGAACAATGAACAAACTACTCGTCACAGTTTTATAACAGATCTTATTTTTTATTGAGGAGAGTCAAGTTGGGCTTTCCATTTTTAGAAAATAAACCAATGACAATATTACAAATAATGAAATTGTTACATCATTCACAGGGTTACAGTCAATATACATTTATACAGAAATACAGGATGGCCCACATCAGTCACAGTGGTCTGAACCGGCACTGGTCTACAATGTGGGCTTTAGAGGACCGGGGGGAACACGTGAAGGACCCCTGCCTGTACTAACCAACAGCCAGAGAGGCAGTGGGAGGGGGTGTTCAGGGGCAGGGAGGGTGTGGGAGGGGGGTAACAGAGGGGAACACAGGGTCATGTGGGGGAACACAGGTGGCAGGGTTGGCGTAGTGGCACCAAAGTTTGTCCAACAGAGGGAAAGACACAGGCTTGTTCTGAGCAGCAGCAGCCGGCCCCGCTGAAGAGTCCTGAACACCGGAGCTCAGCCTGCCGCAGCATTCACAGACTATCTGCACCTGAAAGTGTCAATCCAACAAGCTACATGTGACCACCACGGCAGCAGAGGGCACTCTGGTGCCTTCGTGCTGCACCCATTTAAAAAAGGAGCCATTTTCTGTGCGCCACAGCAGGAGGCAGGCCTCTCGCTCCGACCATGCTGTACAGTTGGGCGGCGTTCAAACGCAGCCCAGTGGGTACAACCTGGCACGGCTCGTGTTTATGCACACGATCATGTAACAGTAACGCTGAGACTTAACGGTTTTCCTCCGTCCTTCAGAAATTGGCACACGGTGAGGGCAGGAGTGGTTTTTACTTTGCTTCACAGATGTTAAGAGGAGAGTGTGTTTTGCTGAAAGTTGCAGTCGGCAAACGTTGTGTGAAACCGTCACGGGCGTCGGGACCACACTGCAAAAGTTTTTTAGACAGGAGAAGCTGGAGTCTGTGTGTGGATGGCAGATTTGTGGTACTGTAACTATTTACAGTAAAACTACATCTGAAAAGTTAAATATTGTGTCTGGAAAGTAAACAGCTGATTCAAAGGGGAAATTAATTAAACAAAAAGGGCACAAATACCTCAAATCCTGAATCGACACACGGTGGATTTAAGTTTCCCCGTGATCCAATACTGTAGAAGCCATTTACAGTAATGGACAATAATTTCACTTGAATGAAATATTCAGTCTGATTGAGGCGGGCGATAAAAGAATAATCACCACATTAAGTAAGATTTCTTTTAGAAATATGCCCTCCATAAAAAAGATGAATCACTAACTTGCTTTTTATGCATTTTTCAATACTCTTGTATTTGGACATCAGGGGGTTTTAATGTTTTTTTCCACATCTCTGGCTTTATTGTAAAGAAAGCGGCCAGTCTGCTGCTGAAATAGGAAGTAACAAACCACTTGAAACACTTGACATAAGTGCGTCAGTCTCTTCTCCATGCTACCACTGCTCAGCTTGAACTGCAACAATACGTCTCTTCTGTGCCATCAAAAAAAAGAAGAAAAAAAGATACATAAATACTCAATGCAGTGCTTTCAAACACTCCACATTCAATCAAAAACCTTAAAACTCCTTCAGATAAAATGAAAAACAAACCCTTCAGAGGGAGTTCAACAGAAAAAGTATCCTCTCCGCAGCGACAGTATGCAACATAAAGTCAACTTCAGCACTATTTTATGTCTTGGCCATAAGCGCGCCTCCCCACCCTGTTTAAGGTACTTCCTTGAAGCAAAGTTCAAGGATAATTGCTTGATTAATAACTCACAGTCTTGGCAGCGTCCGTGGACAAGCATCTGAATGAGCTTTAATGGGGCCGGAGCAGAAACTCGCCCGCCTCGTGTGTACTTTAGATTAATTTCTCGAACAACATTAAGCGTTTTTCCTGACGTCGGAATATTCGCCGTACCGTGAGAAGCCTCGCAAAAGTAAAACTGATGAGCTGTTAAGCATTGAGAAATGGAAAAGGGAAGACGGTCTATAGCTGGGTTTAAGAAGCATGTTGGCATCAGTGGCATTTAGGTCACAGCATCACTCCTCAGTCGCTCCTCAGCTGTGACTAACAGCTCGTGATTGTCCTCCTCCTAGTTTCATGTTATAAAAGCTCCCAGGGAAAATATTCGTTCTGATGTGTTGCACTGCAGATGAAAAAAAAATAAGCGAGGAGGGGATTATGGAGCAGAAAGAGAATAAAAATCCCTCCACTCATGTCCTTGAATTCTCCGGAGAGCCGGGGATAATGAAAGGTAAGACGACAGGGGTGCAGTAACTGAGGGGTTCTCGCTTTCTTCAACCGGGGCTTTGGGGCTAAAGCTGTCTGTAGTGACACCACAAAAACCTCAGGTCAACTCTGAGGATTTGGTTCGAGCGAACGTGGAAGCTTTGTCCAGTCTCTTTTTTTTAATTTCACACGTGGCATGCAGCATCAGGACAAGACAAGACACAACTGCCCCTGCCGATGAGTGTCAGTTCGCCGGCTGCTGTTGACGCTTATAAAGTCGCAGAGACGAAACCGGACAACTGCTGAAAGCCGACTGCGCGGAGATCAGTGGGAGCGGCAGACAGGTGGCCGACAGGCATGTGTGTGATCAAGGGGAGAGAGGGTGGAATCAGTGCCTGGACAGAGCGGCTGTGATCGGGGCGCGGCCGCCCTGCTGTGACCGGACACATCTGACCGATGGTTCACAGCTGGACGTCCATGTCTGGCTGTCAGGTCTCGGAGCGGGGCCCGGCAGGAACTCCGCGCTGCTGATATCACTTACTGGCTGTATACATAAACCCCCGCCCGCTTCAGTGACTCCAGGGAATCCCTGCGTCGTCGCTACGAACACCATCTTTTCCCCTTTTACACCAACGACGACCCGAACAATGACTGACAGCTCTGTACTCATGAGACAGGAAGCCACACAATAAATGCATATACGGTCTATAAAATGAAAACCTGTCACAGGGAAACGCTGTTTATCTACATGTGCACCAACATGATTCAAAGTAAATGTCGAAGCATTGATGGAAGATCCAGAGTGTTTGTTGGAGTCGAACAATAGACTCAGTGCAGAAAAAAAAAAAACTAAAAGTAATAATAATAACAATTCAATAATATCCATACAGAAATTGCAAAAATATAACACGTTGCATTTTTGTTTTTTAATTCAACAAACGCCTGATTGTAAAGTCTATTCATGACTGTGTGTGTTTGTATGTGAGTGTGTGTGTGTGTGTGTGTAAAATAAACATGTGTGGTATCAAAACTTTAATACTTTAAACATAAAAACGTCTTTTCAAAAAAGGAAAAACTGGAAGAAGAAGAAACGCTGAATATAATGCAGCCACATTATACTCCGTAAAGTGTGTCAAATCCAAGCTCTTACCAAACAGAGTTCTAGTAATTGCAGCAAATCAAAGCACTGTGAAATTAACCACTCACTCAGCATGCTATCAAACACGAGTCCCGACGCTTCGGGAGCCACTGTGCATGTGGCGTGTGTGTGTGTGTGTGTGTGTGTGTGTGTGTGTGTTGGAGATGAAGGAAGATGCTGTAATGGTACACACCACATGTATGTGGATGTAAACAGTAGAACCTGTTACTTTTTGTGTTTGCTGTTGTTGTTTTTTTTTCTCCACAAGCTTTTTTTTTTTTTCCACAGAATAAAGACAGGAAGTGACGGTGACAACAACTTCAATCCTCCCTGTCGTTTCAGTTGTTTCAGTTTCTGAGTCGTTGCGTTATGGCAGGTCGAGTGCGTCTGATATGTACAGTACAGGATCGTGACTGGGAAGAGTTCCATTTGGCAGGCTGTGAATATTTCACCGTGAACGAAAAGAGAAATTTGTCTACAGTGAGAGGAAGCATGGTGAGACGGAATTCTTCATCACAAAATTTCACACAATATAGAAAATTACTTGCAATGAAAAAAAAAGTTGTTTTTTCTTTTTTCTTGTGAGTTTTCAGAATGATTTTTGACATCAGTCTATGCCAAACGTCCCATTTCATGGTTTTTTAATTTATTTTCTCTCCTTGGGGAAACATGGGAGTGCACGTCGGGTCCCTCGGTCTCCTCTGCGGTGTCAGAAGGCCGCGGAGGACTCTGCGTTTCCTCGTGATGTCCAAAATTAAAAAGATGCAAAGACAATATCCACACCTTCGTTGAGGACGACCTCCTCAACTCTTCCTTTGTTTTCTTCTTTTTTTTTCTCGCCCTTTTAAAGGGTAGCTTTCCTACTCAGTTCGTCTAGCGTACAAGCTTATATCATCTATAAATTTAGATAAACTCCTTGCCTTTTCTCAGTTTTTCTTTTTTTTGTCCTTTAAAAAATTCTTTACAAAATTATCAGAACAAACAAACCGAAAAAAAATAAAAATGTTCAACATCAAATGAAAACTGGTGGAAGTTTGAAAAAAACATGTGTTGCTGGTCACTTCTAACCTCCCGTGTTTCTGGCTCCAAAGGTGGGTCGGCTGTGGGTCCTCATCACATGGACTAGTTTCCACAACTCTCCACAGCTGATCCCAAAGATGGAGGGAGAGTCAGGGTGAGGGGGTGAGAGGAAGGAGAGAGGGAAGTGGAGAGGGGGAACGGGGGATGAATGGTAGTCCGGTGGGAAGACCAGACACACTGTAACGCGAAAAAACATCCACTCCATCCTCCGCACCCAGAGCCCTGCATCCCAACCGCCTTTTTCTTTTTTTTTTCTTCTTTTTTTTTTTTTTTTTTACCCCCCTCTGCTCCGCTCGGGAGGGTCAAACCTCCACCGACTGGATCTGGTTCATCTGTGCCCGCATCATCTGGACGCTGTTGAGGATCTTCTTTTGATGGCCCGCTAACGTCACCCCCACCCTCAGGATGTCACTGTGAGGAGAGACAGATGTCAGGATTAAGTTACCGCACAGTATAAACACTCCCGCACAATCTATCTACTGTACAGCATCTCTCTGCGTCTATCAACAACACAACATATGGACGCGCAACAAGACGGCTCGCAGCGGAGAACAGCTGAAAGGAAAAAACATATATGAAAACTGAGATGACAGTAAAGTAACAGGCATGAAACAGCTGCGTGTTCATCCATCTTTGAGGACAGAGAGCTTATATAATCACAGAACAATGTTTAGATGCCACTTTGGTGTGTTTTTCTGGTGACTGACTCGTGCGGTTAACCCCGCTCATCTCATCCCAACAAAACAAACGTTAGACAAAATCACAACATCTCATTGACTCTCGTAGAGACGAGATTCATCGCAGAGATCATATCTAAATATGTGAACACAGAGGTGTGTGCCTGTGCCACATGGCTTTCTCAGGTCAGACCGAGTCACAGATTAGATGGCTTCAGACTCGACTTGACAAAATGATAAATGGTCTGCACGTGTATCGCACTTTTCCAGTCTTCTGACCACTCAAAGCGCTTTTACACTACGAGTTGCATTCACGCATTTACACACCGGTGGTCGAGGCTACTGTACAAGGTGCCACCTGCTGCTCAGTAACCATTCACACACTCTCACACACCGATGGAACAGCCATCAGAGGCAATTTGGGATCAGTATCTTGCCTGAGGATACTTCAACATGCAGAGTGGAGGAGCCGGGGATTGAACCGATCAGTGGACAACCCGCTCTACCTCTAAGCCACAGCCGCCAAATAAAAAAGACCCTCAACCAATGACTCCTGACCTCACTTTGACTTCAGTCTTTTCACTTGAAAAATAATTGATACTTCCCCCAAAATTTAAGGAACATAAAGTATGTTTAAAAAATGCACCATGAATCAGTTCATTCCCCGAATCAACTAACATTGACGCTACTCACTCCCAGCAAGTCGACGCTTATTTCCATACATGATCCACTTTGTTTGAACCAATCCGACGGCAGCCAATCACGTTGCAGGAGAGAACCATAAAGAACTTTCGTTAACATTACTGAGTGCCAGATGGACAAAAAAATGATAGCGATGATATTTTCGTTTGTGTATAAAAACTATGGGATGGAAAAAAGAAATCACAGTATGCAAAAACATGCATGCAAAAATCACAGACGGCGACACGACGACTTCAAACAAATGTTAACAAATAAATACAAATTTTAAAAAGCATTCAGGATTTTTAAAATCTTACGTGAGATTTTTTTTTTAAAGTTTTTTAAATGCCATTTAGAATGAAATTTAATACCAATTTTACATTAACCAAAACTGAATAAAAAATGTTCAAATGTTCAATGTCACTTGTTTGGTCTATTTAAAAAGTTGGACAATCTGCTTTAAATGCTGAGCTGTTTTAAGTGGATCACGTGGAAAACAATGAACATATTATATTATCATTAAAATATCGATCTGGTTTGCCTTAAAAAAGCTTGCTCATTGTCATGTAATTCGATGTGGTGAAGTATGAGTGTTGTTTGTTCCTCTGTCGCAGGGGTCTTCAACATTTTTCAGGCTAAGGGACCCTTAGCTGAAAGAGAGACGGATCAGGGACCCCTACTATGTATATTATATAAAACTGAGTTCCATATTAAACTGAGGCTACAATTATGTTAGGTCTGCCTAAAGTGCCATCTATAAAAATGTACTTTCATGGCACATGAAAGAATAAGCTATTAAAATCATCATTATTGGCAGATTATTTACACATCATGTTTGTTTCTGAGGTGGATGATGTGTCAGAGTCTCTGGCTTGAAAAGGTACAAAACAATTTATAGTGGCTGACAAGAAGACACAGCTAACTGAACAGTATGTTTCAGTAGTTCGTAACTGTTAGCTAACCAGTTCACCTTGCTGTTAAGGACAGGTGCTGCACAATGATTTAGTGTTGGCTAGCTAACATGATGAATTAAAACTTATATTAAAATGCTTGAATAATGAATTGGAGATCTCCCTGCAGTTACTTTGAGGATCCCCTAGATCTGTGGTTTCCAACTGGTCCAGATTTCTCCTTAGTCATTAGTTCAAGGTCCACACAGTTTAATATGCTCAGCATCATACTTGTGTTTGGCCACGTTGTCGAGCTAGTTTGCTGTCTCTGTCAAGTAGCTGTTGGTTAGTCACTCAGTCTACAGCAGGAAAAAACACTTCAAAATAAAATATCTGTGCTGGAGACTCACTGTACTTCAAAATAATGTGTGTCTGTTACAAACTGGACACGTTGGTGAGTCACTTGCGGTCCATTTAAAATGGACCACGACCCACCAGTTGGGAACCACTGCCCTAGAGGTCATGGACTCCCTGTTGAAGACCCAGTGTCTGTCCTTATGAGCATCACATTGATGCGAGAGGCATTCAGTAAATTATTTTAAAAATAGATGTTACCAATTATTTGTGAGATTCTTACAATGCAACATCAGGAAAAACAACAATTCATAAATGTTTACTGCCCATGTCTTAGCATTTTAAGACATTTTAATACTAATTAAGGCCTTTTTTTAAGATCAATGAATTCAATGCCTTTTAAGACTTTTCAAGGATCAGATGGAACCCTGCTTTCATTTGGTGAAGCACATTATGACATGTTTTGGACTTTAAACTCAAAGTTTATGACTTGTGACTTGACTGCAAAGCCTTGAGACTCACACAACAATGACTTGGCTTCACCTCCGTGCCGAACAAAACAGCCAGTCTTCATGAAGGCAGCAGCCTCGGCTCCAAACACAATAATACGCTGAACATTAGACAATGAGATTCCTCTCTCCTCTAATTCTGAATCTCAACTGTAATCATGTTTATTAGATTACACATTACCGTCTGTTCTGTTCAAAGAATTGAAGCTCAGCATCTCTGTGGGTTAATCTCTGACTCGTGATGCTGTCATCCATAGACAGAAAAAGATTTTATCTGTGTCTCTGCAGGTGGTATTCTTAAGATGATTTTATCTTGTGTGTTAGGGTGTTTTTTCCTCTAATATTTTGGCTAACTGAGCCCATGTTATGTTCCCTCTCAATCCTTAAACTGAGGTCAGAGAGAGGCCTGCTGAACACATGGCGGAGAATAAAGGGCGCTGTTGTGGCTTCGAGCTATTGTGCCCACTGTTCAGCCTCGCAACTGCAGTATTACGATCTGTTAATTACATGCAGTGCAGCTCTTTTATAACGAGCCAGAGGCAGAGTCTGGTGCTCGTTCAAGTTTTAGGGATATACGAGGTTTTGGAGAACCCGCCTCATGCGATCATTTCCTCGTGCTTATCAGACCCAGAACGGTGGGAATCGCTCGACACTTACTCCATGGTCATCTGGGACACCACATCAAATGTAGAAAAGTCAGCGCTGGCGAAATTGTCTTTGTACTGGCCCATCTTGATGGCATCCAGCCACTCGTCCACAGTGCTGAAGCTGGAGAAGTCTGGGATGCTGCGGTCCAGGAGAGGGAGATGAACACTGAGGGGGGACACAAGCCGGAGCCATTAAGAATCATCGTAATACAAAATGGCAGCTCCAAAATCATAGACAGCCCGGACCACCTGCACATGATTCAAACATGAATTATTACATTAGGTTTTCAAAAGGCTAGACAGAACTTAGAGAATCCCACCGGCCTTATCCATGAACCAATATTTTCCAAACTGATTCCTCATAAAGTGTATTTTCCAAATGAAGTGATAGGCTTCAAGGAGCCAATATATCCCCTCAGTGTCTGTGGAAAATCTGGCCCTCGGTCCCGCACGCCACCACAAATGAAAGTACAGACAGGGATAATGGAAATCAGTAAACCCTCGCTCTCAGAGGAAACTAACACCCAGAGCAGAAACGCTTCAAAATGTTTTGTTTTGAAAATTGCACAACGGCTTCAATCCAGGTTTCGCCTGAAGCGTTCGTGGGAAGGATTTGATCTATCAAACCGAAAGGCTTTAATTTACATAACCGCTCGGCGCCAGGAGAAACAAGAGACACTGTGTTCGGAAAAAAAAAAGAAGAAGTCAACTGTGCCACGGATGGCACTTTGGCAGGAGCATGAATTTCCTGTTAGGAAGAGGAAAGCCTTTACATTTAGAGAGGATCAGATGCATTATATTGTTCAAGATGTTATCCACATCAATGTGCAATGATGCTAAAACCAGAGGCCTGTCTTGTGGGATGCCTACAGAGTCGAGATAAAACACACATGCAGATCCCTCACAGACTGAGGAGCTGAGACGTAGGTTTAACACTAGTCTGCTCCATATGCTGTGACTAAGACAACGTAGACAAACGTATCACTTAAAACAAATTTGATCAGCATCCTCCCCGCCGCTCACCCTGAAGATAACGGGGTCATGGCCTTTAGCGTGTTGGGGTTGCGGATCATCTTGTCGAGGTTGTTGACGATCTGACTGAACTTGGGCCGGTTGTTGCGGTCCTTCTGCCAGCAGTCCAACATGAGCTGGTGCAGCGCGCTGGGACAGTCCATGGGTGGGGGCAGCCGGTAGTCTTGCTCTATGGCGTTGATGACCTGCAGGGGGAGACAGAGATCTCTAAGGGTTGCTATGAGGCTCTACACAGAGGAGGTTGAGTGATGGAGAGGAGAGGAGTGTACGATCCAGTGCTCATGTCCTTTAGTTTAGTCAAAGGCAAACATCACCTAATTTAAGAATTCTAATATATTATTTCCATGATCTAGGAATGTTCAATCAATATATGTGAGCTTCTCTCTCAAAGCCAGAAACCAGAGTCTCAAACTTGTGATGTCATCAAGTAAAAAGTTTGGAGCTGCTATGAATGCTATGACGATGAATGGGAGCCTGATTTTATGTTTGTTCTCTTTTAATACCCAAATCAGCTTTATTCTGTTGTAGAGTTCTCAGTTGTGAAACAGAAATATGCCCAAACGTTCCCCTGATTGCTCTCACTGTCATCTATAACATCTTTCCCAATTCATTTTCTATGGAGCAGCTCCACACTTTAAACTTGACTTGTCACAAATTTAAGTTTAAGCACTCTAGTTTTTGGATTTGGGAAAGTTGTTCATGTGTACCTATATTTTTTTACTGTCTTAGACCACAGGAATAACATGTATGGACTTTGAAAACACATAGGAAGAAGGCAGTGAGCAACAAAAAAAGAAAAAAAGACCCAAAAACTTAGCGAGTAATTTATAAAAAGAGAAAATTAAAACCAAGAACATAAGTACAAAGAAAGAAAGAAAGTTAAAAACAAAGAGGTGAGAGGAAATGACCTGGAAAGAGTGCTTAAAAATGCTAATAATTATGTGATAATTCTAAAATATAAAATAATAATAATATTTATTATTATTATAAATGTAGTTTTTCCTAGCTTTTGTCCCTAGTTTTTTAAAACAATTTTCTATTATTTTTCTATTATTTTTTTAAGTTTGTGGGACAGCGTGGCACGGTGGTGTGGTGGTTAGCACTCTCGCCTCACAGCAAGAGGGTTGGATCCTCGGCGTGGTTGTTTGTCTCTATGTGTCAGCCCTGCAATAGTCTGGCGACCTGTCCAGGGTGTACCCTGCCTCTCGCCCGATGTCAGCTGGGATAGGCTCCAGCCCCCCCGCGACCCTCAAGAGGATGAAGCGGTTAGAAGATGAATGAATGAATGAGTTTGTGGGACACTTCTTACCAAGTTGCTTGTTGTCTTTTTTCCCATGTTTTAAAAAGAAATTGCACCGATTAACTCAGGGTTCAAAGGTCTAAATACTTTGATGATGTGATGTCGCTCCAGGTTTCAGAGGGTTAAGTTAATGCAGAGAAGCATTTGCAACAAAACAAACTTAAAGTATTAAAAGTTAAAGTACTCTTCATGACCAAGAATGGCTCTTCTGACTGATATATTATTAATATTACATAATTAAATTGTTTATAGTGAATGCATAAGTAGCATTTTGCTGTTGTAGCTCGTTGAGGCGGTTCATGTACAGTTCGTCTCCAGGGCTCCCCCACCCTGGAACCCTGTTGCTGTGAGGCGACAGTGCTAACCACTGCACCACCATGCTGCCCAAGTTTACAGGTCGTGTCTAATATAAGGTAAATACTGGCACTGATGCTCTCTCCATATAACGAGCGTGTGTGCCTCTCATCATGTGGTGAAAACAACTGCTGCAGTCATCAGTGTGTCACTGTAAGAGTCAAACTGTTAAATTACTGTTATCACTTAAACACATATAAATGTGTAAATATATATATTTGTGCACAAATCTCCACCTAAGCTCTGTATGTGCGGAGTTGTTAAACAGCCATCAGGTCATTAAGAACATAAACCTTATTCCACCAACTTCACTTTTCTGCCAGCCGTGACCTCATCTCTGGCCTCTACAAAGTATTTAATGCTCTCGCTCTCTGCAAAGTCACATTAAAGATACATCTGGCTTGGGCCGGTGATGTTGTTGGTCGGGGGGGCACTCAGAGGTGGTGCACGGTTAACAGAGTGAAACAACCCGGAGGACACTTTGTGACGAGGACGCACAATCCCCTGCTCATTATCAAGGCCATTAAAGGAGCTCCATTCAGACTCAGATTAATCTCATTCATGAGACCTCCAAACGAGGACCCCGATGGAGCAGAAACACTATCTGGAGCTGCTAATAAGATAACCGTTGAGGTCCTCAGTCCCTCTTAGCACATTAGTGTTCTCACTTTCAATTTGAAACTATTTTCATTATCTCTCTCCCCATAATTTGCTCTCTCCTCTGCTACCCAGAGGGAGATAGGAAATGGAGGCTCCAGTCAAGAGCAGAAATTGTCCACCGAGCACTGCCGTGCATTTCAAATGATCTGATTATGTCTCTGCGGTGAGTGTGGGGGAATTTTCATATAAAACCCATGAGTGAAAGCTGCTGTTTAGCTGTGGGAAAGCAGATACGATGACAAAATGTATCTCTGAGGAGTCTGTAATGAAACCAAGGAAGCTGATAATGTACATATGTGTACATAGCAAGGCCTTGTTTCAAAAAATGTTTAAGGGGGGAAATTTGACTCAAGAATCAACAGCCATTTTCAAAAACGCTACCGGCGAGTTTAATACATACGTCTTGATTGGTCATGTCCCAGTAAGGCCTCTCTCCGTAGGACATGACTTCCCACATGACGATCCCATAGCTCCACACATCGCTGGCAGAGGTGAACTTCCTGTACTGGATAGCTTCGGGCGCAGTCCATCGGATAGGAATCTTCCCTCCCTGCAAAACACAAAGAGCACAACCTCAGCGAGGGAAGCGAGACCGAAACCCGACCGTCACAGTGTCCTGGCTCCGGAGAGAGACACCGTTCACGGCAACAATGCTGATGGTAATCCAAACTGGGAGGTGGATATAACAAAACCCCTGGGAGTGAAGTGTGGTGCATGAAATACTGGAGAGGGAGGAAGAGAAGAACAGGTGAAGGGATGATGTTTGTATTGATAGGGAGTGTGGGAGTGAACCGTGGTGTATGTCTAAGCCTGGGTTAAATAAAACAGTGACAGCACCGGATGAATTGGATTCTCAATCAGGACAGTTCAGATAAGTTCCCATTCACCAAATATATTAAAATTTGAGAAGCCTCTCTGACCCTGCTTTAATCAAGACTTGAAAGTGTCTTACCAGAGCACTGGTGTAGGTGGGGTCTGATGTATCATCCTCCAGGAAGCGCGACAGACCGAAGTCCGACACCTTGCACACAAGGTTGCTGTTGACCAGGATGTTTCGGGCAGCGAGGTCGCGGTGCACGTAGTTCATGTCGGCCAGGTATTTCATGCCCGAGGCGATGCCGCGGAGCATACCAACAAGCTGGATCACAGTGAACTGCCCGTCGTTTTGCTGTGGAACAAACAAACTGTGTTACAACGTCTGAGAGAGGTGAAGCTCTGAGCTGCATATAGTCGGGCCAGCAGGATGAATTTAAATATTTTAATTTCAGACACAAACAGATAGATTTATTAGAGTGCTGCATTAGTGTGAAAGGCTGAAAGCAACACAGACGGGGAGTGTCTCATTTTGTACAGACAGAAAAGTGATCAGAATTTGAAAGAGGCTTTAATCACATTTAAAAGCCTTTACACAGTGGCTTTTTAGCTGCGATCAGATCTGATGTGTTTGCTCATACGTGACTCAGATTCTTTTTTTTGCTTTTCATAACAATGTGAACAGCATAAAACACATGGGATTTGGTCTTTTCAACTCTGCTTTAGACCTTTTAGGCTTTGTTCACACTGCAAGGCTTAGTGCTCAGTTTGGACATCAATTTAAATGTGGCCAATATTAATTTAGAAAAACCTCTTGAGATTAAAAATCTCTTTTTCAAATATACAACAACAAATATACAGAATAAAAATGCACAGCTCTAAAACAAGCAATATGAAACACAAAATAAGATTACTACAAAAAAAAGCCAAAAATATGTTAATATATACTATAAATGAACCATAAAAACACAAGAACAGCAACTACACATAAGACCTACACAAAGACCAGCTAAGGTGCACTGTGACATTGGCATGTAGACGATCGTGCACCAAAATCCTGCAACAGTGCTTTGAAACAGCCGAGGGGAACCAAAGAGTACAGCTTTCCTTCCTGTCCTTGTGCAGGAGATTCCACATATAAGAAGCTGCATACAGAAATGCTTGCTTGCCAAACTCTTCCCATACGGAATGGACCCACAACCCACCACCACCACCCACCACCACTGACCTAAGACGCATGTCAATATGAGGTGTAAACAGCGCCTTACAATCCAGTGTGAACTGGTCACAGTCCCAAACTGACTCAGATGAGTGAAAGGAAAATAAGAAAGAAGTCGAACGTAGCGCACTGCTGTATGGAAGTAAACATGGAGGCCACTGAAGTCAGAGTTTAAGTTGATGTGCAGCGGAGGCCAGTGAATTCGTGAGCAGATGATAAAGAGGACGAGGATGAGGGAAAAGAGAGCTGAATATTTAATCAGAGCTTTTTGTGGAGCAGTGACTTCTGCTTCTGTACGGAGGTGTGTGTGTGTGGATGTAGTCAGAGTCAGGAGTGGTGGGATTGTGACGTGAATGGCCTCACTGAAACAGATTTCTACCAATATTTCCACAAGATTCTTGTGGCAAGAAATCAGCTCTGACTTGTGACAAATGTTGATTTAAAGTGATAAAACATTCACATGAATTCCAATATTGCTGTTCAGACTGAGATCTGTGGAACTTTGGATGAATTAATCCGTTGGTTCTTGTCATTGTGTGTAGGTTGCCTAATATTTCTACACGTTACTGTGTATCTTTTATGTTTTTAATTGTGTTGTTGTTTGGCTGCAACTTTTTGTGTGCTGCTGTCTTGGCCAGGTTTCCCTTGTAAAAGAGATTATTGATCTCAATGGGACTTACCTGATTAAATATGGGTTAAATAAAAATAAAAAAAGATAGAACAGTGACGGTAAGTTTTTGGCAACAAAATAAAATTTGGCAAATTTAGAGCCAGAACAGTGCCAGTAAATGTTGGCATAAAAATATAAAATAAAATAAATTTGGCAATAAAAAAAGGAAACCAACAAAAAAAAACATTAAAATTGTTTTTATTTTGATTTTTCTTGTTTTGCATTCTGATGTTTCTTCATGTCACTGTTGAGGGACTGTCTCCAGAAGAGACGTTCTCTCCTCATTATGCAGATTACATTTAAATAGTGCTTTCCTTAAACCCTCCCCTCAAACTCCTCCCATCCACTTCAAAACAGTGACAGAATATTGAGACTGAAAAAAAAAAGAGTTTAAAGAAAACTGACACTTCAAAAATATAAATATAAAATAATAAAATATTTTTAGTGCCTGTGTTTCATTTTTTGATGCTTAACTCAATTTTTGATGGCACAACACACTGTCACTGTTGAAGCTCCACAGAGGTTGCAATTCCAAAAAATCCTGTATCCTGACCTGTATCTGATTTAAGATGACACGTGAAAGTAGCACGAGTTTTGGGCTGTTCCCACTGTTATGAAGAAGAAAACAAAACAAAACTGAGTCACATATGAACAAAGAAAAAAATCCCTGCAGTTTAAACGCAGCCGAAGATAAAAGATCTAAAATAGTTTTATTGTTCCACTGAAAAAAAATTGGATGACTTTCTCTCTAATGATTCTCATCATCTCTGGACAAAATGTGCTGTTAATAAAACAAAATGATTCCCACTTCACTCCTTTTAGTCAAATCATAATCATTTCAATGTGACATGTCCACTTGTAACCCAACCCACATGTGTCTAATGTAGAGAAGTTACTTTGAGTTTCTGTGAGGAGGCCCTGCAGGACGCTAACAGGCAGGTCTGGGTTGGGCTCAACTGGCCTCTGCAGGGCTGGGCAGGGCTAAGCTGGGTCTGGCTGGCTGTCTACAGCTGTTCCCCTCCACGGTTTGGTGAGGGCTTTACCCCATGCGTGGAGAGCGTCTGGAGTGGTCGTGCAGCTGTGCCTCCAACTGCGCACACCTGCACAACTCCCCACCACCCACCACGACGCCCGGAGAACAGAGGATTCCAGAGAATGGAGCATGGGAGCTCGGGGGCGGGCGTGGACATACGGAAAGGCCAAGAGAGGGAATTGGAAGGGCAGGCGAGCCGAGCCCCCGAGCACAGCCATATTAAGAGTCTGCATGACCGCTCCGCTAGCCTGTTTCTCTTTCAAACACTCTGCTGCTCATTAGGCGAGCGGGTGCTTCTCCTCACGTCAAGCTGCTCTTCCTCGTGCACCACAGCCATTAAGCAGAATGCATAATTCATGAAACCTTTCTCACAAATACACATTGCCACCTAGAGTAATCTGTGCGCTGTGTTTGCATATACTTTAATTGGAAAGATTCCTCCAAAGTCTGTCGGGTCAAGTTGGGTGGAAGAAATCTCAGGAATCTGTAGAACTGTGAAACAAGGTCTAGCATGTTTATTTATATAAAAATACTGTCTCACATCAAAGACTGGCTTTTCTTCTCTTTACTTTTGCTGCATCCAGACAGCAGTCCAGCTCTGATCGATCTCTGTCTGTCTTCACTCTGCAGGAGGCAGCAGGGGACACAATCCTCCAGCAGACGGCTCACTACAGACGCCGGTGACCATTTTACACAACCGCCCACCGATCACCACGGAGGAGACGCACGCCATGTTCAGAGGCTTTGACACTGTCAGCAATTGTTGTCACAAACTGTCACCGCGAGGTGCGGCAGAGGTTCCCCGTTGTTTTGAATACAATGTGCTGTCAAATATGTTTAGCAAACATCTACATATACACAAACACCCTTCACCGCGAGATCAAATTCCAAAAAGAGCTGATGCTTTGTGTCTCCCGAGGTCGGAGGCAGAATGCAAATAAAGACTCAGTCTGAACAGTGTGCTGACAGCAGCTCGCATGTCTTCTTCTTCTCATGGATGGTTTTGATGTAGGCTCACCGCACAGGGCTTAAACTGACGATCAGTGTTAGACTGGGGGAAATTGGTAGAGACTGTTTTCAGGAAATTTAATAATGCTGTTAGATTCTTCAATTACAATGTAATGTCTCTTTTTTTTTTACATACATAATTAGCTGTGGAGGGTACAATGCTGTGGTCAGGGTGTCTACAGGTATCAGACACTTACTTAATGCTTTTTAAGACCTTTTCAAGATCATTTTAACCAAATTTAGACAGATTTTTGGACAAATGTCCTTTTCTAATTGAGGTATATATATGTGGCTCCATGCAGGAGCGTTGTAGTGGGGGGGGGAAAGTGGGATCACTACCCGGGGCCCTGATGGAAGGGTGACCTAGTCTACAATTTCATTTTACTTCTTAGTAGTTAGTGCCGTAACTAAATTAAAATGGGCTGATAATGAAGCTGACCCCCACACATCCGCAATCTCTCGGTTATTTCCTTCAGAACCTCCACTGGTTCCCAGTCCCACAACACATCCAATTCAAAGTCCTTCTCCTCACTTATAAAGCCCTCCATAACCAGGCCCCCTCCTACCTCCCCACCGCCACACTCCTTCCCGCAGTCTCCGCTCCTCTGATGCCAACCTCCTGACTCCACCACTCAGGACCAAGCACTAAACCTGGGGCAACAGACCCTTACCATAGCTGCCCCCTCCCTCTGGAACTGTCTCCCCAAACACATTTCAGACTGCACCGACCTCTCCCGATTGAAATCACTCATCAAATCTCTGAAAAGCGCTCTATAAATAAAATGTATTATTATTATCATTGAAAGACTGAAATTTGTATGAAAGTAGTGGGAGCTCTTCGAGGCTCCTTTCACCCCTCGAAGAACGTAAAATGGTTTAGTCCGTCCCTGCACTAGGAATTGTCTCTAAACACTGTCATGTCTTTCCCAAGAGAGAGAAATCAAGGACTCAAAAAACAAAAGAAAGAAAGACAGGAAAGAAAAAGCAAAAAAAAAATTAAATAAAAGATTTCAAAAGATACATGAGGGAGACATGGATCAAGAGAAGGACAGGGGGCTCCATAGAGACTGCTTAAGCATAGGGCCCAGAATTTGATGCTACTGCGTGCCCCTATTTGGTGCAGAGGTGAGTTTCATGTAGGAATATTGCTCAATCTATAGTTTGCCAACAGGTAAGTGCAAGTATAGGGCTGCATTCGACTAAGTATTCTAGTCGACCAATAGTCGTTATTTAGGGCCATTCGTGGGCCAGTCTGGTTTGAATTGAAATGCACGTCACACACTGATCGAGACGCTGTCGGCAAAGCAGTAATGATTGCGCTAAGTGGCTAATGGGCATGTAGCTACTTCCATGTTTCAGATGATACGTCATGTTTGTAGTCGACCAATGAAGATGAGTTTACATATCACCTTGGGTTCGTCCTTCACGTTCTCAAAATGATCCCACACTTTGGATTTCCTGCCCGACATGTTATTAACTAGCCTGTGGAATAACTGCAGGTACCAGCCCTGGAAATTAACCTGACTCCTGTCTGACTGCTGAGTGTGGACACTTCCTGTGTCTGTCCTTTGGTCCAGTCATATAGGTTTTGATTTATTTGACAAGGCGCAGCTCCTAAGCAACGAATGAAATCTTGCAGACTAATGAACTTTCTGGTCGACTACTCTGGGGCACTCCTATCCAAGTATAAAGTAAAACTACAGTATTAGGTTCAGTGGAAGTATTAAAGATTTGTAACATCAGAAATCAGATCATCAGAGTTTCATGCATCTGATTTTGACATCAAGATATTAAAATGAATATATGAAATCGGATAAAATGTTTGTGGCAGTGAAGACCTCTGTCAATGTAAGACTATGCAATGTCTTTAAAGGCCTACATTTATAAATCTTAATTTTAAAACACGTTAAGACTTTTTGAGGACGTGCAGACACCCAGACTGTCGTAGATCACACTGTGTAGCATACTGTTTTATTTCAGGAAATCCAGCGGCTTAAGTTAATTCATAATGTGGCATTCTCGCCGCACTTACACTGGCACACTCTCTGTGTCGCATTAAACAGAGCGTTCCCATTACATCATCTGAAGTAAAACTAAAAATAAACCTTATTTCTGGCAGAGATCATACATCCCCAATTTCCATAAATCAGAGGCCCTTTTCTGCTCTGTCCAAAAATGCAAAAGAGAGGATGAAAGCTCACAAAAAAAGTCATATTAGGAAAAAATTTGTTTTTATATCGCTAACATCCCAAGACAGATGGTGAAGGGGCCGTGTGACATCTCATCTCATAGCCAGCTTCATTTTTAAACATCTGACATCTCATTTTAAGTCTCGCAAAGTATCTGAATTATTTATGCGGGTCGTAAATGGGGGAGCATGGCCGCTTCTCTGTAATATCCTTCTGGGTAGATTATGAAAATTAAAAATCACACGAACTTGTGAGCCCTGCATATTTCTTGTCAGGCAGTCATCTGAGGGAAAATAAGCGTGTGTTTGCTGTACGCATGCATATACAGCGCTGCATAATCAGTGTGCAGTAAATGCAAAGCAAAAACAAGGGAGACATCAAAGCGCATCACGAGTCCTGGACTCTAACTGGCAACACGCTGTTATCCTGCAGCTCATGGTGAAGACTGACAGAGAGAATATAAAAGAAATATAGAGACAAACATTAAATAAATCAATACTCGGGTAAGCAGATACTCTGTGGGGTTTAATAGTGATGCAAGAGCTTAGGATACCTTGAAGGAACTCGTGATTGACACTTTTTTAAGATGCTGTGAATAATGTTTACTTGAGGTAGGATTACTGTGCACGAGTGTATAAACCATGTCAAATTACTGGACAAATATGTGTGTACACGTGAGAGCATGTCTGTGCGCAAAGAGGATATGAATCCCTGTAACTAAGCAATACTCGGACTGAATAATTCCATTTTTTTAAAGTAAAAAATCAATCAAATATAACTTAACACTAGTCCATACCAACTGAGTGCACAGTTGCCCACATACAGTTTCACATGGTGTGTGTTTGGGATACAGGTCATAGGAAACTGCAGATTAAATAGTCAACTGAACCCATTAAGAAGAGCAATGTATTCAGACAGAGTTTTTGTGAATTTGATAGTACGATTGCTTTATTGAAAGTACAGTAGTACCATCGCCAATAGTGGGATAGTTAGTGGGCTAAAACTGTACATTAGTAGTTGAGGTAGCACGTTGAAAGGCAGATCGTTAAAGGCCTCTAGTTTCGCAGACTGGGCAAGGCGGGGGTGCAGCGCACCTGCGCCGCGCGAAGATGTAATGAGAGTTTACTCAATTTACCATTGCAGAAGAGAGCAGCAGCGTCAGACGGCCAAACTTCTCCCAGGAGGAAACTGATGTTTTGGTCCGGGAGGTCTGCTCACAGTGTCCGAATATACGGAACTGCGAGCAGACCTCCACGGGCTGATGATGCAAAGGTAGCCTGGGAGGAGGTCACCACAATTGTAAATCAATGTTGCGGTTCTCTCGTGCTCGCGTGCTCTCTATTTCTCTCTTGCAGTCTCACTCTGTTTCTTTTCTTTTGACTTTTCTGAGATGACAGATGCTGAATATATACTCCCTATCTGATGCTGTGGCTGTTTGTGGTTGGCTGAGAGGGATGTGAACTCATTAGTTTGCAGCTGTGTTAATCAAATCAGATTGGGTTTCCATTACGCGTGTCAAACGTGTCAAACAGTGCCAATCCCCTTTGATCTGACATCAGATGTGACGAGACAGTCGATACAGAGATACATTTATGTGCTGATTGCAGATAGTTGCATTGAATAGTGGTTTTTGGGTATTTATTGCATCGTTGTGCCTGATATTCTGGAAACTTGCCTGTGAGGTTTTGGTGACGTGTGCGCGCTGTCCGCCGGTCAGCCAAACTTCCACTTACACCGGCTGCGCTCCGCCTGCGTTGACAGTAGACAGCTGGCGAGCTTTCAGCGCACCTTCGGCGAAGCCTTTTGACACGAAACTGTCACTGCGCCAAGCTGGATCTGTCGACACCTCCCCCTGCTGCGCCGCCACACCCATCTAAGCGCACCTCGTTCTGCCAAACTACCAAACTGAGCGCGCCTCGGGAAACTAGAGCCCATAGTGTTTATATGTTGTATTGACTTAAAAGTGGGGCGCACTGGTAGAATGACTGACTGACAGAATGACACACTGACAGTTTCCGTGATTATGTACAGCATACCATACCATGACTTAGTCATACAAAAAATTAGAAAAACAACAACAACATTGGGCGGCACGGTGGTGTGGTGGTTAGTACTCTCGCCTCACAGCTCTCCGGGCACTCCGGCTTCCTCCCACAGTCCAAAGACATGCAGATTGGGGACTAGGTTAATTGGTAACTCTAAATTGTCCGTAGGTGTGAATGTGAGCGTGAATGGTTGTTTGTCTCTATGTGTCAGCCCTGCGATAGTCTGGCGACCTGTCCAGGGTGTACCCTGCCTCTCGCCCGATGTCAGCTGGGATAGGCTCCAGCCCCCCCGCAACCCTCAAGAGGATGAAGCGGTTAGAAGATGAATGAATGAATGAACAACAACATTCGGCCACAGGGGGAGCCACAGTGAGCCATTTAGCCATTTTTAAGAATTTTTCTGTTGTTACAGTGCCACCCAGTTGCTAATTAGAGTTACATTTGTCCAGTCTAAAGCCCCCATTTTGTTTGATGGGGTCAATAATGGAGGGGTCCCCTCAGATTATGTGTGGTCATATGCCTACAAAGTTGCGTGGTGATGGGTGAAACCCTTGAGATGTTATACACCTTTATGTGATGAGCCACGCCCTCCGCAATATTCATTGCCTTATAGAAGCTCAGTTTTACTAAGTTTTCCAACTTTTGTCAAGAGGGAACTTTAGATATTGGTCTCTAGATTATGTTCACTGAGTTTCATGCAGATTGGTCAAACTTCTTAGGAAGAGATCGATTTGAAGTGTTTTTCAAAAAATTCAAAATGGCGGAAAATCTATATAACCAGAAGTTATGGGTTCTTGAGGCAAATGTGTTCCTCATGAGGAGAGGCATCTCTGTGCAAAGTTTCATGTCTCTACGACATACGGGGCATGAGATATGCCCATTCAAAGTTTGCAATTTCAATCGGTTGCTATAGCGCCCCCCTTTGGCCAATTGATGCAATATTGCTTCATTCGCATCCTCCCATGACCCTCTACCACTGTGCCAAATTTCACATGGATTGACCAAGTCAGTGAGGAGAAAAACGTGGAACAGACACACACACAGAGTTTTCGTCATCATATAGTAAGATAATAAACAGTGTCTCAACAATATGTAACATAAACTGAAAACTATTAATCTCACTGGCTATCATGGCAACTTACAGCCAAAAAGTTTATCTCCTACGTAAGAGATATTATCTTCTGCATAAGGAGTGTTATCTCCTATATAGGAGATTTCACCTTGCCTTCCAGGGCTTCTGTAACTGCTGATGAATTTACACAGCTGTAGTTGATCAATGTTAACCAGCTATGACTGCGAATCAACAACAACAACATCAAAGAAATCGTCTGGTTAATAATTAATAACATGCTCTCTGCCCGGCGGAGGTGATCGCCTCTCATCAGTTTCTGACAGGCAGCTTGTCAGTTGTAGACTTTAACAGACACTGACGGATGGACTTGTCAGAAACTCCCATTAAACTTTTAAAATCATCATATCATGTTATTTTTTTTAAAGCACACCACAATAAAAACTCTGAATTGAGACCTCCGGGATTCAAAGCGGTGAAGCAGCTCGTCCTGTCAGTCAGTGATCGTTATCGTTAGCTCAGGAGGCTCCAGAGCAGAGCTGTCGATGGCAGCAGCAGGTACAGTTAGTTGAATATCAAAACACTGTCAGACGTGATTTACCTGCAGTTTGCCGTCATTACCGTACGCACATTTAATCAGTTAATAAAATGTCACTTCTGAATGTCTGATTATTGTTACTGTTTGTTCAAGAAAGATAACAAATGTGAAAAATATGTTGAGTAAAATTTGCCTAAAAGTCCCAGATCATGTGCGATATCACCACTACATATTGAAACTGGATGATAAACGTGTTACTGAAGATAACTGGTGAATACTGTGAGCTAAATAAGGTGGAATTGATTCAAAATTGTCCGTTATATCATAATTTATGACAACTATTGTGTACAAAAGTTTAAGTCTTTAACTGAATACCTTTTCAATTATGTTTTTGCATTTCCTGATCATGTGTCTGGAGCTTGGGGTTTGGAAAAGAAAAGAAACATATAATGATGAATCCCTTTGACTCTGTTTTGTTTGGACTGAGAGCTCTTGGTTTGTGAATCAGATCCAATGTACGGTGTTTGGCTCTGACTCATGTAGATTTTGCCTTGTTTGGATCTATGTTTTGTGTCTCATGCTCAGAGTTTGTGTGTTTTGTATTTTATTTTTTTGGTTGTTTTTCCATTGTGGGATATCCCTCGAAGCGTTGTCTGAGGGAGGTTTGTGTTTATGTTTTTGTTTGGTTAATGTTTGTGTTCATGTTTAGTTGCTGTTAGATGACGGAAGGTTAACAAACCGGAATGTCTGGTTTGTTGTTGGTTATTGTGTGTGAATAATCCCATGGGGGATGGGTCAAGTAAATAACCAGACACGAAAATAAAACATTCACCATATAATTGATGTCAAATAAACCGCTAATGGAATATGTTCAGTTTTCCTACTAAACAGTGGGCAAGTTTACTGAGAAGCTGACGTTTCCCTGACTGACTTTGGACGATCAAACAAAATCTGCCACGATACGATTTCAACTCGATCTAGTTCAGGGGCCTGTGATCAATACCAGATAATATAAGTAAATATCCTCATTCATTTTTTCTTGGCTACTTACCATTGTCTGCTTGGAGATATGTATCAGTGTTTTCACTTTGCTTCAATGCTATCGGCTTGTTGATCATTTAATTGATATAAATATTGATCCAGATTGATGAATCATTACAACCCTACTGGTTTGACGAGCGCTACTTTGCAAGATACATGCCTCATGTATGCACATGCATCCACACCTTCATGAATTCAAAAACACTTATCTCTAGCACAATGATGGGTCCCTGCAACAACTAGTTCAGGAGTTATGAAGGGAAGCGTGACAAAATGGCGTCTGTGTATGTGTTATAAACATATTGGTATGTAGGGCTGCCCTCTAACAGTTGACCAAATGTTAGTCAACCAAAAAGGTCATTTGTCGGCAAGATTTCATTAGTTGCTTAATCGCAGAAAAAGAAAAATCAACATAAAACTCTATTTGGAGCTGCACCTTGACAAAATAAATCAAAACCTATATGACTGGACCATGTGGGAATTTAATTTGAAAGGACAGACACAGGAAGTGTCCACGCTCAGCAGTCAGACAGGAGTAAGGTTAATTTCCAGGGCTGGTACCTGCGGTTATTCCACAGGCTAGTTAATAACATGTCGGGCAGGAAATCCAAAGTGTGGGATCATTTTGAGAAGGTGAAGGATGAACCCAAGGTGATATGTAAACTCTTCTTCATTGGTCGACTACAAACATGACGTATCATCTGAAACATGGAAGTAGCTACATGCCCATTAGCCCACAGCGTCATTAACAGACGGCTCGCTCAGTGTGTGACGTGCACTTGTAGATAAAATACAGGCCTATATTAATGAAGGTTCATTAGTACGGTTTTGTATTTCTCTGTAATGTAGCACAGTGCTAACAATGTTACTGATACTATTCTTTCTCACACGTTCAACTCAAACCATTGTGTTGCCCCGCCCAAAATATATCATTTAATAATTGAATTAATATCGTAAACATGCGGGCAAATAGTTGACTAATGGCCATAAATGACGACTACTGGTCGACCAGGAAATTCTTAGCCGAGGGCTCTAGGTGAGACACATAAAGAATGCATATAATCCAGGGATGTGTTTCCTTACTCTGAGGAAGGAGTCCAGAGATCCATTCTCCATGAACTCAGTGATGATCATGACAGGACTGCTCTTGGTGACCACGCCCTCCAGGTGGATGACGTTAGGATGGTCAAACTGGCCCATGATGCTGGCCTCGCTGAGGAAGTCCCGTCTTTGCTTCTCAGTGTAGCCAGACTTCAGAGTTTTAATGGCCACAAACATCTCCCTTTTACCCGGGAGCTTCAGGTTCCCGCTGCACACCTCTCCAAACTCTCCTGTGGAGTGGGGAGAGAAAATGGAACGGTTCCATTAAACTCAGAGTGATATGAATGAGTAACAGTAAACAGTTTTGTGCATCAGTTTGTAGTTAGAAATCAACTCAGACCCAAGCTGCTTTTTAGAGTTATATTCCACCCACGTTTCAGTCAGATTTTTCCATTACCTGCACCAATGACCTGTTCAATCTTCACGCAGGATATATCAATCTCCTTGGCAAACTCCCTCACAGCCTCGTTGGGGTCCTCATATGTGAACGGATCAATATAAATCTTCATTCCTGGAGTCACTTGGAAAAAAGGAAAGAGCCACTATAATATATTTCATTCTAGTGGTCATGCTCACAATCCTACGGGCTTTACAGTCACATGCATTCAGGCACAATCAATTCACCTTGCATTCACACATTACTGTACAATTATGTGATTTCTAGTGGGACATTCAGGTGATGAAGGCTGGAAGATGGAGGAGGTGGTGTAGCTACAAATGGTGGTTATGACTAGTGCCTCATGGCTACTGCGTGTACTTATTCAGCCAGCAAGGACATGGTACCTCTGGTCTTCTTAGCCGTGATAAGGCAGGTTAATATATATATTATCTTCTGTGAGTCATAGTGCCATTACCACTCGGGAGAGAAACCTGGGCTCTATATCAGCATCGCTCAGCTCCACTCCAAGAAATAAATTGGCTCTCCTAAGCCCTGATGCCAGGTAAATTGGCTTAAGGTGGCCTTTAAGTGTTCAGGGACTTAAATGTCCCGAGTTTTAAATCCGATTATTCGGCTCTCACCTCCACATCAGGCCTGAGGCTATTTGAATGGATACGGAACTGATGCCCGGGCTGCTGCAGAGCGAGAAGAGCATGCACGGCGCTTCAAAAACCTGGCACACTATGCTGAAGAAACGTGCTGCAGAGATGAACAGATGGAGAGGATCTGACCAGGCGAAACCCCCCATTACTAAAACCTTACAATCTCTTCCCAAGCACTGTTGAACAGACCACCCTCCTAAGATGGCAAAGACCACCAAACACAAGGGGCAGAAGCCTGAACTGTGACTGGTGTGAGGACAGGATGCACACAGGACACATTGGCTTCTGCTAATAGCTGTGAAATACCAGAGTGTCTTACTGGCACACTTTTCACTGGACTTCTTTGCACAGCGTGATCGGATTATATCAGGAAAGCTATTACCTTTGGAGTGGAATTAACATAAAAGGGATGAAGCAGGGTGGTAATTACACAATCAAATAAACAAATTAAAATAGGGTCGTAAACGTGAGGTGGGAAAAGATCTGCATTTTCCAATCATGCTGCAGAAAGATGGATTAGGTTTAATATCTTAGGCGGAGCGATGAGGAAATTACTTCTCAGCTCTTTCTCCCAGATTTATTTCTGTATTATTGTCATTTAAGCTCTCTGCTACTGTACCGGATGAAGACTGGAAATCATTGAGAAATTCCATTCATTCACCAAGTCTTTGGGTTTTTTTTTAACAATGGCAAATGACTCATGTGGCATTAGCATGTTAATGGCGTGAACGTGAGTGAAGACTGACCTATTTCCACCACAATGGATTTAGTTAACTATGAAATGTGATGATGCACAGAACACACACTCCAACACCGGTTTCTGATGTGGTTAAATCCCAGCTCCGAGTGAGCAGAGTCAAACAACGGGCAGGATTACTCGCTAGTGGGGGGACGGGCAGATGAAGCAGTGCTGCGCGGGGCCGTAGCCAAGGACACCAGCATGCAAGGTGGTAGCCATGGAGACAGGTGTGTGAGGCAGCCGAGGGGCTGAATGACAGCCATGGAGATGACTGTGTGCGATGGTAGCCATGGAGACAGGTGTGCTTGGTGCTGAAGGAGGTGCCAGCGGTAAACGCAGGCAGAGAGGAGTGGTGGGTTTACTCACTGTGGCCGCTGGTGTAGTGCTGCAGCTTGTCCGTGTATTCTGAATCAGCCCTGTCAAAGCCACGCCTCCTGGGGATAAAGACAAAGAACTCTAGCTCCGGTTCAAAAAGAGAGAGCAGGGAGGGGCAGAAACATAGATCCAACACCCCCCAGGTCTACCTACACTCACAGGATACACCAACTAACATCACATGGAGAGCCTTAGAGAAAAGCTTTTGGTTTTCAGCTACACTGGAAAAGGTAGCCGACCATGCAGCCTCATTACACAAACCTGTCTGCTCCTTCCTGGTGCTCTCCAGTTGGACAAACATCTCACTGATTTATATAATGTTGGGGAGTGAGTTATTTTAAATCCCTGATAGGTAAACATGGAGAGCATGTACATATCACCTATTTTTATGGGTTATGTGATGCATTGTGGGATAGTTTGATATCTTCACTACCAAAAAAGCAAACATATGTGAGGGTACAACTAAGAGTCCTGAACTGGACACAAGAATAATCTAAATAATTATCTGCTGGACAGAAATGTCTTCATCTTAGACGGTAAGAAATGACCACACATCAAGAATGTAGTACAGATGAGCCGATCCTAACAACCTGGTCTCACTCCCAACTCCCTCACTGTCAGATACCGATGCACGGAGGCACCCTTGGGTGCCAGTATGAGAGCAGGCGGGCAGCTGTATTTCTGACACTCTGAGCAACTGCTATGGTGTAAAGAGTGAAAGTGAAAGTCTGCATAGGGTGGGCGGAAGGTGGAGGTGGATGGGTCAAACACACTCTGGACCTTTAACCAAGAGACTGCTGTTCATTTCCCCTGTGAGACCAAAAGTCAATTAAGCTATTTTAATAGGAACGTAGTGAACTATGTGTAGCGTACTGTACTAGTTATGCATGTCACCTGACATACATGTATGTGCATATGTAAATGTGTGATGGTACATGATGTTAACAAACATAGCTGTTTTAAGCTTAACCAGTTTTTTTCCAAATGGACCCACCTGCTTTTTGTCACCTAAACTAAAGCAAGAAGTAAACCAAAAAACAAGGTTTTTTTTAACCTACGTTCTAAGTTTATTTTAGAAAGAGACTGTATGGATTTAACAAGTGGAAACTGCACATTTTCCTGTAAAAACTTAAGTTTATTTTGCAAACAATCCATGCATGTAACAAGCGTTAATTGACATGCCGTCCCTGAGCATTCTAAACTGACGTATGAGGCGTACTTAGAGCGTCACAGTTTGATGTGTAGGGCCAATGACCAAGCGTTAGCATTTGAGGAGTTGGGAGTGAAAATAAGTTGATCCTTAAGACTAAGTATTGGAGCTGATGTTAACTTTTTTGTCAATAACATTATAAAATTCTGTGTTTTCTACACAACCACTTGCTGTTTAATGCCAAAGCCGTCTCTGGCCTCATGTACTTCACATAAAAATGATCCCAAAGAGTTCTACAAAGTGACAGATTTTAAATCTAAGTTAAAAGAGAGCACAAATATTGGATCAGGAATCCATATCTGCAGATACCCAGATTTCAGGTATCGGAATCTTTATTAGAAAATAGGGCTAGGCAATACAGAGAAAATCAAATGTCACGATATTTTGGACCAAATACCTAAATAGAGATATTGTCACAGTATTGTAGGGTTGACTGTTGGTACTTTCACATAATATTTCTACAATGAGATTTTTGATAAATAAACATCAGTAATGTGGATGTGATGACTAAGTGGGTAAAGGCGAATAATAGAACAGCTAGAGCTGTCTGGTGAGATCAGAAAATTACTTTACTGTAATGCAGCCATTAAAAACTAGGACAAGACAACACTTATGATATTAGAGGATCCAAAATCTGAGACAATATCGAGTCTCATATCAGGATAACAATATAAAATTGATATATTGCCCAGCACTACTGGGAAAAAAGGTTGATACTGGTGCATCCCTAATGTCATGCAAACTAATTTAAAGGCAAATGTAATACATTTTGTACAGAGTAATCTATTTTTCACTTATAAAAATTTTCAATATTTATTTTTTACACTCCATCCTTTTGATGATGGGGACAGTTTTTATTCAACACTGGCTTCACCGCTCTGTGTTCCTCAACAATTTGTCAGCTAAGTTTAAACTGGCGAGTTGCTTGACAAGGACATATTAAAATATCTTTTAAAGTCCTGTGATAGGGTCATCAGAGTGCATTAGAACCTTTTTATTTCTTTGACTGTCGGAGAGTTCTTAAAATCACACACTCGTTCACTTTATCCTGGCGATGTTCCCAAACTATCCCACAATGCAGAGCACAACCTATGTCATTAGGCCGTCATTATCCAAGATAAAACAAAGTACTGCAGGGACTCTACAAGCAGAACACATACTCAGAAATTCATCTTGTGAATCAAAACATTGAACAAAAGCTAAGCTACAGTTTTAATATGAGCAGCCCCAGTGGGAGCTGAAATCCTAACCTTGGCAGGGTTACAAACATTTGATACCCTCTGAGCTGGAGCACCTACAGAACTTTAATGTTAGCGATGTTGACTTTTAAATATTATTTCTCCTGCTGAAAGACTGGAATTTATTAAGAATTAATATCTTTGAAGCCAGATGGTTTTATCTGTACAACTCACAGTGACAGATTTAATCAGAAGCAGCTTTATTGTGTGTACACGTGAGGAATTTCACTCTGTTTCTTTCACTGCTCTCAAAGGACTTTCACCAAAGCCTGTATAAAATAATGGACGTAGCCACTGTGGTTTGTAGAGTCCTGTTTTAAAGCCTCAAGTCTGGTGTTGTGGCCATCGCCATCTTGGATTTTTGGAGCCAGAAGTGACTGTTTGAGATAGTAGAGATAACCCTAATGCTAGCTGCTAGCTTGGTTAGCATGGTGATTTCACAGCTATGGTTGATTGTGATAATACTAATGCTAATACTAGTTTTTGCTTGTGACAAACAGGCCTTACAGAAAAAGTGAATATCCGACTCGTTAGTGGAGGAAAAAACCTTTCAGGCCTCGATCACACATAAAGTGTTTTAGCAGCTGGAGGCAGCTTTTTGTAATTGTTTTTAATAAGAATGAAGTTTTTTGCTTGCGTTTTTTGTGTTGCGACACTCCTTCACGTTTTGAGCTCCTCAAGTTGAAAAAACTTCAACTCAGAGTGGAAAAGCACCCCACGTCATCTCTGTTTTTGTCATCTTTATCCCCATTGTCCAATCGGATGATGTGAGAGGCGGGTCTTGTGGTGGTCACGACAACAAGTGTACAATTGGTAAACAGTGGAGGAGAAACTGGTGGTAGCGGTTGCTGGATACCCAGAGCTATATGGACCGACAATAGACAGCAGGTTGTCAAACTGACCCTGAGTCATCCTAAAATATGCCTGGAAACAGCCATCATTGAGGAGAAGCTCCTGGACCAACTGGTGGTACTCCCCATGATCCACCCTCTTTTTTAGGGTCTCATGTACCCACACAGATCTCTGTTTCCCTGTGCCCAACAAACTATTTGCGGCACCCACCCATCACTCAGAGTGTCCATGACCCTGATTATGCGTAACATTTCATGAGTTGTAACAGAGACCCAAGTGTTGGGTTTTTTTCGTACCAGGCTGTAAACACGTTATTTCTGCTGTAAAGTTGGGCATTTTAACATGGGGGTCTATGGGGATTGACTCGCTCTTGGAGCCAGCCTCAAGTGCCATTCAAGGAACTGCAGTTTTTGGCACTTCTACATTGGCTTCATTTTTCAGTCCCCAAGGTTGCAGCTTGACTTACACACAGTTCCAAGAGCAATTTTTAAAGATAGATAGAAAAGGCTTTCGGCTACAAACAAAAACAACAAAGCTGAGCTTAGACTGGTAAATCAAACAACCACAAATCATTCCACTATTACTTACATACAAATAGGTACAAACTGTAAATTTTAAACAATGAGGTGATAGTGCACGTTAACAGACCTCATGCAGGTTTACTGAATAAGAGCACCACAACTAAAAAGTAAAAGTGTCCATTTTAGTAGCATGTGCAGCTGTTTTATTGGCTCATGGGATCGTTTAAAAAGACTGGTACAGGACTGACTCACCGGTTACAGACGATGATGATGACGACCACAGCGATGAGGAAGACCAACCCAGCAGCTGCCGAGCCAATAATGAGAGGTAGCTTCTCCTGGATACTGGTGTTGTATTCCTCTATAGAGAGAAGAACACATAGAATAAACATGGTGCCAAGCACACACACACGCGGAGTCACAAGCTGAAACATATGGGGAAGCATCTGAGCCACTGCATATGGAGAGAGCAATGGGTGACAGACAGACATACGGCTGGGTGAACCATAGAGCATCTTGGCATTGTGGCTGCGCGGACCATTTTCCAAAGAACGCTGAATGTGCTCAGATGCCGCGGATACGGACAAATCATCTGGCAGAAAGCGTGTGAAGTGAGGAGAGAGAGCATGTTTGGGTGAGACCCAGACTGATCAGGCAGCCAAGAGCAAGAATCCAGCTACTGAATGGGCACACAGAGGCCGAGCCAGGCTCTTCTCTTGAGCACTGCAAATGACACACGACTTCACAGTTTTAGCCAGACACTACACTTGTTAGTAAGTTCCCCACTGTTTTATGTGCTCCAGTGCACATTCAGTGGTAAATAATAATGCTCTATAGTGTTGATGTAAGTGGATAAAACATGGTGTTTTAATGCACAGTATCTGTCAACAATCATAACTTCTCCTGTGGAGACGTAGTTTATATAGTTACAACTATCTTCACCTTCAATCTCTTTACACACCCTGATGTTAAACTAAAAACAGCCATCACTTCCAGGTAGACAACTGGCAACTGATTTGTATTCTGTAGATATATGAAATCTGCAAACTTGTGTCATTTTCAGCCATAACTGTAACTTTTAAAGATAAATAGTTAAACATGATGCTCTGATCTATCTGATGTTTATGTACAGTGCTGCTTTGCCAACGTCTTTAATAGACAATATCTACCAGCACGGAAGTTAGGCATGTACTGTAGTGGACGGGGACCATAGCAAGTTGTGTTATAGCCACCTAAAAAAATCTATATATATCTACAAAAGTGTATTGCATTCACTTGACAAATACATTTTCATTTTTTTTTATTTTTCTGTTTTTTCAGGGTATTTTTTTCTGTTTTTCTGAGTATTTTTTCTGAGTTAAGAGAGCAATAGAACAACAGAGGCTTCCATTCCTTTCTTTAGAGCTCAATATAATGGAAGCAAACATGACCCGCTTGTTTAGTTTAATCCAGTTTTACTTTGTTTTGGGTTTGAGACACTGGGAGATACTCTTGTCTTTAAGTCATATAGATGGTGTTATCATTAGTTTGTCGACTTTACGCAGGCATCTTACTCAAGAAAGGAATGAAAGCGTCTGTTGTTCTATTGCTCTCTTAACTCAGAAAAAAATACTCAGAAAAACAGAAAAAATTACCCCGAAAAACAAACAAACAAAAATACTATGAAAAACAGAAACAAAATTTCCACGAAAAACAGAAAAATTAAAAAAAAATACTCAGAAAAACAGGAAAAATTTCTCAATAAAACAGATTTTTTTAATTTGTCAAGTGAATGCAATACTCTTCCGTATATATATCAGTGTGTATGCTATATTTTGATTACTTTCACTGCTGAACCTTACACACTAACTGATTGATGCAGCTGTAGACTTGCAACTCCAGTGTTGTGCAAAGTACAATTATCATTTTTGTCTGTGGAGTCTCATGGCTTTGAAATAATGTCGTCAGTTTCCTGTTGTAAGGGGCTGTCTAAAATCAAGGTAGAGCAGTGAAAATATTATAAATATAGCGTACACTTGAACTGATATTGGTTTTTTTTTTAGATGGGAATTTTTAAGTTGTTAATAACCAAACAACTGAGGCAGCGTCTGCTCAACACCATTTTATTTAATGTGCCTGATGCAGGGGTTTTCTTTCCAGAAGTAATGGTAAATAAACATTGTGAATCGGTTTATAAACCAGCCTCCACGTACGGATGCCCACTGAAAGAGTTATAGTATTTGACATAGTCATAATAAATAAACACTTTTATCTGCTTATAACTACATTATAGTGTGTCACTGACAATTTGAGAAATGTTTATAAATGCTATACACAGGAAATTTTAGTGTTACCCACATCTTTAACCTGAGAGAGGGAACTCTGCTGCGGACTGCTGATTTATTATATGCCTTTACATTTGTATTGTTTATACTAGGGTCCCAATCCAATCTCAAAAATCGGTATTTTGAGAAAGGTAAGGCGTTTTTCAACTGTTTGGGATCAGCAATATTGAGCTATGAAGAGTCCGATTAGATCCTTTGTTTTATGTCAGCTGTCACACAGGTGTTTTAACCTGGTGAAGCTTTCATGTTCAAAAACAAGGAGTGCAGCCGTCATCAACTTTCAAACTCTCTGCTGTCTCTCTCTCCTCTTGTATCTTCTGTTTTTTGTGGGGTTTTTTTGTTTTTTTTTTCGGGGTAATTTTTTCTGTTTTTCTGTGTATTTTTTAAGAGAGCAATAGAACAACAGACGCTTTCATTCCTTTCTTGTATCTTATCTTATCCAATCTGCTGAGGAAAGAGAAGTTTGTTATCTTATATTTTACAGCTTGGATGCAGGGAATTTTTTTTCTTAATAGAATGCAGAGCTTTTAAATTTGCAGGCATTTACTTATTTTATTGGATTGATTTTATTAACTTTAAAGTACTTGAAGTGTGCACTTTGCGGCTGTATTATTTAGGAAAATAAAAGTATTGGATCAGGGCTTGGTTTCAGCAGATACTCATTATTAAATGACTCATATAGTGAGCAGGGGCATAAAAACTCCAGGGCATCCCTATTTAGAAACCTTAACTGAAGCAGGCAAAAATTTGAGGCACCAGTGGTATTATTTAATTTATTTATTTAAAAAGAAATAAAGGAATTCATCAGTGTTTACTTTGAATACTGAATAATGGCGAGATTTGGTCGTAAAAATCTGTCATACAGAAATCGGCAGCTCACACAAACACTGCAGTAAAACCACCTTTGTTACTTTCTGCTCGTCTTTTCCCTCCTTCACATTTTCAGACCCTTACTCATCCCAGAAGTGCATTGTTTACTCTAAATTATGGTAATCAGTGTCTTCTTGCAGCAGGAAACAACATTCAGGGTTTCACCGGGACATAAACCGGTTTACTTTTCTCAAAAATAAAAACATTTTTCTGTAAAAGCTGAAAACGCAGAGCCTTACATGTCCTCAGTTTACTCAGTATTTACAGTTAAGAGTCAGTTTTGATATATCTGTAGTGCTGGGATGTGTGCGTGTGGCAGCATGGAGGATGTTCGTATGACGGTTCAGGCTAATGATGGCCCTGGGCGCTGCAGGCTGAAGGAAATGAGATGTTCAGAGGGGGAAAAACCCAGGCCTTGGCTCTAACATTAACCTCCATGACTGATGTTTACTGAATGTTCCTTCTTCTCCCAGTCGGGTCACAGAATGAAGATAAGACATCTTTGACCTCATCCTTGAATTACAGGCTTCATGTTGGTAAAAAGATACAACGTTTTTGTATCAAATAAACAGAAGCAATCAGGAATTTAATAAATATCACGTGAAATGTTTCCTAAACTGAAAAAGACTTGATGAAAACATGAATATAATTTCATGCCACACTAATCTGATTTTGGAGCACTTGAGCTGTTTACTTCACAACACGATTCCATTTCATTCCCGCAGCTGTCTGCGTCCATGCCACACTGCATGTTGTGTCGATGGGCCACGCATGAAAGGTGATAACAGCTCTGCGTGCTTTGGGGGACATTAGCTGAATTCTCACCCTCAGTCATGGTCTGGAAGTACAGTTTGCCACTGTAGCGTCCGAAGCCGGCGACGGTGCGGGCCCGGACCTGGAACACGTAGATGCTTCCTGGCTTGAGGCCGCGGATGACCGCTGTGTTGGTCTGGCTCCTGACGGCTGTAGCGTTATATTCTGATTGGTCCTGGGAGAAGAAAAATACCCATGTTACACTGGTGCACATTAGTAATTATAGTCCAATTGTAAAGAGTAACAATTATGAAATGCCATGCGAATAAATTACATACTAGGATAAGAGCTCGGAGTCAGGAGAAACTAATCATACACCAGTATCAGTGAGCACAGCACTGGATTTAGTAGAGTCATTTCATATATAATTGTATATATTATATGATTTTATAGCTATTTATAAGCAAATGGCACCACAGGTGTAGATTTCAGGAGGACGATGGGGACAGAACATGTGAATTTGTCCCTGAAACAGCCTTTTATTTTGACAAAATGTAAGATATTCACACTATAATTTGGCACATAAAATCTACCAGAATGCAGAAAATTAAGTGTTTGATGCTCAAAATGTCTTGCAGAGGACCCCCAAACCCCCCTATTTCATATGTATCCTTCCCCAAAGTTAAAACCTACAGCCTTGAATGAAACTGTAAATGTCTTGTCACCAAACGGCACGTCAGAGCTTATGCTAAAATCTTGTTTTGCTCTCTAACTGGAATAACAGGAGCATTTTACATGCATTCAGAGTGCGCACAATAGATCTAATATGAATAATTTGCCACCACAAAAAGGCATCATGTCTGATAAAGCGGCAGGATGTAAAGAGGCACACATCCAGCAGCTGCAGTTAAGAAGGTAGATTTGGTGGCAGTTTCAGGTCAGGCGGCATTTCTGAGCCGTGCCTTCTGATGATCAGAGCTGTATTTCACCGCCGCACTCCTCCTCTCCAGAACGCTGACAGGTCTGAGAGCGGAGACTGAGACTCTTTTAGCTGCTCCCTTCAACCCACTGCTCTGTGCACACTTCTGAGCCGCAGCAGGGGCCGGGACAATTGTTTTGACAGCTCTCTCCAGCAGTGTCAGAAAAGGGAATTATACTCAAAAGTGGAACGGCTCAGCGTGGAGACGAAAGCTCGACGGACGTTTGTGTACATGCGTGCATGTGCACACGTGTATGTCTTGTGTGATTGTGTTTGTATTTCTCGTGAATGGCCGCATGCATTTCACTGATCACTGTGCACTGATTCCACACACATCTGGGGCCGCCTGTGTTCTTGTGAGAAAGTATGCTGATTCGGTGGAGCTTGCCCCCTGAATACTATTTTTACAGCAGTCAGCGTACCATTGTTTCAACCACAAGTCTCTGCGCATCAATCCCCAGTGGCCCGACTGCAGGGCTGAGAGCGGTTTCCTTTTCCAGTGACTGACCGTGATTATAATTGAAAGAGAATGAGCAGAAGTTCTAAGCAATGTTCAGAAGCTCTGACTACATGCCTCCTAGGATGTGCCGTTATGCAAACGAGCGTGAGGGGATACTCTGAATTTAAATGTACGACTAAACAAAAGAGTCCATTTTTACCATTAGCGCATAATTTATTTAGCTGGGTGGAGAGAGAAGGAAATGGAACTTATATTTATAGGATCCATGAGGGCTTGGAGGATTAATGTGTTGCTGCATCACTGTTACCTTCTCATAATACTGCAGCTCATAGTCCAGGATGACTCCGTTCGGCTGGTCAGGCTGGGACCAGGAGAGGGTGATGCTGTCCACAGTGCGGCTGACCTGGTGCATTATGGATACTGTGGACGGAGCTGCGAGGAGACAAAGACAGCATGTTAAGGATGAGGCAAATCAGTCGCCGCAGTCTTCACAGTCACGCACAGAGAGTTTTACAGCATCTTTAATCTCACAGCCAAACAGCGGGTTCTACAAAGGTGTAATACGTAATGCCATAAAATCTATATAATATACTGCAGCCTCCTTTTAGAGAGTCTCACAGCGAGACATGCTCCGCAGGTTGGCAAGTTACAACAGCGGCTAAAACCACATAAGCAGCCTCGCGGGACTTCCCAGTGTCAACTGTGAGTTTCATGTGATTAATTTACACTTGTCACGCAGCTGATAACAGACCGCCTTCCCCAAATAAATCATCTTTAAATCACCAGACCACCGTGCGTTACATGCAGTAAGCACATTCTGTCGGCCACAGGAACTGAAGAAATAAACAGCATGGATCACGAGTCACAGAAATGCTACACAACATCCCTTTTTTTTGCAGCATTTTGTCCTCCACATTCTGATTCTCTTTGGTTGTAGATGTTTATGCATATTTCCCTGTGGATGACAGCTTAAAGGACCACAGCAGTGGTTTTCCACATGATACAAATTGCATGTGTTCTAAATTACTGCCAACATTTTTTTCCAATTTCAATTTTTAGATCATTTTCTGACCTTAGAGGCACATGTTGGTTTCCTGTGCCTTTCAGAAGAGGATGAAAATCAACATTCAGAAATTTTTTGCTGTTTACAAAAAGGGCTACATAACAGTACTTCATTACCTTTATGGATTTTCCCAGGTGACACTGTGACAGGTGACTTAGATTCTGAAAACTATGTTAAATATGCTGTGATATTTTAGTGCTTGAGAGACAGCTGATGAAAAGCAACAGTTTTAATGCAACAAACAGTATGGATGAACCGATGGTCAAAGTCTGGGCCGATACAGATGTGACTGTTTAAAATAACAGTTTGGCTGATACCGATGTTTTGTCGTGTTGTTGTTTATTTTGTTTTTGTTGTTATTTCATTCCCCTTTGGTGCCAGAGAAAAACAGAAATCTCGATTTAAGGAAAGTAACTTAACTCTTTTAAAGCCATTCAGCCCTTTATTATACTACCTTTATATAAGCACAAATTCAATCAGACACATTTAGGATCGACCTATCTATCTATCCATCCATCCATCCATCCACCCATTCTTCAACCCATCAACCCACCCACCCACCCACCTATCTATCTATCTATCTATCTATCTATCTATCTATCTATCTATCTATCTATCTATCTATCTATCTATCTATCTATCTATCTATCTTATGAAACAACCTTTAAAATAACCTTCTTTCACATGAAAAAACATCTGTTTTTAAACCCTAACTGCTTTAAAAGCATAATATCCTGTTTAATATCTACTCTCTATTAATGTGAAAACATGGACTAATTTCTCCTTCAAACAGCTGTGTTTCTCTCACCAAAAACTACATTTTAGAAGATTACATTTGTACAGATCAAGATAAGTTATAATTTATCTTTGCCAAATACTCTACTATTAGTTCCAGCCACCATCTGCTAACAGCTAACATTAGCTAGCTCTCCTCCTGCTGGTTTTAGCACAGATTTGTTGTTCACACTGTAGCAGCATCAGGGAATTAGTAGCCATTGACACTATAAATTGGTGCACAGAAATCTACCGGAATGCAGAAAATTAAGTGTTTGATGCTCAAAATGTCTTGCAGAGGACCCCCAAACCACCCTGCTTCACATGTATCCTCCCCCAAATGTTGAGGCACAACCTACAGCCTTCAATGAAACTGTAAATGTCTTGTTACCAAGCACAAAGTGCACCAATAATATTTCCTATTGTCACCAGGACAACTGGACGCTGTCAGTTTAAGCCTTGCGTTTTAACTTGTGCAAAATTGATGAGACACAACAAAAAACATCGCCCACGGCCATTGGTGAATGTTATCTTATTTGCTGATAGGCCGATGGCAGTCAACAAGGCGACAATCGGCCAATACTGCTGTTCGTCAAGAAATCGGTGCATCCCTAACAAACTTTTTATAACACAGCTATTTGCTTGTTTTTCTTCTAGATGAGACTCTCTGATAAAAGAAAAAGCTTACCAGTAAGTTTTGTTTTTTGTAGTTTGCAGCTGTAATGTGAGGTACACATTACCTGTAAAATACCTAAAACTTCTTTTATCATAAGCCAGGAAGTAGTCAATTGACTACCATGGGTTCTTGAGTCTTCAGCCGTTCTGCCCCATCGCCTCTGGAAGTCTCTCCCCCACAAGATTTGCAATATTGACTCTCTTTCCAACTTTAGATCCCGTCTGAAAACACACCTTTTCAAGCTGGCATATTCAGTCTGATTTAATGGCGACACACATAGAGACTTGTACTGATGATGATTTAATACCTAATATTTTTAATTATGATTTTTGTCTGGTCATTTTATTACCTTTCATTGTATATTATGGAATTGTTTGATTTTATGATCTATGGATATACTTTCTAACTGTGTCCTGTACGGTGTGCTTAAGTGCTTTGAAAGGTGCCTTTGAATAAAATGTCAATACTGTAACTGTTAACAAGATATAAACAAAAAATGTGCTTTTATTTTGAGATACTTTATTTTAGTCATGACTTTTCTTAAAAAGTAAAAAAATATCTTCAACATCTTTTTTTTCCCAAGAATATTAAAGATTTTAATTTCTTTATTTTTTGCCCTGAAACAAGTAAAATAATTTCTCCCCACTGCTTTATTTTATCTACATATATCAAAGCAAACACAACAGTTAAGACTCAGCTGCAGACTTAATGACTTGTTACATCTTGGGTGGCCCTCTATAGTCTCACATAGCCCGGTGACTTAAAACTTTGTACATTCTTTTTAGCACGACCATAAGGTCAGGGGAGCGTGATCACCTCACGTCCTCCAACAACCATTAAGATTAGTTCAGGGTGCCGTGGGTCAGTGTAAAGCTAAGAGAAGCTGAAGATAAAAAGCTCTGTCTGGGGAGCCTGGCAAGGCCTGAAGGCCTCTGTGTCTGAGCCTCTGTGTGTGTGTGAAAGGGTAGGGTGGGTTGGGGAGTCGGAGCGGGAGGGGGGTGCTGGGCAAGATTTATGGACACCGAGCCCCACGCTCATCCCCTACAGGCCCGTGCTGCACACACACGCAGCCCTCAGCCAGCAGCACAGTGGCTCCCCTGAGTCCCAGCAATAAAGAGAAAAGTCTCTCCACCGGCACGCGTTCTCTACGGAAAATCCACTGAGTGGGAAATTACAACTGCCACGCCTCTATAATGAAAGATTGTACTGCTGCATGTGTGTGGTTTTTAAATCTTCTGTGTATTAATATTCATTCTGTTGTTGCTCACAATGCTCCCAAGACGTCTTTGCTACTGCAGTGCTGAAGTAGAGGAGAATATACAGCGTGTAAATGACCACAGTGAGTCACAGCCAATGATAAAAAGTCTATTTTATAACCTTACTCATTCTCATCAGCTAATCAGCCCTGCCTCGCGCGCCCTCTGACCCAAACAGAAGCATCCATCTGAGGCGACAAATTATGACGTCTCATATAAACCGCGATGGTCAAGGGACTGAGCATGTCCTCATGTGCTGCTGCCAGCAGATAATAAATAGATGTTCTGTATTTCATCTCAGCAAAAGCACTTACACCGTGATGGCCTGTGACTCTACGGCGCACATACATCATGCCTCTTTCCTGGAGCCGGAGGTGTAATAATGTATACAGGACACCAGTCTGAGGAATCGCTTCCATCTCACTGTACTCACCAGTTTGTTTGCAGTCACAAGACGACAGCCTAATAAGGCAAACAGTTACTCTAAGAGGAACTCACGAGTATCGCATTACGGATGTACATATATTCAAGACTGCCACATGGCCTTTTCCTGCATAGCATTTCCATTAAACACACGGCGCAGCCATGCCTAGTAACCTGATCCGGAGCCAGAGAAACAAAGGCAGCTCATGTATTCATGTACAGAGGATGGACACATGCCAACATGAAAAGCTGTTGGAGGAGAACACTGTGGTTTTCTTCTGCTACAGAACAACTTCCAGACAGCGGGGTGGCAGTCGCCATGTCTGAGCCCGAGAAACCGATAAGGGTTGGTGTAACAGAAAACAAACTGGGATTAGATTAAATGAAGACATGATTTTTTAGTGCAAAGTAAATACCAAGTGCAAAAAAACATCAAGTGTTGAAACGTTCAGCTTGTAGAGAAAATAGCGATCCAGCTGTGTTGTGTATTTCAAGTCAATTCAGTACACGCATTTTAAGCTAAGCTGACATTCCACCAATTGACTGTGGAATGCAGCGGTACGCCAAGTCGACGTTTCACTGCAGCGAGGCCTACAGCAATGATCCACATATGAAAACCATTTTGGTACATCTAATTTATGTTCTCCAAATCTACAAGTCTCCATTGTGCTCCAAATCATCAAGCGTACCTAGAGTCTCTCCCCCCTCAACTTAATCTATAATTTACAGGGCTGAGTAAATACTTGGTTTTCATTGTGTCAACATCATTCATCGAGTTATGCCACTAAATACATGTTTTAGTTGTTTCAAGCCCTTTTCTTTGTTGTTATAATAATTATTTTTAAATCAAGTGGATTGCACCCCATTAAAGGTAATTAGAAATTAAAAACAAAGATGTAAGAAAGTTTCCCCGTCATTTATAAACCGGAGACCAACGGATCATAAACTATGTCAAGTCAGATAAATTTCTTCAAAGTGGGAGAGCTCCACTTTCGCTGGATTCTTTATTTATAGCTTTTCTCAATGAATGCTCTATTCATGTTCTTAAAACTAATGAAGCGGTTATAATGACAAAGACAGGGATTGTACGTTTATATAATTAAATTAGATGGCTGAATTGGAAAGATAAATGGTCCTGATGAATACGTCTGCTTCCCATATACCACAGAGGAGTGACAGGGCAGACAGAGGAGTCGCGGCCACCGTTTCTTATGTCCAAACCACAGCTTGAGATGCATCACTGATGATTATTAATGTTACAGTGTGGGACTGTGGATTTAACATCAGTTCACAGGGTGTCTGCAGGTTTTCGACACTTAAATTTAATGCCTCTTAACAACTTTTCAAGATATTTTCAACCAAATTCTTTGTTTCTTATTCAAGCATTGCAACTAAGTATAAAGGTAAGTAATTTATATGTGGTTCTGGTTCTATGTAGGTATATGGTTATCAGGGTCAGTCAGGTTAGTCTATTTAATGACTTCTAAGTAGAGCAGGATAATATGGCCAATAAATAATAATGCAATCTTTTAAGGCTATACTGCATTACACTATGTATATCTTGATATTTTGATAGATCTACTACTGCAGACTAGTAAAATACTACACTACCACATACTCTGTTGTTACAATAAAGTTAGGATAAGTAAAGTACTGTTAATAAATATAAATAAAGTACGTAAAATAAATTTAAATAAAGTTCTGTTATAATAAAGGTAAATAAAGTACTGTTATAATAAATTGAAATACAATACCATAAAAATGAATTTATGTAAAGTACTGTTATGATAAAGTTAAATAAAGTTATGTTATCATAACGGTAAATTAAGTACTGTCATAATACATTTAAATACAGTACTGTAGAAATAAAGTTTAATAAAGTACTGTTACAATAAAGGTAAACAAAGAACTGTTATGATAAGGGTAAATAAAGTACAGTTATAATAATATTAAATTTAGTGCTGTTACAATAAAGGTAAATAAAGTACTGTTATGACAAGGGTAAATAAAGTACAGTTATAATAATATTAAATTTAGTGCTGTTATAATAAAGGTAAATAAAGTACTGTTACAATACAGGTAAATAAAGTACTGTTACAATTGAGGTACATAAAGTACTGTTACAATACAGGTAAATAAAATACTATTATATAAAGGTAAATAAAGTACTGTTATATATAGGTAAATAAAGTACTGTTATGATAAAGGTAAATAAAGTACTGTTATGACAAAGGTAAAAAAGTACTGTTATACATAGGTAAAAAAAAAAGTACTGTTACAATACAGGTAAATAAAGTACTGTTACAATAAAGGTAAATAAAGTACTGTTATATATAGGTAAATAAAGTACTGTTATATGAAGGTAAATAAAGTACTGTTACAATAAAGGTAAATAAAGTACTGTTATATATAGGTAAATAAAGTACTGTTGTATGAAGGTAAATAAAGTACTGTTACAATTAAGGTAAATAAAGTACTGTTACAATACAGGTAAATAAAGTACTGTTATGATACATTTAAATAAAGTGGGCTACTCTTAAAATAAAGTTAAAGAAGTACTGTTACGATGACATTAATCAAAGTGGGACCATTGGTGCTTTTATTTTGAAACACCTGGCTCATCTTGGTCCAGACATGACAATGTTTTCACTGTAAACTTGTAGCTTGCAGTCAACAGTTAGATTTTAGCAGCGAATTGAAAGTTAAACATAAAATAGGATACACCTAAATACACAAATAATAATGATAAAATTTGTAAGTACATTTGTAAGAGGCATTGGTGCTCCATGGACGCAAAATGCCAGTTAATGGTTGTGGTCTGGAGGTCTGCATACACAAAAACACACACCATGCCTGCTCGCAGTATCGCCGAGGAGAGAGTGGTCTGGACGGGCAGGGAGTGTGTGGAGGATCGTGTTTATGTGGGTGGATTTTAAAAAATAATTTGCTAATTTATACTCAATGTTTGCCAGTAGCCATCTCATACATACAACGTGGACCACGCCGCAATGCACTGAGTATAATCAATACCTCTGCTTTAAGGCCTCATTTTTATACATGTGAGTTTAATACATTTTAGGGCTTACTAAGGATCTGATCTGCAGACACCCTGGCTCAGTTATGAAAAGATTTTGTCTAATGAAGGTGGGGTCCATTTGACACTTCCAAGGTTGTGTCTCGCATTGCTTAATTGTGAGAGGATGGGAGGCCCCAGCTGTTGTCAAAGAATTAGGTTTCAGAGTCCACATCATTACCCGGCCTGGGATCTGATATGAAAGACACTTCTTTGGAGTGTATTCTAGCATGACGCCCTGGCCTTGGCCCAACAACACAGAACACAAAGGCCCCGTTCTGCACAACATCTCTAATAGATGTTTAAGTGTTATGTTTGAGCGCCTAGTGATTTCCCTAATCAATTAAAGATGGAGTTTAAAGGGATTCAACTCATTTAAATCCAAGCCGTTTTTATGGGGCATGCTTCTGCTAACACGCACACACAAGTGAGGCATTCATCCATCCCATTCGTTTATGTCTGATATCTTTTATTATGCGACACTCTTTTGGTGGGCTTCTCCATTCCCTCTTTAACCATGTCCTTGTTTAGCTGCTGTTAAGCCTTGTTGCTAAGTACTGCTATGAACATGGTGGGCATATTTATTAAGCAAGGCTGGTGAAGTGAGACCACAGTGGATGGATGGCAGCAGAGGGAGCTCGGTCATGGGTGCCCGTGTCCAAATCACCCTCAGTGGCGAGGCTTCCAGGAGTGGAGGGGTCTTCAGGTGCTCCAGGGCCGCTGTAACTGTTACACTGAGCCATGTTTGGAGGAGCAGGAGTGGGAAAATGACAGCAATCAAAAAAGTGGCTTTTATTTCCTGCAGCTGACTCATTTTATTGACAGCAGGAGACAACGCCGCCTCATGATCTGATCGTTCTGCTCTGTTTCAGTCTTTACAAACAACGCAGCACAGAAAAAAAAACGGAATAACCTCCAACATTTCCTGGCACTGGAATCATATGCTTCTGAGAAAGTATATGTTCCAGGCCTTTTATCTGCATCTTTCTAACATCCTAATGTGTCTACAACCATGTGGTTCTGATATGATTAGACGTTCTGGTGCACAGAGCAATGCTATGATTTGGGGAAGATGGGGGGAGGTAGCGAGAACAGGTCAGGGCTCGTAAATCCCTTTTCCTTTTCATTGTAAAAATCGGTTTCCCCACAGCACAGTCTCTCCCAAAGGGCTCAAACCAGCTGGTCCTCTACCAGGCAGCCTCCCAAACAGGCTGCCACTGCTCCACTCTCTCCGACTGCCGTCCGTTTATGAGCGGCGCATCGAGCCGTCTTAAAGGGAGAGGTCCATATTTGCATGCACTTTTAGCGTGCTGGCAGCCTGCCCTGTTTCCCCAGCTGCAAAGGATTGTGGGTTTTACATCTATAAAGATTTTCCAGTGCAGTAAAGCTACAAAAGTGAGATTTCAGTTCATCAAGCTTTAAACCATCTGCACTGGAAAAGATTGGGGACTATAATACACTCATATACACACCATAAGCTAATTCCAAAATAGGCACTTCAGGGGCTTGAAGAGTTTTCAGATGCTTGCAGAGGTTAGGGTTTAAGTCTAAGCCAACCCAGCGAATCGGCAGATGGAGGAGATGCGACTCAGATAAGTATGGGTGGAGACAACGCTGCAGAGGAAGTGAGAGAGAATTCTTTTGCAGCAACCGTCATACAATCATAAAAAAGTATGGCTCCTCAGAGGTTCTGTTGGTGGGTGGTGCTGAATATAATTCTCAGTATTTAAACCACTTTGAGCTTTACATGATCTTTGAATAACTAAACAGTACTTGTAGTTCTTTACTGCTACAGTTAATGATAGAGGGACTTCCATACAAAAACAAACGGTCCGTCTGTGGTTTAAATGATGTTCATGTGACCATCCTGAAATTTTGTGGATGGTCTCACGGCCCAGAAACATTAAACTGACATTAAAGAAGTCGTGGTGACGAAGGCCAATTGCTGCGTCGCCTCATGTCGGCTGTGTCTCAACCAAAAAGTTGCACTTGAACACAACGCAACGACTACAGTCAACTGTCAACCAGCACAAACATTCTGCACTGCGTGAGAGGAAATAATTCTCCATAGCAGCAGGCGGCAATAGTCCGTTCAACACGGACAACCAGAAGACTAACAGGATGCATTCAAGATGCTAGTTAGCCAGTTAGCACATTAACAACACAACCTGTTGAAAGACCACAGCATATTTACTGGGCACTAGTGAACAGTAACACAAGAGCTCTTTGGGCAAAAAAATAATCGTACCTATTATAAGAAGTTTGTTTTGATCTCAACCCTCTTGACTTTAGCTGTTTGTTTGCTTTTCTTACTTCTGTTTCTCTTCTCTTGGACTGAGCTCAACTAACACTCACACTACCACTCATGCATTCTCTCACCGACCAGCTTTAATGCCGATTCAACATGCTGAATCTGCCAAAAAACAGACAACAAGGGCCGACAGTGTGGGACACAGTGCCAGAACTAGGGCAACAGACACTCACCAAGGCTCAGCTTGCTGTGTCGGGGCCCTTAAAGCAGCCAAAGCATCTAACAACCACATCCACAGTGTCGGATGCTTGTCTGCATCTTGATAAAAGTTACTGGATTGTCATGATTAAGGGTGCTTTCAGACCTAGAGTTGTCTTGCTTTGGTCTGAATCAGGGACAAATTTTGTAACAAAGTTGTATAATTGCCTAGAGTTGGTTCGTCTTCTCACGGCAGCATTTACAAGCGGACCAGATAAAATGCCTTGTGCAAGAAAGCTGCTCTTGATTGGTCAGAATTTCCATGTGGGAAAAATCCAGGAAGTAAACCAAACATTGAAGAAGAGTACACTTGCAAGATAAATGTGACACTTTCTAATGTCACAATGGAGGGACAACTACGCAGGTTGATTTTAGCGCTGCTCATCGTGGACTATATTGCTGTCATTGTTCATTTTAGTCAAACCATACAGTTTGAAAACGAGGCGCGGCTCCAACTAGAAAACAATGTTTTGATGCATTGGATGTGCTGAATGTGCATATTAAGGCAGTACAGGAGGAGGTGCACATTAATAATCCTCCAGGACTGTAACATGCTCATGTTCAACCCAAACAATGTGTCATGTGACTGCAGTTGGTTCGCATCGAGGTCAGAACACGTTCTCACCACAAATGAACCGCACCAGAGTTTGTTTGTAACCGGACCACCTCTTCAAGAAGGTCTCGGCCCGGCTGTTTTGGTGCACACCTGAGTGCGATTGCTGTGTTCACACCTGCCCAAACAAACCGCACTTAGGAGGCAAACTAACTTGAGTTAGATTGAACCGAACCAAACAGAGCATGTGTGAAAGCACCCAAATATAACACCACTATACTTTATCATTCTATCCCTTACTAAGTCTGACATGTTGTATTTTATGAATGTATTAGAATATCATTAGTGAAGCAAACCAAAACTTTCTGATTGTGCAACGTGTTGCCAAATTACAATGGTTATTGAAAAGGTTCCTTTAATTCAACAAACTTTGCACATTCTCAAAAGGCCATCCAAAAATATTAGAATTTTTTTCTAAAGAACATAAGCTTGGACAAAATGGCTATTTTGGGTGCTATAAACATTTAGATGGAATGAAATAATACATTTTAAAAAGTCTGTGTTTCAGATCTGCTGTGGTCCAGAAGTCTCTCAGGGCAGATTTGGGCTGAACAGACACAATGTGTGAGCTGTCCGCCACAGGGAAATGAAATGAGGAGTTTGATTCACACAGCTCTGGGGGAAACTGGACCCTGTTTAATCAGCAAGCTGCTTTTCTGCATTTAAACAACTTCCAAACTGGCATCTGCGAGGAGAAAAACTCCACAAACCACAGAATGCATGTCAATATTTTTTACAATGTTGGAAAGGCGAGTGTGGGCTTCAGCTTACTTTTTCTCTGATTTGGTCAGCGGTACACAAAAAATATTTTGTTTTATCGACTTAATCGTTTGGTTGGTAGAGGAAAAAAAAGTAGAACACTGACATCGGCAGAGCAGAATAGCTGTTTGAAAAGAGCGTCATGTGGATCGACATGATTCAGTCCATGTTAACACAACCGTAGCCATTGCCGGAAAACAAACAAAAAATGTGCTACTATGATGTGTCCTAGATTCAGGAAGTCTATAAAAGTACATCTGAAATTGTCTAATATGAACAGTTGGTTGCCCCAAAATTGAGACCTCATTACATGCCCATTATCTGACTATTATATTAAGCAATGCCCTGATTTATGCTCATTCAAATTCAACAAAAAAATCATATCTAGGAGACAGTCAGTCCCTCCACTTCTTGTTGCAGCTCCAAAGTAACATTTTTCCATCATAAACAAGATGTGGAAGTAGCATGTTGCACATCTGCTCCGGCTCAATCTCAATGCACAGCGATGACTTTTGGCTTAACGCTGAAGTCATGCTTCTCTACACACACTGTGAGGATGCTGCAATGAGTGGCACACAATAGAAAGGATTATAAAAGATCATCTCCGCTTATAAAGTTCCTGACCCCAATTTACACATGAAACCTTCGAGCGGATGATGGTGGACGCAGATGGCACGATCGGCGTGATCTATGCGAGCGAATCGAGGCTACATTAAAAAATGAGAGGCATTAGAGACATCTGAGCAGGAGCAGGGGAGAAGCAGCTTGACAATGACAACTCTGTTCTGCATCCGCCTTAAAAAGGAATACTTAATCTACGTGTCACCGCAGGAGCCTGAACTTCTGGGTTTGGCAAAAGTGAAAGAGGAGAGAGGAGACAGGGAGGAGAGAGGGGAGCGCTATTGTGTTTATCACGGATCCATTTCCTTAATTGGCGAAGTTTAACTCCATAAAATCAATAAATCCAAAAACACAGTGCTGGTTGGGTCGCGACCCCTTTTTGCTTCATCACCTTTATTTATTATCTTTTTTTAATTATCACCATCATCACGCTCTTGTATGTAAAGAGTAAATAAATGACTGCATTAAAGCATGGTCAATTATTCAGGCATTTCAGTCCACAGCTAATGCACTCAACAATAATTAATTGTATATCCACATTATGTTCCTTTTTACAGCCCACTGGGCCAAAAGATGGTGGCCTTTTAACCTAGATTTATATGCAGGCGATGTGCATACTCTATTCCTCACTTCCCTGCACAAGCTCAAACCTGCAGATCACATCCTGGAGGGAGAGATTCAAATAATGTACCCAGGAAAGAAAGAAAAAAAGACCCACATGGCGACTGAATGATTTATGAACGAGATCAATTAGTTAACTAATTTTGACAATCCATGTGCTAATTCTCTTCTGGGGAGTCATAATTAATTTCATATCGCATGCATAGGTTATTTAAAGTCATCTGATGAACCTTGCTGTCAACCGTGCAGGCTGCTCGCCGCACACTTTATTGTGAAGCTTATCTCACTCTCTCTGCTCGTCTGAGTCTGTCTCTGTAAACAGGTTGCTCTGTATCAGCGGCAGCATCAACGCAGCGTATGTGTGACTGGCTGGCTGACTACCAGAGCCGCCTTGTCTCAAGGTTCTGTCAGTACTGAGCTCCAGGTGCACGCTGAGGCCTCCTGTCTGTCTGCCTGGCTGACCTACACTGGCACCCACCATATGTGCCCTTCTTAACACCTTCTGTCACTGTCACACAGCACGCCATGTTTACTGGTGGTCCCTGTCTGACTCTCTGTCTCTCAGCCTTCTTTATCTTTCAGCCCACACCTCTTTATCACGCTCACGTATTCCGAGCTGAATTTTGCTGATAATACAGCAGCCTGGGTTTTCTGTTGAAGTTGCACGATTGTAAAAGTTTCTAGATATTTTTTCTCACTACAGGTAAACTTTATCTTGAAATATTGTTATATTTACCATGCAAATGATTTCATGTAATGAGAGAACTGACCTGTTTTAAAGGGGGTTATTGGGCTCAATCCTAATACATCATGTTCACCTCTAGAGGAGTGTGTGCTGATTCTTGTTGGAATCATAGACTGTATAAAATAATGGATGCACTTGTAAATAGCTTGACGTCACCCACTGGTTTGTGGACTGTTATATCAATGCCTCAAGTGTGGCATTTCAGCCGCCACCATCTTGTTTTTTTGAGACAGAATTGACCGTATATGGAGGAGACCGAAGAGCTGCGGGGGAACAAGTAGTGAATCTGACTCCTATGCTGTAGCGACGGCCCCGCCCTCAAATATGTCTGACTTTCAGCCTTAATAAAATGTAAACTGGGGAGTTATATAAAAATGCAACGCTTCTACAAGTGTCATGAACGTTGAAATTAGCTATAGAGACCGAAACTGTTTTTGTACCAGGCTGTAAACATGTTTATTTCTGCTGTAAAGTTGGGCATTTTAAAATTGGGGCCTATGAGGACTGGCTCGCTTCTGGAGCCAGCCTCAAGTGGCCATTAGAGGAACTGCAACTTTTGGTACTTCTGCATTGGCTTCATGTTTTAGCTTCGCAGGTTGTCATGTGGCCTAAACGACACAACATTTTGACCTGAGCAGACAGATTGAATATAAAGGCATACATTATTACTCCACAAATAAGACTGTAAACATGTTTATTTCTGCCGTAAGCTGGGCATTTTAACACAGGAGTCATTGGAGACTGGCTCCCTTCTGGGGCCAGCCTCAAGTGGCCATTTGAGGAACTGCAGTTTTTGGCACTTGCCTGTTGGTTTTAGGACCAGAGGCTGCTGCTTGGTTGGGATAGAAGGGTAAGGTGAAGTGTTAGGCCTAAATGACCCTCCAGACGGACGTTTTTTCAGAGGCACACTTCAAACCGAATATTATAAGAAATCATTGGCAAGATGGCTGCAAAGGCATTGAAAGAAACCCACAAATGTATTTTCTTTATTTCTACAAATTTAAGAATTACAATAACCATTGCATTATCCTAGTTTAAGTTTGTTTCATTGATCCTTTTCTTTATATCAGAAGCTAACTAGCTAGCTAACATTACATTGTTATTGCTGATTTGTGCATGACAGTCCTGCATTTTAACATATTTGCAAGTCTCTATCCTCACTTTGATGGTATCTGACACCCAAAATCTGACTAAAGTCCAACAGCAAAGTTGCTGCTCTTCTTACAGCTCTGCTAATATCATGCAGAGTGTCAGGGTAGGAGCACGGATTGCTAACGTTAGCCTACAAAACACTGCTAGAGGCCTGGTAATGAAGTAATGTTCTTTTTTATTTGATGAATTGTTTGATCGACTGAGTGTAAAACATAAGTTGTGAACGATCATAATGCTTTTCTATGTCCATCAGATATTGTTAAATGTAACTGTGATAACACCATTTTTGCCATAGTTGTGCCTGTTTACATAAACACCATCTGGCGTATCTGGGTCTGGAAGGGTCGTCCCATTTCAAAGAGAAAGATTTCTTGTTATTCTGTTTGAGGGTAAAGGGGGCACTGAAAAACATGGGGTATGGGGTAAAAAAAAGAAATGACATTGGGCCTTTGTGTATTATTAACCAGAGCTACACTTACAAAAGGATGTGAAATGGCTACATTTTCATGTAACGGTAAGATAAAAAAAACTCTGGCAGTTTTTAAGACAGCACAAAATGACTGCTTTTGTGCATGAACAAGCTCTATTCCAGCTCTAGTACGCAGAAGGTCACACAGATTGAAATGCCCTTGCATGAGATAAAGGCAGATAATCAACCATTCATTGCCATGAATGTGCCATTGGACCACATGGAATCTGTATTTTTAAACCAGTGACACTGTCCTAGAGTCAACAGTGTAGTAGCGACATTTGGCTGGCTGGTGTGTTGACACATTCTGGCAGTCCCACCTGGCTGTGCACCATGGCTTTTCACACCACGGCCCAGTGGAGCAGCAAAGTCCCCCCGTAGCCTGGTTACAGTGGACCGGGGCAATTTGGACAATAATTAAGTCATAAATCTTCCCCAGACCATACGGAAAAAAAGGCTTCACCAGATTACACGGCACACCCTCTGAGTAATGTGGTTCACTTCCACAATCAGCCAGTTCACCTGATAAGAAACCAATTCAGTGCCTCTGCTTCTCGATAGCATTAACAGCAGACGCCTCGGCTCACCTTGAGTTAATGAAATGCCTAAACAAATATGTCCTCTGGAATCTAATATGCCCGACCACTATGGAATGCAATATGGCACACGCACAGGATATATTGAGATCTAATTCATCTGTTGTGAAATGCTGGATTCTCTCACTGAATACTGATAGTTTGCATTCAGGTAAGAGATAATCTCTCTTCTGTGCACTGAAATTGATGATGCAGCAGCTCTGTAGAAAGCTAGCAAATATCTGGCACTCACATTATTCGTTAGTTATTGTAAGATGTGTCTTCATAACTTAAAGCAACAGCCTCCCCTGGATACAGTAGGTGCACATTAGTTATATTGTGATCCACAAAATAACTAAAATAGACTTAAATACAGTCTTCCCGCCTTCATACCCACACAAGTGACATATTAATGTGACTACACTTTCCACCAATAAAAACATGAACACAGGTCCGCACACTGTGGCTCCCCTTGGTGCAATTTACTGGCACAAGTAACGTTTCAAGCTAATGCTCTTATTCAGACTCAGATGGTGACAACCATATCATCTATAAACAGGCTGGGACGTGCCGACCTGGAGCTGCTCGAGTGCCTGTGTCACTGTAGATGAGAACAAGAGACCAGCACTATCACTGGGTTTGCCTGCTACACATCCACTCTGTAAACAAGGTAAAAGCAAAGCAGACCAGGATGCTGCAAGTGTTTTATGCATGACTAACACACAAGCAGTTCTTACCTAGAGGTTCGTTTTCACTGTTAAAGGTCCCACATTATGCTCATATTCAAGTTCATGTTCGTATTTTGGGTTTCTACTAGAATATGTTTGCATGCTCAAAAAAACCCATTATTTTTCATATACCATCCACCTCAATATACCTGTAATCACCCTCTGTCTGAAACACTCCATTTTTCTAACTTTATGGGCTGTTTCACTGGAATTACATTGCTAGGCAACAGTTTGGGTCCATGTTTACGTCCTGTCAGCTAATGTTGTTCACATACACTGCAAAATATTCCAAAAGGAAAGACAAAAGGACCCATTTAGATTGTTTATGTTGAAACAGTCTGTATAGTAACGTTGTGACATCACAACTTCACAAAAGTCCTGACAGTTTGTTTTAAGGCACAGTTTCATAATATCAACTGTGTGCATTTCTATGTGGACTGAGCATTTTGGTACTTTTCCAACACTTATTCAGGACCTATACCTGCTTTATTTTTAAAAAGACACGAAAATCTGACTTGTCACAATATGGAACCTTTAATATTTACCCTCTGCAACTGTTAACTACTGCATACCTGACTGAACCAACAACAAAACTAACATTGACTTGCTATTAATACAATGGTTCCCAACTGGTGGGCCACGGTCTAAAAGTGGGTTTAAGGTCTATTCTGAGTGGACTGCAAGTGACTCGCAAATGTGACAAGTTTGTAAAAGACACTTTATTTAGAAGTAAAGTGAGTTTCTGGCACAGAACTTTTATTTTGAAGTGCTGTTTTCTGCTGTGGAGTAACTAAATAATGGACGGTTACTTAACAGAGACAGCAAACTAGCTTGATGACATGGCCCAAAGCAAGTATGATGCTAAATATAATTAACTGTTTGGACCTTGAACTAATGAGGAAGAAGTCTGGACCTTGTGGCTGGACCAGTTAGGAACCACTGTAAAAAATATATACATAAACACTACTTGAAACACATATTTCTCCATTTACAAAGACATAAATAATATTTTTTTTTAAAATTCTGTTTATACAGTAAATTGCTTTTGATTGGACAGTGCTATAGATGTTCCCAAACAACCAATTTACTCACCACTTAAGTCTTTAGCAGCTAAAACATTTCTTAAGTTTTAATGGTTTCACCCGATATAGTAGCTGCTGGTTATAAGAAGGGGGAGGGAATTAATGTTCAACTCAGGCCGCATCCACATGAACATGTTTTGATTTTAAAATTGTTTTAAAACAAAAACAACCTCTGTAAACATAGCTTTTTAGCCCCATTTCAGTAGTAATCTCTGTCCACACTAACATGCCTGAAAACGTGAATCACATTAACCATTGATGTACACTGGGCATGCATCTGACGAAAAAAACAGAAACCAGATTGTCTCCACTGCGGTTGGTTGCTTAGTTGTAGAAAATAATAACGAGATAGCTAAAAGTAAGATAAGCGATGCTTTGCAAGAGGTGGAACTGTCACTAAAAGTAACACCTGAGTATAAGGTGGTCAAGCTGGAGGAAAACAAACAGGGAGTCGATGCAAAGCAAATATGCCGACATATCAGAGCTGTACCAGGAGCATTAGCCATTGCCGTAGGAAGTCATGGCAATGGGACACAACAGGGATAAAATCATAAAAGGTAAGTGGATCTAGCTATAATGGTTTGACACATCAGGACCGATAAGATCCAATCAAGAAGCAGATGTAGGTGTCTACATCACCATGTTCAAAAGTCTCCTTTGCTTCCTTTCCAGACTAAAACACAGCCAGGAGGTTTTCAAACTAAACAAGGTAAGCAGTGTTTTCAAAGGTCTCCATTTTAGTGGAGGAGTGTTGACTCTGGGTGTAAATGTAGCAACAGTTACATGTAAACATATTAGTGTGGATGTAGCCTCGGTAATGGATTTTTGAATTGTGGTTGCAACCCAATCCTGAACTTAAACACTTGCTGACGTGTGTGTGTGTGTGCAGTGTGGATTAAAAAAACTCCTACTGTGTGTGTGTTCTTGTGTGTGTTTCTAGTCTGTCTACCCGGCTGTGGGTCTCTGGCTGCGTGAAGACAAAATGGCAGGATGTAGCACTGTGAAGTCTATTAGGACAAAATCACATACTGCCACTCAGCTGTCCGAGACGTTTGATTAACCTTCACGGTGGGAATGTGGTTCCAGCAACAATTTTCACTTCATACAATAATAATGAGGTAAGGGGGCTGGAGAGAACCCGAGAAAGGACGAGGACAAAGTAGGAAATGGTCTGAAATGGTGAAGTGGTTTCGAAGGGCTGATGTATGTACTTCACTGTCCTCTTCAAGCACACAGAGGGATACTCTGGCTGTTTCTATGAACAGACTGTCGTCTCAGTAACCAGAAGGCCACCTCGCCTGTCGTTTTTTAGGCTGCAAAGTAATGTAGTGACTGAGCACATGATCTGCAACATGACAAACAAACACTGATATATTTGAGTTTAATAGTTTTAACAGTTTCCAACAAAACTACACAACTCAAACAAGCCTTGGTGCTCTTGTTTATATAACCTCACTTATAATTTAACAGATTAACTGAAACAGTGGACTGAAATACTAATTTAACACAAGAACTGCTAATGTTTGGCCTGGGGAAAAGACTTAAAAGTATAAAACGTAACATGCATTAAAAATTCATTTGCTTTAGTCCGTTTAAGTCGAAACTCTTGACCTTGAAACAAGTTAAGCCTGCAGGGTGAGATTATTGCATTTATTTCCAATAAAAGTTCAACTTTTAACTGAATTTAAGTTGCAGTGCTGTTAAAGAAATATTTCACTGCTGGAAATATGGTCTTTTTATAAAAATGGGTTCTCCATGCAGGTAAAGACACAAATACTTTTGAAACTGGTGCTACGTGACCAGAACACAGACGAAAAGGGTTGGGGCATTTGCTTTAGCTCAAGAAGTAGAAGACCTACAACTACCAGGATGCACTGCACCGCACCGGACCTATAAACGCTCCTGGTGGTGGGTGACATCATGTGAATTGCTCGTCCAAAAAATAGCCAGGTGATCTTGTATTACATTTAAACGGTAAATTTCTGAAAACATTTTAGGCGAGAAAGAGAAAGAGGGGCGTCTTTCTTTCGATACGCTTTTATACGCTTCGTGTCCGTGTAGCGGGCTTACAAGAATGAGGAAGTTCATTCTGTCGGCACAAATCTGCTCTCTCCTCTGCTACTGTCAGCGGTCATTTTAGGCAGAATTGTCGCACCCTTCCTCCACCCCGTTCACCTCCAGACTCCAGGGCGAGCTCAACAAAGGCTCATTCCTCTACTCATCCAGATCATCAGCACCTCTACCACCACCAGTGTCTAGACCCTGGGGGGAGGGGTTCCCTGTTTTACTATGGATTCATCACCCTCCTTAAATATATACCATCTCGATGGGGGTCCAAAGACTTCTACATTTTCCATACTTGTGTGCACCTGTTAATAAATATTCCTTTCACTGAATGAGTCTCTCCTGATTGAAACACATTCAAATGCACCCCCTCCCCCGATGGTGTTACGATTCACCTCCTGTTTGTGACCCTGGCCCTGTGTCACCTCTCTCTCACCTGTCAGATCCAGTTAACTCACTGCAACACCTAGACACACACAGACACCCTATGGTTTCTACACTCTGACAGAGAGCATCCGATTTGCAACTCTCTGCCTCACTCCCTCCACTCATTTAATGTCATGCAAAGAGGAACATTTTATAGACAGCTCAAAGCCAGAGTAGCTGGCTTACTTGTGATTCATTATTATAAAAAGGCTTGGAGGGCATTTCAAGGCTTCTGCGTATTCAACACAATACAAGTTTTGGGGAATTAGTCATATGCTTATAAAACGGGCTCAAGCGCCATTCAGCACGGCATCTCCTTTTGTGTGGCATTACAGTGTGTAATCAAGCGCTGCGCTTTCCAGGGCAATCACGTCCTTTATCACAGAGGAACTGTCGCCAGCCACCTACAGAGTGGGAGGATAAGCCCTGTGGGTAATAGAGTGTGGTGGGTGCTTGATTGGGTATGGTGAGTGAGAAGTTTTGCTCACATCTCATAGCACTCCCCTGCCCCCCTCGTACCCACCCCTCACACCAACAAGTCATAGCTGAGGACAGCCATCCGCACGAGATATGGGACACACTTTCACGCCACTTACTTTCAATTCACTCATTTATTCGTTGCTTTCACGGAACCCTTCAGCCTCTGACCCAGTGCGAGCGTACTGAGGGACTGATTAACACACATACTAAATTTCAGACACTCTGTTTTTTGTTTTTCTTCATCCCGCTCATTCTCTGTGTAATAGGGAGGCACAGAACTGCCTGAGGTAATTAGGGGTGACATGATGTTTATGTAACCTCCAAGCCTCACAAACCAGATGCAATTATGGGCTCCTGGTCTCTGTGACCCCAGCCCTGTAGCGTAGCACCGCAGAGCTACACTCCCGTGTCCCAGGGGTGAGCCTGGTTTTGCAGGGTGATGGGGGGGGGGAGGTGGGAGGCTGGAGTAGGGGCAAGCAAGAGTTGAGTTCTTTTCACAGCTCCCTCTGACGGGAGCGCTCGCTGCCTAATCCAAAGTGACGGGCACTTCAGTGGAGAGGGCGCAGAGCCCCCCAATTTCCGCCAGGAACCCACGGCAGGGGAAGCAGAGAAGCCAAGGGTTGGGGTGGCAGACTTATTGTGGCCCAGTGAGAAAGAGTGGGGCAGGGGCCTCATTACAACGCTTAACTGCACTCACAGGCCCTCATTAACCCACCACACCAGTGACTCAAATCAAAACAGACAATAAAAAGAGGTCGCCGTTTGAATACAGGCCTCCATTTTAGTGTGACTTGGACTCTGAGCATTGTAACTGAGTACTTTATGGTGCTTTTACACAAACAGATTTCCGTAAACACTGACGTTTGCTACAATGGGACGATTTATGTGTAGAAACTTCCTCTTATATGTGGTCATCCAGCTTGTATACCCTTTCTCTTTGACTGCTCCCACTCTGCAGGCATGTGGACGTCTGGGAATTCCAGAGGAAAGTAATGAGAGAGTGAGAGTGTAGTTAAACAAAACCCAATATGTCCGCTGTAATAAAAGCGCAGCAACACAGAGCTTTAGGTAGCTCAGTCGTAGGGAGCAGGGGAATGGATGATGAGAGATGACAGGCACTTACGTATGTTGCTAATGGGATGCAAAGCCAGTGCAAAGATAAAGCCCGGTCTGTATCCCCCCGCTCATCAGTGTTCGGGGGGAGAAGAGCTTGGCACGCCAAATGATGCGTTTCATAGAGACAATTAAAGAGCAAATCAATGCTGCTGCCTCTGTGAAATAATTAGAGATGCGGCCGACTTCAACCGCAACTACACAGTGGAAGGCATGCGAAGCTCCGATAGTTGAAGAAGAGATATTGAAGGAGATCTTGAAGAATGTTTTGAGAAGATCCAGCTGATTAAAAGTTACCCCAGTCACCAAGCAAACCTGGTTTTCATTAGGCTTCAGAACAAATTGCAATACAGGCTTCTTTGAAGTATTGTTATACTGAACAAGGTAGCTCATACATGTGTGTATATACCTACACTACGCTCACTATATGCTTCAGTTTTTATTTTTTAATGTAACCCTACAATCAAGTATGTGGCTGAAAATAGCGCTGTAATCACTGAACAGTAGATAAAGTGGAGAGACGGCACCCAGCCCTTCTCTCGGCTCCACAGTCTGAAAAACATGGTGATGAGGTCACACTGTTAAGACCAGCAGGCCATCACATTCTGCCTGTCACATCATCAGCGGTACTCTCCTTCCCATTTTAGAGCTCTTAATCTGCATACATCACCATACAGGAGAGGAAAGAAGCTGACTTAGTGGAGGTCTGTGCACTGTGCATTATGTGCTTGTGGAGGAACGAGTGCGATGAAGAGGTACTGTACAGGGCATACGCCACAGAGTAGCAACACCGGAATAGACAGAGATGGAGAGAAGAGAAGAGAAGAGAAGAGAAGAGAAGAGAAGAGAAGAGAAGAGAAGAGAAGAGAAGAGAAAGAGGGAAACCACATGGGGAATATAAAGTGCAGAAAAAGACAGATGGGCCCACTTACCAGCCTGGTTAGTGGTAATGTTGACTGAGGCGTACTGAGGGGAGTAGGGGCTCTGATCTGACACCCCGTTGACAGCCTGCACCTCAAACGTGTACTGTGTGTGGGCCAGCAGGTCACTAATGAAGACCCGGGGCTCCGTCAAGCCCAGCTGACGGGGCACAAACTGAACGTTGTCCCCGCAGCGGGTGCAGCCTCCCCGGCCTCCGCCGCAGCTCTTGCAGATGATGTTAAAGACGACGTCCTCGCGGCCCCCCGAATCCCGAGGAGACGTCCACTCCAGCATCACAGAGGTTTCGTTCACGCTGGAGATAACGGTCTGAGGAGCTGAGGGGACGGCTGGAAAATATAAGAGAGATTCTGAGGTTAACATTTGAGTGATCAGTTGTTTTGTGACTTTCACATGTACCATTTTTCTACCAAACTACACGCGGGTTTTTTAAAACATGGGAAACCCACTAAAAACCAGTGATTGCTAGTAGACACAGTTCTGCAGTAGATGCTTACTGGTTTTTCTTCCTATTGAGTGACGCTCTATGTTGAGGACGTGCCGGACAACGGGGTTAGTAAACAGTAGAAAGTGCGTGGAGGACAGTGAAAATGTCATCATGGTCACTTCTGTTTTAATGTTACTTATTCAGTCTCTCTTTCAAACTTGTTGTGGACTATTTTGGAATAACGTTCGAGCACTGCTTGGACAAAAACGCATAGTATTTTGTGGTGGTGCGTCATTGCATCGTTCTGCAGAAGAGGCAAAGGGGGCCTCCACCAGGGTGTCATATTTCCATCACTGCCAATCTCAGCCGATCGGAGCTGGAGCCAATAAACACCAACGACTACTGCAGAGTTTTTTGTCCCAGGAGTAAATATTGATTGTAACTTTTTCTATTAAATACAAAAGCCAGATGTTAGTGGGTGTTGGTGAGATTTTTGTGCAATGGGAAAGGGTTAGTCACAGTCTTGATCCACTGATGACAGAAAAACCTTGATTATAGATGCTTTCAGATTCCTACTTAATGAACAAAAGTGACTGAAAACAGTGTTGAATAGGGGTGTCACAATGATCCAAATTCATGATTCAATTTGGCTTTAGATTTTAAGGCCATGATTCCAATCAATCTGTATTTCAAACATTTTTTGTTTAAATCTGAAGGCTACGCCATTGTTAGACTGAAGACATAAAGACCAACAGGTCATTGGTTTCATGCTCTGACACTGTCATTAAGGGTGCTTTCAGACCTAGGGTTGTCTTGCTTTGGTCTGAATCAGGGACTTAGTTACATGATTGCCTAGAGTTGCTTTGTGTTCTCATGGTGGACCAGATAAAACACCTTGTGTGAAAAAGCTGCTCTTGATTGGTCAGAATTTCCACGCGGGAAAAATCCAGGAAGTAAAGTAAACGTTGAAGAAGAGTACACTTGCAAGATAAATGTGACACTTTCTAATGTCACAATGGAGGGACAACTACGCAGGTTGATTTTAGCGCTGCTCATCGTGGACTATATTGCTGTCATTGTTCATTTTAGTCAAACCATACAGTTTGAAAACGAGGCGCGGCTCCAACTAGAAAACAATGTTTTGATGCATCGGATGTGCTGAATGTGCATATTAAGGCAGTACAGGAGGAGGTGCACATTAATAATCCTCCAGGACTGTAACATGCTCATGTTTAACCCAAACAATGTGTCATGTGACTGCAGCTGGTTCGGATCGAGGTTGGAACACGTTCTCACCACGAATGAACCGCACCAGAGTTCGTTTCTTCCACCTCTTCAAGAAGGTCTCGGTCCGGTTGTTTTGGTGTTCACACCTGCCCAAACCAACCGCACTTAGGGGACAAACGAACTTGAATTCTATTGACCTAAACCAAACAGGGCAGGTGTGAAAGCACTCTAACATTTCAAATCTTCGAATTTGAAATCGAATGAAAAATTCTGCTTTTGATTTTGATCATCAAAATCGACAACTCATTTCGATCAATTTTTGATTTAGAATTGATAATGTAGTCAGGTAGTGTTAGCGTTGCAATCCAACAACTGTAGGTTGGGTTATGTAAAATCCATTTGTGGTAGCGTTCTGATGGTTTCCTTTAGATTCCAGCTTAAACAATGGAAAACAGGTCTTAACTAGAAAGTCTTACTAGATACAGCAGTAATATTGAACTTACAGCTTGTGATAGGGTGCTGGGTGGCCCATCGACCATTTTCTAATTCACTGATTCCAAAGCCAAGGTAGGATCCCTTGGACCGCAAGTTATTTATTGGTACATTGGTACATCATCATTATTGGTACATTTTATTATTAGCCTCCTGCCATTTTGCAAAAGTGGCCCCCAGGCAGAGCGAGTTGAGCGCCCCTGGTTTTCAATATAGAAAAGAGATATTCTAAAAATGGCTGTTACTCATACGAGCCACGACTTCAAGGACGCTGTACTTTTGCATCGACTACATTCCACTGCATTGTTCTAATTTTATGATGGATGCCGTGTTGTGTACTTGATGGCATACAGGATATAATTACCAGCTCTACTTAAATAACACAGGAGAAAAGAAAAATCCAGCAGCTCACTCAGATACTATAGCTTCTTATAGACGTCTGAACTGACTGCGTTCCAAGCTGGCAGTGTTTCATCCCTCGGGATGCCCATTTACACTCTCTCATTTTCCATGCTGGTGTCCACTTTGTCAAGTGTTTTCTCAACATCTATTCTTGACAATTTTCTCATGGAGCATCGTATAGAGTTACTGCAGCGCGGAGAAACCTACTGTTTCTCCTATTGAGACATTCTTAGCAGCTAGGCATTACAGGGTGGAAACTTTCCACACGCTGCTACATGTTGAGTGACAGGCCAAACAAATAAACAATGAGAACTGTTTATCTTTTACAGGCATGTGCACCTAATTATGGAAGTCGTACCCTCCAGGACTAATGAGATAAACAGTTCCTCTCCGCCCACAACATCCTAAATCTGAATCGATCACTTCTTATTTAACCTCCTTTTAATTGGCAGCAATTAACAGATCTCCGGCTCTGGAAGGCAGCCCGCTGGAGTGCCCTTCTTGGTGTCTCTCATACATGGAAACATAACTCCTCCTTGGCATCTCCTTCCTGGGGAGGAGGACTAATATCCCCCCCATTAGCTGGCGGGCCGCTCTGATGGGCCCATTCCCTTGCTTTAATCAGGCCGGGCCCTGCTGCGCTTAATACGGGTGACGTGACGCTGCTGCTTTCTCATTCACAACAGCTGCTCGACTCCCAGAGCCAGGCTTATGCAAATCTCCTTTGTTGGAGACCATCAAATCTTTTCCCTCCTCTCTCCTTTTCAACAGGCAGAGAGGCAGAGTGAGGAAAAAACACTACCAAAAACGTTGAAAGGAGCTTTTTTTTCTCACTCACCCCCGTTTTGTTTTAGTTAGACCACACTCTATGTACCGAGTCTCTGTCTTTCTCACACACACACACCAGCCTCTCCATCTCTCTTAAATTGCCTCTCCTTCTTCATTCCTTTCCCTCACGCTTTCCCCCGCCCTCCCTCACTCACTTTTGCTTTGGTCTATCCTTCCGTCTCTCTCTCAACCTCGGTGTCAGCCTCAGATTCAAATTCAAATTCAAACAGCTTCATTGGCATGACAAGAGAGAGTCTCGCCTAGGCTCATTCTCCGTGCCTGCCCCTTCTCAAAGCTACGCGCCCTGGCCCAGTAACCTCTGGTCTGGCTTGGAGTACGAGCTGTGTGATGTTGAGGAGGGGCAGCCGAGCCTTGTGTGTTGGGTCAGATCTGTGGACAGCCACACTATGGGCATGTCAGCGTCCTGTTCGTGTGAGGGACAGCTCTGACAGGGTTTCTCTGTGTGGAGTTACACCGACTACCACTGTCCTTTGATCCCGGGGCGCTTCTGCTTGCGGGTGTGAAATGTGTATGTGTCAGAGAGTTCATATTTGAAATCAAAGACATTGTGGGTACCCACTCACGCCTGTGTACTCAGTGTGTTTGTGTGGAGTGCAAGTTGAAGTTCACATATAACAACATCAGAACTATACGTACTTGTGCATGGCATCTGGAGAGGATCTGAGTCGGTGCGGTAGTATCCGTTGCGGCAAACGCAGTTGATGGCGCCTTCGCTGGTGGTGCGGCTGTTGATAGGACACTGCATACAGGGCTCATCTTTTTGAGTCGGCTTGAAATAGCCTGATGGACAGGCTGAAAGACAGAGGAGGATACATGTCAGAATTCAGAATAAAATACTATAAACATTGCTTTTCAAAAAGGCACAGACAATGTAAATTAATGTCAGTTTATCAGAAACTTCCATAATAGGACAGCAGCAGGTTCTGTTTAGAGACTATTTTTGTTTTATTATTCATCATTCAATCGTTTAGTTCAGAACATATCAGCAGAGTGCGGTGGCCCTGAGGGTCAAATCATAATGACATTTCACAAAACACATCAAGATTTAAGGAAACACCACAACATTGTTATGTGACATGTCACATTGCAAATTTCCCCACTGTGGGAAGAATAAAGAATTATCTTATACCATGTTTTTTGAAATGCTGTACTTCCTGAAATGTTCAGGTTTTTTTCTGAAATACTGTTTTGTGACATGTTGTTCTGTTTTCTGAGATGTTATTGTGTTTGGTGAAATGTTGTATTGTTTTCAAAAATGACGCTTTGTTTTGTGGCATGTTGTTATGTTCTGTGAAATGGCATTATGTTTTCTCTAACGTTGTGTTTTGTGTTGTGTTTTATGTCACAAAGCAAATCGCGGAAAAGCTCACAATTTGTCATAACCCAAGGTGAAATTTCTAAATTCATTTTATTTTATTTTATTTGATAGGAATGATTCAATTTAATATAGTTCCAATACAGAGAATGTGATTGATGTTTATAGCTAATGCTAATTTTCAACTCCTACTCTTTCAACTCAATAATTGCTTGGGTTGCTTTTGCAGCAACAATCCAAAACCCAAAGATACCGAATTATAAAAAATATCAAAACTAAATAAACAAAATATTCTCTCTAACTCTCTGTTAACTGTCTAGTTAATAACTGATTTATATCTTGGGCTGGCGCCATATCAGATATTAACAGTACAATTATCATGGCCAAAGTTTGAGTTATCTGTACAAAATTTAAAAAGGAAAAATGCTAAACATAGGGCTGAGTCAAATTCAAAGCTTTGATCATTGCCATGGTAATATGCCATATATTAAGTATATATATATATATATATATATATATACACCCCAAAAATCCCTAATAGGCCATACATTTAAAAAAAAAAGTTATCCAGCTTTATTTATTATGTATCAACATTAATTAATATTAGTTATCCTCAGACAAGGACATTTAAACTTAGTGATTCTTTTGTGATTTCAACTTCCTCTCATCTAACGTCAGTCAGCAGCAGTCAAATGAAACTGAAACCACACAGGACAGGTTAACAGATATGCCAGAAAGATGTCAAAAAAGTCAAGCGTCTGGAATAGTCACAAGATTTGCGAAGATATTCCCCAAAAAGTCGAGTGCCAGAAACGCCAAAGGACACTGGCATATCACAAATCTACAACAAGCCTGGCAAATTACCTGAAAACTCTAACTAACAGCTCAGCTGTGTTGCAAAGTATTGTTTTGAAACTGATGTTTTCAAAAGGCCAGACTCGTGTTGTCTTCTCACATTGCCCTCCCTCACCTCCCAAGGCTTCAATTAATCACTGATATTTCTCACTGAAGCTTCAATGCCCAAAATTGATGTTCAAGACAGCCTTAGCTGTTGGTCCAATTCAACTTTAACCTTAGTAGAAAAAACTGAGGAGTGCTGCACTGGGTCAAGACACTGGGTGTATATAAATGGTAAGAAAAATTCAGGTGCTCTTTGAGGATAAGGCAAATAGGCCCTTTAACTTTGTTTATTATTCAATTTCTTTCTTTTATGTCGAATGAATTACACTTAAAATACAAGTGTAGGGAGGTGGAGAGAGACTGTCACCATAACTGTAAAAAAAATGTGCAAAAAGAGCTATTACAAGCAACCAGATGACACAAGAGGAGGGAGACAAAGCGAGAATAGCAGGAAATGGAAATGATCTAAGAGGCAATGGATTACTTACACAATATAATATTATATGTGTGTTATTAACATGATGTCAGTTTTTCATTGTTAGATATCACGGTTATTGCCAATACTAGTATATCACAACACCCCCAGTCAGGACTAGGGCTGCAACTAACAATTATTTTCATTTTCGATCAGTGTGTTGATTATTTTCTTGATTAATGGGGGAGTTGTTTGGGTCTATAAAATGTCAGAAAATGTTGATTATTGTTTCCAAAAGCCCAAATAATGTCCTCAAATATTATGTTGTGTCCACTTCCCATTAAAATGCACTTTACTGTTATAGAGGAGTAAAGAAACCAAAAAAAATATTCACATTTTAGAAGCTGGACTCACAGAATTTTGACTTTTTTTCTTTAACAAATGACTTAAATTGATTCATCGATTATTAAATTAGTTGATGATTAATTTAATAGTTGACAACTAATCGATGAATCGTTGCTGCTTTAGTCAGGACCCAAGGTAACGTCTCTAAATTGCTTGTTTTTTGAGCAACAATCCAAAACCGAAATACATTAAATATATATATAAATATAAAACTGAGAACTCTTTGTCCATTTACTGATAAATTACTCATTCATCTCTAATTGTTTTGCTGCTGTAAATCTGATAGCCATACAATAGGCAGCAGGTCACTGTAAATGTATTGTCTGTATATACTGTATTTAAACTCAGTATTTCTAAAAAAGTGAATGAAAGAAAGAGACGTTTGTGATTCTTTCTATTATTTTATATCTCCCATGGCTCATGTGCTTTCCTTGGAGCTACATTTAACAGATATTTGGTTACGTCTTGCATTACAAGAGAAGCCATCGAGTGACCAGAATTCAAAACAACCCAAAAACACAGACCACGAGTCCAACGTATAAATATACATCAGCGCAGCCTGACATATAAATACACATCCTCGCATGAAGCCTCGCATGTCAGGCAACTCTCTGCAGATATGGCAACATGGCAACACATTGTAAGTTTGCTTTGAATTATTCACCGTGCTCTAGTTGCCTGAGAAGTCTCGGAAGTGCCCTGCATTCTGCTGAGAGCCCTTTTTAAGGGCCTCTCTGCGGAAACCTGGGAGGAAAGTTACATTCATGATAGAGACGATGATGAGCTCACACACCGCAGCTACCATTAAATTCTGCATTCGTGTATGTGCCTGTGTGTGTGGGTGAATCACAGCCTGTGTACGGGGTGAATCTGTTTGTACGTTGCCATAAGCATCCGTCATTGCAGCGATAAACAAACTAACTTAGCTGTCTGTGAAATCCCCTTATCCTCTCCTGAGTCACATACAGCCTAGCCTAAACCTGCAAAAAAAAGCTGTTTTTCAGCATTTGCACCTGCACCATGTCAAGAGATTTTTTTTTCTATCTTGGGCCAAAGCAGCTACGGTTTTGCTTGAGGTAATCCAGCTCCCACCTGCCCCACCGATAAAGGAGAAAATACAGAGGTGTTGAGACAGAGGTGTTGGAAGTACAGTAACATGAAAAATTCACACACGGGACACGCTGCATATCCAGGTTAAAGCCCCTCAGGTCTGTCAGTGCTGCTGTTTTTTCTTTAGTAACAGCCAAACAAGCAGAGGAATTTATTGAGTCTGATGAAAGGCAACAAAATAAACCTGCTTTTCCATGAATTTATGGTTCTTCTTGTGAAACATTTATTTTTAAATCAAAGCTGGCAGGTTTATAGGAATATATTTCTTTTACTATGAAAGCTGATTTTAACAATTTGTCCCACTCATTATGGAAACAGCTCCCCCTCCCATTTTCTATATGTTTCTAAAAACTTTCTTTAACATGACTTTCTGTAAAGTAATAAAAAAATACAGACACTATTTCCTTCTGAGGCTGCACTGGCAATTACAGCTCAACTGCAGCATCTGGAATATGGAAACATCTGCAGCTGCAACTCCCATTTAACAGAGGCCAAATCACAAGGCAGAATTAGTCCGAGTCCAATCCCAATGTTTATATTACACAGACACATCACTGGACTCAGAGAGCGTACAGGCCGCGGATTAATGTCCTGTTTTCCCCCCCCTTGTAACTCGGAGTACATTATTCAGAACCATCACCTTCTAAATCTGGTCATTATGGTAATTCAACAAATGTGCAGACGCTTTTTTTTAATGGACAGAAATGTTTAAGATGTGCTGTGACTGACTGTAAATGATATCTGCGACTGTAACTGTGGGAAGGGATGGATGTAACAATGCTTTTTTGTGTATTTTCTGGAAACTCTGCAGTTTTGTAGATTCTATTAGTGCAGCTGAATCACCTATTCAAGGAGAGACTTAAAGTGGTTCAGTGTGATCTGATCGACTGAACCGTATTGCATGAGAGCAGGCATAATAAAAACAGCCACGCGAATACAGTCTGTTCCAAAGAGGAGGCTGTTTTCATGGACATTATGCCAAGCATCCAAAAGAAGAAATGACTTTTATTCGAATGTGTGCTTTGAAACGGGGACGCATTTTAATTGTCATGCAAAGGTGTGCCGTAAAGTTACAAAGCAGAGTGTTATATTTGGTGTATTATCACAAACGTCAGAAGCAGAAAGAGCTCTTCCAAAATAAAACTGGAGTAATCTTAAAGATCTCCTCACTAAGTATTAGCTTTGACATGTTTTTCTTTTCCATGATTGATGGGGGAAAAGGTTTCGGGTACAGAGCGAAACATGAGGCCTGGACATTCACACTGCCAGTCAACAGGGTCGCTGAATGAGGCCCAGGCAACAGCTATGTGGGGAATTGGGTTCGAACCTCAGCGGCGCAGCGAGGTCTATGGGAGCGCGGCGCTCCGAGGAGCAAAACACCAAAGGAAGCAGCATAAAGAGGTGGTGAAGGAGGAGGAGGAGGGGGGAGAAGAAGAGAGGAGAAGTGTAAAGATGGGAACAAAGAGACGAGAGGGGAGAGGTGGGGAACGGCTGTGTTTGGGAGTTTTTTTCAGCCAAGGAATTCGGCGTGTTACTGTGCCCGCAGTGAATGTATGTGTGCCACAACAGTGTGCAGACTGTGCATAACAATCAGAACAATGACTTTAAAATCTGCATAGGGACAAAAATGACTGAGTAAAATTGATTAGTGCTTATAAAGCCCCATGATGCCTTGCTACCACTGTGGTTGTATTTAAATATGCTGTGGTAATTGTTGGATGGCACACTGGTGGGTAATGAAAATTCTTCCCACCATGCACCAAACATCCAGACACACAATTTTACTGTCTGCTGCAAGTCTGCTCCGTTTGGAACAAAAAATATTTGAGGAGTAATAATATACGTCTTAATATTCAATCTGTCTGCTTAAGGTCAAAATGTTGAGTGGTTTACACCAAGCGACAACCACCAGGCTACAAACTGATGCCAACGCTGAAGTACTCAAAGCTGCAGTTCCTCTAATGGCCACTTGAGGCTGGCTCCAGACGTAAGTCAATACCCGTAGACCCCATGTTAAAAATGCCTAACATTACAGCAGAAATAAACATGTTTGCATTCATGATGACTTTGTTTTATATAACTCACCTATTTACATTTTATCAAGGCTTAAAGTTACACATTTGTAAGGGCGGGGCCACTTGAATGTCAGGCTGCTCTGCATCGCTACAGTAATGGTAAATGAATTGCACTTTCTAGTCATCCGACCACTCAAAGTCCTTTCTACACTGCAAGTCACATTCACCCTTTCACACACATTCACATACCGGTGGAACATGGAATTTGGGGTTCAGTATCTTGCTCAAGGATACTCCGACATGTAGACTGGTGGACGACCCACTCTGCCTCCTGAGCCACAGCCACCCTACAGTCTGTGAGTCAGATCCGCCTCTTTCTCCTCCATAGCTCCACCCTTTTGTCCAAATATGGTCACTCCTGGCTCCAAAAAGTGCCATAGCTACGTACTGTCTTGTTGTCCTTACTAATTGTCCACCTTCCATTTTCTAACTCGCGATGAAAATAAACTGTTTCACACTGGGATTTTTTTTTGCACTTTGTAAATAAGGTGCTAAAGTGAATTTAAGAGGCAACAAAAAAGAGCTTGATTATAAAAACCTGCCACAGAGAGATCCCCCGAAACCCCCAACAGACATCAAGGTTAAGCCGGGAATGTCCTCAAACCCTAGAAACACCCCTGCATACAACAAATTTCGTAGAGTTGAAAACAGGCAATTCATTTACTATAAATGCTGATAAATGTTATTAATGTTTGTTTATTAAAAAGCTCCTGGCCCTGGACTTGAATATAATAACTGGTCAAATCCTGTTGATAGATTCCAATGGTATTATTACTTGTGGTTCATCTACTGTTATGTGAGTTTTTAGTTTTGCTTTGTCAGATCTGTCGTGTGCTTGACATCTTTGCTAAAGCATTCAGCTTCGTATTTTGTTTTGACCACAGTGTACTGGTTAAGTAGGACTCACAGTATCGAGATGATTCAGACAGTGCGGTGTACAATATCATTACTGAAAAGTAAACAACATTTACCAGTAAAAGTCGAACTTTTTTGGCATCTGTTGCGTCCCTTTGTGACAACGCCTTCTCATCTGCTACCTCCAGAAAGTTAAAACAATCCACGATGAAAAAGTATTCGAGAAAACCATCCTCTCCGGTTCAAGAGGACACAGTATTATGTGTCTTGGCATGCCTCTCTGCCCTGCCACGGTCATTATTTTGGGGAAATATTTGGGGAATTTCCACTTTATGCCCAGATGACAGATTTTAAGAGTTGCAAAGTTGTCTGGTGTCGGATGTAGAGGAGCAGAGACGAGGAGAGCAGTGATTAAAAAACAGATCAGAGCTTTAATTCCCTACCTCCCTGCCTGCCCAGATTGCTGCTGTTGAGCTGTTTGATCACCATCCTGGCAGTCTTGCTCAACATGCGAGGGCTGAAGGCTGTTTTTTTGGATGTTTCCTCTAACTTCAGATATCCTTCTGGCAAGAAGAGTTAATTACTGCAAGAATATTCATTGACAACAGCTCCTCTGTTGTTCCTGCTTCCTATACTTAAAAAACAAAACCGCACACACGCACTGCTATTAATATCATTAATATGATCAAGCTAACATGCCACGCTTTTTTTGCTGTCAGATCTCAGGGGAACGCGAACGTGAATTCTGGAACTGGGACAAACAATGAAATGTGGCAATAAGTCAAGAACGGAGGCCACACAGAAAAAGCTTAAAGAGAATTTATAAACACTTCAAACTCAATTTAGTGGTAGTCGTGTCAAAAGGTCCAGATCACCTCGAATGGGTTCCAGAGACACTGCAGGCACACTCACTCTTAAATCTTATATTTGAAACACAAATATAAAGTTCAGCCAGCGGGGTGAGATAGTTTTGTTTCCAATGTTGTTTGATTGTTTAAAAAAAAAAAAAACGAGTATCACATTACTTTAATCTAACACTTAAAAACTGCGTCTGAATAATACCTCCCCCACACACACATTCCAAACCCCCAGCTGCTTGTGTCTGTCTGTGTTTATGACTTTTAATAATATATAGTGACATAAAGGCTTTAATTAGAGGTTTTAGTGAGACTCACTGAATAAAAATAGTGCTGCCAGAGCTGTGAGAGGCAGGTCGCTGTGCAAGGGTGCTAGTCACATTTTTACAGCAGGTAATTTGCTGGTTGTTTCAAAGGTTTCCTGAATATTACAGCCGGGGAGATTTATAGCACGTCGACGACAAGACCTGCAGCGAAAAAACCATCTGAGTCCTACAAAGCGTAGTGTGAGTATTTATTTGTGTGAGACAGAAGAGGAACACACAAAGAGAGAAAGGACAGAAGACAGAGAAAGGCAGGGAGTGTTGTTTTCGGTGGCGGTGGTGGTGGTGCCGACGTGACCAGATACACTGGAAACACTCCCTCTGATTCTGGCTTGCCTGACCAAACCAGCACACACACACACGGCACATACAGAGAGAGGCCAAACAAAGACAAGGCAGTTGACATTTCCATCATGGCTGCCCGGGCAGTGTTAGATGCTGTGCGATTGCTACCAGACAATCAGCTGGCTGATACCAGGTAATCCAGCCTGAGGCCACACCTATTGAGGGAAGGAGAGGGAAAAAAATAACCCCAACACCCATCCTCTTTCAACCACCATCTCTCATCTACACCACCCAACAGAGAGACTCTTTGTCCAGCAGTCTGGGGGCATCACAGCAACAACGGCACACCCCTCCAGCCCCTTTTCCCCCGTTTCCCCTTTTCAGCATCGAATCCGCCCTCCACCAAAACTGTTTTATTTAATGAACACACCATTAAAGAAGAGACAAGGGAGACAAAGACAGGCAAGGTGTGTATGTGTGGTGTGTGTGTGTGTGTGGTGTTCAGGGTGTGAAAGAGAAAAGGCTAGAGGGGTAAAAAAAATCAGAGGTGCTGTGTTCTGTGAGCACAGCAGGAAAAAGTGCTGAAAGCGGTGAAAATGGCCAGCGTCAGAGGGATTGTGTGTGGATGCTGGGTATTTCCCCGTATTCCATTGTGACCAAAGAGGCCGCTACAGTGTACAAGTTTGGGCCTCTGTTTGCTTTGGTGCCGCCTGTAAAAACTATTTATACGAATCACTGCAGGGGTAGATCACAGGCTATCGTAAAGAGATGTGTTTCTCTTTTACAAGATACACCACTGCTCCTCGGAGGAGAAAATTAGATTAAGACAACCTGTTAGCTTTCACAGTTGCTTTCTCATTACCTCGACCACCACTACAGACCATCGGCCTTTGAACTGGTCACATCTAAGTAGAGCGTAACCTTGTGAAACGACAGTCATGGCCACAGATTAACCAGAGGAGAGCAGCCACGAGTTGTGTGTCTGTTGCTGGGAGTGAGGACAAACCAGCCTGTGCCCCCCCCCTCCCCCTCTCATCCCCCCTCCCTCTGCCTCAGCACTTCCATGGGGAACACAAGCTAGCACTGTTTGCAACACAGGGTCTCCGCAATTCAATTAGGACCGCAGTCCTCCTCGCCGTCTAATTCAATCAGGCTTGTGTGAAAGCTATTAGACAACTGGCATTTGCTTCACCCCACACACACTGGCACACAAATGAGATATTAATTTCTCCCTCTAGGTTTCCATGTCTGGTGCAATTAACAGGTCTGGGACTCTGCGTGGCTCCTCACACTTTAAGCCAGGACAGTGCCAGTGAGTGAGGGTGACCACTGATGACCTACAAGGTGTAAATCAGGCTCCTCTCAAACTCAAGGAGAGCACAGGGTCATTTAAATGGGTTATTTTCTAGGAAATGTTCAACATTTTTTAACTAAGAAACTCCAAGGGAAGCGCCACTGCTTCACCAAATCACTGTAATAAGTAACTAAAAAGGGACACAGGCACTTTCATGGTCGTACCCAACGAGAGGAAAAACACTGCAACCAGTTATTTTAATGATTAGGTTCCATTTTTTACTCCATTAACTTCAGTGGCAAATCTCAGACTTCTAGCTGGGAAAAGTGCCCAAAGACTCGCCCAGAGGGCAGCTTTTTTGCAAAAATGCGATCTATCTAAGCGTCTCGAAAACTTCAAACATATGTTTACTGATTCAGACACCTTATATACAAAAATCCATGCGAACATGTGCGTCACAGTGCGTATGTGTGTGTACGGGGGACTTGTGTGTCACAGGGTATGGGAGGACATGGAGATGATTGGAAGTGACTTTTCCCTGTGTCCCTCAGCATTTTGCTCTAAGCTGCATCTTCTCTGCAGTTGTCACAGAGCTCACATCCCCAATCCGCCCCCCAGCAGGCTCCTCTGAGACAGATTAGGAGCCAAAGTGAGCAGCAGATTAGCTGGAAATGTGGGACACCTGGGAAATGAGCTCCGAGGGCGCAGGCTCCTCGGGAGGGCTCGGGCTCAAAGCGTACACACAAACAAGACATGTAGTGTGCGCGGTCCCAAAACACACAGGGCATTGCACCACAAACACACACACACAGACGCACAGAGCTCATTTAATTCCATCTTCTTCCGATACATATACATCAACACATAAATAAGCAGAGACCATAAAGAAGAAAGCTGCTAATAAACCCCATCTGGACACTAGCCAGAGGACAATTTCAGCTCATACAGTGGGGGCTTAACCTCATATATGTGGCACATATACAAGGCTCACCATCACAGGCTTTGGTATTTACAAGGACAAAAAGAAGTGCGGGACACTGTTCAGAGTGTCAGTAGCAGCTAAAAATACTCGGTAAGGGAAATATTAGTCATGTAACAACTGGTGTAAATTAATTTCCCACTAACTGACCTTATTTCTCATTATCTCCTTAACGTTGGCCATAAATAACACCAGCGAGCAACATGGCATAGATATACTGTGAAATTGTAGCCTGTTTTTGCAAAACATCAAACACACACACACGTATTACTAAAGCTGTAAGCAGCCATATGTTACATCATCAATTAATCACTATTTTTCTATAAATCTTTAGTCTTTAAATGAGCGCTATAGAATATTCAGAGCGTATCTATGATTCAGAGGTTGTCTGCACGTGGCTCTCAATGTGGTGGCTGAGCTGGAAGCTAGCAGCTAATGGTGCTTACAGCATTAACAGTGCTAACAACTGTGTATTGACAGGAACTAAGATCGTGTTTCTCCTGTTTTAGCTTCTCTGCACTGGCTTCCTGTAAATTAAAATCCTCACTTACAAAGCTCTAAATGGTCAGCCTCCGTCATGTCTTATCTCTGAGAATGCAGGGTTACTTGTGGTACGTAGAGCAGTTGTTCCCAGCTGGTGGGTCACGGTCCAAAAGTGTGTTGCAGGTCCATTCTGAAGGGACCACAAGTGACTTGCAAATGTGTCAAGTTTGTAAAAAAAAAAACCACACACTTTACTTTAAAGTACAGTGAATTTCCAGCATAGAGCTTTTATTTTGAAGTGCCGTTTCATGATGAGTGAGCGACTATTGGACAACTCCTTGACAGAGACAGCAAACTAGCTCGACAACATGACCAAACGCAAGTATGACGCTGAATATATTAAACTGTGTGGACCTTGAACTGATGACTAAGGAGAAATCTGGACCCCATGGCTGGACCAGTTGGAAACCACTGTCCTCGAGACTCCAAATGTAGCATGGGAACCAGAGCCTTCAGCTATCGGTCTCCTCTTCGGTGGAACCATCTTCCAGTTTTGGTCTGGGAGCCAGACACCATCCCCACATTTAAGACTATACTTAAGACTCTCCTTTTTGATAAAGCTCGTAGTAAGGGCTGGCTCAGGCTTGCTGTGAACCAGCCCCTAGTTGGGCTGACATAGCATTATACTTCCTATGACACACTGAGCCCCTTCTCTCCTCCTGCCTCTCTATTTATTTGCTAACATTCATGTCCTATTCTAGTTATCACTAACTCGGCTGAGTATACATATATGATTATTATGTCAAATAAATATACTATCATACATAAATATATACACAGAACATAAAAAACTATGATAAACTACTACTGTCATTGTCATGCTGTTGCTGTGCATCTCTTTTTCTGTCTCTGTCTGTCTCTGTTTCTCCCTCGACACATCACTTTGTCATGTGGATTACTGTGATTTTATTATGTTGATCTGTTCTGTACACATGACAACTACTGCACGTCTGTCTGTTCTACAAGAGGGATGCCTCCTCAGTTGCTCTTCCTGAGGTTTCTGACATTTTTTTCCCTGTTAATGTTTTTTTTTTTTTTGAGGGGTGCGGGTGTGAGTGGGTGGGGTGCTTATCTGCTGCGAGGGTTCAAGGACAGAGTGATGTCGTATGCTGTAAAGCTCTCTGAGGAAAATTGTGATTTGCGATATTGGGCACAGCAACAGTTTTGATAGAGATGATAGTGTTATCCAGAGGGTGGTGGCTACACTTCTGCGACAATGCTGTCATGATATTAGAGGTAACCGGAATATGAGCGCATTTCAGAGCGGCAGCAACTGACTTGCAAGTGGGATACATGCACAGGAGTCACATGTTCTAATATCTATAACAACGAACAGAAAAGCTTTGATTACAACACAAAGGTAGTGCTACTTCATTCTCTGCTCTGTACACTGTTACTCCATGATATCTTGACAGGAAATAGTAATTTGCTGATATATTAATGCTCATTTAAAGGTTTCAGAAAATAGAGAAAAATGTCCATTGTAAATTCCAAAAGCTGAACAAGATTTATTCAAACTGCTTGTTTAGTCCGACCAACGGTCCCAAACCAAAAGATACTCAATTAAGAATGATTTAAAATGGCGAAAAGCAGCAAATCTTTACATGTGAGAAGCTGGAAGTGTCGTACGTTTGGCTTTTGCTTGATAAATGCCTTGAAATGATCAATAAGTTAATTAATGTATGTTGATCGACTAAATAATTCATCCCCTCAGTCTTATATCAGCACTGTGGTGTGTTACAGCACAATGGAGTACTCATACACGCAGTGCACCACCCCACTTCCCGAACACTCAGGCTGCCTGGAGATAGTGCGTCATTCCCATGTGGCAAACGTTAGTTACTTGACTCAAACAACGTTGGCAGAGTGGCCCTCTGTTCAAGACCACAACGCTCTCATGATGATCATCAGGTCATAAATACCAAAGGAAAAAAAAAAATCAGTGAAAACTATCTTAACCACAGTATTTCCATACTGTCTGATAACTACCATCTGTCAATAGAGGAGGAAACAGAGATGAAAGGAGAGTATCACTGGAGCCATGCATGCAGCATAGTAATAACGTCTGGAATTTTCACTGCGCTCCCTTTTCCCCCCCCTCCTTTTCCCACTTTTTTTTCAGCGCAGGGGGAAAAAAAGAGGCACAAATGTGGAATGGTGAAATTACAGGCATCTGAGCCAACACATACACGCACAGGGTAGGAATATGAACAAGGCTGGAGGGTGGGCGTTTGTGGGGAATAAAGCGGAAAGGGTCATTTCATGCAGGCAGATCACTTGACAGCTTGCTCTCCAGAGGATGGAGGGGTCCAATCAGGTTTGCTGGTGGACCCCTTCGGTACACTGGGCTGCAGATGGCTGGGGTGTGGCAGGAGGCAGGTCTCTTTGTCGGCATTAATCTCCATTTAAGATGGCTTGTCAACCTTCAGGATCCACATCAGACTGGAACCAGTGACATTGTATTCCATTATTTGTCCTGACGGATCATTACCAGATCTGGGAAAATGTCACTTAATGCAGATAATTTGAAATTATGGTGTGGTCCTCCGTAATCTGGCCATCAAATGAGCCTCTGTGCACAGAAGGGGTAATTAATTTGGGCAAATTCTGTGGCTGCTTGCACAAGGGCGGGAATTAGCAGATGTATGCGTTGTGTTCAGTGGTTACAAAATAGCCTAATTCAAATTAATTCAGCTCAATAATTTTGTAGAATGATTAAGAATTAATTGCCTCGCAGCTCTAATTTAGGATGGCTTGGTTAAACAGAATCGCATTGCGTGTTGTGTTTAAAAATTGAACGAATAATGTTTAACCTCCCACCACCCACCACCAGCCCAGAGCAGTCCCTTATCTTTGTGAGAGTCCATACTGCTGCATAAAGTTCTCCTCCACAAAACAAAGGCAGTCTGGCCTTATTTAACATTGCATGCTCGCTGAAAACAGAGACGCTGAACTTTCACCGTCATGTGACACCAAGTGTCAGTTATTGTGCTTGTAGTAAAGAAATACACCTTTCTTTTCATGTACAGCGGTGCCTGAATGGGCGTACACTGTTCCCAGTTTAAAACAGGTAGGAAATGAGGAGACTGAGAAGCGATCAGATGTCGGAGTGGTATGCAGTTATTGTTGAGGCTAACAAAAGAATGTGGGCAGCCTCCACCCACCCTCACGCTCATGGGAACGGATCACCTGCTGCACCGCAGGATGCACTAAACAGCACAGCATCCCTGTAAACACCAACCCACCTATGATGACAAGGCTTCACAGAGGGTGCAATGATGAGTTCTTCCTTTAAAAAGCATCCTATTTCCCCCCTGCGGACAGCCGCTCACATATATTCCACAACAGTCTATACCACAGTTCTCTGAGCCAATGATTCATATATTTATTTTAAGGCATTTGCACAGAAGACTGTGTTTACAGCATGCTCTCTCCTAGACACACAGATCGATGTGTCTGAACTCTTTATGAGTTTTGACTGGGGCTGTCAGAGCCTCGGCCTCCCAAACCCCCAAATGCGCCCTTTTCTCAAGGACAGCTAGTTGCTAAGGCAACAGGAGCCATTGCCATAGGCAGCTTCTCCACTCCGTTCCGCAGGCTGCACCCGGACCTTACAGCCCTGATCACAGCCTCAGACTGCTGATGACAGTGGGACTGGGTGGAGGAAGCAGGATGAGTGGAGGTGGAGGGTAAAGGGTTGGAAAAGGTAAGAGGAAGGAGAGAAGCGGGACGAATGGAGGGTAAATAACCTCAGTGACCTGCGCAAGACACACGGTGGATTGGTCCAGAATTCACATAATTGTCTTGGCAGAGATAAGAAGCAATACAGGATGAATTACGCAGCCCGGTCCGTGAAATAAACAACCTGTTAAAGTTGTCTCACTGTTTTGGAGCTTGGCGGAATTTGTAAAATATCATCAGCTTCATGCTGATTTTCAATCTTCCCCTATCTAGTTCAACAGCCTGTCTTTTCTGCCCGACACAACAGGCCCTGCAGCCGGCATCCTGGCCAATACAGGTGAGAGGCAAGCAGGGAGAGGGATGGTGGTGGCGGTAGTGGCGGTGGCGGCAGTGGTGGTGGTGCGGGGGGATCCTTTGTGCCTGGAGGCAGATGTAGAAAATAGCTGACAGAGGCAATCACTAGTCTGTATGTGTGTGTCTCTCTGTGTGTCTGTATTTGTAAAGGACAGCACTGAGAGCAAAAGAGAGCAAGACAGAGTAAGAGAGAAAGAGGGGAGAGACGGGGGAGGAGGGGGGGACTTTACCAGAGTCCAAACAAAGGCAGCAAGCGGCAGCTCCGAGCTCGGTGACAGAGGCTCCCTAAGGTGCAGTCTAGCTGATGGACAGGTGGCATAAAGGGGCTGCGTGTTGTCCAGTCAGAAGGGACAAGAGGGGTGTCACAGGAAAGAAGGGGGGATGAGGGGTGTAGGAAGGAAAGGGGGAAGTGGGGGTGGCATTGCAAGGAGCAGCTGGTGTTGAATCCTGTCATTGCCCCTGTGTAACCCTCCAATGCACATATACAAACACACAGAACACACACAGAACACACACACCTCAAACAAAGCACAAAAGATAAACAGTACCCTGAGCCGGACTGTGAGTATCATGTTCATAGGATGGATTTTATATCTCCAGCCATCTCTCCCTGGAGGGTATTTATTAAAGATTATATCAATTCTTCTGGCCACAAGCATTTAATGAGGCAGCAGGGAGCCTGAGTGAATTCTATTATCCATCTGATCTACAAGACAGGAAAAAAACAACAGCTGTAATGTGCCTACTTTGCACGCATGCATGCATCCAAGAAACACATGCTTGAAAGCACAAACACTTAACTTCAGAATCACAACTGAAATGAAATGAAACAAGTGGGGAACATAATCTCTCAACGGTCAGTTTTTAACGATGTCATGTTCTCTCAATGGTCACAAAGCAAAAGGGGATAAATCTTAATATCTTCTCCTGACAGAAAACTTAAAGGGACAGTTCAGCTTTAAATCAAATAATACACATATTACTTCTAGATTGTTTTGGTGTGAGTTGCAGTGTTGGAGATATCAGCCATAGAGATGTCCGCTTTCTCTCCAGTATAATGGAGCTAGATGGCACTCAGCTTGTGGTGTCCAAAGCACCAACAAGAAAAAACAGCAATGTCTCTTTCCACAAATCATGACCCGGTTACTCAAGATAATCCAGAGACCTTGCTGTGAGCAGTTTCATGTAGGAACTATTTTCTTTCTATAGAACTACGCTCATCAACGCTATCACTTCGCAGAAGGAAACATGCATCTACTCATGGACAAAAGGCTCGAGCTCGTGACAGTTGTGATGAGTTGTGAACTTTGAGGGCTTCCTCTGCGGCTGAGCTGTAATGGTAGCTAGCTCAGTGGAGCCAAGCGAGCAAGCAGTAGATGCACACTTCCCTCTATGGTGGGTGTAGTTTGATAGAAAGAAAATAGTTCCAAGATGAAATTTTTTTACAATCATGGTTGGAAATTGACGAAAAAATGATTGAAAATAGTTCCAATATGAAATTTCTCACAATCTATCAAACTACACCCGCCAACAGTATCACTGTGCGAAAGGAAGAGTGCATCTACAGCTAGCTCACCTAGCACCACTGAGCTAGCTAACGTTACAGCTCAGCCGAGGAGGAGGCCAATAATGTCCACCTCATTACGAGCACAAGCCTCTTGTCCATGAGTAGATGCACTATTCCTTCTGCACATTGATACATTGGTAAATGTAGTACAGTAGATATAAAATAGTTCCTACATGAAACTGCTCACAACAAGGTCTGTGGATTATCCTCAGTAACTTGGTCATGATTTCTGGAAAGAGACATTGCTGTTGAATTTTTTAAATGTATTTTTTGGCACTTCGAGCATCACAAGCTGAGTGCCATCTAGTTCCATTATATTCAAGAGAAGGCACACATCTCTAGGGCCGATATCACCAACACTCTGCAACTCACACTAAAACAATCTAGATTGATAAACAGCACTACATGTAAGAAGAAAAACATGTATTTTTGATTTTAGGGTTAACTATCCCTTTAGGCTTTTGTGGGAAAAAGAAATATCAGTTTCATTAATTGGCCCTTAACTGTGACAAATTTCATGAGGACTTGCAAAGAGCTCCAAATTAAACTAGGTGTAAGTGTGCCGCTCAGGCAGTGGTAAACTCTCTGATCATGTGACCTGAATCAGGCTTGCTTGTCAGATGGATAATAAGCTCATTCAAGCCATGACGTGCCACGGAAGACTTAAACCACCAAAACAGGATTTCACCTGTTATCGAGACTCAAAGATGCAACCTGAGGGGATTAAATCACACATTTAAAATACACACAACTGCACCCACACAGACACACACCCAAAACCACTTCCCTGCACCATTACACCTGCGCCTGAAAAGGCTGGTATTGTTGGGAGGAGATTCATTTGAAGGCTTTAATGGCTGCTATTTAGAGGTGGAATACATTAAATAGCCCAATCATGGCTGCAGAGTGAGGTGGTGGCCCCAGCAAATTTATAGTGAGTGAATAGATCGACTAATTAGCCTTTAAATATGTCATTGATTCATCTAAAACAAGGGATCCCTGAGCTATTCATCCGCCTGCTCTGCGTCTTCTCCTCCTCTATGACTACATCCTTAACCCTGATAAAGGAGGGGCTTGGCTGGCTAGTCTCCCTTCCATTTGTCCTAATCAATGGAGGCTGTTCAGCCCAGACCCAGGGGGTCAGTGAAATTAAGTACCCAGCTCACACAGAGAGGGATCGGGCCAGCGCTGGGGCATGGAGGGGGAGATAGGCAAAGCCCTCTGTTACCTTGGCAACTCTGCGGCTGCTGAGTTTTGCCCAATATATTCCTTCAGCCCAACTCTTCTCCCCTTGTTAGGATGGTTTGCGCCAAAATGGCTGCTCTATAAGAATATTGCTTTGTGTGCAGTGCAGTAATTTCTCTCCACGGACACTCCTTGCAAACAAATTCCAAGTATTGATTTAGACATACAAAGCACTGACACGAGTAATAAATTATTCTCCACTGCTGAAGACACTTCATCGCCATGATGAAGTTTCAAAGGCTGTATAGAATTGCAAATAAATGTTTTTTATTCACTTTCTATTTCACGGAATAATAAAACTAGAGAGGCGGTGAGGGTGAGGATATTTACAATGTAGTGTTGATAACTTTCTAAAGACATACAAAAGAAGTAATATTTCCAAAGGATTGAGTGTGAAGGTTGCCTGATATCAGACTGAATAATGAAGTTGTTGCATTATGTTTCCATCTGCAGCCTGACAATTTATCAGCTCTAACTGATTTCTTTGGGGAAGGGGGATTTGATTTTCCCAAACTACTCATTGGAAACCAAAGTATCTGCCTGAATCTAATGTCATTATAAGTCCATACTGATGGGAAGCCATCCCAACATATTCATAAGTGCTATACCATAGGCAACTGGACTTGAGTTTCTTGAAGACGTTTTGCCTCTCATCCTAGTCTTCAAGAAAGTCAAGCAAGTCCAGTTGCCTACGATATAGCACTTATGATTACCATGACCTGGATGACTGATAATCATCACCGACATGCCAACATATTGGTTTTGCTGGCGTTTTAAGAGTGAAGCAGAGCAAAGTAAAACTAACTACAACGTCGGGAGATAATGAGAGAGCATGTCAACTTAGAACAACTTTGATAGCAGCATCTTTCTTGTCTAGAGTGCTTGCCATTGTTGTTATTACTCCTTATTGGTCCTGGTGCACTGCTTGCCAATAATTGACAGTGGTGTTAGTTTTGCCCAAGGCACTGATTGGCTAATTGTTGGTCCCCTTTTGGCACTTGCTGGGTTGTTATTTATTTTAACTGCTGTGTCATGGCTTCACTAATCTATCAATTTGTTGGAGGGGGCTGATTCCAAAGTCTGAACCAAGTGTAGAGATGATTCACCCTGCAATCATGTGGTGTCAGGGTACTTGGAAATATTGGATCCTCAATGGGAAAATTCACATAAAAGCCTCCTGACGTCGACACAACAACTCGGAAAGTCGGCTAAAAGTTTGGTAAACGAGTTGCGGAGTTGTGACATTACGCAGAAACACGGTGGACCAAAGTAAATGTTTGGTTGATGTTAAGAAACTTTTTATTAATTCATGCATTGTACATTCATTTTTGCTCACATGGAATTTGTAATATGGAATATTAGCTTGTAACTGTTAGCTGTTGTACATGTTGAGTGACCTAGATAAGTTAGAAAGGAAAAAGGTTTGGGGCCCCTTTCTGAAATATTTTCAGAGCTGTCATTTAAACTGAAGATTTTGTGTTTGTTTCTTGTTCTTGGTGCTTTATGTCAGCGTATACTCTGATAAAGTACCCTATCATTCTGAACCTGCCTTTAACAGAGGCATCTCTCCACCTCTCTTTTAATATAGAGCCTGACTTTCAGCTCATCTGTCATTTTTTGTGCAATTCAGGAGATGGAGGACCGTCCGATAACAAAGGTAAAGCAATATTTCAGTAGGTCTGGGGAATGTACTGGTGCAACAGCAAGTTTAGGACAAAATCATATTTGTAACATAAAGCTTCAAACTTTTTCTTCATACTTGGATAGCAGCATGAATCTTCACTGGGATGTTAAACGCTCTGGGCAATAATACAACACATCTTTGTAGCGTTCATGTTGTTTCCACATTTAGACTTTAAAGCTCATGAGCACACTTGAGTCAGAACAACCACTTCCCAACTTGGGAAATGGGAGCAACTGAGGAGAACATGAATGCAGCATAAGAGAACAAGTAGCAGTTGGATGGGAACCAAAGATGTTTCCTTGTCTTCCCACGCAGTGTCTGCCCACAGCAAAATGTCACAGTGTGGATGAGCTACAGGTGAAAATCTAAATGGATATGTAATATGTACCTACCTGCTGAAATTTGTTTGGAATTAAGTGTCTTTTCTGGTTTCTTATTTGCATTGATTTCCAATCTTTAGCTTCTCGGAGTTCCACTTCGTGCTTGGAAATGTTCCCTCATGCTCTACCAGGTGTTGGCAATCTGGACCTCACCAACTGGGATTTGAGTGAGGGAGGAAGCAATGGTTTATTTTTCTGTATATTTTGGATTTTCACTTTTTTCCCTGCCAGACCTACAAAAAGATTAACTTCATCCTTAATGTGATGTTGTACAGTTATTCTGCTGTTAAAGCTTAGATAAATAACTGCATGCAGTAACTGACTTGACAGTTTAAATTGTTTGTTTTGTCACACCCCTGCTAATAGCCTGGTGGTTTCAACCACAGTATATTTAAACCTGTTGTTCCGTTCAGAGACGTGGCTTGTTAGGAAAAGGCTCCTCATTTAATTTGTCGGCTCGGATCCTTTTAGATGGGGTTTTCAGATTCATATCTAATACGTGGCGGAGAGTCTCTGGTGAGGCGTATGTGTCAATCATTCTCAGTTAGACGGGATTAGTCGTATGACGAAAAATTCATGAGTCATACATGTCACATGCATATAACCTTAATGCAACCCACCTAGCCTGAAGGCATAGCGTTCCCCTTGGCACGCCTCGGCACATTCCAGCACTGCATATCTGACATATCCATACAGGCAGGCACATATTATCTTTGACGTTAATGCTGAGGTGCTGAAAAGGTCATTGTAAAAATATAATGGTTGAAAAGATGCCTCTACCTTCTGGGATATAGCTACTGTATTTACTTATAAGCTGACAATCATGTGAGTCATCACAACTGTATCTGTTTGTGCAGATAGGAACTATTCAATGCACATATACAATCAACTAAACTGTAAACACGCACAAATCAGGGCCGGTTTTGTGGCCGTGATGGTTGCCAAATGTTAGTGGAGGTATTACAGAAGTTGAGGCGGCTTGGAATGAGTGAGGGCCTGCAAAAGGGAGACTGGCAGATTAGTCTTGGGTTCCTGGAGGCAGCAGGATTATCCCATGGAGGCTAGTGGGGGTCATGTCAGTTGCACTCAGACTAAAATCCCCATCCGTAGCAGACCTGGATGAAATGCCATGTGCAACAAAAAAAAAAAAAGATTCTCTACACGTGTTTTAACCTGGCCGTAATACCACATAGGTGTAGTGTTCAAGAAACAGCCAGGCATTACTTAAGTGAATTTGTGTAACATGTGTGTCTTAATGGTTCGGGTTTCCTAAGCCCTGATCATCTCCCGCTCAACACAGATTATAACAAATGGGGGGAAATTATGTGCAAAAACTATTTTAGCAGCGTCTGGCGCAGACAATGAGAAAAGAGGAGGGCCGTGGACACGGTTAGTCTTGCTTCACTGCATGGAAGTTTGATGAGGAAATGGGAAGGGCATCCATCCAAGACCTTCGATTCGTGGACCTCTGCCAACTCCCTTAACCAGAGACATAAGCAATTGATTAAAGAATAAGGAAAGTCTTACTTGCAGTCCTGCATGGTGATTTTTATGGCCGCTTTCCTAAGACCGCATCAACAGGCTTTGATAAGTGTATCAGACTCTAACTGTCCGATCTAACTGCCGTGATGAGAATCTGCCCCACCCATCCCTCACATTTACTGTCAATACAGTGTCTGTGTGATGGATTAACAATAACATGTCCAAGTTGCCATTCCAGTGTCAACAGACCGAGTGTTTGATAAGAGGCAATAAAAAAATCAAGTATAGACAGAAATGTTTTTTACAGTCTGCCCTCCAGCTGCTTTGCTGTTCTGGATCAAGGACCTATCAAGAATATGTTCGGTAGGGAACCACCAGGGGCCACAGAAGAGGTCAAATACCCTCTTATCAGCACACTAACAGGTTCTGGCTTGACAAGCTCAATTAGCCAGCGTTTGGTGCAGTGTATGAGGAGACCACGCTCTCAGCACGAGGCCCATATCAACAGAACCAGGCAGATGACAGACAAGCCGAGTTCACAAAGGCCCAATTGTGGCCGAGCCTGGAAGGTCGGTGAATGGGTAAAGAGGGAGGAAGGACTTATGTTCTCAGGGGTTTTGTGATGTGGTCGATAAGAATCTCCCGGCTGAATGACAATGTCACTGTAGAAAGTCTCCTGAATGAATGAATTACTTCCATTGAGGTCAAAAATCCTTAAATGAGCATAATGGAAGAGATAAATGAGTTTTAAATGAAAGATTGTTCTTTTGAAATTGAGGATATACCGTATCTAAGACATTGTTTCCTTTTGCATACTCCAGCTTTAACTGACAAGGCCAGACAGCTCGCAGCACACCTCTGATGGGCCAGCTGTATTTTTTGGAGAGGGCAAAAACATAAACGGTGGAGGTGTTTAGGCATGTCGGGTGAATGTTTTCATAAAACAGTGGCAGTATTTCTGGATCTCAGCTCCCTTGAACAGCACAACAGTGATCCTGTTGATGCCTGTGCCTCTTGCAACACTATACTGACAGATAACGAAGCACATTAGAGCTATGATTTCAATCATAGCCAGTCATTCCATAATGGGAAGCCTGCCTGCTGGCATGGTGCACACACAGATGGAATTTAAGCCATCATTTGCCAAGCTTTCATTGGCCCTTTTCCCCATTGCCACACTTTAATAGCAGTGAGGTACAACACTGTGAATAATCCGTACTTAATCACGCTGCTCGCAGGCCTAGCTGATTCTCGTAATCTCACAACTTTGCACCGTCGAGATAAAACATCTCCTCACGGCCTTGAGAGCATTCACAAACATTTAAAGCTATGAAATTAATAAAATCAATGCATCAATATGCATTTATACAGAGCTCCTGCGTAGAAGATACGCATATACTCAAGGTGCCAAGAGGCCAACATGAATACATGACGGCTTCTTGGCCTATGCAGCACACTCAGGATATGTTGTGTCTACCTCGGCTCAGAACATGTGGCTGTGTCTTCTTCCTGCCTCCAGACAAAGAGCGCACAAAGAAGAAAAAAACTACTTAACTACAAGCAATCTGTTGAAATAGGTCATTATGGTGGAGGCATGCTGTGAATGCACCGCGTCCCCAAATCAATACGTGAATTGCTATATTTAGTAAGAAGGTCGCAAGGAGGAGTTATCGAGGCTGTACAAGGAATGAGAGACATCGACGAATCAGCTCCGCGCTCCAGTCGGGCCTGCTTATTTTAGATGCAGATGGCTCCAAAATGTCTTCTCTGGTGAGGGTTTCTCTCTGCGGAGAGTTGAGATTATCCCTCATGGTGGCGGAAAGTGTCACATTCTGCTCAGTGTCAATGTCATAACATTACCCTTCAAGGTGCCACATTGAGACAAAGTAATCTGAGATATCTACTGTGGGGGGGTATTGTTATTCTAATTCATTCAGTGGTGTGGTTGAAAGAATTGACACAGTGGAGAATGAGTTGTCTTATTTCAGGGTTTTTCCTGGCTCCATCCTGATCATGTGCACACGTGTGGATGTGCACTGGGCCTTCAGCCGGCTTGAGGAAACACTATTTTAGGAGTTCTAATAATTATATGATTGAAAAGAAATTACAGTGATTAAAAAACTAAACTTTAATATGTGTTTGTGTACTGGAGTAGCATGACGTAGCAAGCTATCTTTGAGACTAAAACGCGACCACAGTGACTGATCTCGGGTGCAGCAGTATATCAGTTTTTAGGCATACCATGGTATGAAAACAGATGGTTATCATACAGTGTATTTGCTTATCTATGGCATTGAAAGAAATGCAACTAGACAGAGAATCTCACCTTTATTTTAGTTATTTTTAAACGGAAGACTTTTACACTGTCACTTCCTCTTTGTGATGTTATTTAAAGCAACAGTACATTTTTTTATAGACAGAAAAAGTAAGTGTGACGGGGTGGTAAGTCAAACTGCGGGACACACAAATCATAGCATTTTAATAAAAATAATGTTTTAATTTTAATGAATATACTTTGTTAATAGAAATACACATATAGTCCTGAAAATATTTGTTAATGTTTGTTAATAAGTTAATATGTTAGATGCAAATTACGTTTGCCAATATGAACAGGGCCAAAATGACCATGTACTGACTAAAAATGATTAAAAATAGTATGTTATTCTATAAGAATAGCATTTTCGCAGATATTATGTAATTAAGAACACTTCAATTAATAACCTTAACTTAAAGTTAATGCACTTTGACTCATGTTTTATGCCTTATGCATCCCATCAAATGTTGCAGACCCAATTGGCACCCTTTTCATAGAATGACTCAAATACTTTCATTTAAAAAAAAAAAAAAAAAAAAAAAAAAAGGTTTTCAGTTTCAATTAAAGTGATAAAATGTTTGTTCAACCAAGCAAAAAACCCTCTGTTTTCCATTCCTTTAAGGAGCATTGTAATTAATACTCATTCTGAAATTGCATGATATCATGAAGCCACAATATTACACTGATGCACCAAACATCTTTTTAAAACCACTGTATTCAGCTGAAAAAATATTATTTACACAAATGTATATCTTCTCCTGTTTTTCAAGCATTTAAAAAAAATAACTTTTTTAACTGTTACAAACCTCTGTGGTGGAAACCAACAGCATAAAAATGTCATTTTTACTGGACCTCAGGGATTACACACCCTCTCGCCACACACACAAACACTTTTCTAAACTGCAGTTAAAGGACCAAACCAGGGATTTGCATGTTTAAGCCACAAACTGCCAGCTCACATGACTGCCATGTTTTCCAAAGCATACCGGCACTTTTATATTCCATGATGTACCTGGAGCGTCTTTAATTCATGTTTATTAGGTAATCCTCTCTCACACACCTTTATAAGACACTTAAATGAGACTGCCTATCATTTCTTATGTAATTTATTTTGATTATTTTACTTCTTTTAAATATTTGCACTACAAGTATACGTAACAGTCATGTTTTTAAGTACTGTAATGACGAATTATCAAGTTCTATAAATGTCTTTTGAACTATTTTATATTTGATTAAGTTAGTAAGTGAGTAAAATGTACTTATATAGTGCTTTTTTTCAGACATAGGTAACAAAGTGCTTCACAAGCACAACATACAACAAGAACAAAATCATAAAGACAAAGTGACTACATGAGCCACGTAGTGAAAAGTGCACAGCTAGCTAAACTATTTGCACACACACAAGAAAAAAGAAGAATTCACACTACACCACAATGCACAAAATTTGAAAAAGTACAGCTCCAGTGCGTACAAGTTACCCAAATGCCTGTCTAAACTAGTCTGGGGCCGTTCAGTGGTCGTTTTGGTAAACAACTGGAACCAGGGTGAGAGAGACAGAATCCGGAATTTGATGGATGCGCCTTTCCGTCAAAATAAAGGCACCAATCTAATAAAAATGCGGTGAAACTTTTTATTTTAAAGAATATAATTTACATTAAGTTATCCTTTTTCTTTTATTGTATTTAATTGTATTACAAGTTATTGTCTATTTCAGTTGTCTGTTTTATTTAATAGGCACTTGATCCTAGTTTTGTTCATTATACCTGGAGTTTGTAAATGCATTTTTTTGATAAAGTTTGGGGCGGTGGGGGAGGAAGAGAGAGGAAAACTGCGTGATGATCGCCATGTAGCATGCTCTATCAACCAAGTTTCTTGAAGAACCTCTTCTAAAACAGACTGTTGTACGTCCATGTTTAAATAATTAAAATGTATCGATCGTGGCGGCAGTCTTCACTCTTCTTTCTTTTCCGATTCAACTTTCCAATGTGGAGAAACCGGAGATGGAAATCAATGGTGCGCCACAATTTAAAGTTTCAGTTTCTTAAAATTCAGAGTGAATGGAAACCAGGTTCTTCGCCGTACGTGAAGAACCTGGTGACGTGAGGCTAGTCTAAACAGGTGTGTCTTTAGCAGGCTTTTAATAGAGACCACAGAGTCAGCAGATCGTAAGGGACCATGCAGCGCATTCCAAAATGTAGGTGCTACGGCTGCAAAAGCTCGATCATTAGGGGTCTTAAGGCGAGTGTGAGGGCCAGACAACAAATGTAGCATGTTTGATTGAAGACAGCATGCTGAAGAAATCAGGTGAAGTAGTTCAGCTACATAAGAGGGAGCCTGATAAAGTGGGAAACAAAGTTGATTTAAAAATACTTCCTTACATTTTACTGGTGTAAACTTTGCAGTTTCAGTAAGGGACGTCATTAAGACACATATAGAGGCCCATGGAGCAGCGGGGAAAAGGAGTGTTTGTTTTCTTCAAGGATTTTTTTGGTGTTGTTGTGGTGGCAAAGACCTTACCAGTGGAAACAATGTGGGGCACCAGGCTGGCCCCTGCGGATGGCTCTTTTCTTCCTCTGTCAGTTCTGTCAGCATCTTTTCCATTGTTGTGTGCTGATCACGATAGCGCCACCACATCAATGTGATGCCGTATTTGCAGTTACAAACGACAGAATCCACCATGTGCAACGCTTGTTAGAAAGTTGTGCTTTCCTTTATGACACCAGTAACCGCAAAACCAGAGCAAAGTGTAAGCTGCCGAAGAGTTTAAAAAATAAAAATCTTATTGTGTTTGTTGGACTAAAATCTCAGCCTTCCCCAGTTGTAAGCAACCACACTGTTTGCCTTATCTCTTGAACGTTAGATACTGCGGTTGTTTTTCAGAAATCGATTAAAAACAGCTGCACTTCTTCACTAACAAACAAATTCCTTAAGTTTAAGTGACACGTGCCATTGAGAGGGGAGAGAAACCGACTCCTTTGCCAAGTGCATAACATCATGTAGTGTGGTTAAGAGAGACACAGTATAGGGCTACACTGTACCATGATCCCTTCCTCTAAGACCTGCTCTCTCCTTTCTGTCTCACTTTAACTACATCTGTCTCCCTGTGAGCGGACAAGGTCTGTCTTTTTGTTTCAGCCAAAATCCTCAACACCGTCATGACTTTGCACGGTGGAAAAAAGGCTAAGACAAGGGGAGAGCCGAATCAAAACAACCTCATTAATAACTGTGACTAATGTATTCCAGACGGTTCCTTAAGCCTGTTACTTCACAGAGAGGAGATGCCTGCACTGGGGAGGGGAGGCAGCGGTGGCCCTGGTGTGCGTCGAGACGGTGCCATACTGAGTCGTTTGGCGGGGTGGAATGAAAACACCCGGCACATGAAAATGCGCTGATCTCTCCCCCACCTAAACCGCCAAAATAACTCTGTGGAGACCACACAGCCTTGAGATGACCACAATAAACCAGAACACTGGTCCCAGCACGAAGTGAGCATTTCCCAGGCATCAATACGCTGCAAGGCCAATCCGGGCTTTGTAGTAAACACTAGCGGGTGGTTAATGTCCGGTCCGGAGGAGTTGGGTACGTGATTTTTCTGTTTTGTCTGTTGACTGTGTCTCTCACTGTTTCACTGCCTGTAACTCAGTCTCTCTGAAAGTCTCTGTATACATTTCATTTATACAGTTCTCAGTGCAGCGAGTCCATATTTTCAGAAAACAGGAAATCAAATCTGACCTAAGTACCTCATACTTCTTTTTTTCACGTCAATACTAAAACCCAATACTATGAGGTGATGAATCTTCAACAGCCTACATAATCAGTTCTGCCTTTTAATGTTTGAGATGCTGGACTTGAATACAGAACAATGGAAAGTTCAGTGTTCAATAGGTAGAGCAATTCACCAACAATACAGACACTGATCTATTCTTTCAGTAAAGAAGTGTATCGGTCTTCTCCTGGAAATCATTCAGCTCTTTTAGAGACCACTCTACCACTAGCCCTTTGTCCAGTGTCCACCAAAGTGTTTTTTTCCCCGAGCTGAAAACACCAGGCACTGCTCAGGAGACACCCAGATAGGAACGTTCGAGAGTGCTTTGGAGCCGCAGTATTTTTTAAGCCGAGACACTTAGGTTACGCCTGCTACTATGACTGGAATCGAGGTTCAGTTCAGTTTATTGTCATCAAACATGTTAAAAACGTGAGAGAACGAAACTTGTTACCCAGGTCCAGCAGCGTACAGAATAAATAACCTTTAAGATAAACCTATAGTAAATAACTGAGTAACCTAAAGGCTATAATAAATACAACACATGGTCAAAACACCAAGCAGCATGTCAATGTGCTTAACAATGCATCAATAGCCGCAAGCAGTCGCAGCAGTATAAAGTGCAGAGGACAGAGTTAAGGCCAGAGAGTTCATAAACCTCACAGCCTCTGGGAAGAAGCTGCACCTCAGACTTGTCGGTGCAAGTTAGAGTATTTGCTCTGGATCAATAAAAGGTTAAAGAACGTAGGGAGTGATTATGGACCTGTTGGTCATGTGGGTTCATGAGAGGCAAAATATATAAATTAACACTGAACAAAAAGTTAAATTCAACGCTTTTGCTTAGATTTTTTTTTACAGGTTTAAATTAAAGGTCTAAGAGGGCACTTCCTCCTTTCCCACGATAATCCATCCATCTGACAGGAGTCGCATATCAAGATGCCTATTAAAGAGCATTACTACTCAGGTGTGCAGTGGGATGGTCACAATAAAAGACCACTCTAAAATGTGCAATTTGATCACACAACACAAAGCCACAGATGTCTCAACTTTTGTAGGAATGTCCATCAGAGCAGTTGCCCGTGAACTGAGAGATAAGCAGTCTCGAATTATGTGTCCTTTAATTTGGCAGTACATCCAACCAGCCTCATAACTGCAGACCACATGTAGCCACACTAGCTCAGGACCTCCACAACCAGCGACTTCACCTGCGAGACTGTCTGAGACTGGCCAACCAGGCAGCTGATGCAATAATTAGTTTGCACAACCAAAGAATTTCTGCACAAACTGTCAGAAACAGTCTCAGGGAAGCTCATCTGTGTGCTTATCATCCTCACCAGGATCTTGACCTAACAGCAGTTTGTCATCATAACCACCTTGTGGAGTCTTGAGGCTGATCGGATGTACTGCCAAATTCAGGAAAACATAAACCTGTAAAAAACTGGGAGCTAAAACAACAGTGCTGTGTTTAAATTTTATTGAGTATATTTACATGTTTCTCCTTGATTGTTGCTGCTGTTGTTCAGCACTTGTACAGGTATATTTTGACAGCTGGTCTTCATGGTATTTGTCCCTCCTCCGCTGTGACTGAACAGCTTACGTGACAGTGACAAGAGCAGCGTTTCAAACAAAGTTAAACATTTTTCAGCGCTCAGAAAACAAGCACCAAACGGGCAACGCTCAGCAGTGAATAGACACTCAGCGCCTTGTCATGCTGTTAAGAGTTTGCATAAATGTACCATGCTCCCATTGCAAAGATTCAGAAAAAAATATGCTGGCCTCAGAAAAAAAAACACTCTGGTGGACACGGCCCCTAAACACACTGAAACTGCATCATCTTACAATTCACAGATGAAATTTTATGGTGTCTAGAATGACAAAACTTGTGGGATGTTCAATTACACTGATTTGAAAAATTATACTTAAACTTATTATAAAGTAATTACACAATAATTACTGTCTAATTTTCAAACGTGATGGGGACATAAAAACATTATGATATCCCAGCGCTGTACTTTAACTCACGCTGTGAGGTGCACAGGAAACGATTGTTATTTTTCCACACAAGGCAAAACAGAACAGCCTTCTCATTAGCTTGTTGTTTACAGTCTCACCTCCTCCTCCTCCGTTTAAATCCAGTATAAACAGGAGAATGCCCAAAAGGCTTTACAGTATAAACTGTGGGAAAATATCACTAATCACGACACAAAGACCAAGAGGTGGAAGAGGAGAACAGGGGGGAGAGGAGTAACATGGTGAGATTATTCTCACCCATAAACCACTGGTACATAACATAATGCACTGGAATATTCTCACTGACTAGATAAGGATTAGCCAGGCGGATTGTTCTCCGCCTTTCATCTTCCAAAGCGTGGGTAAAAAAAACAGTATCCTTTAGATGAACCCGGTTCTTTACAAGAGTAATAAGAATGAGAGAAAGCGTGTCGAACCGTACCTTTCAGCTGAAAGCTTGGGAATTCCACAGGAGAGTGGAACAGCTCATTATATTGAGTAATTTATTTGCTTAGCAGCTGCCCAAGGGGAAGTAAAAAGTTTTAACATCCAGAAAATTCTGTAAGTAGTCCATTTACAAAGCCGAGCTGTCCCCCGCAGCAAATGAACACCATCCCCCCTCAACCAGGCTTCCACAATTAAACCAGGCCACCGGAGCCAAGATTGTTTTCCTGCCCAGCATCAAGTACGCTCATCCTGCACAATTACTGTCTTAATTGAGTTCTGTGATAAACAAGCAGAAGTAGGGAACAAGAATATTAAATACTGCTGACAATTGACAGTGTGTTAGGGGGGAAAGAAACACAACGAAAAACAGATCCTCTTGGAGAAAATGGGACCATATGGAAATATCAGGGGGTTATCTGCGGGTCTGAAAGGAGAAGCCAGTGCAGAAGTGCCTCAAACCTGCGTTCTTTCTAATGACCAGCAGAGGGGGACTCCACTGATTGCAAAAATAAGTCCAACTGTAGTAGTCTATAAGAAGATGACGCTACAGTAAACATTTTCCTAATTAGTTAATGGTCTAAATTGCTCGTTTCAAGTTGTCTTCAGCACAGCATGATGTTCATTTTATAAATGATGCTCCCATTTAGAATAGAGTTTAGGGCGTAGCAACTTTGTGATTGACAAGTCGCTACCATAGGGACCTGTCAGTCAGGACAGAGGTATAGCAATGTGTCATCGACGATGCTTCACTCTGGGCGATATGGACAAACATGCATATCTCGATATTTACTGGCTGAATGATCCACTGACATTTCCTCTAGTGCCACCAGCAGGTCAAGGCTTTTACTTATCCTGTAGTCTCACAAAGTCAGATCTATGTCTAGACTTTGTTTTAGCATTGAAAATGTCTGGCTGAACCCACGATATCTCTGCACTACGGGGGGAAAAAGACTCTGAGTTGTTTGTATTTCTTTAAACCAATTACATGCGTCTAGGGCAACACTAACACCAGGATGCAGTGCCCTTGCAAAGTAGTGTCCAGAAACAGAAGCATAAGGGGAAGAGAACTCCGGCCAATGGCAGACTTCTAGGCACAGTCTATACGCGTGCGTCAGAATAGGTATCCTGTGAAATATCTCAAGATCTACTGAATGAATTGGTACAAAATTTGGTACATACATTCATGGTTCCCAGACGATGACTCTTAATGACTTTGCGTATCCCCTGATGTTTCCACCAGCAGGTTGGGATTTGGTTTTGAGTCAACTATTGCATGAGATTGTCCACAGAACGATCTGTAATCAACTGTTGAACCCCCTGACTTCTCCTCTAGCACCATCAAGTCAAATATTCAACGGTTTGTAACTAAATACCTGCAACACAAATAACATTCCCATCATACTCAGCTGTACCTTAACAAATGTTAGCATGCTTTTATGCTAAACTAAGATGGCGAACAAGGTCAAAATTATACCTGCTTAAAATCAGCATGTTGTCACTGTCATTGTGAGCACATTAGCATTAGTATAGCAGCCTTACAGAGCTGCTAGGATCGCTGTAGACTCTTAGTCTTGAGGCCTTTATTTAAACCGATAAAGATCTAACTGAAATCCAAACAACGTTTATTCAGATTCATTTGTGGTTTTTAGTCAGTGCGCAGGTGTTACTCTTTCATCAGTATCCCCAGGGCTTTAACACTCAGCATGGTGAATGACATAAGCAATATGTCTTTTAAACAGAAACTTATTCACCTGGATTCTCCCAGAAGTCGGGAACTCACAGGTAGTAACCAGGCAAAGAAAACAAAGTACAATCCTGCAGCGGTGGCTCTCAACAGGGGAGAGCTTAACTTTACACTGACGGGGGCTTTAGAGGCATGTGTTCAATTTCTAACTCAAACACCACTCGGAAACCTCCCGGGGTGCACGATGACAGAAACCTTTCCTGCGGCAGTCCAACTTTTTGAGTTGACATTAGCCAGTGGATTTCTAAACATCTCGGAATTAAATCCCAAAGTAAAATAAATCTCAATATAAACTGCTTGATTTGGTTGTTGATTTTGCTCAAACAGTGCAGAGGCCCCGCTAGGCAGATAAAGCTTGTGTGGACACGATCACCTCATAGGGATTCACTGAGGTTAACAGAGATGTTGCCCTTGAATCCAAGGATACTTTCTGTTTGTTGTTTTTTTCTTATTTGGTCTCAGGCACTGGAATTAGCTGTTAATTTAACTCAGCCATTTTGTTTTCCTTTGAGACCAGCAGGGAGCACTTTCTGAATCTAAATCACTTTGATTGCCAAGTAATTAAATGCACAGGAATTTATCTTAATGACACTGTGAGGGAGATTTATCGACAACTGAGAGATTTACAGTAGATGTTGACTCATGGTGCAAAGCAAAGTGGACCTTGCAGTGTCCAGCAGATAATTTACTAAATGTACAGCAACAGACTTTTAATTTACAGCAGGCATATTTCATTTATATTTTAAGTACTGTATGCTATTTTTAGGGATGCAACCAAGGGAACGAGTGGCTCTCTCACAGGATACAGTCAAAATATGTACAAAAATGTCTTACTTTCAAGAACTGAGGAAAGCTGACTTATTTTTAGGTTGACAACCACAGCTTTTTTCCAAATTATATAATATGTTTTGAAAGGAGCTGTATCAGGAAATCTTCTAAGTAATCCCTCAGTTGAAGTCAAAACATCAAAACCACAGAATACTGGAGTTTGGAAGTTCACAGCATTAATATGCTGTGATGTCTTCCTCTTAGGCTGCTCAAAGGAAATGATCTCTCGTGGTTATTAGTGCGGTATACTGATGGAAAGTGCAGCATATCACACTGATAAGAAGAGGAGGAGAAGAGAAAGAAAACTCTCTTCATGCGTCTTTGTTCATATTTCTCTTTTCCCCCCGTTGCCTCTCCATTTGGATCTCCCTCTCACTACCCGGCCATCCCTCAGCCTCACCCATGCAGCCGTTTAATCTTTAATAACCTGATGTTCAACAGGCGAGGGATCTTTGTTGGTGGGTGATGTTACTTATTTTAGAATCCATTATACCTCTGGAGTCTCCTCCATATGGGGTGAAATGCCTTTTCTCTGTTTAACTGTGCTAAGTCAAAGTGAGGGCCGTTGCAGGCTGCAGTCGTATAGTTACATAAGGTAGCTGTCGTCAAAGTTCTTCTCAAAGGAACCAACTGTCAAATAATTCAAATGAACTGAGCAGCAACACAATGAATAGCTGACGAATTATATAACTAACAGATGTTTTTGTAATTTCCAGGGGCACATATTCAGGTTGAGCACACAGTATGCACCTTTATGTGTGGAGTATCTCATGCTGCAACACTATGATGCTGTATGAGATTGAATGACTGTCTGGTGTGAAGCAGAATATAGACTCAACGCTTTCGGCTTCTCAGTGAGTGACCGAGGGGTTAACTGTGTGTGAACAACTGTGCTCATCTCTCGGACGCTAAGGCTGCAGGACACACGTGGCACATCCCGCCAATGTCAGGAATGGATAAGCTTTCCCTCCGCTCTCACTTTTAGAACAGCTCTAATGTAGGTCAACGGCGTGCAACACAAGACGCCACAATTTTCTCTCAATGTTGACCGAGTTCTAATACATCACTGGAAAACAAGGTCACTGATACTCGAGAGGGATTCCTGTCTTTAACAGTGAGCCCGATTGTTTCTCATCTTTTATCCGGACAGATGCTTGATCCATCAGTCTCCTTTAGCCCGGAGAGCTCTAACAGGACACGAGTCGAGGACATCTGAGAGAGAGCACATGGGGATGTTTTGACAAAGCCTCGGCCTTGTCCCTGATGAGAGCAGAGAGGCACATATGGAAGGATCTGAATATACCGCGCGGCTCTCATTTCCTCGCAGTCAGGACGGCCTGTCCAAGGATTTAATCACAAACTTACGAATTTATCATGAACAAAACCATAAGGTCTCAGGGTTGTCACCCGGCTTTGCTCTTACAGAGAAACACCAGAAAACTGCCTGTGGTCATCAGGCTCTACGGTACCTCTGGGCTCACGGTTGAGACAGCAATAGGTGTTACAAGCAAGAACCAGACCTGCAGGAAGCCCCTGCAGTAGACGAGATGACCAATAACGTAGGAAAAAGAGAGGTGCCGGGATTAGAAGAGTTCAGACTGTCTGAATTTGAGATTCAAAAGATGGTGTGGGATAATGAGGAGTGTGACAGAGGGGGCATATGGAGCAGAGCCCCGACATGTGCAAAAACATGTGGAAAACGTTTGCAGGCTTAGCAGGCCGTGATCTTTGAGTTCTGGGAGATTCGCGGGGATCGCAGGTCACGTTATCACGTCCGCATATGATGGATGTGCTGTGAAAATAAGGATGATAAAGTGTATGTGTATGGGTATACAAGCTTCCTGCGTGTGCACGGTTGCATTCTGTATGGCCGAGCGTATGTGTTGGTGCACTGTGATGTGATTTGTGCACCCACTACTGTAATGTATATTAGAAGGGCCGCATGTGTAGGTTTTCTCTCATTAGACGCTTCCCGTCCTCTCATTAGAGGCCCCCCCACTCTTTTCTATTTTCTCTCGCTCTTTCCTGCTGTATGGATGTGGTGCAGGGTGCAGAACAGATGGAGAAAAAGAAGACTGGTGGACAGAGAAGAAAAGCACCTGGCCGCACTGAAATCCTATCACAGTGGGGAAGAGGGAATAAAGGCCCCTGAATGTTCCCTGGGGCCCTCTGCGGACAGAATGACATGTCTTAGAGCTCGCCTGTTTGCCTCCTGCTGTTACAACATCCTATGCTGCACAGACCAAAGAGGCTACCTCTATCAAGTACACATCACAGAGCGTTATGGGGTCTAAATGGAAAGATCAGTAATGGAAATTAAGTGATACTGCCTATGGTGCAGGATTAAGTCATGTTGTCTATGATGCCATTTAACAGACGAATGTTGCAGCGATGAACATCTGCTCAGACGCTAATTTGTATTCCATATGCTTAACTAAACAGCTCCTAACAGCAGCCGATGTGGCCATCAATCCCAGAGAATAAGTGTGGCTTTTACTTTAACATAATATTGTGTGAATGCCTATTGTGTAGGCAGACTGTTGACATTTTGCTCTCCCTCTCTCTTTTTCTTCTTTTCTCCCACTCACTCTCTTTCTCTCCCTCTCGCACTCTCCGCCGCTGCAGCCCAATGCAAACCTCCCTTCATCTTTGTTTGCACAATGCACAATGCAGCAAAAGCCTTGAGGGGGTGTGTTTGTTTTGTTTTGCTTTGTGTCTTGTTCCAGCGCAGAGGACAGTCATCCAGTCATCAGCGTGGCTGTTCCCCCACGTGCGCTGTTAGTCAATTAGAGCTGCCATTAAAGACAGAGGCACCCAGGGAAATAAAGGCAGCGGCGTGGATTTGTCTGTGCTACGCTGATTTCCACCCTTAAACCCTCTCCAGACGAAGAGGCTGCAATAATTGGGATTCTGACAGTGGGTTAGGGGGGACTCATTTCCTGCTCTTCGCCTCCTCCCCTTTTCTTTTCCGTGCAATCATGTCTATCCAATCATGTCTGCCCGGCACCTACCTTTGCACTCGATCCCCCTAACTCTCTTTATCTGCAACCACATTTGGCTGAAGAATTACTGAAGCTTTTCCTCCTTAATCTAATTGCTCTGGGTGCAACTGCAGGAGCCTCTCTTCCAAGCAGCTACTGCCCACCACTGATGCAGACCGTACCAAGACACAGACATTAAAAAGAAGCATGTTGTTCCAAGTTCTCCTGACTGCAGAGCCTGTAGACCTATGTTCAGGCTGGACCACCCTACATAAACCCGCAAAAATTTCTGCCCAAGCCTGAACCACAGCAACATATTTAATTGGGCCCGCGTCCAATTAAAAACCCAAATTTCCGCTGTAATTTTAAATATTAAAACATTTATAACAAGATGAAGTCAACTTGGGTATTTTCAGTGTGGTAACAGATATTTGTGAGACTGATCTTGTGAACCCAGACCTGATTACAGCCTGGGCCGACCAGAACCCCGAGGGTCTAGTTGGGCCCAATTAGGTCTGGGCGGAGAATCAAAGCTGTACCACACTGTAAATAGGGGTGTTTTTGGTTCATTTTGCATTCGATAGCCTGACACCCATTAACCAGTAACTAACTGGTGAATTTTTAAAGAAATAAAAAAAAAACCCCACAATTATGTGAAATACAAGCGTTTCCCTTTGAGTCCGGCGCTCCATTGACTCAGTGAGTTCCAGCACCATGTTTTAAAGCAATATGCATGTAGAGAGGGTGGAGTTTTAATATTTTATGTTGGCCACCTTCCGATCTCCATTGGTTAGCTAATTATAGCCATGGCCGCTCTGCACTGTGCACCACACCGGTTGGGTGGGAGTTAGCTAGTGGCGCCGCTCTATTGGCAAGTACTGCTAGTAATGCCATCCCAGTGACGCCACAGCATTGCTGCTGTACATGGTGACCACCCTCGGATCTACCCCGAGGTAGCCATGGTCAGTATGCGCCTTCATTTTGAGCCTCGTAACTGTGCTAGCACCACTAGCTGTGCTGACAGTTACAAAAACGTAACCCTCAGACCAGCATGGTCAGAAATATTCCTTGACATCTCAAGCTGTGCCCTAGAAATGCTCATCATCCATGTGACTCACTGACTCGCTGTGGGGCCTGCTGTGCATGTTCAGTTGAATTTGTCTTGTCCTTTATACAGCATATGTATCAGCCTTTGAGAGTGGAGGCAGATTTGAATCTCTGTAAAGATTTAACATCATGGAGTGGAACTGTTTCTAAAAATGTGAGTATCTACTAGGTCTGGGTGATATAGAGAAAATCAAATATCACAATACTTAAGCCTACATAGTTATGAACTTACTCTGTGACTATGTGGACCTGTAGAGTGATGTATGAGGACATATGTGTGACATGTTATTGTTTGTTAGTTTGTTTCTTTCTCTTTCCTTCCAGACTTATTTGTTAATTTTTTTTTTATGTACTGTCGTCAACCTCCGAATTAAAAAAAATACGTGCCTTGTATTCATGTATGCCCAGAAAATAATATATGTATGCCATTTACCAAGTCTTTCAAACTGATAAAAACTTGAATTATTTTAAAAAAATCACAATATTTTTGACTAGATGTCTCGATATAGATGTTGCAACAATATGTCAGGTTGACTATTGGTACACAAAATATTTAAATTTCATCAAATAGTAATTGGGATATTAGAGTTGTTCCAATGCCGATACCAGTATTCGAAATGCCTCTAATACTGCCTAAAATTCTGGACCAGGTATCGACAAGTAGACTAGTCTAAGCCTGTAATCTATTAATAAACTTTAAAGTAGTTTTCCACCTGGATAAAATTGCTGTTTTTCCACATATCGATTTGTCTTTACTGTTGAGGCATCCAGTAGCTCAGTGGGTAGAGTGGGCGTATTCTGTACAAAGGCAATGTCTTTGCTGCAGCGGTTGCGGATTCGATTCCAGCCTGCAGCCCTTTGCTGTATGTGATCCCCTCTCTCCTGCCCCCTTTCCCGCTTAAATACTGTCCTGCTGAATACAGCAAAAGCCAAAAAATAATTGGCTGTTTTAAAACCGTAGCCTGACCATAAGACGTCAGCAATGGTGGCAGCATTTTACATTGGATGATCCCACCAGTAAAAGGGCAACGTGTTTAGTGGTATATAGCTGTTCATTTTTTATTTAATGTGATAGTATCGGATTGGTACTTGGCAGTGGACAAAGGATTTGCAAGGTCAGGTATTGGACTTGTTACCATGAAGGCAACAATGATATAAGGACAGCTTTCTAGTGGATATAAAGACTACTGTAAGCGGTTAAAGGCAAGTAATATAACAGCTAGAACTGTATGTTAAGTTCAGAAAATTACATCAATTTACTGTAATGCAGCCTTTAAAACCAGGAAAAAAGATGATCAAGATCAAGATGTCGATACAATAAATATGTTGCCGAGCTTTAATATTAACAGTAAAACACTATGCGGCACGCAGAATTTATGTTTATGTCATGTTTATGTCCCCAACTTGTCTATACACTCTAGGGACGTTAAGAATTCCTCTTTCTCAGGCAACCAGATTGGTTCCGCAGTCAAGTTCATTTCTCACATCATTATTTCCACTGCACATAAGCAGAAGAGCATGCAGAATGTGTAACATTTGCACTTTTTTTTTTTTTCATCCGCTGTCATGCTGTGTGATGTTATGTGTTGACAAGTCTCCCTACAAATCTGGGCCACAGGGCCACACAAACTACGCTGCTTGTTTTACGCTGCTTTTCATTTTCTCACCAAATACAGTCATTAACAAAAACACAACAAAAAGATGAATCAAGCTGTTACTGTCGCTGTGTGACAGATTGTCTCCATCTGAATCTTCGCTGCACTATAACACGAGCCACGCTCCCACAGCCGAGACCCTTGAACTCACAGTACTGTGGGGTTAGATGATTAGATTACAGTGAAAAAGCACACATGGGCATTGTTAAGGGAGTTTGCAATTCCACCCGTGAACATGGCTTTCATTGTGCCGCACAGAGGAGAATGCTTTTCATTCTGGAATGAGCAGCAAAGGCAAACAGGACCTCGTGTGTCTCTGTGGTGCACCATCTCCTCAAGGCTCTGAGGGGAAGAGGGATCTCTCTTTTCAGGGCCGTCCCTGCTGAAAGGCCCTGGTGTGGTTCCATCACTCCCAGCACTTCTTAGAGCGGAAACTTAATCTTACTTGTAAGACAATCGCATAGAAAAAGGCCTCAGCAATTTGATGTAAGCACCCCCTTCTACTGTCAATATTTTGACAGATTTCATGACAGCATAATTATTTGCCGGGATCCCTGCCAAGGATTTAATTGTTACATGCGTAATTACACGTTTAGTTGCGGAGATGTTGGAACAAAGCATCGGTTGCGTCCTTAATATTACAGTACAAATAGTCTCTTTCATCTCGGCTGCTTTATGCTGTCTCTGTGGCTCCATAATCCAGCTATGAAAGGGGATATCTTACAAACCCTCCGAGGGTACCTCTCACAAATCAATTCATTACCCCATAATATCGGCAGGCAAAGGCGCATCTTTCATAGATCAATTCATTATCCAACTTCTGGCAGTTGAAAGGCGGTGACTGACCACATTTTCTAGTACTGATATCAGCTTTCAGTGTTTAGGAGGATGACTAGAGAGCAGACCAAGTGGTGGCAGCCTTCCATCAAAAAGGGCTTCTGAACATAGAGGGAACCGTAGAATAATATCCTTTTTAACTGTAATGGTTTTATTTTCCTACACACTGCTCTGTTGTTTGTACTGAGGCTCATAACTATTGTATGGAGCCATAAAAATCCATCTCCGTGCACAGGGTTTTGCTGCATTCCACAGCTGCACTCTCAGATAATGCATTCATAAAGCTTTAATATTCAGTGCGTCACATGATGAGGGAAGTGACTGAGAGACCGGTCAAAGTCTGTCTGTATACATCTATATGTACTTCTGTCAGGGTCACTGAAGTTTGTCTGTGAGCCCTGCAGTGCTCAGATCTATAATTGTCAATACTGCAGTGGGGGGGTGGGGGATGAAGACAGCATGCTGTCAGTGAGGCTTCTCTTCTGGTGGACGTTTGATATCAAAGCCAGTTTACAGCAGACAGGGAGGAATAAACAGAAGGATAGTCCAACCCAATTGCCATTGTATATTTCTGCAAACCACAGATATGTTGCATATGTATGTTATTATGCGCGGATATGTTGAAACTCTACATTTCTAACAATGCCGTGGTTAGTGTGTAGGCACAAAAAGCACTTGGTTATAGTAAGGAAAGGATCACATTTTGGCTTAAAATACCCATCTTTGGCTGCACAAAGAGCTGCTAGAAAAGTGGCAACAGGTAACTAAAAAACACCAATGTTCAACAGCTCAAAGACACTGGAAAAGCGGTGATGGTCACTTAAAACAGCTGCATTTGGTGGCATTTAAGCAGCTAGAAAACACTATAAAACACCAATGTTTGACAGCACAAAAACTGCAAGAAAACCTCAGATGGGATGCTGGAAAACAACCACATTTAAGGCTTCAAAAGCCATTGGAAAAGTTGCTAAAAGTCAAGCTCGTTTGGTAGAACAAAAACCTCTGGATAAGCGCCGATGGGTTGCCAAAAAACACCCATGTTTGGCGGCAAATAACAACTCAAAAAGCAGCAATCTGTCACTGAAAAACACCCACGTACGATAGCCCCTGGAAAAGCATTGACAGGTTGCTAAAGATTACCCTAAAGATTATTTGGCGAACCAAAAAGCAACGAAAAAATGGTGATGGGTCCTTAAAAAACACCCATGTTCAGGGGTACAAAAGCCACTGGAAAAGTGGGGATGGGTTGCTAAGAATCATGCTTGTTTAGTAGAACAAAAACCTCTAGAGAAGTGGTGACAGGTTGCTAAAAGACATCCATGTTTGGCGGCAAATAACGGCTCAAAAAGCAGCAACAGGATGTGAAAATACACTCACATTCAAGGGTACACAAGCAAAGAATCACCCACGTTTGGCAGCTAATAACTACTCAAAAAGTAGTAATGGGTCACTAAAAATACCTGGGTACAAAAGCCATTGGAAAAGTTGTGACAGGTTGCTAAAAACACCCTCATTTGGCTGCAAAAAACTACTGAAAAAGCAGCCACGGGTTGCTAAAAAACAACCATGTTGAACAGCACAGATGCCACTGGAAAAGTAGCAAGAAGTTTCCAAATATCACCCACGTTTGGCAGCACAAAAGCTGCTGGAAAAGTGGCAATGTATCCTTAAAAGACACCCACATTCATTCAAGGGTACACAAGCCCCTGGAAAAAGCAGCAATGGCTGCTGAAAATCAACCATGTTTAGTGGCATGAAAACCTCTTGAAAAAAGGCACTGGGTCCTTAAAAACACCTCCGTTCAAGGGTATAACAACCACTGGAAAAGCAGCAATGGGTTGCTAAAAAACACCCACGTTTGGCGGCAAATACCTGCTTGAAAAACAGCAACAGGTCACTAAAAACACTTGCATACATACTGGAAAAGTAGCCATGGGTTGCTGAAAAACAACCATGTTCAATGGCACAGAAGCCACTGGAAAAGTGGCAACACCCAAATTTGGCAGTAGAAAAGCTGCTGGAAACATGGCCACTGGTTGTGCCGAGGTGTCATCCATCATCCCCTCCACCTCCCGATATCAGCTCATGTACATCACTTTAGAGATGTTGATACGATACGTGTGAAACGTCCAAATGTAACGTGTTTGTGGTTTGCAGAATGGAATGCCAGCTGGGTGGTCAGAGATGAAAGGTGAAATGCCGCATGCTTTCAGACAAAAACTCTCATGGCCAGCTGTGCAGGCTGTAAATGAATCAACATACTTTCCCCGTTGAGCTGACAGCATTTAATTGTATAATCCCGTTTAGCACAAAAAACACCATGACTGAGGACACCCCTGAGATGTTCCAATCCACCACATGCAGTGAATTACATGTAGGTCAAAAAACAAGAAGATTTGTATAATAATAGGGATGTGGATCCAAAGCAGCTTGCTACAGCAGAAAGTAGCTGTCTTCACGTGCCTCTTATTGGCCTGTATTCCTCGAGGAGGAGCTGGTGCCTGTCCTCATTAGTAGTCATTGAACGGGCCTGGCAGTGTTTGGGAGGCAGCACCCATCACGTTTCCCCTCCCAGCACACAGACACTGGGGGATGTGTTGTAATTACAGGCGCACATAAGAGAGGCAGCGCCACACCGATCTAAAACGCAGGTGGGTGGTTTGTTGTGCTGAGCCGGAGCAGCACGGCTCCAGTCTGCAGGCTACACGCTGTCGTGCTGTTTCGAGTGATCAAGATCCCTAAGCACGTTGACCAAATACCACCTGCCAGACTGCGGATAGGGCATAGCACAGGTAAACGTTGGGCGCATTGATGTTTTGAAAAGCCGAATCGATTTGCCTGTGAGGGATTCCAATTGATAGGAAAATGCAGGCAATTTTGAAAAACATCCTCTTTGTCCTCGTGGATGGAAGGAGGCATTCTACCAACAAAGGATCGGCGCGGAAATTGTACAGATTCAAGATTGCTGTTCCTATTTCTTTGAATTTCTGTTAAGCATGAGTTCTGTTAGATATGCACACAGGTGCTTCTCTGTAGGCTGAAACACATTTATATCATTTCTACTCTGAAAAAGAAAGCATTTAAATGTGTGAGAAAGATCCTAAACATGTCCTGTTTATACAATCACACTCAAAGTGCAGTTGATGCACTTCTTTACATATAGATAAAAAGACTGCCATCTTGAATTAGACTGGAGGGTAATTACTTTAGGGTATGTCTGTATAAACACGTAAAATGTAAGACTTTTAAGACCCTTTAAATACCACTTTAAATTACATTTGAAACCAAATTTTCATTGGAAATACACACCAAAGTGAAAATAAACTCTTTCCAAGTAAACACACTGATGTCAGTTCAAAATAAACAGTAAGGTAAAATGACACTGATGATGCTGTCTTTGCTCAAGCACAGAAAAAACAAACTAACAGTGAAGATGCAGACACATTGCGTGATCTAAATGCATAGAGGGACCGAAAAAGGGGCCTTATGCACATGTAAGTGTTGTGCTGAAGTCTGTTTCCCTGTCAAATAGTGTTTCACTACTGTTTAAATGAGGTTTCCAGTAGTCACAAGACCAGAAATACTCGCTGTGACGTGACTAAAAGTCATTTAAGACCCATCCGGTCTGAATTTAAGATAATTTGAGGCTTTGTAAGGGCTTTCATTAGTAACTTTGTAGGTTATTTAAGATATTTTAAGACTTTATTATGGCCTGCAGCCACCCTGTACTACATACAAGGAATAAATGTTATAAATTAAATATATAAATTGGTTTAATTTTGATTTAGTGGCAAATAACTGCTCAAAAAGCAGCAACAGGTTGCTAAAAAACACCAATGTTTAAGGGTACATTAGCCACTGGAAAAGCAGTGATGGGTTGCTAAAAAATGCCACATTTGGCTGCAAAAACTGACTGGAAAAACGGCCATGGGTTCCTGAAACACAACCATGTTTAATTGCACAGAAGCCACTGAAGAAGCGGCAACAAGTTGCTGAAAAACACAACCATGTTTAACTGCACTAAAGCCACTGTAAAAGCAACAATAAGTTGCTGACAAACACCCACATTTGGCAGCATAAAAGCTGCTGGAAAAGTGGCCTCCACCTCCCAATATCAGCTCATAAACATCACTTTACAAATGTTGATATGATAGAAGTCTGGGGCATTATGCACATACAAGTGCTGGGGGTAAGTTAAGGCATTTCATTAGTAACTTTGTAGGTTATTTAAGATATTTTAAGAGTTTATTAAGGCCTGCAGCCACCCTGTACTACAAACAAGGAAGAAATGTAATAAATAAATTTGTGTTATTTTGATTTTGATGACAATGCTGAGCAGCTCCCCTCCCTTTACAGGATCAAACATGTTTCGCAGTCACAACATCAAAAGGCTGCAGTATATTTTCAGATCAAACCCGAGCCTGAATTATCATGTGAATTGCCACATCCAGCAGAGTATTTCTGCTGGAAAAGAAATAGATATGGGTGCTGATCATTTTTATGGAAATATGATGACTTCAACTAAATAAATCTATGCGCAGGATGTATACCTTCCATCATGTTTTTTTAATACATGACCGTACACACAATCTCCCCGCTGGAGATCCATAAAGGTGAATCTTATCTTATATCACTGGCTCATACCATCAGCTGAATGGGAATGAATAGACGCCAGGAACAGCTTATACTGGAGAATAAACACTGTAAGGACTGTGACCTGTGTTATGATGATTCATAAGCTTAGCAGATTAAATGAAAATATTATCAGAGCAAAACATACCTCGACAAACAGTCCCGTTCTCGACAGCCTCGTTCCCAGCCTTGCACATACAGCGTCCAATGGGTACCATCCACTCTCCATCTCCGTTGCAGTACAGCTTAATGGGCACATCCACCTCCTCTGCGTTGGGGATGCAAACACCTCTTGCAGCCACCAGGGAGGTGCTCTCCGCTCCTGAGAGCGTCTCCTGGAACAGTGCCCCGTTGGTGATGATTCGGGGGCACTTCCGGTAAAAGACTCGCACAGCGATGAGCGACATGCAGCCGCCGTAGTCCTGGAAGGCCAGGTAGAAGCCGTTTCGTGACACCGGGCCGAAGCTCCGAACCTCAGTGTTGATCTTCATCACTCTGCCCCCGAGGTCCACTTGAGAGAAGCTCTCATCTGCCGCAATGGTGTCGACTTTGATCCAGGGATTCTCCATCCAGGCCGGCGAGGTCCTGGTGGCTGTGTCGGCGTCAGATTCATAGTAATACAGGTTAAACGTCTCTTTACAGGAGCCTGGCACGTTGGGAATGCTACTGCAGTCCCTCACCGAGAACTTCATCTCCACGTGGATCCGCTGAGCGCCACGACGGCGGATGTACTTTGTCCGTACCCAGTTGTTCTGATTGTTGTCGAAAACATTGCAGACCTGGTACGTCCGGATGGTGTTCATGTTTTCATCATACCCGCTCACCTCCTCCCACTGTGGGCCAAGAACAGACACAAACAGTGAGTTAACATTTTGACATTTACCTATGAAAAAGCAGTCTGCTTTAAAAACAGAATTTCATGGAAACAAAAGGTAATTGAGGCGATAGTTATCTTGCTTCATTCAATTAGGTGCCATTCAGCTGTAAAGCAGTAAACGGTCTGCGTGTTTCCCATTAATATAAACTGTCATAAAGCCCCTGCTGATACCTATTCTGCAGCAATAACAAGAATGTTCTCATGCATACTTTATAATACTTTGATTACTGGGAGTCATCAGCTTAAGCAATGTTTTGATTAAACTGATTACATGGTGCAAAGAAAGAAAATATCTCCAGTAACCCAGTTTACACGGCTGCAGCAGGCGAGTCTAAAGGAACAAATGAGAACCAGCCTCTCCAGCATGTCCTGCCACTTCTTGAGGTAGTAATAGTAGATAAAGAAGGCTGCTCACCAGTGACTTCCTCTGACCCTTACTACAGTTTGTTCAGACACATAAATAAAGTAATTTTGCCAAACAGTATTAGCCCGGGGATTGATTTATTTTAATGAGAAACTATACATATACAGTTCACTATATGTGGATTATGTGTTAACTAACTATCAGAAATCCAAGAGGTACGTTTTCTAATCTACAGTACAAGTACAGCTGCTCTGTGATTAATGAATACATTCTAATTTTGGGGTATTATTAGGACTGGGTACATGAACTGTAGTCTTAACACACTGCTTCCACACAAAACCTAAAAAAACATTGCTATGCGATACCATTATTGATACTACAGAGAAAAACTGACACTAGGGGCATGACATCAAAAAAATGTATTAAAAGATAAAGGGAACAAGTCTTTGACATGACAATAACGAGTTTTCTTTTCTTGATTAGCAGCAGAGAACAGAATGACTGTAGTACTCATTAGAAATAAGAAAGGGCAAGAAAGCCCAGGTGGTATTTGTGTATCGATACTGGGGAAAATTAGTATTGAAACCGTTTCAATTACTGGTATAATTTTTAATATCAAGTGAAAAATTCATATTGTGATACTCGCGATATTTCAGCTTGTTGACATATGATGTCACACTGTTACCCACGGCAACAACAAGCATGGTGGAGAACAAAATGATCATGGACTCCACTGTGGTTCCAAAAAGAGGAGCAGCTTCAGTAGTGTGGAATAAACTGTGGCGTCCTGAATGTTTTATGAACAGCCCCGCACTTCTCAGACTCTTTTAGCAAGTTAACGCTCAGAGAGAACTCATTCAGTGGCTCCTCTAGCAGGCGGGGAAAAAAATAACTCAATCATTTAGGATTTTACTAAAAGAAGGAAATCACCTGTTGATTTATATATATAGATCCCAGGGGGATTTTTTTGTATTTGGGAGCTGTTCAAACTTGTAATTAGTGGTATATTTTATTTTGTTGAACTATTAATATTATAATAGAATCTGAATCTCACTCTGAGTTACAGTTGTTGTTCACAAACTAAAGAAATGAGATATCATTTCTGTTTTAACTGAATATTTAAGGGCAAACTGTTGACACATAAAATTATATCACTGATTTTGTTGCAATTCTTTTTTCTTAAATTAAAACTTTTTTTTTGTTTGTTTGTTTTTTACTTATTTGTCATATCATCAAGAATATCGTTATCGCAAAAAATACCCTGAAATATCGTGACTTTATTTTAGGGCCATATCACCAACCCCTAGGTTCAAATATTCAGAATCTACATTCATTGATAAATTAACATTTTTGACAAGCCTAGTCATTTATTAGGTGACACGTTGCACCAGGGCTGGCCAACATATGACAGTTATATTGGTGAAATGATATGAGACGAGATACTGTCTTTGATTTTGGATATCATAACATCCCTAGTGTTGTCTTTTCCTGGTTTTGAAGGCTGCGTTACTGTAAAGTGATGTAACTTTATGAACTTACCAGACTGTTTTAGCTGCTCCATGATTTGCCTTTACCCACTTAGTCATTATTTCCACATTACTGATGATTAATTATCAAAAATCTTATTGTGTAAATGTTTTGTAAAGACACCAATAGTCAGCCCTACAATACTGTGATAATATTGCATGTGAAATTAAGTGAACTTTGAGTTATTTTAAAGTACATCGTCCCCATGTTTTCACTTCCTAAACCTAACCTACATAATCTTATGTGTCATTCGTGGGGAGCTTATTTGTAAGACAATACAAACTATTTTATGTGCATTTGCATAAGTTATCATATAAACTGTTGTATCAGGATATGTTCAAAAATTGATATCAGGCTATATGGTCAAAATTATGGGAATTTTCCCGATTGCACCCAGCCCTACTTCACACCACGGTTTACTCTGACAGGTAAATCCAACAAAGGGAGCTTTGCATTATGAAGTTGTCACTTAACATCCCGTTTTCTAGCTGCAAATAACAGTTGCATGTAGTTTTCTCTCGGGATGTGAAAAAATATATAAACCCTGCCTTGCAGAGGCAGAGAGCTTTGATGTTTACCCTCTGCGTTCCCGTCCTCTCATTGAGGAAACCATTCACATCTTGTAATGCTTTAAGAGAAACTGGAGACGTGACATTAAGTCACTTGAACAGAGCAGAGAGGTTTCTGGTTTATGTGATAGCGTGTCCTGCTTTTTTATTGTGTCTTAATAGGACACATTCATAGCACATACTGTAATGGGTTATTGACATTCTAGTGAAAGCTCCTTTCACTACAGCGGAGCACCGAGGAAACATGACATGAATTTTCCACAATCAAAGTCACACTAAACTGACATAATCATATTACACAGGTAATCATATAAAGAACAATCAAGGGGCAAATTTCACTCCAGGTTCGAGTACTCCGTTCAACTTCAAAGTCCACGTACTGCACACCAATTTGAGTGCTCGCTCAGAGTGTACACACTCCAGATGCAGCCTCCGTGGTTTTCCTGCCCCTCGGCCATGGATCAAACTAGCTTTAAACACCATGCGCTCCAACCGCCACTCAGGTCGTGACCTTGACCTCTGCATCTCAGCTAAGGAAGAACCCTGCTCTCAACCCCCAAGAGCTGTTTCACATCAGCTGCACCCTCTACCGCTCCTACGACACTACCTCCCCCTTCACTCTTCACTTCACAGCTGATATAATTTCTCAAATTAGTGCCCACTTAGTGAGGATTTTGACAGATTTTGACGGGTTGGGAGAAGAAAGTCACCCCTCTTGTTACGAACCGGTGTTCTATCAAACACTTTCTGACTAATTAAAACGGCTTTTGTTCTTAATTCCCATGTCCTAATTAATCACAGCTAGTGTGACGCTCGGCTTGACCCAAGCTCAAACCCAAATCATCACAAGAGCCAAGCAAAACAGAAAAGACTGATGTGCAGCCAAAAATAATAATAATAATAATAATAATAATAACGAGAGTAAACAGAATGCGGCTTAACAAAAAATACATGACAGGAACTTTTTAATCTGTATCCCTCTATCGGGGCCTTTCTTCCTAATGAGCAAAACTGACGTCTGCAAAAAACAATTTTGTTATAGTTGGAATTTAATCCTGAATAAACGTGCAGGGAAAATATTTCGAGTAAAAAAAATGTTTTTCTCTGTGACAATTAAAAGGACTTGAGAAATGCCGATGGTAAGCGGACTTTAAAAAGACTGTCAAGAGTTGTTTTTTGTGTCAAATCAGAGTGCAGCTTAATGACTGCATGAGTGTTCAGGCTACAGAGTTGTTGGTGGTGTGGTTTAAGGATAAGTCTGTCTTTTGGCCCCGCACTGGCAGACATCACCATCCCAGGTCATGAGCAGCCATTGACCTTCCCACTTGTTGAGGAGCACAGAGGGCGAAGGGGGGGCTGCGGGCCAATTAAACAAGAACGGGCAGTCCGTTTCTCCTGAGCACAGAGCGTTGGACAATTGCAGTTTGATAAAATGAATGCGGAGACAGGTGGGGGTTGCTGCTAATGAGGGATGCAGACAGGGGAAACTGCAGGGGAAAGTGTTGGCAGTGATGCGGGGGGAAGGGTTGATCCAGGCTAAAAAAGACCCCAAACAAAATGTGTTTTGATGGAGGGCCCCTTTTTGTCCTGTCATGGCCTCTTTGCCCCGCTTTCATCACAGCCAGTGGAGGGAAGCAAATGGGGCATAATAAGAGCCTAACGATCAAGCGCAGAGTGTGAAATTAGAAGAAACGTCTTCATTTTCACAGCTCTTTCCCCCGGCTTTTTACTGAGAGTGCTGTAAAAGGGTGGTCATGTGTTTTAAGTATTGAAGGTGGAGGTAACCCTGGTGGTGGATGTCAAGATGGATTAGTTGGAGCGGATGAGCGGCGCTCAGATGATGATGGAAACAAAAACTCCGGAGATCCTGTTACATTTGGCAGAATGTTGTTTTTCTTGTTCCCTGAGTGTGGAAATCAACAGCCATCGGGCTGAGAGCTCTGAATACTGCCTTACTATAACATTAAATAAATAGATGTTTAAGGCCTGAATGATCAAAGGCATTTTCTTAATAACCAAAGGCGTACCAAATATTATCAAGCGCTCATTTGCATTTGTGAAATATTTGGGGTGTTTTTCAAAGTTGTGAGACATTAGACTGCAAGACTTCAAGGTAAATAACAAGCAATGTTTGTTTTCATGGTACGCTGGATGTGCCTCCTTCCTCTGAGAAACTCCACACACACAGAAACTAACGATAAAAAATCAATGGTGTGAAACACAACGCGCTACTGGCTCCAAACAAAAAGGCACTTTATGTTTTAATTAATCTCATTGGGGTTCAATAATTCTAGGTCGAATAGTGTTGGCAAATAATTTCCAGTGAACCCTGCCGGTTGTTACCTCTCCATTATTCCAGGGAGACTAATACAAACACCAAGAATGTACCTGCATGTGAAATGTGGTGCTGCAAACTATTTCAAATAAATTGTCATCAGATTCTTCATAATTCTGTGACCCTACATCAACAAAACACATCATGATATCAAAGGTGAGATATTACCAGAGGTAGGTAAGTCAAAAATGTGCAAGTCACAAGCAAGTCTCAAGTCTTCACCTTCTAGTCTTGAGCAAGTCCCAAGTTACTGAGTAGAGAATCAAGTCACATGAAAATTTTAATGATCTGGTCTACGTTAGCTTACTAGCTAACGTAGACCAGCCACTAATCTAATACTGCAATTTACCTAAAAAGGGTACCATGCCATTGTTCCGACAGCCCAAATTTTCTAAGCCTCATTATTGTGAAGAAGTCCCATTGGACTGAACGCCCATTTCTCTGACAGCTGGTCATCACAAAAACAAACAGCCATTGCTCCCGTTTCTCCAACAACACACACTCCCTGCAGTAAGTTTCAGTTTCCCAGCTGCATTTGAGCCACTGATCCCAGGTGTTTGTAACCAACCTATCCCTGCTTTTCCAGGGACTTTTGTTCCACCAAATGTGGGTGTTTCAAGCCAAAACACGATCTTTTCCGAACTGTAACCAAGTGGGCTTTGTGCCTAAACCTAACTATAGATTCATCACAGCACTGTCGACAAATTTAACATATCCATGGTTTACAGAAATGTACAATGCGAGCATTTTTTCAGGTGATTGTGTTGTCTAATTGTGTGTATTTGGAGACACAGGATTTCAGAGCAATGGGCATTTGTCTTTGGGATAACAGGCTACTGGAGAACTGGGCTTTCAGTCCAGTGGGACATTTTTCAGAATAACAGGCTTTGGCCGTTGGAACAACAACCAGTCCCTCCTCAAAAGGCCCATTCACGCTCATCTTTTTGTGTGTTTTGTAGTGATGGATATGGCTGGATGTTGTGGTGGTCGTGTCACTGATTTTAAGCTGCAGGCCTTGAATACCACTGTAATCTCCTTACTGCTGTCATCGACAATATAATCCTTGAATGCAAATTTTATTTTTGGACAAGCCCAATCCGTGATAGCTGCATGCCCGTCCTAGCAGGTTGCCAGGTTTGCACACATTGCACTAGAAATCACCCAGTTACATTTAGAAAAAATCAAAATATATCTCTCAATATCTAGAAAAATGAGAAAAGAGTCAAGTCCTTTCAAGCCATCTGTCACAAGTATGAGGCCTTATTCAGACTGCCAGCCCAAAATGGTTCTCTGGCATATCCACTTAATATCCAGATTGATTTTAGGAAGTCTGGATGGCAAAAAAACACATAAAATGTGATGTTTGAAAATCAATCCAAACCACATTAGGAGGTAGAAATGTAATTCAGATCAGATTCTTACAGGTCTATCTCAGTCTGGCAGCTCTGGCTGCTAAAACTGGATTTCAAAGTGTCTTTGAATGCAACATACAACATCAATGTCAAGTTCAGAGTGATGGAGGTGCTGAGCAGATCCACGCTGCTACTAGCAGAGTGCTAAAGAGGAGGACATGAGGAACAACAGTCTGTGGACAGATGCCAAAATAACTTGTTTGAAGGGCGAAATGATAGACCTCTACATCTCATGCTTTCGCACTTGAAAGCTGCATCACCAGTGGTGCTACATAGTTACTGATGCGTATGTCATTACCACAGCAACCGATGCAGATAGGTTGGTGATGTCTGGACACACAAATCCAATCAGATTACTGGCAAATAACAGTGCGGACAGTCAATCGTCAAGATCTGATTTGAGAAACAAACGAGTCATGACTACCAAGTCAAAGTCAAGTTGAGTCTATTATCAATGATCATCAAGGAAGTCTCAAATAAAGTCACCTGACTGGAGTCCCACACCTCTGGCTGTCACATTTACTTGGCCTATAGGCAATTATTCCCATGTATACCAAAACAGCATTTAGGATCAGAGTGCTGTGCGATGTTCTGTGAATCTGTCTGATAACAGTGCACACCTGCTGTTTAGATAAAGCATGTTAGATTTATATCAAGCAGTAACGTGCAGCTGCCCTTGTTCTGTTCCCAAAACAAATTCCTGCCAATTCAACTGATTTCTAACTGTTGTCAGACCAGCTCTTCTTTTAATAATGAAACTACTCTCCACACAGACCTTGAGTCCACTAACTGGCATGCCTGTAATTTCTACTGTGCTCGAGCAGCACCACTGAGAGACAAACGCCCTGCGCAGAAAACCTGTCTGAAGTGAATATATATTGTGTTGGTTAGACTACGGCAGAACTAGTAGAGTCTACAATATGTCAGCTGCTCCTCTCTTCCTCTGGAGTTATATGAGGTGCTACAGTTCAGTGATGCTCACTGAGAATGAGGCTCTGGATCGATATCTCCTCTGCCACTCCAGGAGAGCGGGAGAAAAGTTCAGCTGACCTGCAATCCATACGTCTCCATGACAGTAGGTCTCTGCTTTATCTGTAAAGCCAAGCGGAACGCACTGTCAAGCCTGAATTATAGAGTGGAGTTACCTCTACAGCTGAGACCATTCACTGAAGACCGAAGCTTTCTGCCTCATTCACCAGCAAAATACAGAATAAGTATAGTCCTCCTTGGACCTCTTTGTAGCAGCTAATTACCTAACTCCTCTGTAAGCACACATTATGCAGGAGCTTCTCTGCACTTTCCTATTTTACATTTACATCTTATCCATTTAACCGACATTTTAATCTAAATTGGTTTACAGTAAGTGAGCACAGAGGGGTTCAAGAACACTTCAGTCGTGCAGTTGTATACAGACCTTAATTACAGTTATAGCTTTGAACGTACAAAATGTAATTTCCTATCGCTAGGTGTCAACAAAAGACAGAGCAATGCATTGCAGTCACTTTCTCCTGGTTAGAATTTCTTCAGTGCGCATTGTTCAGGAGGGTTTTACTGCAAGCTGAATATCCACAGAGGTGTCCTCCTGTCCAAGGCAAACAGCCCAAGTGATAAAAAAAAACTGGTAAAAACCCTCAATAAAGTAGTTTTATATTGCAAATCAGTGTTTCACCAATGCTGTTTAGCTCGCTGCAGAGGGGCTGCTAACCCAGCACCTGCTAATGTGTGCTCATCTTTTCTTCCCTGATAACTTTGGATCTAGATGTTCAGGCAGTTTTTACTGGGAGCTGACTTATCCACAGAGGTTTTATCTTCTCCAAAATGAACAAATCTGTACTCCATTTTGACAATCATGGGCTGGCTTGGCTTGGCTCGGCTTGGTTTGGGCTGTCAGCCCAGCACAGCAGGGATTTGCATTTCAATTACAACAGGGCTACCTTCATGAAGATGTGTCTTTAACTGATGACGGCTTGTTTTGACTGATGACATTTTAAAGCAGTGGGCTGATTCACGGCTTAAGAGCCTGTTGTCTGCAGCTCTTCTTCAGCATCTCACTGTGGCTGTTTCTGCGTCTACTCTTCCTCCCTGCCGTATTATTAGACTTGCCTTTATTGTAGAGTAGCTGCTAACAAAGTTCCACTAATTCAGTAATAACATATTTCATTTCCTATAGGTTCTTCACAATAAAAGTAACCCGTTATTTTGTTTATTATGAAGCAGCAAACAAAGGAAATGTCAAGTTTTCGAGCAGCAACTTCACACAACTTCTATTACGGCTGATAGGGAACATGAAACAGTAAAATAAAGCAGATATCTACAGTAAAAACAGGATGCAGAAGAGAGACTAAACTCCAAACCACAGAGATTCAGTTAGAAGCTAAAAAAGTACTGAGAGACTTTAAGAAATGCCTTTCTCTCTGGTCTCCTTTAGACAGAGGTTAAGAGAGTCTCGCAACATACACGCTTGTTTGGGGAGGAGAACAGGGATCGTCAGGGGTTAGCTGCGGTCAGCGAGGTATCACTCCTACTCGCTTGAGGGCGGGCGGCCCGGCTTTTGAACCTACTCTAGAGAAGGTCCATCTCTGCCGTGGCTTGGTGTGGCATGGTGGTCGCAGACGAGCTGCTAGCCCAGCTCCTGATAATATTTGCTCACCTTTTTTCTCTGATATCTTACAATTCAAATCTTCAGGAGGTTTTCACATAGAGCCGAATTATCCACAGAGGTCTCCTTCTCTTGGTTTAAACTGGTAAATCAATGAAGGAAGCAGCTTCACAGAAAAAAATCTGTGGTTTCCAAAGCTGGTCAGCACAGCAGGGGCTGGAGCCGAACTGCAGCTAACATTTGTTCAGCTCTTCTTAAGCTCTTCTTAAGATCCAGGTGCTTGATGACTTTCACCGGGTTAAAAGATTTAGCTAAAAACAACTAAGACCTAAAAAGTGTAATTGGAAAAATGTGCCTTAAAACTGGATAAAAAGTCAATTTATGACAGCTTCTGGCAGACAACTACAACCCTGATATATGTACAAAGAGGATGAAACACCAGACCACCATTTCCTTGAATAAAAGTTCAGATTTCTTTGGGTTTGGTTTCTTTGGAACATTTGGGATAATGCAAGGACTCAAATCAAGAAAAAATATATAACACCGGTCTAGTCATTTTTAGACATTTGAATGTTGAAAATTTAGGCTACATGTTATATCTTTGAAGTGATAAACAACAGCCACATTGACTCAAAAGATAAACTCAACAACTTCCAAGCACTACTCCTGAATGAAACAACGCAAACCTCCAACAAAATCTTCATTTAAAACCATGAGGTAAACCTTGAGACTGGCCTCATATCGAAGAATATACTCTTCCAGGGACGGTCAGATCAACATCAGCAGCCAAGAGTCCGCAAACAGATATGTACATGGCTTTTCATATGTCATCTGTCATATCGCTCTGTTGGGACTACTAAGCTCTTGCTGTGAATTCATACTGCGAGAAGCAACACAATCAAGTTGTCAGAATTCTCAATTTCCTGTACATCTGCGCAACCGGGAAAACTTAGCCAACGAGCAGACGGTCAACAAGTTTGTTGGCTGCACAAAGCTGACCACAGATACACTCTTCATGGACACTGGACTTCAACAACGAGTCAAGATTTGTGATAAATAGATCTGTTTGGCAAGCACGAGTGGGAGAGTAGCTGATGGTTGTTGCAGTTTTTCAAAGCTGTTTGAATGACTATTGGTGGAATTAGGGATGAATCAACCTCTAAACAAAAGACTGCAACCATTTACTGGGGTTAACTGTAATTTAAGAGGTAATTTTATAGCTTATTTATACTCTAAGATAGACAATAACAAAGCAGCATTATATACATCTTGTATAAAGTCTTGCAGAAGAAGTTATAGCTACAGAAGACAACCACAGTAGGAATCAGCCTGTTCTATGAGCTACAACCGGTCAGTGCAGGGTGAAACATCAGTCAAGTAGCGTTGCAAACGCACCGTCAGAACACTCCAAGATTTCATTGTTTTGACATAACATGAGCGGTGTATTTATCACATCCTGTCATTACAGTGTTTGAATTAACCTGAACTAGCGTCACGATGTGGAGCCACATTACACATCAGCGCTCTATCACTGACAGAAGTAAATAAATTATTCACACAAAAGCAGGGGAGAGAGACCCAGTGGAAAACTCCCGGGGCACAGCCGCCCCATTTGCAGTTGTGGGAAATCTGTCAGAGCAAGAGTGCCTTCCCTAGAGGGACAGAGGACAAATGACACCCACTCTCTGCATTCAATTACTACGAGCAGAGGCCATGGGAGCCAAATCCTGCAGGAGACCGGGCTTCATACAGAGGAGAGACTCACACACACACACACACACACACACACACACACACACACAGATTTAAGTAGAACTGTCTGCTGCAGTCAGCTCCAATTACCACTGTCCACTACTAATGCACAACATGTGAAACTAGAGGAACAATTCCATCCTTTACCCCCATTCCACAAAGCTGCATATGGATTACGTTTGCATGTTTCTCTGCATAATTCCTTAAATATAATTTCACAGAGTTTAATTGTGAATCGCAGTCACAGTCACAAATTAGTGGTCACTTTAAATCCCAGCAAGGCCAATACACCGAAATATGTTCAACAAATTACTTGTAAGGAATAAGGAAAAAAAAAAGTATGCCAGCGTTGGTCTGCCACACATGCCCACAATTATATGTAAACAGCCTCAATCTTATTCCAAAGGAATTTGAATACAATACGCAGCAACTTTGATCAATCATATGGAACCGATTTATTTCAAAACATTTTGCAACTCTCTGCAAAACTCTGCTGTGCGTCGTGTCCCCGAGTGACACTGGCTATATCCTGGTACATTATGACACATCCATAATGATAACTTAACCCACGCACACAACACCTTATTATGTTTTCCGCATTTGCAGGAGACCTCGGCTTTCCCTCCGCAGTAGCTCAGTGCGTTCCCTGCGGCCATAAGTCTATTTCTAAATGGCTTCTGTTGTCGGTACTTGAGCGTAGGAGTGAGCGGGTCAGGAGGTCTGACCTGATGTTCACACATCTCTCAGCTCCACTTGAGAAGAAAACACAGACCACTTAACCCTGCTCTGTTATCCGGCTCTACATTAGCTCCATATGTGAGGGTGGGTATCGGTTTTGAAATAATTCAATACCAGTACCCTCAGAGTGACACTGGTACCAATAGAGTACTTAATTCAATACCTTTTTTTCTACTTCATTTGATACCCATCGTGAATGGAAGCATTCAGTTGTGTAAAATACCAGCAGACGCCACAGGCATTAAGTATAGTCTTACTTTCCAACATTTTGGTGGCATTTCGGCAAGCTGAACTGCCAAATCCCTCAAATACCCCGTGCTTGACTTCACCACACCACAGACTGTATGGGCTGTAGGTGCTGTGGTAGTGGGCCAATCACATATCACATTAAATTAAACATCTGCAGTGGTTGGCTGCAAGCAAAACCATACAAATCATATTTTTTTCCTAGATTTAGGTACCAAAAACAGAATGCAGTTATTGTTTGACCTGAGAAGTTTCAATACTATTTGGTACTGGGTTATTTTGGTCAATACCTTAAAGGGACAGTTAACCCCACATAAAAAAAACTTATTTTTCCTCTTATCTCGAAAGCAATTTATCAATATTTCAGTGTGACTTGCCGAGATTTAAAAAGTAGTATATACTAGATCCTAGATACTAGATAACCAGATACAAGATGGCACTCAGCTTGCGGCGCTCAAAAGCCAAAAAAATATGTTTGAAATGCTCAACGACAATGTCTGTTTCCAGAAATCATGACCTGGTTACTCAAGATAATCCACAGACCTCGTTGTGAGCAGTTTCATGTAGGAACAATTTTCTTTCTACTGAACTACACCCGCCGACTCAGAAAGAAACGTGCATCTACTCAGGGACAAGAGGTTCGTGCTTGTGACTCCTTTGCTGAGCTGTAATGTTAGGGGCCGCATTTTTTGCACCCTCATACCCATTGTTTTCAATGTAGTCTTGTGGCAGGCACACACGTTCCCGAGCACTTAGTTTTCAGGGTGCGATGGCTGCACTCAAAAATAAACCAAGCCTAACTTTTGGAACGCAGCAGCACACACTACAGGTCATGTGAGAAGGACCAACCAATCACAGCCGACAGATATCTTTCACCTTCTTCCATAAATATCAGTCTGTGATAAATACGGAAAAGTTGATCATGTTGAGCTTTACATCTGTCCCACACTTATAAACAGCTCCTGGAAGAAGATCAGCTCTGCACTCACGATTTCAGGTAAACAAGCTATGGTACAGTGCTTGTTAAGGTTGCTTAGCAATCTCAGACACAACCTATCACCACACTCTCGAAAACTGGCACAAAAAAGGCAAAAAAGTAGCGTCCAGCGCCCGACCTTGCATTTTCGAGGCAGTTAAAGACGCAGCATGTGTGCAGCCCTAAGATTGCTCAGTGGAGCCAAGAGCTATCAGTAGATGCAGATTACTTCTGGGCAGTGATACAATCGGTGGATGTAGTTGGATAAAAAGACAATAGTTCCAATATCAAATCAGTTTTTGTCCACCTGCCACTGTGGCTGGTGGATTCCAAAATCAACCAGCCACCTGATGGACTACCATTGTTTTTTAGGCTGGTGAGTGAAGCACATCCAGCAGCCACTCGCATATTTCACCAGCATTTGGCTGTTGGCTGGTGCTAGTTTCCAACCCAAGGTCTCTGGATTATCTGGAGTAACTGGGTCATGATTTCTGGAAAGAGACATTGCTGTTGAGTTTTTCAAAAGTACTTTTTTGGCTCTTTGAGCACCACAAGCTGAGTGCCAACTGGTTCCATTATACTGGAGAGAAGGCAGACATCGTCATGGCCATTATCTTAAACACTCGGTAACTCACACTAAAACAATCTTGACTGATAAACAGTACTACAGGTAAGAGGGAAAATATGCATTTCTGATTTTAACTGTCCTTTCAATGGTATCAAGTGCTGATACTGAGCCCTAGCTCCAAGTCACACAGTACAATGGGTCAAGATGTCAATTTACTTCACATAGAGTGATGTTAAAGGGGCTGCACAAGTTTCTTTCCAAAAGGCCTAGCAGTAATAGTTTTTAGTCTTCAAATACATTTTTAATGTATTCTGCAGATCAATATCTGTAAAACCAAAATACAAATCTGTTGTGAAACAGCGCCAAATATCTATACGCATTACCATAGTTATATCCTTATAGTGCACATGGGGTTAAGTCTTTACAAAGTTGCCCAGAGACACACGTCTACATGACAGTCAAACTGCTCTGACTGCATCAGTTTCCCTGTGTGGGTGGAGTGAGGCATGTGATACGTGTGTTTTATTGCCAGAATCTCAGAACACTCAGTCCGTAAACTTCCTAAACTGCCGCGGGATAAAATTCTGGTTTGGTAAATATTACGTTGGTTGTCAGTGTTTTCGGCAGGGCAATCAAGAACAATGAAGATGTCTTGCTTGTCTGGCTCGGGAACAACATAAGTCTAGCTGTCATTTTACATAATTAAAAGGAAGAACTGCCTTGCTGTACACAGAGAGAGCTATAAAACTTGATTTACGGAAGCTCCGCTGTTACACAGTTTTACACAAATCGCTTCCCAAAACCTACTGTAGGAGGTTGATTTTACAGCTGTGCACCAAGAGATTTCTTATAATAATAATTTGATAGAGGATATTCAAATGTGCTGTAAAATAAAAGAGCGGAATAACACCAACTGCCAACGCATTTCTGACTTAATATCACACTGTTACTTGATTGCATTTCCATTGTGTCTCACAGTATCACATGTCAAGTTAGGATATATTTCATGAAGCTATACAGAGTAGTGAAAGCCAACTGCTGCTGCGGCGCTCTGCTGGATGTTACTGATCCACCGGCTAAGCCCGTGAAGCCGTGCATATATGTGTGTAAGACAATAGCTTCTGTAAAGCACCTCTCGCTGTTATACTGAGAGCGAGAGCGAGCTCTGTTTCCACACCTGTTGCCCTGGGCCATAAGGGACAAGCTATCTCCATCGCTCTCACTCTTCACTTTCCATTTGACTGTGATTTTGACAAGCTCTGCCATATCATCATAAAACTTCAGTGCCCACGCTGATAAGACCAAACCTATACCTGACTAAATCCAGGGGCTTAGGGACTTGTTTGCATTTCATTGCACCCCAAGAGGGGGATATATCATAATTGCATATGGAGGTTTTCATGAAAGGAGCACGGCATTATCTAAGGTCAAAAAATAGGAGTCCTCACAGATAAGCCAGTCAGTTGAACTCAATGTGAAGATGTTTGATTTGGAAGAGAAAACCACCACAGGATCAGGCGGTACACCACACGGAACAAAGATGATTCTTGAGGAGGTCTTAAGTTTGATGTTTAGACTTTAATTTCACTTCATTTTGGCCTGAGTGGGCATTCTCATTTCACAAAGTAGTTTTCAGCAGTGAACTCTGCGTCCATTCAACTTTTTTTAGTCTGAAGTTTCCACTTAGTATTAAATCAGATTATAAAATATGGTTTGAGTGAATGCTTTGCTGAATCGAACATTTTGCAAAGATGAAAGGAAGATGTGATGTAAACTGTCTTTGGAGTCGGTATGTGTGCGTAAGCTCTCTCTGTGTAAATTGGATCCAGAGCTGGCGAGAGAAAAGGAAAGCAGGCGTCTTTTTCTGCTTTGGTATTGATTGTAGGAAATAGCAGGGAGGAGACAACGTGCCCTCAGGTTGGGGAGAGATGAAGTTATTCTAAATTACTGCTGAACAACTTTGAAGTCGTATCGTGGAACTGTCGAAGGGCCGGCTCTATACGCTGCGAGTTTCTGCTTCTTTTTTTTTTTTTTGTCAGTGCAAAAAAAAGACACAGCATGATAAAGTATAATTCGAACCATCTTTAATACAAACCACAGAAGCATAAATAATTGAATAAAATCGGCAGTGGTTTTTTGAAATGCACCAGCAAATAAGTCTACAACATTTTTTCTCTCTTTTGGACTCGTTCTAAGGAGTCTAAATCCTGTGGTGGGGGAAGAAGTGAAGGAGACTGAGACTCTGGTTTTGGCTGACTTTAAGTGGGCCTGGCTTGCATGTGGCTAGGAGGAACCAATGCCCTGGCAAAGCATGTGGAAATACTGTGCATCAAACACCAACAGGGCCCATATAACACATAGCTTCTAGCCTGGCATGTGAACACACGAGTTTAGCTACAAGTTTATGATTGTTCCTTCTTATTGTGTTTGTAGTGAAGCAGAAAGTTCAGATCAGGTTGAAACATACAAAACCAAGATCATTCATGAAAGAATAACCCAAAAGAAAATGGGTTTAGTGTAGGGGTAAAAATGTATGAGTCCAGAAATATGTATCCCAAAAGAAAAAGAAGCAGTATCTTCAAATTCTTCACCCAACAAAAACCTTTCCTCCCCAAACATCTACTTATGTGGAGTTCACAGGCCCAAAATAAACACGTCTAACTTTGCAGTTGGAATTCTTTCTTGGGGAAACGATTTAGCTCCCTCTGGGGACCAGGCCAGCTCATTAATTGATCTCTGACCTTAAAGTGAGAAACCAAAACACTGGCTACCAACAGAAATAAAGCTATCACGGGGGACTGAGCAAATTTACACATTAGCTGCACTTTTACATCGAACAAAAGAGAGCACCGCCACACACACCTCGTCTTTGTCAGTGAAAATGTCCTAAAATTACTTGCAATTATATGATCATTACCTAAATAATAACTGAATTAAAACATCACCATCAGAAGCAGATAAGTTTGAAAGCAGAACACGTCACTTACGCTATTGTCACTCGTGCCTGACACGGGGTAGACCGTCCAGCCGAGCTCCGCTGTGGCTGTAGTGGAGTCCATAAGTGTCTCTGTGGGAAGAAGTAAGGAGAGACGGTGGTCAGCTAATCTCTTGACAACATGAAATAGTTCCTGCGGTTCAATGGAAACCACTTGAGTAAAACAAATATTTTGAGAGGCAGGATATAGGTTTGCTCTGTAAGACGTCAGAAAATAATGAAATGTGCGCCGACAACTCCCAGAGCTGAAGGTGATATCTTCATATTTCGTCTTACAAACAGCAGAAAACTCAATATTGAAAGGACATTAAACAGAAATGAACCAAAAAAATCAATTGAAGTTTTTCTTCTTGACAAACATTTTGAAGAGCAGAATATAAGCAGGAGGGCGACGTATTTCTGAATATTAGAAATGGGCTATACGCAGATTTCGAAAGGTCTTACTTTTCTTTATTAGGCTAATTAAAGAAAGGCATTAGAGTGAAATGGTCAGTCAATTCCAAAATTAGTCAATCAGCAAAAAATCAAACACAATCTTGATAACTGATTCTTCATGGAAACTTTTTATCAGGTGAAAATTCTGGTTCAAGAGAATAATAATTTGTTGCTTAAAAATATATAATATTGCACACTTTTTAAAAAACAACAACAACAAAAAACTTGCATTTTATTGCGGTTTGAATGTGTGACAATCTCATAGGTTTTTAAAAACAGATGAACTAAGAATCAGTTCCTGTTAAAAACTGGTCCCAAATTGCTGATAAATTCCTTTCTCATTTGTCTACCCTGCTGGAAACTTGCTACAAGAAGGAGTCATGGCAAAGTGGGAAAAACCGTCAAAAGAATAGCTTCATTTCACGAAGAAAGATGACAACAGTGCTGCTTGTAATAGCTGCAAAATGATCATTTAAAGTAGTAATATGCTGAAATATCTTGGTATGTAACATGGGCTTGAATTCCAGGGTTGCCATGTATGTGACACTACGCACCGCTTCCCAACAAAACAGCACGTCTGTTACTGAAGGTAAATATTCTGTCATAATGACCTTTGGTTAGGCAGGTTTTTTATTTGATCAAGAAAACCTTAGTGAAAGCAAACAGTAAACAATTATTCTCCCAGACTGTAGCTACACTGTGTTCAGACTCACAGATAATGAAACGGTTGCACTGACAACGAAAGCTTGTGTAGGCCTAATTTTGTCCACGCAGAAAACTGATCAAGAATCAATAAGGGAATCAATAAAGAGTCCGACCAATAGGCAGAATCGATCATGGCACTGGTACCAATAAAATCTTATCAGTTCCCATCCCTATTTTTGAACATGTGCACTACTTCGAGAGGAATATTGTTTTCATTAATGTAAACAAGTCATTCTGCTGTTCTTTGTTCCTAGCGAAGAAAAGAAAAGTCACTGTCATGTTATAGCTTTGTTTTGTTTATCTTTTAATAAAAATCTAAAATTCAATGCCCTCAAAATTGTTGCAATTTTTCCCCATGGTATTGAAATTTTTTAAAAAAATTAAAAATGTTCAAGGTATCATATCAAAGTTAGAAATTCCAGTATTGTGACAATATTATGACAGAGTAATCAAAAATAATATTAAAAAACGTTATTTATATAGCACCTTTCATACAAGAAATGCAGCACAAAGTTCTTTTAAAATAAGGATAGTGCAAGTGCTTCACATGAAAATAGAGAGAGCGAACATAAAACAGCATAAAATCATAGAGTTGTAAAACTATAAATCATAAAACCAAGCAAGATTTTAAAAGAGTTGCAGCAGCATGAAGTGTAAATAGTAAAGCATGAAGCGTAAATCAATGACAGAGTAGGAAATTAGCACCAGCCACCGGCCAATTCTGGTAAAATATGCAAATGGTTGCAAGATTTGTTTCTTGCACCAGCCTAAAAAACAATAGTAATCTATTGTAATGGAGTGACTGGTAGATTTTGGAATCCACCAGCCAGCAGATGAACAAAAAAAGTTAGTTGCCAGCCAAAATCAATGATTAAAAAAGGAGACATTATGATAGTATTAGCAGTAGTAAAGACCCACATTAATACAATCCATGTGTTCAGGTAGAAACTGCAAGTAGTTTCATAAGCTTTCATAAACTGTGCCATCATCCGTATGACTTGTCGGGAAAACAGGCTGAAAAAGCAAATCTCCACGGTACAGAGGAGGGGCTGCCCTCTACGCCACGGATTAGCTGGTGGAAAGAAACACCTCTGGTAATTGGGGTCAAAGAGAATGTGCCTCCTGTCTGTCATGGGGTCCTCTGTGGCACACATTCCACCAGTCTGACCCAAATGTCTGTCATACGCTTACTGAACCATTCATGCTGTCACCTCCTTCTTACCCTCTGTACCTATGCCCTCGTGCCCTCTTTTCCAATCAAGACTTCATCTCGGCTCTGCTTCTCCCCGTGTGTGTGTGACAGAGGGCAGGTCTAATGAATTTCTCCTGCTGATTAGGCCTGTGTCAGTCTTGTGCTCCAGTGTTGAGTGGCAGCAGATGGAGAGAGCATTCGTCAGGTTCGAGGCGTCAGCTGCAACTCCAAAATGCCACGGAGGGATTTAGAAACCCCCTCGACAAACACGGCTACTAAGCTTTGCATAAGTCACAGCCAGCGACTGTAAGACAGGTCTGGGGAACAATTGCACGTCACTAATATTGTGATATTTCTGACTGAACTGGTGCTAATAGCGCAAGTTCATTGAAAGTAGATCCGAGTGACGAAATAAAACAGAGCCGCTGAAATCAGAAAACATGTACAAGTTCTTTGAGAAATGTACTACAGGCAATCAAAGATAAAGGATCTGAAGTTACGTCTCACAGGATTCTGTTTAATGCAGCTCTCTACCAGCTTGCAGGATATTTTAGAGGCTTCCAGTAGTTTCATAACCCTGGATTTCCTCTGATTTATATTCCAGCGAAAGCCACAGCATTTAATTAACAGGCTCCACACGCATTGGTTTATTTCAGGGCCTTCTGCTGACTTTCCGAGTCTCACCACTCCTCACAAAGCATAATACTAGATTCCACATCCTTTTCACTTATCACAAAGCCCAAATCGTATAATTAGGCAGATGAGGCTGCAATTGAGCAGCTATTGATAACCTTGTGTGTGACTCAGAGCCGAGCAGCCTACATGGGTGTTAGGCAGTGAAATGGTAATTATCCCCCATAATGATAACGATAATTAGTGGAGGAGTAAAGTGAGAATAATGAACCCCCTCTGCGGTGGTTTAAGGAGTGTTGTGGGGGAACAGGGAGTGAATTTCTCTTGGAACGGTAACACAGACTGGGTGACAGCCCACCCTCTCACACATCCTTCTCTTTCTCTTCATCTGTATGGAGCCTCATATTCTCTCTGTTTCTACATGCTTTCTCTTCCTACCCACTGCACCCTCTCTGCCTGTGCTCCATTCTCTCAAAAACTCTCTTCAGTTTCGGTCAATATTATCGGTCAATAATGGGACATTTCTATAATCACGCATTATTCTGATAATTAACATCATAGCTAATAAATAGGGCCGATAGTACAAAGACAGACTGCTTTCACTGACTAAACAAGGGCAGCATCTACACACACACAGCAGGTGGCGATACATGTTGAAGAACAACAACAGCAGTATGCTGTCTAGAGGGCAAAACATGTTGCGGTGTGGACGTCTTTCACAGTACCAGAGGAAGACAACAGGATTGCACCAGGGGTCTGATCTCTGACCGCAGAACAGGTTAGACATTGCACTGAAGGATCGTCTCTGGAGTGTTAGCACGAGCTAATTAGCTAAAAATCCATATCAGTGCATCTCTGCTAGAGCTGGGACCAATCCAATCAATATGGATACTGGGTTTTGATACTGAAGTCACTCATCTGGTGTCAGACTGACATCTCAGAGCCACGTACCAGTCCAGATTCCATATGCTTGATTTATGCGTGACGTATCCACGAGTGTCTGAAGGGCCAAAGTGATGGCGTACCATCAGGTGAGTGGGTTTTTGCCTGTCCATGCACATTTGACATTTTCTAAATCACCGCAGTGGATTCTTCAATGAAACCATGCTGTAAACTTGAGTTTCTACTACACTACCCCCTACAGTTTGGGAGAATATTGGTTTGAAGTGAGGAGAAACCCACTCAAATTACAAAAGATCCAGATTTTTCTTTGTCATGATTCTGCGTCAGCTCATGCCAGTGCAACTGCCCGTGTAGGAAGCATAATGTCGAGAGGCTATGGTCTGATGTTGACCTCAACACATAGAGCTCTTAGCATTTAAGGAAGAAGAAGATGTACTTTCTAAATTCCTCAGGGGACTTAAACCGGCGACCGTCCAGTTCCCAAGCCAGGTCCCTATGGACTGAGCCACTGCCACCCTCACAGAGTGCTTGTCTATTCCCTCGAGGAGCTTGAAGTCCCAGTGGATCCCAGCAGTAAGCAGGCGAACTGTCGCTCACCATCTGAGAAGACCTTTGTGACACCTCACTATAAAAAAAAATGGCTTGCCTTTTCCTTTGCAGTGGCAGTTTTAATGTGGAGAATGCCCCTCCGATAGCTGCATAGACACCAGTCAGCTACACCAGCATGAATGTCGAGTGGTTGTCCGAAAGAGCCACTTGCAGTGCTTTCAAAAAAAGACTGATTCAAACACTCTGCGTGGTAACCATAGCAACTGCTTGCCACATATTGTTTTTACTTATTTGATGGGGTTTTTTGATAGTGTAGATATTAATCTCTCTACACAGTCCTTGTAATTTTATTTCAAATATTCACTTTGAAAACCTCATGAAAGCCGTCAATTTTAACACTGTACTTTTTGAAATTCTCTTTGAGCTCATGTACGGAAATCTTCTTACTGCTTGATAAAGCATTGCTGTGCGCTTCTGTTCAAGTTTTCAAAACATTACAAGAGGTGTCATAGCTATTTGACCTACAACACCTGTTTGTATGTGAAGCCTACTTAAGGTATTGGTATCAATGTCTGCAGATATCTTAATTGGAACTGACAAAAAAGAGCAGTTCAGGGCTATAGCTTTATCTCGTCTCACCTCCTCCTCCTCCTCCCTCTCATGCTCCACTGTCTCTATCTTGCTATCACTGGCCCACATGCTGGACAAGTAGTACCTCACCCTCAAAGACTGATCACTTCTTTTCCTCCTGCTGTCTACACTTCAGTCCTGGTAGCCACACCGATTCATTACCTCCCGTGGAGCGGAGCGGCACATAGCTCACCACTGTCAGCCACCGCCTCGTTCACAGTCTGAATCCCCAGCCGTGGCGGAGCGTGGCTGCTCAGCAAGACGCGTTGGCTATTAATCAGCAGGGGGACAGGGCGCAGAGGCTGTCGTCTGAATCGAACCACAGAAATCACATATTTTTGTTTTTTGTTCTTGTGGCCACCTGTTTCCATTGTGAGCATTTTTAATTTCGCCACACATGGGACTGGCCGTGATGTGATCTGAGACAGAAGTTTGAGTGTACAGACACACTGGCAACATCCATTGTGTTTGTGGGTTGGTTACAATCAACACCACATACTTCACAGCGAACAGCAGACAATACATCGTTGTAACCAGCCTGTACTGTCTATTGTTTCCACCTTAGGGAAGACCCTGTGAGGTTAAATCCAGGTGTCTTTTTAAACCATTGCACCAAACTAAGTAAAGGAAACTTTTCTCTTTGCTTTGCCAAAGACAGCTCAGAGAACTTGGAGTTGCTGCATGTGTTGGCCTGTGAATTCTTCTGGGGTTTGGAGGACTCACAAAAGGACTATTTTCAGTGTTTAATTAAAAAAAAAAAAAAAGATTTTAATATTGCAAGAAACAGTTTATTTGTGACATAAAAAATGATAAAAACCACATCCTTTTTAATCAGATTTGCATAATAAGCAACATATTTGCATTTTCTCGCTATTTTTCTGTTTAATTTTAAGTATTTCATGAGCTGAGGGAAACAAAAGACAACCTTGTTACTGCAGCTATAGGGATTAGTTTCCTCCTTAGAAAGACAATTCTTTTGTAACCAATCTCCTCATTTAAATAAAATCTAATATTTTGTAGTGTATCCCAAAATAATGGCCCTTTATTAAAAACAGACTCTGTGTAAGTGTAATGTCTGATGCTGTGCGACTGTTTTAGTGTAACAGATTTGCACAACACCAGAGTGTGACGTTCAGGAGGACACATCCAGTGCTCTAAGAACTGATGACAAATTGCACCCTCTCGATTTCCCACTTAAGGCGGTTAAGTGTCTTTGCATTATTTGTGTGGCGATGGAGAGGGATGTGCAAAAGTGTTTTAACTGTTAGAGCTCATGGGAAAATGGCCTCCTCGCGGCGGTCAAAGGCAGCGGCAGCAATACTTCACTGTCTGTCTGCGCCGACAAAGACATGTTTTTAAGTATGAAACTTTAATGTGCAAACCTTGACATACTTTCTACAATTACAGAGTATTAACAATATTACAGTAAATAATTGAAGCTTTGGTGTCCTTTTTTGTTGTCTTTCTTTTTTTAAACTTGATACCCTCGACTGTGGAGGGGGCTATGAATATGCAATGAGACCTAGGAGTCTAAGAAAAGCCTACTAGGCAGAGAGTGCTTCCTCCAACACTTCCTGAGACTAAGGAGAGAGTTTAGTGCTGATCTGAGAGAGGGCTCTCCAGTGAGAGGCTGTCTGAAGTGACAGGCGGGGGGAGAAGAGGAGGAGGAGGTGGAGAAGGGGGACCGTGGTACTACAACAACACTCTTCTTCTCTAAGAGGGGTCAGTGCTGCATCTCGGCTTTCTAAAGAAAGCAACAGCATTTTCAATGAGGGATACAGAGAAGAGCTGTTCACAGAAAAGACATTTCAGCTCAAACAAGCGCAGCCAGTAAGAAAATAAACATTTTACGCAGACGGATACAAAAGCTGAGAGGGCTGAAGTTATCTGCCAGCCATTGTGCTGCTGAATTAATAAAAGAAAGCGACGCAGGATATTGAGAGTGAATCTCTACTTAACATGCTGCATGCGCCCCATTTTCAGATCATTCGCTGTGTTTAAAATGTAGTCATCCATTCACTCCGTCTGCACAAGGCACTGTTTGCTTGTGGTTTTATTATTTATCTTTCCTGCCAGCCTGTTTCTCTACAGTTGCAAGATGTTTACAGTGGTGACTGAGCGTTCGTGCTTCGTCCAGAGTGCATGGAAATCAGGGTTTGACCAGCGGTTGTATAATCAGTGAGAGCAAATAGATTTAAGGTTACCATATATAATCTTCAGTCGGAGTGATGGATGGGAACTCTCTCTACTGCCATGAATCTATCAACAAAACTATACCTTCTATTTCCCGAGGCAGTGAATGCAACAAGTGCAGCCTTCCAAACAGACACTTTCTACCACAAGTTCAAACCTGCTGGTACCTGCTTGTAAGTAATCATATTGTTAAATGACTGACTTTTTCCTCCTTAGCTCTATTTTTTCCTCAGCATGAAGAATCCGATTCTACAAATTGCTTTGCACCTTATTGCATCACTATTGAGGACAAACCCTGCATATAAATTGCTTTGACATGGCAGTTCAAACCAGAATCAAAGAAACGATACCAATTTTCCAACAAACTAGCCTATATTTAGGGCCTAGAGTTTAATGAGGGTGTTTTGAAGAAGCAATTGACCTCCAGAACAGCGTGAAGCAGCTCGGAGGCATGACTTCTTTTTTATCTCTCTCGCCAGCGGCCAACTGTAGCCTCTGCTCCCTATGGAACAAATCCCTGAACATTCAATTTAACATCGACATAAACCACATATGGTGCTTTTCCGTGGCTGTGATAATGTCAGCGAACGGGGCTAAAAAGCAGCTAAACATATTTCACATAAAAGCCATGCTGAGTAAAGTTCAGTTTAACCACTGCTGAAGGGTACCACTGCATTTACTTGCATTTCACTAAACACCTGAAACTATAGTATTTGGAGTCAAATGTGGGAAGATTGTGGTCTGCAGTGCAGTTGCAGAGTAACATGAGCAAGCTGTTCATTGTGCTAAAAACAGAACTCTATATAGTGGACCCCGGCACGGAAATCTGCCCAGATTAAGGGGCAAGGCAATGATATACCCCGGAGGGAGTCGGTGCAAGTGGAGAGACGTGATTCATAGTTTTAATGATGGACAGGGCTACTGTATGGCCTGTTGGAAAGAATAACAGTCTGTTTCATTTAGAGGGAAGAAGTGGATGGAGCCCCAGGTCCAGAGAAACTCAGCTCAACTTATCTGTCAGCACAAGCTGGGCCCATTAAGGTACAGTAGAGCTCCCACCACTGTCACATAACAGCATATCCCTGTGTGTTAAATGAATTCTTAATCCCACTTTCACAATGAAACAGGGGCTTTGTAGACCATGTGGCACTGGTCCGAACCCGCGACGCATGGCTTTTTTTTCAGGAGTCAAAAGCAGGCTGGCATGCAGCCCTGGGTATCCAGGGCGCTACCCAGCATGTCATTGGTGAGACATCAATCTGTCAGGGAGATTTATGTGGTGTGGTGGTAATTGTTGGGTCTTGAAAAGGCAGGTTTGGGGTTGGAATGGTGATGTAGGTGTTTCAGGGAGTGATGAGGTTGGGCTTAAAGTTCAACCCCACCTCGCCAGGGTTGCGGAGTGGTGTTTTCCAAGGCAAGAAAAGATGAGGGAGGAAGCCGGGTAGTTGATTTTGGCAGAGGATGGCGCAGGGTGAAATATGGTACCACACACACAAACACTAATGCACAGAAAGTAGAGCACTCTCAAAGCACTAACTGTTGACAGAATGATACAGCATGGCGTTCCCCGGTGGCCTGGAGCAGGATGTACGACAGTAATCCCTACACAGCCGGGCTGTGTTATCAGTCAGTGTAACTTAACTTGTCAGCAAGGCCAAGGGGGCAACAGCCAAAAACAAATGTAAGAAAGCAAAAACTACAACTTGACGTATGACTGAGACCCTGACAGGTTGTCCAATTGGACTGGTACTACCTTTATGGGATTTCTTTCATTTCTCTGATGATGAAACACAACGTAATCTCATTTTTGCCATTAAAAGATACTGCATCGGGTGCTATCATATATTCTCTTTGTTCTGAACTGTTCAATTGCAGAGCCATTAAAAGTGAAAAGATTACTATTAACATGAACATTTTGTACCTCCGACACAAGGTAAGCAGGTAATAGAACATAAAAAAGAATTACCATCTAAATTTTATGCCCTTAATTTTTGCATTGACCCAAACACAATGTTTTTTCTAGACACAATCACTGGCCACTCTATTAGGTACACCTATTCAACTGTGCGTTAATGCAAATAGCTAATCACATGGCAGCAACTCAATACATTTAGGCATGTAGTTCAAGTTCAAACCAAGCATCAGAATAGGGAAGAAAGATGATTTAAGTGACTTTGAATGTGGCATGGTTGTTGGTGCCAGACGGGCTGGTCTGAGTATTTCAGAAACTGCTGATCTACTGGGATTTTCACACACAACTATCTCTAGGGTTTACAGAGGACAAATCTGCAGCAACTGTGTGATGCTATCATGTCAATATGGACTAAAATCTCTGAGGAATGTTTCTAGCACCTCGTATAATCTATGCCATGAAGAATTAAGGCAGTTCTGAAGGCAAAAGGGGTCCAACCTGGTACCAACAAGGTGTACCTAATAAAGTGGGTGAGTGTAATATGTTTGAAAAAGTGAAGATTGTATTACAGTATATTCAATGACTATATATTTATGTACTCACAACAACAGATATTCCTTTTCAAAGTAGATACCAGCTACTACAGATGCAGCCAACTAGAATCCCCCCTACCAACCGAAGGCGTTTCGGCTGCCAGCTGGTTGCCAGTCAAATGACAGCCACTGGGGCCACTGTACAGAAAGTGTTGCATTGTGAGGGTCCAAGGACACATGTCGTATGCTGTAAAGTTCTCTGAAGCAAACTGTGATTTGTGACTTTGGGCTTTATAAATAAAATTGAATTGAATTGGGTTGGTCCATCTACGTCCCAACCTTCACCTATACTCATGAGCTCTGGGTAGTGACCGAAAGAATGAGATAGCGGATATAAGCCGAAATGAGTTTTCTCTGTGGGGTGGTTGGGCTCAGCCTTAGGGATAAGGTAAGGAGCTCGGATATCCAGAGGGAGTTCGGAGTACAGCTGCTGCTCCTTCGCGTGGAAAGGGGTCAGTTGAGGTGGTTCGGGCATCTGATCAGGATGCCTCCTGGGCACCTGGAGGTGTTTTAGGCACGTCTCCGGGGCAGACCCAGAACACACTGGAGGGATTACATATCTCATCTGGCCTGGGAATGCCTTGGGGTCAGGAGGAGCTAGAAAATGGATGGAATGGATGGATGAACTGGGTTGGTTGTATCCTTAATGTTAGTAGGCTAGCTAGTTTCTTTAAGTCTGTTTATAATGTAGAATCATGGGGAAACTTTACCAACAGAACTAGTGTGGGAGTGCTTTGTATTTTTAAAAAGTCGTTTTCCAAAAACAGGTGTTGAAAATCGGGTGAGTCATAATGTAATATAATATAACATAATTTATTGCAATTACAATTTCGCCAACAATCTAGCAGGGACTATTCTTACTCAACAATCCACCATTAAATGCAGGGCTGCAAATCATTTCTCAGTAACTGTCACTGTCTTGTCTCACCTATGATTGCAACACCCCATTGTCACGCCAATCATCTGAAAGTATCGCTTTTCTTTCCATACATCGAGATGTGTTTTTGCTATTAGCAGCACCTGTAGGTGTATCATTAGTGTAGTCTCACCATTAAAACGTAGTTAGTTTTGAGTGACACCATATTTCATGGCAGAGAGACATCAATGTAAGCAATAAATTGCCAGTGGGAACAGTCACCTGGCCAATCGCAAGCTGTGTGAAAGAAACCTGGCTAATAACACAGGCTAGAGGATTTACAAGTACACTTTCCATATTTCCCAAATCCCTGACAACCCACCGAGACCTGTTTAACAGATCAGTACATTTTAAATTCTGCAGTGGAAAATTCTGTAAAAGTGGGTCCCACATTTTTATAAGCAGCAGCTGAAGAGAACATGCGTGTGATTCAAAAAAGAGGCCGCACAAGTGACATTCATCCATCCATCCAATCATTTTAAGTGCCATGTGAGCGCTGTATTGTTCATCTATGAGTGCGGTGGAAATACCTGCAGCAAAGTTAGACAGGGGTGTACAAATCACTTTTCATCAAACTGACAGCTTTTCAGATACCACTACTAATTGACTTGATGGAAGTAATCATTGCAGGCCTCCCACGCCTTGCCTACAAGCCATTAGTTAAAAGTGGATGATTAAAAAATGTACACAGCTCATGCAAGAACACGTAGGTATCCTTTATTTCACGGATGTGTGGTCCCCGACTTCACATGAGGAATTTCTTTCTCTCTCTTTACTCGTCTGTCTCGTTTAAGTCTCTTTCTCACGCTCTTCCTAGTCCTTGATTAGCGGGTAATAGCAGAGCGGCGGGCCCTGTAGGAGCAGTACGACCATGATACGCTTGTATTAGCCCAAAAGACAAGATGTTCCCCCCAGCTTTAAATATACTCAACTGGAACTGAGGGAGCAAAGGGACCCATTTCCCCTAATTTGTCCTACATGAGATGATGTCTGTAGTAGTCGAGGGAGCAGCTATCTCCATGCCAACAGCTTTGATTGGCAGCTCTGGCAAATTGTGGGTTAGTTGAGGAGATGGGTGACACAGACTGAAAAATGTGAGGGTGAAATGATGCAGGAATAAGCACTTTGGAGACAAATGAAGTGGGAACAGATAGGTACCAGTTCAACTTTGCTCTGGAAACTAAGTGTATGCATAGGTATGTGTGTGCACGTATTAGTGTCTATGCCAAGCTGTGGGAAGGATAGGTACTTCTTTTTATTGTGACGGCCTGTCCTTGTTTGGCTGATAAAAGGATTCACCCTCTGCTTGATATCTCGCCGAACCTCATCCTCCTACGTAGCGTGTAGTAAAGTCAAGTCATTAAAGTCTGACAAACAAATCTAGTTTATGACCTATTCTACATCCTTTTAAAGAGCCTTTCATCCTCTGCAAGATCCTTTAAAACCTGCAGTAAATTCCTGTGCAGAGGCCCTGGGTTCTTGTCATTTGAAGTTTTGTGACAGGGTTCAACTGCTGACCTCCCTGGTCAGAGACTAAAAAACATCGGTGAACAATACGTCCATCAGTGTTTAAGTTAGACGGATGGTGGACACCTATAGGTTCTCTATTGGCAGCAAGGCCCAACATTGTGAAATGTATCACACAAGTCTGTGTGCGGCTTACTGTATTAGACAGTAGAGCTTGACAAATGCATTTATTTTGAGTACGAGACCTCTAAGAAATGTAACCCTACCAAGCATATCTGTGGTTTTGTTGTTCTCCAAGAATAATCATAAATATTATAACTGAGGCTATTCTCAACCACAATACCCCACAAACACAGGGATTGTTTTTCTATTAAGGGTCTGGTAAACGGTGTATTGGGAATGCGGAACGTTTATGTAAAAACATGCAATATGAAAAGTAACAGCCAGCCGTCACAGAGACATTTATGAAGACCACCATGTCCCGACAAATCAGTGAAACACTATACTGCGCCAATGGAGAAACCTTCAGATGAAAAGAAACCAAATAATATTCTGCAGCACCTTGCAATGCCCCTCAGCTGTCTGCTTGGCCGAGAATATTCACAAAATGGAAAAGTGCAAGATAGCTGTTTCCACTTCCCTTATTATGTTAATTGCAGGGAAATATTGTCTTTCCCTTACTAATTCAATTTCTCTCAACTAGAACACGTCAGGTATCCAGCAGCTTAGAGCAAGCGCCTCGTGTACTGAAGGCTGAAGGAGTCCTTTGCACTAGCCTGGGTTTGACTCTGAAACAGCAATACATGACCAATTTTGCTCTTTTCTTTTCCTTAAGGCAAAAATAAGAAGCAATACAGTTCTACATGACCCAAAATGGCCTCTGTGATATCTACTGTGCAAAGCAGATCATTTAAGACATTCTCACTCCAACCTCATCACATATTGACGTTTTGATCATGGACTTTCCATGTCCGCATACGACGTGCAAGGTACCCTGGGTGCGTTGGTTGTTGACATTCTAGGACACACATGGTTGGATTTAGGCTACAAAAACACGTGGGTAGGTTTAGGCATCAAAAGGAAGTAGTGAGGTTAAGGAAAAAGATTGGTTTTAGAATCTTACAGGACGCAAACACCACTCTCTCTGGTAAAAGTCTGCATTTGTTGGACCCATCCACCACCCCTCCTGCCAGCCCCACACGGACTTTTGGTGCCTTAGCTTTTGTCCTTGTCCTGCTGCATTTCCCCTGACACCGCCAGGCACCTTTAAACTAACGCCAACTGGCCGCGTATCATGCCAAAGTTGAAGGACGCCTGTTTTCGTTGGTCTCTGACCCAAGTCACTGCCCAAGCGCCGGATTTCGACAACTTCGGAGTGAGACCGTCTTTAGGTCTCCCTATATTTCAGGAGGAGTGATGCAGGGCACACATCCACCCCCCAATAAAAACGTCAAAGTAGCAGGTGACTTTTATTTTGACAAAATTAAGACATTTACACCATAAATTGATGCAGAAAAAGTACAAATTTGTGCATAAAAATCCACCAGAATGCAGGAAATTAGGTGTTTGATGCTCATTATTTTCTGGTGGACTCCCAAATGCCCTCGTTCAATATATGCCCCCCCCCCCCCCAAAAAAATGTTGAAATGATCTACGCCCTTGTCTGAGACAGTGAATCAGTTTAATAAATTTAGATGTATTTAATCCCTTGAAAGCTCAACTTTCAGTTATTCTATTTGAACCAGACTTGTACATTTAGCAGCATTTAAGTCCTAGCTTGAATTTCAGTGGCTCTGTTTGAGACATATCAAGACTGCTCAAAGATTTACCAGCACCCCACTGCTCCTAATGACAACTGAAGGCCGCAGCATGTGCCCGACAAATTAGTTTTGCCTCTCATAGTATATCAAACAAATCTGTCTCAAAAACACCTCACGCTTCGTACTTTCTTTCTTTTTTCTTTTTTTTTTTTGCCTCAGATTTGGTTTCTGGGTCAAGTGCTAGGGGAGAGAGTATAAAGATCCTTAGATGTCCTTGTGTTTAATGATAAATGTGAGTCATCTGGAGCTGTAAATGTTTCACGAAATCTAAATAAATGAGTAGCCGTTCCTTGCTTCACAACTGTGTGTATTTGTCTCAGGCTTAGTTATGATTACAAGGAATCAATGGTGCCAAAAGCTCGTGAAGAAATGTGCTCCTGAAATAATCAGCTTTTGGAAATCAAGCTGTAATAAAATTTACAGCAACCTGACTGATGCAATCAGGAAGCAGCAAAACTTTTAATTAGCTTCAGCAATACATCAGGTTTCTTTTGATTTCTATGTGCTGCATGCTACTGAATGAACAGACTAGATGCTGGTTGACCTTGCTTCATACAGGCATTCATTCACAGAAACACACTGATGCTATGACATCCCTATTCGTACATGCATCTGTGTATTGGTGGACCATAAAGTGCAGCTATTGTTAACTGTGATTCTGTGGCATTACCTGGAACTAAACCAATTACACAAAGAAGGACTTTCTTGAAGAAGGACTCATCAACTATAATAATGCCACAACCACAATAGTGCTTTCTAAGGGATGACAATAAGAAATACAACATGGTATTTGGTGTTATTTTGGCCCTGAGAACAAATGGCTGAATAATTCGATACAGTGTATAATTTGTTTTGGGAGAAGCAGCTGTGTGTGACCAGATCTGTCAGCACCAAAGCCAGGGACTGATTATAAACATTAATTTACTAATTATAACTAAATGTGATTTCATACTAATTTGATTTGGTGTGGCTGTGAAAATTAGAAGTGGTGCAGCGTTTGGGCTCAAAAGTAACATAAATCTTGATAGAAGTTTAGAGGACTGTAAATGTGATGCTTGCAAAAGAGAAAAATATGCTAAATACACTGCAAAAGTTTACTGCACTGCAAACTCCCCGGATCTTGTGGGAGATAACTAGCGATTCTCGCTAGTAAGGCTGTCCTGACCCAATAGTGTTGCTGTGGAAACGTTGTGCCCACTCTCCGTTCTCCTCCCTGGTTGCTCCTGTGACTAAGGGGCTGCACACATGCTGCGTCTTTAACTACCTGGAGAACACAAGGTTGGGCGCGAGGCGCTACTTTTGTGCCTTTTTTGGGCCAGCTCTCAAGAGCGTGGCGGTAGGTTACGTCTGAGGTTGCTAAGCAACCTTAACAAGCACTGTATCATAGCCTTTTTTTACGCAGAATCCTGAGTGCAGAGCTGATTTTCTTCAACGCAATGTTTATAAATGTGTAGGCATATCGTCCGTGGGACAGATATGAAGCTCTGGCAGCCCTGCACCAAATGATCAACTTTTCTGTATTCATCACAGACTGATATTTACGAAGATGAGAAATCTGCTGGCTGTGATTGGTTGTTCCTTGTCACATGAGTTTGAGCACGCCTATCAAACATCTACATTGACAACAACGAATTTGAGGGCGCAACAACCGTGTGTACAGGGTTTTCATTTTGAGCTCTGACCGCTTTTAGCATTGGTAACTCAATGTTAACTTTGTTAGCACTGTTAGCAGCGTCAGCACGGCCAGTGGTGCTAACATAGCTAACAGTGCTAAAGAGGTTTTGTGGCTAAAAATGAAGCCGGGGAGTCGACCTGGGGAGAGACAAGAGGGTGGCCATCACATTTCTGCAGCAGGGCCTTGCTAGTGGTGGGACAGCACTACGAGTGGTAATCGCGGCTAGCTAGCTCTGACACAACACAGGCTATATACGCTCCGTGCAGAGTGGCCAAGGCTAATGTCAGCTAACCAATAGAGACCTGAGGGTGGGCGGAGGCAGAGGGAAGTATGTTTCTGCATGTTTATACAGCTAGCTGGCTGTCTGTCAGCAAAAATAAGATAAAGGCAGGACAGTTACATCACAAAATATTAAAATTACACCACCTCTAAATGGATAGCACTTTGAAATGTGATGGGTTTTTTTGGCTTTTTTTCCTTAAAACTAAACTAAATTACCGGCCCTTCATCACTGGAATGTGTTTTGTTAATTAAAGTGGTAATATATTTGATTGGCAGTGCCTTCACAAAAAACACCTTGGAGTCAACAAATACATCAAGGGCACTCTGAGTTAAGAAACTGACGTCCCTGAATAATTCAAATCAGTCATTCAACCATTCAATCGACCCATAATCCGTTAATGACTAGTTTTCTGTTCTGTCTCCAAGTACAACACTTCCTGCCTGTGCGTCATGCAGAGGAATGTGTTATTGATGTGTGTGAGCATCACAGGGTCAACTTTTCTGTATTCATCACAGACTGATATTTACGAAGATGAGAAATCTGCTGGCTGTGATTGGTTGTTCCTTGTCACATGAGTTTGAGCACGCCTATCAAACATCTACATTGACAACAACGAATTTGAGGGCGCAACAACCGTGTGTACAGGGTTTTCATTTTGAGCTCTGACTGCTTTTAGCATTGGTAACTTAATGTTAACTTTGTTAGCACTGTTAGCAGCGTCAGCACGGCTAGTGGTGCTAACATAGCTAACAGTGCTAAAGGGGTTTTGTGGCTAAAAATGAAGCCGGGGAGTCGACCTGGGGAGAGACAAGAGGGTGGCCATCACATTTCTGCAGCAGGGCCTTGCTAGTGGTGGGACAGCACTACGAGTGGTAATCGCGGCTAGCTAGCTCTGACACAACACAGGCTATATACGCTCCGTGCAGAGTGGCCAAGGCTAATGTCAGCTAACCAATAGAGACCAGAGGGTGGGCGGAGGCAGAGGGAAGTATGTTTCTGCATGTTTACACAGCTAGCTGGTTGTCTGACAGCAAAAATAAGATAAAGGCAGGACAGTTACATCACAAAATATTAAAATTACACCACCTCTAAATGGATAGCACTTTGAAATGTGATGGGTTTTTTTGGCTTTTTTTCCTTAAAACTAAACTAAATTACCGGCCCTTCATCACTGGAATGTGTTTTGTTAATTAAAGTGGTAATATATTTGATTGGCAGTGCCTTCACAAAAAACACCTTGGAGTCAACAAATACATCAAGGGCACTCTGAGTTAAGAAACTGACGTCCCTGAATAATTCAAATCAGTCATTCAACCATTCAATCGACCTATAATCTGTTAATGACTAGTTTTCTGTTCTGTCTCCAGGTACAACACTTCCTGCCTGTGCGTCATGCAGAGGAATGTGTTATTGATGTGTGTGAGCATCACAGGGTCAAACTAGGAGAGTTGATCTCTTGCCAGTCGATGCCGCCTGTCTGCCAAGAAAGTCATCAGATCAGAGTTGTTTCTCTGTCTGGGCTGATATCGCAGCCCCCTACCCCTAAGACACACACACACACACACCAGCACATCCACCTCCCAGACCTCCTGCTAGTTAATCAATTGCATGATATACTTAGCCAACATATTTTCTCACTTCTCCGTCGTTTGATGTTCGGGGCAGAATAATACTTAAGACAAGAGGCTATAAATTATGCATGCACATTAAAAAGCCAGGACGGTAGGTGCAGAAAAAGGGAAGGTGCTGTATGCGGTTGAGCAACTTGCAATAAAATAGTGCTGTTACGGATGATACGGTATTATCATGTGAAAGAGGGAGGCTAGATGTAAGGGTGTAAAAGTGTGTATTAATGGGTACCTTTATGTGTGTTTTACAATGCCTGCAGTCATGTAGGAATGGTAAAAGAGGAGTAATGATTTATTCTCACTTAGCGGTGCACCATAGACACCGTGTCTGGGCTCCTCTTTTCCTAATTTATCGCTCCCTCTTGTCTCTCCCCCACCTGCCTCCTCTGTACTGTCTCTCCTGTTTCATCCTTCCTCTCCTCACCTTCTCACCTCCATCTTATCTCCACTCCAGCTAATACATACTGTTTCCTCCCTGCCATTGCTTTAGACAAGACGCCCAATTTTCAGCTCTTACATTCCCTGACCCGAGGAGGAGGCGGGTGTACCTCCTACCAGCCGTGACTGTTTAACTATCACCACTGTCCGTCCCCACAATGCCTCTTCTGATGGGGACCACACATTTCACACAGGCACGAGGAGGAGGGATCACACGGGAGGTAAGGCACATTGGTGGATTCCAGGCCCATGAGCTAGCTCCTCTCCCCTCTCTGGATTTGGAAGAGTTATGGAGGGGGTCGTGACCCCCTGGAGGTCTATAAAGCAGAGAATGGGAGGCAGTACCTCGGCCACATGCCTGCCTGCTGCACTGCTGGGACCATTACTGCATCCAATCACACAGACATGCAGCAAAACAGGCCTCAGAATAACCCAAATATCACTTACAGTACAGGCACCCCTAAAGCCCCTGCAATCAACATCCTCTTAATCACCCACTGCACGGCACAATGGAAATTGCGTTGGCCGACCATTAAGGCACCTTAAGGACCCTCTGTTAGTCAAACTTACATAAACTGGGAGATATTGGATACCAGTGGAGCACAAACAGAGAGCTAATGGTTTCATGGTGGTCAGCTGCGAATGAGTGGAAGACAGAAACCAAACGAGAGTGGGTAGAGAAAGAAAAGATGCAGGAGACTTAAGCAAAGACGAGAGCAGTGCCTTACAGACTCTGCTAATGTGGAGGAGGAAAAAAAACCCCAGCAGCCTCATTTCCATGACCTGTGACTGTCCTCGCAGTGCTACAGCATGTACCCTTCATCTCAAATCAGGGCCAGCCCGAGCAAATTAAATTGTTTTAAGTGTGTTTTCAAAGAAATTTAAAGTCTTCGGGGACAAAATGAGGTCATCCACCATTTCATAAAAGTGACAATGACTTGAATTACTGAGTGCACACAACAAGAACACAATGATACATTTTATTAATCATTTTAAATTATAATAATTAACTTGAGTCCTTGTTTAACTAAATCGTAAGACTTTTACAAGCAGGCTCATCAATGTTTTATAGATAGGGCACTCTGCGGCAAAACTGTACTCTGTGTCTTTGAGAATTCGTCACGCACACACAGATCCATATATATTTCCTAAGGGGGAGAGTTATAGACATGTTTGGGGTCGGAGACAGCAATCAAATAAGTTCGGTGGAGACAAGGACTACGTTCACCTCACAGGGCTTAAGGGGCAATTCCAATTTTTTATCCAGAGCTTGAGTTCGAAGTCACCCATATCTGACACCAGTGTGAACAGATCTCTGCTCTGGAGTACCTCAGATGCAACCAATAATGTCAAACATCCGCACTGGAGCAACAACAAAAAAACTTCATAGCAGTGCAAGCGTTCATCTCCTGTATGATTTGCTGCAGAGTTTGGATGACAATTCATCATCCCACAACAGAGAGAGCTGTGGGTGCAGGAGAAAAGTAAGGCATGGTAGGGCCACGACGAGGAGTGTGCCATGGAGCAACACTTCCTCCAAACCTTGGGATGTCCAGGGCTACATTCCAATATCTGGCGGCCTGTCACAACAAGGCTGTTGCGGCAGGACTCAAAATGTAGCTGAGCTGGTCCTGTCAGAAAGCGTCTGGCAGTCGGGCTCTACTGGCTGGCGACTGGGGCAGCCTACCGCAGAGGGCTACGGCAGCTTTCTGTGGTTTCAACGGACCGCTACGACACTGTGTGATGAGTGCTCTGCGTCTGCACAGTGAAGTATGACATGGAAAAACCATGGAGGAACAAACATGAATTCCGGTATGATTTCACGGCAGTCGCACGGCCAATGATCGGACATGTATTGAATGTAGGACCACATGTGGAAGGACTTCTGTGTCCACAGTACTTTGTAAATCAGATTAGATCTGTGTCACATGAGAGCAAAAACCAGACTTGGGCCACTACATGTAACTGTCATGTAGTTTAAGTGTGAGAATGTATTGTTACGGGACTTTATTTCAAGATGGACACAGCACTAGACACTGGAAAGAAATGAACAAAGAGAACAGTCAGAACAGAGGGCTTCTTGGCTCACCCTGTTTGGCCTTGTAATCCTGCACAACAAAGAATAAGCCAGGCCAGCTCTGACTAAACTTAAAATCTGTGACTTTTAAAACAAGCATTTCCTGTATTCGGCTGCTGTCCTGCGCTGTAACAGGCACAACAAGTAACCTTATGTGGCATCATGTCGGGAACAGGAAGGTGCAGACCGGTCTTAGCCCATAAACTCAGATAAATGTTTGCATTACAACCTGCAAGGTAAACAAGCAGTGTCTGGCTCAAGTTAAGTCCGGAGATGTTTTGTGGTTCTCTGTGGAATGCAAAGTCCTTCTTTGCTCTGAAGCAGCCAGCCCCTCCATCTGTTTGTTTTGTAGCCATTACAGCCACTTAGCCTGACAGAGCACTTTGTTTCCCTTATCTCCTGAACAGCTAAAACGCATAAGTGTTTTCAGCGTCTGTTCAACCTTGGGTTTAACTCCTATCACCGTGTTTACTCGTGACACAGATCAAAGACGGATTGCTTCTGAGCGAGCGGTTGTAAAAAGGCACGACGAACTTCTGCCTGCGAGTGACTTTATGGTTTCATTCCAGCAGTGGGGGAAAAAACAGAAACAAAAGGCATATTTCAACACCTCTGACAGGTGAGCACAGGAGGAAGACATCCAAACAGAGCCAGTGGAGAGTAATAGCAGCAGATAGCGCTGTCCGGAGGAGGGAGGAGGCAGAGGAATATTTGTCTGTCTGAGTGATTTGCCTGGTGTGCCTCAAAGTCAGGACTCAGTAAGCAAAAGACTTGTCAACATCCCAGAGCAGCCGCTTGTTGCTATGGTGACTGGTCAGCGGGGTGCTGAGGTGTGATGGACAGCATGTCATTAACAGTAAGGAATGACTCCATTCCCCCCCTAGTCGAGATAGCATTGCCTTGCAGGAGCACGGAGGGAGTCATAAAGGGAGCTGGTTATCAGAAAGGAGATAAACCTGTTGAGCTACATGGTCACAGACGGTGTTGTCTCACCATGCAGGTATTCAAGGCTCTGTAGCACCACAGAAAAGTCTGATTTCTTTCTAAACAATGCCATCTGGGTTGCATTGGAGTCGACAAGGACAACGAAATCAGAGGTTGCTCCACCTGGTTTGGTTAAAACTAAAATCAAATCTCATTCTGGAGTTCAAAACAAAACAAAAAATCCCAACACTGGCTCTATTCTTTTCTTAAACACCATCTGAAGAGCATGTTTAGCTCTCGGTCACCAGCAAATAATTGTATCTGAAAGTGCCTTACCTCATCTATTTAACCAATAAAGTTATTCCAGAACAGCTTCACTTAAAAACGATATTTTATTAGGGCTCACACGAGAGGGAGTTTCCACCAGGCCTATCTTTTTCCTTAACACTGATAGTTAGAAGGGAATGTGCAGATAATAAGACAGTGACACGCAAACAAAACACTTAAAGGTTGAAAAATGCAAAACGATGTGTATTAGGGATGCACTGACCGTGAAATTTTAGGCCGATACCAATGCTGAAAATACTTATTTGACCGTTAGCTGATACTAAAGTATTTTTGTTGTTGTTTATTTTGTTTTTGTTGTTGCCTTTTTGCCCATTTGCACCAGGGAAACAAACATATCTTTATTACAAAAAATATCTTAACTATAGTGAAGTCATTCAGTCCTTTTACACTATCTTTAAATGAGCAGAAATTCAATCATACACATTTATAAAACAACAATATAACTGCTTTTTACGATACACATTAGGTCTGCAACTAACGATTATTTTCTTTGTCGACTAATCTGTTGATTATTTCTTCGATTACTCGACAAATCCTTTTATCGAAAAATGTTGAAAAATGTTGGTCTGTCTCTCCCAAACCCCAAAATTATGTCATCTAATGTCTTGTTTCGTACTCATGCCAAAGGGTTTAAGTTCATGTCATGGGAGAGTGTGTAAAGCTGCCAATATTTGAACGTAAGAAGCTGCAGTAAGAGTATTTTGGGGTACTTTTATAGTACTTTTCTATGAAAAATGACTCAAACCAATTAGTCGACTACTAAAATAGTCACCGATTATTTTAATAGTCGATTAGTCATCAATTAGTCGACTAATCGTTGCAGCCCTAATACACATCATACATATGTCAGTTTATTGCCTCCTTTCATCTTGAAGGCATCCCAGGGACGATCTTTGTCTGTCCCAAATATGGATTCTATTGCCCTCAGGATGAGACGCTGTTAGCCTTGAGCTTTGCTTTTAAGCCTGCGCAAAACTGATGTGACACAACAGAAGAACATCAGCCACTGTGATCGGTGAATGTCACCTTATTTGCTGATAGGTTGATGGCAGTCCACATTGGTTACGTTGGTGCATCCCTAGATTAAATCTGCACATGCTGTGCTGTATGAATCTGTTCATTAGAACCCCAGTGACGACAAGAGCACATACTGATTGTATCATACGAAGTCATTGAGGAACAGAAATATTTTTGTTCAAACTCAACTTCTAACAATTAAGTTAGATATTTCAGAGACAGCTGCTTTGCGGATCTTGAATTGAGACTTAATTACTTTTGGTGTGTTTGTGTGTGAAAGACCAAGAACAGGATGTGTGTGTGCATCCGTGCCTTTTCAGTTTGAAAACTTTTATAAAAGGATCTCACAAAGCCTCTTGATAGAAAGGCACCAACAGGTGGCAGAGAGGAACACTGACGACAGGCACAAAAGTGAAACATTCTTGCTTTGAAAACCCCAAAAGAACAAGACGCAGACGTGGGAACAGACAGGAACAAAATGATGGAAAGATAGATAGATAAAGAGATAGATAACGTGAAGGACCCAGCCAGCTGAAGCACAGAGGGATTGATTCACAGGCGGGGTGAGCGGTTGGCATGCTAATCAAGCCTGTATGTGGTTGCAGGCAGGGTGAGAAGCGGGTGTATGAAGTGGCTTCACAGGCAGTCATTTGCCAGCATTCAGCTCCCATCAATATCAGGACCGATTAATGAGGGGCTAGAGGGGAGAGCAGGGAGAGGGCAGGGAGGACTGGGCGAAGGGGGGCGGGCAACGGCCAGGTGTCGGAGGAAGCACAGAATGGGAATAAAGAGGGCGCGGGCAGTGATCCGCGAGGAATTCCAGCCGAGCGGCAACAAGAGTGGTGGGGGGGGGTGCTTGCTAGTCATGCACTGTAAGAAATGACCATTAAAAAGCTGCGATTGGTTCTAAAGTCCTTTTTTTAACACTTGTCTTATCAGCGCAAATGATAAAGAAAAGTTATGACACAAATGTAACAAACCGAGCCTTAATTAAAAGAATAAAATCATCGACCTGAATCATATTTGGCTGTTTTATTTGTAAAAGTAATACTATAAACTTTCTTCTGCACAGTGGTGAATGAGAATCACAGACTGACTGGGTTTGTAAAGTACTATGACATCATGTCACACGTTATCTGGGTTATAAAAGGACAGATTTTGGAGGACCACGAATCTGTAAGGTCTTGAACACGTCAATCAATACAGTACTTCACATCTTTTTTGACCACAGACCTAAAAAAAGTTTTAAAAATGAAGAATTTTAATTTTGTCTCTGATGTTTCTTGGTATTTTTTCAACAATAATATTAAATCAAATAATGCTAAAAGCAGAACAAGTAGCGGAGAGGTAATTTTTTTACTTGTTCCAGGAAAAATAAGCACTCATGAGTCAGTATTAGATTACATGACTTATTAAGGTTTTCTTTTTGCGGTTTGGACAATAAAAAGACATGAAGAGGATAAAGAAGGGGAAGTACGGCTTGATGTGCGTGTTTCTGAGTGTCTGTGTGAGGCCCTTTAATGTGTTGGGACGGAGCTTTAGAGGCTAAAATCATGTTTCGACCTTGAAGGGTGCTCCTCCCCCCCGGAGGAAAGGTCCCAGTGTGGATGACAAAGGGTCGTGCTCTTTTAGGCATCTGCAAGCCCCGAGGTTGTGTTTTATTGTCGGTCGTGCCTGTTGTGCATGTGGGTGGCCGCGCATATGAGCGGAGAGTGGATATGTGTGTATACTTATAGGTGTATGCATGAGTGAGTGTGTATGTGGGGGTTTAGTGCATGTATTGGCACAACAGAAAGGCATTAGTGGTTTAGCATGTGTGTGAGAGAGGACTGAAGGGAGCAGGGATTTCTGGGGGGCGTAAAGGGGGGAAGCCTCAGAGCCCCCCCTCCCTCTTGCAATGACTCGCCAGGTCATGTGACCACTGGTTCTCACAGGGGCACTGGGCAGTCGGAAACAAGAGGGCAGCGTGTTAGGGCCGCATGCCTGTTTCATTGTTTGTGTGGGGTGCCTCACTGCTGAATGCAGACGAATCAATCCTGAAACATCAGCATCAACCCACAAGCACAAACCGGACTGGCCGAGGCGGGACAGAGGCAGCACTGTGCCGGCTCGTTTCGTTCTGGGAACGGACTCAACAGCAGCAGAGAGTAGTACCTCCTCATTTATCTGTCTCTATGCCTCCTCTGTCTCCGGCTCTTCATTTTGTCTCTTGCTGTTGTCTGTTTCTCATGGCAGGGAGAGAAAGGAAAGTATGTCTACTCCTTTCTCTCTTTGTCTTGCTCAAGAGTTCTCCATTTGCTCAGAGAGGCTGTAAATCCAACAACAACTAAAAGGTACCTCATGTAAAAAAATCCCAAATGTATGGGCGGTAGAAAAACTAATTTGATATCCTCCGATTACATCTCTGGTGTGACGCCCAGCAGATGCATTCCTTCTGTGACAAAGTGCAAGACAGCAAGAGAGCAGTATATCAAGACATGCCGTTTCACCCAGGGCAGCGTTAAAACGTGTGATATGTGTTTTTAAAGGTAAATGTTAACCAAACACAGCGACTGAGAAAACACTCTGATTTAAAAGCCACCAGCCGGGATCACAGCTGGGGAAGGGAAACATCCACATATACTTAAGCCCCAGAGCTTTCTAGTCCACTGGAATCAGCGGATCAGTGTTTTGCTCTACAGGGCAATGAGGTGATAGTTGTTAAGGATTAATGTCACTCATTTACTCTCAAAGCCACAGGGATCCAAACTAGAGATACACTGATAGCAAGGCCACATCTCTGGCCAAATTGGCTTGCTGAATGAAGCATGTATTCTGTGGTTTTTACAACATTGCAGAAGCCGCAGAATAATTTGAAACCCTTGCTCTGAGACACACTCAATCAGCCAAACCAGCGACAGCAAAGTCTTTCATATTTCCAATCACCGCAAGCTAAAGATATCAGAGATCTGTCGAGATAGCCTTACAAGTCCCCGACACTGGCTCCTGATTTCTCCGCAGAGTTGCCGGCTTGTGTCGGTGGTTATCGCAAGGTCAGCTTCAAACCATCAGCTAAATTAAACAAAATAAATAGCGGGGACTCTGGCACGACTCCTTTTGGAAATAAATGCCACCGCAGCTGTGAGAAAACCACAAGACACAAAGGTCGCCTTGATTTCCAGACAGCTCAATGATTCCCAAGGGTGGGGACTGGGCCTGGCGAGGACAGTGCTGGGGAGGCGGAGGAAGGGAGGGAGGGACTGACTGCGCGACTCTGACAAGTCCTCTGTGGCACCCGGTGCCTCTCTCTCCCGGGTGACCTGCAAGAGTGTTAGGGCCTTCGCTGAATAACCAGCCCCATCCGCCACATTCAGACGAGGGCTAAAAGGTTAATTGAACCTCTGTGCTGCGCCTTCCTCTGTGTAATTTACTGTGATTAATGCATGGAGGTTACTGTCAGACTCATTTACTAATTGTCCAAAGCAGTACGTAATTAACCACATCTGCAAAAATGTGTCTGGAACTGTACAGGCTCAACAGAACACTGGGCCTGTGTCCGGACAACTGTGCGCCACTTAGTCAGAATACAACAATTTCAAAACATTAGCTCTCTTGTTACACCGTCAAGAGAGCTTCATGCACTACAACTGCTGAGGAGCTCTTCTGTATAAAAAAAAAAAACAACACTAAATCACCCTGCTATCTAATTCTTTCACACTTCTTTATTTTGAATTTTTCAGGACAAAGGCTCTCCTCTACCAACAAGAACTAGGACTGCTCATTGTGAGGAAGACTTCAGAGAATTAACACCTCATCACTCCCCAGGCCCCCCTCGCAAAAGTTTCCGCCTGAAACTACAGACCGGTCTGACGTGCAAAACTTAACATCAAGAGAAAAGCTGGAGTCAAAGAGATCACAGTGTACTCTCTTATGTCTTCCTGACTAACAATGTGATATCCAGGGTAAACTTCTCAAGTTTTCTTTTCGCCCCCCTGTCAGCCTCAGCCTGTCTGGCTCTGTTCCCTGTGTCAATTATTTCTGGAGATCCTTTTTGCCAGTCAGACAGCTCTTGTATGCAAAGCATGCAGCTCTGTGAAGTGAGAGTGCTGTGTAGGTAGCTAAAGCGCTGCTTGTGATATCTTTGTTTTGCAATACCTTTAGCTATTCAAATGCTTGAAAGTTACAGGGAACCTTTTTTTTGATTGCTTTCCTTGAGATAGCTGCAAATAAATACCAGAAACTACAAATATAATGTCATAGTCCATAAGCCTCAGCTCTTGAAGGGCTTAAAATTTAATGGAGACTTCTTTTTTTGATGATATGGATGGCCAAATTCCCCTGACGACATGCTGCCACAGCTTATCTCTGGGAGAGTGTGTGTGCGCGCATTAATTTCGCTGTGTATTCTCTCTGCTGGGGTGTGTGCCTGCATACGTTGAGCACATTCTGCCAGCCCAGTGTGGTGACCTTGTGTCCCTCTGTCTGTGTGACTGCGTGTGTACACAGCGCTCAGGGTGCCTGGCCTATTCTCTCGCTCTTTCTTGATAATGGGTGTATATACATTTTAATCTTGGATTACTTGGCTGACTCAGAGGAGGGCTTTCTGTCAGGCTGGTGCATGCACACAACCATTACGATACCCTGAAGCCACGTAAGAAAATCATTACTGTATGCTTTCTTCCATTTTAGTGTTGCTAACTCGAGGCGTCTGCAAGTACAAAACATCAAGACTGAACCGAGACCAATCTGGGGAATGGTACAAATTTATTCTATCCTTTCTGTGCACACAAGGATACAAAAAATATCCTTCTTTAAAGGAGCTATTATGCTTTTCCTTGCTCTCAGTCACATGTATAATATTACAATTATGGATGTTATATTAAACGTGGCCAAAGTTTCAAATGATGAGATAAATGTACGTAAAAATAATCCTTGTGAGCAACACCTAAGGCTTTAGACCATTCAGAATACTCTGTTTCAAATGTTGTTTTCTCTGCTTTGGCTATAAAATGATCATGACCGATTTTTTTATGTGGTCATTTGCTCCAGGCACACTACTCCAAGTGCCTACGCTGCTACATGAGGCTACACGCTAACATCGGGGAAACTTGTAATCTTGGTTGCAGATGTCATTAATTTCTCCCCGATTTTGGATCAGATTCCTGCTGGAACATGTGCGGTTGTGTTTCGAAGCTTTTACTTGTGATTTTAATGGTAAGAAGTGCCGCTATACACAGTCATTCCCCAACTGCAAGTACATAGCTACATGTAGCTACCTGCTAACGTCAGGGACACATGTAATCTTAGTTGCAGATGTCATTAATTTCTCCCCGATTCTGGATCTGATTCCTGCTGAAACATGTCCAGTTGTGTTTAGAAGCTTTTACTTTTGATTTTTAACGTAAGAAGTGACACAATACAGAGTCATTCCCCAGCTGCAACTACACAGTTACATGTAGCTACCTGCTAACATCAGGGACACATGTAACCTTGGTTGCAGATGTCGTTAATTTCTCCCCGATTTTGGATCAGATTCCTGCTGGAACATGTCCGGTTGTGTTTAGAAGCTTTTACTTGTGATTTTTAATGGTAAGAAGTGACACAATACAGAGTCATTCCCCAGCTGCAAGAACTCTGCTACATGTAGCCACATGCTAAAGTCAGGGACACATGTAAACTTGGTTGCTGATGTTGTAAATACCTCCTCGATTTTGTAACATATTACCACTTGGACATTAGCTTTTATTTGGGATCCCTAGAGAGAGGAAGTGCTGCTATAAACAGTCGCTCCCCAGCTGTGAGTACACTGCTACATGTAGCTACTTGCTAACGTTAGGAACACATGTAAACGTGGTTCCAGATGTTGTAAATACCTCCATGATTTCGTAACATATTACCACTTGGACATGTCCAGTTGTGTTTTGAAAGCTTTTATTTGGATCCCTTAAGGGAGCAAGTGCTGCTATGAACAGTTATTCCCCAGCTGCAAGTACACTGCTCCATGTAGCTACTTGCTAGTGTCAGGGAAACATATAAACTTGGTTGCAGATGTTGTAAATACCTCCACTATTTCGTAACATATTTCTGCTTGGACATGTCCAGTTGGGTTTTATTTGTGATTATTAATGAGAGGAGGTGCCGCTGCAAACAGTCATTCTCTGGCTGCAAGTACTCTGCTTCAATTAGCTTCAGGCTAACATCATGGAACCATGTAATCTTGTTTGTTAATGTTGTAAATTTCTCCCTGATTCAATTCATATTCCTGCTGGAACATGACCGGCTGTGTTTTGAAACTTTTATAGTTTCTTTTTTTTAAAATGGTAAAACATGCCGCTCTTCTTTGTTAGTCATTCTCCATCTGCAGTGATGGTGCAGAGACGCCGAGATATGGAAGATTCAGAGCATAATGGGCTTTTTCAGGAGGGGGGCTTAAAGAGACAGGTGCTACAACAGAGCTTTCTCCAGACAGAGGGTGAAAACAGGTGTTCCAACACAGACAGGATAAGGAAAGGAAAATGTTTTCTGACCATTAAGAGATGTAAACATGTTCGGGTAGAAACATTAAATACAAGTATGAACCTTAAAAATAACATAACAGGTCCTCCTTAATTCAAAGTTTCTCCTTTGAATAGTGAAGGACAATGCTGGCACCGTCCAAATTTCTGATGAGTACACAAACTGACAATGATTACATTCACATCAATTAAAAATCACTTTCACCCTTAAGCTTTAATAAGATTTCCAAAGTCATGTTTAAACAACAGTCTCTATATTTTCTAAGGGCATCGTTTAGAACTAATTACAGCAAAGTCAAACTCGCCTGCCATTAATTGTTATTTATGAGGGTGAATTAATTTTTCAGAAAGTTGTGGGCTACTTTGAAATGTACGCTGACCTTGGCAAAGGGACACAACACAGTAATGCATTCATACCTTTGGCAGATTTTATGCAAACTAAACTGAATATTTGATCAGGTTTTTCTTCACCAAGGTTACATTGTTCCAGGGTTTTGGTTTTTTTTCCCGGAGACTCTTTGATTCTGTATGCTGTGTAGATGCTCCTATCCTGAATCTATGGACAGAAAATTGTAAGATTTTAAATGTCCAGTAACCTGTGAAAGTCTGAACATGTAGGCTGCTTTCGATCTTCTTGGCTGTCCCTGACATCAAGCCTGATGAATGGAAATGCAACTGTGGTCATCTCCTGAGGGAGTGCAGAGGGATTGTGGGTTGTAATTAATTTACTGCTAGATTACACTGGATAATGCCCGTATCATTACAAAATTAGGTTGACAGTGGTCTTGGTGTAGATAGTGCGGGGCATGTGTCAATACACACAAGAAACGTGCATTTGTGTGTTTGTATGTTTGTGGAGGTTATTAAGGCCCTTGAGACATCCCTAAGTGGGAAATGGTGTTTAATTATACACAAGCAGATGTACACACGGGCAAACAGCCTGCATAACTCATTGAAACAAAACAGCTTGAGCATAATGCCGGAGACCCATTGTTTGTCTTGAGTGCAAGTGAGTCTTGGGTTTATAATGAGAAACTGAAAATTAAGAGGCCCCACTCCACTGGCATCAGAATAAGAGCTCATTAAGGGGAATTTTCTGTAAAGGTGCAGTAAGTAATTCTGGACAAAGATAACTGATGGTTGAGTAGAGCTCCGACTGAAGATTATTTCCATTGCCAATTTTGTGTGTCAATTATTTTCTCAATTAATCAATTAGATGTTTGGTCTAAAAAATGTATCACTGTTTCCTAAAGTCCAAGATGATCTTCTCAAATGTCTTGTTTTGTCCACAACCCAAAGATACTCAGTTTACGGTCAAAGAGGAAAAAGAAACCAGAAAGTATTCACATTTAAAAAGCTGGAATCAGCGACTTTTGACATCTTTTTTACTTTTTAGTTACTCAAATCAATTATCTAATTTTCAAATTAGTTGTCAATTAATTCAATAGTTGACAGCTAATCAATTATGTTGCAGTTCGACTATTGAGTCTCATTTCTAGGTCATCAAATACCAATGCACTAGGTTGGCGGTTCGGTTAAACTACCAACCCAAGGTCATTGGTATTTGACGACCAGGGAAAAAGACTCAAAAATTAACTATCGTTCTCTGGAAATGCCTACTTAACATTTAAGTTATGACAAAGGATTACAGTACCTTGCCAAAACCCCTGGAAACCTGGAATTTCACACAAATAGGTTGTAGTCGTTTACAGATAATGGAGCTTCAGAAAATGGCAGCCATTTTGGATATAATGAAGTGGAGATGTTTCCAGTTTTTCCCTTGCTGATACTGATTCCGATACCTGAAGTCGTGTTTTGGCCGATACCAAGTACTGATAAAATACCACTGTGTTAAAATTAATAATAATGATGGCTATGTAATATTAACTTTATACGAATGTGAAATGATTGCTGTTATTGTGGTATGGTATGGCCCAGGTTAAAGCCTATGTAAAACAACAAATTTTCTTTTATCCAGTGTAAAGTAATGCCAAATTCCTGACATTTTGCTGACGGCTAATGTAACACCATTTACAGGAAATCAATTCTTCTTCACTGCTCTAAAAAAACACCGGTTGCCAGTGGCTGTACAGTGCAACATGCTGTGTGGGCGACTGTTTTAGAACGATGAAAAATAATTGATTCCTGGGAAAGCGGCCATTTTAACAATGTATTAACTAATTCAAAGTTTATTATTAAATTAAATGTATAGTCGCGTACTCGCCAATATCCAATCCAGTATTTTAGGCAGCACTGGAGGCACTTCCGTTTTGAAAGAACTCTATAATGAAGATGATTTAAGTAGCCTTGGGTCAATTTTCAGTGCGGTGTACAAGCTTAATCTGATTTGATTTTATGCAAACCAGCTGAACCACATTTGTCATTATGACAGGGACAGGTCTAGTCCAGTATTTGGATCAATATTAAAGCGGTTTAAACATTTTCACACCTGTCAAACTCTGGACTGAAGACCTACTTTTACAGTAGCTCTGATCTTAGCCACTTTTACGCTCTATATATTAGACACATGTAGTTTGCTAAAATATTGCTGAATACAGCACTTCATCTAAAAGAGGATTATACACTACGGACCAACAATGTATTCCTTTAAAACCTTTTTCATCCACATTTTAGGTCTGATGCTTTTTCAATGACCAGCATATCCTACATGAATATAAAACACCAATATATTTTTAATGTTTATGGGTACTAAATTCATATTCTATTTGCTGAACTTCTTAAAGTTTGCAGTTGAGTGGGAATGAGAAACTCAACTCTCTATTATTACGGCAACTGTTTCTTCTTTTTTTTAGGTTCAACGAAGTAGAAACATGAAGGATTCATCCATCACAAAAATTTGCACATTGCTCGCTCCGCAGCATCACAGCCTGCCCCTGCTGCTCTAACATGGACAAAAAGTTTTCAAGAGGAGCCTTCAGAAAAACTTGAAAGCATCCCTGCATTCTGTCCTTTCTCTCACTCTTTTCCTGTCTTTTGATTTGCACTCTCACAAAGGCAGTCAAAATGCAAAAATGCTTGACCATTCAACAGGCGCTCTACCCTCTGCATAAACTTCTCGGTTGCCCCTTTGTTCGATTAATACCTTCATGTCTTTCAGACTCTCCCCCCACCTCCCCTGCCCCAACCCCACATCGCCATCCCAGACAAGCCTTAGTCCTCATTATACACAGCTTCCACTCTAGTTCCCAAGATTAGGCAAATGAGCTCCCGAGCACAGTCTATAGACAGAAACTCGGACCCCGCTCCCTTTTCAAAATCAATCCTGACATTCACCAAAAAACTACGAAGCACTTAATAAGTACTATTTTACTTCCTTATAAAATCTCATATTGAAGTCTGATTTGATGTGACCCACAATCATGGCAAGTGGCTATTAAAAATTTTTGCCTAAATTCACCATGATGGATCGAGAATGAGCATTCCTATCGATAACAATAGGACATTCTTGAGCAGAGGGGCAAATCCCTTTACAGAGCACAAAATGAGGGCTCTTGAACAAAACACATTACATGCAACGCAAACATTATTCAGAATCAATTGAATCACTTCCTGTCATTTCAAAAGCAGCATGCAGTAATTCATTATTGCTCACTTATTTTTCAATGAACTTCGGACCTTACTGTAGAATAAAAGGCAATAGTTTGCAAAATTACAGAGAAAGACAGAAAAGATTTTTCACTGTTGACCTATTAGCATTTTGATGCTACGGAATAGGCTGAATTAAGTGAGTGGAATAAATGCATTAAAATATCTGTAACAAGAATACGATGGGTCATAATAAAGTGGCCACTTGGATCCAATTTTTATAGCAATTCTTTCTCTCGTCCAGTCACTGTTTATATGTTTACCTGCAGGTTTCTTATACTGTCACTATATTTTCTGATTAAAGATATACAGCATACTGTAAACAAACTCCATGAGAGGGTTTTGAACGACAGCAGCAGTAAAAAGCAAAATACTATATAATATGATTGGCCATATTGCAAATTGCGAGTTCATTTACCCCGCTGTCGGATATAAGCATTCCATTTCCAATTTACTTCCTGAGCACAATAAATACATTTGCCGGGAAAGTCCATTCTTTCCTTGTCAGATAATGAAATCTCATATTCGGGAGTCCCATATCCCGGCTTGGACCATATCCCAGCGACGTGCATTTTCCATCAAACAACTCCGCAGCACAGTTACAGGAGGACACAGAAGGGTATTGAGCTTCAGACAGATGTGAAGCTGATTATAGCTTCCCACCTCCTACAGCTCTCTGGGTCATCCAACAGTCTTAACCCCCGTCACCTTTCATTCCCAGCAGCCACGACAAGAAGGACGAGTCAGCTGAGAGAGGGTTAGAGGTCAGGATCGGTGTACGTCAGAAGGTGTAGGAATCTTTGGATATGCCATTTTAAAATCTGTTCAATAAGCTGCTACCCCATTCATTAGTGAAGGTGTTAGAAATGCACTGTGAAATTCTGGGATGATACTGATGTTTAAAATAACAATGTGGACGATAGCCAATACCATTCATCCAATACCAATCGTAATTCCTTCTCTAATATCTACTTTAAACTGCTGTGAAAACATCAACATTTTTTTCCAAACAACTTTATCTGTTCAAGATTCCCCCAGAAAACTAAATTTAACTAGATTATAATTAAACACATAATTAGGTTAGGTTATAATTCACCTTTACAGAACGATAATAATCCACTGTGAAGGTCCAAGGACAGAGAGATGTCCTGTGTTGTAAAGCACTCTGAGGCAAACAGTGATTTGGTATTAGGCCTTAGAAATAAAATTGAACAGAACTGAACCTCTGTTAGCTACTAGTTCGTGCCGTTGGCTGCTAACAACTTCCATTAACTAGCTCTCCTTCTGCTGATTTCAACATGCATTTGTTGTTCACAATGTAGCATTATAAGGAAACAAATACTGTGCATCCTCAAACACCTCAATAATGAGTTCACTGCGTTCTTTCGTACCAAAGGCGTCCCAGGGACGATCTATTTAAACACTGCCAGATTTTCGGCGAATGTTGGGCCGTTTTGCCGGCAAGCTGTAAGCGTTTAGACAAACAGAGCCGGATTGGCGAGTTGATCCGAAATGCCCATTTTTCCACCTCGTAAGGTAGACATATTGGCGGAACGTTTTTGGTTTAAAATGAGGTGCCTATCCGCCAGGGGAGGGGCTGTTGATGATGCTGCACGTGCGACCCACTGGTGGTGGACTAACAGGAAACAGCTGATAGCAGGAATTAGCGAGCAGCTAGCAGCAAGACGGAATCGCAAACCTGACAGACACTGTAAAGATGAGCAACTGGGGAGACTAGGAATTGTTTTTTATACTGCCAATGCTAAAAAGAGACTGATTGGGCTTTCCTGCAAATGTGCACAATTCATATTTGAAAAGGGCTTAAGTTTGTCCTAAACACATTTTCTATTGTCCCCAGGACAATCTTGCCTGCGCAAAAACTGATGTGATGAAACAGAAAAACATCAGCAGCTGCTATCGTTGAATGTCATCTTGTTTGATGATAGGCCAAAGGCAATCAACAAGGTGAATATCTGCCAATACCAATGTCTGGCCAATAAATCAGTGCATCCTTAGTAAGTGTTCATCTCTTATGGAACTAAATGTTTCCATATGTCTCAGGATTGTATTGTTATTATTACTGCCGAGAAATGCTAGTCATTTGTTTCAAATGAGTAGGCCTACAGTTATGTTAGCTTTGTCAAACAAATGACTACTCCCATGCAAAATCATGAGTGTGTTAGCATGCAGAGATGTGCAGTAAGAGCCTGAAAGCCTAAAAGCAGCATTTCTTATGAGTCACGTGACATGTCAAACTCTTTCCTGGGTAGATTGTCAAATCTCAAGTGCACCCAAATGCATGCTTTCATTGAAGATTGGGCAGTAGGAATTTGTGTAGTCAAAGTGTATAACAGAGAAATCATAATGTTAACTTACAAGACTTGACTTATGAACTATTCAAGGACAAATCTCTGCTCTTGGGTTAGCTTTTCTCCCACGCACACATAATGTATGCACTGTCTCTGACTGGACACAAAGAGGAACATACTATTTCATTTTCCTTCATTGAGTCCAACTGAAAATACTGACCATCTGATCGAAAAAGTATTCCCTGCCTATGACTTAGATTTCAAGGACAGAGTAAATTATATCACTCAAAGCCAGATATGAACTTAAGACCTCAAAGTCAGAAGCAACTAACTAAGTAAGAAAAAAAAAAAGTCCTGAAGTTGATAAAACAACTCTCTCCATCCTCTTGGCATTAACCTTGATGTACACTTCTTTCCCCTCTCCCACACATAGGACGGACCAGAGAGAAAATTGTTGTTAACCCAGACAGTACTCACTCCTTGACACTTGCTCCCAATTTATTCTGCTTGTGTGAGCTAATCTGGAAAAAACGGGGAGGAAAACTCACTGTCTAATGGCTTCATGAACATTACTTTTCAAGAATTCCAGAGGCGTACACAAAGGAGAAATGGAAAGCTTGGGAAAGTAAGGATGGGATACGCGTAAGCTGTCCAATAAATCCATAGCTCCCGCTGCATTTGTTTGGTTTATATTTGCCCGGTTTCATCCTTGTAGAGTAAGACATGACATATATTTGGCAGGTAAAAACTTTGCTTTAAATCCGCTTCACTACTGCTTAATGCAGGAAGATGTTGCAGCCCTTTCAGACTTGGAGAGAAGTGTGAATCCTAAGCAGGCAGCCAAGATAATAACAATTCATCATACATAGCTATTGGTCGGATCCAAGCTGGAAGACAGCCAAAACAGCACTTTCAAGAGAGAAAAGACACCTTTGCCTTTTAAAGGAGCCATAAATCCCATTGATTGGAGTTAAATGCTTTCATTCTGTGGATACTGGCTATTACACCAAGCAGCGTGTAAAAGGGGGGAGAGATCATTCGGAAACAGCAAGGTACTCAACTAATGTTCATTTTAGATGAAGTCAATATTAGACTAAATGTGTAGAACAGTACAGCAGATCAGAGGCTTTTGAAACCTTTGGAAACATGACTATGCATATTTTCAATGAGCGGCAAGTATCTTGGGGAAACTGATCAAAGAAGCCCTGCACATGTCATCACCTTTGTTCTCCCTGGTCAAACTGGTGGTTAGTCCAGTCTACTCCCTGTCTGTCTTACACAGAGGACAAACCCTTGCTCCTAACCTTGCATGGTAAGCTCTGCATCATCTTTACACTGAGAGAAAGCTTAATTTATAAATGCTGGGTAATGTCAGCATGCGGCAGCATCAGCACCAGCCTTCTCCCCGCAACTGCTACCCTCTGTGTGTCTTCAAACGAGGAAGAAAGAACAAAGAGAGCATGTTGCAACCAAGGTTCTTTCACTAGAGGGAAACAGTATTTCTTGGCTGGACCACCGAGGCTATTTTTAGCACATGCTTTTTGCAGTGGGGCTCCACCACAGCTTTGACCTGAAAGAGCTTTTTGGGAAACCATGGCATGAAAAATCTCATGAAAGCCTTGATCGCATTGGTATTAAGGGCAGAAAAAATGAAATGATAGTCATAATGTTAGCAGTGATACGTGGTACATCCACCATGTCTAAATGAGCATTAGGGTTGGGGCGGAATCAAATTTCCAAAGCTGGACCACACGGGTAACCACTAGGTGTCGCACTTGCCCGAGTAGCTGCTCCATAAAGATACCGTGTCCAAATAGCAAATGAGCGTCCGACTATTGTGTTGCATCGTGTAACTTGAACGCTCTTTGTCCACACTGATCTGTTGCACTTCTGTTGTGTCATGTAAACAGAAATAAGAAGAAGTAACCACTTAAAAGGTTGGGTGCAAAACCTATTCGCCATCTTGCTACATTTGTACTTTTTATACAGAAAACATCCTAAAAATGACATAAAATATAGCCAACAGCAAGTAGCCTTGTTATTAGTGATGGTCATTTAGCTTACCAGAAACTTTCAGCTCCCTTGTGACCTCTCTCCAGCCAGTTGCCACTTTATTTAAGTTTTTGTAGTAAAATAAGGTGGTATCATATAGGTAACAGCTCATTTCAACTTCATGAATCAGCTGTTCCTCGACTATTGCGACATTGTCAAAGCAAGTAACACAAATAAATAGGGCATCCAATAAAAGTTCAGCTCTAAACTGCAATGCTGCATCAGCTAGGACACTTCTTTCGTTAGCTTCAAAACTAAGATGTTGCCATATTGGCGCACTTTTAGTTTTCTTGAGAGTCTAAGGGCCAGTACACATGCCGCGTCTTAGGTCGACGCCGAGGTCGGGTGTTGGGTGCTACTCTTGTGCCTTTTCCACGCCAGCTTTCAAAAGCATGGAGGCAGGTTGTGTCTGAGGTTGATATGTACCCTCAGCAAGCACAGAATCATAGCCTGTTTACATGAAATCTTGAGTGCAGAGCTGATCTTCTTCCAGGTGCTGTTTGGATGTAGGCCTATTGTCTGTGGGACAGATGTAGCTCTGGCAGCCCTACACTAAAATGGTCAACTTCTTTTCCATATTTACCACAGACTGGTATTTATGAATGAAGGGAAAGATATCTGCGAGCTGTTATTGGCTGGTCCTTGTCACATGAAATGCAGTGAGCGTTGCTGCCTTCCAAAAGTTGAAATCAGTTTATCTCAGGGCGCATATTTAAGGGCACAAAAAGCCCTTAAATTTAATTTAATTTAAGCTATATCTCCTCTTGTCAACCCAAAAAACACATTAACTTTCTAGTAAACAAACACAACATGCATCGTTCTTCCTCCTTCCACCTCTACTAAATTTTAATCTCCTTCATGTTGCCGGTGCTTGCCTCAGCAGTACATTGCGCACCACCTGTCACGGACACCAGTGGCTTCGTTAGTCTGATTATAATAAAACATATTATTATGTTAATCACGTTGTCATTTGTCTTATTACTAATGCAATACAAGTTGGAGTCAGCGCTGGGACGCTGTCAGCACAGGTTGTTGATGTACGCACCTTTTTTTATCTTCCTGAACATGCCATAATAACAAATGCCAGTTCAGCCCGTTTGCATTAAATCAAACTAGTTTAAGCTTGTACTTCGGACCAGACTGGCAAACCTGGAAATTGACTGAACTCTCTTGAGGATAATTAGTAACTTACCACTAGCATCAAACTTTTAATTTAAATCACTATAATCTCAACAAATGCATAATATACATATCACACAAAAAGACAATTACCCTAACGTATATTTCTGTTCTTGTTCAGCCCTCCACTGTGTAGGTGGCGGTCACCTTTTCTCTCACACACATCTGACCTGTGTACCGAGTATGCCATTAAGCCAAATCAGCAGCATAATGCCCCGAATAATTATTTATCCACTGGTTTGCCTCTACATTTCTTTAACAATCAGCCTTGAGTGGGGTCAAGGCTGCGCTTTCCACCTGTCTCTGTTTACCGTCTGTGTTTATTTCACAATAAAGACACAAAATGAAATCAAGGACCTTGAATGTTATAGTCGGTGAAAGCGGTTGTTCTATAAACGTGTGATTGCATTCAATTGTTAAATGGGTAACACACCAATCCACATTTATTCTACATCAATAGGTTAAGCTAAAGAGAAGAAGTGGTTTAGTAGAGTTGTGATAGGAAAGGAAATAATCAACAGTGTTAATCTCCACATAACAAGCATTACAGATTTGCTTAATGAATTTAATTGATCTTCTATACCTATGAAATTGTCTTATTTCTTAAACAGATCTTTGTATTTAAAGCTATGTGGTATAGATGTTGCAAAAATTACAAAAGTAGTGCCTGAAGTAATCCGTCACCTCTGGGGAAACAGGTTAGTTAACCTCGCTAAAGAATTGCACCCGCCTATTTTCTTATTAAGATAGCTAAATTACTGTTTAGCTGGCCGAATTACTTGTTGATTAGCTGCCTGCAACAACAATTGTCTCTTGAGTGCAGCCACTACAGATGGTCCCTCCCGTCCCTGAACAGTATGGAAATCAGCACAGCAAAGCCCCTCTGCTCTCCCTAGGAAAAATATTGAGCCCATCCATGGATACTGCGGCTTACAGATCAAATCTCTGCAGTAATCGGTAGATTTCTTACAGAGAGTCATAAACGTGTCAGTCTAAGTGTGCGTATCTGTTCCAAGAAGTGCATGATGTGAGGCAATGATTAAGCAGAGCTGGCCAAATCCCCCCGCCGATCTGCTCCAAGTTGACATGAAAGCAGCTCTGCGCTGGAAAACAAGGGCAGAGTTCCTTAAGTTAACCCAAGCAGACATGTCACTTACTGTATTAACCAAAAAAAGGGGAACAAAGGGAAAAGCTAGAACATGCTGAGGAGAAATTATAGGGCTATATCTTCCCTTGTGGTTTTTGTGCTATTGCCGAGGGATATCGCACTCCTTTAAATGCTCCTCCACCCTTTTGTCTCTCTCCCACTCCATCCATCGTCTAACTATCTATACAAAAGTGGAGCAATTAAAACTCTTTCACATATAATCTTGCAGGCCTGATAGTACTCAAGGGCTCAAACCTGAGTAAGCTACCCTCACATTCCCTTGATCCCCCTCTAGCCCAACGTATAGCTGCTCCATACACATTTCCCCAAGGCAAATAAAAATGCAAAGTATAACTTAAATGCCATATTAGATATTTCATGCGTTTGTCTCATGTGGAATCTTTAAACTTGCTCAGCTGTGTAATACATGTAGATTATCTGCTTACCTCTCCAGACTAATTGTAAAGAGGAGGAGATGATGTGCTGATCATGACAAAGTGTGATGAACCTACATGGAAATTCCCCCAACAAATGCACACCCACATCTGCCTCAGGTGTCCAGAAATGACCCTGACTCCCCCAGCTGAGTCCATCTCCTGATGCTGGCTATTATTTAATAAAGGAAGCACATGCAGAAATACAGAAAATTACACGCTGGCTTCTGCATTTATAATGAGGAGATTAGGTACGATTTTCCTCTCTGCAGTTCTTGTACCAAACTTCATTGTGTGTCTGTCTGTGTAATGTATTGCTCTGACTCCGTCCTGCCAAGCATGGCTTCAATAATCAGCACATTAAATACTGCTGCTGACAAGGAAAAGGCAGTCGGTTGCAGTCGATTCAAGATCTCGCTCTCCAACAAAAATATGTGATTATTGTTTGCAGTAAGTCCCTCAGCAATCCCAGACCTGACTCTCGTTTGCAATCTGTTTGAGTCCACTGGCCAGGGAGCTAAAAGGAACTAATGACTCATGCTCTCCTGATGGATCAGCTCTGTGTGTATGCGACGGTGTGTGTTTTAAGGAGGATGTGGGGTGGGGGGGCGCTTTCAGATTTAACCCCTCACTGTCTGACAGTTCCAGACTACGATGGAGGACAACAGAGAGCTTGTCACGGCAGGTTAATTCACTCAGGGAACGAGCGTGTTTACCAGCCCTGTTATCTACATGCTGAAGCATATGCTGCTTGCACGAGCGAAAGATCCTCTGTGCAGATGGTCTTCGTTGAAAATCACATCCGACTCCTACTCAGCCGTGTAAACTCCTGTTGGCATTGGCTGAGGGGCTGTAAAGCCACACATAAGTAGGGGACAGACAATGGCATCAATGCTACGTGCAATGACTGAATTCAAAGGACCATCGGTAACAAGTTCATAATGGTAAAGTTAAATAGGGGTGTAAATCAGAAGTTTCATCATACTATATTGATTCTCTGGACAATGATAGCATAGTTGCTGCAACAATGCCATTTTGAATTGATTCATTTCAGGCGCCTGTTATTGATAGCAGATGATATCAAAATGTCTTCATTGTCTTTTCTTGGCTGCTAACCATTATCTGCCTGATGCTATCTTGCTAGCTCTGTTTAAATATGTAAGAGGGAGGTGTGCTTGGACAGAAACAGAGACACAGACATGTCACAGGAAATTCAGATTAGAAAAGTATCCTAAACATTACGATATGTATTGATGTTTTCACTTTGCATCAATAAAATTAGATCTCAAGTAGATTATTGATCAATGAATGAATATACCAATCCAGATTGATGTAGGCTATCATTACACCTCATGACACAGTTTTCAAAAAATATTTATTTCTTTTTTAGTCTAGGGATATCTGTTTCAGTTCATTTTTCTTTCACTGACACTCGTTTACGAGTAACGAACCGGAAAATTTTTAAGAGCGAAAGAAATAAAAAAAAAAGAAGTGAAATACAGGAGGTATTTCCCTTAGTCCGGCCCTCCATTGGTTCAGTCAGCTTTAACGCCACATTTCAAAGTGCTATTCATTTAGAAGTCTTGAAATGTAAAATGTCTTTCCTTTAATTTTGTTTTCTAGTGGCTTTACTTACAGACCGACCTTGACTGCTCTGCAATACGCACCAGCAGGGATGGGGTGGGAGCTAGCTAGTTGCACTGCTTATCCAAATTTACTTCTGGTAACTGTTTCCGTAGCTGGCTGCTGAGAAAACATGAAACATGGTGGCCACTCTCCGGTCTCCCCCCAGGTAGCCTCGGTGAGTAAGCGGCTTCATTTTGAGCCGCAAAACCCCTTTAGCATTGTTAACTGTGTTCGCACCATTAGCTGTGCTGACACTGCTAACAGTGCTAACACAGCTAACAGTAGTTAACAATTCTAAAGGGGTTTGCAGCTTCAAAATGAAGCCGCTTACTCACCGAGGCTACCTGGAGGGTGACTGGTGGGTGGGTGAAATCGTTACTCGTGATACTTGCAGAATGAACAGCCCTGCTAGCTAACGGTAGTTCCCACCAGACCAGGTAGGTGCACAGTGCAGTAAACTGAACCGACAGACCGACGTGTACCAGCCAAAAACATTCTCTGCAGTTAAATAAAGGCGAGAATCACCAGAAGCCCCGTGGATATATTATCAGGCTACTTAAGTCATGATGCAATACTACTGCGATTTTTTGATATGCTAGATATTGCAATAATACATACTCCAATATATTGTGATTTATTACCCTTTTCAACTGCAAATGATGTCAGACTGTATCAACATCTGTTTTTATTTAATGAGTTTTCAGTCTGTTCATCTCACTTCAGTCATTTTTATTGCAGTAAAATGTGAGTAATTTGCAGAATAACAAATTGATGTTATTATTCTTGTAGTCAGCCAAAAGTCTGATTTGTATTTGCAACATTAATAAGTTATATAACAAAGAAATCAATACTTGGCGTCACAGTATCAGTACAATATTGCCAATAATTATACTACATAGATTTTTCACCCCACCCCTTCACTTATGAACACGGCTGGAACCTATTCGATTGACATTGGGTGAGAGGCAGGGTACACCCTGGACAGGTCACCAGACTATCACAGGACTGACACATAGAGACAGACAACCATTCACACTCACAGTCACACCTACAGGCAATTATTGCACAGCCCAGAGGTTCAAAAAAGCACATCTTGCCCACTGCGAGATGAATAATCAACCTTGATTCTGATTGACCCGCAATTTGGTGAACCAATTTAAAATACATATGAGGTGGGGCGGGGGATAAACATGGGAACAGGATCTGCAGCTGAATCAGTGAAAGGAGATGAAATGTGAGGGGGGGTTGGAAGATGGAAAATAACTACATGGTGGGGGTGCTATTTTCTATTTGAATGGTGATCACAACATGCGAGCCTTGCTGTATGCTGAATACATGAATGGCAGAAAGTCACTTCCTTTATGCAGCTCCTCCTGTGTGATAGCAGCCTGGCTGACGACAGGAAAGTATTACCAGGAAAACACAAAATATTCTTGGCTGTGAAAAAAATGAGTCTGACTCGTTGCTGTGAGCGCTCTCCATTTCAAACGATAAATTCGACGCCAGTTTAGCGAGCACAAAGGCAAATCATCTATGTAATGCTCTCAGAATTTAAGATAATTACGGAAACTGAAACAGGCACAAAAAGAAAAGCTGATAATTCAAACAAGGATCATCTACTGCAGTGTGTAGCTCTTGCTGTTGAGATCGCATGAATGAACTCTTGCTGACAATTCATCCACTTTTGCAAGAGGCTTTTTGGCTGTATCAAACCGCCGCCATAAGTCTGCCAAAGGCCCGGCTCTCATTTGAAACTGATTATAGAGCGAAAAAACTAAAGAAAAAAGCCTGTTATCTCTGAGTGAGAGCTGAAGTCCTCTGCAGCACAGTCGGGGAGCTGGACACTGGGGTTAAAACACTGTCTAGCCAGAGTGAGAATGAGTTTTAATTGCAACTGGGGGATTAGGATTCAATGCAAAACTTGACTAAAGCCATCTATACTCTTTTAGCATTTCATCATCATTTGCTTTTCCCGTCTACTGTGCTTGGTGTCTGCACAAAGATTCTCATGACATTTTAGACAAGTGCTTCGACAGCAATTAAAACTATGTATTTCACAATTTCTGCTCCAATTGTTTTCTCCACAGATAGATCCACAAAGCTCTCAACAGAGGTGAGTGTTTATGTAACTGAAGTATTGTGTTGAAGATGGATCGTACTGTACTGTTGTTGCTATCCTCTTTAATTTAACTTTATTATTTCGTCCACTTGCACAACTGAACTGACGTTAATAAATCCCACAGCAATGTACTTCAGGTATCTTCACTTGTAATACGTCTAGCTATGATTTGCGCACAGCCAATTCCCCGATGGACCTCCGTGACGGCGCCAGCCACGGTTGCTGGGAAATATGTGATGCAGCTGCGAAGCTTCGGTATAATGAATGTCTGTTCCCTAAACCCAACCACACTTTGCTTCTGACACAACCTTGCACCTTCTCCAGAGTACATCCCAGAGGAGCAATTCACTGTGTCAATGATGCTGAATACCCCCCACCCACACTCCCACCCGTTTCCACAGCTCCCCAGCCTCTGCTACCCTCGAACTCCTACGCTCAAAACAAGTCAGGGGTAGCAACACTGCTAGAAAAAAGCAGTTGGGTTAAATGCAGAAGGAGTACTTTCTTTCCTGTTTCCATTGAGATGCCCTTGAGCTAAACACGGAGCCCCAACTGCTCCACCAGGCCGTCGGTACAAGCTCCGAGTAAAACAGCTTGTACTGAAATGTTTAAGTGTGTGCACAGTGCATAAAACCCTTTCCACTGGGCATGTTTTTGGTTGGAGCTGAGAGCTGAGCAGTGATCTGGGCTGTGGCTGCAGCGGGAGGAACAGAGATAGAGCCGGGAAGGAAGGTCGGGACTAAGCCGGGACTAAAGCCAGGCAGGGAGGAATGGTGCTTGGACTCTGAAAGGGAGGGATGTGGTTAAGACATCGCTGAGGCCAGCTGAGGCTGGGAAAACAGCACAAAAAAAATAAAAATCTAAAGCTATTTATCCATGTACTTAGCAGATTTGAGTGAAAACACATGAAGACATGTCCCAATGTGACAGAGATAATTACTTCTTCGGTGTAGTTTCCAATGCTGTTTCACCCCTTTTGGGAATTCCTCAAAAAAACACAACTAGAAAAAAAGATCTGTCCGTTTCTTTTGCCAAAATAATACCACTAGATTTCAGAACCTATAAACAAGGCCTCACTGAAAGCTAATTAAATTATGTCATGGTTGATTTTTTTCAAGAGGAACATTTAAGTTTTGAGATAAAATGGGGATTTAATTGGACATTTTTGCCCTGAAAGAAAGTTGCTTGAAAAAGCAACAAAGAAGTTTTGGGCAGAGGAGGAAAACAAAACAAAGACGAACTGTTGCAGTCTATAACTAGAGCTCCAAAAATACTCCACATCTGCTTCAAAATACTCAAGCATGACATTATTAATCAAGCAATGTTTACATGTTTTAAAGTCCCCTGCCTCGGCCAATAGCTTGTCACTGAGTAAGGGCTGTTTTACCAGATTCAATTCAGTGATGAAGAGCTTCTCCACATGCTACGTCGGGTAGAATGATGGTTTCAGACAGCCCATTAACCGCCTCAATTAGACCTGCTGGTTCTCACCTCCTCCTCACTCCCTGTGAAACGGACTTAACTCTTCCTCCGTGCAGCTGTACACAGCGTCTGACACACGCTCAAGTGAGAAAAAAAAAACTCAACACCATTCACCGCACACATCTGGTACTGCCTGTCTGACGCCTTCAAAAAAAAAAAAAACAGCACATATGTTTCTTTATGGCCACAGGCACAATCATGTCTCTCCTGACAACCCAGCAAAAGGCCCTTAAATCATTTGGCACCGGTGAAGTCCTAATCCCAGAGACAGAGTGACAGGTAATGTATTTCTACGAAGTGGTGCGTTTCCATTCGGCCTCTCGGGCTGTTAATGGTTCACATTAGCATGGGGATGACAGGTGGCGGATGGTCGGAGAAAGAAAAGCGAGTGGGGCTGTTTTCACGGGACAGGCCTGGAGCAGGACAAAGGAGGTAAAGATGGCAGCAAATGTGGTGTTTTGAAATTGGGCATGTGAGCTGTTGAGAAGTGCCCTCCAGCTACCTCACATGAGTGTTAGCAACAATAAGTGAGAGTTTAGCACACTTCCTTTGTCAGTTGAAGGATTAGGTGCTGTGAATTGGTTGTCCCACCATTTTGCAAACACTGAAAACCTTCACTGTTTCCTTTTTTCCTGTTAGTGCTGAAGTAATCACTTTCTGAAATGTATGATCAGACTCCCTTCGTGCTGAAATGGGTATTTGTTAAAGAGTAATGACTGGACTATTTCCTCAGAAGTGGTTGGAGCAGTAAATGCATCAGTGCAGAGCTAGTTGAGTATCTGTTTGCATCTGTCAAGTCAGAATGGGATTCCTACTGGTTAGAGGGCTTCAACTAATAGGTGTTCAATAGTACCCAAGTGTCCTGGCTGCTGACTCAGGCCACATCCTCACTAATACATTTCCATTTTAAATGGCTTTTTAAAAAGGTCCAGTGTGTAGGCTCTATTAGCAAAAATGGAATATAATATAGTAAATATGTTTTCTTTCTTTCTTTTTCTGAAAGTAAGAATCATTGTGTTCTTGTTACCTTAGAATGAGCTGTCTATATCTACACAGGGAGCAGGTCGCCATCTACGGAGATTGCCATGTTTCTACGGTAGCCAAGAGGTGACAAAACAAACACTGGCGTATTCGCTCTTTCTCATCAGTCTCACAGTAGCAGCCCCTCTGCAACAAGCAGTGTTGGAAAAACACATTTTTTTAACATAAAACTGCTTCATTCAGTATTCTTACCGGTTTAAATTGTCGGATCGGTTTGTCTTTGAGAGGAAGAGACTTCTGCAAATAATTCGGCTCCAGTTAAAACCTCCTGAGTGTCTGGATCTTAAGTTATCAGAGAAAAAAGGTGGGCAAACTCTAGGAGGTGCTGGGCTAGAGGCCCATCTCTGAAATGCCAAACAGCGTACGAGAAACAGAAATGGGTTGTTTTGGAGAGGGGGAGACCTCTGCCGATATTTTGGCTTCCGGTAAAAACCTCCTGAACAACATACACTGAAGGAATTCTAACCGGGCGAAGTTTCAGATGGTTGTAATATGCAATCCTCACCACTAGGTGCCACTAAATCACCTTTAATCTTACACAAAATCTCCCTACAGAGCGTTTTAGTACCATTTCAAAAATAATCTCCGTCCATATTAACACACCTGAAAACACATATCACATAATAACTCAGGTGCACTGGGCACATGTGTGCCGCTGTAAACAGGAAGCGGATTGTCTACTCTACTGTTGGTTGCTTAGTCACTAGGGCCGTAACGGTACATGTATTTGTGTCGAACCGTTCAGTATGTGACTTTCGGTTCGGCATGACCCTGTACCGAATTATTGGGTGCAGGATATTATTTTATTTTATTTTGTTTTAATTTAATTCCATTTCTGCAAGCGGAACCATTTAAAATATCTAGTTCTCCGACGGACATAATTGAGTGACGGACCGAGTCCGACCGCAAATCTCCGCTTTCACTTTGTGCAGCGCATTCTCGCATTTTGACAAGATGGCAAGTGAGCCTGACGAACCTGAAGACCCACCCGCAAACCTTAAGTCCTCCGTTTGGGAACACTTTGGTTTCAGGGTAAAATACGAAGATGGAAATAAACAAGTTGACAAGACAAAAGCAGTGTGCCGACACTGCAGAACAGCGGTCGGGTATGTACTTGGAAACACATCTAACGTTAACATGCTAACGCATCTAAAGCGACACCACCTGAGTTTGAACGTTAACCGGCACGACTAGAAAAAGTAATCTGGTGCAAACTACGATATCGCACTTTAGATATAAGCATGTTTTGTTTACTGCACTTTAACAAAGTGGGAAAGCTAAGTAAGTTCCTAGTAAAACTGAATCTGAGCAGGCTTTAAAGCTGACCAGCTGCACTATACTTTTTATTTTAATTGAGTAAAACTGTTTAAGCAGAAATTTATATTTATATTTTTCATTCAAAAAATGTGTTAAAAAACAGCAGGATTTTATTTTTCACTTTTATAATTTCTATTTTCATTCAAACAATGTGAAAAAGCAGGATTTTATATATATTTGTTTCATTCAAAAATTGTGTAAAAAGAGTTAACTGCTGTGGTGGTATGTTTTAATAAGGTTACCAAAAAGTAAAAGATATTTAATAGTTGTCTATTTTTCTCATTACTGTACCCAAAAAAAAAAAAAAACGAACCGTGACTTGTGTACCAAGGTACGTACCAAACCATGATTTTTGTTTACCGTTACACCCCTGTTAGTCACAGAAAATACTGTGGAAATGGCGAGAACAACGACCAGAGATCTCTTTGCTTGGACCAAGAGCAAGGCAGAACTGTTACTGAAAGTATCATGACTATGAGGTGGTCAAGTATGGGGAAGCATAAAAGCTATGGCAATGGGAAAGACGCACCCACACAAGACGGATGAAATCACAAACGATATGTAGACCTAGCTGTAATGTTTTGGCTGGATACGTCGTGACAAATAAGACCCAATCGGGAAGGGAATGTGAATCATCATTTTCATAGGTCTCCATTTTTGCCCCTCCTGACTAATATGCAATCCTGGAATATTCAAAGTTAAATGAGACCAGCAGTGTTTTCAAAGATCTCAGTTATAGGGCTTCCAAACGCAGAAGTAGTGTGGATGCTGGGGAAAAAAGAAATAAGCATTATTATTTTAAAACAAAAATTATTAGTATTAGTGTGGAAGCTGCCTCGTTGTTACTTTTGGTGCCATTTAAAGCTGAAATCCATGTTTTTTAAAGGTAACAAATGATTATATCATCTGCATGGTGGCTGGAGTGCAGTGAGACATTAAAAGCAGCACATTTCACTGGAACTGGAGAGGCTCTTTATACCCTGTTGAAAACTGTTCACTGGGTTTGTCAGGTTTCACCTGTCTTGTTGACAATTCGAATGCCGTCTAATTTCATCACTTCAGTAAATACTATTTTTGCATTCATGCTGCATGGTCCGTCTCTGACATTTTCAACTTCACAAATGCGCCACTGGATGCTTTGTCACAACAAATGTAAAATGTTTGTTTCACTGAGAGCTTACCGTTCTGATCTTTAATAGTCAAAGCACATCCGACCTGTGCTGTGGTAAGCCATCCGAGCCAAGGTTTGGTGTTCTTAGCACACAGCTCACTACCCCCAGAAATTATGTTAACAGCAATTTCAATCTCATTTCCAGCAAGATGCTTAAGAAGCTGCCAGTTGCCATAATCTTTACTCAACAAACGGAAACATAAGGCTCCATAAAAACACCTGCCTCGGGCTGTAACATGAACAAGAATGAGACGTGTGTGCATGTGAATTTTACCTTTTGTGACAGCATGTCTGTCAGCATGTGCCAAGTATTGTGATAAGACATACAGGAGTAAAAGTATGATGACTAAATATTAGCTGAAAGGCCATCTTTGCCCCTGACCTTGTGTTCGCACCTCCTCTCAACTAATCCAGCTCCGGGCCTCTGGTTTCCATGTTAATGCCATAACTCCGAAAAAGCCTGACGGCCCAACCCTGCAGGTGTTGGGTTTGTAATAGTGTAGACAGAAGTGTTCATACATTTCTCTGAGTGTGGGGGAGACACACAGACAGAACTGGAGAGACAGAAAATAAGCATGCTAGTATCTGTGAAATAGAGATTAGTACGTGTTCATGCCAAAAATCTGTCTGTAAGGAGGAAAACCACTAAACACTATTATGGGTCTCAATTTCTATTTCTGAAAAATAGGACGTATTACTGTAGGCACTAAGATCAAAGGGAAATCGTTTTTGCGTAATGTGCTGTTTTTACTGGTTCTCATGGTGGGAAGAAAAGTTAAGTCACATATTAAAATGACCCAAAGCCTTTCAATTTTGCGCAGTGAGGCAAAATGAAGAGAAGTCAAAACAACAATTGCCTCTCTCTTTGTGTTAAAGTGCGCCCAAGGGACATCTGGAGCAAGGATTTAAATGATCTGCCTCCATGTCCTCCTCTTCACTGGCAGCGTGAATAGGTTGAGCCACGGAGCAGGGGCATGTGTGCTTGCTAGCATGTGTAGGTCATGAGGCAAATCTGTTTATGAGCATATGTGTGTGTGTGTGTGTGTGTTTGGCAGTGTGAGGGGCTGTGTGTCGGCATACTGCGAGGAGGCCCAGCTTTACCTATTCCATCTCTCAGCACCACGGCAGGCCCAGAGAGCAACGCACCCCCCCGGAAACACACCCCTGCCAGAGCGGCACACAGATGAGGACAGACGGCTAATCCCAAACATGCTTTTTCAATCACTCCAACGGGCAGGCTTCCTGACAGCAGCCCCCATCAACTCGTACGGGCGCTACATGCATGTAGTGCGTCTGCCTGACCACTACAAAGTGTCAAACCATTTCTAAAGGAAAGCAGATTGAGAAGTGCTCAGAAGAGGTGTAATCAGGCTGGGTGGTGCAGCAGCGAGCACAGCATGTGAGTAAGTGTACACGCATTTGGGGTTGCTTCCCTGCTGAGGCCACCCATGCCACAATTGTATTTGTTCCCTGAAGTTACTGTAGCTTTGGATAAAAGCATCCACAAAAAGGCATATATAAAGTTTTGTTTGTTTAACAGCTTAAAGGTTTTGCTAAGTCAAGTAGCTATTATGTTGTGTAAACAGATAACAGAAAGCAGCAGAACAGATTTCTGCACAGATAAAGTGAAAAACAGACACAGTTTCAAAACATTACTACCAGAGCTGTGTAACAGTAGTCAGGCACATACAACACACACAGCATTTTCATCACAGTCAATTAATGGATTAGTGAAGCAACAAAAGAGATTAATCAGTAAATATTTTCATTAATCTTAAAAGCATTTTTCAAGCAAAATTTACTCCAACCCCTAACCCTTTTCAAATGTGAACATCCATGCTGTCTCAGCCAGCCAGCTCTGAGTGGCCTGTTAATATGATAACCTGTACACACCTTTGTAAGAGTTAGGGCTGTCATTAGGGGCTGACTGATTGGTCAACTTTTTGGTTGTTATGCTCTTATTCTCAATAGTCAGACAATTGCTGGTGTTACTTTAATAAGCCTGTTTGTCCACCAAAGAGTTTCTGTACCCTGCTGAAAACTGCAGTTGCTGTTGTTAAGCACATGTCCTGTGTGATGGTTGGTCTTTGTAGTATTTGTCCCGCCCCTTCTCCACTGTGGACATGGGGTAGCTGGATGGCTGGTGACAATGACGAGTGCTGATGAGCGCAGCGTTTTACACAAAGTAAACATTTTTAGCTCTCATTTTTAATTGGGGAACGGATAAACAATCACAGAAGACATTCAGTGTCAGATTTTACCATTTTACCATTTATTTAATTTTGTCTCCAAAAAGACGCCGCAGTTCAGGGCTGGATTGCTAGGCCTCTGAAAGGAATAGAATCACACCGGAGCCCTTGTTGGAGCTGCAGGATGGCTAATGGTTTAAAAATAGTTACGTTTCTCTCTCATACAGCATTACAGAGATATTTAATGTGAGTAGCATTATGTTGTATATGACAGATTCAACCTGAAGATTACCCTGTGTAGTGTCCAATTTGTCAGATTTTTCTCATCAGTGCTGTTCAACACTGAGACAAATTTGTGCACGCAGCTCAGGTGGAAAAGCGTTACAGTGTGCAGTTTATTTTCGGACTGTATTACAGTGGATATCATATATATTTTTCACTTGAGGCATTCCACCTGCCTGAACACAGAGTTTAACAAGTGTTAATGTCGAGCTCTATGACAGGACAAAAAGACATTTTGGTGGATATACAACGCTAACAGGTAGAGCACACTCAGTGCACTGTGGCAATTTAGTAATCTAGAGATGGCGTGCGACCAATTGATTGGTTGAAGAGTAGGGAGAATCTCAGCTGATTAAGATTTTCTTTTATTGACTACAGCCCTTGTAATAATGCTGAACAAAAATACCTGAATTATTTTGGTTTGATGAAAATGAGAAGTTGGACTGAGTGGCAAAGTATGGGCTAGTTTTGATTCTAAAGCTTGGAAAATTATAGGCAAACTAGACTGAACAATACATGCTACAACTACGAAGGTATACAGAACTCATGTTTTCTCCTGTAGGTCTAATCTTGGGATTAAGGTAAAGGTTTGCAGGAAGGTTTTTAGCTTATCTGTCAAGTGATGAGATGATCCAATGTGAGTGGATGAGAGCACGCATCAGGTACAAAACACTCGTGTTTTTAGGAAGTCCCCTTACAGGACAGTACACTAAATATTTTTGGGTTTTGGACTGTTGGTCAGACACAACAAAAACATCAAATTGTCACCTTGGACTTCGGGAAAATTAATTTCTTTTGCTATTTTCTAGCATGTTACAGACACAAAAATGAATCAATCTATTAATCAGTGACTAATTTTAACACCTTAGTTTTCTTTTTAAAGTCCCTACACTTGATCCAAATTACTGAGGTGTGTTGGAAGAGAAATGTCCACTAACACCACAGCTAAGGCTGCTGGCCTGCTTTTATCTGAGAGTGCCCACAACCTGAGTGCTGCCAAGTTCTCCCTGCTGCTACAGTACTTCTTCTTAAGTAATAAACTACAATAAAACCCAGACCAAATACAGTAAAGCCTCAATTTATTTAACTTTCTCCTTCTCTGCCGCTCTCTTTCTTAGAGCTGACAACTGGTCAAAGACATGATGGATGGTTTGAATGTAGGTGCTTGAAATACAAGACAATCTGCGGTGCCTTTATTGACGTCCGTGCCTGCTTGTATTATCTGCAGATGAAAAACCTATTTGGACTGTATGAATAATAATATTCTACATGTTTAACCCTATCATGTGACAGTCGTTTCTTTTAATGGTCTCAGCTGGATTTCTGCATTGATTTCACAGGCACAGCAGGTCTCCTGAGATCCTCTATGGATTTTCCAGCTGCCCTACCGATTGATCCATTGTGATTTCTACCCAGAGGGCCCTGCCAGAGGAAGGCATGGAAAACAGTCATCATTTCACCATCTCCTTATATACCTGGCTCCCGTTTTGTAAGCTGCGTTACCTCATGGCTGTATTGTGATTCCAGACCTTGTTTTATTGACCCCAGAGGACGTGTATCGGTCTTTCTCTGGCAGCCCCAGAGTCGTGGGCATGTGTTTTAGAGATAGTGTTTCCTGCTGGATATCTTTAACAGGTCTGAAATTAAAATAAAAATAACAATGGATTGTTGGTTGAAACAAGAGGGGGACAAGATGTTACTGCATTAACAGGGGCTCTTGAGTGTGGCAGATGCTGCTGATTGCTCCCCACACTAGATCCACTTTCAGACGAGTGATTATGTAAATTCAGGTAAGCTTTCTGTGCCCGAATGGTGCATTTATCACCGGCTTTGCTGAATATGAAACAGCTACAATGAAGTGTCAATTGATGGGGCTCCATAAACACAATCATAAGGGTATAATCTTTGCTGAGTCTAGGTTATTGATTTTGGACCTGTGAGCCGAGGTAGACTGATTACAGTGGTATGAGGTCAGGGAAGAAATATAAACGCTGCATTTCATCAATCCAAATTATGCCTCTGCTTGAAATAAAATAAATCCTCACAGTAAAACCACAGTGGTGCTTGCTGTGTGCTCCACCTGTCATCCCCTTATGATCTGAAATCTATTGCATGCTCACCATGACTACAACTCTGCTGGTCACTTTAGGGAGAGACGTATTCCCACTAATACATTAAAGTGATTTGTCAAAACATAAACAAAACGGAGCCATTTTGCTGTCTGAATATTGCAGTTGCTAGCTAGCTGACATTTTTTAGTGAAAGGGAAACTATTTTTGCTTAAAGTGCCCTTAAAATGAGAAACACATTTCCCAGTTTTAATCCTGTGTCCCTGTGTTAACTGATCATTTATCTCTTGTTTTATGCCAAATATTTGTCACTTCACGACCTTTACAGGCCTTATATTAGGAATTATTTTAAGATTTATGGGGATCTGGAGAGACCCTGTTTCTGTAACACCAGGTAAAACAGTTTCAAATGTCTGATGGTTAATCCCGCACTCAGGGCCGTTTACAAAAGTTCCTCTAATTAATTGAGACTTTGGGAAACTAGCTAGCCACATCAGTCATATAAAACTACACTTCACCGGTAGTGGGCTGTAGTAGCTAGCTAACAAAGCAGTATGGAGAGAACTAGGAAAAGTTGAGTTTTTACATCAGTGGGCCGAACCTTTGTTTTCATTTCCAAGTCAGTGTGGCTGAGGTCTCATTCCTTAACGTCTCCCTCACCATCCTCCTGATCTAAAGGCAAGGGAGGTGTGTGGAGCCAACAGCCCACTCAGCAGTGAACTCACCTGTAGCTCAGTGTGTGCAAAACCCTAAGCCCGCCCACTTTTTAGCAGTCCAATCAAATGCAAAGTTTTTGATTTAAATCCTTCCTGTAACTGTACACCGTTCAAATATTCCATTTCACTGAAAAATAGGCTACGTCACAGTACATAAGCTAAAGATGCTAACTTGGGCTTCACTGAGACTTTAAAGATGAGAGCAGCTGCTGTCCATGCACTGTAAATGATCAATTAATTGATAGTAAATTGGTAGGTTACAGTATTATTTATTTTTATACCATTAATACCTAGAAATATATATATTTGCATCATTAATTTAAGTACAACAATGGTTGGTACTGTAGCTATACTAAATGCTTCATCATCTTAAGTTCAGTTACTCTTGTATAGCTTCTATTTTTATTTTAAATACTTTCAATTATTTATTTTTTACATTCCTCTATTTATCTGCACTTTGTTGTGCTGCTACAGCACCTGAGTTTCCCTCTGGGGCTCAATAAAAGCATATCTTATCTTATCTTAGTCCTTAAAATGTGGTAATTTCTCCAAGTTCTGAACAAATACACATTTAAAAATGCTTTTAGTAATGAATTGGTCTTAAATTTGAATTCTCACTATCTTTAATTCAAAAATTAGCATTTTATCTATTCTAAAGAGGAAAATAGAGCCTTTTTGTTAAGTGAATCATCAGTTCAAAAACATGCCTTTTTGTGCTTACGATTGCATGAATATGTATCTGTGATCATCAGCTAACATGGCCCTTTCTTAATGCACTGTTAAGGTCAGAGTGTGATGTTAAGTGTCACAGTGTTACGTACCGTACATGCAGTGTATGACACACATGGATAGAATCCCATTAAGAAAACACCACTCTCTGTGGTGAAGAGAATAATTGTAGTGTCTAAAGAGTGTCCCAGTGGATCTGTTCCCCCAAAGTTGAAATGAAAATTATACCCTGGCTGTTGACAATTAGCCAGCGTGGCCTAGCAGTCATGGTAATTGGACTACAGGCGATTAAGCACTAAGAAGTACCCTGCTGTTGTGATGACCCTTACCTCTCCATCCTTGACTTTCTGTCTTTTAAATGAAAAGGATATTTTTATTAGAATGAGCTACAGTCAATAGAGAGATGGTTGTTTTCTGCTCTGCCACCAACCACAATGAGGCATTCATTTAATTTACTGAGGTATATCAAGTTCTCCCACTGCAGGGTTTACACGGTTCTGCATCTGATTGAATGTGATTTCTAAATTAATCTATGAAAACAGTTTGGGCTCCAGCTATCTAAAACCAGACAAGTCACAGCCAAAGGCCAAATCAGTTAATTGCCTTGTGTTAATTCCCTATTCTCTAAGCTAATGCAATTACGTGTGAATAGAAACCAACTATCACACTTAAAGGACAAAAAAAGAAAAAGTCATTTCCGTCCCTTCCTGCACTTTCTAAATGTCATACCCTGTTTAATCTATTGAATTTATTCATGAAGCATCTTAAATGGAAAACAGAAACTGTATCTTTTAGCTTCGGTTATCATGCCTGAGATAGATCCAACATCTTTGTTTCTCCCCAAAAATGAAAATTTTATTTCACAGAATAGAGAGTCGTGCATGTTCAAGTCATGAAATATGAAAGGAGTATGGGTTCTTTAAAAAGTAGTCGGTTTGATGATGATGAAGTACTACAACGCATATAAAAGCCAACATAAGGCTTATGGTAAGTATGCATACGCATAAGAAGATAATCCGGATAGGGAGGCTTGATCTATCTCTGTTATGGCTGCAGGACCTGCCTGCGCCACCAACACAAGACATCAGTCATCAGTGACAGAAGAGCAGAGCCTGCCTGCCCAGTACACTAATCAGACAAAACATGTCTGCTTGCTGGCAGCACCTCAGCTGGGGTGTTCTCTCTGTCCGAGTGAGACCGATAGACGTGTTAGGGTCTGACAGCGAGAGACTGGGCTTTTTGTCTGATGTGTCTGCATGTTGGCGGTGCTGAGATACAGCTAGCCAGCCACAGCCAGAGGGGGAAAAGAGGAAAGACAACAAATGTGTTAGTGGCTCTTTGCAGCAAGAGAAGATGATGCACACCGCGCTGAGCACATAACTACCGGCAAAAAACGGAAACGGTCAGCGCTGGTGCAGACTGAGAAGCTAGTTTCCACTGGCGAGGGGAGGGCGAGGGGGAGGGGGGTCCTGCTGTTGATGTGGGCCATGGTGGACAGACGGTGTGGGTCAGAGGGAAAGAATGGAAGGGGGGGGGGGGCAGAGATGGACAAAAAAACAAAAGGCAGATGTCACGTGGGGCTAGAGTCGCTGATAGATGTGATGTGCTGCACGGCGCGCAGGCAGCGGTTCAGGTAGAAAAGGCTTCCCTTTGTGATGCAGATGACAACGCAATCAGCCGCGCTTTGTCTCGGCCGATGGGCTCTGCTCCCGGGGACATTGAGAGCCAGACACTAATCCGGTGGGTTTGTGTTCTCCGGGCGCGCTCATAAAGGCAGTGTCACAGTACCTGGGGTGTGTGTGGATGGGGGTCTCTGAAACGAGGTCTGACCTCTCTCAGGGTACACTCTCCCTCCTCCTCCTCCTTCTGTCTCTCTTTCTCCCTCCCTCCTAGCTCTGGCATCGCTGGGTTGATTATTATGAGCGCCATATTGTTAATGCGTATGACTCAATGTCCACATGAAGGATGTGACTGGAACAGGGGGTCACACTGATCAGTTCATCTCGGCCTTTTGCGAAAACCCCATTATCGTTGGACAATTTTACCGCCTGGATAAAACCAGGAAGTGACAAAGCCGTAAAACTGATTCCACATAATGGGTGGGACTTGAGACTGCACAAAAAAATTCAGACGGCAAATTAGGCCTGGATGTTGCGGGGCCATTTTTATTGTGAGTGCTTACACGTTTCCTGTTATGAATAATATCTGGAAATACTTCTCACTGTCCCCTAATGATTTCTATTCCCGGCGGGTTGGGATGAATCAGGCTCTCTTCCTAATAAATATGACTTACCAAGAGACTGCACATTGCCAATTAACATGTGCTAATTAAGATAGCAGGATATAAGAACATCCTTGATCTAGATTCCTGTGTGAAATATCAGAGAGGTTACATGGAGGTAAAGCAAGTTTCTTCCGTAAGTGTCTATTTATACGAACAACTGTCTTCTAGTCAGCAAGAAGATGCCATATGCAAACTTTACTCTACGGGGTTGAAGCAGACCCGCTGGACACGAACTCCAATTAAACTGCACAGATAAACATCTGTCTGCAAACTTGATATACTATAACATAACAGATGCTTTCTGTTATAATGTGAAAAAGAAATTAACGTGTGCTACAATGTTGAGTCAACTTGATCTTATCTTTGCCCAGTTTTAAGCTGATAGCAATGGGAGCACTATGAATCTGTTATGATAGCTTTAGTCATACTCTTTCACTTTCCGACCACCCTGTTTTCCCAACTACACACTGAAACAATTATAGTCCTCCAATCAAACGGCACACCTATCCTTAAAGCCCTCCAAGAAAAACAAATCTCAAGACCTCTAATTCACCTGATCCTCACTAAATAATGCATTTCCACATAATGCATCTTTTCACCATTCATAGCACATGGCACCTCCGGTGTTACGTAACAACTCGATTTGAAATCGATGTACAATTTTGTGAACAGATGTTGGGTTGCGTGACGAAGACTTGTACAAAAGTTCTTCAATATGCATGCACTACTTTTGGATCAATTGTGCAAAGGCAAACAAAATATATTAGTTTCTACAGCTGGACTTCTATTAAAAGAAGCATTGATTTATTGTAGCTTACTGCCACATGTGGATGGAAAACACAAGCGCCACAAGAAGTTTAGACAATCAGGGACAGTATTTCAAAGTCAACATGTGTATTTTTCTGGGACTAGCGATTAACTTCTAAAGTAAATGCCGCCTCAGACTTATGCTCAACTATCATTTAACCCATCTAGGCTCGTTTAATTCGACCAACCCTAATATTAAGTGAAAGCAGGTTGGTTACGGCTTTTTTATCTTTGTGTGTTTAAGATTTGATGAGATTGTAGATTGAGATATCCTGTCAGACTTCCTCTGCCAAGAGAAACAATTATGTACTTGTGACAGATTTCCTCACTGTTGTGATCCCACAGTAATATCCGCGCGTATGAATCACAGCTCAAGTCTTCCCATTTCTTTTCTTATTTTGTTTCTGGATAAACTGTTATTTTTTTTCTTTCGATAAAACTTTGAAATCTTGTTATTTCAGCTGCACAAGAACCCTTTGTTTTGGAACCAATAAATAACGCACAAGTGTTCTTTCATATCTCAGTACAGTGTGACTCATCTTCTTTTCAGGACCTGTGCTTTAATCTATCACGTTTCCAACTGTTATAAAAATATTCATTTGTAATTAATATATTATTAACCACACAATACACAAAGAAATGCACAATAAGTCAGAGCAAATTTGTTAGTATTAATTAAGACTGTACTTTAAATCAAGTCTAAAATGCACCAAGGGAGGCTCATGCACTTCATTTATACTTAAAATGAACCCACAGTTTTTGGTTGATGTCATGCACTGGCAAGAGAGACCCGAAACACCTGTTGACTCTGAAAATATTTTCATTTTCTGATAGCATCAAGTAGCAGCCATATCTGACCAGCTGGTCTGCAAACTAAACAGGCCTTATTACAGACCAAAGAGACAGAAGATTAAACACCTGTTCTTTCTTTAAGAAGCTATAAATACCAGAAGTGGAGAAAAAAAGTCTCTCTAAATGCACTAAATCTATAGTATATGAAATTTAGCGATAAAGGGCGTGTGAAAATAAAGAGTACCACGAGCACTCTGCTGCTTATAGGCCATATAGTAATATGAAGTGTTAAGCCACGAGGTACAGCCAGTGCAGAGTGATACGACTGAATTTTTGGCTTGGCTTCTGAAGTTGTCGCTCAGCAGGTCATACTGTGTTTTTTAAAGTATAACAGTGCTTCCCAGTGTGGTAGTTAAATTCAGAACTTTGGTAAACTGATCCCTCCGCTCCTAACTCTGTACTGGACTCATGGAAGTGAACGTACGCAAACCTGACTCAAATATGATATACGAGCCGAGAATGTAGATCTGTGGGAATTAATGCTGTAGCAGCAACCAGAACTTAAGTCACGTGCAGAATAGTGTAAAATGTGCAGATTTTTTTTTAGTGTGTATGGAGACAACGCCCCACATCATGCTGATTGTGCTGCAACAAACAAATTAGTTGTGTTGCAGTTCCCACACATATGCCAGGGTAACACTGCCTGTGAGAGCAGTGCTTGAAAGCAACCTCACTGAACTGTTGTAGCTCGCACGCATGCCGTGTTCACACAGAGAGTGTTGCTGCTGCAGAGCTGCCTGCTGCTTCGAGGACTGTATTTCCACAATTAAAAGCTAGTACTCCACTAATTTATGGAACCTTGCAAGCCACTGCATTATCAACAACATGATCCTGCAAATATTTCACAATAAAAAGCCTTGTGTTAACAAATGTTGTCAAGGGGCTTTTATGTTGAGATGAAACAGGAAGTGTTGAGTTGAAAATCGTTTTTTTCCATGCCTGTGACAGATATGGACATATAAATTGTAATCAATGTCAGTACGATGTCAATATCATTATCAGGAGACAATTTTCAGTCTATTTTTACTGGAAACAGTGTATTGTGCAGAAAAAATAGAAGACACTTTGAATCTCTAGATGTTCTGCAGCTGAGCAGCAGCTGCACCATGCCTTCATAGCACTGCTCACGTGGGCAGTGTGGCTGCTCTAATAAGGGTGCAGGATAAAAAACAAAAACAAGAAGTTCGGCAACTGCTGCTCACATAAACAGTGTGCCCCGGGCATTAAGCCATAAGTATGCTTCCCACATGGACGGTCACACGGACATGAACTGCCCCAGCAATGTGATGAGGGAACGTTTGGATCTTTTATGCTCTGTGCGGGTTTCTCCTGGCAGCACACCCATATTCTCTCAAACTGTGGGGGGCAGTGTATCACAACACTTGTCTACAGCATCATTTGTGCCTTTTGTTGGTCCATGCGCATTTGCAGAAAATGTCGGATGTACATGGACAGGCAAAAACCTGCCGCATGGGACCCCCACGAAGGGCTGTGTCTGATGGTGTGACATCACTTTGGCAGTGCAGACCCCTCACAACCCTAGCAAATGCGTCCAACATAAATAAAGCATTATTGTTCCACTCATAGATTCTCATACCCCAGTAACTCCCTTTGTGGTCAGCACGTCATTATTTGCACCTTGCGTAGTTTTAGTAGAGAATGCTCTCAGGGATAAAGAGCAGCACACTGTAACAGTACCAACATGGTTTGTCGAAAGACTTTCCAGGGCCACACATGACATCCCGAAGCCATATGAATAATACTTTAATACCTTTTGAATCCACTATTAAATTTCTTAAACTTCAGTTCTTTTGTCAAACATGTTCCACAAGCTAAAATGCCATTATTTCAGCATCACCTCCGGAGGGCAAATATGTGTGGATTGGAACAAGGCAGGAGAGAATGAAGAGTTGGCTCATGTCAGTGAACCGCAGTCAGAGTCAAACAGCTGAAAGCATGGAAACAGTGTCGAACAGTCCATCATGTCCTGAACTGAATCCTTAGTTGAATTGGTCGAACGAGCTGCAGCCAGGAGCAACATACGCAACTATTTTGCTAGCAGAGCCAGCTGGGACAGACCTCTACAACACTGTAATCCCACATGTAAAGGTTTTAACAAATCATCCATTTTTTCCTAATTTACTTTAAGATAATAAACATTCTATATGTATTACTTCAAACATGTAGTAATCTGAACAAGGTCTGATATGTACAGTGGCCGTGACAAAGCAAAGCAGCTCAGTACCAGTGTCAGTTACCTTATGCAATGCAAAATTTTCTTAAGCAAAGCGGTGACACTTCTGCCTTAATCTCACCCTAAAGGTAGCCATAGATGTCTCTGAAATGTGACACCCCCCTTCAAGTGAAACAACTGGTACCAGCACTAATTGAAATTTTGCATGCAAAGTGACAATGCCTGGGCCCTCGGCAGCATGGATTAAGGCTTGAATAGAGACAGATTCTTTGTGAAAGCCTACTGTGGCGGTTGGCGTGCAGGCCAGCTCCCTGCATCTGCTCATTGGGTGGACTGAGAAAACACTGGATTGTATACGGTCGCTCATTTTACCTTTATCTAATCCCATTTCAGAGCCCGCCTCCGTCTGTCTTTTGTTACTCTTCCACAAAAACATAATGCTTCCATGTTACACTCACACGTCTATTCCTTACAAAACAATTCCGGTCAGAAACAGCTCGATTTACATATGAAAGCATCTTTACCAAACTTGGCAGGATTTTCAAAACATTAACAATCATACTGTGTGCCCTGAACTGTCAGGCTGGCTTGTATTTTGTGAGAAAATTAATGCTGAAAAGGGATATGCAGGATACAAATATAAAATATGTAATTTACTAAATTAAATCAAAACAAAAATAAAATTTCTTAAAACATCAACTTGACCGGTGTTTGCCAACTTTATACTGAGTGGGCTCCAGTGCTCAACAGAGCGCTGAAGGAATGCAGCGCATATTGAAATGCAATCAAATCTGCTAGACATTTTTTAAAGACTGCATGCTGTGATCTCATTCTACCCCACTTCACCATCCTCTACTGTGGTTTCTGTCCCATTATGTTGCCCTCAAAGAAAAAGAGAAAAGAAATGCTGTATCAAAGTCATCTATCATCCTGCTGACCCCGACAACAACTCGCATGCAAGTCTGGAGGAGGTTGTTATTGCATCATAGCAACACCAACCCTCCCAGAAAATGTTTGCTGTGTTTGCACAGTACAAACTGTAATACCACAATAGAAAGGGAAGCGAAAGGAGGGGGGGGTCGGAAAAACCAAATGATCCATCTAGTAAATTTCATCTCCTCCCAACAATACAGGCTACTACAATTTTATGGCCGGGGATGAATCCGAGAATATCCACTCAACAGAATTAGAGGAGCAGCGTTGTTAGCATGGCTGTCAACCGAGGGCTGATGACAATGAATGGGTAAACTAATGAAGGGATAAATCCACAGTGTGTTTTCATAGACATGTTTGACATAGCTAGGCTAATTTCCTTGGCAGTACTACCTCCATTAATTTTCGAAGAGAGCCTGTCTGTTCCTGTTAACTAAACCAATAAGAACTGGCATCAATGGCAGATTACATTAACGCTAATCAACAATTTAGAGTTGTTTCACATTCCGCAGGGCGAATTAAATGCCTTTTGAAAAATGGCTGAATGCTGCTGATGAATTAGAGGCATTCATAGTTGTCCAACGTGGTGATATTGCTAGAGAGTCGTCTGAATAGTGATGAGATGCTGAGTAAAAAGGTCACAGGCTAAATTCAAACATTAGCATTTCAAGGCCAGTTGACAGTATTGCAGGCTCTACATGGTGTGGCAGTGTTGACGGCATTCGCAAAATAAATACAGCAAGGATTTTCTTAAGTTTGGCCACAGTTTTAATCCTCTAATCCTCTCCAGTACAGTCCCCATCTGATTTATTGGTTATTTCATGTGTTTGTTCGACAGAGATCAGGTACACTTCAACAAATATGGGAGTTATGACTCCATTAGACTCAATGTATGCAGTAAATAAATGTTTAGTTTAGGTTTTTATACAGTGCTTCGGCAATCAACGTTTAATGCAATGCAATGGTACAGTATAATTAAAAGCACACATTTACAGGTAACGTTCGTCAGTGAAAAACAGCATTAAAACGAAGATGTCACTCCCTATTAAAGAAAATAACAATAGAGGAAATGTAGTGTCCCGGCACTAAACGTGTCAAAACGATCCACTCGAGGCTTCTTTTCCGTTGCATGCTGGGATGTCGCTTTTTTTTTTTCGGATTAGAGCTGCAGTGACCTCTTTTTCAACCCTTTATTTCTCATACGTAAGCCATCCTTGCAACTTCATTGGACAGTCGGCTAGGGTGATTCACAGGGTAAAATGGAGGGGGGCTGTAACTGGGTTGGAGACGGGACTAGCTGGTGTACGAATTAAAAAGTGAAACACCACAGGCACGAAAGGTACCGCACACGGTATATGTGGTATAACACCAAATATGAGCAGCACCTTCTTAATCGAGCAAGAGGTGCACCTCAATACGCTGAGATAACTATTTGAGGAGCAGTGCCGAATGGTATTTGAGGCACTGCATGCTCTCAGCTTACACATGCACTTCACAGTAGATTTTACATGTAGGAAGACAAACAGTAACTGTGGCCATGTTTGCATTTTAGAGAGAAATAATAAGCAAAGGGAAGTGGAACACTGTGTGGTGTGAATCTGTTATTTTTGGCATTTTTCACATCCTGTGGTTGACTTGTTCTTGGACACAACAGCAGGAATAAAAATCAAAAAATAAATAAGCGTTATCATCATAGCAATCAAGCGATCATGATATCAGTAATTAAAAGAAAACATATTGAATAGTATGTGCATATATACATAGGATGACGATATAGAGTTACCTGGTGTGTGATTTGTAGGACGTATTTTTTAAACGGAATATATTTCATGTAAATCTAGTATATATGTCTGTTAATATTCAATATTTAATTTATAAAATTATCTAAATGCGGGACATGACAGTATATTTTATGCTGTTTTAATAATAATGCATCTGATTTTTGTATTATGCTTGTGAAATTATCTAAGATACGACAGAGAAAATATATATTACAAAAAATATTTTGAATACATTCAAATAAAAATACAATTTGCGGATTGTATGAAATGTGCACATTGTTCCCTGTATTTATATGGTGTAATTTAAACGTGGACTGTACATATGATTTCCCAAAATAATAGGTTGTCCTGGAACGATGTCGAGTGACAAAACATAAAATTAAATTCAACAGCTTTGACACAATTTTTAAAGCTGCCCATGTGAAATATAAAGTCCGCCTTTCAGATCTCTTTGTTAGTTCTTGGATATGTACCTACACTGAAACCCTAAACAGCAGCAGTCAGTACAAGTCTGCATAAATACGCATGACGTTTGTCAAAGTCTGTGCCAGTCCTTTATCCGACCTGACAGGTCCTTCGACCTTCGCTGTGCAACTTTCTGATGTCCCTACACACATACAAATGATTTTACAGTAAACACTCGGCTGAACGTTCTTCCCGTTTCTCTTTTTTGTTGTTGTTTTATCCCGTGGTCACATTTAGTTGAGTTTCTACATAGTTTCCCGGGCTCCACCTGCAATTATGAGGTTTAGTTAAACTGACCAGCGGAAGAAGACATGTTTGTTTTCTGACAGCGTCCTAAAAATAGCCGGAATAAATGTATGACTGGGGTGACACTTTCCATTCTTCACTGTGGCAGATGTCTCCTGTCAAGTCATGGGGGGGGATAATGAGTGTGGCTTCACTAAATCACCTGCAAATTAAAATTCAAAGCACAGACTGATACGCTCTGCTTCAAAAGAAAGATATCCTTCATAATCTCAAACTAATTTTTAAAGGATTAAAGGTCAAATGTCAGTGTGATAGTCCCTTCAAGTGCTAGAGGTCTTTTATATTTTAATATTGCAACAATAAGCATGATAACACTAGTACTGAGTTGCTTTTGTGCATCACAGACATGCTGCTGTAAACACATATTATAGAGATTATTTTCACCATTCAACCTGTGTCATTGTGCTTTGAGCCACGCTGCCTGCTGCCTTTTACTGCTTAGCCAAGCTTTGCCTACAAATGTCTGCATGAGGACCAGACTCAGCCTTTTATAACTTCAATTATGATGATTTTAAGAATATATAAATGCACATTTTGTCTTGGATATGCTAAAGAAAGGGTTAAAGGGGATGTTTGTGTGCCACATTTGTATCCCAAACTGAGATGAACCCGGTGACACACCTCCACGGACACTCGGGATGCGACCTGGGTGACAGAGATGTGATGTTTCCTATCCTGACCTAGCTAGCTTTTGCTAATTTTACATCCTAATTAACGCTAGCGACGCTCAGCAGCATCCGTGTACCTGCGGAGATGCTGGGGCATGTTTTTGTGTCCCACCATCACCCCTTACCCGCTGCTTTGAGCTGAGTCTCTCCACTGTAAACGCCATGTTACGCCACATCATTATTATTATCAACGGAGATTAAAAGTGGTTTATTTTTTAGCTTCCTGTGGTAAAAATAAACCAACCGTCCGCTCACGCGCTTTGTCTCAAACTCAAAGCCGGCAACAAGATGCGGCTTTTAACCGTTGAGGATGGAAACATTAGCTTACCTTCAACAGCTATTACGGCCGGTATGGTCCATAATATCCATAGAATATCCATTATTGGTCACTTATATCGCCCAGACATTCAAATAAAACACGTCCCGAAAGCCATTGACAGCCCAGGCAGAGAGGGGACAGGCGGTCCTTCACCTCCAATAGAGCGATCCCAGATAGCAGAGAAAACCAACTCAAATCTGAACCAAGTTTGGGCGAAACCAAAAAAACGACAGACAGAGGGGGGCACGGAGAAACACAGAAACACAGCCACGCATTTCAGCGCTACATTCACCCAATCATCAGTTCATAGCACAAAAGCAATAACTTCACGTATACATTTAATGATTTTAGTCTAACATATTGAAACTATCGACGCAGCCGCTCGCCAAGAGGGTCCGTGAACCCCTCCGGAGCCACTTCACCTCACCCCGCTGTCAATCACCGAGAGGAGGACAGTCCACACTGCCTTACCTAGCGATAATTAAGTGTTTGGGGACCATGTGGGGCATTTATAAAAGATGGAGCGACTTATTCTCTCCGCCACACCGCTCGGTAAGGAAATACTGCTCATTCTTTTGTCAGACAAAAGCTCCGACGTGGCCGCGGGGTTCACCGGGAGGCTGCTGCTGTGGGAGTTTGGGCGCTGTAACAGGTGACGGGAGGCACGGGAGGACAATTAAAGTAAGTTTTGTTTTGCATTTTTGCCGCCAGTATTTATACTTTAATTGGTTATTACGTCACAGCCATCCACTTAGACTTCCATCACACTATATGATGTTTTTTGTTGTTGTTTGTTTTTCTCTAGGAAAATGGATGCACATGTGCAAAAATGGCAGTTTGCAAATTTTATTACAATTATACACTCCAATAAAATACGATTATTAGCCATTTGCCTTCTATCCAACTGAACATAAGACGTTTTATATTCTTTATGAATTGATTTACGTGCCTATCCGAATAATTTACGTTTATAGTCTACATTATTAGCCCATAGCACAGATTAAATTAATTAAAACCTTATTTTTGAACTGTTTGGCATGTTAAAACACAACCCCCAACACTCACACTAACAACAGTACATTCAGCACATATAACTGCATGTAGCTTTGTTGTCATAGAATTGAAACTTTAAAAGTGAGATGCAGGCTATGATTTATGTCATATTTAAATCAGAATAATGCCAGTTACATATTTGTCAGCTGTGTGTTTTTACACAGGCAAAAACATCACATTTAATATTTGATTAATTTTATAGCTCTTTCAAATAGATTGCTACTTAACTTTTTTCCCCAAGTTTCACAGTGAGTCAATTTTGGAGCTTAACCTAAGTGTCTTGCCAGCGAAGAAAAAACTATGAGGCTGCAGATTGGAGACCATTACTACAAACAATGAGGACCGCTCATGGTTATGGCACTCTATTCCTGCTGTAAAATAGTGCAGTCTGATTAAAGAGTGCAGTCTGGTATTAAAGTGAGGTCAGAAAAATATGAGAAGGAGTTACAATTCATTCTTTAATTGAATTTAATAGTCTGCATTGTAGCTGAGTTTGCATCCACTCACTTAAAAACAGCCATTGAGCTGTTCAAAAGAATTGTTAGGTCGACTTCCTGACATGGCAGGATGCATTAAAAAGAAAAGTCTCCACGCTGTTGCTTAAGTGGTCCATTAAAGGTTTATATCTGAGCTTGGATGTCTGTTTCATTACATGAAAATGAATTGAAATCTAACAGTGTAATCAATAAGTAATGGCAGCATTGATTCGTCTTTGCGTGGCACACAATGCTGATATTTGCATATGTAAAAGTGCAACATAATGAATTTCATTTTAATCTGATGAGTGGAGCCAGAGGTGCTGTGGAAATATATTCACTTGATTTATTTGACATCTTGAAGCTAAACGCAGATCAGTGAAGCAGCGTTCATGCATCACAAGGGGAGGCATCATGTGACCAAGCAGGCCTTGTTGTCAATTAGGTCGACCTGAACAGCAGTTATTTTCCAATAACAGAGCCAAACCTGAAGTGAAATGTAACTTCCTCCTGAATGCAAAACTTTTCCCTCCTGTCCATGAATCACCGTAAAACCATAATCAGTTGATGTGATGTTGGCTCAAAAACACATTGAGACTTGTCACAATTAATCTTCAGAAATCATTTCAATTGAGCTGTGTTTGCACTAAGTTGATTTAAGTTGGCGCAACCGAGTCTGGCAGCAACATTACTGGCAATCATTTTCAAACAATCAATAAAAACGCTATACGTTAAAATAAATATGCTTATTAGTAATCATAACACATTCAAGTCAAATGAGTTTTCTGCTGTTTTTAATAGGATTACTCTTTTCCAAAACGGTCCAAGTTGTCAGCGTCGACTGGCACGAAACAACATCTGAATTTATCGTGCATCTCGCAAAGCCATGGGCATATTTTTTAAATTTCCGAAGAGCAGTATGAAACCGATTTCCTGCTCCAGAAGCTGGTGGTAAAATTCCCGTTTCTTTACAGAGTTATGATGGGTAAAGAATAAAACACAGGCTGGTTTTTATATGACAGGACTAGAGACAGATGCCACAGGGACACACTGGAGCAGCTGCAGAAATTACAGATATGCTTTGTTTGAAATACAAAGACACCCAGAGAGGAAGCAGGATGAAAATTTCCAATGTACACAAAAATGTCAAGTTTTTTTGTATAAAGAAAATGATGGACATCGAGGGGCAGATGATAAAAGCATGGCTCTCAGATGTGCTCAGGATTTACAGTACACAAGGAACATGCCTGGTGAGAGATGCCTCCTGGATATAAAGTATGGAGTCACTAAAGCTGGACGAGAAACAAGACTCTAGAATAAATTATTTGTCATCAAGCATGCCTTTCTTATTACGCGCCGCACCGCTGTAGCTGAGCAGCAGGACTCTCATGGGTTAAACGAGCCAGGCTGATTTATTTGCCTCCACCGAGTTCGACTGTATTGATTCCAGGTCACTTGACTGGCTGACTTCAGATCGTGTTCAGGTGACTACAACACAGATGGAACAAAACGGCAAGGCACTGAGAGAGCAGCTTCCCGCCCCCCCGCCCCTCTTCACCATAATGAGTTCCATACAAGCTCAATATTGACTTGAGCCAGAAGAGAAGTGAAAGATGTTGAAGAAATGATATTAATACTGCCCACAGAGATCTTTCTGCCACGCTATGTTATAATGGCTGCACAGTAATAAAATATTTGTAATGCAAAGCAGAGATGTCTGAACGTGGCATAAATCCTCTCATGTTCCTCTGCGACTCTGTAATCCAACATAAGCACTGTACCTATACAGTCCCTCAGAGCGGCGCAGCTTTACAGTAACATACAGTAAACACATCTCGAAATATACTCTAAAGTCACCCTTAAAAATGCACATTAGATGCACTGAGGAGAAACTGATTTTTAGCTTAGACATGTTTTAAAAATTGCAGCATACAGTCCACTATTATTATCACTGAATACATGATGTGAGCAGTATTTCAAGTTAGCTACGCGCTCATTTAAAATTATGTAGCATTAGCATCTTTCAAAATGCCATATTGACATTTTTCTTTGTGTGTATGTGTTTATACAAATAACAGTAATAACCGTATAATGATTACACGATATGTTGATGATATTATATATCATAGAGTAATGGTTTCACAATAATTAAAAAAACATTTTTTTTCAATAGAATTTGCATACGTACGGCTGCATGTGAAGCATTAATTCAATAGAATTACCGCAATTAATTTCTCTGTATAACCATTACTATTATTATTTTATAATATCAATTTACCATTAATTTATCACAACATTGGTGTGTTTTCATTTTTATATAATGAGACGCATACATTTATTAAGATTTTGGGAATTACATGTGTAATTACATTTTTAATAATGTTTAATAATCATAATAAAATAAAACAAACCTCTATATAATTCAATAATATTTCATATAGACGGTCAAAACTACAATTAAAAATGGCCAGGGCAGCTTTTGTCTGACATTTAATATTATTATTGTATGTAAGTTCTAAATATATAATTAAAATGGATTTTAGTTAATTTAATTAGTGTTTTTAAAAACTGTCTTAAACTTGTGAAGAACAATTCCTATTATTTAAGTTATGTTTAAATTAATGTAATTTATCAGAACATATTTAAGTCTATAAGTCTAAATCTGTATAACTGAATATATACTGTACATTTACACTGAATACATCAATATTATATATATATATATATATATATATGAATGTGGATAGTGAGGGATATGGAGCTGCTCAGACTTAGATACACAACACACAGGGTTTTTAAATTTGATGATTAATAAACTTAATACAAATCTTAAGTGCAGTGGTTGAAAACAGGGATTCAAATGTAAATGTAAATATTTAATATAAAACCAAAGACTATCTGAACCACCTGCAGGACAGAAAAATAAATAAACTATTAACCTGTTTTGGTCAGTGTGAGAAGAGAAGGAGTGGATTTCCTCTCCAAAGCCGTGTAACGGGTCGTTGCATCAACACTGCCACCCAGAGTTTAAAAGCTGAACGTTCACAGTGCTCTTGTGACTGAACACACTGGAAATGTTTCTACAAAGATTATTTGGAGCAAGGTCACCTCTTTTTATCAACACTCAATGACTACTGCAGCTTTTGTTAATAACTGTCAGCCAACATTTGTTGGTATTCTCAGTAAAAACTATTATTCAAACACAGAAATTAAATTGAGAAATTGAAAAAGGTTGTTGGTCGATCTTAAAACGAGGGTAAGGGTGAATTTCTTTTATTGAATGAAAAATAAATATTATTGAGTAATGATGAATAAACTCTGAATAACCTCCAGAATAAAATATATTTTTCAGTCTTTTAAATTTTGAAGTGTTGATGGTTTCTTTAGAGAGCAGAGGTGTCTGAAAAAACTTCATCAACCATTGTTGATTCAGGGAAGATTGACTGAGCATTAAACTTTTTCACAACGAGTTCACATTCAATGGGCGAGAAGGACACAAATATATAACTGCAATGAAGTGATGAAAAAGGTCCATAAAAACAAAATAAGTAGCAGCAATGTCTATCAAGAATCATAAACAGCAATAAAAACAGTAAAAAGACAACAAACTTTTTCAAACTTTGCATTAAGTGAGGCAGTGTTCGTTATTTATGAGGGGGGAGGGGTGGTGCAAAAAGGAGGAGGTGTGTCATGTAATTTTTTAAGCAGTGAGGAGGGACTTGTATTTTATTTTGGCTTAGGGGAGGGGCTTACTAATTAAATGGCTGGATTTTATATGTATTTTACTGCAGATTTATTTTACCTCGGGTTTGGAAGGCATGTTTTCTTTTTAAGTTAATCACAAAATGATACTATTTTATCACAGCCAGAAACTGTAAAAACAAAAATTATTGTTCCATTTACAAATTTCCGATGGTCCTTGGAAACATCACATGCTACAAACACTTCTCTCAGAAAAAACAAAAACAAATCTGAGCTTAAAATAGTGATATTTTATCAAAATCACTTTATTCTACGTCTCATGCAGCATGCACAAAAAAAAGGATTTTGTGTCGTTTTGTTTGAACTTTTAACTTCTGAATTTCAAACATTAATGGGCAAATTTTTAATTTTAAAATTTTATAAACCTCATCCAACTTATTTATGGCGGAAGAAGGGTTGGGATTTTCTGCCAGTCACTCAGAGAGGCTCAAGGAAAATATTTGTAGCTTCGGAAAGGTCAGAAATAAAAATAAATTAATTTTTAAAAAAAATGAAATCACACCACTGCCACCCCCCTCCCCCGACAAGTAACGAACAGTCCCTAAAAAAAAAAAAGTTAATTTATACTAATATTTAAAAAAAAAAGCAAAAACTAATGAGCTTAGAATAAAGTGATATTTCATCAAAATCACTTTATTCTACATCTCATTTGGCCAAAAATAAACTGTTTGCACTGACTAACCAGCATGCATAGAAAAAAGGATTTCGTCTTTAACTTTGAAGTTTTAAATTTCAAACATTAAAGAGCAAATTTTAAAACCCAATCCAAATAATTTATGGTGGATGAAGGGTCATACATTTTCTGCCAGTCACACAGGTAGGAGTTCACAGAGGATCAAAATAAAATAATAAATAAAAACAAAGTCGCACCCCAGCCACCCCTCTCCTCCGACAAATAACGAACAGTCCCTAAACAAAAAGTAGCAGCTAAGTTCATATACACTAATATTCACCATGTAGTATTTTTGTAAACTCTCTTTTACATGACAACTGTTCTCCTAAATGGATTTAAACTTTAAATTAGAACCATATAATCATCAGTGAACCCCGCCATCTGAAGATAAACACGTGCTTTTATTTGTCAGCGAGGATGAAATGAAGTCGACGAGGTGAGAATGAGTTCCTGCAGTCCATAATCTATTCTTATCCTCGGGAATATTTAGCTTGAATTTAAGCCCATTCAGAACGGCCACTCTGGGCTGGAATCGATTTCACCTTGAGCCTTAGAGGGCTTACGGTGAAGTATTGCACCCAGGCGGCATCTGCGGCCGGATAAAGAGCGAGGAAATAAAATGGCCTGCTTTCCATAAAAGCTGGTGTGTGATCCCTGACCCGGTGCTGGGAGAGGGCGACGGACTCCTCTAATCTAAGGAGACCTTTTGCATGTGGATTAACCTCAGCTGAGAACACGTTTTCACAGAGGCGGCTGGATTGAACTCTGACAGGCAGAGGAGTCAAACTTAACTTTGGGAAAATCCAAATGTTATATATTTATTTGTCTAACTAGCCAAAGTCTAACAAGACAAACTTTGTGGTTATCTACTTTGCTGAATTAAATGGCACGGCCGCAGAGGACACAAAGACTTGTTTAGTTGTTTTGAAAGGAAAATATTTATTCAATGAAGCTGGGGAGAAAAAAAATGGGCTCACTGCTTATCTTCCATGAATAGTCTACTGCACCCCACATCACCCCACTCCACCCACCACCACCACCTTCCCAGCGTATTGGTTTACCCCTGCCAAAAATTTAATTCAATCCCACTAAGTTGCTCCAGCTTTAATTAAATAGACCAAAAGCCTTGGCAGGATTTAATTCACTTTCTTGTTAAGTGAACTTTACAGACACTGAAGTTTCACTCGTATACGACGGGGACGTGAACACTAGCTCAAGTCCTTCTCTTCCACAACTGTGTAATTAAATCACACAATGTTCAAGCACTGACTTATGTCTTCCCTGACAAATGAGGTGAAGACTGAAATCAGTGTCTTCTTCAGCGGCTCTAGAGAGAAATGTGTTTGAACGGCGCACGCCTGTCAGAGGGCAGACAACACTTTTTATCATCACAATAAATCTGAGCAGTATTGCCATAAAACAGAGGCCCAGTAAAACGTGATTCAGCTGACAGTCATGACGAAATGAATGCCTCGATAAAATGGCAGTCATCAATCACGGCTTTGGTTTTAAACGCTAACATCCCGTCTGAGCTCTCTACTAATTGATATGAACCGTTTACATAAATCAGCCCGCTGTGTGTTGATGGTGTTGTCGTCGTGGTTTGCATTTCAGAACACACACACACACACACACACACAGTGAGGCGTACATGTGTTGGAGTCGCTCTCCTGTGATGCAGATAGATTTCTTTTCAGAATAGAAACAGACTTTGGTTATGAAACGTGAAAAGACCTTCTCATGTGTGGGTTCAGTTATATCTCCACTGGTAGGAGCTTGTGTTGCTGTGGGGGCCGCTCAGAGCTCGCTGAGGTCTGGTTGTAGATGTTTAAACACTGTTTGAAATGATCCTCAGCAGTTTTTTTATCACTAGAAGGAGCTTTAGACTCTTGCAGATCTCAGCTGATAACTAAAGTGCTTTCTCTCAGGGAGGAAATGTGAAGTATTTAATTGGAACTGCGAAAAATACGACTGTAGCACAACAGTATGAGGAGTTTTCTTAGAATGAAAAGACTCATTGTCAGAATTAAATGTATGGCAGCCTTATAAGTCATCTCACCACTCCCTTATGATGTATATCAGAAGTGGACGCTTGTGCACAATAGATTGAAGTTTCTAAGTTGTTGCTGCTTAAGCTTAAGCGAGTTTCAGGTTTTGTTCTACGACATAAAGCACGTCAGTAAATACCCTACTTGTGAATTCTGAAGCTTTTACATGTTGTAAAAAAGGCAGTTGCTAACAAGTTGCTCAATACGACTACAAACCCTGTCGGGGACATTAAACGTCATCACCCCCGAACAGGCGAGAGTGCTGGCAGTCCGTCATTACAGCTTCTTATTTAGCTTAAACAGTCCGATTTCCCCATTATATAATGTTTTTAAAATACAGCGGCCGAAATCAGTTGAAAGCTTAGTGGAGGTGACGTCAAGAGTCATGCGACCGTGGAGTAGTCTGTTAAAGCCTAATGTTAGCTTTTTACTTCTGGCGATCGCATTTAAGCTTCAAATGCGGTATGAAAGGTGTTTCTTATGTGAAGATTATCTCTGCAATCCATTTTATATGATGAAGAACATTTTGATTGGTTTGTAAATAATACAATATATAATAATGAATAATAGTAAGTCAGATGACAGTAATCATAGATCTAGACCTCCAAGAAAAGTAACGTCCATTGGGGATCTGAACGGGTTATGATATGTGGGATATGCTGGTATTATTCGGGTTTTAATAGCATTCATTGCACATGTGTACAACACATTTGGAATATATGTCTCAGTTGGGGTTTTTAATGCAGTTTGGGACATACAGTATCTTGCCTGTTTATGGTCAGCTCCGTGTGTTGTCATGGATACGTTGTACACAAACCGAGTCACAAACAGTTTGCAAGGCTGTGGAGTAGAGTCGAATGCTCACAAGAAAAGCCCACATTTTTGGTCAGAAGGAGAAACACACCTGCTTTTAAACATTATGAAAGACTTGCGTTTCAATAGGTATGTGTAAATATCATATTGCTGACCTTTTCAAGCAGTTGGTTTAACAGGAAGGAAAGACGGAGGTTGGAATCAGCTACTGGTGGGAATCAAATAAAAGATCCTGGCACGAGTGACAGCCGTTCCTCTTTTTAAGATTTTGACATGATAAACTACATCAGGGCTGGTTAATCAGAGTATTCATGGCTGCACTTTGACGGGAATATTAGTGTAATACTCATTTTCATCAGCCATGTAAACAGCTCAGTGGGAATATTGTCTTTTTCAGAATAAGGGCAAAAACCTGAACATTTTGTGCATTTAAACAAAGCCAGTGGAACGTGGAGTTGTCACGTTACATTCCACTTGATTATGAACTGAAAGGAAAGCTGGACATACGTCACTTTGTGTAAACTATATCAATAATATTCAAATAAACGATGAGGTCATCTGCCATCGCCGAGGCGCAGGATACAGTGATGTTTGGGGGTAGAATTACCTGGGGAGTGACCTCAAACCACATACTGCTTGTGGAGCGTCCCCACTGTTTGCAGATTTAATAACATCCATGTCCTTTTGTTATTATTTATTCTATTTTATTTGTAACTGTACCCCTGGCATTGTTTTAATTGTCCCGTTTGTCTTGCCCTGTCTGTCAGAGGCTATCCCACATACATATAATAAGCGCACACATAGCGCTGATTCTGTCTCGCAGCGGGGGGGAGTCTGGGAGATGGCACTGTCCTCTCAGTGACCCGGCTCACCCTCTGTGGGAGAGAACACTGGGGGACGGTGGTAATGTATTGTACTGTACGGCGTCGCTTTTGAGCCCTAAAAAGTTTTTAAATCATTATTTTTGTATCATACATCTATATGCTCAGCCAGCATTCAATAACAAGACAGATCTGGAGTGCTGTGATTACATTTTCCACCAATACCAGGGGAAACAAGAAAGAAAACCAACTTTAACGTCTTTTTACAGTTAAATCTTCAGACTTTCATTGTTTGGAATAAAATTTGTAAATCTTTGGCAAAAATATTCACACTGCTGAAAATAATCTGAATAAAATTGAATATAATTTTGAAATAATTAGGAACTAAACAACTAATTAAAAAGTACAATCCATCTTCTTTTCTATTATTTTGAGAAAAAGTTATTTTAATATTTCAGGGTGGTGTCGAGCTTTTTAATTAAAAACTGTTTGGTACAAAAGAAAGTTTTCCCCTGAATATTTTAAACCTTAAAAGTCGGATGAAGAAAACCATTTCTCAGCTGAACTAAAGATACGTGACGACTAGATTAACAGGATGTGACACATGATTAAAGGAATATTTCACTACAGAATGACCATTTGGTAATCACTACACGTGCCATGTTACCTTGAATTCATGAGGAAACCAGTGGACATGTTGATTTATTGATTGATTGGGGACCACGTGTAGCAACGGCAAAGCTACATGTACACACCTGTTTATATACTCTAACACAACTGGTGCAGTACAGTATAATCCAAGTGTCATTTATTCAGTTGTATGCTAAGTACTTCCCAAACACATCCGTCTTCACTAAAAAAACCTCAGTATTGGAGTCTGGCTTTGACGAGAGCAACTCAACTCGACTTTATTTACAAAGCACCTTTCATACAAACACGCCGCCCCAAAGTGCTTCACATGGCAAAATTGGAACGGCACAGACAAGATTTGAACGATAACACAAACTACTGACTTGACAATTACAACTATAGGATGATGAAGTATTATAAAAGCAAACCAAACAAAACAGAACAAACTAACAAAAAAGATGATTAAAAGTCCATAGAATAAAAAGAACGTAAATTAATGAACAGGAGGGATAAGTGTAAGTAAATAAGGTAAAGACCAATGGTTAAAACTTAAAAATGAAGACTGTAATGTTACTCAGCATTAAAAAGCCAGATTAAAAAGAGCAGTCTTTAATTTTATTTTTAAAATATCGAGAGAATTTGCCAGTCTAATATCCAAAGGCAGTTTATGGGCATAAGAACACAAAGCGCTCTCACCAGCACTTTAACAGGACACTTAGGTTTCAATTCCAGTTTAGTTTTTGATACGAAGGTTTTTTAGCGAAAATGCATGTTTGGGATGTGCCAAGTAAACAGCTGGATAAATCAGACTCTGATTATACAGCACAAGTTATATGAAAGTAAATATATGTTTTAATACAGTTTTGCTGTTTAAACGCGATCCCAATTCAATCGATAAATCAATGTGTTGCCACTTTCCGTGGAGGCATTTAAGATTCAAGATTCCAGAGGCTTATTGTCATTCTACACTTATGTGACAGACATACAGAGAATCAAAACGTTTCACTCTGAATTGACCCACAGTGCAGACAGTGCAAAAGGAGAAGTATAAAATAGAAGAGGAGGTAATACAAAATAAAAATAAATAAGAGCAATCAAGTGTGCACAGATGTAAATGCAATCAATTCAAATGGTGCAACAGATAGTAAACTGAGTATATGAGGTAGTTCTGGTCGTCTGTTTAAAGTGGCTGGTGCTTTATAATATGGTTAATATAGGTAACATAGTCCAGAGTCTGTGGGGGTCTGACAGGCACGTCAGAAACACAAGGCTTTCTTCTTGAATTCAAGTTAACACAGCATTACTAATTGATTTACACACAGTTATTACGTGGGTAAGGTATTCCTTTAAGGGCCAAATGTTTGTTTGATATGCTCTGATAGGTTCTTAACATTATAATAGTGTATTATACTCACTATATAACTGAACTTCTCGCACCGTATCGTCCAAACAGGCCCGTCAGGTCGGAGTCCTTTAACTGTTCCAGAGTCCAGGTTAAAGACAAAGGGGTATTGAGCCTAAGCATCAGCTCATCTGGCTCTGTTCACGTCTTTAAATCTTGTCTGAAAATGTACTTTCACAGATCGCCCTTTTCTGACTGTTGATAGACTTACTGTGTGTATGGGAGTGTGTGTGTATTTGCAGCCATGTGTTTATATATGCAGGCTTACAGGTATATGTGTTCAAGTGTATGTGTTAGTGTAGGCGTATGTATATGCTTATGTTTTATTAGTATCACCTTGCTTTCAGCTGGAAAAGTGCTCACAAATAAAGTTATAATTATCAATATTACACATTGTGTGGTGTGAAATTTGTTGGCAATAATTACTTTATTTTATTTTTATTTATTATCCCAACGAAGCCCCTTACTTTGTTGATGTAATGCTGTGTGTAACATATTAAGAATTGCTGTAATTCAGTAAAAGATTTTCTCATTAAAATATTTATAAATAAATTATCTCATGTTTTATTAAACACATCTCATCCCATGATAGCAACATAACGTAGCAATCCAAAAATACGCTCAGGGCGCTGTCGAGAGCCAAATCTGTCCCTATAAATTAAAGTCACGCTAAACACGGGGAATATTGGATGGAATTTTTGAATATTGTAAATAAATTACTCCATCATGTCTGAAATCTGTCTCCACTCAGGGAAAGCGGCAGGATACAATGTGTGGTGCTCCTCCTGATCTTTTTTTCTCTCTCCTCTCTCCATCTAGACTGGCGGCCATCACAGAGCAACAGATGGAGGTGCACAACAGGATATTACCACTAAGAGGATTCTTCTTTCTTTGCCTGTCACTCCGGACTTTTTTTTTGTGGGGACAGACTCTTTCATCGTGACCCAGCTCGACTGGCTTACTGGAACTGGTGTCGAGTTGTCGGTTAAGCCTTATGAAACCCGCCACTACTCATGTTGACCTGCTTGGCAAACAGAAATCCCCCGATCGAGTCCGCTGTGAATATCGTTAAAATAAGTAACCAGGGTGGATTAGAAAGTGGTCGTAGCATCTTGAGTGTCTGAACTCTGACCTTTCAGTCAGAACTCTGAGGTAGGTGCCAGCTCTCTGTGTGTGAATGGCCCAGTGTCAAGTTTACTGCCCTGTCTGGTACTACAGTAACACCCTTACAGGAGGCGCTGTGTGCTCCCCACTGGCAGGTAAATGTTTCATGTGCAGATTAAATGATGATAAGTTTGTATTATAAAACTATTTATTCTCTAAACACAAATTAAGTACCCTCAAAAGAAGCTGATGAAATAAGTGAAATCTGTTCAGTGATTATTCAGCAAACAGAATTTTTGTATTCAGAGGTGTTTTCCAGTCATGGAAATGAATGACATCACCAACCTAATCACTGGAAAAAATGTTGCCATTGCACGTTTCTGCAAACCACAGATGTGTTACATTTGCACAACTTTGCGTTTCCAAATCCAAAGTGTGGGATTATTTTGAGAAGGTGAAGGACGAACCCAAGGTGATATGTAAACTCATCTTCATTGGTCGACTACAAACATGACGTATCATCTGAAACATGGAAGTAGCTACATGCCCATTAGCCCACAGCGTCATTAACAGGCGGCTCGCTCAGTGTGTGACGTGCACTTGTAGATAAAATATAGGCCTGTAGTGAAGATTCATTAGTAACAACACAAACCACTGTGTAGCCCCACCCAAAATATGAAATTAATAATTAAATTAATATCGTGAACATGCAGGTGACTAGTCGACTAATGGCCCTAAATGACGACTATTGGTCGACTATGAAAATTTTTAGTCGGGGGTAGCTCTAGATGTCTCAGTAGAAAACAAGTGCTTTTTGTGGCACTATCCCCGCTGGAAAAACAATGACAGGTTGCTACAAAACACCCACATTTGGTGCCTAAAAAGCTGCTGGACACACAGCAATTCCTCCTCATGTAACAACTAGTCTGAGTGGGCGGAAGTTCGCTGCATAGATCAGCCTCTCATTGGGCGGAACGAGCCACCCGCTGAAGTCCCGCTCTACCACCTCCGGTTGTGTAGCAGTTTTCAACACGTCCTTTACTAACTTTTGCAGTGTTTGATCTTGCTGGGATGTAGCCATTTTTCTGCCATGGTTCGTGTCCTGTAGGCGATATTTTTGGGGGCATGTTACACCAAAACCTGTTTCCCCCCGGCAGTATTTTTGCAAGCGCACCGTTGCTGTGGCACCATCCAGAGTGATTGTGATTGGTTGAAAGAAAAAAAAAAAAAGTCGGGGCGTTTTTTCCTCCAATCTTAAAGTGAGAGTCGGCCTAGCCAGACCTTTCTTTTCTTGAGAAAGGTCTGGTGAGCGAGACTATATAACAACCGATTTAGTTACTTGTAGGTCTCGTTGGTTTGCAGTGATCTGCAGCTTGGCAGGTATCTTGCCCTGGTGTAACACCATCCAACATCCCCTCCACCTCCCAATGAGAGAGTCAGCTTATATACTACCTCAGTTAAGAGATGTTGATACGACACATATGAAACATGTTTGTGGTTTGCAGAAATGTACAATGCCAACATTTACTTCTGGCAACTGGGCTGCCGTCACACCAGGGCTAGGTAATATATTGATATTATATCGGTTTTGCGATATGAGACTAGATCTGTCTTAGATTTTGAATATCGTAATATCTTCAGTGTTGTCCTTTACTGGTTTTAACTCCACAATATGGTGGACTGATGTAATTTTCTGAACTCACTGGACTGTTCTACACTGTTAAATATTTGAATTTACATTTACAGTAAATTACTGTAATTATAACAGCTATATACTGTGATCTCACAGTAGTTATGCCTGCATTTTACTGTGATTTAGTGGTATGCTCCTGTAAAATCACTGTAGTAAACTGTAACCTCATAGTTAAAGCCCATTACTTTACTGATGTAACTGTATGGTCCTGCAAATTATTGAAACTGTAACGTCACATTTTATGTACATTTGATTACTGTGATTTAGTAGTATGCCCCTGTAGAATTACTGTATTTCACTGTAAGACAAAAAATACTTGCCTGCCACATCAGCAGTTAAAAAAGTAATCATTTTAGACCTTGCACAAATGAAAAGATTAAAGAAACAATGCAATATAAAATGTTTTTCTTTTTAAAAAAGCATCTGAAAGTTTCGTATTCAGCTCGAGTCGTTGTGTGGGTTCAAAGATTTGATGAGGTTGGACTTGGTTTTTAATCAGAGCACTGAAGGCGTCCTCGGTCCTTTGAAATACAAGACGGCACAGAAAGCAAAATCTGTTCAGGACGGCAACTCGATTCCTTCAATAAATTTTATTGTGCCAACGTGTTTCGGAGAATGGCCTCCTTCTGCAGGGCGCACAAAGCACGCTGACTCCTTTTAGTGTGTGTATGCACTGACTGAAAAAGGAGCTGTTTTTCTTCCCCTCACACACACACAGGTGAAACTCTTTGAGGTTTCCTGGCCTCCGTGTAAAGATTTCGAGTTCATTTATGTTCTGTGTGCACGGAGGCCGCTCTCCGAAAAGCTTTGACTCGACATAATAAAATTTACTGAAGGACTCAAGTTGCCGTCCTTCGTGTTTTTTTATTTTCTGTGCAATCTTTAAAATGATGTTTGCGTACTGTAACTGCAGCGTGGTGAGAGTCTATCAGGCGGGACGGTGCTACAGGAATGTATTTTTATGTTTTTTTTAATGTTATCGCTATTAAACGGCACAGTGTTTTGCAGTCGTGTATATTTTATGAGGAGATATCCATCATATCGTTTGGTTATAGGTGCCAGCTGTCGCCTTGAATCCTGTGTTCACATCACAAATCACACAGTTTGCTCAGAGTTGTGTTGTACTTCAGAACATCACAGGAGCTGTGGAAATATCTTATTTACTTTGTGAATTTTATGAGTTATAGTTTGGACTTGCTGATACTGCAGCATTTGTACATCACTGTGGATATTACACCACGTAGTGTGAGTGATTTTATTCATGCACTTGCTTTTAAAGGTATAAACCACTGTTCAGGTATTTCCACAGTTCAATAAAGATCTAATAAAAATCCTGCAGCCGTTTAATGACTTCATGGGATCTAGATTTAGATTTAGATGCGTTCACTGTTGGGAAGCGTAAAAAAAAAGGTTGATTTAACTTGCTGGCTGCTCTGAGGGATATTACGTCTTTATTGTATTTCCTTTGTACTTAACCTCAACCTCTGAGAGGAAGGAGGGAGAAGAATTGGGAATCTCCAGGGGGATCCAATTATATTTTCTCCTGTGTTCACTGCAATATAATGACTTTGCAACAAGGTCTCTCTCTGCTTTATGACTGTTATTTCTCATTTTATCTCACAAGACTCAAGAAGTTTATTTTTCGTAGAGGCCCTTTGTCTGGTGCCGTGTCATTGTTCTGACTGCACAAAATTCTGGAGCCCCATTAGTTGAGAAAAAATGTCACACTGGACCAAAAGCCCTTTTTTATGAGAGCCTATTATCCCCAAAACAAACGGTTATTGCTGCCGAGTCATGCTTCTCTAAAAATACACACTCCACAGAGTTAGTTTAGTTTCTCAGCAGCTTTTGAGTGACCAAACCTGGATATATAGATTTTTTAAAACTTTATATTTATTAATTTTCCAATTGTTTAATTAACAACTTTTCAATACATGTCTTCAGACCAGCTGACTGAATAACACCTCATTTCTCTTACAGTCAGTCCATGTATCCTTGCTTTAGGGCCCATTTATGCTCAACGTTAAATACGGATCCGGATACGAACGTAGCGTTCTGTTCGTGCTCCGCGTTCATTTCGTCCGTATTTCTGCACGTTTCCATAAAGCTTACAGATATGGGCCAAACGGAGCAGTACCACCGGGAACCGCAGGGGCAGTGTTGCTGTCACTACCCGATACGTAGCTCTAGTGAGACACGAAGAAGAAATAACAATTCAGTTTCTCTCTGCGATGTATTTTAACGGCCTCACGCCTCCTACAACGCTGTCTCTGTTTTTGTCTTTTATGCAAGAGGTACATTATCAGTATTTCCTCCACAGTCGCCATGTTTGTTTTTGAGTTTGTTGTTGTCATAAACTTTTGACTCTGGGCTGCCTCCTGGTGGATATATCGGTCACCATCCATGCCAACGTAAAGGGCGCATGAAAGTATGTGGGCAGTGACGGTAACAACGTTTGAAACAGACGTATACATTTTCGTACGTAAAGGGAGCATGAATGAGCCCTAAATCCTCAGGTGAAAGGTCACTTTTTCCATGGAATATAGTTCCTTTACACAACACACTGTCACTCCGACCTCGTCACATATCGACGTTTGATCATGGACTTTACACGTCCACATACATGCAAGGTACCCTGGGTGTGTTGGTTGCTGACGTTCTGGGACGCCGTGTCAAGTTCTGCCTGTTACATGCACTTTCTTCTGTCAAAATACACTTCAGTATTCACAGGAAATTTACAGTTTACATGCAGTCTCTTTCAAAATAAAAGCACTACATCAGTACAACACTGAGAATTGACGTTTTTTTTTTTCCAAAACAACAAACAAACATGGTTGGGTTCAGGAAAAAAGAACAGGGTTTGGCTTCAGAATCTTACGGGACACGAACACTGCTCTCTCGAGCGAAAGTTGGTGTTTGTTGGACCTGCCACCCCAGTCAGACTTTCACCGCCTTAGCTTTCGCCCTTGTCCCACCATGTTTCCCCCTTATGCTGCTGGGCACCATTAAACCGGTCTTGTATCATGCCGACATAAAAGGACAGCTTTTTTTATTTGGTTTCTGACTCCGCAAGTCACCGCCAGATTTCAATGACTTCGGAGTGAGACCAGGCTCCTCTCCAATGTCCATTCACTGTCCTGGCCTCGGAGCGTCACGTTTCAGCCAGTTCCTAGTATTGTCCTTTTTTCATGCCCGTATCATAGACTGTAGGGCCAGTATAAGAATACTGAACAGATAAGTGTCTTTTTTATGAATAATTAGTACACAATGCCAAGTACACAATTCGTGGGTCCCTTGGGATCTTTTAACCTAAAACTCTCTCAAGGATCAGAATAACCCCATCCCAGAATGTTTGTAGTTTTATTCATGACCAGAATATATGGGAGAATGAGTGATCAGCATTAACCTGCCCACAGAGTCTCCAGCAGTGTTGTTGTTTACCTTGCTTGTGTTTTGTATATGGTGTGATAAAATATCAAATTACATTCTTCCAGCCAAATTCTCTCCATCTTTTAGAGCTGGTGGAGGTTTGCAGCATGCTACTCATCTCCCAACAGATTAATACTCAGTTCTGCTTTACATTTCAATTTCATATATTAAGTTTTCCCTCCATTACATTTTTGCACCTGTCAGTACTTTAATCACATCGTTACCTTCTCCTGAAATTAACCTGGATATTTTTAGGAACCCTTTGCTGCGTTTCCCACCAGCGTTTGAGCGACTGAACCCAGGTGTTTTTCACCAACACGTATCTGGTTTTCCAGCGACTTTTATGCCACCAAACTTGGATGTTTTAGCCAAAACGTTATCTTTTCCAACCATAACCAAGTGGGTTTTGTGCTTAAACCTAACCACACATTCCACCGCAGCATTGCTAAAAATGCGGCTAACACATTCTCACTCCAACCTCGTCACATTTCGACACTGGGTCATGGACTTTCCACGTCCACATACGACTTTCAAGGTACCCTGGGTGTGTTGGTTGTTGACGTTCTTGGACACAGTGTCAAGATACACTGCCATCATCTCAGGAAATTTAACATTTACATACAGTCTCTTTCGAAATAAACGCACTATGTCGGTACAACACCACAAATTGATGTTTTCTTCAACAACTAACAAACGTGGATGGGTTAAAGGTTGGTTAGGAAATAAAGAACCGGGTTTGGCTTTAGAATCTTGCTGAACGCAAACACCGCTCTCTTGGGTGAAAGTCGTGTTTGTTTGCTGCCTTAACTTTCGTCCTTGTCCTGCCGCATTACCCCTGACACACGTATCACGCAGACATTAAAGGACACCTTTTTCGTTGGTTTCTGACACTGCAAGTCACTGCCCAAGCGCCAGGTTTCGATGACTTCAGAGTGAGACTGAGCTCATACAACATATGCCTGGTTTACAAAAATGTACACTGCAGATATTTTTTTAGTGATTGGGTTGTCTTACTTCAGGGAGTGTATATTTTCAGAGAAACAGGACTTTAGAGCTATGAGCATTTGTTTTGGGGATAATGGGACATCGAAACAATGGGCAGTTCCCCTTAATCTGACCTCTACATTTCTTTTCCTGTGACCATCTCATAATTTTAATCTAATGACCAATATAACAGGCCAAGAACTGCTTCCCTGTCGCCTGTGGTATCTGCTCTATACTTGCGGTAAATCATCCTATTTAAGTAAAAAACATGAAACTCTCCACATTAAAGAAACATTTGTCTTTCAAGGCTTGCATGGTACAAGTTAAAAATGAGGGATTAACATTTTCCCTGCAGATCATGTTGAGTTCAGCCATTAAGTTTCAGCATGAACAGACATGGGAACTTTCCAAGCCCGATAGCTTGTGGCTAAAATCTTTCTGTGCAGGCTTACACAAATTTGTCACCACCAACCAGAATTTATCTGCAGGCTGTAGGATCCTCAGATGACGCTCAGCCGGGCTGACTTGCCAGAAACGAGAAAATAATTTACAAATCTGGTTATAAAAAATTTTAAATTGGCGTAAAGAGATAAAAGTAACATAAAGGTTTGGATATTTGTTCGACTACAAGAAATTGAACATTTGCCTGATTTAATAAGCCGGTACAGAGAAATGTCCTTTGGCTGAACATCCGGGGTTGATCAAGAGCAACTGAGAGCAAAAGGTGAAGAGTGTGTGTGTGTGTGTGTGTGTGTGTGTGTGTGTGTGTGTGTGTGTGTTTGCAGGGGTGGGGGTGTGTTTGTGACTGCATATACATGTGTCAGCATACACGCAAACGCCCAACTGCCCTTGCATGTATGTGTGAGTGTGTGGAGAGGAAACAGAGGGAGCTCAAAGTGCAGAGCAGAGTGAGGAAATAGAGCAGAAGAATACGGGCCTGACATAAAGAAATCCCGGATAATTCTGCCTTAAGATGTGCGATGGCTGCAAAGAGCAGAGCCGAGCATCCAGAGGTCGTTCCCATGGCAACCTTTGCCCAGGGAGATCGCTGACCCTCCCGCCCCTACAGTACAAGCGGAGCACAGATTGTAGGTCACATATGGCACCAGCGATCCAATCAGGCCTAATCTGGCTTGACTTGTGGGTCATAAATTATACTGGAAAGCTGGTTTACACTGCGGCTTATCGCATCGGGAGACTCGGCTGTATGATAATCGTCATGGCAACTTCAGGAATTGACCCATTAAATGTATATGTCAACAGATGCATGTTTCGTCTATCGGGAGAGAGCAGAAATAGATCAGGAGCGTATGATCCAGTAAAGAATAAAGCTGTCAACATGAGGTACATAAACACAAACATTAGTCACCTCATTTATTCAAATTATCCAGTATAAATGTTTTAGCTTTTCCCCCTTATTGTCTATTGAACAACATATAATTGTATTAAAGTCAAATGTAATTTTACTATTTTAAATGTGGACGGCAGCTTCTTGTGAATCACATTACAGTAAAAAAAAAAAAAAAAAAAAAGTATGGAAATATTCACACAAAAGTAGCCTTAACTATTTTACTCATTTTTAAAAAACATTTTTTTTAATATTTATTTCTTATATTTTATTTACTTGAAAATGATATACCCATACATTTATTCATGTATATTATTTACTTATTTTTATATATTTTTTAATTTTTTTTATATTTTATTTACTTAAGAAACGTATATACCAATACATATATTCATAGAATCTGTTTCTATGAATATATGTTTCTATGAATACATATATTCATAGAAACAGATTTTTTTCCATATGTGCGTAAGTGAAAGGTGTATATAGTGTAAATAGTATTGAGTGTACAGTTGTGTCTAAATTTAGTACTTAATATTTTATATTTTTCTAATTCTTATATACATATATATATATATCTTTTGTATTTTATATTTCTGAACCTCCAGGTTTATGAATCAGTGGTTGAATGGTGTGTCTTCCAGAAATGCCAAAATTATTCTTCTGTTACTTTCCTGACTTGCTTTGATTATGATTTGGAAAACATCATTCACCCCCTTAGAAGAATCTGATTTGATTTCCCTTCTGTAAAAGTCCCTCAAGCGTTCCCAATAAGTATTTTCCCCTCAGATTGAACTGTTTCATCCTTATTTTCTTTTTTACCCTTAATCTAGATGACCCATTATACTAGGGCTGCATGAGATGCAAAAATAAAAATAATATTGCAGTTTTTTTGACAGATATCACAATTGTGATATGAGTCATGGTTTTAGTAGCAACATTTAAATTTCATTTTCACTCAAAAAATATAAAATATAAAAATAAAAAAGGATGTGATTTCTGCTTGGGTCTGCACTAAACTAGCATGATTTCTTAAATTATATTTAATCCTTGGCTCTGATTGATTGTATGTGTAAGAATATTTATTTTCCTTTAAATACCTCTGTTCTTTACTTCTGACCTTACTTAAAAAGTGTAGAGAATGGAGGCAACAAAATAAAGACCATGTTAAATGCACCAGATAAGGAAAAAATAAAATAATAATAATTATATATATATATATATATATATATATAACATATATATTATATATATATTATATATATATATAATATATTATATATATATGATATTTTACTGCTCTGTAAAACACTTTGAATCACCCTTGTGTATGAAATATGCTGTACAAACAAAGCTGCCTTGCCTGGAGTGTATAAGCTAGTTTGAATAACTCACAAAACAATGCACTGATGAAAATATATCTATTGGCTATAAATGCATGAACAAATACACTCAAATACACCCTTTGCTCATAAAACAAAAGAAACGTACATACAGTACATGCGTGTGTTGTCCTACATGGTGATGGTACTTATATTTTGGCTCAGTTAGATCCCAGACAGGTCTGACTGCCTGTTACAAAAAACAGAAATCTAAATTATTATTTGGGATTTTGCTGCATAAAAAGCTCTTTCAATTCCAATCACAGACTTCTCAACATGTCATTAGCTCAAAATCATGGTTATGAGCAACTCTAAAATTAAGGTATGACGTTGATAAAACAATGCTAAAAGAAGATATTTTGAAATGCTGAATTTCAGTGCCAAAGAGCTCAAAACGTCTCTGTTCACAGATGTCACTTTATAATTCCAACTGTACGCAGAGCCATCAGCGCGAGGAACTCTGGGAGCAGCACTTTATCCAGGACATGAGGCTGAGAAGCCGGCGGCCATGCAGCAAAAAACACAGATATGATTTGAATGATTTATACGTCATGTTCCTGGTGTGTTGGGATAGTGCTGCTAGCCGACCTCAGAGGGGCCTTATAGTTTTATGTGCTTTTTGTAAAAGGGTTTCCATACAGCAGTGAGGGAGCTTAACACAAGCTCCCATTTTCTGAGGTTCAGAAAGCTGTTAAATCCTATTTTAGGTCAAGTCAGCGTCATGGTCTGGATCATCTGAATTCTTAACACTCAGCTATGCATTAATAAAACCTTGATTTGTGTATGGGAAAACATTAATTTTCTGCAGGCAAGGCATTGAGAAAAAGATCTTTTTACTTTACTTTCATGTGTTTCTCACAAACATGAGTCAGTTTGTGTGTCGACTGCTGCACACTGATAAAAACACTGAATCTAATCTGGATGTAATAAACACAATGCTGCAGGAGATGGAAGTCTCTCTGGAAAAGCTTCTCGGTGGAATATAAATATTTCATGTGTGTGAATTTAAAGTACCAAAGTATTAGTTGTGGCAGACAGGGATGACTTTGGTGTCCAACATTTGCATGCATATTTTCTCCTCACATTTTAGACACTAAAAAAAAAAAGTGTTTTCCCTCGGTGTTTGTCAGGTGGCGGAGGGGCTAAACAAGGCGGCGCCCCTCTGTGTGTGTGACTCCAGCCTCAATCTGATAGAAACCAGCCCCCTGATCTCCGCCTGTCTCCCCTCGCTCCATCACTGCCCCGTGGTTGGCGATTTCATGAGTGAGCTGGTAATAATCACGGGTGACTGCATTCTCACCTTTTCGCTGGGATCTATAAGTGAAGGCGCAGCTACACTTTGTGAGGCCTACGGTGGCCATATGGGAATGCTTGAGGTCTGAAGTCAGAGGGATCGTTACATCTGCTTCTCGTTGCTTTATCTGCTTCTTATAAGCTTCCAAGCTGAAGGAATAACAGATTACATTAGGGCGAAATTGCTGCAATTACTTAGAAAAAAAAATCAAAATGTGACGTATTATTGCAGTAAACACTCAGTCTGCACATGTTGTGATGTTTGTTGGAGCTTTTAGGAACACGCTGGAAGAGAAGACGAGCCCGTAGACGCAAATATAATTTTACACATCTTGAAATATTCCAACAAAGTGCTCGCAGGTGTTGATAAAATTATCTAATGTCTGCAGTCTGGGGTGAAATATAATTTCATGTGCATATTTGCTTCCTCTCATTTTAGTGTATTTTGAAAGTAATTTGACATATTGGCAGATTTCTGTGTGTGTTGTGCAGCTCAGGTGAGAACTGAACCTGTAATAGTTTCACAGTGTTGGTCTCTGTACCCAAATAGCTGCACAGCACTGCATGGCCGACCTACGTCTCCTCCTCCGCAGATTAAGCCCCGGTCTTCCTTTCAGTCAACCCACTGTGCTCACCAGTCGTGACGTCTGCTTACATAAATATACCAAGCCCAGTCTGACACACACACACTTCTTTTCCCTCATAGTCTTTCCTACATTTGTTTACGCTTCAGTCATTTTTTATTTGTCTAATATACTTAACCCAGTTGAAAAATATGTGAATGAAAGGGGACATCACTCTGTCAGTAATCCAATATACACACTTTAAGTGGCTTTTTAATTTCCTAGATAATTAAAACAAACATTTATAAAGTTGACAATCATCCAAAATAATTAAGTCCAAGAAAAATGTGGTCTTTCTAAATATTATACATATTTTTTTTTTAACTATATTGTGCTTCAAAGACAAAGAAAAAAGTTATTATCCCTGCACAGTTTTTGGCAATGATCTTTTCATATATTATATAATATATTTATGAACACTGCAGTTAGAGGAATATTTGTGTGAGCGCTAAGCAACTATGTGTACTGTTTTATTAACAGAATTTACGCTCACTGTTGTTGGCATTAACTTATGTGTTTTAAATTATTCACTCATTTTTTGCTGCATAAAAAGCTCTCTCAATTGCAATCACAGATAGAGAGCAGATAAAAATCCACCTGTTTGACCCTATTTCACATCTGTGTTACAAAAGTAATGCATCGTTTTGTGTAGCAGACTTCACCAAGCCTTTATGATTTGGTGGATTGGACGTCACCGACCACTCACAGACAACAGCACTGGTAGATTTCTATCTATAAAGCAATATTGGGCAAATGTCCGGCCGACCTTGGCTCCCTTCTGTGTGTCAGCTCTGGTAGTTACCAGCTCCAGGTGGATGATTTTTAATATACCCTGGGTTTTTACAGCTCTGGGGAACATTTCCTACTCTGCACCTTGGACATGAACAATCTCCAAAAAGACCTTAAATTAGATTTACTTATATCCATCAGTGAATTTAAGGGCATCATAAAGAATGTGGTGACAGAGACATGTGTTTGTTTTAATGTTTGAATAGTTGATTTTTGTATTATATGTTGTATTTGTTGCATTTTGAATGTGTTTTGATTGGTTGCTACCTTGAAATTTTCAATCTCAATGGGACTTCCTGGTTAAATAAAGGTTAAATAAATAAAATAAATATTTTTCAAAATAATTATTTGCTTTAAATTGTGTTCTTTAAGTTGTATTTTCTAATACATATTGTCTATAATTTTCAGTTCTGGCTTTTATAGATGTAATATATAAATATAGTTTTAATTTGCACTGTGCTGCTGTGCTGACCACTCTGTGTGAATTATTTATTACTCCATTTTCAATATGAATTCCAGGGCAGCACCCGACTCGACAGATTTGGCTGTTCAATATGAAAAATGATTTATTTGCTCCATTTTTCCATATAGAGTTTAAGAGTTAAAACAAGGTTTGGTGAGACCTTCAGGCAACGTTCACGTAACATTGTGTAATAAGTAAGCCAAGTTAGCCCTCTGAGCTAACGCATGCTAACGACAGATCACAGATGTGCACCGGTATTTTTTGCCAACACCTGACGTTAGACAAAAGCCAGAGACGGTCTCTGAAATTGCTGTGAGCTGTAAATTCACCACTTGTAAGCAGAAGGCAGAAGATAACGTTATCTCTGAGCCAGACCGGGTTAAGCCTCCTCTTCTTCCTGCAGGCAGCTGCCTGTGTTTCACTCAGACTCACCCTGGGTTTGTGTGTGCGGGGTGAGCGCTCACTCTGTAGCTTAATCTGGGGACTGAAATGTCCCCGGGGGTGCACTGTAGATGACTGACAAAAAAGATCCGACTGATTCGGATCTCCAACTTTCAGGGGGCAGCCCTAACAATTCCATCTTAAATTAAAGTTTAATAAATTTTAAAAAAAAACAGAGTGATGTGGCATTTCTGAGCTTATAACCAGCAGCCATCAGGTTCAGTCACATCACATCAGTCTGAATAGTTTCTAACTCCCGTGTTGTCCTTCTGAACTCTGCAGCTGTATCTTCAAAATGTCTTCAAGGTTCACCGAGCTAGATGGAACTCTCTGGTACAGTCAAGTGCACACAGCGTGAGTGATCAGACCTTTTCTTGTTACTGAATCATGCAATGTTCAACCTCTCAGACTGCTTGTTTTAGGAAATCAGCCTGCCCCCGCCTGAACGCGAGGAGAGGTACGCCGGGAAAGGAGGAGTAAAAAAGGTGACAAGAGCAGAACTCTGAGGCTAATGCAATCTGAAATGGCCTGTAATGCCCTGTTTCTAAATTGGAAAAATTGACCTTCCTCGGAGAGGTGACACAAGCCTGCACTCCGAGACGTTTCAGGGGCTAAGTGGAGGTTTCGGAGCAAGCTGCAGCAGACCCTGGAGGCCAAGCAAATATTTCATGAGTAATTTAATATCTGGAACATGAGAGCGCGCTCCACTCAGGATGCTGGCCCGGATATGGACAGTGATCTGGGAGGGAGGAGGGGAGGAGAGGCGAAAGGGCAGACCAATGAGTAGTTAATGCTGTACATCAACTTCCCTCCAAGGGTGCTCCAGGGATACAGCATTATACCACCACCTTCCCTCCACTTGGCACACTTCTGCGAGCCTCTTGCAGCATTAGCATCTACTATTTATTTGAAACGTGGAGCAAGTTACTGCTGCACTGCCCAAAAGTAGGTCTCAACATTATCAGCACCTCATATTGTATGAACGCAAACTCATAACTGAGCCTTCAGACTTAGCCTTCAGACCCTTTAAGGGACTTCTGAGTTTTTAATGGATGCTGACAACAAACAAAACCACATCCAAACAGGTTTTCGAAGAAGCTTTTCAAAGCAACAGAGGAAAAGCACAGGTGTAGCTAATAACAATAATGATACTGTAGCTCTGTTTCACTCCAAGAACTGGCCCATCTGAATGGAGTACAGTCATTACCAATGGTATCAATTACACCTGTGCTTTCCTGCTAAGATAACTAATGGCCAAAGAGGACAATACATTTGTACAGGTCAAACACACTCTCCCTGACAGGTGGGTACTCATGTTTCTAATTAATTGATATGTATACCCCTTTAAGATCAGGGTTTGATCAAATTTGTGTTACTTGTAAAGTCCTGGTGTAGCTTCATCGTCTGCAATGTTGGGATAATCCCACCAGTCCTGAATAGCTCTGAGGGACATTTCAGCAGGAATAGAAAGAGTACACCTACCAGGATACTGCACTCAAATGAAAGAAAGATAGCTGTGTAAAAAACGTGCTTGAATTAAAGTAAAAAGTAGGTCAGCTAAAACACTAAGAAAGAGAAGTGTTACACAGCGTTTTTACACATGGATGTCTATGTTGCTAGGCAACGCAGTGACTGTAGAGTTAGTCACAACAGTCACTTTGTTGTTGCACTCACCTGTCTGACGTCATTGTTATTGTGAGTCTTGTGCACCACAGTCTTCTTCAGTCTGCTCCAGGTTCAACTTCTCTGCTTATTTATTCTCAAAGCACAATAATCCAGCCTCTCTGGTCCCAGTACAACCAGTCCACTCAGCCTCTCTGGTTCCACTGCAGTCCTCAGTTTTCAAATATAACATGAAAGACAAAGTAATAAAACAAAAAGTTTCTCAAAAACGCAAAAATGACAGCTGGATCCACCACAAGCATTTTAGCACTTAGCATGTGAGCTAGGCCTAGCTCATCAAACGTCTCTGTTACGTCGGCCCATACCTGCCCACATACGGAAGTCGTCACAGAAGGCGGAATTTCATCTCTAGTTTAGCTCATGTTAGTTTTCATTTCATTTTCCGTAGCTGACGTTATCTGTTTATCTGGTTTTCGTGAGCACTCGTTTTGGGTTAAAAGTGGAAGTGCTCAGAGCTCCCACCCATGATCCGAACTAAATGAATAAAGGTCGTAGTTAATGAAGCATATGAATATTAATATAGATGGAGTGCCCACTGAGCGCAGCTTCTTTTATTGATCGTTTGAACATCGTGTTGTGGTCATTTTCGATTAAAGGCCCATGTCTCAGTGACGTATTGGCAATGAGCAAACGCTGTCCCTGCTACATCTTAACGATCTAAACTTGACACATCAGGCCGACGTCGGCCAGATGTATGTGTGTTATCTGGGTCAATAGCCTACAAACTCATGAAATGGTAAACAAACTTTTTAGCAACTTAAAACTCAAGTGTGTTGGATTTAATGGCATCTGGTAGTGAGATTGCAAGGGACTGAAACCTCCCCTGCGTGTGTTCCCTATGGTGCAATAAACGTGTAGAACTATGGTGGCTAATGCGAAAACACGAATGGCCTCATCGAGAGCCAGTGTTTGGTTTGTCTGTTCTGGGCTACTGTAGAAAAACATTGCGGGCTCCGTGGAAGAGGACCTGCTCCAATGTAGAGATAAATGGCTCGTAATGAAAATACAATGATTCTTATTATTAGGTGATTATACACTAATGAAAAGATACTTATTTCCATTATTGCCAATATATCCACCTAAACCCTACACAAAGAACCTCTGATAGGCACTAACAGGATATAAAAGCTATAAAATTACCTCTTAAATTACAGTCGACCTCAGTGAATAGATGCAGTCTGTTGTTTTGCGGTTGATTAGTACTTCATTCTTCCAAAACAGTCATTCAAACAACTTGACTGCAGCGACCATCGGCATCTCTTCCACTTGTGCCTGCCAAACAGATCTATTTATCAAACATTTTGAATTGTTGTTGAACACCAGTGTCCATGAAGAGTGTATCTGTGGTCAGCTCTGTGCAGCCAACAAACTTGTTGACCGTCTCGTTGGCGAAGTATTCCTGGCTTATACATGCACAAAGAAAACCAGAGGACCTGCCGTAGACTGCCGTAACTGCTCATTCTGAGGTAATGAAAACTCAACAAATCTATTTTCATGTGATTATACACTAATGAATACATAGTTGTAAATATTATATTTCAATCTCTGCCAGTATATGCCCCAAACTGTACAGACTGGAGGGCAGTAAAAAAGTATATCGTGCAGGTTTGAGTGATGAAAGCATGATTTAGCCTGTTCCAACAGAGAGGGGCTGACTTCTATTAAAGTATAATATAAACCATGTAAAATCAAAACTGGTGCAATATGTTTTTCTCTCCAGAACATTCCGTGCTGTCGCTGGTGGCTGGAAGCTAACGTTATAGGAGAGTGAGCCTATGGTGTATAGCAGCAGGTGTTGGTTACAGAGGTCGGAGTTCAAGCAGTCTTTGTACAGGAGAAGCAGACGAGGAGAAATTGTTCAGATAACATGAAAATTTGATTCAGTTTCCTCTACATTTGTTCTCTGTTTCCCAAAGTAGATTAAAAAATCATTATGTGTGTGTCATCTCTCCTCACTTACAACTTGTTTCCACTCACGTATGTGTACGGAGACGAGTCAACCGGAAATCCATTCATTCCTATGAGAATCTCTCTGATATCTGATGAGCCTGCAAAACTCCTCTGTAATATTTTGGTCTGGGATTTGCCTCAGGTACTTTCAAAAAATTGAATTTTTGCGGTGGATTTTGTGTGACCGTATGACAGTGTGCTAGCTTAGCTAACGGGCCTCTAACTAGCTAACGGTTTACCTCAATTCAGTTGCCTGTGAGTTTGTTTGATTAAAAATAACTTGTATTATCTAGTTTTAACAGAATGTGAGTCTGAGTAATGTTGAAAATACAATATGATTTATAATTTTAATATGCAATAGCCGCAGTGGTTAGCAATGTCGCCTCACAGCAAGGGTTCCTGGTTTTCAAATCCAGGGTGGGGGAGCCCTTCTGTGGGTTTTTTCTCGGTACTCCAGCTTCCTCCCACATTCCAAAGACATGCAGGTAAACTGGTGACTCTATTGTTCGTAGGTGTGAATCTGAGTGTGAATGGTTGTCTGTGTCTGTAGCCCCTTTTACACTGCCAGATTTTCGGTGAATGTTGGGCCGTTTTGCTGGCAAGCTGCAAGCGTTTAGACACACTGAGCCGGATTGGCGAGTTGATCCGAGATGCCCAATTTTCCACCTCGTAGGGTAGTCATATTGGCGGAACCCTTTTTGTTAAACAGACCGAGGCGGCCTTGTGCAACGGGAGGAGCTGTTGAAGATTTGTGGGAGGAGCTGTTGATGATGCCGCATGTGCGAGCCACTGGCGGTGGATAAACAGGAAACAGCTGATAGCAGGAATTAGCAAGCAGCTAGTAGCAAGAGGGAAACACAACCCTGACAGACACTATAAAGATGAGCAACTGGGGAGACAAGGAATTGCGTGCCCTCCTTGTCCTCGCAGACAAAGAGGGCCTTACCGTCAGATGACGGGGACGGTGAAGAATGGGCCAACTTACGAGAGAATCGCCAAAGGACTGACTAGCCGCGGCTTCCCTCCCACGTCACTGGTTATATCACACGCTGAGCTACACGTTTTGTTACTTGCTCACGCCCCCCATTGCCCCGAAAAAGGCGCATTCTGTATCAACATAATTTTGCTGCCTACCTACTCCCCGATTTGTTTTTATACTGCCAATGCTGAAAAAAGACTGATTGGGCTTTCCTGCAAATTTGCAAAATTCATATCTAAAAAGGACTTATGTGTCAGCCCTGTGATGGTCTAGTGACCTGTCCAGGGTGTACCCCACCTTTTGTCCAGTATCAGCTGAGATAAGCTCCAGCTCCCCCACAACCTCTAACAGGATAAGCAGTGAATGATATGAAATAGCCTACAGTTATAGTCAGATTTATCAGTCTGATATGAAAGTGCAGGCATATGACTCGTTCAGCCGTTCATTTGTCTCATTAATTAAATATTTCACAAAACATACCTGGCAGGTCAACATTTTCACTTATTTGTTGCCATGCAGTATTGGTCCTGTTTTTGTCCCGGTAATGTTCCAAGCACAAAATAACCAAAATAACCCTCGCCCACGGCTACAGGTAGTTTCTATCAGGTTTATATCCATGTGAAAAGATATGCACATCCTTGCATTGGACACTAGAGGCATCATCCATATATTTAGAGATCTACAGTCACACACGCAAGTGGAAACGAGGTGTTAGGAAACGCATGTGGTATAGCTCCTTTTATCTTATATGGTTGTATTTAGGGTATTCATAGTACTTAGAGCTCCACTAGGCAATACTTTTACATAAAGAATACCTCAGTGAATCCCTATTTTGTGCCTCTTGTACTTTAGGTTATATCTGCAAAACCTTGCTATTTACAGTTTATGGATTTCAGAGTGAAAGATTTCTCGGGAGTAAAGTTCAAATAGTTTTGAGCCCTCCAGCTGCTAGCATGCAGGTTTCACATCATTAAACTTGCAAAGGCTTTTTCACCTTCGGAAAATCATTTTCCTGATTCTTTAAACAAACATAGGGCCTCTCACAAGCTTTAGTTGTTGTCAAATAGCCACCGGAGGGCTTTCTAAGTCAATATATTAAAATGAATGCAGTCATCACTGGTTCAGCTCGGCCTTTGGACTTTCATGATTTACCATATAAAGAAGAAATAACCCTCCTGACATGAGGTTAATAGCAGCTCTGATGGATCTGATTGTGTCTGGTGTCGATTTGAAGCAGAACATAAGAGGGTATATATTATGGCTTCTGCCAAAAAGTTTGGGAGGTTCATACTGCGCCGATTACAGTCACGTGGGACAAAAACCTGCAGCATCTGTTACTGCTGGCACACACACACAGTCTAACTCATGTATTATTGAGAGAACGGGAGCTCCCAGGACGCGGCGAGGAAACATGTCGATGCCTTGTTGGGAACAGAGATGTGTGCAACCAAACAGCAGAGTTATTCAGCTGTGTGTAACACAACATGAAGCCATGATGTAAGTCAGAGTATCTTTGGGATAATGTCATTTTGAGCTGGGTTTTAAAATTACTATGAAATGCAACACCACATGTGCATCTGACTTAATGGAAACAGCTCTGTGATACATTACTTAATTTTTTAATTTAACAGCTGCGTTGTGTAATATGAATGTACCCTACTTTATACACTTTCTTTCAGTCACGTTTCACCAGTACAATACAGTACAATACCAATGTTTATGCCCCTGAACTGGCACGTAATGTAACCATAACTGACTGACTGCTAACGCCAAATCAGAAATTATCTAATCATAGCAACAGAAACAAAGCATGGCAGGCCTGTCAAGGTTTGGGTTTCTCCACATGTCCAACAGGACGTTAATAAGAGTGACACACAGTATCTCAAGGATCTGGAGGGTGGTGTCTTTACAAAACCAAAATTACAAGAGCAAAGGTGTAAGGAAAAGACTAACAGTATTTATCAGCTCTAACGTGAGCTGCAAACATTAGCACACCCGGCTAACAGTTGTAGTAGTAAAATGGTGTTATTTTTAAAGGCAAGGGGCAGTGGTAGCCCTAGAGCATTCAGCACCCTAGGCAAGCTTAACCTGGCAACCCAAATGTCTGTGTTTCATATTCATTACAAAAAAAAACGACAGGAGCTAATGAGAAATCAATACCAATGAAAAACATAGGCTAATAACAAGATAAGAAAATGGTAAGTGGACATTAGCAAATTTCGTCTCTTTTTTTTAATTTACTTAATATCAGTTTTGACAGGACAATCACTGTCTGGCTGCCGCCTCTCCAGGAAGCTGCTCCAGGTGTGGGAGAGCATGTATGCCCCCTCATCCCTGTTCATCGTCCCTGGGCCCCACTTCGTTATTTCAATAGCCTCCCAGATCCAGCGCCGGTATTTGTTGTCCTCGTTGTGTATGATTCTGTGTATGACGAGGGGGCATTCATAGTTCATCTAAAAAGCAAATATTGGCTGATACCAATGATGTGATGTTATTGTGCATCCATAGTTATGTTACTGTCTGTAAATAACATGTGCAGGACTGGGACATCCACTCAACAGGAGCCAATGGGAGCTAAGATAAACACTAGTGACTCCAAAACTGCTCTTTATTTGGTTATTGTAAAACTTTAATTAAAAGCCCAAAACACTGATTAAAAATACCCATGTTACTGACTGATACAACTTCCTTCGGACAGCCCTGCTTGGATACTTAAATTGGCAGATGGATGCATAGGAATCGCAGCCCAGTACAGTGTTGATAGGCCGGCATATGTTGATGACATCCATGGTCTGCCAGTTGCTACTGGAGCGTGACATACTTGAAGTCGTACTGCTCAAGAGTATTTGGGTCTGTCATCAAACACTCATGAGGCCTTTCAAGACATGTGTAGGATGTACCAGTGGAAATGTATTTGTCCTCAACCTGGAATTTGGGGATTCCAGCTCCAAAGAGGAAGGAGATGAGTGTGGATCTGAGAGTGTTTTCTTTGTCCCAATTAAATGCCCAGTCCCTTCAACTAGCCCGGTGTGGCTACACATTTTGACAAACGCCTGTCTCAATTAGATGTCTGGTCTGGTCGGCAAGCAGTTCATTCTTTTAACACAAGTTTTTAAGATGTATAAAACCAGGTTGCTGGCTACCTCAAATCATGTGTCCATTCCTCAATTACCCTGTAAATTATTCATATTCCTGTAGTCTGTACAGGTCCTCAGATGAAAAGAATCAAAGGGTTTTTCATTAAAATTAATCCAAGTTGTGAGTTTTGTTTTAACAGTATAAAGTGGTGTTGTGTCGGTATGCCAGGTGCCTGGTACCATAACTCTCTTTCTCTCTCTGATGCTTCGTCTGCCTGAGCTAGATCAAATGAATAATTCATAATTGATATATTATATGAAGCCTAAATTTTAAACAAGTAATATTCATACTGGTTTAAATAAACAATTTGATTGTATTTCCTGATCTTTGTTTTGTGTGAAATGAATTAATTACAGGCCTGTTCCCAAATATAGACCTGTTGATTTCAGTGATTTAAGCATATAATAGCCTGGGTATTAATTTAATTTAATAATTATTAAAGAAGTTGTAAATGGACTAAAATGTGTTTTAATTTTGGTTGTAACACTTCAGTCTTTTTGTCCTTATAATAAAACAAGTTAATCCTATAATCATGTTTTAATGGTTGTTTAAACAGAAAAGATTAAGTAATGTGAACTGTTTTAACAGCGACCTGCAGACTCACTGAAAAGCTTAAGTTTAGTTGTTAACATCTCTCTTGAACAAGCCCTGTGTCACAGCAGGACCCCTCAGATTAGAGCTCTCCTCTCTTCACTAAGTGGCTCCTCAGTCTCCACAAATGATGTCTTTTTCTTCCACAGGAGGATGCTGCGAACCTGCTGACATTAAAATCGATCCCTGTCAACACGCTGCCATCCCTGATACCACGAGGGACATTGATAACTGGTGCTGGTGTGAAGACCTGCAGACGAAGACACACATCCCCGGTGTGCTGCAGGAGACGGGAGGTGAAGGAGAGTGTAGGAGAATTTGCAGGTCTTCATGTGCACTTACCTGTCACTTCTCAGTCTCAGGTGCTTCCTGATGTGACTACATGGACACATTCAGTTTAAAGGGTTATATTCAAGACTGTGGTGAGAGAAGAAATTACAAGTGCATGTACAGAATATTCATATGTAGCTGAGATACAATGATGCTCCTTTAGAGTCAGAATCAAAATAAAGTTTGTTACCAAGTAGGTTTTCACTTACAAAGAATGTACTGTGGTCTTTTCTGCATACATTAAACACACAATAAAATTATTAAGAGGAAATAAAAATAAATGTTGAGTACTTAAACAGTCAAGAATATAAATAAAGAACAGAAACTCTACGATAAAATTTTGGGAAAAAAACTCACTGTAGACTCTTTTACTGTTTGGTTGGTGGGGCTTTGCTCAAGGCAAAACAATCCTCCACAGACAGCTAGCGCTAGCTAGCAAGTTCTGTTGGATTATTTTAAACAATGGAGAAAGATGATACGAGTTGTGCAATTAGAAAAACTCATTCTGAGTGCCTGAGTGCCCTCTGGCACAAACTGGTCCGTTCGTGGATTCGGAGCGCTTTCTGAATGTACCATTGGGTTATCTTGGAGCATCAGAGCACCGAGTGGAGTGAATGTGTGATGAACTTAACTGTTCATTTATTCATATAGAAATACAAAGCTCCATTTCTTCGACCAACAGGGCTCTCATTTTAGTGTAGAGTGTAGAATTTATGAACGCACCATGTCAGGTCACTTACTCTCCGGGACCACAAGTGTTACTTGAATAAGTAAACACTGACCAACGGGACCAGATTGACCGACATATTGTCACTCTGACCTACTTGCATATTGACATTTGGTCATGGACTTTCCACGTCCACATACGATGTGCAAGTTACCCATGGTGCATTGGTTGTTGATGTTCTGGGACACCGTGTCAAGTCCTGCCTGTTACATGCATTGTCTTCAAAATACACTTCCATTTCCACAGGAAATTTAACATTTAAATTCAGCATCTTTCAAAATAAATGCATTACCTTGGTACAACACTGTAAATTTATGTTTTTTTTCCCCTCAGCAACAAACACACGTGGTTAGGTTTAAGCAACAAAAACATGTGGTTAGCTTTAGGAAAAAAGAATAAGGTTTGGCTTTAGAATCTTATGGGATGCGAATGCCACGCTCTTGGATCCATCCACCACCACTCCCATCCACTCCACTTGGCCACATCCCGCCACGTTTCCCCCTGATGCCACCGGGCACTGTTAGACTGTAACTGCAACTGGCTGCATATCATGCCGACGTTGAAGGATGCCTTTATTCATTGGGTTCTAACGCCACAAGTCACTACCTAAGCGCCAGATTTCGACAACTTCCGAGTGAGACTGGTCTTCGCTGGCCGACCCGTATGCTCTCACTCAGTGGATGGCTGATTTGACAGGATTGCTGAAGGTGGGATGGCTGACTTGATTACTATATCAATCTCACAAAGGAGGACGGTACTTGATTTGTCTCCTCCAGTTTGTTTTGCTATCGAAACTAATGTTAGCTAATACGCTACAAAGTTAGAGGTACAGAACAGAAAAACCCATTATTCCTCTTAATACCTCCCCAATGTCTGATGAGGTGGGCATGATAACCTTTAATACACATAACATTATTCATCCCTACAACAGTAAATACTTTTCCCTAACCTCATATGAAGTGTGCACTGCACATGTGTGCATTTTTGATGATCACCTACATCCAGTTCTTTTGTCTTATTGCATTTCACCACAGTTGTCTTTGTTTTTGTTGACAGTGGCAGCTGGTATGCGATAAAATGTAGGTTTTGACTCATGACTCCTTCTATTCTGGCTCCCAGTAACACAGCAGGATGACATTTTAAGACTTCTATGTAACCTTCAGCCCTCTGGGGGAGAGTCATGTTTTGCCTCCAGCTAACAAATCATTGTGACGTCGGCCCTAAAGGGGTCTACAACATAACAAATATGTACAATAGAGCTGTTTCAGATTGAAAAAGCTTTACAGTGTTGTGCACAAAACTTTTAAAGCCGCTGCTGAAAAGGAAGTTTTAACAGCTTTAAAATTACAATCTGATTAAACAGTGTCAGAATTACAGGGGGGAATTATCTCATAATTATAATTCAAGTCAGCTGGTTACTTAGAGGGAGATAAAAGCCATTTACTAGAATAAACTTTAGCCTTGTAGCATTACTTTCCTCCAGTAATTAGTGCACATAAATTAGAATTTTCTGCATAAATATGTGCATAAATACACCTTCTTTTAAAATTTAAATTTTGTCTTGACTTTTTTTAATGTGGTATTGGAGAATATATTGTTGAAAATAAAAATTGTGTTTGATACACAGTAATGTCTTGTGATCCCGGGGGGGATGGGAATGTCTGACATGACACGAATTACACGAACTATAATAATTATGTGATGGGGGGAAATGGTTGACACATTTGCAATAAATACACTCTGTACTTGAGAGTTTCGGTGGCTTATTTTCTTAAAAAGAAAAAGAAACATGAAAATAAATAAAATGTAAATATCAGGTTGTTTTTAATGCACAAATATAGAAACATTATGATGATTTAAAATTTTCTGCACTTGTGTTTGTGTGACGTAAGTTTTAAAAATTAGGTTTTACTTGTAGCATACAAAGGTTTTTGTACTGTTTGCTTATTTTACATACTATACATATATTGCTGTGTACGTTATTCTTTTCCTTTGCTACTGTAACGTTGCAAATTTCACTGCTGTGGGACGAATAAAGGAGTTCAAGCACTTTCTGTGTTCGTGTGTGTGTGTGTGTGTGTGTGTGTGTGTGTGTGTGTGTGCGCGCGCGCGTGGTTATGAGATGTGTTGACAGCCGCCAACACTGGATGGTGGAGTGATTGTGCCTGTTCAGCTCCGAGCTTCACCATAAGCCACGGCTGGCTGGATCAGGAGTGTCACACAGGGGTCAGGCAGAGTTTGGTCCCCTGAACTCTCCGATGTTAGCTGAAGCATGGCAGCATCGACGCTCCCACCCCCTCCAGGCACCGCTGCCCGCTAAATCTGTGTCAAACTACATGAGCCTGATAAATCTCCTCTGCAGTGCAAAGTAATGAGAGACATCCGCTGTTCGCCTCTTGTTGGTGGAGGCTGATCAATGGGTCACCCACAGTTATTAAGTTGTGTAAATGACAATTGACAGAATTTAGTAAAGGGAAAACGTAGGCTGTCACAAAGATATACAGTGAATGACCTTTGAGCTCCAATAAGTCTAATATGTGTACAGCATTATACTGATGTGAAGATAATATTTTGATGTTTTACTGATGCAAAATCTGACTTAAATGATTTCCTACAGTGTTAAAGAGTTGCTCCCAATCCAACTCATAGTCACCAGCAGTGTCAGATTAAGGCTTTAGTCCTTGTTTTTTCACTAAATTCCTGGAAACTACTGGTACTCAAGTATCTCTTCCTAGAAGTGACTACAACTTAGATCAGTGGATCTGAGGTTGAGGACTTTCACAAGGGTAGCAAAATAAATCTGAGGGGTCACAAGATGATTGACAGGATGGCCAACTTATGTTTATTCAACAGCTTTTTTCTAAATTACAATGTTTTATTTAATTCAAGAACAGTGTAATACAGAGAAAAAACACCTGACAGCAGAGATAGACCCTAAAGCAGTGATACTCAACTCACAGCCTGGGGGCCAAATAGGGTGCCAGGAAGCCACCCAATCAAACACATTCTCTCTCTGACCTCATCACATATCGATGTTTGGTCATAGATTTTCCATATTGAGGTTTGATGTGAAAGGTACCCTGGGTGCATTGGTTATTGACGTTCTGGGACACCGTGTAAACTTCAGCCTGTTACATGCATTGTCTTCTTTCAAAATACACTTCCTTTTCCACAGAAAATTTACCATTTACATACAGTCTCTTTCAAAATAAACACACTACTTCGGTACAACACCGCGAATTGAGGTTATTTCCTTCAACAACAAACACACGTGGTTGGGTTTTGGAAAAGAGAACAGGGTTTGGCTTTACGATCATATGGGAAGCGAACACCAGCCTACTGGGTAAAAGTCCGTGGTTATCTGACCAATCCACCGACCCACCACCAAAACTAATTGATTCACTTTGGAAATTTTTTAGTACTTTTTAATATAAATTAAGGACGAAAGTGCATAAAAAGCATCAAAATAGAGTTACATTACATACGTTACATACAGTTTATCAAGAAAAAGTGCCAATGGAGGATCCACCTGACCTTCCTTTCCAAATGTCCTCTAACCCAAGAAACACCCCTTCATACACCTGACGTATGCAGTTCGCTGCAGCTGGCCCCTGACCTCCTGTCATTTGCTAAAGTGGCCCCCACAAAAAGCAAATTCAGAGTCCCTGACCAAAAGGATGGAAAAACAACCGAAATGGAAAAAAGGGCAAAAGCAACGTGGCATGCAGGCATACACACATTACATGGAAAGACATTACACAGAGATCTCACAGCTTGAATTAGCTGCACAGATCAGAGAGTGCACAACTGATGCAGAGCATCAAAATACCCAGGAGAGAGCTTCAGACATTTGCAGGGCACTGGAAGGGTGCCAGTCTGCAGTGTAATGCCCCCCGTGTACCAGATCTGCTGCGCAATTTGGGAGGTAGTTTAGAAAAAGCATCCACAGCTTATTGAAAACTCTCTCGTTTCCCTTTAAGACTGAGCTAAAGCACACCATCTGCAAATAAAAAAAATCCATACCACTGGTTAACAGCAGGCGGTCTGGACATGATACAGTGAAATAAGATGCATCTTCTTGCTAACAAGAGAAGGTTGTTCAAAAGTTTTGGCCGGACACTCTTCTTAGAAAGTGCTTTACCTGAAAGATTCAGCAGAAACAGACCAGGATTCATCTGTATTTCTTTAGTACTGGATCATTTTTATGTTGAACCACAGGTGGTGAAATACAATAAACACGGCTTCATTTTTAGGCATTCTAAGCCCAGATGTTTGAGAAACATTGGCTATGATTAAGTTTTTAAGAAAGACAGAAAATGTTGAGTAGTAACTTCTAACACACAAACATAAAAAGCCCATTCGACATTTCATCAGCAGCAGTCATTAAGCAATTGTAGATATCAACAATTCCTTTATGACTGGTTAGAATTCCAAGCCAATTACCTAAGTCCAATTTCCAGAAGGTACACTTGCATTTTAGTATTAATAATAATCTAATTTTGACTAGTAGCAAATTAAATAATTACTCTCATTAAATATATCTACAATTAATTTCTAAGTAGTCAAAATGTTGATTCAACAATTAATTCATGTGTAGTCGAAATGTTGTTTGTTGATATCAGTAACTTAATTACTAGTAATTAAACTGTTGATATCAACAATTTAATCATCGCTAGTGGCACTGTTCATTGTAGATATCTGCAATTGTACCTGCATAAATAAATGAATTCTAAATATCTAAAATATATTAAGACAAGTCAGAATTAAATTATTGATATGTCTGCTTGGAACTGTAACTATAAATGTACCTTCAGGTAAGAATTAAATTTAAGATATCTAAAATACAAGTGTACCTAGTGGAAATTCTATTCTTTGGTTGCTCATAGTGGTTTTAATATTTTAGTATTATACAGTCTTTTTCACGTATGTAATTGTTCGTGCCGGTTTTATCCTGTTTTATGTTTGTGTGCTTGTTATATTGCTATATATTTGTGTTTTTAAATCTGCTATATAAATAAACTGGATATGATCTGATTTGATTTCCTTTTGTAATGAATCAGAATCTTAGATATATAAAAAAAATGTCCACCAGAAAATGTCATTGTCGATATCTTCAATGATGTACTGTACATACACAGCCAAAATGAATCAGTTAATTTGGGCTACATATTCAAATTTAATTTGCTAATTTAAAAGGGGACTGTCGCCTCTTTGGTACTTTAATGATATGATGCCCACACATCTGAAATGGTTTGTTGATGTGTCGGACATATTGGAAATGTTACTGTTGATATTTGAAATGGGAAATTACACTTCCACTAGTCACAGTCCTTTGGAAATGTAATTGTAGATATTTGTAATCGTTATTCTTACCAGTGAAAATGTAAGTACAGATATTTATAATTCAATTAAAGATATCCACAAATAAGTTTTGACTGGCTGAAATGTGATTTAAAAGATATTTGTAACATGCCAAAGTTGTTTTGCAGATATAATAAATTAACATTTCAACATGGTGAAATTTCCACTGGTGAAAACCAAATCCATACCTGTCAGCCCTATTGATTAAATGTTAAAAGGGCTTGCTGTTCAAGGACACAAGCTGATTGCACACTTATTGAAGAGTGTGAAGTGACAGGTGAAGAGAGAAGACCAAGATATATTTTTTTAGCAGGTGATAGACTAAACCGAAGATACACCATGTAACATGGAAACAGGAATTCAATGCAACACCATTTCTGTTTGACATTTAATATTTTAAAATTTTAGAAACCTATGTCAAGGGTTGTTGTGTGGAATTTGTTATGGGCTTGTTCTGCCTCCTAGTGGTCAAAAACCTTACAATTCAACTTTAAATAAATGTCTCTAAAATATATTTTTGTCCTGAAAACACTTCCACTTTCCATGTTTCATGTTGTAGGCACTCTTTTGGTATTAACAGGAGGGTGTCAAGGAGCCTCCAATCATATTAAAGCTATTTATTAGCATGAACATCATGTAATGCATGCCAAAAGCAAATAATTATACAAACCATATGAAGGGCCAAACAAGCATGAAGCATGAAGAAGAATTGGCAACAGATGGGATTTTCCCCCAGTGCAGTGACATCCCGTGAAATGCACATCAACCCTCCAATTAGTTAGTTGTACTCCTATACCAAACCACACACACACATACACACACTCTCACGCATTCTGGATCTGTTTATGGTTTGCACAAGTGACACTGAGGGCAAGTTGCTGACCTACATAGACGGCAGTGTTTGAGTAGCTCTTAGTGGGAACGCTGCGTCCAGATGCCCTTCTCTGTGCTCCGGAGTGGAAATAGGTCAGAGGTCAGGAGAAAACCAATGAAAGAGGAGGACTCACACACTCATCAACGGGCTATGTGGAGGGAGGAGAACAAAAAAAAAGGGCCGCTTGTTTACACTATGTTTGCAGAGGGGCTGGGCTTGTCTGTGGCTACACATTTGACACCACAGGCGTGAATCTTCAGATCCACATGCGAGAGAGCGGCAAAGCTGACAGTGCGTCTCAGTCTCAGGGGCCGTAAACCTTAGAAATGTTCATTGGTGCATAATTTGAGAGTCTGACATTGAGTGATTTCTAAAGGTCTTAGGATAGACTCAGTGTTACACATTATGATGTACCATTGGTGCTGAGATAATACATTATTACATGACAGTGCAGCTGGGGTCGGGGCCACGGCTAGGTCAGAGAACAAGTACACTTGTGAGGCACTAATATTTCACTAATATTTTATATAACGTCCTTCCATTCAGATTCCCAATAAAATCTGAATTAACTTATCATTATTTTGCACACAGGTTATAATTGTAACTTTTATGTCAATAATTCATACAGACACCGGCTAATCTGGCTGGTAAATTAGCTAACTTGCTGTTTTCAAGTAACTCTATCAGCTAACGTTAAGAAACAACCAACACCATATTAAAGATACTCTTTAACAGAAAGTAGCCAGTGGTACGAAGTGGGCTTGGTCGTCTCTCCACTGCATCACCCACCTCATTTGGATTGTGTAGTAAATGTCATGTGGATGGATGAAATCACATTCAAAACAACACAAAACTATAAAGAGTACAAATTAAATGTTAGTTCATTATTTTGGCAATTTTGTCCAATAGGTCAAACAGCGTGTTAGATCGTCAGTTCTTGTGAGAATATGCTGCTTAAACAGAGACATATCTCGAACAAAGTTAATTTTCACCTCATTTGTCTGTCCGAAAAAATGCCACGTCAGTGTCAGAAGGTTCAGAAGGTTCAGAAGGGTTGAGGTTGTTGAAATTGAGTCCAAGTTTTACTTCAGTGACTATGGGACGAAGGAAATAGGAATAATCTGTACTCACGTTCAATTCTCCCATCAAAATGAATGAACTCAGGGCCACCGTTAGTCTACAGTTAGGGCAGTGGTGAAACCCACGTGAATTGTTCTCTTTTTTCATCAGCTGTCCCAGGAAAAAAAAAATCTCTCCCGGGACACAATTTGTCCCATTTTTTGGGGAAAATGCAGCAGCAGCAGGCCAAGGAGTCCATCCAGAACGACGCATAGTGCGTCCAAATTCACACCTGTTCTTCTCTATGGTTTTTCTCCACGACCGTGCGTCATAGCAAGAAACTACACATATCATGTGAAACAGCGGAATCGTAGCTTTCCAAATGTTTTCATGGCGAAAAAAAAAGATAAAGTTACACTAAAATGATGTATAAGAGAGCTTTCGTACAGCTTTGCACACACATTACTCTTGGATGGATTACTCGCGATTGCAGGCTCTCACAGACATGCCACGCATATCACATGAAAGTGCAGGAGCAGAGCTTTCCAATGATACCACACACATCATTGTGCTGTCATCCCATCACGCTATAAATACAGATCAATCTACAGATCAGCCTAATTAATGCATACATGACAGGGCCGTAGTCACCATATACATTGAGGGGGACACATGCCCCCTCCCCCCATGCCCATTTTTTTTTTTTTTTTTAACTGCAAACAAAGTGGCAAATATTATCTTGGAGGGCATCACTGCACTGAATGAGTCAATGGAATTTCTTGCAATAATGAAAAAATACTGGCAATCATGTCCGCCTGGCACAAACCACGTTTTGGACAGCTGTGAAGTGACAGAATGTCCCACCATCATGGTTCTTATATTACCAGACTTGTATATTACCTCCAACTTGCTATGCTGAGATACATGTAAAAATGTAAGAATTTAGTAACACAGATTTGTTTTTTCATTGATATAAAAATTAATATAAAATACAGGCACATAGAAGGACACGGAATGATGGCAAATCTGGTCTCCTATGTCCGAATTTCATGTTCATTGGTCAGTCTGAACTGGTAATAATGGCCGAGCCCTCCACCTCAAACATTTGGTCAAGTGTCCCTTTTTTTCACAAATCCAAGGTGGCAACCCTACACTATACACAATTATAAATGTTTGCACTAGAGAATTTCTCAAAAGTTTAAATGGAGGATATCAAGTTTAACTATATGGAGAGAATGTGGCTGGAAGAGTCTTACTCGATATAAAGAAATTACACTACTCAGGCTCCTCCAGCTGCTGGATAGAATTGTGTCTCCCAGCCACCACCATTTGCCTTTCCAAAACTAAATACTCTTTGGTATCAGATTTGTACAGTATTAGTTATCGTCTTTGGGACATAAATTAAATTAGATTTTTAATTTAAGTGGTACAAACTTCATTTTGGGCTGCTAACTGCTAGAAGAGCAATTAAAAAGAAATGACTTCATAAGACACACACCCCACTGAAAGAAAACTGATATAATTTATGAAATCTTTGTAATGGAAAGTATTACCTTCTCAATGATATGGGGTGCCGTTTGTAAAGTGGCTCACGCTGAAAATAACATCAACATTTTGCCACATTTAGCTTCAAACAATGTTTAAAAAAGTGTGTTTAAAAAATGTTTAAAAAGAGTTTTTTAACGTCACCTTTTACCACATTTACAGCAATATTTGTTAACTTAGAAATATATTAAATAGTTAAATCTAAATATTAAGTGTGGCACCTAAATGTTAAATGTTAAATCTAAACATTAAATATAAATATAAATATAAATATAAATGTTAAATCTAAATATTAAATGTTATTTTCAGCGTGAGCCACTTTACAAACGGCACCCATACAATAAAACTTTAGAATATTAAATTCAAGTAAATTTGAATGAAGTGGAAAATGTATCTTTCCCTGAAAAGCACGCTTTAAAATAAATAATTAAATTGTTATCATTATTATTATTCAATCGCAAATGTAAAACACACCCTTATCTGTGTTTGTGTTCTATAATCATTATAAAAAAGCTAAAAAGATGGTTCACCCTGTAAAAGTATCGTACTAAAGATGACTGTGTGAACTGCTGTTACTAAATGATACCAAATACATGTCAAAAAAGAAAAGAAAAGAAAATTGATAAAACAAAGCAGATTCAAAGTTGTCAGACTTTTGAGTATGTCGTCGATGGACAATGTGAATCAATAAAGCAATTCACAGAGGAAATTGAGGAGCAGCTCACAGCTGCTAAAGATTAAAACAAATTGCAGATGGTAGTTAGACAGCAGCAAACATCTTGAAAAATAAAACATAGGTACTAAATCTTTTACAAATCATATGTTGTGTCTTGGTGATTTTTGTAGCATCATTTTAAAGTCCCAGTCTCGCATAAATCTTCTGGCACATGTATCTTTCAATTGAGAACAGAGCAGAAATGGTTTATTGATTTATTGTATACTAACTGTACACAGTAGTATGTGGGGAAGTGGGACACAGACTAAGACCAGAGTGAATCAAGACCCCACCAGGCAACAAACAGTTTATTGTTCTCTCCAAATGTGAAGAGAACACGAGAGCTTCTCCTCACAGACGGCCAGAGATAAGTATGACATATTGAGTACACAGTGCCTTGAATGTGTATACATGTGAGAAATGTGTATACTACATTAGCGAGAATTTCTGAGTATGAGATGTGAGCTTACTGGACAAACTCAGCTGCCACACAATGTGTTCTGTCTCGTCAGAATGCGCAACGGGGGAGATTTTGAGCCAGGCAAAAAGCTGTTCATATGTTATTTTATAAAGTTTTAATATATTTCAGACTAATTATTTAGACTCCCAATACGTGGTCAGTTTATCCAAAAAATCCAGCTGTTTTGGAAGTTTTTTGCCACGTTTTCAGTGATGTGAGATTCGCTGTCCTGCTGTCAGTCATGTTAAAGCCATGTTGGTTGAGTGTACCTCAGTGTGAACAGTCTCTTGGTCATGGCACATTTAATGCTTCATGTAATAGGCAGTATGAAATACATGCAGACTGAGTATGTAAGTCAAACTCAAGGTATCCTCATACAACAGTTTGTACGATATCTAACGAATTAGCAACCTACAAAACGTGCTGTCACATTACCTGCTCAACATAAAGTTATGTACTTACTGTCAAGATGCGTATGTGACATTTAGTAAGGCTACATAGGTTAGATTTAGAAAAATAAACACGGTTGGGCACCGTCACATTACGTACTTAAAATTCAGTTACGTACTTAAGATTAGGCTATGTACTTAACCAACGTTACATACCTCATGTAAACTTATATAGGTTAGGCTTAGAAAAGAAATGTCATTGGCTGTTTTCACACCACATACTTAACTTAAAGTTACTTAATGTAACGTTACATTGGTTAGGTTTAGACAAGTTAAGTTATGAAGATTAGATTTAGAAAAAGAAACATGGTTGGGCATTGTCACGCTACATACTTAAGATTAAGATACATACTTAACATAAAGTTACGTACTTAATGTTAAAATGCGTAGGTGACATTTAGTAAAGTTACATAGATTAGGTTTAGAAAAAGATACATGGTTAAGTACCTAACATAAAGTTAATGTGAAGTTGCATAGGTAAGGTTAGACAACTTAAGTTGTTACAAAGGTAAGGTTTAGAAAAAGAAACATCGTTGAGCATCATCACAATACGTACTTAAATTTCAGTTAATTTTCTTAACATGCAAGGTTACTACTCACCTTCAAGTTACATACGTAATAAAGAGTTACGAAGGTTAGGTTAAGGCAAGTTAAGTTATGAAGGTTAGGTTTAGAAAAAGAAACATGGCCAGTTGCTGTCTTAAATTCATGTTACGTATTAACATAAAGTTACATACTTAATGCAAGGCTACATACTTACCATAAAGTTACGTACGCAATATGAAGTTACATAGGTTTAGGCAAGTAAAGTTACAAAGGTTAGGTTTAGAAAAAGAAACATCGTTGAGCATCATCACGGTACATACTTAAATTTCAGTTAATTTTCTTAACATGCAAGGTTAGGTACTTACCGTGAAGTTACGTACGTAATATAAAGTTATGTATGTTAGGTTTAGGCAAGTTAAGTTATGAAGGTTAGGTTTAGAAAAAAACAAAAAAAAAACACGGTTGGGTGTTGTCACATTAGGTAAATTTAAGTGACGTACTTAATAGTTAGGATTAAAAAAAGAAACTTGGTCAGGGTTGTCACATTATGTACTGAACGTACGTATGAGATGGGAACCTTCATGATCTTTGATGTGTGTGTTTAACTTCCTCTGTTTTTTTTGGGGGGGGGGTGTCGCTACGGAAATTGCCTCAAGTACGTCCCTGACCGATCACAGCCCCTCGTATTATGTTGTTAGGGGTGGTGCCGGTTGGTGCGTTTCTTAACACCAGGAAAAGTTGCTTTTGTGCATCAATAACACGGATGTCCACTGACATAGCGCAGGTATTTGTAGACTTTGGTTGATGGCAGCCGCGTCAACAACTGCCATGAAAGGTGCCTTTGTGCATCTGTGGTATTTGAAGAGTTCGGAATGAGAACAAGCTGCACAACCAGGTCGTCAGGAAGATTGAGCTCACCTGGTCTGACTGCTTGCTCCACTTCTTCACCTGGCTTCAACCTTTTTAATTTGGTTGTTTAGTTTGTCCTGTAGTTAGCTAAAATAATAATTCATAAGTCATGTGGTGCCCCCTCTTGTCCCTTCTTGAGCTTGTTTGTGACAGTTCAGTAATTTAAAAGCAAGATAGCAGGAGTTTTTCTAGTTGACTGAGAGAAAGAGCCACAAAGCTGTGTTGCATTTTGGTCTAATGAGGCTTCTGCTGTTAGGAAAATTGGTTATCTCTGGCTCCTCTGTAGTGGGTTTCTCTGTCTCACTGCTGAACATTGGTCCAAAAATGTTGCTCTTTGAAATGTGTTTTCAGTTTTTTTAGTTTTTGAATATGTTTTCAATTGCTTAAGGGAAGATTTTCCCCGTCTTAATAACAGCCCTGAAACTCACTGTAATTGTTTATCATGCTATCTGACCTTCAGTGTGCTGAGTGGAGACTTTACATAGTTTGTGGGGTTCCAACAAGAAAAAAAAAAAATTCCAGAAGAAACACATCGAGGATTTCTGTGTGATACTGTAATTGAGTGTCACATGTCGGTGCATTCGCTGGAATGTTCCTTATGCTAAACCGCCCTCACCGTCGCTCCCATGTGTTGCAGTCACGTGAGCGTTCTGGCAATTGGCACCGGTTAATTTTCCACTTTTCCCTCTCTAATGCTCCTGGCTTGACATGCTGGCAGGCAGCACAACAGTTTGTTGCCATCCACAGAACATCACAAACCGAGACGCTGCACCCCGGCCTTCCCCCCGGGGACCTGACTTGATTGCAATTTTCTATCAGGGATGGAAAAGTCTTGTGGGTTTTGTGTTGGTGGCAACTGTTGGAAAGACTGCAGAGACTTGGCACACAAATATCACATTATAAAAAAAAAAGAAGGTGGGAGGCCAAGATGCAACACAAGCCACCAGTGTTATTTACTTTAATAGTGTTTTCCTCTCTGCTGGAAAACACATGGCAGTTATCAGTGTACAATGGGAGATTAGCAGCATATTTACAATACAGTCCCATGATAATTTATCACGCAAGCTTTCTGTCACACACTGAACTCTTAGTTTCTCTTGTGTGTGCCAAAAGCACGACGATGTAAGCCAGTCCAAGGTATTTAATCACTCAAAACTCTTTACATGTGACCTGAGCTTCATCTGAGAGCCACTCTGTGCTGCAGAAGGAGCCGACTGATGAGTCGGAGACTGGAGCATTCAGAAAAGCTGAGTGGAGCACTGATGACATCTAGTGGCAAAGAGATGTCACCGCCTATCAGGATGTCAGTGATTGAAGTCAGGGAGGAGTCAGAATCAAAAGGATAACCGAGGGGAAATTGTGAAATTGTTACAGTCGCTCCAATGTAAGAAAAGAGAATTATAAGATGAATAACAGTATGAAATAGAAGTATGTAAATATAAAGCAATAAAATAAAATATAAATGAAAATGTGCATTAAAATAAAAGAATGTCTTCTCCCCTGTCTGCTAAGGCACACAGGGGAGAAGTTTTCCTTGTAGGCTTTCTTCCAGAAATCTATTAATTATAACCCAAACTACAACTTTTTTCCAAACTGTAACCAAGAGATCACTTTGTGATAGAAAGCCCTTGAGGAAAATTTCTCCCAACTGCTGCTTGGTCCCAAACACTTGGACCTGAAACTGAAACAGCTACATGGAGTTCACCTATTTTTGTTTCATTATTTGCACCTACTGTGACATATTTAAATGTCTTCCATGAAAATTATCATATTGTTCACTTATGGATCTGACTTGAAACAATATTTAATGAAAAGCCCTTGAATGTCACAGTCCTGCTCTGCACCCAGAGGCCTTCAGAGTTTTGGTTTAGGACCTTTTTGACTTAGATGTCTTTCTTAGTCATCTGCTTTCACATCAGGGAGATTTTGTTGTCTTAGTTTTGGGTTTTCAGTTTGTTGTGTTTCCTTCCTTTTCCACTTTTTCTAGAAAGCTAGAAATGGGGAAACAGATAATCGGGTTCTGTCTAAAGCATAGACTATATAAATTAACAGATGTAGCTACCGTGATGTCAACCATTGGTTTGTGGACTCCCGTTCTGAAGCCTCAAATTCGCCATCTTGTTTTTTGGAGCCAGAAGTGACCATATTTGGGCAAGAGGCTGGCGCTGTGGAGGAGACGAGGACACTATCTGCAGACAGCATGTCACTCCAACACATTCTCAGTCTGACTTCATCACATATTAACATTTGGACATGGACTTTCCACGTCCAGATATGATGCACAAGATACCCTGGGTGTGTTGGTTGTTGACGTTCTGGGACGCTGTGTCAAGTTCTGCCTGTTACATGCATTGTCTTCTTTCAAAATACACTTCTGTTTTCACAGGAAATACATACAGTCTCTTTCAAAATAAAGGCACTACGTTGGTACAACACCATGAATTCACTTTTTTCCCCTTCAACAACAAAAACACATGGTTGGGTTTAGGAAAAAGAACAGGGTTTGGTGTTAAAATCTTACGGGATGTGAACTCTCTCGGGTGAAGGTCGGTGTTTGTTGAACTGCCCCTAAACTATAATGGCAACCGGCCGCGTATCAGGCAGACACCAAAGGATGCCTTTAGTTGTTGGAAATTTGTCTTTGGCTTCTTTCAAAAATCAAAGGTACAGACAGACAAAATATGATACAAAAGTGCAAACAGGCAGGTAGGAGAAATAAATTATATAATAGTAAAGAGAGCACATCTCTTAAAACAGTAGTGTTCCTTGATACAGTCATTCTGTGTTCACTGTCTGTATGGCATAGATACAAAATAAACTTCTTATATTTTTCTGACTGGTTCTTGGGATAAAGAAAAATCGAAGCCCAGAGCAGCTCAAACTGTGAGTGTAATCTACGTGAGGTATCAGCTGTTATATGTTTGGCCTTCCTGCGTACAGCATTGTCAAATACATTGCTGAGTTGTTTCTATGACTTGCCAATGACCCTCTCTACGATGTTGACAATCTTGGAGAGCTGGTTTTTGCTCTTTGTTGCTGAACCATGCTTTAATGTTAAATGATAAAATGCTTTTAACCAGGCTTCCGTATGCTACTTCAAGTATGTGCTGGCTAACACTGAAGCTCTTCAGCTTCCTGATTAAAAACAGGCGCTGATTGGCTTTGCTGAATATGCTCTCTGAGTTTCCATTAAAAGTTAATGTCCGTGTTTTTCTGCTCCTGTGATTGTCTGCCCTGCTCTGATATGTTCCACCTGTTCCTCATCAGCACCGTTGTCTCCTGTTCCTCGTTACCGCCTTCACCCCCCCCCCCCCCCCAGGTGTCTATGCTGCATTCATGTGCTCCTCGGATGGTCGTGCTTTTGACTTAGGTGCTCACAAGTTTTGGAAGGAGGAGAAGAAGATACACTTTATTAATCCCAGAGGGGAAATTCAATTTTTTTTCCCCTCAGTTGTCATATACACACAGAAATACACACACACGCACAACCAGGACCTCCACATGCATTAAATGAAGACATATCAGAGCGAGGGGGTTTCCTTGGACAGGCACATGGGGTTGGGTGCCTTGCTCGGGGGCGTCTCGGCGGTGCCCAGGAGGTGAGCTGGCACCTCTCCAGCTACCAGTCCAGCTTCATGCTTGGTCCAGCAGTGCGTTGGCAGGACCATCATACAGATTGTAGTCATGCACCAGAGAGCAGTGGAACTACTGTGCTTTCATAGATAGACAATAAACAAGTAAACAAATAGTAACCTAACACTAGATATATCCTGCTAGGTAGCAGACATGGCCACAGCAAAGAAGAATAAAGTGAAGAGCGAGGGCAGCTGCTTTCAGGAGCAGTGGAAAGTTAAATATTTTTTCACTTAAAGATTAAACAGTTACAGTTCTGTTGTTTGTAAGTGAATTTTAATAACCCATATGATGCAAGAAGCAGCTGGTATTTTCACATTGTGTAATCGGGCGCTCGTTAAAGAAAAGTCTGGATAACCCTGCCATAAACTCCTAAAATATTGTTAACAGGCTAAATGCTTATACACAACTTGTCTGACTAATCTAGGTCACTCTACATCACTGATTTACAACCTAGGGGTCCTAACTACCACTAGAGGTCGCCAAAGCTTCACAGGGGGTGGCAAGGGTTGTACAGAATCTTTGTAAGAAATACAAAATAGCTGGCAGAGGGCAGAGTGAAGACAAGCTATATTTTGTCCCCCCCTTTTGTCTGCAATGTTTCTGCATTTATTGTGTCAACTTAGCAACTGGCGTACCAAAAATTTGTTGTTCCAACTTGAGAGGGTGTTCATGTGAATTTTCCCAATTTAGAACTCATTTTTCGGATTATCTGAAACCAGATAATCTGACACCACATAAATGTAGAATAGCTTTGTGTTTCCCTCTTTGTCTGTGCCAGTTTGTCTTTTTTGTTCCAGAAGGGTTCCAGCTGTAAGTCCTCATGTTTTTCCACTGTTATCACACCATTGTTCAGTTTCTTGACTCCTGATATTTTTGCCCACTTTTTGGACTGCTTATTTGTGCACTAAACCCTGCCTTAAAGTAAAAACATTTTACTTTTTATACTCAGATGTGTGTTTGTCATGCTGTTGAGTGTTTTTGCTTCCTGCTGGAACCAGTGTGTCTTGATTCTGATAAAGGAGAGAGCCCCTGGGTCTTAAGGCTGCTGCCCTGTCAACAGTGTTTCAATTATGTGTCACTGGACTAGTGATGGGAATCGAGAACTGGTTCCTGTTAAGAACCGGTTCCAACTGGTCCAATACATCGACATCATTAGCCTTTATGCTTAACGATTCACTTATCGATTCTTTTCATTACGCCGAATCTATGCTCGTCAGTCAGCAGCCCGTTCAACAACAAAGAAGACGTAATGGCGGAGAGACAGAACCAGTCAAAACCGTAGCTTCACTTCAGCTGTTGTTAGCCTCCCTGGAGCCGCTAGCTCACTGTGGAGCTTTGGCGCATCCCCGCTCCAGGTGGACTGCGGGCGGGGTGCTGTTGTTGTTGTTAGCCTCCCTGGAGCTGCTAGCCCACTGTGGAGCTTCGGCACATCCCCGCTCCTGTTGTCGGATTTCATGGGAACACCAAGGATGGTAAGATGAGGGCAGTTGAGTTGATTTGCACGCTATTTGTTGTTATAATATGGTGGGCTAGCTGCCTCACCTGAGTTAGCTGCACTAGCTGCGTGATGTTGACACACTCAGGCTGGGGATGCTTTTTTTCAAATCTTTCTCATCATCTTTCTAAACTAGACCATGGCTTTAAGGTTCATAATAAAACGTTCTGAAAGCAGATGTATTGGGTTACAAACAACAGGAGGTGATATCATTAATTCACAGGAGGAATCAATAAGGGAATTGATAAAGAATCGGATCGATAAGCAGAATCGATAAGGGCATTGATATTGATAAAATCCTATCAATTCCCATCCCTACACTGGACGGCTTTTTAATGTCAGCTGTCGTTACACTAATCAACATTCATGTCTGTCAAAACATGTCAGTCATCTGTCTTGGGTTCATCTTGTTTGACAATAATCTGATGATGACCTCAGCCTCACTGACATGAAGAAGATAAATATATGAAAGTAATGGCACTAAATGAGCTCTGAAAAGGTCAGCCGAAAAAAATAACTGAGTATCTTATTTATAATTTTAAACCATTACAATAGCCTTTAAATAACTATTTAAAACCCAGAAACATCAAGCATGATGATACTGAGCTTAAAGGTTCCGTGTGTCAGATTGAGTGGCATTTAGCCTTGAGGTTGCACAACTGAAACTCGTCCTGTGTGTCAGAGGGGTCGGAGAACTACGGTGGCCAACATGAAGATGTGAAAACGTGAATGGCCATGTCCAGAGCCAGTGTTTGGTTTGTCCATTCTGGGCTACTGCAAACAACATGGCGGCCTTCATGGAAGAGGACTTGCTCCAGAGACTGTTGACAAACTGAGCCAGCGTACTTTAGATTCATTTCCTGTATGTGTGTCTTATGGGTTTTGCCATTGCCCCGCCCCTTTAGACGACTAGCAGCGGACCTGACAGCATTCATTCCAATGAGAAAAGTTAACGTGAGTACAGTTTATTACCGTTTCCTTCACCCCATACTCACTAAAGTTAACACTGGACCCATTTTTCACAAGACCCAACCCTTCTCCACATTCTGACACTGACATGACATTTTTTCCAGACACATAAATCAGAAGAAAATTAACTTTGTTCGAGGCCCATCTCTTCGTTTTAGCCTCATACTCTCACGAGATCTGGCAACAACTGACATGATCTTACACTCGTTGATATCAGACATTTAGCTAGCGGATAAAAATGAGCAGCAAAATACTGAACAAATAAATACAGTGTATAGTGTTGTATTATTTTGCATCCACAAGACGTTTACTACACTTCCAAACGAGGTGGGGGAATTCGGTAGAGAGACGACCACGCCTACTTAGGAGACTGGAAGCATACACCATTTCATACCATTGGTGCAGCTTGCACTGGGCCATAGTGTCTTTGCTTGCTCCATATGTAGATATAAACAGCTCATTTTAGGGTAACGAAAACACAATAATTCTTATTTCCAGGTGCTTATAAACTAATGAAAACATAGTTATGAATATTATATCTAACTTCTGCTAATACATCCCCCTAAATTCTACACACTGGACCTTTAAACCTTTTCATCTGTTCTCATAATGGGAGTGAAAAAAAAAATCATAATGCTTATTTCAAGACATAAAGTGCTTCTAGAAAATAAATAAATAAATATAACACTTTAAGGAGTAGTTCAACAGTTTGGGAATGCATTTCCTTTCTTGTAAACAAAATCTGCCAACCAGCTGTAAATAGATACAACCTGTTAATTTGTGAGCTTTAGAAATGCTGTAAGGTGCCTTTAGTGATCTTTGGACAGATCCATGTCAGCTGTTTTCCATTGTTTCCAGTCTTTGTGCTAAGCTAAGCTAACTGTCCATTACAACTACATATTAAGGCTACTTTATGGACATAAGAGTATTCATCTCTAACCCAGCAAGAAATCAGATTTGCCCCAAAATGTTGAATAAAAACAGTAAATGAGACATCAAAGGTAACTTCTGAATATTAAAGGTCTCATCTGGGAATTTTAATGTAATGGCTTTTTTTTTTTTTTTTTTTTTTTGGGTCACTTTCAGCTCGTCATCAAATAAACTTTTCCTTAGGCAAGCTGCTGTGTCTGCAGGTCTGGACATATACTGGACATTTTCTAAAGACTTCCAGCCTTGTGGAAACCTCAACTGAGAACTAAAGGTGCAGAAACATAATGAGGACATTCAGCTACATAAGAGTGTAGGATAAAATGAACAATTACATTCAGTATTTAAATTAGATTCAGTGTAAAGAAACTTTTTGAAATTGTGCCAGAGATATTACTTTTCCTTTCACCAGTTCAAGGTGAGACTGTGAATCTGAATGTATTCACTTCACACAAAACCTCAGATGGCATTAATCTGTCTTTTGAGTTCACAGAGACGAGACATTGACGGTCGGGCACAAAGAGAACCCAAGTCAATCAGTTTGCGCAAAGCATGAGCAATTTCAAATAGATTAATCGTCCCTGGGTCTGACATTTGCTTTGAAGGTTATCAAAGTTAACCACAGGGACCGTATCATTAAAGCTTCCTCACCTCAGTCATCTTTTCAAACCTTTTAGGACAGGAAATTAAAATAAATCCAGAGATATCAGACCACACTGTGATCTAGAATTCTGTTTTACATGAAAATACATTGTGTTATAGAAGCTGGTCCACCCAGCAGGAGTAACATTTGATTGTAATTAGACATTTAAATCTGTGATCGCAGGATACCATACAGATAAAGTTGTAGTTCGCACATTGTCCACTAGAGACCAGTATATCCTCTGCAGAAATGTGTTCCCCATCACTAATATCCTTCAGCCTTCACTCTGTGTGAAGCTGCACAGCCATACAATGAGCTTAACACACTTCCAACAAAGGTTGAAGACGAGGAGTTGACCCTGCGCGATAGGCTGCAGATCACAGTGTAAAAGTGAACCACCACATCACTGCTGATCGCCACAGAACACAATGAATATAAAGCTGATACTCAGCAGATAACCAAGAGGCTATGTGTCATCACAGTGTGTGCTGATGTTTGGCTTTCACCCATGCTGTCAGCCACTGGACCTTCGCCGCTGGACAGGTGGAGAGCTTCGGGGGAAACAGGGCAACGTTCATCTGCGCACACTGTGATGACACACAGCTGGTTGAATATCAGCAAAGTTTCCCGTCTTCCCTTCACTGGTTCCTGTACAGCAGGGTCGGCCATTTTTTCACTGTTATAATCATTAAAAAGCAAAAGCAGCATGTGTATACATTCAGTAGGCTATATCTTCAGCTGCTAGCTGTCATGATCCTGGGTTTTTTGTTTATGTTGTGTTATCTTGTGGACCTGTTTGTGTTCCTTGTTTCGTGTTATTCATTCATGTTTAATCTGCTTCCTGTTTTATTTTGTAGATTCTCTCCTCATGTGTCATGTCTGGTTTTACTTCCTGTCTTTGTGTGTATTCCCACCTGTTTTCTGTCACACCTGTTAGTCATTAGTCCTTCCCTGTTCCAAGAGTCTCCCCTTCACACCTGTTCTGTATTAGTCTTGTTTAGTGTTCCCTTCCACGCCCTTGCTGTTAGCAAATCCTCATTGTCCATGTCCACCAACTCCAGCTGTGTCATATTCTTGTGAATAGTTTTTTGTGTATATATATATACACCTGTGTGTTTCATTTGGACTTTCAGTTACCTGCTTGATCTGGATGGTTTTTATCAGCTGCATTAATGCTTGCCTTTTGTTAAAACCTCAAGCTGCCTGTTACCCTGCATTTGGGTCCTCCCTGCACTGACTTATGACACTCGCTAGCAAGCTAACCCTACAGTGTTCAGGGTTTGATTTCGGTTTTGGAATAGGAAAGAAACATACTAACCTCTCCAGGTATCATTAATACACAACGTGCCACAGGTACAACATTTAGCTCCAAATCTACAAAACCAGCCTGAACATGGAGGAAGTGTAAAACTGTGCTCGAGACCCTTGTCAGAGCTGGCCGGTGCTTAGCTATGAATGGCTTGTCTGCATTCGAGGGACGGGACTTAGCGAAGGGTCAGTTGGCATCTGAAGTTTCCCTGGGCGTAATATTAAAATTGTGTTGTATAAAAAACACAACAAATTCAGTGAAAGTGATGTTATAAATCAGAAATGTTAAGATGCCATTGAGTTAGACCAACAGTAATGTAAAAAATGAATTTGTACACCAACAGACAACTAAATTTACCATAAACTATCAAATGCCAAATACATCGTTAATCATTAAAGGGAGAAACAAACAACATTCAGTCCCTGTAGGAAGTCGCCTACAACACAGTAATTTATCTAGTAAACATGATGTGTAAAAGTGCACAAGAGTAAAATCAGCAATAGGGATTGGGAATCACGGAACAACTGGGGCAGCACCACCAACTTGGGAGGATAAGCATCTGTAGCTACGGTAGCTGCTGATCTTATCTGTCATCTGACAGTTGTTCATAATCACTAATGTAGGCTTTAATCAGTTTGAACACGAATCGGAATCGAAAGAAGTGCATGCCAAATTTTCATCCTATCATCACCAATACAATAGCAAACCTTAGACAAGTGATGTAGCGTTGATGTTATACCAATGAGTGGCATGTCAGAACTCATTATGGCCTAACATGCACATACCATCTGGAAATGAGCCATCTGCTTGTAAGCAATGGAGTAAGGAAGATATTTATACTTCTAACCACATGTACAGCTCAAAAGGTCTTTTAACTTCTGAGGACCTGAGAGCCTTTTTCCTCCTTTTTCTTTCATCTACATGTTGCTGTGAAATGTTAAGGAACCACATGGGGTAAAGGTCTTGATTCACATCCAGTTATTTACTGGATCTTGGATTTCCCCTTCGGAGGATTGGTGTCAAGGATTTATGCCAATCTAGCAGATGCATGCGTAGGAGAACTCCCAATAGTTAAGAAATTGGGAGAGAATTTAACTCCTGAGGAAAACACTGTTGATTGGTATGCAGTTTGTAATGATATTTTTTAAATGTTCAAGGAAGCCAAACCACCATATGATCCATGCCAACATTTTCTGTGGAACATACTGGACTCCTAAGAGGAAGTATATCACTAAAGCCATTCCTAACCCCACTGCTCTTTCTGCCAGTACCTGCCTTAGTACCTTCTGCGTCTGCCTATAGAAAAACGCCACTTTATAGAACTGTGATGGCAGTGGTCATTACTAGCAACAGAATCTTCAACTGAAACCAATGCTGTGTCTCAAATCACATACTTCCGCTAGTACACTTCCATGTAGTATACTATGTGCACTATGTACTCATTGGCGTAGTGTGCAAATTTCGACAGGGTAGTGTTGTCTCAAACCAAACACGGCTGTTGTGCACTCACCTGAAATGACGATCGCAAATTAGCTAGTTAGCAAACTAGCATTAGCATTCATGTTATCGTTCACAGTACCAAATCATTACAGACTGCTAAATTGACCCAACAAACATACTGCTGGCTTATACCTGGCAACAGTATAGTGGTGCTTAGTACAAAAAACACATGTATTTGTACAACGCAGCGACGTTCAGGGTCCCACAGTCCTCGGCTGTCATTTCCAGTTTGAAAAGTGGTCCCTCCCCTTCCGCAACGTAGCCAAGATGGCGACCACTGAGGGCGAGAAGTGTCTATAGATCCACACTCAACTTTTTGACCGTTTTGAGTGCACCATCCGAGTACTCATAGTGCACTGCATTTTTCCATACTTCTCAGTGTGAACGCACTTATGCACTCAAAATATTAAGTGTAAGAACAGAAGTACGAGATTTGAGACACAGCACAACTGTAACAGAACCATAGACTGTACAGTATATAAAGACAGTGAAGCATATGAGCCAATGTACCAGCTGTAGGCCTACAGATGTTGACTTTAGCTAGCAAGAAACATTAGCGACTGTTTGAGTGGCAGTCTAAGTGTGTGTGTGTGTGTGTGTGTGTGTGTGTGTGTGTGGCAGCACAGCTTCTAACTTATCTCACAACTCACCAGAAACTCCAGTTATTGCTGTAATACCCCTCCAATTTCTCTTCTTCTTGAACACACTTTAACACAGATAACAGCCAAGATCATTTTGACTGTGGATAAAAGGTAATCAATATTTGTCTGCTCACAGAATGATTGATGTCAGGACAACAGTTAAACTTCTAGGGGTTGCCACTGGCAACAGGATATTTAATTAATTTAGGCCTACTGGTAAACCAACTGCCAGGTGCAGGACAGTTATAACCTTTGATTTTGTTATTATACAGTAAATGTTTCATGTCACATGTACAGTAGGTCTTTATACTGTAATTTGTGAGAGCTGAATAACTGTCACCTCGTTCACAAAATGTCCATGCCATAATTTATGCTACACTTATTTAAGTGCCAGAAATTACTTTAGTTTTGCAAAAACAGCACATATTTTATAGTTATTGATGCGGTACCAAACCTTTTAACCAATAGACTTTGTATTTAATTACTCTTATCTATATCTTTCTTTCTCTCCCAGTGGTTCTCACTCTTTCTGAAATCCTAATGATATTTGTGAATGATAGGTTACCACACAACTCATGCCCCACCATAATTTACTGTTTAATAAAAAGAATGAACTCATTTCAGGAAGAAATTTGATTTTCAGGGACTATCTTTTTGTTCTTCATCAGTTATAAAAGAGCTGAATAATTTATCTTTATTACTGTTATTATTATTCAAAAGCAACATTTGTCAAGAGTTTGTGCGAATATTACAGACACCTCATTCCTTTATATGTCCAGCTCTTCGTGTACACCACTACAGAGGTCAAATAAAGTATAAAGCATTTTTTATTAATGCACATATCTCTGATTGTTGATGGAAAACAAAAGATCGGATTTTCCATTTATGGTGGCATTAGTCTGTTAATGCTAAAGTCTGAGGATTACTGATGTCGACTACAGTGATGATGGAAAGAGGGGATGGTAATCATACATTATATATATAACATTTAATGAATATAGAATTAATTAAATAGAGTAGAGATCAGAGGTGGACGTGATGTTTTTGCGAAAAAAAAATGGGGACAAGGGAAATGGATTACAGGACAGTATTTGATACCAGGGTTGAATTTGTGGTACACATTGTGTCATACTTTTTATAATAGATAATAGAATGTATGTAGCCTACTTTTGCATATTAAAGATACTGATAAGATAAAGATAATTGTCAGTACACAGATGTCATGTTTTATTTGCCATCTTTTGTATAGATTATTATTTATATAGTTTATATTAAATCAGTGTTTGAGCACTTCAACTATTACAAGTAGTGCCTGTTGTTTTATTATATTTGAATATGAGTTCTTTGTCTTTGTTCAAGGCATCTGATGTGATCAATCCCTATGTAACAACATACCTATCCTCCAGATTAAGTATTAATATGACAAGGGGATTACCACTCATATTACATAGAATACAGCAGTGATTTGTGTGCAGTCAAAGCCCCAGTGACCGCAGCAGCTTACAATTAACCTGCATCTCTTTGCAATAAGCCATGTGCGCTAAAATGAGTTGCTTATATGATGTGTTCACTTACCATTCCTGCTATCAGTGCCCAAGAGAACTTCATTATGTCCTAAATAAACAAATCAAACATGTCTCTCTCTTTTCTTGGAAAAGAAAAAGCCCTAATAGCACGTTAGTCATCCACGTTGTCACAGACAACAAGCCAGTCGGAGCACTTATCTGTGTTCATCAGTTTCTATTAAAATGCATGTGACCAACAAGTGGATGTTTTCCATGTTCCTGTTCAACATGAAATGAGAACATTGCAGATAATTAAACGAGACGTCACCTGAAATCTCATTCGAGTCGCATTCGGGGGAGAGAGTTCTAGTTTGAGCCTTCCAACCCCTTCCAAACCCTTCCACCCTTTGGTGTGTGTGTCTGTTCCAAGAAACGGCTCCAAAATCACAAGGCAAATGAATATGCCTCTTAAGTGTATGTGCCAGGAGGTTCAAAGAAACCAAAACAACACTCTCAGAAAGGGCTGGATGAGCTGGTTAGGCGATCAGTCTGCAAAAAGACGTGATTGAGCCACAGAAGTTGTTTTGTTATTTTCGGTGTCTTTACACATTGTTATTTTATTCAAGAAATCATGTTATCTGGGGCGTCGGTGGCTTAGTGGATAAAGCCGGCGCCCCATGTACAAGGCTGTTGCCGCAGCGGCCCAGGTTCGACTCCGGCCTGTGGCCCTTTGCTGCATGTCACTCCCTCTCTCTCTCTCTCCCCCCTTCATGCTTAGCTGTCCTGTTGATTAAAGGTATAAATGCCCAAAAAATATCTTTAAAAAAAGAAATCATGTTATTTGAATGCTGGAAAATAAAGTACAATCATATTTAGAATAACTAACAAACTGTCCATTTACAAATTACTTTTACAATTAGTTACAAAGCAGCCAACAGCAGAACCATACGGCGTAGCTTTACAGCTAGCTGGCTAACCTTTAGGTTATGGTTAGCTCCTTAACTGCCCCGCTAGCTGTAACTTAGCTAAAATGCATCTGGCCTTGGCTTTTTCAAAGCTGATAAAATAGCCTAATTTGCTGTTTGCTAGCTAGCAATTAGTGCGTGTTAGAAAGCAAGCAAGCCTTTCAGCCAGAGGGATTTCTTGGCTCATCACATCCTTTGGATTTTCTAAAAAAAATTTTGGCTAGCATCCTTTTCTTAGGAGTCAGTCCACAGCCAGTTATAGGCAACTGAGAAAGTCAGCAAAGGTCTTAGTTTTGAAGTTATGTCACAATCCGCTCAGTCATTGGCAATAAAAAAATATTAATACATGTAAAAAATTGCTTACAGTACATTTAATGTTTGCTCCAGACATCCTTCTGTTCTTTACTACTACCCAAGATGTCAATTTTTGAACACTGATATTTTTTAAAGGATTGTACATTATGATTACACACACACACACACACACACACACACACACACACACACAGGCCTGAAATACACACACATACCCAAACAGGATCTATACTCATGCATTAATGGAGAGATGTCATGGAAGGTTTGATGCCTTGCTCAGGAGGTGAACTGGCACCTATGCAGCTACCAGTCCTCACTCCGTACTTGGTCCATACAGGGACTTGAACCTGCGACTCTCCAGCCAAAGATGTAATCTCTATAAAACCAACAACCTCAGACCCATAACCTCATTAATGGACTGTGTAATGTTTCCCTATTCGTCAAAACTATCTTCAGCTCTGGAAATAACACCAGTCAGCTTTTTGTTTTGTTGAGCAAACTTGTCCTCATAAAACCACAAGCCATGCAGAGGAAAATGGATAATAAAAATAACTCCCACACACGCAGCACAGAGTGAGAGGGCACCCATTTTTGTGCCATGGCAGATGTGGCCATTGGCTGTGATGGTTAATCCAGAATGCTGGGTTTGATACAAGCAGGATTTAGCCATAACCATGATACTAACATCTGTCGGCGTCCCGCTCCGAGCTCTCAAACCCAGACGGAACAAAAACAGGAATATTTTTGTCTTAGTGTTTTGATAGAAGAGGAGGGAGAGAAGCAGTCAATAGATTCAGAACCTGAGGTAAGTGTACAAAGAATTAATCAATGCACTGTAGGATGTTTTGTGGCCTAGAAAAGAAGCACTTCATTCATTGCAGCTTATGTAACATGTTTTTCCACTGGCCTTGATTCTAGACACTTTGTGCATGTGGCACATCAATTCATTCACAAATGTTTTTGCCTTTCTTATAAACTGAGAAACATTTGCATTTGGATTCTGAATGCATCACAGGTGAGCTGTTTGCATCTTTCATATCGTAACTGTGGTTTATTGGAGCCTTTTGTCATGAATGCACCTCACTGAATAGAGCAGCAAATTAATTTTAGTTGGGTGAAAAATGACTTATTATACTGAATTGCAACAACTTATTCTTTGCTTTGTTCATCACTACATTGCTTATTTTAATGAGAAAGACATTTTTTTTATTTCAATGGCTATTTTCTTGATAAAGCTACTTTTTGTTTTGGTTTTTTGACTGACTGCATGTCTGTCAGGGATACAGGCCAGTTAGATCACTTGTTTGGACATTTGCTTTATTATGGTCTCATCATGTCCACATCTGATTTATGAGTATCTCTCTTGTGACCAGCAGCACTGAGGTTAGTGAACACTTTAGTCAGTTGAGCTTTTCAACCACATAATCAAACCCAGAAAGGTGTAAGAGTGAATGTTGTGCTGTGATGTTCTGTTTACCCTTCAAACTGTTGAAAGCTTTTAGACAGAAACATGGATCAAGGTACTTCATTGGTCCAATTTATCTTTTACCTTTTACACCTACAAGTATTTACTACAGAATTACACAATTAAAAGACAAGCTGCCTTCTTGAGTGGCATAAATAATGTAAGAGTGAGAGCGCCAGTGGACATTATTATTGTAGACTGACGCAACAGCAAAGTAAACGAAGATAAAGTAGAGGCTTTTTACCCTTGCTATGTCCCGTCTCTCAAACACAGACGGGCCAATCATAGCTTAGTATTGTGGCTGTGATCCATATGCTGTTTCAATTCAGGGGCTGCAGCCTTCGAAGGCTGATTACGTCACATTGGCGCGACCAAGGCTGTCTCATCTCGAAGGCTCCTTCAAATGCAACCGAGAAATGTAGCCTTCTTTCCCAGAATTTGGAGGATGCAACGGATGAAAGGATTTTAACAATCTCTGGGTCCATGATTCAGGGCTAACTAAGTAAGCTGGTTGCTAGGTAACAGGATTGCCAATAGGTTGGGGCGAGAACAACTGGTGATGTAACCAGGAAATCCTCCGCAGACCAGACTGTCTCATTTCGGAGAACGTTCAGTTTGGCTGATGCGGTCTTCAAAGGATGTGGCCGATGTAGACCATGAAGGTCGCGTCCTTCAAAGGCTGTAACCCCTGAATTGAGACACAGCTGTTGACTCTAATGCAGTCGTTTCAGATTTTCTTCATTTTCAATTTGGAGCTAAATGTTGTGCCTGGGACACGTCATGTATTAATGATACTCGTTACCTGGAGAGGTTGGAAAAAGATACACGTTTCTTCCCTGTTCCAAAACCCAAATCAAACCCTGAAAAGTGTAGGGTTAGCTAGCTAGCTACTGAAGATATCGCCTACTGAATGTATACACATGCTGCTTTTGCTTTTTAATGATTATAACAGTGAAACAAAGATCGACCCTGCTGTACAGGAACCAGTGAAGGGAAGCAGGGAAACTTTATTGATATTCAACCAGCTGTGTGTCATCACAGTGTGCGCAGATGAGCAGTGTTTGGCTCCCCCCACAGCTCCCCACCTGTCTTGCAGCAGAGGTCTGGGTACAGGGGGAAGCCAAACACCGTTCATCTGCACATATGCATTTCATTTTTGTGAAATTGACTGTTAGTCTTGTTTTAAAGTTTTTGCTATTTTCCAACAACATTTCCCTTTTAGCAGACTCTAAAAGCCTCTGGCCTCCGTGCAGGTGGTGACAACAAACAATCTGTATAACTCATAACCCGCTTGGACTTCACATTAAATTGATTAATGTCCCAGAACCATGCCCCCTACAGTACACTTTATGTACTTCAAGACTTCAATATAAGATATAAATGAGTGTCTGGAAATACCATTTTTAGCCACAGGACCATCACCTCCAGCAACAAGCTAATAACCCTTCTAGAAAGATGCAGCCTGGTCAGCATTCAGAAGCTGCTCTGTAAGCAGTGGCTATTTGGCTCATTAGCCCTGGCACACTGAGTTAGAACTGAAATGCCAGGTCAGGTTTTAGCTCTGTGCTGAATATCTGATGGAATTTTAATTGGTTTGGAGGCGTTGAAATATACAGCAGACAGTACAACTTTCCCTCCTTTTGCATATTTGGATTAAAGATATAAACTTGTATGATCTGTTGTGCTAATTTAGTTGGAGGAGCTGAACTTAGTGTCACATTAATATTTTTCCTATTTTTAAGTATGAACATTAGAAATAAGCAAAGGAAACATTCAGTAGTCAGGGAAATTATGATGCAGTAGGCGTAGCTGTCTTTCACAATGGTTCGTTCATCAACAGATGCCTGAATTTCTATAACTTTGCCTCTGAATCTAGAAACTGAACATATTGTTTGATTTATTGTCTTTTTATGAACAGACACTAATGATTTGCTGATTCTCTGCTTTTTGAACAAAGGAAGAAATCCCAGACTTTCAAATTAATTAAGTTCAGAGCTTTAGTGTTCTTTTTTGTTTTCCTTTTTTTGTTGTTGCTGCACTGTGAAACATTGTGGTGGAAATGAGGTAAATCAGTGTATCAGTAAGATATACACAAGGCAGAATTTTCCAAAAGAACAATGTATGAACTAATACAGAAGTAATCCCTCTCAATCATCACCCACTAGAAGTGTGTGGTGGTGTATTTTTCTGCAGAGAGTCTTCTCTCTGTCTGTATTTTCTTACTTTCTTCTTATTTTCTGTGTTCTGGATATTTATGGTCGTGTACCACCACAGTTCTCAGGTGAGCTCTGGACTTTATAAAAAGATAGCGACCAGCTGCAGGCCTTAAGCAGCAGGAGGCGAGAGACGCGTCTCTGGAAATATTCAAATATAGCAAGGCGAAATGTCAGACGAGACTGAATCTGGTGTTTGCTTTAACTTTCGAGTGTGTTCACCAACAGCATCTGACAATCCTGCATTATATCTTTAATGTTTGATTTCAAGCCAAGTCAAGTTCAAGTTGTCTTTTTTTTAAAGATATTTTTGGGTGCTTTATGTCTTATTTGATAAGAAAGATATAGCATGAAAGAGGGAGAGAGATGGGGTGATGACATGCAGCAAAGGGTTAGATTGCAACCCCAAATGGTGATATTGACATATGTAACTGGTGGACTCTCATGTTGTCTGTGTTGTGTTGATATGAAGAGGCCCAGACTGTGGATATCTTTGGAGGTGATCTCCGTTTATTCCTGACAACTGACAGCAAGAGGTTAAAACAAAACCCCCCGTCAATTACAACCATATAAACCCAAGCCCCTCTTCCATGGAGTACAAGAGGCCAGTCTCACTCCAAAGTCGTCAAAATCCATCACTTGGGAAGTGGCTTACGGCGTCAGACACTGATAAAAAAAAACCCATCCTTTTAGTTTAATGGCAATCGGAAAAATAAGGCGGCAAAAGTCCGAGTAGGATGGGCAGGAAGGTTGGTGAATGGGTCCAACAAACGCGTTCGCATCCTGCAAGATTAATAAGCCAAACCCTGTTCTTTTTTCCTAAACCCAACCACGTGTGTTAGTTGTGGGAGGAAAAAAAAGTCAATCCGCATTGTTGTACTGACGTAGTGCCTTTATTTTGAAAGAGAAAGAAGACAATGCATGTAACAGGCAGAACTTGACATGATGTCACAGAACGTCAACAACCAACGCACACAGGGTACCTTTCACGACATATCTGGACGTGAAAAGTCCATGACCAAACGTCAATATGTGACGAGGTTGGAGTGAGAATGTGTTGAGTACAGCAGCAACAGGGCGGCCATGTTACATTCAATTCGGTTCAAGAAAACACAGAAAACATACCTGACAGTGGGAGGTAAAAACAAAATCGTCTATAATCAGAGCCCCTACACAAATTAAGTGACACAGGCAGGAGACACTCCTTTACAGGTGGGGTAACCCCAAAGGTGTATGTAGGGGTACAGAAACTGAGTATCAAACGTTCCACATGTTGACTATGGGGGCCAAAGCATGTCAGGTAAGCAGCTGACAGGCAGCGAGGAAACATTGTTTAAAAAATACTTTCTATAACAATGTGTATGTGGCTGTGCTCTGTAGCTCGACCAGTAAGAACAAGACAATGCCTCACATGAATGGAGGCAGAAACACAAAGAGAGATGCTTAATGAAAACATCCTGAGACTTCATTCATTTTGTCCTTGTAAAGAGACACAGTTAAGTCTTGTAATGCTAACACTTGAACCTGCATTCATAGTATAATCTTGAAGAGACAGTTCAACCCAAACTCAAAAATACACAAGTAAAGCATGATTTATACTTGTGCGTCAGCTCTATGCAGAGCCTACGCCGTTGTGAGCATTTATACTTGTGCGGTGGTGTGTTTGTGTCACTTCCAAAACATCTTTAGTGTTAGTGTTAAGTTTAGCTGATTCAAAACACACGAACACACATTAAACACACATTAAACATGACTTAATAGAGACAATTTCAAACACAAGTACACAAATCAGCTTCACTATAACTCGCAGCATTCACAAACACTTGTCTTTATCTGGACACATTTTCCCTACAAATACAACATGCTAATGTTATTAGCACAAGCCTATGGTATTTTACACTATAGAAATTAGCCTAGCATATGAAGCCAGGGACAACAGCAACATTTAACAAAGGTAACAGTACATAATTTGGCTCCATTACAACTCACAAGGTTCACTGACAAATAATTGTCATACTATATAACATGCTAATTTTATTAGCACAAGCCTATGGCATTTTATATTGTATAAATTAGCCTAGTGACGGGCTGATATTTCCTCTGCTCATATGAAGCCAGGATAAATCACACACAAGACTTAAAATGCTATTTTTGTGGAGACTTTATTGTCTTCACAATTTATTGTTTCTTATCTGTGAATTAAAGTAAATAAAAGCTTAATTTCCACTGAGGGAAATGGTTTCAACTTACAGAAATAGACAGGAGGTCTGCGTCATTGTGACGTGTAGTTACATATCTAGGCAGGTGCATGTCAGGCTACGGTGTAGGTTACAGTGTAGGCTCTACGTCGACATGGACACAACTGCATAATTTTACTACTTGATTCATTTGTTAGTCAAACTTCAATTCAGAATCAGATATGACCCCAAGATTTTTATCAAGAGATTTAACGGAGGGGACCAAAGGGCCAAGATGAGGAGACAATTCTGGACAAGTGCTCTGGTCCAAATAAAATAACTTCAATTTCACTCTCACTGAGCTGGAGAAAGTTTGCAGCCATCCAGGAACTGATGTCATAAAGACACTTATTAGGTCAGTTAGTTTGCTAATGTATTTTGGCTCTAAGGGGAGGTGGATCTGTGTGTCTAGTAATTCCATTATTGAGGAGAGAAGGCAGACACCTCTGCGGCTGACATCTTCAACACTCAACAACTCACACCAAAACAATCTAGACTGATAGCACTACAGGGACGAGGAAATATATGCATTTTTGATTTGAGCTGAACCGACCCTTTAACATACTCTAAGCTTGTTTTACCAGGAAGCTTTTGTATGTGTGCTATGTCATGTAGTCACTTCATAAAACAGCCTGTGATTTACAGTTTAATTTTGTTGTATGAAGCTCGTACCAACTGTTTTTTCAACTGCTGATACTTGAATGTAGAAATGATACAAGAAAACAAGACAATAGGGAACAAATTGGCATTTAAAGAAAAGAAGAAATAAATTACACTTATATTTTTTATTATACTGGTAAAGTACTGGAAAACATAACTGACATTTATGAAAAATGACCTTAATAGTGTTGTTCTTATTGAAAAATTAAAGAGTAAAAAGGGAAGAACAGCCACACATTGTATTACAGTCCACATGTCTGAGAGTGTGTGTTGTTTTCTCCACTCGTACGGTTCATTACTTCTCTCTATGACAGCAGGCTTTTCACCTCGCCCTTGAGTGTGGCCATTTTGTACGGACATAAACACTCTTGCCTTTAAAAGTGTTAAGAAAACACTTTGCAGAAACCAGTTCATTTCAAGAGTAGCCTGGCCTCAGGGCAAAGTGTGGAGAATAACACCTTGCCTCGTAACCATTCCCAGCCACCAACAAACCCAAGATAAAGTCGCTCAGATGCTTTGAAAGGTGAGATCTTGGGGTAACTGAGACTGCCCATGTTTACCTGTAATTCAAACACTTCCTTGCCTTGTTCATGCTAAAAATGTTCATTCAGATCAGCGACTGTATGATGTACAGTACAGGCCAAAAGTCTGGACACACCTTCTCATTCAATGCGTTTTCTTTATTTTCATGACTATTTACATTGTAGATTCTCACTGAAGGCATCAAAACTATGAATGAACACATGTGGAGTTATGTACTTAACAAAAAAAGGTGAAATAACTGAAAACATGTTTTATATTCTAGTTTCTTCAAAATAGCCACCCTTTGCTCTGATTACTGCTTTGCACACTCTTGGCATTCTCTCCATGAGCTTCAAGAGGTAGTCACCTGAAATGGTTTTCCAACAGTCTTGAAGGAGTTCCCAGAGGTGTTTAGCACTTGTTGGCCCCTTTGCCTTCACTCTGCGGTCCAGCTCACCCCAAACAATCTCGATTGGGTTCAGGTCCGGTGACTGTGGAGGCCAGGTCATCTGCCGCAGCACTCCATCACTCTCCTTCTTGGTCAAATAGCCCTTACACAGCCTGGAGGTGTGTTTGGGGTCATTGTCCTGTTGAAAAATAAATGATCGTCCAACTAAACGCAAACCAGATGGGATGGCATGTCGCTGCAGGATGCTGTGGTAGCCATGCTGGTTCAGTGTGCCTTCAATTTTGAATAAATCCCCAACAGTGTCACCAGCAAAACACCCCCACACCATCACACCTCCTCCTCCATGCTTCACAGTGGGAACCAGGCATGTGGAATCCATCCGTTCACCTTTTCTGCGCCTCACAAAGACACGGCGGTTGGAACCAAAGATCTCAAATTTGGACTCATCAGACCAAAGCACAGATTTCCACTGGTCTAATGTCCATTCCTTGTGTTTCTTGGCCCAAACAAATCTCTTCTGCTTGTTGCCTCTCCTTAGCAGTGGTTTCCTAGCAGCTATTTGACCATGAAGGCCTGATTCGCGCAGTCTCCTCTTAACAGTTGTTCTAGAGATGGGTCTGCTGCTAGAACTCTGTGTGGCATTCATCTGGTCTCTGATCTGAGCTGCTGTTAACTTGCGATTTCTGAGGCTGGTGACTCGGATGAACTTATCCTCAGAAGCAGAGGTGACTCTTGGTCTTCCTTTCCTGGTCGGTCCTCATGTGTGCCAGTTTCGTAGCGCTTGATGGTTTTTGCGACTCCACTTGGGGACACATTTAAAGTTTTTGCAATTTTCCGGACTGACTGACCTTCATTTCTTAAAGTAATGATGGCCACTCGTTTTTCTTTAGTTAGCTGATTGGTTCTTGCCATAATATGAATTTTAACAGTTGTCCAATAGGGCTGTCGGCTGTGTATTAACCTGACTTCTGCACAACACAACTGATGGTCCCAACCCCATTGATAAAGCAAGAAATTCCACTAATTAACCCTGATAAGGCACACCTGTGAAGTAGAAACCATTTCAGGTGACTACCTCTTGAAGCTCATGGAGAGAATGCCAAGAGTGTGCAAAGCAGTAATCAGAGCAAAGGGTGGCTATTTTGAAGAAACTAGAATATAGAACATGTTTTCAGTTATTTCACCTTTTTTTGTTAAGTACATAACTCCACATGTGTTCATTCATAGTTTTGATGCCTCCAGTGAGAATCTACAATGTAAATAGTCATGAAAATAAAGAAAACGCATTGAATGAGAAGGTGTGTCCAAACTTTTGGCCTGTACTGTACTTCTCCTCTGTCCTCTGCTGATCCAACAGGTCATCTCACAGTGATAATTGCCCTCCACATGTAGCACGTCTAGGTCTCCATCTCCACCTCTGACACCTCTCATTTCTCCAGTGTCTGGCTGTCTATCACTATTATAAATAGTGCTCCTGCTGCAGTTGTTGGTGGTCATGTAGCGGCATCTTTTCTACAGGCCTGTTGACACCCTGGCTTCCTTTCTTACAGACTAGTGGGCTTTATTTCTGAGCACATTCTTCCAGTCATGGGTAGCACTAAATGACATTCCACAATAACTCATACAATGTTTCTTAGTCTATGGTGTCATCTTGTTATATGTCAGAGCAGTCCAAACTGCCTCAGCAATAACAAAATGTCACCTCCTCCTCCTTTACTTTAATACCTGTGGATCACTCTGCAGAGAGCAGCATCAAAAGAGTACATGGTGAACATTTTTTTCATTTTTTTCATTTTTTTCATGCCTCTAAACCTGCCGTCTCGCAGTAATGAAGCAAAGCAAAGGCGGCAAATTATGTGCGGAAGCTATAACTGCTTTTTCTTTTTCTAATGTAACAGCTGGTGCAGCAAAACCATGGGCAAGGCGGGGAGCAAAGTCCTCAGGGAGGCGTCAGTGGACGGGGTTCAAGCCCAGGTAAAAGCAACCGCCTCACACACGTACAAGCTGTGCACACAACACACTAAGACACGCAAACACATGGATGAACTGAACCTGCAAAGAAACACATTAAACTGCCTTGATGATGATGATGGTGATGATGTGAGTGTACGTCCTGACTCTGGTGAAATGGGCCAGCTGCTGTGCTCTCCAGCGATCACAGGTTATGCAACTAGGATCATCCGCAGCTTGCTTTCACACTTCATTTTCCCACATCACATCATGATACCTATAATCATCAAAATACATTACTGAGCTCTGGACAGACCATTAATATCTTATGATTAAGCTGAGAGAAGGAATGATCTGGATGTACCCGACGATGGATAGAAAGTGTATTCATCGCCAAGGTTTTCTGTGTGTTTAATTCATATAAGCCACCAGCTAGAAGTAGATAGATCACATCTTCTATCAGGTGAAATATAATTTAAGATTGTGACAGTCCTAGATGTTGTGATAATGTATTTTCTGGAAATTCAATTGAAAAACCACTTATAGATAAAATAACCAGATTCCCACCTGCTCTGTTTTTTGTGGTGCCCCAAAAGCCCTATAAGATTACATTTTCTATATATCTTGTCTGCACAAGATAAAAAATATCATCTCTAAGGACTGAATGGGTTCTATATGTTTTGGCTAAACCAGTGAATAAAAACAAATAGAATACCATGAGCTTTCCTGCTCATGCATTTTTAGGGAGCTTCCAGACCTAGAGTTGTCTTGCTTTGGTCCAAATCAGGGACTGTTGTTGTTGTTACCAAGTTGCATAATTGCCTAGAGTTGGTGCGTATACTCATGGCAGCATTTACAAGCGGACCAGAAAAAATATTTGCGGGAAAAATCCAGGAAGTAAACAAAACGTTGAAGAAGAGTACACTTGCAAGATAAATGTGACACTTTCTAATGTCACAATGGAGGGACAACTACACAGGTTGATTTTAGCGCTGCTCATCGTGGACTATATTACTGTCATTGTTCATTTTAGTCAAACCATACAGTTTGAAAACGAGGCGCGGCTCCAACTAGAAAACAATGTTTTGATGCATTGGATGTGCTGAATGTGCATATTAAGGCAGTACAGGAGGAGGTGCACATTAATAATCCTCCAGGACTGTAACATGCTCATGTTTAACCCAAACAATGTGTCATGTGACTGCAGTTGGTTCAGATCCAGGTCGGAACACCTTCTTACCACAAACGAACCGCACCAGAGTTTGTTTGTAACCGGACCGAGACCACCTCTTCAAGAAGGTCTCAGTCCGGTGGTTTTAATGTCACCTGAGTGTGACTGCTGTGTTCACACCTACACAAATGAACCGCACCTATGGGGGCAAACAAACTTGAGTTTGATTGAACCGAACCAAACAGGGCAGGTGTGAAAGCACCCTTAAAGTTCCCCCTATAGATGCCTATAGTTCCTTCACTTAAAAGTCTAGTGTGTAGGATTTTGGGGGGATATATTGGCAGAAATGGAATGCAATGAAAAGCACAGTGGTGCAGTGGTTAGCATTGTTGCCTCACAACAACAGAGTTCCTGGTTCGAACCCCAGGGTGAGGGAGTCCCTCTGTGTGGAGTTTGCATGCTCTTCTTGTGTCATCGTGGGTTTTCTCCAGGTACTCCAGCTTCCTCCCACAGTCCAAAGACATGCAGGTTAATTGGTGACTCTAAATTGTCTGTAGGTGTGAATGGTTGTCTGTCTCTATGTGTCAGCCCTGTGATAGTCTGGTGACCTGTCCAGGGTGTAACCTGCCTCTCACCCAGTGTCAGCTGGGATAGGCTCCAGCCCCTCTGTGACCCCTAACAGGATAAGCGGCTAAAGAAAATGAATGAATGCTTCATTAGTCTATAACCACCTAAAACTGAGAATCATTTTGTTTTTGTTATCTTTGAATGAGCCATTTATATCTACAAACCAAGCGGATCCTCTTCCACAGACTCCACCATGTTATTTCTACAGTAGCCCAGAATGGACAAATCAAACTCTCTGCCTCACAGGACAAGTTTCACTTGCTTGCAATGTGCGACGTCACTGCTAGATGTCAGTAAATCCTACACACTGGACCTTGAGAGCCTTTCCACTTTATCTGTGTGCACCTCAAATCTGTGTTTAACACAAACAGGATTTGTGACCTCTTAATTAGTCTGGACACCGTGCCATGGATCTCATGGAACTTACACTAGTCTGATGTAGAGACTTGGAGCCTCCAGTAATCATTACTGAGACTCCTCATTGAAGTTAGAGACATCTTGCAACCAGCAGTTAAACTTCTGAAATGAACATAACTTGCATATTTATAGATTCTGAATTGGACTGAGGAATAGATGTAATTTCAGGAATTTTTAACGAGATGATGGAACTTTTTGTGACCTTATCACCATATCAGACACAAATTATTATTCTAAGCAAAACATTTTTATAGGCCTATATCTATTTTCATGAAATATAGCCTGCAATGACAAACCAGAGGTATTAAAAGGGTGAATACATCGGTATAAACATAAAGCAAATCTCATCTATCATCTCCTGCTATACATCATCAGATCATGCAATTCCACCGCCCACTTCTAGATAAGGAGATAAGATGAGCATGCTAAGCAACCATTGCTCTTGAATACTAAAGACAGATGAGATTAAACTTTAAGGTAAATCTGGCACTGATTACAACCTACATGTTGACAGCATCACAGCAGTTTTTTGACTGTTAGTGGTACATATTAGCATTGTATGTAAATTGTATTGGTTTATAAATTTAATGGTAATCAGAGAATACTTTTAGCTCCAAAGACTACAAACACACCGCCAGGTTTTTATGCTCCATCAGCTTTTTACTTTTTGCAGCAAAGGTACAAGATCTCATTTGTAAATTGTTCTCCAGTGAGCTGTGATTGTATTCTTAGCATTGAAATTCAACAAACAAATCAAAACATGCAAACACATTGACTTGGAATCTCTTGGACTCTTTCTGTGCAGCCGTATGACAGCTGGCAGTGATCTAAGTTGTTGACCGCAGTCGTATCTTATCATCAGTTATTATCCAAATTCCCCTCAACACCCCAAATTGCCTGTCATAACCTCACCCAGCTCATCCAGAGTCGCTGCACCCAAGTGATTGTACTTTTCAGCTCATGCCCTGGCTAAAAGGCGCACCATATCACCCCTATCTCGACTCATGTCGGCTGAGTGGGTGCCATCTTCGTCAGCTCGGTGGCGGGCTCCACAAGGCGAAGGACTGAAGTGAATTGATTCACGGGGATTAGGGATTAAGACTTCCCCCGGCCGCTTTGGTGGAGTAAATCTGGGGATTATGATGTCAACAGCCTGTGGCTGCAGGAAAGGAAATTGAATTGTGAGGGGACAGGAGTGCCGTTGGCCCAGGATTACAGCACAGTCAGTGAGAAATCAGAGATGGGAGTCCATGTCTGTGCCTTTCTCCTGCCCAGGAAAACCTCCATGGGGAACCATTTACTGCCTTTGGGGTGCAGGACTTACATAGTAGAACTAACTCTGAGTAGATGTTTGAGGTGTTGATTGTGTGATTAGATTACTGTGTCACTGGTGATTCAGATCTTCCTGCTCTGGCCTGTGAAGCATCAGGTGGTAAGTACTGTTGAGTGCAACAGGAATCACTTGTATAAAGACTTCTTTTACAACTAGAATCAGCAGAAAACATGGAGAAGAATATCTGTTCAGTGAATCCACAAATATGGGAAACTTTATCAAGTGTGTAACCAAACAATTTCACAGACTGGGTGCTAATCTTGTGTGTTGTTGTGTTCCTTCTCTTTCCGCATTCAAGCCAACTCCTGCTGTGGCTGCTCCTGCTCCTGCTCCTGCTGTAAGTGTTAAATTCCAAGGACTCACTAAAACTGGCAAGATGAAGGTGAAATGGACCCAAGTGGGTTTGGTGTTCTTCCTCGTTTTGTCACTGGTGATGACAGGATGCTTCCTCTGGCAATACCAGCTGCCAAAACTGCTGCCAGGTAAGACTGAACTGTTGGTAACAGGTGGTGGACCACATTGTGTGAGGTGTTTTCTCTTCAGACGAAAAAGGTCTCGGCAACCAGGATCTTTGCAAATCCTTCTACCTTCGTGGACTTTTTAAGGAGCTGCAGTATCATCTATAAAACTTTTTCAGACCACATGTTTTGATCGGGTTAACGTGAATGTAAAAACTGCAAATGACAGTGAGCGCTGACCTGTTTAAAGCCGGCTGCCTTAAGATTTGACCTTTTTTTTTTGAGACTTGAAAGCAGAAAGATAATTTAAATTCCATAATTTCTTTTTCTGTGGTGATCTAAAAATCTCACTGTCTGCAACCTTGAACTTGGGGCATCCAGTAACTACAGCCTCTTCCTCATTTATACATTCACCTCTGAATCAGAGTCGTTAGCTTGCAGCTAAACTCTGGATGCTCCTTCTTATCTGATCTTATAGCCACAGTAACAATCCACAGCCTCAGTTACTGCAATGTTGATAATCAATAGATTATTTTCTTGTAATTAGGGAGATACACATCTCGTAATTAAGAAGTCAAACGATCTCTGAATTGTTCAGTCTTTATCTTGTAATTATGAGATACAGCATTAGCTTGAGTAAAACATTACTCCACAGTTGTGCTTGCTGGGCAACATGATCTCATCCCTTTGACATATTTTTCTGCGTGGCAGGAGTCCCACTGTTAGTAAAATGACGCCTGGGGCAGCCTCACGTGTGTATCTTGATGTAGAAGGGGTCAGTGGTTTGGCTCAGACAACAGAACTTCTTGGTTATGGCAGGAAAAGATCGTAGCCCAGCTTTGAGCAGGCTGTTCTCATGCACTGTTTTTACGTTTTCCGAAGAAAAGTAATGCAACAAATTTAGTATATCACACGTATCTTGGAAGGCTGCGATCATGTGACGAATGTGCCAACCAAAGTAAAGAAAGAAGCGGTCCCGAGCGGTCGCGTAGCAGACTCTCACGCTCTTTAAACTATGTCCATGGCTCTTAATGTCTGATAATGACGTAAAAGGGTTTACAATGGAGTTGGTGCCCAGACAACATTTGCAGGTGGGGCTCATGTTGGTAGTAAATGGGCTGAAAATGGGCCCTATATGGGATTGTCCACAGGTTCAATAATGGCCCCGTGCCAGTTGCCCACATGGATGAGATTAGGTAGGACCAGTAGGACCTGATCAGTATAAAAACCTAAATATTATCAACCATAGATAAGTCCCAGTGTCCTCAACGAGAACTTTCTAATTAACAGTGTCTTAGCTTGTTACTGTTGCTAAAACTGGTCAAATTTGTTGCCATATCAAAGTACAAATATTATTAATCATAAATAAACAAGTTTCAACCATAAAGTGTGATCAGGTTGGCTGTGGACTGATTTGGCAGAGATAGCTGCCATCTTGTTTTTACGCGGATCAGTGTATTGTGCTCTTACTACCACTCGATGGCACAAAAAGTGTCCACGAACTAGGACAACAGGTCTTAGTTAAGAAGAATGAAGTATAAGGTCCAGCAAACTCAAAATGCGATGTCCCCTTATGAGGACACAGGGTCTCAGGAGGATATAGGGCCCATTTGTCAGGGCATTTACTACCCAAACGGGCCCCACATAGAAATGTTGGCTTGATGGAAAGCCCACTGCATCTGGTGCAAATGCTAAACGGTGCCCCCAGCATCACAATAAAGTTACGAGTTCACAGGATCTGTCATTTCCACGCTTCCCATTAATCGTCTGTGTGTGCAGCCATGCAATGCATTCTGGTCGTGTTGCATTTCAAGAGACAGTTAAATCAAAGCTAGTTTATACAAATCAGGGGGGTCCAGCACGACTCACCACCAATGGAAACTCCTGAAAATCTTTACCTCACAACTAAACAACTAAACATTGTCGATTTAAAATTAAGAGTCAGTAACTGCATGGCTTATTTCTCGCCTCAATTATTTTCAGAAACAATTTTCACAATATAAGAGAAAGTTGCCAAATGAGCTGCTTTGTTGATCTGATTTGACATCTGGGAGCAGAAAGCCCACATGCCTGGTGGTATGCCCATCAAGCATCCTATGCTGGGAAGCGCCGTGACCCTTTGTGTCTGAAAATGCCCCATATGTCCACATACTGTAATGACGCTGGTGCGGTGGTGAGGCAGTGTATTTTGAAACTCTGTGAGTGAGCCCAGTCTGTGCTGTGAGTGTGCATAATTAGGAGCATCATAACATGTTCAAGATCTCAAAAGGCAGTGTCAATTAGAGCAGTAATTTGATCATTTTCAATTTCTAGGACAGTACAGGCTGTATTTAAAAAAGAAATAAGAGCACAAACGTTTGAAACTGACGTGTGAAATTAATTACAGTGAAATGTTTTGATTGTAATTCCTTCAAACTAAATGTCAAACAAAGCGGCAGAATATGTCACCCTTCCAACTGCAGTGAGCGTGCTTTAAATAATAAATTTGGTTGAAATATGTTGACAGTTAATTAAAGCGTCTCATCAGGCTCTTTAGTTTCATTTGTTCAGAGCCAAAATGCCTTATTCTGCTAAAGACAGTCCCTGCTGATAACCTCTATGTGATGTATATGAGTAAACGTCAGAGTCAGAGTAGACGTCAAGTGATATTATAAATGGGAAAAACAGCTCCACAGGCTCCGATTCATATAATGTGCACAAAATACATCTTTTTATATTTCAACAACCTTATTTTTCATATATAGCGGTCCTTCAGAATGAAAAGGCTAATGGTGGTCTGAAGCTACAGTGAAACATACTGAAATATCATATTGTTCATACAGAGTTCACAGTGGGACCAGGCAATGTCTCTATTGATCAGCTGGCTGTATATCATATATCCTGTCAAATTCTATCCCGTCAGATCAACGGGGTTCATCAGGAAGCGCAGAGAATTAATAAAGCCCAGAGCTAGCCAATTATACCGCATCACACTGGCCTTTGTGCCACTGATACATTATTCTATCAAATATCAAGTGGGAATTACAACTGCCTGTCACCCTGTGCTTCCTTTTCTCTCTTTTCCTCTCTGTCTTTTTTCTCATTTCCCACCCACCGCCCAGATGATGAGATGGGTCGGAATGCCAAATCAGAGATGATGTGTCCTCGCTTCCCCGAACCTCTGCCGCTGGAGCATCCTATCCCCAGTCTGAAAGAGGCCCTGGAGAAGGTGAGAGGAGCGGTCCATCACACGCTGATTTAAAACTGAGGTTGTATTTCTGTCATGCCTGCTCAAGTCCGAGGAAATTTACAGGCCGGCCGCGGTAATCCTTCACACCAAATGCTGTCGCTGTTGACAGAAGGAGATTACAGATAGAGTGGATAAAAAACTGAGGGTCTGTCTGAGCAGGAAGCAGCAGTGTTGATGACCAGTTGAAATGCAATGAAATATATGCACCTCAGCACCCAACAGAGATTGTGAAAATAAATAGTCATGGTTGCTCATTAGTAATGAGGAGAAATGCGAAGGAAAGGATGAACATCAGCACCAGTATCTGACTCATTAATTTGAAGTTGAGCAGAAGTTTGCCAGTTAAAGTTCAGTTTACAGTTGCACTGTGTAGAAGCGAAAATCGGTGCCTGGAAGTGGGCCAGATGGCACCCGACCTCCTCTCCTACTTCTCCTGCAGATCATCCTCTGATGTTGATTTAGTACCTTAGGTTCAGTTGGTAAACACTCAGAGAAACACTGGAGTCGAGTAGAATCAGGTGCAATCGAGTTTAATGTGTTCACAATCAACAACACATACAACTCATTGAGTCAGGCTCCGGAGCACGATTGAAGACTGGCTTTCAGTGCACTCTCTGAATCTCCACCTCTTTTTGTTAATCCTTCCCACTCAGACCCAAATCTATTGGTGGCGAGCTTTTTTCCTTTGTCCAGTCCTAAACAGGCCTGTTTCTAATGGTGTAATCACTTCCACTTTAGGCCTGGAATTTCCCAAATTTTCCACCCTTAGGTTTAGGCCTGCTTTCACTTTATTTTTTAAAAACATATAAACTTTAGGGACTTTCTTTATACAGTCCCTTGTACTCTCATACAATATGAACCTTTAAGTGTGCATCAGGTTATACAAACGTTTGAGTGTGTGTGTGTTATTGTTAACCAGAACATGGTATGTTATGTGTGTGTTCTTCAGTATGTGAGTACAATGTGAATACATAACATTGCATTATGAGTACATTGACATGTGTAACAGTGCTTTATCATTTATAGATGCACAGCAAACAGTTTCATAGGAGTTTATACATAAACATGGTTATATGACCTCTGTCTTTTAATCAACTTATGTAACATAACACTTTTACCTGATCAGAGATTAATTTTTACACTACAACTGAAAAAAGCTTCTTTCATCTCCGCCACCAAACACCTAAAGCCAAATTGGGCATGAAAATCAGTTTGTTATTCATTACATTCAATTAGTTTTGAAGAATGATTTGTTTTATCAGCAGATTTCACTTCACCAAACAAAATGCGATTATTTCTCCTCGTACTTTGTTCCTGCTCTGTCTCCTACAGGTGGACGCTTTGCTTCGGCAGAGTGTTAACCCTATCAGCCTTCCCTCTTTGTCGGCCATCGTGATCTTAAATGACACTGTTTTGTGGACTGGCAACTTTGGAAAAAGGAATGGCAGTGACCCTCTCTCAGGACCCCCCAATGAGTACACCATATACAGGTGAGTACTGCACAGAAACCTACAGCACAAATATAACAGGTGTCCCTGTTCAACCCACTTGGCAGAAAAAATGTTGGCGTTGTATGTTTCTGCAAACCATGACTACATTTACACATTATTGTGTGGTAAATATGTTGAATCTTAATGTTATGCTGTGGTTAACCTATATAGGCACAAAAGCCACATGGTTATGGCAAGGAAATGATCATGTTGTGGCTTGAAATACCCAGTTTGGGGGCATAATCCCTGCAAAACAATCGTTTTTCATGCCACTACTCTGACAGGAATTGCAGGAATGTGTTGGTAAAAAAACAACACTGTTTGTGGCACAATTTCCGTTGGAAAAACAGCAACTAGTTGCTACAAAAAAAAAAATCACATTTGGTGCCTAAAAAAACTGCTGCAAACACCGCTACAGGTAGCTACAAAACACTCTCATTTGGTGCCTCAAAAGCCACTAGAAAATCAGCAAGGGGTCACTTCAAAACACCCACATTAGGTGGCTAGAGGCTGCTGGAAAAACAGCTACAGGTTGCTACAAAACACCTGAGTTTGGTGTCTAAAGGGCTGCTGGAAAAACAGCTACAGGTTGCTACTAAACACCCACATTCAATGCCTTAAAAGCCGCTGTAAAAACAGCAAAACGTTGCTACAAAACACCCACGTTTGGAGCCCAAAAAACTGCTGCAAACACAGCTACAGGTAGCTACAAAGCACTCACATTTGGTGCCTCAAAAGCCATCAGAAAATCAGCAAGGGGTCGCTTCAAAACGCCCACATTAGGTGGCTAGAGGCTGCTGGAAAAACAGCTACAGGTTGCTACAAAACACCGGAGTTTGGTGCCTAAAGCGCTGCTGGAAAAACAGCAACAGGTCGCTACTAAATACTCACATTAGGTGGCTAAGAGCTGTTGGAAAAACAGCTACAGGCTGCTACAAAACACCCACATTTGGAGCCTAATAAACTGATGGAAAAGCAGCAACCGGTCACTGGAAAAACAGTGACTGGTAGCTACAAAACACCCATATTTGGTGTCTAAGAAGCCGCTGGCAAAACAGAATAACTCATGTTTGGAGCCTAACAAGCAGATCGAAAAGCAGCAATGGGTCGCTACAAAACACCCATGTTTGGTGGCTAAAAAACTGCTGGAAAAACACCAAGTGGTTGCTACAGAGCACCGACAGTTGATGCCTTATAAGCAGTTGGAAACTCAGCAATGACTTGTTAAAAACATCTTTATAAAACACTACAATCAGAGTAACAAAATAATTTACAAAACAAACAAGACTGAATAAAAAACAATAATAAAATCATGGGTGATATAAACAAACAGGACAGATAAGAACACAGAACTAAAAGGAAATAGGTGACATTAATTCAGTGCTTTAGGAAAGACTAGAGTTTTAGGACATGATTTAAAAGATTTTACTGATTCTACTGGAGGAATAGAAAGTTTCTTCATATGTTATTTAGCAGTTGAAGTTTTATTTAAATGGAGCACCAACCGACTCAAACATTCATTCATTCATTCATCCTCTTGAGGGTCGCGGGGGGGCTGGCGCCTATCCCAGCTACATGGGGTGAGAGGCAGGGTACACCCTGGACAGGTCACCAGACTATCGCAGGGCTGACACATAGAGACAGACAACCATTCACACTCACATTCACACCGATGGACAATTTAGAGTTATCAATTAACCTAGTCCCCAATCTGCATGTCTTTGGACTGTGGGAGGAAGCCGGAGTGCCCGGAGAGAACCCACAAACTCCGCACAGAAGGGCTCCCATGCCCGGGATCGAACCCGCAACCCTCTTGCTGTGAGGCGAGAGTGCTAACCACCACACCACCGCCCCCGACTCAAACAACTCTCTCATAATGTGTTTCTATTTCAATGTAGGTTAACCCACATTACAACGGTATCAACTTAAAAGCAGTTTAAGCCTTCTCCATGCTGCTAGGATTAAAATTCTGGGGTAGAAATAATTATTTTTGAAGTGTTGAATGTAAACTAAACTCCTAAATTTCTGGTTATCTCTGTTTATTGTCACTGACCTTGTTTTTTTTTTTTTACTGATTCTGTAGCTGCAGTCTGAAACATTAAACACATTACTTCCTGTGCTGCAGAGGAGGCAGTGTGTTTTCATTATCAAATGAGCTCTATTACATCACTTTAATTAATTGTAATGGGCACATAAGCTCTGGATATAAATATTCTTCAGCCGGCACACATCTGTACAGCAGCTCCAGACTGATGTGTAATTGATGTTGCAGCATGATGGTGATCATGTTACCTCTGGGTGTCTCATGGTTACTGTAAAAAGGGTAAAGTAACTGTTGAGGGCGTGTTACAGCGCAGGAGCGACATTAGAAAAAAGCTTAAAGTAAAAAAAAAAGAACTGTTAAAACAATTTATGGTGTATTATTTAGCAGTATGTGTATGTTTAAAGCATTTAGTGTCTGATGAGTTAGGACATTTTGCACAGTGGCTACAGCAGAAACAAATCCTGGAGGTTGATTAGACAGCCAGGCAGTGTTAGGTTGTCAGAATGAACCAGTCCATCCTTTAGATTGTGGAATTGTTTAATGTGATCAAGTGAGGCCCAGAGCTGAAATTATTCAGAGACTGATCACTTTAGAGAGTAAAGTTTTTGGCCCTGCCTGCCAGAGGAGAATACTCAGTAGAGAAAGTGATCCTCAAGGAAGGAACAGCAGGTGTTGTTTTCTTACTTTAAATAGATAGGCTGGAGAGATATATGGTGTGTGGGGAAATCACCAGGCAGGAAAGGCTCTCTCTTTTTATGATTTAGATTGGAACAGTACAGTACTTTCTAAACAGTCCTAAGAATCAACAAAATACGTAATAGTTCAGTGGTTTCAAAATGTTTGTGCCAACAGGCAAGCCAAATCTCAAGGCACACCTGTATTTATATCTGTGCACGTGTTATCACTCTTATCGTGACATAAATGTTTGTTTTTATGTGTGGTTATCACAAAATCCCATGGCACACCTGGATTTACATCACTGTACACCGTTTGAGAACCACTACAACATTCATATAATATCTAAGGAGTCTACACGAATGAGCGCACCTACTGGTATATTAGGTTTAGGTAAAGGATCATGGTTGGGCCTCATAATCTTTCGTACATAACATAAAGTTAAGTAGGTTAGGTTTAGGAAAGGAAGCATGGTTGGGCATTGTCACATCATGTAGTTAATGTAAAGTTACGTAGACCTACTTGTAAAGTGACGATGTGATGATGTGACAAAGTACCTTCAAATTAGTTCACTTAGTTCCACACGTCATGAATACAGGTCTCCTGCATGGATGTATAAAGAGACCTGGATACAGCACTGAAGGTGAGATCTCATTATCCTATGAAATTCGCTCAGTGGCACATGAAGCCAAAAATGCTCAATTTCCACGGTATGAAAGGATCTTCTGCATTGTGCCGCCCATAGAGCAGGTGTGCTAGAGACAGCCACTGGGCATGGTTGAGCGCATCCAAGCATAGCCTAGTGGCCAACTTCTGCGGGTCAAGCAGCTGACTTTGGGTTAACTGCTCCACTAACTTGAATGGGGATAAAGCTAATTAAACCTGTGGGTTCTAAACATCATCAAACTAAATGGAACAAATCTTGTTATTAAAACGAGTCATTTTGTGGTGTTGTTACGCTTAAAAAAAACAAAAAAACAAAATCCACATATTTACAAAAAGTCTTTTTGGGCCAAATGACATAATGCTACGGACTTCAGAAATTGTAGTACTGCTGTTTGAACACTACAAAAATTAGCTTTAAAGTCCAAGGCACTTCCTGGGGGCTTGGTCTCCTGAGGGAAAGTCCGCTATTTGTTTGACACATCCACCACCCCAACCTACCTCGTTACACGGACTTTTGCTCTTGGTCACGGGATCGCAACCGCATCATTACGTGGGTTACATACAAATTCTGGTGCATAACTTTTCATAGGTATACGTACAAACAGTGCATGAGAACAGCCTGCAAGGTTGGCCTGCATATAACAAGATGGAATTGAAAGTAAAAGTTTTTAACTGTTAGAACAGATTGTTAAGATAAAAGTTTATTAAATACAATAATGAACAAACAACAGAGTTAAGCTTCAACAGATTTTAGAGGATTGGCATTTATCTAAAAGAGAGAAAAATAAAACCTCACATGAGTCTGTAATTACCTCCAAAAACAAAATACCGAAAATAAAAATAAAAACAGATCAGAGTCAGAATAACAGTTCATGCAGTTTAACAGACAAATGCAGTGCAATCAATAGACATAAAAGAAGATAAGCTGCTCACACAAAATCAAAGTGTGCACCACATTTAGGCAATCCACAGACTCATCGACTGTTTTCCTCCCCTCATGACTTAAAGGGGTACTTTAGCAATTTGGTATTGCAAGTCGTTGGCTTTGCGAAAGAAGGATTGGTCCAAATTGATGCAGCAGATGCCTTTTAGTCCCTAAGCTGAGAGCTTACAGTTTCAGTGATGCAACATGATAGCATCTTTCATCTGACGCTCCCCGCCTGATAAAAGCCCACAAATCAAACTCCACTTTTTAAGTTTGTAAAGCTGGCTTCTTGTTAAAAATTAGAAGTCTTCAAACCAAATGCAAGAAAACAATGATGTCATGTTCAGGGGTTTGTTTCTTAGATTTTAGAAAGCTGCTTTTGAGCCACAGCAGACATACAACAATGCTCACATGAGTTGTATTAGGTGTAAAATAGTGGAATGTCCCTTTAAAGATGGCCTGTAATTGTTACTGGTACAATTGAGCAGTCCCAACAAATTAACTTTAAAAGTTCTGTATGTAAACTTTAATATTAATCACAATTTTTTGCCAATGGGTGAGCAGATTGTAACATAACTTGAAATCTGAGACCTTCCCTTACTTTCTTGGTTGCATAAAACAGTCTGTGGACTGGTTTCTATGCCAGGGACTCAAGTCGAATTTACTGGGAAAATCCAAAGGATGTGACTAACACATTCTCACTCCGACCTTGTCACATATCAGTGTTTGGTCATAGACATACAATGTGCAAGGTACCACATGTGAGTTGGTTGTTGACGTTCTGGGACACTGTGTCAAGTTCTGCCTGTTACACACATTGTCTTCTTTCAAAATACACTTATATTTTCACAAGAAATTTACCGTTTACATGCAGTGTCTTTCAAAATAAAAGCACTAAGTCAGTACAGTACCACGAATTGAAGTTTTTTTTTTTCCTTCAACAATAATAACACGTGGTTGGGTTTAGGAAAACAGCTCTCCTGGGCGAAAGTCTGTGTTTGTTGGACCCATCCACCACCCCTCCCACCTGCCCCAGTCATACTTTCGCCACCTTCAGTTTCGTTCTTCCTCCGGCACGTTTCCCCCCTGATGCCACAGGGTGTGACGCCATGAGCATTCCTATGCCTTGCCTTTCTTCAGCTCCTCTGCAGCACTAACAGTGTGCAACAGTAGCTGACAACTAAGAATTGGAGTTCGCTAAAGTGAACAAATGATTGGTGGCCACCAGAATACAGAGTCCACCCACGCCTAATTGTTTCCATACATTTTGCAGCGGCAGCTCGAAGACAGGCCTTTACTTAACGTGTGAGGTTTGTGCTGGCTGAACTCAAGCTGTTACAGCCACTGACTAAATGTCTGTCTCCGTGTTCCTCCGAGTAAAGAAATACCTGAGCAGTGGGGAGTGAAACAGGACAGTGGGGTGCACTACCTAATTCTGGTCTCATTTATAATCTGATAAACGGTAAATTAATCAAATTCAGTGCCCCATATCATATTTTCAGTGGCCCCTGGTGCTGAAAAAATCCTTGAGGAATCACTAGCTATGTTTCCATCCAATCACTCGCATGAGTTTTCTGCAGAACTTAATTCGAACATAACTGTTTCCATCCCCCGTTTTGCGAATCAACATTTTTTCAAATCAACCAAAACCCAGCTAAAGCGAGCGTATTTTAGTTTGTGCGAATCAGGGGATTTTAATTCGAATTTTGGCGTTTCCATCATAATTTTCCGAGGCGATACTTCTAGACGCGCATCTAAACAGGCTGATGGAAACATGGCTACTGACGTGAAATATATTGTGATTTTGTTGTTGTGGCTGGCTAACGTTAGCTTGCTTTCTAACATAGACAAATTGCTAGCACATGTAGCAAACTACTGTACTTCGTGGATAATGTCAGTTTATTCATACAGACTCTTAAGGCTGGTTTGCAAATTACTTTATCAGTTAAGAAACAACCAATGCAAGATCAATGCAACACAGCTAAGTGGCCAACAAGCTAACTGTAAGCTAAGCCAAGTTTAGCCAGCTAGCTGTAAAGCTACGCCTATGGATCTGCCATTGGTTGCAAGTAACATTAGCTGATACAGTAATTTGCGAATGGAAAGCTAGTTAGTATTATGGAGTCAATGGTCCAAATTAAATATAGGAACATATAGATTGTAACGTTATTCTTAATATAACTGTAATTTATTTTCCAGTATTCTATCAACATGATGCCGGTTAATCACAGTCAGTCTCCTTAGTCACTGTTGTGGCTGATGCAAGTGCTCACTCGCAGCTACTGCAGTTCACTCTACAGCCTCAGAGAAAGGTGACACTGATAATAAGGATTTAGTATAAGTTACATACTGTATTTGACCAGCCAACTTATAGGCCTATGTGCACATATGCAGTCTTCAGTCAGACATAACTTTTACTAAAGTGTCTCCTGCACTTTGTGCACTGTAGCGCACATTAGAGGTGGCATTTAAAAGCAGATACATATTTCTTGAGTTCTCTAAGATGCTCAGTGTTCTGGCTCATTCACATTCACCGCTGCTCCTGGAAGTGCTGATGCTCAATTTAAGTAATTTTTCCCCACAATTTAACATAAACTCCGCAGCAGGCAATTTCGCTCAGTGGAAGCGGACACTCTCGGTTACTTCAATGAGCTTTTAACGCCAGCACTTGTCTTTGAAATAAAAACTCTGCACTCTGTGAGGATTAAAGTCCTGAGCATTTTTTTGTAATTTGTGTAAGTTGTGTAATTTGAAAACTTTAGGGCTCACAACCACTGCCCAGTGCTGAGAACTAGTATACATTTTAGTTTAGTTTGTAACAGAGAACAGCGGTGTGAGCAACACAAAGCATTGTGGGACTCAAGGACATGGCAGCTAGTCTATATCTTACCCAGCTTGAAGACACGCTGGAATGGTCAAGGTTTGCTGCATTATCAACTGGCAACCTGTAAACATTTGTTAATCAATAACCTGACCCCAAACTGTAAACCCACAAACTGGAGCTTGTAACAGCTGGTGAACCAGGTGAGCGTGGCCTCAAATGCACAACTCTGGAGACAGTTCCAGTAAATAACAGTCTGTACTGGTCAAAAGGTAGGTTTGGTACACAGAGGGACAAACAGTGGAGGCAAACAAGTCCAATAGAGATGAGGCAGAGGCAGAGTCAATCAGCAGGCTAAATTCAAAAACCAAGAAAAGGACACAGGGAAACAAAAGGCTGGACACACACTAAATACTCTGGTGAAGGGAAGGATAACGAGACACAGGTGAGGTCATCAAAAGGGAGGGAAAATACACAGGGACAGGAAGTGAAATGAACTGAAACGAGAGGAGACGTGAGTTTCAAAGTAAAACAGGAAACAACATGAATGAATTAAATACATAACATATCCTGAGAAACTTGAGCTGTGACAGAGCTGAAAGTCATTACTGACAGTTAACCTGCTGTTGGTTATATCCTCCTGGGACCCAGAAGAAAAAAGTTTTGATATCAAGATTTGTTTTATGTAATTTAAGTATTAGACTTGAAAGAAACAATTTGCATCAAAAAAAAAAAAAAATCAAAAATATTATTTATTTATTTTTTATCACATGTCCTCTGTAGAGGACATCGGGACTTAGTCGGGTCTTAAATTTCCAGAGTCAGTCAATGAGTTTCAATTGAGTTACAATGGGACTATGGGGTATTTTATGCTTTATCTCTAAATATATGCGCTACAAAGGAGTTTTACTCCCCTGGAATTATTATGTGGCTGTCTTCAATGCTTAACACTATGATAGATAGCTGTAGCAAGGTAGAGTGTATTCTTAATAGCTATACCAATGGGCCTGACGTCGCAGTCAGGGTGCAGGATTGGTACCCTGTACCACTGGGTTTAAGTACCTAGTGGTTCAACTGCACTCACCCCTCACTATCTATGATGTGATGAGGTGTAATGCTTGCTATGTAGTCATTTAACACTCGCCCTGGCAATAAGAAGTGATGGGGAGCCCCACAGTTTGACCCATGACCCCTATGTGACAGACCCCAAAGACCAATCAATGCACCAATTAATGAATCATAGAAACTGGTTAAAAGACAGGGGGTACTAAGTCCTGATGTCCTCTACAGAGGACATTGAATAAAAGGTGTATTTTGAAAAGGTTAAAATTATTCTGGATTTCTGAAATCTCTCTAAATTAAACTTAAGACCCTTATATTCAGGAAACTAATTAAATATTAACAAAATAATCATAACTTTTGCCAGAAAATGATCAATTACCACTTTGGCAGCAAAAAACGAGAAAAACGTACTGGCAGCCATTTTGAAAAGGGTGTGTGTTTGCCCTGTTAACCCCACCCACATAATGTCTACATCATTAGAAAGCCCTGGATGTCCTCTTCAGAACACAATTTGACCCAAATGGATAATGCATAATGAATACTTGAGTTACACTAGTTAGACCAATGTCCTCCACAGAGGACAAAAATGAATTGTCAGGACCCAGTCATTTCAAGTAAATAGGCTATCACAATAATAGACGTGCGTTTTCCGTATAAAAAGTACAAACGTAGGAAGACAGTGAGTCCTCGACCATCTCTGAATATCAACTTCACAGTGAATATGGATCAGACAGGTAGAAATTCAACCATCCACATGGTTCATGTGTGGAAAAACTACAATTTTAACATCTACCTATCCAAAAAAAATGTTTTTCTTTTTCTTTTTCAAGTCCCTGTAAGGGGAGTTTGATTCGGATCATAGTATTTTGCAGCACTGTGAGTAGTTACAAGAAACACAGACAACTGATGAAGGTGTACATTTGAGCTGTCAGCCTTTTTCTATTTAACAGATGAAAATTTCTCAACATTGCTGTTTTTGGTTTTTTTTTGGCTTTTATTCTGCCAGACAAGTCCATAAAAAGTCACAGACAGAACCCCAGAAGGCAAAATACACTTTAAGGGGAACTGATGGAAAGCGAAAATAAAAATAAATCAGAAAGGCGAGACATGAGAGTAAGAGTTTTCTAAAAAACAAAAACAAAACTGTGCCTCACTGTGCCAACATAAAAATACACACTCTGTTCTCTTTCAGAATTGCAAGCCTGTCCAAAATCTTTCCGACACTGATGCTGTACAAACTGTGGGAGGACGGGAAGATCGGCTCCCTGGATGACCCTCTGGAGAAATACGTGGAGAACTTCACCATCAAAAACCCTCTGGGGAAGACGCGGGACTCTGAGCTGAAATACGTGACAGATGGCCTGATATTTCTGGACAGCGGGGAGGTTCAGATCCGCTCGTCCTCTGTCACCCTGCGCAGAATGGCCAGCCAACTCTCAGGTATCTTAGATATGGATTTTTTTATATTTCTGGTGCTGGATACGGAGACGTGTAAACCCACAGGAGCTATTGGAACTCCTATTGGAACTGAAGGCTGTAATAAAAACTACTGAAATAAGAGAAAGGAGAAGAAAGGGTTTCTGGTATATGACAAACGTTTTCTCTGATCAACGTTAAATGTGAACATCCAGGCTGCAGTTTACTCTTATTTCTGATGAATAAAGTTAAAGTTCTTGCTGCAAACACTGTGATGCCACACAGCTGGTTCAATATCAGCGAAGTTTCCCTTTATATTCATTGTCTTGTGTGTCGATCAGCAGTGATGTGGTGGTTCACTTTTACACTGTGATCTGTAGCCTGTAGTTTGGCTTTAACTTCTAACTATCTTTGTCTTTTTAACCTGTTGTTGCTGCTGAGTCAGTTTGATATCCTGGATATATCCTTCAAACACAGACTGTAGACCCCTCTGTCTGCTTCTCTCTGGAATCTATCAGACAAAGAGACAACTTAGTTGCAGGACTTGAAAAACACAAGGTCTTTACTAAAAGGTCAGTGCACAGAAAAAAAAAACAGTCCAACAATACAAACAAAGGTTTACAAAAGGCACGGGGCTTGAGCAGAATACAAAAATGCAAAAATCAGATCACAAACCAAGAGAACACTAGGAAAAGATGGCTAGAGCATGTGCTCAAACAACTGAGAATGAACAAACTGGACTGGACTTAATACACAAGGGAGGAGGGGTAACGAGGAAAAGGTGAAACCAGTCATTGCAGGTAGTCAGGCAGGGAGAGGGAAACACACAGGGGCAGGAAGTAAAGTACCTGAAACGAGAGACAAGGGTGGTCATCAAATTAAAACAGGAAATATTATCAAAAACTGAGAACAAGGAGAGCATGACCTTTAAAGGATAGTGCACCCAAAAATGAAAATTCAGCTATTATCTACTCACCCATATGCCGAGGGAGGCTCAGGTGAAGTTTTAGAGTCCTCACAACACTTCCAGAGATCCAAGGGGAGAGGGGGTAGCAACACAACTCCACCTAATGGTGGGTTACGGCACCCCAGATTCAAACATCCAAAAACACATAACTGAAACCACAAAATATCTCCATACTGCTCGTCTGCAGTGATCCAACTGTCCTGAAGCCCTGACATAAAAGAGTTCTTTGGAAAAACGTCATTTGAACTCTGTTTTTAGCCTCATTGTAGCCTGTAGTTGTAACTGCTTCTCTGTAGACCGCACTCACGTGTGTGCACTTGCGCGAGACCGTGAGACATGGGCACGGCGTTCATGTGTGTTCACGTGCTTTTGCTGGTCTCGTGCGAAGGCTACAGTGAGGCTAAAAACAGCATTCAAATGACGTTTTTCCAAACAACTTTTTATGTCAGGGCTTCAGGACACTTGGATCACTATGGACGAGCAGTATGGAGATATTTTGTGGTTTCAATTATGTGTTTTTGGATGTTTGAATCTGGGTCAGCCTGCATTAGGTGGAGTTGTGTTGCTACCCCCTCTCCCCTTGGATCTCTGGAAGTGTTGTGAGGACTCTAAAACTTCACCTGAGCCTCCCTCGACATATGGGTGAGTAGATAATGGCTGAATTTTCATTTTTGGGTGCACTATCCCTTTAATAAGGACCTCAGGGTATAACAGAATTACAATTTAATTTTTCCAAAAATATGATAATATTTCTGCAGGCAGGTGCTGGACAAAAAAGGTAGCAATGGATAACAAAGAAAGGTCCGCTCTCCTGTAGCTCTCCTAAATGCAATTTATTAGCACATCCAAGTACCGCCCACTTCCAAATCCACTTGTGAATGTGCAAATGAATTGCACTCAAGGGAGCTACAGTGTGCAGACCATTCTCTGTGTCTAATAAAAATATAATCCTAAACATCTGTGAGATTTCCGCTGTCACTGGAAGCAACTGATATGAACAGCTACTTACTGTATGTAGAAGAAAAATAAATCTTTGTATTTGGACATTTAAATGGATTCCTGCAACAGTAAAATAAACATTTAGTGCCTGAGCTGTTCACGAGTCACGTCTATATACTGACACAGTTTCGTTCGTCATGCATAAACCGGCACTTGTTTGTCTCAAGAAGCTTTTCAATTTGTAACACCTCACTCTTTGTAATGAATTAAAATAAAAGATGAGAGAAACGCTCGAGGCCAAATGAATCCTGAATATTAAAATACGCTTCCTCGTCTCGTTTATCTTTGAGGAATCAAGTCCGGACATAATAATCACGCTCACAGAAATGAACTGAATTCATCTTGTACCAGGAAAGTTCTCTCGAAATAACCACCAGACTGAAATAAAATGTGATGAGATATTTCTCTGAGCACCACAGAGAAAAATGTCTTCTGCATACAAATACAATTCCTTTGTTGCATCTGCTGCTTTTATTTACTACTCTAATTTTTTTTTTGTTTAACACTATAAATGTGGGCTGATCCAGGCCTGCCCAGGAGACTTCGGGCCACGAGTCTGCTTTGGAAAGGAAAAACTCAATCTGCAATCAATCTGCTGCAAGATGATGTCCTCGTCGCGGACCCAGGCACCAAGTGAGATTTGTTATGCTGCCTTGAATTCAGTATCTCAATATTTACATTTTTATTGTGCAAACTGGGGAAGTAAATTGTATAGAAATGCAATGCATGAATTTTACAAAGGAGGGCTTTAAAGGGACAGTTCACCCCAAAATCAAACATACATATTTTTCCTATTTCCTGTAGTGCTGTTTACCAGTCTAGATTGTTTTGGCGTGAGTTGCAGAGTGTTGGAGATATCAGCTGTGGAGATGTCTGCCTTCTCTCCAGTATAATGGAACTAGATGGCACTCAGCTTGTGGTGCTCAAAGTGCCAAAAAATACATTTGGAAACTCAACAGCAATGCCTCTTTCCAGAAATCATGACCTGGTTTCATGAATAAACTATTTTCTCTCTACCAAACTACACCCACCAATCGTTGAGTTTTTCAAATGCATTTTTTGGCGATTGCGCAGCACAAGCTGAGTGCCATCTAGTTACATTATACTGGGGAGAAGGCAGACATCTCTGGATTATCTTGAGTGACCAGGTCAAGATATCTGGGAAGAGATATTGCTGTTCAGAAAAGGCACATATATCTCCAACACTCTGCAGCTCACACCAAAACAATCAAGAATGTACAAGAATGTATTTTTGATCTTGGTGTGAACTGTCCTTTTAGGATTATATTGTGAAAGCTAGTTAAAATGTTGGTATTACATGGTACTTCATTAAGTATCTGTCTTTGTAAAAAAAAAATACTGATCTTGATCTTGATCTTGGTCTGTTTAAAGCCATAGTCAGACATTTTGGCATACACGCTTAATCACATTCCTTTCAAGGGTTTGATACTACTCTCATGTCTGCACTGTAAACATATAGCTACAGTCAGCAGCCAGTTAGCTTAGCTTAGCATAAAGTCTGCAGACAAACAAACTGCTAGCCTAGCCCTGGCTCTGTCCAAAGGTTACAAAATCCACCAACCAGTGCCTCAAACGTTCATTTATTAACATACTTTTGCTTATTTAAAATGTAAAGAAGCAAAAGTGTCTGCTCGCTGTAGTTGTTTGAGCATAAATTTCTCACACTCTTTCATTTGCTTCCTTCTAGATGTCACTACAGCAACCTTGCCTTCTCGCTGCTGGCTCATGTGATGGCCGAGCGAGTGGCCGCCGTCGACTACCAGCGGTGGATCACAGACAACATCCTGGACCGGCTGGGGATGGAGGACACCGGCTTTGACATCACCCCGGGGCTCCAGGGCCAGATGGCTGTGGGGGTTTACTCTAACGGAAAGCCCGCACCGCTCTATGACCTGGGCTGGTACCGACCTTCAGGTCAGATGTTCTCCACGGCCGCAGACTTGGCCAAACTCGCCATGGTGCTGCTGGGCGCTTACCACCGCAAGATGCTTGAGCCAGACTCATTGAAGATCATGCTGACCCCGCTCTTCAGGTGCGATAAGGACTACTTTGCCAACCGCACCGGGACGCCGTGGGAGGTGAATGAGCTAATGGGCTACGAGATGCTGCGTAAAGATGGTGATCTGGACGGCTACTCTGCCACCTTCTCCCTGGTGCCCAGGCTAAAGCTCGGCCTGGTGGTGCTAATGGCGGGCAGCCGATCGCAGAACCAGGACCTGGTCACTAAGGCCTACAGCCACATCATACCAGCCATAGAAAAAGCTTTCAGGGAAGCAAGGAAGGTCCTTTCTTCACCGCCAAACCCAGAACCTTACGTCGGCTTTTTCACCTACAGCAACATCACTTTCTACGAGATCAAAGCCGGGGCAGACGGAGTTCTGATCATGCAGCAGTTTGGACCTCAGATTGAAGAGCTCATCCCAGAGAAGTACAGGACAATAAAGCTCAACTTCCTGGTTGAGCGAGTCTTCAGAGTGGTTTTTGAAAAAGAGTACCCTTGTGTTTTGCGAGTCGGCACGGCCTCAGTGTCCCTGGAGGCCCAAGATGGACAATTATTTAACTTCTACACATTCGACAAGCGCGGTTTGTCCCCTGGTTTCGACGCGCCAGGACTGAACACGTACAATGTGGTCAGAATAGCCCGCAGGCCAACCTTCTCAAGCTGAACCGCCGCGATGCTGCAGGCTAAAGCAAAGTGGTGTGTCCTTGGGATATGCGAGGGACTGTAAACAGAAAGGGTGATGTGAATAATAAAAGACCAAGTGGGAGAATTACGGTCAAAGATGAGATTGTGCTCTTGATTTACAGAGAGCTCAAAGAGGCACAGCGATACATACAATGTCCTGCACAGGAAACTAATTACTTTCTCTGCCGAGTGATGTATATGACTGTCCTTCATTATGCCTCCCGACTGTTCACATTATGGTGATACAGTACATGTTTTTCCTGCCTTCTTTGAAACCACTTTTACATTGTCACGGCCTCCTCTGTCCTTGAGTTTGTATGAATATTTACATTGATCTCATTTTCAATTCTCAGACCATGATTGCAGCTCCCCCAAACTAATCGGATCATACATATTCATCCCCCAGTGGTTAGAGGGAACAAAATGTTTCTTTGTGTTACTATGACCTACTGTTTGCTTCTGGCAGGTAGAACCAGGATGTTTTCACGACACATAAATATGCATGATGTTGATTTAATGTCAAGAATCACGCACGGAGATACAAAAATGTTTTAGCTGCCCAATGAGAGGCGATTAAGGACAGAGAGGCTTTTGGTCGCCTGTGTGACCCTTTGCTGTTTAATCCCTAAAAAATGGACTCCAATTTCGTCTCAACCTCTAACACCAATATGAATAATACACTGCTCTGAGTGCTGCATGGAAATGACAGATTCAAGTGTACAAAAATAACTCACAGGAGGCGAAGGCGGATGTTTTACCTTTTATATTATACTGCGTGTCTGAGGATGTGATAGAAACGGAATGGATATTGAAAATGTTGCTTGGTCTTGAAGCACCAGGTGCAACGAGTGCAATTGAGGGAATGTGAAGATATAAATCTACTGAGGCCACTTCATCCATCTGCGGATGGAAATATTGGAACTGGCATTCAACTATGTAATGCAATGTTGTCATGGCCAACGAAGTGAAGCTCATTCTGATGGATGGTACAAGTAGAAAAGCAGTCACGGGCCGTGCAGTATTTTGAACCACACTGAAACAAACCGTACCAGCGTCCATAGTCTGTTGATTCTCTGCTGTTGTTGAGGCGTGTTATTTGTGATGTCAGATGAGGCTAATGCAGCCTTCAGAAAAGTCACAATCACACAATGCAATCATGATGATGAATAAAACTTTGTGCACTCATATTCCAGTTGTCAAACCAATCCAGGCATTAACAGCTGAAAAACAAAAACTGCTACATGTGGACAGCTTAAACATTTATTTCTTTTTAAATCAGGCATTGCACAAGAGCCATAATCAGCATTAACTTTACAAACCACAGTGAACAAGAGCTGATCAATCAGTCCAACCATGTACACGATGGCGGGCCGTGCAACAAGACACGAGATTAGGAAAAGCTCACAGTAAAGCATTACATTCTTTGTTCACAAGATCCACTGAAACACAGAGAAATATGACTTGTTTTTTTTTTTTTTGCTGCCTGGCAATACATCAATTTTCCAAATAAGAACAAAAATAATATGACATGTCAGGAGTCAAATCAGATTTGACTGTCCCACTTTCCCTCTGGATTCTCCCTCTAAGGCATACAGCAGTTACAGTATAAGACAGCAGGTGGAATATGCAGGCACTGTTGAACAATATCATCCAGAGTAACAAACAAAATCAATGCACAAGCTCTTTAATGACATATATAATAGGTTTAACAGTTTGACATTTTGGTAAACATGTTCATTCTCTTTCTTGCAGAGAGCTGGATGAGAAGATCGAGATGGTTAGCCTAGCTTAGCATTAAGATGAGAAACAAGGGGGAAACAGCTCACATTGCTCTGTCCTAAGGTTAAAAAAATCCACTTTTCAGCACAGGTAAATTCCTTGATTAAGACGTTACATCTCATTTGTTTGGAGCCAAATTTGAAAACACCGTTCTTGGCCCCATAAAACCACACCTTCTTGCTTTTAAAGCTGCAGAAAAAATGTAGGTTAGAGCATCTTTAGCCTCAGTTAAATAAAGTTTTTGAGTGAAACAGAATAGTGAGACTACAAGGGTGCAACATATCCTCATACAGTAGCCCCTTTTACACTGCCAGATTTTCGGCGAATGTTGGGCCGTTTTGCTGGCAAGCTGCGAGCGTTAAGACACACAGAGCTGGATTGGCGAGTTGATCCGAGGTGCCCAATTTTCCACCTCGTAGGGTAGTCATATTGGCGGAACCCTTTTGGTTTAAAAAGAATGAGGCGCCCTTCCGCCACGGGAGGAGCTATTGATGACTTGTGGGAGGAGCTGCTGATGACGCCGCACGTGGGACCCACTGGCGGTGGACTTACAGGAAACAGCTGATAGCAGGAATGAACAGCTAGTTGCAAGAGGGAAACACAAACCTGAAAGACACTGTAAAGATGAGCAACTGGGGAGACAAGGAATTGCCGCCCTCCTTGTCCTCGCAAACGAAGAGGCCATTAACCGTCAGATGACGGGGACGGTGAAGAACGGGCCGACTTATGAGAGAATCGTTAAAGGACTGGCCAGCCACGGCTTCCCTCCCACGTCACTGTTTACGTCACATGCTGAGCTACACGTTTTGTTACTTGCTCACGCCCCTATTGCCCCAAAAAAGGCGCATTCTGTATAAACGAAAGTAGATAGGCGGCATTTTGCTGCACTCCCCGATTTTGTTTTTATACTGCCAATGCTGAAAGTAGACTGATTGGGCTTTCCTGCAAATTTGCACAATTTCTATCTAAAAAGGGCTGATGTTTCATATGGTATCTTACTAAAATGCACATGTAGAGTTTGTATGATATCTTACGAATAAGTGCCCCAGGAACGATGTCACGTATTTTACAGTCATGTACTTAACGTAAAGTTGCGTAGGCAAGTAAAGTTACTTAGTTTAGGTTTAGAAAAGGAAACATGGTGATGACGTACCTTAAAACTGACTCAAAGTTCACTTAGTTTCACATGGTTCTGAAAACCAGTCTCCTGGGGGAAAGTTCTGTGTTGTGTGAACCAGTTCAGCACTTTGATGTATCAGGGAGAACTGGATACAGCGATGAATGTGGGACCCTAGTCATGGGATTTGAAGGATGTTATGCTGTCAGACTGTCGGATGTGTGGAGGTAAGGAGTTCCAGAGCCTGGAGGCAGTGCAGCTGAAAGCCCTGGCACCCATGGTGCTGAGGCGTGAGGTAGGAATGGTCAAGAGACCAGCTGAGGACAAGCGCAGGGAGCGGGAGGGGGGGTACTCCTGGAGAGGGTCAGAGAGGTAAGTGGGGGCAAGGTTGTGGAGGGCTTTGAAGGTGAAGCCAGTGTAGTTAGAAGAGTATGAGAGTGGTGGTTGGATGATTTGGTACTGGACTGCATTACAATAGTCAATACAGGTTGTAACAAATGGGTGGACCAAGACTTGTGGTGGTCTGGGACAGTGATGGGTGGAGTCTAGACATGTTATGGAGGTGGAAGAAAGCAGTTCCGGTAGTGTTTTTTATGTGGGGTTCGAATGAAAGAGTGCTGTCCAAAATGACAAGACTCTTGACCTGACTGGAGGAGGGTACAGAGAAGTTGTCAGTGATGATGCATGGGATTTGGGTGTTTTGACTTACAGTGTGGCCAATGCGGCCCAGCATCTGACTTCAGCTGGCCAACCCGCTAACTAGGGGGCTCCACTAACTTGAATGGGGATAAAATGATTTAATCTTGCCACTCCTTTTAGACTTTCCAAATGATAACCGACTGAATGGATCAAATCCTGATAGTGAAACCAGTCATTTTGCAGGGTTTATGATGCTCAAAAAAAATGTATCTAATGATTCACAGATGTCTCTTTCACCATTGCAAGTGTATGGGAAAAAGTCTTTTTGGGCCCAATGGCATCATGTGATGGACCCCAGATTTTGCAGTACCAGTGTTTTATAATTATTAATATGAAAACTGGTTTCAAATTGTCTTCACTCCAGTCAGTGCATTGGTCTCATGATCACAGCCTACCTGACCGTGGGTTAAACACGAATCGTGGTGTATTACTTTTCGAGTGCAAACTGTGCATGAGAACAGCCCGAAGAGTGATATGTATTTAGTGATATATTTATATGATGGGTGGCGTTAGCTTGTCCCCCAAAATCACATTTGATTGGATACATTTTTGTAACCACAGCTGAGTTCAAGATGAGGCATCAAAAATATTTCTTACATTTTATGAGAAAAGGGCTGAGAGGGATTTTGTAATGGAAATACTCAAAAATGATTTTTTTAAACACATATTTAGCATGTAAGACAAGATGAATAAATAATAAACAAAAGGCCACAGGATCAGAACGGAAAATATGTTTTCCATTTACTCTTTTAAAGTGTTTTATTTTCACAGACTGAACAAATGAGATGCAGCTGTGTTAATTGGAGAGCATTAAACGTGCTGGTAAGTGGCTTTTGTTACCTTTGGACAGAGCCAGGGTGGTAGTTTTGCCCTGTTTTCAAACTGTATGTTAAAGGTACATTATGCAGAAAATTCTCAGTTACGGTTCATAAACACAACCTTCAAACTTGGCCCCTCCCCTGCTGAACTATTGTAGGAACACTTGATTTGTTGTAGTGGAAAAGACGATACATATGTCGCCTCACAGCAAGAGGGTTCCTGGTTCGAACCCAGGGTGGGAGAGCCCTTTTGTGCGGAGTTTACATGTTCTCCCTGTGTCAGTGTGGGTTTTCCCCAGGTACTCCGGCTTCCTCCCACAGTCCAAAGACATGCAGGTTAACTGGTGACTCTAAATTGTCTGTAGGTGTGAATGTGAGTGTGAATGGTTGTCTGTCTCTATGTGTCAGCCCTGTGATAGTCTGGTGACCTGTCCAGGGTGTACCCTGCCTCTCACCCAGTGTCAGCTGGGATAGGCTCCAGCCCGCCTAAGACCCCTAACAGGATAAGCGGTAACAGAAAATGAACAAAAGACCCACCTGTCCAACAGAATACTCCACATTGCTCATTATCCCTATCCTCTTCTTCAGTGCTCGCCAACATAAGCAAAAGCAAATCCCAGACTCACTCTTTTCCAGCTTGGCGTTTCGCCTTGCTGTATTTGTGTTTTTTCAGCACTGTGTCCCTGATTTTCATAGTTACCTCTTGGATGCATGCTGTCGCTACCTTTTTATAAAGTCCCGACCTCACCCGCGCGCCGAGTCCATTAATGTCCTGAACACAGTAAAATAAAAAGAATATATGAAAATACAGGCAGAGGGCAGAGGCCACGCAGATAAACACACCACCAAAAACTCATAGCTGGTCATAAATGATCATTCAGAGGGATGACTTTTATGAGTCTATACATTGTGTTTTCAGAAAATCCTGCATATTATACCTCTACGCTAAGGTAACCATCTCCTGACATTTGCTTCATATTCAATAGATATGAGAGTGCTACTAATATTCTTATCTAACTCTCGTTATATTTCCCAAAATGTCAAACTACGATTTTTGTGCCAGATGCTTGTCAGCTCATTCAGACCAAGTCTCAGAACACAGAGGTCTTGCAGGTCGTCTCCTCACATGCACACGTGAGGACTGCAGTGTCCCTGTTCAGTGTCATGTTGGGAGACAGTAAAGGGATGAAAGCATTGGAGTCCTTACCCTCAGTCTGAGCTCTGCCACTTGAGACAGAGGGTTCCAGTAAAATCTTAGGGAACGGCGGTGAGTCTCTGACGGAGCTATTATCTTCCGTATGGGAGCAAACGAGTTCTCGGAAACACTCCCTGAAGCGTGTGGAGAGCAGGCTGTAGATGATGGGGTTGACTGCTGAGCTGAGGTAGAAGAAGACGCCCGACAGGATGTGGACGTACTGATAAATGTTGTGCATCAAATCGGTCCACTGGCTGATGGAGCTCCACAGGAGCCTCTCGATGTGGAAGGGCGCCCAGCAGACTCCAAACACCGCCACCACGATCGCTAGAGCATCAGGACACAGACAATGAGGCTGTTACAAACTTGTTTTTACAAGTTAAACTCTTTTCTTTGGTGCTGCTTTCTTTCATTAAGCTTTGAAACCACTGGTACCCTTACTGGGAAGATCAGACTAGACAGAGACAGAGATGGGGCTGAGTGGAAAGAAAAGGGGGCTACATGCTTAAAGAACACCACCCTGTAATGGACACAGGTGGGGATCCAGATGTACTAGAACACCCTGTTTTTTGGTAGTTTCCCCCTGCAGTTAGACATGCTCTGTGTAATGACAAATAATCAGAGTTAATAGGTAATAAAACACACCGATATTCACTTCAGCACACTCAAAGGTGCTCCTACTGCAGAGCTACAGCCTTGGCACAATAAGTCCGTATTTTTTGTTTTTTAAATCCGTCATCCAATTAAAATCATTGCACACAGAAACTTTGCACGCTGACTCTGAAAATTCGCAGTACGAAGCAAAAATGTAAAGACACTTTTGCTCTATGCTGGCTGTCTTCCCTCTCTGCCTTCACATTGTCTCTAACTGTGTGCGGTTCACCTCCTCCTCCTTCTCCTCCTCCTCATTATCATCATCCACCTGAAAAAAGTAGGCTATTTGAGTTATGAAACTATGCACTCCGTTCCTCTATCTTGTTGTCGATGTATGTGTCCCTGCACATTATGCCATGTTTTCTTCACTGCCTGTTGGTCAAACAATGTTCGAAAGGCTTTTAATGGATGCAAACGAAAAAGTTTTTTTAGTTTTAGACGTGTGCAAAGGCCTTTACTTGGACCAGGGTGGCCAGTAGCTTACTGTGGCTAATATATGCTAATGTTAGCAAACTTAATATTGCTGTGTAACAGCCATTATTGAGTCAGTTCACTGTAGAGCTGCAAAAGTTATTTGATTAATCAATTAGTTGATCACCAAAAAATTCACTGAGGCAACTATTTTGATCATCAATTGTCATTTTTCAAGCAAAAAATTCAAACATTATCTGGTTCCTACTTGTCAAATATGAGGATATGATGTGTTTTGTAAGCTTTTGAAGACAAGACACATCATTTTTTATCCTTAGCAAGGAAATTTGGTTGTTGCAGCAGTACAAGGACAGACATCAGTAAAGAAAAGTATAGAAATAGCCTATAAAACAAGCAGTGCACACACTAAAATAAGAACAGAGTAAAAATAGAAACAAGGGCAGTTATATAAATGTAATCAAAAACAGCCAATTTGAATACATCTCCTTGGGCTATGGAGATTTACAGCATTTCAGACTATTCTGTGGAAAAAAAAATACTAATCAAATAATCAAGATTTAATAGATAAAATCATCATTGGTTGCAGCCCTGGTTCACTGACTTCCTCTCACTGTCAGTTAGGTTGCTCAAATAACCTTTTTATATTTGCGTAAACTGTCACCAAATTCACACAGCACAAAATTAGACAGATAATCTGTGAAAATAAAGACATGTTTCTCTGCCTACTCTATTGCCTTGTAGCATTTCTAATGGCCTTGTGAGCAAAGACAACCAGTCAGAGCTGAGGAGTCTCTAACACAGCCGTCAATCACTGCTTGTGAACTGCGGTCAAACTGTCAATCTAGGCAGCGCTGATTGAATATAAATCAACACTCAGTTACTACACTGCCTGTTTCTTGCCTCAGATGTTTCCAGAAACATATTTTAGTGTACTGGTAAGCTGTAAAATCAGAAAGTTGGTCTGGCTGGTAGCTGTGCTTGGTACTTGGTACTATTTCTGACATGACAGTGGGTCACAGAGTTTCTCATTTTACAGCTAAACAGTGCACTAAAATATGTTTCTGAAAACATTTGAGGCAAGAAACTGGCAATGCAGTAACAGAATTGTGATCAGCGTCAGAATTTCCATGCGGGAAAAATCCAGGAAGTAAAGCAAACGTTGAAGAAGAGTACACTTGCAAGATAAATGTGACACTTTCTAATGTCACAATGGAGGGACAACTACGCAGGTTGATTTTAGCGCTGCTCATCGTGGACTATATTGCTGTCATTGTTCATTTTAGTCAAACCATACAGTTTGAAAACGAGGTGCGGCTCCAACTAGAAAACAATGTTTTGATGCATTGGATGTGCTGAGTGTGCATATTAAGGCAGTACAGGAGGAGGTGCACATTAATAATCCTCCAGGACTGTAACATGCTCATGTTTAACCCAAACAATGTGTCATGTGACTGCAGTTGGTTCAGATCCAGGTCGGAACACCTTCTCACCACAAATGAACTGCACCAGAGTTTGTTTGTAACCGGACCGAGACCACCTCTTCAAGAAGGTCTTGGTCTGGTTGTTTTGGTGCACACCTGAGTGCGATTGCTGTGTTCACACCTGCCCAAACGAGCTGCACTTTGGGGGCAAACAAACTTGAGTTTGATTGAACCGAACCAAACAGGGCAGGTGTGATGGCAACTTCAGGATATGGTGACAGTTTCAGCGAATATGACACAAAGGCATTTTCTTGAAAACTGACGTCCAAAGCAGGTGACTTAAGAGAATCTTGTAAATGCAGCTCTTTGCTGTGGTGGTTGCTGTTCAGCAAAAGTAGCAATGTACCACTTTAACAGCCACAATGTTAAATATAAACCCCTGAAAAACTCCCAGGCATCATTTAAAGGCTATTTTAGATTAAATATAGACATCCTAATCATGTGCATTAACTCTAACAAGATAAAACTAGAATACTGTTGCTCCATTAACTTCCTTTTGATGTGGTCTAAAAGATAAAACTGAATTAAGTCTTTAAAATTTTAGGATTTTATGGTACTATTACTCATGGCCATTTGTAAATGTGTCACACTGAGCAGTGGAGGTTGATGATGAAGCACTCTTATATTCCTCTCCTAATGCTACATGCATAATGCCCTCAGTCTCTGAAGGAGGTGCAGCCTGTTTGGCTGTTTACGGTGGTGGGCATATGGCATCAAGCTAACTGACGTAGCTTTGTTTGGAGGCTCAGTGGCCCTCCACACAGTCAGAGATATTTATAAATGTGAGAGAAGCAAACATTTGATACTTGGTTTCTCTCTTTTCCCAACAACAGAGTTTCTGAGATTCATCTGTTTAAACCCTTAACAAACAGTGAAGCTTAAAGGTTGGTGAGATCATCTCATCCCATGTTGTTTGACAGCATCACATTTATATTCCGTATCATCTTGTTCCAGCTTTTCACCGAAGATACATGATGTTTACTCTGTGAGTGAAATATTCAGGCTCAAGATCCCAGATGACATGCATCATTTCAAACACATTTCCATAAAAATTCAGCCTGACATGTTTGCTCTCTCCATTCAAGCTTAAACACAGGGATCTGTGGATCTGAACGCAATTTGGCTGCACAGCACGAGTTTCGACTGGCTGACCCACACTCGCAGGGAAGCAACATTTAGTGATATTTTCTCAACAAGCTTTGTAAGATAACAATTTGGGTACTATAAATAAACTGTGGTAAACTTCCCTCCCAACACATTCATGGACCTTCCACGTCCAGATACGAAGCGCAAGGTACCCTGGGTGCGTTGGTTGTTCAGGTTCTGGGACGCCGTGTCAAGTTCTTTCAAAGTACACTTCTGTTTTCACAGGAAATTCACTGTTTACATACAGTCTCTTTCAAAATAAAATCACTACGTCAGTACGACAATGTGAATTGATGCACGTGGTTGGGTTTAGGAAAAAATAACAGGGCTTGGCTTTATAATCTTACGGGACGCGAATGCCGCTCTCCCAGCTGAAAGAACAGAAGAGTTTGTTTCATCAACCACAGCTCCCACCCACCCTATTGGAGTTTCGCCACCTTAACTTTCATTCTTGTCCCGCCACATTTTCTCTAAACTTCCCAGATAGCACACATACATCTGGCCGATGTATCAAGCTTAGATCGTTAAGACGTCGCAGGGAGAGCATTTGCTCATTGCCAAGACGTCGCTGAGACGTTGGCCTTTAATCGAAAATGACCACCACGCGACGTTCAAACAATCAATAAAAGAAGCTGCGCTCCGTGGGCGCTCCTTCATTAATATTCATACGCTTCGTTAACTACGACCTTTATTCATTTAGGTGGGACCTTTCAAACGACAAATATTTCACCATTCACTGTGAGAAATCAATGCTAACATTCAAAAATAGCTCTCTGTTACCGTATTTTGTGTGTAAGTGTGCACAATGGAGAGACAAAAGTCAATGTGAGAAACTTTATTTTCAAATTTCCACAAACAATATCTGATGGCCAGTCCGCTTCTCCTGGCACCCTGCAAGACACAGAAGAGACGATGAGCACGTAACTTCAAGAAACAAATCCCAACTTCACCACTGTATTTTTTTTTAGCATTTCAGCTGTCTTTTAGCCAGACTGAAGGCTTTGGGTCCGTCACTCTGCTTAATTTAGTGTTGAAACTGTTAAATAACGGGATCCGGCGTTAACTCCAATAACTGTTAACAGCAGCTCAACAATCAGTCCTTCATCTTGGAAAAACAGTGGTTTCAAAACTGCGCTATTACCTGTAGCCACCGGGTCAGTTTGCCTTGCAGAGGAGGAGACCTCGACTGATAAATTGCCCATAAAATCGCATTAACAACATAGAGAAGGCATCCTTAAACTTCACTGTTTGACCTCCGCGCTCCTCTCCACTCTTCTCACCCACACTTGAGCACCCGTTCTGGGATACACAGTGTCGGCCCACCCTGCCTGACCTCCGTAGTCCTCTCCGCTCTTCCCACCCACACTTGAGCACTTCCAAAACGAGTGCTCACGATAACCAGATGAGCAGATAATCTCAACTAGGGAAAATAAAATGAAAACACCACAGTTGTAGCCTGTTAGCTAACAAGAGCTAAACTGCTAAACTAGCTAACAGCTAACGAAAGATAATGTTAGCTAGTGGGGACATGTGCTATATACACCCAGTCGTGCCTCGCCACTCACCAGGAACCTCTTTTAACGGTCACGGAATAAACAACAAAGCTATTTTCTGCCAATTTATTCCAGTTAGCTTACCTGAAACCAACTGTGATGAGATGCTGTGTCCTGCGAGCTCAGTTCCAAACAAACACTGCAGAGATGAAATTCCGCCTCTGTGGCGACTTCCTTATGTGGGCAGACATTCTTCGGCACTGGACCGACCCAAAGCCGACATAACTGAGACGTTTGATGAGCTGGGACAAAAGAGTATTAAATTTAAAGATATCCACCCATGCGGCCGACGCTTGTCAGACGTTATAAACTCAGGGCCGATGTGTCATCCTCAGGCCAACGTCGGCCAGATGTATGTGTGCTATCTGGGTTTAATGGCAACCAGCCGCATATCATGCTGACGTTAAAGGACGGCTTTTTTCATCTGTGGCTGACGCCGCAAGTCACTGCCTCAGCACCGGATTTTGATTTTCTTGCCAAGATCTCCCTGCTACTGTCAGCTCAATTTTTGCTGTCTCTTGAGGCTGTTGCTCGAACTGCAGATTGTGCTTCCACATTTTTGTCCGTTCACCATCACGAACACAAAGAGTAAAGAAGCAGATCGAACTCAACCTGTAAAACCAGGCAGTGCTGATCAATTGTAAAAATTTTGTGACTGTGCTGCCTTTTTCTCGCCTAAAATGTCTTCAGAAACTTATTTAAGTGCCCTGTTTGAACCTGTGAACAAGAAGTGGCCTGTTTCCTGCGGTTGCAACACTGAGTTCGAATGGTAAAACTAGGCAGAGGTGATCAAAAATAGGTCAAGATCAAGATGTGTTGCCTATTTCTCGCCTCAAATGTTTTCGGAAACATTTGCGTAAGCCTACATACAGCGAGCAGCAGCGACGACCCACTGTCCGACCATGAGAACAGAAATAGAAGGCTCGGCGGGGATGGAGCACCTGCCGCAGCAAGCGAACACGCCGTCTGCGGACATTTTGACTTGACCAGCAGACTTCACTACAAGCCAGGTGACATGCTTTACGTTCTGAAACCAGCTGCAGGTGATTTGACCAGTTGAGTTTCAGGTGACACTATCAGACAGCTTTAGTCGAGCTCAGATGTTCGAAAACGGTTTTGTCTCGTCGCAAACAATTCTTATTTCCAGGTAATTATACTCAGAAGGAAACATACTTATTATATTTTATTCCATTTTAGCCAGTACATCCCCCTAAATCCTACACACTGAACCTTTAAGGTATAATGTTGTTCTTCTTTTTAGCGTGTTAACATTTACTGGTCAGCAATAAACTCAAATAGCAGCTGAGGCTGATTCACAGGTATGTGGTTAAGCAGCACGTATTGTCATGGTCTCTATCTCTACTTCATTGCTTGTGTTTCTGTGTGTTCCCTGCCCCCTGCCCTCATGTGGTCTCCCTGCATGTGTGTCTGTGACTGTGTGTGTTTGTGGGCGGGGCTACTCCTGCTCCTGAGCCCCTGCAGCTGTTGCACCTGCATCTCATTATCAAATCAACTGCTGCAGTACTATATCAACCCACAGCTTTCCTGATTGTTCAGTCTACCACAGCAGTAGTTATGCTCACAGGCCAAGTCGTACTTTGCTTCGTTCCTCTGTTTCTGAGTTAACAATCTTCTTTCCCTGTGCCCCCGACTCATCTCTGCCTGCCAGTCTGCTGCTCTGGATTCTCACTCTCCTGCCTGCCTGCTTACTCTCAGCACGGGTGGATTATGAAACAATGCTGACACTTCGGGCCCCTGGGTCTGTGCCCAGTAGGTCCATTCAGTAATCCATCCATGGCCCATCAATTCAGCCACTGGATCAGCCTCAAGAATACTAACCCTCATCCTCTTCCCTCCCCGCGTGCCAATAGCTCCATTCCTTCAAGTCTGAAACAAACCTTTTTAAACTGTTTTCCAGAGGCTGTGTGCTGCACTCTGGGCTCACTTAACATATATTCAAAAATTTGAAATTTAGGCCTAATGATGGTGCAAAAAGTAAAAGGATCACCAAACTTAATCGTAAGACGGAGATGAATGCCCAGTATCACTGCAAACAGTCCAGCAGCTGTTCGGATCATTTCTAAGGAAAAACTCAGTGTTATAGTGATGCTGGAAAAAATGCCAGCATTTCCTCTGAGAACCATGAATGTCTGTAAATAATTTCATGGCAATCCACCCAGCAGCTGTTGAGATATTTCAGTGTGAAGCAAAGACACTGAGTGTTAACTAAAAATGTTTTTGGTGCTGCAAAGACTCAAAATCAATGTCATGAGGAGTGTGTGTGTTTTGATCAGATTCAGTCCCCGGCAACATGATCATCAAACAGCTGTCAGCAGATTTTGATTTTTATGAAGCTAAACTGGCAGTAGAAACACTTGACATCTCCCATGTGAACGTACAGTACAGCGCTCTGACCTTGACAGGTAACATGAGGTTCATGTTGAATTCCATCACCTACAGGAAGGAACTGGTGAATGAATTAGGCTGTCAGGTCTGAGTAGGAGCATTAATTCAAACCGTCACTTCTGGATGAGCCAGTTATTGCTCTTGAGAGAGCTACAGTGTGCGGACCTGTGTGTTTGTGTTTTTAAATAGCCTGTCAGGGCCTTGAAGATGACTCCAACTGGAATGTAATACCATCTGTTATTTTACAAGTGGTGGACAACCTGTTCTCATTCCCAGGGCGTCAAATATGGCAGCTTGCTCAGTGGCCCCTGACTTTAATTACCAATACACAAGGCACCTACAGCATCCTATGAGACACCCCAGGCTTTCAACCAACTCCAGTGTAATCCCACTGCAGTAATAATGTAGAAGAAAGAGCGAAAAGGTTCAAGTAGGGTGGGAGAGAGGGGTGGGTCAAACACACACAGGACTTTCACCCAGGAGAGCAGAGTTCGTGTCTGATGTGAAACCAAAAGTCAACTTGATGTTGAACCATGAAACACATTTACTGGCATACATGATGCAGTTGTGAGGTATCACAGTGGTCAAGGGAAATACTTGTTAAATTACTGTAGCAAAAGTAGTTATTTGAACCCAAACCATGATTATTCTTGGTTTGGGTTGTTCTTCAGGTGTATAAGAGCAGGTTGTTGGCTACCTCAGATTACATCTCAATTCCTCGATTACCCTGTAAGTTATTCATATTCCTTTAGTCCGTAAGGGTCCTCAGATCAAAAGAATCAAAAGGTTTTTCATAAACATTAATCCAAGATGTGTGTGTTGTTTTAACAGGATAAAGTGGCTGGATTACTGTAATGCACTTTTTGCTGCACTGACAAACAGACATTAAGTAAACTCCAGCTTAATCAGAATGCAGCAGCCAGAGTTTTAACAAAAACTAAGGTCTGATCACGTAACTCCTATTTCATCTTCTCTTCACTGGCTCCAAATAAAACCAAGAACTGATTTCAAAGTACATCTTATTGTTTTTAAATGCTTTAATGGTTTAGCTTTTTCCTATGTTGCTGACATGCTCAAAGAGTACACACCAGGGAGATCCCTTAGATCATCAAATGAAGGTCTACTCATTGTACCTAAAATCACCCTCAATCGGCTCATGGTGCTTTTAGTCCTTACGGTCAGACTCTCTGGAATTCTCCTCCACATGAACTACAGTCTGCTGCAACAGAGTTCTCTTTTAAGAGCAAAATAAAAACATATCTTTTATCGCAAGCTTTTAGTGAGGTTTTTAAGTGTATTTAGAATAATTATTGTAATTATCTCCCCTTTTTTTGATTGTTTTTATCATGTCCCGCTTGTTTTTATATATTCATTTCCGTAACTGCTTATCTTGTTAGGAATTGGAGGGGGGCTGGAGCCTATCCCAGCTGACACTGGGCGAGAGGGAGGGTACACCCTGGACAGATCACCAGACTATCACAGGGCTGACACATAGAGACAGACAACCATTCACACTCACATTCACACCACAATTTAGAGTCCCCAATTAACTTGCATGTCTTTGGACTGTGGGAGGAAGCTGGAGTACCCGGAGAAAACCTATGCTAACGGGGGAGAACATGCAAACTCGAACCAGGAACCCTCTTGCTGTGAGGCGACAATGCTAACCACTGCAGCACCGTGCAGTGTTTGTCATGTATGATGTATCTTAAGCACATTGAGTTTACGCTTGTCGTACGAAATGTGCTATATAAACGAAGTTGACTTCATTATTCTGGACAATAAAGATTACTGCAGTGAGAGAGGAGAAAGACCATTTTAAGCTCTTAAATTAGGAGACAAGAGGAAGGTTCTCTCTCTTGAGATGAATTTAAATGAATGGAAAAATGGGCAAAATCTCATACTGGTGTTTGGCTTAGTTATGTCTGGGGAGAAATATAATGGACAGAGGAGAGGAGGAGATCTTATTTCGAGTTTTTATTTCCTCTGTGCTGTAGCGTGTAATGAGCTGAAATACATACGGCAACAGAAATATTCCAAATTGATGCTAAAGGGGTACATAGAGCGTCATCGTTTGAAACCTAGGGCCACTGCCAAGCTGCTGCATTTGACGAGCTGGGAGTGAGAACGTGTTGTGGTGGGAGATGATGGATAAATTAAGTCTAGATAGAGCTCCTCACACAGAGAATGACAAATAGATAATCTATGAATTTAGAGTTACAGCGCCCAGATGAACTGTATACTGTCAGAACTGTGCTAAAACTGTACAGGAAGCCTCTTCAAGCTCCAATGCTTAGAGGACATGAATCCCTCCAGAATGCAAATGATCCATACAAAGACCTGAGAATCCTCTGGCATTATTTGCTCTGTGTGTTCCTCACGTTTGTCTTCTGGGAACATGTCTTGGCATGTATAATACAGATTAGAGGCGATCTGCTGTCACATCATGGCAACCTTTGACACGTGTTTCCCAAGAGAGAAAATAACTCACAGAGCATCTTGTTGATCTGTCTCCTGCGCCCGTTCACACTGAATTTCCTTCGAATGCTGCTGCAGTTCTTTCCCAGGCTGCCGTTGGGCTGCCGCCTTTCACTGCACAGGTGAAGACCCATCACCAAGTACAGCACGCTAATCACCATCATGGGCACAAAGTAGAAGCACACGGTGGTGATCTGCATGACCATGTTATAGATCCACAGGGGCTTCAGCACAGTGCATATGGCTGACTCCTCCTTTCTCTCTGGGAGGTAAAAAATGCCGTGCAGGGAGGTGTTGGGGATGGCACAGACCATCGACACCACCCACACAATGGTGATGACCCGCTTGGCGTGCTTGTTAGTCGACAGGTACCGCGTTTTGAGCGGGTGCACCACAGCGATGTACCTCTCCACGCTCAGAGCTGTGACGTTGAGAATTGAGGCGAAGCACACCGTCTCGAAGAGGAAGGTCTTGAAGTAGCAGCCACCCTCGCCGAAGGGGAACGGGTAGTTCTGCCACAGGTCGTAGATCTCCAGAGGCATCCCGAACAACAGCACCAGGAGGTCCGACACGGCCAGACTCACCAGGTAGAGGTTGGTGGGGTTCCTCATCTTCTTGTGCTTTGCGATCACCGCACATGTGAGCAGATTCCCAGACAAGCCTGTGAGGAAGATGAGCAGGTAAATGCTGGTCACAGGCAGGAAGAAGGGCGATCGTTTCGGACCCAGGATTTCAAAAAGGTTGACTTCAGTAAATGGATCATCTGTGTAATTCCCAGTGGCATTGGGTGGCATGCTGGTGTTGGATCCGTTTGAAGAGAAGCCCTGCAGAGAGAGCTCCATTTCAGAGAGGAAAACTGAAGGATTAACGGGGAGGAGTCAACACATCCTGCGTTGATTTCTGGGTTTGCTCAACTCTGGGATCCGGCTATAAAAAGATAAAGTAAAAAGATGAAAGTAAAACCGTTATCAGAAGAGCATTTTATTTGACATGACTGCTCTGCGATGATTGGGGTCAAACTTCAGTTTAACATTTCTTTTTTCCTCTTGTTTCTTTTACACACTTTAAAACTGAAACTCTGGGATTCACACACTCCCAGAGCTTAACACTTAATTATAACGTTTAAAAGATTTAAACTTTGACCTGGCACACTCAGAATGAAAGGTATATGTGAATAAAACACGATATTTAAATAGGTACCATCATTACAGCTGCTACTAATGGTTGTTTTCATTAGTATTCGAGCATTAATCCAAAGACCCCAAAGATATATAGTGTACAGTAATATATGACTTAAACAAAGCAGCAAATCTTCATATTTGACAAATTGCAACAAGAAAATGTTTGAACTTTTTGCTTGAAAATAAATTGCCAAAACAGTTAATCAATTATAAGAATAGACCCTGATAAATTTTCTGTCCTTCTCCTAATTGATTAATCAACTAAGTGTTGCAGCTTTACATGTACACCCCCCAGGTGACAGACGGATTAATGTGGCATCCTAAAGTGCTTCATTTTCAAGGGGGATCAGCACCCGCAGGAAATACAGGAGACAAACACACAGTCAGGGCAAATTAATAACATATTTACCCAGTGGCGTAAGGTAGTTATGACGAGCCCCAGTGCACACTACCGTGATGGGTCCTAATGCACGCTAGTTACTACTTATAAGGTGCACACACATGCCACTGGCAACTACGTGATCCAAAGGAATCTTATTTAGGGAGCTTTGCTACTGTCTCCCCCTGTTCGCTTCTTACTGACACTTTTATGTTTGAAAGAAACGGCTGCTCGCTCTATTCAGGGTTTTTTTTAATTTTATGTAGAATAAGCATTCATTTTGTTAAAGATTGCAACTGACTATTTTACCAAGAAGAGAAAATCATGACGGAGATGGGTTTGCACTTTTTAAGGGCATATGGTCTAAAGCACAGTGGTTCCTAACTGGTGGGTCATGGTCCAAAAGTGGATCACGGCACCATTCTGAATGGACCGCAAGTGACTCTAAAACTTGTCAAGTTTGTAATAAGAGCTTTTATTTTGAAGTGCCATTTCCTGCTGTAGAGTGAGTGACTATCCGACAGGTACTTGACAGAGACAGCAAAGTCAACCCGGCCTCACTCCGAAGTCACTGAAATCCGGTGCTTGAACAGTGACTTGTTGCGTCAGACACTGATGAAAAAAGCCGTCCTTTAAATGTCGGCATGATACGTGGCCAGTCACCGCTATAGTTTTTTTTTTTTTTTTTAAAAAAGATTTATTTTGGGAATTTTTGCCTTTAATGGGTAGTTTAGTCTGAAAGGGGGAAAGAGAGGGGATGACATGCAGCAAAGGGCCACAGGCTGGAATTGAGCCGAGGTCGCTGCAGCAAGGACGGAGCCTTTGTACAAGAGGCCCCTGCTCTATCCACTAAGCGACAGACGTCCCACTATTACAGTTATTAACAGTGCTCGGCGGCGCTAGGGGGAAATACAGCGGGACAAGAATTGAAGTTAAGGTAGCAAAAGTCTGACTTGGTGGTGGATGTGTCCAACAAACACAGACTTTCAACCGTGAGAGCAGTGTTTGTGTCCTGTGAGATTACCTGTGAGACTTTCTTCCTAAACCTAACCACGTGTGTTAGTTGTTGGAGGGAAAAAACATCAATTTGTGTAATCGTGTTGTTATATTGACATAGTGTGTTTATTTTAAAAGAGACTGTCTGTAAACGGTTAATTTCCTGTGAAACCAGAAGTGTATTTTGAAAGGAGACAAACTTGACACAGCATCCCAGAACATCAACAATCAAAACACCCTCTTGGGGCGTCGGTGGCTTAGTGGATAGAGCAGGCGCCCCATGTACAAGGCTGTTGCCGCAGCGGCTCGGGTTCGAGTCCAGCCTGTGGCCCTTTGCTGCATGTCATCCCCTCTCTCTCTCCCCCTTTCACACTTAACTGTCCTATCAATTAAAGGCAAAATGCTTAAAAAACAACAACAACAACAAAAAAAAAACAAACAACCAACACACCCAGGGTACCTTTCACACCGTATCTGGACATGGAATGTTCATGACTAAATGTCGATATGTGAGGTCGGAGGTCGGAGTGAGAATGTGTCGGCAAACTAGCTCAACGACATGTCCATACGAAAGTATGACGCTAAATATATTAAACTGTGGTACCCTGAACTAAAGACGAAGGAGAAATCTGGACCCTGTGGGACCAGTTGGAAACCACTGCTCTGGCAAATGAACCATTTTTATTTTAGTGAGAGTTTTTGTTAGAAACACACTGGTGTAGTTTCAAGGTGGGGATCCGAATCATTCGCCCCCACCCTGAGGGGCACCATGCAGCTGTCTTTAATTACGCCCCTGTGTTTGCCTGCTGATGTCCACCTGGTGCAGAGATGCATCACTCTTATATCAAACCACACTTTGAATGTAATTATTTAGCATTTTAGGTCAATGAATGTTATGTAAAACTTAATTCAATTATACTTTTGTTATGAAACTACAGTATCTCATTATCAATCTAATTATCATTAAATATTAACTGTTCTATTTTAAAATGTCTGTGACCTAATATATGCAACTCTGCAGATCTCACTGCAGCAATAAAGACACGAGACCTGATTTCGTCTAAATTACATAATATTTTATGGCACAGACTCTTTCATGACAAAACACATTTTGTGTTGGTCACGCATGAAGAAGAATCACTTCATTGATGAAAACGAATTGGTCTCATGTGCAAACTGAAGATTTCCCCCGTGTGTTGCTTTTACTGCCTCACTAATATGGTTCAAATTATCCCCACCAACCAGAGACTGTTGAGGATAATTGGCATTACACACACTGCACTGATAGATGCTAATGACTTCTATTAGAAGGTTAATTATGTCCCCACATTTCATGCATCACCCTGCTAATCCAAGGTTTTGTGACTAACACAGTGTGAGCCGCATTGTTGGAGTTAACCTGAAAGACACTGAGACTCTAATGTTCCTCTAATGTTCCTGCAGGGAATTATAACCTGTCTGTGATCTGAGCATCATATTTGATGATATTTTGATTGCTACATTTAAAAAAAAAAATCAATCAAGTCAGTTAATAGTATTTGGGGGATTTAATGCCAGTTGTCACAAAGGAAATAAAGATGTAAACACAGACTATATCTATTTGATCACACACTGGCAGCCTTTAACTTTTGTTTTAAAAGATTTAAAATAGAAATAAAGCTCACCTTCACGCTGCTGCTCTGCAAAGCGCTTCTTATAACGAGCTCTCTGTGCGCTCATGATCCCAAATGACGGAACAAATGAGGCGAACTGAGAGAAAAACAGCGAATGCAAAAGTTGTTTGACGCGCCACAGACAAGAGGAGACAGACGGAGCACGGTGCGTGCGCTGCAGCCAGGTCCTCCTTCAGACTGATACAGGATGAACGGAGGAGAGAGGCAGAGAGACTGAGGTGGGGGGTGGGGGGTGGGGGTCTCATGAGATCATCCATCTGCCTAATTTATTTAGCCTATATGGTTTGAGAGGTCTGGATCAGGGAGTGCGCTCATGAGCTTTGCTGTTCAACAACAAGAGACAATATTTGCATAAATGAAAAAGACTACACTTGATAAATCTGAATGTTGCAGCTGATTCAACTCTCCAGGAATATTTTAGCACTATTTTGGGATATCTTTTTTTTTTTTTTTTAATTAAAAAAAAACTCATTATAAAATACTGCTGTGTACCAGGGAAACATCAGAGACTGCAAAATAAAAGAGAAAGTGTGTGAGGCGGGGTCACAAAAGAGCAGAGGGTTCTGTATTTTTAATTTTGCTCAAGGCAGAGTAGCAACTTTTATCATTCTCCCCACCAACTCACCAAATATCAACTCTTGGTCAGCAGCCCCTCGGTGTCTGACACAGATGCACAGAGTCAACCTTTAGTGGTGGTATGGGGCGCAATGGGCGGTGGCATTTGTTGACGCTCCAGGCAACCACCATGGTGTAAGAGAGAAAGTCTGCATAGGTCGGGTGGGAGGGAAGGTGGATGGTTTAGACACAATTTAAAGTTGCCCCCAGGAGCTCGCTGTTGTTGTCTCTGGGAGACCAGTTATTTTAAAAATGAAGTAGTGTGCTAGTATGTGTAGCATATTATGCTAGCAACGTACATCATGTGATGTACATGATGCTTTTTTTCTAAACTACATCTACGTGTTTGCTATGTGGTCATTTTGTTAAACACACATAAGAGTGGTGTATTGGCTAACAACTGCGTTTACATGCAAACCATATTCCGATTAAGGTCAATATTCAGGTTAAGGTAATGTTCCGAATAAGGTGTTTATATGCACTGCAGCAACTGGAATATTCCATTTACATGTTAATTGACATATTCCCGTGTTTCAGTGTATTCCAGAAAAGACCCCGAGCTACTGGCCTTCCAGAAACGCTCTTATTTAATGCAACACTCAACCTGCGGGGGGCCGCGATAAGCCTACAGACGAATTCGGCGGTGACATGTATCAGTCATCAATTCATTATGCTGTCATTGTGAACTGACTCTCTACAGTGACAGCATCATGAATAGTTGGATTGATGATGTTAGACAGTGGCCTCCGGTAACCGATGAAGGTATCTTAAATGAGCACCGATATGAATTTAGAAATTAATCATTTGTTTGAGCGATAAGCAGGAAAGATTAGAGTAATAGGGAGATAATAGACTGTATCATTAAACACTGTGTAATATAACGTTAGCATACGTTACATGTGCTGACATTAGCAAGCTAGCAGCGTGACATTTAATCATTATGGACAGGCTATGTGACTAAAAACAACAACACGTGTTTGTGTTTTGTTTTAGGTATTCAAGAATATTTTATCGATCGCCTGGCCTCTGATGACCAAAAAAAACGGCAATTACAGGTCTCTGATTGAGGATCAAAATTACCTGAGCTCCGGATGAGTCGGGCAAATTTTACATCGCCTTTTAGACGACCATCACATCATATTGAAGGTGATCGCCTTCAATATGATGTGATGGTCACATAGCCTGTCCATAAATGTCACGCTGCTAGCTTGCTAACGTCAGCACACGTAACGTATGCTAACGTTATATTACACAGTGTTTAATGATACAGACTATTATCTCCCCATTACTCTAATCTTTCCTGCTTATTGCTCAAACAAATGATTAATCTCTATATTAATATCAGTACTCATTTAAGATACCTTCATCAGTTACCGGAGGCCAGAGAGTAAGTTCACTCTGACAGCATTATGAACTGATGACTGACACATGTCACCGCAGCAATGGCACTGCCGCAAGATGGCGGCATACACATATCGCTCGCCGAATTTGTCTATAGGCATCTGGTCTGCCGGAAATACAGAAGAAGAAGAAGAAGAAGTTGTGTTTACAATGAACAGAAGCTGTAATGTTTGTTTCCGACATACCCCTGTGTTGTCCTACTTGCGCTTTTGCACCACAACTTAACTACAACACTCCTGCTGATCCATTTTGTCCTCAACAATGGAAGACGAGAGCAAGAAGAAAAAGCGAATGCGTGTATGGACCTTTCCTTCCAGCTTATGCCGTTCACGCCAGCCAGAGCCCCCCGGAGTCTATGGATGAAGGTACGGAGCCAGTTCTGCTGTTCTCCCCGCTTGCCATAACCATAATAACACTGACAGCCCGGGATTCCTTGCGAATCGAGCATGTGCAGACGTAACTGAATATTCCGGTACGGGGCATTTTCCGATTAAGGTTTATACATGTCACAGTATTCTGGTTAAAACAGGCACATGCCAGGGGTGTTATTCAGAATATTCTCCAACCGGAATATGACCTTAATCGGGTTATGCACGCACATGACTCGTGCGCAACTGGAATATTGAGGATATTCCGAATAATACAGAAATATGGTGTGCATGTAAAAGTAGTCAGTGTCACCGCACAGCAAGAGGGTTCCTGGTTTGAACCCAGGGTGGGGGAGCCCTTCTGTGTGGAGTCTGCATGCTCTCCCTGTGTCAGCGTGGGTTTTCTCCAGGTACTCCAGCTTCCTCCCACAGTCCACGGACATGCAGGTTAACTGGTGACTCTAAATTGCCCGTAGGTGTGAATGTGAGTGTGAATGGTTGTCTGTCTCTATGTGTCATCCCTGTGATAGTCTGGTGACCTGTCCAGGGTGGACCCGCCTTTCACCCAGTGTCAGCTGGGATAGGCTCCAGTGCCCCCGTGAGCCCCAACAGGATAAGCAGCTGTAGAAATGAGGAGTCAGAGGCAGAATCTGGTTTATTGCCAAGTAAGTTTTCACATTTCCTTCACTGCAGCTCAGCAAGGAAACACTGAATGGGAAAACACAAAGAAAGAATTCTGTCAGTGGATTTTTTCCTCAATCAAAACCCTGGAAACACAATAGGAAGAGATCAATACACATCCTCTATGAACAGGAGGGATGATTCCAAAAAGCAGAACCTGCTTCTGTGTCAGTGTGGGCACCTGACTGTTGAAAATGTATGAACTTATCCTTTAAATGTGCACAGCCATGTTGACATACATTAAGCCTAAAGCTTCTTGGAGTTTTGAGTCTCTGGGCCTATTGCCTGTTTTGCCACATGCCTTCATACAGGGACAGGTTTTGAGCCAAAATACCTGTTTTTGTGTCATCATGTTTGAATGCCTTCCAGATGTGGAAAGTACACCTTGACTAAATAATTCAATTGAAAAGACCTAAATATAGAACACCCAGAATATGTTATGAGGGCTGCTCCAAAGAACGGAATTTCAAAAGGATTTCTTCTCAGGAATACTTCAGTGCAGACGGAGGTGTGTCCTCTGGTAGAGTTAATTGGAGCATATGCAGATGTTTAAAAGTACCATCATAATACATGTACTAGATTTGTGTCTGAAAATTAAATCCATAGCATCATATGCTACAGTAGTTTGAAAAGGTATTATAGGACAGAAACAGGCGTATCTAATTCTTTATGTTTCGTAACCATCTGTACCACCTGTCTGGTCCTATGGCTGGAAATTTCTTCCTCCTCGTATCGTGATGAGAAATGTTGCCAAAGTCCTTTTTAAACAGCTCCATCACACTGGAAGAGACACATTTCACACTATGTTTGTGTTATTATGCGTCACAATGAAGCATGAGCTGTGCAGTATCTCACAGATTTAAATAAACAGCAGAGGGATCATCTTTCACTCTGCATGGCATAACTTGGAGCAGCGACTTGCAGTAGATGCTGGATTATCTACTTAATGAAACATCAACATTGCCAAATAAACACTTTATATGGCCGTCAAGCCCTCCTGCTGCACCAACGCCATATGATTAAATTTAACAAATCATTAATTTTTTGCATATTTGCATGCTTGGAAAGTTAAAGCTCTTGGTCTTGTTTTAAAATGGAATAGTGTACCACATTTTATATAGATATTATAACCCTAATAGGTTATTGATACAGTAGATGGGCAGAAATTCTGTGATTGTGAATAATCGCAGCCATTTTTGAACACACCATAATGATTACAAACTCACACCTGGTTAAAAGCTCTCCGTTCTGAGAGCAGGAAGCTCAGACATTGTAAATCTTATTGGTCTTTGTCAGTCATGTGTTAGTGTTATCTGTGACCATAGATGTAGGTTATGGGGGCACAGGGGTCATGTCGCCCTGAATGTTTAGACCATGTGCATTTGTCCCCCCCAGTAAAAACATGACATTAGCAGAGGACTTTTACACAATAAAAAAGCACAAATTTGTGCTTAAAAATTCACCAGAATGCAGGAAATTATTTGTCTGAGCATCAAAAAATCTGCCACCATGGCACCATTTTGAAGGTAAAGCTTCAATAAGTGGTACAGTTGCCCCCTTAGAATGCTGGCTCCCCATTCCCCCCATAAACTGATGACGGGCAACACATTTCACTGAACCTCATCACATCTTGACGTTGGGTCATGGACTGTCCACACTGAGGTCAATGTGCAAAGTTCCCTGGGTGCGTCAGTTGTTGGCGTTCTTGGACGCCGTGTCAACTTCAGCCTGAACATGCATTGTTTGTTTTCAAAATACACTTCCTTTTTTACGGGAAATGAATAGTTTGCATACAGTCTCTTGAAAATAAATGTGCTATGTCGGTACAACATGGCAAAGTGATGTTTTTTCCTTCGACAACAAAGCATGTGGTTATATTTAGGCAACAAAAACACGTGGTTGGGTTTAGGAAAAAATAACAGGGTTTGGCTTTATAATGTTACAGGTAGCGAACATCGGCCTTGAGGGTGAAAGTTGGTGGTTGTTGGACCCATCCACCTCCTCTCTTGCCCACCCTACTTGGATTTTGCTGCCTCAGGAGAGTCAAGGGAGAGTATCAAAACAAATGGAGAGGTCAGCGTTGTCACAGTGAAATTTAAGGTGTGTTGATTGATTCACGTTGTCACCTCATGCATTATATAACTCCTCTTTCATTTCAGCAAGAGGAGGAAAAATTTTACATTTTACTGTATAATAAGTGTGTGTATATATATATATATATATATATGTATGTATGTATGTATGTAAGGCCTGAAACTGAAACCGCAACAAACCCCGCGCAGAGCTAGTTTCGAGCAGCGCAACCTGAGGCGCGCTCAGTTTGATAGTTTGGCAGACCGAGGTGCGCTTAGATGGGTGTGGCGGCGCAGCGGGGGAGGTGTCGACAGATCCAGCTTGGCGCAGTGACAGTTTCGTGTCAAAAGGCTTCGCCGAAGGTGCGCTAAAAGCTTGCCAGCTGAAACCAGGTCTATTGTCAGCGCAGGCGGAGCGCAGCCGGTGTAAGTGGAAGTTTGGCTGACCGGCGGACAGTGCACACACGTCACCAAAACCTCACAGGCAGGTTTCCAGAATATCAGGCACAACGATGCAATAAATAGCCCCCCCAAAAAAACACTATTCAATGCAACTGTCTGCAATCAGCACATAAATGTATCTCTATATCAACTGTCTCGTCACATCTGATGTCAGATCAAAGGGGATTGGCACCGTTTGGCACGTTTGACATGCGTAATGGAAACCCAACCTGATTTGATTAACACAGCTGCAAACTAATGAGTTCACATCCCTCTCAGCCAACCACAAACGCCACAACATCAGATAGGGAGTATATATTCAGCATCTGTCATCTCAGAAAAGTCAAAAGAAAAGAAACAGAGTGAGACTGCGAAAGAGAGAGAGAGAGCGCGCGCACACGAGAGAATTGATTTACAATTGTGGTGACCTCCTCCCAGGCTACCTTTGCATCATCAGCCCGTGGAGGTCTGCTCGCAGTTCCGTATATTCGGACACTGCGAGCAGACCTCCCGGACCAAAACATCAGTTTCCTCCTGGGAGGAGTTTCTCTCATTACGCCTTCGCGCAGCGCGTTTAAGGGCGAGGAGAGGGGCTCATTTGATTGGTGTGATGTGTGTAAAACCCACTCTACGCCTTCTCTTCTCCCTCTTTCTGATTTGCACAGGTAGGAGGGACGGAGGTGGGAAAGAGGAGTAGCTGCGCCAGTGTGCACAGTGTGCCAAACTTGCAAAATCCGCCTGGCCATACCCAGTTGGCGAAGCACAGGTGCGCTGCGCCCCCGCCTTGCCTGGTCTGCAAAACTAGAGTCAATATACTTTTAAAGAACAAACTGAGTGTCCAGGAGTTGTGGAGCAGAAGTAGATTTCAGATCTCAGCTTCAAACCACAGGGTGATGTAGTTCATAGGCTGACCAAACGTCCTCTTTTGCCCGGACATGTCCACTTTTCACGTCCCGTCCGGGGCGTCCGGGGGGTTTTTATAAACTGATGATAATGTCCGGTTTTCCGTGTGTGTGTGTGTGTGTGTGTGTGTGTGTGTGTGTGTGTGTGTTAGAGTGTGGCACGGGCCGCATATTTCTCTCCGAACCCGAACCGAGCCCGACATTATTTAATGACCAAAGCACTGAGTTTGTGTCACACAGTGGTTACAGGCTATTTAACAGGCCGGGCGTGCTCAGCTGCGGAGAGGGAGACCTCCGTGTTTGAGACGGGAGCGGGAGGCAGGAGGTCCAACGCTTCTAGCGAGGGGAGAGGGAGAAATAAAACAAAATAAGATAAAATAGGAAAAACCTGTCTCCCTCTTTTATTTTATTTTCAGCGTTTAATCAAGGCTGAGGCGGGCGGCTGGAGGTCCGAGACTTCCATTGAGGGGAGAGGTAGAAACAAACAGCCAATGTGTGTCTGTGTGTGTTATGTTCAGGTGTTGTCACGTAAATAACAGTGCCCAAGCAATAAACAGGACAGACAATAGGATTTTATTTATTTTTACACTACATTTTCACTGAAAGCTGACCGAATCCAACCCGAGCCCGAATACAATTTATATAGCTACATTTCTGACCAAACCTGACCGACCCGTCGGGTACTGTCGGGCTCGGATCGCCACACTCTAGTGTGTGTATGTGTCCCCTATTGGGGCCTATCTGAATTTCTGTCTTTGAGAGATATTATTTTGTAATATAACTGAATTTTCTATCCATACATATAAATTTTAAATATATTAAAATTATAAGGCATCTTTGAGTACACTACAGTATCATTTAAGTAGGCTATGTCGTGGCCGGCCGAGTGTCCTCTTTTTTGGAAATCAAAATATGGTCACCCTAGTAGTTCACTCCTGAAGCACTGTGTACTTGCTGAGACATTTTCTGCCGAACACAGAGAAGTCTGATTGTACGTGCTTCCTGAAAAAAGCAACAACAGAAAAAAAATCAGTGCAGCTTCCCTGTAGTCCTCATCTTTTTGTCATCGCTAAATATAGTAGAAAATGCACTTTTTACAATAGCTGAGCTGAAGTCAAACATCAGTGAACCCATAATCATCCATCTCACACGCTGTCTGGCTGAAACTCATTGACGCTGAGCCCTCGACTGATGCAGCCTCGGATCTTTTGTCCTCTCTCTTTGACAGCAAAGGTTATATGCACTGTGTGTGAGCACTAATCTGCTCTGTCAACATTTGGTGTCCATCCTAAATAGACTAACGACTGCATTTCTCTGTGTATAATTATTCAGGCTGTGTCTTCATCCTGCTAACAGAGAGTGACCTAGTTAGTTCAAATCCATTCTCTCCACAAAGACTATTACTTTTTTAAGTGATACGCGGGAAGTTGTGACTCTTATTAGTATTCATAGCTGGCGTGGCGCTCTCCATACTGTGTGATGAATATACATAATGTCCTTCTTATCCACAGTCTGTTTTCTTAAAGTGCCAGTCTGTGGCTTTGTTTAAAGTACAGAACACCGCCTGCTGTTTATATAAACGAGTTTAGTCATTACCTGAAACATATTTCTGTTGTTTCTTTATCGTGGCTCTAAATTCTTTATTTCTCCCCTTAATTTGCATAAATGAATGACAATTAGCAGAACTGCTAACCTACTTAATGGAGAGGGGAAAACATTTGCAGTGCTGAATTTCTGCCATTTGTTGTGTAATACTTAAAATCCCGGCAGGAGACAAATACAGGATTTGGAAGAAACACCAAAGTATATTCATGCTTTTTGGCAGATGTTTTCCAGACTGCCTTAAAATTGTGCTGAGAGTTGGTGCTGACGTCGACACCATCAAATCAAATGAACAGACTTCTGTTTAATTAATACACGAGAGTCTGAAGATCAATATTTTCCCTACTATAGAACGAACAAGAGAAATGGCTGCGTGCACTTTAGAGTAGAACAGAAACGCTATGCTCTGTTCTGTCATCTGTTTTAAGCTTCCAACAACCAACCTCATTTTTTACGGTGTTTCTGAGTCTATTTGATGTCTGCCCTTTTTGCAGAGTCCAACAAAACTGCAGGAATAATCAAATCCAAGGCAATCATGGTATGAAATCATTTATGTACTGTTGTATTTCCAACTGCTATTAGAGTTTTATTTGCATATGAAACAAACAGAATTCAGAAAGAGAAGAGACTACTGACATCACAGTGACTCTATAATCAGATGCATTGGAAGGGGGCACAAAAGAGGTGAAAGGAGTGTTTGACTTGTGTTTTTGAATACAGGGAATTTGCATAGAACTAATAAAGTACAACATCAACTCACATAATAAAGACATTAAATGTGCAACAACAGTTCTTTGATTGGAGGCAACAGAAACAAGCTGTGAACAAAACAAAGACATGTCATCACCTTTTGAACAGGATCTATGATAGAATTCAGAGCATATGAGTTGTCTGGCCTTATACAACGGTTTGTATGATATCCTACAAATTAGCACCACACGAATGATGTTATGTGCTTGATGTGTCACAGTGGGCACTGTCGACCTGCCATACATGCCACTCTCTTGCTAAATTACCTGTCCACTCATCTCTAGCTCCTGCCAGTCCACCACACCCACCTCATCAAGCCAACTGCCCTCACCTGTGGATCATTACCTCCTGCCAGTATAATGGCTCCTGCTTCACACACTCTCTTTGCCATACTCATTGCCAACCTCGTCTATCTCAGACTCTCCTGCTTCATCTGCTCCTTGGTGAACCACTCAGCCTTCTGTCCCCGACCAAGACCTTTGCTTCTACGCTCCTGGTTTCTGTTTGCATGTTCCCCGTGGCTGTTTGGAGAGACCATTACCCAGCTCTCCATAGTGAGTCTACCTAGTGATGGTGAAATCGAAGCTTCAGTGAACCACTTTGACACACCTGCTTCAAGAATGACACACTGCTTCGAAACATTTCATACAGTCAGAAGAGTGACATCTGCTGGCTGTGTGTCAGAACTGCATCTAAGTAGAAGACTTGAAAAAGCCTCAAGACTGCCTGTAACAAGGCCTCGCTCTTGGTAGTCACGTGATTGTGGGCGTGCCGAAGCAGGGATCGAAACACTGCCTCGGAATACTTGCGCTTCAAAAGATCGACACTGTGTCGAGCAAAGTGGCTCGAGTGTAACATCACTAAAGGCTCATTTATGCTCCCTTTACGTACAAAAATGTATACGTCTGTTTCAAACGATGTTACCGTCACTGCCCACATACTTCCATGCGTCCTTAAGTTGGCATGGATGTTAACCAATATATCCACCAGGGGGCAGCCCAGCGTCAAAAGTTTATGACAACAACAAACTCAAAAACAAACATGGTGACTGTGGAGGAGATATTGATAATGTACCTCTTGCATAAAAGACAAAGACAGAGGCAGCGTTGTAGGAGGCGGTGGTCGGTGAGGCCGTTAAAATACATCGTGACTGGAGGACGGAGAATTCTTTTCTCTAGTACTGCCGATGAGAGACATTGACGACGAGCGTCATTTCCAGTACTTTAGGATGCCCGACCAACTCACATTTAATTCCCTTCCAGTGTCCTCCCAGCTGTTCTGTAGCATGTGTTTATCCCCGTGTCCAGGAGAAGGAACATCATAGAGATGTTTATAGTTTCTAACTAACTCCCACAGCCTTTCCTCAAAAAGTTCCGCCTTTGTTATTTCTTCTTCGTGTCTCACTAGAGCTACGTATCGGGTAGTGACAGCAACACTGCCCCCACGGTTTCCGGTGTTACTGCTCCGCTTGGCCCGTATCCGTAAGCTTTATGGAAACGTGCAGAAATACGGATGAAATGAACGTGCAGCACGGACAGAAGGCTCCGTCCGTATCTGAATCCATATTGAGCATAAATGGGCCTTAAGTCTATCTGTTCTGCTGCCTGTGATTTCCTGTGCTGTGGATTACCTCGCCACGTGGCTGCACATTCTGCCGTTGTGTGTGTGCCCCAGGATCCACTCATCGTCATTGTCAAGACCCTTGCTGCCTACAGTCGGCTCTGGACAAGTGAATTGGCTTTTCCTGTGTATACTCCTGGCTCTGGACTCCCTGCTCGTCGGCAAATGCCACTGACTCACCAGCTCTCTGCTTCGGTGTGCCACACCAAGCAATCTGGACTGACCCTGCGTCTTAGGGGGTTCCAAACCAACACATTCACTGTCACTGTTTTTTCACCTGCCTGCTCTGTTTGACAAGTGGTTTCATTAAAGACTCTTACAAACTGTCCATCTGTCTTTGTTGCTGCTATTGGGTTCACACCACGTCAGTGACAAAAACATGACGTCATCACATTTTAAAGGCGATCTGTGACAAAATTCAGAGCGTATGAGTTGTCTGACCCCATACATCGGTTTGTATGATATCCTACAAATTAGCGCCACATGAATGACGTCACATAATGCAAAGTTACAAAGTTTTAGGCAAGCAAAGTTACTGTGGTCAGGTTTACGAAAAGAAACATGGTGACAGCATACCCTAAAATGACTCAAAGTTCACTCAAGTCTCATAGTTGCAAACATCGATCTCCTGGCAGAAAGTCCTGTGTCTGTCACCCGTCCACCATCTTATCCTGCCTCTTTATACACAACCTCTTTCTTTTTTTACCCACTTCAGCACATTGGTGAAGTGACCGCAGCCTCCTTAAATACCTGGACTGGCTCGTAAATACATGGGATATGTCGCAATTTTGGTGCATTAGTTTTCGTAGGATAATGTACAGTGTATGAGAACAGTCTGTGTCTGGACATGGTTCTCAACATGGAGTTGACTCAGCTAGCAGCTAACAGTGCTAACCCATGGGGTTAGGTTAGGGTTAGGGTTAGACTTTCACAAATCATGCAGCAAACTTCAGATTTGGTCCTGCACAAACTTGAATGGGGGCTCCTTTAGACTTTCAAAATGTTATTGGACGAATGGGTCAAATCACAATAGAGAAACAAGTCATTTCACAGGGGTTGTAATGCTCTAAAAAAGTTTCCACTGATTTACAGTTCAATCAGGAGAGACAGAAGACTGAAGTAAAGATATTATTTAACACAGAATATGACTGTACAGATTAACAGATGATTTAACAGAAGTCTGTGACGCTTGGACACCAGAGGGAGATATTTTTTGATCGAGGGAAATCTGAGTGGCAGCAGGATAAATCCCTCCATGGAGTCCAGACACTGGTGGCGGTGGTGGCTGACGACTCTGAGGCTGCTGAGGCAGACTGGCTGGTGATGGGGAGGTGGAGGGAGCACATGACAGCAGCAAGAAAGAACTACGGTAGAGGGAGAACCATACTGAAAATGAGGAGCAGTAAGATGAGGCTGACAGAGAAGGTATGTCGCTGTGCTATTGGCTGATTGTGAATCAGTTGAAAAACTGCTGACTGTGTCTGTTTTATTTATTGTTTTTTATACCAGTAGATGTTTTTTGTCATGTATGTTTTATTGTCGTCTTTTGCACTGTGTGGGCTGAGCACCCATAATTTCATTGTACCCTGTACAATGACAATGAAGTCTATTCGATTCTATTCTATGACTCTTTTGACCTACCCAGACAATGACACCCAAAGATAATGAGTGAGTATGTTGCAATTACTGAATGGCAGGGTGAGAAAGAAATCTCACAGCCTGAGCATGACAAGTATTGTCTTTCTGACTGAGCTTTAGCTAGAGCGCCGTATGTCTCTGTCACTATGTACGTCTACGGGGAAAAAAAGTGTTTTGGGCCCAGCGGCATCATGTGAAGGACCCAGATCTTGGCTATTTTAAAAATTTGCTTCAAAGCCTGCCTCTGTCAACTCCATAATCAGTGTTAAACAACAGCAACAGTGCTGACAGAGATACCAGTGTTTGCCACGGGGGAGCCAGAGAGTTGGCGCTACGTTTCTGTGATGACGCCTTGCCATTATCAGCAGTGACCATCATGTAAGTGCAGTGCCAACAGGGGTGATGAATCAGCCAGTGCCGACCTGGTTTATCACAACACACAGAGAGAGCGTGACTTCATTCTCTCCTCAGGACTCCATTATATCTTTACTTAGCAAAGTGGTTTGCTGCTATATTGATGCTCTGAATGTCACATACAGTAGCTTTAAGTTTATACAGCAAACTTGGTGGTGAACAGTTGCCTTTTTGCACATCCAACAGTTAGAGAGTGTGGGATAAAAAGGTTTTCTCAGCGCTTCAGAGTTCACTGTGAGTCTTCAAAGGTTACGCACAAAAGCCAAGCTGGTCCCGGGAGCAGACTAAACTCTTTCAATACATGTACTTTTATGCTGTTCATCTGCCCCATCTGCTGTGGGCCTTTGCTGGCAGAGCCCTCCTGCCGTCCCACCCTCTGATCACTACGCCCTAATTCTGTCATTGTTTCATGAACTCAGCGCTCACTCTCGGCACCAACCTCTCTGACACAATTGTTTTTCATCTCCTGAGCATGATGACCTCACCTGAATGCAGTTTGCAGATACACACAAATGTAAGTACAAGCTGCAAAGGCATACACAAGGGATACTGAGCTGAGAGCCTGCGGGCAAAATCTGGCCCTTGATAGGGTGCTGGGTGCCCCCAACTACGTTCTAATTCACACTGGAAACAAACTGATTCGCACTGTGCATTTTTTGTTGTAGTTGTTTTGTTTTTGATACAAATAGGGTGCCAGGGTGCATAAAAAAAACATCAAAACAGAGTTTGTTTATCGAATAAAGCGCCAGAGGATCCCCCAGACCCCCTGACAGAGGTCCAAGCTATGACTTGAATATCCTCAATTCCTTCAGACACCCCTACGTACACCTGACCTGCTTCGTGTGGCCCCCAGCCTCCTGTCATTTTCCAAAAGTGGCCCCCAGGCAAAGCAAGTTGAGTATTCCTGGCATGCACCATCATATTTAGCTTTTTATCTAGTTACAAGCAAATATATGCTTAACCATGACTATCTGTTTATTAGTTCAGGCTGTACAATTCATCGATACACTCACTCAAGCAAAAATGAGTTCATATTTCTCACAGGAGCAACATTAGAACTCATTTGGAGTTTGTTTCTGGCCAATACTCACTCTCTTTTAACTTTGTTTTTGGTCTCAAACAAACTTCTGAGGGAAATATCTGGCTCTTTAACTGCAGTACACTCCGCTATCTTCACCGTAGTTGTGTCTGTCTGCTGGTTGGTGCTGAGCAGATAGTGTACGGCCTGTTTTTACAGCTTTTTTGATGACAGAGAGCTACCTGCTATGACTGAAAATTATGCTGCGAGAGCGGTGTAAGTGAACCAAAACGCTGAGATAGATGAAGCTGTGAAGCTCAATAAAAACCGAGGGGAACTTTGGTGATTATTTTCTGTAGGATCATCACTATAAGGGACCCTTTCACATACAAGTAGCCACTGTTAATATAAAACTATTGAATATAGCAGTTTTAAGGTCAGTCCTATTACCTGATCTTGAACTTTGTGTTATCCAATTTGAAAATGTTCTTTATTTCACTTTTTTGCTTTTGTGATGCATATTTCTAAACCAATGTGTTAAATAAAAGCACAAAGAGGGAAAACAGGAGGTCAAAGGAGATCAGCAGCTTTTTGATTAAGGTGAATTTTCATCCTACAGTTCTGTCTACATCAAATGCCGGCAGCTATATCACACAGGAAGAGGGACTATGAAGTGTATTTGTCTCTCGTACAGCTTGCAACCTTGATAACAATTTAAATGTTGAATACAGAAATGGCAGTACAACAGACAGAGGAAGTCACTTATAGCCTCTGAGAGGGCGCTGAATCAATGCTATTGATGTGTCTGCCTAAAAGGTAGCTTTTTTCTTTTAAGCAAACAACATTAAACAGAGACAAAGAAAAATCCACCCCCTCTTTGTCCAATCCAGTTTTTACTTTCAACTATAAACCAAATGGATCAATAGTTTTCAAAGTCACAAAACACAATGGGGAATACAGTTATGCTCTCAGACAATCCATCATTGTCCGACAATATCTAATTTCAAGAGTGTATGCTTTGTCAACTGCAGCAGGTGAATAGGCAGGTGTCCCTCTGGCTTTACAAACTCAGTTTTTGCCCTTGACACCTTCAGTAAGGTCGCCAACAGAGGGCACAGTAAGTTCAGGTTGTGACACTGACTGCACACACCACCGGAGGGAAGACAAAGTAATGTGTGTATGTGCATGACGTGACGCCTGTGTGTTATTTATAACCAGATGTGTTGCCTGACATATTTCCATTTACGCATTATATTGCCAAAAGTCTGTGGACACCAGTGTTTACACACTGTTGTGTACTTTTGGTCTCGGGCTGTTTGTGTTCCCCCATAAAACCTTACAGCCTCTTTAAACTAATTGTTGAGGGTTTTAGACCCACAGCTTTAGTCTTTTGGTTCACTCTCACTGCTCTTATCAGCACTGTTTACAGCTGCGGCAGCTATTGTTCAGCAAAAAAAAAGAAGCCCTTTTTACACAGCTATAGGGCTGCTACAAAGTCCCTTCTTCATGCACATTTTTACACAGACCAAAACAGTGATATCTTGTTGTTCCAGTGTGTGATTTTAGACAGCATGCCGGCATCACAGAAGCAAAAGAGGCATGTAGGGTGTGACATGTAACACAGCAGCGGCAGCCTCTAGTGTGACATGTAACATACACATCAGCAGCTCTTTATAAACAATAATAATTGCATACCATGGCAATAACAATCATTTACTGTCCCTGTTACATGGCGGCTAATCTCATCTCCTGCTCAGAGGGTAAGGAGCTCCTGAACCTAATTTCTTTTCCAATTTGCCCACGACATTTTCCGTTTCTGTTCTTCTTTAAGTTAGCTGCTAACTACTATCAGCAACTTTTTAAATCTCCCGTGGTGGGTTGCACACATAATACTAAGGCTGCCCCTGACTAAGAATTTTCCAAGTCGACCGTGGTCGTCATTCAGGGCCATTAGTCAACTTCAAGGTTGAAGGCGTGAGAAAGAATAGTATCAGTAGCATTGTTAACACTGTGCTACGTTACAGAGAAATACAAAACCGTACTAATGAACCTTCATTAATATAGGCCTATATTTTATCTACAAGTGCACGTCACACACTGAGCGAGCCGCCTGTTAATGACGCTGTGGGCTAATGGGCATGTAGCTACTTCCATGTTTCAGATGATACGTCATGTTTGTAGTCGACCAATGAAGATGAGTTTACATATCACCTTGGGTTCGTCCTTCACCTTCTCAAAATGATCCCACACTTTGGATTTCCTGCCCGACATGTTATTAACTAGCCTGTGGAATAACCGCAGGTACCAGCCCTGGAAATTAGAGGCTGAACACACGCTGCACCTTTAACCACCTGAAAAAGCGAGGTCAGATGCTGGGCATTACTTTTGTGCCTTTTTTGTGCCAGCTTTCAACAGTGCAGTGGCAAGTTGCTAAGCAACCTTAACAAGCACCATACAGCCTATTTACCTGAAATCCTGAGTGCAGAGCTGATCTTCTTCCAGGTGCTGTTTTTAAGTGTGTAGGCCTATCGTCCGTGGGACAGATGTAAAGCTCTGGGTAACCTTGCACTAACATGATCAACTTTTGCGTGTTTATCAGACTGAATACTTGCAGAACAAGAAAAAGATGTCTGTCGGCTGTGATTGGTTTATAACGTGACTCCTATCTGACTGCTGAGCGTGGCCACTTCCTGTGTCTAGTCTTTTTAAATTAAATTCCCACATGGTCCAGTCATATAGGTTTTGATTTAATTTTAGAAGACGCAGCTCCTGACAGAGTTTCATGTTTTTTTTCTGCACCTAAGGGACCTTGCCAACTAATGACCTTTCTGGCTGACTAACGTTTGGTCGAGTCTTTGGGGGCAGCCATACATAATACATTGTCAAAACATCACACCTGTGCTGCCCATGATCAAGTCTTGTCGACTGTCCTGTTTAACAGAGGTTTCAGTGTTGTTACTCCCTCTGAAGCTGCTTTAAAGGCAAGACAACTCTGTCCCCCCATTCTGCGAGTTTACCTCTTATACAGGACGGCAAGGCAACATAATGAAATTCCCACCTTGAAGAGGCAGTGTAAAAGGACCTTTAGATATAGTCACTAAATGCCACCTGCTCAGCAGCAGACTGCAGACAGACACAGTTAGCATTGAGCAGCCAAACATAGTGGAGTGTTTGGCTGCAAGCAGACACAGAGCTTGAGGAGAATCAGTATTGGACTTACATTCATTAAATGGACACAAACATGACTCCAAATGAATACTAAAGTGCTGCTCCATATCTGCTGGATATGTAAATGTAATAACGGTTTGGACGCCCGGGGGTGTTGATGAAGTTCCAGGGGGACCCCAGAACAATGTATATCCACTATTTAATTTACTATAGACATAAGGCCAATGTGAGTGAGGGCGCTTTTTATTATTCTGTTGGACCCATAGACTGTATATGAAGATGGACTACATGACCATTTCATAAATGCGAAGCCAAAATATCTTGATCGCCCCCTGGTGGCTGGCTGCAGTACAGATCATAACAGCTTCCCCCTTCATGTTAGTGGATGAAACATGGGCCCCAAACTAAAAACTCAAAGTAAACGTCAAATTACTTTTTCCCCAAAGATGGTTTCTGTCATTTTAGGCAGTTCTGATCAAGCTGTTTTTCTGATAAATTTAGCTATTTGATGCTAACAGCTTGGGTTAGCAGACGGGTTTGACGTCAGGATTGACAGCTGCATGTGTCAATCTGTGTGCTTGTGATCGGTTGGACTAGTATATGGACAAAAACTTGATCTCGCAAAGATTCTGCAGACTTTGGCTCCAAATGAGGTCACCAGCACATAATTACAGCGGCTGCTGTGCAGCTTCAACCATAAAATGTAATCAGGTTTTGAACCTTGTCCACTTTTGTGTCAGGATTGGCTGCAGACTGACTTGGCAGAGATGGCTGCCATCTTGTTTTTACATGGATTAGTGCATTGTGCTCTTACTACCACTAGATGGCACAAAAAAGTGTCCACGAACAAGGACAACAGGTCTAAGTTAAGTAGAATGAAGTATAAGGTTCAGTAAACCCAAAACGGGATGTCCTCATATGAGGACACAGGGTCTCAGGAGGCTAAACCTTGTTTCTCTGTGTCTCCACACTCACCGGTCACTGCCTGCCACCTGCCAGAGTGCCCTGGATTAACCCAAGACACACTTTCTTGCTTTATTGAAAATAAACACACTTAAAACTGAACAACTGTTTGAGTCATGCTTTTGGGTCCACTTCTTTTTATACTATACAACAGAATTAATTCCCCAGAATGCAGGAATTGAAGTGTTTAATGCTCAAAATTTCCTGGTGGAGGACCCTCGGACCTCTTGTTTCATATGTTCCCCCCCAATGTTGAAACCAGACCTACGTCCCTGCAACATGACTATGCCCACCTGCACAAAGCATGTCCATAAAGAAAAGTTTTTCCCAGTTTGGTGTGGTGGAAGTTGTTTTGCCTGCACTGAACCGTGACCTCAGCCCCATCCAACAGCTCTGGGATGAAATGAAACACTGACTGTGAGCTTATTGCCCAACATCAGTGTTGGACCTCATTAATGCTCTTGTGGCTGAATGAGAGCCAAGTTCCAACCTCCTGTAAAAAGCAGCAATTTAGTGCCAATGGTTTGGGAGATTTTCAGTGATATGGCTGCAATGTTCTGGTGTCCACATACTTTTTTGGCCATGCAGCATACGCAGTTTGTCCTGGTATTGATGCAGCTGAGCATAAAAAAATGTGGCTTGACACACTTCCAGAAAAGTATTTGAAGTTTGTCTAATAATATCCAAGGTGCTAATAAGGGAAATGTACTGTAATCACAGTCACATGATATAATTGGTGCCATAAAATGCTATTTGTTTTGCACAAGACACCTGGCATGTGCTTCACGTACAGTAGGCCACCACTACTGAGGCTAAGGAGGTCAACTCAAACAAGCATGCAGCCTACTTTCTACATTTGCAAGAAGCGTAGTTAACGTCCTTGTCCTTGGTCTTTGCTTGGTGAAGAAACAGCTGCAGACAAAGCAGTACAACATGTGAGTGAGTGCACTGATTCTTCAAGTTTAAACTTACAATTTAACTTCAGAAAGTTTAGTAAATGTTAAAATACCTCATTCAGGCTGACGCACTGAAGAGGCAGTAGGGCTATTCATCTTTGTATCTACGTCTTACAGCAGTTCCGCTTATCTTTATCATACAAACCTGTTCCACTGCTCGACCGTTTCCACAGGTGTCTGTGAAAAGGAAAACTCCAGAGACATAAATCATCAAGGCTGTGCTCTTTGCTTTGAGGTGATGATTTACAGAATAAACAGCCAGGATTGTCTGCCTGAATATCAAATAAGGCGTATGCATAGACCTACATGTTTTGTTCCCTCAATAAAACACTTCTGCCGACTGAATTATATGAGAATGGGGCACAGTTTATGCAGAGTGGTGCAGCCATCAGCTCACATAATACCTCGTCTGCAACACAGAGAGCTTTAAAACCTTTAGTGTCATTTCGTTTTTATACAGCCAACAATATCAGATAACTTTTATTTGAGATTTATGCTGTGTAGCTTGTGTTTTTTTGTGTATGGTCGGTAACCAAGGCAATGAAGGACGGACTGCTTGACCATAACTGACAGGGCTCTTTATGGGTTTACACAATAACCAAATGAAATATGAAATCCATTTAATCCACTTAACCAAGATTTGAAATGGGTGTTTAAGCTGATTGATTTTCTTAGAGACGTTTGACCGAGAAGAACATGAACAGTCATTCAGACAGAGAACTTATGTGCAGTGGAGTAGTGGCAGTTGATGAAGTGGGTGTATGACTAAGAAGATGTGTGGGTTACCAATAATAATAATAATAATAATAAACTTTATTCATATAATACTTTTCAAAAACATGTTTACATGTTCCACACACCTACATGGAAAGCCTAAGGCGTAGAGAGCAAACCTCCCTGCCCTTTCATGTGCAAACAAGGAAAGCCTGATGCAGAGAGCAAACCTCCCTGCCCTTCCACGTGCAAACAAGGAATTGCCTGAGGCAGAGAGAGCAAACCTCCCTGCCCTTCCAAATGCAAATGAGGAAAGCCAAAGGCGTAGAGAGCACACCTCCCTGCCCTTCCATGTGCAAACAAGGAAAGCCTGATGCAGAGAGCAAACCTCTCTGCCCTTCCATGTGCAAACAAGGAATTGCCTGAGGTGGAGAGAGCAAACCTCCCTGCCCTTCCATGCAACTCCATGGAAAGCCTAAGGCAGGGAGAGCAGCAGCAAAGAACCCCGGAAACAGAACAGAGCAGCATCAATGACAAACAGAAATGACATTGATAAGTCAGACACAGCATGAAAAGGAGGAGCTGGGGTGGAGGCGGGTTGCAAAGCAGCTTGCAGAGGAAGCAGCAACAGCAGGCAGGCCAGAGCAGTTTAAATAGGGCGCCCTGAATGTGATCTGCCAGTTGGTTGCATTGAAAAGAATCATGTGATCTATCAGCTGACTGCCTTCCATCAGTCAGCTGCTCCATCAGTTGATCGGGCTGTTTGAGATCAGCTGATGTAACTGGGATGTGAGCTGAGCTTGATGTCGTGTCCTGTCTGAACTAACGCTATGCTTGATTTTATAAAAAATAGTTTTTAAAAGAGTTTTACAAGAGTTTTGAGGGAGTGCAATGAGGTTGTTCACAGTTGTGGAACCCTTACAGCAAATGCCCTCCTACCCTCTGTCTTAAGTCTTGCCTGAGGGACTGATAACAACAGCTGGTCTGCCAATCTGAGAGTGCGAGCAGGGGTAAGAAGGTCATTAATGTATAATGGGGCAAGGATACTTAAAGATTTGAAAACAAGCAATAACATTTTAAAATCAATTCTGAACACCACAAGTAACCAGTGCAATGAGGCAAGAATAGGAGAAGTGAGTTTATATTTTTGAGTTCTTGTAAAGACCCTAGCTGCAGTAGTTTGGACCAGTTGGAGGCGGCTGATTGATTCCTGGGGCAGTTCAGCATGTGGTGCGGTCGTGCAGTGTTTTGCATTGTTGCCTCACAGTAGGAGGGTTCCTGGTTCACAGCCAGGGTGGGGGATTCAAATCCTGGGTTGGAGGACTCCTGTGAGTTTGTTGTCCCTGTGTATACCAATGCACATATGAAAGTAATGCATGAAAACAACATGTCAGAGTTTATGATGTTAGTCGGGGACAGAAGAAACTGTGCACAGCAGCAAATGTGCTGGAATAATGAATATATATAACGGCAGACTCCCATCATGAAGCTAATTTAAACAATAGTTGTAAATACCACAAAGAAATAGAAACATACAATGAACGGCAAAACAATAATGTTAAATGAAAGTCATTTACTTTTTAATGTGAGGTTAGATTAAGAGGAAATAATTACAGCTTAATGAAACCATCTAATTACCAGTAGAAACTAATGAAGCTTTATTTGAATGGCTGAAAATGGGTTGAAATGGATAATTGCTGCAAAGGCTTTTGTTTCTCTCTTTACTTTTAGGGCTGAAAACCTCCTCGTCTTTGTTGTTTTTGTTAATCTTCTTCTTCTTCACTTTGTTCCTTTAATTAATCTGTACCTCAAACTACTTTTGCAGCACTTTCTCTTGAAACACTGATGGGCACATTTAAAATCTCACATTCACATTCCTCCATTCATGTCAGATCCACCGCAGTCTGCTGAAATGTCAATACATCAAATAGATCAAGCATCATTTCACCTGGAGTTCCAGGGCCGTGACAGAAATTATCTGTTTTTCAGGTGATTAATCAAATTTATTTTCTCACTGTCAAATGATTTACCACCTGGAATGACCATTCACATTGGAAGTTGTAGCTATAATCATGGGCAGATTAAAGAACAATGGGCTCCTGGGCACACAGTGTCTATTTAAAGTAAGAAAGCTTGTGTCTTGTGAAGTCATTTAATGTCTCTTTGTGGTTGTTGTGAGTCTTTTTGTAGTCATTTGGGTCTCACTGAGGTCAGTTTGTGTCTTTTTTTTGGTCATTTTTGTTTCACTTTGTCATTGTTTTGTGTCTCTTAAATGTAATTTTGTGTCTTTTGTTTTTGTTTTGAGTCTTGTCAAGGTTTCTTTTTATGTCTTTCGTAGTTGTTTGGGTCTCTGGGGTATTTTTTTGTCTTTTCTGGTCGTTTTGTGTCTCATTGTGGTTGTTTCGTGTCTCACTGTGGTTGATTTGTCTTTCTTTGTAGTCCTTTTGTGTCTCATGGTTGTTATGTTTCTCTTTGTAGTCATTTTGTGTCTCATCATGCTTGTTTTGTGTCTCATTGTGGTTGTTTTGTGTGTCTTTGAAGTCATTTTGTGTCTCTTTTTTAGTCATTGTGTGTCTTTGTAGTCAGTTTGTGTCTTGTGGTCATTTTGTGTCTCTTAGAAGTCATTTTGTGTCTCTTTGTAGTTAGTTTGTGTCTTGTGGTCGTTTTGTGTCTCTTTGTAGTCAGTTTGTGTCTTGTGGTCATTTTGTGTCTCTTTGAAGTCATTTTGTGTCTCTTTGTAGTCAGTTTGTGTCTTGTGGTCGTTTTGTGTCTCTTAGAAGTCATTTTGTGTCTCTTTGTAGTTAGTTTGTGTCTTGTGGTCATTTTGTGTCTCTTTGTAGTCAGTTTGTGTCTTGTGGTCATTTTGTGTCTCTTTGAAGTCATTTTGTGTCTCTTTATAGTCAGTTTGTGTCTCGTGGTTGTTTTTTGTCTCTTTGTAGTCATTCTGTGTCTTATATTATTGTTTTGTGTGTCTTTGTAGTGATTATGTGTCTCATTGTGGTTGTTTAGTGTGTCGTTGTAGTCATATTGTGTCTTATCGTGCTTGTTTTATGTCTCTGCTGTTCATTTTGTGCCATTTGTGATGTTTTCATGTCTCTTTGTGGTCATTTTAGTCTCTTTCTGGTCACAACATATTTATTACGCGCAGCATTTTGCAGGTGAAGGTCAAGGAGGCCCCCTGACACTTTAGGCCCATGTGCCTGGGCCCAGTAGGCACGTTCAGTAATCCACATATGGCTCAAATACATAATTATGTTGTTACTGCTCAGTATCTTTTTTTCTTTCTCCATGTTTTACGACTTGTTTGGGTGGCTCCTGGACCCAACACACTGACTGATAATTAGAGGCTGTTGATTCTTGGAAATAATCATGAAATGCTATGATAGCCAAGATTGCAACACTATAAAAAATTCTGCTTCCTGCTCCTCCATTTGGTGAGTGGTTTTTTTTTGTCCTCAGGCTACTTCACACCAAAACAGAGAGCGAGGGTTATGACCAGGAAGTAATTTACTTTATCTAAATGTAATAAATGAATAAACAAATGGTAGATAAATAAATAAATAAACTATAAATATGACTGGGTACTTGACATGTGGAGGGGGAACCCAAAGCATAATCTTGCCCAGGAATCCAACAAAACTAAATCATCATATTATTTCACATAAGACCTAAATCGTGCTTTCAATTGTGGGTCACCAGAGCATCGACATAGAGCATACAAACAAATAAAATATGCACAGCAGTCCCAGTATAAGCCTCATTGTGAAGCATGTGCGGCTGTAGTGTGGTTTCTAATCAGTGCAGCGAGACAATAAGTTACTTCACTCGGTCATATAAACTGATTTCATTGTTTTTGTGCAAGGCATAAACTGGCACAACTTGTTCTTAATTCCCACAACAGATTAGACACCAACGGCCACTTCAAATGCAACCTGATCTGCAAGCTGCCAGATTTGTCATTTCCATGTTAGTGTGAAAATTGTGTTTCCTAACTAATCAGAAATCACAAAACAAAACAAACAGCTTTTTCAGACCATCCACTCAGTTTGGTCTTGTGCCATTAGCTACGTGTTTAATCACAGGTGAAACAAAGCAGTCTGATTCTGGATATTTTCTATATAATTGTTATTTCTAAATTCTAAACAGTTGGACTTTAACAGAACTTTTTAGCTTAACATCTGAAAATTAAGCAATTTTTTTTTACTTGCAATTGAACACAGCTTGTAATCAATTCAGCCAGAGAGTAATTTACTTTCTTTCGCTCTGTTTAATTGAAATATTTTTACAGGCCTAATCAGAAAAAACCCAAAGTCTTCAAAAAAAAAAAAACCCACAAAAAAAACAATTTAGCTGCATTCCTATCACGTTAATCATTTTGTCATCCCTCAGATTTAACTCACAGCCATTTATGGGTGAGAAACCCCAGGCTTGGATCAATAATCACACATTACAGGGACAGTTCACGCCCAAATCAGGAGTAGATTGTTTTAGAGTGAGTTACAGAGTGTTGGAGATATCGACCATAGAGATGTCTGCCCTCACTTGAATTTAAGTAGATGGCACTTGGCTTGTGGTGTTCAAAGCCATAGAAATGAATGAATAAATAACAAAATAAAACATTTGAAAACTCAACAGCAATGTGTCTTTACAGAAATCATGACCGGATACTCAAGACTCAAACCTTGCCGTGAGCAGTTTCATGTAAGAACTGTTTTCTTTCTACCAAACTGCACCCACCAACTGTATCACCTCTCAGAAGGAAGCATGCATCTACTGGACGAGAGACTCGGCTCGAGATTTCAACATCAGTGGGGTCCTCCTCGGCTGCTCGATGAGGTAGCAGTAGATGCCATCTAGTTCCATTATATTGGAGAGAAGGCAGACATCTCTACAGCCAATATCTCCAACACTTTGCAACTAACACCAGAGCAATCTAGTCGAGAACCAGCCTGCCAAAGGGTATGATCCAGCCCACTAGATGTCTTGGCACATCTGACATTGATGCACCTGTGAAGGCTGAGGGGTGTCAGGTTTTAAACTGTGAGTAGATACATCATGTAAATTGCTGCCTCTGAGGCTTCTCCACCCTGACCAGAACACAGCTCTCTGTAGTCATATAAAGATACTTAACACTGTGCAACATATTATCAACCAGCAACTTCAGTACAAAAGAATCTGTATCAGACTTCTATCCTAAAAACAATGTGGATGGAACCCTGCTGCTGAGGCACTGACAAAACTTCAGATTGTAAAGGGTTTGTAAGGCAGGGGATGACTCACATGTAATGAAAGTGAGTCGAAAACTGACTGAATTGGGAAAAACTGAGACGTACTGCTGAATGTTTTTCAAAGGATATCGCAGGCTGTTCACGATTTGCTTTGTAAATGGATGAAGGCTTTCAGAACAAACATCTTCATACAAACAAAAAGGGAAAAAATTGAAAAGGTTGTTATTTATGGGTTATTATGCAGTGGTTTCACTAGTCTGGCCCACTTGAGATCAAACTGGGCTGTATGTGGCCCCTGAACTAATGAAGCTCCAGTGAAAGTTCAGTCAAGAATACTTTTCATGCTCAGGCTCTAAGTTTCTTTCTCACCCTTTCCTATTCACTCCATGCACATATGCTCACTCACTATCTCCAGGGCCTCTAGTTTCCCGGTGTGGCGCAGGGTGGCGAACCCTGCACAGAGCTAGTTTCGAGCAGCGCAACCCGAGGCACGCTCAGTTTGGTAGTTTGGCAGAACGAGGTGCGCTGAGATGGGTGTGGCGGCGCAGCAGGGGGAGGTGTCGACAGATCCAGCTTGGCGCAGTGACAGTTTCGTGCCAAAAGGCTTCGCCAAAGGTGCACTGAAAGCTCGCCAGCTGAAACCAGGTCTACTGTCAGCGCAGGCGGTCCAGCAGAAGTTTGGCTGACCAGCGGACAGTGCGCACACGTCACCAAAACCTCACAGGCAGGTTTCCAGAATGTCAGGCACATTAACGATGCAATAAATACCCAAAAACCACTATTCAATGCAACTATCTGCAATCAACACGTAAATGTATCTCTATATTGACTGTCCCGTCACATCAGATCAAAGGGGATTGGCACCGTTCGGCACGTTTGGCACACATAATGGAAACCCGTGGAGGTCTGCTCACAGTTCCGTATATTCAGACACTGCGAGCTTGGACCTCCCGGAACAAAACATCAGTTTCTTCCTGGGAGAAGTTTGGCCGTCTGACGCTGCTGCTCTCTTCTGCCATGGCAAATTGAGTAAACTCTCATTACACCTTTGTGCGGCGCATTTAAAGGGATAGTTCGACATTTTGGCAAATTCGCCTATTGCCGTAATCTCTATAGTCATATGGGTAGATACATTACCTTTAATTGTCAGTGCCTGCTGTTCTGAGATCGGTGGAGCAGAGCTGCCCGCTGCTTAGCGCACACAATGGAGGTGAAGGGTACAGCCCCTTCTCTCCCTCAAAACTAATCAAATACACCATCAAATGACTCCATTGTCATTGTCAGTTGTGGACAACTTGTAGCTTACACATTCACCACGCTATGAAATAATAATGTAATATTACGAGACAGAGTTGTTTTGAAGCCAAATACAGAGCCGGAACTACATTCCAGACATACAGTACTTGCTGGGAGGAGTGATTTCAAACAGCATATGTTTAGTGCAGTTACTCCCGTCATCAAAACAAGTTTGTTGAGAAGAAGCCAGAATATACAGAGGAAGAGTTACAGGTTTTGGAAAAAGAGAGAGCAAGAAGAGAGGCTGAGGCTGCCGAGCAACCAGGGCCTGAGGGGAGACCCAGAGCTGGTGGTGTAAATGTGGGGCTTATTGGCCACTTTATTAGGTACACCTCTGCAATATAAATATAGAGTAAGCCTCAAAATAATCACCGGAACACGGGGAGAACATGCTAACTCCACACTCATAAATCACCACAACTCCTGAAGGAACAACAACATAAAATGATCCCTAGCAGTCTGTTTATTCCCAACAATGAGAAGTAATGCAACCATTCCTGAGCTTCTGCGCTCCATCCTTTCAGCGTAGTCCTCCGGTAAAAAATGGCTGGAGCACACAAACATTTTCCGGACCGTTTCCACAGGCATGTTGGGGTCGATGTCCAGCACAAATAGCCATTGTTTGATCCACTCCGTATTACTGGTTGGAACTACATGAAACTTCACTTTGCTCCATGTCTTCGGCTTGTTACTGCAACCTTTTACAATGCATGTGTAAACCATGATTTACAAAAACACTTGTAAACTTTCCTCAAACCTTCTGGTGTGTCCAGCTGACGATACCACAAATGGCTACAAGCAATAACTACAGCACTGTCTCAGCTGCGCACTGTGTCACTCCACCCAGTGGTTTACTCAAGAAAGTAGTTCCGAGTATTTGCTTCATGTGTCGTAATGTTACTTAATTATACATTATTATTTCATAGCGTTTGGAATGCGCAAGCCATGTGTTACCCACTAGAGCGTTTTGGAGTCATTTGATGGTGTATTTGATTGGTTTTGAGGGAGAGAAGGGGCTGTACCATTCACCTCCATTTCAGCGGGCAGCTCTGCTCCACCGATCTCAGAACTGCAGGCACTGACAATTAATGGTAATGTACCTAGCCATATGACTATAGGGATTACGGCAATAGGCGAATTTGCCAAAATGTCGAACTATCCCTTTAAGGGCGAGGAGAGGGGCTCATTTGATTGGTGTGATGTGAATCGGCTGTGTAAAACCCACTCCAGGTGCAGGTGCGCTGCGCCTCCGCCTCGCCCCAGTCTGCAAAACTAGAGGCCCATGTGTCATTGTCTGGGTCTGTCAGTTGAGTCATCATCTTACTGCACCTCATTTGAAACATGGTTCATTCTCTGCCGTAGTTCTTTCTTGCTGCAGTTGTGTGCGCCCTCCACTTCCACATCACCACCTAGTCTTTACAGATTCATCAGCCTCAAATGCCTCAGAGTCAGCAGCCTCAGAGTCAGCAGCCACCACCACCACCAGTGTCTGGACTCCATGGGGGGATTTATCCTGCTGCCACTCAGATGTCCCTCGACAAAATATCTCCCTCTGGTGTCCAAGCACCAAAGACTTCTGTTAAATCTTAATCAGCACAAATCATCTGTTAATCTGTACACTCATATTCTGTATTAAATATTATCTTTACTTCACTCTTCTGTCTCTCCTGATTGAAATATGAGTTTGACATTTTTAATTTTGGGGAGAACCGTCCCTTCAAATTGAAACCTTTTCATTACAGTGTGACGGCGGCACGCAGTATAACTGTATTTACATTTTGGAGAGTTCACAATAACTTTTTATTTTTATTAGACGGTTGGTTTTGGAGGCAGCATTCATATCAGATATATTGACTGTTATGAATCCTCAAAATAAGTCACATTATGAAAGATATTCTTCCAAGAAGAAAGAACAATAAGCAGATGTCAGTCTCTCTCTGCAGATCCACTGGTGACGTTTCTCAGGAGATGGAAGGGGACAGCAAAGTGATGGGAACAGTGGCCACAGATAGGACACTAACCAGTATGACGTCCCAGTCTGCAGGTAAAATAAACAACTCTGATTTATTGGTAAGGGTTAAATCAGCTGAGCATAAATCTGACACTGCTGATAAATCTCCACAACCTGAGACTGCAGGAACTGAACGAGCCATCTGGTTCAATTTATGACTTTGTAGTAGAGTAGCCTCTGTTGTCCCTAATCTAATAAAAGGTGTAAACATGAAGTGTGAGACTAATGAGTAGTGATGAGACTCTCCATAATACAATCAATTGTTTTATGCTGTGTCGTAGTAAAGCTACTGGATTTTGGACACAATTGTCCCCCTGTCCTGAACCACCAAAACTGGACTGCAGTCCATTTTGCAAGGGAGTTAGTTAGTCGGTCACAGGTAGACTGCGTCTGAACGCCTGGTCGAGTGTGGCTTGACGAGGCTGTGCTAGCTCAGACCTCAGGGCTCGCTGCTAAATGCTTTGCGTTGAGGTGATATTTCAGACTTGAGGTGCTCCGATGGTATGAAAATTCCTTACTGCAGAAACTGCAGAGAACAGTGCTTCAACCAACAGTTCCATGTGGGCGTTTTTTAAATGTAGATGTTACACTCACAGGGCCGAGCAGCGTCATCTCGTCTGCCTCTATCACATAACAAATCTACTGTGGCCTTCTATGTTGCACCGCATTAAAGGGTGTTAATTTTTTTGAACATGTTATTTTTTCTGTGATTGATCAATTGAAATAAACGCATTATTTGGATAGCCCTAAAAAAAAGTCAATTCACAGTGCTGTACTGCCGTAGTGCCTTTATTTTGAAAGAGACTGTATGCAAAGGGTACATTTCTGGTGAAAACTTAAGTGTATTTTGAAAGAAGACAATGCATGTGACAGGCAGAGCTTTACATGGTGTCCCAGAACGTTAACAACCAATGCACCCAGGGTACCTTGCACGTTGATATGTGACGAGGTCTGAGTGAGAATGTGTTGGCCATTAGCACTTTGGCCATTGTAGTAAGCAGTCTCTCCACAACAAGTAAATGGTAAGTGGTAAATGGATCTGCACTTGCACAGTGCCTCTCTAGTCTTCCAACCACTCAAAACACTGTTTACACAACACATTCACCCATTCACACACACATTCATACACTGGTGGCCGAGGCCACCATACAAGGTGCCACCTGCTAGTCAGTTTTTTAATATGCTCACACACTGATAGAACAGCCATCAGGAGCAATATGGGGTTCAGTATCTTGCTCAAGGATACTTTGACATGCAGACTGGAAGAGCCAGAGATCGAATGCTGACCTTCCAATGAGCCACAGCCGCCCAGAGCATTGGAAAAACATTGATTTTTAAAGTGAAACTGCTTTACTCAGTGTTTTTACTGGTTTAAATTACCTGGTCTGATTGTTTTGGAGAGGAGAAGATCTTTGCGCATAATTAGGCTCCTGATAAAACCTCCTGAACAATGAACACTTAGGGAATTCTAATCAGAAGTTGATGGTTGCAATCTGCAGTCCTCAATGCTACACGCCACTAAATCCCTTTAAATTGTACACTCTGTCCCTTTAAGTGTTGTGCTGACCAAGTCATGTTCCTCATATCGAATCTGCAAATGCACGTGGCTAATAAACTAATAACAGTCATAAATAGAAGGAAACACCACATTAATTTACAACGTGATGATAAAGCAGCTCACAATAACAGAAAGATACTCGACACTCATTGAAATCATGTTAATGTTTCACTCATTTATTCAAAGTTCATTGATCATATGACGAGGTCTTTTCTTCTCAGACTGGTCACGAACGCATCCTGTGCTCACTTGACATTTCTGCGTTTCTATAATCACGACAAAGGATAAAATGCACTTCATATGTCTTTCAAGTGTTTTGGCATTTCAGCGTGGAGTTGCTGTTTGAGGACGCTTCATTATCTCTTTATTGGCCATGCTGTGACATAACATGTTTGACAGGGATGATTTGCTCAGTTTACAGCTTTAGATGTAACAGTTAACTGTCTTGTTTTACAAACCCAAAGCCTCAGATAAGGAAAGGCCACGATAAATGGTGAGACCTGGATAATTTCATGTCACTCACTTTTTATGTGCCTGACATTCACTGAGTTCAAGCATCAAACCCACAGATTTAAAAGATCATGTAATAACTCAGATATTACATTTTATATCTCCTAAATGTCAGTTTACCCTAAGCAATAGGTTTTCAGTTTAAAGGAATAGTTCCACAAATTGGAATATATGCTTTATTCACCTCTTCTCGAGAGTTGGATGAAAAGATAAATACCACTTTCACAGCTGATTAGCTGAGCATAAAGGCTGGAAATGGGAAAATGAATAATCTGACTCTGTCCAAAGCATAGACTGTATAAAATAATGTTTGTAGCCACCGTGACATCACCCACTGGTTTGTGGACTCCCGTTTTGAAGTTTGGCATCTTGGTTTTTTGGACGAGAAAATGGAGGGATGGATCTGACTCACAGACAGTTGCGAAGTCTCACGGACAGCCTGTCACTCAAAGCGGCCCTGCCCTTAAATATGCGTAACTTTGGGCCTTAATAAAACATGAACGGGTGAATTATAAAAAAAATTGGCCCCTCATACAGTTGGCATGAATGTTGAAATTAGCTATAGAGACCAAAACAGTTTTTTGTACCAGGCTTTAAACATGTTTATTTCTGCTGTAAAGTTGGGCATTTTAACATAGGGGTCTATGGGTACTGACTGTCTTCTGGAGCCAGCCTCAAGTGGCCATTCAAGGAACTGCAGTTAATTGCACTTCTGTGTTGGCTTCATTTTTTCAGCCCTAGAGGTTGCTGCTTGGTTCAAGGGTAAAAGAATCTGCCTGGCCGAACCTCAAAGCTCATTATTAACACATTTTAAGCTGTTTTTTTAAAAGCGTTGTTTTCACGTTTTCTAGTTCCCAGCCTCTATGCTAACTAGCTGCTGGCTACACCTTCCTTTATACCCAACAGACATGACAGTGACATTTATCTTTTCATCTTGCTCTTGAGAAGAAAGTAAAAAAGCACATTTCCCAAAATGTCAAGCAGTTCCTTTAGTCATCATTCTGTGTTGGTGTTATCTTGTGGTTTAAGTACAGTTGCACACGATGTAACAAATGGATTTACACGATTTTCACATATCCACAATGAGGGCCCGGTGCCATGCAGGGCCTTAATGGGCCTTAATTTGTTTTGGCTTCTTCTATTTAAGCTGTATTACCTATAGAAAATAGCAAAAACAGCAAAACTGCTAGCGCTGTGCTGCACATGATACTGAAAAGGTTGTTTATATGTGGCTCCCCTTGCTGATTTTGGCAGAGAACTGTTCATAAGTTAAAAAAGATTTAGCCATCTGTCAGTGCTATGTTCTTAAGTGAGTCAGATTAATCAATGTGTTTTTTTTATTTTGAAACAATAGCCTTATGTTGTGGCCACAGACTGTAAAAAATAATGGACGTAGCTACTATGATGTCACCCATTGGTTCTGAAGCCCCGAGTTCGGCATTTCAGCCGCACCCATCTTGTTTCTTGGAGCCAGAAGTGACCATATTGGGGCGAAAGGCTGGTGCTGTTGAGGAGTGAGGGGTGGATCTGACAGTTTTTGGCACCAGCGTAACCGCTTATCCTCTTGAGGGTCACAGGGGGGCTGGAGCCTATCCCAGCTGACAGTGAGTGAGAGGCAGGCTACACCTTGGACAGGTCACCAGACTATCACAGGGCTGACACATAGAGACAGACAACCATTCACACTCACATTCACGCCTACGGACAATTTAGAGTCACCAGTTAACCTGCATGTCTTTGGACTGTGGGAGGAAGCTGGAGTACCTGGAGGAAACCCACGCTGACAAGGGGAGAACATGCAGACTCCGCACAGAAGGGCTGCCTCCTGGGACTGAACCAGGAACCCTCTTGCTGCGAGGCGACAATGCGAACCACTATACCACCGTGCCGCCCCAATAAACAATGTATTAAATGCAAATATACATATCTATAAGTACATACAGTATATAAACTGTGAGGTCATAGCCATATTCTCACAGTATGGAAACATGTTTAAACAGTGCACGACAGAGAAGCCGAGCACACCGAGGAAACTGAAACTAATCACAAAGTTTACACTCCTGCCATTTGTATCTTATCAGCTTTTAAATGATCTACTTAATCACAGAGAGCAGGTAATTACTGCAGACATCTGTGGCCTTTGTGCGTTACAGCTGTTTGAAAAATAGTAATAAACTTGTAGGAGCAGAATGAAAACAATGAGGCAGTCAAGCCTTTTCAGGAACAATGGTTTATTATGTTTCAAATTAGTGATGTTTCTGCTTCAGTCACTCCCATATTGATTGATGTCTGTATCTACTTCTATCCTGCTGGGAATAAGGCTGCTCATTACTGGTTTCATCATTACGGGATGTGACTCACAGGGTTGGAGTCGCTGATGACGAGGGACAAAGGTGTTTAAGTGAGGAGTTGCGTCTGATATCAAGTTTGAGCACTGCTTTACAGGTTTAGGATTGATTTCAAATTCAAATTCATTCACGTGACACATGCTTTCAGACATTTCGCATGTGATAAAAACTCATAAAACAGTCACATGATGAGTTTTACATGTGCTTGTATTTCTCTGTGAAAGTTTTAAATATGCAGATAAATCTCAGACTATTGCTGCTGTCTAACATTTATCTTGAAAATGAACTCCAGCTCTTACATTTAAACACAAGATTACTGAAGTAGCCAGACACATCTATGTGACTCAATGCTCCACTAATTAGTATCTTTATGTGAAGCAGTGGGTCAGGTCACAAAGTGAATGTGAAAGGTCAGAGTCATCACCCGCCTCTGCAGGTCTGCTCAACTCTATAAAAGGTTTTTCAGCTTATTGATTTGGTTTTACAGCCCATAACTTTACAGTTCTGACTCAGTCTTACTGATCTCATCAGTTTCCAGACGCAAACATTTTCAGCGACAAAGCTCTGATCTTTTGCTCCCTGCACAGCAGCAAACGGTAGGCAGACAAAGTTAGCAACTAAGTGGTGAACGCAGCAGCCACAGACATGTTTTAAAGGAGCACTTCACCCCTAAATGACCATTTATGTATTAATTACTCAGCCCATGTTACGTTGAATTTGTGAAGAAAACTTTTCTCACATGCCTCAAAGGTGAATGAAGAATCCAAAAACTGTGAAAATTCTTTATGAATAAAACTCATAGGGGTCCATGTTTAACAACAGCAATACTTCATCGTTTATTCAGTCATAGACAGCCCTCTCCAACCAACCTGGTCTCACTCCAAAGACGTCGAATACTGACGCTTGGTCTGTGACTTGCAGCGTCACACAGAGACAAAAAAGGCTGTCCTTTCACAGTGGCATGGGTGTCAAGGGGGGAACGCCGCCAGACAACAACTAAAGCTCAGGCAGCGGTAGTCCAAGTAGGGTCAGTGGGAGGGGTGTTGGAAGGGTCCAAAAACCACTAACTTTCACCTGGGAGGTCAGTGTTCGCTTTCTGTATGATTGTAAAGCCAAACCCTGGTCTTTTTTTTCTAAACCCAACCTTGTGCTTTAGTTGTTGAAGGAAAAAAAATGTGAATTTGCAGTGTTGTACTGACGTAGTGCTTTTAGTTTGAAAGAGACTGTATGTAAACTGTACATTTCCTGTGAAAACGCAAGTGTATTTTGAAACCAGACAATGCATGTAACAGGCAGAACTTGACACAGTGTCCCAGAACATCAACAACCAACGCACCCAGGGTACCTTGCACATCATATCTTGACGTGAAGAGCCCATGACCAAACGTCGATATGTGATGAGGTCGGGGTGAGAATGTGTTGTTCCAACAGGGAGCTGAATTAATGTGAAACTTATTTATACTTCTGGCAAAGCCGGACTCCACTGACAAAAACAGTCATTTTACCTCACTGAACACAGGAGCTGCTGGTCTAGTGCTGCCTTGATCAGATAGTTTGTTTGTGTTATGGTGTGACTTTGTTTTAAAGGGTTAGTTCGGATTCACCAAAGTCACAGAATAACACAAACCAGCTAAATGATAAAGGCAGCAGTAGACCAGCAGCTCCTTTGTTTAGCGAGGTAAAATGATTGGTTTTGTCAATGGAGTCTGGCTTTGAAGAGAGCATAGATAAGTTTAATGTTATTTTAGTTCACAGTCGGAAAGGTCTGTCTGTTTGGGAAGTGCTGAGCATACGACAAAATAAACGAGACTTGAACTATACTGCACAAGGTGTGTGAGAGACTGTAATGTTGCTGTTATTAAACATGGACCCCTATGACTTTAGTTTATCAAAAATTTTCACCATTTCTGGATTCATCCTTTACATGCATGCAAGCTGTCTTCACAAATTCAACGTAACATGGGGTGAGTAACTGATATACACATTGTCATTTTGGGGGGTGAAGTATTTCTTTAAAATGAATGCTTATGTTGCAACAGTTTGCTAACACTTTTACCACTACAGCTTTTAAATGTGTCAGTATGTAAATGATTTGTCTGTAGGTTGTTTTGTTGCCTCCAAATGGCACAAAACATCAATTACAGCAGGTTTAAAGGCTTCACAGGGTCACAGGTTCACGCTCAGCTAAAAACACAAGAGGGCCTACAAAGAGTCGGTCTGAGTGAGAAACAATGCCCCGTGACCCACGTGACTGTAAGATGTCTGTGATGAGAGGAGGTCAGATAAATACTCAGAGATATTCTATTCACCCTCAGGCTGATGATTTACTGCCCTCCAGCCTGAACGGTCGTCATCAGTCTTACCTGTCTGAACAATTGCCCTTTCCCATGACTTGGAGACTATTTTTCACTTCTTGGTTCAACAGAGACAAGAACAGACGGTGACGATAACTTGCAATCAATACCTCAGGTGAATTATGACATCAATTAGCGTTACTTTTTTTTTTAACCACAAAAACATAAGCAGCTTCTCAGAGCAGCTCAAACAGTTTACGCTGAGGTGAACAGGAGTTACTGAGTGCAGAGAAATGTCAGAGTTAAATCCATCATTTGAAACCTTCACACAAACATTTCTTCACATCACATCACACTGGAGCATGAAAATATTAAATATTTAACTAAACTTAAGTTTTTAAAGCGGATCACCTCACCCTGATTTCTTTTACGTCACACTGCACCACCCACACATTTCCGCCTCCGTGCTTTAATGACACGCTGTTGGCCTGATTTCAAAAGAGTTGATTGGGTAAAGCCGTACCTGTCTGGAGTAAAACTTAGTGATTAACAATGCAATCTCAGCACCACTCCCACCTGTCTGCGTGGACTGCGTGATGAATACAGTGCAACGTACGGTGACTAATGCAGACAGTGCTGCTGTTGTTTTAGGTTTTATCTCTACATGCTTATCCTGTGTGGGGTCACCAGGGGCTGGAGCCTATCCCATCATACACCAGGGCAGACAGGCAAAATATAGACAGATTACCATTTACACACCCACCATGCATGTCATCTTTGGACTGTGGGCGGAAACCACAGCAGGATCAAACCAACTGGAGACCCCTGGGGAAAAAAAGAAAAAAAAATTATTGATCAATTTGTGTTTATCCAGCCCAATCACGAGACAAAATGTTCGCTTTGCATGTTTTGCAGATGTTACATTTGTACATTATTTCATACCAGATACCATGGTTAGGAGAAAATCATGTTTTGGCTAAAAACACCCACATTTAGTGGCACAAAAGCTGCTGGAAAAGCAGGGATGGGTTGGTGAAAATCGTCCAGGTTTGGCTCCACAAATGCAGCTGCTATGTGTCAGTAACTGCGTTTCCATTAACCCTAGAAATGCGCACCTAAACCTAAATATCGCAATTTAAAAAATGGTAGTGGAAACAGCTACATTTCGAACAAACTCTCAAATATCGAGAAAAAGTTTTTACGCTCTCATGAGGTGGTTTTTCAGACGTGTCGATATAGAAGTATATCGCAAAAGTGTAATGGATATGTATGGATCCTCTCCCAGAAATCCTTTATCTGTGGTTGCTGCTGCCACACATAAGGACTTTGCCTTTGGAATACCACTCACTTTCTTTGTCTTTGGTTGTAGACTACTACAAAAGCAGCAGTGGCAACCGAGATGATTGTTCCAGCTCGCAAGAGATTTGGAATGTCCATCTTACTTCCGCGAGTCTCGCGGGACGAGATTTTACGAGAATTACGGCTCATACGCAAAACACCTTTTAATGGAAACACCTGCAAGTCGCAATTGTTCTTTGTCGAAACTTTAGAAATGTTGCATTTATTTTGCGCAAAACTGTAATGGAAATGCAAACGGAAATGGAAACAAACCCAGGTTCAGTAGCTCAAACGCCGCTGGGAAATACCGCCATGTGTTAGTGAAAAACATCCAGGTTCAGTGGCTTAAACGCCACTGTGTGTCAGTAGTTGCATTTCCATTACAGTTTTGCATAAAATAAATGCGATATTTCGACAAAGTGCAATTGCGACTTGCAGGTGTTTCCATTAAAACGTGTTTTGCGTATGAGCCGTAATTCTCATAAAATCTCGTCCCGCGAGACTCCACTTTGTTTGCAGAAGTAAGATGGACATTCCAAATCTCTTGCGAGCTGGAACAATCATCTCGGTTGCCACTGCAGTGGTTCAAACGACGCTGGGAAACGCCGCTAGGTGTCAGTGAAACACACCCAGGTTCAGGAACTCAAACGCAGCTGGGATACGCCTCTATGTGTCAGTAGGCTTGTTCGAGATGATCCAGGCCTGCGCAGATTCGATCACCAGCGATTGCGCACAATGCATTCCGGTTAGTTTCGTGTCTGACTTCATCTCGACTTGCTCTGACGTAATGCAGAAGTGGACAGCGACAATCTCACGACAGCGTGGCGGCCGCTGTTTTTAGAGTCAGGCGCCGCAGCTGCTCTCCACCGACTGCAAGACCCAGAGCATGATGGGAAACGCCTGTCTCTCACCTGATCTAACAGCGGATTGGTTTAGATGTCGACGTTTTATATAAACTTTTCATTTTTGTTGAATTTCATAATTTAAAACAACTGGAGACTGAGAACGAACTGATATATGGGTGTGATAATGACAGGACAGGATGTAAGTGTGTCTGTGACTTCCTGTACGGACTGAAGGCTGCTGGAGACTGTCCGACTTCACTGCAGCATTTTGTCACCGCCCCCTGCTGCAGCTGCCTGATCTCGTCTACTTTCCAGGCGAGGCGCAGTCCATCTCGAACGAGCCTATTGAAAAACATTGAGGTTCAGTGGCTCAGATGCTGGTGGAAATACTGTTTGTCTCAAACAATGGTCTGCATTTTGCAACATCACTTCCATATCCATGATTTGCAGTAATGTACAATGACGATATTTTCTTCTGGTGACTGGGCTGGGTTACTGCAGTTTGCAGACAGGAAGTAAAGTAGCACAGTTTTCATAAGCAAATACATGATGAAACAAGAAAGGGCTCAACACAAGATATTTTACTCGAGGCCCCTCCACAGGATGGGGTGTCAAGATTACGTGTTAATGCAGGAGGGATTTTCAGGTGCATACAACTGTTGATAATTAAAAACATCAAATAACACCATCTTCGTCTTTACTGGCTGAAATCACCTCATGAATCACACACACTTATTACTTATTAAATAAATGAGAATGAGAATTAGATGTTTCCGTTTCAATCTCCAGCTCCATCTGACAGAAATTAAAGATTGATGACTGTTGAGATGTGATGTGCCACTGCGGGTCCTGTTATGTAGACAGATAGACCCTTCATGCTCTGCGTGAAGAATTGTGTTTAATGAGCTCATTAAAGCCTCACTGGCCTGCCACACCCTTTCACTCCTGTGCATGTGGGTGCGCTGAGTGCATCTCATAAGCATGGTCAATTGATTTTTATTTGCAGCCGCCTGCTGTTCTTGAGAGGCATAAGGAATAGATAGTCATGCCATTCCTAGAAGGTCACAGGTTTGAGTCCTGCAGTGGTATTGGACTCATTACTAAGCTGAACCCATGAAAAGGACAACTCTTTAACATTGGGGAAAATGCATCCATACGTATTTATGTTGTTTACAGCAACTAAATGATCTACAAACTTCTCCTCTGACTCCTGCTTACAAAGCAGCCTGTGTCTCATTGGGCCTAAAAGCCTATTAGGAATTATACCCATATCTTATATTTGTTCCTAATAATGAATTCAGATCTGGACAGACTCAAGGGCTGGTAAATAAATAAACTGAACTTTATGTTCTCTGCAGCAGAAGCAGAAAAAGCCATCAACTCATCCACCAGTTCTCAGTAAATACCATCTGATTATTCCACACGAGGAGCTAATGAGAGCTCTGCAGGCAGCTCACATGGGATAAAGTAATATTTGCATAGATTTAATGGTTTGTTGTAGCCTAGTTAGATGCAGCTGGGAGCTTTTCCCCTCATATGATTGTTAAGAGAGGCAAAAACAAAAAAGTTTTTGGCATGAAATCCATAGCATTTATTTTTCTGTGATATTTGTTTTTCTGTGGTCAGAAATCAATACGTATAAAAACACAGAGACACATTTGGGGGAGGAAGCAGGGGAGTAGTATTGTCGGTGTAGCTAAAGCCTGATAATATTATGGCTGTCCAAAGACTGCTGAAAACACATCAATCAACCCGGTAATATGTTCCAAACCCAGTCAGCAGAATAAAATGTTTCTGTACATCATAGAGTTGTTTATTTTGTAGAAGATCCATTGACGCTTTACTTTCTTTATATTTCAACAACCCTGTGGTTAAAATGTGGTGAGGTTTAGCAAAAGATCAATTATGTTTTGGCTGCCTGGTTTTGGTGGCACAATCTCTGCTGGAAAGGAAACGGTATCTCAGCAAAACCCAACAGTTCTTCATGACACTATCCCAGCAGGAAACACAGCAACAGGTCGCAAAAATACACCCAGAATTGGTGGCTTAAAAGGTGATGGAAATGCAGCGATGACTCACTAAAAAACAACCAGTTTTGTTGTTTCTTGGTCTTGAACAGAGGTATGACAACTTGTATTAAACACAGACAAGACGGAGGTTCTGATGATTGCTTCAGATAGTATAGCTTCAAAGGCTGGCCAGAGTATTGAATCCCAATCGTCAGAATCTTGGTGCTATTTGTGATCAGGCCATGCATTTTGATCATCATGTTAAAACACTGACCCCTACTTCAGCTAAGAAATATTGTAAAGCTCAGGTCTGTGGTGTCTCGACCTCAGGTAGAGATGATTTCACTTGTCTGAACAAATCTTCTCTGAACCGTCTTCAAATAATCCAGAGCGCTGCTGCTAGGATGATAACCAGGTCCAACAGGTCAATGCACATCACTCCCATTTTAGTTTCTTTACACTGGCTTCCCATCAGGTTCAGGATTCATTTTAAGATACTTGTTCTAACGTATAGAGCCCTCCATGGTCAGGCATCTGAATACATCAGTGATATCCTCCATCCATATATCATCAGTACGTCTCTTAGGTCCTCAGAACAGGACCTACTGGTTGTCCCCGGCTCCAGACTCAAAACGAAAGGCTCCAACACTATGGAATCCTCTTCCATCAGGTTTACTGTCTGCAGTCTCCTTAGAAACTTTTAAAAAGCAACTGAAGACCCATCTTTTCAACATGGCCTTTGTCCCACCCCAGTCTAGTGCTTGTTCATTGGTGTGTTTCTGTTTGGGGCCGCAGAAGCCAGATTTTGCTCTATGTTTTTTTTTGCTTTCCTTTTGTTGCTTTATTTGTTAAATGACCTTCGTTTTTGTTGACTGCATGTTTTATTGTTTGATATCTTGATTGTATTTTGGACTGCTGAGGAGATAAAATGAAAATAAAAAATATTCCTTGGATATTCTTTGTCATATTTTGTATAATCTCTTTTTTTATTTCTTTATTCTGTGTATAGTGTATGTTTTTTGTACATTTGTGTATGTTCTGCTATCATGCACTAGTGTTGAGGATGTTGTGATTAGGACAATACTCATCAGACATTGTGATTTAGTAGTCAGGTCTCTGCTCCTCAGATTTGATCTCCTCTAATCAGTGGCAGCAACTGACTGATTGATCACACCTGGTATTAATCTGTCTGTGTCTATGAGGCCGTTTACACGTACACAGTGATTTTGATAAACGGAGACATCTTCCTTCGTTTGTGCCCTTCGTTTACACGCAAACGGAGATTTCTCCTCTGAAAATGAGTCTTTCTAAAAACTCCGGCCAGAGTGGAGATTTTGGAAAACTCCGGTTGCGCGTTTGCATGTAAACTGAGATAAACGGAGATAAACGGAGTTATAGGCAGCCGACGTCACAGTATGTGCCGTAACTTGCGCCTGTGTCAAAAGTGCGACCTATGTTGCTATGGTGACAATGGATACATGGAAGGCTTGAGCTTCTCGTTACACTGCCACCTACAGGTTTGGCGTGCTCTTGTGTATATATACATGGGTAAGTGTAAACGAAGATCTTTTTGAAAATAGAGACGGTGAAATGTCCGTTTATGAAAATAGCCGGCCAAGTGTAAACGGCCTCTATATCTGTATGGTGATGCACTCATGTCAGCAGCACTGATGATACTCAAGGACTCAAACGTTTGCTGCTGTTTTTATTCACTTTATATTATTTTTTGCACTTCTTTTTGTGCACGGATGTCCTAAATAAATTGACTTTTTTTGCATTGATCTCAGCCTGTGAACCTTTTTAGTGGCTGGCTCAGTTGTATTAATGTGCAGGTATCTCCTCTTCCGTCCTTTCATGGTTGTCCATTGTACCGACGCACCCAAGATTAACTTGTTGCCCTAAGTAGGCGCAGTGATTTTCATTTCTGTGAAAGGTGCTATATCAAATACATTTTATTATTATAATTATTCTGGCATTGATATGATATGAAACCATAGGTGTAGATTCCGGGGATGTGTCCTCCTCAGTATGTAGAACATATGTATTTGTCTCTCTCTAATACAAACATGAAAGCACAGTTTTATTTGTTGAAATTAATCATATTTCCACCATGAAAAGGCACAAACTGGTCCAGACTAATTTACCAGTAGAGAGAAAATGTGTTTGATACTTAAAGTTTCCTGGAGGAGGACTACCAACCCCCCCTGCAATTCATTTATTTATTTATTTATTCATTTGCTATAACTTATCCTGTTAGGGGTCACGGGGGGGCTGGAGCCTATCCCAGCTGACATTGGACAAGAGGCAGGATACACCCTGGACAGGTTGCCAGACTATCACAGGGCTGACACATATAGACAGACAAGCATTCACACTCACATTCACACCTACGGACAATTTAGAGTCACCAGTTAACCTGCATGTCTTTGGACTGTGGGAGGAAGCCAGAGTACCCAGGGAAAATCCACATGCAAACTCCGCACAGAGAGGATCCCCCACCCTGGGATTTGAACCCCCCCCACGCCCTTATATAAAACCTACGCCCTCATATAAAAGATTCTTTTCAATATGATGGGATTCAGGTGAATCAGAATGTCAGCACATAAAACAAAGTTCAATTATTTGCGTGTGAGCAGGGCTTTCTAACAATACTCTGGTGTGGCTGTATCGTCATCAGTGAAGTAAATGGTAACTGTTTAACCCACCTGAGGTGTGATCGATTCTGCAAGACAGAGCTGCCAAGAGAGCCGGGCTCCATAAAAATAATCAGACAGGTGATGAGGCCAGAGAAGGATTTATGAATTCCCCCTTTACGACCCTGTAAAGCCACATCACTACTCATTAACCCGTGAGAAAAACTTTGCTCCCATTTGCAGCACCTGTGGTCACATGACCGCCGGGCTGCAGGGCCAAACTGTTTAAAAGGAGGCCTGTGGACGGAGGGAAGGCAGACACTGAGCTAAGCACCTGCTGAGCACATCAAGAGACAAAGACACCGCAAGACAAACACTGTCAACTGTCAACATGAAGGCTGTACTCGCCACCATCGCTGTCCTCGTCCTGGCTCTTGGCTGGACCTCTGAAGCTGTGCTGGTTGAAGTAAGTGCATCACTTACTTGATGTCTTAATGATATGGCCTGGAGAGTAGCATTGCTCACAGGTTACTGCTGCCTTAGCAAACTGGACCTTTAGTTTAACTGCAGTTCTTTAACGCAACATCTGCCTTTTCTTTTTAGGAGAATGGACTGTCTTTCTCTTTGGAGGCCGTCAAGAGGCTGCAGGAGCTGACAGAGAGCAGCGCTGCAGCAGTACAACATAGCCCACGACTGCGGGCAGGCACCATGTCCCTCTGCGCCGACCCCATGCTGCCACAGGAGTTCCTGCCCCTGTGCAAGCAGAGAGGAGCATCTGCATCCCTCGCCAGACTATGTGAGTCCATTACACATTCAACAGCCACTCTTTGCTATGGAATTCTAAATGTTTCGGGTCACGTATAATGAGGCAGAGGTGATCTAACAGTGTGTCTTTGTCTGTATTTCAGCTATGGTTCCCCTGGACGTCTGTGAGATCTGTGCCTTTGCTGCTTGCACCGGCTGCTAAACAAACCCAGCATGCCCAGAAACATCTTGCCCAGCTTAAGACTTGTGATTTGTTTTTCTCCCTCTCTAAACAGTTTCAGGGAATTTCTAAAATCTCCTGCAATGATGAGACGATGACTTTATGCTCAGTGAGCGCAGAAGCTCTGACTCTGTCCCACTGGGCATTTTATGCATTTTGAAGTCACTGTTTGACAAAAAAAAGCCCCCCCCCCAAAAAAATAATCAAACTGAGGTATGTTTTTGTTTTGTTTTGCAAACTGTTACTGTTGGTGCATATTTACCACTTTATTTTTTTGCTAACGGTTTATTTTTTGAATTTGACTTTGTTTGTTACATTTCTATCTTACTAAGATTTATACATATTTAAAAGAGAAGTTTCTGTCCTGTATCTTCTTTTTTATTGATATTATTTTGAATAAAAAGCTTTCACTGACAGATCATGTGTTAATTGTGCTCCTTTCAGCAAAGTCAAACACTCTATTACTACGACTGTATCTACTACTATTTGCAGTTTATTCGAAGTTATGGGGAAAAAACAGTTTTTAAAAAAACACACTTACAGTAAAGCTGAATTGATTTTTGGATGATTTTGGGGCTACAAATATTTAAAAGCTGACAGGCTGCTACAGATGAGGCGCTTACTTACGCTCTGCTGGAAGAATGTGTGTTGCCCCTCTCTTGGCCGTTTGGTTTTTGAAACAACTCACCTATATAGTGGGTGCTATAGGGCTTCTGGGGTTATTGATATTTGGGAAATATCAATATTGGAATTTGAAAAAAAAAATGTGACATTGAAGATGCCTTGAAAATGTAATGCTTAGATAAAGGATGCAAACTAATTTAAGGACAGTGTGCAGTACCTACTCCTTTTTTTTTTTTTTTTTTTACTCCTAAATGTATGGATAAACTATATATTTTTAGTTTTATCGCATTATCATCAGTTTTATCGCATTATCATCATTATTGTTGTTGTTGTTGTCGTTATTATTATTATCATTATTCATTCATTCATTCATTCATCTTCTAACCGCTTCATCCTCTTGGGGGTCGCGGGGGGGCTGGAGCCTGTCCCAGCTACATCGGGCGAGAGGCAGGGTACACCCTGGACAGGTCGCCAGACTATCACAGGGCTGACACATAGAGACAAACAACCATTCACGCTCACATTCACACCTACGGACAATTTAGAGTTATCAATTAACCTAGTCCCCAAATCTGCATGTCTTTGGACTGTGGGAGGGAGCCGGAGTGCCCGGAGAGAACCCACGCTGACACGAGGAGAACATGCAAACTCCGCACAGAAGGGCTCCCACGCCCGGGATCGAACCGGCAACCCTCTTGCTGTGAGGCGAGAGTGCTAACCACCACACCACCATGCCGCCCCATTATCATTATTATAAAAAAATAATAATAATGTACTTATTTATTTTTACGCAAATATTTTTTTCTTTTAAAAATATTTTATTAGATTTCTTATTTTTTAATATAATTATTATTTCATTATATTCTATTTTATTTTAATTTTTTTACATGTAGTTTTTTCTTTTTGCAAGATTTTATTATTATTATTATTATTATTATTATTATTATTATTTTAATAACTTTTATTTCTTTTTATAGCCTATGTAACACCATATGTTCTATCTTGGGGTTTGTATATGTTTGTGCAACTTGTTAAATATTTAAAATCAATAAACATATGTTTACAAAAGGAAAAAGCTGACAGGTACAAGGCCACCACCATATCACCAGCTCATAACTTTAATATTCACACATCCAGCAAACAAAGAGCAACTTCATTATAGATTTGCAGTTGTGTTTGTGGACACCTGGCAAATGTAAGTCTATATTTACTAGTCTTTAACTCTGTTATGGTCTTTCAGGTAGTGATACACTAAATAAAACATACTTATTATATTATATATCCCCTAAATCCTACACACTGGACTCTTTGTACAGTAGTTATAAACTATTAGCTTGTAGTTTAGTTTGTTTTGTGTGTTTGCAAAGAAACTACAGCTTCCAGACGTGTGTATAATACGATAATTTAAAGACTTTATTACAGGTGGTCAAATTAATCCTGCATTCTGTGTAAAAGTGTTGTAACTACCTTGTATTTGAGCCTCCTTCGCCTTCATTTCAGCCTCGACTATATGCCCATGTTCAGTGTGGTGAATAATAAATTCTATGCATCTTATCTGAATCAGCAAATCTTCCTCATTATACAGATATACTGTCAGTTCCAGGGCACCAGTGGATTCTCTGTGTATCTACTCCGACAACTGCAATAATCTCACTGCCTTGAGGCCTGAGGGCAGATAATTAATGTCATGATGAGTGCATGTACTTGATGTGATACATGTGTAGATGAATATACATACATGCTGTGCTGAGTGTGTTAGCAGTAATGCCAACAAGGTATATTGTGGTACTGTTTATTATTCATGTGTTTGTGTGTGTGCATGAGTGCACATGTTTGAGTGTTTCTGTCTATCTGCAGCTAATCTTGCAAACTACTGGACCATTCAGCCTAATATTTTGTCTGTACATGTATGGATGTATGCTCAAGCATCTCTCTTGGTTGCAGTGATTCATGATTGTTGAAAAAGTTTTCTGGAAATCATCCTGGCTAAAAACAACAAGTCTTACCGTCTGTTACAGGACAGATTTTAGGTTTTGTGAGTCCGGTCTCACTCTGAAGTCGTTGAAATCCGACACTTAGGCAGTAACTTGCAATGTCAGAAACCAACAAAAAAAAGGCATCCTTTAACATCAGCATAATATGCGGCTGGTTACCGTTATAGTTTGATAGAGAGTTTCACAAGCAGAGCGTTTTGCCAGTTTGATTTTTTAGATTTGATCGTTTTTCTTTGACATTTGTGCTTCTACAATACATCAGTAAGCAGGCTTTGTTGTTGAATGGTTTTTTTTGGGTCTGTTTTAATTGCGTTTATTGTTGTTATTTCTGACATTATTGTGCTGTAGCCCACAAAGTGAATATTGTTCAAAGTCCAGTTATAAATACACGGATCAAAAATCTCTGGCTGTGTTTCAGGCATTAAAAATAAATTTATCCTCATTAGACTGCATCTACATTTCACACACGGAGCCTGTTAGCAGGAGAAATTGATCTGCTCTTTGCAGCGTGCCATGACCCCTTCAAAAATTTGCTTCTGGGATGTTTCTGATGCTTCGTCTACTGGAATTACAAGAGCGGCGCTGCAATCAGCTCAGGCAGCCACCTGTTGTTGATGTAGCTTTATATTTATCTTTTCAATGTGTTAACAAATAAATATATTTCTAAACCATGTGCACTTACAATATATCTACATTTGACTAGTTTTAGGCCTATATATGTATGTATATACATATATATAGCAGTTGCCATTTGTGAATGTTGGAACACTGGGCTAGGAGTTGTTTCTTCGTCAGCCTTGATGTTGGGTTTCGAAGCATCCATATATCCTCCATATCCACTGCTCTAGTCCATCTATGTTTTGTTCCAGTAGCCCATTTCTCATCAGGTTGCCCTGATCCCCAACATCTGACACGGACCTTGTTGACCCAGGCAACGTACGAGCCAGTATGAGTCTTGTTTTTGCAGTTTCACTCATCCTGAGGTAAGCTAGCAGCATTAAGGACCTTGCCAAAGGGCTGTGACCCCCGAACTGGGAGATCGGCTCCAGCAGATTCCAGGTACATCTGACGTGTCTGTCCAGAAGAGTGTAGTCCTAGGAACAGCTAAGATACTGCACAGAACCCTTAAACTCCCAGGTATATTAAGTTAAACTGACCTTTAATAAATGGACTATTGCTCAGGTGAAGTGAATAACTTTGATTATTTTGTTCCAATGCATTGTTCTGCTGGGAAACCTTTGGTTCTGGCATTCATGTGGATACCACCAGACATGTTCCACTCAAACACCGTTGCAGACCAAGTGCCCCCCCTCATGGCAACAGTACTACCCAATGGCAGTGGCCCCCCAGCAGAAAAAAGCAGCACAACACACTACAAAAACTGTTCAGAAATGGCCTGTGGAGCGTGACAAAAAGCTCAAGGTGTCGACCTGGCTTCTAAATTTCACAGGTCCCAATCTGCTTAAGGATTCTTGTGATTGTGTGCCAGTACCCCAGATGTACCCCTAATCCAAGGTGGGGCCTCCTTGGATCGGACTTGGCTCTGACCTGTTGAGGCATGGACACAGGATCTCTGGGAGTGACCTGCGGTGTTAGGCACCAGTGCGTTGGCAGCAGATCCATGTAGTCCATCGACTAGTACTGTTGCCATGAGGAGGGACACTTGGTCTGCAACGGTGTTTGAGTGGGTGGAACATGCCAGGTGGTATCCACACGAATACCAGAGCAAAAGGTTTCCCAGCAGAACAATGCACTGGAACAAAATAATCAAAGTTATTCACTTCACCTGTATATATATTTGAACAAGTAAATGACCTGATAAGATCAAGAAAAAAAAGACAGACCTTTAGTGGCAGCTTGTTAAAAATGTCTTTGTAGGGTTGCATACAGGAGCAGCTCCCCAGAGCTGTACAGAAAGAGGACTGTTTTTCTTTCAGTTTGAGTGACATGGATGTCATATTATCGACATGCTGCTGCCTCCACTCCAAAGCTCCTATAGACACCATTTACACTCCACATCCAGGCTCATTACAGGTGGTAATTACAACACTCAGTACATCATTCTATATGATAAGTTGGCCGGCCTCTGCTGTGAGCGACATAATAACCCCTGCTACTACTTATCTGCAAAGCCCTTGTTGGTAAATGACCGTATATGTCATGCTGTAGCCCTTAATAACCAGCAAGTCACTGATGCTCCAGGAGCTCCGAGCCTGTACTGCCAGTTTTCTGATTTTATTACCTGACTCCATCTGCTGCGGTTATTTTGGTTGTATTTTTCTGGTAAACTGTTTCGAGGACATTGCTATAACAGAGTATCTGTGCTCAGTCAGTTTACCCTGTGTAAATAAAGGTTAGATGAATAAATAAAGAAAATAAATATATAATAATAATAATAAGTAAATTAAGTCATCACGAGTGAAGGTAGAATGGAGCGTGAGATGGATCGGCGGTTTGTTCTGGCATCTGCTGCTTTCCATTTATTAGTCCATCTGTGTCCCAAACCTCACTATGGTCATGAGCTCTGGGTAGTGACCGAAAGAATGAGATACAAGTTGGCTGAAATGAGTTTCCTCTGTGGGGTGTCAGGGCTCAGCCTTAGAGATAGGGTAAGGAGCACAGACATCCGGAGAGAGCTTGGAGTAGAGCCGCTGCTCCCTCACGTTGAAACGGGTCAGTTGAGGTGGTTCGGGTGTCTGGTCAGGATGACTCCTGGGCGCCTCCTGTTAGAGGTTCTGGGCACGTCCCACTGGTAGGCCCCAGGGCAGACCCAGAACACACTGGAGGGATTATATATCTCATCTGGCCTGGGAACGCCTTGGGGTCCCCCAGGAGGAGCTTGAAAAAGTTGCTGGGGAGAGGGACGTCTGGGGCGCTTTGCTTGGCCTGCTGCCCCCCAACTAGGCCCCAGATAAGCGGATGAAAATGAATGGATGGATGGATGAATAAAATAAAATAAAATAAAACCTACAACAAACATGAGAAGAAGTATGGATTAGGGTTTTAAACTGAGACCAAAACTGTGATACAAACTTCCACTCGTGCTCGCAAGACTGCGTTTGTGCACAGCGTTATCCTCCTCACAGATTTCATTCTGTGGACTCATATTATGTGCACAGGCTGTTTTTTAATGTGTGTGGGTTTTGAGACTAATTGAATGCCATATGGCTGCTCCAGGTGCAACCTGGAAAAAAAATCAGGGCCTGAACTGAACCGTGAGTTTGGAGAATTGTTACACCACTCACATGCATTTTAAAATAAACATTGTTACTCATACACACACCCACGTTTCATGTTCATACTCATGTTTGACAAAAGAAAGTACACCGAGCAGATATAACATCTACTTTCCTGTCTTTTAACACCTATTATTGAACAGGAGATATTTGGTGAGCGAATGTCGTTCAAACTGTTTCAAAGAATTGCAACACCTCCCATAAAAAAAATATTATCTCTGATTCATCATATATCTGATTTTTATTCATTTATTTTTTTATTTTGGGGGTTCGAGATGACAGACACCGATACAAGTCCTTCACTGCATTCTGTGTATCACATTTACTTTGTATACAACAAGTTTAAGTAAGTTTTAATGCAGACTGTGATTATGCTTCCTCCATTATGTCCAACAAACAAGATAAATCTTTGCCCCTAAGGTATCTTATAAATGGGCCCCAAATACATTGAAACCATTCTTGTTTTCATTCAGTTTTTTTACTTGAGACTTATCACCTTACAGACTCACTCACTTCACCCCGTTTGCTGCATACTACAAGTTAGGTAGATCTGAAAGCATCAGCAAGCTCGTACTTGTCTTCCTCCGCTTATCCGGGTCCGGGTCGCGGGGGCAGCAGCCTCAGCAAAGAAGCCCAGACAGTCCTCTCCCCAGCCACCTCCGTCAGCTCTTCCGAGGGAACCCCGAGACATTCCCAGTCCAGCCGGGTGATGTAATCCCTCCAGCATGTCCTGGGGCGGCCCCGAGGTCTCCTCCCGGTTGGACATGCCCGAAACACCTCCCAAGGGAGGCGTCCGGGAGGCATCCTTACCAGATGTCCGAACCACCTCAACTGGCTCCTCTCGATGTGGAGGAGCAGCAGCTCTACTCTGAGTCCCTCCCGGATGTCCAAGCTCCTCACCCCATCTCTAAGGCTGAGCCCAGCCACCCTGCGGAGGAAACTCATTTCAGCCGCTTGTACTTGCGATCTCGTTCTTTCGGTCACTACCCAGAGCTCGTGACCATAGGTGAGGGTTGGAACGTAGATCGACCGGTAAATCGAGAGCTTCGCTTTCTGGCTAAGCTCCCTTTTCACCACAATGGACCGGTTAAGCGCCTGCATCACTGCTGACGCCACCCCAATCCGCCTGTCAATCTCCCGCTCCATCCTACCCTCACTCGTGAACAAGATCCCAAAATACTTAAACTCCTCCACCTGAGGCAGGACCTCCCCCCCGACCTGGAGTGGGCAATCCACCCTTTTCCGGCTGAGGACCATGGCCTCAGACTTGGAGGTGCTGATTCTCATCCCAGCCGCTTCACACTCGGCTGCGAACCGTCCCAGCGAGAGCTGGAGGTCGCTGTTCGATGGAGCTAGGAGAACCACGTCATCCGCAAAGAGCAGGCACGAGATCCTCCCGTCACCGAACCTGACACCCTCCACCACTCGGCTGCGCCTAGAAATTCTGTCCATGAAAGTTATGAACAGAACCGGTGACAAAGGGCAGCCCTGGCGGAGTCCAGCCCTCACCGGGAACAGGTCCGACTTACTGCCGGCCAAGCGAACCAGAGTCTTGCTCCTTCGGTACAGGGACTGGATGACCCTTAGCAGAGGGCCACCAACCCCATACTCCCGGAGCACCCCCCACAGGATGCCCCATCAGCAAGCTTCAAATTATATTCCACACACATCCCAGTGTAACAAAGACACAATTCATCTTTCTGAAGATCCTTCACACATTGTCTTTCACTTTCTTACATCAGAAACAAATATCTCTACCCACATAAATCTGTGGATTATAAGTCCTATTGAAGTGTGCTGAATTTTATTTCTGCCTGTAAGGGGATTCTTTTACTGCTTTGTGTGCCAGAAGTCACACTGGACCTTTCCATTAACGACTGAAAATTGGATTTATCCTTTAAATGTCTAGTTTGGGACTTGTAATGGTTGAAAAAGTGCTCTTGATCTCATTTTTAACACTTCCCATTTAAATATTTCAACATTAATTTTCCAGTATTTCACCAGCTTGGTATATTTGAAAGTCCACGTTGTGTCGCCTGGGAAACCTAGAACAGACATTTCTTTTGTACCATGGATGTTTTTAAACCTTGATTGATGATTTTTTTTCCCCTTAGACAGGGAGTAGACAGAACTTAAAGCTTCAGTTTCAATTCAATTTTATTTATAAAGCCCAATATCACAAATCACAATTTGCCTCACAGGGCTTTACAGCATACGACATCCCTCTGTCCTTAGGACCCTGACAGCGGATAAGGAAGAACTCCCCAAAAAACCCTTTAACAGGGAAAAAAACAGTAGAATCCTCAGGAAGAGCAACTGAGGAGGGATCCCTCTTCCAGGACGGACAGACGTGCAATAGATGTCGTACAGAACAGATCAACATAATAAATTAGCAGTAACATGACACAATGAGACAGAGAAAGAGAGACAGAGACAGAGAGAGATGCAGGACAGATGGTAATGACAGTAGCTTACAACAACATTAATGAAAATAATAATTCTGGCTGTTGTGGTACAACATGTTGAAAGTATATATTAATATCTGATAGTATACCTATGTGACAATAATCATATGTGTATAATAACAGTAGAAGTATGACTAATGATAACAGCAGCAGCAGGAGGCATCTGGCAGGACCACGGCAGCAGCACAACCACGCGTCACACTATGCAGGCACCGCTGCAATATGAGTTAACCTGAGAGACAGTGGAGCACAAAGAAGCTGAGTTAGTGACATCCAGAATGGCCGAGTTAGCAAGATGCAGTAACAGATCATGAGAGAGCGCAGAGTTCTGGTGGGATAATATGGCACTATGAGCTCTCTAAGATATGACGGAGCCTGACCATTTAGAGCTTTATAAGTTAACAGTAGGATTTTAAATTCAATTCTGGATTTTACAGGGAGCCAGTGCATAGAAGCTAAAACAGGAGAAATATGATCTTGTTTCTTAGTTCCTGTTAGCACACGAGCTGCTGCATTCTGAATTAGCTGGAGAGTTTTTAAAGACTTACTAGAGCTACCTGATAATAGAGAGTTACAGTAATCCAGCCTTGAGGTAACAAAAGTGTGGACCAATTTTCTTTGCATTTTTTCGGGTCAGGATAGGCCTAATTTTCACAATATTATGCAGATGAAAAAATACAGTCCGTGAGGTTTGTTTTAAATGAGAATTAAAAGACAGATCTTAATCAAATGTTACTCTGAGGTTTCTTACGGTAGCGTTAGAGGCCAGAGCAATGCCATCTAGAGAAACTATGTCATCAGATAAAGAGTCTCTGAGTTGTTTGGGGCCAAGAACAATAACTTCAGTTTTGTCTGAATTTAACATAAGTAAATTGGTGCTCATCCAGGTTTTTATGTCTTTAAGGCAGTTATGAAGTTTAGTTAATTGATTACTTTCTTCTGGCTTCATCGATAAATACAAATGTGTATCATCCACATGACAATGGAAATTTACAGAGTGATTTCTAATGATGTTACCTAAAGGAAGCATATATAGAGTAAATAGGATTGGTCCGAGCACAGAACCTTGCGGAACTCCAAAACAAACTTTAGTACGTAAGATGATTCATCATGAACGTGAACAAGCTAAAAACGATCAGATAAATAAGATTTAAACCAGCTTAGTGCAGAACCTTTTAAGCCAATTAAGTGTTCCAGTCTCAGAATAGTAGCAGAATTTGATGGTCAATCCTGTCAAACGCCGCAGTAAGATAATAAAACAAGTACAGAGACAAGTCCTTTGTCTGAAGCAATCAGAAGGTCATTTGTAATTTTAACTAGAGCTGTCTCAGTGCTATGATGCACTCTAAATCCTGACTGAAATTCCTCAAATAAATTATTATCATGGAGAAAATCACACAGCTGGTCTGTGATTACTTTCTCAAGGATCTTTGAAAGAAAGGGAAGATTAGATATTGGTCTATAGTTGGCTAACACCTCTGGATCCAGGGTGGGCTTTTTTAGGAGAAGTTTAATTACAGCTACCTTAAAAGACTGTGGTACATAGCCTGTTAATAAAGATATATTGATCATGTCTAATAGGTGAGTGTTAAGTAAAGATAAGACTTCTTTAAGTAGCCTAGTTGGGATGGGGTCTAAGAGACACGTTGATGATTTAGATGAAGAAATCATTGCGGTAAATTGTTGATGAGAAATCGGGGAGAAGTAATCTAAATATATATTAGGTCTTACAGCTGTGTTTGAGGGCAGACGTACTATCTGAGGCCAGGAGGTCATGAATTTTGCCTCTAATAGTTAGAATTTTGTCATTAAAAAAGCTCATAAAATTATTACTGCTAAGAGCTAAAGGAATACAAGGCTCAATAGAGCAGTGACTCAGTCAGCCTGGCTACAGTGCTGAAAAGAAACCTGGGGTTATTCTTATTTTCTTCTATTAAAGCTGAGTAATAGTTTGCTCTGGCATTGCTTCACTATGATTATGTTTAAATATCCTCCTGGACAGTCGTAAGAGTTAAGAGTTATGTAATGCAGATTCAGTGAAAGTCAATGAAAATCTTCTACCCTTTGCTGATTTCCAACAATACTTGTCTAGTTACTTACTAGTTAATCATTAACAGCTATTGTACATGTGTCTTTGTGTGTGAGAGTGATAGTGACAGTGAGGGACATTTCAGAATACTGTGATGCAGCAAGTCCCATGTTGCAATATGTACTTGAAAGTTAATGGTCATTTATCATTTACATTTCTGGGTTTATATTTATATATTTGTGATCTACTAGTAAGCCTAGAGATTGTTGCAGCAAGCACTGCTGTAATGTGTTTTTCCTGGTGTTTTCTTGTGTTTTCGGTCAGGTTGTGTTGGTGTGCACCCGAGTGCGATTGCTGTGTTCACACCTGCCCAAATGAACTGCACTTAGGGGGCAAACAAACTTGAGCTTGACTGAACCGAACCAGATGGCAGGTGTGAAAGCACTCTTAGTAACTATTTTCCTTGTGTGTTTTTTTATGTTTATAACATGTTTTTTTCTGTACACAGGATCATCACTCACCTACCAACCAGCCTCACCTGCACACCACACTTCTTTCACTGTCTGCCCACGCCAGCTTCATCTTAGCCTCCTCCACTCCTTCCCACTGACCCCAGTCATTCCATTTTCTTGTGACAATAAACCTTTTCATCCCCATATTTTGTCCTGTGCTTGGGTTTACCAGAGGCTAAGGCTTCTGTCTGCCCCGTCATCATGTCATTACCTTACGTTACCTTACCTTACCTACCATGCAAATGTGGTATTTTTGTTGTAGTTGTGGGCGCTACACCGGACTGTCATGGTGAGGAGGGAGCTGAGCTGGAAGGTGAAGCTTTCGATTTATTGGTCCATCTACATCCCAACCCTCACCTATGGTCATGAGCTCTGGGGAGTGACTGAAAGAATGAGATTGCGGATACAAGCAGCATAAGTGAGTTTCCTCTGTAGGATGGCTGGGCTCAGCCTTAGAGATAGGGTGAGGAGCTCAGACATCCAGAGGGAGCTCGGAGTAGAGCCGCTGCTCCTTCATGTTGAAAGTGGTCAGTTGAGGTGGTTAGGGCATTTGATCAAGATGCCTCCTGGGCGCCTCCTGTTAGAGGTGTTTCAGGCACATCCCACTGGTAGGAGGGTAGACCCAGAACAGAACATGCTGGAGGGACTACATATCTCATCTGGCCTGGGAATGCCTTGGGGACCCCCAGCATTGCTGGGGAGAGGGACGTCAGGTGTGCTTTGCTCGGCCTGCTGCCTCAGCGACCCGGCCCCGAATAAGCAGATGAAAATGGATGGATGGATGTTTTGTGTGTTCATTTTGTAAAACCTGATGATGTAACAGTAAGCAAAAAATACCAAGGGTTAAAGAGACATAACAACTACGAAGAGATGCAAAACTGCCACTAAGAGACACAAAAATGACCACACACAGGACACAAAACCACAAAAAGATGCATAATGACTACAGAGACACACAAAACAATAAAATAAAAATAAAAAAAAGAAAGAAAAGAGGCAAAATCACCCTAAAGTTTAGGTTTTGCTTCTGTGTAGAGGAAACGAAAAGGAAAGGAAAGGAGTTTTGCATGTCTGTGCCCAGAGGCTCAGTCTCTCCTAATCCGCCCATGCTTGTAGATGTATTTTCTTTTCTTTTTACTATTTTAAAGTTTACAAAGCCTGCAGGCAGATGTTGCAAGTCAGAATTTCACTACAAACACTAATCACAGTGCATCTGGTTCTTGTGCACGTGTACAGTTTAATGCCACTGTGATGTCCAAATCTATTAAAAATCAACTACAACTATTTCATTCATTCATTCATTCATTCATCTTCTAACCGCTTCATCCTCTTGAGGGTCGCGGGGGGGCTGAAGCCTATCCCAGCTGACATTGGGCGAGAGGCAGGGTACACCCTGGACAGGTCGCCAGACTATCGCAGGGCTGACACATAGAGACAAACAACCATTCACACTCACATTCACACCTACGGACAATTTAGAGTTACCAATTAACCTAGTCCCCAATCTGCATGTCTTTGGACTGTGGGAGGAAGCCGGAGTGCCCGGAGAACCCACGCTGACACGGGGAGAACATGCAAACTCCGCACAGAAGGGCTCCCACGCCCGGGATCGAACCAGCAACCCTCTTGCTGTGAGGCGAGAGTGCTAACCACCACACCACCGTGCCACCCCTACAACTATTTCCTGTCTCCTTAAGCGGTTGTAGGCATTCTGGCCCAAAATAGGGACAAAGTCTTCCTCAAAACAGAAATAAACAAGAAAGCTGAAACCTTGATTTTCTCTTTTTACTCCGCAGAATAAAACCTGCTAAAATAGGTCAACACTGTTACTTTGATGTGACTTCTGAAAGAAAGTTTCTGAGTTCACACAGTCAGGCTACAATTCATCGTTGATGGACGAGCCCCAGACTGTGACGCACGGTGACGTCACACGTTAGACTCTTATCTGTTGTCAGACTTTGGGAAAGAGCAGCTCCTTAATTCTCACCAAAGTTGACTTGAGCATCCAACTTCTTATTTCACTGATTTAAAATATTACATTTTGAAATATAAAGAGTTAAAGTCAATTTTGAATTGAAGTGATACTTCACTGTTTCCACATTTCAAGTTAAAGGGTACATTCTTCTGACCGTGTAACCAAACCAAAAAAAAAAGCCATTTGTATCTGCAAAATGTCATAATTTGCAAATATCACCACTATGCAAACAAGTGACCTATATGGATCAGCTCTGTTCATTTATGGCCGCTCTCTTATCGGACAGCTCTGTGACGAATATCTGTGGGAGAGAGACGAGAGGTGAGATTTATTAGGTTGCACTGAGGCATTGTATACGTTACTGTGAAAGCCAAAGTCAATAATGGAATACCCTGCTGACAGAGGGAACAACAGAGATAGAGGTTATAAACAAATTTAGATGTCAGTGGCTATAAACCAAAAAAGAGGATCCAAAGCACGTAAAGTGCTCAAGCCTTTGGTTATCTTTGACCGGTCAGTGTTCCCATACCTTTACCCCCCCCCACCCTGCCCACTGTATCTGTTAATAAATCACTCACTAATCTGTCCAGAAGCCTTATAAGAGGCAGAGCACACACACAGCGACCACAGAAGAAACTCTCCTTGAAATTGAGACACATCTTGCATCATCTGAAAATGAGAGCGATCAGTGTTTTCCTGGTTTTGGTGGTGTGTGTGTGCGGAGGAGCTCTAGGTGTGCAGGTTAAGGTGAGTGTCACTTCTTATCTTATCAGACAGAGTGTTTATTTCTTTTCACTCTTTCTTTGCTCTTGTTTTGTATTATCTATTTGAATCTTAGAAATAGCTGTAATTGACACCAAGGGGTGATTTTTCTTCCTTTTTTTTAATTTTTGAAAATCAAGATGTCAGATTAATCTGAGGAAGTGTTTCACCTTCTCTAATTTAAGCAGGATTTATACTTGTGCAGCAGACCCTACGCATGTCGCCTACACCGTTGTGAGCATTTATACTTGTGTGGTGGTGTGTCTGTGTCACTCTGCAGTTACACGCCACCTCCAAAACACTTGTCGGCAGCGAAGGTTTCGGTGCTGTAAAGTTTAGTTGATTCAAAACACACATTAAACATGGTTAATTGCGACTCTTTCACACACAAGTACACAAATAAGCTTCACTATAACTCGCAGGATTTACAGACAAACATTTGTCTTTATCTGGACACATTTTCCCCACAAATACAACATGCTAATGTTTTTAGCACAAGCCTATGGCATTTTACATTGTATACATTAGCCTTGCAACTAGCGATCTTTTCCTCCTCTTCTTGAACATGTTTTCCCAAACAAATATAACATGCTAACGTTATTAGTAACATTACAAGCCGATAAATTAAATATAAATTAGCCTAGCAATGCACAGAGATTTCCTCTGCTCATATGAAGCCAGGATAAATCACATAGAAGACTTAAAATGCTGTTTTTGTGGAGGCTTTATTGTCTTCACAATTTATTGTTTCTTATCTCTGAAATTAAAGTAAATAAAAGCTTTGTTTCCACTGAGGGAAACGGTTTCAGCTTACAGAAACAGACAGGAAATCTGTGTCACTGCAGCGTGTCATTCCATTTCTGGAGAGGAGCACGTCAGGCTACCGTGTAGGCTCCATGTCGACACAGAAACAAAAAATTGTGAAGACAATAAAGCCTAAACAAAAATATAAATGTAAGTCTTCTATGTGATTTATCCTGGCTTCATATGAGCAGAGGAAATCTCCGCTCATCGCTAGACTAAAATGTAAAATTCCATAGGCTTATGCTACAGTAGTAACGTTAGCATGTTATATTTGTTTGGAAAACATTTAGTATAAGACAGTTGTTTTTTCAGTGAATCTTGTGAGTTCTAATGGAGCCAAATTACGTACCGTTACCTTTGTTAAATGTTGCTGTTGCCCTCTGTTTTATATGAGAAGAGGAAAAGCTCACTAGCTGCTAGGCTAATTTATACAATGTAAAATGCCATAGACTTGTGATACTAACGTTAGCATGTTGTGGGGAAAATGTGTCCAGATAAAGACAAGTGTTTGCCTGTGAATGCTGCGAGTTATAGTGAAGCTGATTTGTGTACTTGTGTTTGAAATTGTCTCTATTAAGCCATGTTTAATGTGTGTTTAATGTGTGTTTTGAATCAACTAAACTTTACAGCACTTAACAGAAACCTCTGCTACTAACTAGTGTTTTGGAGTCATAACTGCAGAGTAACAAAGACACACCACCACACAAGTATAAATGCTCACAACGGTGTAGGCGAAGTACATAGGCTATGGCGAAGGGTTTGCCACACAAGTATAGATCCCGCTTAACTGATCAAGGCAGCAGCAGACCAGCAGCTCCTGTTTTCAACTATGTTAAACTGCTGTTTTTCTTAATGGATTCTGGCGATATAATAGCTTAATTTCCCTGCTGGAAATCGTTGTCTGATGGTAAGGGAAAGCAGTTAAAACATTCTGTATATGGTGTACACTTACACTGTTATTGATCTTTTTAGGTGGCTGATGTACATTTTGTTGCAGCCTGTGTTCAAAGCAGTAAATTGCTTAGCTTCCGTGTCAGTACAGCCTGCTTCTCCAAACTGGGGGTGTGCTGACAGACATCTACTGTATGTCATTTACTGACTACAGATAAGCGCCTCAAACAGCCCAACTTCAAAAAATTCAAACTCTCCTTTTAAAAAATGCATTTCATCAACAATTGTTCACTCCAGGCCTGCCCTCTCTGCTGCTGAAACTACAACTAAACAGTTTTTAAAATACATCGCACCGCTTATCATTTTTCATTACAAGACCAGTACAGCATGCTCTCTTTCTCACTTCAAAGCAAATGCATTTGGAGGATTTCTCACATCCCTCATTGTTGTTCCTCCCTCCCAGGTTGGAGACAAGAGCTTCCCCTTTGAGGCAGTCAAGCAGCTGAAGGAACTGTTGGATTTAGACAACAATGTCAGCCCTCACCTTTCTGAGACAAGCATCGCTGCTGTATGTGCCAATCCCATCCTGCCACAGGTCTTTCAGCCAGTGTGTCAAGAGAAGGCAGCAGGCATGGTTTTCTCCCAGCTTGGTAAGACTGAGCAAAGGAGAAGTAAACAAATTACAAATATGGAAATATTGTAAGACGTATGTAGGACACAGTTTGGCATTATATTACAATATGGTCCTCTCAGATCTCGTTCTGTTGTGTCAAAAAGACCAACAACAACAACGATAGCACTCAGCCCCAGAGCCATTGGTTCCTAATGACAACATAAATCTTTACAAACGGCTCATTTCTTAAGGCAGCTGTTGTTTTTGGGAAACATTACTCAAACTGGAGGAAATTCTGCATTTGTTTGGGCCTATTTTCATCTGTAGATTAACACACATTTCGTTCAAAACCAACTATTTACAGACAGGGCATTGTCTGATGAAGGGCCTGTAGCCGAAAAGTCACGTGGTGATATCCAGATTAAATCTTGGGAGCTATATCTAGTGTGTGGACTCAACTTTTTCTACATTGATGCCTCTTTGTGGTCCAGCACCTAGGCTAAGTCTTTTCTAGGATGTGCGTGTCCTTATGTTCTCTCAGATCAATGTTCTCATCTAATTCTCTGCAAGAAAGCGAATGAGCAAACTTCCCAAACTGTTCCTTTAATAGCCAACCTGCTCTACAGCTTACTGAAGTATCTGTTTAGTGAGCATCAGTGTTAACGTTTGGCTTTTGTCAAATGCATACAAGAAACAATCTCACACAGGCTCTCAGAGCTGCCCTTTAAATCAACAGTTTTATTACTCAGGCTGGGGCTCACCCTCCGACTCAAGATTAAAGCCACTGACAACAGGCGCAGGCTTCAGTTAGTTTGCTCAAATGGATTCCTTGAATTCCCTGTTTACACATTGTATTATGCACATCCTGCCACTGCTGCACCATAAAGTGGCTCTAGAATGATAATGCCAGACAAGAGGCCTATGAAAAGCTGTTCAAATAGTCTTTGGGGGCCATTAAAGCTCATTAGACACAGACGGCACCCTTGTTGCTGCACTGAGACGGATACGGATACGGATCCCATTATCAATATTAGCAGCATTTCATAGAATTTAAAAACTCGCCCTTGGGATGTACAAATGCACATTTTGGGTCAGATGAATATTTATGTTTCTATTTTTTCTCACTCTTTCCAGTGTTTATCATCACGCCTTCGGATGCTTGTGAAATATGTGCCAACCCCTCCTGCTCTGGGTGTCGGTACTGAGGCTGCCATCTGCTTGACACACAAACACATCGGCCGAGAGCCTCCGGGGCCGTCGCCCTCTATAGTTCCTGCACATTTATATGTATAAGGCATCCATGGACATCGGCAAAACACATTCTGTCACCTAGCAACGAAGCCCAACGGGTCTACGAGCTCAGTGGTCAATGTACTCAAATTTAATACATACATAATAAAACTCAGTTTGACACCATTTTTATAAGTTTTGGTGGATGCTGTTCGTACATATTTACTTCCCTGTCAGTGGAATGTTGAAGCAGACGTTCTGCAGTGTTTGAAATTCAGTTTTTTGTCTTCAACTTGCTTTCATATTGAACTTTTAATGTATTGAGTGTAATGCAGCTTCTTGATAAAAAAAAAATGTATTCTTTGCTTCCCTAAAAGCGGTTTTCATTGTTAGTTTTAAGAGCAAAATGATACTCAGTGTCTGACTTCAACACACACATACATACACACACAAGCACAGGGAGTGTGCTGTTTCAACTCTAATGAATGGAGAAGAAAAAGGGACATTAAAACCCTTTCATTAATAGTGGTCACTACAGGGGGAAGCTATTTAAAAGCTATTTTCTTGTGTATGCATGAGTTTTGATGCTGTAGTTGCATAAAAACCACTACTATGGACTCTAGTGCGTCTTGCCATACACTGCCACCCACTGGCCAGGTGTTGTAAGTGCAACACAAGTCTCTGAAAACCAAGATGGCCGACGGAAAGCAAGAAATGTGCAGCTCAGGAATTTATCACCAGTCCTACTATAACAGGAGAACCTTGCAGGTATATACAATTTGTTAACATCAAGTAACATTTAGCAAGTATTACAGTTGTTAAAATTTCCAAGTATTAATAATATGGGAAGAAATTACAATTAATTATCTGTACCCAAACCTGGACATCATGCAGCACTGGCTATATTTCAACTATAATTATTACCATTAACATTGTACTTCATCTGCAGTGACTTTATGGGCTGTAAATAAATAAATGTTAGGGTTTTGGTATTTTGTGGAAAACGTCAATTGAAAATATATACATAGTTTACCAGGGGGTGGTGTGTGGGGGGCTGAGGAGTGAAGAGCAAGGAGCTGATTGAGGGAGGAGGGGTTCAAGAGGGAGGTGTAGAAAGAGAGGCGAGAGACAGAGGAGTCAGAAGCAAGGTTTAACACTTTTGCACATGCACTGGGCAGTATTGCAGTATGATAAAATATGTGAACACTTTAGTTCAGCAGCATCATATTTCATCGGTTTATATTTCTTCAGTTGAAAACTAAACTTTTAAAAAATGAACTTCAAATTTTTGAGGAATATGAACAGTAAGAAAAAAATCTTGATCGAAGCAGTCATAATTCGTGCATGAAAGGGGTCCAGTGTGTAGGATTTAAGGTGCTGACACACCAGACCGCCGGCCAATGTCGGGCCGTCGGTGAGCGTCTGTCGCCCTTGTTTTTGCGGTGTGTCCTGCACTGTTGTCACCAGTTGGACCCCTGTCGACGGCTTTTCGGCTGATTGAGCACGTTGAATCGGCGGCGGAGCTTGTCGGTGAGAGAGATCACTCTGATGTTCAGGTTTTATTTCCTTGCCCCTGTAGTGAGTGAATCTGCTCCACCTCACTCAGCTGTCCGACAGACCCACTGCTTCTTCCCACTTTAACCTGAATAACAAACCGGGGCTAGCTGTGAGGCTAGCGGAGCGTTAGCCACAGCATGACTGGAGGGAAGCACAGTCAGTTGGCCTCTGCTAGCCTCCCAGCTAGCAGAGGCCAACTGCTAGGCAACCGCTACTTTGTTTATCTCATGCATTCCTCGGACTTCCAGTTTCCCTTTTTGAGTTATTTCCTCTCATGCAGGCACATAACGTACGTGCTAGTTGGTCGTCGGATGTAGTCTTTGTAGTGTGTTCAAATGCAACTGACACAGTGCGACGTGAGGTGAAGTGAGACGACGCAACTGTTGGCTTTCGTCGCCGCTAATTCTTTGATGTCGGCTTGGTGTGTCAACACCTTTAGGGGGATACAGAAATGGAGTATTCTCTGTAGTATGTTGTCTTTAATGTATAACCATCTGAAAATAAGAATTGTTGTGTTTTCCTTACCTTACTGTGCGTTCACATCAAATGCGATGGACGCGATGTCATCGCCCGTCTCGTGTCGCTTGATCACAGATGTCACCTTTTTGATCATCGCTTCATGGCTTCAGTCACGATGACGCAACCCTCCTCCCGCAATTTTCTTCACCTCCCGCTATTTTCTCGTCAACCATGGCTGAGTTAACTACCATAGCTGCTCTTTATCTGTTGTGGACATCTGATTTGGATCGGCGACCCAAACGCCGCTGTGTCCACAATATCCTCCAGAAACGCACACAGCTGGGTGAATATCATCACCTCCTGGAAGAGCTGCGTCTGGATGACGGTCGTTTCCAGCGGTACTTCAGGCTGGCGCTGGCCCAGTTTGAGGACCTGTTGGCCCGTATCGGTGCGAGGATCTCCTGCCTGGACACCAACTACAGGCGCTCCATCCCAGCTGCGGAGCGCCTGTCCATCTGTCTCCGGTTAGTTGCTTATAATTTCTTTATGAAAATGAACGAAATACATAGAATAAATTCAGTGTAACAGGTGCTAAGATATCAACGCTGATTGGATGTCGCGGCACAGCGTCACGCGATGTTGCTTGAAAAGTTCAAATTTTTCAACTTTAAGCAACACACGCGATGAGGCGATGGACGTGTCATCGCTTCATCGCATTGCTCTTATCGCCTGAAACACGTCGCCCAAAGCGACATCGCGTCATTTACATTGATTTTGAATGGAAACTTGTGGCGTTCATTGCGTCCATCGCGTTTGGTGTGAACGGACAGTTAGAATGAACCGTTCATATCTCCACTGTGAGCGGGACCTCGTCTACAGAGATCACCATGTTGTCCCGCCATGTTTCTACAGTAGCTCAGAATGGACAAACCAAACACTGGCTCTAGATATAGCTATTCATGTTCTGAGGTGGTCAGCATAGTAAGCAGCCCCTCCATAATAAGCAGTGTAAGAAAAACACAATATTTTTATGTGAAGCTGCTTTTTTCAGTGTTTTTATGGTTTTAATCACTTGGTCCATTTGTTTTGGAAAGGAAAAGACCCCTGTGGATAATTTGGCTCCTTGTAAAAACCTCCTGATTATCTGGATCTTAAGTTATCAGAAGAAAAGATGAGCACACTAAAGCAGGTGCTGGGTTTGCAGCCCATCTGCAATGTAATAAATGGCATAGAGGAAACACAGATTTGTGATGTGAAACTGCTTTATTGAATGTTTTTAACAGTTTGACTTACCTGGTATGTTTGTTGTAGAGAGGAAGAGACATCTGGGGATAATTCAGCTCCCAGTAAAAAAAACCCCTGAACATCTTGATCAGACATAAGGCGAGAACACGTTAAGTTATCAGAGAAATAGAGTGAGCACATATTAGCAGGTGATAGGTTAGCAGCCTGTGTCCTACATGCAAAACAGCACCTGAAAAAAAACACTGATTTGTAATGTGACACTTCTTTATTCAGTGTTTTTACTGGTATAAATCACCAGCAGTGGTGTAGTAGAGAATATACGCAGGTATACAGGATAAACACCTCCTTTTCTGGCCATTCACAGTAAACCCAGCCATCAGCCAAAAAGCCACTGGGATATAGGAGAGTATATCCACTTCCTCCTTGGTAACTAACCCATCAACCTAAGGTCCAGTCGTACACCCACCTCATTGACTACACAGGAGGAGAAACACTGATTTGTTGAGTGTTTTTACAGTTTTAATCACCTGGTGTCTCATTTATTAAACAATGCTTAGGATCCATACTTAAAATGTACGTACGGACAAAAGCCAAAGAAGTGTGTGCCAAAAAATAGTCAAAACAGTTTCTACAATCAGGCCTCCACCTCACCATCTGCATCGCCAATTTCCCGTCTCCAAAATGTTCGTAAGCATCGGTCAAAGTTTTTCCTATTAAGTCTGTTTTTATAGATCACAGGTTTTGCGTGGCAAGTGTCGTACGCCTGGCCTCGTTTTGTGCGTATGCAATGTTTATAAATGAGACCCCTGGTTCATTTGTTCTGGAGAGGAAGAGACCTCTCCAGCTGGTTGCAATCTGCAATCCTCACCTCTAGATGGCTCTGAATGCCCCTAAATCTTACACACTTAAGTTGAGTTTAAAGTCAAAAGCACATGGCAACAGTAATGTAGAGTAAGTAAGAATGAAAACTGGTTCCTCTATTCAAATCAGAAATTGTCTGTCACTCATTTATGGAAAGAAAAGGTTCGCACACCTGACTGTGAAACTCATTTGTGTACACTCCCTTACTGTGGGCTGTGTGTGTCTTTATCTTTTCATCTTACACCTACTACTATTACAAAAATAAAATGTGCTTCTCCAGATATTAATATTAAATTCATTATAACAGTCCAAATAAACCGGATCTGATCTGCAGTGGAGCAGGTGGACACTTGCTGTTCGTGTTGCCAGAGGCGATGGATTTCCTCATTATCACATGGCTCAGATATGACAGGTAGGAAATTTTCCCTCACATGTGAACATGCATCTTAAATTCCATTAAAATGTAATTTGGCAGGACGGCCAACTAGAACGGCTGATTTATGTAACAGCAATCAGGAATGTGCATCACTGACATCAGGCATCAGTATTCATGATGTCAGTGACCTGTTTTCCTGCCCGCTGTGCTTCGCAGTGATCAGGTGACACACACGGTCATCAGTCATTAAAGTAACCCCTGTTTACAGCCATTTAAAGCTGCTCTGCTGCCTGCATTGTGTTTATCGGCATCTATATTTCCTAAATGTGTGTTTAATGGATCAGTTAATGGGCTGGTCTAATGTAAGTGATCAGCCTCAGCAGATACTGTTCTTAAGCCTGGGGCTGATGTGTGCAGCCCTCCACAGTGTGAAATAAAACACTTAGAAATAAAGCAGACACAGTTTCTGTTTTTCGCTAGGGTATTGATGCAGACAAACAATTTTGTTTCAAGCCAGTTCTTATTTCCATCTTTGTATCCTACATTGATTTGGGGAAAGAAAAAAATGTGTAGAAGTATATTCACATTCAGATTCAGAATTTTTTATTGATCAACAGGGGACATTGGTTGGTACAGTTGCTCCTATACTATATGGCAGTGGTTTTCAAATGGTGTGCCATGGGATTTTTTGATAACCACACATTATTATTGCAATATTTTAACTGGGCCTTTGCAAAACTTTATGAATGAATTTTTAACTGACTGTATCAGTATGTTGTTCCCACCCATTTCCTAATAAAGAGGCAAACTCTGGCTAAAAATGTAATTTAGTGCAATTTAATTTAAAATACCTTCACAGGGAGCCTATTTGTCGCCTTTCGCAGGTGGGAATTATAAGAGGTTGGGAATTGGGACAATGGATTGCTTCACTGTATGGAGCAATTTACAGCAAAGCACCAGCGAAGACGACCTACCACCAAAAGAAAAGTAGACACTATCACGAAAGCTACCTGTCTTATTTTTTCTTATTTTTATTGTCTTATGTTGTGATAAGAGTGATAGCACACGATAGAAGCTGTTGTAGTGTGCCTTGAAATTTTTGGCTTGCCCTTTGGTGTGCCTTGGGCGCAAAAAGTTTGAAAACCACTGCTACATAGATACAGAGAAATTACAAGAAAATAGAATAAGAAGTGTGCAAGAAAAACAATATTTACATATCAAAATACAAAAAAAAGAAACATATCCATTCATCCATTCATCCATTTTCATCCGCTTATCAGGGGCCGGGTCGTGGGGGCAGCAGGCTGAGCAAAGCACCCAGAAGTCTCTCTCCCCAGCAACTCTTTCCAGCTCCTCCTGGACCCCAAGGCGTTCCCAGGCCAGATGAGATATCTAATCCCTCCAGCGTGTTCTGGGTCTGCCCCGGGGCCTCCTACTAGTGGGATGTGCCTGAAACACCTCTAACGGGAGGTGCCCAGGAGGATCCTGATCAGATGCCCAAATCACCTCAACTGACCCCTTTCGATGTGGAGCAACAGCTCTACTCTGAGCTTCCTCAGGATGTCCGAGGTCCTTACCCTATCTCTAAGGCTGAGCCCAGATACCTACAGAGGAAACTCACTTCAGCCGCTTGTATCTGCAATCTCATTCTTTCAGTCACTACCCAGAGCTCATGACCATAGGTGAGGGTTGGGATGTAGATGGACCAGTAAATCAAAAGCTTCGCCTTCCAGCTCAGCCCCCTCTTCACTGACGGCAGTTACGGCAAAAATACCACATATGCATGGCCCAAGAGGCATCCTGATCAGATGCCCAAACCACCTCAACTGACCCCTTTCGGCGTGAGGGAGCAGCAGCTCTACTCCGAGCTCCGTCCGGATGTCCGACTTCCTTACCCTATCTCTTACCCCACGTATAAACTCATTTCAGCCACTTGTATCCACGATCTCATTCTTTCGGTCACTACCCAGAGTTCACGACCACAGGTGAGGGCTGGGATGTAGATGGACCAGTAAACCAAAAGCTTTGCCTTCTGGCTCAGCATCCTCTTCACCACGACGGACCGGTGTAGTGCCTGCATCACTGCAGAAGCTGCACCAAAGCACCGATCCATCTCACGCCCCATTCTACCCTCACTCGTGAACAAGACCCAAGACACTTGAACTCTCTCACTTCAGGCTTGAGAGCGCTTCAAGTCAGTATTGCATATTGCAGTTGAAACATATATTACATATATTATGGGTTACAGCTGCTGCTGATAAAGTACGTCTAAAGGCCTGTTCACTCAGAAGCGTTTTGGTGATCTGAACACAAGTGGAGCTACATCAGTGTTCACACCTGTGGCTATCATGTGTCTCCTGCTGACCACTTGTGTTCAGATTCAGAATCAGATTCAGGGATGGTCATGCAACACTTTGTCCAACTTCACATAAAATGGCTAAGTTACAGAGCTGTCACCATGTGGTAAAATGCATTCCAGACCACCCCAGCAAATTGTTTGAGTCATCGAATCAAGATGTGTCCTAGTAGCTGTTTCCACCTGTATTTAGCCGTCCAGTTGCTATTGGATCACTTAAGACACATGTCAATACCAGGTCTAAACATACTCAGAGCATCTGACACTCTGGAGGAGCTGAAAGGTTTGAAGGCCACAGGTAGCAATGACTTCCTGTGATGCACCGTAGAGAATGAGTCTTGCTCTGTGTGTACTTGATATAGTACTTGAGAAACTGTGTTTGACCAGCACGTCATGGACACATAACATTGACAGCATCCTCTTCTCTGACACAGCCACCAGAGAATCCAGCTCCAACCTCACAATGTCAGCGGCCTTGTGGATCAGTTTGTTGATGTCCATTACCTTCAGCCGCCTCCCGGCACACAACAGCAAACAGGAAAGCACTGTATGCCACCGGCTCATAAAGGATCCTCAGTATTGTTGTTCATTGATGTTGAAGGACCTCAGCGTCCTTAGAAAAGAGAGGCAGTTCTGGCCCTTCTCGTCGAGGGCTTCAGTTTTCTAAGGGACTGTTCTGGACTTATCAGTGTAGGGAGGGTAGCAGGGTGTGACTTCTTTTTTAATTTATTTTGACCATCCCCGAAGCTACAGATATTTGTCCTTGAGTGTACCTGAGTGACTGGCAAAAAATGCACGATCCTCCCTTCACCATAAGATAGCTATTCGATTTTTAAAACATTTTTTTTTTTGATGTTTGAAAGGTAAAAGTTGAAGATGAAATCCTGGGGAAAAAAGCCTCGGTTTTTCACTCTTGTCATTCATGCTGGTTAGTCAGTGAATATGATGTGCCCAAAGACCGTCGGAAATTTGAAAATCCAACAATACTTTCTGTTTTTACACTTTCTGGACAGGATAAACAGTGTCATTTTGCCCAATTCTACAGAGGAAAATGTCTGTGCAATTGTGCAATATTTTTCAGTATAGGACTTTATCATGCATGTAACTGTACATATTTCTTATGTTTACTTTTGTTCTCTTTCTGTTTATTCTATCAATGTATATAATGTAGTTAAATTTCACACATACAGCCTCAGCACAGTCATGATATATATTTTAATTAATATATATCTTAAGTACTAGTGTTAAACACTGTAGCATAATGCACATTTTATTTTTCATTTTTTATTTTGATGTACATTTTAATTTAGATTTTATTTTATTGCTTTATATTTACATACTTCTATTTCACACTCTTATTCCTACTCCTTTATTTTCTATTCTTTACATCTGAGTGACTGTAACAAATCACCGTGTTCCCTTCAGGGATCAATAAAATATTTCTGGTTCTTATTCTGAAAACATGTTTTAAAAATCAGCAGCAAGGGGTGACCTGTAGCTCAGTGGGTGGAGCATGCACCCCATGTAGGCTGAGCCCTTTGCAGTGGCACAGGTTTGACTCCAGCCTGCGGCCCTTTGCTGCATGTCATTCCCGTTCTCTCTAATCTTTCCTGTAATAAAGCTGAAAAAAGTTGGCAGTTTGATAAATACAAAATACAGCCATTTAAAGATGTATGCCTCTCCCCTAGGCCAAAATAAAAACAACAAATGAGTCCCTCCCCAGAGCTTAAAAAAATATTTGACATGCCTCTACTCTATTTGCACCACCCCCTCCACTCTCATAAGTAATGGACAGTCCCTTAGCTCAGTGCAGTTCAATGCCTATGAACACTCCCAGGAAGTCCTCCATAATGTCCATACTGACCCCTGGGTGATTACACTCTCTCATCTATCAAAGCAAGTTTTATTTTGAGTAGGAAATCCACTTAGTTTGTCAAGTGTATGGAGTCAATGGAGAGGGCACTGCACATCACACTTTAAACCATCATATATCTTTGTTGTTACAAATTGCCTAGTCAAAACAATCCTTGAAGAAAACGCAATATAAAAAACAAAATGGCGAAACACTTCTATTTAAAATAATTATTCTAAACAGAAACAGTCTGCCCGGAAAGATTGAAACGAACCCGGAAGTAACCGGGAGTGAAGCTTCTCGCGTTGTTTGGAGCCTCTGTTCAAACTCCTCTTGAGAGCGTATGACGACCTCTGGCGGTTGATGAGTGACGTAACAACAATCTGTCAACGTCTCCATTATAATAATGGACTCCTCCGCCTCCATCAAACTTTTCACAGAGACAGGTCCCGACGTTAATTACCGGTAAACTCACAGGCCTCCGTCGAAGGAGACATATTTACGGTGAATATTTACGCTTGAGCTTCAAACTTCGCCTCAAAACACGAATTAATGGCAAAGTTAAAGAGACAATTGGTGTCAAATATGTCACTTTGTTCTCTGTTTTATGGGGGGCAACAAAAAACTTTACCCACTGAGCTTTGACGACGATGTGAGTTAACGTGACGGTTGGTAAGTAGACGCAGAAATAACTAATTAAGTGAGTTGTGGCATTAAACGGGGAGTTTGCAAAGACATGTCTTCATCTTAATTGCTGTGTTAGAGTGTGAGACTGTTTCTGTCTTTCACAATGTTTTCACATTGTTGAAATTTGGCAGTGTCCATTTAATATGTAATGAACTGACGGTTGGGACAAACTCATGGTTAGTTTTTAATTAGCCTCACGGTGCCGCCAGAACTTTACCAGTAATAATAGAGAAAATGTTAGTTGGACACAAACATAACGTGTCCTCTGTGTTTATATAAATAATATCTTGTTAATAACACTTGTTTGGTCAAGTTTTGCTTGTGTGGGCAAGTTTCTAGATGTATGGGTTCATGTCACGTGGCTCGTTGGTCTAGGGGTATGATTCTCGCTTAGGGTGCGAGAGGTCCCGGGTTCAAATCCCGGACGAGCCCTCCGTGCTTTTTCAATGAGAATAAAGTTTTTTCAAGTTAGGTTCTTATACAAGATTTTGTGCAGATTGACATAAACTCTTAACCTAAATATAGAGAAAAACAATTATTAATCCCATAACAGATTTCCCCTTTTATTTCACTTGACAGTTTTCTCATTTGCGTGAACACAATTGTCCACTCAGACGTTACATTTTCCAAACAGTCCACACACAGACTTCAACTGAAAGTCACTGAAAATGACACATTTGTTTGCAAAATGCTCAGAAAACATTGAAAACATAACTCTATAAAGGCCATACAACAGTGAAACCCCACACTACAGAATATATTTTAAAAAATGGGAAAGAGAAGGTCATTTTTCAATATAGAATGCTCTCTTATGTGGTGAGAGTTTGGGTGGAAATGTTTTATTCGTTTTTTCATCACACTGAAGCAGAAAGCACATTTCGCTGGAGGGGACACCAAGTGTTGGAGACAGTGTGGATTTCAGGAAGCCAATCACTGGCATGTATTATGGGAGTGCCCAGTGGTCAGGCCCTTCTGGACAGAATTTCATAAAACACTTAAAAAGAGTCTTAACACTGATCACCCTTTGCAATTTTCTATTTTAGGAATATATGGATTTTAAGGCAAAGCTTTCTCACAAATATATGTTTGGTATTTTGATATCTGCTTGTAAAAAAGCCCTCACAAGGTGCTGGTTGCTTCCTGAACCCCCCTCATTAGAGGAGTGGATAGATATTGTAAATTATATTTATGTTATGGAAAAGATTACTTTTTCTCTTAATCTTGGGTGTCATATATGTGAGACCCTTTCGACCTGATTTTATGTAGCTATCGTACAAAACACCCTGTGATGTTTAGTCAAGCTAACCCTCAGTGACTGTTAGTCTGATTTTTTTTCCCCTTTAATCCCTCCTCAAGTCTCCCCGACATATGCCGCTTATATGTACATGCAATCTCTCCCATAATGTTTTACAAAGTTCTTAGATTGTGAGAAAATTTGAACGGCAGGAGAATACTTTATACTGTTTACTTTATGTTTTGCTTTGTGGACTGCTGTCAAAAAAATAAAAACAAAAACATTGAAAACATGCAACAAAAGCAAATATTCTCATCAGACAGCACACCTTGTGGTCAAGTGAATGTATTCTTTACATCAATCATTGCACAATGCACAAAATCCAAAATAAAGCTATAAATATGACCTCGTTCAACCTTAATTTGTACTATATGCCTGTGTCATATGCAAATACTTTACATGGTTATAACGTGCCAAAAAAGGCAAGCGAGCATATCACAGCACCAGTTGTATTCCGTTCTCCAATGATAACTGTGCCAGACATAACAAACCCTGCTGCACTTTGCACCAGCACTTTATATGCTCATTTAAGATGCTCTGTTGAAATACATAAAAAAATTATCATTATTCATTTGCCTTTTTGATCCATGTTTGCAAATAGCAACACAGAGTGACATCTTTTATAGATGGAAAAGACTGTTTGCTGATTAAATAGTTTCCCACAGGTGCAGAAAAGATTCATTTTTATGCAGGTTGTTTCTGTCAGCTGTGAAGAGATGTTTTTCTTTTATTTAGCACAGTAAATCCAATGAAGTTCTGGGTCTTTCTATGCGATCTGTGTTTTGTGTGGAAAAATGTGTCAAACCAATGAAAATCTGTTCATTAATTTTCTAGAGAAGACTGCTGCAGTGTTAGAAGGTGATGATGAAGATCAAGTGGGTCCCAGTTTCATGAAGCCAGTCCAAGCAATCAAGAGAAACTGTAAGTCGCGTTAACTTTACGAAAAGCATGCTGTAGGTGATATCACATGTTTGTTGTGTAGCTGTTTGTTCCAGCTCTTCACTGTCGCTTTGACATTTACACTGAGCAAGATATTCAGATCTTCAGACCCAAGATATGCACTATTCCATCAAATGAAATATTGGGTATTGTCTTAACAATCAGTGTACACACATCTCCCCAGAAGTCAGACTCAGGCATTCGGACAGATTTAATAATGTTATTATCTCCTATAGAAAAAATGAAAAAATGGATTTGATTTGAATTTGCTTTATTGTCAAAAAAAAATCTAAAATTTGTCTTTCGTTCCAGGACATCAACTGTTTCACATAAATACATATAAATGTATAAATACAAAAAAATCATAGCACAAACGAATCACATCAGACATTACAAAAAGTGGACGAAGTGCACCAAATTAATCATTTTCTATTATTTAGGGAAAAATAAACGCCTGCAGGTTTGACTCACCCACCCATTAACCTTTTAACCCTGCCTGACATACTAAGTACACATTTAAAATAATAACAGTAACAATACATTTACATTGTATAACTCCTTTCATACACAAAATGCAGCTCAAAAGACCTTACACCAAGACAAAGGATTGTAAATTAAAGAAAAAGACAGAACAGGCAGATGAAACAACAGTTAAAACTTTAAAATATATCTAATAAGATACTTAAAATAGGACGTTGGTTAGGTACATAAGCACAAACAATACAATAGGCAAATTAATTTGGTTCTGAAAAGATTAGTCAATAGATTATTCAATCAATAACAAATCTGATAATACATTAAATCGTTTATTTGGCCAAAATGCAAAACATCCACTGTTTCCAGCTTCTTACATATGACAGTTTTCACTGTTTTCTGACATTTAATTGATTAAATGGTGAAGAAGTTAATCAGTAATTGTCCGTCACAGCCCTAAATGCTGTTGTATCATTTAACTACTCAAGTAAGTTACTTTAATACAGTTTTGCGTTAGGCCACCTGTACTTTACTGAAGTATTTTCATACCTTTCAGAGAGTGTTGTTCTTTTTATACATTTATTTGACAGCTATAGATGCTTTGCGGATTAAGATTCTAAGCAAGCATTTAAAATAAGACGCATTATCAGACTTTGTATTGACCAGCACTAGGTTGTATAAAGGAGTTAAAATTAGCCCCACCTTTACCTGCTACAACATTTAAATCTCCTTAAACCCTGAGTAAAAATCTAATTTTATAACACTGTTGGAAGGAATATTCTTTGAAAATTTGTGGTTTTGATGCCTTGGTACATTTTGCTGGTTGTTCACCTCTGTTCAGTGTGCTCATTCCTCTCAGTACCCACCAGAGGGCGCAATACAACTATTTTTATTTTACAGTCTGTCAATTTCGAAACTTCATAGCATGCTGGCTGCATATGAATACACACTCTTGATAGATCTGTTATTCTCATGCAGTTCTGGTAAGATTTTATTTATGTATTCACTTAAAAAAAGACGTGATGCTGCCATGAGAATAAAATTAGGGTCAGAAAAAGCCCAGTGGCATGGAGTCCCCTCAACAACAGCACACTATGGGAAGTGTCCAACGTATTTGATAGATAGTAAAAAAAAAAAAAAAATACATCGACTTAAAAATATGCATTACAGTAATAATCTGTCAATTTTGTTTCCTGACTCTGTCCTGGCTCCGTTTTATTGGAAAGAAGTGATGCCATCCAGCTTGACGCTGCGCATTTGCAAAGTTCATGAGAAATCCTGTCCTGCCCCTTTATTCATGAGAAAATTTGAGATTCCTGGGTAACCATTTCTTAATTTATAATCTCATCTTCCCTGAAAGAGGAGTGTTTTATTTTCCATTGTATCCTATATGGATACGGGAAACCATCCCTCCATCCCCCATCTGGTTTTACAACTTATCCTGTTCAGGATTGAGCTGTTGGAGTCCATCCCAGTGCACGCTCTTTGAGAGAAGCATGTTGACAGCCTATTTTAGGGTCAACAAACATGTAGTCAGAAGATTTAGTCTCCCCTTGTCACCTAATGTGCTGTGAGAGAACATGCAGATACCTCACAGGAAATCCCAGCGGGTTAGGTTGAAACCATAAAAAAGGAATGAGGGTAGAACGGACGTTCCCATTCAAACAAGGTTCTCACAAGAAGAAACCCAAAAGGCATTGAATTCATGAATATAAAGCCTTAATTGGTATTACATTGTCTTAAATCAATCTTTCAGAAGTATTAAAAACACTGTGACATGGGAAAGAGGTTTTCATGAATCATTCTTCTTCCGAGGTTGCATTGTGTAATCTCAAAATAAGTGGTAACATCACATTTTTCTAACAATTTCTCAAATGTTTCTCACATAAATGTCAGGATAGTGGAACCAACAACTGTCTCTTTTTTTACTGGCCAGGATGCAAAGGATCCGCTGTCACTCTAAGACAGCATGGGCAAGTGCAAATTTGACAAAAAACTGGCTGTTTATCCAAGATTTGCAGCATGGCTGATACCAGTACAGGGCCAAGCATACGAGGCTTGGTTTATTTCATGCAAAAAGTTTTTCCAAACTTCACACAATGGGGATCATTAAACATTTGGGCAAAACTCTCCCTAACCCAAGTAACCGATGTCAGTTCCTGTTTTTTTTCCTTCAGTTTTGGTTATTGCAAAGTTTGTCTTAAATTTCATTCAGATTAAAAAGTCTTAAACCTAACTTGCCTTAAACTGTAGGATCTCTGTTCAAATAAACGTAGCAGGATGGTCAGAGCGGCGGACATTTTTATGTGTACAATTACCATTGCGACAGTTGTAGCGGGCTAACTTCTGTATAACTATATAGCCAACTTCTGGGGTGGCAGTAGCTCAGTCCATAGGGACTTGGGTTGGGAACCGGGGGGTCGCCTGCTCAAGTCCCCGTCCGGACCAAAAAATGGCATGTGGACTGGTGGCTGCAGAGGCATTAGTTCACCTCCTGGGATTAATAAAGTAAAAAAAATAAATTGGCAAAAATGAAAATGGAAATTCGCAAACTCACTGAGGCGAGGTTCACCTACATTGAAACGCTAACTGAAAACTGTAGTTAGAGCTGCCTCCTAATATTCGACCAAATATTTGTTGACCGGAAAGGTCATTAGTCGGCAAGATTTCATTGGTCGATAAGTTGCAGAAAAAAAAAAAGGTGAAACTCTATCAGGAGCTGCGCCTTGTCAAAATAAATCCTAACCTATATGAGTGGACCATGTGGGAGTTTAATTTGAAAGGACAGACACAGGAAGTGGCCATGCTCAGCAGTCAGACAGGAGTCACGTTATAAACCAATCACAGCCGACATATACCTTTCCTTTTTTCTGTAAATATTGAAAAGTTGATCATGTTAGTGCAGGGCTATCCAGAGCTTTACATCTGTCCCACGGACGATAGGCCTACACACTTATAAACAGGTCCTGGAAGAAGATCAGCTCTGCACTCAGGATTTCAGGTACATTGGCTACGATACAGTACTTGTTTAGGTTGGTTAGCAACCTCAGACGCAACCTGCTGCCGCGCTCTTGAAAGCTGGCACAAAAAGGCACAAAGTAGCCAACAGCACCCAACCTTGCATTTTCCATGCAGTTAAAGATGTGGCATGTGTACGGCCCCTAATTTCCAGGGCTGGTACCTGTGGTTATTCCACAGGCTAGTTAATAACATGTCGGGCAGGAAATCCAAAGTGTGGGATCATTTTGAGAAGGTGAAGGACGAACCCAAGGTGATATGTAAACTCCTCTTCATTGGTCGACTACAACATGACGTATCATCTGAAACATGGAAGTAGCTACATGCCCATTAGCCCACAGCGTCATTAACAGGCGGCTTGCTCAGTATAGGCCTATATTAATGAAGGTTGATTAGTACGGTTTTGTATTTCTCTGTTCTTTCTCACACCTTCAACTTAAACCATTGTGTTGCCCCGCCCAAAATATATAATTTAACATGTTGCTGTAGAGAGATCGAGGGTCAACGGAATGTAGATCGGCATATTTTCAGAGTTTCAGAGTTTTATTTTTTTCCAGTTTGAACGTTTATGTATTCTGTGATGAGTTAACACAGTAATCAAGCTGAGGTTAGTGTAAGAGAGAAGCTTGGATTGGATTGATGTAGCCTATAGCGACAGGATGGAGTTAACAAATGATGTGGAAAAGAAGCTCAAACAAGGTGTGAAGGCGCACTGAGCCCTCTACTTCCCAGCGCTTCAGAGCGGGCCTTTAGTGTCTGTGGGCGCATCTTGGAAGACAGACGCACGGGATTGGGACCGCAGTCGGTCAGCAAGATTCTCTGCCTCCACAGCAATATTATGGCCAAGTGATTCATTTGTTAAATTCATTTGTTTCATTCGTTAACTTTGTTTATTTTATGTTATTTATTAGTATTATTTGAGCCACTCAAAGCCTACTCTCGTTGCTGTTTGTTAATTACATAAAGAGGCGTGATGATGCCGGTGTTATTGAGCATAGGCTTTATCTTTATCTCATTAATGTTTCTTATTCAGGTCTCTCTTAGAAAAGAGACCTTAACCTCAATCACTGAGTGATTATATAAAGGTAGTAAAATAAATAAAATACAGAGGAGGAGAATAGAATATGAAACAGCCTTTATTTCATTAAAAACTAAATGAAAACAACGAAATAGGAGCGCTATTCCTGACCAGTGCGTCAAAAGACTTGCAGGCCAGGGAAACGAAACAAACAACCCCGGGAGTGTAACACACACGTTGCGGTTGCAAGGGGTAATGGTCAGAAATTCAGCGGGAGCAGGCAGGAGCGGGATGAAGAAAACAGTCCGCACAGGGCTCTAGTGCACAGCTGTGTTTTCTGTTGTGAGTGTGACACACTTTATGGCCCCACTAACGTTTGTTGGCACCATAACAACCAAAACAATCACCATTTTCTTTTTATATCAGTCGAATGACCTTGGTAAAGAGTCGAATATCATTTCTCTTCAGTGTGTTTCTTAACTTCAAACCCACAGACTTCTTCTCCCAAGGCGGTGAAGGAAACCAAATGTGTTTTGAATTTGAAGTCTTTTGGGTTTACACAGCCCTGAACAATAACTTTCCTTACCCATGGTCATGGCCTTTGCCAGACGTACGTCCCTTGATGGAGATTGTTTTTGGTTTTGTGCGTGTGTGTCTTTCTCAGGCTTTAGTCATAAACTGATTTCCCTCACTGGCACCATATCCACCACTACAAATGTGAAAGTCTTTATTTAAACATGTTGGGTTGATGACATCATTTGAGTAAGCCTCTAAACACTTCCCCCAATCTTTCCACAGAATTCTCTTCGTCATACATTTCAACAGATTACAGAAGTACCAGAAGATGTGCCAATTGGCTGTTTGCTGAACCTCTCCTCTCTTAGGTACTGTTACACCTGTTGAGCAAGCTCTTTTTCACACTATGCATGTTTTAATATTTATATTTGAAACAAAGGGTCCTTGATTTTGATGATTCCAGCAACTTTTCACTATCGATTAATGTGCTTATTACCCCAACTTAAAGTTCCAGTATGTAGGTTTTTGGGGCACCTAAATGATTTGTAATATTCATAAGTTTGTTTTCATTGATTTATAAACACCTAGAAATAAGAATTGTTGTGCTTTCGTTACTTCAGAGTGAGCCATTTATGTCTCCATAGGAGCACATGCTTTGCACGCAGGAGAAGTTTCAGTTCTGCAGGCTCACGACCAGATGCCCCTGAATCCTACACACTGGACCTTTTAAGGAAAAGTAGCAAAGAGCTCAAATTGAAGAAGGTGTAACTATCAAATGTTAATCTCATCTGTTTATCAAATATATCAATCTATTTTCAAAATAGTTGATGAGATGAGTAATTGACAGTGATGTAGTTCTTCCAGGAACCATTGATTTTGCCATCTGTCTCTGGCAGATTTAATCAGGTCACTAGCAAGCAAATTCAGACTTATTTTATAATAAAAATCAATACTGTGCAATACTGTTGCATACTTTGGTCACTCACACACAAATCCTCTTTTTCATGTATGTATACAGCCACATTAGCTGTTAACGTTATCATAGTTATATCATTGTTGGCTACGAACACCTGGGTCCTAATAGCATCTGCCTTCACTTTTTATTTATGGTATCCCATTCTGTCTTACATCTTATTGTCACCTTATCTCTTTGGTCTTTATTGCAAGTAGTACTTTTATGCCTGGTTATTTAGCTCGGCATTCTCACTCCTCTCTGCTTTCTGGGGGTTACTGTTTTCAACATTGCCTTCGCTATGATAAACAACAACATCATCCAAGCGAACAACTTACATGCTAAAAATGGTAAGTTTTGATGAAGATTTAGATCGTGCAATAAAGCATCCCTGCTTCGTTTTTCTTTGAATTGTTGTAAAGATTTACAACAAATAAAACAACTTGTGAATGCACCTCAGAAAAGCCCAAACTCCACAAGACTCTTATGCCCAATGTTGATTTTTTTTTTTCTGACATGGCCGCTTGAAGTTAATTCGCCTCATCTTTTGAAACTTCTCAAGTCAAACGATACCTGAATATGACCCTTTTTGTGCCAGGAGTCTGATGCCTAGATGTTCCCGACTCCTCACTAGATAAGCCAAGTTTTTGTTGCTGCTGTCTCCGTAGCTGCTCTCCTCCTGGCAAGTTTGCCCTGTTAGCACGAGCTAACACACCAACAGCACTAAAACACAACACTGAGCTGATAAACATTTCCAACAAACACATCGATACTGAAACAGCTTGACTCCGTTATTAAACCTGTGAATAATCAATAGGTAACATTAGCTTTGTGATGCTAACAGTTAGCCTTGTCACTGTGTTTGTTCCCCCCCGACAGTATTTTGCAGGAGCACCGTTGCTGCATCCTGAACTTGGCACTGCCCAGGACAATTGTGATTGGTTCAGACTTTAGGTCTTACAATGCATAATCTTAATTAACAAGAGAAAAGACTGTCAGATGAGGACTAACCAATAGGTTTTGTTGATGTAACGCTGTCTCGGGAAATGTTGTCAGGTGTTGCTGGAGTGTAACTTCCCACATATCCAGTATAGAGGGGAAATACAGAGAGATGTACCTTGCCCTTGGAAGTAACGTAACAGCTCATTTTAGAGCAGATAAACTCACCATTTAATAGGTTCCTTTCACCTTTGCTCTGGAGTTTTTGGCTTTGCAAAGGCAAAAGAAAGACACCGCACTCTACACTTTTTGCACCTGAAACACTGCTTCACTGTAGTTAGAAATCCAAAGTGACATGCCTGGTCAGCGTCTTTCCTATCTCGGCAAACCCATCTCATCTCACTCATTGTGGTCATGGTTGAACTCTCTTGACAGGCCTAATTTCAAGTCAGTTGTTCAATAGATGACAGAAAGGTCTCTCCTTCCCTCACTCAGATATCAAAATAACCCAAAACCTGATTGGATGACTGCTCTGCTCACTGAGCTCTCATGGGTGTCAGATTCTGAATTACAAACCCGCAGGATGTTCTGGAAATGTCAGATTCAGTGTGTGAATCATATGAGTCATGGAATTGCTAAATGATCCATTACTTTCTATCTTCAACACCTAGTTTTAGCTTGTTAACAAGAATTGGGAGTTTTGAGAGGCAGTGAGACACATAAATAATCTCTGCACCCAACACATAGATCACTGATGGGTTGAGCATGTTTCTGAATAAACTACATTTATTACCCAGGGGACGTTTTCCAGTTAAAAACCTTTGTACAAAAAAAAAAAATAGCACATAAAATACATAGTCTGTCTGGCTGTGGGAGGTTATACCTTTTGTTAGTCTGGCTTGAAAGCTGTCTGAATCATCTAGAGTCTGACTGAGCACGGCTACGGACTTCTAAGTATGACCTTTGGCTCTACATGACATTCTAAACGTAATTACAATACACAAGTTTACTCTGGTGATTATTGCCAATAGGCCAAGCACTCTAATTTCAATTTCTGTAAATCAAGTAACCAAATAATCTACTCTGTTAGTGTTTCAGGTCTGCTTTTGCAAAACTGCCACATTTTGGGATATTTTGAAGGTTTTATTTATAAATGTATTTTTGTTTTTCTTGATATTAAATGTTTATCTTATAGAGAGTTTTGTTGTTTGAGGTAATCTCAGGCACACCCTGAGATAATATTGTCAGTCCTACCTTCAGCGTTCTTAAGAGAAAGTCAGTCAAACATACTCACCACGTACTTTACAGGAAATTCTGTAATGACGCAATACATAACATGTTAATATGTCTTGACAATGTGCAACCTCTAAATCCATGTGAAATCATTGTCCTTCAGTCTTATACCTTCTGCTCCAGTCTGATGTTTTTTTTTATTGGACTGCAACTAATAATTATTTTCATTATTGATTAACCTACTGTTACATTTTCATGTTATCATGCAGTAGACAGTGTTGGGGAAGTTACTTTTAAAAAGTAGTGTTTGCTCATTACTCGTTACTTCTTAAAAAAGTAATCCCTTACTTTACTTAGTTACCCTCTGTGAAAAGTAACTTTTTACGTTACTCGTTACTTTTACGTTACTTTTATGGTGCTTGACTTTGGGTAGAACCCCATCTCATTTCCCACTGGTATTTACCACTTTGGTGATAAAATAAAGATTAAAGAGTGAGAGTTAATTTGTGTTAACTAGGTTACATGAATTTGTTACATGACAGATTACTACTACTAATAGCCTATTTGCCAGACCTGCTGCATCACTGAATGAGGAAAATATTAATATTCACAGACACTATCTTTGAACAAATAGTGTCATATTCGTGAATAAATCATTTTCTGTTCTGTTATTACATGTGTAACTGTGAGACTGTGTTTGTGTAACAGACTCATACTTTGCAGTAAGCTACAGACCTGCACGAATAAATAAATTCATTTTCTCTTCTGGTATGGTAGGTACTTTATTAACCCCTCGGGGGGGGGAAATTTCAGTGTCACAGCAGCAATTTGAAATACACAAAACAGGAGCTGCTGCAACAGGCTGCCGTTCACACAGCGCCAGGAAGGTAGGCAGGTTATGATTCTTCTGTTTTCTGTTAACACAATGCTGCATTTTATTGATGTTTTGGGGGTCGTTTTGATTTCCTTTGAGGTTCCGGGGTCGTATGTTGCCCATGTCTGAGGTCTGACTAGCAAGGTTAACGTTACATTAAACAACACTTACCCAGCCATACAAGTGCAGTTCGCTGTCAGTATATAGTTGGTCGACTTGTTCAGAATCGCCCAGGTCTTGTACATTAGTTAATGTTACTGTTTTGTGTCCTTGTCGTTGGCTCGGCAATACTTCGGTCCGTAGACCACAAAAACCATCAGATAAATCCTGGTATTCAATATCTTGGACATGACCGCAAAATTATACACATCAAGGGATTATATGCCTTGAGTTTTTCATGCGTATAAACGCTGAGTTTCTCCACAAGATATAAAAAAATGTCCGGCCACTGTAGCTTAGGCCATTTCGTTGGGTCGGTGATCCACTGACCCGACATTAAGTACGGGTCAGGAAACCTCACTCCGTTGCTAATTGTTAGCTTATTACAATAAGCTAACCTGTCTTCGGTTGACAAACGGTTAAAATAATCCGAGGAGGTGTGTGTATCTTCCATATTCCTCATACGATTCTTGATTTTGGCGCTCCTGTCTGTACTGTTGACATGGCAACTGTCACAGTTCCTGCCTAGTGCGCAGCTGAGGCAGACAGTCAGTGTCACCGTCAAATCTGTCCCCGGGAAAAGTAACGTGCCCAACTGACAAAGTAACCACGTTCCGTTACCATATTTTCAGTAGTAACGCTACTTTTTACCGAATAAAAGTAGTTAAGTTACTGTAACGCGTTACTTTGTAACTGCCAACACTGGCAGTAGATACATTTAAACTTTATATTTTAACAACCCTGGGGATAACGTTTGGTTAGTCATAGGCGCAAAATCACCTGGTTATTGTTAGGCTTAAAATACCTGTTTTGGAGGCATAATTCCAACCACAAAAACAGCGGTCTCTGTAAAAAACAACCACTTTTCCTGCTACTGTCCCTGCTGGGAAAACAGCAGGTTGCTACAAGACACCCACGTTTGGAGCCAATGGAAACACAGCGATGATGTGCTAAAGAACACCTGTTTTTGTTTGTTGGCCCCAAACGGTAGTCTGCAGTGGCCTGCAGCTTAGAGGGTATGTCGCCTGTCACGGTATCCACCACTCCCTTCAACTCCCAATGACAAAGTCAGCTAATATAGTACGTCACTTTAGAAGCGCTATGATACGTATGAAATGTCCAAATGTTGTGACGTGTGGTGCAGAAAGGGAACCCAGGTGCGGAAACGGAGCAGGTATTAACAATGATTTATTGCACAAAGGGCAGGTGAATCCACAAAAAATCAAAACTGCCAGAGTCCATCAAAAAACACAAAAGACGTCCAGAGAGTGCTGGGCTGTGAGGGCACGGGAGGCACTGGAAAAGACGGAGAGGCACGGTTACAAATACTCATCAAAATGCACAAGAGAAAGTTCACAATGTTACCAAACGGGAGCCAAGCTGATACCACGGAGGTTCTCTGTATACTCTGGCGTCGAGGAGTGTCTCAGCAGGCTTAAAGTAGGCGGCTTGATTGGCAAAGCAGAAACAGGTGAGTCCAATCACTCCTCGGCGCAGCAGGGGGGAAGGGTGCCTCCGGAGGAACAAAAGTCAAGTTACCCAAACCACCACACACAACCGGAAAATACTATCAAAATAAAAGCAGCGAGATACAAACCACAACAAATGTAACGTATTCGAGGTTCTCGGAAACGTACAATGCCAACATGTTTTTTTCCGACTGTACTTTACAGAATCAATAAATGGTTCAGAATGCATGTGCATGTGGTGAAAACTTTGTAGAGCTCAGTATGATGTCATTGGGAGGTAGAGCAGGTTGTCCATTCATTGATAAATGTGACCTGTAGAGACATAGTGTGAAACCGCTTTGAGTGGTGGGAAGACTAGAAACGTGCTATACAAGTATAAGTCCATTTACCATAACCACCATGTCTTGTTCCGAACAGTCAAGGACCCAAATATTTTCAGTTTACTAAAATGCAAGCCCAGGAAAAGCAGCCAGTGCTCCCATTTCAGAGGCTAGAACACTCAAATATTTCGTAGTTTTAGCATGAAAAATTAGTTAAAAGATAAATTGATTATCAAAATAACTAACTGATTAATCAGCTAATTGTTGTGGCACCTAAGTTAATTCACCAACAACAAAAATTCTGATATTTTAAAATAAAGATCCCGACAGCCCAGGCTACAAAATGGCAGAATTTTACTTGAACCAAGTCAACAGTCAAATTTCTTTGAGGTGCCTGAAGCAGCTTTTTTTTTATGCCGCTGAGCTGGCAATACCTGAAGCATTATGTTTTCGGGTCGTCCGAACGTACATATGTCCCATTCTGATAAACGCGACATCTCAAAAATGCATTGACGGATTCTTTTCAAATTTGGCACAATTGTCCACTTGGACTCAAGGATGAACTGTATAGATTTTGGTGGTCGTAGGGCAAGGTCACTGTGACCTTGTCTATGTCTCATTCTCGTGAAAGTGTTATTTCAAGAAGGCCTTGAGGGAATTACCTCAAATTTGGCACAAACATCCACTTGGACTCAAGAATTACCTGAGTAGAATTTGTTGGTCAAAACTCAAGGTCACTGTGACCTCACAAAACGTGGTTTTGGCCAAATAGAGAATTCATATGCTAATTCTGACCTAATTTCACATAAAAAGTCTAATAGAATAAATGGATGAAGTGATGACATTTTATAATAATGAAAACATCAAAGGTCAATTTCACTGTGACATCATATTGTTCTGCATAAACACTTTTCTGGCCACAATTCAACGTCATAACTCAGGAACAGAAGAGGAGACATTTGGTCAGATACTGGATTGGTGACACAAATCTTAAAACTGATAGTATAGATCTTCGGTGCTGCCGGGGGTTTTCACAGACATGGATGCAAAATATAATTGCAACTTGACTGGTTCATAGAGGCATACAACCGCAAGGTGGTAATTCTTGTTTTTTTTTGCTTTTTAGATTTAATAGGAAACTTGTAGGATAACCACAAACCCAGCTAAACTGCCTGTTAAAGATTCAAAATGGCTTAACTGACAAAACCAGTCTGGAATGCAGGTTAGCCATGTCTTATCTATCATTAACTTGTTAGACAATTAAATAATTCTGAGGCTGTAAAAAAAGTTACAGAATCCCTTTCATTTAATCTTTATCCAACTGTGAGTTCAAATTAAACTGGGAAGTAAAAAGGTTAGACACTGATCAAATCTAGATTTAACATTGAACTTGCAAACCTCAACTACATAGTAACTCAGAGCCACCTTTGTTCTCTAGGCGAGTACCTCCCTCTTTAAAGATTTATCCAAAGGAAAGTTTTGCAGCCCAGTCTGGAGGAGGATGTTTGTGTCCTGAATAATAATCAGAGCTGTCTGACAGATTCTGCTATCAGGTCTGTCTGATGCGTTTAGTCGTGTTGGAAATGTTAACTGACATAAAGGTTGTTTATTGCGAGAGCAGCAGCAAATCCTCAAAAAGACATTTGTTTTTAAAAGGTGGGCCCACCTGTTCCCAAGGTATAACAACACCCAACACAGACTTGTCTGCAGTCTCTCCTTGATGTACTGGGACTCTGAATATTAAGTTGTGAATAAAAGCTGTAAAGGTGAGAAAGAGACTGTTTGATACGATGCAGCTAAGGCTGAAAAAATGACTTCAACTCATAGAAAATTAGGCTTATTTTATAAACCAAATTAACTGTTTAGCCTGCAATAAAACTTGTTTGGGGGGATGTTTCTGTGAATTAATAATAGTAATTATAAAATTTTACATGACAGTGGAACCCAGTATCGTCTCTGTCTCTGTTTCTAAATTTCTTTTTCTGCCAGTATTGGTGCCATAATATTTTTTAGAGACTGAGGCCATGTTTACATGAAAACGATCCACTGAAAACAGAATCATTTCTCATTTTCGTTTTGAAAAAAGTTCCGCGTTAAGACGACAACGTTTTGATAACAATCGCCGTGCACATGGATCCGCAGAAATGACCAAAAACGCTTCAGTATACATGCCAGGCCAGTAGTTGGCGGTGTGACGCTTACGCTTCCTTCTAAGAGCGGCAACGTATAAACAAACAAAATGGCAACTGCACAAACGTTTGTCTGGACAGATGACGAGGTGGAGTTGCTACAGTAAATCTACACTATAATGGGGAAGCGTTGATAAATTCAATAGGGTGAGCAGCACAAGCAGAGCTTGGGAGTCCGCCATTGTTGTTGTGATGGTCGACTTTCTCGCGCATGCCTAGTGACTGGAAGCGTAACGCGCATGTGTGAACAATCTCTGTGTTCAGAAAAACTGCATATTGCAAGTTTACATGACAATGGAGATGGTGCTGTTTCCAAAAAATTGCACTCTGGAACCCGTTTTCAAAACGTTGCATTTTCAGGCACCTTAAACGCCACTGTCATGTAAACGATCGGCCAATACGCAACTAAAGGTTAGTGTTTTCAATTGAAATCGTTGTCGTATAAACGGGACCTGTCGAAATCTTACTGCACTTTTTAATTCATTCATTCATTTTCTGTAATTGCTTATTCTGTTAGGGGTTGCGGGTGTGCTGGAGCCTATCCCAGCTGACATTGGGTGAGAGGCAGGGTACATCCTGGACAGGTCACCAGACTATCACAGGGATGACACATAGAGACAGACAAGCATTCACACTCACATTCACACCTACGGGCAATTTAGAGTCACCAGTTAACCTGCATGTCTTTGGACTGTGGGAGGAAGCTGGAGTACCTGGAGAAAGCCCACGCTGACACAGGGAAAGCATGCAAACTCAGCACTGAAGGGCTCCCCCACCCTGGGTTTGAACCAGGAACCCTCTTGCTGTGAGGCGACAATGCTTAACACTGCACCCATTACCTATTGAGCACTTTTGTAGACACAGTTCGTAACTCTTTGTGTTATTGTTTGCAAAAGCACAGTAAATATCACTTCTTCTTTTAACATCAGGTTGTGTTGCTAATGTGCTAACTGGCTAACTAGCTCTTGAATCTGTCCCGCCAGTCTTATGGTTTCACTTTTTGAATGATGAATACAAACTACCACCATCTGCTTGTATGGTAAATTATTTCTTCTCTCACAGGTGCAGAACTTATGTGCTGGCTGGCCGTGGGCTGTAGTCTTCGTGTGTTTAAGTATAACTTTGTGGATGTGACATGGGTAATGCAACAGTCAGCTTTCATCACCACTACATCTTCAATGTCAGTTTGAAGAAGTGGTTTTTCTTTCTCATATCGGTTGAATATTTTTTAGAGGCCTCAAGAACAGGAAATTTCAGTATTTCAAAAGAAAGAAAGAAACAACCAACCAACCATTCACACACATTCACACTTAGGGCCAATTTAGAGTCACCTATTAACCTGCATGTCTTTGGACTGTGGGGGGAAGCCAGAGTACCCAGAGAAAGCCCACACTGTCATGGGGAGAATGGGTTCAAACCAGGAACCCTCTTGCTGTGAGGCAACAATGCTAACCACTGCACACCACAGTGCCACCCGCACTTTTTAATGTTCCCAGTAAAATAAAAAGATGTATAACTCTATGCTCCTTGTTTGGAGACACTAAATTTAATTTTGTTGAAGTTAGAAACTGAACCCAAATCCAAATATTTTTAAATAATGTGTCAGGTCAACGGGCATGACTGACAAACAAGCCTCGCCCTGTCGATGTTTGGCATGAGCGACCTTTAAACCGTTGTTTCGTTTGGCCGGCTGAGACGTCCTGCTACATAGATTTCACAGCCATAACACAGTAAAATGAAACAAAAGCATCTGAACGCTGGAAGCTGTACCACCCAAATTCTCCCAGAGCAAACAGTTATCTGCTTTCCTGCAGAGTTGTCAATAAGAAAAGTCTTTCTTCCCAGAGAGACAAAGAAGTGAGACAGAGAGAGCTCTTTTGTGTTTAAACTGAGGTGAACCCACGAGTCAGATAAACAAGTGAAACTAAGGTGAGACTTTCTTTCCATCTCTCTGTGTTCTTTCTTTCATTATTTTTGTAGTAATGTTAGCAAGGTGGGCTGGTTTGATTAATGTGTGCTAGCCAGGCCTGGTCATTCTTCACCCGTTAATTCATTTGTTTTTAGTTAGAGTCCTAACCATCCCACATGAGGCTTCAAGACACAGTTACAAACATCTGCAGGGCATGCATGTGGAAAAAGAAAAGAAACATGAATAAGCCAAGAACAAAAAAAGACAAAAATATCCCAAAATGAACTGTTCACATGAGAAACTACTACCTATCTATAGACGATCTTGATAAAGAGCTTTTCTTTCTTCTCCCAGGCTTTCTCCAGATAACTGGTTAGTCTGTGTGTTTCAAATGTGAATAGATATCTCAAGTCTTTGTGTATCTTTCATATTTGCAAAATGAATATCTATTGTTATGTCACTAAGCAAAGCATCATGCAGCTCACAATAAAAAGGACAGAAAAACAAAACAAAATGGAACTCATTTTCTGTTTCATTTAGGCCCCGATCACACATTCAATTTAAAAAAAAGGCAGCGTGGTTGCGAAATGTGAGGCGTGCCATACTACCTTTTTCTTTAATTGAATGCCACTCGTGAAAAAAAAAATGCATGCGACTCACCTTCTTATTCTAACTCTCCCATGTAATCAATCTACCATTTTTTTATTTATCTAGTTTAAAACGTTGAGGCAGAGGGTACTCGCACCCTAAAAAAGAGGGTGGATCATGGGGAGTACCACCAGTTGGTTCAGGGGTTTTGTCTCCATGATGGCCATTTCCAGGCCATATAGCTCTAAGTATCCAGCAACCACTACCACCGGTTTCTCCTCCATTGTTTACCAACTATAAAGTTGTTGCCGTGACCACCACAGAAGGCCCGCCCCTCAAATCATTCAATTGGACAATGGGAGTTTTCAGCTTGAGGAGTTCAGAGCGCTCCAGCAAATACGCAAAGTGCAGAGAGCGCAGAAACGTGAGGCGCATCGCCATGCAAAATCTGCGAGCAAAAAGCTTAGTTCTCATTCAAAACAATTACAAAAAGGCGTCTCCAGCTGCTAAAACACTTTCTGTGTGATCAGGGCCTGAGACAGCACATTCAACAGATCCACTTTTCTTTTTCTAGATTAACATACCGTCCAGTTTCAGCAGTCAGTTTTGGTTTTGTCCATATATTGTCAGTATCATCAGTCTCTAAAACCAAAGATGACCTTTTCATTATTAAAAAACCCAGAGTTACAGAACAACGTGCATATATCGAAACTGTATATGTTATGTTATGTTATTGTATTTTATTCTCAATTTCTATTTCCCTTTTTAATTGACTGTTTTTATTGTTTTAAATTGTGTCTTGTTGCTTTTAATGTCTCTGTAAAGCACTTTGAATTACCTTGTGTTGAATTGTGCTATACAAATAAACTTGCCTTGCCTTGCCTTGCCTGTATATCCAAGAACCAGTAATTTGGCAAGACCTCATATAGGCTGTTGTAACGCTGGTAGTTTGTAGTATTCTCTTTTGAGCCCTGTTTTTTAGCCCATATTTGTTTCAATTTTGGAAAACTGGCACCATTAAACTTGTGCTGAATGAGCGATTAGCAGCTGCTGTTGGCTTTTATGTCCACGCAGGCACAGACAGCTATCACTAAATGACTTTGACTCTGAAGGAAACTTTAAAATGCAATTACTCTCAGGCAGGTTCTGAAGCTGAGTTAATGATATCCTTGGGAAGTGTAAGTCACACTGAAGATATCAATATGCTTTATGTCTTTGTGGTCTTATCCTGTGGAGTGTCCACGTCTGTTACACACTAATATCCTGTCATTTCCCGATGGTTGAAGGCTGTCCCTAACTGATGTGTTCAGTGAATATTTCATTCCCCACCGTCCCCTGTGATGTTATGCTGCATTCAAATGGGGTCGTGTTTACGGGGTTCATGGGAAGAGTCTGTATGAACACCCCTCCTGTTCTTGTAAGTGGAAATCTTCTGACAGCTCCAAGTTGACAACTTTGTGTACACTACTTTCCACGTGGTAAACCTAAGGTCATAAGTAGCATTTGAACGCAGCAATGGAGCTTTGGTTTTGTCACACGATTGTCATTTGCAGATATTTGATACAAATTAAGATTTTTAAGTACAACTTTGGTTTTGTCACCTAACCATGGTTCTTTTCTTTAGCCAGGCTCAGACTACAGTTGTTTTGGGCTGATTGATCCCTGATTCACTCTTACTGGAGGAGAAATCACTCAGGGACCTTGGTCTGTACTGATGTCTCGCCCAGATTATCTGGTAATGTGAGAGGTTTACAGATGCAGTCTTAACCCTTCTGAACCGCACGCAGGCTCATCAGAGCCACCCTGATAATTTCAAACGTGTTTGATTTTGAAGCCCAGATCAGACCAAACATTCGTGAAGAGACGAAACCAGATTAGAGTGTTGCAGAGATAAGTTGAAGCGGTGTGAACTGGCTTTCTGAGCTTGACTCAAGCCGGCTGATGGTGTCACCTGCAACGCCGCTGGTCAATCGCTGGCAGCTCGTTTTAGAACATCAAGCTCGTCACCTGTTTCTACAGTTGATCGACTTGTAGCAAAGTGCGATGGTCAAGTCAAAATGATGGCAGACGGCGGGTTCACGTGCTGTGGCAGGTGCTCTGTGCTAATGAAGCTAATGTTAGCTAGCATACAACTGTTGACAGATTATTAAAACTGACTGTTGAAATCTTACCTCCAGTTCTCTTTGGAGTATAGACATCTGATCTGGACGATTTTCTCATCCATACTCATTTAGCCTTCTGTTTTTGTTTCTCTCAGTGCAAAGCATTGTTAACATTACAGTAGGTTTTTACACCACATCAGTCTCGGTTTTGGTTAACATCTGCTTCCCTAAGAACACATGAGGTGCTGCATTCATGCTCACTGTCACAATAATTGTAATATCCTGCTGTGTGTGATGCTCCATCCTTTTCAGATCTTGTGTGGATGCGTGAGATTAGAGAGAAGAACATCTGTGAAGTGTTTCCTTATGTGTGTGATGCAGCCTTATTTCAAAATTGGTTAGGATTTTGAAACTATTGGAGCCTGACCCCGGCTTTACAGCTTTTTTCTTGGATGGCGCAGCAGTTTGGAGGCACCAATTGGTTAAATGCAAACAGATGTCTGCCAGAGTTTATGCTACAGAAAACTGTGAGTTTGCTTTCATTGATGGATCCAGTTAGTTGAAGGGAAGAATGTATACATAATGATTTATCCTCGAGGTTTGTTTAGGAATAATTGGATGAAAACAGCCACTCATTACCAGACATCAAAGAGTCCTCTGTTTCAGGAGAAGTTCAAGCAGCCATTCATCTGCTGCCATCATGAACAAACGTAAAAGAGCTATCTGCTCTGACGAAAACTAACTGGACCTCCTGTTAATTGCCATGTAACGAGGCAAAGGCCCAAATATTGTGTTTTAATTGGGGGCATTATCAACAGTAGCAGCCTGTGGGAGAAGGGATTTGGGTTCAGCAATCAGGTTAATTGGATATTAACTGTACTCGGCAAGTAAATCTCTTCTGTGATCATCAGATGAATGTGGCAGTTATTGGACATTGGCCAAAGTATGATGCGCCGCTGAAGCCGGCTCTGCAGGAGTACATTTAAAAGCTAGTGATCCAGATTGTGACGTGTGATTGTTCGAGAGGAAAACAGAGGTGTTGCTAGCCCCTGCAAGTCTGCCAGGAATTGTTGTGTTGTATCAGTTGGGAGGACAGATCAGTGTTGAGTCATGATGACCAACACTTCATTATACTCAGGCTCTGGGGTTAACGCCAGATTCAACGGCCCCAGCTGACAAAACACCCAGAAAATGTCATGTGCAAGATTAAAAAAAAGATGCTGTCCTGTTTTAGTTCATCTTCTCTCGAAACCCCCAAAGGATTGTTACAGTCGTAAGCTGGATGAGACCAAAAGGTCACTTCATCTACACCGGATAATACCACTAAGCCACAACCTACATTATGTTCACTCGATTGTTTTTCAGTCATACAAGAGCTGGAGAAGAAATGTGGCAGTGTTTTATTGCTAGTACGCACTGACTTAACTACACCCTGTCCTGTCATATAGAAGCGGTGTAGTGGAAAAACATGGCAGTCCACCTGATCAGTGAAGACATGGAGTTTTAGTTTTGTTTTTCCATTATTATAGTTTATACAGTAAAGATCAGCAAAAAGATGAAGAATACAAACCAGACATTTGAATTTGGAAAAAAAAAGCTCTACAAAACTTCAGGACTTCTTTCCAAAAAAATTTTTTGTTTAGATATCAGTGCACTATGTTAAAGAGAACCTATTACGCTCATTGTCAGGTTCATACTTGTATTTAAGATTTTTATTAGAGATATTAATGAAGAAAGAACTTTAGTGGTCAAACTACAATTACCGGTTTGTGATTGTTGCCTGCTCGAACCTGTCAAGTTGCAGTTACAGTTTACATCCATGTCTGTGGAAACATGGATGCTTCACACACATCTTTTCGCTGATAGCACACAAGATCTACACAATAAGCACAGTTTTAAGGTAGATACCCAAGATTAGTGTCACCATTTCAGTATCTGACTAAATGTCTCTCCTTCTGTTGCCGAGTTTTAACGTTGATTGATGGCCAGAAAAATGCTTTTGCAGACCATTATGATGTCACAGTGTTGACCTTTTGGATATAAAATGCCATTACATCATCATTTTGACATTTGTTTGAAATTTTGTAATAATTGCCATATCTTCCTAAGACCTTGCGTTCACATATGAATCACATTTTGGGTTGGGCTGCAGCTGATCCCAAAACAGAAGTGGACAAGATCCAAAACCTGATCACATTTTAAGGCTGAAACTTGTTTATATGTGATTAATAATGTTTTTAGTTTGTTATGAACAAATTTGACCAATTTTAGCAACAGTAACAAGCTGAAACACTGTTAATTAGAAAGTACTCCTTTGAAGACATTGGGACTTTATTGTCATCTTGTTTGAGGACACTGGGACGTTATCGCTGACAGTGATTCGTTTTTTTATACTAATCAGGTCCTACTGATCCCAAATAGTTAGGAGAAATTAAAAATGCATACCAAACAAACGTTCAAGTCTCAGGAGGTTATGGATTTTTTAAATTATGGTCACAGTGACCAAATTCCAACCAGTTCAATCTTAAGTCTAAGTGGACGTTTGTGCCAAATTCAAGGAAATAACCATAAGGTGTTTTTGAGATATTGCTTTCACAAGAATGAGATAGACGCAAGGTCACACCTTGATCTTTGACCACCCAATTCTAATCAGTTCCTGGTTGAGGCCTAGCAGACCTTTGTCGAATTAAAAGAAATACCCTCATGACCTTCTTGAGATATTGTGTTCACGAGAATGCCATTGTTGAGGTCACAGTGACCTTGACCTTTGACCACCAAATTCTTATCAATTCTTCCTTGAGTCCACGTGGACGTTAATGCCACATTCAAAAAAATTTACAAGGTCACAGTGACCTTGACATTTGACCTACGACCACCAAAATCTAGTCAGTTCAACATTATGTCCATGTGGATATTTATGCCAAATTAGAAGAAATTCCCTGAGATATCCCGGAGAGAGGAGGCTTTCAGAGGAGAGGGAAGCGAGGATATAGGAGTGCAGCCTTTGCGGAAGTCTTTTAACAACATACACACACCCCTGATTGGATATCAGTTATTGATTGGACAGGGCAGCGCTGCAGCTGATCGGACTGATCTGATACATCACAACAGAGTTTCATACAGAGTGAAGACAGATAACAGAGTAAACTTGTATCACGGCCACGTTTTATGTTGTTCATTTGTTTTCTAAATCACCATCTAGTTAAAAATTCGAACAAGAAAAGGATCATAAACAACTTTCTTCATTTATTAGACAGATTTTTCTCTTCACGACCTGTTATTTCCCTCATCAACTTTTATTATGGATACAATTGAAGTCAGAGAGTCTGTCTGCAAGAAACACTGAAATAAATTGTCATCATTTCCACTCAATCAGGTCGGGTTGATGAGTTACAGAACTTCAACTTTCCTGTAAACATTTGGCTGAATAAATTATTCCCATTCTTCAAAGACACCATAGTCGTATTCTGGGTTATTAATGAACATCACATATATGCATTTTGAACGTCTGTGCAAGACACAGTACACAGTATAAATACAGAATGCCGGTTCATTTAAAGTTTCTATAGCTGTTAATAAAGCCTCCTGAGAGCTGATCCACCTGTGATCACTTACTGCTAACATCAGAAATGGACATCGCTGCGAGTGATACTTTGAAGGAAAAGACGTCTCATTTCTCTTAATGCATATGTCCTTGTTTTTCCCTCCTCGCATCTTACCCTTGCATCTCTCCCGTGTGTCTTACGAGGGTGGAGCTAAGTTGGGAAGAAGAGACGCAAGTGAGGGAAATGTCAACGTCCGATCAGGGTTCATCCCAATACCTGATCTCGCATCCAAGTTTCCCTCACTAGCATCTCTTCCCCGCGTCTCAGCTCCGCCCTCGTAGGACACAGGGGAGAGATGTGAGGTTGAGACGTGAGACGAGAAGAAACAAGGAAATATATCTTTAGAGAAATGAGACGTTTCTTCCTTTAAAGTCATGTGAAGCGACATCCGTTTCCAATGACAGCGGCAGCTGATTACAGCTGGATCAGCTGTCAGAAGGCTTTATTAACAGCTGCAGAAACTTTGCTGCACACACATAATGTTATTTATACATATATAATGATAAAGATACAGATACAGTTCTCAGTAACAGAGCAGCAGTGTTTCTCTCTGTCTAACAATCGTCTGCACATGAACAACAACCTGCGTTTTATATTTATAATATGTACTGTGTCCTGTTCGGAGTCACATAATGTGTTTATATGATTTATTCATTATTTGCATCTGTATTTATTGATATTCTGATTGTGTGTTCATTATTTAATAACCCAGAATATGATCATAGTGTCTTTGAACACTGGAAATGATTTATTAGGTCAAATGTCTCAGGGAAAATTAAAACTTATCAATCCGACGCTCAGGGATGATCAGCCTCAGTGTGACTGAATGATGACAGACAGACTCTCTGACTTTAATTGTATCCATAATAAAAGATGATGAGGGAAATAACAGATCATGAAGGGAACAATCTTTATAGTAGTTTATGATCTTTTTCTTGTTTGGATTTTTAATTACATGGTGATTTAGAAAACAAATAAAATATAAAACTTGGGAGTGATACACTTAAGTTTAATCTGTATCTGTCCTCACTCTGTCACTCCAGTAATGTTGGGATGTATCAGATCAATCCAATCAATAACTGATATCCAATCAGGGGCGGTGTCGGGTGGTAAAAGACTTCTGTGAAGGCTGCACTTGTGTATCCTCGCCTCCTTCACCTCTGAAAGTCTCCTCTGCTCCTCAGAGTGCATTTAACGAATTGAGAGGTCCTACAAGATGGCGAGTCTCAATTGATTTCCAGGTCAAGTGATCAAGGATAGAGGAGTCGAGGAGGGATATTAGGATGAACCCATTATTGTCTGCCCTGCCCTGATTAGTTTCACCTGTCCCTCACTAGTTTGCAGTCACCTCACCTGCTGCTCACCTGTTTTCACTTCCCAATCAGTTACTCCCTACATAAACCCGCCAACTTCTTTTCCTTCTTTGTTAGTTTGTTGTCTGCGTCTCTCCCTGTGAATATTGCGCCATCCTGTTTTGTGTTTCCCTAGTATTTAGTATTCCCGGTTTAGTTTTTGATTTTTCCTGCTCTCTGTTACATGCCTGCCTCTGCTCAAAAATATTAAGGCAACACTTAATCGTCACAGTCTAACACCAAGTCAGTTAAACTTCAGGGATATCAGTCTGTCCATTTAGGAAGCACCAGTGATTGTGGATCAGTTTTACCTGCTTTGGTCCAAATCAAAGTGACAACAGGTGCAACGGAGAGGCAAAAGCAAGACACACCCCAAAAAGGGAATGGTTTTACATGTGGTGGCCACAGACAGTTGCTCTCTCCTTATCCTTCCTTACTGATTCTTCTCTAGTTTTGTGTTCTGCTAGTGTCCTTGTAGCATGAGGCTGTACCTGCAGCCCAATCAGGTTGCACAGGTGGTCCAGCACCTCCAGGATGGCCACACATACATATGTTATGAGGGGATGTGATAAAATTCACACAGGTTGGTCTATGATTTAAATTTTTTACATTGTTTTCAATGTTATTTCGAATCCAGCCTTCAGTGGGTTAAATTATACAATGTACATCTGTAAAGATTTTCAACTTGAATAATTCATTCATCAACATCTGATGTGTGATTAAAGTGTTCCCTTACTTTTTTTGAGCAGTGTATTTCATTTAATATTCCATTTTTTATGTCCATCTTTGTCAACAGGAAACTTATTAAACCCAGAAAAATGAAAGCGCCGCTCACAGCTGCACAACACATTGCACTTTGTTGATAGTGAAGATTTACTGCACCCTAAAGTCACAGTCTCTCTTACTCTATCTTTCTGTTTCTCACTTGTCTGTCTTCCACCGTCACTGTCACTGTGCAGCCTCGTCTGCCTGTCTTTGTCACACCGTAAGGTTGTGGCTGTCTAAACAAAAGTGCTGGAACAGTAGTGACCTGTGTGTTGGTTGCCTGAGTACTGAATTTGGTTACAAAAGTTTCTCTGGAGAGAGTATTGTTCTAACTGTACAATACATTACTCTAAGCTTGGGAATTTGGGAAAATTTAGCACAATTTCAAAATAATAATCAGTATTTTTCTTTTCAAAGTAATAGGTCTTATGACATGTTTTGGTTAGAAGTATGCCCATGGAATTGTAAGCATGCACTGCACTCAGCAGTGTACTCTCCTGTCCCATGTGGGTCTACAGATAATTTGCCAGCATCCCACTAAAAAGGAATCCAGTTAAATTACAGCCCCCTGCCTGAGCAGTGTTTTACTCCCATCATGTGTGCAGCCCAAACTACTGCCAACAATACTGCACTGTCTGAGCCAAAGGAGCACAGCTCTGATTAGATTACTGGAATATATTTTATATTTTTTATGGTATTTCTATTAAACAGCAGATAGGAGTCTAAAGCAGAGTACACAGTTTATTATTAAAACTGGTCCTTGTTTTGGAACACTGACACCAAGGCATGCATCCGGCCGATCAAAGCTCGAGTTGAAAAAACTGATGGTCATTCAAGCAAACTCAAGGCTCGTGACGCCTGACACTGAGCCAACTTCAACAAGCTTTGACAGTCAACATGAGGCAGATAAGATGGGTCAGACCTTGAGGAGGTCCATGGAGAGTAGATGGAGTCCTCAGAGGAAAATTGATTTTTGCAGAAAGATTTTTGGAGTATGTTGGGGTTTCTTTCACAAATTGTAGACTCTTTCATTTATATTAGAGACGTTTTAAATTATGTTGCTTATGATGTGGTTAAAGGTGAGTTTGAAAGACAGCCTGAGCAAATAATCCCTACAGTTCTATCGTATTCCCAAATGTCCTGGTAATTCCCTTTTGTTTATTTCCCATGGAAAGCTTCTAGTTTGTATATTCCCAGAAATTTGCATCCCTAGTCAGTAGGGATGTAACAATCCATTGCTCTGGATAGATATATCAATTAAATTATCAAATATCCAATGTTATCGATGCAAAGTGAAAACATAGACCCATATCATCATCTTTAGGATACACTTTTGTTTTGAAAGTCTGTGTCACTGTCAAACAGCGGCAGGCAGATGGCAAGCAGCCCAGAGGAAGAATAAGATTACATATTTTACTTGGGAATAAATCAGCATTGTTAAAATATATTTGGGATTTTGGAGAAAATACTTCTTCTGTAACAGGTCGTGTTAAATGGGCAGATAATATTGTTTCATATTGATCGCAGACCCCTAAATCACATCGAATCAAAATCGTGTTGTGGCAGATTTTGTATTACCGGCAAATATCGTATTGCTGTCTAAAGAATCGATACAATAACGTATCGTGATTAAACTGGTGATTTACACTCCTACTAGTCAGGCCTCTGTCCAGTAAATCTGTAGAATCCACTACGTCTTTGCTATGACGGAGGCATTAATCATCTCATCTGTCTTAAAGAAGTTGTAGGACAGCGAATCAAAAGAGACACTTGATGAAACAGGAGCAGTGACTGTGTTTCCATTTCCTCCCGCTGTACAAAAATGATGAGCTGACGTTTTGCATTGGTGACGTCATTTGGAGCCAGAGTCAGCACAGCAGTGATCTCCACATAATCAAATTCCAGCCTACACACCCGTCCAACCAATTACGAGCAGCACCGTTGATCACGAACACACTGATTGACACACACAGTTGTCCATCATGATTCATACCCACTTTTTATAGCATCAAATTAACTAATAAAAACCAAATGTATCACGAAAATGAACACTTGAACTTACATCGGTGTGATACCAACGACCTAAAATGTCAGAAATCATCTTTTGGGATTAATTTCCCCCATCCCCCCTCCACCACCACCACTACATTCACCAGTGAAGGAGTTAGTTAAAGCTGTCACACTGAAGCTCAATCAAATGGATTAACTATTCTAGAAATGAGACAGGCCCCATACAGCATCCTTGAGCATACCAGTGATCCTAAAAAGCCAAGACAGAAAAAAATAGTTTAAGTTTTACTCTGTGACCTTAAAAAAGGTTGGGATGGTATTATAGGTACTCCCTAAGACATGAACTGTTTGACGTGTGGTGTTCCTCAAGGCTCTTTCCTCAGCCCTCCTTTTTTTCTCCATGTACATGCTTCAATAAGGCAATATAATCAAACACATTCACTTTCACTGATATGCAGATGACACACAGATTTATGTCCCATTAAAAACCTCATCAAAGAAGAGGAAAGCCTGTGTAACTTAATATTTTGTTTCTAAGAAATCAAGTGCTGAATGTCTCAGAATTTTCTCTAGCTAAATGATAAATCAGAAATTTGTATTTGGTCCTCCAACATTTGTGCCCAGTTTACAACAGTTTTGATACACTGTGTGCAGATATCAAACCTGTTGCCAAAAATGTGTTAAAATGATGATGACGTTTTATTTGACAGACAAGTGACAGTAAAAGTAATAATTATGTCCCCACCAAATAAGTAGCATTTCAAAAGTATTTTCTTTCTTGGTCTTGAGAAGGTCACACATGCTTTTATATCATCATGTTCAGATCATTGCAATTTGTGGCATTCAAGATTCAGCCGACAAACACTCCCATGCGTGGGCTGAGTACACAGTGGAGCCACAAGGTTTCTGTCTGTAATGGTTAGAGGGCAGCCACTCTTGATCCAGAGCTTCTGCTATTTACCATCAAGTGTCGTCTACTGTAATGCAAGCTAAAAACACACAAGGCCTACAGTTCTAAAATGACCCAAAATGCCTCATATGAGTATTTTTAAGTGCTCCCTTTAGATCATGTTTGAAGGCAGGCAACTAATACAAAGGTAATATAAATTGAAAAACAGGATGCAAACCTTAATTTCCACTGCCAAGCATCCTTGTTTTTTGACCATATAATAATGTTGTGCTGCTTCTGCCTTTTCCTACATCAAATCATGATTCCCACAACTCATATACAAAAATGAAAGATTTAAAGACCTTCAACTGTACACCTTCAACCGTACACTGTCTTATCGACAAAGTTGGTTTAGGCCAACTGACACATTCCCTAAGAGACATTCAAGGCCATGGTAATCCATGTCCCAGAGGGCAGTCCAATCTCTTGAAAGAATGTCGGGTCAAATGATTTAAGAGACTTTACCAGATTTAACAGACTTCTCTAGGACAGTAACCTTTACTTCTTCTAGGGTTTTTTGTTGCCTTGGTGTTGTATTTGTCATACTAAACAGTCAGTGGTGACCTAAATGTCCTCAACTGTAAAGTGGAAGTCAGACCTCATTTCTTTCAAAATTTTTGGCTTAGTCAACATTAACTGTCACACAGTAAGGAACCTGATTTCTACACTCACCATTTTGCATCGAGGTTGGAAATTCATTGTTGAAAAAGCAGAGATAGCAGTTTGTACACCAGCAGCATCAGTAGACCAGAATGCAACATGTTCATTCATGTCAGAAATTGAGTTACTACAGTTACCAGTTTCAAGTTCGTAAATCGTGAGTCAAGTTACACTCCTGGTGAATATTTCTTCTTTCCCCTCACTGGAGTGCACAGATGATGCCCTGCTGTTAAGTATTTTGGGTAACACTTTACTTGAAGGTATCTATACAAGGGGGACGTGACACTGTCATAACTATGACATGACACTGTCATGAACATTATGTACATGTCATAAACGTTTATGACTGCTGTCATTAAGTGTCATTCGGTTTTTGTAATGACAAGTTGACATTGTTTGGGTTGTCTTGATTATGACAACTTGATATTAATCAAAGTGACATTACCAGAAGTCTTCTTTGTCTTGACAAGTTGACATTCAATTTGTTTGGGCTTGACATGAACCAGGATGACATTACCAAAAGATGTCTTTGTCATAACAACTTGATATTAAAGGGCCAGTGTGTAAAATGTGTTGAAAACAGTGACATCAGTGGTCAAATTCTAGATTGCAGGGCTCACTTGCTCATCCCTCCCGTTGGGTAAATGACGGTGGCCTCATAGGACCAAAAGCCTTGCGCAGACACAAGTTTTTCAGGAGTAGGTCTATCTAGCGACGAGGTGAATATTTATTTAGAAATCTAAACCATGTTACTATATTGTAATGAATCACTCACACACCAGTGAGCAGGCACAGACATAGCTTGTAAACAGAGCTCAGCTGTTTATTTAGCCTAGCAATATCTCTGGACTATAGTAGCTGCAATGGACGACTTTGAACGCGATTTTGAAGAGTTTCTTGTAGCGGACACAGACCCAGAGCCATACCTCAGATGAAGAACTCCATGCGTTGGACGCTGAGCGGGCGAGAAGAGAGGCTGAATCCTCCGCTCCCATTTTGCTGCACAGAATGGGATTCGGTGCTACCATCGCTGGGGAGATATATCACCAGGAGGAAAAGCGCCGCAGAGAGTGCATCACAAGGCGTGAAGCTGCATCTTCTTTTCCTCGCAGATGAAGGTTCAGGTTCATTCTCTCCAGTTGCGTGGTAAGTGTGGTCCATTCGCAAACTTTATAACTAAAAAAACTTTCCACTACTCTCTATCGACGAACTACTAACACTCTCTGCTGTTTCCTCCTCCTTCTTCCTTCCTTCCGCTGTCTTCGTTGGTTTATTTATACACGCGAAACGCGTTCTCTGGCTGGCTGGATTGTCCGCTCGGGCTGCCGTACATACATGGCGGCGCAAGATGTCGACCTCTCTAAAGCAAGGCCCTTGGTATATATATATATATATATATGTATACAGTACAGGCCAAAATTTTGGACACACCTTCTCATTCAATGCGTTTTCTTTATTTTCATGACTATTTACATTGTAGATTCTCACTGAAGGCATCAAAACTATGAATGAACACATGTGGAGTTATGTACTTAACAAAAAAAGGTGAAATAACTGAAAACATGTTTTATATTCTACTTTCTTCAAAATAGCCACCCTTTGCTCTGATTACTGCTTTGCACACTCTTGGCATTCTCTCCATGAGCTTCAAGAGGTAGTCACCTGAAATGGTTTTCCAACAGTCTTGAAGGAGTTCCCAGAGGTGTTTAGCACTTGTTGGCCCCTTTGCCTTCACTCTGCGGTCCAGCTCACCCCAAACCATCTGGATTGGGTTCAGGTCCGGTGACTGTGGAGGCCAGGTCATCTGCCGCAGCACTCCATCACTCTCCTTCTTGGTCAAATAGCCCTTACACAGCCTGGAGGTGTGTTTGGGGTCATTGTCCTGTTGAAAAATAAATGATGGTCCAACTAAACGCAAACCGGATGGGATGGCATGTCGCTGCAGGATGCTGTGGTAGCCATGCTGGTTCAGTGTGCCTTCAATTTTGAATAAATCCCCAACAGTGTCACCAGCAAAACACCCCCACACCATCACACCTCCTCCTCCATGCTTCACAGTGGGAACCAGGCATGTGGAATCCATCCGTTCACCTTTTCTGCGTCTCACAAAGACACGGCGGTTGGAACCAAAGATCTCAAATTTGGACTCATCAGACCAAAGCACAGATTTCCACTGGTCTAATGTCCATTCCTTGTGTTTCTTGGCCCAAACAAATCTCTTCTGCTTGTTGCCTCTCCTTAGCAGTGGTTTCCTAGCAGCTATTTGACCATGAAGGCCTGATTCGCGCAGTCTCCTCTTAACAGTTGTTCTAGAGATGGGTCTGCTGCTAGAACTCTGTGTGGCATTCATCTGGTCTCTGATCTGAGCTGCTGTTAACTTGCGATTTCTGAGGCTGGTGACTCGGATGAACTTATCCTCAGAAGCAGAGGTGACTCTTGGTCTTCCTTTCCTGGGTCCTCATGTGTGCCAGTTTCGTAGCGCTTGATGGTTTTTGCGACTCCACTTGGGGACACATTTAAAGTTTTGCAATTTTCCGGACTGACTGACCTTCATTTCTTAAAGTAATGATGGCCACTCATTTTCTTTAGTTAGCTGATTGGTTCTTGCCTTAATATGAATTTTAACAGTTGTCCAATAGGGCTGTCGGCTGTGTATTAACCTGACTTCTGCACAACACAACTGATGGTCCCAACCCCATTGATAAAGCAAGAAATTCCACTAATTAACCCTGATAAGGCACACCTGTGAAGTGGAAACCATTTCAAGTGACTACCTCTTGAAGCTCATGGAGAGAATGCCAAGAGTGTGCAAAGCAGTAATCAGAGCAAAGGGTGGCTATTTTGAAGAAACTAGAATATAAAACATGTTTTCAGTTATTTCACCTTTTTTTGTTAAGTACATAACTCCACATGTGTTCATTCATAGTTTTGATGCCTTCAGTGAGAATCTACAATGTAAATAGTCATGAAAATAAAGAAAACGCATTGAATGAGAAGGTGTGTCCAAACTTTTGGCCTGTACTGTATATATATATATATATATATATATATATATGTGTGTGTGTATATATATATATATATATATATAAGCATAAATTAAGAAAAACAAACGAATTTTATTTTATAGCGATTATACACTTATATAAACATCTTAATGGGTAGAATATTCAGATTCAGATTCAGATTGACAATAAACCATGCCAAATATTACACACTGGCCCTTTAACAAGAAATTCACCTCTTTTTGTGTTTATGACAAGTTGACATAATGACTGATACAAAGACATCTTCTGGTAATGTCATCCTGGTTAATGTCAAGTTGTCATAATAAGGACATCCCAAACAAATTTGATGTGAACTTGTCATGACAAAGACATCTTCTGGTAATGTTACTTTAATTAATGTCAAGTTGTCATAATGAAGACAACCCAAACAATGTCAACTTGTCATTACAAAAACCGAATGACACTTAATGACAGCAGTCATGAACGTTTATGACATGTACATAATGTTTATGACAAGTTCATGACAGTGTCATGTCATAGTTATGACACTGTCATGTCATTCTTATGTAGACACCTTCAAGTAAAGTGTTACCATATTTTGTTCTCTGTGTACTTCCGATCATGCTTAATGACCTCCTGGCAGAAGTTGTAGTGGGATAGACGTTCTTTAAGTAATGCACCACTACTCCCTGCCCTACTCTCAGGTATTTTATTTTGTGTATTTTTGTGTACTTCGTCTGGCAGACTGTTTTAAAAGAGACGACTACACACATGCCCAGTCAGATCAAAAACCCAAACTCCCTGATATCTGCAGCTGTGTTCACGGGTCAAGGAAAATATACAAGCAGAGGACATACTTTTCTTCACTTGCGGCGTTTATGTACATGAAGAAGTGTGTCCCAGAGTTGGAAACTGTTTTCAGACAGTAATCTGTGATGCCATCGAAAAACTCTCTCTGAAGGTGCTCCATTGACAGTGAACAGGAGACGTACTATGCGCATCCTGTGACAGTACGATAAGAGATGGCAGAGCGGAAAATAAAAGTGTTAGCTTATCATTGGTTCACAGTTGGTGAACGCAGCGAGTGAAATGAGTTTGGCTGACACACAGACAAAACAAAGGGCGAATCTCAGGCAGAAGTCACTCTTAACGTTTACAGAGTGAAAATCCACATGTCGACCTGCTTGATTACTTATTTCCCCACAAGCCAAATAATTGAGGCTTTTTTGTCTCTAAATGCTGCAACAACAGAGCAACTCGCCATCAACCTAAAACACTCGTGTCTCTAATTTGTAATTATAGTAATTAGGGGTTATGTCATTACTTTGACAGGATTCAAACAGTTTTTGTGGATAATGTGGGATCTTTTTGTGTAAATTCAAAAGCTTGGTTTCATGTGCTTCTAATTAGCATGCAAATTTGCTGGGCACATCCCACCCAGACTTTATTGCAAATTTTTCCGTCCATAAAATTGTCCACTACGGCTGGTCTCATTCTCAAGTTCACTCATTTCCTGCAGTCGTCAGTCCCTGCTCATTTTGGGGGGGCATTTTAGGCTATTATATTCATGACTGTGAGGCTGTGCGGAGGAGAATCGGAGAAACCTAATGGAAATATGTGCAGAAGTCAGGGCCTGGACCTGATTCTTTCTGCCCTCATTAGCTGCAGAGGGATTAGCCCTCATGCTGGCTGCCCTCAGAGGGATGATGTGAGCTGGGGGGCGTATAGAGAAAGGCGATTAGGACATGTTCACCTCTCCCCAGTAGGAAACGATAAGAGACCATGAGATTATGAGCAGGTCTAGAAATGTGCAGAGGGAATGACAAGTGTGATAGCTGGTGGTAAAAATCCTTATTAATACTAAACATTTGATCCAAATTCATCAAAATCAGGAATGAGGTTTATACCCTGTCACATAATAAATAACTCTTTCCATTTATAAGTAAGTATTTTGCATGGTGAATCACGTTGTGGATCATTTTATGTTTTATTAAATGCACTCAGCTGAACTAGATTACCCAAAGGAGGAGGGTCATCGACTCCATTTTTGCCCAGAGAAGGATCTCTGCTTTGAAAAGGGGAGAATTAGCATCTTCTTGCAGCCTCACTGCTCCTTTTATACAGCAGCCCCGTAGCTGTCAGCCTCGCCTTGCTTTCTTAGTTTGATCTGTCTGAGGCTCTGAATTCCAACACGCTTCTCTCTCTCTCTCACTCTCTCTCTCTCTCTCTCGCTCTCTCTCTCTCTCTCTCTTTTTTCCCCAATTTGTCAACCATGCCCACAGCGAATCAAAGAGCTGGAGATCATGACACAGATTGAAGAGAGAGTCCCTGATGTAGAAACAGAGAGATTGATTGATACGAAACATCATCACTCAAAGTAAAAGTGGCCAAATCAAAGGGAGGGAGTGAGCTGGGGAACAAGAGGGAGGGATGAAATGGAAAGCACGGAGCTGTCACAGCACGCTGCTCACAGAGGTTGAGGTGATGTGTTTGATGAGCGACTTGATGTCGGCAGTGTCAGGGCGAGTGACGCTTTGATGGCACATTCAGAACTTTTCAGGGTCGATCAAGATCTATATCTACAGCAGGACAGCTGCTGTGTTTTTTCCATTACATCAGGCTGACAGTGACTGAGGCTCTGATGAACATCTGACAAGGAAGAACTTCTACAGACAGCGCTACATATACTATATGCAAACAATTTCTACATCTTGATTTATGAGAACGTTTGCAAGAACAGAGATAGTACTAGTATTTCAGATTATTTTCATATTCATAAACAAATCTGTTTAACAGTCTAAAACTTGTTAAATTTAAATACAAAATATTCCCCCCATCTGTATTAAAGGTCTAGTGTGAAGGATTTAGGGGAATGAATTTGAAGAAATGGAATGTAATATATCAAGTATGTTTTCTTTAGTGTATAATCACCTGAAAATAAGAAATGTTGTGTTTTCATTACCTTAGAATGAGCCATTATCTACACAGGGAGCAGATCCTCATCTATGGAAATCCTAATGTTCACAAGCATTATTCTACAGTAGCCCAGAATGGACAAACCAAACACTGGCTCAAGATAGGGACGTATGTGTGTTTTTGCATTGGCCACCATAGTTAGAGCCCCTCTGCAGTGCAACAACCTCCTGAACGTGTAGTTCTTTAGCTGTCAGAAAAAAAGTAGTGAGCACACATTGGCAGGCACTGGGGTAGCCTCACGTCTCCGACATGCCAAACAGCGTAGGAAAAACACTGTTTTGTAACATAGACTGCTTTATTCCGTTTAAATCACAACGGGGTCTCATTTATAAAACAGTGGATCCAAACTAAAAGTGTACATGCCAACAAAAGCTGAAAATGGCGTGCACCAAAATATTCTGATTTATAAAACCATGTCTATGCTTGACAGTGCTCATTCTCCTGTCATGAATCCCAAATCAACTTGGAATTGTCTGCACATAAATCAGTGTCATCCCGCCCTTAACACGCCCAAATTCAGCCGTTAATGGTCATTGCAAAGCGGCTCATGAATCTCAATGCACGGACATTAGCCTGCTAATGAATGAGTCTTTGCGGACGACTCATGGCAACAACAGAGTGTCAACAGTGTTTATATGTTTACAGCAATCAGACTGATTGCCTAACACCTTGTCAAAATGATTTGGAAAGGGTATCATTTGAAAATGAAAGTCTGATGACAATCAAATTTGCTATGGTGATCTTGGCATGCATCATGATTAGGACTCATATTAAGGATATGAAGTGTAATAGCTGATCAAGAATGGTCACTGGCTTTTCTTCACAACAGTTTATTACATAATCCATATGTGCAGGTGGTGAAGATGAACATAAGGTGACTAGAGAAGGCAGAGTGTGTGTAGCAGCCACTGTGGTGACTCCAGTGACAGCACAGCTCCACAGCTCGAGCACGAGTGTCAGCAGCATAGTCCGACCCTCTCCTCTGTGCGAGACAGGGGGTGAGACAGCGCTAATGAAGGAGCGGACTTCAATGTGAGATTTGAGTAATAAATTGGCTTATAATGTTTATAACTGAAAGGTGCTTATGGAGAAGTTATGAAGTTATCACAAGCACAAGCATAAATGAAATGACTGGACTGAATGTTTGTGATATTAGTAATGATCTATTAGTAATGTTTGCTGAGGTGAAATTTAAAGTGTGAGAGGAATTATCACATAATGATTCCTTTCACATTTAATTTCTACAATCCGGCTTCAATTCATCACCTCACCATCTGCATCGCCCATTCCCCCTGCTTCCAAAATGTTCATACACATAAGTTTGCACATTCTCCTGTGAAGTTTGTTTTTATGAATCACAACTTTTGCAGGGGAAGTTGTGTATACACTTCTCTCAGGCCTCATTTTGTGCAAACGTAGTGGTTATAAATGAGACCCCAGGTCCGTTTGTTGTGGAGACTAGGAGACCTCTGTGGGTAATTCAGCTCCTGGTAAAAACCTCTTGAACAGTGAACACTGAAGGAATCCTAACTGCTTGAAGTTTCAGCTGGGTGCAGTCTCCCTAAATCTTACATACTGCACCTTTAAGTACCGTAATCCTGTATAACAAAAGTTCATCATTAAAGCTATACTTATAAACTCTTGACATTTCCCCCAAATTTTAGCCGAACATATATCTTTACAAACTTTGGGAACTCCCTTGGAATTAAAAATAAAGTTCTGTAGGTCTCGGCACAGTTTGGCTGCATGGACAGCATGAGTTTGTACTGACAGGGCCACTGGCCACTGTTGGCTAATTTTAGCCCTTTAACTATAGATTGTGGATACTTAACATTTTTGCTGACTATTTCAGATGCATTCTGTACGTTGGGTTTGTTTTTGACACAGCTCCAAAAAGCCACTGGGCTCCATTTACATGAATTTATATGTGGTATGAAACTTATTTTTAGACAATGTCACATTTTGTCAACATATTACACCACTGCCTGCTTGATATTGCAGTTTAAGTGCAGACTGATTTGAAAACTTGGCAATAACTCTCAACAATGATGGAACTTTTAATGCAGACTTACGCTATCTGTGATGAGTTACAAAACTCAAGCAGGTTTTACAACCAATTTATTTTTATATTATAATGGAATGAATGAAAACTAATGACTGCTGATCCTGAATTGTTATTTCTTTTCCCTTTTTCAGTTCTGCCTGACAGCTTTAAAAGAGGTTAATGTGACATTCAGAGTGGATCTGTGGGTGTTTTTGGACCAAACTGTTTAGGGGACTCCTTGAGAGGAAGTGCACACTGGGAAGATCTCTCGAGAACTACATACCTTCAAGGGCTTTTGTATGCAGTCAGGGGACACTAGGACCCAGGTACAGTTTCCCCAGTCAAGGTGAAAGCACCTAAACTGTTATGAGGCTCATGAAGCACAGTCCTGCACTGTGATTATCCTTGTGCACATGCTTCCTTGGGTCGTAACAGTCCAGGAATGGTGGCAGTGACAAGGCAAAGTGCTGGTTGCCACTTACTTTACATTGTTCATTTGACATTTATTTACTTATGTTTTAGTAGATTGAACATATTTATAGATTTTAATCTTCTTAAAGTGCTGCAGCTGCTGTTGGCCCACGATCACGGGAGTAGCTGTTACCTGTGGTGATATAATTTAAGGTTTGCTGTGGCACTGGTAGCAGTTTGGATGTTTTTCTGTTGGAGAAAAGGGGTTTATTTTGTTTGTATTTTTAGTAATCTACTGACAGTATATTTCCAGTGCATCAGCTTTCTGCCCACAAGCCGTTTCAACTTTAACTGCTCTTATAAAATCGCTGTTAGTGACCCTGAATGTAATAAACCAGGCTGTTATGGCACATTGACCCCACACAGTGACTGTTGGCTTTGTTCTTGAAGTCCACATGCAGTTATTTCGAGATTTTAGTCAGGTGTCACAACTGGTGTAAACTGGCTATTGACAATACTTAAAGTTTGTTTTGATGAGTCAAAATCATGTATTTCCCATGTCGCTTAAATGTATAGTAAAGCCTGAACTTCACTGTCGGTCAATTTTTCGTGTTTTCTTCCATTTCTTTGCCACGAGCTGTTGTTTGTGTATGTGTTGTTTGTTTACACTGCGTTTTATTTTGTTGTTTTTAAATGACAGTTGCTGGTGCCACATTGGCGCATGTGTTACACCAATCCAAGTACACTTACGTCACTCAAAATTCCTCTTGTGCTGGGAGGGTACCTGCTCTGAAACAGGAGCTAAAAACAACTCCTCAAACTATGTCAAAGTTCCTCCAGTCCAAAAACGGCTTATATTTCAGCGTCTGATTCCTGTTGTCTGCACGGGGTTCTCAACATGGAGGAGGCTGGGCTGGTGGCTAGCAGCTAATGGTGCTAACAGTGCCAACAGTGATACACAAACCTACACTTCTGCAATGACGCTGTCCCGATATCAGCAGAGGGCAGAATGGCGGTGATTTGCTAACAAAGTGGGACACAAATACGAGACTCACATTCAAGTGCGGCCCGGACCATCAACAACAACAATAAACAAAGAAACTTGAATTACAACACACACAAAGGGAGCATGACTTTATTCTCTGCTCAGGACGCCATCACTCCATCATATTTTTACATAGCTAAAAGTTTGCTGCTATAGTAATGCTGTGGATGTCGTGTGTTTTGTTTTGACTCAACCAATCAGTAGTGAGTGATGTGACTCCTGAAAATGTACTTTTAAGTCAACATAGAAGCTGCTAAATGATTTTCACATGGATCAAAAAGATATACCTGAACTAAGAGTGATTTTAATTCCTTTAGCTGATTAGACTTCTTCTCAGGACTGTGTAGGCACGTACAGTGAGTCTATACTTGACTGACGTTTCACTCTCCCTCCTCTCTGTTTTCCTGCACCTGTTAGGCGAGACAAATTACACCTTTATTGTTTTTATTAGTACATGGAGTGCGATGACGTCCCACCTTCAACCTCAGCAGACGTCTAATCAGCCAACATAACTGAAAACACCTGTGTGGGAGTGCAGTTGACATTTCTTATACAACTCATACAGCTGCCTCAGTCTCATCCAGGCTGTAGATATGTTTTTGTTGGATATAGCTGATTGTTTAATTGTTTCTCGAGTTGAATTAAATCATCATTTGGCACATCTATTGAATCACTGTAGAAGTCAGACTTGTGGGTGGTGAGTCAGATGTCTGTAACCAGGATAATGACGGCCTGGAATGGTAGAAAAAGTCCTCTCTAACTTATAAAACACAGCAGCATGGCTTGTACAAAGCACATTTCTACTTACTACATACTATACAAGCAGGCAAATGCTGCAACTACTGCACAATAATTGTGGACATTGTGTACATACTGGCTGGATAAAAAGGCAAGATCCCATTATGGTAAGACTCTTGAGATGTAGGAAATTACAGTGTTTCGAGTTTGCAGCCTTACGCATGGCTCTGTGATGTGAACTCACCAGACATTATGGCTTGCACGGGAAAATTGTACGTCTGGGGGAGGCACACCTCAGGCATCTCTATAGAGCTTTCTATAGTCCCTTCCAGCTGAGAAATGTCATGGAAGAGGAAGACCTTAGCTATTGTTCTTCATCTTAGCCGTGTTGTCATTGACAGCCACTTTAACGTACTGTACATACAGAGCCTTATCCTGGTTTCATCACCCGCTTTTAGAGAATAAAAGGTCCCATTATTCAGGAAACATAAGAAGCACTGTGAGTCATGTACAAATATATCTGAAAAGTGAGAGGAGGTTGGGGGTTGAAAGCCCACTTGAATATTCATGCCATACAATCTGATACCCATCGTCATCTATCTATATATAGAATACAAAAGATAAAACAGGATTACAGGACAACGATTTTCAGCTGCCAAGAGGAACAGAAGAAAAATCCTAATCAGCAAAGCAAGACTACATAAAAGCATGAAGTGGGCCCCCGAGGGCCTCAGTAGATTCCGTTATGCGCGCTGATACTGAGATTGCACAAATGACAGCACGAGGACTGTCCTTTGTACCCGTTTTAAGATAAACGTCCCCTTTTCATGCTTCAGCCAACTTTGTCCTCTGTTTTCGCAGTGGCCATGATGCAAAGGAATGAGTGGCTTCGGTCCATTCACAGTCCACACACACCACGACAGAGCAGATGGAAAAGTACAACATACAACATATGTGACACCAATTAAAAAGGATGTTCATGAACAGGTTTTTCTGCTGTGTGACAATAACAAATTTGTGTGGTGTTTTACATGAACTGTGTTTTTGACCTTGTGTTGAAGTTATTGCTGCTTTCTGAATGGCATACTTTTTCTTTTTAATTGGAGTACGTACTGCAGCTGCCCTTACAGAGTACATACTGTTGCATGGAGGATGCAAACAAGTGGGAAGTACTATTTTTTCATCACATTGATTGCACCTTGAACTTTGACCCTCTTGTGCACAATAGGGTGAAAAGTGCAGTTGGTGTAAAAGTGTGTGATTTAGGCCCAATCCCAATACCCCCTTGTCCACTACCCTTTAGCCCTTGGCCCTACCCCTAGCCATTGCCCATTACCCCTAGCCATTGCCCACTACCCTTTGGCCCTCAAAATGAAGCAACGAGGGGTAGGGGTTGAAATCTTTCCCTAGGAATTGGGACACCACTCACTACGTCACTGCGTTGATTACATTCACACATATGTAACTATTTTAAACAGGAAGCTGTGAGCCATCTACATTTCCAACCGGCATCTACAATGAAGTCTCTTGTTGAGGTCATCCTACCGATCGCGTTTGCTGTATTCATCATGCTTCGTTCGATGAATGACAGACGACAAAATGGTATGTACGAAAGGGGACTTCTGCTAGCTAGCTAGCTAACCAGCTAACATTATGAGGCAGCATAGTTACACTAGCTGGCGTGTTATCGTAATGTGAAAAATCCGACAATTTTGCAGAACAGGACAGATGACGGACGCCAGATAGTACAAGCTAGCTAGCTAGCTAACAAGCAACCTGACGACGGTAACATTAGCTAGCTGGCTAGCTTTCTGTCACCTCCAATCTAGACATTGTGGATAGCAATAAAAACTTTTTCCCCATCTCTTGCTCGTTGGTAGCCATGGCGATGTCTACCCCTCGCTGGCAAGTCAGCATCTGAAGTCCTTCACTCCGAATGGGCTAGTTTCATACCCACTACCCCTCGTTATGCCCCCTACCCCTACACACAAAAAAGAATTGGGACACTCCTACCCCTTGCAGGAATGCGCAAATCTAGGGGTAGGGCCAAGGGGTAGGGCTAAGGGGGGCATTGGGACGGGCCCTTAATAGTAATGATAATAATTATACATTTTATTTAAAAAGCCGCCTTTCAAAACACCCAAGGTCACCGTACAGAGCATAAAATAACATACATAGTAAGAAACATGAATCGGCAAATACATATTGTTGCTTTGCTAGAAATCAGTCAGGCTGTCACTTAACATGACTTTGGACATGAGATGATGCTGTTTTCGGTTAATTTTGCTTTTGATAGCCCCACACCCATTAACTGGTAACTGGAGACAAAAATGCAAAATGAGGTGAAATCCTATAAGTCCAGTGCTCCATTTACTCAGTGAGCCTTAGCGCGACATTTTAAAGCACTATCTATTTAGAGGTTGTTAATTTTAATGTTTTATAAGGTAAATGTCTTGCCCTTCTTTTATTTTCTGTTGGCTTTGCTAACAAACAGCTGGTTAGCTGCGTTTACAATGGGAAACACTGTCCACCCTCTAGTCTCCCCTAGTTAGCTAGCCACTCTTCACTGAGCACCACCCAGGTCAGGTAGGAGCTAGCTAGCAATGCTGCACATTCAGTGATTACTACTGGTAATGCTGTCCCACTTCAGTTTCCCCCATGTAGGCCTGGTGAGCAAGCACCCCAATTAACCACAAACCCCTTTAGCATTGTTAACTGTGTTAGCACCACTAGCCATGCTGGCACTGCTAATGGTACTGACAGGTCTGGCAGTGATGACATGGTTAACAATGCTAAAGAGATTTGCGGTTCAAAATTAAGGCCCTTATTCACCAGGACCACCCGTGGGGAGGTCAGAGGGGGGCACATTGTTTCCATAGCAACACTGTTGACTTGTGATGGACTAGGGGCTCATCCTACTCTCCAATGTGCTATGTGTGAGCTCAGTCCTGTGTGTTCTTTAATGAAGCAATAGGAGAAGATATTCGGTCTCAGTTAATGTAGTTTATTAAGCAGTAAAGGAATAAAATTACAGACCTCTGGGTCTCAACTTCACGTCCCTGACGAACAACAAAGGTGTGTCAGTTCACGAAGTCTGACCTCCTGTCCTTTCCCTGACCCAGTATATTTGAGCGTAACAGAGTGTCATTGTGCACGCAAGACGTTGTCCTCTTCTCATTGGCAGTTCCACTTCCTCCTTCACCACACCATGCCCCTGCCTCGTGTTAATCTGACTCCTTCCCGCTGGCAGTGGGGGCGTGGTTCCTGTTTTGAAAGACAAGAGAACAGCACAACTACCTACACGTGCTGTACCTTACTATCTTTACATGACTTTCTATTCTTACTACCATATATGAAACTAATTATCTAAGCATTGCGGTATGTGCTCCTCAGACTTCATGTCTCTTCCTCTCCTGTACTTCTCCACTTCTGCAAAGCAAACACATTCAGATCAGCTGAAATCATCTCAGTATTCTCACTGTTCACACATCTAAAACTTATATCGTGAAACACAACTTATAGTAAAACACATAAAATCATTCTATTCCCAACACTTGGGACAGCATTACTAGAAGTAATTGCCAAATGAGCACCACTACTAGCTTTCTCCTACCAGAACCGGGTGATATGCAGTGCAGTAAATTGAAGAGTAGCAAAATTAACAGATAATAGATCGACGTGTATACAGTCAAAAATATTCTCAGTGGTCAACAATTAATGGTTGACCACTGACATCCCTATTTTCAGTACAACAGTATGCTATCAGCCAAACTTGCCAGAGACAGGTCAACCCGGAGACCTCTGCTATTACTACTTTGCAATGTATGTAGTTTTAACTTTAAAGTTATAATTGGATACATTGTAGATTATTTGTGATTGATTGTAGTCATTGCAGCTTCTGTCATCTGTCAATTAGCTGTTATAGTGTAGATGACCTGACATAAACTCCTTTAGTGTAGATGACTTCAGCCAAATGACCTGACATGTATGTTTACATTATGCAGATAACAGGAAATAGCTGTGTAAGTGACAGGAAACACCCTTTAATGTGTTTTGAAAAGCTTGTAGGGTGTGTCAACTGATACTGCTTGTTTGTCAGACACTAGAAATTGTCATGATGTACCAATTCTTTTGCTTTCTTGCGAGTACACCCTCAGATGTCCAATCCTGTGTGTTTTGAGTCTTGTTATTCCACAACACAGTCAAAAAGCTGTCATCTGTCATCATTGTTTGGAGCTCTGTCTCTGTACGTTACCGACGAGTAACTTGGAAGCCCAGTCTGACAGAGAGACTGAACAAAGGAGAGTAGAGTGTGTGAGCAGTGACAAGCCACAGTTCTTTACAGTCACTGATTTCACAATTTAAATTTAAAGTGAAAACGTAAAGTAAGAAACGTTGGTCCTTTTATATTCAATTGTCCTGTTTTATGCTCATTCTGTGTCCTTTTTCATGTGAAGCACTTAGCGCATGCAGTGTCCTTACTGTAAAGCACTTTGTGCTGCATTTCTTTTGTACTAAGTTTATCATTATTATTATTATCCATCTGCAGTTCAGTCGATGTGAAATGTCCTCCGCTGCTCAAAGGATTGTTGGTCAGAATAGCGAGAAAAGCATGCTGGCTTACTGTACATACTGCAAAATGCGACCGGATGCAGTAGGATGTCCTTGTGCTGGGACTGGGACAAATCAAGGGTGCTTTCACACCTGCCCTGTTTGGTTCGGTTCAATCAAACTCAAGTTCATTTGCCCCTTAATTGTGGTTCGTTTGAAAAGGTGTGAACACAGCAATCGCACTCTGGCACGCACCAAAACAGCTGGACCAAGACCTTCTTGAAGAGGTGGTCTCAGTCGGGTTACAAAAAAGAGCTCTGGTGCGGTTCATTTGTGGTGAGAACGTGTTCCGACCTCCGAACCAACTGCAGTCACATGACACATTGTTTGGGTTAAACATGAGCATGTTACAGTCCTGGAGGATTATTAATGTGCACCTCCTCCTGTACTGCCTTAATATGCACATTCAGCACATCCAATGCATCAAAACATTGTTTCTAGTTGGAGCCGCGCCTCGTTTTCAAACTGTACGGTTTGACTAAAATGAACAATGACAGCAATATAGTCCACGATGAGCAGCGCTAAAATCAACCTGCGTAGTTGTCCCTCCATTGTGACATTAGAAAGTGTCACATTTATCTTGCAAGTGTACTCTTCTTCTACGTTTGCTTTACTTCCTGGATTTTTCCCACATGGAAATTCTGACTAATCAAGAGCAGCTTTCTCCTGCAAGGCATTTTATCTGGTCTGTTTGTAAATGCTGCTGTGAGAACATGAACCGACTCTAGGCAATTATACAACTTTGTAACAAAATTAGTCCCTGGGAACTCCAGGTCTGAAAGCACCCTAAACCTTCTTCTGGCATACTAAATTGTATGATTGCATGGGTACTGCAACACACCAATTGTACAAAATGGCGCTTCTTTTTAACAATCAGCCTTTAATTGGTCAAGAAAATGTCAGTAAGTGGTCTTTTTTCTTTCTTTACAAAGGTTGCCCAATAACCTCCTGTCGGTCCTTGAAAAAATGTCAAACGTCAATAAATCTGATTTTGGTATTGTTTTACAGAAACACTCAACTCACTGTTTTAAAGGGGCAAAAAGCGAAATCGTTTCACCGCTAGGTTCGCTGTTGTGCACTGCCTGTAGAGCAAAACAAAGTGTGTCATGAGCCACTCCTCCCTCTACCTCTGCTCTCCAACACCCCCCCACCCCACCCCCCACTTGCCTCGTCTGTGCCGGCGAGACCGAGACGAGTACCGCAGCATGGACTACCACATCCAGACGGTCCCGGTGTTTCTTCCTCAGGCTCCGCTTCACTCACCTGCTTCTTTCCACATTAACCTGAATAACAAACCAGGGCTCGGTGCTCCAGTTGGATCCAAACGAAGAGCCGCTAGCTGGGAAGCTAGCGGAGCCTAACTGGCTGTGTTAGCAGCTGAGTGAAGTGGAGCATGAGGAGGAAGCACCGGTTAGCTCCCGCTTTCACTGCAGGCAGATTCACTTGGAAAAATAAAACCTAAACAGCCAGCTTAGTTTAGCAGTTAGCAATGTCTTTGCCATGCTAACGTTCCAGGAGCCTGCTTCTTGGCTCCGGCGAGCTCTAGCGTGGAGCCTGGCGGGCTCACGGAGAAGAGAGGAATGTTAGCGTTAGCTCCCAGAGTTGGCACTAGATCTACTACGGCTATTGGAGTAGCTTGCAGCTATGGAGCGCTTCTACCAGCTCTTCTAGTCACTGAGCCTCACCTCCATTTCAGCAAATATATTGCATTTATTACAGGGGTCATCATCATTGAAGTAGGCAGGGGAATAGCTAAACACAGCCACCAGGCTGCCCGCCGGGCTACATTTTACAATGCTAATTGCAAATGTTAGCTGAGCTGCCGGGCTGCTCACCTAACACAGCCGAAATGCCTGACCCATTGCTGGGACCGAGCTGCTAATAACTCAAGCTCCGGACATTAACCCGGGATTCACATGAAGTACATGAACGTGCAGCCGGACCGGCTTGTAAACAATGGGCTGGAGATCAACACAGAGAGAAGGTGTGTGAGGTCATGCTATACTCCAGATGAAATTACACCTCTAGTTCTTCACATAGCAATTTTTTAATTCCTTCAATCTAGAAATGATGAATTTCACTTATTGCTCCTTTAAGATGTCTGATATAAAGAACATCCAGAAGAAGCTTAACCCTTCAGTGTTGCAATAAAACTGCCAAACAATGATCAGAACACATTTCTTTTATTGGTTAAGAGGTTTTACAACTTATGTTACTAGACACAACAATGGTAGGTGGGCTTTTTCAGTGGTTTTTTGCATGTTTGCACAAGGTGTATGACAAGAATTATTTAACTTTTGCTTCTTTGTCAATTATACATTCAGTTCCTTCTGATCTTGGCATAAGTTTTGTCCATCAAAATGTGCCCATGATTACATGAGAAATCTTTGCAGGTTTATGAGGTAGATTCCGTTAACTGCACAATTAAACGTATTCCAACATTTCTAAATCCAATCTATCTATTCAAACCTAAAGGGTTTACATTTAACAAAGAGGCTCAGTGGGTCTTTAAACCCTGAATGAAAACTAACTACTCAATAGACAAATCACAACTGTGAGATCTTGGACTTTGTGGTGATCTCTGCACCAACACTTTTCATTTCAGAGCATCGGGGGCGACTGATTATTCTGAAAGTATTTTACATATTTGCCTGAACAGACTAAAACTGATATCCTTGTGCTTTTGTCAATTAATCATTGTAACACAAAAAAAATGCCCCAATAGTGGTCCCATGATCAAAAACGTAAAATTAGAAAATTTAAAAAACAACAAAAAAATTGAACTCTTAAAATGTGTGAGTGGTTAAAACGGTGTTATTGACAGGAGGAGGAATATCGGGGGAAGGTCAGCACAGGAGCTGAGTGACTGTGAAAAGGGCTGCGATGCTTGAGAGGACGGGACGCAAGTCGGTGGACCCGCTGTTTGTCCTACAGTGTTCTCTGTTCTGGCCGATGCAGGCCGCATACGCCATCACATGGGGGATATAGTTCTGCTCATGGACCCCGTGAAGCAGGTGAGCCAGGGGACCTTTAGCAAACACAGCCACATCCTCTCCTCCATGAGTCTCCATGGTCAGAGGTACAGCTGACTGGGCCTGGTAGTTGTTTTCCTCTAGAGAACAGGGAAACAGAGAAAAGATCTTAAGATTTTGTTGTGTTCAACTCCTGTGGCATGAAGGGAAAAAGTAAACACAAAGTTAAATGTTCCCTATGGAGGTTTTGCCCTCTGGTAGCACTCTGAAGCTGTTTTTCCTTTTGGATATGCAGCAATGTGCCAGCAAAGGCAGGGAGGAAAAGACTGGTAGCTGGTAAGCATAGATGCAAGGCAGTAATTATAATATACATTTGCAGGGGAGACAAATCCCCCTAATATCCAAATATGCACAGAAGAATGTGGTATTAACTGCCCAGCCAAATTATATGATTAAAAAAAATTCTAAGTATAGAAAATTAGGTTTCAAATTTGTTTAAAAAAAAAAAAAAAAGCAGTATTATCTGGTCTCTCTCTGGTCAAAGCACACACACCTCCTCCCAAGCCGAAGAACAAGCCGCTGCGCGGCTACAGACTCTTGTTAGCAGCTAACGCAGTAGCACAAAGCACACAACCCCCAGCTGAAGAACAAGCTGCCTTGAGCTAAAGGCTCTCGTTAGTAGTTAACCCGGTAGCACTAGACAAACTCACCTCCCCCAAGCCAAAGAACGAGCCACCACCCAACAAAGACTGTTGTTGGCAGCTAATCCAGTAGCATGTTGACGTACACAAGCCCCAAGCCAAGGAACAAGCCACCGTGCAGCTACAGACTCTTGTTAGCAGTTGACTCAGTAGCTCAGGGCATACAGACCCTTGAGGTGAATTTCAGTGATGCTGTAAAGCAACACCCTCTCTTTAGCAGCTAACTTGCAAAAAGCTTGCACATCTGCAGCCAAAGAACAAGCTGCAGCGCATCTAACGACTCTTGTTAGAAGCTAACCCAGTAGCACGGTAACACACACGACCCAGAGCCAGAGAACAAGCCACCACGCAGCTAAAGAATCCCATCAGCAGTAGCACAAAACATACAGCCCCTCGAGCTGAAGAAAGCACTGCTGCAAAGCAACAGCCTCTCTTTAGCAGCTAACACAGTAGCACAATGCACACACACACACCCCCAGCAGAAGAATGAGCCGCAGTGCATCTAAGACTCTTGTTAGAAGCTAACCCAGTAGCACAGTAACACACAACCCTGAGCTGTAGAACAAGCCAGCGTGCAACGACAGATTCTCGTTAGCGGCTCACCCAGTAGCTCAAAGCACATACACTCCACAGCGGAAGAATGAGCCACCTCACAGCTTAAGACTCTTGTTAGCAGCTAACCCAGACCCCAGAGCTGAAGAACAAGTGGCTACACAGTGACAGAATCTTATTAGTGGCTAACCCAGTTCCATACACAGTTTATAATAGCACAGCACACACCCTTGAACCATAGAACGAGAGAGCGCTAGGCAGTGACAGCCTCTAATTCAGCAGTTAACGTTAGCATATATCAAGCCATGATTTCAGGCCCACCCAAAAAATCCAGGACACAAAAATGATGACAAAGAGTTCGGCGGTCTAACTCCACAATGCAATACTACATAGTTCACAGTCTTTTCACAGTCTTTTGGCATTTTCTGACATTACTGATTGTCCTATACTCGGACTTTAATGTCTTTATTATGTTATATGAAGTCTGAGTTAAGTTTCGATCATTTATGTTGCGCTGCATGTGTAATATAAGTAGACATTAGCAGCCTTCATTTATTGCACATTTGTACAGTAGACAGACCCCCCCAGAAGATGCTCCCCAGTGTTGACTCTCCATGGCTACGGCTTGCTCGGATGTAGACAATTGGATTTAAAATACATCGGCTCTACAAATGTTTTATGAGGAAGGAAATGCATTCAACACATTTGTTAGAACTGCAGGGTACACACAATGGGTTTTGGTGAGTTGTAAATATCTTTTATTTATTACAAGAACACTCCACAGGGCACTGTTTTTGGACAGCATTAATCTGATAATCTGAGATTACTTACTTACTCCTGCAAATCATTTTGTGTCGAGGCAGAGCAATGCCCTGTACTAAATCATGCTCTTTAATAAAACTGTGTTATTGTCTGTAGCAGGGCCTTTAGGTGGAGAAATGACTCCATGTCTCCAACAGTTTTATCCTTGTATGACTACAATAGCTCGTGATATGACAGTGTCTGGGGTTTATTTTTGGAAATAATAAAAATACACAATTTACAGTGAAAAACATGCAGATGCTTCTTGTTTAAGAAGACAAAGAAGTTCATCTTTCCTTATTAATTTTACTTACGGTAGTTAACAGTGGTGATATTCTCTCTCTCGCCGTTAATGACTTTGTAACCTGGTCCGTTCCCATATATGATGGAGGTGAAAGGTTTCTGGTCAACATCACTCAGCATTGGAGCCAGACCTGTGGATGCATTAAACCCCGTCATCACAGCAGAACCAGACTGAAAAATTAGCTTACAACAACAATATATACAGCATCATTAACGGATGTGCATTATTATCATACCAATTACATACCAAATATTGTGTTTCCTCTGCCTGTGTAGCCTCCGAAGTTGAACACGTGAGAATGATCAGCAGTGACTACCGTCATTGTATCGTGGGCACTGGTCAGAAGACCTGCCCGGCCAATGGCTCTGTCCATTTCCACAGCTTCATGTAGAGCCTGTTTGGCCTTGCCTTCATGGTGTCCGTGATCAATACGTCCTCCTGAAAGAGGGGCGGATATTTACAGTTAGCTGTTCTCTCTGTAAGACAGTGACATTTCTAATCCTGTGTTTCTGCGTTAACCCTTCATTTATCTCTTGTTATGTCTGAAGCTTTTTCGACCACACTCAGTCTTTCCATAAAGGTCATAATGGTGTTGCACTTGTTGTACACATGAAAAGTGCCCAAATATTTGTGCAAAGACGAAAAAGACAGCGTGAGAAGAAAGATCAAACCCTGCCAACTGTCTCACCATAAATCTGACCGGTGGCTACCTGAACGGGGCATGCTTGTCAGATTGTTGGAGAGAGGCCCCACAGTTCTGCCGTCAAAAATGTGGACGGGAGCCTTCTTTCACCTTCTGTCAGACAGTGTTCAATGATCCGACAAGCACTCTGTTTGAAACTTACTGACCCTTTTCATTCAGTCTGGCTGAACGATCACTGTCATACTTGCGGGTGTTTTAACAAGGACGCCGAGTTATCAACACCACAACCTTCCTGTGCCTCATTTTATCTAATATTGTGTTGACATTGGGCATTCACAGAATTCTCAGTACTTGTTCCAATGTCAGTGATGATGATAAGACCAAACCAATACAGGATGTCTGTGGGAACGGCTCAGGGTTTCTCTTCTCTCACATAAACTGCCTTGAATCTCAGCAACACATTCCTTTGAATAATAAACATTTCTCAGTTTTCATGGTTGATAAATGCTGTTTTATATATCACTGATGTCCCTGCCTCTGAATCCTTGACAGTGGTGGAATCTAACTATGTACATTTTCTAAAGTCCTGAATGTAGATAGAGTTTTAACATACTTGTATTTCACTTGAGTATTTCCATTCTATGCTATGTTGAACTTCACTACATGTATTTGATAAATCTATTCACTAGTTAATTTAAAGATTATTAATACAAAACATAATCTATAAAAAGAAAATTATATATTATTCAAGGTTATGCAACAGTTAGTTCCGGCCCTGCAATCTGATTGGTCGAGAGACAGTAAAACCGTGACGATAATGGAGTACAACATCACGGTTATTTCACTGTGTATGTATCACTCCGCCTCACAGCTGATTGCAATCAACAATCAAATCAAAACTGACGGTTAGTGTCAGTTAGGTCAGCAGTTGCGCTGTAGGCTAATTAATTCATCCACTGTCAAACAGCCAAAAATATGGATTTATTTCCTAAAATAAGTTTTGAATTGAACTATGAATGGTCATCAGAGGAAGATGAGGGAGAGGAGAAGCTGAATCCATCTGAGCACACATCCAGGTTTGTCAGTGTTTCATCAGCGGAGCTCAATGACTTGGAGAAAAGCAACATACTGTCAGATCAGAAGGCAGAGTCGGCTGTGCCTGTGAAGCGACAGTCCACCATGCAGTCACCAGAGACTTATTTCACCGGCTGCACAATTAATGGAAACGTGCAGATAAATGTGTATAAAGAGTAAGTGCCTGGCGCACCATGTTTGCGTTACATAGCAACGGTGACAGTGGAGTCCTGAGGGAACTATTTTTGTTGGTGGAAGACAAATAAAATGCTTAAATTATCTCTTTTGCCCTCATTTTTCAACATTTCTTAATCAGCTTGCTTATTTAACTGTTGAACTGTTGTATAAAAGCAATATCACACTCAAACTCGTGATGTTATACTTGTATATTGTGATGATATATGAGTATAACATCACTCCCTCTCGTGCGATATTGCTTAAACTACCCAGCTGTATGTAAAGTTATTACCAGCTGCAACATTACAGTGTTGAGCACATTAAAACCCTGTTTCCACCGAGCAGTACTGTACAGTTCAATTCACTTCTGTGTGCATTCTTTTTTTTTCTTTTTTTTCTTTTTTTTTATCCTAAAAGTTGTGGATGGTACCAATGGATCGATTCTCCATTTGTGGTCCCTCCTCTGTTGGGGTACGTAACAGATCTGGTACTAAAAGGTGGAGCTGTGAACACTGCAGTCTGTTGATTGGTCAGTAGAGGACGGTCACTCTGCTCAGGGCTGAGTTGTGGCTGGTTTTGAGGCTCAGGTAACCACTGTTCATACTGTGGAGAGTTTTACACATATTATTAGTAAACTAATTTTAAATATAAAGGATGTTTTGCTGCCTCTTGTAGCAGCTATAGTCTGAGAAAAAATACTCAATTTGGGTGCAGACTTCAATCTGTGTCAACGGTAATGAGGAAATACAGTGAGTGCTGGACAGAGCAGTGAGTGACATCAACCCCACCCACATTTAAGAGTACTGTTTGTAGTGGAAACGCTAACAGACCTAGGGTCTAGGTATCATGTCTGAGGGGTTACTTTTGGTTCCAAAGGTACCACACTGAAAATGTTGTTGGAAACGGGGCTTCAGAGACAGACAGCCATTTACGCTCACATTCACACCATTAGCATACGACCAATAGTGGTTAACAGCAATGCTAACCACTGCACTACCGTGCTGCCAAAAACACAACAGTTCTTTTTTTCAGGCGATTATAAACCGAAGAACACATAGTTATGAATATCATGTACAATTACTGCCAACAGATGCCTTTAAATCCCACACACTTTACCTTTAATTGTACAATCTGAATACATCTTCCACCACTAGTCCTTGACTGCTTTATCTGTACCTATTCCATATAGATGTCACTGAACATTACTGGATATGTTTCTGGTTGTATTTCATTAACTGCTGCACAATATGTTGCTATGTTTACCTTGGAGGGACAATTAAGTAAAGTTGGCAGCAAGGTAAAAGGTTCAGAAAAAAAGCAGCTTTTAAAAGAACTGTTATCACTGATGTTTTGTTAAAATTAAATAACAGAATCTGTCACTCATAACAGTCTGTTAGCCAGTAAGAGAGAGCCAGGCCCTCTGGCTGAGGGACAATCTTAATAACCATACGCCACCCTGCTGCTTCTACCCAGTGTCACTCATACATGTTAATACTGTTAATGTGTGATCCCCCCTCAGTCACTCTTCGTTAGGTTTCTACCATTTCTTTTTTCCACTGATGGTTTTTTTGGGGGGAGTTTTTCCTTATCTGCTGTGAGGGTCCAAGGACAGAGGGATGTTGTAAGGAATGTCGTAAGCTGTTAAGCCGTCTGAGGCAAATTGTGCACAAGAACTGAATACAGTTTCACAGTGGAAGACTTTGACTTGGATTTCACAAACAGACTTAAGCTGTTTAACCCCCTTTTCAGAAATCTATAAAAATAAGAAACGTATATGTCTTTTAGAGAAGTTGGATAATTTTCTTAAAAACATGACTAGATCCCAAGTAAGTTGGCTGCTAGAGTAACTTTTATGGAGGAAAAAATAAGATTGCAGGTCCTTTTTCAAACATGATGCCAACATATAAAACTAGTAAAACATGTGGTGCATGTTCTGAAGGAGTGCATGTTCAGCTGAAAACTTGCCTCTTCTTACAGTTATTTGAAGGTTTTAAAGGACGTTTCATTAGGAAAATTTAATGATAAGTGAACCACGAAGGGCTCATACTGTCTCTTAAAACACTTTACCTTGTCTCTGTTTTTCATGATCCACAACATTTCACTTTCATTCAACATTCTTGTGAGCCAGCAAATGTCATTGATTGAATTATTTGTGTGGAACAAAAGTTAAAAGCAGATAAAAAAAAAACCCACTAATACCTCTAAGGCTCGCTAATTAACATCCTCTTATCACACACATACATGCAGTTTGTCTCCATCTTTTCATCTCAGCTTCAAAAAGAAAGCAAACAAGTATCTCTTCCAAAATGTTTAACTATTTCTTTAATAATCCTGATAACAAAGTTGGGTAGCAACTGTATTATGCTGCATTTCCAGTATATGGTACGGCACAGCTCTGCTCATATCAGCTCGCTCTTTTTACGTGTTATCGGTTGTGCACAAAGCCTACTAGGTTTTTTTGCTACCACCTCACTCAAGGTTCCAAGCAAGCTGAAACCATACTAGAAGATGGAGTTAAAACACTGCTAACCACTGATTGGTCAAAGAGAATCCATCTATCCATCCATTTTCATCCGCTTATCCGGGGTTGGGTCGCTGGGGCAGCAGACCAAGCAAAGCACCCCAGATGTCCCTCTCACCAACAACGCTTTCTTGCTCCCCCTAGATGACCCTAAAGCGTTCCCAGGCCAGATGAGATATGCAATCCCTCCAGCGTGTCCTGGGTCTGCCCTGGGTCCTCCTATCAGTTGGACATGCCTGAAACATTTCTAACATGAGGCACCCACGGCAGAGAGAGTCATCTCTAGAATTGGCATTACGCAACGCAAGACATCCTGTATAAACCTGCCATTATTAAAGGTTCGGTGTGAAGTATTATGGGGCAGAAATGGAATATAATGTTTTCTTTAGTGTATAATCATCTGAAAATCATGTTTTTGTTAGCTTAGAATGAGTTGCTTGTATCTACATAGGGAGCATGTCCTTGACCATGGAGTTCATGAGGAGCGGTCAAACCAAACGCTGGTTCAAGATAGGGCTGGTCGTGTCTTTGTATCTGCCACCGTAGTTCCCAGCCCCTCTGTGATGACAGCATCAGAAAAACACTGACTTTTTAAAGTGAAACTACCTTATTGGGTGTTACCAGTTTCAATCAGTGGTTCCCAACTGGTGGGTCGGGGTCCATTCTGAATCTGACTCGTGAACGTGTCAAGTTTGTAAGAAACACACTTTGTTTTTAAGTATAGTGAATCTCTGGCACAGAGCTTTTAATTTGATGTGCCGTTTCCTGCTGTAGAATGACTGACTAACGAGCAGCTACTTGACAGAGACAGCAAAGTAGCTCAACGACATGGCCAAATGCAAATTTGACGCTGAATATGAAACTGTGTGGACCTTGAACTAATGACTAAGGCAAAATCTGGACCCCAGGGCTGGACCAGTTGGGAACCACTGGTTTAAATCACTGGCTCCTTTTATTTTGGAGAGGTGCAGACCTCTGTGGATAATTTGGCTCCCAGTATAATGCTCCTGAACAATGAAAACTGAAGGAATTCTAACTGGGAGAAGTTGAAGCTGGCTGCAATCTGCAGTCCTCTCCGCAAGATGCTCCACACCACTCCTTTAAAGCCAAGCTGATGTCAATAGCAGCCACAATTTTTTTATTCACTTGACCCAGATTTTTTAAAAATGGCAGCCAGCAAAACTATGCGGTACACTATGTATGCCAAAGTGCAGATATTCCTCTGTTTGGTTGCCGATGAAAAGATTCAGTGAGTGTCGCATTGAAGTTGATGTCACGGCAGTTTCATGTTGCACCGATATGGCGTTCTGCTAAGAATCCCACCTACACTGAGGGGGTACAATCAGCCGTGGAAAACGAAATAGAGAAAAGGACCTGGTCCCAAAAGTGAGTTGACTTGAGTCTAGCCATACCATGTAGTGGAAATCAGGCAATATAAGGCCTCCTTACCTCAAGGGACATTCACTATTGAAATCTGCGATGTCTCCGACAGAAACTACAACTTAACTAAGTCGGTAGACCAGCCAGCCAGATCTTTGTGACACAAGCCCCAAAACTAAAGTTGACAGTCCAATTTCACCACAAACTCACCCTCTACAAGCAGGTAAAATCCACTGGGGTTCTTCTGTAGGATCTTGATGGCCACATCCACCATCTCTGTCAGCGAGGGATCAGTCTCAGTGTTCCTCTCCAAGTCATACGTCAGGTCAGCAGGTTCAAACAGACCTGGAATAACAGAAGGCCCGGTTCAAGGAGAAATAGGCTATTACACGCAAGAAAATAAGCCTACAGCAAATGCATACACATGTGGCTCTTCATTTACACTTCAATGAAAAACTTCCAAGTTTTATAATGACGCCGAGACTGGAAACTCACCCAATAAGTAATCCACGTTGTTAGGGTTCAGTGATAAGAGCTGCTTCTTGTTCCATACATAATGGCCTTTCTGCACAAAGACACAGATGTACAGCCACAACAGTGTGAGTGGTTAACACTGCAGTCACTTTGAACTCCTAAATATGGAAATGTAATTGGGAAGATAAAAGAGAGAGCAGAGAAATGAGAGGGAGCAAAGAGCGGGAAGAGGAGGAGAAATTTACTTTATCCTTCATTTTGTCAGTCCACTCCTGCACCAGGTTTCTTCCGTCTTTTCTTGTGCCGCTGTGCTTCGCAATGCTGGGGTACTCTACATCCGACGTGTTTTTGGGGAACATATATTTCCTCCCTCCGCCAAGGATCACCTGGAAAGTCGCACAAACAGAATACAAAACAACAATCTTAGTTATAACTGTTTTAGGACCAAATGGCTGGTAATTGACAAAGAAACAACTGACCGTTAGCAAAGCTCCATTTCCCTTAGTTACTGTTGCTACCCCTGTAAAGTGCACATATGTAGCTTACAATAATATCATGTGTTCAACTCAAAGTTTTTTTCCGAAACAATGGGTCTTCAATTTCAGACACTGTTAGACAAAAGCAGACTTCTAATTTCCAGCCAGAGGCGGATGATTCTTTTGGTTGAAATGACAACTGTAACTAGCAGATTTCATCAGCTGTAGCTAGCTAAGCTTAAGTAAGGTTAACGAGTTGGTTGAAAACAGGTTATCGGCTAAAATTTTAAAGTTTCTAGCTGATTTGTTTAAAAGCAAGAACTCAAGAATGAGTCTTAAATATACGCTTGATGGTGACATACATAATATTATGCTAAAAGCCTGAAGCTAAAGCTACGTATCCCAGGAAAAAGGTCAGCATCCTCTGCAGCTAATGATCAGGAGAAGACATGAAAATAAAGAAACGGAATTGTTCCTGTGTTGCAGCTTGTTTGTTCGAGTATTTTAAAGGGATCGTTCTCCTAAAAATTAAAAATGCATATTTTTCCTCTTACATGTAGTGCTATTCATCAGTCTAGATTATTTTGGTGTGAGTTGCAGAATGTTGGAGATATCAGCTGTAAAGATGTCTGCCTTCTCTCAAATATAATTGGAACTAGATGGGACTCAGCTTGTGGTGCTCGAGCACCAAAAAATACATTTGAAAAACTCAGCAGCAATGTCTCTTTCCAGAAATGTGTCTTTGCAGACCATAGTGCTGCACGACATGTTCTGCTCGCTCACCTAGCACCACTGAGCTAGCTAACGTTACAGCTCAGCCGAGGAGAACGACATTAATGTTAATTAATGTTAATGTGCTCGAAGCACCAAAAAATAAAATTTAGAAACTCAACATCAATGTCTCTTTTTAAATCATGACCTGGTTACTCAAGTTAATCTACAGACTTTGTTGTGAGCAGTTTATGTAGGAACTATTTTCTTTGTACTGAACTACACCCGGCAGCTGAATCACAGCACAGAGGGAAGCGTGCATCTACTCATGGAGGAGAGGCTCGTGCTTGTGACAGTGCAAGATGTAAACATTAATGGTGTTCTCCTCGGCTGAGCCGTAACATTAGCTAGCTCAGTGGTGCTAGGTGAGCTAGCAGAAGATGCTGCGCAGCACTATGGTCTGCAAAGACACATTTCTGCACTACGGGTAAGAGGAAAAGTATGTACTTTTGATATTGGGATGAACTGTTCCTTTTCGTATAATAAGGAAAATGCTTACATACTTGGTCAGAGTCATGCTTTATTGTTGATATTTTAAATACTAACTCAGATAACATGAGTTTGGCTGAGGATGCTAGAGTGTAAACTTTGCCAGAGGACCAGCTCTCACACAGTGCAGAAGTAACTGTTACTGCACAGTGAATTAGCCAGATAAGTTTAATTCCAAAAACAAGTTACACCATTTGATACGTCCAATGTTGGCACTCTGAGGTGAACAAAATGTTCAACAAAGTGTCTGTTGCCTTGCTTTCAGAACACCCCACATTATCTAAAATCACAGACAACTCTTGTGACACTTTATAATACGTTGTGTATCAGAATTATTTCTTGTTGTGACTCACATCAATGTTGGGAATGTTTTCAAAGAGCTGTCTGGCGATATCCTTGCAGCCGTCCCTCAGAGCCTCAGCTGGCATCTCATTATCGGAGTACCAGTCTCTGTCCACGCTGTGGGCGTAAGCAGCACTGGGAGTTGCATGGTTAACACGGGTCGTCGTCACTATTCCCACTGACTTGCCTGCAGCGGACACACACATACACACACAGGCAACGGTCTGAGTAATTTTCTGAAGAACATGTTCAGATCTAGATGAATTCCCTCATTGTGTCTCCCTGGACAGTGTCTACTTGTTGAGCTGCAGTGGAAGGATAGTAAGGCACGCAGAATTTTCGACTTAAATGACTGTAACTTTGGAAAGTACGCCGAGTGCTGGAGCTTCATTAGCTGTGGTTGAAATGCGCTGTTGCATCGAACAAGGAGTGCAGTTTTTGTGCTGCATCTCTTATAGAAGGAAATCACCTCAGCTCGTGTTGCAGCAACCAACATCTGTTTAAATGGATACATGGGTGTGTGAACGTGTATAATGGTCCAAACCTTTCTTTTAATCATGTGAAAGCAACTGTAAATCTGTTAAAGTGCACTGGATTGTACAAATGTTCTGTCATAGAAATATTTTATCATCAAATACCAACATAAATTAAATTGCACATTGCAGCTTTATCGTGTTGTCAAGGTCTCCACAAGAAAATGTTGATACTGCTCAAACCTAGTCTGAACAGCAATTTTTAGCAGCAGTGTCCAGCAGTGATTAATGAATGGACCGGTACTTTCTGCTAATAAATCTTCTGGATCTTAAAAGTGAAGCATTAAAGGAAAACCCAGCAGAGCACAGTCCTGTAAAACGACCTGATGAAAAACATGTCTCACATTTCTATTTGCTCCGTGCAGGAGGTCGGCAGCTGCCCGCCATGTTCCCTCAGGAATTATTGGATTTCTTATTATCTGTGACCCCTGAACCCACACAGACCCTGACCCTCACCCACCCACTCCTAAATTATTCCCACCACCGCCCTCTGAGAATCCCTGGTGCTCAGTCCTTTCCTTCTTTATGGTACAAGGTTTTAAATCAGATTGCATTACGTTGTGATGTCCCCTTGAAGGCTTAAAATCAGACGTCATTCCTTAGTGTATTTTGCAAAGATGGTCATCTTTCAGGCTTCTGATCAAAACGGTTTACATGAGATTTTGCTCCATGTTGTACGCTGCCATCACTGATACAGCATCAAACTGATTATAGAGATTGAAGCCCATGTGTGAAGAGTCTCGTAAGTACTAACCAGCAGGCAATTTTAGGGCAGGCAAGGGGGGATATTGTTATGATACCAGTGTTGTTTTTGTACTCCAAATAGTAACTAACATACCACTGTCACCAAGCCATGACTTCGAAAAGAAGGCCTTCAGAGTTTGCAGTAAGGTAGCCACAAATACACATGACAGAGCCTACTGGCGTTCTAAACTGGGAGAGCTTGTTGTACTCCAAATATTCAGTAGAATCTAAATGATGTCTCATTTCTTTAGTTTGTGAACAACAACAGTAACTCGAGTGAGATTCAGATTCCGTATACAATATTAAAAGTACAACAAAATAAAATCTACCACAAATGACACATTTAAACTTCTCCCGAATACAAAAAATGTCCCCTGGGATCTATATATAAATAAACAAGTGATTTCCTTCTCTTTTAGTAAAATCCTAAATGACTGAGTTGTGTTTTTTTTTCCACCTGGACCTTTATGCGCCGCCATTTTTCCTCCAATCATCACGCTGTAAGCTGTGACAGGCTGTTATGATAACAGAACTATCGCACATTCACATATACAGAGTTTTTTGTGGAGCCGTGAGCATTACTTTCATTTACATTACCAAAGGTTTATGACAAAATCACTTCAACGCCGACTCGTGTGTGCACACAGCGAAAGAGTAAAGGGAGGAGAGACGCTGTGCTGCTGCCAGAGGAGCCACTGAATGAGTTATTTCTGAGCGGCAAGTCGCTAAAAGAGTCTGAGGCTGTTCATAAAACAGGACGCCACAGTTTATTCCACACTACTGAAGCTGCTCCTCTTTTTGGAGCCACTGCGGAGTGTATAATAATTTCACTCTCAGCCATGCTTGTTGTTGCCACACACAACAGGATGACGTCAATATGTAAACAAGTTGAAACACCTCGATGCTACGATTTGAATTTTTCATATATTAAAAATTAAACCGGTATTACTGTAAACGACATGATATGGCACAACCTTAAACAACACAGGAAGATGAGAAAATATGTTGAAAGAACTGCCGTCTGACTGAGGAAGAGTTAGCATACATTATTAGCAATGGACTTCACGACAATATTCACAGCTTTTTATGAAAAAACCTTTTGATTCTTTGATTGATGGTCCCTTATGGAGAAAAGGAATCTAAATAATCGAGCATTGGACACATATTTAGACATTAGGACCGATTCAAAGTCAGCACTTTTTTTTCTGTCTCTCTTGTTGTGTTGTTTAACATGTAAATTAATTTTACTTTGGTGCTCATGGTCTCTGTAATTTGAATCATTCACTGAATGACTGAATTGTGGGCAATCTAACAAAGCTAACAATTGGTAGCATGTCCATATTAACAAAACTTTAAACATTTAACATTATAATTTTGATGTGCAATGCTAAGCTTAGACCTAGCTCTGATTTTAAGAGGTTTGAATGTTCTAAAAGCCAAGACTTTGTTTATTTGAAACCAGATGAAACCCCACTGTCCCGACCCTGCCTTGTTACTATAAGCCTTTCATTCATAAGTTCAGGGAGACATACAATACTTTCAGACTTAGTTTCAGAAGTTATAGTTCTAAGTTTCAGAATTATATTTATCATCTGAATTTGGCACCTTATGTTCTGAAACCCAAGAGTTAAATTCAAACAAAAACTCTAAAATGACCCAAAATCGACATGTTGGAAAACAAGCTCTTCCCCCCTGTTAAAAAATACATTGCCTACTGGTTCTAACAACTCCACACAAAACTTCATAATAAAGGATCCAGACACATCAGGGTTTGGAAAGTTAAAAAAGAAGATGAAACTTCATAGTTAGGGTGGCCTGATAGAGCTTTTCCAAAACTCTGTTGTTTAAAAATATGTCTCTTGTCATTTTAAAGCAGAATACATTAAAGAAGACTCTTACGGCTAAGTTAATGTCACTTACAAACTGCTCGAAGGATAACTTTGGTTCAAAGGATGAACAGCTGAAAAGAGGGAACGAGCAGTGTGGAAAAACATGCATTAAGAGCATCACTTTTGAGAGCACTTCAAAGTCATTGCTTTGAGCTACCAAGTCACCCCAGCGAGTATTCCCACCACCCATTAACACAGCAATCAACCACAACCACAATTAGCTTTCCTCGCACATGAAACGCACATTAATCGACAGCAAAACGTGAACAATGACCCTGTGTTAAATTAATGTTACTCTACCTGCGTCTTTAGCCCATCTGAGGATGGAGGTGACCTCATTGCCCATTGTGGTGTTACACTGGGATCGGACAGCAGCTGCACTCACACCCACCGTGCCCTCGTTGGCCTTGACCCCGCAGAGGTATGCTGTGGCAGTGCCGGCACTGTCTGGCACCTGAGCGTTGGTGTTGTATGTCTGCAGAGTGACAGGTCAGTGACATGTGGTCAGAATCTAAACATCAAACAGGATTGTTTGTTGACTTTCTGATATCCTTGTGATCGGGTGTTTGTGTGATGCAATTTGTTTGGACATGGGTGCTTTTCCTGCAACAGCAGTACGTCAAAATGCTGACTTAAAGGATACAGAGTTATTCTAATTACCAACAAATCCCATTAAAGACCAAATCATCAGTGTGCTAGTGTAAAGATTATTTCATATCCTTTCATCTCTCTACTTCTGGCTCTCAGCCTCAGGCCCAATATTTCCTATTGAAGATGTAAATCCTCAAAAAACGGCCAGAAAAAACATTTATATACAGTCTATGTACATAAACTTATACTTGTGCATCAGCTCTATGCAGAGCTTACGCCGTTGTGAGCATTTGTACTTGTGCGTAGTGTGTCATTCTACAGTTACACCTCAAAAACACTAGTCGGCAGTGGGGTTTCTGTGAAGTGCTCCAAAGTTGAGTTGATTCAAAACACACATTAAACACACATTAAACATGGCTTAATAGAGACAATTTCAAACATAAGTACACAAATCAGCTTCACTATAACTCGCAGCATTCACAGACAAACACTTGTCCTTGTCTGGACACATTTTCCCCACAAATACAACATGCTAACGTTATTAGCACAAGCCTATGGCATTTTACATTGTATAAACTAGCAACGAGCGTAGAATTCCACTACTCATATAAAGCCAGGATAAATTATACACACACACAACTTAAAATGTGTGGGGGGTTTATTGTCTTTACAATTTATTGTTTCTTATCTCTGAAATTAAAGTAAATAAAGTAAAAAGTTTTGTTATACAAGTTTCCAACTATGGCTTGACACTTTGCCTGCACTGACAGTTTACAGCTAACGTTACTCAAACAGGAGGAAACATGAATTTTTAATTTTTAGACGATTTGTCAGACAAAACAAGCATTTTATAGACGTCCCCTTACGCTATGGGAAACTGAAATGGCATTTCTACTATCTTCTTCCATTTTACAGACTAAACTATCAATCACTAATTAAAACTAATCATAATTATTTTCCAATTAAATACCGTTAGTCATCAGCAGCAGAACCCTGTGGGCTGTACTGTATGTGTATCTGCAGTCAGCAATAGTTTTTGGACAACAATGGAGGTCTATAGCAGCAGTTAAAGGTCCAGTGTGCAAGATGTAGAAGCATGTAGTGGCATCTAGCAGTGAGGACTGCAGATTGCAACCAACTGAAACCGGTTAGAATTCCTTCAGTGTTCATTGTTCAGGAGGTTTTTACCAGGAGCTGAATAATCAGCAGAGGTGTCTTTCTCTCCAAAACAAGCAGATCCAGATATTTGAGCATCAAAGCACCCTTAAACCGGTTGAAACACTGACTAGCATAAAGAAATTGTTGTTTTCTTCTATGCTTTCTTTGCAGAGGCGCTGCTACTACGTTGGAGGATGCGAGAACGCAAATGACCCTATCTAAAGCGAGTGTCTGGTTTGTCCTTTCTGGTCTATTGTAGTAACATGGTGGTGCAACATGGCTGTCTCTGTAAACGAGGACCTGCTCCTGATGCCGATAAGCCTCATTCTAAGGTAACCAAAACACTATAATTCTTATTTTTAGGTGATTATACACTAAAGAAAACATACTTAATATTCCATTTCTCCCAATGTATCCCCCTAAATCCTACACACTGGACCTTTAATTGATGGTTTTGGTCTTTTCATTGGATTCCTTAGCTGTAAGAAAAATATAGAATATCACCAGATTTACAGTTTTGCAGGTTCATATGAGGCCATAGCTGCTGTGGACTCATAAAAAAATCAAACTACTCTATGATTTCTGGCCATCTTTTTTTTAAATCAAATCTGTAACATAACACAGCCTATGTGACGTGACACACTAAATGACCTTGTTTACGGTCAGAGGCCTTGTCAGGAAGCCATTACTGGCAACAGCAAGATCAATACACATAATGTACATAATAACCGAGTCAGACCTTGGCCAAAGACACAAAAGGGAACTTGTCCATCTCCAGCTGCGTCTCCTCGCCGCTCTGTCCGTTCAGCTGACCCTTCAGTATTCGAGCAGCTGTCACCGTGGGAACGCCCATCCCTAAATACCAAAAGCAGGTCGACCGTTAGATTGCATTAGACTTTCCTTCAGGGCGGGAAAGAGAGCGAGTGCACATGAGAGACATTAACACTTTTCATCCCCCTGCTGCACTCAGCGTGCAGCACATGAAAGGTTGTTGCTTTCTTTGACATTTCAGAACACGATGGCTGCTGTTAGGCAAAACATTTTTTTAAGATATAAATTACTTCAATAGCAGATACCTCTTAAAAAATTTTGGAACAACAAAGATAAACAAAACAGATACTTTCGAGCTCATAGTGAGACTCAACTCTAGTTAATCTGTAACACAGAGAATGTTAAATTCCCAAGACTTTTTGTTGTTTGCCTGAAATTATTCACAGGAAAATATCAGAAAATGTTAAATATAGTCTTCTGTAACTGCTATTCTGATCTTGCCTCACCTTCCTTGTATTAGACACAGGATGAAAAACAAATTGCATGTGCCTCAGGTCTAGTTGGATGATTCACAATAAGGTTGAAGCCTCCCCGCATAATCAAAGTCTGCTCAGAGGTACACACAGGAAACAGGTCATTGTGCAGCTGAGTCTTGTTTCTTAAGCTGAATCCTGTGATTTTTCCCGGTAAAAGGTGAACAACGTCTGGGAAACGTTTTTTCCAGTTGGACAATCACGTCCTGTTGCGTCTTACCAGTGTTGTAAGATGGTGACTGTTATTCTCTAATTGCGCAAACATGACCGTGCTTGCAGCAGGATGCAAGAATGCCTATAGTCCAAACAGAGAGAGCAGAGGCCAGATGGAGGACAAAAGTTATTGTGTAACCAATGAGTGGCCCAGCACAGACAGAATCCCAGTGATCTGGTGGCAGCACGGGTGTTTTGTTTGCTACTGTACTGTTCATTCACCTCGCGTGTTAGAAAACATTTGAAAAATCTCATTCATTATCAGCTGGATTACTGGATCCTCTATAGCAGGCAACGTTTTGATGAGTGAGTGCCAAGTTAAGGAGCCAGCATATCACTGAGGGCCGACTCAGGACAGGCGATGTTGGCCAGTTTCACCAAACTCTCCATCACGTAACTGCTCACTATGTTTAATAATATCCTGAGTTACCACATAGCTTGCCTACACTTGCAAGAGTTTTCACAAGATTTGCAAAACCCAACTGTCGGTCAGAAAAGCCTTATTGAAACTGTTCAACCTTCTGTTTTAACTCTTTATCCATGTACTCGTCGTCGGATTTGTGTTTGATCTCATCATGTCATTTAACATTATTGAGCATTGAATTCACCTGTTTGCACATCACTTTGTCTGTCCCCCAAGGTCTGATAAAGTAAGAGTAAATCAAATTTTTCGGAAACCTCCTTTTCTCCTCAACGTTACAGCATTTTTTTTGTTGGCTTTTTCATCTCACCTCTACATTAAACTGCCCATCTGTGCACTGAAATCACCTATTTAAGCTAACAGAACTAGCACTGATGACCCAATGTAATTTCTACTATGGACCCTTTCATGGCGTCTTTTGGTTGCTAAGAAACAACATTGTTGTTCCACTTGTGAGACTTCTGGTCCAGCCACTACTGCGAGAAAACATAATAGCTATGAAACGCTAAACTTTATTCCCCCTGACCTGAAATACACACTGTAGAAAATTACGAAATTAGTTTTAGGACTTTGCCTCTTAATAGTAGGTTCTTAACTTCAACAAGGTACAAACTTGATGTCTGAAATAAATGTCTACCGTTTCTCAAAAGAAACAAATTAGCGCAAAGTGTGGATTGCAGCGGTCAGACTGAAGAACTGGATGCCATCGGGAAACTCCAGAGTCTGTAGCCCTTATTGCCAACATCGTTAGCTTGTGTAAGCTTATGATCGCTAGCCAACATGGTTAGCTTGTTTAAGCTAATGGCGACATTGACTTTAGGACCCTGTTTAATGGTAAGTTGTTCCCTTTGACAAGGTACAATCTTGATGTCAGAAATGGAAGTCTGCCACTTCCCTAGAGAATTGAACCAGCGCAAAGTTTGGATTGCAGTGATGAAACAAAAGAACGACTTTGTGGCTCACCATCTCCAAGGAAGAGGATGATATTCTTTGCTTTGTTGGTGTTGAGAGCTTGGAGCGTGAGAGCGTTCTTCAGGGTCTGCTGTGCCCATGCATTCCAAAATTTGGGATCCTTCTCTTGTTCTGTGTGTAGAAATAAACAAGTCTTGTTAGCTCTGGATAGGAAATCAGAAAATGAAAAATTATTACAATTACAGTGTAGCCTAGTACAATCACATATCGGAACAACGGGACGTCGGACCAATGGGCTGTCGGACCAATGACATGGACCCGAAAAGTTGTGGATGGTACCAATGGAACTGCTCCGTACCGTCCCCATTTTTGGTCCCCCCTCTGTTGGGGTACCTAGCACACAGATCTGGTACTAAAAGGTGAAGCTCTGAACACTGCAGTCTGATTGGTCAATAGAGGACGGTCACTCTGCTCAGGGCTGAGTTGTGGCTGGTTTTGAGGCTCATGTAACCACTGTTCATACTGTGGAGAGTTTTATTAGTAAACTGTAACTATAAAATGAAAGGATGTTTTGCTGCCTCTCACAGCAGCTGGAGTCTGAGAAAAAAATAACTTAATTTACAGGGCCGACTTTCGGTGACTTTTAAGGTGGAACGTTAACTTGTAATGTTACTGCATGAGGTGACAACATGATTCTATCAACACACCTTAAATTTCAACTGTGACAACTTTGACCATTACTTTAGTTATTATATGACAGACACTTTTAGTAATGAGTTGATCTTCAAGCTTTAATACATATTAATTTCGACCAGGATGGCATTTAACCCACTCCTCATTTGGAGAAAAAAAAAAGTGTCGCAGAGTGTCTTTCCTGTGGGCTCCAGCAACACTAAAACCCTGAGCTTGCCTGAGAAGGACTAAATGCACAAACATGCTATTTTTAAATATCCCATGGAGAGAGAGAGAGGCTCTCACTGCAGCCTGTTTTATTTTGCTCTGAAAATATCGGCATGCAGCCTCATTCTCTGGACGATAAACAAGGTTCAGACTTCCATCTGTGTCACCGGTAACGAGGAAATACAGTGAGTGCTGAACGGAGCAGTGAGTCACAGCAACCCCGCCCACATTTAAGAGTACTGTTTGCGGTAGAAACGCTAGGGTCTGGGTACCATGTCTGAAGGGTTACTTTCGGTTCCAAAGGTACCATACCGAAAGTGTTTGGTGGAAACAGGGCTTTAGTCTATGACTAAAAACTTACATTGACTTCAGATGTGAGAGAGTATCAGACTTTAGTCTTTTCAAAGTTCTTTAATGTATAGTAACCATAACAGTCCAAAACCAAAAGATATTAATAGAAAAGGGTCAGATTAGCCAAATGTTTTGGTATTTCTGCTTAAAAATGACAAATATTTCAAACATCAAAATAATTGCATATACCTTTTCTGTCAATCAGTTAATGGACAAATCATTGCAGCTAAGTGTCACCAGATCACTCAGATCATCTAAAAGCAACAAACAATTTCACATTTTGAGAACTTGTATTACATGTTTTATGTCTAGGTTTACCTCTTCATATAAAATGTGACAGCAGGAGTTACAGGACAAACACACATCTATTTCCTAGGGAGCAGCAGGGTGGTCTTCAACAAAAAATAAACAATATATTCCTGTAATTTTCTTGGCACCACCGAAACTTCTACCGCGGAAAAATATCCAGTGGGTTTTTTTTCTTTATAGAAGAACAGGAAATCTGTTTTGATACACAAACTTCCTTAAAAGGTTCAAACATTCCCCTACAAACCTGGAACTCATCCAGTGTGTGCTGAACATCTCCTGATGCTTTTTTTTTTGTTGGAGTGACTGACTAACAACACGGTAACTTACCAGGGAATAGTGGCTTCCCCAAACTCCCCGACATCAGACAGGAGCAAACGATGAGCAGGGCTGTCACCTTCATGTTGTCGTCTCAGTGCGGCTGACGCGTAACTCCAGACAGCCTTAACATGCCACTTTGAGAAGCTGAGGAAGCCTGTCTGCTGTCGCCTCACAGCTAGAGAGAGCAGAGGAGCACACACAGTAGAAATTAAATGTGTGTCATCTTGTCACACACAGACTGTGACACACTGGCTTAATGTGTGTTTACTCTGATGATTTCAATAAGCACAACATGTTTGAGGCAAACATCACTTCTTGCTCATGCTGTACTCCTTAAAATATCCGCTCTTTGTACTGGAAGTGACCAAAACAGTCAACTCCACCAGAGTATTGGTTCATTGTAGGGATGCACTGATTGTGGAATTCTGGGCCGATGCAGACACCAGTGTTTAACATAACAATTTGGCCAATAGCCGATACTGATGGGTTTTATTGTTGTTGTTTATCTTGTTTTTGTTGTTATGTATTCCCCTTTTTGTGGCAGGGAAACAAAGAAATCTTCAATGTAAGAAAATAACAGTTTTAAAGTTATGTAGTCCTTCGTTAAACTATCTTTGAATGAATTCAATCCTACAAATTTCTGAAACAGCTGTATGGTGCTCTATGTGTTGGTGAAACTTGGTTTATGGACACGGATTCGATGAATGTTTACAAGTTTCATTCAAGACTACAGTGGTGATGAATAAATTATGCATCAAAGAAGGAGAAGAAATGGACTCTTTGTTTTCACTGAAGAGCAGTGGTCGGTCACGGTGCAGCCCCTCAGTGGCTATAAGTTTAGACTTAGCCGCTATAACAGTGATACTAAATATACGACCCATGGGCAGAATCTAGCCCCCAACAGGGTGCTGGGTGGCAGAGGTCTTGGCTAAGCTCCCAGTGTCCTAAAAACCTAGGAATGCCCCTGCGTTCATTTTTGGGGCTGCTGCGATTGACCCCTGGCTTCCTGTTATTTTGCAGGAGTGGCCCCCAAGCAAAGCAATCTGAGCATCCCTGCCTAAAAATAACCTTCTTTCACAGTTTTAAAAAAATAACTGCCTAAAAAGCCTTTTTACTTTGTATAATATACCATAATTTCCTCCCTAATGTGTACTGTATATTGCTGTGAGAACATGAACAAATGTGTCCTTCCACTGTATTTATTAAAGTTTCCCAACAAAAAACCCAGTGCTCATTTTTACTGAATTACTTGAACTCATCATAATGTAACTCAATGCAACCTCTGTTTGCAGTTAGTTGTGGCCACAGGTGGCTAACAGCTAACGTTTACTAGCTCTTCTCTTACAGATGTCAACCGAGATTCATTGTTCACAATGTAGCATTATCAGGCAAACAATAGGGTGTGTCCCCTGAAGTGTCGATAGTGAGTTTACTGTGCCCTTTCATCACAAAGGCACCCCAGGTTGATCAGCCCAAAGAACAAATTCACATCCCCAGGACGTTAATATGCAAAGGCATGGCCCACCCTGCTCTTCCGTTATATGCCTCTGACTGGTTTACCCCGACATTCTTACCCTAAACCTAACTCATCCATGGATGAGTTAGGTTTAGGGCTCCCATTCATTCCTATGAAAATTACTCTGTGGCGCATGAAGCCAAAAAAACTCAATTTCTGCAGTTTGAAATTACCTCGATCTATACAGCATTATGGGGCTCAAAGAGAGCGCCCATTAGAGACTTTACATTAGCTGAGCAGCTAACTTCCAGTTTAGCACTCCGCTAACTTGAATGTGGATAAAAAGATTAAATTAAATGGCTCTTTTAGACTTTCAAAATGTTATCGGACCCAATGGATCAAATATATATAGTAATGATAGTGAAACGAGTCATTTCGCAGGGGTTGAAACACTTGAGAAAAAAAAAATTAATCCACTAATTTTCGGACGTCTCTTTCCCAATATAAGTCTACGGGAGAGAGTCTTTCTTGACCCCATGACATCACGTGACTGACCAGGAAGTTGTAATCCAGGTTTGGCCACATTGTAAAAATTGTCTCCAAAGCTCGACATTGTTCCTGAGGGCTTGAACCAATCTCACTCGTCTTGCTTAATCCTTTGCTTCTCAAAGTCAAGGATGCTTCCTTGATAGGACGAGTCCTACAGTGCCTAGGCATGACTCCTTCCTAGCATTGAGTGAACACACATTGGAACAGACACCCAGGCACCCAGCGAGTGCCTGGGTGTGCCTTATTCAACAGGCCCCACCTTCAATTCCGGCAAATCGTGCTCAAAGAATTGTGGGTACCTGCTGAGGATGCACACATGCATGCTTGAATATCTCTAAATTCGAAGGATCCTTGACACTGGAACAGTCCTTCGGCAGAATTTGATGATGTAGCCTCCTTGATTTTCAGCCATTTAAGGGACCGTACACATGCCTTTAATCACATGGAAAACGAGAGGTCGGTGCTGGGCACTACTTTTGTATCCTTTCTGTGCCAGCTTTCAAGAGCGCAGTGGCAGGTTGCGTCTGAGGTTGCTAAGCAATCTTAGCAAGCACTGTATCAAAGCTTATTTACCTAAAATCCTGAGTGCAGAGCTGATCTTCTTCCAGGCGCTGTTTAGTCTCTATATACATACTCTACATTCAGTGAATGTAGAGTCTGCAGGCAAACCCCAGAGATCTTGCCTCCGGAGGAAGAGCGGAAGAGCCCTGGTTTCCGGTTGTAGGCTGTTTGTAGTCCACATGATATTGACTAACCACGTTTGAGCCGACTGCAGTTGTTGCCAGGTTAAATGGTCCGTGTGGTGAACTAACGAGGCGGAACATAATTGGCGTCACTGCAAACTCTGAATCCATCGCAATGGTTCAGCATATTTACTTTTCTATAAACGGAAGTCGGAAACGGAAATTCGCCTCCTCCGCCCAAATCAAACCGGAATGCCAAAAAATCGGGGGTCTGCCCCCAGAGGCTGTATCGCCGTCTGCCGGAAGTCAGACGGCGAATACAGCCAGTCTGCAGCAAAAGAAGCAAAGCACCGCCACCACGGCCACCAGCAGGATGCCAGACAGGACAGTGGTCAGTATCACGTGAAGTCCCACTTCAATCATGATGTCACCGAGCCTTTATCAGCCACTCCAATTTACCTAGTCGGTGTCAAACGGGCAAAATTTCCCAACACCTATTAAGTTCAGCTGAGCTCCCTCCTGAGCCCGAGGCGAGTCGAGCCGGCACTAAAACATGTCACTCCAGCAGGTAGCAGCTCTACAGCGGGGATTAGGCTGCTAATTATGCTCAGGAGTGGAGGAGCTGATAGATAAGAGGCTCGCCTCCAAATATTTTATCAAAAGTCTGCTCTTAGGCGTGTTGTCCCTGCTCCTCAGACAAGATTGTGTTATCTCCTCTGTTCACCCTGACTGGCTAGGACAGTAACACGGTTGCCAAATTTTAAATGGGCAACTTGGTTTGCTTCTTACACCAGGCTGCCTCCTCCAACCTCAAAGCTTATTTACCTAAAATCCTGAGTGCAGAGCTGATCTTCTTCCAGGCGCTGTTTAGTCTCTATATACAGACTCTACATTCGGTGAATGTAGAGTCTGTAGGCAAACCCCGGAGATCTTGCCTCCGGAAGAAGAGCGGAAGAGCCCTGGTTTCCGGTTGTAGGCTGTTTGTAGTCCACGATATTGACTAACCACGTTTGAGCCGACTGCAGTTGTTGCCAGGTTAAACGGTCCGTGTGGTGAACTAACGAGGCGGAACATAATTGGCGTCACTGCAAACTCTGAATCCATCGCAATGGTTCAGCATATTTACTTATATATAAACGGAAGTCGGAAACGGAAATTCGCCTCCTCCGCCCAAATCAAACCGGAATGCCAAAAAATCGGGGGTCTGCCCCCAGAGGCTGTATCGCCGTCTGCCGGAAGTCAGACGGCGAATACAGCCAGTGGGTTCAGAGAATGGGCGCTGTTCATAAGTGTGTAGGCCTATCGTCTGTGGGACAGATGTAAAGCTCTGGGTAGCCCTGCACTAACATGATCAACTTCTCCATATTTACCACAGACTGATATTTATGAAAGAAGGGAAAGATGTTTGGCGGTTGTGATTAGTTGTTCCTCAACACATGACATGCCGTGCGCGCTGCTGGGTTCAAAAAGTTGAACTCTGTTTATCTCGGGGGGCATCCATTGCATCCTAAAAAACACGTGCTTGGTAACGTGCATGCAGTGATGTTGTCACTCTGGAGTTTGAGCGCGCCTGCAACATGTCTACATTGAAAACAATGAATTTGAGAGCGCAAAAATGCAGCTTGTGTGCAGCTCCTGAGGATCCTTCTTGACTTTGAGAAGCACCTTTAGCCAACCCAACCAACAGAGGCACAGAGTACTAGCCAATCAGAGGGGGAGGGTGGCAAGTCATGCTTTTCCTATCCTATGAGACACAAATTTGTGTCCCGGGGACTTAAGTCAGGAGCCCTGCTTTTTAACCTGCACAGAATTGAAGTGACACAACAGAAAAACCTCGGCCACTGCCATCAGTCAATGTCATCTTGTTTGCCGATAGGCCGATGGCAGTTAACAAGGTGAATATCAGCCGACACCGACCCTACTATCCCTACTTTTTTGCTTAGTGGGACCCTAACAGAAATTACGAAGAGAAGTGCTACTATTTCTTGCTCCCTTCTCTACAGATCAAACAAGGCAGGAGACTGCAAACAACGGTCAGTCTGTTTTCATGCCATCAAAGCTGTGTTGATGAAAGATGATTTGTGTGTTGTTGAACCTGGACCTTGTATTAAAAAAAAAAAGTATCAAGCCTATCGGGCTTTGCAGCGGAAACAAAAGGAGAGCTCGGTGAAGTTAAGCTGGAGGCCTCGCTGTGAATGTAAGTAGTCACAACAGGGGCCCTTATGGGTCCTGGCAAGTCAGCCTTTCATCTGTAATTATTCACACCCTCCTCCTTTCTTCTCTGTGCTTATAGTCAAGGTCATTTTAATGGGATTGAGCTCCATAGCACTGAGAGGTTTAAGGGCCATAACAAAGCCGATTAACAGCGACTGATTGACTGGATACATTCACCCATGAGAAGAAAACGATACTTCTACTACAAAAATCTTACCTGTGCAAATCTAACAAAGTGCTTCTGAGTATGTTTCGTTTGAATGTAAAAACACTGTGGTGAACAGGAAGATGTACCTGCCAGTCTATGTTTAAATTTATGTTTGCCGACAGAGTAATGTTCAGCCCCTCTTTTTATGACTCAGTTTGTGCTACTGATCTGTTCTGGTTGTTTACCTTTGTATTGCTGTCTTGTTCCATGTTTGAACTCCACATCATGACTTGTGGTCTTGAGTAAATAAATCTGAACTTCTTTGTTCTGTATGGACAAGGCTGCGTGCAAACATCTCCAATACCGTCCCTCAAAATTGTGAAATAAGTAGGCCAATACATCCTTCCTTCTGTTTTGTTAGTTGTGTTTCCCAACAAGCTTTGGCCTGTCATCATGTCCTGTTCACACACCATGGACTCCACCCTTCTTTATTGGCTGTTATAACATTTAGCTTGCAAAGATCATCTTGTCAACACTTCCAAAAGCTTGCTCTGACTGGTAACTGTGCCAGCTGCAACTGGTTTTCTGAGAAACAGACAAGTCTGAACCAACAGCACCGACCCTGCAGGAGTCAATGGATGAAATCAAAAGGTAGAGTATTCATACAGAATGACGTACTCCAAGCCAGTTGCTTTGACAGTTCCGCAAATGCATCAGGCCACAGGTAGTCGTCACCTGCCATTAGAATTTGCCAGGTCCGCCCAGCGGCAATGAACCAGCCAGTCTGCAGCAAAAGAAGCAAAGCACCGCCACCACGGCCACCAGCAGGATGCCAGACAGGACGGTGGTCAGTATCACGTGAAGTCCCACTTCAATCATGATGTCACCGAGCCTTTATCAGCCACTCCAATTTACCCAGCCGGTGTCAAATGGGCGAAATTTCCCAACACCTATTAAGTTCAGCTGAGCTCCCTCCTGAGCCCGAGGCGAGTCAAGCCGGCACTAAAACATGTCACTCCAGCAGGTAGCGGCTCTACAGCGGGGATTAGGCTGCTAATTATGCTCAGGAGTGGAGGGGCTGATAGATAAGAGGCTCGCCTCCAAATATTTTATCAAAAGTCTGCTCTTAGGCGTGTTGTCCCTGCTCCTCAGACAAGATTGTGTTATCTCCTCTGTTCACCCTGACTGGCTAGGACACTAAACACGGTTGCCAAATTTTAAATGGGCAACTTGGTTTGCTTCTCACACCAGGCTGCCTCCTCCAACCTCTTGTGTGCACACAGAATAACTAACATTTAAACCTGATTTCACACAGAGAGGGGGGGACATCTGACTTTTGCATCTCCTTGTCTCTCCCCCTTAGCCTATTTGAGTGAAGATTTCATTTGTCCTGTGTGATTATTTGACTAAATAAAGATGATAAAACTGTTTTTTATTGGTGATTTTCACACAAAAAGGAAGGACATCTGACTCATTTATCTTATTTATTCTTCCTCCTAGCCTACTTGAATAGAGATTTAATTCGTCATATGTGATTATTTGGCCAAAAAAAGATAATAAAACAGATTTTTATTAGTGATTTTCACACAAAAGGGAGGACATCTAACTTATTTATCCCCCACCCCCCCACCCCCAGCCTGTTTGAGTAAAGATTTCATTTGTCATGTGTGATTATTTGGCTAAATACAATTAATATAACAGATTTTTATTAGTGGCAAAACTTCATAGGTTGAAAAAAGGCGTCCCAAACTTATTCATGGCCAACAAACTACTAAAATATGTGTGCATAAATCCATGTCACATCTACGATTCTGTCATTAAACCACCCAAAATAAGATAAATATAAAATAATGGCACTGTTACTGCCCCTGGCTTTTACTCCATGTGTTTTAACCTTAGCTTTGTATCTAATTTATGTGTATTTTACATATTTAATCTGTCTCAGCTGTCAACAGCACAGATGACGTCCTCAGAAAATAATCTGAATTGAATTTTACTGCACCCTCCTACACATATCCCACAGGAAAAGGGATCAGGAGTATGTGCAGGGAATCCCATGACTCCATTGCAAGCGCTTACACAATCCCTAACTGTCCAAATAACTGAGCAGGTTGCTATAAAAATTACAAAACACGAAATCCTGCATGACTTGAATGAATAAATTAATTAAAGCTGTACTAGTGCAGCCTGTCGAGTGGCACCACTTAATCCAAGTGGAAACGGATATAAACAGAGCCAGACTCGGTGCAACAGTTCATCAAAAACTCCCTTTAAAGCCCAGAGTGGATTATTTGACATTGCTCCGGATCAGGGATGGACTGGCAGCAATATCTGGAGCAGACACAGAGAGGAAAGCTGCACAAATAACAACCTGTAAGCAAAATTTCAGCCCACACTTCGACCGCGCGTTTCCTCCAAAATCAACCTGTTATATGCGTAAAATCGCCCCCAAAAAGTTCCAATGTTTTACTTACTGTAAGTGACCGGAGTAGAAATCTACATCCAAAATGTGCGTGCAGTTCATTCAGTGTTTCACCTTGAAATGTGCGTCCTTGTCGGTGCTTTCAGTCCGTTTTATAAGGCCACAGTTGTTCGGCTCCGGCTCTGGGGGTCTGAGAATAGCGGTCTGTATCCCACGAGGGAGGAAAAAAACAGAAAAAAGAAAAAGCTTAGAAATAACGCTGCCATGCTGCTGCTGCTGAGGGGGGATATGGACCGAGGGCGCCGCCTGTCGGACGACCGAGGCATCGCTTCAAGGACAGAGCTCCATAATTATAACTGTGGGAAATGACAGTGGGAATACCACAATTTAAAAATACTCCGTCATAAAAACAAGCTCTGCGTTCAAAACCGTAGTTAAAGTAAAGAGGTGTAATCAGAAACATGTAGCATGTTAAAAATAAAAGTATTTATGCAGGAGAATGGCCCTGTCAGTGTTATAATATTATATACGACAATATTAGATTATTGTCACTCATGTATTTTGTATACAGAGTTTTAATGAATTTTAACTGCATTATATGCAGGGAAATTATTTATTCATTAAATGTTTTTTGTCATTTTAAAAAAGACACTGAAAACGAAATTATTCAGTATATATTTCAGTATAGGTCTTTATCATGCACATAATTACATATTTCTTATGTTTACTTTATTCTTGTTTATTCTACTGATGTATATATTGTAGTTAAAATTCACACTTACAGCCTCACAGTGATGATATTTTCTATTTTTATATTTTAAATATTACTTTTAAACACTGTAGCATAATGCATATTCTATTTTTTTAATGTACATTTTTATTTTATTTTGTTTTATTTTATTGCTTTATATTTACATACTTCTATTTCATACTCTTACTCTCATGTCTTATAATTTGTTTCTTTCTTTGCATCCGAACGACTGTAACGAATCACAATTTCCCCTCAGGAATTAATTGTCTGTAAAAAAAAAAAAAACAACAAAACTAAACAACAAGCTATATATCATAAACCAATGACACAAACCACGGCATTTATGGCCAAATGTTGTTTGCAGTGCTTGTCACAATATGGCCCTTTAAAATAGTGGTTCCCAACTGGTGGGTTACAGTCCAAAAGTGGGTCACAGGCCCATGGTGAATGGACCACAAGTGACTTGCAATCATGTCAAGTTTGTAAAAAAAAACAAACTCATTTTATTTTAATGTACATTAAATTTCCAGCCAAGACCTTTTATTTAGAGTTGTTGTTTCCTGCTGTAGAGTGAGTGAGTGACTGACAGCTAGTTAACAGAGACAGCAAACTAGCTCGATAACATGGCCAAGCACAAGTATGACACTGAATGTATTAAACTGTGTGCACCTTGAACTAATGACTCAGGAGTAATCTGGACCCCGTGGCTGGACCAGTTGGGAATCACTGGTTTAAAATTCTCAAAACTCAGGTGATAAACAACAAATAATATTTATCAGTATATATAAAAAGTGTATTAGCCTACCTGTTTTTCAACCTTCTGATGTCTACTGTCCTTGCTCATCTTTGTCAAGAGGCAAGTCCAGTCGCAGCAGCCCTGCACAGGTCAGGTGTATGCCGGGGTGTTGCTAGGATGTGAGGACATTCAGGGCTTGGGGGATCAAGGGAAATCCTCCCTAGGACTTTTCTTTTTGGTGGGAGGGAGGGTAGGAAAAAAAAGCTCTTTTTATTGCTTTTTTATGCACTCTGTCACATTATATACATTCAAAGAACAAAAAAAATCCCAGTATAAAGCAATTGCGGGCCAGATTTGGCCCAAGAGCCACAAGTTGAGTATCACCGGCCTTTAGTCTACTTAGATACTTTCCACCCCTGCTAACTATTGAAACAACTAGCACCTAAAACAAACAAAAACAAATAGATAAAGCCTCCAAATAAACTGTGGTCAGTTTTGTATTAGACCTAATAAGCCTGTAGTTAATGGTAGAATAATAATTCTACAAGCTAATTTTTTGTTAAATCCTATATTCAACAGGTATAGCCTTTGAATTATGGACTGACTATTAAACTGATTATACATTGTAGGCTCCTTGCTGTTTCCTATGGCCTCCTGTGGATGTCACTGTGGCAGCTCAGCAGGCTTATACTGTATGTGAGCCAGCCTCATTCATAATATGGGTTACAACTCCCCTTTTTTCTTTATTTAATTGATTTTTTCCTCCACATATTTCAAACCCCATAGCTGACCATAATTAGCTTGGAATTCACCAAACAACCATTAATATATAGCATAGCGTAGCATTTGTGTTGGTCTGGCCAGTAATGGAACATTTAACCCACTGTAGCCTCGTCCTTTTAAGATCCAACAGGATTGATTTTTTAATGTGTAAACCCCACATTTAGACCCAACTCATCCTATGTTCTTTCAGAGTATTTAATGGTCTTCCTGCCTGGAAAATCAATATTTACAGCTGGCAGAAGCAGATCCAGTAAAGCCTGGAGGGAGCTTTCACTAAGCACAGTGGAGCTTCTGCTTTCCCCCCTGTACAGACCATATTATTCTGCTGGGAGGTTCGGTTTGTTTTAAGATTATAATGACAGTAATTGCTGATACCATTGTGAGGTGCTGTAAAAATACAGACACATTACTGCTTGATGGAAGATGAAATTTAGCAGGGTTCTCACACCTTCTTAAACTTAAAATTCAAGGAGTTTTCAATGGCTTACCAGGCCAAATTCCCTCAAATTCAAGAACCCAACCTGGCATAGTTTGAGAAACAGATCAAGGTTAACTACTGTTGTAACACTGAGAATTTTTATGAGAACTGGCAGGCTTTACAGAAGCTCAAGTAATTGACGCTGCTCAGCAATATATATTGTATATTGTATAAAATATATTGTGTAAGCTGAGCGATATCTATTCTTGTAAAAAATTTTTTTTACAAATCTAAGTACTTGAAATGACCTTTGCCATGTCGTCTATTTTCAAAAATGTCCAAGGTCTAAAATGTTTCTCCCTCAAATTCACAAACTTATCAGGATCTCGAGGACCTGTGGTAACCCTGAACTAGCTAGCTAACTGTCAGCTAGCTAACTGTTAGCTAGCTAGTGGTTAATGTCTTTATATAGCCTACTGTTTGCTAGACAACTGTTAGCTAGCTAGTGGTTAATGTCTTTATATAGTCTACTATTAGCTAGACAACTGTTAACAAGCTAGTGGTTAACAGTCTTTATGTAGCCTACTGTTAGCTAGCTAACTGTTAGCTTGCTAGTGGTAACGGGCTTTATGTAGCCTACTGTTAGCTAGACAACTGTTAACTAGCTAGTGGTTAACGGTCTTTATGTAGCCTACTGTTAGCTAGCTAACTGTTAGCTAGCTAGTGGTTAACGGTCTTTATGTAGCCTACTGTTAGCTAGCTAACTGTTAGCTTGCTAGTGGTAACGGTCTTTATGTAGCCTACTGTTAGCTAGCTAACTGTTAGCTAGCTAGTGGTTAACGGTCTTTATGTAGCCTACTGTTGGCTAAACAACTGTTAGCTAGCTAGTGGTTAACGGTCTTTATGTAGCCTACTGTTAGCTAGCTAACTGTTAGCTGGCTAGTGGTTAATGCTCTTTATGTAGCCTACTGTTGGCTAAACAACTGTTAGCTAGCTAGTGGTTAACGGTCTTTATGTAGCCTACTGTTAGCTAGACAACTGTTAGCTAGCTAGTGTTTAACGGCCTTTATACGGTTGCATGACTTTAACATTGCCACCACAATAAGGCTGCAAGGGTCATTTCCAGGTTTTAGGATTCATTCCTGGATTCCATTCCTTATTTAGATAAGGATAAAATAAACAAACAAAAACTTTATTATAGCTCCAACAAATATGTTGCGATATGCTGAGTATTGCGATAAAACATATTGTGATTTATCACCTTTTTTTCAACTGTAAATTATATCCCCCAAAGAAAACCTTGTCAACATCTGTTCTATCTAATGGGATAAAGTTTTCAGTCTCTTCATCTCACTTCAGCCTTTTTTTTGCAGCAGCAAAATGTATGTAGTAGACTGAAAAAGCAAGCGATTATATTATTCTAGTAAGTTAGGCTACCTAGAGTTTAATTTGCTCAAAGTACGCTCAGTGCAATTTATGTATGCTATCTGCTTTTTGTTTGTGAAAATGCTTTTTTAATGTGAAAATGTTTTCTTAAGGAATTCAAGGTAACATGACATGACTAACTGATATACAAATAGTCATTTTGTGGGTCAAATATTCCTTTAAAGCCAATTTATCGCCAAACTATACATTGCCTCACCTCAAAATCAGCTGGGTAAGAAGTCTGTTGTTGTCTGTTGTTGTTGTCTTATTTCTCTGTATCATCACTTTTACCTTTTAGTCAAGGACTAGTTCTGCTGTGTTATGTGCTGTCCTGAAGTTTAATTTGTGTTTGCAACAATTCATAAAAAATTCATATAACAAAAAATGACACACATGAAAAGACACAAATGACACGCAAAAATATATATCGATTTTTCCTCCATTTCCGGTAAACCGGTGTGTGTCTGTAGCTGTCTTCTAATTCTAAAGTAACCACAGAGTCAGCAAATCATAGAGCTGCAGGCAGAGCATTCTCACTTAGGTGCTACAGCCTTAAAATAGACCATCATAAATGTAGGTATCTGACCTTATAGTCAGGCAGCTTCAAGTTAATAAGACAGGCTGCTCGTGCTGTCACACTTGATATGTTTATCACACTTAAACCACAGGATATCCTCTCTGAAACCTTAGCTCGTAAACACAGCCTGTCATTTACACTGTTTTCTCTTCGTCTTAGAAACCCTCAGGCGGGTGCGCGCTGATTTCCGGGGTAGCGGAGCTGCGGACAAACTTTCAGAGGGATGTGAACTATCTTGACAGAGAGGCTCAGTGTCTTTGGTCGTTGCAGCTGAGGCTCCCTCACTGTCCCCGGTCAGACAACACACCGGAGTCACGGAGAGTGGCGGCGGACCATTCGACAGCAGGGTAAGAACATGTCCTCTGCTCACCCACACACACACACACACACACATATTAAAGTACAATAATTAAAAGGTTAAATAGATGATTTCATCTTTCTGAGGCGTGACACAACATCACACGCGCTCAGTTTAACGCTGGAGCTGATCACTGCAGGCTTGTGTGCGGTTGTTGACATGACAGTAAATGTTTCCGATAGAAACTTAGGAGTAAACAAATGTATTTCTGATATTATATTCATTATTTAACCACAGAGTGTGTGTCGTTTGCTGTTTATTTGACCTTGCTTGAAGTTTAGTGACTTAACCACAGCTGCAGTGTGTTTAAATCTACTCTGAAATCAGTTTAATATTCCCACAGGGACCTAAAGGTTTTGCTGCTATACATTGAGTTGTAATTATAAGACTTGTTGCTACTCTTTTTCAAGCATCCTCTAACTTTTTCCTCACATCCTTGTTTCACAATCCTTTCCACTTCCACTGCAACTGATTTTTACACACATCAGGTTCCTCATCTGAGCTTCACATACACTCAGCACACTTTAACTGAGTCAAAACTTAAAATGACCCCTGACACACTAATATTTAAATATTTTTCAGTGGCCTGTATCACAGTTTAGCCTCTATGCCGAATAAATCCACCAGCTGCAACCAAAACCACATCCAACACACCAAAATTAGTGTGCAGCCACAATGCAGTCGCATGTTTGTTTTGCATGATTTAATGGCCGCAGTGGTATAAAAGTAATATTTACTTTCACTGTCTAAATGTTAGCTTGGATTCTCACGAGGTCGTTCATCATCTGGGGTCTTGGAGAGCAGGCTGTTAAGCAACAACATGAAAGAGATCATCAGTTAAAACTGTATTTAAACAGACACTTGGAAAATAAATGGCAGATGTAAATTTTCAGTGTTCTGCTTAAGTTAAGTGTCACGCTTGGTGACACAAAACCAATAATGAGGGATCATCTTGTTAATCAGATGATCAGATGTAAGGGCGGGAAAAATATGGTACCAAGAGAGAAAAAACGTAATTTGTGTGGCAGTTTAAAAACAGAAGTTGCCGAGTGTTTTACAGGAAGAGGAGATAAATGCAGTTAAATTAGAAAACAGATTTTGAAATACAGGCAAAGATGCTGCAGCTTATTAAAGGAATAATTCACCTGCAAAATGACCATTTGTATTTTAATTACTCATGTTGCCCTGAATTTATGAAGAAAAGTTTGTTTTTCTTGCATGCGTCCACAGAAAATGGCGAACATATTGACTGGTATCGACTGAAAACTTAACGTATATTCTCAGCCAAAACAAATACAATTCAAGTCTCCTTCAAAAACAATCCAAGGCACACTGTAGAGATTGTGCAAAAATGAAAATTTCTTCATTTTACGTGGCAGTGCAGATTAAAAAGACCAACGTGTTGTGTCACAGGTCTTTAGAGTCATGCAATGAGCCCTTCACAAGATGGAATTAACACAATGCGCCTAAAGTATGCCAAAAACACCTGTATCTGACTAGTATAATCCAAGTCTCATTTGTCCAGTCGTATGTTCAGTGGTTCTCAAACATACATTTTCACTGAAACCTTACTTTTTAAAGCTTAAAAAGTGAAACTTATCGATGCTTTCTTCAAAGCCAGACTAAAATACCAATTTTTTTTTAATGATAATGTGTGTGTTGAGGAAGTACTGATCATACGACTGGATAAATGAGACTTAGATTACAGTGCACGAGTTGTGTATGAGTTTGTTACGGATGTTTTGATATAGTTTGCTCTTGATCAATCAGTTACTCAGTATGTTTACTGTTTTCCATGGAGGCATGCAAGAAAAACAGTTTTCTTCACAAATTCATGGTAACATGGCACGACTAATTGATTTACAAATGGTCATTTTGTGGGTGAAGTGTCTCTCAGAGCCTGTTTATCGCCAAAATATATATTGCATAACGTTAAAATCAGCTGGATAAGAAGTCTCTTGTTATCACAGGCACATTTTGCGTCTTATCTCTCTATATCATTGTTTCTCCCTTTTAATCAAGGACTAGTTCTGCTTTTTTATGTGCTGTTCTCATTCATGAGGCAATAAAATATGACAAAATATGGTGCTACAAATTCAAACCTGTAGGCTGATTATTATTCCGTTGCTTTAGGGGACCTTATTTTACTGCGCAGGCATAAAATATGAGGGGCATGGATCATTAATTGTACAAGCTAACGCCTGAGTGATCGATAGATTTAATAATATTAAACAGCCCTGGATGTGTTGCACCAGGGGACCTTGGTTTACTCTGCAGTTACTCATTACCTAGGTGTGATCGTGAGAGGGCTGCAGGGCGTCATAACAACAGCAGGAACAGGTAATCTCTTGTTATCTGTCCGTGCCTTGGCTCAAAATCTCAATTGTGAGCAAGCTTCCATGTGCCACTCCTTTAATCCTGACCTTATGTGTAAAAAAGTCAGAAGACGGAACTTTTAAAATCCACATTTATTTACTGGAGCACCCACTGGAGCAGATTGAATATAAGACTTGAGCTACTTGCAGCAGACAGTGCACGATGGTGACACAAGACCCGACTTGGTGATATTTGATCATCGCACATACGTCAGAATACCTGAAACGTGCACAGAAGAATGACTCCTTCGTCAGCCAGGAATCTGAAGAATTTCAGGGCCGCAGCCGGCATGTTAATAACCATGTGAGAGAAAATGCAAGCTCTTTATTTTTTTTTTTTTTTCAGAACAACGCTGCACATGCACGACTAAAAATAAACCTAAAGTGTTATGATTCTGCTAAAAGTCCCTCCGCTTAGTCAAACAATCCCACAGCAGAGCGTGGAAAAGCTGATTGCCTAGGAAAGTAGCTTTTTTTGGTTAACACTTCATTATCAGGGTGTTTTCAGTAGAGGAAATGTCTCTGTGCTGTGAAAAGAAAGACATTTCCACTGCTGTCCTGACGTCAGAGGTCAGGAGCTAGAGCCTGAGACAACTTTGTCTTATCTGTGGCCTTCAGGCAGAAACACAGCAAGGACTAAACACCAAAGATAAAGAGCTGAAGCTGCTGTGTTTATGAATGTCTTAATGTTGAGTCGTCATCCTTATTTGTTTGTCTGCTGCATCTGATATGTGAATGTTCAGTAAACTTACACACACAGGCACATACTGGACATTGCACAGGGTCAAGACCTCACATGCAGGTCAAGGACACTGCACGGCAGCCCGTGCCACTGCAGGAAACAACCTCATAACACAGCTGCAGTGTGTGCAGCCAGTTTACTTTCAGGTTAGATTGTGTCGGATCAGATGAAACTGTTTGAACTGTGCCTGCTTGATCTTGTTGTAGTAAAAAGTGTGGTCATGTTTATATTCGGCAGCGTGGTATTTCTGGAATGTTTTCCCAACCTAACTCTTCTCCTTTAAGAGCCACAAAAAAGGTTAAGTGACTGCTTTAAAGCTACAGTAAGCAACTTATTTTTATAGCTGTCACTATATTGTGACAGTAGTATACGAGGCAGATAATCCGTGGATTAAAAAAATCATGTAGCTCTGCCTCCTCCTAGTGCTTCTAATGGCGTTTACAAGACTGACGAAACCAGCCAATCAGGGACGAGGAGTCTCTAATGCAGCTGTCAGTCACAGCTTGTGAACTGCGATCAAACTGTCAAACTAGGCAGCGCTGATCAAATATGAATCAAGATTCTCTTACTGCATCGCCTATGTCTCGCCTCAGATATTTTCAGAAACATATTTTAGTGTACTGTTTAGCTGTAAATCGAGAGAATTTGTGACACAGCTGCATGGGTCTATTAACGAATGGGCCTTCCATGTTGAAAACAGTCAAGCCAAATGAAGCACCGCCCACCGATCTGAGCAAACTTTCTTATTTGCAGCTTAACAGTACACTAAAGTGTGTGCAAAAAAACATTTTAGGGGAGAAATAGGCAATGCAGAGGGTCGTTTTTGCTTGACTGTTTTAACGCAGCAGCTGGTTCACCATCTTTAACAAGTATTGTTGTGTTTAAATATGTATGGCCCACAGAATATTGCATAGATAGGAAACAAACTCAACTCTCACCGGAGAACCTGATGACGCATGTTTTCCTGGTGGAAACCGAGACATTAGTGGGCTGAACGGAGTTGATGTTTCGAATAAAATCATGTCGCTAAGAAACTGCTTTTGTTTTAAGGAGAATAAGTAATATAACTTAAATATAAACTAACTTAAATATAACATTAGTTATATCTAAAACGGGGGCAGAGGCATATTCCTTTTTTCCTAGTCCTGTAACGTTTCCCACCATTTGCAGTCGCCATCTTTCTCAGTTCAGCTGCCTGTTCCTCCATTAGAGACTGACCTCTGGTGGCGTATGCTGTGCACTACAATACATTGCCTCAGTACAGCATCTCTGTATCAGTTTGATTGAAATATCAGCATCTTGTTTTTGACAATATTCAAAATCATACCTTGATAGTGTGCAGGCCTACTGCCTAGTTTGACAGTTTGACCGCAGTTTATGAGCAGCGATTGACATTAGTAAAAAAAAAAGAAGCCAGCACTCACAAATGTCCTTTTGGTAAATTTAATAAATTGACTTGGGTGGCGTTACCAGAAACACAGACGTTTCGACAGAAAGTCTTCTTCAGTGTAGTAGTGTAGTAACAGTTGATTTCAATGAGATACGATACGATGCGATACGATATGATATACTTTATTGTCCCCTTAGGGAAAATCGTCTTGCACTCAGGAGCTGCACAAATTTGCTGCCTTACAATAACAGTCCAGAAGGAATGAAGCGTACACCATTAAAACATAAAAACACATACTACACAAAACAGGATTGCACATAACTCCAGCTCCAAAGGCATCAAGCGACATTATTTATTATTCCTCTGAAAATGACCTGTGATTGGCCAAAGTCTCTTGTCACGAGCTAGATTTTCTAAACCCTGAAAACAGAGCCAAGCAGAGGTGCACAAGTCTAGTGTCCTCTCAGGCCACTTAAATTATAATATACTCAAAGTTTATTGTGAGATTTTTGCCCATTGATGTCAAAATCAAACTGCCTACGCCAGTTTTAAGCCCCATAGAGGAAGTTTAGTTTTGCTGTAGTTGATGTCCGTGTCACCTCCGTGTGAAAGAGAAGTTACAGCACTGAATAGCAGAAGTTGTATTTCAGCGGAAACATTGCTCCAATCACAGAGGTTAACTAAGTTGTCACGCAGAGTATGAGGCTTAGATTGTCACTTAGATTGTTTTTGGCATGTGGTCTTTAATTACTGTGCCTCTGTGGTCTAAAACCACATCTAGCCCCTGCATCTGACGGGCTTACATGGTGGTTAACTGAGCCACCTTTCCTCAGATGCAAAAATGTGTTTACTGCCAGCTTACGTCAAACATGCCTGTAAATCACCTGTAACCTCCTTCCTTCCACTTCCATCTCATCAGCGTCATGACTTTAGACTGTTCTTTTTTTTTCCCTCTTTAAATCCTTGTCCGGTTCTCATTCTTCTGTTCAGAACAAACTTGTCAACCACTGTACACTGCAGTACGTGCAGCACCCAATCCCACACACAAACACACTCCAGTTATTCTTGGAGGAATGCCCCTGCACTACAAATAATCGTCTGGTTTGCAGGATCAGTGACGAATTACTGACGCATGATTGTGGTTTACGGCCTCACTCAAAGGCCACGGCCTCGCGTCATTTCCAGGAATCGTGGGATTGTGACCCCTCGTGCTGGCGGCTTGTCTTTGGGAAGACATCTTCACGCCCCGTGGGACACAACGGGAGACTTGCAAGCAAACTGACCTTGACCAAAGACTATTATTATGAGACTTGCATCATTTGGACTTCCAAATGGCTCCCAGTTGCCACTTAGCGTGACTTCCACAGCGTGAGGACATCAGCAGGGTCTCCTCAGTCATTTTACAGATGTTATCCGACACAGCTTCCATTACAGCAGGTTACAGCATGCCGATGATGTCAGATTTTTAAGTGTTTATATGTAATTCCTAGTTTCAGGATGATGTGGATCAGGATAAAGAGGAGGAAATCATGACTCAGGTACAAACTCCACAAAAGGAATGGCTGATATTAGTCACCAAATATCAGTAACAGGAAAGAGAAGGCTGTTTTTTATCCCCAACGCAGAGATTTGGCTCGGGGGGTCAATCTGTGTGGCAACATGTGCAAGCACATCTGCGCAGACCCCAATGCCAGGAAAGTGTTCAACAACAATGATTGTATGCCGAGGAATGTGTGTGTGCGACAACAACACTGGAGTGTGCCAGTGGATACCGACACTTGTTGCTCTGCGTCGTGTAGACCCTGAAGCAGACCACATGATTCAGTCAGGGATGTTTTTGATGTACTTCTGTGAGGTAAAAATCAGTTCAGTGGAACAGCTGTAATCCTCTCATGAGTTGCAGGTTAAATATTGATGGAAATCAAATGCAGTGTGTGTGTGTGTCTGCAGAGAGGAAAACATCGATACCCCCATTAGGCTCTTTTGCTTGCAGCTATAGGTCATTTGAAGCCATTTATGTAATTGAAAGTGTCCTAAAAACAATGGGTGTCCTCTTACGTCTCCCCCTCCCCCCTCCCTGTCTGTCTCGCTGCATCTCTCATCACTTTGCGTCCTCCATTTTTTGTCCCAACAGTCCTTTTATAAGCCGATAATGTGACTTGGCTGGGCGGGTGCTGGGTTTAACAGGGTTTTAAAAGCACACTAACAACACAGGGAGAGTTTGTATGATTTTATTTGTTTTAGAGTGAAGGGAAGGCCGACCTCAGCTCCCTCCTCTGGGGACTACTCGGGCTGATTTGTGGCATATTGTTCGCTAGTTAACAGGAATCTGGTTTGGCTGCAATTCCCTGGAATGCTTGTGGTGGGAACATGAGTTTTCTGTTGTGACGTGTTTACGCGAATCAAGCGGGAAATAAAATAAAGCATGGATCCACCACTGGAGCGCCTTCTGGTTGTGTTTACAAGAATATCTTATCTGGCTTCATCAAGTAAACATTTATATTTAGCCGCTGGTTTGTCTTGTGCTCAGTGGATGGATGTTAACATGAAAAGCTGGAAGCCAGAGCATGAAGGTGAACGTCCAGAAGGACAGAGACTGATTGTGCTGATAGAGTCTGTAGTGTGTCATGTCGTGTTGAGCAACCACTCTGGAGTGAGCTGTGTCTCTGTCAGGCTGTCAGACAGCTGAGGTTAATCATTGCCCTCTTTACAGTGTGCGTACTGTAGTGTAGGAAAATCAGATGTAAATAAGCTTCTGTAGTTCCTCCTGTTTCTGCTGCAGGACCTCTGTGTACAAGCGTTACATTAACATTTGACCAAATAAATGACAGGTATGTGATCTTGTTGTAAGATTTTTGCTGTCATGAGCTGATCACAGTCAAAATACAGATCAGGTTTACCTTTAAAAACACTACTATGTGACCAAACCTTTAACAGCACCAGGTAACATTATTAACCTCTCAGATTAAAGAAATACTTTGCTGATTTTCAACCAGCTCTGTATCATATTGGCAGTATGTGTAAATAAACTGTGGTAAACTTTCCTCCATTTTATCAGCGCCTAGGGGCCGTATTCATCAAGCCTCCTCGTACAAAGAATTTCTCCCAGTGATGCAGTTCTAAGAAAATTCTTAGCATTGTAATGTTTTCCTAGAATTTCCCCTAGTCAAGACTAGTTCCTTGTAAAGATAAAAGTTATTTACACAGCATCTTAGACCTTAAAAGAGCTCATGAGGTGAAACACTGTTAGGAGTAGAGAGGAGGACTTTGAAGAGGATTAAGACTTTCTTAAGCAGCGAAGAAATGGCAGAAAGACAGAGAGGTCGGAGAAATATTCTCCAAACGCTGGATGACGAGGAAATTAAATGTGAGGAAAATGTGAGGAAATGAAATGCTACAGATTCGATCCTGCAGGGATAATATGTGCAGTTGATGTCATTAGGGATATGCACAACATTTCCAACCCAACGCTGAAAAGCCAGAAATAAAAATGAGCACAACACCAAGATATTTGGAAATCTGGAACTATGCAACGCGACTTAGGTCTGTCTCAACCTTCCATCAGCAGTGATCACACATATTGTGATGCAGTTCATTTCATGTCCACTGGGTGTCCACACCTTGCTGGCTCACAAAAGGGCTTGTCTCTGACAGCCAATCACATCTGTTAAAAGAATGCATCATACCTAGCAACGAAGTCAACCATACCTCCTCACTAAGGTAAAAGTTGTTCTGAGAGCTTTCCTAAATCTGACTAAGCTAGAACTCATTAAAGTTTTAGGCAAAGTTAGAAGCTCTCTGAGAGTTCCTAGAATGTTTGTGAATACGGCCCCACATTCCTACTTCCTCATCATCCAATCCAAATCTGACGTATATTGTGTCATCCAGCATAATTTCACAGGCTCTAGGACTGTTGCTCGAACTACAGTTTGTACTTCCACATTTTCGTATGCCACTACGGACACAAAGAGTATAGAGACAGATCAGGAGACAGACCCACCCACTTTCTCCCTCAAACACGCAATATTGGTCAAATATAAACCAAGATTCTGTTACTGTGTTGCCGATTTCTCGCTTCAAATGTTTTCAGAAGCGTGTTTTAGCTTACCATTTAACCGTAATTCATGATCGATTGTTACCAGTCGGCTGCTATATTGTTTCCAGTGGGGAAAAAACAGACAAGCTCGCATTATGTCCAAGCAGCAACCTGTGGGGCTGAAAAATGAAGCCAACACAGAAGTGTTAAAAACTGAGGCTGGCTCCAGGAGCCGTTCAGTCCCCTTCAACACCCATGTTAAAATGCCCAACTTTACAGCAGAAATAAACATGTTTACAGCCTGGTACAAAAACTGTGTGGTCTCTGTAGCTAATTTCAACATTTATGACAACTGTAAGGAGGTTGAATTAGGGTGTGTAGTCTAAACAAATAATAAACAGGCTGAATACACATTGTGGGCTTAGACCTTGCTCATCCATAGCTCCACCCTCTTGTCCAAATATGACCCTTTGAGCAAAAGCAAATGGCACAGTTGTTTTCCTCTGTTTTCTCCGGTCATATAGCACCAAATTTGAAAGTATTTGCATCTTTCTACCACATAGACAACTGAAAAGATCTTTTTTCCAGCAATGAAAAACTTCTTTAAGTTCTTGTCTCATTTTAGTTCTGTATTAAAAGATCTGTATTTAAATAGCAAGTTCCAAGCTTTTAGTATTCCTGTTAAGTCCCACGCTTAAAACTGATTTTGTTCCACTTCTTAAATGCCTGTTAAAGTTACACATTAGCTTCAAATGGATTTCATTTTGGCTTTTTAAAGGTAGGATCTGAAGAATTTTCAAACAAAACAAAATATAGACATATACAAATGAAATCCTGCTTAATCATCACCTATGGGTTTCTACTCATGTGGGGTGGTGACTCTGTTTGCAGAGCTCCTGCCCTTTAACTATATTTTGATGTTTTTGTGAGCGGGCTCCGTACACCTGGAAGAGTTGAGCCTGATAGGAGGGGCCAAATTTGAATGTGGGTTTACAGACAGCAACTGGAAAATCTTCCAGACCCTACCTTTAAGAATAACCAGGACAAAGTATAGTGAGCAAATATGATGTAATATTTGGTTTAAATATTTACAGATATTATTTATTTTAAGATTTATGATGTATTATATACAGTAAATATGTAGAATATAGGTTTGATTTGAAAAATATTTTACAACATGCATGATATATTGTATATATATTTTTTTTTAACTTAAATTAATTTGTTATCACAGAACAGATATACGAAAACAAAAGTCTCCAGCATGCCTGTTGTACAGATGTAGATTTACTTTATGTCTAAGGAGTAATGAAAAATGTGATTATGTTCGTCCAACAAAATCGCTCTGTTTGGCTCATGAGGAAAACCTAGCTTTATTTCTTTCACAGAGAAATCCCTGACCTGCAGGTACCGAAACAGATCTTGATTCTCCAGGTCAAATTCTCTCTTCAGTTTTTGAATTGATTTGACCCTTCTCAGATATTGTACTTAGTGCTGTTATACCCTTCGTCGCCCACTGCTCTAATCTACTGATATATTGGATATTAGGAGTGAAAAATATGTCTCTATCTGCATTTGTGATGTTATGCTTCAAGATCAGAATGTTTCACAGTAATTTTACGTATTATTTGTTGGAATTTTTCATCACAGATGGATTTAGTCCTGTGTGGACGTCATATTTAGTAGAGTTTGCTAACTGTTTGTATGAACAGTATGTTTGCAGCCTAGTTGAAACGTCTTGTTTGCTTTTTTTTAAATACCTGTTTGGTGTACTGACTCCATTTGTAGTAAATAAGTAAACTATTTAAAATGCAGTGTTTATGTCATGTAGTGGAGGCTCTGTGGGTGAGGGGTTAAACTGGAGACGAACTGCCTATCAGGTAACGGTTGCCACGGGCAGCGACTCCAAGCATGTAGTGGGAGGAGGGTGTTTTCTCCGGGCTCCTCCCCTGACTGTATCATGTCCTATAGAGAAGACACTGGGTGTGAACTACAACTGCGAGATTCCCTCCCCAAATCTAAGTGAAACCACATTGGGGAATGCACTCACACACACACACACACACACACACACACACACACACACACACACACACACAAGCACTTCCACACATTCTCAGTCATGTAAGTCGCTCAAGTCAGTGCTCCTTCCTGTTTTTCCTTCGTTCCGTCTTCTTTCGTGCCGTGTTTGCACAGACTGGGCTGAGCAGGAAGCGTAGAAAAAAGTTTGCCCAGGAAGAGCCACATAACGGTGATAGAGGAGGAGAGGACAGGGAGATCTTACAAGGACTTTCGTGAGGACGTGTTGTGACGTTTGACACCAGGGGGTATCTGCCGGGAGCCATGGGGGCTGCGAGAGGTGGTGTTGGGGTTGAAGAGAGCAGAGAAGTGCTTTTAGAAGGAGAGGACTGACATACTCGCTCCAACCAGACAGACCACATACCTCCTGATGGATTTTAGAGGGAAACCCTAACCTGAAGCCTCAGACGCTGCTGAGGAGTAGACGTCACACAGACACATACATCAGTGGGAGAGGAGAGGGCTGCAGGGAACATGGAAGCACTGAGGGAGTCTTTTCTGCATTTGACTTTTCAGATGTCAACATATAAGAGAGCCACGCTGGATGAGGAGGACCTGGTGGACTCCACCGGTGACGACATCTACCCATCATCTCCCATGCAGGTAAATACGCATACACCTTCCGTCAGTGCGGGATTATCATACAGTAGGGGAGACCGCAGTTGGTTGGGTACTGGGGTTGGTTAGGACACGGGTATTTTCTGGTCTTTTGAAGGTCACAGAAACAAACATGTAACATCAAAATGTTTGTTTTCTTCACCTGCACTCACCTGTCATGTTAAATCATCTGAAAATCACTAACTAACTAACTAACTAACTAACTAACTAACCAAACCTATTACAAAACTGTCAGACGGACATATTGGAAATGTGGTACTTCTTGTTAAGAGACAAATGAAACAGCCACATTCTGATATGAGATTTGAAAGTCTTTGAGTGACAGTAGCTGGCATAATAACATAATTTCATCACAAAGTAGGTCAAATGTGAGCGGGTTGCAACTACAACTCTATTTTTAGGGATTAAAACTACTTAAGAAGATTTAAAACAATATTTGTATTGTTATTTAATTATTATTATTTTTGAATGGTCAGTGGCAAAGTTATTTAGACATTCCTACTGATGAATTGTTTAATTTTTTTTTGTTTTGATATAAAATGTCCGTGTTTACTGGTTCTTTTTTAAATTTAAATATTCAAATTTTTTTGTTTGTTTTTTTGCAACTGCAGAATTTTAACAATGTGCCAGCCACTCTGTGATGGAGCTGTTTGGCACAAACGCACAGCATGACTTCAATCACAAATCACCTAATTTTAGGAAACGTTTGTGCACTTTAAAACATTTATTTATAGCTTAGACATTAACCTTTGATTGGCTGCTGGTTGGAATATGCTAACATAATTCATGCCAGTGAAATATGGAACACCCGGAACGCACTGCCTTGGGGAGCAGCACTTGTGAGTTGCGAACCTCTTTGTGTTTTACTGCGCCCGTGTTAACAGGTTAGAGCAGCCACATTGCCCACGTAAGCTGCGTTGCTCAGGTGCTTAACTGCAGAACATCTAGAGAATAGAAGGCTCGCTGATTTTTTCCGTGTGACGCACGCGTTTTTCCACAAAAATAGACTGTGAAAGTGGTTTTAATGATCATATTAACATTATACCACCTTTCATGACAGTTTTAATATTTTTTAAAGTCACTTTTAACACTTCCTGCCTCCATTTAAAAATAAACGCCCTTTGGCAGCGTTTCTTTGGACAGAATCCCTTAATTTGTCAACACAAGGCTTTTTATTGTGAAATATTTGCAGGACAGTGTTGTTGACAATGTAGTGGCTTGAGTGTTGGTTTTTAATAGTGGAAATACAGTAGTTTAAGCAGCAGTGTCAACCCTGCAAACAGTTCGCAGCAGTTCAGCGAGGTTGCTGTCACATGCTGTTCACACAGGCAGTGTGTGCCGGGTGTAAGAGAGTGAAAACTTGGCCAACCAATCCCTGTCTCCCCTACACAGGAAACATGTCAAGGTCCTGTATCGTGCCTTGTGGAAAATAACACTGCTGTCATGTAAAAATCTGACCTTTTCAGAAAAATGTAAACGTAAAAAAAGACTTGGAGATGGACATCAACTAATTTTGCACTATCATTGGGTCCGTTCAACATTCATCGTACAGTTTAATTAATTAAATCCTTTGTAATCTTAGTGTTTATGTGAATATACTCAGAAATATTGGCTGTTAAACCTGAGATTGTAGTTGTTTTCCAAAACAGATTAAGAGCATTTTCTCCTTAGTCTGCTTAGTCACGTAGTAGGTGTTTTTGTTCACAGTTCATATGTACAGCCAATTTTTTGCATGATCCTGTGTATGTTGAAGTCACTTAGCATATTACTTGTCATTGCCAAATTGTTTAACATCTTTTTCTGCTGCCATACTTTATAAACTTCATAACTTTATTTATGGTTTTTAAAAGTAGAATTGCAAAATGGTTTGTTTGGGACAATTTTTAATGGTTCAAGCACTATTTTATAGACAGTTTCTTCTTCTTCTGAACCTCAGAACAAGCAGCTGAGATCCTACAGTGCAGTCATTCCCCACACTTAATTTGACCTGAAGAGTTTTAAAAAACAAAAGTCTTAAATTTTCACGACATAATTGTGCCAGCATAATTTTGCCATGGATTTCAGGGCAATAAATGTGGTTTCCACTAAACTACACATGGAAAGTGGTGAGGCTTGGCAGTGGGATTTTCTCACTTGCATTTAGAAACACAGTTAAAGTCCAAAACAACCCAACATGCTGAGCTCCAGGGATTAAGAAGCCACTGTGGCTTTGGCATTTGATTTACTCACATTAAGTTTGACTGTTGAACTCACATCTGAGCTAATAGCAGTAAATCGGATCTTTATATATACACTTGAGCGGTTATTGACTTCCACAGGATGTATGTGAGGTCCAAGATCTGGCATTTATTTACACCGGCGATACTCAAAGACCAGGAAGAGTGCTAAACGTGACCTGTGAGAGATTTGCGAGTGGCCCTTGGAATCATTCCTGTAGGAAATAAACTCCTTTGGCAGCCTTTACTAAAGCAACATTCAGGAGAAAAAGAGCAGGAGCAGGATGTGCTGGTTTATGATCCACTTCACCAATTGCTGATTTTAAAATTCTCACTCACCGACCACAAAGTAAGGACTCCTCTGACTTATAAATTCCTTCGTGTTGATTTTCTGAGAAGCTTTGCAGCTGAATATCAGTAAACAGGCCACAGTTGTCCCTGCTTGACTCTCGTATTGTTCACAGGTGAATCACAACAAAGCAGATGTGGTTCAACAGGATTATTATGTCTTATCCCAATGTAGGGCAGGAGGAAAATATCTTTTATGAGTGCATGTTAGACTATAAGCGAGGGAACAATAGAAGAATGCTTAACCTTTTCTGTGTAGGAGGGTTGAAAGCCCTGCGATGGAGAAGCCATTGTGCTTTGAAAACCAAACCTGTCATCAAATCCCCGAGACACTGTTTGACTGTACACAATATTTTCCACGCTGCATTAGTTCAACAAAGTAACACCAGTCAGAGTGGGTGTTTGTGTGGTTTAAAGCTGAGTTAAAAGTCATAACATGTCTTTAACCACACTAACCTCCTCAGAATGGTCGTATATGACTGAAGGGATTAAATTAAACTCTTTAGGGTTAATGTGTTTGTGTGTGTTTGTGCACAGGTGACTCTACTGCACGGCCGTGGTCCCACATGTTGGCCAGACAGGACGCAGAGAGAGAAGAGGCTGCTGTTTTTGTTGTGTGTCGTGTCTGTGGGCCTGTTCATATCTCTCATCACGACTGGGGTCTTCTACAAACAGAGTGAGTCTGAAGTGCTTTTTAAACTCAACACTGTGGTGAAATACGCTGACAAGAAACACCTGTGGTCTCCCTGAAATAGCCCGGCCTGGGGACCTCCGATGTAAACTCAATTTTATTCTGAAGGTTTTAAATATATCATAAAATTAAAAAGCGACAACAGAGCAACCTTTTCCAAAAACAAGAATGAAATAAATATGCACATACAAAAGGGGAAATGCTAGTTACACTATGCAGGGTTGTCAGTTACTGTTTGGAAACACAGTTGCCAGCTAAAGTGAAAGTAAAGGCTACTTCAGAGAGCTAGCGGTGAAAAAAGCCCCCTGCTGCGTGGGGGAGCCTGAACACATCGCAAAGACTTCAACCGATGACTAACCAGCACATGCGGAGGAATAACTCCCCACACCACCAGACAACGGTCGTCTGTATATGTCATTCAAGAAGGGAAACTTGAAGTCTGTCTTGATGCTAGTTGGCCAGTTAGCATATTAATAACACAATCCAATGTTGAAAGAACAGAGTATACTTATTGTGCGACAGTGAACAGTAACACAAACCATCACGAAACATTTCTGCTAAAGAGCTCAATGGAATTTTTTTTATTTTTTTATTTTCCGTAACTTCTTATCCTCTTGGGGGTCGCGGGGCGGCTGGAGCCTATCCCAGCTGACACTGGGCGAGAGGCAAGGTACACCCTGGACAGGTCACCAGACTATCACAGGGCTGACACATAGAGACAGACAACCATTCACGCTCACATTCACACCTATGGACAATTTAGAGTCACCACTTAACCTGCATGTCTTTGGACTGTGGGAGGAAGCTGGAGTACCTGGAGAAAACCCACATTGACACAGGGAGAACATGCAAACTCCACACCGTCGGGTTTTGAACTGGAACCCTCATGCTGTGAGTTTGTTTTGGTCTCACTCCCTCTTGACTTTAGCTGTTTGTTTACTTTCCTCACTTCCGTTTCTCTTCTCCTGCATTGCGCTGCACTACCAATCAGAGTGATTTCATTCACCGAGGAGCTTCACTGTCGCAGATTCAACATGCTGAAATGGTGAATGGTGGGAAAAAAAAAAGATGATCAGCACCACGAGGACCATGGATGCTCATCGATGGCCCAACATTAACCAACAGCTGACCGTTGGCTTGGTGTGTCAGGACCTTGAAAGCCAACCCCAGAGTTATTCTCATTTGTCATTTCACGCTGTGTCTCTTGAATGCTGGCGGTGTATTTATCTGCAGACTCCACCCTCTGCCTGTATTTTCTCATTTACTTCTTATTTTCTTTGTTCAAGACATTGACAAGCGTGTACCTCCACAGTGCTCAGGTGAGGGCGTGGCTTTATGAAAAGGTAGCGACCAGGTGGTAGACCATAAGCAGCAGGCATTCAAGAGACTTAGCACCAAAAAAATACAAATATAGCGAGTGGAAATGCCAAACAGGAGTGCATCTGGGGTTTGCAAGCGTGCTTACAAACAATAACTGACAATCCTGTTGTATATATATATGTTACCATATGTGTATTGTTACCATGCTATAAATATTTCACTTTTAAATATGGTGGTTATCGTTAATACCAGTATCTCATGACACCTCTCATACAGACGTAAGAGTAGTATCAGTTTTGGTATCAAAACAAAGACTTTTTCAAAATGTCAAACTATTCCTTAAATGGTCACTACCCTTTGTTTGTAATGATAAAAATGAGGTTGTATGTGTAAAGCTACTGAATGCCAAAGAGGTATAAGACAAACAAAAGTCAACCCACATTCATTCCAGAGGTGCCCTGGATTTCTCTCCTCTGTCTCTCCAGCCTAAAAACTACAGAGCTGTGCTTTTTTAATACAGTTTATGTGGTTTATTATTTTAAACTGAAGCCACACCTTCAGCTAAGCTGCCTAAAAACAACTCTAAATCTCTCCCTTGAGCTTGTTCATTATGGAAAAAGGGCTTGTGGATTTGCCATCATATCCAGGCGGCGTCTCATCTGTGCCGGTTTCCTCAAATTTACCATGGGAAACCCTAATGCCACTTCCTCCCATTCAGAACCGCATGTCAGCTCACACTTTGAAATAATAAAAGGAACAGGGATGAATTCTCCTCGGGGTACTAACCTCATCGCTGCTCGTAACTTTGTCTCCGTCTCTGTTTCATACCTTATATGGACAGACGGTGGAAGTCTTTACAGTAAGTTGAGTGTTAGAGGTGAGTCGTACCCTGGAATTGTTCTCGCACTTGCACTTCTCTAAACACTTTCTTTAGTTTTCTAAAGCTCTTCCTGTAAAACATCTTGTGTGTTTAGACTTTTAAGAGTAAGACAGAGCAGCTAAAAGCCTCTCGCTGCCCCTTTATCACTTTCACTAAACAGTATTCTGCACAACACACAAAAGAACAATGGCATGTATCATTTGCAAGACAGTTAAATGCCATTTAAAAGCAAAGCAAACCTTACTTTTTAAACATTTAGATTAACTCAGGCAGAACTCTGAATCTTCATCTCGCTATCTATCCGGTCTACTAATTAGTCAGACAATTGCATAATCAGTTGGCAACAGTCGATGTGTGACATTACCTCCTACAAAGACAAGATCATCAAGCCTCGCTGTTCCTCTAATTATTTACAAAGGATTTTTACAAGAGGAGAAATTCCACCCAGGTTGTTCATCTTGGCTGTTGCAGCTTCTTCTCTAAAATAATAGTTTCCAGATGGTCTGAAAACTAACGTGCATACATATATTTGGATGTCCTACCGGGAAATACTTTTAGATTTCCCACTGTGGTCCTCAAAAGCATAGGGCTTATACATGAACTATCCCGGGTTCAAGTCCTGTGTTTATCATATGCACAGCAGTTAAAGAAGCAGTCGTTGGGGCAATGAAAATCATAAGTCCCAGGCTCCCTCCAACAATGCTGATTAAATATGTATGAAAAAAGAAAAGGAAGATGTGAATGAAAGTGATCAGGGATGTAGTAAATGTGTATTCAGCTTTCCTCCTAGGTTTACAATTAATTATTGTAAACACAGAAATTGTATTTATGTGAGCCAGAGTATACGCATTGAAGAGTGGACGAGGACAGAGAGAGGAAAAAAAGGCAGTGGAGGCTCTGCAGGATGTGAAGTAAGGAGATATGGAGTTCCTGGAGTTGCTCTGACCCTCTGCCCACAGAGGAAAATGCCTTTTTTGTAAAGAGTGGTTTTTGCGAAGAGAAATTAAAAATGAGTGTGACCTTAAATGACAGCAACACAGTAAAGAGGACTCTCCCCTACCATTGCTTTCCAAATAAACAGATATTCTGAGTTATTTTTGGCAATGAAAGCAAAGATGATTTGGCCTGGCAGGGGTTCCCATCGGGCGGCACGGTGGTGTGGTGGTTAGCACTCTCGCCTCACAGCAAGAGAGTTCCTGGTTCGATCCCGGGCGTGGGAGCCCTTCTGTGCGGAGTTTGCATGTTCTCCCCGTGTCAGCGTGGGTTCTCTCCGGGCACTCCGGCTTCCTCCCACAGTCCAAAGACATGCAGATTGGGGACTAGGTTAATTGGTAATTCTAAATTGTCCGTAGGTGTGAATGTGAGTGTGAATGGTTGTCTGTCTCTATGTGTCAGCCCTGCGATAGTCTGGCGACCTGTCCAGGGTGTACCCTGCCTCTCGCCCGATGTCAGCTGGGATAGGCTCCAGCCCCCCCGCGACCCTCAAGAGGATGAAGCGGTTAGAAGATGAATGAATGAAGATGAAGGGGTTCCCATCAGCCTGGCATCCTAATGTGTACATATGCACTCAACAACCACTTTATTAGGTGCTCCATGCTAGTACCAGGTTGGACCCCTTTTGCCTTCAGAACTGCCTTAATTCTTCGTGGCATAGATTCAACAAGGTGCTGGAAACATTCCTCAGAGATTTTGGTCCATATTGACATGATAGCATCACACAGTTGCTGCAGATCTGTCGGCTGTTTATCCTGCTGGAAGTAGCCATCAGAAGATGGGTACACTGTGGTCATAAAGGGATGGACACCGTCAGCAACAATACTCAGGTAGGCTGTGGTGTTTAAACCATGCTAAGTTGGTACTGAGGGGCCCAGTGTGTGCCAAGAAAATATCCCCCACACCATTACACCACCAGCACCAGCCTGAACCGTTGATACAAGGCAGGATGGATCCATGCTTTCATGTTGTTTACACCAAATTCTGACCCTACCATCTGAATGTGGCAGCAGAAATCCAGACTCATCAGACCAGGCAATGTTTTTCCAATTTTCTATTGACCAGTTTTGGTGAGCCTGTGTGAACTGTAGCCTCAGTTTCCTGTTGTTTGCTGACAGGAGTGGCACCTGGTGTGGTCTTCTGCTGCTGTAGCCCATCTGCTTCAAGGTTGGACAAGGTGTTGTTGGTTCAGAGATGGTCTTCTGCAGACCTTGGTTGTAACCAGTGGTTATTTGAGTTACTGTTGCCTTTCTATCATCTTGAACCAGTCTGGCCATTCTCCTCTGACCTCTGGCATCAACAAGGTATTTTCACCCAGAGAACTGCTGCTCACTGGATACTTTCTCTTTGTCAGACCATCCTCTGTAAACCCTAGAGATGGTTGTGCATCTGGCACCAACAACCATGCCACGTTCAAAGACATTTAAATCACCTTTCTTCCCCATTCTGACGCCCAGTTTGAACTTCAGCAGGTCTTCTTGACCATGTCTACATGCCTAAATGCACGGAGTTGCTGCCACGTGATTGGCTGATTAGCTGTTTGTGTTAACGAGCAGTTTAACTGATGTACTTAATGAAGTGGCCAGTGAGTGTATATACAGTATATACAGAGGTGTATACAGTTGTGAAATAGGATGGAAACATGTAATATAGGTAGAGTGAAATAAAATAGTAAAGCGTCAGGTGATAAGCTCAAGAGTTCAACAGTGTTATGACCTGAAGAGTGAATTCCATATTGCGATTGAACCCAGGAATCCTAACCACTAGACCATATGGATTGTGAATTATGAACTAATTGTGTTCTTTTCAAACACTATTTTCTTCTGCAGCTCACCCGGGCCTGTGTCTAACAGAGCCGTGCATTACTGTGGCCAGTGCGGTCATGGGAGCCCTGGACCGATCCATCGACCCCTGCCATGACTTCTACAATTTTTCCTGTGGGGGCTGGGTGAAGAACAACCCCCTCCCTGAAGGCAAGTCCCGCTGGGGACCTTTCAGCAACCTCTGGGAGCACAACATGCTTGTAATGAAGCATTTATTAGGTAAGTGTCCTTGTGTGACTGCGATGCAGTGTCCTCAGCTGCCTTCACCCCAGGCAAAGGTGTAAATTGTTTTTCTCCGGCTCAATTTCCTGAGCTGGGTAAAACAGTTTGCTTTTCATTCACGTAATTAATCTTGTATCTGTATTTGGCAGAAAACACAACGATGAAAGGTCTGAGTAAGGCCGAGGAAAAAGCCCAGCGATATTATCATGCCTGTATGAATGAGGCCAAGATTGAAGAATTAGGAGCTAAGCCCCTACAAGAGCTTATCAGACAGGTATGATTATTTCCTAAAGCGGTCAAACATCAAACGCATTCATCTTCAGTCCGTCTTCATTTCTTCATGTCCAGCGGTCTCTGACTGTCTGCCTAAATGCTGCCTGTTTCAGATAGGAGGGTGGGCCCTGACTGAACCGTGGAACAAAGACAACTTCCAGGAAGTTTTGCGTATGGTGTCGGCCAACTATCGCACCTCGCCTTTCTTCACAGTGTTTGTCAGCACTGATTCCAAAAACTCCAGCAGTAACATCATCCAGGTGAGAGAATCAGGCATCTGTTTATCTTAAATCAACTTTAAATTGTTAAATCAAATGTCCTCCAGCAGCTCTTACAGGCCTCCTTCAGATTTTATCTCTGCTTATATTCTGGGGACAATTGACTCATTATCACAGTGTTCTTGGTTTCACACTGACAGCTTGACACAAGAGTTCATTTCATTGCAGGGTGTCATGAGACCGTTACAAACAGAACAGATATGATCTTTGGCAGGCTTCTACTTTTAGCCCACATGCTGGCAATGCAGGAATGAAAACAAAAGGTTGTTTATGATTGTTGAAATGGAGGCTGAACTGGAAATCATAGGATGTTTCTCTTGACTCTAGGTGGATCAGTCCAGCCTGGGACTACCGTCACGGGATTACTACCTCAACAAAACAGCAAATGAAAAGGTACCATGGGCGAATTCTTGGTTTCACAGTGGTTGAGCGTGTACAAAGTTAACTGTGAAAGTTAAAGGTCAGGTCAATCTGAGATCATTTCCCTGTTTTTAAAACGGAAACTCCCACACAGCTGTTATCAAAAAGCAGCGATGTAGGTTACAGCGGTTACACCCCCACCCCCTCCCCCCACACACACTGTTCACTGACAGTGTGGGCATGGAAAGTGAGAGAGTTTTATTAAACAAGGTGAATATTTAATATAATACTGCATTTGTACTGTATAAACACATGAATTAATCCACAGTCAGTGTATTACCTACAGTAGATGCCAGCTGACACACTCCCAGTGTGGACAAGCAGACAGGAGTAGGGTTGCAATAGTAAAGCCCTTTTTCCACCAAGCTGTATGGTATAGTTCAGTTCTGTACGCTTTTTAATGTTTCCACTGTGAAAAGTTGTGGATGGTACCAATGGAACCATTCCGTACCGTCCCCATGTTTGGTCCCCCCTCTGTTGGGGTACCTAGCACACAGATCTGGTACTAAAAGGTGGAGCTGTGAACACTGCAGTCTGTTGATTGGTCAGTAGAGGACGGTCACTCTGCTCAGGGCTGAGTTGTGGCTGGTTTTGAGGCTCATGTAACCACTGTTCATACTGTGGAGAGTTTTATTAGTAACTGTAACTATAAAATGAAAGGATGATTTGCTGCCTCTGCCTCAGATGTTTCCAGAAACTGAAAATAAGAAAGTTTGTGAACTGACCACCAGGTTGGAAACATTGGATCAAAAACCAAGCACCGGCTGAAGCAAACTTTCCCATTTTACAGCTAAACAGTACACTAAAATATGTTTTATATTAATTAGTAGACTGTAACTATAAAAATCAAAGGATGTTTTTATGCCTCTCACAGCAGCTTGAGACTGAGAACAAAGGTTACTCACTGGGGCGAATGCCGGCGACTTTTAAGGTGGAACATTAACTTGTAATGTTACTCAGTGCATGAGCTGATGATGTGAATCCATCAGCACACCTTAAATTTAACTACAACAACTTTGACCATCACTTTAGCTTTTAAATTACACACACTTTTAGTAATGAGGGGATCTTCAAGCGTTTAAAAATATATATCAATTCCGGTTGGATTATGTGAACTCAAAAGCGTCGTGGAGAGTAGTTCCTGTGGGCTCCAGCAACACTAAACCCCTGAGCTTGCCTGAGAAGGACTAAAAGCACAACCCACTGTTTTTAAATATCCCATGGAGAGAGACTCTCACTGCAGCCTGTTCTGTTTTGTTCTGAAAATGCTGTCGTGCAGCTTCATTCTGTGGACGATAAACAAGGTGCAGACTTCCATCTGTGTCACCGGTAATGAGGAAGTACAGTGAGTGCTGAACGGAGCAGTGAGTGACAACAACCCCGCCCACATTTAAGAGTACTGTTTGTGGTGGAAACACTAAATGGAGCTAGGGTCTAGGTATTGGGTCTGAAGGGTTACTTTTGGTTCTAAAGGTACCATACAGAAAGTGTTTGGTAAAAACGGGGCTATGGGTGGGTGCAACAGCGAAACGTATTCTAGCCCCCTTAAAAAAGGACCACCTGAAAACAAGTCAGTGTCAGTTTAAATGTACCCATTATTAAGATTATTTTACCAGTTTCCCTTGCAGTCAGACAGCCCTTTCTGTCGGGGAACTGAAGCTGTTATCTGTGCTGTCATCAAAGCCACCAGAGTCCATTGACAGAAACAGTAATTTTACCTTATGGCTCAGAGGGAGTTGCGGGTCTACCGCCAACTGAGTAGTTTAGTTTGGTTGTTTATGTCTGACTTTCGAAATCGAACTAATGTGGCGTCCACAGCAGGATGTGGGATAACAACAACATTGTCAGAAACCTACATCACATCATGTGGGGAAAAAGTTTTCAGAGGGGCCTGAGAAAATTACATTTTGAGGCTGAAATACACATATTTTGATCAAAATCTGAATTTTAGGATCTGAATACATAAGTTACACTAATGTAAAGCGACAGAATGATATAGAAACATCAATGATAATAATAATGATAATGATGGAGCCACCTTTAAAATAAATTGAAGCTTAAGTCAGGCCATTAAATCAAGATCTGTAATTTTCTGTAATGAGAAATAACAAAAGAAATGACCTGTAATTTAACTCTGAAAATACCCACAGGCTCGTTGTGGATGTTTGCAAAGAAAGTCAACAAATATTAAAGAAAATATTTCAGCTTCAGGGGAGAAACTCTGCAGAGTAGCTTGTGTTTGCATAGCTCAGGATTACTTTCCTAATTGAATTCTTCTCATACACTCACACTTTGTCTCCCCGACCCCCTCCACCCCCACCTCCACCTCACTCTGCTGCCTGTTTTGGACTTTGCAGTATTTGACGGCATACCTAAACTTCCTGACGGAGTTAGGGGTTCTCCTGGGCGGCTCCGAGGAAACGTCTCGGGCGCTGATGCAGGAGATCGTGGACTTTGAAACCACCCTGGCCAACATCACAGTCCCTCAGGAGGAGAGGAGAGATGAGGAGCTCATCTACCATAAGATGAAGGCCAAAGATCTGACAGTAAGTACAGCAACAGTAAACAGCACTTAAAGGGATAGTTCACCTCAAAATCAAAAATACATATTTTACCTCCTACTTGTAGTGCTATTTATTAATCTAGATTGTTTTGGTGTGAGTTGCAGAGTGTTGAAGATATCGGCCATTGAGATGTCTGCCTTCTCTCCAGTACAATGGAACTAGATGGCACTCAGCTTGTGGTGCTCAAAACACCAAAAAAATACATTTCGAAAACTCAACAGCAATGTCTCTTTGCAGAAATCACAACCCAGCTACTCAAGATAATCCACAGAATTTGTTGTGAGCAGTTTTAAGTGGGAACTGTTTTCTTTCTGCTGAATTACACCTGCCAACTGTATCACTGCACAGAAGGAAGCGTGCCTCTTTTCAGTTCTTTGCAATGGGAGTGCAGCATTTTTTTTGAGCACCGAGTGTTAAATGTTAATCTATGGGAAAAATGCTGTGCTCTTCACTGTCACTTTTTACCCAACTGTTCAGTCACAGTGAAGGAGGGACAAATACCACAAAGACCAGCTGTCACATCTTCCATGTACAAGTGCTGAACAACAACAATAACAGAAGAGAAATATGTTAATACAGTGTATATATATTTATATATGTTTCCTCTCATGAATCCACACAGACCAGAGGGTCCGTCCTCTCTCCCTTCATGCTTCAGCCTTCCCTTCATCCAGAGCAAGAATTCTACCTTGCGCCAACATTTTTATTTCTGCACATATTCCGTGCCATAGCAATTAGACGCAAGTAAAGCATTGCAGCTGAAAACATGCTGCACTTTCAAAGCGCTGACAGCTTTGCTTTTCCTGAGGAGTGCCTGTTGTTTTCAACTGGAGAGAAATGCTTTGTGGAGCTGTAACATTAGCTAGCTCAGTGGTGCTAGGTTAGCTAGCAGTAGATTGTACCAAAGAAAGTGAAAAGCTATATTAGTGTTAAAATATAAATGGAATTCTACATATTTGTGTATCAAATGTTTCCCAACAGCATGTGTCAGTGTTTGGTTATGTGTGTTTTATCTGTGTGTCCGCAGACTCTGGTTCCTGCAGTGGACTGGATGCCATACCTCACAGAAGTGTTTGCTCCTGTGCAGCTCAACGAGTCAGAGCCGGTGGTTGTTTATGCCAAAGAATACCTCCAGCAAGTTTCTGACCTCATAACTAAAACAAATAAAAGGTCAGACACTTTGCAGGCCTTAATAGTTTTCCCATTTAAACATCAATTACAGGTTGAACATTACCATGTCTGTTCATGTTTACACAGTAGATACGTGCATAAATCCTCCTGCTGAAAGGCACAGTGGTGAACATTCAGGCAGCTACTGAAGAGAGCAGCAAAACAATGAATGTGATATTTCCTTTTTTCAGCCTCCTCAACAACTACATGATAATGAAAGTGGTGAGGAAGATGGTGTCCATTTTGGATGAGAGGTTCCAGGACGCAGAGCAGCGCTTCCTTGAGGTCATGTACGGGACCAAGAAGGTGAGAGATAAAATGTACACTCTATAATCCAGCATGACACAGAGAGATTTAAACACAGAGGTGGGATTAAGCAGATAAAAAGTCCTGGGGCAAATTCTCATCCTGATAATGTGTTTTAACACATTTGTGAACTGCATACAAGTATCTAAGTCGCTGTTTTGTCATTGTCCTTCTGCATGTATTTGGCCTTTTAGAAGGCCAGTGTGTGCGGCAGAGGAAATGGCTCAAAGCCAAACAGTTTGATTTAGAGAGCTCTCACTTGACCTCTCGTTCTTGTGTGTGACACTCAGCTCTGTTTTCACTGAATGCAGAAAAATGGAAATTGGCAACGACAGAGGAGCAGGATTTTCCCTTCAGTATGATAAGACCTTAGTAAAAGAACTTAAAATGACTCATCGGTGCTTCATGTTGGCTTTAATGTAGCAACCTGGGTTCTTAAACTTTATTTAAGGCAAGACAAGTTTATTTATACAGCACATTTCAGCAGTGCTCTACATAAAACATCAAAAGCATCTACACAAGGTGCATAAGAAACACATTATAAAAGGTAATTTACAAGCAATTCATTTAAAGCTATAGTGCGTAACTTCTGTCGCCGACGGCACTTCCATGTACACAGAGTAACACTCGCCAGTCGCCACTCACCGTGTACACACAGTAACACTCGCTTCACACTGTGTACACAATGCTACACAACGTGGCGAACACCAGGCTGCTAACATTACATTACGTTCATAGCACCATTTCCAAGAAAATAATAAAGTACTAGGTCCAGTACATGTAACAGCAACACATACTACTCATAATATAATTATAAACCAAGTCACTTACTTATCCAACAGCAGCAAGGCAACATCCGTGTCTGCCCTCAGCCCAATTTCTTCCTTCAGGGCTCTCCACCGAGGAAAAGCGATGCCAATACAAATCCTTGTTTGCCTTCTCCGTCGGTCACTTTCCTTCTTTGCTAACAGACCTTCAGCCGAACGTCCAGGCTTTTTCTTTGTGGTAGGATCCACTTCTGAACCGTGTCTCGGCCGCTTCTCCGCCATGTTGCTTTCTCTTTCTACCTGCACTCTACCTCTTGCTATGACACTCGCCACTCTTCCTCCCCCTCCCTTCTTGTTGTGAGGAAGCATTTCCTGTGCGCCAGCGCGGGAATGTCGCCGGTTGACACGCAAACTAAAAATGATATATATAGAAAAATACTGCGAGATATTAGAGGAGCCGATCGGCTTAATCAGCATTGTGTCATCTCCTCTAGTAGTGGTTTGGGTGAAACGGACATTTACGGACCTGTAGAAGTTACGCACTATAGCTTTAAAGAACTACAGAATAAAAATAAATAAATAGTTAAATTACACCGAGATGGGCATAAAATACAAGAATAACAGTTACAGTGCAGTTAAATCAATAAAAGGAGGAAAATTAAAGGAGAAACCTGGTTTTAATAGTTAGGATAAGAGATTTAAAAGATAAATCTGCTAAAAAAAAAAAAAAAAAAGAAGAAAAAGCTAGATGTCTGCTTGACAAACTTGATTTCTGACAAAACCTGAAAAGTTGCAGCGGTGTGAACTGGCCGTCTGAGCTCGACTCAAGCTGGCTGATGGTGTCACCTGCAATTCAATTGGTCAAATTGCTGACAGCTGGTCTTAGAATGTAAGGCTGGTCACTGGTTTCAACGGCCAATCGGCATGTAGTGAAGCTTGTGGTCAAGTCAAAATGACCACGGGCGGCGTGTTGGCCTACTGTCGCAGATGCTCCGTCTCCGCCAAGCCCTCTGTTTCTGTCCTCACGGTGTGCCAGTGTCGGGTGGTGAGTCGCTGCTGCTCGCTGTATGTGCTTACGCCCCCTCACACACACACACATTCTCATAGACTAACTAATTGGCGCTGCTTACTTATATTATTGTGGTGTATTTATTATGAATACAGTCCATCTGATGCTCGTTTTTTTTAGGTTTTCACCGTTTCACCACTACTACAAATGCAGCTGTAGCCAGTATCTCACTATCACTATACTCATTCATATTCTAAGAAGCTACAAATTATATTCATCCACAAAATCAGCCTGAAAAGCTGAAAAGCAGAACGCAAGTACGGATAATTGTAGCATAGAGATGATACACCATCTCATCTAGTTGCATTGGTGTGAACCGGCAGGTTTTTAGAATGTTGCAGAACGGCACATTGCAAGTAGCTGCCTGTTTCAACTCGTCTCTTCATAAATCTGTGGTCTGAACTGGGCTTAAAATACTCCAAACAAAACATACAAATCAGAAAACACTAAAATGGCATCATTGCACGTGTCACAGTCTTGATTGAAAATTGTTATTTTGGGTAAATGTATTCTGAATGCACGTTGAGGATTTACAAGGATTTCCTGCCGTAACGTGATTTCTCTCACTAACTTGTTTTTCAGGAACATGTGGACACAGTCAGATGGTTAGTGGCGAGGCTAAAGGATAAGTTCAGCTGCAAATAAGATTGAAATTTTCCATGTAAAACGTTCGACAGTGACGTGTCTTTCCAGGGACAGTGACCTGGTTCCTCTAGATAATCCACAGACCTCGCTCTGGATCAGTTTTTTACTGGAACCGCTTTCGACCAAAGAAGTTGTTCCACTGAAAACTGTTTGATGTTTGTGGATTATCCAGAGCGACTGGGACATTGTTTTATCCTTTGGGGTCGAAAGCAAAAATTCATCCTAAATCCAAGGTTAATTAAACCAAAATAATCTGTGTTACTTGATGCCACTACACTGCAGATAAATGGGAAAATTGTTTTCGGAAATTGGGTGAACTGAGACTTTAATCGCACACGTAGTCAAAGATATTAAAACTTAAACACGGATCCTGTCTAAATCTACATTATATGAACTCGGCAGCAGTTTGTTTTCTCCTCAGTGAGTAACAGTTTGACTGTGAAGGCTCCGGTGGCCTCAGCCCTTATCTCAGCAGGATCCTGTTCCCTCCACCTTCTTTTCAACTGGGGTCAAGCTGTAACAACAAACCCAAAACTTTCTGTGTATCTCTGAGTATCTGTTTTATGTGACAGTGCGGCCGAGTCTCTTTTTTTCCATCCGTGCCTCCGTGCACGCGTTTACAACTTGCTGTTTGCTTGCTCAGAACACTCCTCATTTCCTCCGTCCAACCTCGTGTCCTCTTTATCTGTGTTTACATGCATCCCCATTTGTCCTTGTCCTTCCTTTCACCTGATAATAACTTTGGCATATAAGGAATGTTTGACAGTCAGCGAAGTGGCTGGTTTAGAGTGAAATTGTGTTTATTAAGTTTAGATGTAAAATCATTGTTTTAAGATAGATAGAGACACAGTTGTTGAAAGAGATATGTGCATTTGTGTGTTAATGTTTTGTAAATATGAGTAAAAACAGGGATAAACAAAATGCCAGATTTTCAGCGTAATGCCTGAAATTGTGGCTACAAAATAAAAATTAAACACATAAAAGCACATTTACTGTCACTAAAGGAAACTTTTCTGTTTGCAAGGTAAATCAAAGTTTCAGTACACACGACTGGAGTATGTCGCTTTAAAGTTTATGTAGGTTCAAAAATTGACTGTGTTTACATGCTCACTAATATCCCAGTATTATTCTGACAATATTCTAAATTTGATACAGTTCATGTAAACAGAATATTCTGTTTGGATATTCCAAGTGAGACCTTTTCAAATTTCCACTGCTGTACGCAATAGTTATCCATCCATCCATCCATCCATCCATCCATCTCCAACCAATGACCTATACCGACATACCTACCTACCTACTTCCTTATGTACCTATCTACCTACTTACCTCCCTATGTACCTACCTACCTACTTACCTACCTACCTACCTACTTCCTTATGTACCTATCTACCTACTGACCTACCTACTTACCTCCCTATGTACCTACATACCTCCCTCCCTCCCTATGTACCTACCTACCTACTTACCTACCTAACTTCCTACTTCCTTATGTACCTATCTGACTACTGACCTACCTACTTACCTACCTAACTTCCTACTTCCTTATGTACCTATCTACCTACTGACCTACCTACTTACCTCCCTATGTACCTACATACCTCCCTCCCTCCCTATGTACCTACCTACCTACTTACCTACCTAACTTCCTACTTCCTTATGTACCTATCTGACTACTGACCTACCTACTTACCTCCCTATGTACCTACCTACCTCCCTATACACATACATTGCCCTCCAAAAGTATTGGAACAGTGAGGCCAATTCCTTTATTTTTGTTGTAGACTGAAAATATTTGGGTTTGACATCAAAAGATGAATTATGGGACAAGAGATCAACATTTCAGCTTTTATTTCCAGGTATTTACATCTGGATCTGATACACAACTTAGAAGATAGCACCTTTTGTTTGAACCCACCCATTTTTCATGAGAGCAAAAGTATTGGAACATGTCACTGACAGGTGTGTTTTGTTGCCCAGGTGTCTCCCAATTACATTGATTATTCAAACAATAAATAGCACTGAATGTCTGAGCTCAGTTTCAGATTGGGTACGATAGATTTTGCCTGTGCAGACTGCATTTAGAGGTGGAACCAACATGAAAACCAGAGAGCTGTCTATGGGTGAAAAAGAAGCAATTGTGAATCTGAGAGAAGATGGACAATCAATCAGAGCCATTGCACAAACATTGGCCATAGCCAGTACAACCATTTGGAATGTCCTGAAGAAGAAAGAAACCACTGGTGTACTAAGCAACAGGCGAACAGGTAGACCAAGGAAAACATCAGCAGTTGATGACAGAAACATTGTGAGAGCTGTAAAGAAAGATCCTAAAACAACTGTTAGTGACATCAGCAACAACCTCCAGAGGGCAGGAGTGAAGGTATCACAATCTACTGTTCGCAGAAGACTTCATGAACAAAAGTCCAGAGGCTACACCAGAAGATGCAAACCACTCATTAGCAAGAAGAATAGGAAGGCCAGGCTGGAATTTGCCAAAAGGTACAGAGATGAGCCTCAAAAATTCTGGAAAAAGTTTTATGGACTGATGAGACAAAGATTAACTTTTCCCAAAGTGACGGAAAGGCGAAAGTTTGGAGAAAGAAAGGATCTGCTCATGATCCCAAACATACAAGCTCATCTGTGAAACACGGTGGAGGTAATGTCATGGCTTGGGCTTGCATGGCTTCTTCTGGGACGGACTCTTTCATCTTCATTGATGATGTAACACATGATGGCAGCAGCAAAATGAACTCAGAAGTCTACAGAAACATTTTGTTTGCTAATTTAAAGAAAGATGCAACCAAACTGATTGGGAGATCCTTCATCATGCAGCAAGATAACGACCCAAAACACACTGCCAAAACAACAAAGGAGTTCATCAGGGGCAAGAAGTGGAAGGTTTTAGACTGGCCAAGTCAGTCTCCAGACTTAAACCCAATAGAGCATGCATTTTACCTGCTGAAGAGGAGACTGAAGGGAGTAACCCCCCAAACAAACAACAACTGAAAGAGGCTGCGGTGAAAGCCTGGAAAAGCATCACAAAAGAAGGATGCAAAAGTTTGGTGATGTCAATGGGTCACAGGCTTGATGCAGTTATTGAAAGCAAAGGATTTGCAACTAAATATTAAGTCTCATTCACTTTAATCTATTTTAAGTTTATATGTTCCAATACTTTTGCTCACCTAAAAATTTTGTGTTCCATTACAAATAATGCTATCTTCTAAGTTGTGTATCAGATCCAGATGTAAATACCTGGAAATAAAAGCTGAAATGTTGATCTCTTGTCTCATATTCATCTTTTGATGTCAAACCCAAATGTTTTCAGTCTAGAACAAAAGTAAATGAATTGGACTCACTGTTCCAATACTTTTGGAGGGCACTGTACCTGTATACCTATGGACCTACCTACCTCCCTCCCTCCCTCCCTCCCTATGTACTTACCTACCTACCTACCTCCCTATGTACCTACCTACCTACTTACCTATCTACCTACCTCCCTATGTACCTACCTACCTCCCTATACACATACCTGTGTACCTATATACCTACCTACCTCCCTCCCTCCCTACCTCCCTCCCTCCCTATGTACTTACCTACCTACCTACCTCCCTATGTACCTACCTACCTACTTACCTATCTACCTACCTCCCACCCTCCCTCCCTATGTACCTACCTACCTACCTCCCTATGTACCAGCCTACTCACCTACCTACCTACCTACCTACCTACCTACTTCCTTATGTACCTATCTACCTACTGACCTACCTACTTACCTCCCTATGTACCTACCTACCTACCTCCCTCCCTATGTACCTACCTACTCACCTACCTACCTATCTACTTCCTTATGTACCTATCTACCTACTGACCTACCTACTTACCTCCCTATGTACCTCCCTCCCTATGTACCTACCTACCTACCTACCTACCTACCTCCCTATGTACCTATCTACCAACCTACCTATGTACCTATCTACCTCCCTATACACATGCCTGTGTACCTACCTACCTACCTACCAATCTACCTCCCTATGTACCTACCTATCTACCTACCTACCTACCTACCCATCTACCAATCTACCTTCCTATGTACCTACCTATCTCTCTCCCTCCCTCCCTCCCTCCCTCCCTCCCTCTGTACCTACCTACCTCCCTATACACATACCTGTGTACCTACCTACCGACCTACCGACCTACCTACCTACCTACCTACCTATTAGTTGGGTTTTAATAGTGTTTGGACATGTATACAGCACATTCAGAATATGCGTTTAGGGTTTTTATTGCGACACTCGGCCTCTTGCATTGGTTGTTCACAAGCCAACAGGTCGCAAGGCTGTGGAGTAGAGATACATGGCCACTGGTGGAAAACAAGCAAAGAAGCAAAATCGCAAAAACGACTCCAACTTTTCAATATCTTGAAGTGATAAACAATGTCAGTGTTAATGTGAGTTTGCACAGCTGCATGTAAACAGTGGTATTAGTGGAATATTCCTTTTCATTAGTCATGTAAACAGATCAGCAGGAATATTGTATTTTTCTGAATGAGGGCAAAAACAGGATATTTTGCTTTTCGCATGCTTTGCTTCAGCTTTGACTGTAAATACCATGTGTGGTGTCTTGGTTGTTTTGTCCAAACAAAAAAGCCACTTTGTCCTTTAGAGAGAACACTGTGTCTCAGCCCACAGAGAGATAACAGCTCAGCTCTGCCTCAAGAACACTGAGCACAGAGGTCACACATTTGTCATGATCACAACCCTTTCCCTCATTTGTGTGGATTTTCTGTCTATTTTAGAAAAGAATAAGAAATATTCAAGATTTTTTTAACAGTGGCAGCTATAGTTTATGTTTTGTGTTCTGTACATATCCAAAAAGCATCAAAACTATGCTGATTAATTTTAGCATTGATGTCTTTTTATTTCTTCCTCTGGCAGGAATACAACCACTTAGGGCTGCAACTAATAATTATTTTCATTGTCAATTAAAAGTCCAGCGTGTCAGATTTAGGGGGGTTTATTGGCATCTAGCTGTACTTCTCCTGGTTAGAATTCCTTTAGTGTTTATTGTTCAGGAGATTTTTACTGCCGAGATCTCTCTCCAAAACCAATGGACCTGGTGATTAAAACCGGTTAAAACACTGAATGTTGGTGAATGTTGGTGAATGGCCCTATCGAGAGCCAGCGTTTGTTTTGTCCATTCTGGGTTACTGTAGAAACATGGGGATGCAACATTGAGATCTCCGTGGATGAGGACCTGCTCCCAATGTAGACATAAACAGCTCATTCTAAGGTTACAAAAACATGACAACTCTTACTTTCAGGTGATTACACACTAAAGAAAACATACTTATTATATTATATTCCATTTCTGCCTATATACCCCCCCAAATCCTACACACTGGACCTTTAATCTGTCTTTTTTCCTCGATTAATTGATTATTTGTTTGGTCATAAAATGTTAGAAAATGGTGACAAATGTTGATCAGTGTTTCTCAAAGCCTAAAACAATGTTCTCAAATGTCTTGTTTTGACCAAAACCCAAAGATATTCAGTTTACTGTTAAAGTAGGAGTAAAGAAACCAGAAAATATTCAGATTGAAGAAGCTGGAATCAGACAATTATGACTTTTTTTCCCTTCAAAAACTACTCAAACTGACTTATCAATTATCACGTTGGTTACCAATGAATGTAATAGTTGACAACTCATCAGTTAATCAATCATTATTTGTTGCAGTAGAAGTCTTCATTAGTCTAACTGGTATCTGGGATCCGAGATCCAACACACACAAAAGTGCTGAGTGTGTAACTTGTGTGATGACTGACTGTGCTGACATATGGTCAGATCACAAATACAGAAATAAGGTGAAAGCATGTTGAGCTGCAGCACCAGGGAGCTGGAGGCTAAGCTGGGGAAAGATGGATAGTAAGCTGGGGAAATCAAATCATTAAAGCAGCTCACATCACAACAGCAAAATAGGTGACAATAGAATAAAATAAAAATAGACTTCTCAAACATTATTAAACATTATATACATTAAGATGTGTGAGAACAGTCTGTTGTATCTGACATGATAAATGTTCTTTGCAGTAGAGTGGCATTTTTAGTGGCAGTTTTAAGTAGCAGGTTTGTCAGGTAGGTTACCTGTCCCACGTCTCGGGTCCCTCTCCTCTCGGACACTCTCTGGATCGGGTCTGTAATATCTTGTGCAAGAACAGTAGAGCATACATATATTTAACTAATGCTTGGGTCGGTTAGGGTTGTGGGTCGTAATTTTGGACGTGTAAAGACATTTATGTTGCAGCTCCACAGCCAATAGAAAATGTAGGCCCCTTTTTCACATATAGGGAGAAAAACATCAATCTTACATTCATGTTTATCCTGTTCAGAGTGGTAGGAGGCCTCTATCCCAGCATGCATTAGGTGAGAAGTCGGAATGGATTGGCCAAACTGTCACACTGCTTTGCAGGAGAAACAGCAGTCTGTTACTAGACTGCATTGTCTTCACAGAAACACTTTCACGGTCTGACTTTCACTCTGCTACTGTTTCGCCATCACCACAATTTTCTCCACCTACACACGTTGCCCAGGGCTGAATGGTACAAGTCTACCCACGTCCTGGGAGATTGGTCACGTTTATTCTGGGAAATACAAGAAGTGACGAAACGGGTTGAACGAAATATGGCACACTGACAGAGAAATCACATTCCAGATAGTTGGATGTTATCTAACAGTGATGATGCATTTTTCCAACATGTTTTGATGTGTTCATCTGGTGTTGCAGAGCTGCACTCCACGCTGGAAGGTGTGTGTCAGCGACACAGACAGCGCCCTGGGCTTCGCTCTGGGAGCCATGTTTGTCAAAGCCACCTTTGCCGAGGACAGCAAGGCCATTGTAAGCCGTCTGAAAGTCCTTTCCTTCACAAATTGCCGCTCCTGCTGTGCGAGATGATGTGCTTTTATGACTTTCCTCTTTGTCTTCTGTGCTCCAGGCTGAGGATATGGTTGCAGAGATTAAACGGGCGTTTGAGGACAGCCTGAAGTATGTGAGCTGGATGGACTCGGAGACAAAAAAAGCAGCGAAAGAAAAGGTAGGAGGAAGATGTGTGTTTCTTTCCCAGGAAGTTTCCTACTGAAGCTTTAGGCAGACATTAACATCTGAATGAGCTGTGTTTTGTGTGCTGAGAAATACAGCACTGCCACCTGGTGTGAAAATGCGTCTTTCACAGTCTTTTTTTTTTATTTGGTGACAGGCGGATGCAATATACAACATGGTTGGATATCCAGAATTCATCATGAACGCCACAAAGCTGGACAAAGTGTTCAATGATGTAGGTAAATGTGGAGCTGCATCACATGTCCTGACCATCACTTTTATGTGTCACAGAAACGTCTCCCCACAACACAAAACTCATCACTTCTGATTCTTCTCTTTTAGTTCGAGGTGGTGTCGGAGCTCTACTTCCAAAATGTCATGCAGTACTACAACTTCTCAGCCAGAGTGACTGCCGACCAGCTGAGGAAAACTCCCAACAGAAACCAGTGAGTTGCTCCCTCTTCCCTTCCACCGCCCCGCCTGCCAGAGAGGAGGCTACACGCTCCGCCGGGGACACATTCCCATCATACTGACTCAGCAGAATACGGCTGCCATCCACAAATGTTCCCAGGCAACCAACTTCTCCCCGCTGAACTGATCCTTGTCTCTAATTAGATGAGAGGGGGGAGGAGGGGACAGATGAGGGTTCCCATGCTTTTCAAACCCATCTGCAGTCAGCCTGGCACGACCAAGCAGGCGCTATAGATACTCTGAATCTGCTGTGACCCTTGATGTCAGCTTCTTATGGTGGTCCTGTGTTCCTTGTTTTTTCAGGTGGAGCATGACCCCTCCGACTGTGAATGCATACTACAACCCGACCAAGAATGAGATGGTGCTGCCTGCAGGAATTCTCCAGGCTCCGTTTTACAGCCGCTCGTGGCCTAAGTAGGTCTCCTGCACGACGAATCTGGATTTTATTAAAATATAAAAAAGGTTTATTGTCAACCAGAGTGGAAAATTGTCTTTAGTTCACAAAAACATCAAAGCAGCGCAAAGATAAAAACACCAGTGAAGTATAAAACAGCACTGGTAATAAAAAAACACAGCCAAGCAGCACCAGATGAAGTAATTGAACAGCTGTTTTTTAACTACACGTGAGAGCCCCGCGGTGTGCTGCAGATTTAACCTGATAATCAGACTGAATTGCCATTTTGTCTCACTTCATTAGCTTTTATTTTTATTTGAATATTCAATTTGATTTGATTCAATTTGAATTGCTGAACAAATCTGAGATGTGGGAACTCACACATAACGAGAAAGCACATAACCTTCAGTAAGACCACAAATTGTCACTTACACTTTGTTTTATTTAGATTAAACAAACAAGATAGTGAAATTTAAATGTGCTGGCAGGCAGGTGGATTTTGTTACCTTTGGACAGAGCCAGGCTAGCTGCTGCCATCTGTTTCCAGTCTTTGTTCAATCTGAAGCAGGAGCCAGAAGCCAGTTAGCTTAGTTTAGCACAGACAGACATGAGAGTGGTATCAATCTTCTCATCTAAATCTTGGCGAAAAAGTGAAGAAGAGTTTTTCCCATTTTTTTCCTTGCTAACTGTTGCTTCTAAAGAAACAGTTGGTAACTTTTATGACAGTATCTTTTTGTAATATTTTTTGAAACTGATAATAAGACAGATAATATGTGAAAAAATTGTGTTCCTCCTTCTTGTAGTGCTTCTAATGGCATTCGCAAGAATCTGTGGCCACTGAAGGAAAACAACAGCAGAGGAGTCTCTAACGCAGCTGTCAATCTGCTTGAGAATTGGGGTCAAAGTGTCAAACTAGGCAGTGCTGATCAAATATGAATCAAGATTCTGTAACTGCATTGCCTATTTCTCGCCTCAGATGTTTACAGAAACATATTTTAGTGTACTGTTCAGCTGTAAAATGAGGAAGTTTGCTTCAGCTGGCTCTTGGTTTTCGATCCACTGTTTACAACATGGTGGCCGGTTCACAAACTTTCTTATTTTCAGTTTCTGGAAACATTTGAGGCAGAGGCAGCAAAACATCCTTTCATTTTATAGTCACAGTTTACTAATAAAACTCTCCACAGTATGAACAGTGGTTACATGAGCCTCAAAACTAGACACAGCTCAGCCCTGAGCAGAGTGACCGTCCTCTACTGACCAATCAACGGACTGCAGTGTTCACAGCTCCACCTTTTAGTACCAGATCTGTGTGCTAGGTACCCCAACAGAGGGGGGACCAAAGATGGGGACTGTAGGAATGATCCCATTGGTACCATCCACAACTTTTCACAGTGGAAACAGAAAAAAAGCATACCGAACCGTACTGCTCGGTGGAAACGGGGCTTTAGAGACTCCTCGGCTCTGATTGGTTGTTTCATTCATGTGCAGTAGATTCTTGCAAATGCCATTGGAAGCTCTACAGCAGGGGTGTCCAAACTTTGTTGAGCGGGGTCCAGCTGCTTCTCGCATCATATTGGCTATTCAAAAACATCCTGTACAAATGAGAAACAACCACATGCAGTTTAAAATTGGTCTGTGGGCCACAATTGATCCCTGGGCTGGACTTTGGACATGTCTGCAGTACAGAGACGGAGGTGCATGATTTATTCCACAGATTATCTGTCTCATGAACTACTGTGTGGACACAGTGACAGTATCAGCAAGTATGGCAAAAGGTTTGTTTTTTGTAATTAAAATGTTATTATATTATTGTGTAAAATACCACAACAGTCAAAAACAAACAAACAAACAGGCAGGAAGTCTAGCAAACATAGACAGACATTAATACAGGATAGGCAGCTATTCAGTTGTGGTAGTGAGCCAGTCTTTAGTGCAACGTGTCTCTTACAAGTGTACTATTACACGATCAGATTTCTCCCTCCAGACATATATCCACTGAAGCTGTGCCATTGTTCATTAACCATATCATTTTTCCATCATTTGAACCATCCACATATTCAGTGTAGGACTTTTTGGCTCCTTCAACACCTACAAGTCAAACCACCGGAACGTCTTTCTGTCCGCCTCGCTGGTGTTATTGTGGTCAATTATCCCCTTGTACTGCTGGTGGAGTTTTTAAATTTTCTCGCGGCACTTCATGTAGGAACCCTGGATTTCCACCTTCTACAGCTTGCAGGCAACAGATTGATAGACCTTCTCATTTCTGGTTGCGCCAGCCAGGTCCTTTTGCGGGGTCTTCTCAGTCCACAGAGCGAACAGGCCTTGTATTTCTGAAGTGGACCAGGTGCTTGCCATTGCATTTTAAACAGTAGAAATCGACAAAGTATCTGCTGGCATTTGCAGCAGAAACATCACCAAAAGTCAGCGCAGAAACGTGACATCGCACATTTGATGTCACCGCTACCTGCTCTAAGGCGGGCTTTTAAATTTTTGGACCCACTTCAGAGAAGGTCCATCTTCGGCATATCGTGGGGTGGCTCAGCACGTCTAACCTGACAATGGAAACAAAAATCATTGCGGCATGGCTTTACTCTGCGGGGCCAAGAGCGTCAATGAAAAAACACATCATACACACAAATATTGAAAAGTTGTTGTCAAGGGTTATAAAAGGTGTGCTTCATGTACATTTTTAAAATGTGTGACTTTGAATTCTTTTCAGAGCTCTTAACTTCGGTGGGATCGGAGTCGTCATGGGACACGAACTGACTCATGCTTTTGATGACCAAGGTTGGTAGAAGAGTTTTCCATTTTAAACAAAGATGCTAAATCTCATCATTCTCGTGATACTAGAAGATTTGTTGAATATATCACTCTTTTATTCAAAGGGAGAGAATACGACAAGGATGGAAATCTGCGTCCCTGGTGGAAGAACTCTTCTGTGGAGGCGTTCAAGAAGCAGGCGCAGTGCATGGTGGAGCAGTACGGAAATTACAGCATCAACAAGGAGCCTCTGAATGGACGACACACCCTGGGAGAAAACATCGCTGACAACGGTGGACTCAAGGCCGCCTACAAGGTCTGATGTCAGATAGGAAGCAGGAGTGGATGTGTTCTTTATGTGATTCAATCATGGGCACAAAATGACTTTCTGTCACTGATGTAGACGAACGATTAAACGCTGCTGTGAGAGAGAGAGGAAGTTCAGGCTGCTGCTGTTATGTTTCCTATGGCAACGATGTCAGATAGCACGTTCAGAAGGTCGGAAAACGATCACGCAGATCTGACATTAATCCCCGGCATTAGCTTATTCTCCGAGGCCACTGTGGGTCACATCCATTCATCTGTATTGGAAAAAGCAGGTTGTGTGGTTTACAGCGAAGCCTGGAAATGCAACAGGTGGTTATGAGTGGCCTTGTCAGCCTCTGGTTACTTCTTCACATGCACACATTCTTTCCATGTAATGAAAGGTCACAAGCTCTGAAGCAGAGGAGCAAATCATACGGAGGTAAAAGCAGCTTGTGGTATGTGAACCAGAGGGAAATGACACTGTGGATCTTCTTTTTCTCCTCTGTCTGTGTGATTATACACTTTTACATGAGCAGATCTGTAAATGCATGTGTGTAACATGATCGTTTGTTGCTTTGAAGGCTTACATGAACTGGATTGAAAAGAACGGCGACGAGGCCAAGCTGCCTGCGCTGGGATTGACGAACCATCAGCTGTTCTTTGTCGGGTTTGCCCAGGTTTGTATCCCTCACATTACCTCCTCTGACTCCATGATCCTGTCCACCTACTTCTCACTGTATTTCTTATGGCTTCCCCACCAGACATGTTTTAATAGACATGAAAATACCCTGATATGGATTTTTACACGTCTGCGCCCTCGCCCTCTTTGAAAAAAATCCATAATCTATGAATATGCAAATATTGTTCATTTCCCAAGTTCAACTGCTGGACACAAGATGCCTCCTGCTTCATTGAGGAGTCAGCTCTCAGTGTTTGTGTCCTGGAGGCTTCAAGTTTCCACATTACAGTTGTATAAGTTGCATACCGGACTGTGATTGGTTCCAGACTAGTTGAAAATCCTGCTCAGACATGCACGTGTCAGACTCAGAGTCAAGGTGAGCACAGAGAAACCTGAAAGATGATGAATGCAGGAACAGCTTTCCACAACCCAGATTTCTAGAAAAGTTGGGACGCTGTGTAACATGTACATAAGAACAGCAATGACATACTTTTTTTTTGACATACAGTGATGGAAATAAGTATTAAACACATCTTTTGTTTTTCTCGAACCATTGGTTTTAACTCAATCAAATTACACTGATGAAGAAATCGTAACATTTCAGTCCTTAAAACGAAGGAATACTTTGCACAACTACTTTCAAACAGGTGCGTAGGAGAGGGACGAGAGGAATAAAACTTGTAGAAAAGACTCCTGCAGACTGTTAAACTTAAAAAAATAATGATTTTAATGCTGCAACGTTTCGGTTGCTAGACTGTTTGCCTGATGAAGGTCTGGTCACCGAAACGTTGCAGCATTAAAATCATTATTTTTGCAAGTTAGACAGTGTGCAAGAGTCTTATCTACAACTTCTATAACATTTAAATCTTTAAAAATGACGTGCAATAAAATGAAATGACACAAGAAAAAGGAATTAAATGCAGTGAGATTTATTAAATACTTGATGAAGCCTTTGTTTACAATGCCAACTTCAAAATGCTTCCTGTGTGAAGAAACAAGTGTCTCACAGTGTTCAGATGAGATTTTGGTCCAGTCCTTCACACAGACAGTCTTTAAATCTTCTGCTACCTACTTTTATTTGTTAGCGGTTGAGTCCCCCTGATGTGGCCTTCTCTGATACATGCCTGTGTGCGCTGTGTCTGAATGTATGAGCTGTGCACCTCACAGTTATGTTACCTCTCATGTGTGTGTTTTTAGCATCTTATTCCTTCTGCACAGCATTATGGTTGAGTTAAATCTCGAAGATTTTGTGAGGCCCACTTGTGAATCTTGAGATATTTCACCTTCAAAACTTTAACAATTAGTGTCCTCAGTTACCAAATGCTTACTGAGTGTTGTTAAAGGAAAAAGTGATGTAACACAGAGGTAAACACTCCCCTGTATCAACTTTTTTGCAATGTGCTGCAGGCATCAAATTCAAATTAGTTTAGTTTATTTGCACATACATATATAGACAATACAGGGAAAATTGCATAATTGAATAAGAGATCCAGACTAAGAATTACTACAGAATTATTTAAGATGTACAGTTTACAACAACAACAACAAAAAAAAACACAAATTACAAATAAATCAATGAAGTGTTTAGAGACTTTGCAAATTGGAGTCCTTTTCAGATGTTTTTTGAATAACAGTAATGTAGATGATGATTGTAGAGATGGAAGAAGGTTGTTCCAAAGTGATAGTCCTCTGCATATTAATGAATATTGGTTAAGAGACGTTCAACAATGTGTAAGATAAAAGTCCATGAGTGTCTTGTCTTGAGTATATCTTTACAAATAATGATAAAGTTTGAACATTAAATATATTGTCTTTAAAGTGTAAATTGAATATAGGTCAGAAAGGACTTGTGAATCATTGCATTCTGTTTTTATTTATGCTTTACACAGTGTCACAACTTCTATGGAATAGGGGTTGTGGTGTCAAACTCTGCACAAACATTGTTCTGCTCATTCATTCATTCACTCTGTAACCACTTAGGGGTTGCGGGGCGGCTGGAGCCTATTCCAGCTGACACTGGGCGAGAGGCAGGGTACACCCTGGACAGGTCACCAGACTATCACAGGGCTGACACATAGAGACAGACAACCATTCACACTCACATTCACACCTACGGACAATTTAGAGTCACCAATTAACCTGCATGTCTTTGGACTGTGGGAGGAAGCTGGAGTACCTGGAGAAAACCCAAACTTCACACAGAAGCTCAGGGTTCGAATTAGGAACTCTCTTGCTGTGAGGCAACAATGCTTTTCGTGCTTTTTAATTAATAACCTTTAAAAAACACTCAAAGAGCTGTAGTGACAAGAAATGATTGCTGATGAAAAATCATAATGAGCGATGTAATCAGTTCATGCCAGTCTCTGAAATCTCTTTAGAATTCATTGAAATCAACTAATAATTTTAAAGGCCCACACAGAATTAATCCCTCATGTTGCATTTCTTTCTTCATTATTCCTGCAGGTATGGTGCTCTGTCAGGACACCTGAAAGCTCACACGAGGGCGTCATCACAGACCCTCACAGTCCGTCAAGATTCAGAGTCATCGGCACCATCTCCAATTCACAGGAATTCTCAAAGCACTTTGGCTGCAAAGCAGATGCTCCCATGAACCCTAAACACAAGTGTGAGCTCTGGTGATGCATCATTGCTCTGCGCTGCTTATCAGCCAGGAGTAAAATGGACATTTGGGAGAGTAGATTGACAAAGTCTCTATGGACGGGGAACGCAAGAACCACTGAGAATCCAACTGCCTTGCCACTTAACGCTTATCGGGCTCCTCATCAGGACAGAATGTGCCTGCTCCGTGTGGAGGATCGCTATCTGCAGAGCTTCTCCACAAGAACTGCTGGTGTAGCAAACAGCTTTCCCCGACTTCTGAAGTAAAATGTTGCTATAAATGCGCTTTTCGAACACTGGAAACCCGGCAGATGGTTACTACAGACAATGGGGGAACCACTCTCAGACTTTGTGAACTGTTTATCACGTATAGTGATGAACAAGCAAAGTGCTGTTTCTTTCTTCTGACCCTCTTCACTGTGCTCATGATCTGCTCCAGTTTACTTTTATTCTAGTTTATTTATGGTCACAGATTTTTATATGACAGTGAACCAGGGACGTGCAAAATGTAAGATGGAAAATTAAAATGCGACCCATATGGACAGTTTTATTAAGAATTTGTTTTTGAAATATATTTTAATACAACAGCAACAGTTTGTCAAACCCCACAAACTGTTACATTTATAGAGATATAGACTTGATATTTGGCACTTCATATCTGTGATGGAAGACCAACACAAATTAGAAACAGAATGAAGGAACGGAGAAATTTACAGCAATAAATTGAAATGAATCGACTATTTTTTCATTCAGACCTTCGTCATGAGACTGAGCTATGATGTGCCATAAACTGTTTTTATGAGAGTTTGTCACAAATTATTTTGTATAGTAAAACCAATCGTAAAACACGTTTGTCTCATGTGTACAGTTTGTTTAGTGGCTCCCTCCCTCTCCCTCTCTCTCTCACTCTCTCACACACACACACACACACACACACACACACACCCCTTTTAAAATGGGCGGATTATGAGTAAGTGGGCCCCTGGGCACAGTTATGCAAAGGCCCCAACAATGTTTTCTACAAAGGAGCAAAACACAAAGACTTTGTAGTAATTTTGTGTCTCCTTGTGGTTGTTTTATGCCTTTGTGTTGTCATTTTTGGGTCTCTCAGATAATTTTGTGTTGCTCTCAGGTTATTTGGGGTTTTTTTGGGTCGTTTTGTGTCCCTTTGTAGTTGTTTTGTCTCTTTGTAGTCCCTTAGTGTCCCTTTGTGGTTGCTTCGTGTGTCTCTGGTCATTTTGTGTCCCTTTGTAATCATTTTGTGTACCTTTGTGATTGTTTTGTGTCTATTTGTAGTCATTTTGTGTCCCTTTGAGGTTGCTTTGTGTCTCTCTGTAGTCATTTTGTATCCCTTTGTGGTTTTTTGTCTCTGCAGTCATTTTGTCCTTTTGAGGTTGTTTTGTGTCTCTATTCATTTTGTGGTTTTGTGTGTCTCTCTGTTGTCATTTTGAGTCCCTTCATAGTTGTTTTGTGTCTCTTTGTAGTCATTTTGAGTCCCTTTGTGGTCGTTTTGTGTCTCTTTGTAGTCATTTTGTGTCTCATCGTGGTTATTTTGTGTCTCTGTATTCATTTCGTATCCCTTTGTGGTTGATTTGTGTGTCCTTGTGGTTGATTTGTGTCTCTATAGTCATTTTGAGTCCCTTCATAGTTGTTTTGTGTCTCTTTGTAGTCATTTTGAGTCCCTTTGTGGTCGTTTTGTGTCTCTTTGTAGTCATTTTGTGTCTCATCGTGGTTATTTTGTGTCTCTGTATTCATTTCGTATCCCTTTGTGGTTGTTTTGTGTGTCCTTGTGGTTGATTTGTGTCTCTATAGTAATTTTGAGTCCCTTCATAGTTGTTTTGTGTCTCTTTGTAGTCATTTTGTGTCCCTTGTAGTTGATCTGAGTCTCTTTGTAGTCATTTTGCGTCCCTTTGTGGTTGTTTTGTGTCTCCATAGTCATTTAGTGTCCTTTTGTGGTTGTTTAGTATCTTAGTTGTCATTTTGTGTCCCTTAATAGTCTTTTTGTGTCTCTTTGTGGGCATTTTATGTAAATTAACTGCACTTGTAGAGCACCTTTCTCGTTGTCTGACCACTCAAAGCGCTTTTACACTACATGTCACATGCACCCATTCACATGCACTGTCACACACAGGTGGCCGAGGCTACCAGACAAGGGGCTGCCTGCTACACAGTAACCATTCACACACACTCACACTGATGGAACAGCCATTGGGAGCAACGTAGGGTTCAATATCTTGCCCAAGGATACTTCAAAATGCAGACTGGAGGAGTCGGGGTTGGAATTGCTGATCTTCCGATTAGTGGAGGACCCCCTGAACGTCTGAGCCACAGTGGCCCCACAGACATTTATGTCCCAGTGTGGTCATTTTGCCTATTTTTGTAGTTTTTGTGTCTCTTTCCAGTTCCTTTGTGCATCTTTATGATCTTTTGCGCCTCTTTGTGGTCATTTTGAGTCTCTCCCTGGTCGGTACATGTCGATTTAAGTGGCATTTTGCAGGTGAAGGTCCAGGGCCCCCCTGACACTTTTGGCCCCTGGGCCTGTGCCTACGTCCTTTCAGTAATCCATCCCTGCCTTTTAGTTGTACAGAAATGCGTGACTACATTCATACAGTACTCTCTGCCTCAGATTACATTAATTAACCAATCACAGTGAAATCACAGTGACTCACAGAGAAACTGTCTTGCAGACTTGCAGATGCGAGGCAGCCACGTGGACGATAGATGGCGCTAATAACACATGAATCCACGCTAGAGTGCTGCTGCTGGTGCAGAGTACAGGCCATGAGCTATAATGTGAAAATATCTGAATACTGGATGTGAAATATTTTTGGCCATGCATGCACACAAATTACTGGGAAAAAATTCAAACACGAAAATATTTTAATTTTTTTAATTATTTTGCTTGTCATGTTAAAGCGATTGTCAATGAAATGTTAAGTTTTAAGTTTTAATGTCGTTAACTTAATTTAGGGTTTTAAAATGACAAATTTAAAAAAAGAAAAGAGACAAAAATCATTATTTCAGACACACTGTGGACACGTGAACCTCGCACAGTATCTGGATGTGATTGTAGGTTAGTTGATTAGCCGAGCGAATCCGTAACTGGCCGAGAATTGCCGAATCATCTGTCCTGCCCGGACTGCTGGAAGCGGCCGTAACGCCATGTTGGCGAAGTCTCTCATCTCTGTGAGAAAAAAATGATAGAAAACATACGTGTCGAGAAGAAAAGGTAGATCGCCGAGGGAGGTTGAAGATCGCGGCGATTATTTGTATTGAAAGAAACGAAACCGAGCCGGATCCGCAGAGGTTCCGGACGGGCGAGGGAGGCTAAACCTCCCACCGTCCCCATGAATAGCACCGCTGATCCGAACAGCGACTTTCCATGAAAAAAAGACGTTTGTGTTGCTATTCGAGCTTCGTTATCCCGGTTCGTTAAAGGGATTTGGGGCCTGCTTCAAGAATCTGCTACGCTTGCTCAATGCATGCAAGCTAGGCGTTGTTTGTATCAGTATTTATTAAGGTATTGTTTTTATTTGTTGATTTTTTTGCAATGAGTTTGCCACCGAAAGTGGTCCCCAAACCCGCCGCTGTCGCAGTTAGCGGACCTGGAAGTGGCCCCTCTCCGTCGAGCCAACTGCGGGCTACCCTGACCTCCGTGTCTCTGCCGCCGGGAGCCCCAACAGCTCCTCAGCCCGGCGCGGTGCCGCCACCTCAGTATCCTTTGACTTGGGTAACGTGGAATTTGCTTGTGATGTTATGCATTTCACCCCCCATTGTGACAGCAGCACACATTGTTGTTTTATTAGCGGTATGTAGCAGGGGTTTGATGCGGGGATGATGGTTTCGTTTGGAGGGAGCTGGGAGGGGAGGGGACAATTAGCTAGCTAACTATGCTAACGTTAGCTTATCAAGCCGGTTGCCAAAGCTAACGGAAATGTCAGTTAGATTTTCGGGAGCTACAACACTGATTCCAGCTACGGTTGTAATTGAATATAGCTGTCATTTGAGCATAGTGGGTACACTTAAAGATAAATGAGGTGACATTATTCGGTGTATGAAAGCGCCATCACCGGCAGGCTATCAGGCTTTCCTCACCGGTTACCGGCTTTGTTCAGTTACCGTTGCTGGCTAGCAAGGTGCATTAGCTTAGTTACTGTGCCAGCCAGCTAACCGGAGGGTAGCCTCTGTGGCTAGCAAGTGCACAAGTCAGTGAATGCGACGTCGCAGAGCAGTAAAGCTTCACCCATTTTTTGGGGTGACGACCTGTAGCTCCATAATGGGGGCGATATTAGTCTGCCCAGGGCCCTGTTTGTGGGAATTGCACTTCATTTCCGTTTTCACATGACATTAGGTTAGCTTTTAAGGAGGTGCTGCTGTGCACCTTGACAGGCCTGTCAGTGCCTGGGCCGGTGAGCTCCCAGCATGACAGCATGTATAAATTAGCCGTGAGAAAGTAGCCTGCTTGTTTATGGACTGTGAATACCATTGCTTTGCATTAGGAGTTTGTTTTAAACCATTTTAGGCAGATAAAATCGTTGAAATTGACATTACAGTACAGTAATCCTCCCCTCACATTTTAGCTCCACAACTATAAAAATGCAGTGTATAGTTCAGGCTTTAATGTCTAGGTTTGCACTGTCATTGCCCCAGAACACACCTTTATCTTTGAGTTTACACAGTAATCCACCAGCACTACTCTACCCTACTTTAGGTGGAGTGAAGTCACTGTGGTTATGTCACCTCCTGTTTTATTTACAGCATGGTGGCAGTAGTGTGAGACAGAGGATTAGGTTGACATCTCCTGCCTGCTAGTGGCAGAGAGATGTGTCTTTTGTGATCTGACAGGCTTCTGTTGTGGCTTGGCTTTGGGGTGTGATGTCTCAACCTGATTTCCTGCCACCCACGATCACAGCCTCCCCGTGTTTCTGACATCTGTAAAGGGCAGTAAGTCGCTGGTTGTGGCAGGTGGCAGTGTGAAACCCCCATCTTGCTTACAGTGCGTTGTGATGTTTTGCAGTTGTTGCGAGCACAACGCAGAGGATAATGGTGTCTTTATTTGTTGTGCTGTGCCCTCTTTTGACTCTCCAGGCTCTTGAAATTTGCTTAACCTACTTTCAGCTGTATGATGTGAAGTTCCTACCAGTTGAATACAGACATGCCCTCTCCATTTACTTGACTGATGTCTTGTTTAAGGTGGAGGGATACATAAAAATGACTAGAATCATGGGAAATACATCTCGGGCATAATTGATCTGTTTAGATTTTCAGTTTGTTCATTCTTTCTTATCTTAGCTTCAGCACAGACTAAATTGATCAGTCTAATTTTGTTGTGGAATTTCTGACTCCTCTTGTAAAAGTTGTCGCCATCGATCAACTGATCTATGAGTACCTGTGACCCAGCACACACAGGGACAAACCTGTGGCAGACAGCCATCAGACAGGACATATCAGTTCTCCTTGCTATAGTTGTTTTTAATGGCATTAAGACATCAGTCAGTCTGGCTTTTTAACTACAGTTTTACAGAAAGTGTTCAGGGGTTGGAGATAATATGTTTAGTACAGTTAAATTGAATCCAAAAGATCCAACGTAAGATTTATAAGACATTCTGTCCCCACCTGAATCCACATGGGGGTTGCAGGCAAATGCACTTGTGGGTACACTGATCTCATGCCAGTTTGTAAAGTTCACTTAGCTAATGTACATTTAATTCAATCCAATGCAACAGCCATGCAGTAAATCCTACTTTCATGTATTTAAGCATCTTAGATTTGTAGTTGAAGAGATATTGTTTCAACTGTGTGGTCATTTTAGAGTTTGTAGTTTCTGTTGAATTTAATGGGATTATATTAAATATTCAATGTCTTTCACTATAATAAAAAAGTATGACTTTTTTCTTGTATTACATAACCATCTGTGCAGTAGGTGGGAGTTACAGAAAGGATAAATTGTTCCGTCATCAAAAGAGAATGAATTCGCAGGAAGCTTTGTCCTGGTACCTCTCTGTAATTTCCAAGGTCCCCCTGATGGTCCCTGGACCCTGTTTTAGACAGCACTGCATTTGATTTTCATGTCTACATGAAAACTGACCCTCTTGAGTGTCGCCACTTGTCTGACCTCTCACTCTCTCCAGACCTCTGAGGTCAGCAGTGTGGGAGCATGTTATGCCTCGTCTGGCCTGGTCGCCTGATGTATGGGAATTCCCACTCGGGAGGATGTTGCTGTGTGTGTTTGTGCGAGTCCTGAGCTGCACAGGGGGGTTCAGAGAAGCAGGCTGGAGAGGCGCGTATGTGTGCAGTGCCGGGGGTGGTGGGGCAGTTTGTTTCTGTTCCTGGTTGCCAGAGAAACACCCAGCGCATGCGTCTGCTGCTGCACTTGCCAGACAATGGCAACGCTGCTTAGCATTCAGAACGAGAGGCCAAGGTGGCGCTTCCCACCATCTGCCAACAAAGGCCCAGGTCACCCAGCCTGCCTCAGCCCTCCCTCATTTCCTTCCATCCCCCCACGGCTCACCTCACCCCACTGCTGGCCCAGCTGAGAAAACTGAGGGCTTCTCCCCATTTCTCTGTGCACGTCTCCCCGGGCACCCACTCCAGCCCCTCAGCTTTCATGGTACAGCACTTTCATCTCACTCCTTTTTCACACAGCTTTTTTTTCCCAACTCTTCTTCCTTATGGTTTGGACAAAATGATGACAGCATGTGCCAATAAGAAGCAGTGAAGTTTAGGGTAACCTGTGAGCCAGACATGCAGTCACAGCCAGTTTGAGATACGACTACGTCATGTATGTACCCAGCTGGTTGGTCACACAGCACCGTAGTCCTGTATTTTAGGACAGGTGTGTGCAGCCTGCATGACAAGATATCCTCATGAGCATACTCACTGTGGGATGTTATAAATAAACTGCTGAGTTGTTATGAGCCAGCATGCAGGACTGTTCTTTCCAGAGAGGGAGTGGCCTGTTGAGGAAGACATTCTGCACACTGTCAGAGCTCTCCCAGTGTTTTCATCTGATATGACACTTCCACATTATTAAGGATGTTTTGTTGTTCTACTGAATCTTTCATTCAACACCTGAATTCACTCTGGAAAAATCTTTGCAGATACAACCAGTAATTGTTGAAAAACAGACATTTTTCTGATCACACTCTCTTTGCCTTCAACCGTTCTTACAATATTTAGTATGTACAGTGAACTCTGTGTTTGGAGATCCTTTCCACCCACACTGTGATGCTGTAAGGTCGATGGTGGAGTTGAGAACGTTCACGTCCTCATGTCAGCAAGTAGTGCTACAGCAGTTGCCAATACGGTGCTAATATTTGTGTCGGAACAAGGTTTTATGCTTCGCCTCATAAATGTACAAATGAAATATTGCATGTACTGTGAGAAGACACCTCAGCCAAACAGCTGCGTAATCTGTGTGCAGGTGAACTAGGTTAGTAAGTGCAGCACAGTACACAGCGGAGCAGTGCGAGCAAACTTAAGTGCGTTGTCACAGTCAACTGGACTTGCGTCAGTGCAAGTTTAGCGACCATTTCATCCCTGTTCCCTTGTTATTGTTATTTATTTCAGTTCTCTGTTGTTGCACATTTCAGAAGTTTGTTTCTGCAAAACAGAATCTGAAAAAATAAATATTTCACGATAAAACTCACCTTTGGAAACCAGAACCAGGTTCTGTTTGCCAAAATCATCATGGCAAGTGTTTTTGTCAGCTGGGTCCATCCTCATTGTTGAGGCTGGTGGTACTTAAGACAGGGTATTGTTACTCCAGTCAAATGATACCTGCTTTCAATCCTTTTCGTACCCAAAACTAGAAAAAAAATGGACTATTTGTGTGGTTTAGCTTGCAGCCAGTTACTGCAAGCATTCTAGCAACCTGTGATTGGCCCACTCCTGCAGCAGCTACAACCCATGCAGTCTGTGGTGTGATGAAGTGGACTGTGGTGTATTCAGGGTTGGAAATTATCTTTTTTGTCCACCATCTACTTTGGCTGATGGATCCCAAAATCCACTGGCCACAGATCACAATTGGGTTTTTTTGGCTGGTGAGTGAAACAAATCTGGCAGCCACTTGCGTATTTAACCATCATTTGGCTAGCAGCTGGTGCTAATTTCCAGCCCAAGCATTAGGTATTTAACAGAGTTGGTAGATCAGCGTGCCGAAAGGCCACCTACACTTCTGAAAGTATGCTACACTACTGTGGCGTCTGGTGGGATTTTATGCAACTGAATGCTTCTATTCACATGATGGTTATCAGATGAAGTAGGAAAAAAGGCATCAAATGAAGTACTCTATTGCAGTGGTTCCCAACTGGTGGGTCGTGGGTCCATTCTGAATGAACCACAAGTGACTCACAAACATGTCAAGTTTGTACAAAAACAGACTTTATTTTTAGGTACAGTGAATTTCCAGCACAGAGCTTTTACTTTGAAGTGCTGTTTCCTGCTGTAGTGCGAGTGAATAATGGACAGCTACTTGACAGAGACAGCAAACTGGCTCAACGACATGGCCAAACACAAGTATGACACTGAATGTATTAAACTGTGTTGACTTTGATGACTAAGGCGAAACCTGGATCCTGTGGCTAGACCAGTTGGGAACCACTGCTCCACTGGTATCGATATTACTAGTACTCAGCCCTGGCTAAGTCCAGCACTGCTTCTGTTTCAAACATAAACCTGTAACGGGGTGATAATTTAATCCTGGCTGCTGTTCCTGACGACTGGCCTGTGTTTCTGCTTCCACTGCAGGGTCTCCTTGCAAACTGTTCACTTCTTGTTCTTCACGATATGGCTTATATAATTTATCACCTATGTCTAACTCGTACAAAGTCATCAAACTTTGTTTTTTTCATACTTTCTCAAGTTGTTTCACAGAAAATAGCTGTCACTGCAAAAATAAGGTCACGTTGGCGTCCACTGTCTGAATAACAGGAAGTATTTTCACATTTTTTAATGCACCTTGGCAGAGTGTCAGAGATGTACAACAGACTGTTCAGCCTCATGGTTGTCTTAAGACTATCACTTGAAGAAATGACACCAGCAGACTGGCTTTAAAGATACTTCTTTATCACACTCAAAGTGCCTCAAGTAATTGAAATCCAAAATAAGTGGCAACTTGTGTGTGGATTTAGACATTAAGTAGTGAAAAAACATCCATTACAACTTTGTTTATCCTGAGGGAAACTGGAATTTTTGGTATTTATTTACATATTTTCTGCATTTACCTACTTTAAAGTGCAGACGGACGGTCTCTCTCCCTAATTTTAAAACCAAACATGGTCTGAGCTGCAGATATTTAGAACCATTGCTTCTCAAGATTTGGCTTATTAGAGTTGAATCTACCAACACACCACCTATCGTTCATACTCTAGTGAAAGAGCAATCTCAGCAACAGCAGGCAGGCAGTGAGAGGTGTGTGTGTGTGTGTGTGTGTGTGTGTGTACGTGCAAGCAAGAGTGGCCAGTGGGCCAGCAGGGAGAAGGAGGGTTTGTGTCTGCACCATCTGGGCCGTCTCCACTCACTTCCTGTGCCTCCACGCTGAACCCGCTGCACTGAGACTTCCAGGTAGCCTGTGTCATTCAAAGGAAGCGTGGTATTTTTAAATGTGTGCCATATTTATGTGACACAAGACTCTTTTTTCCTGCTGTGGCAATGAAATTGCTTATGTGTTATTATGTGGCAATCCAAACATCACTGTTTGATTTAGGTGATATTTGTCTACAGAGCGGCTAAGTCAGCAAAACAGAGCTCACCTCTCACTCTGACCGGTGCTGAACGTTCCAAAAAATTACATTTGAAAAACTTAACAGCAGTGTCTCTTTCCAGAAATCATGACCCAGTTACTCAAGCACAAACCTTGTTGTGAGCAGTTTCACATACGGACCGTTTTCTTTCTACACCTGCCAAACCCAATCACCGCACAGAGGGAAGCGTGCATCTACTCATGGTTATCCATGAGTAGATGCACGCTTCCTTCTGTGCTCATGACAGCACAAGATGTAATAATTGATGGCATCCTCCTCAGCTGAGGGCTAATGTTAGCTAGCTCAGTGGTGCTAGGTGAGCTAGCAGTAGATGCACACTTCCTTCTGCACAGGCAACAAGGTCTCTGGATTATTTTGAGTAACCGTGTTCTGATTTCTGCAAAGAGACGTTGCTGTTAAGTTTTTCAAATCTATTTTTTTTGGCACTAACATCTAGGTATACCATAGGTACACACAGATATCAACACACGTGGTACCCACATGCCTAATCATACATGCCACCCATGAATGTGTGTGTACCCAAACATGGACACACAGTTACCCACATATTTATGTGATCAATAAAGAACAAGAAAAGATAGACATCTCTACAGCTGATATCTCCAACACTCTGCAACTCACACCAAAAGAGTCTAGATTTATGAATAGCACTACAGGTAAGAGGAAAAATAGGTCTTCTTTATTATTTTGGGGTGAACTGTCCCTTTAAATACACAGCTGTGATTTATTAGTTTAATCAGTACTAGCAGATTACAGTTTATTGAGCTGCATCATCGTCCTGATCACACCCCTGCTATTTTCCAAGGTTGTATTTCCTCCTGTCTTTCCCTTTCTCTCCCCCTCACACACACACACACTCAGCACATTAGTGGCTTTACAGTAAGCTAATGATGGAGCAGGAGCCACAGAAGCTTTTCCCTCCTAAATGAGGCTTACAGGTCACTGTATGGTCAAGGGACAAGGAGGAGTGGCTCAAGCTACTTTATGATCTCCTCAGATAAGAAGGGGCAGCATGGACTCGATTTAGGCTGCGGCGGCAGACATGTTTTAGACCTAATTTTCACCTTGTCTACAGTAAGATACATGGCAGCTTATCCTTGTGTAGGAGGGAGGAACCCTGGTTGAAATGTGAGCAGATTTTCCGTGGACATGTACGTACAGTTAGTGTCATAAGAAATCTTTGGTCTTGGTCTGACGTACTCTCAATCCTCCGTCATCTGAACACTGCATTTCTTCTCATTCCAGCAAGAGTCAAATGTGAATTTCACCATTGGTGTAGTTTTGGATGTTGCAGGTAATTTTTCAGCCACTCTTGTTCCCCGGGGCAGTATCACTGTTGCAAGTCTGTAAGTTGACATTGTGCTCGCCCTCTCTCCTCAAGCAGAAAATTAATGGAGATCGAACTAATGACTAATATCTAATTAGTGCGGTCAGCCACTTTCATGCTCGTGCCTGATACATGCAGAAGAGCTTGACTGAGAAGAGTCTGCTTCCATCTGGTTACCTGGCCACCCACATGGAGGGCTTGACATAAATGATGTTTTACCTCGGGAAGTTTTGTTTTTCTCAGTGGGATCGCCTGGATGTGACTGAGCATGAATATCAGAACACTGAAATATCTTCAGCTCCAGCAGTCGACCTTTACTCTGCAAGAATATATACAGAAACCTAGATTTAGTGATGAACCCATATGGGGATTAGTAGCCAACAAACTGAAAATGCTTTTACTGTCAAAGTGGAATGTTGTTACAGATTGTGAAACAAACAAGCATTGAGGCACAGAAACCGAAGATGTCCAGAGGGAAAACAAAACTGGATCAGTTCAATTAAACACATTTCTTGCTGTGTTGCTTAAACGTCATTTTGCTTCGGAATGGATTTTCTGCTCATTATTGCCTTTTAAATTTCACTCAAAACATGATATGAAAGATTGTTTGAGCTGAAGGCACCATCATAGAGATACAGTGGAATGAGAGTAGAATGGACACTTCCACTCAACTCTAATAGCAGGATCATCAGAGCGGTGGCCATTTTTGTTGGTATCATTGCCATTGCAAAGAACTGTGACCTTTTACAGCAGGATAACTTCTGTATAAACCAACGCACTGCAAGTCACTAAACATGGATGTTTAGAGAGAAATGGATACAGTGTTAGAGACAAGGCCCCTTCATTCCTATGAAAGTTGCTCAGTGGTCCATGGAGCCAAAACAGTTCGTCTCGGTAGGTGTTGAATTACCTGGGTTTCTACATCATTGGGTTAAAAAAAATGAAGAAAAGACCTGACGGCCAAGCCAGCTACTTCCAGTTTGGCCCTCCCAGGGTTCCTGCAGATCCTTAAAATGTCTTTAAAGGAAGTAAATTCATTTATCTCAAAATAAGGCCCTAAATAATATGAAATGTCTTAAATCAATCTGTCAAAAGTCTTAAAAAATGCAATGACATGAAGTAAGATTTTCTGCCTCTTTTTTTACTTCGCATGGCAAAATCTCAAAATAAATGGCAACATATTTTTTAAAAATTATTTACTGGATACCTCTTACATTATTATCACACTCATGATTTGTTTCTGGGTTAGATGCTCAGAGCAGAGGATCTACTGTCTGCTAGCTAGCTATCACTGTACCCTGGACAACAGGGAATTTATGTTTCAGTTTTTAACCCTGATAATACAAAAAAACAAACAAACAAAAAAAAAAAACCAACACACTGCCAGCTAAAGAAAAAACGGTGCAATTACACTCCAGTTCGTAATGTGTCCATAGGAAGGTTGAGGCAGAGAGATGGCATCCATTGGATAAAGACAATAAGTGGTCAGGAAAGGTCTAACGGAGACATAGTGTTCTGGTAGATCGAAGCACAGTGTACAGCCCAATGTGAGGGAGTAGTCCAATGTGGTTTGTCGGCTTGACTCCTCATCCTTTTTATGTGTTCAATAAAAGGTCCCCAAATTTTAGAAAACTTGATGAGTAAGACAGAGTGTACCAAATTTCCTCAAGATGTAGACAAGAAACCATGTCATTCAGCCATTTTGTAGACAGTTGGCTGATTAATTGACTTTATAGCATTGCTGAAACCATTACAAGGCAGTGCGTTAAAGGCTCAATGTAACTTTATGTTGCAAGTTTTCAAAGTCAGCACGATGGGAATCAAGGCAGTGAATTCTCACATGGAGATTTAGAAACACAAAATTGTCAAGAAATCCCGCCAACAAACGTCAGGTATTTCCCAGTTCAGTTCGACCCTCACTTTGTGTTGTTCAAGTTGTTTTGTATGTTACAGCATTTGGGCAAATTGTCTGAAACCCTAAGTAACTGGAGTCTGTTCATTTTTTTTTTTTTGATTATCGTAAATTTGGTCCGAAGTTTCCTTCCAATTGGCATTAAAAAGTCTTAAATTTAACTTACCTTTAGCTGTTGAAACCCTGCCTCTGCTTACTTGAATGGGATGAAATTATTTGTCGCACAGCTCTTATAGAGTGTGTGTTGTCACCATGGCAACTAACAACAATCACAATTTTCTCTCCTACTTTGTGGCGTGACAACATTCTGCAGTGACTACAGGTGTTTACCTCCTGAGATAACAGAAATCTGCATGCTGGCTTTGAGCCATTTAAATATTCTCTTCTTTGAGCTATTTGGCTGCAGTTATAAGACGATGAGGTCTGCCAGAATCCCTGCAAGAATTCTCATCTTACGCGATCTTTTTTGCTTTTCCTGCCCTTGCCGCTGTTAACAACAGCCCCCTGACCTCCAGGTGGGTTTGTTCCTGTTGCTTTAGCAGGTTGAACCCTGGCTTCACCGGCGCACATCATCTCGCTGCCTTCCCTCTGTTTACAGTCCCCGACACAGTTGCCAAACAGCGGTCATGGAGCTCAGACCGATCAGGTTGCCTCACTGTTGAGAGCTCCCTGCTTCCTGTGTCGTGCTGTTTCTGTCCCCCACCAGACCTGGGTCAAGAAGCATTTGAGATTAAGACTTTTCATTTCTCACTTGCTTTGTGACAAGAGATGTACCGCATTTTCAGATCATGACAGGTGATCTGTGAATCTCTATATTCACCTTCCAGAGGACTCCCCACCCCACCCCCCCCAGTCTTTCTGGTAATTGCGCTGTTTGCTAAGATGTCTTGTGTCTGATGCTTTTGGCACATCAAAACAAAAGATAAAAAATCCAAACACTGTGTTGCCCACAGCTCAGTATTATTTTGTGCTCCTCCTCTCCTCCTCACCTAAACTGTCATGTCAGTGTGAAGAGACTGAGCCTCTAATTACTCCTAATTTCTGTGTGTGTGTGTGTGTACTGACTGTGTGTGTTGGAGTTTGGGTGTGTTGTTTTTCCAAATTCCCCGGCAATGAAACAGATAATGCTTCCTGCTGCGCTTCTGCTTTTTGAATCTCAGCCCTCTTTTTAAAACGATTCTTCCCTCTCCTTATCTCCCTCTCCCCCTCTTGTGTTCTCGGGTGCGAGTAGCGGTGCTGGCAGGGGGCCAAGAGAGATGATGGCCCCTGCAGGCAAGAGCAGAGTAAACTGGCTTAAAGGGGCCAGTTTATTCCGTCAGAACAGCTTGTCGGATGGTATGATAGCTTTGGGAAAGCTTTCCCGCCCCTCCCCACACACACCTTTTCCGACGTCGGATTAGCGGGCGGCAATTCCTGTAACTTTCCGAAGTTTACAATCTGACATTGACGCCCACTTAGTGGCCTGATTGGCCAGCTGTGCGGAGGTTAGAGAGTATGCCCGGTTTGAACTTCTCATTAGTTACACAACTGTTTGTGCCTCTTTTCATGCGTACAGCCTAGTGCACCACAGTGAGTTTCGTGCTGGAGTGACTGTCAGAACATCTGCGCTGATATCCCAACTTTTAAACGATACTGCATTCGCCCCCTTTCTTCGTGATAGCTGGTATTTGAACGACTCCAAACGCTTTGATGTACGTCGTGGTTGGACATGTCATACTTCTTTTCCAGCATTACCTGGCCCTGAGGGGAGAGGAAGGCGTGATTGCATGAAGGGAAGAAACCCAGACATTCGGTTTCCCCTAAACCATGTGACCGTGTGTGTGTGTGTGTGTGTGTGTGAGACAGAGACTTACTGTCACAGACAACTGCCTGAGCAGGTTACTAACCACAGGGCTTCCCTCTTCTATGTGTCTGTTACACATTCCCTCTTTTGTCTCCTCCAACATCTGAGTGATGTCTCCAGAGCGAGTCTCATTATTACATGTTTTGGAAGCTATCTTCTGTTCAAACAGAGCCCACAGTGCTGATAAAGCCTGGAGTGTTACACGCTTTTACAAGTGTCGTAACATGAGGTTTTTCTCTGACCTATTATTTTACTTTTAGCTTAAGACAAAGAGAATTGATACTGACTGAAGTTTTGCTGCTCCTCTGCAGTTATCTAATCTCCTGCTCTGTGTGTCCCCCCCCTCGCCTGAAGTGGTCCAGGAATCCATTTCAGATTTTCCCTTTAACACTTGCAAAACTGTGAAGGTACACTGTGTTCTCTCAGAGATGGGGCATTTTGGGCGGGGTGGGGCGGTTGGGGGGGATCCTTGAAATCAAGCTACAGAGCCATTGGGGCTCGAGGAAAGCCCTTCGGATCTGAATCAGCTGAATGTGTTGCATAAAAACACAGAAGTGTTGAAGGAAGCAATCACAGAGGAGTGTCTGCTAAACGGGAAACTTCCACACGCATTAAATCAAGTCTCCTCATGTGGTTTAGTCAGCAATACTTAACCTCATCTCTGACATGAATACATAAAATATGACAGGAATCTTACCTGATGAGCGGCCCAACTTTTATCTAGCATCAAACTGGTTCTTGGTCTCCAGTAGAGTTTGTCCTTAAGCACCTCTCTCCAGAATCCCACGGGTTCAGCCATCACTGGACGACCGAATCTTCCCCACACAGTCTGGAGTCGCTGCAGTCTACAGCGTGAGTCATTTGCCCCTCTCTCTCTCTCTCTGTCTCACACACACACACACACACACACACACATCCACCTGTATTCTGCAGTGTATGTACTGGAAATACACACTTACGACTCATAACTAAAGTACAGTTTATGTAGTTGCAGCCACTGTGACAAAAACTGTGCCAAAACATGGTTGCCACATTATTAGGTACACCTGTCTAAAACTGTTGCAGTCTTATGCAACACTACCTTCATAAAGGTTGGAGTGTTTTTCTTTAAAATTTTTAATAGAGGTGTTGATTTAACTTTATGGTGCTTTTTGTAGGCTGTTATTTATTCTGGAGCCGTTAAGCCACATTGCATCTTACAGAGAGGTGTGTCCAATGTTTAGTCTACCTTCACTGATGTAGTTGTGTGGACAAAATATGAGAATCTCCTCCCACTGAACATTACAACCATTGTAATCATGCTCTGATGTTGGCTTCACGCCACATCAAAAACAACATAAGATTCTTTTGCTGTTTCTGACCTGACGGCAGAGTGACACAGACATGGCCATATTTTTGAGGCAGAGTGCCAAACTGAAGTTCAGTGCAGGTGAAACGCACCTGTTTCCTCCTAAGGCGGAATTTATACTTCTGCGTCAAGTCTATGCCGTACATACTCCGTAGCCTGACGTGCTCCTCCCCAGAAATGTATCTGACAGCAGACAGTGACGCAGACCTCCTGTCTATTTTGGTAAGATGAAACCATTTCCCAGTGGAAACAAAGCTTTTATTTACTTTTATTTTTCAGATAAGAAACAATGAATTGTAACGGCAATACAGCCCCTAAGAAATAGCATTTTAAGTCTTGTGTGTGATTTATCCTGGCTTCATATGAGCAGAGGAAATATCCGCTAGTCGCTAGGCTAATTTAGACAACGTAAAATGCCAAAGGCTTGTGCTAATAATGTTAGCATGTTGTATTTGTTTGGAAAATGCGTCCGGTGTAAGACAGTTGTTTTGTCAGTGAACCTTGTGAGTTGTAATGAGTCGAATTTTGTGACATTACATTTTTTAAACATTGCTGTTTTCCCTGGCTTCATATGGGTAGAGAGAAGTCCGCTAGCAGCTAGGATAATTTATACAATGTAAAATGCCATAGGCTTATGCTAATAACGTTAGCATGTTGTATTTGTGGAGAAAATGTGTCAGGTGTTTGTCTGTGAATTCTGTGAGTTAAAGTGAAGCTGATTTGTGTACTTGTGTTTGAAACTGAAGATGGGATTCATTGCATTCATTTTCAGGTGTAAATCCCTTTCATGTGTATCTAATAAACTGGCAATTGAATGTGTGTGGAGTTTAAATATGTTAGAGCGGTTTGGTACCACGCAACATGGCAGTGCCTCAGATCACTCACCCCTCCTTTAGAGGGTTTTTTTCCCCTAACATTGTGACAAATACTGTATTTTTTAAGTGTAAACAAATGACAAGGGGTTAAATAGCTTTTAAAGGTGCTGTAAACATTTGCATTGCATTTGTGTTTGTTTTATTATGCAGAGAGGAAGGCGTGCTTGTAAAGATGTAATGCTGTGATGTGACTGCTGTGGAAATGTGTCACCTCAGGGGACCTTTGCCATTCACTGTCTCCTTTAGGAGTTAATTAACATTTGCCGTATCTGATCTTTGTCGTCATAATATTCACATAACTCTTGTATTTATTTGAACCTGCTTCGGGCGTCAGTGTGAAAGAGCCAGGGGCTTTAGGAAAACTATTAGATTTGGTCACAGGAAAAAAATGCACTTTAATATGTTGTCCCTGGCTGAACTTTGGGAGCCATTTGTTGTCTCGTCTGCGACTGGCCACACCTACTGTAGCTCCCTAAAGACAAACAAACCCGAAATTGCATCCTCCCTTCCTCTGAGGACATGACAGGCACCATCTGCAAGCGGGCATCATGCTGTACAGCAGTGTTGAGCGCAGCCGCTCGCAGACCCTCAGTGCTCTGCTGCGCCGCTCTGGGTTTCTCCTCTGATAAGCCAAATGTGCATTTACCTGGAGGGCAGTGATTTGTTGGAGGGCTTTATGAGATACAGATTAGTGGCAGCCCTACCATTAAAGGTACAGATACCTCCATGTTCACTGTTGGACGTCTTGTAAATGAATGTATACTGCAGAAATTAGAGGATAGGAGTATTGATTTCCCTTTTCGCTTCACATTTTATTGATTTTTTTCTCACTCAAAATGAACTGAGCTGACATAATGAAAACAGTTGTAGCACTCGCTGAGACTTCCTTTAACATTATAGTGATATTTTGTGGGAAAATATTAGCTTGTGTGTGTTTGTTAGCCCATTTTGTAATCTCTGAGTGGCTTTTATGAGCATTGTGGTTCACCATAGAAATGCCACTTTGATTATTTGACACCACAAAGAGGATGTTGTCAGCGGTGATGTACAGTAGGCAGCTGCAGTTTGTGAAAGAAACGCAGATAGTTATTCAGCTATGAGATTATTTATCCACTACGGCACAACGGCACTGGGTACACCACAGGTTTTATGAGATGCTCTAGCTTGTTGAAAGTTCGCTTTAAGCCGCGAGGCTGCAGCAATGATGACACTGGTGGAAATAAACCGTGCCCATGGCATGAAGCAGTTGTTCTCTGCAGTGGATGCGGGGCTTGTGCACTCTTTTTCCCCCTACCCTCATGTACAGCGCCTATACAGTCGCTTGCCTCCCCTCCCCCATACCATCACTCTGTATGTCCTCAGAATCAGTCACTCGCCTGGAGCAGAGCAGGCTCCTCCCCTGGTAACAGCGGCTAGATTAGTTGCTTTATCCCAGGTCATCTGAGGGAAGTGGGCCACACATAGAAGATGGAGAGATGCAGAGGGGATTGGTACTATAGAAGCTGTGCCGAAAAATGCCTGAGATTTAAATATGATATAATTTTGAGATGTTGGTTTTCAAATGTTAGCTTTGTTGTAAAAGTTTTAACAGCTACAGTGTGTAAAGATTAAAAAATAAAAGCCCTGGAGTGAAAGGTGGGTTGCCCAGCTCTCCAGTCTGTCTCAGTGCCTCCTGTTTTCTTCCTGCAGTATCCTGTCTCATTCCCTGGTGTGTCAGGCTTGCTGCAGCAACAAGCAGCACCTGCAGTGGTGCCAGGCGCCCACAGCTGCAGCAGCCAAGGCCCATCCTGCCACACCACAGCCTGAGAGCTGAGTCAAAGCTCCTCTCTTCCCGATACTGCTCGCTCGGCTGGTGCGACTAACCCGAGCCCATCGACGGCCCGTATCAACGGAGCTTGTTTAGCATGACTCAGTTGTATCTATTGTATCAGGTGCACTCTATTTAGCGCAGATGAGTGGGATTGTAATATGATTACTTGACCCAGTTTTGCCATGTGAGGCCCCAGACATCTTTGCACAGCATAGTTGGGCACAGCAGGCTGCAGAAGAGGCCAAGCCAGTCTCGGCCAACCCCTGTAGGCTTCAACACCCATCCACAGCACAGGTCTTCACCTCTGCACACATACAGGGGCTAATCCTAGGGCTTTAGCTTAATTTACAATCCTCCGCAGGAGGGAGGACTAATGACTTGTGGAATCCTGCCTCCACTGTTCCTCCTCTACATCCCTTTTTGTGTGTGTGTGTGTGTGTGTGTGTGTGCGTGCATCAATCTGACATAATATCTCCTTTTGTGTAAGTGCCTAATCTTTCTGTTTCATGTGATACAGGTACCCAGGCATGCTGGCCCTCCTTACACTGCTCACGACATCACAAAGGGACACCCTAACTTGGCGGGCACCCCGCCCGGTCATGCCCACTCCCCGGCGCTCTCTCAGGTATCAGTACCCACAGCTTCCCCATATCGCTACCCTAAGGGCTGGGAGGCAGGCGGAGGGGTGAGTTTGTCACTGTGTCCGCCGTCATCCTCTCTGCGTTTTCATGTTTGATCTGTCCATTTGTCTGCTTGCTTTTTATGACTTGTTTTTGGGCTGGGCGACAATTCAGCACTAGAACTGATATGATTATGCCATGACAAGATGTTTTGTTGTCTCAATGAATGAAATTTGTCACATTGTAAGATTGCAAACACAATTTTTAGATCTTTGTTTGAGAAAAATAAAAAAAAATAGTTCATTTGCTGTAAAAATATATGCAATATGTAGATAATTCTGCCCACGACGTCGACCCCTGACCTGTTTTATTTGTCTTTTCTTACATCAGCTTTTTACATGTTTTATTTTCCTGTTTGTTCCTTTTCTTTTCCACTACTTTCCTAATACAGCAGTAAGCCATGTTTGCATGATTGTATTGCTTCAGTTAAGTTCAGATGTTTCCTCATGATACGATATTTGCTGATATCACAAAATCTGCCACAATATGATTTTGATTTGATTCAATTCAGGTGCCTGCGATCGACATGAAGTGATATCATATGCACATTAACACAGTCAGTTACAGAAGAGGCTGCCACACCTTTCTTTTTGCTTTTGGCCCTAAGAGAACACATAAATAATTGTAAATAGCTGCAGTAAAGTTTACTTTGAATTGACTCTACTAACAAACATAAAACACGACATAACAAGAACATTTGACAAAAGCATAAAGTAGCTTAGTGGTTAGCAGGCGTTTCCTGTCAGCGTGGCTTAATGTATTCCTGCATGTACGTTTTTTCAGCCCAATATAGTTGAAACAGAGCAGCCAATGTTGTCGTAGAGAGAGCAGCAAGATAGCGGAGTGACATGCCTGGCTAATTTATTCCTGAGAGGGCCGTAAATATCCTCATCATCTTGCCTCCGCTTGCCATTATCTGCGTAGCGCTGTTTGATGGTGACAGAGACGTGCCATGGGAACTTCAAAATGAGGGCGAATCTTTAAGATGATGATGTGGATTGATGTTAACACTTGGCATAGATGATATTGGATCATTGATCATTGAATCAATATATTGACAGATAGATAATGACACCACTGTGCCTGTAGACAAACATGCATCGACTGTATTGTCTATACAGTGCCTGTTAAACTCTAATAAGGGTCTGGAGGGGGCGAGCTCAGCATACATGTAGCAAAATTACACCTGGATGGAGCCCACATGAACAATTAGAGGATGTGGCTTTGAACCCAGAACCAGGATTGAATAATGTTTTGACGAACTGTCAGTAATCGTCGACGGGTTTGTCAGTTGCAAAAGGTTTTGTCACTGTGGGAAGAATAGTACATTGTTTCCAAACCACAGGAACTCCCTGTCAGTCACGTCGGCTGATATATTATCATTGGCTCAACCTAACTTCAAAATGTGTAGGTCTGTTTCCAGAGCTATGCCCCTGAGGCTGAAAGAGGTCCTTATCAGTTAAATATTTTGGAGCCAGTCGTGTTCAGACCTCGGCTCTTTGGGTAGAAGCTCTGTCAAAAGTCAAAGTGGGGAATAATTAATCAGGATTGGGAGAATGTTAAAAGGGGATGTAGGTTTTAAATCTCGTATACTACCAGGGATATGGGCAGATGCACAGTGATTAGCTCGGATTTAGGTAAGATTATTTAATTAATTAAGAGCGGAGATGGTTGAGGTTTGGTAAGGGTTAAATATATGGTGGGAAGTTAGTTTATTTCTCTGTCTATAGCTACTTTGACATACATACACATGTATGTATGTATGTATGTATGTATGTCAAAGTAGCTATAGAAAGACATACACATGTGATGGATGGAGATAGGATAGGACAGTGATGTAAGTCAGGGCTGAACATGATGGGAAGAAAGAAAGCAGCATCACATCATCTGTTTACACTTTTAGTTGGGAAGAAAATTCAATAAATACAGTCAAACAGGTCACTCTGTGTGAAAGTTTAATTACTCTGTCAGTTAGCGACACTGCTGCCGTGATGCTTAAATCTCTGACCGCCTCGCTGCTCTCGCTCACAAGCATGTCGACTCGGTAACTCAGCGTCTCTGCAAGTATGTGACAATGTTCGCGAGGAATCTAGTTGTTCCACTTTACCGTTATAGCCTAATGGCCCACTGCCTCACCCTAAAGCTCTCAACAGCCTTCTATAGATAGTCCTGTCAGCCAGCACAAACTTAAATTATCACCGCCATACCGGCAGCAGCTCGGAGAACAGTAAGCAGATCTGCTTAAACCTACCTCCGCCTGGCTCCACTGCACACTAGATGAGGAATAAAGCAACACAGGATTTGCAGTCCTTGAGGGCACCAATTATCTTTGCGCAGCACATAAACCCCAATCGAAAACATTTTCCCTCAGCATCATCAACGGTAGTGTTGCTGGTGTATTTGTTAAGGTTGAAATGTCCTAATGAATTCAGTGATTGCTGCACAGCTCCAGGTCTGTGCATGTAAACAGGGCTTTAACTATTTTTACCGCCGCCACAATATACATTTTAAACCATCCCAAAGTAAAAGCTCGCCCTTCTAATTATTAAATGAGTGTTTTTCTACAATGAAATTATTAACATAATTAAAGTGATGCGTGGCATAATAAAAAAAATCCCTGGGAATTATTAAATTATAGATTAGCTCACGTTTATTAAACCATTTGTTACATGTTCATTAATTTATTTATGTCACATGCATTCAATTTATAAATGAACAGTTGTTTTAAATTGTAATATCTGTAAATTTTGTGATTTCCCTTTTTTTTTTTTTTGTAACTGTAAACACTGGGCATGCGCATGTGTGCGCACATGAGAGGGCCGCCTCTCTGGTATCCTCATAGAGAGACGAAGAGTGTGGTTGCAGTTTGTCCCTGTCTGTATCTTTGTTTCTTCTTTAGTATGTTTTGCTGTTTAGGCCACCGTTGACACCTGAAAGCGTAAAATCGCACCACCACATTGGCGTGCCATTGTAACTTCCTGACGGCTGCCTTTTGCTGGGTTCTCACTCGATGCAGAAGCAACGCACAGTGCACCGATTTTCTGTGAAGCCCTGCCTGCTTCCTTTCAACAACCTTGTTAACCAGTTGGGCTTTTCACACTGAATGCGCCGCAGCAGATGCCACGACACCAAGCTCTGCAGCGATAGTGTCTGATCTTTGCGAACAAATTTGGCAAGAAAACACACTGATAATCTATTATGAACGATATAAAGGATTCTTATAAAATATAGAATATGCATCCTATGCTTACATACCTCACACCTCAGTTGTGTCTAAATGGGGATCAAGAGAGACAAACAGATACACATATAAGCAGAAAGAGCTCTACGTGTGATTCGAATGCACAGAGAAGCAGACTCGCTTCCTGACTGTCGCAAAGAAATGCGCTTCTGGTGTACAGACAACTGTTCGCATGACAGTTGATATAACGGCACTTCTGCGTCTAGTGTAAACATGCCGTTAATCTTCTCTCTGTATATGGGTGTCAAGGTGCGTGACGAGTGCTTGTACACTCTTGAATTGTGTACTGTCATGCAATTCTACATTGACAACTTTGCAAGTGATTAAAGGTGTACTATGCAGAATTGTCGGTTACTGCTCGCCAGGGAAAGTGAAAAGTAAACCTCGGATTCACTCTCATTTAGCAATACGCCTCTACATTTGCGGGGGGTTTTCCCCGATGCTGTATCTCTTGGATGCCTCCTGCTTACGGCCTGGAAACTGGTTGCTACCTTTATAAAACCCCAACCTCACCCATGCGCTGTGAGGTTACATGCTCATAAACGTCCCAAAAACAGAAAATACAAAAGAAATAAGAAATTACATGCCCAAGGACGGCAGGACACACTTCATTCAGAGCCCTGATATAATGAACCCTCTCCTTCTCTGTCTGTCTGTCCTTTTCTTCTTTCGACAGTCTCCATACAACCCTGGACAAAATGCTGGCTCCGCCCCTCTAGTGTATTCTCCCCAGACACAGCCAATGAATGCACAGCCACAAAGTCGCCCGGTGAGTGTCCCTCTGGTCTTAGATTTACGGCACGCCTGCCTCCAAGTACAAACAGTTTGTGGTTTACTGCCACTGTTATTGAAAGTTGGAGTTTCATGGAGTCAGTGATGGAGGGTCCTGGTGTGTAGAAGCCACAAAGAACGCCAGAAATGTAGACCGACCTCAGACCACTCATAGTAGCGAGACACTTTAACATAGGCTGTATTTTTTTTAATGAGGTCTTCTTCATTGTCTCCTTAAAGGCCCTTTATAAGCTTGTTGTGGTCGGTGGTTCTTCATCACGGGTGGCGTAGGGGACACAACTCAACACTGGTGTCATTTTTTCCTTTTGTTACACACCCATCCAGACGGGTAGTAGGGCAACATAAAAGTTAAAAGATTGATCCCTTTGTCGATGTTAGTTTAAAATATCTATATTTGTGTAAAGTGAAGCTGCTCGATGTTGTAACGTGTAACCTAAGAACAGCCATGTAAAGATGGAGACCACCTTTGGAGAAAAACCTCCCACCACAACAAGCCTAGTGAAGAATTTCCAAATATTATATTTACTTTGCCAGCATTCTCTGTGCACACACACACACACACCTAGTAAGCATCATTTATTAATCCTGCCTGGCTCCTGCCCAGCTCCCATCAGTAGAGCAAGGCTAACCAGACCTTGGTCAGTATGTATACACATATGTAGGTCGTGTCTTGTGTGGTTACAGTTTAAGGTTTGCCACATATAAATGATACACGTGTCTGTGTTTAACAATATGGCATCGTAACATTTAACATATCTGGCACTTAAATCAGGCTATTATTTGCAAGTACACATCTTGACTTCGGTCTGAGAGCTGCATCTCGTGCCATGTGTCTTTAAAGCTTTTGTTGCTCTGTGGTTTTGTACTGTATTTTCAAGCATCTGCCCCCATCGCTCATCTTATCTCTGTGTCTCTCTTATGCTCTTTCTTCTCCCCGCTTTGCCATCACTGCTTCAATCTCCTTGCTGGACCTCTCCTCCCTCCCCCACCAGTTTGCTGCGGGCCCTCGACCAACCCACCATCAGGTAATTTACCCCCGCTGAACGCCCCTCCTGCTCCCTCTCTTGCATCATCATCATCAAAGCAGTATTTGCTGGTACCTGCTGGCAAAGGGCTGTTTGTGGGGCGTCTGCTGTTCCTTAACAAAGAAAAAAAAAAAAAAAAAGTCTAAGATTTGAACGCCTTCACGTTTCTTGGATACAGTTAAAGGGGTTTTAATTATCATGGGATTTTTCCCGAGCGCACTGCTATTTAATCAACATATCCAGCCAGGTGCACAGAGCAGTTTCCTGACGGGTGTGTTCTTGCACCATTCATGTTTATTTTTATGGTGAGTTGATTCCAAGAATTCAATTGGTATTTAATAGTCTTTATCGAGTTTAGATGTAATGAAGCTTGTGGGTGTCTTTGAGCTCTGAATGGAACAAGTAACCCTTTTTTTGCACAGGATGTTATGAATCTCCCACACTTCCTTACAATTTTAATATTTTTCAGATCAGTAATTAAAAGGCATTGACATGATAGAACCTTGATATCCATTACATTTAACTAAAAAGGAAATGACTCATCAGTCTCTGATAATGTGTTTGAACTTTGCACTGGTGATGTGAGTCTGTGGTGTTTTGCTTAGAAAAAGAGAAGGTGAAAAATATGGGGACGCCACATTACAGGATGAAATAAGTCATTTGCCAGGATTAACAGCTAGTCAGAGAGTGCTTTCAGTTGCATCTATCACAATTCAATGAGCCGTCGATAACGGCTAGCATGTGTCAGTGGCACTGGACACACTACAGGGCACTGCCATGCATCAGTAATACTGTATGCAGCTTTCATTAAAGGAGAACGCCACCTAAACTAAGAATTGCAATATGTTATTTCACTGGTCAAGGAAATTCAAATTCGTGTTTGTGAACAGGAGCTTCTCTCTCTCAAAGCTAGAAACCATAGAAGTAAGGGTGTTTTCACACCTGCCCTGTTTGGTTCAATCAAACTCAAGTTTGTTTGCCCCCTAAGTGTGGCTCATTTGGGCAGGTGTGAACACAGCAATCGCACTTGGGTGCGCACCAAAACAACCGGACCAAAACCTTCTTGAAGAGGTGGAAGAAACGAACTTTGTGCGTTTGTGGTGAAAATGTGTTCCGACCTGGATCTGAACCAACTGCAGTCACATGACACATTGTTTGGGTTGAACATGAGCATGTTACAGTCCTGGAGGATTATTAATGTGCACCTCCTCCTGTACTGCCTTAATATGCACATTCAGCACATCCAGTGCATCAGAACATTGTTTTCTAGTTGGAGCCGCGCCTCGTTTTCAAACTGTATGGTTTGACTAAAATGAACAATGACAGCAATATAGTCCACGATGAGCAGCGCTAAAATCAACCTGCGTAGTTGTCCCTCCATTGTGACATTAGAAAGTGTCACATTTATCTTGCAAGTGTGTGTCTCAGCACACTGCTTGACAGTGGTGTTAGTCGCGCTCATGGCATTGATTGGCCAGTCCTTAGTCCCCTCCGTGGTGCTCAATGGTCATGTTTTTATTTCAACTGAGAAACCGCTGTTTCACGTTCCAATTCAGATGTAGAGGGCAAATTCCAAGGTCTGGACGCAGGCAACTAATGAGCTTTATTCTGTTGTAGCGTTCTCAGTACTGAAACCAAAAATATACCCATATTCTCAGAACATTCCCCCGGGTGTTCTTAGTGTCATCTAGAACAGTAGTTCACAACTGGTTCATCCATGGAGTCCAGATTTCTCCTTAGTAGTTAGTTCAGTGTCCACACAATCTATTACATTGAGCGTCATACTTGCATTTGGCTATGTCGTCAAGCCAGTTTGTTTTCTCTGTCTAATAGCTGCACGTGAGTCACTCATTTTACAGCAGGAAATGGCATTTAAAAACAAAAGCTCTGTGCTGGAAGTTTACTGTACCTCAAAATAAAGTGTGTTTTTCACAAACTTGAAATGTTCACGAGTCACTTGTGGTCCATTCAGAATGGACCTGTAATCCACTTTTAGACTGCGACCCACCAGTTGAAACCACTGATCTAGAGCATCTTCCCCAGTTCATTGTCTGTAGAGCAGCTCCAGACTTTATAATAACATCACAAATTTGAGTTTTAGCACTCTGGCTTTTGGATTTGGGAGAGAGTTGTTCATGTTGACTTATATATTTGGACTGTCTCAGACCATAGGAATAACATGCATGATTTTTGGGCGTAGTGGCCCTTTAAAGTGATGTAGAATCTTCACTGTCCAGTGAAATGACGTGAACAGTTTACTTGTTTATTTGGATGTTTGCTTATCAAACGGGATGATGGGGACAAATATTTGTTCCTCCTGAATGGCTGACATCAAGTTGTCATAAATGATAACCATTTTGATTGTGGAAAATGTAGTAGAGACATTATTTGCAATCAGACTAGTGTTTATGGATATTTGGCTGTAGCACAGATTGCTTTATGCCAGATGACAAAAACAGAGACATTGTTATTACTGCGCTTGTGTAGCTGAATCTGTCAGACTTTTTCAGTGATAACACCCTCATAGCACCATGGTCTCATTTTTTTTGTAGTAATTACACCAAGGTACTGCGATTAAATCGACTGTTTTATTGTTCAGGTGATGATTTTGTGGTCTTGATTTCTTCACATCTACAAGCCAAATTCCAGATGGACGCAACTGTCTACAAGAATTGTTCTTAAGATGCTGATTATTTCACGTTGTACATAATCAAGGGGTGAAACAAGACGAAGTAATGAAGGATTGTATCCAGTGGTCAGCTCGACTGTAGTCAAGGAAAGAGTCAGGAGCAGCTGTGTGGACCCGTCCCAGTGTGTTTGTGTGTCTGTTACGTGGATGTATAAAGAAAACTGGATACAGTGTTGGAGGCAGGGCACTGTCCGTTTCATAGACTGTATGAAAATAATGGACATAGCCACCGTGAAGTAGGGCTGCCACTAACGATTATTTTCATTGTTGACTAATCTGTCGATTATTTCTTCAATTAGTTGACTAATCATTTCATTGAGAAATCTGTTAAAATGTTTAAAAATGTCGATCTGTCTCGCCCAAACCCCAAAATTACGTCATCTAATGTCTTGTTTCATACTCACGCCAAAAGGTTTTAATTCACTGTCTCGGGAGATTGTGTAAAGCTGCCAATATCGGAACGTGAGAAGCTGCAGTAAGAGTATTTTGGGGTACTTTTATAGTAGCTTTCTATGAAAAATGACTCAAACCGATTAGTCGACTACTAAAATAGTCACCGATTATGTTAATAGTCGATTAGTCATCGATTAGTCGACTAATCGTGACAGCCCTACTACGAAGTCACCCATTTATTCATAGACTGATGTTAAGAAGCCTCAAGTTTGCCATTTTGGCCGTCTCCATCATGGATTTTTGGTGACCAAACTTGCACGAGATGGTGGAGCTGTGGAAGAATGAGGAAGGTAGACAGGTGATTTACAAGACCCTAAACATTTCATTTCTACCGTAAAGTTAGCAAGTTGACATTTGTGTCTGTGGGGATTGACTTGCTTTTGGAGCCCGCCTCAAGTGGCCATTCGAGGAACTGCAGTTTTTGGCACTTGGGTGTTGGCTTCATTTTTCAGCCCCGGAGGTTGCCACTTGTTTCACTTCTGTGAAAGTTGCTCAGTGGTACACGAAGTCAAAGAAGTTGGATTTCCGGATATAAAGTTACCGGTATCTTCCAGATCCGTGAGCCCATGGAGCTAGTGCACCGCTGTTACCTTTTACCCCACCTCCCAACTGCTCAGTCTTGGACTTATTCACAACTCGGGGATTTGGCTATTTATTTATTTGGCTGGTTATTTTACGACTTTAAGGACAAAATGATTTAATTATGAGGTATTATGTGCTCATACTGGGAAGCTAATGTATCTTAAAAATATATATATATATACGCTGATTTTAAGACGCGTCTTTTACAATATAAGTCTGTGGTGAGAAAGTCTTTGACAGATCCAGAAGTTGTAATTCCACGGTTTGGCCACTATGTCAAATTAGCTTTAAAGCCTGGCACTGTTCCTCGAGGCTTGGTCTGTGTTCACGTCTGACACTTTGTGTGAATTATACTCTGGTTCCTGTGAGGCAGTTGACACTTCATGAACCAAAGTCATTAGATTATGAAGGGCATGTTAATGTGTTCATGTCTGGCAGTGTAGTATTTATGGCGCTGTTTGTGTATTACCTTGTGGATGCTAAGGGTCTTAGACATGTCTGGGTGCTGACATTGAGTCCATGTGACTTCCTGTTATCTTTTGTGTTTGTTGATTCCTGCTGTAATGATTAATGCAGCTGCCTGGCTGTAAGATTGATGTGTTATTCACACTCCAAGATGCACCCTGTGTGACTTGTTGTCTAACATCTTCACCTTCTGGATCCTTCTGTGTAGACAAATTTTTAACAGACTATTAATAGTATGGTGTCAAAGTGTGTCGGGTGTGTTTGCCTGCGTTACTCTACAAACACACACACACACACACACACACACACACACACACACACACACAAGTGCATGCTCTGGCTGTCACAAACTGGCGCTGGGATCTCTTGTGCCACCACGGAAGTGGAGTCGGAAAGCAGATGAAGCCGAACAGTGGCCTTTTATACCAATGGAGAAAACAGCCATTGTCCCCTCTGAAACACACTCAATGCACAGTAAAGGCTACATAGAGATCAGAAAATTAAATCATTTGGCCAAAACATAAGTCTGTCTTCAAACAAGGATCGTCATTATTTTATTTTTTTTCCCTCCACTTATCGGTGTAACTGGCTTCTGTGGATTTCAAACACAGCTTTTGTGTGTGTGTGAATAAGAAAATAATTCAAAGCAAGTGGAAATTACACTAAAACAAACAACTGTTGTTGCAGTCAAGCTGTTCAGAGTGTAAATAACTCTATTAATCTGGGATTTTCCCTTCAGTGTGTCCTCAAGTAGTGGAAGCATCACATAATGGTGAGACCTCAGTACCGCCACTAGGGCCGTCACAGTGAAGGAATTTCCCTTTTGGTGATTTAGGGTGGCTCAACAGCACTATATGATGTATTACCGCCATTTTTTGCTGTTTTTGCAATTTTATTAATTTATCCTGATTTTAGTGCTTTGTTAATAAGCTTTAGGCTATTATTTGGTATATTGGTGCTTTTTAAATGACAAAGATAACAGTTTTAAAACAAATTAAATACTTTTTGTTTGCTAAATGCAGAACACAAAAAGACAGTGAGTTGCACTAGGGGGTGTAGCGTTTTTTTATGATACAGATACAGAATATCTGCGGGAGCAAAACTGTCAGCAGTTTTAGGTGAAGAGAAGGCTGAAGCACGTAGGGAGAGAGGATGGACCCATAAGTCTGTGTGGGTTCAGTATTAATTTCTCCCCTATTATTGTTGTTGAGTGATGTGATGTTTGGTCTTTGTGGTATTTGTCTTACCCTACCTCCACTTTGACTGGAGCACTGGGTATAAAAATGACAGAGACGAGCAACTGCAGCATTTTACCCAAAGTTGAAGATGGTAATATATGGTCAGCGTCTCATCAAGCTGGCATTTGTAGCAGTGTAAATATGTGGCACTCCCATTAAAAGAAAAGTAAAAAGATGAACATAGAGGTTGTGGCAGTAGCTTGCCACCTCCTTGCTTGTCAAGTTGTTTTCAAATTTAACACCAATTATACTTTTTGAAATCCACATGAACCATTTCTCACGCTGGCATAAATTAGATCACTGCACAACACTTATTTATAAAAAGAACATCTGTCACTTAAAGCTGGTTTATCTGTTACCTCGGTTCTTTCCATCTTCCAAAACAGTGGTGAAGAACACCAGGAGCAAATACCAGGAGTTAAGTTTTCATTAACAGTGAGGTCATAACAGCATCACTAATCTGATTTTAACTTAATATTCTCTAGTTTTAACTCGGCTAAAAACACAAAAACACAGAATCCGTCAGCACATTAGCGTGACGTTTACCACCAAAACGGTTTCTAACTGGCAAATTGATTTAAGCAGTTTAGGTAACAGACACTTGACTGTCCTGCTGTTATAACAGACATGTGAACTAACCACAGACATTTGCCTCGTTCATGGGCTCACTGTGGTGCACCGCTGCGGAATGAATATAGGGTAAACAATGGAATGGATTTTTTTCGGTTATTTTTGGCATTGAAAAGATTTTTTTTTTTTTTTGGCTCGGTTCCCTGTACACTAACCCAGTAAACACTGGACCTCAACATTCTGTACATTCTTGTCGGTATTCCATCTTAAGGAATAGTAAATTTGGCATCAAACTCTGGCTACTTCAAAACAATCCTTTATTCTGACAGTATTTGAAGACATGTTCCAACAAGGTGAAATGGTTCAAGTCAGGGTCAGAGCTTCAGAGTTCAGCGTGTTACTGAATAACCTTTTCTGCAATAAAGTGAAATCATCGGCCCACATCTCCCAAGGACACTAAAGGTTTTCACCAAAAACCAAGATTTATTGAGGCAGCCGGAACACCAGGGCAGTAAAGTGACACCTTTCAGCTCCATTGGATAGAAGGGTGTCTGCAACCCGCCCCTGGTGCAGCCCTCAACATCACTCCAAGTTGCCAAGTCACTGTCGCAGGTGACAGCCAGGTCCGTCGGGGGCTGAAACCGCCAAATTGGCAAAGTAGACTGCAGGAGACTGGCACACAGACTCAGGCCGCACTGTTTGAGAAAGGAAATACCCCTTAGAAGTTAAGTGTGTGTTTGGGTGAGAGAGGCTTTTGTGCATATCTGTGCAGCCGTGCATGTTATGTCAGGGTGGCACACAAGTCAAACGCTGACGTGACATTTTCCCTGTGACTTTTAAGCTTTTTTTTTTTTCACTTTACTGCCCACTCAGTGGTAAACCAAGGGTCTTTTCTATTGTACAAGGTTTTTTTTGCCAATCAAAGCAGCTCAGGACCAGTTACTGTGTCAGGTAGATGGAAATAATTGGGCACTTCCCTGCCTTGATGTGTGTGGGTGAATGATTGCCTGCTTGTTTTTGTATTGAGTCTCACCAGTACAGTCTCCCATTGGCTTTTCTCTCTTTCCTGCTTTCAATACTCAAGGGAGGATTCAGGCCCATCCAGGTAACATTAACCTCTGTTAAGTCTCTCTGCAGACCTGCATGGCATGATGAGGATCATCCTCAAATGATCCCATCCCCCCCCCCCCCCCCCCCAACTTTTAACCCATGTGCACCCCCTCATCTTCACCACAGTGTATGCTCAGTAGAGAGCTCCATTTTATCCCCATTTTGTAGTTTTTGTTCTATTCATTACTCATTTTTGATTAGCTTGCACAATTTAACAAACAGCATGCGGAATGAAAGAGACTGTGTATATTGCTCCCTAAGATACGTGTGTGTCCTTTTATAGTGTATTTCCTTTTATATCCATGAGAAACCTGTTGGAAATATGTCATGTTTGATATTACTTTGCAGATGCCCATTGGACGTTTTGGTCTCGGCGTTGCTAGAGAGCACACTTATTGTTTCAGTGATTGCTTTAAGCCTTGCAAAGCACTTTTTTTGTTGACAGTGTTGAAAAGTTGTTTTGTCTGTCGACTCATATTTCTTGCTTTGCTAGCGATTTTACTGAGACTGTCTTCGGGTAGCTGCTAATGAACAGTTTCCTGGTCCTTTCCCAGATTTCCACAGGGCTATTTACAATAAAGCCATCGAACCTGATTTATTATGTTAAAGGTGATTTCCCTCCTGTGTATTTTTAGACGGTTTTACAGCATTGTTTATTCTGCTCTCCTTCACTGGAGCACAATGTGACTGTGGTCGGGTATTCCCAGCATGAGCCCCCGTTGTTTGGAAGTCAGTCACAGCTGTTGGTAGTGGTCTTTCTTCAGACCCATCCAAACACAAAAGCCCATCCAATATTAAATCTTTAACTGATGTGACATGTACAGAAGTCATTGTAGCCGCAGTCACTACGAGGATAGTTTTCTGTGCCATAGGGCCATATTGCCACCTGATGAAGAGAGCCATGCTGTGTGTCATACATTTAGTACAACTGCAAGGTTAGCCAAGCTGCTCAGGCACAAAAAGAGGTATTTGAAGCCATTCAGCTGTCTAAGAGTTATTTTCTACAGCTGTGAAGTCTGGTGCAGCTTGTGCACAGTGCAGACAGACTGGCCAAAGAGAGTTTAAAAATAGGAAAATATTAAAAACAAGAACCAATGAAATTTACACTTTGGCTATTCGTCTTTAAGTTTTCCTCAGGAAACAGTAATCAGGCTTGTCTCTGCCAGTAAGCTCTGGACTGCTTGGCTTTGAAAAAATGTTCCAAAGTCCTTTGTTTCTTATCCAGCTATAGGAAGACAGACATTTAAGAACCCAGTGACCCCAAAACACTAAACCACCAGTGTGTGTGTGTATGGTTGTGGGATATCCCGGGGAGAAACTTCAAAGGCCCAGTGTGTAGGCTTTAGGGCATGTAATCTAATATTTATAATCACCTGAAACTGAGAATCCTGTTTTTTATTACCTTAAAATCAGCTGTTTATATCTACATACGGCACCTGTCCTCTTTTATGGAGTCCGCCATGTTGGTTCTACAGTAGCCCAGAACAGACAAACCAAACACTGGCTCTAGATAGGGCCATTCTTGTTTTCACATTGGTCACCGTAATTGTCCTACATACTTGGGGCATGAGAGGAGTTTCAATTGGTTGCACTCTGCAGCCTCACCACTAGATGCCACTAAATCCTTCACGCTAGACCTTTAAATTGTTTTACTTTATCTCCATTCAGGTATATTTGTAACAAACGTAAGTAAAAGGAAATGATTCGCAACAAGTATTTTAGCTTATTGCTGTCCTCTGCAATGAAATTTAGACCTGGATGATGCGTAGCTCCATCACATAAGGTGAAAACAAATGTTGATCAGGACAGTCACTGGAAAAATTACATAAAATTATAAACACAAATAATTTTATGAAGGATATTTTTCCTTTCTTTGTAAACATTATGGCATGACCATAGCAACATGTCATCATGCATGTTTCGTTTGTCCGTCTGACCACAGAGTGCTCCTGGTTCACTCATTAAAAAACGCCTGTGGGATTTTTTCGGTTGGATTTTGGATTATTGCAGAAAATAAATTGTGTGGCAAACATGAGTTTATGATACTTAATCGTTTTGTTCAGTAAGACAGTAAGATAAGCTTCACACGTGAGCACCACTTCCATGATTTTTGAAGCCTCAATGCAATCACCGCAAGTAAAAAACTAAGGTTAGGTCATAAACCAACTACACCACGGTCGCATGACTTAACATCCCCGCCACAACGAGGCTGTAAATCCCCTTGCTTTAAAGCCACTTGTTAGCAACTGCATTTTTTTAAAACTAATAAAAGCTTCAAAATTTACAAGTGGGTTATTTCCTGACATATGTAACACTGAAGAACAAAACACGAAAGTCTCTTAAGCTAGTATTAACCAGACATTATTCCGGGCATGACAAAAAACCCATTGTCGCCAAGACGTGGGAACCGGGAGTGTTAACTCACTAACTCATTTCTGGGTTAAGGACTCATTCCTTGGGGCACTGTACTCGGACAGACTATTTGTTCCTCCTGTGCCTCCCAGAAGATGTTTTCTGTCCGCCATCCACCATCTGCCCGATGTCATGTGAACGCAGCGTTAGAACTCAGCTGCATTATTTTGGAAATGAAAACAAATCCCAAAACTTTTCTTTCTCCATATTGCCTTCTTAGCTACGACAACCCACAAATTGTGAAGCCTGGTTTAATATGATTGGTGTGGCTAGCTAGTCGCCCCAAGTCTCATTTGATTGGATAACCTTTTGCAAATGAGCGAAGGATGAGTCATCAAATATTTAAACCGTTTTACCTGGTTTTACGGAAAGAGAAAAGACTCTGATACAGATTTTTGTTTACAGATATTTGGCAAATAATGAGATAAATGATGAGTTAACACTGAGACACAGGATTAAAAGAAAGAAAATAATTGGGTCAAGATATCATAAAGGACCCTTGATGGCAAAACAGAAGTTCTGCAGCCAGACTCTGTTCAGTTAGTAAAACTTTTCCAAACATAAACAATCCAACACTTCAGTCATTTGTACGTCTGTCTCCCTCCTCCCACCTTCATCACCAAACATTAAAAAAAACGTCATGATGAACACAGGGCGTTTTGTGAACGTCTAGAGGAATTAAGCCGGTTCACTCTGCAGTGCACTGATTACAGTTATGTACTCTGGCTTCCTTTAGCTAAATTTTTATCTCAGTATGAATAAACTGTGCTTTTAAGGCTTCTGTTTAGCTGATTAGATGATTGTAAGAGGAACTATTTAGGACCAAAGTGTCTAAACAGAGAGTGGTGCTCCCAACTTTGCAGATGTCATTAATCTGATTGGTAATGTTGGTTGTCAGTTACGATATAAAATCCAAACTTTAGAGATATTTAATGAATTAATTCATGTAGGTGATTAGGGGCTGATTATAGAGGCATCAAATAGGAGTATAAAAGTGCATGTCTGCCTTTCATTCCTCAGTCTGAAAGAGAGTTCATAGAGAGTCGTGGTGCTGGGCCTCTTTTTTTCTTTGTCTTTTTTTAAAGCTGTTGATAAAAACCAGGACTGTCTCACTGAGAGAAATGTGTAGGCCAAATGGTGGAGACGTCGAACCGTGCTTATTACTGTACTATTTTAGATGAAGCATGGCAGCTTGTGGAGATGAGACTGCTCTCTCTGGGATGGTACTTGATGTGTTTTATTGTTTCTCTGTGTCTCTCTCACATGTTGCCTGCAGTTTTTCCAGAGGACTCAGATGCAGACTGCGAGGCCCAACATCCCTACGAACACACCCTCCATACGGCCTGGCTCACAGACTCCCACGGCGGCTGTCTACCCCACTAACCAACCAATCATGATGACCATGGCACCCATGCCTTTCCCCTCCCCACAGGCTGCACAGTACTACATCCCACAGGTGACACAGATGCACTGAAATGAGTCTTTACATGACATTTGGGCTGTACCTCAGTTCCAACTATAGTTAGGTCTGCACATAAGATATCTAGAAACATTTTTCTTATTTTGATTTATTATAACAAACACAGATTCTGAACATTCAGATTCAACTTTAAGAAAATATTCAGCAGTTGTGATCATTTTTCTTGTGTGAATGAACACTGAGAAAATGTTCTTTGGCTGCAGCTGGCACTGGTTAGATTTAACTATTTAAAGCTGTAGTTCAACATTTTGGGAAATGCACTTATTTCTTTTTTTGAGAGTTAGATGAGAAGATTGGTAGCACTCTAATGTCTGTTGATTAATATGAAGCTGCAACTTTGCTGGTCAACTTAAGATAAGATAATCCTTTATTTGTCCCACAGTGGGGACATTTGCAATATCACAGCAGCAAAGGGACAGTGCAAACAGGAAGCATCAGTAGAAAAGAACAAAGTATAAAGCATCGGCAGATTTCCCAAGATGTCACTTTTTCAATCATTTTAAAGGGACAGTTCACCTGCTAATTAATAATAACGAATGTATTTTTCCTCTTACCCTTAGTGCTGTTTACCTAGATTGTTTTGGTGTGAGTTGCAAAGTGATGGAGTTATCAGCCATAGAGATGTTAGACTTATGGCCAGTATAATGAAAGTAGATGGAACTCTGCTTTTGGTGCGCAAAGTGCCAAAAAAAAATATATATACTTGAAAAACTCACCGCAGTGTCTCTTACCACAAATCATGACCTGGTTCAGGTTCCTACGGTCATGAAATTCCTGGAAAAGTTATAAAATTAGATAAACTGAAATTATCTGTTTTCCAGGCTGGGAAATGGTTTGAAATTAAGAGTGCTTTGGAAAAGTTTTGAATACACATTGTTTAGGCTTTAGTTTACATTCCTAAAATTCCCAAAACATGTCTAATGTTACCATTGGTAATGTGACCATTAACACATCACTAGTATCATGTGGTAAACATAGACCATGAAGGCATCACGTCATGGCCAAGGGCAGCACCACCTTTTGGGGGAAAGAAACTGTCAGTGTGATAAATCGCTAAATAATGCTGGTGACAGTTGCTACAAATGGATAGCTAATGTTAGCGTGAGTGGGAGGCTGCTGCAGTACAGGCATACAGTAAAGCAGCATCAGATGGTCTCCAAGTAAACATCAGCCTCGATCAAAGAGGTGGCTTTTAACAGGTTGGTTATTTATAGAGAACATTTAGACTAACGATACCTGGTGATTCAATCACATTTACATATTTGATTGAATCACCAGGTATTGTGATCCAGACATCTATACATGAATAGATTTCTAAATGTTGGGTCAATGATGTCCACCTAGACGGAGGAAGACTAAAGGGACATGATGGCGATCAAGATTAATTTATTAAGTTTCAGGCAGAGTCACAAAACGATTATTAGATGTGTCTATAGAACAAAGGTTTGTTTAAAAAGAACTAAATGCATACAGATGTGTCAATATTGAAATATAAAACACTCTTCAAATTGCATTGACATCCATGGCATCTCCTGTTGTGACAGAGACTTTGCTGTTAAGTTTTTTAAATGTATTATTTTGGCGCACAAGCTGAGTGCCATCTAGTTCCATTATATTCAGAAGAAGGCAGACACCTCTTCAGCAGATATGTCCAACACCTAGCAACTCACACCAAAACAATCTAGACTGATAAATAGCACTACAGGTAAGCAGGTTGTTTTTGCTTTTGGGTTGAACTGTCCCTTAACAGTGGCTCCACACCTGTCTGTACCTCAGTTATCGCTTTATGTCTGCACATCAGAAACACATTTCACATTTGCTCCCGTAGATCACCTGCAGTTATTTTGTTTTTGTGCCGAATGATTACAGAAAATACTCGCTGATTGCAGCTGGTGCTGGTTAGATAAAACTGTTTATAATGCTAGTTGAGGCAAAATTTAAAAGAGGTGACTGAAATCTGAAGGTTCAACAAAAGACTTCATTGTGCAGTTTTTAAAATGAAGTTGCTGCAGTATGTGATAATGTGTTAAGCCGTCTCTCACTTTCCTCTTTACTCGCAGTATCGCCACAGTACACCCTACGTGGGACCTCCTCAGCAGTATTCAGTACAGCCTCCAGGGTCTGGCACCTTCTATCCTGGTCCAGGGCCAGGGGAGTACCCTGCCCCATATCGTGAGTCATTAATCCAACACAGACACACATCAAGCACTGCTCTTGTATCACATTTACAATCTGAATTCACCACAAATACACACAACCTGCTGGCCCTATGTGCCCCACAGTGATGTTGTGCTGATATCTATTTTGTTCTCTTTTGTTTTTCTCTTTTTCTGTCAAATGCATTCAGATCCCCTCAGGTACCATCCGCCTGTCTCACCCTCTGTTCCGGCTCCCGTCCCCACAGCTGGTCCACCCTACTACCCAGGACAGACTGTGTATCCCCCCTCACCCCCCATCATAGTGCCTACACCACAGCAACCTCCACCAGCCAAGCGTGAGAAGAAAACAGTGAGTATCTTAGTAGTTCCTTTGTCTCGATTCTCCTCCAGAAATTGTAGCCTTTTTCCAAATGTTTTCCAAATTTGGAATCTTTTGCTTTCACAGAACCCTGAAAAATAATATTTAAAATTTTGTTGATAAAACAGTCTCACCTCAGCGCCCATTTGGTTGTAGTTCTAGAGCTTTTGATCTGATCATACAGTCTAATCTTCATCAGCAAATTAAGTTATTCCAGTTACAGATTCTGTTTCCCCTTTTTGGAAATAAGCATTAAATGTGAAATTATTTTGCAAATTTGATAGAAAGGTAAGAATGTAAGCTACCTGAATGAGTATATAATGAATATAATCATTCACACATATTTTCACACAGCCCTGAAAGACATGGAGAATACACTTGATCATTTACAGCCTTCAGATGTTTTTGAATCTTGCACAAGATCTATTTTCTACTAATAAAAATATGACACATCATTTCAAGACTTTGACATCTCGCTGTGACTTCACTTATGTACAATCTGTCTTGTTTCTGTAACTTACAAGGAGGCTATATTGAGCTTGTGAAATAACAGGCTGCCACTATCAGAGTATAATTTCAAATCTTCTACTAAAGTCAATGAAGATAACATTTGAAAAGATGTACATGTCATTATGAGCCTGTTTACACATTGTATTAACGTGTGATTCAGTGATCTGAACGCAGCTGGACAGACAAGACACGTCGCCGTCCACACCTTTATCTATCATGCGTCTCCAGCTGACCGCTCTTGTTTAGATTTCGTTACTATATATGTCCCTTATGCTAGAAGGTCAGCGGGCCTGGTGCACAGTTAGAATATCCACAAGCGGTTGTGTCAGTACAGCTGTATGTCCTGTGTCTACAGAATTCAACACGCCTCCTCCCTTAGAGCAAAACACTGGATGGTCACGACCAGCTCCTCGTAAAATGGGCATGTTATTAAGCCTTAGCACGCTGTCACCAAAACAACCACCACATCCTGATTTTATGATGTACTAGTTCTTGCTGGGGACACATCAGGACACATTTGTGCTAACACTACAAAAGACATGTGGTCAAATGCGTCTTAGAAAATGTCAGAAAGTGGTTTGAGTGATCGGATAACGGTGCGTCTTGGTGATGGTTTGCCCTTAGTACTTGTGTAGTACTATTAGCATGTGATGGGATCCCCCAGGAAGCGTTCATACCAGGTGTAAACAGGCTCGTTGTTATTGCTTGATAAAATGTACAGACCCTGTGAGTGTATCTAGAAGTATTCTGTTTGTGTTCAATTAGAAATGGTGGAGATATTGTAATCTGCTGTCACTGTGATCTCTGGTGAGATACTTGATTTGAGAGTCATTTTTTCCCCTTAGCACAAAAATTTAAGACTGACATTATACTCCAGACTAAATTGAATTTGGCATGTGAATATAACATTCATGAGAGAAGACGGAACATGACTCAAACGTTTCGTAAAAGCAGAAGTACTAAAAAATTAAGCAAAAATGCACGACTGAAAAATACAGTAGTTGGGAGACCTCTGCGCTGACACTTCATTTGCAGCTTGATGTGGTGCTTTCATTTTGCTTGTAATATCATTTGCAGTATGATGCTCACTTCAGGAAACTCCTCTCTATCACAAAATATGTTTTATCGATACAGTCAGTGTCTAGTTGTAGTTAGGGGGCGTGGTGAGGGCAGAGTCGGCGTGGAAAGTAGTCCTTTCTCCCAGTCTGAAACTGCTGGGAAAGCTCGGTTTTTAAACTTACATAAGACATACTATTACATTTACAATAGGTACGATTAATTATACTTACAATAAAATCAGTATCCTACAGCTGTAAATGCTATGATGTAATAGACTAACACATTTTAGTGAATTCCATGCATGTTTTGAGACAGTATAGCAGCATTAATGTTACTCAGTGCCATTAGCGTTATTAAGCAAGATTTTGTAACCTCAAGAATTGCAGGTCCTTGATGGCTCACAACTTTCTTACCAGTGGCTAAACAACTGTTTGGATAAAGCACTAGATCCTTATTGGTTTACCAGAAACAGCCCTGAAATCGCCATCACCAAACCCACCAGACCCAATGTAAATTAACAGTAATTTTAGCGTGCACAGAGCCACCATATTTTAACATCTAACTGGGTGAATTAAGGTTTTATAGTCAACCAAATCAGAGTTAGTGATTGTTGGAACAGTGGAAAGACAAACCAAGATGGTTTCTGTGATTTATATTAAGTTTCTTTCGACTTTAAAATGAAATGTTTTACTATATTAAAATTAGTGTTTATTTAAATGGACTCTGGTGGGTTTGGTGATGGTGATTTTGGGGCTGTTACTGGTTAAACAAAAAGGATATTGCTCTTCATAACGAAAAAGTTTATCTCTGTAGGGATCCTTTGCATAAGCTGTCAGACACTTAAGATAATAATCTGAGCCTGTCAGTGGAAAAACAAGCCCTTAAAGTGGACGTAGATTGACGATGTGACCGTTTTCCCCATTAGTCTTTTAGACACAAAAACATAGGAAAAAGAACCCAGGTTGGAAAAAACCCTTTAACTCTAGATTTTTAAGTTTATTTGACTTTAATGAAGCCGCACAACTCTTCAGCATGGTGAAATGCTTTGTTTCCCCTCTTGGTGTAAAAGGATGTGACATTTTGTGTACTGACTATCTTTTCTTAATTTAGACCCACATAACGCTGCTGATGAAAACAATACATGAATGAATTATCACTGAGGGTTGCTCTGAGACCGGTGCGCTTTAGTGAGGTCTGTTTTTTTGTGCCATTGTCCTCCCAGATCCGTATCCGTGACCCCAATCAGGGTGGCAGGGATATCACAGAGGAGATCATGGCAGGGGGTTCAGGGAGCAGGAATTCAACGCCTCCTGTCGGCCGCCCCTCCTCTACCCCTACACCCCCACAGGTAAGCCTCTCTGACACACTCACCTACAGTAGTTACAGTTGTGGTGGCATTAAGAGCAGCTGATTATAGAGCGGAGCTTAGGCTGAGGAGAGGAGAGACGTCTCATGTTGCAGCGTAAGCTCCGCGCTCTAATATTGTCTGCTCCTCGCCATGTGTGCCACGGACAGGACGCGGCCTCTGTGTCTTTGGTAATTTATTCGGCCATCTTGTCCTCTTATAAGTAATTCATGAGGGCTTTCTGTCCAGAACATGCCTCAGGACTTCACAGCATCAAAAAAGCATTTTTGTTATTAACCTTACACATGTGGTAGAGCGTCCATGTTTTCAGCTACACAAGCAGTCTTGGGTTTTTCCAGTCATATAGTCCTGGGACTATTCATGTCACAAGGTCTAAAGAATAACAATGAAAAAGAGTCATTTTATTCATGCCAGAACAGGGCTGCATGATACTGGAAAAAAACTGACATAGTGATAGATATCAAGATATGAAAATACACAGGAATTTTCACCAGATGACTTAAGTAGCTTTTTGGAAATAATGTTGATGCTGAGAAATGACCTTTTACCCTGAAGAGGGGGAAATTAGGTTGTTAAATTCACTGGATGAGTTGCCATGACACCTTTACGTTCATATAATACTCTTCTATCAATCCAGGCTTAAGTCAGTGATCCAACATGTCATATTAATAATTAATGTTGCTGACCCTAAAATAAGGGGGCTCCCTTACTTTGCTCCCCTCCTGTTCCTTGCTCATTTACAACTTGTGGTCGGCTACTAGCGGAAATGCTTTGGTTGTTTATCACAGTGGTTCCCAACTGGTCCAGCCGCAGGGTCCATATTTCTCCTCAGTCATTACTTCAAGGTCAACACAGTTTAATATATTCAGCATTATATATGTGTGTGGCCATGTCGTCAAGCTGCTTTGCTGTCTCTGTCAAGTAGTCGTCCATTAGTCATTCACTCCTCAGCAGGAAACAGCACGTCAAAATAAAAGCTATGTGCCAGAAATTCATCACACTTAAAGTAACATAAAGTATGTTTTTACAAACTTGACAATCAGAGTGGACCTGCGACCCACTAGTTGGGAACCACTGTCTATCAGACAAACTTCTCTCATAGATTAACGCCTTTCCAGCCTCACAGTTCGGAACAGTAATTGTACGCTAACTCCATTAGGATGTTGTTGTCGCAACAATTAACATAAATTCAGCCAATCCCCGTGAATTCTGCGAGACCTTGCAATTTTGTACAACCACCACATATTTGGCTTTGTAAAACGGGTAAAATCCTATTTAATTGTAGAGCTGTGTGTGGTGTGTTGGTTCGCTCTGTGTTTAACACGAGACTGCTGCTGCAGGACCAGAGCTCTGTGCCAGTGACAGAGTCAAACACGCACAGTGACAGGGCTAACGTTAGCATCAAAGGCGAATGTTACCCAATTCTTCGTAATTGGTTTAATGACATGAGCCATCTCGCTGTTTCAGTGTCGGTGGGAGATTATCAGTTTGGTGACAGATGTCATCCGCTGCTGCAAGACTTCTTTCTAAGCAACTAAATATAATGAGTAACGTTGAGTTTTGCTCTGTTAGCTTGTCCTAACCAGGCAGAGAGAGCAGGAGGAGAGCAGCTGGAGGACGATCCTACAGCGCTGCGTCGAAAGGCATTGCAGCCAATCAGCTGTTAATACCCCCAGTCCCCCACCAACACAAATATATTCAAGTTGTGTGGGAGACACTGAATGCTCATAATAATAGGCTACAAGTCCGTGACAAAAACAACGCCTTAAAACATTGCAACATGCATCGCAGTATTTTGAAAAGCTGCCATGAAATCAGGCGTTCAGGCCTCAACAATCCCAAAAGGAGTCTCTGAAATTGTCAAGGTACTGGCTAGTAGCTGGTCACTGGCTTTTACAGTCCAACAACTCTGTGGTGAGGAAGGGTCACAAGACATTGTGATAGCATTGCATTAAACAGGTGCTTTATTTCTTCTGTGCAGCAAACACAAACACAGCCCTTTTTACAGTTGCTATACTGGAACCTGAGCTTAACTAGATACTGTGCTGACTATTAATGCTTTAGAAAAGCACTTGCTGGTGTTATGTCAAAGACATTTTCTCTGTCATTACATGTTTTCCCTCACATAAACCTGATCCCAACTGTTAACCCTAGCCCTAACCACCGAGGGAAACGCTACGAATTAACAGGAGGAATGCACCATTCAATGGGGGACCACATTTAGATATAACACCAGCCCGGTTATGGTGCTTATTTACACACACACACACACACACACACACACACACACACACACACACACACACGCAGGAGAGTCTTACATCTCATGACAAACGTCATCAGACTATGCCACATACACACGTAACCTGTATTAAAGGGAAATGCTTGGCTGGTATCATTAGTCACGGAAAATGGGAACTGAGAGTTTTCTTTTGTATCAAGCAGCAAAAAAGTTGTAGCATGACGTGTTTGAGTTAATTTCCCTTACTTGACACTGCACGTCCTGCGATGTGACTGTTATACATGCACACATCACAATGCTAATGCTTAAACAATGTATCGTGGAGCCTTATATCACATACAACTTGTGTTCAGACATGCAGGTGGAGCCGTGACTCATTAAAACGACTTCACACAATATTTTTCTCCAAATGAATTCACTGTAATCTTGTTAACAGCTGTTTTAATCTTACACTTGCGTCTTCTCTATCACTGTTTCTATTTCCACTCACTATCTTTTACAGTAGATTGCACATGTACTGTGTATTCTCCCGCTCCTTCTACAGAATCCACTCAGATCCTCTTATCTGTCCATCCTGCTCTTTTAAGAATTTGCATAGCAGCCCCTAATTATGTGTAGCATGAAAACCAGCAGGGTTCTGGGTCAGAAAAACATTGAGCTAACGTCACTGGCATGTTAAAGTATTCATTTTAATAAATGAAGCCCAAATAAAACAGCTTTCCTGGATTCTGAAGAAGGACATTGTGATTTCTTCCTCCCTGTGTCCTTCTGTGGATGTTAACAGTCTTTCCTCTCTTTCTCTGTCTCTTTGTGCCCCTTTTGATTTATTTCTCTCTGTATCTTTTCCTCTGTCCTTTTCCTCTGCATTGTTCTGAGCCGATCCCCTCCTCCTGCCATTCCTCCCACATTGATCTCCATTTTCTGTCTTGTCCTCCATTGCCGTTCTCTCAATCTAACCACACCCCATCGGACTCCTTATTTTCTTGCTTAATTCTGCATTTGGGCTTGTTTGTTTATTTGTTTATGTGCGTGCTTGCCTACATCTCTGTGCCTGTCTCTCTGGTTTTCTGTGTTGCTAGTTTTTATGGCCGCACCCTCATTATCCTCACATTTTCTACCTCAAATCGCAGCAGCAGCTGAGCAGCAGCCAGACTCCAGAGCAGCAGCCGCCGCAGCAACAGCAACAGCCACAGCAACAGCAGCAGCAGCAGCAGCAGCAGCAGTCGCAGCCTCCTCAGCCACAGCAGGCCCATCCTGGAGGCTACACGCTGGAGCCCCCACAGCCACCGCAGCCCCAACAGCTACAGCAGCCAGCGACCACTGGGGCCTCAGACACCAAACCAGGGCCAGGTCTGCACCAGCATCCCCCCTTGTTCTTTTAAATATATCCACAACTCCTAACAAGTCTAACCAGAGCTGTTATAACCAGATTTTTATTTTAAAATTGTGAAAATATAACCTCGACCCTCAACAAAAAGGTGTCTGTCTGCTGTGTCATTGCCTCCTATGTCAGGCAATGTCACTTTTTTTTTTTTTATCGTCCCACTTGTGCAGCAGCAGCCTCAGTAACTCTCCTCTCTCCAACTCTCGTATGTTTTGTTTTGTTTTTCCCAGAACACGCTGCACATCAAATTCTTTCACTTTCATTTCACTCACAAAGCAAAGTGTCGTGTCAGCAGGGCTCCCTGGTTTTCCAGTAATTAGCTGGAACATATTAACCAGCATTTCTTCACATAAGTTTTTGAACCAGCTCTGTGTTTGTGTAGAAGTTTATTAGTGAGCTGCAGACTGCAGCTTAAACTACGACCCTTGGAAAAATTTTGTCTGTCTGGTTTATTGAGCCTGGAGCTGTTGCGTCATGCGTCAATTTAATGTTAAATCTTAGCATTTTCCCCCATTTCTCTGTTGGTTTTTGCACAGAAATGAATAACATACACAGTTTGCAGTAATGAGACCTAAGTAATGAATAATAGGTAAGCAAGGAAAGGTAAAGTTCAGTAACTTAAGGGAAGAACTACAGCTTCCCCCTGAAAGTCTCAGATTCTGATCATGAGTCAGAGACTGCTCAGTTGTCTGAGATTCCATCAAGTTGAGTGGTCTTGTCTTGTCAGTGTACAGTGTACTTCTGGGGACATTTTGATCCCTAGGTTTAGCTGCAGAGTGAGTGCTCCTCACTTTCATGCTGCTCTCTGGTACAGGCAGCTATCATCTTCTTCACAAAAGGCAGTTATTTTCTGTCTTCTGCGTGTAAGTGGTCACAGCAGCTGAATATAACACAGTCTTTGGCTTTTGTTTGATATCTAGTGGCACCAAAACAATGTTAAGCATTTTGACCCGTTGTTAGTGTAGTTAGCTTGTTAACTATATTTTGTGAATGTCGCTGTCACACTGAACGTCCTGCTGATCTCTGTTTAAACTCTCAAACTCTATATGGAAACAAAGGATGGAATAGTTGAATATCCGTATTGAACAGCCAAATCTGATTTGACAGACATAATTCTGAGTCAGGTACAGCCCTAAAAAAAAAAAAAATGTCATTTCTCTGTACAGTCCTTGTTGTCAGATACTTCTAACAACAATCTGAGCCTGTCAGTAGCTAAAACAAGCACCTTTAATGGACGTAAATTAATCATGCTTAAATGCACCAACTGGTTATACTGCAGCCTGTTTGGGCCGCAGTGTTCTCTCCTTTAAAACTGGACCAATAATTTTCAAAAATTGTCTCCATCAGTCACAAAGACACAGAAACATGGGGAAATAAGGTCCAAGTTTAAAAACACTGAAGTTTCCTTTAATGTACAATTCTTCTAGGAATAGTTAAATGAATTAAGAATGCTACACATAGGCCTGGCAATGTATCGATTTTATATGGACGTCATGATATGATGCCAGATATAGTCTTAGATTTTGGATATCATGTCATACGTGTTGTCCTTTCCTGGTTTTAAAGACTACATTACAGTAAGTGATGTCATTTTTCTGAACTTAACAGGCTGTCGTAGCTGTTCTAATATTAGTCATTACCTAGTCATTATATCCAATTACTGATGATTACTTATCAAAAATCTTGATTGATATCTAGGTAAAAATATCGTGATATTTGATTTTCTCCTAGCGAGCTATATGATAAATAGAAGGCTTTAAATAGACCACGTGATCGGTGTTGGCCGTTATGGCTTTCAGCAATTGGTGGTTGGCCCCAAAAATCCCGATCAGAGCACCGTTATTACCTACAGTATTTAAAGAATGTGTTACAGTACATGATGATTTAATATGTGTTTATCTGAACTCATCTTCCCCCAGATGATACGCCAAAACTGGAGCCAGTAGTCCAGAAGTCTTCCTCGCCTGGGCTTGTGCAGCCTGAAGCCCCCGTAGAGAGACTTGAGGCCAAAGCTCCTGTGACTGAGCCCTCTTCTACTGTCGAACCTGAGCTTCCCTTCCCCGCCTCGATGACCGCCCCCGTCACTCTTCCATTTTCAGTGGCCAACAACAGTGAACGTCCCTCAGCCAGGGAATCCACTGCTTCAGCTTCTCCTCCCTCCTCTTCAGCCGGGGAGCATAAGCCCTCTTTGGCCCCGCCCCAGACTCCCAACACAGACAAGCCCCTCTCAGACGCCCCACGGACTCTGGCTGCTTCTCCGGCACCAGCTCCCAAGGCTTTGAACGGCCTTGCGGACTCTGGGACTGAGCTGGACACCCCGGTTCATGAGCCTTCTCCTCTGTCTTCAGCTGCACTCCAGCCCCAGGCCTCTGCTCCTGCTTACAGAGAGGTCTCGTCCTCTGAAACTTTGCCCTCTGACGTGAGGCCAGAGTTGCCCGTTGCTGCTGCACTCGCCCCTATGGCACCTGTGGCTGTGGTGCCAGTGACCCTGACCTCAAGCCCCGCCCCGGCTTTGCCAGTTCTGCTCCCCCTTGGCCTTCCGCCTCTAGTGCAGGCCACAACAGAGGCTGACGAGCCGAGCAAGTCCTTAGACACTAAAGACCTCGTCACCAGAGTCGGGACAGAGGCACATGGAGGCATTACTGAGAGCAAAACAGAGTCCCAGCATCAAGCACTCACCAGGAAGAGTCCCACTACAGGTCGGTATCTGGTGCACCTCAGCTACTGTGAAATGTGTTGTTGCCTTGATCATTTGGTTCTGTATCAAAGACTTAATGACACTTATGACTCTAATGGCCTTTAGGTTAGTTGTCATGCTTTCAGTTAAACCTGGAAATTTTGAGACATGTACAGAAGCACATACAGGCTGAACAGTGGGAGTTTTTCATTGGACAACAATTGTTTGTTTTGTATAAGTGCTCCACTAAGTTGTGAGTGACTGAACGCACTCTGGTCACATGCGTGTCACAGTGAGTAGTTAAATAGAGTCTGCTGCAGAGCAACACCAGACAAACAGGTCTCTGCACTATATAATGAAAGTGGGACAAAATGGAGGTGTCCATATTGACTTAAAGAGTGTTCAACTTTATTGAGGCAGTTTTCTTCTCCACTCAGTGTCAGATTCAGCATTTAGCTAATGTGGTCAAGCTCTTTACATAATGAGAGAGCGATGTCATAACCCTTTCACCTGTTGGTCAAAAACATGAGAAATGCCACTTCTTCTCGCCCTTTAAAATCTTTACTTAAGAAACAGGAATCGCATGTACGTTAGAGTGGACTTTTAAATGGAAGGAGTCGAGGGTGAGCGGTGTGTCTTTATGCTGTTTAGATGTCCTGGAAATCTCTTAGAGGTAAATAGGGTAAAATTCTAACCATATAGATACCGCCATGAAACTTCCCTAATTGATTACTTGCATTAAGACAGTTATTTTTTGCATTACAGGTTTTCTGAAATTATATGTTTAAAAATGCAAATTAGCTATGATCTAATTAGATACATGCTGTTTGGCGTACATTTCCAGAACAGAAATCTGGACTAAATAAACAACTAAATGTGTTTTTGGATGTTTTCTTTCCACTAGTCTGAAAGAAGACATGTTATGGAAGCAAAATAGCCCAAAAATTAAAAATTGTATCGCCTTAAAATATGACTTCATGGTCATGGGAAACGTACTTTTTTCAGTTTACCCTTTTTTCCTGCTCTGTCAAAAAGTATTTGCATATACTGATTGCTTTAGTTTGGCCAGAGATGGGTTGGGTTTAACATTGTAGGACTATGTAGACATCATAGTTAAGTATATTCACGTAATTTACAGCATTTTATGTCATTTTCTGGCTTCAATTATTTAAATGTGGACTTGAACAGATTTTGACAGATTTTAACAGGCCAAAAGATGTTTCTGTTGCATATAATTGCATTCAAACACAAATTTCCCCTTATTTGATGACTGGCTGTGGTTGATTGCATGTTCCTGCATTTTGTATTTCCCTGCAGTAAATCAGACTGCTTCTGCTATACCAAAGACCTGGAGGAAACCAAATGAAGGGATCTCTGCTGGAGAAGCACCTCAAAAGGAGGATGAGGTAAGAAAAGAGGCCCAAACAGATCAAACTGTGGCACGTATTCAAAGTGCTATACATTAGTGGAGTTTAAATGATCTTAAAGTAAACAAATTTTCCCCCTCAAATAATTTACCTCCTTTTCAACGATTTTGTGAAATGTTTCACTTTTTTTAAAATGCCTTCGAAGAATCTGAGGGTCGGGACAGAGCGGGCGAGAGAGAAAAGGAAAGGCACAATGTGGGCAATAGTTCAAGTGGAAAATGTTTCCACATGTGTGGTGGGGGAAGCAGGCATAAATGACTTTGGGGTGTTGTTATCGTTCGAGAGCGACAGCGAGGAGTTATCCATCATCTTCATTGCTCAGCCAGCCCACTGTATGTAAAATCAGCTCTTTCCCGCTCTCGTTTCCTCTCCTTTATTGTTTTGTTCCAGGCCTGTCGCTGTGGGAGAGTTTTCACACCAGCACATAAACTGGTGTCACAGACTTTTAAATGGCTTCTTTTAGGCTATAATGAACAAACACGATGAGCGAAGGAGAAATGTTAGTCTGTACAGAAACACACAAATCACAGAAGATAAACATTGCCGCCCACATTTAATCATCTTGGAGCATAAAGATGTTTATTTCACTCTATCTTCTGAATTCAGACTCAGTGTGTCTAAAAAGTTAATATGTCTCACAATTTTACTTTATAATGAACAAATTTTGGCTGTTTGATGAAGCTGGCTCAACACTGGACTCAGAGTATTACCTCAGTTGTTTCACTTGGAGACCAACTTCAGCGCCCCCACTGGAAGCTGCTATTTATTTTTGAGGATAAAAGATGTAAAGTGTCTCACTGAGATTGAAAATCACTTACAAGAGTGTCCTGGTCAGGATAGTACAGAGCATTTAACATAGAACATAAAGTATTTTTTGCTGTGCATAAATTGTGTTGCATATACAGATAAATATTCAGTCCCTCCAGGATTTTACAGGCTTTTTTGGGGGATTCGTTGCAGCCTAAAATGCAATCCTTTTCTAAAAAAATTGCAATGCATGTTGCCATGCTTTTAGGTGTTTTTTTGCAATTCAATTGCAGGATCAAGTGAAAATTAAAAAAAAAAAGATAGTTGCTGATTTTTGATATATGTTTAATTTATTAAAAATTGAGGGGACAGCAGAGGAGATGCCCGCACACCAATACAACTGGGCTTGACAGCCACAAAAAAGGTTCAAATGTCAATTTATTAGGAACATCCATGCACAAAAAGAAAAGTGCTCAAAGTGCAAAAAATAATAAAAAGTGATTAACAGCAATGACAAATGTTTCAGAGCACTGATGATAGTTAAGGACTGAAACGTTTGCAGCTGTTTTTCATAATTTTTTTTTTTTTTTTTTGCACTTTGAGTGCCTTTCTTTTTGTGCACTGATGTTCCAAATAAACTGACCTTTTTTGCATTGATCTCAGCCTGTGAACTTTTTTTTGGTGGCTGTTCAGCCCAGTTGTATTGGTGTGCGGGTATCTCCTCTGCCGTCCTTTTTTGGTTGTCCATTGTACCGACCCACCCAAGATAAATGTTTTTGTTGCCCTAAAAAGGCGCAGTTTTACAGCAGCCCTAAGAGTTAAGAATTGAAGGCAACTTGTTTCAGTGAGAATAAAACCACACTGCTCTGTGTCTGTGATTTATACTACACTACTGGTACCACTAACCATGCATATTTAATTCTAATTATTTTATCGACATTGTGTTTCAGCCATTATTGGGGCTGTGTTTCGCAGATAAAAAGTCTTTGTCAGTTGATGTCATTTTGCTCAAACACAGGGCAAAACAGTTTACCCTCGCTTTCATGCAGAACATCAGGGAATTGCCTCGCACAGTATTTTTTCTTGGTAAATTTGAGACGTTTGTGTCGCACATGCCGGCATCTTCTCAACCACAAGAACGTGAGTGTATGCAGTTGGCTGTTACGATTGGCTATTGCACAGAACTCACAGGGATTGGTTTAATTGGCGTTAATTGTTGCCATCACAACATCCTGAAGGGGCTGAATATTTCAGATATGACAGATGGAAAATCCCACAAGCATAGACACGTCCAGTCTTTGTCACCAGTGGTACTGCTGAGTGCAACAAGCCAATTGTGCTCCTATTTTTGCCTTTATATATATTGCTTGTACCTGACCCATCCTGCCCTCTCTGCATTTCATCGTCTCTCATTCATCCCCTGCCCCTCACTCTGTTTTTATTTATTCATCCCTCATACTTCACTCCTGCATTTTTACCCTGTCTTTACGTGTCCAATCATTTCACCCTGCCTGCAGATGACCTCATTACAGCTCTGTAACTGATAATTATAGACAATGTAATGTGGAGAAATGGTGATGCCACTAGTTTTTAAATGTGATTCACTGTCACGTAATATTTTGTGTCAAAGTGCCCGACGAGACGACAGTAGCCATTAAAGCTGTTAGGAATTTATTACCCTGCTAAGTGATAATTAAGCATGACATAATTCTTACCGGACAATAAATGGGAATCTAAAAACTGAACCTTGCCTCCACTCAGGACGAGCCCAGGCCAGCAGATCAGCCTACTGCAGACCAGGCCCTGCAGTCAGCTCCTCTGAGCAGCAGCCCGGTGCCCCTAACGTCAGTATTCACCTCCACCTCACCTGCCCCGGCGCCCGCCAGCAGCCCCGAGGCTGATGGAAAGCCTGTCGCTCCTGAGGAGAACGGTGAGGCAGAGATGGAGCCCATGAGGAACGGGGCGGGTCACACTTCAGAGACGGAGAGCAGCGATAGTGGAGCCACGCCCGGAGACAAGGAGAACTCGACAGGGGCCACACAGGACATGGAAGGTGAGATGGGCCCTTTGGGCAAATGCTTAAAGCCACTATGGGCAAAACTTTTATCTAAAAATGCAGCAGTTTTATTGATAGCTGCAATAATTCTGCCTTTAGAAGCTCCCAGTTTATAAAGTTTCTAAGTATTTCCAGTGTTAGTTTTATATTTATTCGCTCTTTTCCTCTTTCCTTTCCTCTCAAACTCTGCTTGGTGGTCCAGACCTGGCTGATCCCAGTGGGAAGCGTCAGTATGACAGGGACTTCCTGTTGGGCTTCCAGTTCATGCCCGCCTGCATACAGAAGCCTGAGGGTCTCCCACCCATCAGTGATGTGGTGCTTGACAAGGTGAGTAGGCCAGTTGTTGCAGATAACCCAGCAAAAATACTTTAACCCCAGATTAATTTATCATCTGAGTGCCAAATGTTGTTTGTCTAAAAGTTATCTGTGCAGTCTGTTTCCTTCAGGAGGTCCTTGTCTTAATGTAGCTTTAAAAATGAGAAGCCACCAGTAAATTTTCCATCCCTTCCATGTCTTGATCAGCTCTTTGTGAACACCAGAAACTGCTTGATAACAAACATGTAACATTTAAAACAAAATGTTGGCTTGTTTTTTTATTCGTTAGGGACATTACAGTAGAATTAGAAATGTAATATATTGTATTAGAATTGTTTTTTAAATTTAAATAGGAAAAATGAAAGTACTAGGGCTGCCTCCTGAAAGTCAAAGATTTGATTTGAAACATCAGTCAGAGATTCCTTAGTCGACTGGGATTCATACGCCAGAATTCCGCTGGATGCGCTGCAGCTCCACCGGACAGCGGGAGTCACGAGGACCTATGAGATCTCGCGAATTCACGCATAATTGTGTGATCTAACAAGATGTAGTTTCTATAAACAGAACCACAAAACCAGAGGAGTAGTAGGAAGACATCTTGGTGCACCTCCATGATTAACATCGCCTCGTCCCCATGGTGTCAACGGGGTGAAATGACGTCTGAAAACCTCTGACCTGTTGACTTCAGGCCTGCCTCCGCCCATTATGACGTTTTCAAGGTCTAGTGCAGGGAAATATGATCTGCCGTGAACACTGTGTATTTTATTTTGTTTCTGTGCACAACTTCCTGCCCCGCACGATCTGCTCTGTGCGGAATTGCTGCATTGTGCTCCAGCATCTGGCAAAAACAGAAGTCCTGCGTATCTGTTGTGGAGGGCTCCGGAGCGCCGCAGCTGAGACGGAACACAGCACAGCTGCAGCCGGTGGAAGCACACACATTGACTAGAATTGAAACGTATCGGCTTAGCTTCATTCCCAAAATTTAGCTGCAGAGTGAGTGCTCCCCACTGTCAAGTTGCTTTCCTGAACAGGCAGCTGCACACACACAGGCAGCTACCTGCTACAAGTTGATTGGCTGTAGAAACAGGTGACGTGTCTCATGTTCTAAAACCAGTCGCTTGAGTGGCTTGAGTCGAGCTCAGACCGGCCAGTGCACACCGCTGCAACTTTTCTCTGCAACGTTCTGTAACGGTTTAGTCTCGTTGCAGATCTTTGGTCTGAACTGGGCTTAATATGATACAACTTCTGGGGACATTTCAGTTCCCAGATTTAGCTGTAGAGTGAGAGCTACTCCCTTTTAAGCTGCTCTCCTGTACAGGCAGCTGCAGACCCAGACCCAGGGTTGGTGTGAGTGAGACGGAAGCAGCTGCTTGGGAGTCAGGCTACGAGATAACGTAGAAGTGGTTAATTTACAGCTCACAACAGCTTCATTTCAGACAGTCTAACTTTTATTTAATGTCTGGTGTCTTCACAAAATCGTCGTTTGCGCAGTTAGTACGCAGTAGCTCAGAGAACTAACTTAGCTTGTTTACTATAATTCCTTAATGTTGCTGTGACCCTGAACATCCTGCCCAAGTCTAAAACTCATTATGGAAAAAAAGGAATAAATGGTTGAATATTTGTGTTGAACAGCCAAATCTAATTGGACTGGCAGCAGCCTAGAGAGAACATCCACAAATAGCACAAACCCATGCACAAAGATACATACACACAAATAAGAACACAAAATAGAAAACACAGATGTGTATCTGTACAGTCCATCTTCTTCAGGAGGTCTTTATCTAAATGTAGTCTTTTTACCGTTATGGCCATGATGTCAGGCGCAATGCGATTATCAATTAGTCAATTACAGAACAAACATTCTGTGGTTTTGGCTTCTGGTGTAAAGATTTTTTGCTTTTCTTCTGTTCATAACAATGCAAATTAAAAGTCGTCAGGTTTGTTTGTTAGTCGGACAAAACAAGCAGTTTGGAAAATCTCACCTCAGGCTCTGGGAAATGATTCATAATTTTGTGAGGTTTTAAAGACTAAGCCATTAAGCTGTTAAATGATAGATTATATTAATCAATAATGAAAACAGTCATTAGTTGAAGCCCTAGTTGAATAAAGCTCTTCATAAAAGTCCCTCTCCATTAGCTGAAAGCAACAGGCAGCATTTGAGACGTTATTTTGTTAAAATATGTGCTCTGAATCAAAGCTACAGCACACAGAGTTCGGTTCTTTCCTCTGATCCACACACACGTACGTATGGGTGGAACATATGGCCCTGCTGAAAATGCTGTTTTGATTAAAATCACATTGCTATTATGTCACACTTGGCAGTGTTAAGAGCACCAGCCCCTCCCCCCCTCCAGTTTTCCAAAAAGAACAAGCAGCCCGGCGATGTACGATCCCAAAGTCTCATTTTCTCTGAGGGAGAAAGTGAAATCTCGCTGGGAAAGAGTGGAGAGGAAGTCAAGGACAGCTGAAAGACAAAGAGCTGGATTTGTTCTTCTCTCCTCCCCCACAACTATCTCTCTCTTTCGCTCTCCCTCTCTCTGTCCTGCGTTCCTTCCTCCCCTCCTTCCCCTCCACATCTGGTTCTGACTTTTCTCACTGAACGGTCCGCTGATCCTGTCGAGCACAATTTATCACCGGTGCAGTTACAATACATAAAATTAAAAAGTGCCAATGTAGAATCTCTGTCATTTACAACAGGTCACCTTTAAGGGACCACAGGGTTAGACATGCACACACATACACACACACACACACACACACACACACACACACACACACACACACACACCAGGCTGACTCCCTTCACCCTGTTACCACTATTATTAGGGGATCACTGCTCCCCCTGCTGTTCAGCTCATTATATGCTTGTGTGTGTTTGTGTGTCTGTGTGTGATGATGTATTGTGTATGTTATGTGTCACACAGATGAACCAAAACAAGTTGCCATCTCGAGTGGTGGACTCCAGGGTGATTTCAAGAGGACCTGATTTCACACCTGCCTTTGCCGATTTTGGCAGGCAGATGACCGGAGGACGAGGCGCAGCGGTGAGTCACAAACACACACACACACACACAAACACACACACACACACACACAGAAGCTGACACAGTCATTCATAAAGTCACATGCACACGCGCCAATTCCTGCTTTCCGTCTCCTCTCTCCACAGTTTGTCCTCATGTTTAATAGATAACTTTGCTGATTTTAAGTGGAGGAAAGAATGAAACAGATACGACACATCTTTCAAACTTTTCCCTGATAGTTGGCGGATAATGGGATACAATTTCAGCTCCAGTTGGTTTCAGCCGACATTCATTAATGTCTAGTGGCTGATTCAACACAGAAAACCTCCATTATATCACTCCAAACACTGTTTCACCAGCGTGAGAGTCAAGATTTGTCTGATTAGAATAAACCTGCTCGAGTGCTTCAGCACGTTAAAGAATATCTGGTCTTCTGGACGATGCAGGGCCAGTTCAAGTAGAGCAGATTTTATATTTCACAAGATAATGAGGAGACTCTTTTTGGCAGAGGATTGTTGTCCGCACAAGGCACTGTCAGCTACCTTTTGAAGTCACGATGCTTGGTTTCATGTTATGTTGACAGACGTTGTGTTATTGTGACTGGTTAAAAGACAAATCATGTTTCAGTTCATCAACTTGTTGCGACGAGAAATAATGACCTGGTGTTCTCTTTGTCTGCATTTACAGCTTATGAACATCGGGACACGTCGGCCTCCACCCAGGAAGATCATCATGAACGTGTCGGTTAATGATGACGTTCAGCTAAAAAAATCCGAGAACGCCTGGAAACCTGGCATGAAGAGGGCCGACGTTGCTGCAGATGATCCTGAGGCGCAAAACACACAGGTAGGGCTGAATATACACACATGCATGTAACACGAACGCAGAAACAAAACACAGAAGAGGGTCTTTGCAGACGTCAGCTGTTTTCAATATTTGTTAAACATAAAATCTACTTGGTTGAAGAGCTTTGACTTATTAAAACTTATTACAGAATCAGCTGTTTGGTTTAATTCTGGGGGCAAAAATGGAAAAAGAAAAGAGAGTTGAGTCGCATTACTACAGACTGAAACAACTTTACACAATAATCTTCATATAAAATGATTGATTGGTGTTTTTTATCATGACTGATTCCCCTCAGGAGCTTTTCAAGAAGGTACGCAGCATCCTGAACAAGCTGACGCCTCAGAAGTTCAACCAGCTGATGAAGCAGGTGGCGGACCTGACCATCGACACAGAAGAGAGGCTCAAAGGCGTCATCGACCTGGTATTTGAGAAGGCCATCGACGAGCCCAGCTTCTCCGTGGCCTATGGAAACATGTGTCGCTGCCTTGCCACGGTAAGTGTGGAGACCACAAGCTGCCAAAATTAAATAGAAATTGCTGTGTTCACATGGAATCATGGAGAAGGTAGACAGCATTTAGTAGACGAGAGCAGGACAGTAAAATTAAGAGGGACTTACAGAGAATAACGGTAAGGAGACAGTATTTCCATTCAAACTTTGTGCTATCCTCCGCGACGGACATTACAACCGAATGTTACGTCGCTCCTACACACCAGGCGAAAACATGGGCGATCAGACAATTGCTGGACGTGACTAGAAAAATTATAATTAAAAAAAATTATATTGATTATGTGAAAAATTATAAACACAAGATAATTATAATTGAATGTATTTTATTCCATTCTTCATGTGCGTTTTATTTTACTGTCCTGCCTGTTTGTTTGGTTTTCCCGTGCTGCTCAGGTGTTTCAGCCTCTTGTTTACCGTCTGCCTGATTCCATGTGAACGCAGCATAAATGGCTCATTAATTAATTTTCCATCAAATTAACCAAAAATCATTAGGAAAATAAATGAATTAATTGATAACATGTGACATAAATTAATACATGTCACATACACAGAATTTTTTTTTTTTTTTGTAGAAATAAATAGGGGGAAAATTGCAGAGGGGAAATAATAATAGTAATAATAAAAACTTTATTTATAAAGCACAGTTCATATAGCAAGTGTACCCCGTGCTTTACATTAATAAAATGAGAAAATATAGATAAAAGGCAATGAGATAAAGTGAATAAGATACACATTAAAAAAACCACACAAATACATACAGGCACAGAAATTAAAAAATATATACACATTAATAAATTAAATATAAATAAAATAAAAAATAAATTAAATTCATTAATTAAAAAAGGGATAAATAAATGAAAAAATGCGTATCTTAAAAATGATTATAAACAAATTAAAGTCAAAATTTAATAGAAAATTAAATAATTTGGAGAGTTAGTACAAAAGTAAGAAAATAAAGAGGCAAATTAAGAAATACCAATTTATGTCACTTTTTATCAAATAATTATTCCTTCATTTATTTTTTTAATATTATTTTTGGCGCATTTAATAACACACTGATTTATTTTTTGAGTCAATCATTTATTTATTTTTGATTATGTCCGCTTTTCTCTTCCACAATTAAGCCGGTCATTATTTTGACTTTATGAATAAATAATATTACCTCAAACTGTGGTTCGTTCACGGGGGATTCTAGTACAACAAATAAACTTTAGTGAATTCCACAGACGGTGCAGTTTACTTTAAGTGTGTGCGTCCCAAATGAAACAAAACCAATTTGCATCCCAATGTTCAGTCAACAACTCACTAAATGTTTCAGCTGCAAACAGATCAATGGATTTAAATTCATCTCTGCTTCCGTGCAACATAATGCCGTGCAGTACGACTCAGTTCGATATAATGTGATGATGTAGTGTGAACATTATCACTTTTTGATGACTCGAGAGAAGAAACCGTACGATGTGTTGCACCCACTGTCCACAGTAGTAGGAGGGGAAAAGATGCTGCTGCTGCATTGATTGGATTGAATTTGTTGGTAGTAAAACATGAAATAAGTCTTAATGATCATTTTAAATGGGTCTAACTGCCTTGTCTGCCCAACACTAGAGTCACTGTTAAACGTTTTTAAAGGTTTACGTTGTCTTAACACTTCTGTTTTTCACCTGTATCTACTGTTCCTGCTCAGCTCAAAGTGCCCATGACAGACAAACCCAACACCACAGTGAACTTTCGCAAGCTGCTGCTAAACCGCTGCCAGAAGGAGTTTGAGAAAGACAAGGTGGATGACGTGGTCTTCGAGAGGAAGCAGAAAGAGCTGGACTCTGCTGCATCGGTATGCATCACTCAAGTTTGACACCTGATTTGAAACTCTGACAAAGGTGTACATATTTGTTAAATATTCCCTTGGTTCCCTCAGACGACGGAGCGCGAGCGGCTTCAGGAAGAGCTGGAGGAAGCCAAGGACAAAGCCCGGCGGCGTTCCATCGGCAACATCAGGTTCATCGGCGAGCTCTTCAAGCTCAAGATGTTGACGGAGGCCATCATGCATGACTGTGTGGTGAAGCTGCTCAAGAACCACGATGAGGAGTCTTTAGAGTGCCTGTGCAGGCTGCTCACCACCATCGGCAAGGACCTCGACTTCGAGAAGGCCAAGGTGAGACGGAGAAGGAATTTGGTTTCATGAAGTGAGCCAGACTGGTTAGTACTAGCTCATTATTTTGGGAAATCCACTTATTTGTTTTCAAGCAGAGAGTTAGATGAGAAGATTGAAACCACTGTCATGTCTTTACAGTTAAATTTAAGCTTCAGACAGTTAGCTTAGCTTAGCATAAAGACTGGAAACAGGGCAAACAGCTGGTCTGGCTCTGTCCTACTGTCATAAGTAGTAGTGGTATTAAACAGGGTTGTAACTCGTGATTATTTTCTCAATTAACTGATTAGTTATTTGGTCTGCACAGGCTTTTTTCTAGCTCAGAATGACGTATAAGTGGTACCATCCTCATCATATAGAGACACGTGCATGTGCACTGTGGTTTCACCTGGCTCAAGGAACATCAACAACATATTTCAGGAGTTCTCATAATTATATATGTGTGATTTTTGTAGTAGACTATTTCTTTTCAGTGTTGCACTTTGTAGACGGTCCCTCCCTGCACACTCGTCTAACAGCAGGCTGCAAATAGGGAGCAACGTTACTTGTCCAGCTCGAAATTGTAACTCATTGTCCACCTTACTACGGGTAGGAGGAGGTGTCGTATAAACAACTTTTTGTTTGGGTTAGTAATTCGGGAAGTTTGAATCTGTGAATATCTTTGCAACTTTACCAGACTCCACAGAGCTGTGTTCACAAATGCAGATGACCATTTGTGACACCGTTTGTGTGCTGACGATATGAAACTATATTAAAACATTTAACAGCAGGAAAAAGGAGACTAATTGTGATGAGCTTGTCGGCTTTCTTTTGCCCTCATAGGTCTGGTATCCACTTTCCTGTGGTCTGGCTACAGCACCACCACATTGACGTAATGCTGCAATTGCAGTTACAAATGACAAAAAATCCACCAAGTGCAATGCTTGTTAGAAGAGTGTTTCCATTAAAGACACCTGTCAAAGTTATGTCGAGACCTGGAGGCAGGACAAAAATTGACAGAAGCGGTTGCCTCAAAATTCTCTATGCAGAAAATGCATGTCATATGTCCTGTTTTGTCCACAATCCAAAGATGTCTTTTAAAAATTACTCAAACCCATTCATTCATTCATTTCCGTAACCACTTATCCTGTAAGGGGTCACGGGGGGCTGGAGCCTATCCCAGCTGACATTGGGCGAAGGGCAGGTACACCCTGGACAGGTCACCAGACTATCACAGGGCTGACACATAGAGACAGACAACCATTCGCGCTCACATTCACACCTACGGGCAATTTAGAGTCACCAATTAACCTGCATGTCTTTGGACTGTGGGAGGAAGCTGGAGTAGCTGGAGAAAACCCACGCTGACACAGGGAGAACGTGCAAACTCCGCATTGGTGATTGATTTAAATGTGGACAACTAATCATATGATAGATTCCTCGTCACAGTAGTAGTAGAAGTCGTCTGTTAAAAGTAAGTGTGGATGCGTGACATATTTCGAGGCTCACTGGCACCAGGGTCAGACCTTGAACAGGGCTTCCCATAAGGTGAGCAGTTCATCAGCAGCCCTTTCACATCAGCACAGTGTGTCAGTATGCCTCTGCCAACACGGCACCAGGATAAATTCCTCTGTACTCTGCTGGTTACTTGGAAAATGAGGTGACTGTGGAGGTGATTCTGATCCCAGCAACAGTTTTGTGAGACATAAAAGAGAAAGTTCTGGTGGGATTCAATCCCACACCAGCTGGGCTACATTCAGTTCCAGAAGCAGAGGAGAAACTGTTTATGTAGGTTATGAGGAAACAGGAATATCCCCTCCGTGTCCCCACAGTGGATACTCTGCTTTGTTCTGTCTGACCGGCTCTCCTGTTAACACCAGCGAGAGTCCTCAGATGCTCTGAGATACACAGCTGACCCCAGAGCCTTTCTGCTCTGTCTCTGCTGTACTGTGATGTGTGGTTTGATCCTCGTCCTCTACCAGTCACCCTGTGGAAGGAAAGCCCTCTGACCAGCGGGGAGCCTGCTATGAACTCAGCATTATAACTCTGCTGTTTTCTCTTTTTTTTTTTTTTTTTAAGGATTTTTACACTCAAATTTTTACTCATAGAAGCATAATTTTTGGACATTAAACCCCACAGAGTGCATTCATAAATCATCTTGTCCTTCAGTTGAGTTTCATCACGTTTAATGTGGTAATTTTCTGAACATGGCCGTTTTAATGTTAGGCCATTACAGTGAATTGGAGCTGTGCTTTCTGGCCAATTACAGTTTTAGCTCTGCCGTCTACCAAATTGTTCCGATGTAGCTCTGAGCGGTCAGGACAGCCTCTGCTCCGAGTCACACTCTGACCAATCTGTCAGTTCAGTGTAATTATGTGGAAATCCCTGAAATCTGCTGTCTAGTAAATTGAAGAGTAATATAGACTATAACCTTCATGTCTCGTATTAACCTCCTCTGTCTCTCTCTCTGTGTCTCGTTCCTCAGCCTCGCATGGATCAGTATTTCAATCAGATGGAAAAAATTGTCAAAGAGAGGAAGACGTCATCTCGGATACGGTTTATGTTACAGGACGTTATAGACCTGAGATTGGTGAGTGTTTGTTTGTGTGTGTGTGTGTGTGTGTGTGTGTGTGTGTGTGTGTGTGCGTGTGTGTGTGTGTGTGTGTGGTTTTGATGTTTGTTTTGTCCAAAGTCCCGCCTCATGTTCAGACCAGCTCTGGTTCACGATGAATTTTCCCACAGAGGTTTGTTTCATTGATCTCGCCGACCTCCTGGAACATGATATCAGGTATTCTGGTCATATTCTGCTAAATGGATCTACTACGGCTCTTGTTATTGAATTTTAACACCTTTCAGAAAGAGTGATGGGGGAAAAAACGCTGGAAAATACACCGTGGAACTTCATACTGCTGATAGCACATGATAAGTCTTTTTAGGAAAAGCTGTAGCCAAGGCAATTAAGACATGTTAAGATGTTAACAGCAGATTGCTTTGCGTTAGAAGAATACAACTTTGCTATATTGGTCTTCTATAATATTAATTCTACATTCAGTGTACACCTTTGTAAACAAGCATGAATATTCTGTGTAAATCATCAGCATGTTTATTAACATTAATGGTGTATTAATAGACAAAAACACACTGACAGGTTTGTGTCTTCAGACACTGATTAGGTTTCTCTTATAGTGTTAAAATCAACAAGTCAGTGCACCTAAAACATTATAAGATGCCATTTATTCTACCATATAAGGTTGTGTTGCGTTCAGGTACCCATTAGCTCACCAGGTAGAGTGCATACCTGCAAGTCTGAACCCCTACTTCAGCTCCCCTGTAGGACGCTTTGGGGCAGCAATGCAAAAATGGGGTCTCGTGGACAGTGCCCACTGCAAATGCAGGGTCCACTACAAACTAGGGCAGCTCAATCATGGAAAAAAATCATAATCGTGATTATTTTGGTCAAAACTGAAATCACCATTATGCAAACGATTATGCGGCGCACGTGATGACTTTGTTTACACAACGGCATGTCCTTTCTATTGCCACATGGTCGCGCGTTTACAATTCTCCTGCTCTCTGTATCGGGCACGAGGGAGGTCGGCCCCGATGCGAACACACAGACACGTGCCCGCACACACACACATACCAACCTCTCTCGCTCTCCCTCTGCCATTTTCCGCACGCTGTTTTTGAAATCTTCGGCGATCGCATTATTCGTAGTTCACTTACTACCTACTGAATAGAGGAGGGGGGGGGGCAGTATTGCACATGCACGGCTTTCGTAGAAGACAAAATAACATCTCCAGGCGTCCATGACCAAAAATCATTGACTCTGGATTTCGTTAATTTTGAAATCGTTTGACGTCAAAATCGTAATCGCGATCACCAGACGATGAATTGCACAGCTTTACCACAAACTGTGGAACACACAATAACCAGCTGCCCCAAACACCGCCCACCGAATGGCTTGCCTCAACAGAGCTTAAGGCCTAAGGACGCACGCTAGAAGAAGAAAGCTGTCTTTGCTTAACATCAGTTTAGTCAGTGAGCTAACTTTTGCTACCAGACTGTGGTTTGGGACAAAACAAAAAGGCAGGATGAACACACCAATCAGTCGTCTCTCATGGCTTCACCTCTTGAGAGTCTAGTCAATTTCAAACAAACACAGCGAGCTCAGATCAGTGTGTACAGTTGTTTTACACTCCTCTCCTCTTGTGTAAGCCTTGTGCTTTAAAATATGTGTTTCAGTTTATGTTGTAATCAATTTCCACGTTGTCGACATCTTTATAAATGCTGCAAAAGCTAAATATGTAAATGAATTTGATTTATCACCCAGCATAAGTTCAGACAGATTAAAATAGTTTCCCGTACATTAGATGCATCCACACAATGTATCTGTTCTGTTGTTTTTACCTTTAATTTGTTGCTGCAGTTTGTTTAGTTCATTCAGCCTGAATCTAAAAGCCTAACCAGAGACAGAGCGCTGAATTTTATCTTCAGCTAGACGTCCTGTATACATTACATCTCTTTATGTAACAACAGAAACAAACACAAGGACTTGGAGGAAGAGAAACAAACGAGGAGCAAATGTCTTCATGTGTCTCTGCTGCACAGTGATGGTCTCCCACAGTAACTCTTACCTAACGAGCTGCTTGAATCAGTGTCACTGTCTCCTGCAAGACGCTGGAAACACAGATTCGAGTCCTGCTGTGCTGCGCTCTTGTCAAATTTAAAATTAAAATCAGTGAGGCTACTCAGGCGGTGCGGTGGATCCAATTTGTTTAAAAACAAAAATGTTCAGCATCGTGGAATGAAACAAGATGAAGGGTTGAAATGCAAGTTGAAACAGAGTTAACACATGCATCTGTCAATTATGATCATTGAGTTATTATCACCCTTTGAATTAAGGATATTCCTCTGTGCTTGGCAGCTTCTCGTATCTGAACTGATGTATCTGCTGTGATAAAACCAACCAGTGCTCTTAAGATGTTTAAGGAAACGATCTGGGCCGACTTTTGAAACAGCTCCCATCAAGGAAAAGAAATCTGTTTGAAATTACTGAATCTGACACTCCTGCATGATTCAGCTCTGAGGTCATTGTGGTTCTCATTGTTCTTTCAGCACAACTGGGTGTCCAGGAGAGCCGACCAGGGCCCAAAAACCATCGAGCAGATCCACAAGGAGGCCAAGATTGAAGAGCAGGAGGAGCAGAGAAAAGTGCACCAGCAACTGCTCTCCAAGGACAGCAAGAGACGGCCAGGTCAGGCCCGCAGTCTAAATCCTCTTTAAGGCTTAGACTCACATCGGCACAGCTACAGTGACTCAGGAAGCCTGCGAGCATAGAGACAGACTTCCTGTCCCTATAGCCTGCAGAGATGCTATTGTGCCCAACAGCAGACAGGAAGCCCCCCACTCCCTCCAATCTGCCAGCTGACCTATAATATTTCATCATGAATAGCATGAAATGGTCAAAAACATCACTCTGACAACTCTTGACAGCTTTCACTGTCGATTCAATGAATGAAAACTCCATTACATTTCCACAGAACTCAATTTGAAACTGTATTTTGTGTGTGTGTGTGTCTCCTTGGCCTCGCAGATCAAAGAGATCAAAGAGATCAGAGAGATCAGAGAGATCAACGCGTGCAGAGAGAAGAGACCTGGAACACTGTGCCCATGACAAAGAACAGCAGAACCATCGACCCCACCAAGATCCCAAAGATCTCTAAGGTGAGACACGCTGAGTCTTTTTACAACTTACGTCTCTTTTAACTCTTTTCACTTCGATATATGAGAGAAATTCCCAGCACCCACATGCTGATGCGCCTACGCGTTACCATGGTTGCCAAATAAGTTGCATACATCACTCACAGAGATTGCTTGTAAGATCACTTCCTTAATGGTTCATACTCACTGGATAGATTTCATACTAAGATAAAGCTGGGGTAGGATGTTTTCTGGAAAAAGCAAAAGAAAGGGCAGGATTTTAAAATACACCCTCCTCCTGCAGCTCTACCCTCTCTGTCCTAAGCCCCTCCCACCAGACAAGCATGGGCATATGTACGCACTTCATACAGTAACTCAGTGTTTCCCATACATTTACTTATTTGATCTTATTTCACTGTAGAGCTCTTTCTCTGATTATCAGACCAGAAATGAGAAAAAATAGCTACCTAGCCACCCCATGGTCGCTCTGTCTCACTCCCCACTGCCGTGGACTACATCACTCCAAGAAGAGTGGGCAGCAGATTCAGAGACGTACTTTGAGGGGCTGTACACGTGCCACGTCTTAAACCACCTGGAAACCACAAGGTCAGGCGCTGGGTGCTAATTTTTGTGCCTTTTTTGCAACCGCTTTCAAGAGTGCAGCGGCAGGTTGCGTCTGAGGTTGCTAAGCAATCTTAACAAGCACCGTATCATAGCCTATTTGCCTGAAATCCTGAGTGCAGAGCTGATCTTCTTCTAGGTGCTGTTTTTGTATGGGCCTGTCGTCCATGGGACAGACATAAAGCTCTGGGAGTCCTGCATCAAACTGATCCACTTCTTGTTGGTTTGGCGTTTGAGCCCGCCTGCCACGCGTCTTCATTGAAAACAATGAATTTGAGGTCGCAAAAAACACGGCATGTGTACAGCCTCTTGGTCAGCAATTGTAGCAACTCAGATTCAGCCAGGGCAAATCCCAGCGCCGAGAGTCATAACAGCCAGAGACTAACCTGTGTAACAGCAGCAACAGAAAGTTTGTTGATGCGGCAGGAAGTCAGAGTGGTCCGCTGGCTGAATTCAAGTTGCTACAGCTGCTGACTGATGGTCCGTACCCCTGAAACCCTCTGAGGTTTCATACTGTGATTCAAGACTCTTGTGGTTTACCCAAAGCCTAGAGGACAGAAGATGTCGTATGCTGCAAAATAGGCTTGGGCGATTGGACGAATATATCGCCAATCGCCCATCGGCTGAGTCCATCACAGTTGGTTTAATTTTTGGCGATTTTTTTTTGGCGATTTTTTGACGATTTTTGTCATTTTATTTTGCTGTATTAATGGTCTGTCTCCACAGAATTCAACTCGGTACATATATTAGTCCATAATTACTATGTAGAGCACAATTCAAAGTGTGTGCGTATTGGAACTGGCAGCTTCACACTGTCACACGGGAGCGGCGCGACAACCCTCGTCTGCCGAGCGACAACTCTCTGTTTTAGGATGCTCTTCTATTTTTGTCACGCTATGCTCCCCTAACGTGACCCTCCAGCAGATAAAAACTACATGAAATAGTGTGCTAAACAAGCACAATGTGTTTTTAAATGAATAAACCATTATCAGAGGTGATATGTTATGATTTTGTTTCATGCATTTACCCATGTTTATCCGTGACATTGTGTAAATGTCCGTGGCGGACATTTGAAAGCGAGTAGATGACAAACAGTACAGTAAACTTGTAGATAACTGCTGTCTTTAACTCAAAAACACAGTGTTTTACATGTTTTTGGAGAGGAAAATGAGCATGTTAACCTTATCTGGCTTAAGCAAAGTGCGCATATGGTTAACAATGTTACCAGCCGTGCTAAACACCCTCTATGATGGTGTGCTTGTTGCCGGTATGCACAGTTACTTCCGTGCCATGTTGGACATGAGTGGGCTCGCAAAGCACGCTGCATTTTTTTTTGCTGCATTCATGTGATGTCGGGAGATCCGAGTTGTCGAGTTGTTTTTCTGACATGAGGTGGCGTTCATGTGAATTATCCCATTCTGAAAGTCATTTTTCGATTCTTTCCGACATCACATGAATGCAGCATCCCCCCTCTTTGTTTTTTCTCCGCCACACACACAACTGCCGAATATATCGGCAACTGCCGGTTGATGGGCTGACGGTGGCCGTTTGGAAATTTTTAACATATCGCCCAACCCTACTGCAAAATTGAAAGGCTGATTACTTTCAGTTTTATTTTACAACTCAGTTTCATCACAAATTTACCTCAGTCATCAGTCAAACTTTCGCATAACACGAAATACTAAATGAGATTTCAATTAAAGCTGTTCTATGAATAAAGTTTAGTAGAAGTAGTTGTAGTATTAACACCTTTCAGTTCAAAGTGCCTTACAGATGACTGATAAAAAGACAGAGGACTTTGATAAAACAATAACTCACAGAAGATGAACTCAGTGTTGTGGTGACACCAGGACTGATGACTGATTAGAAACTAATCAAGGATCCAAACTTCACCAAAGACAGCCTCAAAGTCTTTGTTGCAGCGTTTCATATTTTCTGATACTCTGTGATGAGTCTACAGGCCGCTCTGTTCACTCAGTCTTGGCTGAACATCGACAGGTGTGCAGGCTAAATTAGATAAATCAGTTAAGTGGTCCGTCATGTCGAGACAAGTTCGTCCCACGTTCATGAAGTGTTTTTCCACGTCAGTCACAAGCTGCACACCAGGTTGTTGTTCTTTCAGTAGACAGTTTCTGTACACAGCAGATAAGTGTTTATACAGCACCAAGAGGAATCCTGCGGCTCATCATGTGTACTCATACACTGTCCCTGCCCTCATCGGATCCACATTATTGTGGTTTATGTTCAGTAGGGCACAGGCCCCCTGCTGGATCCACCAGGTACTGTTCTGTCTATTCAGAGCTCCACCTGCTGGAAGAATTTTGAAATGTTCTCAGTGTTAGTTGTACAAGGAGAACACTCATTTTACTGATCCTTTACGACAATTTATGCAATTTATTACATGTTATACATTGTGTTTTGTGTGTTACTCATCCTTAATTAATATCTTGAATCAAAGTGTTATAACCAGTGTGTCTTTGAGACCTTGAGTGCAAATAAACTGATGTAAAAGATGGATAGATACTGTGCAGAGGAAAGCAAATATATCAGGGAGTTGTTTGTCTGCGTATTGTTAGGGTGAGGAAACACACGTGTATTAGCATCTACACTGATTATGTATTAGATCATTAAAATAACAATCACGTACCTGTAGGTTTAAGTCTGGGTCATGTATCTCGTCTCAAATGATGTCCTCATTTGCCTTTTACTGTCAGTGTTCTGTGAGCGCTTGCAGCTTGTTCTTAAATTATTCTCTTTCTGCAGCCTCAAATGGATGAGAAGATCCAGCTGGGCCCTCGGGCTCAAGTCACATGGGTGAAGGGCAGCAGCGGAGGAGCCAAGGCCAGTGACTCAGGTAAGAAAACATGTGTTAACTGATCCAAGACCACGGCGAACACGGTGAAATAACTGTCCGTCACACAGCAAAACATATTTCATCTTGTGTCTCAGAGGTCTGTTCATTGTAGCAAAACACTGAGAGTGCTCTCAGGCCTGTAGCTCAGTTTATTTGGTCCAGACCAAGGGGGAAAAAATTAGTCATGTTGTGTATCAGTTCTGGTTCGGTTCCTGTTAATACTGACTTTTTTACAAATGAACCAAGAGGAGTAAACATTAAGTTATACAGACTTATAGGTGATTATTGATTGGACAGTTTTGGCAGTTGTAATCCTGCATCATCAGGACTCAGGTGGGAGAATCAAATTCTGGTGACAGACAGAAGATTATTCAGTATTTAATATTTGTTTTTTGATGTCGTCAAGAGCTCACACAGAAATAACTGATGATAAACGTTACTAGTATTATTAGACGGCAAATGTTATGAGTAACAGGAAGAGGCAGGATGAAAAGGAGGCGTCCTGTACAGTAATGATTAGCGGCTTTTTACTGTGGGAGCACTGTCACACATTTTATAATGGACTAAATGAACTAGCAAAGTACAGAGAGATGGATTTAAGTGCAGCAGTTTTAAGAGCTTCTGACCTGTTAATCAGAGTAAATGGTGCCAATGCTGAAATGCATATGTGTTACCATGGTTAACAAGTGGTTACAGTGGTACAGATCAATTATAAGATCCACCTCGGTTTGGTTGTTGGGTCTGCACCAGGGTTCGATCGACACCTTTCACCCCAGTCCAAATGACACGTACTAACTGGACACACGCACCTGAGGTGTTTTAACCAAATCAAGCATGTTAGATGTGAAACCACCTGAGGCCCGCATCAGACAGAACAGGTGCACCACATTCCCTTTTTTGTTGAAGCCTGCCCCGATCAGACAGAGCGCTTTTTGCAACTTGCGGCAACCTTCTTTTTATAATTTTTCCTTTTTTTATTGTTGCTAGGCAACCACCGAATCATGTTCTTAGCTTAACCGCTAAACTCACAGATACCATAAAATCTACATTAAAAAGTGGACAGGCAAGGGGCACTTGCTCCGGCTCTAATTGTGGGTGAGAGGCTGTTTCCAAATAAAACGCTGGTCACAGAGAGTCTGTGTGGGTACATGAGAGTCTGAAAGAGGATAAATCACAGGGAGTACCCTCGATGATGGTCGGTGCAAGGCTTATTTTAGGATTAGTCAGGGACAGTTTGACAACCTGCTGATAATTATAAGGCCAATTACGGTTGGTAGAAACACTAAAAAGTAGTTGAGGCTACTGTTTGTTCAGATACCGCTCTGAGTTGAGTTTCAACTTGAGGCGTTCAGGGCAAGGGTAAAAAAGGAGTAACACAAAAGCAGCAATCAAAACGCTTTGCTCTCATTGAAAACGATTACAAAAAAAGCCACTGGGCTGCTGAAACGCACTCTGTGTGATCGGGGCCTAAAAGTGACTCAGATGTGAAGCACTATTCTGCATCCCTCCGGCTGCTCCTCTGTCTCTGCGCAGATTTCACTGGCTGACGTTCCCCATCAAAATTTGAGTTGTAACAGTTAAATTAGATGGCAAGAGGGGAAATTACTTGACACTGAAACACTACATCATCTGTGCTCTGTGATCGGCCCAAACTCTGTGGTCAGAGTGTGGCTGCAACCGACCAAACTGTCACACAGTTAAGGTGTCAGCACGCCTGAAACAAAGCGTGACCTGTCGTCTGACCGTGTCTGAAGACAAAAATGTAGATAGCTGTAACACAGGCATGATAATTGCTCATATGAGAACAACGGCACACACTTTTGGACGTCGTATAGCCTTTGATTGTATACATCAAAGTGACAAATAAAGTTGTAGAAAGGCTGAAAAAAGAGACGAATGACTCTTCTCCCCCTCCCTTTTGTTATCAGCTCATCAGAAAAATGCCATAGCATTTGCATCTCTCTCAAACAACCGTATCATTCTGCTCAACTTGACATCAACAAAGCCTTATTTATTTATTTATTTATACAGTGGAACAGAGAGATGATGACCACCCTCAAATAGAATAAGCTAGACATTCAGTACGAGGCTCTCAGGACAAGTTTTATACAGCCTGGTCCTTTTTTATAAGACACAGGAACTTTGCTTGAACTAAAGCTCCTCTTGCAACAGCAAAATAACATGGTGCCTTTTAACCACCTTAATTATAGTGCTAAGACATTAAGGAAGAGAACCAACAGTTTGACCATTTTCTAAACTCGCATCTTGCACACAGTTTTTGTTTGCGTACATTCTATTTAAGACAGTGTTTTTGTCTGTTGTTTGCTCATTTAATGTTCCTAACAGTTCCTAATAGGGTTGCAACGGTATGAGATTTTCACGGTACGATAACTATCTCAGAAAGTATTGTGGTGTCATGTATTACAGTATTACAGAACTGATGCTATCAGTGAGAATGACCCTTAAAGTCATTAAAACAGAAGGGTCATTTTGCAACCCTAGTTTCTAAATAAAATAAGTTAATGCACCTTAACTCTAATCCTCTATCATTTCCTTGATTTTCTGGTGACATTCATGTTTCTTTCCTCTTCATAACAGAACTGTCACGGACAGCTGGCCTCAATCGTTACTCCGCGCTGCAGTCGACGCCTTCACCTCAAGCCTCCACCGCTCCTCCACAGAACCCAGACTTTGACTCCAGGAGAACTCTGGGGAGGTAAAGCACAACATCAGGGTCACATAAAGCTCCTGTTCACTTGTTCTCTCTGCCCTCCTAAAGATCTGTGTGCCTTTAATAGTTTATCTCTCAGATTCAGCATCGTCCTGATCGACTTGTTTTCTTTCATCCCAGCAGTCGTAGCAGTGCAGGGAGAGAACGCAGTGACAAGCCACTGATCTCTGTCCCTCCGTCGTCACGGCCCGGATCCTTCATCAGGGGAAGCAGTTCAAAGGAGCTGCTGGAGAGTCAAACCCCCGAGGAGCCGCGGAGAGACCGGGAGCGAGAGGGAGCCGAGCCCCGGAGACCGAGTGTCACCGAGGAGAAAACAGAGCTGGAGCGCAGCAGAGTCAGGGAGCCTGGTGAGACGCTCGGAGCTGCACGACACGGAGCATACATGAAAATAATATCTGAATATAAACGGACTCCAGTGGCGTCACACTGATAATACACTGGTATTTTTATAGATAATGGGTATACTTTTTATTATTTAGTCTAGACGGTGAATATTAGACTCTTAAAAATGGCGTCCCTAAAAATCAAAACAGTAAGTCAGTGCTCATGTGAGGATTCAATTAGAGACGACCAGACATGGATCTCCATCTTGCTCATACCACAGACAGATGATGTCATCATTGTTGTGTTGTATGTCCACAGTGAAACCTGAGCCAGTGGTCCAGACCCCGGACAGACCTGCTCTGTCTGAAGAGGAGGCAGAGAGGAAGTCCAAGTCCATCATCGACGAGTTCCTGCACATAAATGACTACAAGGTACCGAGATTCAACAAAAGATCAAACACAGAAATCGGTTTAGGTGTTTAAATACAAATGTTTGAACGTACATCAACAAGCAGGAGCTCAGACGGATTAACTTCTGATTCGAATAATTTATTTGACTTCACGTAGTTTATATTTTGCTTTGTGTCTTCATCACGTATTTGTTCTTTTAAATACACTTAATGAAGATTTGTGTATTTCTCTTTGAATACATGGTTGATTTTATCAGAAAAACAGCTTTAATCTTCCTACTTTTCTTGATTGTATTTCTGTTTCCTGCAGGAGGCACTTCAGTGTGTGGACGAGCTGGACTTGGGCTCTCAGCTGCACATCTTTGTGCGTGTCGGGGTGGAGTCGACCCTGGAGCGCAGTCAGATAACACGGGACCACATGGGCCAGCTCTTCTTCCAGCTGGTGCAGCAGGGCGTCCTGCCCAGACCCCAGTTCTACAAAGGGTCAGTCCGCCTAATGTTTAATGCAGTCAGTCTTATAATTCAGGCAGTTTATAAGGACCTGAGGAAATAATGGATATTTTGGAAAGTCAGTCTTTTTGATATTGTGACTTCTGTGTTTCCATAAAATGGGAATATTGATTTAAGCACACTTTTGTTGTTGATTTTGTGGTTTATTGTTTATTAGGATCCTCATTAGTTGCTGTTGTGTTATCCACAGATCTACCTACACATCATTTATAGTTCTCAGGGGTTTCTTACTGTCAAACTTAATTTCATCCTGTTCTAAAGAATTCTTCACCTGCAAAATGACCATGCACACTATTGATATAACATGTATATCAATTACTCACGGCCAAGGGAAGGTATCATGAAGATTTTAACAATACTGCTACTCTTACCGATACTGCTTATCGATCCAGTACTTTAAGGGTATTCTTAGGGGTTCCTCTGGGGGGTTTTTAAGAGAAAAAAATGAAACAAAATCAGAACAGAATTAGAATTAACATTAACAACTCGCTGTTCATCTGGCCAATAAGCTTTCCTTTCTTTCACTGTATATGTTCAAGTGAACACAGGCTTATCAGCCACCACTCTGTTCAAACATCACTCTTAATGTATCCATTGTTACAAACTCCTTATCTGGTTCGTACTGTTGTTGCTCATGTGACTTGCCGTAATTCGATCCAGCATGTAATAACTTAACTTTTAAAATGATCTTACTGAAGGTGTGTTGGCAGTGGCCTGATGAAGCCGCCTCAGTTTTGCTGTAATCCAGGGTTTATTGTTGATGTACATGCAGAGAGTTTTAGTCAAAGCAGGACTGGGACTCCAGCTTTTCTAAAGGCTGAGCAGATTTTGGCCAAAGAGTCTCAAAGCTGCACAGGGACAGAGCGATAGTACTGTACAGCAGTGGTCCAGTGTCTTTTATGATATGCTGTCTGAATCTTGGAAGTTTCTGGCTGAGGTTTGCTCTGGTGAAGTTCCCAACAACAATGAGCAGGGAGTCTGTTTTTGCTCCGTGTTTGTTATCTGGTCAGCCTCAACGACACAGGCCTGAGGCGGGACGTAAACACCGAGCAGAATAAACGAGGAAGACTCCTGTGGTGAATAAAAGCTTTTACAGACTATGAAAATAATCTCTAACTGAGGACTGCATGAATTCATTAAAACTGTGGCTTCTGTTTACCAACTTTAATTTATTCAGAAGCAGATTTCACCTCCGTTGTTTTCCCCAATAACTCCATGATGCAGTCCACTCAGAGGAGTTGGAAGCCTGGTAGATGTACTGCAGCGTACTGTCAGAGACATGCTCATTAATCCAGGTTACAGTGAAACACAGAGCGCCAGATCTGCAGAAGTCTGTGTCACTTCTGTTGAGAAGCAGCAGTTCATCCATCTTGTTGGACTGATGGATTTGTCACCATAAAGAACAATCAAATGTGTTAATTTGGCCAAGTTGATCTTCATAAAAACATTTTTAAAAACTGTAATTTGACCCACACACCTGTGAGGTCAAACATCGTCTGTAAAACATATTGCAGCAAGAGACATTAAAATCGTTAATCACATTTTTCAGTAACCAAATCGTATTTTAAATGCTGTTGAAATATGCGCCACTTTGCACCGTGCATTATGAACGCTGCACATTATCCTACAAAACATGACAACTCACTAAATTAATGTTAACAAATAACATTTATTACTGAGTAATCCAGACTTGTCAGGATCTCCCCTGTGCACAAAAGCACCTCTCTAGTTCTAGTTAAGCCTAGTGAGAACACATCCAGCTGTTGAGAGTGTGTGTGAGGCTCGGATGTTCTTTCCTTGTTGAAGTTTCGCAGACAGCTGCAGTCTTGTACCAGGCTTGTGCGTACGGATCCATCCATCGAGTGCACGTGTGTGTTTGTAAAAGAGACAGAGATTATCAGAGCCGCTGGTTAGTCTTTGGTGCTGATTGAAACTTTTCTCATTTTAAGACCTTTGCACACTGAGTTTTTTTGTTTGTTTGTTTGTTTTTTCAGATGCACTTTTTAAGTTGTCATCCAAAAAAAATCGTTCACTGATGCTGATGTGTTTTGTTGTTCTATTTGTGTTCTATTCAAATACGTGACAAAATGAAAAGGCACATTTCCTCCTTTGCCTTTCTTGGCTGCCTGTCATCACTCCCTCCCTGTCTATTTGGCACCGCAGCTGCTTGACGGGCCGGAGCTGTCCTCAACATTCTGTGTGCGCTGCACTTCCTCCTCCTCTTCGAGTTACGAAATGATTCTGTGCGTCCCGTTCCTCTGTCTTGTCATGGATGTGTCCTGTCGTCATATTTTCTTCACTGACTCTTGGTCAGACGTCTCTAAAGGCCTCCGGCAGATGTGAAAAACACAGAAAATAGAACAGAAATTTTAATGATGGACGTAAGTTTCGTACTCAGTGTGCAAATGTCATCGACACAGTGTGAGGTTGTGACAATGACTACTCAGTGAGCAAAGGCCTTAACTCTGGATATCTTAATAAGTTTAACTGAATAGCAAAGGTAGCATCATTTAATCATCCAGTCGACTAATTGCGCACATCCCTGGTTTAGACCTCATCACATTTCCAGGGTCTTGGACAGGACGGCCAGTTAATCAAAATTCAGGAAAACAATTAAACTGGACAAAAACAATACAAGAGGAAATGGATTTCCTCTTGTATTTGGGACATTTTCTGGTTCATGATTGACATCAATTAAAATGAAATTGGGTGTAAATAATATTTTATTGGTCCTTAAATGTAGTGGCGTCTGTATTTGAGCAGCTTTGTGTCCTAAACACCACTGTGTCTTTACGTTTCCTCAGGTTTGCAGACACGCTGGAGCAAGCGGATGACATGGCCATCGACATTCCCCACATCTGGCTGTACCTGGCCGAGCTGCTCACCCCTGTGCTGAGGGAAGGGGGCTTCTCTATGAGAGAGCTCTTTAGGTACGGATGAGGAGGCTACAACAGAGTCATTGACTTGATACTCGAGGAGAAAATACACTAAAGATTAAGTAAAATTTGGGTTTGTTTGCTGAGAAAAATTGATGCCCTGTGATTCACCTAAGTGTGCGAAGGTTGCAGAAGTAGCTGAAATTGTCACTCTGCTTTGTTTACCACCATTATACAGCATGTTGATCAGTATTTTCCTTGAACAAAGTTACACAAGCACGTTCTTCTAGTTCATGTTCTTCTCTGTACTTATTTTCAAGATTAATCTCAGGCTATACTTTGAGAAATTTAAAGAGCGTACAGGCCGTGATGACACAGGAAACTGTCTGAAGTGTCTTATTGTGTTATTTAACTTCTCCATTCTCCTGTATGAAGGAAAACTGTTGGATCGACTTTCATGTTAATTTCTGTCATCTCTGTTTGTTCACAGTGAATTAAGCAAACCTTTGCTTCCTGTGGGAAGAGCTGGGATCTTAATTTCTGAAATACTGCACATACTATGCAAACACATGGTAAGCAGCACTTTAATCTTCAGCTGTGTAATTATGGTGCCTGCTCTCATGATGAAACCTGTGGAGTTTAATCTGTAGATCTGTTGAAGTTAGGGGTGTACACATGGTTAATGGATGATCAAACATTCCTTCAAATCTGGAATAGGCAAACCCTCTCTGTCCTAAACCTCCCACCGGACGACCACGAGTATATGTACACGCTTCTTTCAGTAACACAGTGTTTCCCACACATTGATTTATTTAATCATATTGTATTGTAGATTTGCCTGCAGCACATTCACTCAACTCCTCCTTGCCCCCCTCTCTCTGTCTCTATTTATCAGACCACAAATGAGACAAGAATTAGCTTGCTAATGTTAGCCACCCACTGTCCCTCCACCTTCCTCCCCACCACTGTGGACTGCTTCCTAAAGAGGAGAGCGGGCCACAGCCAGCGTAAACTCCCCAGTGCCAGGTGTCACCGCAGCAGCACCAGGTCTAACCTGTGTAATGGCAGCAACAGAAAGTTTGTTGATCCAGCGGGGATCCAGGTGTCTGGTCCCCTGGAACTGGGGTTTACGCTGGCTGTTATTTGTTTAGCTGCAGCCACTGACTGCGGGTCTGTCTCCAAAGCTGCCACCCGCTCTTTTCCCAACGAGGTCTTCTGTAGCGCTGGGGAGTGAGGCGGAGCACACACTGATTTGAGGCTTTAATTTTAGCCATATAGACGTAAACTTGAAGGCGCAGCCGTAAGTAGAAGGCTAAAGTATTAGCAACCTTTTCTCACCATCTCTGAAACCCTTCGCCATTTTGTTTGTTCATTGTCAGACTCTTTTTTGATAAGTCCATCTTCCTCTTTAGGGTTGCTTTGCAGTGTAGGCAGTTGTTCCTGATGCTCGAATAGAAACTTTCTCTGCAGGATTCTCCGCTATTGAATCAGGCATTCACCAATGGGACGTGCACGCACATCCAGCCCATAGGAACGCCCTCTCTCTGCAATGACCTGTGATTGTTTCTCCTGTCACAGACTAGATTTTCTAAAGACTGAAAACAGAGACAAGAGGAAGTGCAGAAGTCTGGTGTTCTTTCAGTTCACCTCAATCACAATATGCTCAAATTTTATTGTGAGACTGTTGCCCAATAATGCCAAAATTAAACTGCCTACCCCAGCTTTAATTTGTCTATCAGAGTTAAGGATAAATTATTTTGGTGACATTTTGGTCAAATGTCTTTTGTATGTTGAAGCCCAGAGTGAGGATAAAAATGCACCTTCATTGTCGCACTTCAATGGATTTGATTGTTTGATTGACATTATCATGTTGCCCTTTTGATTTGAAGCAAGTTTGGGCTCGTTAAAATCCTTTTTCCTGGAAACCAGACAGACAAAATAAGATATTTGAGAGAAGAGAGGTGCGATGTTGTCTTGTCTTGTCTCCACAGAGCCATAGGACTGTGGGTTCTTTGTGGAGGGACTCTGGCCTCAACTGGACCGACTTCCTGACAGAGGGAGAGGACGTCCAGGCTTTCATCTCACAACAGGTTGGTGATGGGTCGGCTTTCTTAATACTGATTTTAACACAAGAAGTAGAGCTGGGTGATAAATCTGTTTTATCAGTTAACTCAAATTTATGGTTTAGGATGACGTTTAAAACTGGAAATTGATTTTCACTTTAACTTTGGTTATTATGGTATGAAACCCTCGCCGCTCCCCTGAGCTCCTGTAGTTCTCCTTTCATTAAAAAAAGAACTGTAACACTGCCATTACATTATGCAATCGACATTTACCTCGTGATACATTACAGCAAAGAAACTTATCTTTTGCCAATTTAAAAGGAGAAAAATGACTTATATTGCAAATTTTGTGTTATTTTTATGCCGTATCACATAACGACAAAGAGCACATTTTAACCCCGCCCCCTCCTTCATTGTTTTGCCTCTTCTGCTTCATCACCTTTCCCTGATTCTTCACTCTCTCATCATATCGATGTCCTCACAGAAACTCCAGTTCGTTCTGTCGGACAGCTCCAGTCCTGAGGCGGCTCTGTCCAAAAGGATCTTGTCTCCTGAGGAGCTGAGCCAGCAGCTGGAGAGACTCCTCCTGGAGGACATGGCCAGCGACGAGCAGATTTTTGACTGGGTAGAGGTACGAGAAGTGAAGCGTGTACGCACATCAGACTCTGCTGGCTAGTGGCTAAAATTCAGAGTGACAGTCTGTTATTTATGACTTTTAGAACTGTGGCACAGACTCAGTTTCACACCGGCCTGTAACGAGCAGAAATATTAAAGTTATTGTTTTTTGGTTCTCTGCTTCTGAGATGTGAAATTGACAAATAGTGTGTCTCGTCGTCGTCCTCAGGCAAACCTAGATGAATCTCAGATGAGCTCGTCTCCCTTCCTGAGGGCTTTGATGACAGCTGTGTGTAAGGCAGCAGTGAAAGGTAAGCGCTCCACCACCTGGAGGAGAAACCGGCCTATTGTGCTAAACTTACACGGCTGATTGCAATATTTACTCTCTACCAAAGTCTGAGCGCAGCAGCTCAGCGTGCACTCACTCTGCCTCCTGCTTCACCGAACAGATGATAACACCAACTGTCGAGTGGACACGGCCATCATCCAGAGGAGATTGCCTGTATTACTCAAGTACCTTAACTCAGACACTGAGCGACAGCTGCAAGCACTTTATGCACTTCAGGCGCTGATCGTCGCCCTCGATCAGCCTCCAAGTAAGTGCTGCATCTGCGTTTCATTAGGAGGAGTAAACTGGGATTTTCTTTTCTTAATTTCTTACCAGACATAATTAAATTGTGGTTACAAGCAGTTTCTAAGTCTGTTTGAACAAGTTCTTGGACGCTGGTTGTTTCCATACGAAGTCTTTTCTCAGTGACAGACTTTGTGGACTTGAGTGTATCAACCAGCAAATGATTGTCTGTGATGAAGATTATAGGTGTAGCAATCTGAACTAACATTGTTACGACATTAAGAGATGATGGCTTGGACAGCCAGGGAATATTTGTGTTTTGTAAACAGGGCATAAAAGAATCTAGAAAATAAGTGTGAATGTCAGTATTGACTCAAGCTGTTCTTCAGCAGCACACGCCCATGTCTTTAAAACTTAATGTTCAAAGTTTGTACTGCAGAGTTTTTGTTCCATATCTGTAGCTTCCAAGCCCAACTGATGTCACTTGAGTGATTTTCTTTGACTCTGCAGAATACATTACACAACAGTTTTTCATAGTGAGGGTCATACTGATCGTGGTGTGTGTTGACATGGACAATAACCACTTCATGATTTGTGGAGCATCCTGTTAATGTGTTTGAACATGTAAATGCACCATATCACATTTTCAGAAACCAGGATAACACCTTAACCTGTTTGACCACATTGTGTGTGTGTGTGTGTGTGTGTGTGTGTGTGTGTGTGTGTGTGTGTGTGTGTGTGTGGTTAGGAGAGAAAGACAAAAATGGTGGCCAGAGCTCAGAGCAGACAGCTGTTAGTGATCGGAGAAAAAAATTAGCATTTAGGCTGTAAAGTGGTTGCAAATGTACAGTGTAGTGTTTAATATTTAATGTCGCTCTCATCATCTGGTGTTGGTTTGTTTTTGTACACATTTTGTACACACAGTGCCTGCACAAACAGACTGCAGACAGACAATCAAGCCTTAACCTGACAGGGCGGCAACTTAGCAGTCACATAACATATTAAAATACCATAAATAATTACAGAGAGGACGACAAACCAAAACCAAAACATACCTGAAGGAGGTTTATTAGTTGAATAGCTTCAGGAAATGTTCTTCTTTTGATGCTCTCAGATGTAAAACAGTTGTCCACACCTCCTCCCAGAGGGCATTTCCTCAAAGAGGGGAGCATCTTCACTGGATGGATTACTTAATAGTCCAACCAGGCCCAGGGCACTCCTTGCCTTCACCTGCAAAATGTCACTTAAATTAACACACACTGATCAGAAAGAGAAGCAAAACAACCACAAAGAGATACAAAGGACCAAAAAAGACATAAATATACCTCAAATTAAGAGAAAAACTTACCTTAAAGAGGCACAAAATGACCATTAAGAGACACAAACAGCCAGAGAGATGCAAAAGAACTATAAAGAGATGCAAAATGACTAAAAAAGACACAAATTTACCTCAAAGAGACAAAAATATATTAGGCAAAGCAACCACAAAGAGATGCAAATGACCTTTTAAAGAAACAAAAAATGACCCAAAAGACACAAATATACCTCAAATAAAAAGGAAAAATAATGATATAGAGGCAAAGAATTACCTCAGAGAGAACCAAGGAACCAAAAAGAGACTCAAAATGACCAAGAAAGACACAAAGTTACCACCAAGAGACAGAAAACCACAAAAAGATGCATAATAACTATAAAGAGATCCACTACAAAGTCTGTGTTGTGAATGTTTCCAGGGGTCCGTCAACTTTTGAATTAACTGGAATACAGGTGGCTGGTGGCGGGGGGTGGAGGGGGGTTACTGCAGCAGGACAGAAAGTTGTGTTTTTAAAATCCTTATTCCACAAGATGGCTGACATGTCTTTGTCTTCCAGACCTTCTCCGGATGTTCTTTGACTGTCTGTATGACGAGGACGTCATCTCGGAGGACGCTTTCTACAAGTGGGAGACGAGCAAAGACCCTGCCGAGCAGCAGGGTAAGGGTGTGGCCCTCAAGTCTGTCACGGCCTTCTTCACCTGGCTGCGGGAGGCGGAGGAGGAGTCGGAAGATAATTGACGAGGGAGACACCCGGGGGACACGACGTAGTAGAACTGCATCCTTACGGCAGAACAAACAAACGTTCAAAATGGGTGAATGGGCAGGACGACATGTTTTACGGCTGGAATTTTTTTCTGCGGTACGGTTCTGAAACATGCCGCCATTTTGAGTTTGGATTCCAACGGCGGAAGCACTAAATACCTGTATCATACATAGAAAATATTTTTGTTTTAAATTTTAACTTACTTTTGTTTTGTTACTTTTTAAGAAGAGACTTAAAAGATACATAGGTTCTGGACTCTTTAATTTATTATTTTTTTAAGGACTGCAAATATGAAAGTTATTTAACATTTGCAGATGCTCACAAATGAGAACATGACAACAGAAATAACAATATAATTAATTATAATAACAAAAATAATAATTGTGAAATAAATAGCCTCCCTGGATTCCACGCTGTTTGGTTTAAAACAGGGTCAAACAAAATTTATTTTGGGATGAAGGGGAAGCAGAGATAAAAAGGAGTGAATGCACAGAAACTATTAACGTTGTCCGTGTATGACGTTTTGAGGTCAAAGGTTATATCCTAATAACCAGGAAGTGTTTCCCTCAGCCTCGGCTTGCTCTACGTTGATATGTACATACGCCTCATGAGAGGCAGAGGTATGCAGTCAAGAAGCGATGCAAGTCAGTCCACAGAACTGTCAAAACAAACGCAGACGAACAAAAATGGAAACATTTAAACGAAACGAGCAAAAAATGCAACATTAAAAAGCAAATGGCCCGGGTCGCTGAACATGAAATGCTTGTAATACTTCAGACCTACAGAGCAGATTAAAGCTTGTAAATACATTAAAGACAAAAAAGGTATTTAAAAAATGCCGATTGTCATGATCTGTTCTTTTGATGGGTGCTGTGTGGAGGTGTGGGTTGCCAGATTTTTGTGCGTCTGTCTGTCTGTCTGTGTGTGTGTGTGTGTGTGTGTGTGTGTGTGTGTGTGTGTGTGTGTGTGTGTGTGTGTTTAACCCATTTTGGACAACGCCTTAGCATCCTTAGAGAAACAGCTGCATGATGTGGTCAGGAGCAGCTTCACTCACTGGGAGCCACTGATTTGGTCTGCTGAGCCATTAAAGCAAAAATCGTGTGAATGAACTCAGAGTTTGTGCCTCGGCTTTGAAAATGTCGCAGCATTTAATCTGTTGATTTCATCTGACCACACATATATATGTCTGATTGTGTATAGATCCAGTTTCATTGTGGTCAGGCATGAATTCATATTACAGTGTCAGTGTGGTCGCGTGCTTATCAGATCACTAAATGTGGCTTACCTAACCAGTGTGATGCTTTGACTTGTCTTTACAGCTGTTCACTTGTTTTTGGATCAGTCATAAAGCATTTAAAGCGCCTGAGCCAACACAGTTAATTAGATGATGGACAGAAAATTCCAGTTTCTTAATTTTGAAGAGTTGCAGCTTTTCTATTGTACATCCCACTGGATTATTTGGACAACATAAGCAATTTGAAGAAGTCAAATTTGAAAATTGTCACTATAGACCAAGTAAGTGACAGAAACATGAACATAATTGTTAATAATGGAGCCCAATTAGTGGTGAAAAAGTCCAAATTTAAACCACACAATGATACAGCAGGGGTGTGATACAGAGTACAAAGTGTTGGATGACTGATTATTTTCTGGCTGTTTTTCCACAGGGTTTTTTGTGTCACTCTTTACAGGTTGCTGAAATATGTTTGGGGTTTTTTTCTGTTTAAGTGTTACACTTAATGTGTGTCTCATGGTTTTTTGAATAAGAAAAGTTGCATCATTTTAACTTTGTTAGCATAAAACAACCACAGCTCCTGTTCATCTTACCCTCAGACACTTTTTCAAAAAAATTACCAGAAACATTATTAAGATAATGAGGTGCTAAGATTGTATTGATCTGTACCTAAAATCTCTGTATTATGTTTGAGCTTTTCAGAAAGACCATTGAGAGAAAAAAAACATTTGGTTTGCGAGCTATCTTCAAATATAAACACACACGATGACACAGCAGGGGTGTGATAAGGACCACAAAATGTTTGCTACGTGATCATTTTCTGTGTATTTTCATGGAGAGTTTACTTTATCGCTCTAGCTAAAGTATGTTTCTGATGTTTTCTGTCTATATTTTAAGCTAAATGTGTATACTGTCCTGATTTCTTGTCATTTTAACTTTATTAGCATTAGACAACTACAGCTCCCATGAATCTTCGCCACAGACACCTCCTCAAAACGTTATCAGAGCTGTAGTTTTTTTTATTGCTTGTACAATAATTGATTTATCTTGGTTAAAATAATGACGTGCTCAGATTGTATTGATCTGTATGGTAGTAGAGGGTAAAACTTTGGTTTGTGGGCTAGCCCTCAAATTTAAACAACACGATCAAATGGAGGTCACAGAGGGGGAAGTGATAATTTTCTGTGTATTTTCATGGATGGTAACTATCACACTGGAGGAAGTGTGTTTCTGGTGTTTTTACGCTTTATGTGCTTTTAATATTGTTGCTAACTTTGTTAGCATTAGCAAACTACAGCTCCCATGAGACTTTGTAATAGACACATTTTCATTATCATTATAACATTATAACATTATCATAGCTGTAGTTTTTGAATGTGTAAATTCCATAGTTGATTTATCTTGGTTAAAATAATGAGGTACTCAGATTGTATTGATCTATAGAGGAGATCAAGTTAAAATATGGACATAAAACCTTAGTATCACGTTTGAGCTTTTAGAACATTGAAAGAAAAAACAACAACTTTGGTTTGCTAGCTAGCATCGAAATTAAGATAATTTTGAGTATTTTAATGGAGGTTTTATCACCTTAGTTCAAGTACGTTTCTGGGGTCTCATTTCTAAAACGATGCATAGGATCCATTAAAAGTGTACATACAGACAAAGCCAAAAATGGCGTGCACCAAAAAATATTACTCAACCTCGCCATCTTCATCACCAGTTTCCCATCTCCAAAATGTTCGTAAGCATGGGTCAAAGTTTCCTCTATCGTCTGTTTTTATAGTTCACAACTTTTGCATGGGAAGTGGCGTACACGTCTTTCAAGCCTCGTTTTGTGCGTATGCAATGTTATAAAAGAGACCCCTGGTGATTTCTGTCTATATTTTACGCTTAATGTGTATCTAATACAGTACTGAATAAGAAAAACTGCTGTTAGCATTAGACAACTACAGCTCCCACGAGTCTTTGCCACAGACTCCATTTCAAAACATTATCAGAGCTGTAGTTTTTGAATGCATACAATAATAATTGATAAATCTTGGTTAAATCAATAATGTGCGCAGATTATGTTGACCTGTAAGGTAGAGGATATCAAGTTAGCTCGACATTTGGACATAAACCCTCAGTTTATGTTTGAGCTTTCAAGAAAGAACATTGAAAGAGAGAAAACCTAGCTAGCTAGTGAATTTAAACCACAAATAAGTGACTATAAGTGATCGTTTTTGTGTATTTTAATGGAGGTTTACTTTATTACTCTAGCTGAAGTTTGTTTTGGTGTTTCCTGTCTGTATTTTACTCATTTTGTGTATCTAATATTGTCCCGAATAGGAGAAGTTGCTAACATTGTAGCAGTAGACAACTCCAGCTCCCATGAGCCTTTGCCACAGACACATTTTCTGAGCTTAAGTAATTCAAAGCATACAGTTAGAATTGATTTATCTTGGTGAAATTAATCATGTGCTCAGATTGTATTGACCTGTATGGTAGAGGATATCAAGTTAACTCAACATACGGACTTAAACCCTCAATAACACGTTTTAACTTTTTAAAACATCGAAAGAAAAAGAAGTTTGCTAGCTAGCCTATTTCCTGTTAGCTTGACCGGCTAAAGCTAACGGCAGCGATACTGCTGCACTTTATTTAAAATTGTCCAGTGCACTTCATTTGGTTGCTTTAAGGTAATTTGAAAATGTTTAAAAATAGACTAAAAGATATTATTTCATATAACGTTAGTCAAAGGGTTATTTTTATTTTTTATGTTTTGTTTTGTTTCTTAAAGGTTAGTGTCGGCTCGGCTGTGACGTGCCCGTGTGACGCTGCGACGTCACCAACGGTCCTAACGGGGCGGGGCTCGTAAACAGAGAAATCTAAATAAAGGATCGTGCAGAATTTTTACTCCAAAGTATCTCACTTTTCTCCACAAGTAAAAGGTAAGTTTGATCCGCGTTGTGATAACTCATCAAATAAATGTGTAGTTGCACGGATGCGATGCTGGAGAAAATACGTAGGCCGGCGGTTTTTACTCCATGCAACTGAAATGAATTTTATCTGCCGTGTGCGACGCGACGCCATTACTGTGTGTACAAACCGACGGACAAAATGGCGAAATTACCAAAAAATCCTGCAACTCATTTTCTGGCTCGTGTGAAGACTGTCGAAATGTGTTTGCGAAGGCTGGCGGAGGAGCCTGAGAGCAGTGCACCGTCTTGGAGGTGGCTGCGATTAGCGAAACACAAAAGCAGCTCTTCTTGTGTGTAAAGATAATGGGCCTCAATGAATGAAGTGGGATTGGCACGGTCCACCATGTTTCACGGCGCACGTACACAGGACGGGCCTCGGGACAGTGTTGTGCGTTAATGTGGTTTCCCCTGGTGTTACGAAACGTGTTTATTTTCCTCATCCAGGTAAATCTCGTGTGATGCCGATACGCCGAGCAGCAGCGACTCCGACCCCGGAGAAGCCCCCCTCCGTTGCAGCAGAGGAAGGTGAGGCTGGGGTCGTCCATCACCTGAACCAGAGACCCGTGAACGCACCGTCATCACTGACACAGCTCCGGTCTCACTGCAGCCCACACAGCCCTACACTGTAGTCTGGGTATTCAGCATGGCCTCATGGCTGTGTGGGCATGCAAAGTTTGTTTTTACACCCTTTAGTAACAGGAACAAGTACAAATCAAATATCAGAATTAAACTCCGCAATATATTTGGTGCTTACATGCAGACTTAAATTAGAATTGGGCAATATTATGTCCTTGAGGACAAAATGTACATACTTTGGGCATGTTGGACAAGCAGGCAATTAAAACAAGTCCAGAATTCTGCATTACACCAGTTAAAATTAGAAAAAAATAAGCGTCTTGTCCTGCATTTTGTCGTCAGAAATCCCCAAGTGTCATCAAAACACTTATTTTAAAGTGCAAATAGACATGTTTTTAAAGTTAAGTCATTATTATTAAGTAAATATTGATTATAAAATGTAACTGCCATAGAATAAAGACACCATACGTGTTAAGATTGGTTCCCTATAAGCTTGGCACTATGTAATTCTGTCTGCCACTAGGTTTGATCTCCCAGGAAATTGACGTCCCACCTTGATTTATGGCTCAAAGTGCCATTGCGCAACCAAAACAGGAAGAGAATAGTTGTTTCCTGGTAGCTATCTATTGCCATCCCCAGCTACTAAAGAGTATCAACACAAGTTCTTTGCAGTTACTATCCTCAGCTGTGGAAATGACGGACACTGGACAAACCAAAGTAACCGTAGAAGTAACTGAAGCACGAAGATGAAATGCAAAGTAATCTGGTATCTTTGCAACAGGCGCTAACATTAAAACCACTTGGAAACTGTGGTGGATGTTGAAAAGTTCTCTGTCGTCACTTTCGGTAATGTCTCTGAAGTCAAAGACTAGGTTAAAGGTTAGGCCTAGCTGCAGCAGATACAGCCAATCAACAGTCACAAACTGAATAGTGCACCACAGTGTGGAAATCAAACCAAACAAAGACAATCAATCAAGCAATCCTGCACAAGTCAAGCTGTAGAATTTACCTTTAAGTTCCATAAGGAACTTCTGTTCCCCCCCTCTGTAACTCATGTTTCCTGTTTGTATCTACCTCACTGCTTCTTTAAAGGAATGCTTTACCCACAGAACGATCATTTGTAAATCAATTGGCCACGCTGTGTTACCTTGAATTTTGTGAAAATACTGTTGTTTTTCTCGCACGCCTCACTAGAAGACGGCAAACGCATTGATTTTTCAATTGATTGGAGACCGTGTTTCACTACAGCGAAACTATATCAAACTCTCATACACCTCGTGCAGTATAATCCAAGTCTCATTTATCCAGTCATATGCTCAGTGCTTCGGAAAAAAAACGTGCATTTTCCCTATAAAACCTTAGACTTTGAAGAGTGTAGACAAGTTCAACTTTCAGTTCAGTTTTAAATTGCAAGGTTTTCAAAAGATGCATGTGTTTGGGAAGTACTGAGTGTGCGGCTGGACAAATGAGACGTGGATTAGACGGCAGGAGTTGTGTGAGAGTTGTAAATGGATGTTTCGAAATAGTTTTGTTGTTAAACGTGGTCCCCAATATATCAATAAGTTCTATAACTTCCGTGGAGGCAGATGGCAAAACTTTTTAACAAATTGAAAGTAACACAGCACGACTTACTAATATACAACTGGTCATTTGGTGAGTGAAGACATCCTTTACACTAGTAAATCCCAATTAATGGGTCATGGGTCCATTCTGAATGGACCACAACTGACTCACAAACGTGTCAGATTTGTTTAAAAAAAAAAAAAAAAAAAACACTTAATTTTGAAGTACAGCAAATTTTTTGAAGTGCTGTTTCCTGCTGTTGAGTGTGAATAACAGATAGCTAGTTAACAGAGACAGCAAACTAGCTCAATGACACGGCCAAACCTAAGTAAGATGCTGAATATATTAAGCTGTGTGGACCCTGAACTAATGACTACGGAGAAATCTGGACACTGTGGCTGGACCAGTTGGGAATCACTGCTTTACATTACAGATCCTGACACAAAATTGGTCGTGGAAGTTTATTTGTGGGTGTTAATATCATTACCCAACATATATTTGTAAAATTATTTACATACTTGTGAGTATTTTGCTCTACAAAATTCCCCGACAGTGTCTCTTTCTCTTTCAAAATAGCTTACATTGTTCTGCTTTGGGAAATCATTTGGAAAAATGTCACACAAACCAAATAGAAAACTACAAAAGACAGTATTTTTTACAGTGGAATAGTCGGTCAGCTACTGTTTGGAAAAAGAAAAGTCATTGCATTGTTTCCCCACTCATAGTTTGTATGGTTTCCTCCTTTCAGAGCCTGAAGCATCCTCAGAGGAGTCCCCCTCCGCTGATGAGGAGCAGGCCGCATCTTCAGCTGCGCCAGCCGAGGGCGATGAGGGCGACGCTGACGCTGAGGCCGAGGGCGAAACAGGGCCCACAGAGAACGGAGAGAAGGCTGAGGGAGTGGCGGAGGAGAAGGAAGGAGAAGGGACCGGGAAGAAAGAGTGAGTTCCACCAGAGAGCGAGAGTTGCAACTCTGAACGCTGCGATATTTCACTTTGATAGCACTTTTATCTGTTTATATGATCCTTACCTCTGCTGGATAACAGCAGACTGCTCCTCCTGTGGTTGCAGTGTTGCATTTCCCAAAGGATGCGACCTGTCGCAGCCACGTTCATCAGACAGATATGAGACAGATGTGTCGGTCCCTTTGTCCGCAGTCTTGGAGGAGTGCAGGAGGGGAGGACGTAAGCGTCATGAGAGTCTGACAGTTTACCAGCTCAGTCCAAATCTGAAAACTAATAGAGAGAGCAGCAGCATTCACTACAAGCTACTAACAGTCAGAATAATGCTACGAAAATATTTTTGTTTCGCCTTCTTAGTACAAAAATAATTAAAATATGTATCAAGCCCTGCACTTAATCAGAATGTTTGGACATTTCTAAAGCATCGTGGACAAAATATTTCATAAAAATAATGACCTCTGTGTAGAGCAGTTTTCCAAGATATGTACCTAGACAGTGGAAAAAACTCAGCTGCAGGTGATGAACTATTACTGACATTAAAACCTGGCTTTCACAGTTAATAACTCCTAATTTCTCCTCCTTGTCTTCTCCCAGACCTTGACAAAGCAAACATTCACTTCTCTGCACATAGTACCCTAGCTTAGCAAGTCATTTGGGGTCAAATTACAATGGTGATCACTAAGACAGATGTTCTCAAATTTCATTTTGTCTTTCCCGTCGGTGACAAACGGACAAAGTGACAAATGCAAGGACTGCGCGGCTGGACAGTGTGCAACACACTGCTATGTTCTCCTACTAAGGTGAGGATGTGATAAAGATAAGGGTGGTAACAATCACAGTGAAATATCGCTTCTAAAGAAACGAACCACTTCACTGAACCCGTGTCTCGCTCCTCCTTTTTTTTTTTGCGGCGGCAGGTTGAAGGATGGCTACAAGTACAAGAAAGCCAAAGTCAAGAAGGTGAAAAGGACGATTCCTGCATGGGCCAGCGTCGCTGCCAGCAAAAAGCTTCCTGTCACCAACTTTGCAGGCACTCAGAACAAAGTGGATAATATCCTCATCGAAGCTATTACGGTGTGTACGAACTCTGTAAATCCATCGATTCAGTCCGTACCGTGTGTTTGTTTTTCCCTGATTTTTTTGCTATTAAAAAAATCTGATCCCTTGTCCTCGTGTCTTCACAGTCTTGTAATGACAGAACCGGGGTTTCGTACCAGTCTGTCATGAAATATATCCTGAAAAAATACCCGGGGATGGAACTCGACAGGAAGAAGTTTCTCATCAAGAAGGCAATGAAGAAACATTTGGAGAAGGGAACCATCAAACAGGTAAATGTTTCTCACGCAGGGATATAGATAAGATTGATGCATTGAGTGAAGCTTAGTTGTAAACCAGTTCGACAGACATGCTAACATCAAACCCTTTAATGGCCCTGTGCACACTGCTTCAAACTTTGGAAAAATCCTAAGCTTCACAGGCTTTGGTGCATATTGTCCATTTACAGATGTTCATTAAAATGTGTAGGAAACCATGAAGCGTTATCACTTATTTTCTTGTTTTTGCTCCGTCTCTCACGCAGCTGAAGGGTAAAGGACTTTCAGGAACCTTCACCATTGGGAAACAGCCCACCTTGTCGAAGGTACGTTACAGCAGAGGTCAGAGTCTCTGCTCGCTGTCTAGCAACAACTAATTGTTGTATACTTGGGTTTTCGTAATCAGTGAGCATTAGTGATGCTGGGAATTTGTTACTGTTGGACAGAGTCCTGTGTTCAGTCTCTGTGCTAAACTAAACTAACCAGCTGCTGGCAATAGCTTCACATTTAATGGACAGATATAAGAGTGGTATTAATCTTTCTCTCATCTAACTCTCTGCAAGAAAGTGCATGTGCGTATTTCCCTGAAATGTGGAATTACTTCTTTAAATCATGAGTTACATTTGGACTGCAGCGTTTCTTTACTGATGTCCAACTAGCCCCACAAGAGAATACCTTCAGTAGGAGATGACAGCACAATATCTGATAGGTCTAATTCTTGTGTTATTGATGATGTAGTGTCAGCAGTTAATTTTCCCCTAAAAGAGTATGATGTGTTGGGTTGTAATCATGATGTCTTCAATGGGTGGTGTTTTAGAAAGCTGCTCAGAAGATGGAGTCTCTGGGAGATGCTCTTCCTCTCATCATCACTCGGCTCTGTGAGCCCAAAGAGGCGTCCTACAACCTGATCAAGAAATACCTAGAACAGCACTTCCCCAACTTCAACATCGAAAAGAGGTACAGAGTATTATTTTCTGTTGAGTGTTGTTTTATGTAACTTTACAGATAGTGCTGCACGATATGATAAAAATGTTGCGATTTGAGTGGACAATATCGCAATTTGCGATTACAAAATAATTTTAAAAATGGTATCATTAGTCTTCTTGCTTGATTCAGTGTTTCCCCTACTATTACATTAGGGTGGCACTAACCTGACCTGACATAGTTATTGTTATGGACAGTGTCTAAATGACCATCAACAGACTGCGCACAGTCAAACACGCTGCTGGCACAGCACGGCACTGTACCTACAGCGGAGCGAGCCTGTGTTGCGTTCAGGCATTGTCACGTAAATGACAAATTCCAACACGCCATAGCACAACACAGCAGCCTGTCAAGTGGACCGAGCCCGAGCAAAATTTTTCATTTGTAATTATATAGCTTGTTATGGAGTCTGTGATTTCCCTGTGACACTTACAAATGTTTGTGTAACTGTGCTTGGATGTTGTGTTATGAGGCTCTGGCAGCTTTCAGTTGTTTCTTTGTCTTTAACGTTACACAGCTCGGCTTTCTCTCACATGCACTCTTCCTACTTTTTTCTGTGCTGTCTCAAGTGCTGATATAGATTGGTCGTGTTGCCGCGGGATGTGGCGACTTTAACTTTTAAACTTTTACACAGCTCCTCTTTCTGTTAAACGTCGCTGTACCTGAATCCAAAGTATCACCATGTAATAGATGTTGCGTGTTTTTTTTTTGTTTTTTGTTTTTCCCCGCCACCAACTCAGCCTGTTCATGGTCGTGCTCATGCTCCTCTTCAGCGTCTGTGTTGCCAACACAGCCGCTAAAAAAGATGTGCAGACATGCAGCTGTGACCAACAGTTAGTCACAGCTGCATGCCGGATAGTCACCTGACCATTAGGGTTGGGTACCGTTCATAATTGAGCCGATATGGTACCGGTATCTGGAATTCGGTACCGATACCAAACGATACCTTATTTCAGTACTTTTTAACCCTATGGGCCCTAGGCCTTTTTGGGGTATTTTTACTACCTTTACTTTTAGGCTCATATCACAGTCATTAAAAAGGCTACATACACATGCTATATCTTGTTTTTGGGGGTTTTTTTTTTTTTTTTTCCAGGACAATCTGGGCTAACCAGATTTGCCATCACTCCATGTCCTTCTATGTGCCTGTATTTTATATAAATTTTTATATCAATGAAAAAAACAAATCCATGTTACTAAATTCTTACATTTTTACATGTATCTCACCATAGCAAGTTGGAAAATGACATATTCTACCATATATGAAGAGGGGAGACTCTCTGGACTCTGGTAATATAAGAACCATGATGCTGGGACATTCTGTCACTTCACAGCTGTCCAAAACGTGGTTTGTGCCAGGCGGACATGATTGCCAGTATTTTTTCATTATTGCAAGAAATTCCATGTGTTTTATCTGAAAGAAACATGCAATATTTACATCTAAGATAAAATAGTCAACCAAGTGCAATGATGTCCTCCAAGATAATAGGCTATTTGTTTTTCAGTTTCAGTTATATATTGGGGGGGCATTTTGGGCATTGGTGGGGGGGCACGTGTCCCCCTCAATGTATATGGTGACTACGGCCCTGTCAGCATGCATAATTAGGCTGCAGTTGTCTGGGTGCACAAAGGTGAAGTGTGCTGGTCTTGTCATACAAAGTTTGATAGAGTGTCAACTGGACAATATGGAGATATTTGCATCTTGAAAGCCGGACTACAAATGTGGATAGACAGGGAGAAACACAGGCAAGCCTAAGACGTGGTAAGATATGATATTCCTCACTATATGAAGTGACTGATAATAAGATCTGTATAATGGATTGTAAAGAAATTCGTCAGGATTTTATTTTGTAGACACTTGATCTGTATTTATAGCGTGATGGGATGACAGCACAATGATGCGTGTGGTCCTGCACTTTCATGTGATATGCTTGGCATTTCTATGCGACCCTGCATTCGCAAGTAATCCATCCAAGAGTAATGTGTGTGCAAAGTTGTATGAAAGCTCTGTCATACATCATTTTATTGTAACTTTATCAGTTTTTTTTTTCGCTGTGAAAACATTGGATTACCGACAAGTGCTTGGCCTTGTCGGAAAGCTACAGTTCTGCCGTTTGACGTGATATGCATGGCCTCTCGCTATGACGCACGGTCGCGGAGAGAATCCACAGAGAAGAACGGGTGTGAATTTGGACCCACTATGTGTCGCTGGGGCCCATAGTCTAAACTTCTTAGTTTCTACATTTTATTGAAAACATTTAGGAACTGTGCTGCACGTTAACTTTTGTCTGCACATTTTTTTGTCGCCATTGTTGCTGAGTCTGAGGTGCGAGCCATGCGCTCTCGCTCCACCTCCACCTCAGGTACTGAAATTTGGCACCGTTTCATTTTAAGTGAATTGGTACTCGGTAGTACCGACGTGAATCAGTACCAAGTACAAAAAGTACCACGTTTCGGTACCCAACCCTATTGACCATACGTGCTGCACGCACCAGGATAGCTTGTGGCCATGATGTCAACAGACTCCACACACTACAGCAGAGGTAGTCACGTTCATAGGCACACATGTTGACATTTATTTACATTAAATGTGGCAAATCGCAGCATTTTATGCGGTTATGTAATCGCACAGCCTGACATCGCGGTTGCGATTAGATTAATCGTGCAGCACTATTTACAGACAACCAAGACTAGAATTGATGATTATTTTTTATTGTTCATTCATGTATTACTTTTAATTCTAACAAGTCTTTAAAGTTTCCAGTTTCAAACGGACAGACAATTAAAAATCAAAAACAAATCTTGAACTGATGATAATAATTAATGGAGTAGATTCAAGCAACTTGTTTCATTTGGGAATCTGTAAACGGCTAATGTTTAATATCGTCATTGATGGTAGAAGATGAATCCGTCCATGATCAAAAGTGGAACTAATTTAACAGTCAAACAATTTCTTTGGCACTACAGCATCAAAATTAACATTCCAGCACACACACACTGGATTTTAGTGATTCAGTAACTTACAAAAACGGAGTGTGTAAATCTGTGTTATTAGCTGAGTTTATTGAATATGTTAATGATTAACTGACCTTGTCCTCAGGCCAGACGTCCTGAAGTCAGCCCTGGTGAGGGCGGTAGAGAAAGGACAGCTGGAGCAGATCACTGGGAAAGGCGCCAGAGGGACTTTCCAGGTGAAGCCTTTTTATTAATTATTGTCCAAATGAGTCACAACTGCTGTTAAAAATAACAAGTAGCGTATAAATTGTGACCTGCTGGTGAAGTGTAGTTTGCAACCTGCTCTGTCTGCTGTTTATATTAAAGCCACCATGGTGGACAAAGATGTAGCTGATTACCTGTACAGATTCGGTAACGGGGAAATCACGTGATAACTTAAAAATGGTTTTATCTGACTGTCGCAGCTGAAGCGTACCGGTAACCAGGTCCTGCTGAAAGGCACCAATCTGGAGGACGCCATCACCGCCGCCATCACAGCCATGAATGAACCCAAAACCTGCAGCACCACCACCCTACGCAGATATCTAGTGGACGCAAACAAGGACAGAAAGGAGTACCAGTTAGGTAAGAGTCTCTTTTGGTTGGATGTCTTAGCAGGACGGCTGCTGACCACCTGCTGCTTCCTCTGGTACTCACAAATTCAGTTAAGTAATTTCAAATGATTGGTTTCCAGCTGAACGATATGAGGAAAATATGCAATAACACTGCTGGATATTGCTACAACTATATTACTTGCAATAAACGGACCACTCATTTTTATGGACAGAATTTCAAAACTCCAATTTTTCAAACTATTCACACATAACTTCAGCTAGCGGGCTCACTTGAAGGGAGTTATGGAACGTTGTGAGAAAATGAAGAAATGTTTGTGATGATTAATAAAACAACACATATCGTAATGCAGCTCAAATATCGAGCTGCATTACATCAACAGCTACAGAAAATAAATTTGCCATTATGTTACATTACGTGGAAGGTTATCCGCAGAAAATTACTGCAACACTTTCTTTATACACCACAAAATTCCATAACTTTTCCAGGCCTAAAAAAAGTTGTTAAAAATTTCCACGAATTTTCCGGGTTTTCCTTGACTGTGGGAACGTTGTAATAAATAAACAGATATTATAGCAGTTCTTGGCTGAGACTCTAACCGTACCCGTGCCTATTCTCTTCTCCTGTATCCTGTCACACTTTCCTCCTGTAGCTCGGCAGCACTAGTCAAATAAACCTCTTTGCATGTGCGCAGATTCTGCCCAATCAGGCAATGACTCGCGCTGAGGGCCCAGTGTGATTTGCCAAAGAGTTAACTACATGGCTTATGTTAGACAAAATAGCTCCTACAGACAGAATTTTATTTTAATAATGTAATATTTTATGTTTAATCCTTAAATAGATTTAATAGCAAATGCTAAAGTAGAGATTTGAGATTATTTTGCCTTAAATTTTGCTCCAACCTGTTCTTTAGGTTTGTATTCAACATAACGCCTTATTATCTCAATGAAATATTCTGAAACTAATGTCGGTATATCTAACACAAAAAGGCAATTTATGATTTTTGCCAATTAAAAAAGAAAAATCTGCATTGCTGGTGAGTTAAAAAGGTTGATTACGGACACTTTAAGATCTAAAGTTTGTCTCTATAACATAGACCATCTTGCATTTTGTAATGAAGAGTTAAAGTTCAGAAAAAGTGAAATTCAGATGAGCTGACTATGAAACCTGAAACTCAAACACACTTCACTGTGAGCTTTGGTGTCACTAAAGTGGGAACTCTTTTCTTCAGTGGCCAATCTGAGGAGGACCCTGACGAAGTGTAAAGTACTCGGCTGGATGGAGCAGATCACGGGTCACGGCTTCACAGGGACCTACCAGCTCTCCTTCCCATTCTACCCAAGGTTTGTCTGCTACATGTAGAGAAAAGCTTTCTTTTATTTAGTCATTAAATACTCAGAGTACCTTTTTTTTTCTTTAACACACTTTGACTTATGGTTTAATAATCTCTATATTTCTGGCACTGGTGGCCTTCAGTGTCAAAAAGACACAGTGGCAGTCATTAACACTTACGACTGTGCTCTAAAATATCCCTCCCTACAAATGGTCTCCAACTTTTTTCTCTTTAGTCGATGTAATGTGCTTTCTATAGTATATACTGTAGTTTGACAACATGTAAATATTTTTCTATTCACACACCAGGCTGGTAACTTATAGCAATCTTTGGAGACAACATTTGTGGAGAAATCTCTTGAGACGCAGCAGATAAACAATTTCTATGTCTCTCTTTAGCCCCACCATCTTGTACCCAGACAAGTTCAAAGAGCTTCCGAAGAAAACCCCCCCGCCTGCGACCAAGAGGAGGCGGACGGTGGAATCTTCTGACGAGGAAGAGGAGGAGGAAGAAGAAGATGAAGAAGAAGAGTCTGAGGACGAGGCTCCCGCCCAGAAGAGGTGAGTGTAAAAATTTGGATCCATTAGTGTCCTTAACACAGGGTTGTAGTCTGCAGGGAGTCTCTCCATCATTTATTACGACACCTCAGTGAGTGCTTTGCTCAGAAACACGGAAGCGGACCGTGCAGTCCAGCCACATCTTCATCAGGTCAGAATGTTTAAAAGTGGTTACAGCATCTTCATAAACGCCTCAGAGAAGTTAAAAATTCAAGTAGTGCACAAAGTAAATGCATCATAGCACATTAATCCCAAAGATTTGCAATTTGAATTACAGAGACAATAATGTGTCAGAAACGTGTTTAAAAGTTAGATGAAAGGAAACATTTAATATTTTACAAGCGGAAAACACAAAATGGTATTAAACCTCTATATTTCCACATCTGTATCATATTATACACCAACATAAACGGACTGGGTGTCTAAATTTGATGCCTTTGAAGATATGCAGAAATTTCCTACAGACAGTGTGTGACTCACACAGAAGTAATCTCTCTCAATCATCACTTATGACCCACTAGAAATTTATGGTGGTGTATTTATCTGCCGAGACTCTGCCCTCTGCCTGCGTTTTTATATTTTCTGTGCTCGGGACGTTGATAGGTCTGTGCCCCCACAGCGCTCAGGTGAGGTTGGGACTTTATAAAAAGGTAGCGACCAGGTGCCAGACTGTAAGCAGCAGGCATCCAAGAGACACATTGCTAAAGAGAGTAAATTTAGCAAGACCAAAAGGAGAGTGAATCTCGGGTTGGCTACTTTCACTTTCAGTTGCAGGTGTGTTAACGAACAGTTACTGACAATCTGCAATGTATACCTTTTTAAGAAATGAAATAACGAATGATATAACCCAGTGCCAAGTAGTATCGAAACTTCTTCAATCAAACAATACCTGCATTTGATTCTTTTTGCGCCAGGAGTGTGATCCGAGACAATCCTGACTCTTGATATTGCTGCTCTCATCTGTTGAATGGTCAGTGTAACGTCTGCCTGGTTGGCATGAGCTAACATCCGACAGCAAGCCGTTTAACGGTCGTGACAGAAAGGGCTTCACTGTCGTTAAACCCATTAAGAACTGTTAAGTAACGTTAACTGTGTGAGTGGAGCTCACACTCCTGCAGCAGCAGCTAAAACCTATACAGCCGGTGGAGTTGGCAATTCATCACACCAAACCATTCTAAAGTTTGGCTGTAATATGCTACTCCATTCACAAGTACTCAGTTGGTATTGTTGTTTTTTAAGCGATACTTAGCCCTAAACATTAATGTATTTTATGGTCGAGACTTTGGACAGTTAACAAGAAGAAGCTTTACCACGAAGAAGTTGAAATATGAAAGAAATATTTTCACCACGTTTTTGGTTCAGACCTCTTTGTGTCAGTATCTGAGAGGTAAACATGTACAATTTTACCTTTTTAAAGAAGAAAAGTGAAACATTAGTGTCCACAACTTTTTAAAATATTTTGACCCGATGAAGATAAAACTTGGATCAAGATGATGTTGGCCATCTGTACATCATAGCTGTGCAGTTTGGAGTTGGTGTGCAGGTGTTACTCTTTTCACTGATTGAACCCTCCTGTGACACCTGTGTACCTAACTAACGGCTCCTTGTTCAAATTATTCATAGAAAATCTCAGAAGAGGCCTCCACCCAAGGCTCGCCGTCCCCCACCAGCCAAGAAATCTCGGAGCTCTAGTCAGTCAAAACCTAGTGGCAGGGGACGCGCTCCCTCCAAGAAGTCTCCAGCCAAGAAAGCAGTGTCCTCAGTGAAGAGACAAGGAAGGAAACCATCAGTCGCTAAGAAGGAATCCACAACGCCGTCTAAAGCCACCCCCGTCAAGAGAGGAGCTCCTGCAAGAAAGCCCAAAACACCAGCAGTAAAAAAGCTAAGCAAAAGGGGCTCCAAGCGACCGGTGTCCAGAGAGTCTACTCCAGAGCAGGAGGAGGAGGAAGTAGTCACAAAGGAGACGGCGAAGGGCGGGTCCAAGCGATCAAAGGCTGAGTTGTCCCCTGAACCTGCAGTCAAAAAGGCAGCAACCAAAAGGCGGTCTGAACCCGAGGAGTCTCCAGAAGAGCCCGTCGTCAAAGGGGGGGCAAAGAACAGCAAGCAGTCCACTCGTAAGTCCAAGAGAGGGAAATACTGAGGCCGGGAGCGGCTTCCACGAACTGGGCCGCTCTGAATATGCAGCAGTCTGCCGCTTTGTTTTAGTGCTCTCTCTTTCTCTCTCTTTTTATCATTTTCTCCCTTTTTAACAGGGCAGTAGTTTTTTTTATTTCTATTGTAGAATAAGAACATTATCCTACCAAGTTTACTGTACATTGAGAGTTTCTGAATTTCCTTTTTAATCACCATGTTGTAGAAAAGCTCAGTTAGTGTTGCCGTTAAAACAGATGTGACCAGCTGCCTGATCGGGAAAGCATAGCAAGATCCGACAAACTGTAACTAGAGCCATGTAGTGACTTCCGTTTTTATATCTGTTCCTCATCCACTCTATAAGCGTTGGCAGCACACGTTCCTAATATCAAATCAGTGTTTTGGAGGGTTGAAAAAGAGTTCATTTTAACTTAAAAACATTTAAATTGTTCCTAATGACATTAATATTTTATAAAACTCTGATTTTGAAGGTCTCGTCTTCTGTCCTGGGATCAGATTACAGTTTTTTCGGCCGTGCAGCACTGCATCAGAACCTAAATTTTTATCTATATTTGTCCTTATATAATTATTATTATTATTATTACTAACAATGATTGATGTTTGTTTATTTAAAAAAAAAAAAAGCCCCTGACAAGATAAGGCTCGAGGATTAAACACTATGTTAGTATTCATTTCAAACACACTGGGGGGGGGGATGTCTTTTTTGATATGTGTGTGTAATCGAGCATATACATACATTGATTTTATTGCTTCACAGCTGTAATTCAGTACCGAACTGTAAGAAATGTGTGTTGTGAATAAGAAAAAGGAGGATAATAGCTCATACATACCCTGCATGCATGTATTCCTTGTGTTGTTAAGCTTTTTTTCCAAGTCATTAATAAAATGGCTATATTTGTAAACTCTGCTATTTTTTTTTATTATTATTATTTGATTCAGTGTACAGGTAACTTACATTTTCCAGATTCCAGAACATGAAGAAGTGTTAGATATGGGCTTAACTATTATCAGTCATCAATTATTAGTTGAAAGGATTTCTTCATTTAAGTATTTCACTTCTCGAGGGTTGTTCTTCAGAAAAACAAATAAATAATGACATAAAAAAAAAAAGACGAGGGTGAATCTTCACCTAATCACATTAAGTGGTTTTACAGTCTCTTCTTGTTTAAAAAAGAGGGCTTCATCATCCTGTTCGATTTCATGAGAAATGTTGTAATTGCATTTTGTTTTTAAGAGTGTGTAGATTATATTTAATATTAATTGGTTAAATTACATTTGGCACGGTGATGCAGTGGTTAGCACTGTCACCTCACAGCAAGAGGGTTCAAGGTTCAGTCCCAGGAGGAGCCGCTCTGTGTGGAATTTACATGTTCTCCCTGTGTCAGCGTGGGTTTTCTCAGGGTACTCCAGCTTGCTCCCACAGTCCAAAGACATGCAGGTGAACTGGTGACTCTAAATTGTCTGTAGGTGTGAATGTGAGTGTGAATGGTTGTCTGTCTCTATGTGTCAGCCCTGTGATAGTCTGGTGACCTGTCCAGGGTGTACCCTGCCTCTCACCCAGTGTCAGCTGGGATAGGTGACCCTCAAGAGGATAAGCGGTTACAAAAATGGATGGTTAAATGACTTTTTTCACATTTGTATCAAACTTGTTGAAGTGCCAGAAGTGTGCACAGTGGTAGCATAAGTAAGTATTTTTACTCAAGTACAACTTTAAAGGCACTTGTACTGTGGTTTGTCTGTCTTGTGCTACTTTCCCCTTCACTACATGTCAAAGCGAAACATTATACGTCATACTTCCTTCAATGTGTTCGACAGCTATAATTACTACTTACTTTTAAGATTTAGGTTTATAACAAAATGTGTGTGATAAACTTACATAATAAGATTACACTGATATTACATCTTAAAAAGAAAACGTTAAACCAGTGGTTTGCAACCTTTTTGGCTCGTGACACCAGTGACATATCAGTGTCTGGTTTCAGATGTTCACGAGTTGGAGCAAATATTTCTTCTGTAAACTTCTCAGATGGCTTTGACTGAAATATGTTAGCATCCAATATTTAACTAAAAAAAGATTATGTAAAAATCCAATCAAAATGCAAATTTGTATTGCAGACCACTCCCACATATCGTTTTCCTGTCTGGTCTTGCAGCAATAAGGGACTGAAGTAAGTTTAGCTATATATAACATTTTTCAGTGCTCACTCGTACTGCGGGTCTGAGCAACTCTAACTTGGCTGACTCAGACTCAGACTGAGAAGGGACTTCACAAGTGTGTCCAGCTTGGGAAAAAAACACGACGTACAGTAAATTTCCAGCACAGAGCTTTTATTTTGAAGTGCTGTTTCCTTCTGTAGGGTGACTGTTGCACAGGTAAGAGACAGAGACAGTAAACTAACTTGATGAGACGGCTGACCACAAGTGTGACACTGAAAGTATTTAGCTGTGTGGACCTTTAACTAATGACTAGTAATCTGGACCCCGTGGCTGGACCAGTTGGGAGCCACTGTTTCAACAGTATTTTAAGAGCGGCAGCACTTTAACAGATCACACAAAACTGGCTGAATCCACAGGTGCTATAACTGGAAATGGAAATAATAAAGAACAGGATTAGAACGCTTAATTGTTTGATGTGAAATGGAAGAGAATACTGAGAAATATTATACAAAAATTCAAAAGAAGTAGAGGCAGAAAGAAATGAAAGATATTCCCTGAACCAAAACCGTTATATTCTGGCTGTAGGCATTATGATTATCTGGTTATACATCCATACGACCCATTCTTGTGAGGACGATATCTCAAAAACACCTTGAGGATATTTCCTCAATAGACCGAATCACAGTGTTTATTTACATGAACTTCCAGATAGACAACCCATTCGTAATGTACATTAAAATGAAACGGCACTGAGCAAACCTTCCTCAGTTGGTTAGTTTTTAGGTCCACCAAAAAAATGTATATCAGTTTAAGTTTACGCTTTATTTAGAATATTTTTACCTTGCAGTAAGACAGCGTTTCCTGGCAGGAAATTGAAGCTGTTCTATCAAGGCCACCAGGCTCCACTGACAACAACAGTAATGTAACTAAGCAGAACACTGCAGGTGCTCGTCTACCACAGCCTTGATTGGTTAGTGTGTGAGCAGAGCAAATATTCACATATAGAGTCAGCCTAAATTGATATTGATTTTCTCAGGTGGCTAAAATAAGTTTTGCTGCGGCCCTGTCCACAGCTGTACATGCTTAGCTTCTGTGCCAACAGATTTGATCTATCTAAGATGCTCACAAAGCAACACAGTACATAAAACAAGCAGAGCAGAAACATCAGATCAGTCAGACCACAGTGTTTAACTATATACTGCTACATGTTACACTTCAGGCTGAAATGACAACAACGTTTGCTAATTTTTCACAACAAGTGCCAGCTGTCTGCCCCGAGGTGATTGTTGTTGTTAGCCCAACATCAGCGTGACTTGGTCTATACACTGCAAAACATACCAACAACAAACACAAAAGGACTCATTTACAATGTTTATGTTTCAGACAATCTATGTAGTATAATTGTGGCATCACAGATTCACAGAAATCTTGATGGCTCGTCTTAAGGCATAGTTTCTGAATACAAACTGTGAGCGTTTCTCTTTGGACTGAGCGATTGAAACTCTCACAGTTTTTATAAAGTAGAAGAAGAAGAAGATATATTTTATTAATCCCTGAAGTGAAATTTTTTCACTCTGTTGTCATGCACACACAGGCCTGAAATACACACATGCATAAACAGGACCTATGCGTGCATTGAATGGAGAGATGTCAGAGCAGGGGGCTTAAACAGTGCCCCCCACAAGTGAGGTGAACGGGCACCTCTCCAGCTACCAGTCCACACTCCATATTTGATCCATACGGGGGCACGAGCCTGTGATCCTCTGGTTGCACACCAAGTCCCTATGGGCTGAGCTACTGCCGCCCCTATATCTGCTTTATTTTTTTAAAAAGACATGGAAATCTGACTTTTCTCTATATGGGACCTTTAATGTCTTACTGTTTTCTTTTTATTCTTTTCTGCCTCATTAATGGGGATCATGAGATGATGGGGGTCCCCCTGAGGTTTATTTGGTGACCCTTTGGATGGGGCCCCAAAGTAAGAAGCATTGGATTGAACTACTGACCTGTATCTAAAGTAGTAAACTAGCTTTGTGTCGACCAGCTGCAACAATAAAATGCCGCTCACGCACTGATGCATCATTAAGTATCAGTCACAGGTTTCTGTGGAAGAAGCACTTTCCCTTTTGGTACTGTCAGTATATTTGGACGACAACCTTTATGTAGTATTTTAGAAGCAGAACTTCTACTTTTAAGACTGTTCAGTCCATACAGTTATTTTAAACAAAGATAGTAACACCATTTGAAATTTTTGAAAAACAAACTATATACATGTGGGTATTGATTAAACTGCATTAAAGAATTTTTTTAAGGCTTTACAAATTTCTTTTGTTTTCATTGCTTTACCATTTTTCAGTCCATGTATTGTTTTAATATAATGTCTGATTTATATTTTCAGTTGCTGTGGCAATGTGGTTTAAAAAAAATAAATAAATTTTCCACATAAAATATATTTGTGCAAAATACACCGTTTTTTGCAATCAATATCATTATTATCTATCTATCTATCTATATATATATATATATATATATATATATATATACACACACACACACACACACACACACATACATATATTTCTTTGAGCTAAATAAATAAATGCAGAACTTTTAAGTTTTACATTGTTGTTTTTTTGTCATTGTTTTTTGTGTGGCATCATTTTAGTCCATTTGCATTTGTGAAAAAAATAAAAATAAAAAATTCCATATAAAATAAAGACGACCAAAATATATCGTTTTAGTTTTACTTTTACAAGTTTTTAAATATTTATAATCATATAATGTCAGATTTATACTTTTATGTGTTGTGTTTGTGGCATCGTTTTAGTCCATTTCCATTTGTGAAAAAAATTAAAAATTAAATTTTCCACATAAAATAAAATGGTTCAAAATACACCGTTTTTGCAATCAATATCATTGTTATCATAAAAAGTATGTCTCTTTAATCTAAATAAATAAATGCAGAACTTTTGAGTTTTTACATTGTTTTGTTTTTTTGTGTGACATCGTTTTAGTCCATTTGCATTTGTGAAGAAAAAAAAAATTCCATATAAAATAAAGACGTCCAAAATATATCGTTTTAGTTTCACTTTTAAGTTTTTACACAAGTTTTTAAATATTTATAATAATATAATGTCAGATTTATATTTTTATGTGCTGATTGTGTGGCATCGTTTTAGTTCATTTGCATTTGTGAAAATTACATTTTCCATGTACAATAAGGATGTCCAAAATAAACTTCCATAAATAAACTTTTACTGTAAACATTGCTGTATGTAGTGCTTTCACTGGCCGCGTGACGTCACCGGGGTGAATTGCGCAACCAGCAGGAATGTGTGGAGCAGGAAAAAAAAAGTGTGGAGAGGGTGGAGTGATTCAACGCTTTATCTTCCGCTGACTTTCACATGTCAAAGGCAGACGTGTTCACATACCCCCTCACCTCCTCCTCCTCCTCCCCCGCTTTCTTCCCCTCGAGCCCCGCCTCGGGCACCAGCAGCACACCTGGAGCCCGGAGCGGCCGCAGCAGGTAAAGGTGAGGAGGTCGGTGTGGACTACGGCGTGTGGAGAGGACGCAGACTGAGCGGAGGAGGTGGTGTCGGTGCTGGTGGAGGCTCTCCGGCTGTGTAAGGTGAGTGTCTGGGATTTCAGGGTGAGACGCTCCGGTGTACCGTCGGTCTACACGAGCCAGAAACTGCTCAAAAGTCAAGTCCATTGAAGTTTGTCATTTTGGATTTGGTCGGGAAGGAGGCAGTAAACAGAAATCAAAACTTTACCGTGTGTTAACCGCGACTCTGACGCATTTACGGCGCTGGAAAGAAAACGGATAAAATGGAGCAATAAGCAGCAAACAGCACAAAGTCCAAGAAAGCATATGTAAAAAATCACAGGTAACAGTTTTAAGTCATGTTCCTGGCTTCCTGTAGTCGACTACACGGTGTCAAACTTTTACTATATTGTAAACTTTATTTAAACTTCCTGCAGCACCACTGTTGCCATCATTTAAAGGTCGAGTTTCCTTCATGTGTGCATGCATGTGTTGACAGCTGTAAAAATGAGTTTTGTTCTTATTTTCAGGGTCATTGTCTGGTTTCACAGAGATAAACAGGCAGCATGGGTGAGGCACCGGTCACAGAGGATGGCTCAGTGACTCGATCAGCAGAGGTAACTCCAGAATTGTAATATTATATTTCTATTTATTTATTTGTGTCTTGGTGTTTTGCCTATGAGCTTGTGTCTTTGCTGTCAAAGTATGTGGGGTCATTTCCTGTGGACGACCGCTGTTTGGATGACCAGATAGAGCAGCTGCACACTGAGCTGAAGTCCCTCAGAGTAAGTCTTAATCATCAGTGTCCCAAAAAGCATCAACTTTAATTCAGAATATAATATCTAACCTGTCTGTTGTCTTCAGGCATGCAAAAGAAGGAGGTCCGTGTCTCTAAAATTCTCCATCAAAGGAGTGAAAATGTACAATGAGGATGAAACGGTGAGTATGACAACATGATGCACACACAGTCAGCTGATGAGTGTGTTAACCTCAAAACATTAGAGGTTAAAGATGTGGTGTGTGTGTGTCACCCTGACTGTCTGCAGACACTCCTGATGGCTCACGCTCTGCGGAGAGTTTCTCTGTCCACAGCCCGACCCGTCGATGCCCAGTTCGCCTTTGTCTCCCACAACCCAGGCAGCACTGACGCTCAGCTGTACTGCCACGTCTTTAAAGCAAGGCATGCCAGAGCGGTAAGAAATTTATTTCAACAAAAGTGCTTCTTAAGAGTTGTGTCTGCTGTTATGTGGAGAGAAAGTTACAGCTCTGAGTCCAACTTTAATTAAATTGTACTTTTTTAGGGCAAATATGAAACACAGCTCTTAAATTTCTGGGACTTTGACATTATGGACTCATAAAAAGTGTATTTTAAAAAGACTTACGGATCAGTATGTGAGAATGGGCTGACTTGGGCAGCTTTTATTTCACACTCTATACTTGATCTGTGCAGGGTCCTGAAATCAGCGACCCTCCAGTTCCCAAGCCAAGTCCCCACAGACTGCCCCCTGACAATTTAAACTTCATAGACTTGTGGTTAAAACCAACCTTGTTGCAAATAACACGTCATCTGCACGTAACCCTGATGGCATTCAGTTCTCCTGACTCGACCCTTCTGAAGAGTCTGAAGTGAGACTTGCTCCAAAATGGAGAGAAAAGGATTACTATATCCAGGGTTCCTACGCAAGTATGGAAAAGTATGGAAATAAATTTGATCAATTTCCAGGTATTAAAAAGTATGGAAAATGAAAAATTAAGTATGGAAAAATATTTATGTTTCCAGACTATTACCACTGTTATAAAATACTGTTTTCTAAAATAGAAAATTAGGTATTTCCAAAAATAATTTACTCAATCTGGATCGTGTTTATGCCGGGCCAAGCACAGTTTGTGTGAGAGCAAACGTCTCCTTTTACCTGACTGACAAGTGGTATGTCCAGTCCGCTGCCCCATGACCCTCCTCCAGCCCCCGAGGTATCAAGTTTCACTCCAACACTGCACCTTCGACAAGAAGACGAGTTTCACGTGGTTCACAATGGGTAGATGCAAGTTTTTGGGTGGATGGCTTGACAATACCATATATAAATACTGGTTGGCCAAGGATGCCCAATTCACACACAGAGCTAGATGCAAGCTTTGTGTGAAATCGTTTGACATCGCCAACATGGGGGAGAAGGTGATTCTGAGCCACATGTAAGGAAAAAACACCGACATCTCGTTACTGCATCGCTTGCACCCAGAGTCCCAACCTTTTTGCCTCAGCTCAGACATTGAACTTACCTGAGTTTTTATTTGCATGCCATTATGGTGCTTGGCTACAATCGCCTATTAAGAATAATTAAATATGATGTGAAATATGATACACTGATATATTTACTCAGATGTCGCATATTCTCTGAAAAAAAATGTAAAAAAATGTAAAGACACAATTAGCCGCAAATTTCCATTGGGCGGGGTGATGGACGCGACACAAAGGAAGTGAAATATGCGAATTAAGTAGTGCAAATGAAGCAAGTAGCATGATTTTGCCTGATAGGCTTATTCGCGAGAGTTGAAAAATCTGAACTAAGGCGACCAATTCGTGCCTCGATAGCCAATCAGCTTTGAGATCATCCAGGAACATATGATGCCAGTGGAAGTTCATTCATTCATTCAGAGATTTCACACGCGTATGAAGTGAGAAAGTACAAAATATTCCAGCTGTCAAAGTCGCGCAGGTAATGCATCACGAAAATTCACATTCGTGTTTGGTGTGAACAAAACATTAGACATTTCTGATCAATATCTGCTGCCTGATTTAGCCAGGAAGCACTTTGACAGTGTAGTTTAAACTGTACCAATGACTTGGCAAAAAAAAGAAAAAGAAAATACAGCTATGTCACTTACTTACAGGAATAGTTCTGATCTTTTGAAGTGAGGTTGTTTGTGGGAGTTCTCCGTAGTCAGTGTATTATACACAGCCGAAGTTGGTCGGCACGCCCCTAATTTGTAGAAGCAGGCAGGAGTACTGCCACAGTATTTTAGCCACCTAAAAATATGAATAGAGAACGTAAAGGTACGCCATGCCATGTAGAACGGGGGTTTCATTTTGTGTGGTACGCACATTTTGTCCAAAAACAAGATAGTTTACAATATCTGGGTTTGTGAGTGGAAGTAGTGCATTGAGTTCTGTAATCCAACCTCGGGCTGTCAAGTCATATTGATTTGTGTTGTTTATCGTGATTAGTTTGCACAAATACTGTCACTTGACCATCATAGCAGGCACAGATAACACAGCATGATCCCCTCAAGATGGCGCTCTCATCCCAAAAATTGAACACAGCGTGACCGACGTCAGCTTCACATTCTCTGTAACAGTTTGAGTGTGCACTACACTGAGAATATTTTCACCGCTCTACCGTGCTGCAAACAGCCCTTTCTGGCTGGAGATGCCATTACGACTTCTGTTCCCCAGCTATACTCTCGTCAAAGCCACCAGGTTCCACTGGCAAAAATAGTAATTTTAGCTTGCTGAATACAAGAGCTGCTGGTCTACCACTGCTCAATTAGTTAGTTTGTGGCATTGTGTGAATTTGGTAAATCCAAACTCCTCTTTTAATGCCAAAGTCACACAATAACACAGACTAACTAACTGATCGAGGCAGTGGTAGACCAGCAGCAACTGTGTTCAGCTATGTTAAATTACAGTTTTTCCTCAATGGAGTCAGGCTGTGAAGAGAACAAGATGTCTGCTTCAGTTCCCCATTGAAATTGCTGTCTGATGGTGAGGTAAAGCAGTGAAAATCAACTTTCTTAGGTAGCTTAAATATGTTTTGCTGGTGCTCCCATCCACAACAGTACATTGCTTAGCTTGCATGTGGTCACTCCTGCCTTCTACTCCAAACTGGGGAGGTGCTGACTGACATTTACCATATTTAATACACTGACTAGGGCCGTAACGGTACATGTATTTGTGTCGAACCGTGCGGTACGCGTCTTTCGGTTCGGCACGACCCTGTACCGAATTATTGGGTGCAGGATATTATTTTATTTTATTTTGTTTTATTTTAATTCCGTTTTTGCAAGCCAAACCATTTAAAATATCTAGTTCCCCAACGGACATAACTGAGTGACGGACCGAGTCCCGTAAATCTCCGCTTTCACTTTGTGCAGCACATTCTCGCATTTTGACAAGATGGCAAGTGAGCCTGACGAACCTGAAGACCCACCCGCAAACCTTAAGTCCTCCGTTTGGGAACACTTTGGTTTCAGGGTAAAATACGAAGATGGAAATAAACAAGTGGACAAGACAAAAGCAGTGTGCCGACACTGCAGAACAGCGGTCGGGTATGTACTTGGAAACACGTCTAACATGCTAACGCATCTAAAGCGACACCACCCGAATTTGAACGTTAACCGGCACGACTAGAAAAAGCAATCTGGTGCAAACTATGATATCGTCGTTGTTTAAAAAAGAGCGTTTTCCTGACCATCGTGCTAAAGAAATAATCAACGCCATTGGAGTTGAGTAAAATTGTTCAAGCTGCACTTTAGATATAAGCATGTTTTGTTTACTGCACTTTAACAAAGTGGGAAAGCTAAGTAAGTTCCTAGTAAAACTGAATCTGAGCAGGCTTTAAAGCTGACCAGCTGCACTATACTTTTTATTTTAACTGAGTAAAACTGTTAAAGCAGAAATTTATATTTATATTTTTCATTCAAAAAAGTGTTAAAAAAACAGCAGGATTTTATTTTTCACTTTTATATTTCTATTTTCATTCAAACAATATGAAAAAGCAGGATTTTATATATATTTGTTTCATTCAAAAATTGTGTAAAAAGAGTTAACTGCTGTGGTGGTACGTTTTAATAAGGTTACCAATAAGTAAAAGATATTTAATAGTTGTCTATTTTTTTCATTACTGTACCGAAAAAAAACGAACCGTGACTTGTGTACCGAGGTACGTACCGAACCGTGATTTTTGTGTACCGTTACACCCCTAACACTGACTATGGATAAGTGCCTCATACAGCCCCACTTCAAAAGACCCAAACAATACCAACAATACTGCTTTCTCTCCTGTAGGCGCAGTTCCTGAACCTGCTGCTTTGCCGCTGTTTTCAGCTGTATTACTTGGAGAAGCACCCAGACGAGACGCAGGAAGACTCTGCTGGCTCAACGCCTCGTCGTAACCCCTCCCTACTTAACCACGGCTTCCCTCTCAGTGTTAGCGCCCTGGTGTCTTTCAGAAGAGCCCCATTTCGAGGGTTGTTGCCAGGGACTAAGGTTTGGACTTAAATGTCTTCTGGTATTAACTTGCTGAGTATGATTTTAATAACTCAACCCCAGTATTACCCATAATTTTATTTTCCCCCTTCCATCTACAGAAGAGTAAAAAGTCTTCCGATGACCCGCAGAGCAGCCAAGATGAAGTCTTCCCCACCTCCTCCCCCTCTCTGGTTCGCAAGAAAGCCATCCGCAATAAAGTGCTGCGCTCTGGGGCGTACCGCTCCTTCACTTTCACACCACTCAAACAGCGTAACGTTCAGGAGCGACTGAATGCGTCACAAGGTGGGCCAGGTGTTCACAGAGCGCTTTCAAGAGTCAAAGAGTTGATTAGGTAAAGCAAACCCCTCAGTGTTTAGGTGACGGGCAGCCACTCACTGTCTTGTTGTGGTGTCAGAAGGTATATTTTGGAGTTCGGATCACTCAATAAGGTGATGGATAATGGTCTCGTCACACGTGGGTCATACTGGACGCACATTTTCTTAAAGCTTCTCACTGTTGAGCCTCTTACACTGATGGTAATTTGACTCTAAAGCCCAGTTCAGACCAAAGATTCGTGACGAGACAAAACCATTGTAGAACCTTGCAGAGAGAAGTTGCAGCAGTGTGAACTGGCCGTCTGAGCTGGACTCAAGTAGGCTGACGGTGTCACCTGCAACTCAGCTGGTCAAATTGCCAGCGGCTGGTTTTAGAGCATGAAGCACATCACCTCTTTCAGCAGCCAATCGGCTTGTAGTCCGCTGGTCAAGTCAAAATGACCACAGACGGCGGGGTTGCTTGCTGCAGCAAGTACTCCATCCCTGCTGAGCCTTCTGTTTCCGTCCTCACGGTGTGCCAGTGTTGGACAGCGGGTCGCTGTGTTTGACTGATTATTTGGCACTGGTTATGTATATTATTGTTGCGTATTATCATGAATACAGTCCATATGATGTTGTTTTTTTTTTTTTGTCTTTCGCCGTTCATCACTACAACAAATGCAACTGTAGTCGTTATCTCACTATCACTATCCTCATTCATATTTTAAGAAACTTGAATTTATATTCAGCCACAAAATCAGCCTGAAAAGCTGGAAATCAGAATGGAAGTACAGAGAGTTGTTGCAAAGAGATGATACACCATCTCATCTAGTTGCATTGGTGTGAACTCGCAGGTTTGAAGAATGTCGCAGAACATCACACTGCAAGTAGTTGCCTGTTTCAACGTGTCTCATTGCGAATCTTTGGTCTGACCTTGGCTTTAGCTGTAACATGTTGAAACACCAGTTTTGTTTTTATGGGTTATTTTATCACCACTTGCTCTGTTTGGTTCGGTCTTGTTACATTTTAAACCAAGCATTTCCTTCACAGAGTTGAGAGTACACTGAATGTTTCCCCACGCAAACGCCCTTCACTTGTTATGTAAACATCTCCTAATTCACAATGATTTCCCTTCTGAATCAGGAAAGGACCAAGACAAGAAGCAAGTGAAGAGATCCCGTACTCCCAGTTTGGCAGAAACAGAAGAAGCACTGGCTCAAGCAGTGTGGTGTTGGGCTGGTGTCGCAACGTGAGTGTCACTCATGCATTTAGTGTCAGTGTCTTCACGAGCCCATATTTTTTCTTGAGTTCGTCAAAGGTTTTCTAAGACGTGTATCTTGTATTTCAGTGACAGCAGCTACTCCCTGCTTGCAGACGATGTTCTGGGATCGTATCTTCTGTGCCCACATCCTAAAAAACCCAAATGTGGCTCTCTCATTGTTCGCTTCCCCTCAGGCCTGGTCACCCACCTCATAGAAAACACCCGTAAAGGGAAATTCCTGCTGGAGGTATTTGTTTTATCAATGTTCAGTCTTAATTATACATAATTATCAGTCGACAGTGAGTCTGCCAGGATAATACTTGCATGGAGTTGAAGTGGAAACAAAATCTTCAGATGTAGACTGAACTACTCCCCAGACGTGGGGAGTGGTTGGTGTAAGGCTGTTGGAAAGTTTAAATGGTCTTAAATTTAAAATTTTTGTGCTAAAATATAAGTATTTGGACTTATTTATTGTGCAAAACCCCATAAACTTAGCACTGAGACAACCATAATAATTCCACTGAAACCAAGAATAATTAAATTATTGTTGCATTTTCTTGGAAATGTTTTGGCAAACTGATAATTCTGTGTAACCCTGGCTTTGACTTCTGATTTTACAGTAATTTTTTCCTGTTTCTTTGGTTTATCTTTGTGGCAGAAATGCAAGACAGAGTTCAGCTCCATCGCAGAGCTGATTGAATTCTACACAGAAATCCAGGGTGAGCTGCCGTGTCTGCTGAGCTCTGCCCGCGTAAACCACTGTTACGAGTGGGAGGAAAATACTGGCAAACAGGAGGCTGTGAAACCACACAAGAGCCTGAGCAAAGCCAAACTTAAAAGTACCCACAGACAGAACTGGGTTTAACCCTGGAGACTGGAACTTGTGGATTGCCAACCTCAGAATAAGTGACGCCTTTTCTTACTTTGCACATATGTATATTAACTTTAAATCACTTTGGTGTTTTTGGGAGGATCCACAAACTGTAACACACTGCACCTAATAACAGTGTTGTCACTTAATGTTTATAGTAGACAAGCCATTTCATCAAAGGGTACTTTTTTGGTTTATATTTTAAAGGTGTAATATTTTGTACTTGCTGCTTTCTGGTTTTCAATATAATATTTTTAAAGAATATTTTTATTTGTGCCTATAAGGCATCAGAGTTTATATGTGTTTTTAAGACATGAAACAAATTGAAACTGTGGAGTGGAATATATCGCACACAGAGTTGGCAAAGCCATACTTTTTTTTCTTGCATTGCAAAGATGCTGCACAAATATATTTGATCAAATTTTATTGAATTTTAATCCTGCTTACATGTTAGTCTTTATGTGTTTTGACATTAGACCGATGATGTGTGCTGATATAAAAACATGACACCAATATTTTCTTTTTCTTAACACCTCAGTGTATTAGTGCACTTATCATGGCCACTGAAAGGGGACATGTTCATGTTTTCTGTGTTTTAAAGTTTGTATGCAGTCAAAGTTAACTGGTGATTTTAACTGCTAATGTTTGTAAGCAGTTTAATATACTTTGCACACTGATTTTCAACAGTGGTTTAAAGCTAGGTCTTCGTCATATGATTGTGAGGTTGTTTTCTGGTTCAAGAGGCTGTATACAATGTAAGTAACTAATTTGTGTACCTTTCATGTACCATCCTTTCAACATTAGGCCAACAGACAATTTTCATATTGCTCACTTCTGTTTGAGATTAAACGACAGGTGTTCTCTATTTTCAACCCTGAAAAATATGTTTTACGTTATTTCTGACTCTGCATGGCACAACCACACCTGCAGCTTTGGTATTGGAAAAAGATGCTACCGGCTGCTGTGAATTAATAGGCAACTTATACTGTACACAGCTTCTAAATCTCAGGGCAGAACTTCACATGGGATTGCTTGATGGGTGAATAGGGTCACAGGAGATTTCTACACTGATACTTAGTGGCGAATTTGTTGGTTACACCCAGCTTCAGCTCAGTGTTTGTTTTTCAAGAGGTGTTGATTTACCTTTATGATTTTTATGGAGGCCTCAGTTTGTGGTGCTGTTGAATTTGTATTGCTACATTGTTTGTCTTTTTTTCCACTTTTAAGTCAATATCACGCTGGATAACACCTCTTTGCAATACTGTTAAGCAGAACCAAAAACTATATCCTCCAAAATAATCCTAAAGTTAAATGAACACATCACTAAAACCGTTTCAATAAAACCTGAACATTATGACGTTCATTAATGTAGAAATTACTGTAGGACTGTTGTTCTGAGACTGCATTAGTTTTAGCTAAGTGTACCTAATAAACTGGTATCTGAGGGTATTTGTTGAATACATTTTTTAAAAAAAACATTAAATAAGTTTGAAATATATTAACATTATAATTTCTTGTAATGGGTTAATGATGTTGTATAGTTTAACATTTATTCCACTGTGCAGGCAATAAAACCCCATCATCCAGTGTGTAATTTAACACTTGCTGTGACTTTGGCTTCCCAGCATTGAGTTTAAATGAAAATAAACTAGAATGAAATATGCTGTTTTATAGAGTCTGTCTTTGAAAAAGTAATCTTTACAATCAGAGATCACATAAGAATGGATTAAGATTTATCTCAATGTCCAAAATTTGTTCCATTGTTGATAGCCATGAAATAGCCTAAGTTAGATATTGATATTAATATTTTTGTACTTGAGTAAGATTTTGAATGTAGGACTTTTACTTGAAACAGTGTACTTCTACACTGTAATGCTATTACTTTTACGTAGGCATAAAATATTGAAAATATCTGCTAGCCTATATCAAGATTTGGATTTAAAAAATTGACTCACATGAAGTTTAGCTCCCTAGATAAAAAGATGGAAGGGAGAGGTAATGCTGAGGTAAAGTTGGATGGAGACACATAAATGTCATTGATGAAGGAACTATAGTCTTTCAAAAAAAAAAAAAAAAAAAGTAAAAAGAAACATTTTCTACAAAACATGATTTTACAGAGCCAAGTCTGAAAAGTGTTTTTTTTTTCATGTGTGTACAAGTTATGGCTACAGTTAGGCCAGAGTTAATTATCTTGTGTGCTTAAGACAATTTACTATGAATTATATGCATCACTAACAACTTACACCGTAGTGTAGACTGCATAGATATTGTTATGTAGAGATATCTTGTATAATTGCCTTTACCATTAGCTAAAGATAAAAATTACATTTATATTTAAAATATAATTTTTTCTTGCCATGAGCCTGCTAAATCTTGTTCCATTTTTATGTGGTCTCTGATTGTAAAGATTAATTTTCAATGTCCAGAATTTGTTCTACTATTGATAGCTTAGATTTTGATGCTAATATTTTTGTACTTTTACTTGTAAGAGTATTTCCACACTGTGATATTACTGCTTTTACTTAAGCATAAAATATGTGTAGCTACATCTTTCACCACTGAAGATATCTAGGCAAGATTTGGATGAAAAAAATTACTCACCTCAAGTTAGCTTAAGTTAGCTGGAAGGATAGAAGGAAGAAGTTGAAAGGAGACACCTTAAAACGTTATTCATGAAGGAACTGTAGTCTTGCAAAGAAACAAAGACAGAAATATTTTGGAAAAAACAAAACAAAACATGATTTTAAGGACCTCCCCAGTCCCAAAAAGTAGTAATGTTAACTTATTTCTTTCTTGCGTGTACAAGTTAGGGGAACAAGTAAGGCTAACGTTAATTATCTTGTGTGCAAATGATTATTTGCTGTGGATTAATATGCACATTTAAGATTTCTACAGTAGTGTGGACTGTGTAGTTGTTATGTAGAGAGATTTCCATTAACTGCTTTTACTGTTAACCTGCAAACTGGGCCGCGCTCCGTTCTCCACAAAATGGCCACGGGGCTGGGGCCTATGTTCCTCAACGGTAGTTTATGGGGGGGTTTACCAGTTACCTAATGGCAGACATTCCCGCTAGATAGCAGACATGGCCACATGTAAAACACATAAAGTCAACAGCAAGGGCCGCTAACGTTACTTTCAAGAGGCATGAAAAATTTGTGGGGTTTTTTCCCTTGTGTGTTATGGAAACAAGTTAGGCTAACGTTTATTTTCTTGTGTGCATACGATAATTTACTATGAACGAATATGCATTACTAACGATGTCTTCGGTGGTGTAGACTGTGTAGTTATTATTATGTTGGGATATTTTCTTACTGCCCTTACCTGTAGCCTGTTAACTGGACCTCACTCCGTCCTCACCAAAATGGCCGCCGCTCTGGGTCCGCTCTGTTCCTCTGCGGTAGTTTATGGTTGCTTAGCAACTTCAGAACGCCATGGGAAGAAGAAGAGCAGAATGGCTGGGGACCTGTAAAGATACCTGACAAGGACACCGTGTCTGGAAACATTTCCGTCTCAACCTGTTGTTAATTAAGACTTAATTTAAATATTGTAGCAGCTGGTGTTTGATTCTCTCTGCTCGTCAGCTTTACTCAGTGGATTTTAACCGGGATTTGAACTGTTGGTTAGCTGTTAGTCGGCAGAGCTGGTCATCTAATTATCCAGGCTAACGCTCATTAGGATCCTGCTGCAGCTCAGCTGTTCAGACATGTATGTATAAGTCATTTTCCTTGCTTTTATCTGTTATTTATTGCACACACCACCTGCTGTGGAGTGAATGTGGAGACATGGGGTCAGAGTCAGTGAAGGTGGTGGTCAGGTGCAGGCCCCTGAATGACAGGGAGAAGGCTCTGAGCTCTAACATGGTGCTGTCCATGGACCTGCACCGCTGCCAGTGCTTCATAGAGAAGCCCGGGGCGGTGGATGAGCCACCCAAACAGTTCACCTTTGATGGGACCTACTTCATTGATCAGACCACTGAGCAGATGTACAACGAGATCGCCTATCCTCTGGTTGAGGTAAGCTCCAGGAAACACTCTTGATTCTGTTTGTTTTCAGTGCCATTAGACAGCAACAGTCTTCACATCCAGGCATTATAGAAGTAGCATGCTGGTCACTGGACACCTCCAGTTCAACAGGCTATATCTTATTGCTAATGACTGCAGACCTCATTATTTACTCAAGAGTCTGCTGTCAGTCACTTACAAGGGTCAGCAGGGAGTTGGTCCTTTTAAAGAAGCCTCACACAGAAGCTCTTTCATGCCACATATATTTTTATTTTTTACAGGGTGTCACTGAGGGATACAATGGCACAATCTTTGCCTACGGACAGACTGGAAGTGGGAAGTCTTTCACCATGCAGGGAGTATCAGATCCTGCAGCCCAGAGGGGGGTCATCCCACGTGCCTTTGAGCATATCTTTGAGAGTATTCAGGTAGGTTTGGCAACTGTTGTTAATTGTGCAACATATTTCCCCATTCCAGTGTGTAGTCATCATTTATTTTGTCTGTCAGGGCAATATGCATACTAGTTTGATTGTTCTGTCCGGGCTTGTCTAAGCTTTGTGTTCTCAGAGAGTAATTCATGTGTTTGTTTTTCTCTGCAAGCTAGTGTGCAGAAAATACAAAATTCCTGGTGAGAGCCTCCTACTTGGAGATTTACAATGAGGAAATCCGAGACCTTTTGGGGACTGACACCAAACAGAGATTGGAGGTAAGTCTCCTGAATCACTGTTGTCTCAATAAACAAATCAGGCCTCACTGTGAAACATTAGAAGCCAAAATGAATATTGTTCTTTGGCGAGTACAGTCATTAGTAAACTTGTTTCTCATACTGTTCTCTGGCAGTCACCGCCAGGCTTATGTTTTGGGCACAATACTGCACAAGTTGCCATGGTGACTTAAAAGCACAGTCGTTCCATGATTCCTTGAAGGTCAAGGTGTTTGCACAAGGTGACAGATTTGTGCGTGTGTGTTTGTGTGGTTGATGAATGCCCAGCTGAAAGAGCATCCAGAGCGTGGGGTGTATGTGCGTGACCTCTCCATGCACACCGTGCACAGCGTGGGGGAGTGCGAAAGAATCATGGAGCAGGGCTGGGGGAACCGGGCGGTGGGCTACACGCTGATGAACAAGGACTCCTCCCGCTCGCACTCCATCTTCACCATCCATTTGGAGATCTGCAACACAGGTGAACGCACACACGCACACACACACACAGAGCGATACAATACCTGTAACATGTTGAAACACAATCTGCTCAGTGTGTGATTGAGCCATTTTATCTGCATAATCATGTGCTTGTAGGAACATGTGATCCTATTACAGCTCATGACGTCACCAGCAGATAAACATTAAAGAACAATTACACTTTCTGATATAGTAAAACTGGATTAAACTAAACAAGCGGGTCATGTTTGCTTCCATTATATTGAGCTCTAAAGAAAGGAATGAAAGCCTCTGTTGTACTATTGCTCTCTTAACTCAGAAAAAAATACTCAGAAAAACAGAAAAAATTACACCGAAAAACAAAAAAATAAAAAAATTACTCCGAAAAAAATTACTCAATAAAACAGATTTTTTTTATTTGTCAAGTGAATGCAATACGCTTCCGTACCAAACTGCTCTTTTTAGATTAAAGTAATTTTTGCACTTAATGTAGAGATCAAGGTCCCAGAGTCTGGAGAACAAGTGGAGAGGCACAGAATCCAAGTTGCTTTAAGTCCTGTGATGATTTGGGGCCCCATGTCATCTGCTGGTGTTGGTCCACTGTGTTTTATCAAGTCTAAAGTCAAAGGAGTCGTCTACCAGGAGATTTTAGAGCACTTCATGCGAGCTTTAGGAAGGAGCTTTAGGAAGAGGAAGATGAGTGACACCAGACCCAACGATACAGACGAGCTGAAGGCTGCCATCAAAGCAACCTGGGGCACCGTAACACCTCAGCAGTGCCACAGACTGATCGCCTCCATGTCACACCGCAGTGATGCAGTAAATTGTGCAATAGGAGCCCCGACCAAGTGTTGAGTGCATAAATGAACATACATTTCAGTATTATAAATCCCTTTTTGCTTGGTCCTATGTAATATTCTGATATTTTGATATACTGGATTTATTATTTTCATGTGCTGTGAGTTGTAATCATCAAAATTAAGACCAAAAGAGGCTTGAAATATTTCACTTTATGTTTAATTAATCTAGAACATATGAAAGTTTTATCTTTTGAATTTAATCAAGGACAATAAAGAACTTTTCCATGATATTGAAATTTTTTGAGTTGCACCTGTATGCTCACAGAAAATCCTGACTAGTATATCTAACAAATTTCAAAGTCGTATTTTCTCTATATTCTCTTTTGTCACTCCACATTCTCAGACGCATGTGGCCAGGATCATCTCCGAGCAGGTAAACTCAACCTTGTTGACCTGGCAGGGAGCGAGCGTCAGTCTAAAACCGGTGCTACAGGTGAGCGCCTCCGCGAGGCCACCAAGATCAACCTCTCCCTCTCAGCCCTGGGTAACGTCATCTCCGCCCTGGTGGACGGACGCTCCAAATACATCCCCTACCGCGACTCCAAGCTGACCAGGCTGCTGCAGGACTCTCTGGGAGGAAACACCCGCACCTTGATGATCGCCTGTCTCTCCCCAGCAGATAATAACTACGAGGAGAGCCTGAGCACGTTGCGCTACGCCAACCGCGCAAAGAGCATCCAGAACAGGCCTCGCATCAATGAGGACCCCAAGGATGCTCTGCTGCGGGAGTATCAGGAAGAGATAAAGAACCTGCGGGCCCTCATCTCAGGACAGCTGGGCACTGCTAACTTTGCATGTAAGTGATTTTGTGAGAAGGTTTTTGATTTAAGAGAAATTATTTTTGTTTGAATGATGCCAGGTGATTTAAAGGAACGGTGTGTAGGATTTAGTGGCATCTAGCCGTAAGGATTGGGATTGAATCCAGCTGAAACTTTTTTCATGTGCAAAGCGTGAACTCCCATTCAAGATTCCATCAATGTTTATTGTTCAGGAGGTTTTTACAGGGAGCCAAATTATCAACAGAGGTATCTTCCTCCTCACAGCGGAGACCATATCAAGCCTGTTTTGGCCTCTCTCCACTGGCTGCTTGTAAAGTTCAGAATTGACTTTAAGACTCCTGTTTGTGTGCAAGGCCCTTAATGGTCTGGCCCCATCCTACATCGCAGACCTTCTAACCCCCTATTCTACGCCCAGGTCCCTCAGGTCAGCTGACTTGGGGCTCTTGGCTGCCCCACGCTCCAGACTTAAGCTCAGGAGTGATCGTGTCTTTGCTGTGTCTGCCCCCAAAGTGTGAAACACTATCCCCTCCCAATCAGATCTGCCCCCACCAGTGACTCTTTTAAGTCCAGGCTCAAAACCTCCCTCTAGTAATTAGCGTTTGAGTCCCCCTGATGTGGTTTTCCTTGATGCATGCCTGTGTGTGTCGTGTCTCTAAATGTGTGAGCTGTGTACCTGACAGTTATGTTGCCTCTCATGTATGTATTTTTGGGATTTAATTCCTTTTGTACAGCACTTTGGTCAACATGAGTTGTTTTTAAATGTGCTTTATAAATAAATTTGAGTTCACTTGATGATTAAAATCAGTAAAAACGCCTATGACAGACATTTTATCACGGTTACACTTGACCAAAGATGCAAACAATGGATTCCATATGACATAACAGTGCTATGCACAATAATAAAGGAAGGGAATGTTATGAGTTTTCAACAGCTGAAACAAAATTACACATTTAACAACCAGGACCACTTAAGATATCTGCAACTACAGGACTTATATGACAAGGCAGTTAAGCACAATGCAAATTTGGATGAAAACGGAATAATTAGAACCATAATTGGAGTTTACAAATCAAAGAAATACAAAATAATATCTACACCATATCAGTGTTTACTAAAGAGAAGAGGAAACACAACACTTAATGTAAAGCTGAAATGGGAAAAAGAACTAGGTGTGAATATTACAGAAGATGAATGGCTGCGTATTTGGAGAACACAACAGTGTTAAACATCCTCTCATACTTGGAGAGAGCACTCTTGGAAGAATATAATTCGATTTTTTTTTTTTAAAGATATTTTTTGGGCATTTTTAGCCTTTATTTGATAGGACAGACAAGCGTGAAAGGGGGAAAGAGAGAGGGAGTGACATGCAGCAAAGGGCCACAGGCTGGATTCGAACCCGGGCCGCTGCGGCAACAGCCTTGTACATGGGGCGCCTGCTCTACCACTAAGCCACCGACGCCCCATAATTAGATTTTTTATTACATCACAAATTAGGAGCAATCACCTGTCTATAGCACAGCCATGTTGGAGAAGACGTGGGGCATTAAAAGTGGATCCTACTCGTGAATTTTGGTTCTGTCCTGAAGTTGTGTAGTTTTAGGTAAATGTTCATGTGGTTATCATTAAATTTTCGGTTATGATACACCTAGATTATGCATGGTGATGCACTTAGGCAATATGGCAGGAGGAACTGTGTTAAGAGAAGACAGATACCTACTGGAAATTTTGTTGGCAGCCTGTTAAAAGGCCGTCATGAAGAGATGGTATAAGGCAGAACCACTAACACAAGATAAATGGCTGGAAATTGTGAAGGAAATATATGAAATGGAACTGTTAACTCACAGGATAAGGACTCAGTTCCCATTTCTGCAAATGCACCCCTCTAAATCCTGCACACTGGACCCTTTAAGTGCAGATATTGAGAAATATTTATTGCATTTCTTTCTTTGTTGAAGGATTTTAATTACCTGTCTCGCTAAAAAAACACTCCTGCTCTTTGTTCTTCTGTTTATCGGGCAGCTCTGCTGGCCGGTCAGCTGTCTGAGGCATCTCCTGCTGTTCCTCCAAGGCCACAGTCCAACACCACAGAAGCAGAGAAGGAGAAGATAAAAGAGGCAACTCCAGGCCGTTCCCAAACCAATATATCACTTCACATCCCTACACGCATTCTGTGAGAACCAGGTGATTTATAGGACTGTATTCTGCTCTCGCCGCAGGAGTACGAAGAGAAGCTGGCCAAGTTACAGGCTGAGTACAATGCAGAGCAGGAGTCCAAAGCAAAGCTGCAGGAGGACATCGCTGCCCTGCGCTCCTCCTATGAGTCCAAGTTGTGTAATCTGGAGAAGGAGCGAACCAGCAGGGGGAGCTCTGTCCCAAAGAATGAGAACAGAAAATCATCTGGCCCCAACAAAGAACCACGTAACTAGTTTATAAATCTGTCTCAGTGTTTACTGCTCTGTCACAAAGCCTAAATCAACACACACTAAGTCTAAACAAAAACTTTACACTTGTTGTATATGATTGTTTATTAAGAGTTCTTGTAATAGTTTCCACCCCCTGTATACTGACATCTTTGGATTGTCTTGATTCCTAGCATCAGTAAGCTCCAGCTGTGTGACAGAGGCTGATGAAGAGGAGCTCTGTCACAACACTGATCTGATGTGCCACAGTACAACTGGAGAAACTTCCCAAACCAAGGTGCTGTTCACTAGCACCCTCTGCCATTAACCACTAATCATTCATATCATGTTATAGTCTAACCCAAACGCCAGAAACAAAGTTGGCGTTGTACGTTTCTGCAAACTACGAATATGTTATTTTTCATATGTAGCAGATATGTTGAAACTTTACATTTCAGTTTTCAATTTCATGAGAGCTGAGAAAGTGCCATGGTTATTGTGTGGTTAGGTGTAGGCACAAAAACCACTTAGTTATGGCTCGGAAAACGTCATGTTTTAGCTCAAAATTACCCAGTTTTGTTGCCACAGCCACAACTGGAAATTTCATGACCTGTCCTTAAAAGATAATAGTGTCTGCTGCCTGGCAACCGTCTCACGCCATCCACCGTCCCCTCCTCCTCCTGATGAGCTTACGTACACGTAATCTGAACCACATCACATCAGAAACGTTGATATGTTAGGTATGAAATATACTAATGTAACCTAAGCGTGGTCTGCAGAAATGCACAATGCCAACATTTCCATTTGGCAACTTTGCTGTATAGTTTCTAAATGAGTTTTCCACTGCTTCAAAGAACAACTGCTTGAAATTATGATCAGCGTGACATGTAGTTATGGATTGTTAGAAACTTATTGGGTGTTATTTCCTTGTGTAGCTGAGCCAGCCTGCTGTAGTCCAGAGAGGTCCAGACAGAGAGGGGCTCATGGACTCACCTGACGTCACCACTGCCGGGCCTCTGGACCAGCAACGTGTCCTGGAAAGGTCTGTGGACACACATTTTGGACACATAACCAACCAACAGCACTGTTCGCAGTTTATGATGGAGGTCTTTCTTCATCATGTTGTTGGCAACAGAAAAACACGATAGAGACATTAGAATAACACAGCAAACAAACGTAAACATGAAAGTGATTGAGTTTGTTGTGATAGCGGACAGTTTACATCAATTATAGAAATATTGAATATTCAATTTGTGGTTTATATAACTGACATTTTTCATTTTTTGTTGAATTAAGTGTAGTATATGTTAGGAATTACACATGACTAATGTTTGTTAAATCAACATTTTTAAGAACAAAAAATCCACATAAGTAACCCAAGGTATACCCATACCCCCCATTACACAAACACTGCTGTACTGGAAGTGGAGGGTCATCATAATGGTCCGATGAGTTCTTGTGAACGTAATGATTAAAGAATTACAGATATAGTATGTTCTGCTTTTGTATATCTATTTATTTATTTGGATCCCCATTTGTCACTACCAAGGTAGCAACTTCTTTCCCTGGGGTCCACACAAGCAAACATTATGTCATAGTGTAAAGTAAATATGTAATTAAAAATCCAAGGCAAAAAGAAACAAAATACAACAAAGAAACAGGAAAACTACAAAACAGTAATAAAAAACAAACAAAACGAAAACAAACAAACCAATAGATTAACCACAAAAAACTACTAATGGCACTAATTACAATAATGACAACAAGTATCCTCACTATATTGAAATGATTGAGCAATTAATGAGCAATTTTTGATACATTTGGGTATTATTGTCGCTGTATACTGCATCAGAGATGAGTTTTTCTGATATTTTTAGGAACCTTTTACATCATTCTATATCTGTATTTTGTATTTTTTTAATTTTTCAATGGTCTAACAATCTTATTCACCTTCTTTTTAGGCTTTTTTTATACATTCAGTGTTTTGGTTGTTTTAACTGAACTTTTCTAATGCTGGATGAGGCTGTTTAGCAGAAAGTGAAGGCTTTGTACGTATAGCTCACCAACTTTATATCTTGAATACTAATTTAAACTTTAAAAATAACAATTTCATTTGGTTTTCTCTCACTTCAAAGAAATTAATGAAATGCTGAGATGAAGGGCTACTGCATATTTTTGTCTAAAAGTTTTCTTACACCCCTTAAAATCAAGAAGGCCTCACAACCTCCTGTAAATCTTTGGTAAGCCCTAGTGGGGGTTGGGACCCACTAGCGAGCAACTTTTAAACATCCCGATCAGTATGATTTCAGTATGTGTCTGTCACAATTTAATCAAATAACACAACAAAAAAGAAAAGGATCTGAATCAGGATGTTACTGCTATGTGTTTCTATTAAAATTGCTGTAGGATGTTACATCATTATCAGGTTTTTACACCCAAATATTGATTCGGCCTCAAAAGCTCAGTATCAGTCCTTCCCATTCATCCATGTCTCCCCAGACTGCAGCAGCTGGAGCAGGAGGTGGTCGGAGGAGAGCAGGCCAGGAACAAAGAGTTACAGCAGAGACAGAGGCAGAGGAAGAACCTCGCTGACCAGAGAAAAGTCCAGCTTATCCGCGCTCTGTCAGATAATGGCGAGGAAAGTGAAAATGTACTGTTGAACGTCTACAACTCAATCCAGGAAGAGGTCCATGCCAAAAGTCAAATGCTGGTTAAGGTCCAGGGCAAGGTGGGTCACAGCGGCTGTGGGACAAATCTAACAGGGTCATGTAGTGGGTTTGGAGCAGTGGTCAACACCTGGGTTCAGGGTGTGCAGGGTACTGAGCATCTAAAAATCTTAAAAGGTTGACACTGAATGATGTTAGATATGTGAAATCAAGTTTGTAGTGTCTAAGCCTTTGGTGTTGAATTATGTGCTCAACCTGCTGTGACAGCTGAAAGCAGCCAAACTGGAGATCCGAGACCTGCAGGCAGAGTTCGCGGTGGAGAGGGATGACTACCTGGCAACGATCCGACGGCTGGAGAGGGAGGGCCAGTTACTGCACAGCCTCCTGGAGCGCATGGTTCCCCTGGTGCGCCGTGACTGCAACTACAGCAACCTGGACCGCTTGAAAAAAGAAGCTGTGTGGGACGAAGACAGCGCCACCTGGAGGCTGCCGGATGTGACGGTGCAGAAAACAACCCTGCCTTCAGGTGCAAAGTGTGAAGAGCGGAGATGGGAGTAAATGCGTGATGTAGCTTGTAAGACTGTAGATGCTAAATGTGTTTTGTGTTTTGTGTTTTGTGTGTCTTTGCCTTAAATATAATTTAGCTTTCTTTATCTCTGATAGCTGTGGCTCCGAAACTTTCAGCCAGCAGAAGTTCAGCCGTAGATACTGGAGAGCCATTCATGGTGTGTTTGTGTTTCTGTTTCATGCATCATATTTTACTCACACACACTGAAAGACTGCCACAGAGCCCAACTCCTGTGTGTTTTTATCAGGTTGAAGAAGACAGGTACAAGGAAATGCTGAACCGTAGTGACAGTGAGAACATCGCCAGCAGCTACTTCAAGTCAAAAAGAGCGAGCCAGCTGCTGGGACGTGAAGCTACAAAGACACACAGTAAGATAAAAATGTATACGTATATATACACCGTTAAGTTCGCTCCAATCCATTCATGCTAAGGTAGATCTGCAGGTTGTCATCATTCTGTGTGCTTCTGGACTTTCATTAGATTCTGAAGTGTCAGTGGAGCAATTCATTCATCAGATCATACAAATTTAAACAATGGTACCAAAGTAATCAGGTTTAGATTGAAGCATGTTTTGAAAAATGATTTAGTACAACCTGTTGTTCTTTGGCTCAGCATTCATGTGCTACGGAAGGCCTGAGAGGCAAGAGAGGAGATAAAAAATCTGGTGATCTATTTTTAAAGTCAGATTTAAATTGTTTTCTCTCTTGTGTTTATGACTTAAGAACAGTTTTTGTTTTGTTTTTGTTTTTTTAAAAAATAAGGTTTTGCTAGGATAATTTCTACTTTTCATCTGTGAAACAGGTAGAATTTTTAATTTGATTGTGGGGGTGTTTGGAAAAAAAATATTGTCAGGATAATATTCATATGTTACTTTTTTATCTATGAAAACATGTGGAAAACAGTTTTTGCAGGTGATGTCTTTCCTTTCTTTTTTATTTTGGTCAGGATTTTTTTAGTGTTTATTGTTGTAATACTCATTTTGGCCACAAGAGGCTGAAGTGCACCACTACGCTATGTTCCACATCTGAATAAAAATATTTTTTTTGTCATTTGTTATTATTTGCTTTACTGATTGTTTTGTTAGTAAAATGTAAAACAAAAATAGTGAAATGTGTTCATCAAAATTTGCCACAGCTTAATATGACAAACTCAAATTACTCATTTTATGGGACCAGCCATTTGAAAAATTCAAAGATATTCAATTTACTATCACGGAAGTCAAAGAGAAGCAAAATAAAGACATTATAGTAATGCTAAAGTACTGAAACAAGTTTTTATATTTGTCTTATGTTTAAAGATAATTGAGAAATTAAAACTCACCTGAAAGAACACAAGAATGCTTTTAGTCCTATTTGGAACATAGGGCAGTGGTGCACTTCAGCCTCTTGTGGCCAAAATGAGTTTTACAACAAAAACTTCAAAGAATTATTCTGACCCCAAAAAAATCCCCTGCCAAAACCTTTTTGGGCTGTTTTTACCTTTTTTTTTTTTTCTTTTTAAACTCAACTTTGACTCTGGCAACAAAAAAAAGATAAATAAACAAGGACAGAAATATTATGCCGGCAAAACCTTTTTTCCACTTGTATTTAAATCATAAACACAGACGGAAGAAAAACAATTTAGTTCCAACTTAGAAAATAGATCACCAGAATTTTTTTCTCATTTGCCTCATAGGGTTTTTATAATATTTACATTTTACCCGAAAATAATGCTGAGACAACTTTTTATAGGAGTCAAGCAATGACAAACCAATTTACATATCAGTGTTTTCCCCTTTCACCCTGGTTTTACCCATCTGATGGAGCTCTTCTCCCACAGCCATCCACTCTCCTCCCCTGGTTAACGGGACGAGCCACCTCACTCTGAGTGGTTCCACTATGAACTCCTCTGTCAGCTCAGACTCCGTCCTGCCACGTCCCTTCCGCCTGGAGTCGTTGGGTGTCCCGGTGTCCAATGGTAAGGTGAAACGCAAAAAAAGCAAATCTCACATCCCTAACGAGGGGATATGAAAGGACTGTTCCCATGCTGTACAATACATAAACACATCCCACTGTCATCTGATTTTGACTTAAAAGCATAGAAATATTTTATTTATGTGCTTTAAGAGATTTCATACACTGTGACTGGTCACATACATTATATATTAAATTATTAAATTTTTAATAACCCTTGATGAACATGAATGTATACAGTAGGCACTTGTTGTGGACATTACGAATCCAGTTTCGTCATGTGTTTTGAATGTTCCTTTTGAAGAAGATGTTACCTGCAGTATGATGCTACCCTTGAATCTTTGCACTGTACCTAAAACCTTGTGATTCGTGCACTGTGAGACTCAAAGTCCAGCTACGGTAATATTTAACCTCTAATGTATTCTGCTGTCGCTCATTGTAAACCACAAACCTGTTCCTCATCTAACATCTAAAATTCCATACTTGGTGCTGAATAGATGAAATAAAATGAATTAATTTATCCACTTTATGTCTAATTTCATTTACTTAAACATGGCAAGTTTAAATGCCTTCTTTGTTATTTTGAGTGTAATGAGAAATAAGATCTGTGACAACATGTCAGACCGGTTTTAAGTGTTGGAGTAAATGGATTACTCCACTGTTACAAATAGGTCAGGGGGGCTGTTGTCAAGACAGCAGTGTAGACAGGCAGTAGACAGTTAGCTCATGTTACTGTGACCTCTGGGGTCAGCATTGTGGATTTTAGTGGGCGAGCCTTATAAAGATAAGAGAGCCCTTAATTTATTATTTAGGCCAATCTGTTTTGCCTTGAAGAGGCTAACCACAGTTTCTACAATTTTGGTCAAAATGACCAAAATGAAACCTTTTGACATCTGTTCTTTCTTCTGGCAAAATTTCCTGGTTTAATCTTGCTCTGTTCAGGAGAAAATAAGGTGCAGAAATCACTGTAACTATAAAATCCAACCAAAACCCAAGGCAGACTGCAGTAAATGTGCTGGTGAAGATTCTCAATCATACAGGTCATGGTAATTCTAAGTGCTATATCAGAGGTTTCCAAAATGTTTGTGTCCAAGGATCACCAACAGGCAAGCCAAAATCTCAAGGCACACCTGTCTGTGCACACTATCTTCCATAACATGTTTTATCACTCTTATCACGACATAAGACAATAAAAATAAGAAAAAATTAGACCGGTAGCGTCCACACAAAGACTGGCATCACAGCACACTGTTTGAGAACCATTGTGTTATATTATAGGCAACTGATAGGTGTGACACACCTGACAGGTGTGTATGTCTCATAGGACATTCACACCAGGTCCAATCTAACCCTAACGACACACAGAATGGCTGGGTTGGTCAATGACTCACATGACCTTAACGACTGAAACTCAGAGCTCTCATGTGACCTAAATAACTGTTAACACTGGGCGTGAATAAAACCATTTGTGCAAGTGAATTACATGTAACGTCAAAGTAAAGACGCGATTAGACGCAAATCCCCACCAGCTGGTGCGATGGATGTGACAATAACATAACATGAATAATGTGTTGCGAAAATTTGCACTGATGTGTACCCAACATGAGGATTCACACCCACGCAGGGTTTGAAGCCTGCGACTCCCCACCAGAAACCTCTTGAAGGTGAGGTGAAATATCTTCAAGATACTCAAGCAAGTCCAGGTGCCTACGATATAGCACTTAAAACGCAGTAAATTTAGATAGGCTACTGTGCTCTGCCTCGGGTTCCCGGAGATTTGTGATTCTTATGGTGAACGTCAAACAAAGGATGATCGACAAAATAATTGATAACGTGACAATGACCATGGCAAAATTAGTGATGAAGATCATCAGGATGTCAAGTTATCTTAATTTATGTCAATTTAACCTGATGAAATGAACATTACAACCGAGTAATACTTGAGGGTTGTCCTAAAATTTTCTCTGTTACAGTTTTTAAAGCAGACACTTATAAGTGAAACAAATATGAATTGAATCTAGGAAGAAATTAAAACAGTTTTCCTCGAACTAAAAAAGGTAAGAAATTAAAGTTATAGTTACTGCACTTTGCCTTTGGATTACCTGTCTAGCTGTTTGAGGTAATACAAATGCAGATTACAGTAACTACAATGTTAGAACAATGTTTACATTTCTGGAATCATAGATCACTTTATTGATCACGGTTTTAAGGCATAAGAATTACTTTATGAATATCTATTTAAGCGTGTTCCCATTTTTCTGCTTAACCCACATTTTGAAGCCATTTTATCCATTTCAGTGTTGGCATAGTTATTGCAGTTAATCTAGAAAACTTCTTTTAATGCCAGTATAAAGTTTGCATTTTTATTTAAGTAATGAATAAATGAAAACAATTCTATGACGGAGTCTGTTTCTGTACTGTAGGGGTTACAGCAGCTATACACAAAACGCAAACATTGTAGTTGCATTTGTATCTTTACTGATGAACTCAATCCTTTCTACAGCTCTCCTTTCTGTAGTAGTATCATATTTCTAAATTTGGCCATGGCCTGATTTCTTCCTCCATTGTTTAATATTACTTGACTGGCAGAGAGCCGTGTCAGTTTCAAAATTCGACACCCTTTCTTTGCCTGTGTGCAGACATACTAGACACAGATACCGGCCCATTAGGCGAGCCCCTCGCCTTACTCAGAGATACCACTACAGAAGGCAGCTGTAATCTTCTCTCGCAACAATTAACCACACACTAATTCAAGACCGTTATATAACCAATGCCCAGTCATTCAAATAACTCAGTAGCAGGAATTAGAATCCCAGATGAGCCAGCTGGTATAATGGGGATGAATGAGTGACTGAGGAATTAGAAGTCTTACATGCAAAGGGTTACTGAGTAAACAGAGAAAGGAAAGCACAGGTCTGCTAAGTTCACGCGGAGGTTGGGCTCAGGATAATCGGATAATGGAAGAACAGCTGAGCAGGCTTTTCTCGTTGCTCGAGTGGCATGTAAGATGAGTAGTTTGACTGATAGTCATTGTGTAAGTGGAGTGTTGGATGAAGCAGAGACGTAAATGCACTGTGCAGCTTTACAGGGATGATTGTTTGGCTGAATTAAGGGGCCTTTGTTTCTTTGTGACTCACTAACTCTGTGGAATGTTATTTAAAAACTCAGTCTGAATAGGCCATTAAAGGTACTGCGTGTCACTTTTTACGTGTATTTATCACTTTTTATTGCCAATGTGTGAACAGATGGTTCATAATAACTGAGACCTTCCCCGACTTTCTCAGTTGCTTGTAACAGTCTGTGGACGGATTTCTATGTAAAGTACTTGGGACGAACTTTCTGGAAAAATCCAAAGGATGTGACTCATGCGTGCAGCCAACACTAAGGGTGCTTTCAGACCTAGAGTTCGCTTGCTTTGGTCCAAATTAGGGCCTTTTTTTGTGTTTGTTTTTTTACAAAGTAGCATAATTGCCTAGAGTTGGTTCGTGTTCTCACGGCAGCATTTACAAACGGACCAGATAAAATGCCTTGTGTGAGAAAGCTGCTCTTGATTGGTCACAATTTCCATTTAGGAAAAATCCAGGAAGTAAACAAAACGTAGAAGAAGAGTACACTTGCAAGATAAATGTGACACTTTCTAATGTCACAATGGAGGGACAACTACGCAGGTTGATTTTAGTGCTGGTGACTGTGGACTATATTGCTGTCATTGTTCATTTTAGTCAAACCATACAGTTTGAAAACGAGGCGCGGCTCCAACTAGAAAACAATGTTTTGATGCATTGGATGTGTTGAATGTGCATATTAAGGCAGTACAGGAGGAGGTGCACATTAATAATCCTCCAGGACTGTAACATGCTCATGTTTAACCCAAACAATGTGTCATGTGACTGCAGTTGGTTCAGAACCAGGTCAGAACATGTTCTCACCACAAACGGATCGCACAAGAGTTCGTTTGTAACCAGACTGAGACCTTCTTGAAGAGGTGGTCTCGTTACAGTTATTTTGGTGCGCACCCGAGTGCGATGTGTTCACATCTGTCCAAACGAACCGCATTTAGGGGGCAAATGAACTTGAGTTTAATTGAATGGGAACCAAACAGGGCTAAGTGTACAACACTAGCTAACATAAGCTTAGAAATGGAGTCCACCACTAACTTTAACAAACAGCCGTTATGATATTGTGGTTTTAGCTTGCTAATGTAAGCTAATGTTAGCTTGTTTAAACGGACGAATTGCAAGCTATCTAGCTAACATAGCAAAATGTCTTGAGTGGCTAACGTCTGCTAATTCATCCAGACCTCTAGGACTGGTTTGCTAACGTTAACATGAAGCAACCAACTCCACATCCATGCAGCGTAGTTACGTTACAGCTTGCTGGGTAGCCAATGAGTTAACCATAACCTAAACTAAGGATAGACAGTCAATGTAAGCTATGCTGCTTGGCTTTGCCATTGACTGCTTTGTAGCGTTAGCAAACTGCAAGATAATGTTAGCCGTGTTATAGTAGCGGGAGCGTATCTATGTTTCCAGGGTTCTATGTTTCCTGCTTGGTTGAGCGGGCAACATAGAACCTGGGAAACATAGAACCCTTTTTGTGTAAGTGGGGAACATATAACCTGGGAAACATAGAACCCTGGAAACATAGGGATGACCCCACAGTAGCATGGAGCCAATGCTCAAAATGGAACATAGTAGCATTACAGATATAAACATGATTGAAATTAATATAATTGTAATTTACTTTTCAGCATTCTATCAACACGATGGCAGTCAATCACAATCAGTCTCGGGTATGTCATGTCACTGTTTTGACCGATGCCCAGGTGCTCGCTCGTGCCTATGTTGTGTGAGTGTGAGCAACTGGATGCTGACTGCAGTACACCTAAAAGCCTCAGAAAGAAGTGTTATTAACAAGGATTTTCTGAGAGTAAAAGTTCGTCATGTCAAAGTTAAAAAGGTGTCATACTGTATTTGAACTTTTGATAATAATGATAACAATACGCAAAATATAACATGCAGACTTCTTTATTTTTACCAGTATTAATGGTAATGGTAAAGAGTTGGTAAGAATAATCACATTGTCATTCATTCTGGATGAACATCCCCAGTATTTAGACAATGAAGGCATTCACACAGACACAGTTTGTCACACATTTGTAAAACCATCTAAACCATACTGTATAAAATAGTAGCAGAAACAAAACACTGAGCTACTGATGCATCAGATTTCAATAATGTGCCACTGATTGCTACTAAAGATTAGAAAACACTGAAAAAAATCACCCCAAAACACTGTCAGAATTTAATTTTACAATAATTATGATCTTCTTCGAGGCTTTGCTCCAAGGAGTGTACTCAACAATTTACTTAAAGGCACATCTGTGAATTATAAAATGATCAGTCATGTAAAAACTCTGTTGAGTTGATGTTTCCTTTAAGTAGAAGTACATTGGAGCAGCATGTTACGGCAGTATAATGACAAAGGAACAAGATTAATTGAAAGCCACAGTATTATGTTACCATCATTCTAAAATGTGATTTTTGTGCCGATATAGGCTTATTACAATATTTCTTAATATTGTTAACAAAAATTCTTACTTGTGTGTGACCAAGTGCCATCTAGTTCCATTATTTTTGTGAGAAGGCAGAGATCTCCACGGTTGATATCTCCAACACTCTGCAACTTATACCAAAACAATCTAGACTGATGAATAGCACCACAGGTAAGAAGAATACTATATCTTCTGATTTCGAGGTGAACTGTCCCTTCAAACAACTCAGTGTTATGACTGATTTGAAGATGTAGGGATTACTTTTACTTATATTCTATCTTGGGCTGATTTGATATTTAGCCTTGTCAAGTTGTTTCTGATATTTGTTAGAGCAAACACAATTAGAGATTCTGATTGGATGGCATTACATTAACATACCATTTAATCAAATCAAATACGTACAGCCTCAGGGGTTTGAAATGTGTAAGGTGCATTTTCAGATTGAAGCCTCCAGGACAAAGGACAATGGTTGGAAAGAAAACTGGCCATAAGTTAGTGAGTGATCACAACCTGTATTAAAAATGCTGGTCTTGCCCTTTAACTTCTTCCCCTTCTTCATCCTCTTCTGCTTTAGTTTGCCAAAGTGCCAAGTGCCAAGTTCCCGCTTAATGCTCTAACTCTCTTTAAGCTGATGGTACTCTTGAACTCTTTCTGAGCACTGTATTTACGCAGGCAGGCTCCTGCTGTTTACCTGTTTTAGTCTTTGAGCAGTCCAAGCTTTCTGAGTGCTTCTTTCCGATCAGCTCCCATCCCAGGCACCACCATCACTGTGTATCCGACTGAGTTTGTGGGTTTGGGGGGTACAGGTTGACAGTTTCCACCGTTTCTGTGGTGGTCTAGAGTAGCAGAGCGCTCCAGACCAGCTGCCTTCAATCCATTGGATTGAGCGGGATGTGATCCAGGCACAGGCTGTTGGTCACGTCTGGAGTAGTGATGGAAACTGGCACTGCTCTGCAGAGGCCTACTCTTTGGCTCTGTGGGCACTTGAGGATAACAAAACGATGGGCTTCTTAATGGATTAACATTAGATGTAAATCTGTTGGGTGCTGGGTCTGGACAGGAGTGAGATTTAGGGGGAGATAGTGAGGCTGCTGTCTCATCTTCTGGCTCTTGGTCTTTCAGGAGGCCCAGCTTCTGCAAAGCTTCCAGTCTCACAACCTGGGGATCTTTTGCATTCTTGATATTGTACGTATTTTCTGAGGTTATGGATGTTTCACTTTGGGGGGTTTTCACAGCTATGTTGGTAGGAATCTTTTTGGGTTTGGGGGCCACAACCGGAGGACCTGTCTTGGACATAGAAGCCTCTGAGAAAGATTTACCAGATCTTGGTAGATTCCTGAGGTTTTGGCCTTCCTCTGTGACAGGAAGGTGCTTGTCCAGTTCTATAGTATGATCAATTTTAGGACATAGAGGTGTCTTCTTTGTGGAGGCACTCCTCCGCAGATGAACAAGTGCCTCATAGGACAGAGGACCTCTGTGTAAACCTTCAGGTGTCCTGCCTGAGTAGTCCCTGGGTTTAGGTGGAGGAGGTACCACAACATTAACCTCTAAAGGTACCTGGGGAGCAACAGGTTTCTGGTTGTGTTTGTGATCAGGTTTGTTGCTTGAAAGAGTGAAGTGAGGGTTAGAGCTGAGGTTTTTGTCTGGAGGGACACCCGGCTTTGGTTTGGGGGGAGAACATGGAGAGATGCTTGCCACAACAAGAGGTGTCGGGACCAGGTAGCTGGGTTTGGTGTCATCGTTTTCCTTTGTTGGTTCCTTAGAAGCATGTTTCTCTGAACCTGAAAGACAAACAAGCTTATGTTGGTCACTAGAAAGTATTTAATTGACAACTGTTTCACTAATTCTGCATCTGTGCCTAGAGATTAACTCACTGTTGAGCTTGCTTTTGCTCATGGAGGCTGACAGGTCAGCCAGTTTGGTAGCGAGGTTGCCAGGGCTGGGCAGTTGGTCAGGTTCGTCATTAGACAGTCCACTATCTTCCTCGGTATCCAGAGACCCAATTGTCTCTTCCAAAAACATGAGACAAGCCTTCTCTTCAGCAGACAGGTGCTCCAGACTATCATCACTCTGTAAAACATAAAGGTAGGGTTTTTCTTGATTGACCGAAAATCCGTTTTGACATCAAGAACAACTGACATCACTTTTTTACCAGAGAAACCTTTCATGTCTAAATAGTCACAAAACTAAAACCAGATGGACCCCTTTTGCTTTTATGCTTCAGCTCTGTGACCTACATGGTTCCATCTTGATTCATGTTGTGAATGAGTTGTAGTAGAACTAATATATTTCTCAGAATAAAGAGGGTAAGGTAAGGTCAGTAACTTACAAAGCCAGAATTGGCGCTGACCACGCTGTCACAGCTGCCAGCGCTGTCCATGCCAGTCATCGTCTCCAATCCAATGCCACCTGGCCAGGTATCACTTTTGGGCATCTTACTGCCCTAGTTTATCTGAGGGTAGCGGCACAGATTGTTGTGTTTCACTCTGTGAAAAGGGAATACATAGTGAGTGTCATTTTCAGAAGTAGATTCTGTTTAATTAACCATACTATTTTTGCATACTTAGTTTTTTAGTTGTTCTATCAGTCATTGATTTGCATGTATTTTTGTACAGTGAGAAAAATATATATTCCGTAAAGGACGACATTGGAAATTTCCTTTTAATGTACTTTCCTACTGCATTCCCTTGCAGTACTTTTGCAGGTAACACTTTACGATAAGGTACACATAAAATCAGTAGTTTCTAAAGAACTAATGACGAACGAATGAGTGACTAACCATAAGTTAATGATCAGTTTTTGAGTAACTCCCAATCAAATGTCATACAGTAGCTTATCATTAGGTAATAATTCGTGAATTATTAATGACTAAGGTAACCGATGAGGAACGAATTAGTCGCTAACCATTAGTTAATGTTCAGTTCTTGAGTAAGTCCCAATCAAATCTCATACAGTAGCTTATCATTAGTTAATAATTAGTTAATTGATATAACTGAAGGAACAGCTCGCTTTTTTGTGAATCTTACTGTAAAGTGTTACTCTTCCACATTATCTTTGCAATATTTTTACATTAAGCTTACAATAACTTTTGTTTCCCAGCCTTACGCAGGAATTACAAATCAGCATAACAGTGAATCCAGTTTACAAGTAATTCAGGACGAGTACATAAGAAAACACACTTGTGTGATGTTATTATAGCTCAATAGACTACTTTATAAGTTAGAAATAGCCCAGTGTGCTGGAATAAAAAAAAATAAAGTTTTTAGAGTATCTGACACATGGACTTCAACGAGAGAACTCCTTTTTGTCCAGGGGGCTCATTACAGAAATTTCCAAAGTTTGAAATCCTGTCTTATCTTAGTTTAGGATGACATGTAGGATTTTTTTGATTTTTTTTTTTTTTGATTATTTTTTTGTATTGCAGAAACATGTTTCCTGACTGCATTAAGAAAAAAAAATCATATCTTATCTCAGGATTTGGAATTCAGCTTTTACAGAACTATCCTGACTTTAGGGTCCTAAATCCAAAACAAGTGCCAGAAACGGCAGCAGCACTGTTGTTAGGCTGTTTGGCAATAACAATAAAGGAATAACATGAACTCAGATTGAAAGGCTATTCAGACCATATGCTGACGGTCTGAATTTTCTAGACCTTGTATTGATGATTCATTTTGAATTTGAGCAACATGTTATACAACTGGCTCTGGAGAGGCCAACAAGCAGGCATGCTGTGGTCATGCAAACCACAAATGCACTTTGGGTTTTTGCTAACAGTGACTTCTTGTCACCTATTGCATTCTAATCAAATATACAGGCATGACAGGATGAATGCTGATTGACAAATTTAATTTACAGTTAGGAATCAGGTAGGATTTCTTAAGATAGGAGGCCTGAGGTGCAATAGGACAGGCTTGAGTTTAGAAGTTGCCTCTGTAATAGGAAGATAGATTTTTTTTTTTCCAATCTTTGAAACTTAGGTTAAGATAGGACAAGCAGTTAGAATATTTTTCTGTAATGAGGCCCCAGACCACCAATGGAACAGTAGGGATTAAGAACACAGAGGCTCGCCTTCAATAGTGGCAGTCTTTATAAATTTTGCAGCACAAATGTGCTCATCCTGTCAGATGTTTAGTCCAAAAACTCATATAAATAGATGCCCAGAAAAAGACAAAAGACTCTACAGGACTCGACATGCACGTTTTGATCAACACAGCACTGATCATAGTTTGACAGACAGTTGCATCAAAGCAGACCGAACAATTGAGTTTTATCTGTAAAAGCTTCAACCATATTTCTAAAGTCCAGTCCTTTGACCATGTCTGATGTAAGTGCCATAAGTCAATCTTTTAGCTGTAAAGGAGTTTGGCCTTTGTCTTCCTCTACAATTAATAAATAATGGACAGTACAATGTGCACAGACACTGATTAACAACATACAGCTATAAATTTGTTTCCAAAGTATGTAAGCAGATATGGAGAGGAGGGAAAATGAGTGGCAGTCAGCACCACAAAGGACTGGACAGCTCCAAATCAGGCTGATCCGTCTTTACTGTCAGCTCAGGATTATATTTAAACAGTGTCAAAGGTGTCAAAGTGTCATTTATTTCAACCCAGGTTCAAATTAGTCCTGGGTTACTTTGATGGTATTATTAGTCCATACTGTAAACATGGCGTCTTGTGATTGCACAAGAATCTTTGCCTTCATAACACATTTGTAATGTCCCAGCATGCTTTGGACAAGAGAGCACGACTGTAGCCTTCATACATTACAGAACGACAGATGTGTACAGTGATAGGCAGCATTATTGTTTGCACTACAGGAGCTGGAGGCAAAAATATCAAATGTTTTTTTTTTGTAATTATTGTTATTTTGTATTAATATATTTATTTACCGTGCCTGTTTATTATGTTATTTAGATATTACGTCTGTGTCTATGAATTTATTTAATTTCCTAACGAAAATCTGTGAAATATAACTCCTTAATGAAAAAGATACTGGGGAAAAAATGGTATAAGTGAAATAAAATTGTTTTTAAAAAAAATCCCAAAGAAGCTGTATACAGTCTCTGTAAAATCAAGTATCTAAACCTTCTCTAGATAGATAGATAGATTCTTTTTGCTCAATGGCAAACTCCTAGAAATCTTTAGTGTGTAAAAGAGTTTGTGGTCAAACCCCTACACTCAACATTTAAGACTCTAATGCTGCATAAGAGCAACCATTTTAATGCAAGAAAAGAAAAATGAATTTACAATATGTTATTTTCACAACATCCATATTTGCGTAGTGTTTGTCTGGGGCAGATTTTCTGATGATTTGGCTTATGAAGGCAACAGTTTACTTTTTGTTTTAGCTCTAAGATACTGAGACTTCCAACTAGTCTTCAAAACAATCCATGCACAAGTAACAAAAAATTAAATTAAATGTTAAATACATAATAATTTAATTTAATTTAATCTTATTTTATTATATTTTATTTTATTTGATAGGGACGATGCAATTCAACATAGCTTCACTACAGAGTATGGGACTGATGTGTCGAGAGTTTATCGCTCTTGCTAATTTTCAACTCCTGTCCCTAGTTGGGCTTTGACATGTAGACCCAAAATGTTATTAAAAATATACAGTTTAAAACATCATACAACCACAATACACGAAGGCTCTACAATTTCATTTTTATGCTTAACTGGTGAAAGCTATTATCATTGGCTGCCTGGAAGTCCGTCTACAATAGTAGGCCGATGTTTGGCAAATGGTTCATAGTAAAGTAAAGGATACACTGTAAGTAATATATGATTTATTAGACTATTTCCCAGCTTTCTAAATTGCTCAGTCTCACATGCAGACCTGCCTAAATATAATCTCTTCCACATTATCGTCTCATCCTGTGTTACCCTGTGGTGTGTTTTACATGCCCACCAGCTTTCCGCTGACTGGACAGAATGACAGAGTATCATAGCTTAGTGCGTTTCTGACAGATATCTAACTAGTCCTCTAACTGCATGTGACTCAGATTACAGCAGCACACATGCCACTCCTAATCTTCCTCAACCGGATCAGTTTCAGAGGGAGTGGAGGGCAGCAGCAATGATCCCCTGAAAGCTATATGATATCCAGTTTGACTGTGTTGTCTCTCTGCAGCATTATTAATTTGGGTGTATGTTCAGCCACAGACATTTTCAGTAGTTGCAGGTGGCGAGATGCAAAGAGAACGTAAATAGTATTACCTTGATTAGGGATCGGTTTCCTGCTGGGGATGCTAAAATTTAGGCCTAAACACCTGCTCTTTAAATTTCTAATCTCATTTACAATAATAAAAAAGCGTCCAGCAGCTATTGAGCATTGAATTTCTACCAGTACAAAGGAATTTTAGAGAATAAAGACATTTTTATTTATCTGCTACAGAGCAGGAAGTTTTGTATAAAGGAACCTTTGTCTGATTCGAGTGAAAAGAAATTCACTTTTGGATAAGTTTCAACACACCTGAGAGGGAATGGCTGCGAGATAAGCCAAGAGAGGCACAAAAGCACTTCTGTTCACTGTCCATGCTCTGCTATGTCATCCCATCCCTGCGAAAATTTAAAGTTCCTATCGCCAGGTCAATATGTAAATGAAATGTCCTCATATGTCCTGCTGCATGCAGGTATTTATTGTTTTATTTCTAACTTTAAAGTCACTGACTTTTGATAATCAAATTTGCCTTCAATTAAGTGTCAAGTATTATGTAATTCCTGTGTTGTAAAGTGTGTACTCTGACTCCTTTTTTTCCCACTTGTCATAACAAAACCACAGACTAATAAGACTGTAGTTAGTCATTAACTCCCGTTGACCATTTCCAGTGAAAGGACATGGGTGATCATAATGTTATCTCCATACACCTGTCAACACAGTAGCAACCACCACAAAGTAGAAAAAACAGGATGAGCAGAGGTCAAGGCAATAAATTGAAGTGCCCATGCCATACTCCTTGGAACATTAATCTCTGTTGCAATAACAGTTTTGATTGTGGCTGTAAAAGAGAAACTGGCCAAGCTTTTATTATCCATAATGCACTGTTTGAAGGGGATTATGCAACTGGGTCAAATCATCCACGTTATGTTTTTAAGTTTACAACTTAAACCCTCACACCTGGCCTTCAACCCTCTACTTTCAGATTTAGGTTAAAGTACATTAGGCGCTTTGTCACTTTTGTAATAAAGATAATCTGCCCAACATACAGGCTTTGCAAAAAATACAATAAGTCAACTGCTCAAAAGATGTTCTGTACTTCAGTCCCAAAAGAAAAGCAAATAACAATAAGGCTGACTAAACACGCTGTAAAAAATAAAATTAATCAGTTGCATCGCTATATGACACTACACACAAATATAAAGTATGGCAGCAATAGCTTTTCAAAACATGGATTTAGTCAAGAAATAAAAACACTTCAAGTCACCACAAGTGAGCTAAAACATGGGTTGATATGTTACTTCATATGAGCTATACTTATATTAACATATGATGAAAAACATGATTTAAATTAAACTATGTAACATTAACAGGTGTTTAAACTAACTTTAAAAAAACTGACCACAGACTGGAAAAGCATCAAATAAGCACATACCTGTTTGAATCACAAGTCTTTAGTTATCCATCTTCTGCCACTTGTGTGAGTGAAGACACAAGTGAGTGAGCGGCTCTGTGTCACCTGCATGAGGGACTTTGTGCTCTAAGCTTTTAGCCAATCAGAGAGCAGCATTCTCCTTAAGACGCACAAGCCCTAGTCGTCATGGCAGCCTACCTACAAATGCAGTAATCTGCTAATCAGTATCTCTGCTTCAAACTCTCTCTGCTATTGTAGTTTGAATACAGTTTTGAATACATTACTTTCTTTGAGATAATTACACTCAGATGTAAGCAGTGTTTTACAGGTGTTGTGATGTTACATTAAGTCACTTGGGTTGGTTACACATTGTAGACCGTCGTGTTGTCATCTTTGCAACAGCACACTATCTTAGAAAAAAATCTTTTAGACATTATGCCTTCTCTATGTACAGTTATAGAAGTAGGCCACTGCTTATTTTCAAAACTGATCAATCTGACAATTATAATCTCAATGAATCGATTAATTGTTTGTTCTGTGAAATGTCAGACAATCATCAATCTTCAGCTTGTTCTGCCCGACCAACTTTCCAAACCCAAATATTCAGTTAACTGTCAGGTAACACAATCCCTAAGAAGAAAAAAAATTCTCAAATCTCTGAATTGACCAACAATCTGAATGATTCAGATCAAGAGTTTGATTGCCATCATATATTAGCCTGTGTATCATTATACTGTAGACGATACCAGTGGTATACCTACTAAAACCACACTGCAAAGCCCTGCTTCAGTAAAAAGTAATAGCTTATGTTAGCATAAACAGCAAAATGTACTTAAAGTAAAAGTACTCAGTCTACAGTAAAATGTTTCCTCTCTGTGTTTTACTATAAATAAATAAAGATTACTGCTGCATTAATGTGTATGTTGCATTTTACTGCTGTAGTTATGTAAGATTGTGCTGATTCTAACTTCTTTATATACTGTTGACCATTTAATGTACAGCAATGCACCTTTTTTTAATGAGATCCTCAAATGTTTGTTGAGTTGTTGTCCTGTGACAACAACTTTTCTCTAGACATCCCTGTTAAATTGTATTGTTGTAACTATAGGATACAGGAGTATTTTCTTTTGATGGTTATAGTCTGTCATAAAACTTTGACCCCCAAAAAAAGTCATAGTATAGTATGTCAACAAAATTTCACCAAAAAACTCATAGTACAGTATATGATATTAATTTGACCCAAAAAGTTATATGATATTGTCATAAGAATTTCTCCAATAAAGGCATAGTATACAATATCATGAAAACTTAATTAAATACTATCTTTAAAAGTCACGGTATAGCATATGATGATGTGAAATTTTACCAATAAAGGCAAAGTTTAGTGTGCCATGAAAAACTCCAGTAAAAAAGTTAGTCATTTTATGGTATGCCATAAAAAATTCATCAAAAAAATCATAGTATAGTGTGTCGTCGAAATTTCACCAAAAAAGTCATAGTATAGTATGATGTCCAAATTTCAACCACAACATCATAGTATAGCCTGTCGTCCAAATTTCACCAAAAAAAGACATAGTATAGTATGTGTTCAAAATTTCACAGAAAAGATCATGGTATAGTATGACATCGAAATTTCACCCAAAAAACATCATAGTATAGTGTGTCGTCCAAATTTCACCAAAAAAGTCATAGTATAGAATGTCCTGAAAATGTCACCAAAAAAGTCATAGTATACTATTTTGTCCAAATTTCATCAAAAAAGTCATAGTATAGTATGTCGTCCAAATTCCACCAAAAGTCAAAGTATTGTATGTTGTCAAAAATTTAACCAAAAAAGTCATAGTATAGTATAGTATGTCATCCAAATTTCAACCAAAACATCATAGCCTGTCATTCAAGTTTCACCAAAAATTTCATACAATTGTATGTCATCCAAATTTCAAAAAAAAGTCAAAGTATAGCATGTGGATCAAACTTCACCAAAGAAGTCATACTATAGCATGTCGTCATCAAAATTTCACGAAAAAGATCATAGTATAGTATGTCGTTGAAATTTCACCAAAAATGTCATAGTATACTAGTTAGTCCAAATATCACCAAAAAAGACATAGTATAGTATGTCGTCCAAATTTCATCAAAAAGTCATAGGATAGTATGCCGTCCAAATTTCACCACAAATGTCATAGTATACTATGTTGTCAAATTTCACCAAAAAAGTCATAGTATAGTATGTCATCAAAATTTCACAAAAAAAATTAATAGTATAGTATGTCATAACAACTTGACCCAAAAGGGCATAGTATAGTACATCATCAAAATTTTACCAAGAACATCATAGTATAGTATGTCGTCCAAATTTCAACCAAAACTTCATAGTATCGCCTGTTGTCAAAATTTCACCAAAAAAGTCATAGTATACTATGTCATAACAGTTTGATCCAAAAAAAAAGGCATAATCTAGTATGTCGTCAAAAGTTCACCAAAAAATCATAGTATAGAATGTCCTGAAAATGTCACCAAAAAAGTAATAGTATACTATTTTATATTTCATCAAAATAAGTCATAGTATAGCCTGTCTTCAAAGGTTCACCAAAAAAAGTATAGTATATGTTCAGAATTTCACGAAAAAGATCATGGTATAGTATGACATTGAAATTTCGCCAAAAAACAGTCATAGTGTAGTATGTCGTCCAAATTTCACCAAAAAAGTCATAGTATAGTATGTCGTTAAAATTTCACCAAAAAAGTGATAGTATTGTATGTCGTCCAAATTTAATCAAAAACTCATACTGTAGTATGTCATCGAAATTTCACAAAAAAGGTCATAGTATAGTATGTCGTCCAAATTTCCCCCAAAAAAGTCATAGCATAGTATGTTGTCAAAATTTCCCCCCAAAAAGTTACAGGACAGTATTCCACAGAATTCTTACGTCATATTTTAAAATAAGCTAAGACATTTATTACTATTTATTAAATGGCATTCAAGACTTTTGAATTCTGTTTTTGAACATTTGCTAAAATGATCAACTTTTAATACATTTTAAGAACCCACAGAAACCCTGTCTAGACATAAATGAGTTTGGATCTAAAGGCTAACTGTAAATGTTATAAATGTACTGTAACTCATCTTTCTCATGGCCCTTTCCTTGCAACAGTGACTGTCGGTCAAACAGCTGGTGAACAAACGTTAGATCCCATTAACAAAGGGTAGATGCTCCTTAAAATAACATGTAGGTAGAGTGATCCAACTACGATGTCACAAGATCAGTGGTTTCGCAAGGGTTTATTTCCAGTGGCCACGGATTGTAATCAGGAACTATAAATAGATGGGTGATGTGGGGACAGTTACTATTACAAGAAGTATTAGGAAATAGGCTGAACACAACATGAAGCATAAAAATTGTTAAAACAGTGATTAAAAAGAAATAGTTGATAGAAAATGACTCGGACACAAAGCTTTCGGCTATAACCTTTAATTGTGACACAACACTGAAAAAAAAATCAAGTAAATCCAGTTATTCTGTAGTGCTTTGTGTGCAACATTCATTGTTATTGTCCTTTAAGAGTTAGGAGAACTTGGTAAATACAAAATACAACAAAGCCATTTCATAGTTTCACTTTTATGCAAGCTGACTAATCCATTATCACTGTTAAAATAAACTACCTAAAAGTAACAGATGAAGAAAAAAAAGTAATTCACATTAACACAAAGAAATAATTTGAGATTTTTAGCTTAATTCCCAACACCGTCTCTGAGCCTGAACCAAGAAAGACCTAAAAGAAAGCCCCAATCTAGTCCTCCACTGTAACATTTTCTTTTTTTGGCAACAACTTAGTACCAACACCACCATCACAGATATGTGTAGTAGTAATACTAGTTCTGCAGAACACGAAGCAACAATAATCTGGGCTTCGAGAAAAAAAACATAATCCCACAAATATCTTTATGGCCTCCTCAAATTTAACATTTTGAGCTGTGGTTTAAAATAAACAAGTGCATGCTTCATCCTTCAAGGCAGTGAGTATTAAAGGAATTAGCAGAAACGTGAGAACATGCTCCAGTTGTGCAAAACATACAGTGGAACAGAATGGCGTAGTTTTGACAACATACACTACATAAAATGGACTGCAAATGTAAGCTGAAAAATCAAAATTGCAAAGATAAAAGCTTAATGCGGATTAGCTGAACACGTAATGTGTGGACTGTACCTGAACAGTAAATGCAAGTGAGCAGGATTCATCTTATACAGCGTGTCTTGCACTCACTCGTTTCAGATTTCTAGTTAGTACACTCCCCTCTCACCGTGTCTGGTGATCTGAAAAACAACACTCAAACACCTCATCATGCTTAAAGTGTTTTCCAAAATATGCAGCAATATTAAACAAAAAAGAAAACATTTTTAAAAGATTACAGCATAACATTTGAAAATTTCACACTTGAATTAAAAATTACACTCCTGAAAAACTGTCGTACCGATGAAGAATAACAAAGAGCTACAGGTTTTGTGAAATGTTTTCAGCACCATTTTTTTGTCTGATCTAAAATATAATCACTGATAAACCATGTTGCAATATAAAAAAAAAAACATCAGAAAAAAACAGAACAAAGAGAAAAGGGAAAAAGTCCAACATGAGTGTTTAGTCTAATTTTGATCACAATTTGCAACACTGTAATGTATAACCTCAGTCTCAATGGCCACTACTCACACAGTAATTTTAAAGAAACGTCACATTTTTGTAAAGATGAATCCAGCGTATCATTATTATCATCATCATAAGCCCCCCTCCATTCAGAAATGTGTTTCTACTGTTTATGTCCCCTAAAATGTCTGACCTTGACTACTCTGACTTGTAGCTGTACAAAGTTTGTCACTAAAAGGTGTTTTTACATGCCTCTACTGACAACAATCTGAGATTCAAACATTAATTAGTGACAAACCTAATCAGTAAACGGGGGAACAGAATTCAACACATAACTGGCAAAGAAATCTAAAACCTCCAGCATGTAGCGGACTTGTCAGAGAGCGACATTTAGCATTAGCATAGTGAACATTTGACAGCAAACATTCCATTCATTCCATTATCTTCCAAAAACACCATCATGGCAGATATTATTGTCTTGTTTCACAACCATTAACACTGTGTCGAACAACAGACACAAAAAAATGATGCTACACTAACCATTTTGATACGTCGCTCATCTGGGTCTAACTGAGATTCAAACATGTATGGCTGAATTTCTCCGATGTTTCCTTTAACGCTAATGCTAGCTTTTTGATGCGCGCTGTTCTTTTACCGGTTAACCTAGCGCAAGTGGCTAAAGTTAAGTGGGGCAGGGGCCAGTCTCATAATTTCATTGAGGAAGAAAGAGCAGATCTGCTTCCAGCTTTTTTTCAGAGTTTTTTAAACTTTCCATGCGGGGAAAATCTTTTTAAACAAAAAAAATTAACCATAGCAGAGTATATATATATATATATTTTTTTACATATTTTAAAGTGTGTCGGGAGGGGGGGACTTCAACAAAATCCAGCTGTGCTGAATGATTCAGACATCTAAAGTTAGCTAAATTTTAAGTTTTAGTATTGGAAAAGTTTCTGACATACATCTGCAATGAGAAAAACCCATAATAAACAACATAATCAACATGATGAATAACAGTCATACTTTGTGTGCTGCGCTTAAGACAACAGTGAATAAGATCACATCATAGTGCAAATAATTCTTAGTGGCTGTTTTAAACTTTCTAGAACCATACAGCAGGGTTTTATCACATACACGTTTAGTCAGTCACAGCTAAGTACTACCAATTTGGTGCATCAACTGAAACACATCAGCTGCTCTCTGTTTTTCAATAAAACCGAGCCGCTGAGTAACAAAAGAGTTTAAAACAAATCCTAAGAATAGTTTGCATATTTTCCTTGACCCATTTGAACAGTTTGAAACCATCCCTAACAGACTAAAATGATGGTTTTAAAGACATCGGAGCACTGCAGTAGCGTTTCTGACTATGAGAACTGACAGCAGTTAAAAGTAATACTGAACAGGTTAGAGGCTGAACACAGTGTCTGCAGATTCTCCATAGATGTCGCTGGACAATGTGAGGTAGAGGATCACACAAGCAGATTGACAGACAGACAGACAGACCAACGGAGTTGCCAGACGTGGGGCACAGGGTTGGTGGTGGTTGTATTTGTGAGAGGAAGAAAAGACAAAACAGTATTCACACTTCGCCAAAATTGGTGTGGCCTGTCTCCTTGGCGTGCTCCCGAGCTTCCTTTTGTCCCACCAGGCCTGTCTGGCACACCATGCAGCGCAACGCAAAGCGGTTAACGTCCGTGAACTGACGCTTGCGGCGAGCCTCGTCTGCCAGCTCCAGGGCCTGAGCCAGGATTACGTCATCTGTGGTGGAGAAGATAGTCTGGGGCGGAGTGTCGGAGCCGGGCGTTTCTTTCTGCAACGGGTCGTAGTGGATGCCGTCGTAGATGAGCAGCACGCGTTTGTGGTAGCCAGCGTCCTCCCCGAATCGATCCACTCGGACTGTCTGAGTGTCCACCACACAGATCTCACACTGGTAAAACTTGGAGAGGATGGACACCTCGATGGCTCCCCCCCAGGTGTCGTCACGTCTTATCCAAGTGCAGTACTCCTCGTTGGTCTTTCCCAGCACCGCTTCAGAGTAAGCCGCGGGGTCACTGGAAACAATCTGGGCGATGAGGCCTCGCATCTCAGGAGCACACGCAGGGTCGTATACACCACCTTCCACCACATAATACACACTGGTGAAGAGGCAGGAGTTGTCAGCCGGGACCACTCGGCGTGCCAGCATGGGTGAGGCTTCCAGGCGTGGTGCTTTAGTCACAGTGGGATGATCCTGAGCAGGCTTTGGCTTGTTCTTTTCTTCCTCAACAATGAGTGTGTCTCCTACAGAGGAGGACACAACACAGTTCAGCCTGGTCACACTTTGGTAAGAAGGAAATTTATAGCTTTCCAGTTTTTAACTTTACGTTTAAAGGGTCAGTTCACCTAAATTACAAAACAAAGGTGAACTGACTTTCATCTACAGCATTTAAGGTATACTATGCAGGATTTTGCTGAAAACAATGTATTGACTCGTACACAAATAATCTCTCTCAATCATCACTTGTGACCCATTAGAAGTGTGAGGCAGTGTATTTATCTGCAGAGACTCTCCCTCCGCCTTTGTTTTCTTCTTATTTTGCTGTGTTTAGGATGTTTCTGGGTGTTCACTCCCCAGCCAATAACAGCACACAGTTGAGGTCAGGAGGGACTTAAAAAAAAGACTAAGCAACCAGATAGTAGGAGCACGTATCCAAGAGAAAGCTATTTAAAACTGCGGACACAGTGCTGAAAAAACACACAAACTAAGAGAAGCAAAACGCCAAGTGGACAAAGCTTGTTCCAGCTACTGAAAGCCAAATCTCTTCATCTCAGCGACTGAGTATTCGTCTTCAGTAAGTTTGTCTCACTGTAACATTTAATCATGAAAGAAGACTGTCTTACTTGTTCCTGTGGACTGCAGATGTCTTTCAGTCTGATCACTGCGGCAGTGAGGGCCACAGGGATTGATGAGAAAAAAAAAATATGCAGTGGGCTGCAGTGATAAATTGTAACAAAATCAACTCTTGGAGAAACCTAACACGACTTGACTGGCCACTGCAGCCTGATATTGGGTTGGATTTGTCCAAAAATTGATTCTGTTTCAACTTCGTCACAGTGTTTTTATTTTTCAGCATCCCTGTGGCCTCCCACTGCCGCAGCCTAGATGCACTACTCGCATTCAAATTACTAGGAGGACTTGCATTTTTGCAGTAACGCTTGATTTGGCGTGAATGCAGCCTTAAGGCCCAGACACACCAAACCAACATCAAAGAACTGTGGTGACAAAAACCAACTGTTACGTCGCCTGTGTCTCGGCCAAAAAGTTGCACATTAACACACTGCAATGACTACAACTAATGGCCAACCAGCACGTACATTCTGCACAAGCATGAGAAGAAATAACTCTCCACACCAGCAGAGTGCAGTCGTCTGTATACGTCATTTAAAAGGGGACGCTAGTTGGCCAGTTAGCATATAAACAACATAATCTAATGTTGAAAGAAGACAGGATATTTACCATGTGCCAGTGAACAACAAAAATTAACTGTTTCTCCAAACGCACTCAAAGAAAATTTATCTTAATAAAACAAGCTTTTTTCAAACTTACGCGCTTTAGACTTTAGCTGTTTGTTTACTTTCCTCACTTCCGTTTCTCTTCTTGTGCACTGTGCTTTACTGCTAATCAGAGTGATTTCATTCACTGATGGGCTCCACCAATCTGACGTTAATTTCGTGTGTTGAATCGGCTTAAAAAGAACATCAGAAAAAAGCAAATGAGGGCCAAGAGTGCAGGACACACCACAAAAATGGGAGTGACGGACACTCACCAACAGCCCAACATCAGCTTGGTGTCAGGACCTTTAGGTTGCTAAGGTATCAGCTTTGCCATCACAATGAATGTAACATTCCTGTAATAGTGACTTGCAGTGTACGAACAAGCAGTGTAGAGAGAAGGGGCCAAGTTTGAATGTTTACCAACAGTAACAGACAATTCCTGCATAGTATACCTTGAAGAATTTTAGTTCAAAATATTCCACATCAACTTTTTTGTCATAATTCACAGAACACTGTCCAAAGTTTTCACAATGATTATTTCTTCTAAAAACTTACCCAGTCATCACACTAATGTAATGTCATGAAAACATGCAAATAAACAATAAAATGCTGATACAAACAATAATGGTGTGAATTTATCTGCATATTGTGGATGTTTGATAACATACCTGATTTGATGGGGTAGTCCTTAAGGTGAGCATCTCCATTTCGAAGATCAAGGCTGGAGGGTGGATAGCCGACCATGATTTTCTGCACGTCACAGGGGATACCAGTCAGCTCCTCCACCTTCGTCTTTAGCTCTTGCACGCAGGACTGATGAGTCAATCCCTGCATTATGTGGCTCCCATTTTTGGTCTTACAGCGAAGCCGCAACATCCTACGTACAAAAACATGTGACAACACACATCAGTGACACTGCAAGTACTCGGTTTGAAATTTGCTCGTCCTCCAGAGCATTTGTTGTCAAGACGTTGTTAATGCTATCAAGAGGATACTTTGTGAACATCTTGATTAATAAAGAATATTAAATCAACTTTGTAATTAGGGTTTTCTTTTTGCTGATGACTATAAAAGCCTCACTAGAATAAATCAAATCTTTCTAATATCCATTCTGCCTGGATATTAGAAAGATTCTGCCTGGATATTAGAAATCAAATCTTTCTAATATCCAGGCAGAATCTTGTTGCTGCTGTCGTCATTTGAATGATTGACAGTATAGGTACCATAATGTCTATGTCTGTTCCTTATTAAAAGAATACTTCACCCACAAAATGACCATTTGTATATCATATCAATTTTTCACCATGTTACCTTGACATTGTGAAGAAACTCGGTTCTTCTCACAAGCCTCCATGGTGTATGAAGAATCCGCTGAACTTCAGTAAAAGAAGCCCAAATTTAACATCAGCAAAATTATATCAAAACACTTGTTATAAACTCTCGAACAATTCATGCAATACAATCCAAGTCTCATTTATATGCTAAGTACGACCTAAACACATGCATTTTCACTAAAACGTTACAACGTGTGTGCCCAGGCTAAATTTTTTCATACTGAAAAGCTTAAGCAAAAAATACAAAGTGCTTAGTCATATGACTGGATAAATGAAACCTGGATTGTATTAGATTGTAAGTTGTGTGAGGGTTTGTGGAAGGGTGATTTGGTATAGTTTTGTTGTTGTTAAATGTGGATCCTGAGTACTTGAATTCCTGAAGAATGTTTGCTGTTTTTGGATTCTTCGTTCACCGTGGAAGCATTCGAGAAAAACAATGTTTTCTTCACAAATTCAAGGTGACATGAGGTGGGTAATTAACACAAATGATCATTTTGTGGGTGAAGTGTTCCTTCAAGTTTAAATGTATTGTTTCTTATCTGTGGAAAAAGCTTTGTTTCCACTGAGGGAAATGGTTAGCAGGGCATGCTGTGTTTACACGGCAACTCGTATGAGACTCGAGAACTAGCACCACCAGTAGCCATCAGCTAGTCTCGTGCGAGTTGCCATGTAAACACAGCACACCTGCATGCTAACTGACCACTGTGAGAAATTATGCTATAAAAGTGGAGTAAATTACGTCTTTCCAAGTCAATTTAGCATGCCGCGGCTTCAGGGCACTTGGATTACGACGGACAAGCCTTTCTGGCATTTTTGAAAAGCATTAGCAGACTTTTATTACATTTTAAAAATGTGGGTTCCATGCACTTCAAGTGTATGGAAAAATCCGGCTGGCAGTTATCCTTCGATACCCTGAACGAGTTTTGTGGATTAAAAAACTACACTGGACTTCTTGTCGGCATGAGGGTCAGTAAGTACTGCCTGTACTTAAGTGGCCATTTCCTTTAGGCTTACAAAAATAGACAGGAGTCTGTGTCGCCGTGACGCGTTGTTACATTTCTGGGAGGGTACATGTCAAGCTACAGTATAGGGTACTGCGTCAATTCAACATAGAAGTATAAACTCTGTCTTAGTCTAGTCATCTAGCAGGCTGAATTGGACCCTTTGGCGGGCCGGGTTCTGGCCCATGGGCCATATGTGATTTAGAAGCTACTAAGTGCTGACCATGCACTGTGCCCAAACTTTTGCTTCAGGCCCTTATCCTTTGTTTTTTGAAACTGTTTAAGACTGAAATTAAAAAGTAAACATGCTTAAACTATTGAAGAAATGTGTCATATCTAACTTTAAACTTTTTGGAAGTCAGGTCGTCTCTTCCTTGCTTAGCTATACACAGTTAACAAAATTTTGACCAGTGGTGCCCAAACTTTTGCATGCCACTGAATATAAAGTTAAGCAAAAAGTGACTCATAACCGTAAAAAGTCAACTGCCTCTTATCTGTAACTCAACCAGTACATCATTGTAGGTAGTTTAACGCCCTTGCATATTATAAACATGGTTTTAACCCTAAAGAAACTATGCTTGTGACCCCAAATGCTCTGTAAATGGGGATACAATTGGCTTTACTCGCATGTTTTGTGGTGGTTATTTAACGTCAGTCAAGTTAGCTCAGAACTTAGCTGCTTTATCGTGTAGCCATGAGCTAGTAGTATTAGCTTGCTAGTTGTGTTTGTTAGCCTAACTTATGCAACACAGCAATATTCAGGACGTCGGACACCCTACATTATGCTGGTCGGTGAGTGATAATACTGCTTTCGCAATGGACCCGGCCAAACAATCAAAGTGCTGATGAGCAGCAGCAGTGTAGAGAAACACATGACAGCGACATCGCTTTGTTTTATTTTTTTCTTTGTTCTGTCAGTTAACGTTGACGACAGTTGACTCAACAGCGGGACAAACACACAGTGAGCTAAGCTAGCAGCTCCCTGCTGAGCGAGACACAGGGAAGATTGTGAGAAGCTACCGGTCATATGACTTCACGAATAGCTAACACGTTAGTGACATTTATTCTGAAAACGTATTAAAGAAACACACTTACTCGGACTTACAGAGAAACGTAACGTTATCATGTATCATATGCTAACGTTAGCATGCTAATCGTCCCTTTAACTTGGCGTTAAGTGGACCGTTTTTCCAACCACTTTGCATCCGGGTAAACTTGACCAAAATCTGTTAACGTTACCTTCCCTTTCACGTATACACACACGACAAGGTTTATGAAGTGACATGACGACGAGTTAAGTCATTTTATTTTCTTACCTGGTGTTGACTGCAGCCCTGCCTCAGACAATAAACATCCAGTGAGACGACTGATGTGGGGAACGTCTGCCTACGTTCACGTGACGTCATGACGCTCTCTGATAGAACAGCGGCTTCTACCGTAAATGTCCGAATAGAGCCGAAGTGACACTGGAACTGTCGGGTTCTGCTGCACAAGTAGGAAAATGTCGTTCAAAATCCCACTGGCATTTATTGCATCTACGCTAATAACTAAACATCTAGCCTTGAAACAAATCCTTTTTCGGCACGAAGTCATTATGCTGACTTCATATGTTTAGATATGGACTGTAGTTAAAAAACAAAAAAAAAACAACAACCTAAGGGACTGTTCCTTACTTATAAGGGGGCGTGGCTGGTGCAGAATAGGGGAGGCATGTCAAATAATTATCTAATCTTTTTAAGATTTGAAACTCCATGAATTGGTCTCTCTGAATTCTTTTTTAGTTTGGCTTAGAGGAGGGACATACTCGAAATGGTTGTATTTTGTGTTTATTTTAAATACCATCTTAACCCCAAAACCCACCCGCAGGCTTGAAAGGCATGTTTTCTTTGATAATAACCAAAATAACACCATCTATCACAGTCAGAAACTGTAAAAACGAAAATTATCATTATCATTATCAAAATTGCGACGTTCCTTGAACACATCTTGAGTGATGAACACTCCTGTCAGGAGACATAACCATATCTAAGTTTGAAAAAGTGAAATTTCACCCGTTAAATGAACAGTTTGCACCAGATCCTGTAAAAAAAACCCATTAATTTCTGCGCTCCTGCATGACAATAGTGGATAAACCAAGGCTTTTCTCAACTCCAGGATTTCATCTGCAACTGAAAACTTTTAACTTTCAAACATAAAGTTATATGTGTTTAAAATACGCTGGCCCCCTGTGCCAAGTTACTGATATTATTTAGGGTGGTTGCTACTGCCACTGTTGCGAACGATTTATTAGGGAAGACAGTCATTATGCACATGTTGGTTATGTTGCCTCTGTGCACGCTGTGATGCGGGAGTGCATGTGATGTGTAGGCTAAATTTTGTTGGTTTGTGTGGTGGGGTGTGTGGCTGTCATACTGTACACCTAAATTAGCTGAAGTGCACACACAGTTTGTAATTAAGACAACTTGCATCAGATAACTAAGTATTTGTTTAAACTACTTAATTTTCTGTATGTAAAAATTTTTTTTTTTGAAAGTGAGGTCGATTGTGTTAAGCTGACGTACTTGCTAAATTAAGTTTACTTTATTTACCAAATTTAATTGACTTTACTTGGAAAAATGATTTGTTATGTACAAAAAATTCATACAAATTTATACGAAGACCAGTCTTGCTTGAGCTACATAATAATCTGATGCAAACAGTTTCCTTCATTATTTTTAAGTAGATCAAGCACAGTATTTTTTATCAGTGTGAAGAGGATTCACATTTTGCTTAAATTATTTCTGGTGGAGGGAGCGTCATGCAGTTTCCCTCAGTCATTCAGGAAGGCTCAAGGATAAATATTTGTAGCTTCAGGGAGGGCCAAGACAAATAACTCTGATAAATAAAGTACAGTTCCTAACATTGTTCTTTATTTAGTAGGCTATTTATGACTTTAACTGCCTTTGATGAACACCAATTCCCATAATCCTTGTGGGCTAGATGTCACGGCTAACACAAGAGATGAGTCCATGTGAGAGATGAGGGGTCGCAGCTCGCTCAGATATGTTTGTGACAATAGTTGTGATAACAGAGTTTTGTGGATACGGTCGAAACCGAGATATGACAACGTTCAGTACCCTCTCTGTTGTGCTTGTAGTTTTTTTCTGTGCTCACTAAGTATTTCCTCCTTAAACTTTATCAAAATCAAGGAACTTATAGATGATTTATATTTATTCATAGTTTCCTTAGTTAAAATTAGAGAGGTTTAAATTTCAAGTGTTGTAGTGGACGACAATTTATGTTGAAAATGGACAGTAAATCCAAGGAACACGTGTCAAGGGAATAAAACACATTTATTTGGTTAAGGAGCCATATAGCTACACGTTAGCTTCCAGTTCTTTAACACAAGCAGCCTAATTACACTTCTTTCTTACAGTTGACTGAATAATTTTGTGTTAAGTTTTCCACTCCAGTTATGGTGAGGTGTAAAGGAGGAGACACCAAGACCACCCATCCCAAACTGATCTGTCCCCTAATCATTAATTCTAATGCTCCTGATTGTCGCTCACGTCTAATATTGGCCTACTTTAGGCCTAATATCAAGCAAAGCAGTTTCTCCAGCTTTAGTTCAATTCAGTTGTAATTATATCCTCGTGAGACCCTGTGTCTTCACATTTTTGGTTTCCTGCACTGCCTTCTACTTCATTCTGCTTAACTTAGACCTGTTGTCCTCATTTGTGGACACTTTTTTGTGCCATCTAGTAATAATACACTAATCCATGTAAAAACAAGATGGCAGCCATCTCGGCCAAGTCAGTCTGCAGCCGATCCCGACACAAAAGTGGACAAGGTTCAAAACCTGACCACATTTTATGGTTGAATCTTGTTAATTTAAGATTAATAATGTTTGTAGTTGGATATGGCAACAAATTTGACCAATTTTCAGTGACAAGCCAAGACGCTGTTAATCAGCAAGTACTCATTTGAGGACATTGGGAATTTATCATCAGCTTACTGAAGGATATTTGAACTTTATTATCGGTGACAATGTTTAGTTTTTATACTTATCAGGTCCTACTGATCCAAAATAGCTAGGAGGAATAAAAAATGCAGACCAAATGAAAGTTCAGGTCTCAAGAGGATATATCCAAATACCACAAATCAAAATTTGCCTCAGCGGGCTTAACAACATACAACACCCTCTGTCCCTGCACCCTCAGAGCAGTTAAGGTAAAACCCTTTAATGGGGGAAAAAATATTGAGGGAACCTCAGACAGGCTAACTGAGGAGGAATCCCTCGCACAGGACAGACAGGCGTGCATTACGTAGATATCATGTGTATAGAAGAGACCAACATAATAATATTACAGTATAGACAATCCAAGAATTTTGAGACAATTTTGCATCGAACAACAATCACTTACATGAAGGCCAAGAATGATAAAACAACATCTAACAGATCTGCATCATTTCATCTGGAAGATATCATGTGCTGCAAAGATTCATGTGTGTCTCCAACATTCCCCTACAGGGGGAAAAAAAATGTCACTTCAAAATCCCCTGCTTAAAAGGCACCAGTAGGCTGCTTCCAGCAACAGTCAAATATTACAGTCAGAATGAAACTTGTACTGCTGTCTGTTATAAAGTAAAATAAGAGGATTTTGTGTTTCAAAAATGGATGACGTGAAGAGAATTTAAGGAGGAAAGATACATTTGCATAAAGCCGTTAAAATAAATGATAAGAAGAACACAAAGGTCAATAAATAGCGAACATTCCACTAACTTGTGATGCCGTTGTTGCACAAAATCCCTTAATAGAATATACAGGCAAGGAGAAGAAGAAGGGATTAACATTTAGTACACCAGTTTAATACATCAGATATGTAAATGGAAGTTTCCCTCTCTGCTGCTGGTTTACAGTTTGTCCAGCAATGTGGTGTTTTTATCTAACAACACGTAAAACATACACGGCTTCCAGAACTGAAGAAAGAACGTCAATATAGTATTTTCCCTTAAATCTAAACCAAATCAACATAAGACGTAACAGAGGATGCTAAGAATACATTTCAGAGGAACTACAGATTGTTTGCATGGCAGATGAGAGTATTTATATTATAAAAATATTTTACAGCATCTACTTCATAACAGAAAACTGGTTTTCATCATGATGCATAACTTGTTTTTGTTACATTCATACAGAGGAGCTAATACTATCAGTATACTTAGAGTTCAGTAAGGCATTGTCATATTTACAACAAGTGTTAGTTGCCTGTTTTTATTTTGGTTCATTGATTGATTTGTCTCACATGCAGAGAGTGTTTATGATACTAATGATAAGGCTTCAAGTTTATAGCCTCAACATGCAGAGTACGGTTTAACACAGATGTTGAGATAGATAGGAACAAAAAAATGACCTTATAGTCTGACCATCATCTCCAAGGATAAGGTTTAAAAAAAATGATTTGATTCATGTGTGAACCCGGAGCTTTCGCTCACATTGTGCCGTGAAGAAAGATGCTTTCATCGTCACTCAGAAGCGGACACAGTCACTAGATTCTTCGGGGCTGTCATAGTCGCCTCCTTCGCACAGGGATTCCTTCAAGAAAAAGAAAATGTTAGTGACGTCACGAATTAACACCTCACAGCAGCAGAGTCTAATCGAGGCAGCTAACAGCTTCTCAGGGGGCTCAGTAGGTCCTATTTGAAAAATTGGGTCATTATGTGAAACAGCCACATTGGTGGAGACTGTGCTTTAGCCCAAATGCTTGTGACTAATGTCTATCTGAATCAGATACACTTTATGTTTATGGAACTCAAATACCTTTATATGTCCTACATTATTTTCCCATTTTGAAAAATATCTAGATGTCTAACAAATACTATCATCAGAGAGTTTGAAGTGCAAAGGTGATGGAAGGTTAGAGAAACCCAAAGACTGAGAACCGTAAAAACATAACACTGTGACAACATATTCACATGGGTTACAATGACATGAGTTGAATTGTGGGAAAGAAAATGAAGGGCTCTGCTACATGTACGAAGTCTCCAGAATACTCACAGACAGCCGTTTCCTATCCGAGGCTGTAAGACAGGTGTACAGGAAGTGGAGAGAGACAGAGAGACAGAGAGATAGAAATGTGGAGAAGGGACTGAAGCACTTTACCAACAGGGCACGGCCAACAAATACACAACACATACAAATATGAATATGCATTTTTAAATTTTAACAGAATCTGTCATTTGTGTATTGTGTTGAATTCTCTCAAATTTTCGAGTTTTTTATTTAATGGAATCATCAGTGTAGATTTATGAAGGTTATAGTATATACTTAATATTGTGTACATCATCACTTGTAACCAGGCCTGTCACAATAACTACTGTAAGAGTCAAATATGTCATTCCACTCAGCAGACATTAATTGTATTTACTATAATGTACACAAGGTGGCGCTGTATTGATATGTTGAGCAGTAGTGTATGTAGTATGTGGTGCGGGACAGTGTGGAACATGCTGAAAGCTGTGTGTTTGGCTTGGATAAAAGATAAAGAAATGGACATTTATTCAACCTGTGTTTTGGTGGTATGAATAAATACGATGATTGTTCTGTAACTGGAACCTTCAGTTTATTGTCTGAACTCAACACAACCAAGGAAGCTGTGGCATCAACCGTCAGCCAGGTCAGGCCAGGTGAAACAGTCATGTAGCTGCAGGTAATAGGCTTAGCTCCTACAACTACTTTTGTTGGACGATATATTGTCCCAGAAATAATTGTGATAAACAATATTATTGAAATTTTAAGGGCCCACACATGCTGCATTTTTTGTGGCCTCAAATATTTTGTTTTAAATGTAGACACGTGGAAGACGCATTCAAAAGCGCCTGTTTTTCAGGGTGCAATGGCTGTACCCTGAGGTTTACAAAGTTCTACTTTTGAAATGCAGCATAAAATTGACAGTTACCATACTGTGTGCATTTGTTATCTACGTTATTGAGAAAAAAATGCAGCTGCACAGAAAATCTCCACTTCATTTTAGTTATTTACAAAAGGGAGACTTTTTACACATATTTCCATTAACAAATGGTTTCAAGTTTCAAAAATAGTAATAAAACATTTGTTTAAACAAAAAGAACCCTTCTGTTTTATTTCCTTTAAGTTTCATTCTGACCGATAATAATAGTAATTCCGTAATACCGCGAAACTGCAATATTTTCCGAGACGTGAAAATCTCATAGGGGCCCACTGCAACCCGACTCAGAGCTTTCCTACTGTCCTACAGACAATATATTAATGTACACTTTAAAAACACCTGGAAAAAGACAAGCACCAAACTCAGGATTTCTGGTGAGCAGGCTATAATATGTTGCTGTTTAGGGTTGTTTAACAACGTCAGGCACAACTCACCTTCACACCCTTAAAAGTTAGCACAAGAGTAGCGTTTAGCGCCCGACCTCATGTTTTCCCAAGTTGGTCTCACTCCTAACTTGTCAAATACCTACGGTCAGACGGACCCTCAAGCGGTGGTATGAGACACCCCGGGTGTTGGCATTTTTGACGTTTTGGGCAATTAACAAAGTAGAAAGAGCGAGAAAGTCCACATAGGGAGGGTAAACCCAGGACTTTCACCCAGGGGTCTGCTATTTGTGTCCCGTGTGGAACCAAAAGTCAATCAAATTATTTTAATAATGACATAGTATGGTAGTATGTGTAGCATACTACGGTAGTGACATTTATCATGTGACGTTATGTTGTAACCAAACGTATTTATTCCAAGCCAAACTTGATGTTTTTTCCTAAACCTGACCACGTTCTTTTATTGCCTAAAACAGAAGGAAGTAAACCTAAAAGTTTTATACCTACATAAGTTTAAGTTTGAAAAAGACTGTGGATTTAACGAGCAGAAACTGTACATTTCCTGTGAAAAAGGAAGTTTATTTTGAAAAGAGACGATGCATTTAACAAGCATGGCCTGTCACATGTGCTAGGTACCCTTTCGATGACCAAGAGTAAATTGACATCCAAAACTGAACCAGGAGTGTATCATAAATCATGCAATGTCATGTCATGTTTTGATGTAACAGGCCACTGACCAAGAGCCTGTATTTGACAAGTTGGGAGTGAGAGTGTGTTGGATTTCACGGCGGTAAAAGACCCGGCATGTGTCCCAGCCCTAAAAGACCATTTTATGCAACTGACAGAAATGATGTGTCTCAACATAGTTTTTTTTCTGTTCAATCATCTCGTGCTGGGAAAAATCTCTGAGGAGCTGCACTCAAGTCTTATAATAATCGGGAAACCCTGCTGTTTATTCTGGCATCATGTTGACTAAAATGTTTGTGCTCTTTTTTATGTAAACAAACAAACATATAAACCCAACGGCAATATTGTACGATAAATGAGCATGACCATTTTTGCCGACCTCCATAAGTTGATAATGTAATTATTATGACAGGCCTTATTACTAAATTCAGTACAAGACTTCTTTGATGTTTGTGTGTCTTTCGTGTCCCATAAATTCTAACTTGAAAAGGTAGACATGCTGTTCTGCATATTCAAGCTGGAGACAGCCCCGTGGTGAAGCAGAGGTCATGCAAACTTTGGAAACAGACAGACGCAACATAACAAGAGCAATCCATTCAAGACCCAAAACATGCCCTGAGAGAGACAGAGAGAGATAGAGAGATGGACTCCATGTGGTCATTTTCAACACAGACACTAAATCACCGAGAGGATCCAACACTGAGGCGAGGGAATGCCAAACACAGGGTTACAACTGTGGTGGTGGTGGGGGTGACTGATTATAGTTGACGGTGACTGATTTAGTGGGGGAGCCTGTAACTCTGGCACTAACTTGGCTTTGCCGTCCCTCTGGCATCAGAGCTGAAGGGGTGGGAGCGAGCGGGAGCCAGGGCTGGTTGCCCGCACTGTAGAGCCTGGGACGCTTGACCTGGTCGTGACTGGACAAGGGAGTGTAACTATTCCGCCGGTGTATGAGAGCAGAGTCCCTCGGGATTTTATCCTGGTAGGAGATGAAACACCGCAAGTGTTAAGGAAAAAGATCAGGGAACATAGAAGCACCCGGGGGACACCTGACCAGACAAAGCCAAGCAAACTAGCCGTCCTCTCCGCATGGATCCACAGCAACAGGTAAGACAACTGAAGCTGTTTTAAACCACATTAGTCCGCCACACAACACAAAACATTAATGAACTGTAACAGACTGTCCTGATCACACAAGAGACAGTGAAATACTTTAAAAATGGGACTCAAACACAGCAGTCTTTCACAGAGTATACATAATCTTAATATCAGGATGCAACCAGAACGATGGTAATGATTAGTTCAGCCAAGCAAGGTTGCAGGATCAGCCATTGCCTCCATCAAGGTAAAATAACACCAAATTAACAACTGACTTAACATTCATTTGCTCGCAGCTCAAGCCAGACTGAGTCATCAGGGTTAAAGATAACAGAACATAACATAACAGGGATAAAAGGAGTCAAAGGAAGCAAAGCCTCAAACAGGGGATAAAGTGCACTGAACAAGCAGACACAACAAACAATGAGCCTTTTAGATTTTGGATTAGATGTTGAGATAAGTTTTGATTAATTACTGTGTAAGTAATGCATATGTGATTGTGTTTGAAGCTTTACAAGGTAAGTTTATCATCATTTTTCAACTTGGACCCTATTGTCCCATGTTTTTGTGTCTAAGTGACTAATGGTATTTAAAATTGGTCCAGTATTGGGTGAGAGCGCTGCAGCCGGCAACCATGAAACAGGCTGCAATGTAATCACTTAGGACATGTTTGCACCATCTCTTTATGTCCATTAAAAGTCAGGTTTATATTCTAAGTGTCTAACAAGACTATGGAAAGGACCTTTTTGTTAAAGAGTAAGACTGTTTTTGTTTAACCAGAAACAACCTGGAAATTGTAATTGTGAAACCCATCAGACTCCACTTAAGACTGATTTTATCAGTACGTTTGAAACAAAATTAAACTCAAAAAAGCTGTCTTGCTTCCTCTTTCCACTGGTCCAACAATCACCAACTCTAGTTTGGTCAAAACTAAACTTTTAATTCACCCAGTTAAGCAGGATTCATACTTGTGTGTCAGCTCTATGTAAAGCCTATGTTGTAGCCTACGCACGTGTGAGCATTTATACTTGTACAGTGGTGTGTCTGTGTCACTCTGCAGTTACACCTCCAAAACACTAGCTGGCGGCGGAGTTTCTGTGAAGTGCTGTAAAGTGTAGTTGATTCAAAACACACACTAAACATGGCTTAATAGCGACAATTTCAAACACAAGTACACAAATCAGCTTCACTATAACTCACAGCATTCACAGACAAACACTTGTCTTTATCTGGACACATTTTCACCACAAATACAACATGCTAACGTTAGCCTAATGGCTAGCGGACTTTTCCTCTACTCCTATGAAACCAGGGACAACAGCAACATTTAACAAAGGTAACGTTACAAAATTCGGCTCCATTACAACTCACAAGGTTCACCGACTACACAGCTGTCTTATACTAAACACGTTTTCCAAACAAATATAACATGCTAACGTTTTTAGCACAAGCCTATGGCATTTTACGTTGTATAAATTAGCCTAGCGACTAGCGGAGATTTCCTCTGCTCATATGAAGCCAGGATAAATCAAACACAAGACTTAAAATGCTATTTTTGTGGAGACTTTATTGTCTTCACAATTTATTGTTTCTTATCTGTGAAATTAAAGTAAATAAAGCTTTGTTTCCACTGAGGGAAATGGTTTCAGCTTACAGAAATAGATATAGTAATAGTCATCGTGACGTGTAGTTACATATCTGGGCAAGTGCACATCCGGCAAAGCCATAGGTATGGTGTTGATTCGATGCAGAAGTACAAATCTCGCTTTAGATGTGTATACACATACACATCTATACATGCTTAAATGACTGTTTATTTAAATGGAGTCTGGTTTGTTGATGGCAATTTCAGAGCTGTTTCTCATAAAGCAAAAAGGATCTTACTCTTTAACAAAAAGGACTGTCTCTGTAAAAAGCCCCTCCATGATGCTGTCTGACTATAGAATACTAATGTGAGCCTGTTTCGGGGGACGTGGCCAAATTTACACTGCAGCCTGTTTTGTTGCTGCTGGCTCACTCAGTACTGGACCAATGTCAAAACTGTTGTCCCTCTTAGTCACTTAACTACAAAAACATGTGAATATAGGGTCCAGATTGAAAAATACCTAAGTCACACTTTAATTCAACCACACTACACAATAATGTGATTTTTCCAGCTCAATTCAGAGCGACTTACAAGAGGCCGGTCTCGATGAGTGTTTACTGCCTCCACATTAAGATAAAACATTTCCACTTTACAACCTAGAAGATAAAAGACAGAATACATTTAAACAAAACACGCAAAATCAGTTTTATGGTGTAATATTGAGAGCTAAGATAAAGACCTACCATATGCAACAGGGGTTAGCTTGAGTACTGTGTGGAGTGGACATTTCATGTATGGTAGATCTTCTACGGGATGAAGAAGAGAGTATACAAAATGTTATCACCTGCTGGTGTGATGTAGTAATATACTGTATGTGTGTGTGCACTTGTGTTTATGTGACCTGCACCCTTGTCCAGGAAGTAAGCCAGCAGACAGCGCATCACAGCCTGATGGCAGATGACCAACACGTTGCCCTGCCGCTCCAGCTCCATGATAACTGGTTCCAAACGCTGGACGAGGTCTTGGTAGGACTGAAGGAGAAAGAGGAGAGATTATTTTAATTACCCTGCAGATGTTTGAATAAGATGAACAAAGGTTACTGAAACAAAAGTATGGAAGGAGTGTGTCAGGTCACCTCTCCTCCTGGGTAGCGGTAGTGGTACTTGTCCTGGTCCCTCAGAGCAAACTCCTCTGGGAATGTGGTCTCGATCATATCATAAGTCATCTCCTCACACACACCCTGGACGAGAATGACAGAGTGTTTGTTTCAATGTCAAAAGCACAAGTAAAAAAGTTGGATGGAAGCTCCTTCACCACACACAAAACTGATGACACAATTGATTACACGTGTGGTGCAATCATATTTATTTCCAGTATATTGTCTATATAATCTTTAGTCTATGAATTACAAAATCTATGAAGCCCTGGTAGGAGGCCCTGAGGCAGACCCAAAACACGCTGGAGGGATTATATATCTCATCTGCCCTGGGGCCGCCTCAGGATCCCCCAGGAGGAGCTGGAGAGCGTTGTCTGGGGTACTTTGCTCAGCCTGCTGCCCCCGCGACTCAGCCCAGATAAGTGGATGAAAATGGATAAATGGATGGATGATGAGGCAGCTTTCTGTTGTTATGCACCAAAGGTTTGGAACAAACTCCCATTACAAAAAGTCATCTCTGTGGATAGCTTTAAGAAATGGATCAAACCCTATTTTTATGATCTCAACTCTATTTAATGACTCTTTTCTCTAACATCAGTTATTTGATGTTTCTTTTATATTTCTTTAACTTGTTTTATGGTCTTTATAACTTAATATTGTTGTTACCGTTGTTTTTATTACTAGTATTATCCTTTGTTTTTATCCCTATAGAATTTTATTTTATTGTTTTCGCTCCTCATGTCTCCTGTTTGAACATCAGTGTTATTAGTTTGTTTCTCTTGTAAAGCACTTTGAGCTGCATTGCATGTTATGAAAGGTGCTATAAAATAAAGTTTATTATTACTAGTCCATAACCATTGGTAGCTTTGTCACCCTCTACCTATGCCAATTCTTCAATGCCTATATGCAGTTTCACATAGATTGACCACGTCAGTGAGTAGAAAAACGTGGGACTGACAGAATGACTGACTGACAGAATGACACACTGACAGTTTCCGTGATTATGTACAGCATACCATACCATGACTTAGTCATACCAAAAATTAGAAAATGTTGTTATAGCGCCACCCAGTTGCCAATTAGAGTTAAATTTCTCCAGTCATCTTGAGGCGTCCTGTTCTACATATCTACCAAGTTCAGTAAAAATCCATATGGCGGTTAGGCCTAGATAAGAAATTAGCTCTCTAGCGCCCCCATTTTGTTTGATGGGGTCAATAATGGAGGGGTCCCCTCAGATTATGTGTGGTCATATGCCTACAAAGTTGCGTGGTGATGGGTGAAACCCTTGAGATGTTAAACACCTTTATGTGATGAGCCACGCCCTCCGCAATATTCATTGCCTTATAGAAGCTCAGTTTTACTAAGTTTTCCAACTTTTGCCAAGAGGGAACTTTAAATATTGGTCCCTAGATTATGTTCACTGAGTTTCATGCAAATTGGTCAAACTTCCTAGGAAGAGATCGATTTTAAGTGTTTTTCAAAAAATTCAAAATGGCGGAAAATCTCTATAACCGGAAGTTATGGGTTCTTGAGGCAAATGTGTTCCTCATGAGGAGAGGCATCTCTGTGCAAAGTTTCATGTCTCTACGACATACGGGGCATGAGATATGCCCATTCAAAGTTTGCAATTTCAATCGGTTGCTATAGCGCCCCCCTTTGGCCAATTGATGTAATATTACTTCATTCGCATCCTCCCATGACCCTCTACCACTGTGCCAAATTTCACATGGACTGACCAAGTCAGTGAGGAGAAAAACGTGGAACAGACACACAGACAGAGTTTTCGTCATATAGTAAGATTATTATTATTATACTTATAAAGTACCAGCTTTAATCACTCTCAGTCAGTATGTCCATCCTGATGAAGATCCTGTAGGGTCCAAACCAACTGGTGTTTTAATTAATATGCTTTGTGCAACCGGCCTGCTCCTTATGAAGATATAAACGGCTCATTCTAAGCTAACAAAAACAATACAATTCCCAGTTTCAGGTAATTATTCACTAATGAAAACATAATTCTGAATATTATATTAAGTACGATTTTCAGTGCAGGACTTTTCCTTGTAACAGAGCACTTTTACAGTGTGGTTTTGGTACCTAAATGATCTGAATACTTCCTCCATCACTGGTTCTGTGTTACTGTCAGGAAGCTCCCTTCCCCTCACTGAAATGTCTCAGATAAACATCCAAAATACAGTTTCTCTCTATCTAAACCAGAGCTCTATGGTAAGTAACGGTATGTAATGATTGTTTAGTGATGAGGGTACTCACAGCATCGATCTCATTGAGTATCTTCCACTGTTCATACGGGACACCCAGCTCCTCCGCTGTCTGGATGGTTCTTCTCAGCTGGCTCGTCCACACCTTCAAATCTGACAGGCTGTGCTCCTCGATGAAATCTCGTAGGGCATGGGAGAACTGGGATGTGAGAGAGACATGAGAGGCTTCCAATAATCTGCCTGTTCATCATCTATCCATCATTAATTCCTTAATATTTGTAAAGGTGTTTCTGCTTCATTAGATTCATGTTCAGTGGATTGAGAGAAGAAAATGTGAAATGCAGAGGATTAAGTGTGATAAAGGTCATAACTCTGGTGTTCATAATATTGTAGTTAAGTACACCTTCCTTATCCCACTGAGCTACCTCCCAGAGAGAGGCTTGTAATTGGGTTTTAAGAAGACGCTGGCTTTGCACTTCATAAAACGAGGATTATGAAAGAGAACCTGTTTCCCTCGAGGAGAAAGTTCCGAGTCTCCTCCGATGCGGCCTTCGACGTTGTGGTTGCTCTCTCCGTGCCGACACAGGTAGATGGAGTGAGAGTGAACATGGATGTTCATGAGGTAGTAGACGATCTTACTCTGGATGTAGTCCTGCACCCGGTTCACCAGGAAACGCCGGCCCACGTTTATCACCTTGATGAAGGATAGGTCCCTGCAGGAGCCAGTGAATCATACAGGTGAGTCAAATGGATGTTTACTGTCACCATCTAGTGTTTGATATATGTACTGCAACTGTGATGCTACAAGATTATGTATAGAAGTTGAAACATTTTTACTACTTTGTTAAAAAACATCCAAAGGTAAGTTTTATATGAGTAATCTCACAATGTGTTTTTAATGTAAACAATATTAAATCACGTCCTTGGATCTGTTCGGTTCTTACCTGTCGTAATCGTCAGGATCTAATGGTTGGTAAGTGACCTTGTAGCACTCGATTCGTTTGAGGAAGTCATCCATTACCCTCTCTCTGTGTCTCTCGGGGTAGTCTGGACTGGACACTTTCACTTCCTGTTACAGTTATTCAGCATATTTAAACAATGTGAGCAAGCACGCCAGTTCTTATGCAACACCATAGACGGTGTGAATATTAATAGATTATGAGTGTGACCCAGACGACAAGTCACGGTCACACGTGAAAGTGTCGTTGGTGACATGAGATCATACCAGAATATTAGCAGCAATGACCTCTGGGTCGTCACACACCGACTCCACAAAGAACACCTGTTGGAAAGACGCAGCAAACAGGGTCGTCATGTGCAAGAGCTTCTTGTGACTTGGGACTCTTCTTAATCGAATCAACACCACGACATGCTATCAGCTGTTTCCTCGTCTGAGATTAAAGGTACCCTCTGAAGTTATGTTTACATTTGTGTCTCTTACCAAATTAAATTGTGTGTATTCTTGATACCTATTGTTGATTGAAAGTCTTTCATTATTAAGTATATGCAAAGCTGACATGCACACAGCTATCTCCTGCGTGATGAGGAGACACAATCAAAATGGGACCCAACTCCTCAAAACATTTCTCCATAGCTCTACTAGTGGTTGAAAACTCCACAGGGTACCTTTAACGTCAATATGAGATTTAAAAAATGCCTTTTTAACCCTTTTAGATCACACTACTAGATACTGTTCACCTATTTAACGATATAAAAAGTCATTTTTCTGCAGGCTGACGCAGACGTTAGCATTGCCCCGGTTCCCTTGACAAATAGCCTATGGGATTTTTCCATTGGATTTTGGATTATTGCGGAAAATAAGATCTGTGGCACCCAAACGAACACCACTTTCATGTTTATTGAAGCCTATAAACGGCTATAAAATGAACTACAACATGGTCGCATGACTTAAAGTCGCCACAACAAGGTTGTAAAGCCGGGTTCGGCGTGATGATGTTTTGTGGTCTCACTTAGCCACATGTTAGCAACTGCCTTTTTTAAGACATGCAGAAGCTTCAAAATGAACGAGTGGGGTACTTACTGACGCATTTTATGTCACAGAATAAAAACTGAAAGTCTCTTAAGCTTGTGTTAAACACAGACCTCATTTCAGGCATCTAACCAAAAACCCATTAAAAAAAAATTCACTGACGAGTTAACTGGGAGTGGGTTTCTCTGGGTTTTCGGACTCATTCCTGCAGCACTCTACACCAAAAAATACACCCAAAAAATCAATTCTTGTATCAAAATCCAATTATGTTTTCCTCCTGTAGATCTAAATATGATGTGTGCTTACGTCAGCTAGTACCAACCAGTTTCAACCATTAATATCATGACATCCATCCATCAATTAATATGCAACTTTTAGCCGCACAGAGCTAAGATTAGGTTAGCTAGCTAACGTTAGCATACAAGACAGCTCCAGACTATGCACACGACATTTTGCAGAGGACATGGAGCATACAACAATGGACTTGGTCTCTCTCTCCTTGACAGATGCTACTGTGGTAAATGGTAAATAGACTACACTTGTAGCCCCTTTCTAGTCTTCAGACCACTCAAAGCACTTTCACACTACAAGTCACATTCACCCATTCACACACTGATGGCTGAGGCTACCATACACTACTCAGTAATCATTCACACGCTCTCACACACTGATGGAACAACCACGGGGAGCAATTCAGTATCTTGCTCAAGGAGACGTCAACATCTGGATTGGAGGAGCCGGGGATTGAACCGCCGATCCTTCGATTGGTGGACGACCCACTCTACATCTTAGCCACAGCCTATCCTGACATTAACGTTACACACATAGACATATACCTTTCTATATACCCCACCTGCCTATCCTGTTTCAACTGGAAATACATCATGATACTGACGCTATATACTCTCAAAACGTCATTTCATCTGGACTTTAGGAGCATTAACTAAACCGATCAATGCTTAACTGATATTAATGAGTATCACAGCCAACATTTGTATGTGGGGCCCATGTGGGTAGTAAGTGGGGCTGAAAAATGGGCTGTCCACAGGATCCGTACCGGCCTGATGACATTTGCCCACATGGGTGGGTTTACCCAAGTGGGCCCCAGATAAGATGCCCATTTTGGACCCATACCCACTTTGTACTCAGGTAGCCCCAGCATGAGTCATGTTGGGCCCACTTGGGCAAACCCACCCATGTTGTATATTGGCATGGGGCCAATATGGAACACATGGACAACCCAATATAGGGCCTATTTTTCAGCCCATTTACTACCCACATGGGCCCCACATACAAATGTTAGCTGGGATGTTCACTGACTTTATTACTCCTTTCTTCACGTGCTACCGTTGTGCCACACGTTAGGGTGTCACAGACACACGTGATGATGTCTTTAAACCAGCTGACTCTAAATAATCTTGGGAGATGAAGGATAAGTATTTAATATGCCACTATCTTGAGACCACTTGTGGCCACAGTGGCGTCTGTTCAGCACAAGTTATGTAGTCTCACTTCAAGTAAACTGTGCAGTGTTTAAATATCCAAGGAGAATTTAAACATTCAGTAACATTTTCTAATCTTACCTTGAATGCATTCTCCTTCACAAAAGCTAGAATGAGGTCTCGCCGCTCTCTTGTTGTGTTTGTTGCATCAAAGACCTGATAAAGAAACAGACAGGAGGAAAAATATTTCTCATGTATAATGTGGGCGTTCTGTGGTGAAATGTTTGGAGGCCAGTTTAGGATTAAGGCTGTTGTAATGCCAGATGTGTTTCTGTTCCAAATGAGTCATAGATAGATAGACAGATAGATAGATAGATAGATAGATAGATAGATAGATAGATAGATAGATAGATAGATAGAAAGGACTTACCGCAATCTGACCTCCTTCTTTTGACAGGTACGCCTTCACATCCTGCAAAGCTACCAGAGCACACTGCCTGGGGGAGAGACAGAGACAACATGGAAACAGTTCTCTCTGAGAGTCTCAGCCTGCTCTCTGGCTCTCATTCACTAAAACCTACACTCATTTAAATTTACATTACATGTGTTGTTTCATAACTGACACGCGAAATGTCACAAATCAGGAATTATTAAAAGATCAGTTATCTCAAATTACAAAAAACAACATTTTCCAGTCTCCCTCTAGTGGTGTCAAACCACGGAGACAGTTTATATGTTATGTGCCGAGGTTGTGAGATATCCACCCATGAGATTTCTGCTGCAACTTCAATAAAAATGAGGAGTGTAGAATTGAACATGTTGGTTGGTATGGTTTTCAGTGGGACTATTCTTCTGGCTCATTCATTCATTTTCCATAACCGCTTATCCTGTTAGGGGTCACGAGGGGGCTGGAGCCTATCCCAGCTGATATCGGGTGAGAGGCAGGCTACACCCTGGACAGGTCGCCAGACTATCACAGGGCTGACACATAGAGACAGACAAGCATTCACACTCACATTCACACCTACGGGCAATTTAGAGTCACCAGTTAACCTGCATGTCTTTGGACTGTGGGAGGAAGCTGGAGCACCTGGAGAAAACCCACACTGACACAGGGAGAACATGCAGACTCCGCACATAAGGCTCCCCCACCCTGGGTTCGAACCAGGAACCCTCGTGCTGTGAGGCGACAATACTAACAACTGCACTGATGAGTAATATTTTTTGGGGCTTGGTTTAGTCCACTTGGAGGGCAGATGGGTGAGATTTACTGAACAGAATGACACTTAATTTTCCAGTTGTGTTAAAGAAACAGTTTGACACTTTGGGAAATGTGCTTCTTTGTTTTCTTGGTGTGAGAAGATTAACACCACTCTCTTTTCTGTAGGATCTATATGAAGCTACAGACAGAAGTGAGTTAGCTTATTTTAGCATAAAGACTGAAACTGCGAAACAGGTAGACTGCCTGAGCTCTAGAGCTGCTGATCATGGATACATAAAGAGAACTGGATGCAGCATTGGAGGCAGGGCCTTGTTCCTCCCTATGAAAGCTGCTCAGGTATGCATAAAGCAAAAACAAGTTCATCTTTCTGGGGATAAAATCCCATCAATCTGGTCACCAACTCTCATTTTACTCTCAAAACGAAAGCAAAAAGGTGTATTTCACAAAATGTGGAACTACTCCTTTAATCCCCACCCGGCTGATACTTCCAATAGCAAAATGACAGCATTATTCAGAGTTACTGTTTGACTCAGATACTGAAGCGACAGCCTGGATTCTGGTGGGCTTGTGTCAGCTTCAGACTGACAGCAGCAGCTTGCTTAATATCTAGGTCACGATTGAGCACTGGGATGCTGTCAGAGAGCCTGTCGCATTTTCATGATAGCCACGAACAACAAAGTCTATTTCAGTTACCACGCCTGGATAAGACCGTGAAGGAGACAGACAGTTATACTCTCTATTTTATAAATCTCTGGAGAAATCAGCAGTGGTTTACAGCTGATCTAAATACAAATGAATAACTAGAATTTGGAGGTGATACGTGTGTCTGTGTCTGCACATTAACTACAGATTAATGTCAGTTTAAGGTAGTATAAAAAAACAGCGCTGACCACAACTGAATATCGACTGCAGGCCCAGAAACAGCTTAGTCATTGATGCAGCAGTGGAGGCTGCAGAATACCAAACAGACCTGTGTTGACTGGGAGGAAATGTTACAGACGGTGGAGATGCTACAGCCTCCCTTACTAATAGATACATAAGTGAATGTCCTCTATAATGACTGAATGAAAGCACATTATGAGGGCTACTGTTAAAGTGGAACTTACTTCCTTATTTTCATGGCCTCCTCATTGTCGTGGCGGAAGAAATCATAGGACTTATAAGATCTGACAGCCTCTCTGCGGTACACGCCCAAGTTGAACACTGCAAAATAAACAAATGGACATTAACATACTGTCCTCAGTGTGTCACCTCAGTGAAGTCACCGATGAGGTCGTTTTTTATAAGCACCTACAATTATTACAACCTAACTGATGTTAAATTTAGTCTCCTATTCTGAGATGCTCTGACATACAGTACATACATTTAACTGAACATGTTGTGTCGTGCGGGGTGAGTGGAGTGCAGCTCACAACAATACAGAGAATGTTCAGACCTTTACCGTTCAGTATTTAAAGATCAAGTTAGTGTCCTGATTTCACAACCCTCTTCCATCGGCAGGTTAAAGGAACAGTTCACCCCAATGCAAAAATACATATTTCTCCCCTTATCTGTAGTGCTATACATCAGTCTAGATTGTTTTAGTGCGAGTTGCAGAGTGTTGGAGATATCAGCTGTAGAGATATCTGCCTTTTCCCCAATATAATAGAACTAGTTGGCGCTCATCTTGTGGTGCTCAAAGCTTTAAACAATACATTTGAAAAACTCAACAGCAATGTCCCTTTCCAGAAATCATGACCCGGTTACTCAAGATAATCCACAGACCTTGTTGTGAGCAGTTTCATGTAGGAACTATTTTCTTTCAACCAAACTACACCTGCCAACTGTATCACTGTGCAGAAGGAAGTGTGCATCTACTCATGGACAAGAGGTTCGTGCTTGTGACAGTGTGAGATGTAAACATCAATGGCGTCTTCCTTGGCTGAGCTGTAACGCTAGTTAGCTGAGTGGTGCTAGCTGAGCTAGCAGTGGATGCAAGCTTTCTTCTGTGTGGTGATATGGTTGGCAGGTGTAGAATGAAAATAGTTCCTACAAGACAGTAGTTCCTAACTGGTCCAGCCACGGGGTCCAAATTTCTCTGTAGTCATTAGTTTAAGATCCACGCAGTTTAATGTTTTCAGCATCATACTTGCGTTTCACCATGTCATTGAGCTAGTTTTCTGTCTCTGTCAAGTAGCTGTCCGTTAGTCACTCACTCTACAGCAGGATAAGGCACTTCAAAATAGAAGCCCTGTACCAAAAATTCACTGTACAGAACGGACACGTTCGTGAGTCACTTGCAGTCCATTTAGAATGGACCTGTGACCAACTTTTGGACTGCGACCCACCATTTGGGAACCACCGCTCACAACAAGGTCATGATTTCTGGAGAGACAAATTGCTGTTGAGTTTTTCAAATATATTTTTGGTGTAGATGAGTGACATCTAGTTCCATTATATTTGAGAGAAGGCAGACATTTCTACGGCTGATATTTCCATCACTCGACAACTCACACTGAAACAATCCAGACTGATAAACAGCACTACAGATATGAGAAAAAAAATATGTCATTTCGATTTTGGGGTGAACTGTCCCTTTAAGCCAGCATGTCTGCCAAAGAGCCAACAAGTTCTCCTCCAGATATTGATGAGGTTGTCTGAATGTGCTTCATGTAAAATCCAATTTAAAATATTGATTTAAACTTGCTAAATATGGCACAGCAGTTTGTACACCACAATATACTGCAGTTTTGAATTAAACATGGCACCCACTTTGAAAAGAAAAGAGTTCAAGAAAAGATGGCATATCAAGTGTAATTTAGAATATGTGCATGTGTAAACTCTATAAGAAAATTACAGTTGGGATGAAATTAAAGACACTTAAACAGATTGTTGTCACATATCATGCGGTAGGCTACCTTTGGTTGGGACTCCGATCCAGTTGAGGTAACGTGTGAGTTTCTTTGACATGTACGTCTTCCCTCTTGCAGGCAGGCCGATCATTACGATCATTGTTGGAGAGTTTGTCATGTAGGAGGCCCACGCTGCACAGGAGACACACATATGTCTATCAAGCACACTGTTAGAAACCATACACGCTTTCATGCATACCTGTTGAAAGCGCATCCCCCAGAAACATTCTCCATTTCAATACTTCCACTTTCAATAGCTTACATTAATTACATTACTAGCAGACTGCATCAAACTGTGTCCCCTAACAAGCGTCTTGTCAAGTTAGGGAAGACAACTTGTAGAATCAGTGCTTTCATCATCAGTGGATGTCTCCCCACTGCAGTTTTTCTGTGCAGCCCCTCACTCATATGCTGGCCCCCTAAATTTGCAGTCAGCCATCAAAACTTTGAGCAGCCATGGTTTTATGGAAACACTATCTGACCCTCTAATGTTAATCACCTGCATGAGAAAAGATAAAAACGTTGCATAACAGGCAGAGATTTGATTAAAATAAATGTAAATTTATTGCCTTGGAAAGTCGGGCTGTATCTCAGCATAACCACTGAAAGCACTGCATCAAACGTGCAGTTTGTTGCCATCCTTGGAGAACAAAGATAATTTAATAACTAGGCCATTTGTGTACTGGACAAAAATAAATGTCTCTTCAGACACAAATATCGTCAGTGGGCTGGGATCAAAGACAAGGTCTGAGGAAATTAGACAAAGAAATGACCTGGGAGAGAAAAGCAATTTACTCAAAGAACAGTGGGAACCACAGAAGGTGTCACATACTCTTCTTTTTCGCCTACAGAGATTCACTTTTTAATGCCTGTCTTTTGCAGGTTGGAGTCTAAGTGAAGGAGCTGTAGTGTCTCACAGAGGTGATTTAGAGACTATTGGTGAGTTAAGCCCAGCGTGAACAGCACAAGGTGTTACGTTGCACTGAAGTGCACCTTTAGACTCTTGAAGCAGTCATGCAGAACAGCTCGTTCACATCTAATTATTGTGGGAAACTTTACTTACAGCATTTCTTCTCGTACGTTCTCAGGTCTGTTTTCTTGGCTTCTGCTGAGTTTGCAGAGCCGTTGTCTAAGTGAGTGCTCGACATGGTGGAGTCCGGTTTGAGTCAGAGATGAGCTCTCGTTCTTAGACGGGCATCATCCACGCTGCTCTGAAACACAGGAGTCAGATACATGTCATGTTTTAGAGTTACTTCCAGTGGTACTCAAGAACTGTACTTAAGTACAATTTTGACATACATGACTTGAATATGTTTATTTTATGCTACAGTTCAGAGGGAAATACTGCACTTTTTATTCAACATTCATTTGACCTTTAGTTTCTTTTTTTACCAGGGGTGGAAGAAACAAATACTCTCGTTAATGTATAACAAAGTCGTTTTTGTGTACTTCTACTTTTTTCAGTATCTCAAAAAAAGGGTAATTTTACTTCTTTTAAAATACTTAACATAACAATTATTGACACAAACAAAAGGATGAAAAAGTCCCGACGATCAGTGTGACAGTGGAACAGAAGACAGCGTGTGCCTGCGGCTTTAAGAGGCGACAGAAATAAACTTCACTGCTTCTGTGGACATAAAGGGTGTTGCTGCTGATGTTGCTCAACTTGAGTATAAGCTGACATTAAATGCATTTTTTTGTCACTCAAAGGTGTTTTTTTATTTTAACAGTAGCATCATATCACCATCAGGGGCAGCATAGTGGTGGGAAAAATGGGACTGATTACCCAGGGACCTAGTGGGAAAAGGGGCCCTCAAAAAGCCTGGAATAAATGATTGGTTTTGTTTGCAAGATTTAATTTAGGGAATAGGTGCTGTACTTAAATTAAAGTGGCTGAATAATCTGGTTAAAAAATGGCGAAGGCTCTCCCAGGCCTCTATATTACTTATACTACTACATATAAACAAAGTACCAAAAGTAAAAGTACTCCTCATGCAGAATGTCCCATTTCAGAGTATCATATTTCATATTATTGGATTATAATTATTGATGCATTAATGTGTTTATGACTTTAATGTTACAGCTGGTAAAGATGGGGCTTATTTTCATGACTATTTCCTGCCTGTTAATTCCACACACTGTAAAACTTCAATTAAACACCCAGTCCATTTCACTAGCCCGGTGTGGCTTCACATTTTAACAAATAAACGCGTGTTTCAATTAGACGCCTGATCTGGTTGCAAAGCAAATTGTTTCTTTTTATAGAAGATCTTCAGATGTTAAAAACGGGTTGTTCGCTACCTCAAATTATGTGTCCATTCCTTACTACTCTGTAAGTTATTCATATTCCTTAAATCTGTAGGGGTCCTTAGATCAAAAGAATCAAAAGTGTTTTTGATGAAAATTTATCCAAGTTATGAGGATTGTTTTAACAGGATAAAGTGGTGTTGTGTTGGTGCTGTAATCCTCGAGTGCCGTAAATAAAATTAAATTAATTATAATTTATATATTATCTGAAGCCTAATTTGTAAACAAGTAATATTCATGCTGGTAAATAAATACTTTGATTGTATTTCTTGATCTTTACTGATTAAAAGTTTTTTGTAAAAGGAATTTAAGGTCTGTCCCAAATATAGGCCTGTTGATTTCAGAGATTTAAGCAAAAAACAGCCTGGGCTATTAACTTAAATTTTATGGTATAATAATATCTCCTAATTTATAAATTGATTCGTATTTTGTATGAATAAAATAAATCTGAAAAGCAACTAAAGCTGTCAGACAAGTATAGTGGTGAAAAAAGAACAGTTTCCCTCTGACATGTAGTCGAGTCGCAAAACTGAAAATGACAACACTCAAGTTAGGTTCAAATACCTCAAACTGTCCTCAAGTATAGTACGGTAGCTGCTCTGCTGCAGATAAAAAGTCTCAGCAGAGAATCCTAAAAACTAAAACATCATACACCATCTCCTTCACCTCTTGCAGAAAACACATAACATTCTAAAAGACTCATTCCATCCTGCTCATCACGTTTGAACTGTTGCCCTCCAAAACACGCACCACAGAACAGTACACATTAACAGTCTCTACCCTAAACCCATAACCACACTATGAACTGAGGTGAACCTACTGAGACACAGTACAGTTATTTTTCTGGAGTGCAATAGCTTGTTTTATGTGCAATAACATGCATTTCATTTTATTGACTTATACAGGGAAGGAATTAAACGTAACACTGTGTGCTACAGTTAAAACTGGTCTGACTGTAGGATTTAAATCAGGGGTTGCTGGAGTGTCCTTCCATCAGATAGGGTTCACATTCATGTTTGAAATGTGTAACAGAGGTTATTGCTCTGATGTAGTGTGGTGTGTCGATCCAGATCTTAGTGTAAGTGTGACAAAATGATCCATATGCATGGGCACTTTTTTTTATTGTCTGATTTTAACTGCACATGTTGGCAATGAGTGTATCTACGATTGTGTAGAAGATGAGTAACTATTTATTAATTATTGTTCTATATGAGCCCTGTCCTTGAGTGTACCTGAATTTCTTTGTATGTTTTTCCTTAGGTGATTTTGTCATCTACTTAATTGTCAAAAATTGTACAATGACATTAAAGAAATCTGAATCTGTACTGGAGTAAATGTACTCAGTTACATTCCATCACTGATAACATAGTATTTTAAAAGGAGCCATCCTGTATTAGGAGTATTTTTACTTTTGATACTCTGAGCATATTGAGTATAACACTTCTGTAGGCTACTTTCCCTTACATAACCTTTTAAATTCAGGACCTCTACTTGTAATGGAGTATTTTTAGCCTGTGGTATTTCTACTTTGACTTGAGTAAAGGATCTGAGGACCTCTTCCACCTCTGGTTACTGTCCTCACTAGCATGCATCCCTGCTAAAACATAATCCTGCACACACAGCTCTGGCTTCTCTGACATATATTTGTTATGGTATGTCTGTGTATCCCTGCTAACATGAACCAGAGGAGCAGCGGATGAGAATGCGCCGCCACATCACCTCCCAGCTTGGTTACAGCTCTGTATTTACAAAGCCACACATGAGCAGGCAGCGGTTTTCTCTCTGACCGGGGTGACTGAGTTCATGCAGCATGAAATCTAACATGAAAATGCAGCTATGAGATAATCCACCTCGGACATAATCCACACAGGACGCCTGTCTGACAGCATCATATCCTTGTTATTAATTTATTACCTTATTGGTATGGAAATGAGTCCTCCCGGGCAGAGAGCCGCAGCAGACGCCGGTAAAAACAGTCGGTCGGCTCAGGGATCCGCCGGACCGAGTGAGCCCGCAGCTGCGGCCGGAGGAGCCAGTGTACTCGGCCTGTCCTTGGCTGCTGAGGTGCCTCCTCGGCCGGCTGGTGTCCTTCCAAGCTGGAGGTGTGCCTCTACGTCATATTTTTTGTTCCTACCGTAACGTTGATAATAGATCACACGTCAACGCACTGCAACACTATCCCTAATTTAAAAGTGCTGAGATAGGATACAGAGAGGGCTCTGCAGAGGAACCTGATCCGTGCATGAAAAACATTTATTCACCTTTATCAAACATTGTCTTTAAGCATAACTATACAAACGCTGCATAGTTATTTCATTCAATAATGGTCCTCGACACAAGAGACAGACAGTGGTCAGAGACTCATCATGACTTTACAGGTACCATCACAAGTTTGTGCTAAAACAGAATCCCCAAATAAATAAAGCCCACTTACAATCACAATGTTTCCTCTTTAAATAGTACAAAAGGTTGAAATCAAAGTTCAGTCCTGTGAAAATTCATCTCATGAAGCTGGCAGCCCATTTTTGATTCACTGGCTTTAGAAAGCACGCAGCTTGTTTTACAGTTAGTTACACTGATGAGACACATCAGGGAGTAAGACTAAAACTAAATCTATGGTCTGCGTTTACACTTCACATTGTGTCCACACACCTGCACAGGTCACACTCGGAAAATCTGGATGCCACAGAAGCCTGACATGATCACAGACCTCGAACGCACCGCTATATCTAACCACACACTGAGGGACATTCAAGGGTCAGAGGTTAGGCACTGGGTTAGTGACGTGGCGCATGGACGCCAGCTGAGCCGCCAGTAATGATGTGTGTGTGTGTGAGCGATTGTCAGAGCGTCTCAGGCTTGTGGATGCCTGATGAAACTCTTTTAAGACAGAAGTTTCAGCTGGAAGGCACAGACAATGAATACACAGTCAGTAGGTTTGCACTTCGTTTTTGTAGATGAGACGCTGTGTGCAGCAGACGTGGAGAGCCTCTGGTCTCCAGTGTCCGACTGTTAGTGGTTTGCTGTTTTCACATTAAGGCTTGATTTTCCACAGCTGGAAATGAAGCAGAAGAGATGGAGCTTTGATTAGAGAAAAACACAGACACATAATCAGGTCAGAGTGCAGCATCATCTACAGTGGTGCATCCCTTGTTACAGGTAGAGTTAAACATTTTGCGAAGTACACTTCATGAAGAGTTTTGATCAATACAAGTCTCATGTCTGTGCAATAAACATGGAGCCAGAGCCAGGAGGCAATTGGGTCATCTTATCTGAGCATAACAGCTGTTCAAAGTTCAAAATTACACCTTAAGATCATTGATCAACCTGATGCATGTCTTTGGTTTAATCCGTACACAAACATAAATTAAAAACTATAAGCTGTGGTTGATAAGCGAGCATTAGAGGTGACACTAGAGGAGGCAGCCAGGCTAGCTGTTTCCCCCTGCGTCCAGTCTTTATGCTAAGCTAGGCTAACTGCCTGCTGGCCCTAGCTACATCTGGCACAGACACATGTGAGGTACACAGTAGAATTTGCTGATTTATGGTTGAGTGTCGCTCGACAGAAAACAAACAGCTGCGTACCATTCTCAAGTTATGCTTCAGTGAAAGGTTTTAAGTCATCTCCATGTTTTTTTTAAACACTGTGAGGCTTTTCCAGTCAAATTTAGTGAAGCGTCATCTGCACAGACATTTGTTTAAATCGCACAAATTTCCTTCTGTACATGTGTTTTTAACTGAGCTGTATCCTCATTGACTGATCTGCTCCCAGTCTGTCTGTGTGCAGCAGATTCCCGTCACTCGCTATGATGGGCTAGGACATAATATCAATGAATCAATAACAGAAACACTATTGATTTCTTCCCGTGGAGCTGACATGAAAACTATTTTGGTTCAGTAAATGTCTGCTGTCAGTCAGCCTGGTGAAGAAAGTTTGACCAGTCGCTGTCCTCTCAGCTCCCTGAGAGCTGCTGCTAACAGATGCTAGCTACTCTGGTGAGAGATGCTGAATGCAGGTCGGAATTGATGTGGATTGAAGACTACTATTTCCATGGAGACAAAATATGATGTCCGCAACATTCAAAGTCCATTCAAAGTTTCTTTCGAGTGACCCTCATCAAAAGTATGGAGCGCATGTCTACTGTCTATCATCGGGCCGTATAGCTCTGGGTATCCAGCAACTGCTACCACCAGTTTCTCCTCCACTGTTGGCCAACTGTAAACTTGCCGTCATGACCATGATGAAAAAGAGATGACGTTGGGCGCTTTTCCGCTCTGAGTTTAAGCTTCTTCTACCTGAGGGGCTCAGAACACTCCGGCAAAAAACAGCAGGCGCAGAGAGCTCAGAAACAAAAGCAGCAAAAAACTTTTTTCTCGTTAAAAACAGTTACAAAAAGGCACTTCCACCTGCTAAAATGATTTCTGTGTGATCAGGGTCTTAGTCTCTAAGGAAGCATTTAAATTCCAAGGCCGTCTTCTTAATCAGTCACATCTTGAATTTTTTTAAGCCTCAGTACGCATACTTATAGTAGCTTGACATTTACATGCCAGATGGCCATGACCAATGCAATGAGGTTTCTGAGATATTACTAAGATATCCCCGTAGGCCAACACACAGTGTAATATGAAACTATAAATTGGACGTTTCATAATTTGCATTTAAAGGCCACTCCATGAAGTTCAGGTATTCACAAGAAGGGGATATTTTAAAATCTGTCCAAGCCGAAGCAGCTGAACTCAAGATGATGTGAGATTAAGTCCCTAGACAAGCACCAAAATCACTGGATCCTAAATTTGATGCATGATGCAACTGACTGGTAACTACCCATGTTTGTAGTCTCCAGGCCAAACTCCAGAGAGCTCCCTCTGGAGCCAGAGAAGATATTTTACAATCTGCTCTCACAGGCTGAATTGTGCTTCATGTGACGGTAAACTGAACTTGATGTGTGAAACTGAGTTGAGCTCCCTTTAATCTGTTTTGTCGTGTCTCTTTTCACATTCAGCAGAAAGTCTCTCACTCTAATGTTGAAGCCGAGCAGGTCGCTGACCACAGCAGACACAGCGGACAGGATGACCACTCTGGTGATGTTGTAGATCAGAGGGTTCACGGTCAGACCCAGCAGTCTGAATGGAGTATCCAGCTCCTGGAGGAGGGGAGAGGGAACACAGTGTCATTTCGACTTGACAATATGGGTCAAAGTCAGAAGTTATTATGGATATTATTTGAAATATCAGTCGTAACTTAAGTACAGAAGGTGATTAGGTTGTTAAATATTAGAATCATTTAAGAAAAAAAATTATCACTCTAGATTGTTTTGGTGTGAGCTGCAGAGTGTTGGAGATATCAGCCGTAGAGACGTCAGCCTTCTCTCTAGCAGTTTCACGTAGGAACTATTTTCTTTCTACTGAGCTACACCCACCAACCGTATCACGGAGCAGAACCAAGCATGCATATATTGCTAGCTCACATAGCACCACTGAGCTAGCTAACGTTACAGCTCAGCCAAGGAGGATGTTTACATCTAAAGACCTTTGAATTCTGAGTCTGTCTCTTTCAAATTTTTAACCCGTCATCTGAAAAAATCTTTAAGCACAGAAACCTTGTACATTGATTCGGATGTGTTTTATTGTTCAATTCGTTGTGAAAATTCACAATACGTGACAAAATGAAAAGACACATATGCTCTTTTGAAGTTACCTATCTGGCTGTCATCACTCCCTCCCTGTCTTTCATTTGGCACTGCAGCTGCGTGAAGGGACAAAAATTTACGACTTAGTGTGCAAACATAATTGACACAATGTGAAGTCGTATTTATTATTAGACGTGTGACAATTTCGGACGAGAAAGCACGGACTCAGTGTGCAAAGGCCTTAACGCTGTCTCGAGCAGGAGCCTGTTGTCCATGAGTAGATGCACGCTTCCTTCTGTGTGGTGATACATTTGGCGGGTGTAGTTCTAGTGGACGTCTCTGCAGCCAATATCTCCAACACTCAGCAACTCACACCAAAACAATCTAGACTGATAAATAACACGACAAGTAAGAGGAAAAATATGTATTTTTAATTTGGGATGGACTGTGTGCCGCTATAGTATGGAGTCAAGCACAGTGGTTCCAAACTGGTCCAATCACAGGGTCCAGATTTCTCCTCAGTCATTAGTTCAAGGTCCACACAGTTTAATACATTCAGTGTCATACTTGTATTTGGCCATGTCCTTGAGCTAGTTTGCTGTCTCTGTCAAGTAGCTGTCTGTTAGTCACTCATGCTACAGCAAGAAATAGCACTTCAAATTAAAAGCTCTGTGTTGGAAATTCACTGTACTTCAAAATAAATCATGTTTTTTTACAAACTTGACACGTTGGTAAGTCACTTGCAGTCCATTCAGAATGGACCCCCGACCCACTTTTGGACTGGGACCCACCACCAACAACTATGAGTGAGATGTTTTAGGTCTGCTGTTGGAATACTGTATTCTGAAGGAAAATAACTACAATAATTCAGACAAAGCCACTCACTATAATAAATAAGACAACTTCTTATCTAAAAAAAAAAAAAAAGGAGCTGAAGTTTGCTTACCTTCATCAGTTTTGTTGCTAGTTTCAAAACATTGTTCACTATATTGAGTTCCTCTTTCTTGTTGGGCTTTTTCTCCATCTTAAGATACAAATTGATCTGCAAGAAAAAACAGTTTTACATTCTTCAAATCATACGATAAAAGCACAGTAATTTATTCAAACCTAACACTGAATCAGCTGATGGTGTCACCCGTAGTACTGACGCCACTGAGAAACAAACCTGTGACCCCCTGTGTTTTGCAGACGCATGCTCTTACCTGCTCAGTGAGCAGCACTGAGGAGTTGCTGTATTTGCAGTTGGTCTCTGAGCCCAGTGTGGCCAGCCGTAACAGAAAGAGGACGAGGGAGGAGGCCCACACCATCAGCTCCCAGTTTGTCAGAGACTCTAGGAATGTCTGGTGGTTGTGCAGAAGCTGAGGGAGAGCAACAGAAACAACACTGCTCATACTCGCAGCACTCAGCACTTTGCTGTTGTGAAAATTAGGACTTCTCCGTATCAAGCGGAGCTTACAAAGCTTTATCTTCACTCAGGTAATAAGATTAGACGGTTGCACGTTTTGTCTTCCTGTTATTTCACCTCTATGCAAGACTCATACTATCTGAACAACGTTATTAAATTTGTGTTCTCTAAACAGATCAGATCTGCTCCGGCGGATATAAAACTGACCTGGGCACAGATGATGAATGAAATGGAGAGCGCCAAAAGGAAGATAGTGGAGACAATGACGTCAACGGAGCGCTGCGGCCCTCGTCTCTGCAATGAAGGAGCAACTCAGTGACACACCGTTACAAACACAAGTCCATGCCAACCCTTAGTGGTGAAACAATGATACAAATATAGATACTAACCCTGAGAAAAGAGCGGAGTGACAACCACATCTTTATGTTCTGGACTTTCTTCAGTCTGAAATGAGGGATCTCTGATTTCTTGGCCTTGCGGGCTGAAGTGAGGTGGCTGAAGAACTTGGCGAATAAAAGTCTCTGTTTGGGAAACACGGACGTACACTGTCAGAGATGCAAAACACCAAGCAAACACAGTGTTTCATCAGTAGTTCAACTTCCCCTCATTCAGTTGCCCTCAGCCCTTTTCATTACATAAGAGCATACATCGCACTGAGGTCATTCGAGGAGCAGCGGCAGAGAGGGCGGGGGAGGAGCAGGGGACTGAAATGGAATGTACCGGCGCTTTTATACTTTCAGCCCAAACTATGATGGCACAACCGCCAGTTGTAGGCTGAGTGCTAAACTGCTTTTTATAGATCATCACACGTACCTGCGGACTCCTTCCAATGAGACGAAGAGTTTTCTGTGTCTAATTGCAATACATTTTTAGGCACTTATTAATTAGCTACATCTGTTTCTGATTCAGAAATTTCTGTTTTTGATCTGTATCATGATTAATCATAACTAACCATAAAAGAAGAGATCACACATGCCGAACAGAACAACAACGTGAGTAAATATTAACTGCAATTAGTTATACAGCATTTTTTCAGTTAAATATTAAACTATCAGTGAGACTGACTATGGAAATGAACTGCTAATAGGTGAGTGTACACATGTAAGCCTGCCTATACAGACCTGTAAGACATATAAAAATAATAATATTAAACTTTATTTCTATAGCATCTTTCAAAACACAGTTACAAAGCAAATAAAACATGATAAGAGAAAACACAGAGCAAAACACGCAATAATAAAGCAGTTAAAAAATCACCAGAAGGCAGTTTTAAACAAGTAGGTCTTCAGAAGTGATTTAAAAGATGAGACTGAGTTTGCAGCCCTGATCTCCTGGGGCAGGTCATTCCAAAATCGAGGTGCTCTGACTGCGAAGGCTTCATCACCTTTGTGAATTAATCTAGACTTCGGAACAAGAGAAGATGCATCTGAGGAACTCAGGGTGCAAGAAAGAGCACAGGGCAATAAAAGAAGTATTAGGATAGATCTGAGACTGAAAAGCATGTCGGATAGTGAATTTATTTAATTTTATTTTTAATTATTATTTTATTTATTTATCAGTTTATTCGTCTGCTAGTGCAACAAGTGCTTTACATATTAACGCCACCTAATTACGGTTAGTAACCACCGTTGTCGACTTGCTCCCTCAGCCCTTTGAAGGGTCGATCTCACCAACTTCACTTCAGTTTTTCAGACAAATGGCTGCTGGGATTCCCCCGAGGGCAAGTCAACAAGGACATGTTGAACGACTAATGAAACGCAGTCAGAGGTAAGCAGGCCTGCACAGAGTCAAGTGGGTGATTCTATTTCAGTGCTTCTGATCTGCCACTAGAGGGAAGACAAGCTAACTAGTGAATAACTGGACTGATGTGTGTGGATGGGTTAACAACCCACACTCAGCTGCAATAATACTTCCTCGCTTTTCACTCCCTCAGTTTACATTTAGCAGTCATTAAATGTCCAGCCAGACATGCCATACTGTGTATTGTTAATTTAAGAATAAGTTGTTTGAGGTTTTGTGCCAGTGTGCTGAAAGGTTTTCCAGAAAGGCCAATATCTGTACAGGAGAAGATAGATGAGAGTGGCCACGTTCCTGGGATATAAGATCCATGTGGACATTAACGGCCCTAGGAATGTAAATATATATATATTGATAGTGAATAACATGATTGGATTTTGTCACCACTGTCTCCTACTTCATTTTGGGGCAATAATATAAAGCTTTTGAGCAGTTACCAAAATGCTTTGGGGTATTCAAGCAGGACATATAATAACGCCATGCTGTTAGTGAGATAGCTGTAGGCTACACCTTTGGCTCTTCCTTCAAATCAATATTTCTTAACATTTTGCTAATAAACGATGAAAAGTCTTCCCAAATTAGCTATTAGCGGTTCCTGTTTACACTGTAACCATAAATGTACAGTAAACTATCAGGGGATTAGCTCTGATTTTGAAGAAAATCACAAATATTGCCATTATGAGGCAAGAGCTAAGGATAAATGGAGCATTTTCTTTCTATGATTTCTAAGAAGATTCAAAGACGTTTATATGAGATATTGAAAACCCCAGAAGGTGTAAATCCAGCTGAATCTAACAATATGTGTCACGTCTGTGTATTCAGATTTAACTGGGTTATGATACTGAGATAAAGGAGTGTGACTTCTGACAGAAAATTGTATAAATCAGGTTCAATGTGTTAAAATGCAAACAGTTTAAATCTAAAATATAAATATAATGCAAAGACATTGTTGGAAATAAAGAGCAAACAATACGAAGTCAGCGCTCACCTGTTTGTACGTTCTCTCCGCCACACACATCATGAAGAAGAACAGCCCTGTGAGGCAGACTCTCTGCACCGCCGTGATAAAGAAAAAGGAGTAGGCCTGGGCATCATACTGCCCAATGGCCATTTCTCCCAGCTCTTTCAGGGACAGGGAGCCAAGGCTCGACATGTCCAGACGCTGAGCCAAGCGGAAGGCAAAGGGAAGCAGTGCCAGGGTGGCAGTCATCAGCCCGCCAAGCACAAGGTAACCCATACCCTGCTCCACCATCTTCACCTGTGATGAAACATGAGATACAGGGAGAGAGACAGGAGGCATCTTGTTATGCTGCCATATTTTTATGCTGATAAAAGCTACAGCGACTCAGATATCACCATGTTAATGATCACAGCTTTGCATGATTTTGCCAAAGTCTACAAGTGATTACACATGTCAGACAGCTTAATGTTCAACAGAGTGAGAATATCACATTTTGGCATCTTAATGAACATGTAAAGTTTTATCTGCCTCTTTATTTCATTACTGAAGAAGCTATACTTACACTACATGACTGTGTGGCAGATAAACTGGAAGATAGTTTGTAAATACTGAACTTAAAAATCTGCATTATTACACTTGCATTATGCTTCACACGCTTATTTAGGGTATGTAGCTACAAGCAATCATTAAATTAACACCAACATAAGGAGGATAGTGTGTACCCGTGTGAGGATGATCCCACTGATCTCCAATACTGACATGTCTATTTTCTTACACTCGCCCTGCTCCCATATTATGGCACTGACACGGTCCTTGGATGGGTGACACGCCTGCAGCCACGACAGCTGGTTCTGAAATCAAACACAATAAATAAGATCCAGTTAACTGATGGTTTCCAGTGCGGTGTGGAGTACTGCAATGGGCTTGGGCTAGATTCAGATGATAGAAGATGGAATTTTGACTGACTGGGACAGACACATGTTTTTGTGTCCAAGTGACAAATGGAGACAACAATCTTTGAAACTGGTCCAGTATTGAGTGAGAGTGCTGCGGCCGTCAGCAGCTGAGCATACTGCAATGTAACCACTTGGGGCATTTGTGCACTGTCACTTTAAGTCCACTAAAAGTGTTTGTTTTTGCCACTGACAGGCTCAGATTGTCATTAGACGTGTCTGGCAACATTTTGGAAAAGATCCCTACAGAGACAGACGTTTCTGTTCAAGAGTAAGATCCATTTCGTGTAACCAGAAATCGCCAAAAGCACCAGACTCCATTTAAATAAACAGTAATTTTAGCATGTATAGAGCCAGCATGTTCTCACATCTTACTGAGTGAATTAAGAGTTTATTTCAACCAAACCAGAGTTAGCGACTGTTGGGACAGTGGAAAGATGAACCAAGACAGTTTTTGTAAGTTTCATTTTCTTTCTGTCAACTCAACAAAGTGTGTTTTATGATGATGTTTATGTAAATGGAGGTTGACAGGTTTGCTGATAGTGAGTTTGGAGCTGTTTCTGGTTAAACAAAAATGATCTTACTCTTTAATAAACAGGTCTATCTCTGCAGGGATCTTTTTCATTATGTTGTCAGACACTTAAAATAATAATCAGAGCCTTTCAATGGTATAAACAACTTTACAAGGGTGAAAATTGACAGTGAACGCTGTCCATTAACATTAAATTGCAGCCTATTTCGCTGGCTCACTGAATACTGGACCAATTTTAGAAATTGTTGTTCCCATTGGTCACTTAGACACAAAACATGGGAAAAAAGGGTCCTGTTTAAAATGAAGAACTTAACCTTTAACATTTAGACACAGGAAATGTTTTAAGACAAACCAGCTGTAGAAGACCGTTTAGATTTTTGGTGATCTTACTCCGGTGATTCCCTGCTGAAGGCTCTCATCGTCACTGCTCAGAGTGGTGGTTTGTGGGAGCGTCATGCCAGCGTTGTACCTCCCGTTTGCCTCACTGTCGCTGCTCCCCGTGGAGCCGGTGTCCGGCCCTTGGAGAAGCTCCTCCCACAGCGTGTCATCAGTGTCGGAGGCCGGACGAGAGCCTACGCTCGGCCTGAGGCGCTCCACCTCTCGAGGTTTCACTTTGATGGAGGCCCCGCTCACTTCCTGTTTTCAGTACATAAAGAGTTGTTTTAAATCATGCTTGTTCTGTATCAGGAACACACAACAAATTGACAGTAAACGTTTAACTCCAGATTCATTTAAGACACAGTGTGACAATGAGGTTTACCTGAGGTCTTACTGTGGGTTTGGGGTTAGACTTTAGGTTTCTCTTCCTAACAGAGGGCACCGGTGCAGATGTCGGCCAGGTTGGAGAAGGGTGTCTCTCTTGAAGAGGTACTGGAAGGGTTACTTCCACTGGTTGTATGCCCTCTTCTTCCTCACTGGAGAGCTCGTCGGATGCCCCAAATCCTGACTTTCTTTTGGTCTGTAAGAGAATATCCAAACACACAGACATCTTAAAAGTCATTTGTTACTCCACTCTACACAACACAGAAACACTTGAGAGCACTTTTGACAGATCTGAGCTCGCTCCTTCTGCAAATGGTGCTGTACAGAGAGATGAGCCTCCTACACCTATCATGATGTCAAAACTTAACATACACATTTTGTTCAAGTGGAATTAAAGACCTTAAGGCAGAAGCAGCTTTGAACAATCCTGCATGACAGGAAATCACCAAAACAACAAGACCAACTGACAATCTAATGAAGTACAATAGCGCTAAAGTAAATAAAATGTTGATAAAGATTCTGATATTTATTACAAGCTATAGTCACAGTCGAGGAGGGTCATCGATTGCATTAAAGATACAGGTGTTGGAATCTGTCTGCCTTTCTACAGATACTGAGACAACAAACAAAACAATGAAAAATGAAGATATTACAGATCAGTTAAACATCAGCCAGAGGCTAAGTAACGCTGAATCTTGACTGCAGACGCACATTTTTTATTCTGACTGCTTTTCCAATAACGCCCACCTGTATTTATTGTCTGTTTTTTTTTACAGCTGACACACTGTAAATTGGTCCCTTCATACCACAGCACTGAGACTGACTAGTGAGATGAGTGACTGTACCCTCCTCTCTTCGGTCCTGTATAATCGCTGGCTTTCTTCAAACTGCCAGGGCCCCTGCTGCTCTGTGTCCCCGCTGTCATTCTTTTCTTCTGATTTTTTCAGCCCTCTGCCCTTCCTCGGCCTGAAGGAGACGGAGTAACAATAACAGTCAAAGACAAGAGATTGAAGATACAGCACGCATCACAAAAATGAGCTCAACCCACAGAGGAGTGACAGAATTATCGAGAGAATGAGAAAGGCTTTAGTGACTGGAATAACTTTTGGTTGATTAGAAGTCTTTGGGTCTATTCGTGTGCGTAATGCGGGAGTGTATTCAGGTGCCAAGAGGTGAGAGTGTGTTTGTAAAGGCAAATGAATGTGCAGTGCCTAACAATGAGAAAACCACCTCCGTCTGCGAGCAGGGCTGGTGGTGCAGCTGGCAGCTGGACTGCTCGAGGGCCACCGGCTGGACTCGGTCGACACAATCTGGCAGTGCACGGTACCCAGCAGCAGCATCAGACACATGGGCCCAAACACCTCGCTGGCACTCGCCCCAGGGACCTCCAAGTACAGCACCACTGCTGCCACTGAGGGGAGCAAAACATTTGGCAACAGCAAACAAAACGGTCTCTTAGGGGAGCCATTATAACTGAATTCATGCTTGCTAATGAGGTCTTTCTGGGCTGCTCAGGTGTGATGGGTAACACGCTTATTGTTGCACACAACTGAACGTAAACTGTGACAAATGGAGACAATGAACTGAGTACATATATAAAAAAAGAAGCGGGAATTTTCTACACTTCCTTTAATGACAGAGAGTGTGTTTTTCTAAGGCTTAGCAAAGACCAAAACCCTTTGTGTTTTCACTGTTGCTGCAGAACGACACACTCTCAAAATGTCGCTGTTGCCATAGAAGTGTTTTAAACATGACTGAGTTCATTTGCATGGACATGAACAACCTGTTCTACGAGGCTTATCTCAGTTCTGATCATATGGAGGACGTGGTGTGTTTACATGCTAAAACATATAAACAAATGACTGCAGAAACACAATCATAAACAGGTTCTTCTTGTCTGTGAAATTGCATTCAGTGTATAAAGTGTGCAGAGCCTCTTTCTACTTAGTTAAACTAGTTTTAAACCATTACTCAGCCTTGTTTGTTAACTCATTACAGCTTGGCCCCATATATTATCTTTTAGTCTATGATTGGTGAATGTATTACAGAGGAGGCTCATGAAGGGATTACAATTACAAACCTCTTCTCCGAGGTACATTTAGGAAAACTTCATTGAATGACAAGAATGAGCAGAACTGAAATCTTTTGTAAGTATGGAAACTACCATGTAAGTATGGTGCCATTGTTGTAGCAAAACTATTTGTAAATGTGTGTGGAGAGTTGTGTAACTGTGTCTCAACCCGTGATGTGAGCGTGTAATGGATTTGTAAATGTCTAAGAGAATCTCTAAATGGATACTGAGATTTCTGAATATGTTGAGGAATCTGCAGATCTCTGTGTGTGTAATCTAATTTTTACATTTAAAAAATCTCCAAATCTGTATTAAGATTTGCAGGTGTATTGAAATGTTTAAATGTGCAGACAAACCTATATATGAGAGAGATCTGCAAATGATTTGTCTGTACTGCTCTGCATCTCAGTGGCTATACAGTCTATATACCACCAGTCGGCAGTAGCACCCGCTGATTTTAAGTGTGACGATGCTGGGTGGGGTACTGGTTATGGCCAGAGACATACATATATATATATGCTGCATCGATTGCTTCAGCTGAGGTGACGTCAGGTCAGCTGATAGGAGTGGATTGACGTTTGAATGTCAGAGGATGACAGGAGGCAGGAAGAGAGTGATAGCTGCAGCGTGGAGGCCAGTGAGACAGTGGACAAGGAGGGAAATGGCGCGAAGCACTCAGTGCAGCGTCTGAGTATACATCTGTGGCCACAACTACTAATCAATTACAGACATGAATTGGATACAGTTACACAACTCTCCACACACATTTACAATTTGTTTCAATACAATAATGGTCACGTGTGTTACTTGAGTCCTGGTTCTTGTCATCGTGTAAATTTCTGAGGCAATTTTCAAATTCAGGGAATTTTCCCGAGAGACTCAGCCCCAGTGTGAATAAGATTAGATAAGAAATGGTGAGCTAACCTTGCATGAAGTACAGCACAAGGATGCATGAGGAGATGGACTTGGAGGTCACCTGGATCCACCAGTGGAAGAAGAACGGGAACAGCAGCACTCTGACCAGACCCTTCCGAGTCAGAGCTGTCCAGGGACTCTCTGGTTTGGCCTTGCTGAATGTTGATCCTGAAAGGAGAAATGAGGAAGTCTCTTACACAGATTCACCGAAACCATTACATTCATTACATATATGACTATATCTCTCAGCTATACATAGTCCTGTTTGTTTTTGTTGCTGCTTATTGTTTAACTCTCATTATAGAGGCTAAAGCAAGAAAAAACTACTCTTTACTGATCTTCACCTCTTACTAAGTCGACATCGATGAGGTCTGGCTTGATTTGACACGTCTTCCTTGGTTTGCTGTCCAAACCCTAAATGAACAACAAGTGGTATTAGTGCGAAAAGCACAAAACAAATACACAGATATTTATTTCTTCACACAGACTTGTAGATGTCTTACGTTTAGATCCGCCTGCTCCAGAGATTTCTCCCAGACTTGTTGATCGTAGGCCCCGATCTGTAGCAACAACATAAGTTTTAGCATCATTTCCTAAAAATGAAACACTATAGAGGTTATTAGTCAAACTGAGTGAGCTCATATTTGCTGCACCAAGGTTTTCCCCTGTTAAAATGTCACATAAAATACACACACATGCACAAACAGGACCTATATATGCATTAAATGGAGAGATGTCAGAGCAAGGTCTGCCTTGGACAGGCGCCCTGAGCAGTTGCCTCACTCAGGGGCAGCTCGGCGGTGCCCAGGAGGCAGTGTGGCATCTCTCCAGCCACCGGTCGACACTCCATATTTGGTCCGGACAGGGACTTGGACCAGCGACCCTCTGGTTCCCAACCCAAGTCCCTATGGCCTGAGCTACTGCCTCCCAGTTCAAAGTCATTGTTTAAATTATGGTACATTACTCATGACTATGATGAAAATGCAACTGCTGTCAAAACATTAGCTCTCAAAACAAGGTTGTTGCCTTTAGTCCGTGTGCTCCAGTGTACTTTGGACCAAATCTCTGATGTCATTCCTGGTGAGTTATTCCAATGAGGCCATAAAACACAATGTTCTTTTACATGTTTCTGACTGAGGGAACAGAGCTGATCTGAGTGTCTTAATAAACACACGGAGGTATAAGGCTGTAAAAACTGCTTCAAATAAAGTGGGTAATTAAAATGAACAGATTTAAAAGTGAATATTAACCAAAGAAATTATCATCTGGTGTTTAAAGACTTCACATCAAGAGCCTCACTCACATCAACATGATGAAAAATTTCAAAATAAACCATTGTAAATCACATTAAGAGGGTAAAAGATGCAACTCTTTTGATTGCACATTACTCCAAGTTCATCAGCAGAAAACACTTTCTTCTGCGCTCCCCTGCTTTTCAGACATGTCACCACATGCCTGAAGCCTGGCGTCAGATCTTATTGACACTTTATGCAAATCAGATGAAATACAGCTGAGCTCTTAAGAAGACTTAAAAAAAATCACAGGGAAGCACAATTTTGTGCAGCTGGCGGCTTTGAGTTCTGTCAGGCTCAGTAAACATCCCTCTACCTGTTTTAACATATGTTAACCTGTTGAAGAAGTCACACCTGTTTTTACCAAATTTATTTGGTTTGTACGCTGTCAGACAAAAACAGGAAAGGTAAACAGAGAGTGTTGTTGTTGTTGTTGATCTATAAGCAGTGTCCCTGTCACATATATAAATCCCAGTCTTGAATTAGTGTGTGCTGGTTCTCTCTGAGACCATTAGCATTTGTGAAATAAAATTTGCCTTTTTATCATACATATATGTAATGTTCTGCAATAACAAAAGCATAGGAATTGAAAACAGATAGAAAGGTAGGGGTGGGTCCAGGTTATCAACAATACAATATGTCAATAGAGGAATAAACTCTACATGTGCATGGAGAAGATCTGTGGTGAATGATTGTGATGACAGGGAAGCAGCTGTGTGCAGTTGGTTTGGGCAATTAAGTATTTGAGTCATTAATGATATTTGTGGAAGGAGTGATAATAGAAACAAACAAAAGAGCAGGCAGTAGAGAGAAAACAAGACAACTAATATTAATTAGTGGATGAATAAGTGTTTCTGTCTGTGTGAGAATGTTTTCAGTGACTAAATCTAAGTCGTGCACATCCTTTGGAGAACACGCTCTACATGAATCCCCCCAAATTTCACACATATGCATTCATAACAAATGTGTATTTGTTTCTTTGTCAATTATCACAAAATCCACAGGATTAAAAAAAAGCTTTTAACTGCGCAAATTAAATTTTAAAAGCAGGTCTTTAACAAGAGAGTATTTGTCTTACCTTCTCTTGATACCAGGCTATTCTGGCCATTGTCATCTGATGCTGGAACCAGTGAAGTCGCAGTCAGGTCATTTCACAAAGAGCGCAGGAAACAGAGAGCGCTGGGCAGAAATCCAGATTTGTTCACTGAACAAAAAAGGGGCATGAACACACTGAACCTGACATAAAAGCACTGGTGTATTGTAAATGAGTACATTTACTCAAATACTGTGCATAAGTACAATTTCAAGGCACTTGTACTTTGAGAATTTACATTTTATGCTATTTCATACTTCTACTTCACAAAATCTCAGATGGAAATATTGTTCTTATTCTCAACTACACTTGTCTGAGAGCTACAGTTACTTTTCAGATTTATATTAATAATTATTATTCATATCAATCCATTTATAAATTATGATATTACATATATAAACTACCAGGTAGTAAATACACTTACATATACTTTTTAATTCAATATATTTATCTGACGACACTAGTTACAAGTTACTTTACATATTCCATACAAAATCTAATCAACAAATATGGAATATTATTGATTAACCAACCTGGCAGTACATAAAGTAGTTGGACTTTACCTCACCTGTACCAGCTGCAATGAATAGTGATGCTCAGACATGAATGCATCATTAATTATATTCTGAAATAGGCTATTCTGCACCGTGGGTACTGCTACTATTGGTACTTTTGGTGGGTTATAGTTAACACAAACACACATATACTTTTACTTAAGTAACTTGAGTAACGTCAGCGGTTTTTAATTCAGGACACTACTTGTAACTAGGTATTATTACACCCTGGTACTGCTACTTTTAGTAGAGTAAAAGCTCTAGTACTTCTTTCACCACTGCATAGAAGCAACACAATAAAAACCAATGGTACGCAGAGGACACTAATGCTAAATGTAAGGTCAGCTGTAGCTACACTGTGACGGTGTAACCGTTAGGTCACTTCTGAAGCAAGCATCTGTTTACGGTAAACAAAACCTTTGTAACCACGTAAACGTTAGCTAACACTAGCTGCCCGTTAGCATGAGGCTAAAACAACTCACCTGAAATGAAACAGTACGGGTTTACTGGCCACAAACTGGAAGCTACCTTTAATAACCATCACAAACTGGTCGGTAAATACTTTCTTGTCATCAGTTTCAGGAGCGCTGCGGCGTCTTGTTGTCTAACTAAGCTAACTATTAGCTACGCGCTTCAGCTCAACTGACGCTTTTCGACGCGATTAATGATTCGTAAATGTCACATTTCTAAACTGTTTTCTTCGTACGCACACGTCTAGTTACCGATACGTTTATTTCAGGTTCGCTGTACTTTACTAACTTCACTTTTTGTTTAACGTTTGGCTCCGTCTTCCGCTTCCCTTTTCCGGGGTTCGTTGTGCCTGTGTGGGGGTCGCCTCTTCCCTAAGTACAGTCTTTCAGGCGGTGATTGCGCTCGCTCAGGCTGCATTCACAACATTTTCCGGTTGTATATTGACAGATAATAAACCGCTACCATTATAGTGTGCATTAAAGCAATTATTTGTCCTTAAATCTTAACATAAATGTTTACCGGTGAGGCTTTTTGCGCACTCATACAGGTCATGTGTTGCCTGAGACGCTCTCCTACGGGCAAAATAAACACACATTCCTGAAGTTATTCCTAACAGTCCAGCCAATCAGAGCGCAGCAAGGATGAGACGTTCAATTTCGGTTAGACATGATGATAATAATGATTAGAGCTGCAAATAGATTAAATCATTAATAATAAATAAAAAGAAATTATTTTACTAATTGATTATTCTGACAATTAATTTCCAAATTATGATTTTGTTCTATAATATTTCCTAAAGCCCTGTGAATGCTTCAAAATCAGGACCAAAATTTTAGACATACCACAACCGCCCTATAAAATGTTTGATTAACGTCAAAGTCTGTAAAATTGTCTTCATCCACATTTTCAATTTAAAAGCCCTCCCCATAACGCCAGTGATACAATTCTGGTTGACAACTTCCAAATCTAACTGTTTTAATGAATGTGTGACCTTAAACTATCCTTGTTTTTACATTTTTAAATACTTTGCATACATAAATATTTTATATATTCGTGTTAAACACTTTATTTTATGTTTAGTTTAGTTTATTTGCACATACACACGCATAGAAAAAACAGGAAAAATAAATTAAAAGTTAAAACATTGTGCTAGAGAGGTTAAAAGCCAAAAATGGCTTATCAATCTACCTCCCCTTTTAAATAACAACAATCATACATAAAAATAAAAAGATTAAAATGAAGACTGCATAATTAAATAAGAGTCCCAGACTAAGAAGTATAACAAAATTGTTAAAGATGCACGATAAAAAAAGGAAAAACACAAACATATTACACATACATCTATAAAGTGCTGAGTCTTTGCAAATTAGAGTCTTTTTCAGATGTTTTTTTGAATAACGATACCGTAGATGATGACTGTAGAGATGGAAGAAGATTATTCCAAAGAGATGGTCCTCTGTATTTCAGTGATTATTGATTAAGAGAAGTCCAGCAATAAGATAAAAGTTCTTGGAGTGTCTTGTGAAATATGAGTGAATGTCTGAGGAAGTCACCAGGCAAGTCATGAGTGAGATGTACATACAGTATTTATACAAGAATACATAGATGTGGTATATTCACATTAAAAATTGATAAAAGCTGAGATTTTCTAAAGAGAGATGTAGATGATTCACATTTTTAGCACAGCTAGTCACTCTCAAAAATGTCCTTTGAATTAGACAAATCTTATTGAGATAAGTGGGACATGTGGCAGTCCAAGCAGTATTACAATATGTAATATGAGGGTAAATTAAGCTACGGTAAAAAGTTATAACAGAGGAATGATCGGCTGGTGAACAAACTCTACTTAGGATACCAAATGACTTCATAGTCTTTTTACAGACAAGTTCAATATGGTGTTTCCAAGATAGTTTTTTGTCTACTATGACCCCTAGAAATTTAATGTGGAGTTATTTCGACATTGTCTATGAAAAATTTTATTTTTATTACAAAATATCATGAAGTTTGTTTGTTTGTTTTATTTATTTATTTATTTTTTTACATATTTCTCATTTTCATACTTACTTATATATTCATATACATACGTACTCATTTCTACTGTTTTTCAATTCTCTATACTACACATTCAAGTCACCGAAACATATCCCAATTTTCTCTTGGGATTAATAAGTATTTTTGATTCCGATGCTGATTAACAGTCAAATTTAAGGGTTTTGACTCTAATAAATTTCTCAACAAGGTTTAAAACGATGCCCCATGTGAAATGTATGTGAAACTGTCCAATGTGAACCTTCAAATTCCATGAAACAGTTATTAAAACATGACCTTGGTGTCCTTAAACGTGGCTACAGCTCTGTTCAAATTGCTTTTGTACAATCCCAAACCCAAACATAATCAGTGCAAGATCATAACAGACTAAGAAAAGCAAGTTATCATCACAAGTGAGAAACTGAAACGAGGGGATGTCTGGCATATTAATTTACTGACTGACTAATTGACTAACAGTTTCAGCTCTAATAACGATGATGTGTTTTTTGCCCTCGTACAAAATGAACACAAACACATGGCAGGTACAGACACCCATTTATGACTGATGAAAACACACATATAAGACAGAACCCTGTAACACTACTCCACTTCTGTCTCGTACTACTTCCTAAAGACTCCCCTGTTCCGTAAAATGACAGTCATGTGTTCAGCAGTGGTGAAAATGATCAGGTCTGAGAGTACAACTCTGCAGTCTTGTTAGTCAGCAGCCTGTCAAGACAGAGACGGAGTCATTTGTCACTCGACTCCTGATTGTCCGCTGACGGCTGGTCTTGCTCGGCTGCGCACACGAGCTTCGCCTTGACCTTCTTGTTGGAGGAAATGATGAAGTAGGGGCTGAGAGAGGCGTAGCAGGACGAGAAGAACACCCTCATATCAGCCACCACTGGCGACACCTTCGCCACCGTCAGCATGTAGATCCAGATCACGTTATCAATCCCAAAGAAGACCACGTAGAGAACCACCAAGGTCACTACTGTTTTGGCAGCCCTGGTCTCTGCCCCGCCGCCCTGAGAGCGACGGATCCCTCTCACCTGGCGGCTGTGGCGGTGGAGGAGCAGCAGGATGTAACCGCTTGAGCCCAGCATCAGGGCGACAAAGGCAAAGTCCCTCCCAGAGACAGCCACGCCATTAATCACATAGGACAGGTTGTCTCTGAAGTCCACATGACAGAAGCCAAGGTTCAGGGTGAAGGCAGGGACGGTGCCGTTACGTGGCGCCATGGAGAAGAAAGGGGCTGCGATGCATATGGCCATGTTGAGGAACCACAGTCCTGCAAAGGTGGGGATGACCAGGGCGGGAAGTGCAAGCTTCAGTCTGGACAAATGGGGTCCAGCGGGGGCAATGGTCACCGCCTGGAACACACTGAGCATACAGGTGATGCAGACCGACAATGCCCGGCCGATGCGGTAGGCGTAGATCACCACCTTGCAGCCGGGGTCATTCAGCAGGTCCCTCAACCCGAACACAGTCATAGTCTGAGGGACGCAGCGGGTCAGGAGCAGCAACAGGTTGGCGAAGGCCAGGTGGCACAGGATCATGTCCACAGGGAGGAGCTTAGGCTCGGTGAAAATTATGTTGGCGTACGCCAGCAGCACCACAGTGTTCCCCAAGATGCCCATACCTGTTTGCAAGAGGAAGGAGACCCCTTTGATGGTCACACATAGATCCATGACACCAAGGCCTGCAGCCGTTTAGATTTGGAAAGCAGAGAATCAAACACTGCACACAAGAAACATCCTCCGAGTTACCACACTAATGTAACCAGCCTGAATATATTCATGTAATCTCTCGGATGTGTTTCAGTGAAAATCATGCTCACCTGGAGTTGCCGATAAAAAGTAAAGCCTGTTGTGCATTAAAGGTTTAATCGCCCGTGTAATTGCAACTTATAGTCTTTGATGTCCCTCGAGATCTTTGGCCAACATTCAGTGTGCAGCCCAGTTTGGCAAATTAAAACAACAAACTGAATCTGACTCAGGTGATCTCAGAGGGCAGAGCACTGCAAAGGGAATAAAGTAACACTGAAGGATACACACAGTTTTTTTTAAAGTCTGAATTAAAAAAAAAAAAATAATTAAGCACCCATATGGACTTTCAAATTGTTTTTGCTTGCTGTAATTATTCCTCCTGTTCATACCTAACATGACTCCAATGGAAGTGATGGACGGACAACATCCACAGTTTATTTGAAGACAAGAAAATTTGCACTTAACCTCCTGATTGCAAATATTAAAAAAAAACAATGTAATAACATGAAAAATTATGTAATAAAGTGACCCAATTAATACTGTAATAACTTTGTTACCAGTCATGTCATGCAATGCCCTGCCATGTCACATTGAGATCAACGTTCTGTTTTTCCTTTTAAATGTGCTTGAGTGTTAAAGGTCCAGTGTGCAGGACTGAGGGGATATACTGCATAAATATAATATAATATAATATAATATAATATAATATAATATAATATAATAGTATTATATAGTAAGTTGCAGATTGCAACCAACTGAAACTTCTCGTGTCTACCAAGTGTAAAGAAGAACTACAGTCTCTGACGCAAAAGCACAAATGGCCTTATCTGGGGCCAGTGTTTAGTTTGTCCATTCTGGGCTACTGTAGAAACAACTTAACAGATGGTGTGTCTCAAATCACATACTTCCGTTAGTACACTTCCATGTAGTGTACTATGTGCACTATGTACTCATTGGTGTAGTGCGCGAATTTCGACAGGGTAGTGTTTTCTCAAACCAAACACGGCCGTTGTGCACTCACCGGAAATGACACTGCAAATTAGCTAGTTAGCAAACTAGCATTAGCATTCTCATTATCGTTTGTGGTACCAAATCATTACAGACTGCTAAATTAAACAAACTAGTCCATACCCACTGGTAGCTTTGTCACCTTCTACCTATGCCAGTCCTCAATGCCTATGTGCAGTTTCACATAGATTGACCACATCAGTGAGTAGAAAAACGTGGGACAGACAGAATGACTGACTGACAGAATGACACACTGACAGTTTCCATGATTATGTACAGCATACCATACCATGACTTAGTCATACCAAAAATTAGAAAAAACAACAACATTGGTCCACAGGGGGAGCCACAGCGATCGGACGCATTTAAGCCATTTTGAAGCATTTTTCTGTTGTTATAGCGCCACCCAGTTGCCAATTAGAGTTAAATTTCTCCAGTCACCTTGAGGCGTCCTGTTCTACATATCTACCAAGTTTAGTAAAAATCAATATGGCGGTTAGGCCTAGATAAGAAATTAGCTCTCTAGCGCCCCGATTTTGTTTGATCAGTTCAATAATGGAGGGGTCCCCTCACATTATGTGTGGTCATATGCCTACAAAGTTGCGTGGTGATCGGTGAAACCCTTGAGATGTTATACACCTTTATGTGATGAGCCACGCCCTCCACAATATTCATTGCCTTATAGAAGCTCAGTTTTACTAAGTTTTCCAACTTTTGCCAAGAGGGAACTTTAGATATTGGTCCCTAGATTATGTTCACAGAGTTTCATGCAGATCGGTCAAACTTCCTAGGAAGAGATCGATTTTAAGTGTTTTTCAAAAAATTCAAAATGGCGGAAAATCTATATAACCGGAAATTATGGGTTCTTGAGGCAAATGTGTTCCTCATGAGGAGAGGCATCTCTGTGCAAAGTTTCATGTCTCTACGACATACGGGGCATGAGATAAGCCCATTCAAGGTTTGTAATTTTAATCGGTTGCTATAGCGCCCCCTTTTGGCCAATTGATGTAATATTGCTTCATTCGCATCCTCCCATGACCCTCTACCACTGTGCCAAATTTCACATGGACTGACCAAGTCAGTGAGGAGAAAAACGTGGAACAGACACACAGACAGAGTTTTCGTCATTATATAGTAAGATAAACATACTGCTGGCTTATACCTGGCAACAGTATAGTGGTGCTTAGTGCAAAAAACACATGTATTTGTAGAATGTAGCGACATTCACGGTCGCACAGTCCTCGGCCGCTATTTCCAGTTTGAAAAGTGGTCCCTCCCCTTCCGCTACGTAGCCAAGATGACGACCATTGAGGGCGAGAAGTGTCCATAGCTCAAAACTCAACTTCTTGACCGTTTTGAGTGCACCATCCGGGTACTCATAGTGCACTGCATTTTTCCATACTTCTCAGTGTGAACGCACTTATGCACTCAGAATATTAAGTGTAAGTACACAAGTACGCGAATTGAGACACAGCAAGACTCTGTGGAAAAGATTCAAACCATTCAACAGCCGTTCCATATACCTACATGATGATTCAGTCTATTGATAAGAATGTCATGATCAGCAGTGTCAAACGCAGCATTAAGGTCAAGAAGCAGCAAGATAGAACATTTCCCAGCATCAGCACCCGTCAGTAAATCATTTTAGACGAGCAGTTTCAGTGCTATGATGCTTGCAAAACCGAGATTGGAATGTATCTAAGATGTTATTACTGTTTAACACAAATAAGAGTTGAGTTAGCACCACCTTTTAAAGAACTTTGGATAAGAAAGGCAGCTTTGAAATGGGCCTGTAGTTCTGTGGAAGAGATCAATCGAGGTTAGGTATTTTTAATAGGGGTTGAATACTGGCTGGCTTAAATACTTAGGGATGCAACCAGAAGTTAGGGAACACTTAGCAATGTAAAGGAAACCAGGGCCGATAGCACCCATAATTTCTTTCAGGAGTGAGGTGGGTAAAATGTCAAGAGGACTTGTAGAGGAACACATGTGAGACACAAAATCATTTAGCTCAGGAAGAGACATTTGCTGAAATGGCTGAGCAGTTCAGAATAGGCTGGATAGTCAGAAATATTAGTAATAGAAGTGCAACGTTAAACTTAAAGGGGATAGATATAGGATTCATACTTCCAATAGTAGGTGTCGCACTCACACTCGCCCGCTCTCGCTCCACTCTTCAATTCTACAGGTTGCCACGTAACCAAATCAAAATATTGACATATTCTGGGCCTGTAAAAAACAATTATTTCTCTACTGTAATTATTTTTTTCAGGAAAATATAGACTTCAATTCTACACCTTTCTAGACGTTCTGTGGATATATTATTTTTGAAACAGCGGAAACAGCTATACATATGATCTTTAATGTGAGTGACCTTATGAACAATTTTCACTGTATGGAGAAAATCAGCTTTTCTTTAAGAGTGCGATTTGATCAATTTATAAAATATTGGAAAAAACTGACCGTATACACAAAGGGATGTAACCTGTTGACTGGTTAGTTGAAAAACCTTGTTCTGTACCATTGTGTGGCTCTTACCAGCCCCGTCCCCCCACCCTTATTTTTCCCATTGACCTAAAAACACTTGAAAAATTAAGTTGTAATAACTGGGGGCGCAGCTGAAAATCTGAGCAAAGTTTCTGGGTTGGAATCAAATTCACAAGCGTGTTATGAAACTTCTCCAGGCTGCACATCAACAAAGCATTCCAGATTAGTTTGAGGCTTTAGCGATTGGAAATTGTTCATCATCACACAAAGCGATTGAGCTGCCCCAGGTCACATGAACAACATATGTGATTTCTAAACTTCAGTGGTATTTCCATGTACTTAATTCCCACATGTCAGTTTCCAGCCTCTATAGACAGAAAGTCTGCACGTCAGTCAAATATTATAATGCCATTTCCCCGTGGAGTTAAAAAATAGAGTTAAACAACCCCCGCTGAGACAACAGTGAGCGGTTATTGTTGATGCAAAAGCAGCCTGATGATGCCTTGAATGAGCCATCAAGAGGCTTTTACATGCGCAGCTGGTGCTTCAGTTTGCGCTCCTTTCCTCCTTCATGTCCTGGGAGCGTGTTAAAAGACACAGAGGAGCAAGACAATTAGCCATATAACAATGCATGTCTGTACTAATTGGGGGCACAGGGACAAGCAGCCATTATTCATTTATGTTCTTAACTCTCATCACTAACATATGGTACAACACAAGTTTGCAGTGCGTGTCAAGGTATTCCAGCACGTTCTCTATAAACACTAAAAGCACTCTAACCTTTCAGTCAATTCTATATCTGTTTTCTTTAGATTCAGGCTGGCTCAGTGTGCTGAAACTGTGTTGTCTGAGAGGCGTGTTCTCTCCTGGGAGTGAGATTTGGAATAAAGCATCATAAGACGTGTTATTTCCCTGTGTGTTTTTTACATGTTTACATGTTCAGAGAGCTAATTAAAATGGCAAGTTCAAGCATGTCCTTCTCAGGGGATTGCATCATGTACAGTACGCCGCATTGCAAGTTTGAAAATTCAGGTTTCTTTTTTTTTCTCACGGCTGACTTGAGATTTGATTTGATTGTTTGTGGCTGATGTAAACAAGTTTTCCCATCGCACTAACTCAACCTTAAATTTACATATGCTAACTACATTACAATAATATCCTTAGAGGCAAAGTTAACATCTATACAGTTTAATGAAGGTCATGAAAACCTATGTGCATAATGTCTTATTTTGTCTGTACATGCAATAATATATGTCAGACATCATATTGTACTTCTGATTAAGGGATGCCTTTATGATCACGATAATATCAGTTAATGGTTTTGCATGTATAATAAAAGGCTTTGCATGATTTGAGCGGTACTCAAATGAATTCACACTGCTTAAGATACAGATACTTAACACAAGCCTGTTTAATACATCATTTACTTGTCGACTGTCTCAGTGTTCCAAAATGCATTCTTATGTATTATTATGCTGTACTGTCTTAAATCAAATCACTTCTCAAGTACTGAAGTTAGCCGCTTGCAGGTTAGTTGAGAGATTGGCAGACTTTTTAACCTTTTGCACCTTTAAGTACGCTGTTGAGAGCAACAGCTTTTGGTTGGTGAAGAGGGAATATTCAGTGCACCCCTCACTGTGCCACTTAATCTGTCCCACAGCAAAACTGTGGTTTAAGAAGCTTTTGGCTTAGCAGTCTGCCGTCTGATACTGACGGGCCTCAGACTCTTTATTTGCATCTAAAGGGAGGGGAGCAAAATGGACCTCCCACGACCTTAGATTTTATTTCTCTACATCGTATCCTTCTAATATACAAGTGAAATCTCCAGAGACCATTCATCAGTCTAGGTACCTGTCTGCAGTTCTCTGTCTCTGCGCGATTCATGTTTCACCTGGCTGTAAGACAAATTTCCTTTCAAGGGCAACCAAAGTTAAATTTGAAGTGTTGCTGAAGTACAGTGGTGGAGTGAGAAGTCAGAGCCTCTAGTAAAAGCAGCAATATTACACTGTTATTATTATTTAAGTAAAAGTATACTTGAAATAAAACAGCTCAATGGAGAAAAATGGCGTTGCTACACTTTTACTGTGCATTTTATATCATTGAACTATTGTTATTATGTGTTAGTATCAATTTACTTTTACAGTTGGTTAAAAATTGCAGCAAAATTTAACTGCTTTGTATAATATTTATGGATGGATTACTGAACAGGCCAACCGGACACAGGACCAGGGGTTCAAAGTGTCAGGGGGCCCCCATTTCAGTTCAGTACGCCTTTTTTCTGTTTCCACCGTGAAAAGTTGTGGATGGTACCAATGGAACTGTTCCGTAAAGTCCCCATTTTTGGTCCCCCCTCTGTTGGGGTACCTAGCACACAGACCTGGTACTAAAAGGTGGAGCTGTGAACACTGCAGTCTGTTGACTGGTCAATAGAGGATGGTCACTCTGCTCAGGGCTGAGTTGTGTCTGGTTTTGAGGCTCATGTAACCACTGTTCATACTGTGGAGAGTTTTATTAGTAACTGTAACTATAAAATGAAAGGATGTTTTGCTGCCTCTCACAGCAGCTGGAGTCGGAGAAAAAAAATAACTTATTCACTGGGCCGTGGAACATTAATTTGTAATGATACTCAATGCATGAGTTGACGACTTGAATCAGTCAACACACCTTAAATATTCAATATGACAACTTTGACCATCACTTTAATTTTTATATGACATACACTTTTAGTAAAGAGTGGATGTTCACGTGTTTATAAGCCTCACGGAGCGTCTTTCCTGTGGGCTCCAGCAACAGTAAAGCTCTGAGCTTGCCTGAGAAGGACTAAATGCACAAACATGCTATTTCTGAATATCCCATGGAGAGAGACTCTCATTGCAGCCTGTTCTATTTTGCTCTGAAAATGTGGGCGTGCAGCCTCGTTCTGTGGACGATAAACAAGGCGCAGACTGTTAAAGGAGGAAATACAGTGAGTGCTGGACGGAGCAGTGAGTGACAACAACTCTGCCCACATTTAAGAGTACTGTTTGCGGTGCAAACGCTAAATGGACCTAGGGTCTAGGTACCATGTCTGAAGGGTTACTTTTGGTACTATGCCAAAGATTTTGGTGGAAACATGCACTGACCAATAAGAGCAACAAAAACAACCACAAACAGACACAAAACGACAACACAAAAGATTCATGAGAACTACAAAGAGATGCAAACCACCACAAAGTCTGTGTTTAGCTCCTTCAGTATGTAGGAGAGGTGGTGGGGCTCTTTGCATATCTGTACCCAGGGGCTCAGTGTCTCATAATCCACTTGTGATAATAATGGGTACAAAACATCATGTTTTAACTATCATATGTTTTGCAGGTAAAGTCTTAATTTGTATGTAACTAGTACTCAGGGAATAAAAGGCACAATATTTCTGCTTGAAATGTTGTAGAGAAGAAGAATAAAGTTCCTCACATTTGCACAGTGTGTAAATGTACTCACCATAGTTTTGTTCCACAGCAACTTAAAGTTTTCATAAACCCACTCAAAACTATCGATGCCACTTTTATAGTGTCCAAAATCTAAATTCAGGTGAGGTTATTGTACATGTAAATAATCTCATTGATGCTCATATTGTCGTGATTTCTCTTTTAATTTCAGTGGAGGACACGTCCCATCGTGTACTTGTGAGAAATGGAGTTAATATTCATCACCAATTACCTGCTGTGGGACATGTTGCGGTTAAATCATGCAGCCCACCCACACTTATTTGCCCTTACAACACCCTCACAGTTTAGATTTAATTCCATTTTTAGAACTTTTATTACTCGAGATGAATTACGCAGTCGTAAATTGGATGCTATGTCACGCTCCACAAATGAAATTGTGGACGATCCATCATGCAGGCTGAGTGGAACGTCCTCTGGCTTCTACTTTGTTTCAACTTTCTCCACTGGAGGACACTGTGGTGTTGGTATTAGACCGGCCAACTAACACAGGAGAGGTCTCTTTAATAGGTTGTGGCTTTTTAAAATTGATTGCAGAGATTAAGAATACAAAAGCAATATGAGGGGTCTTGCAAAAAAAAAAAAAGAAAAAGAAAAATCTAAATATAGGATCAGGTAATTAGGAAAAAGGTATCAAATAGTCTCCACTCAGTGAAACAGTGACACTGAGAAACTGTTTTAATCTTGTTTTTGAGTATGAACAGGAGGCTAATAGATATTATCCGCTCATTAAACCATTCTCTCTGTCCACTGGTGTGATCTCTGTAAACAAATCCAAACAGCTTTCTCTGTGTTATCCCGTCTGTCTGAAACCCGGTGAGGGGACAGAATCAGTCATCTGAATTGATCTCAAGTAATTGGAGGCTGAGGGAAGAGAAGTCAATGGACCATGAAAAACAGAGCCAACTCTTACCTGTTTGCAAGTATAAGAGCACAAACAAGCCGGCTACTTCAGCAGAGAGGGATCAAGGACGAGGTCCACTCAGACCTCATTGACTATTCTCAGGTACGAGTGAGTGTTTTTCTCTGATATCATTTTGAATGCATCTTGTTTATTTCACTGGTAACGTTGCTTCTTTTCTATTCCTGCAGGAATGCCATCCGAGGTGTTTGTCCGTGGGATGCTCTACCTGTCCCTCACTGTTGTGGGAGTCCCAGGTAACGCCACCGTCATCCTGGCATTCCTCCTCCTGCTGTACCAGGAGAACCGCCTCCTCCCAGCTGATGCCATCATCCTGCACCTGGCCTGCGTCAACCTGCTGGTGGTGGGTGTTCGCTGTCTGCTGGAAACCCTGGCATCCTTCTACCTGGCCGACATCTTTGGAGACGTGGGCTGTAAGGCTGTGATCTTTGTCTACAGAACATCGCGTTCCCTCTCGATCTGGCTCACCTTTGTGCTGAGCGCCTATCAGTGCCTGAGCATCGCCTCTCCTGGATCACGCTGGGCCTCCATCCGTGCCTCTGTAGCCCAGCATTTAGGCTTTGTGTTCCTCTTCCTGTGGCTCCTCAACACCTGCATGAGCTCTGCGGCCATACTCTTCTCCTTCAGCACCAAAACCAACTCCAGCCAAACAAACTATGGCATCAATGTACAATTCTGCTACCTTCCCTTCCCTTCAAAGTTGTCCAAACAGGCAAACGGGGCAGCCCAGGTGGGCAGAGATGTGGTGCCCATGGCCCTCATGACCCTCGCCAGTTTGATCATCCTGGTCTTTCTTTACAAGCACAGCCAGCAGGTGAAGGGACTCCGCAGCAGCAGCGGCGGCGCTGGTGGGGGAAGCGGTGGCGCAGAGCAACGGGCTGCTAAAGCCGTGGTAGCACTCGTGACCTTATATGTGGTTCTTTATGGGGTAGATAACGGGCTTTGGGTGTACACGCTCACTGTGAGGAAGACCATGACTTCCTCGCTGATCTCTGACCTGCGTATATTCTTTTCCTCGCTCTATGCAGCGCTGAGCCCAGTGGTCATCATTGCATCTAACAGGAAGTTGAACAGCAGGCTGAGGTGTGTAGTGCAGGAGAAGGCTGTGCAGGAGAAAGTCACGTGTGTTTCTACTGTGTGAGGCCTGCTGGACGTCTGATCACTGACTAAAGGGGAGAGACTGCAGGTGAATAGGGTACAAATTTTAATGCATAGATATCACCATAAAAGTTAAATACTTACATTAAGACAATTATTTTTTGACTTTTTTTTTAATCACTCCTTTAATTATAATACTGTCAACAGCTGTATGAAATCCATTTTCGCCCTGTTTTTAGGAATAAAATGTCATATAAATCTGACTATGAATGATACATCAACAAACATAACAAACAAACTCATCTGTAAAAATCTGCAGACTATAATTAAGAATAAGATTGGAAAGTTTGCTGTCTGTGAGCGCTACTGAAGAGAAGATTTTCTGCTCCGAGTATGAGAAAAACTCATTTTGAGAAAATATGTAGAGCACAAAAAAAAGATGCTACAGGTAAAAAATGATAAAAAAAAAAATTAATTAGCAGATATCACCATGAAACTTCCCCAGCTGTACATGCATTAAAGGGTGTCTACAGATATAGCCAATTTAATTTAAGACCTTTTAAGACCTTTTTAATAACACCTTATATTTGTGTGTGTTTGGGTGACACATATAAGAACCCTTCCTAATTAAACTGATTTCAGCTCAAAATGAATGGTAACGCAAAATGAGGTGAGTTTAAGTTTAATATCTCTCATTGCAATTCTTCAGTCTGTCCAATGACTGTAAACAGTTATTGGGTTTGTCATAGGCTGGATAAATTCTCAAGCTAATGTGACTGAAAATATTTAAGACCCAGCAAATCTCAATTTAAAACATTTTTAGACTTTTTAAGGACCTGCAGACACCCTGTCATTAATGAACGTTATATATTTTTTCCCTACGGTCTAAGAAAGTCCAAAAATATTCGCAAACATGAACACCTCTCTCCCAAAACCAAAAACTAGAGTGCTAAACTCTTGAGCTGCTCCACAGACAGTGAATGGTGAAAGATGTTATAGATCAGTGGTTTCCAATTGGTGGGTCTTGCGGGTCCATTCTGAATGTAACACAAGTGACTCTGAAACATAACAAGTTTGTAGTACGGTGAATTTCAGGCACATGGCTTGAATTTAAAGTGCTGTTTCCTGCTGTAGAGTGAGTGACTAACAGACTAACTACTTACTAAAGACTAGCTCGATGGCATGGCCTAACGGAAGTATGATGCTGAATATATTAAACTGTGTGGACATTGAACTAATGACTAAGGAGAAATCTGGACACTATGGTTGGACCTGTTGGGAACCCCTGGTATAGATGACACTGAGAGCACCCAGGGGAATGTTCTGAGTAAACAGGTAACATGGGTGACATCACAAGTTTGAGAGAGTGGCTCGTGTTTACAAAGTATGATCAAACTTTCCTAATCCATGGAAATAATATATGGGAATTCTTAATTAAGGTGGTGTTCCCCTTAAAGACAAATACTTTTTCTGAAATTTTATGTTTAAAGATGCAAACGAGGCATTATCAAGTTAAATATGTGGTTTTTCCTAATTTTCCAGAACAGAAATCTGAACTAAAATAAACACTAAAATGTGTATTTTGGATGTTTTCTTTCTTCTAGTCTGAAAAAAGACATGTAATGGAATTAAAGTAGCCCATAATCTCAAAACAGACCACTGTATTTAAACACTATGGTTGCCTATCGCCTCCTGTTGGAGGTGTTGCGGGCACGCCCCACTGGTAAGAGGCCGCGAGGTAGACCTAGGACACACTGCAGGGATTACATATCTGGATGGATGGTTGCCTGTGTTTGTGGGTCATGAATGGGTCATATTGTCTTCGTGCTTTATGTTTTGTAATAAGCATCGCAGGAGAGACTCGTCTTTCCTCTTTAGTTGTGAATTAATAACAATGCTGCTTTTTTAATATCTTGTATGTGATTCTTTTCAGATACGTTGTGAAATAACTGATGAATGAGAAGGTGTACCTGTGAGCAGGAACAAACTATTGTCTCACTGTCTATAATTAAGGAAAACCTGCCATGACAACACTGTTGCTCAGTACAGGCCTGTATGAATCTCTGCTGATCTGGCTCTACGTGGCTTTGTTTGTTTATTCGTTATGTTCTCTCCATCTTAATTGGGTGGAAGAATTATAGCTGGGTGACTCAAGGCTCAATGTGGCTGTCAAATGACTTCCAGCTGCCCATTTAGCTATAATTAAGGCTTTGAATAGAACCTGCTAATTCTAATGAGGCAGGTTAATTGTCCAACAGAGAATCGGTTAAAAACCTGATGGGGAAAGTATATTCTTTCGTGGAAGAAAAAGGAAGATGAAAAACATGTTCATTACTCAATACTGAATCACTCAATGCAATGCTGGCAATGTATATCTGCGGTCTTTGGGTGCAGTTATAACAAGAGGGGACACGAAGCTACGACTTGGCACAAGCCCTGAGGAGTTTTCTGTAGATGTGGTAATGTGGGAATTTAGGAGTCATTATGTAATTGCCATGTCTTGGAGAAGCAAGGGCAGAGAGATGGGGTGAGGACATAACAACCCCCCGTGAGTGACAGTCCAAAAGACATAAAGTGGGGCTGCCAGCACTCTGTGATCCTGCAATAACTCTAAAGTGCAATCAGTGCGGCGCTATTCAACTGCTGCTGTCGCAATGCAGGTGAGGAGGAGGAGGAGGAGGAGGAGGAGGAGGAGGAGAAGGAAGAGGAGAAGTCCTCTTTCTGTGCTTGTGCAAAACTGTTGCATTCAACACCAAGTTGACATGAAAAGACATTCAAAGCCATGCAATGAGGCTGATCTTTTGTCACAGTGTAACAGTCACCTTTATTGTCAGAGTTGCAACCATTAAAACCGTCTTTATTCTCCGGGACAGCTCCCTCCAGACGACAAATTCCATGTCTTTTACTCTTCAAACCACTGAAATCTGATTGGCACTTTACACAGACTCCGGTGGAATGAAGGATAGAATACATGGATGGTTTCATTAGAGCAATGAGCGTGCAGGCATCTCCGCCGAGGAATCGCTGGGAGTGTCACAGCTGACACAACACTTTCAGTGATGTCACTCTTTCTTTTTCCTGCTGGGAAAGAAGCGGCAGATTAGTTAAAAGAAACGAACACGTGAAAAACAGGTTGCGTGTATGTTCATGTCTTTCTTTATGCGTACGTGTGTGAGTGTGTGTGTGTGTATGTGTGAAGGGTGTGTGAAGGGTGTGCCAGGCCGGCCTCTCCCTGCACATGACTGGACCTGTTTCCAGTGTTTTCCATCCTTCTGGAGTCTTTTGAGCTTCAATAAATGCAGGGTGCTGTTAAACATGTACAAACCAAACCCACACAAATGGAACCCTCTATTACTGCCTCACTCTCAAATCACCCTCAGCTCTAACGTTTCCCTTCCAACACTTAATTCTGCAGCTAAAACAGAACATGCAACAGCAGATAAATACATTGTCATCATCTGTCCAACCTCTTAACTGCAACTCACCTGCTTGACGAGGCAAGACTTGTGAGATGCACATGTAAAAACAACACAACAAAACAACTTTAACCAAAAAAATATACTCACAAATTCTAACTTTCCTGTTTTAAGTCTAGTTAGTACGCAACACAAACCTGTGCAACAGCCACACACACACAAAAAGCTGTCAGGTTGTCCAGTATGCTCGGCTAAATGAAGTTGAAGTGTTGCAGTAAATCCCGCCAGCCGATCCACTCCTGCTGTGTCTGATGTCAGTCTGTTTACCTGCGCCAGGTACGGGCATTTTTGTCCCCCGTGTCCACCAATAGCGATGCAGCAGCAGGGTTAAACCTCGCCCCCTTTCCAGCCTTGAAGCCATTCCACACCCTAATATAGCCCTCTGTACCAAACCCTCCCCTCCCCCACAAAAAAAACCTTTTCAAATTACACAAACATCACGATCTGAATCACCACAATCACTGTGTGCAACATGCGGAAATTTGTGCTGGTTATTTTGACACATGAAGTAAAATGACGACTAATATGGTAATGCATGCAAACAAGCAGTATTCAACAACACCTTAACCTCCTGAAATCAACTCTAAAACATCTGATAATGACATGAAAGCATTTTGAAAGCAGCATCAACCTGTTTACATTTAAATTATCAATTGAATCCAGTAACCTTGAAAGTTATTCTCGTTATTAATCCCATTAAAACCTTCCCTCTGATGTTTTTTTTTTCCAGTTAAGAAAAGTTCTGGCTGACTACAGCAACTGGAAACTTTGGGGCTTATTACTGTGGTGAAAATGTATCAGTAATAAACACATCCTGGGGTACTTTCAAAACCCACATTTTATGGAAATGACAGACGTAATAAGCCCTTTTTACGTTTGCTGATACCGTCTTTGCCTTTCCTTCAAAGGGATGTTTCTTTAGGCGTGTTGTTTGGAGGATTTATTGCCTGTTTGAGTGAAGCTACTGATGGAGAATGCCATAAAAAATACTGCACTTTTATGTAAATCAATTCATTTAGTTTTTTTTAAGTGCAGGACTGATGGAAAAAAAATCACATCAGAGAAGTGGTTTTAATTCAGTGCAGTGCCCATTTTGGTATTTTTCTAGGCACAAAAAAAAAAATAAAATCCTAATTATGTGAAAGCAACATGTTCAAAACTCTACCTGCCAGGAGGTGACATGAGTTTAACTCAATTTTTATTTTATTTTTTGCACTCCAAAGTTACAGAGTTGTCTGTGTGTGACCCATTTCCTCGCATCCGCCCAGTTTAACTGATTCCCTCAGACAGGGAACACACTCGGTCGTGTCTCAGCTTGCCTGGAATGTTGCACTGCACGTAAGGAAGGAGCTCTGTATTCAAGATGGTGAGAAGAAGTCTTACAAAGTTAATGTGAAAGTTTTGGCCTGTTCTGTCATGATGAACACAGCAGTATTTCTTGATTTATCCTGATTAACATCTATTTTGTAGAAAAGGCTGAAATGCCGGTTTAATATCCATTTAACTGTTCCAGACTCTGGGGTTTATTGGTTGAATTTATAGTTCTGACAGCCTGATTTTACGAGACAATCTAGTGGCAACATTTTAAAGCACAGCCCAGTCACGAGGAGAAAATGTTGGCAAACCACGAAAATGTTATGTTAGCATGTTTCATATGCATCAACACATCATATCATGTCAACATTTTTAAAGTGACTAGTGCTCTGCATGAGCTGACTGTCACCTCAACAAGATGCCTGACAAGCTGCAGACGATTGTAGACCACTGTTCGAGACCAACATACAACAAATCTGGTTGTGATTTAGCAAGTCACTGCTGTTATTCCAGCAGCTTTGTAGGCTCCAAACTTGGGTGTTTTGTAGTGACCCACTGGTGTTTCCCCAGATCTTTTTAGGCTCCAAAGCTGTTTTGTATCAACCTGTCAGTGTGTTTCCAGTGACATTTTAGGCTCCAAGTGCTGGTGTTTCATAGCCATCGTTTAGTGTGTTTCCTGTGCCTTTTTAGGCTCTAAAAACTGGTGTTGTGTAGCAACCCACTGGTGTTTTGTAGCGACTACTCTGTGTTTCAAACAATTTTGTAGGCTCCAAACATTGGTGTTTTGTAGAGACCTGTTTGAGTGTTTCCAACGTCTATTTAGGCTCCAAACACTGGTGTTATGTAGCGACCCACTGGCATCTTTAGGGTGCCAAGGGTGGTTTTTTGTAGTGACCCACTGGTGTTTCCCCAGATCTTTTTAGGCTCCAAAGTCATTTTGTAGCAACCTGTCAGTGTGTTTCCAGTGACTTTTTAGGCTCCAAACACTGGTGTTGTGTAGCAACTAACTGATGTCTTTAAGCTCCAAACACTGGTGTTTTGTAGCAACTACTCAATGTGTTTCAAGCAATTTTGTAGGCTCCAAACACTGGTGTTTTGTAGCAACTACTCAATGTGTTTCAAGCAATTTTGTAGGCTCCAAACATTGGTGTTATGTAGCGACCCACCGGCATCTTTAGGGTGCCTAGGGTGGTATTTTGTAGCGACCTGTCAGTGTATTTCCAGCTGCTTTTAATGCTCTGGACGTTGGTGTTTTGTAGTGACCTGTCAGTGTTTTTCTATCAGTGTTTTAGACTCCTAACATTGGTGTTATGTGGTGACCTGTTGGTGTGTTTCCAGTGTCTTTTTTTAAGGCTCCAAACACTGGTGTTTTGTTGTGATGCATCAGTGTGTTTCCAACAACTTTTTAGGCTCCAAACATCGTTGTTTCATAACGACCTGTTGATGTGTTTCCATAACACCAGTGTTATGTAGCGACCCACTGACATCTTTAGGGTGCCAAGGGTGGTGTTTTGTAGCGACCTGCCAGTGTATTTCCAGCTGCTTTTAATGTTCTGGATGTTGGTGTTTTGTAGCAACCTGTCAGTGTATTTCCAGTTGCTGGTGTTTTGTAGTGACCTGTCAGTGTTTTTCTATCAGTGTTTTAGACTCCTAACATTGGTGTTATGTGGTGACCTGTTTGTGTATTTCCAGCGTCTATTTAGGCTCCAAACACTGGTGTTATGTAGCGACCCACTGGCATCTTTAGGGTGCCAAGGGTGGTGTTTTGTAGCGACCTGACAGTGTATTTCCAGCTGCTTTTAATGCTCTAAACATTGGTGTTTTGTAGTGACCTGTTGGTGTGTTTCCAGCGTCTTTTAGGCTCCAAACATTGGTGTTTTGTAGTGTTGTGTCAGTGTGTTTCCAGTGTCTTTTTAGGCTCTAAATGCTGGTGTTGTGTGGCAAACCATTGGTGTCTTTAGGCTGCAAAGGGTGGTGCTTTGTGGCGACCCATCAGTGTGCTTCCAGTGTCTTCTTAGGGTCCAAACGATGGTGTTTTATAGCAAAACGTCTGTGTATTTCCAGCATCTTTTTAGGCATCAAATGAAGGTGTTTTGTAGCGACCAGTTGCTGTTTTACAGACGTTTTATAGTGAGCCATCAGTGAGTTTCCAGTGATGTTTTACACTCTAAATGTTGCTGTTTGTAGCAACCTGTCGCCGTTTTTGTATTGGCTTTTTAGGCTTTAAATGTTGGCATTTTGTAGTAACTCGATGGTGTATTTCCAGCGTCTTTTTAGACTTTTAAGGTTTTTCAGACAGCTTTGAAGGCTCCAAACATTGGGGTTTTGTAGTGACCCATCTGTGATTTTCCAGTGGCTTTTTAGGCTCCAAATGTTGATGTTTTGTAGCGACCCATCAGTGAGTTTTCAGTGGCTTTTTACACTCCGAACATTGATGTTTTGTATGTTGGCATTTTGTAGCAACTCTTTTAAGGTTTTTCAGACAGCTTTAAAGTCTCCAACGTGGGTGTTTTGTAGTGACCCGCCTGTGTTTTCCTGGCAGTGATTTTTGTGCCTAAACCTAACTGTAAGTTAACCACAGCATCCTAAAAATGTAAAGTTTCAATGTAATCACTACATAATAACGTGTAAATGTAACATAGCTTTGATGTGCAGAAACAAACAGTACCACCATTTTTACAGGCAATTTGGTTGTAAAGGAAAAGTTTGACATTGTTGGTAAGTATTTCTTATTTGTAGGAGTTAGATAAGAATATGATACCACCATCATTCTTCATGTTCTAGTGCCAGATGGGAAATGCTAACAAAATGTCTAAAGCTCATGAATTAAAACTTGATATCTTTTTAGTTTGATCGATACAGAAACTAAAGTGGGAAAAAGGCACGAGACATGCTGTTTCCGACTGTAGCTTCATATTTGCTGTATAGACACAGGAGTCGTATTGATCTTCTCATTTAACTCTTGGCAAGAGAGCAAACAAAACTTTTCCCCAAAACGTTAAAGTGTTCAAATAAATGTAATCTACAAACTGTGTAGTTTACAGAAATGTTACAAGGGAAAGCCTCTTTTAATTCAGTCAATTGCACTAAGAATAGAAAATATTCAATGCAGGTGGTGAAAAGAGCAAAAGTTTTGCATGACAGACAAATTTGGCTGTCCATATACATACTCTACCTTTACAATGTCAGCATAATCCCTGACAGGGAGGCTGCATAGCAGATTACGCCCATTTCCAGTGCACTAGTGAGGACACAGACCACACTGAATGAGTGTGGGGGTTGGGATGGAAGGCTCTGAGGCCTCGGGGCAGCTGCTTGCTGCAACTCCACCACTCTCAGGTAAGCTATGCACTGCTGTGCTGAGACTTGAAAGACATTCAAGATGCACTGCACCCTATCCAGCAGTGTATCACAATATAAGGAAAAGAAAAAGAGAGGGAGTGGGAAAGAAAGGGTTGGGTTGCTGAGGTGGAGAAAAAAACTCCATAAACAGGCATTGAAATGTTGTCATATGAACTTCAGAGAAATAACTGAATATTAATAATCTTTCACTAGAACGGCAGGAGTTACTGTTTGAATTGGCTGAACTGAAAGCTGAAACCTGCCCTGACGTGAACCAAGTATCAGCATGTGCTACGTCAGTATTCTCTCAATATGTGGCTTATAATTTATTCCTCAGGGGTGAATTAGTTTTTGTTTTATCCCTATGCAGGTAGTTTCACTGAGATCAAGATCTCTGTTTAAAGAGAAAGACAGATTTTAAAGAGAGAAATAAATGTATATCAGGGCTTCACTGACGTGTCAGTATGCAGAGATTCATCCTTTGATGAGCCAATCCAGTGTCCCTCAGGGACACTGATTCATGCTGAATGATGTGAGAATGCATAAACCCAGCGCCCAGATTTTAATCTCTTTAAATTATTGTGGTTAAAAGGCAGCTGACACAGCGGGGCTTGAACTGGGGTTTTTTAAAGTTGAATTAAACTCCAGGAATAATAGTGAAGCTGTCGCTGCAACTGCCGGCTCAGTGCATTATTTCTTTATTTTGAATAAAATGCCTGAAAACCGAACCAAATGCAAAGTTCAGCACTCCTACTTCACTAAAACTCCAGTGACTTTCTTGAATATCATGCAACACTGACATCAACCCAGGTCATCTCATTCAGTAGTTACCCCCAAGAAGCTCAGATACAGGAAATTTACATCCTCTGTATGAATAAATGCACAATGTTGGTTTTAACTTAATCTGTATGAATATATGAGACTTTTGTATTTGAAATTTGTGGAGGCTGTTAGTTGAATACTGTATGTGTGACTGGCATAGAAGGATTACTGAATGGGCCTACTGGGTACATGCCCAGGGGCCCAAAGTGTCAGGGGCCACCCTGGCTTTCACTTGAAAAATGTACCGACTGGGAACAGACTCAAAATGATCACAAAGAGATGTAAAGGAACTGAGAGGCACAAAATAACTCAAAAATTACCTAAATTACCTCAGAGAGACCTGCATGACTACAAAGAGACACGAAACATCCATAAAGAGACATTAAATGACTACAAAGAGACACAAAATGACCAAAAGAGACACAACATTGCCTCAAAGAGACCTACAGGACTACGAAAAGATGCAAAACATCCACAAGGAGACATTAAATGACTACGAAGAGACACAAAACATCCATGAAGAGACATTAAATGACTACAAAAAGACACAAAACATCCACAAAGAGAAATTAAATGACTACAAAGAGACACAAAACACCCATAAAGAGACATTAAATGACTACAAAGAGACACAAAACATCCGGAAGGAGACATTAAATGACTACAAAGAGACACAAAACATCCAGAAAGAGACATTAAATGACTACAAAGAGACACAAAACATCCACGAAGAGACATTAAATGACTACAAAGAGACATTAAATGACTACAAAGAGACACAAAACATCCAGAAAGAGACATTAAATGACTACAAAGAGATACAAAACATCCATAAAGAGACTACAAAGAGACACAAAACATTCATAAAGAGACATTAAATGACTACAAAGAGATGCAAAATCCCCACAAAGTCTCTGTGTGTCGCGCTCCTATGTAGGAAAGGTGGTGGAGCCTTTTGCATATCTGTGCCCAGGGGCCCATTGTCTTATTATCCCCCCAAGGTTATTAGTTCTGCAGGTGAAGAGAGCAGACTGAATATCTTAGATCTGTGCCTTGATATATGTATGTCTCTGTAAGAAAGCTAATAAGCACATTTCCCAAATTGCTGAACTATTACTTTAACGTTAAGTATCTGAAGTGTTCATTTCCAACATGCTGAATATTCACACCTATTTTCATTATGTTAAGAGCAGATCCAATAAAGACCTTTACTCCAAAGGTAACATAACCTTCTTTATGTCAAATTCTCACTGTAGCAGTAACAAGGATCCCGCCCTTTATCTTTCCCATCATCCCCCCTAAATGCCACAAAGGTGGAATTTTCCACGAGCCACTTCCCTGAGTTCGCTGTGGAATGCAGACAAGATGGAGCAAGCCTGCAGAGTGCGGCATCTCAGCAGTAACAGTATGCTGAGGCGCTCAGCTTGTGCACATCATGTCCACCTCCTTAGTTCTCCCTTCAGGGGGTTTGTTAAGCTATTACTCAGAGTGGAGCTCTGCCCTGTAGTGTTGCTAGTTGCCACTGTTGCTGTTGATTGTCACAAAAATCCTGCAGATGGCCTGTTTAGGATCCCAGCCGTCTCTGATCTTGTCCAGTAACCAAATCGTGTGGTCTGAGTGTTATCATTTATTTTGCTTAAGCAGTTTGACGCATTAAGTAATTTCAGCGCGTCGCTCAATATGTTTGTTTTATCTAACAAACTCACAGAGAGTCCTAAACGCAGCAGGATGTTTTAACACAACTCTAAATTCAAAGCTGTTGGAGACATTTACGACTGCTCTATTAAACAGACGTAGATTGCTATCTGCGCCTCGGAGCAACAGACCTTGTAAAGTTATACAACGTGGGCATGTGCTGACATAACAGCCACATATATCTCATCTCGCTAGTACCACCCTTCACACAGGTGAAGGAAGTGCAGAATAATGTGCGGAGAAAATGCCAAGAACATTGTGCTCCTCAGAGCCAAAGTTGCCGTCTGTGACAGTGCACAGTCCTGGAGCACATACTGTATAAATTTACAGAGCACTTAAATGCATCACGCAGTCCTACACTATTAATGGGATGTATATAAGATGACAAATTGCCCAGAGTGGGGTGTTGTTGGCATGTAATGATGAAGAGCGTTACTCCAATATTCTTTGAAAAATTGAGTCTCCTTGTGCTTTTTCAGAATAAGTGGTGTCACTCCACCCACTTAAAGCTGAATAATAGATCTGATGGATCCTCTGTGCGTTGTACAGCTGCTGTCAGAGTAATTACAAAAAAGCATGAGTGGAGCACTCACACAGAGTTTATACCAGTTGAGTGTATCGCAGTATCACACCAGAGTTGGAGGCTGAGATTTTAGTCAGCTCACTCTGGACTTCTGAAAACATTATCTGTGAGCAAGGAGGACACTGTAAGAGTTTGGGCTGCTGTATGACAAGGTCAGGGAGTGCACCTTAGAGTATTTGGCAATGGGGCAGGAGAGAGTGCCACCTGTTGGTTCTTTATGGCACTGCAATAAAGGGGCAACTTGAATTATGCAAGTGCAGTGCTGAAAGGCAATATCAGAGATGGGACCAAGTCACACATGTGCAAGTCTCAAGTAAGTCTCAAGTCTTAACCTTCAAGTCTCAAGTAAGTCCCAAGTCATTTTTTCTTGGGCAAGTCAAGTCAAGTCAAGTCACAGGTTATGTCAAGTCAAGTCCAAGTCAAGTCACCTTATTATTGTAATTTTACCTGCAGAATCTGATCTTAATAAAGTGAAAAGACAAGATATAAGTAACTGTCAGTAAACACTGACTTCATCGCTGCAATGTTTACTTTGCAGGGACGACCCCCATGCGTGTGCGCACGCACACACACACACACACACACACATTAATTAAGGCAGCGGCCAAAATCACCCATTTAGCTCATTTAACCCAGTGTTGCTCGTTCATAAAACGTACAGCCGGTGTTGTGATGAACCGGTCGGAATGTTCGCTCACATTTTCTGGGGTTAATGTTAGCAAATAAATTAAAAAACAAGTTCCACCAAACCATTTTTGTCAAGTCAAGTCACAAGTCATCAAAACAGCGTCACAAGTCACAATGACTCGAGTGTCCAAGTCACAATGACTCGAGTCCCCATCTCTAGGCAATATGGCTGAAACTAGTATTATTATTTTATTTTATTTTTTCTAATCTAATATGAATATATTCAGCAATATAATAAATGTATGCAGTTAACCAGATGGCCGATGCATTCAACTGTATCACAAAACTACCAATATAACATGTCACAAGTTTGTAATTACAGCAAAATAATATTCTTTATTCTTATCATGTGACATGGAAATTACAGTGAAGGATTCAATGACACTGTTTGGCCTCAGGCACTCTCTCACAAAGCTTAATAAATATCTATAAAAAGAATAAAGGAAAACCTAAATGTTGCATGGAAACACTAATTCAAAAGAGAGATTTTTTTATTCACTTTACTACAGAATATAAATCATATAGACGACAGCACTGGTACCATATTTATAGAATTAGATACTCACATTGTGATCTTTATTTGGATGAATGCCAGGGAGATGCTGCTGGTACCCAGTGACTTGTGTTTTATATATATACATGTATGTATACATATATACTGTATGTATGCTACCGGTGCTATTAATCAATTCAGCTTTACAAATTAAGGTAGTGAGTGAAAGTGACTGACAGCGGGCAGAGTACGATCCGTCTATAAGACTTTGTGGTGAGCTTTGTAGCAATTTTAACAGTAGAATTCAAATAAATGATGAATAAAAGATAACACTATATGTCAACAGCAACACAAAATGACTTGACTTCCTCTATAATTGTCTATTTCAATCATATTAAATTATTACTGCTTAGCGTCATTCCTGAAACCTTAGAAGTCTAGTGTGTAGGACTAAGTGACATCTAGTGGTGAGGTTGCAACCTTGGAGTAACATTTGATCAAGATTTGTCTTTTAATTCTCATTTAAAACAAACCTCACAGACTGCATTTTTTCATCTGCGTAATATTGCGAAAATTAGGCCTATCCTGACCCGAAAAGATGCAGAGAAATTGGTCCATGCTTTTGTTACCTCAAGGCTGGATTACTGTAACTCTCTATTATCAGGTAGCTCTAGTAAGTCCTTAAAAACTCTCCAGCTAATTCAGAATGCAGCAGCACATGTACTAACAGGAACTAAGAAACGTGATCATATTTCTCCTGTTTTAGCTTCTCTGCACTGGCTCCCTGTAAAATCCAGAATTGAATTTAAAATCCTACTGTTAACTTATAAAGCTCTAAATGGTCAAGCTCTGTCATATCTTAGAGAGCTCATAGTGTCATATTATCCCACCAGAACACTGCGCTCTGAGAACGCAGGGTTACTCGTGGTCCCTAAAGTCTCCAAAAGTAGATCAGGAGCCAGAGCCTTTAGCTATCAGGCTCCTCTCCTGTGGAATCATCTTCCTGTTACGGTCCGGGAGGCAGACACCGTCTTCACATTTAAGACTAGACTTAAGACTTTCCTCTTTGATAAAGCTTATAGTTAGGGCTGGCTCAGGCTTGCCCTGTACCAGCCCCTAGTTAGGCTGACTTAGGCCTAGTCTGCTGGAGGACCCCCCTATAATACACCGGGCACCTTCTCTCCTTCTCTCTCTCTCTCTCTCTCTCTCTCTCGTATCCTATTACTGCATCTTGCTAACTCGACCATTCTGGATGTCACTAACTCGGCTTCTTCTCCGGAGCCTTTGTGCTCCACTGTCTCTCAGATTAACTCATATCGCAGCGGTGCCTGGACAGCATGACGTGTGTGGTTGTGCTGCTGCCGTGGTCCTGCCAGATGCCTCCTGCTGCTGCTGCTGCCATCATTAGTCATTAGTCATACTTCTACTGTTATTAGACACATATGATTATTTTCACACTTGTATACTGCCAGATATTAATACAAACTTTCAACATATTGTACCGCAGTAGCCAGAACTACGATAACATTATTACTTTCATTAATGTTGTTGTAAGCTACTGTCATTACCTTCTGTCCTGCATCTCTCTCTCTCTCTCTCTCTCTCTCTCTGTCTCTCTTTCTGTCTCATTGTGTCATACGGATTACTGTTTTATTGTTAATTTATTATGTTGATCTGTTCTGTACGACATCTATTGCACGTCTGTCCGTCCTGGAAGAGGGATCCTCAGTTGCTCTTCCTGAGGTTTCTACTGTTTTTTTTCCCCGTTAAAGGGTTTTTTTGGGGGGAGTTTTTCCTTATCTGCTGTGAGGGTCCAAAGGACAGAGGGATGTCGTATGCTGTAAAGCCCTGTGAGGCAAATTGTGATTTGTGATATTGGGCTTTATAAATAAAATTGATTGATTGAATTGAATCAAATGAAACTCCTGTGTGTTAAAGGCATTGGAGAACTACAGTGGCCGCTGCGAAAACGCAAAAATGCTAATGGCTCTACCTAGAGCTAATGTTTGGTTTGTCTGTTCTGGGCTACTGTAGAAATAACATGACAAACTCTGTAGGAGAGAATCCTCTCTGTATAGAGATATAAACAGCTCACTCCAAGGTAACACTATTCTTAGTTTCAGGTTATTATAAACTAATGACAACATGAGCTATATTATTACATACTATTTCTGCCAATAGGTTTGATTAAGTCCTACATGCTGGACCTTTAAAAGCTTATATGGAGCCGGGATAAATCACACACAAGAATTAAAACGCTATTTTTGTGGAGGCTTTATTGTCTTCACAATTTATTGTTTCTAATCTGTGAAATTAAAGTAAATAAAAGCTTTGTTTCCACTGAGGGAAATGGTTTCATCTTACAAAAATAGACAGGAGGTCTGCGTCACCACGACGTGTAGTTATATATATCCCACATTAGCCTGAGGACAGATTGGACACTACAGTGACTCACTATCACCTCTGGAGGTAAAAGTAAGTGGCATTATAAGAGAGGATGGGCTGGCTGGTTAGTGTGCTCATTTCAGTGGATATTTGTATAACACAATAGATGTCTATGACATAATGTCAGAATTGTTACTCCTTCACAGTCTCTTGATCACAACTTTTTGAACGTTTTAAACTAAAATTCTGGCCTCATCTTAAACACGGCACATTTAAGCACTGAGTTTAGGTTGATTTTGGAAATCGATGTTTGTACTTGCACTTTGCCTGATATCAGACAGAACTGTCAACATGTTACACTCCGTTTCCACCTTCAGTCTGATATTGTGTCCACTCTAACTGATTTCCATGGGGCAGGGGGTTCGATTTTCCCTAACCAAGCATTTGAAACCCACATTTCGTGTATCTACTAGTATTGCAGGGAAGAAAGTAGAAGCAGGAACAGCCACAGTGAGATGTTAGACAGAGAGCTGCAGACAACAGGCTCTTACGGCACCTCTGCAAACAGCTCACCTCCAGCAGGTAGACTTCTTTTACCTGCCCTGCTGAGAGATGGAAAAACACTTACTGCATAATAATGGTGAACCTTTAGCCGTGTGTTAATTAGCCTGCTGGTTGCAGTGCAGTGCACTGCTTGACAATACTTAAAAAACAGCTTGACAATGGCGTTAGTCCCCCATCAGGGCCCGCTGGTTGTTTTTTATTTCAACTGAGAAACCACAGTTTGGTGTCACGTCATGATGCCGGACTAGAGTCAGTCAATTTGTAGGAGTGGGAGTGGAGTGGGTGGATTCAAAGTTCTGGACCCAGGCAAACTTTCACCGACACAAAAGGCATAATGATGGTTAGCAGCACGAAGCGGCTTTAAATCCATGTAATAGATTCATTTGTGTCATTCTGAAAAGCCTGAAACTGTTACCAAAGTTTGACAGGCTGGTTTAAGTCAGTCCTACTTACAGAACTTTTCCCCTCCTTTATATTTACAGAAGTATATCTTCAAAGCTGTTTAAGCATTTGTGAGAATCCGAGTTGTTGCACTGTCAGAAATCCACACACTTCAACAGGCAGTTTCAGACTAATTCTGGTCACGACTGGACTTACCGTTGGTCCTAATTGGTCTCCCTCACCAAACGAATGCTGAAATACTTCCAATCAAGCATTTTTTCTGGCTCGTCCCCGCCACACTTCAGTAACGATTGAGTAACAACGTTGTCAAGGCAAAAAACATGATCCCAGCGACCACATAAGAAGCTTATATTAATAAGACTGGAGGAGCTGTGCGAGCATTTTCACCACAAAGCTGAACAAGTGATGAACGGGTTGGCTAATGATTGTCACATGTTTACATCATTATATGTGTTGTTGTCACCATAAAGTGCCTCTTTCTGAACCAGCACTGCACAGCACATGCACCTGTTCACAGTAAAGAGATGTTTAAAGACCTGTCCGCACCCCTAACACATCTCTAAAGCCAGAGCCATTTAAGAAAATAAGAAAATAAATAGCTGAAGGGCAAATCTGTGCTTCCATTCATGGTAATAAAGATATTTTTAGGTAAGCAGGCAGAGGAGGCCACTAGTTCTCTGTGGTGTCACAGGTTTTGTAGAAGTCTCAATGCACTGAATAATGTATTGACTCATTTGTGTGGGGGAGCGCCACAGTGAGCCAGGCGATCAATGGCACAGCAGTAGTGCCAGATTAGCTTTTATAGAACTGCCAGGTTGTTTTTTCTTTTTTTTGGGGGGGGGGGGGGGGGCAGCTCATCTGTCGTCGCATTATTCTGATGATAATTTCTGAATTCATGTCCCGGTAGTTGATGGATGGGCAGGCGCTGGTTAGAAATGATGTCTTATGTCTAACAGAATGACAGTAACATGCTTGAGATTCTGTCACCAACTCCTCAGAACTAAACTAAACTCCAAACTGAAGTTGAATTTTATCTACTTGAAACACACGAGCATCAATCAAAGTTGCCTGGCATCAAAGAAAGAGAAAAGAAAAGAACCTCTCCATCTCATTTCATTTGAATCAATAAACCTAGAAATAATTGCTTATAGGTTTGCTGCCTGTCACAGATAATTACACAGCAGTGATCTTTGTTTCTAATCTTCCATTAAAGGTCCAGTGTGTAGGGTTTAGGGGGATATAATGGCATGGAATATAATAAGTATGTTTTCTTTAGTGTATAATCGCCTGAAAATAAGAATTGCGTTTTTGTTACCATAGAATGAGCGATTTTATATCTACATAAGGAGCAGGTTCATGTCCACACAGTCTGTCATGCTGCACCAACATGTTTCTAAAGTAGCCCAGAATTGACAAACCAAACACTGGCTTTAGCTACTATAGGATCATTCACTTTTTGTACCAGCACCTGTGGTTAGCAGCCCCTCTGCAACAAGCAGCATCAGGAAAAACACTGATTTTGTTAAAGTGAAACTGCTTTATTCAGTGTTTTTACCAGTTTACCGTAAAACTTCAGTTAATAGCCCAGGCTATAATTTGCTTAAATCACTCAACTCAACAGGCTTACATTTGGAACAGGCCTTTAATTCCATTTACATGAAACTCAGCAAAGATGGAAAATACGAGCATGGTCTCACTCCGAAATCGTTGATATCCGGCACTTGGGCCGTTGGAAACCAACATAAAAAGCCATCCTAACATTGACACGATACACCGCCGGTTGCCATTACAGTTTAATGGCACCCGGCGGGATCAGGGGGAAGCGCAGGCGGGACAAGGACAAAAGTTAAGGTGGCGAAAGTCCGACTAGAGCGGGCAGGAGGGGTGGCGGATGGGTCCAACAAACACCGACTTTCACCCAAGAGACGGTATCCCGTAAGATCATAAAGCCAAACCCTGTTCTTTTTTCCTAAACCCAACCACATGCTTTTGTTGCCTAAACCCAACCAGGTGTGTGAGACTGTATGTAAACCGTACATTTCCTGTGAAAACGAAAGTGTATCTTGAAAGAAGAGAACTTGACACAGTGTCCCAGAACGTCAACAACCACCCACACAACACACCCAGGGTACCTTGCACGTCGTATCTGGACATGGAAAGTCCATGATCAAAATGTCAACATGTGACGAGGTTGGAGTGAGAATGTGCTGGAAATATGATCAAATTGTTTATTTGAACTAGCATAAATATATATAATATAAAAATTAGGCTTCAGATATGACACTCATTTCAAGGCACTCAAAGGTTACGGCACCTGGCATATTAACTCAACACCTCTTTATCCTGTTAAAACAATACTCGTAACTTGGATTAACTTTTATGAAAAATCACTCCTGACTCTTTTGATCTGTGGACCCCGTACAGCCCACAAGACAATGCATGTAACAGGCAGAACTTGACACGGCGTCCCAGAACATCAACAACTAACGCACCCAGGGTACCTTTTACGTCGTATCTGGGCGTGGAAGGTCCATGACCAAATGTCAATATTTGATGAGGTCAGAGTAAGAATATGTTGATTTGGCGTCCGCTAAAAACCTCTTAAACAATGAACACTGAAGGAATTCTAACCAGGGAAAGTTTCAGCTGGTTGCAATTTGCAAACCTCACCACAAGATGCCACTAAATTCCCCTTACTCTTACACACTGCTCCTTTATGCTGACGTTTCTAGCAGCTGCAGCAAGCTCAAAATATTACCGCTCTTCTACTGTATGTCCCCTCCTCCACCAGCCTCTCCTCAGCCTTCAACACAAGCACACACATCTGGCCCACTTAGCTGGATGGTGTGAGACCATTTCACCTCAAGCTTCACGTTCTACCCCCCCCCCCATGGTCCTCCACGATACACTCATTAACAGTAGAGGGCATTGGACACATCACCTCATCACCTCCCCACAGGACCGAGGCCCTCCACCTGACCTTGGCAAACGTCCAAACCAGCAGCACATCGGGCCTCAGGAGGGGAGAGAGGTTCAGGTTACAGGATGAAGGTCAGCGTGCTGCAGCCTCACTGAATGCTGAAGAGCTCTGCTGCTTTTGAGACAGGAGTAGGTTTTTTTTTCCCTTTCTCTTTAAATCTCTGACCTCTGAGGATCCATCCCTCTGACACTTACAAGTCACACATTTGTATTCAAATCTTCGTGCGTGGGTTTCAGCCCAAGTTCATAATTAATGGCCTGTTTATGAGATATCATCATGAATGTAATGTGACATTAAGTGCCGTTGTGTTTCCTTGGAGACTCTCTGAAACATGAAAACACTTGTAGCTGACTGTACCTACAGTAAGAAACTCTGTCCGGCAGCTAAAGCAAACCTCTCCCTCCCAGATTTACATCTTAAAGCAAGTACATCAACACTGCCTTCTTATAACACAGAGTAGACGATAGCAGAAAAAGAAAAGTCCATTAACAGGGAAGATGGAGTCGAATGTAAAATCGACCAGAGGGTCTTTTAATGATTACTAGCCGTTCATTGATCAAGCGCTCCAACACAGGAACAGAGAATGCTTTGAGGGGGACGAACCCTCTGCTTCTGCTTCTACTTCAGTATCAGTAATCAAGCCTCTGACTCCGATATCTGTTCTTAGTTTAAAGAGAAAAAAAATCAAGATCTCATCAGTGCTGCTATATGGATCTTTGGCCGATAATATAATTTCCATTGTGAAACTCAATTTTAAATAAGATAATCCCCCAGTAAATATTGTATACATAATCACATTTAAGCTTTTCATTATTTATATATTGCACTGTTGTTTTATTTATTCTATTTTAACTGTTTTCAGCAATGCTAGCAGTGTGAGGGATGTTCAAGAGTCTAAGGACTGCAATTGCGGTCGCCCTTCTTTGGTCCAGACTGAAATATCTCACTTATTATTGGATAGATTGTCATCAAATTTGGTACCTACAGTCATGGTCCTCAGAGGATGACTCCTACTAGCTTTGCTGTTCCCCATCATCAGGCCAAAATTTCAATTTGTCCAATAATTTAGTTCATGACCAAATACCTGCAGATGTAATCACCATCCCAACTGTGCTTGTGTTTAATGATAATTTGCAAATGTTAGTATTCAAAGGCCCTGAACATACAGAAAGCATTTTAGCAGCTGGAGGCCGCTTTTTGCAATTGTTTGTAATGACAGTGAAGCTTTTTGCTCATTGTTTTTGAGTTGCTATACGCCTTGCATTTCTGCGCTCCGAGTGTCTGACGTTTTTGCCGGATTGGTCAAGGGCTCTCGAAAAAACTTCGACTCAGAGTGGAAAAGCGCCCCACGTCATCTCCACGTCTTTACCCATTGTCCAGTCAGATGATTTGAGAGGCGGGCCTTCTGTGGTGGTCACGACAGCAAGTTTACAGTTGGTAAACAATGGAGGAGGAACTGGTTGTGCTCAGTTGCTCGGCAGGACCAGTGGACTCCCTGTAGCAGTGGCGGCTGCTGGTCTTTCAAACAGTGGAAGCTCACTTTAAGTTTGCATCATAAAATTGGTCATATTGTAGCGAGGCAGTAACTTATAAAAGAAACATTTAATTAAAGCCGACCACACTCATGCTATAGAACCACAGCAAAACACACCTCAAAGATTTTCAGATTGGTTTAAACACCTGAACTGTACTGTACAAATGGTGAAAATGAGTTATATCGCTTATGGAAATAAGGAACTCCGGACGGCACTGTCAGAAGACTCCACTTACAAATATCCGCATGGGACTGAGCTCGAAATGCGACAATGCTGGTGTGTATTTCCAAAGCGCTGTCAATCACAAAGGGGTTCAGCCTTTTAGACAATTCCTCCAATCATCATGCATACACCGAGCGTCCTCTCCCACCTACTGCTCCATTAGGTCCCAGGGAAGTTGAGCCTCCCTGGAAGTGACAATTTTTTCGCATTTATCCAGTGACCGTCTCGCTTTGCTGCATGAAAAAAACCTGCTCAGCGCTGTCTCATAGGAATGCTTAAGGCTCTGCATCCACTGTGCTGACACGAGAATGTATGACAGGGAGGTCGCGTTTGAAAACTGTTAATAAACAGCTGACGTTTGAACATCATAGTCATTATGTTAAACGCATCCTAGTGCACGTTTAATGCAATGTAAATTCTTATTTTGATGTAAATTCAATAGTGCATATTTGACCAAGTTCAGCCTCCCTTGTTTTCTCAGAGCAAACACCCCTGCCCTGTAGTTAGCATTTATTTTTATTATGGTAGACCTGACGATGCCCCAGACAATGTGCCAGATCTTCTGGCCAAACAGAATCTCCAACCTTAAACTGTACAAGAACACAGGCAGCCAGAGCATCACCAAAGAAATCACACACAGATGTTTGAGATGGTTCGGCCATGTGCTAAGAATGGAAGAGGGCTAAAATTGCAAAAATTCATTCATCACCATTTATCAGCCAGAAACAGTAAAAACAGAAATGAACAGAAATTGAGACAAACTTTTAGAAGAAGGACGAACGAAGTCATCCCCTCCTCTGATAATTACACACAGTCCCTTAGCGAGTGGTATATGTCTTGATTATATTTCAGGGTCCTGTTCTAGGTTGAACAAAGAACATGCAGGTCGGATTGGGCTGTTGAATGATAAATATTTTAAAATAAAATGAAAAAAAATGTAAATGTTTTAACATTTGAATCATCTGACTGCAGAATTTATGTCTCTCTACTCTAATCAAAAGGTATCCACAGTAAATAGACTGTTTAATGAGAAAGGTGACATTCCTGATGACAGAACCACATAGAATTATCAGCAAACTACGCAGTTCCTCTTTATTTCGGATCGTTCAGCCTATTGTTCTGGTTTTAAAGCCTGCAAATTTAATGTTACAGATCTCATCAGCCTTGTTTCCAGCTGCTGGAGCAGTTCAAAAATGGACTTTGTGCCCCCTGTTTAGCACCAAACGACGGTCAGACAAAGACAGCATCTACAGCTAAAGCTCAAGAGATATATATAGGGATATTCCCCTCAGGAGGTGGTGGAGACCAACAACAGAGCTAAAAGTATGAATACTGGACTCACATTTATCAGTTGGAGAGAAACTCCAAATTAATGATAATGCTGCTCTGGGTCTGCTGGAAGAAAAATAAGCAGCTTCTTGCAAACACATTCTCCTGATCAACCTACATGATATAAAATCATAATGATAATGTGTCGGTGTTGTGTGCACAGCATGTTGTAAAGCTTCCAATGGGCTCTTTTTCAAATCTTAAAATAATGTTGCAGAGGAAAATATCCTGCTAAATTGAAATAATTCAGTTATTTATCTTCCAATATGATGAAGGTAATCACACACCAGGAGAAACACATTTTAGTGGAAACAGACAATGCTGCATTCTTACTGCTATTTACACAGGTTTGAGGAGATTTGAGGTATGATGACATTAAAATCATAGCGATGAAACAGTGTGAAGGAATTTAAAGATGTTTGTCCCTTCACCAAAATGTCCTAACACTGCTGCTTATCTGTACCGACATCTCACACTACAACACAAAAAGGTCAAATTCTGATAAGAAAGCATAATGGATTGCAGAACAGCACAAAAGTGACACCTGCCAAATTTGAATGTATATTCTCTGGTTTGTCTGCAATATGTCACATTTGCAATACATTACATAGTTCAGCGTCAGCCCTCCCTGAGAAAAACATGCTGTTCCTTGCTACAGTGCATTATGAAAGGTTGCAAATGGGCTAATTTGCAGCTTTGACAGCACCAGCCTCAGCAAAGGCGGGTAGTAATAGGTTTTGAGGTGCCGCTTCAGCGACTGCTGTGATGGGAACGCTGTGGCTGAAAGTAGGCATAGGTCAGGCTTCCCTGGAAACTCTGACAAATTAAAAACAGAAAACCTTTGACATTTATCATGCTAGGAGTCTGCAAAGGTCATTGCCTGTACTTGCTGCTTTCATTTTCCTTCCCCTTACCCCCTGGACATGTTTTTCTGTGATTGCCGGAGCTGCAGCAGGGGGAATCAGGAGCTGTGATTTCAGAGAAATACTCGCAAGATGACAACATTCCTCATCGCAGAAGCAGATATATGGAGTAAACAGAAATGTAAAGTTATGGAGGTTCTCTGCTGCTGATGCTCCACTTTCTCCTCTTGTTTATTCACCACACCAGCGATAGGCCGGTTGTTAATGAGCCTAACATGATGATTAGTGATCACATCAGTTTCATTAGAATGCTATTTAGAAGTAAACCGCTGTTGTGTAAAGAACAACTACGGGTATGTAATAACACGCTAAAATTCATTTGCGATTTCCTCTCAATACATCATTCCACACTATAAACACTGGAAACTTGTAATCCCACTGGACCATGACTGTCTCATTTAAATGTTAATATAATTCCCATCATTCATAATTTAATGTGCTCCCTGGCATTTTCCGTTCATCTCGGCAGTGCTATCTCATGTGACAAGCCAATTTACTGCTGGAGTTGACCAAATTGCTTTAGCATTGTGATGCTAACACCATAATAAATCCTTGACATACTGCTCCTTCTCAGGTAGTAAAAAAAAAAAATAATAGAAATTTATACACCTTCACAGAGTAATCCATTTTTATTGATTTTCCTGGCGTTACACACAGCGAGAGATTGTGCCTTTAAGTCGGATACGATGCAGCTGGAGAAACATTACATCTGAGGAATGTGACAGAGATTGCCCTTCTTGCCCTCTCGTTCTCAGAGGTGGCATTAGTGGGGGCTGAAAGCAGTGTGAGAGATGACACAAGCAGTGCTAGGAAGACGAATCAGACAGATTATAGCTCAGAAGAGGGAGAGGACAGAGAGCGGGGCCAGGCTTAATGCTGGTAGGTGTCATTTTGTGTGACCTTTCTGGGAATTACCACTGTGCATGACCCAGAGCATGTCTGCTTGTCACTGAGACAGTCTGGGGCTTCTGCTGCTGTTTGCCCCCACATCCTTCCTCTGGCAGACGACATGGCCCAACTCAGCCTCCTGATGCCCGACTACCTTCCAATTGACCTGATCACGGCCAATAACTCCGATAATCCCTCCGTTCTCATTAGCTCCCTCACACAACTTGAACAGAAATTTGAATTCCACGGGCTCCCCTCCGTGTCTACGAGGTAGCTTAACCTTTGATAATATGTCGGCACGTCTTAGCAGAAAAACCCGGGATTAGTCGACTCGTGGAAGCTATTGTGGGAGAAAAGCAGCATCAGAAGTTGATCGTCGTTTAGGTGGGGGAATATGAATGTGGATCCGCCCAAGATACAGGCAGTCGAAGCTTAAAATCCTGTGATTAAGGCATGTAATCCTATGTTAATTGTAGGATTGCAGCATACATGTGTATATGATGATCTCTCACCAGAACACACGTAATATTTCAAACCAGGCATATCAAGTCTGCTTCAAAGGATAAGTCTGGTAATATTCTGTATTTTTATTTTTGTCAAAAAATCCCCTGAAAAGACCAAAACCAGCAATGTGTCCATCTTTTAATATTTCCCAACGTCCCTCCTGTGGTACAGGCAGGTTTCTGTGTCCTTAAACAGTATAGGGCATTACAAATGCTACTTAAATGTAAGTAAATGGTGGATGATTTTCAGCTGTGGATTAATACTCAGTTAGTGCTGTAGTGAGTATTTACAGCAGCAGGACAAAATAAACAGTGCCTACAATTATTGCAGTAAAGCAAAATGTCACCTTGTGCAACAGTGTGGCTCAGTGATGTGCTTTTAGAGAAGTATTTCACTGCTGGAAGGACTGTCTTTCCATAAAACTGGCCTGTCTGTGCAGTGGAAAGATGCAGATGTAGTACTTATTAAAATTGCTGCTACATGACCAGAGAAAACAGAGGAAAAAGACTCGCTTTTGCTCAAGAGGTAGAAAACTTAACTACCATGGTGCACTGCGCAGCACCAGACCAATAAATGCTCCTGCTGGTGGGTGACGTAATGCAACTTGTTTGTTAGAAAAACAATATGGCAGCAGGCCGGGAGATTTTACTGGTACAGAAGCTCCTTACCTCCTTATGACTAAGCCACGCCCCCTCCACTGGACAAACTATCAACATTCAGTGACCGGCGCTATGGCATAACGATCAGACGTCATTGAGAAGTAATCAAAAGGGCCTAAACTACGCACTGGAGGGATATATATTCATCATTTTATTGTTAAGAAGGTCGATGAAAAGCTTAAATTACCTGCCAAAATTTACAGGTCACAGTGTACGCTTGTGAACCGCATCTCGTTGCCGTCACCATCAAAGACAACAAGTTAAAGTGCCACTGAAGTTAAGGTTTTTGGTGCTACAGTATTTACACTGAATCATTCAGCATAACGTTTGCCAACCTTTGTTATCTCTGCCATTACAGATAAGTTAATGAAGCTAAGCTCCAGAAGTTAACGTTAGCTTAACTAGAGCCCTTTGGACAACAGCTAACAATGATGTACCATCACCAAAGTACAAAAGTAGAACAAAATAGGCTAATGAACTCCCAGCAAACAAGGTGACATGATGAACAACGCAGCTAGGAGCTAACGTTAGGCTAACTTTAGCTAACGTTAGCTAGAGATGTTAAAGATAACTTTATATTTCTTTCCAGCAAAGTGACAATATGTTGCCTCAAACACAATGTTGACTTACCTTAGAACAGATGTAGACATCATTGTTAATCTTATTCACGTTGAGTTGATGTTGTGGTCTAACGTTACTACACAGCTTTATCCAAAGGAGACACTTTTCTCGGTTGAGATGTGGTTTAAAGTGTAAAAAATACACCTCGTCGCCCAGCCTCTCAGGATACCTTGTGTCGGAGTTGCATGTACCCCATGCACACCGTTTGACCATTTTTAAACTTCAAATCTCAGAAAAAGCTCATAAAACCGAACAAAACTGACTTTCTGTAATGTATTTCAATGGACGTCCAGGCAGTCCGAGTGTACGGGAATGGCTATACGCACTGTGATTGGCTCATCGCGTTTGAGGGCGGGACTTAGCCATAAGTCAATTGGCAGGTTAATGCCATTTTTATTGTTTATGAAATGCTGCCACGCATAAATGTCACTCTAAAGGCCGACGCCATTGTGTTACATGTCATGTCTGTCACGCCTCTTTTGATTCTGTGATGCCGGGACGTCGTCTAAAATCACACACAGGAGTGGTATGATGACTGGAGTGGTCAGCAGACTAGAAAAGTGCTATACAAATGCAGTCCATTTACTAGTTGATTTAGGCCACAAACATTAGCTATGTAAGCTAAGCAGTCTTAACTTAGCTGACATTACTTGTTTCACAATCAGTTCTTTCCAAATGTAAAGTTTGCCACAACTGTTGGAGGAGCTGAGAGCTGCACAGGGTCTTCCCAATGTTGTCAAAAGTAACATTACACAGTAAGTAAAGGTAAGAGTAGAAAATTGTTAGTACAACTTAGATCAAAATGTCAATCATGTTGTAGGCAGATACAACCACGGTAATGATGACTTGTTTATTTCCGCTACTTCCCCCAGACTATTTGCTTTGCTTTTTTGCTGTTAGAGGAAGAGAAAGTTAGAGAAAAGGACTGAGGGTACAATCTTTCCTTTGCAAGAAGATGAATAAGAGTGGTTTCCAAAATCTTGCAGTAATGCTTTTGTTAAAAAGTACAGCAAATAAAGTATTTTTATTTTCTCATACTCACAACATCAACACATTTGGACCAATGAGTATTTTGAAGCAGTGGAGAACCAGGATGAAGCAGAGAAGAGGAGAAGGGCTCGTCTAATAATATGTCCCACTGAGCGTCAAAAAAACAGCTTGAACTGCAGCCAATGTGTTCACAGGAAGCCACCGTCACAGGCAAAAATAAAACCACTCAGCTTGCAAGGAACGAGGTGCAATTACTTCAAGGTCCTAATTAAAATAAATTAAGCGCAAAGTGAGACAGAGATAGAGACACAGGGGAAGAGACAAAGAGGGAACGCTGTTACGAAAGTTAAATTGTCATTTTTCTTGAAATAATATCTGCAGACGTGCATCAATCCTGAGGAAAAATATCTCTGAAGACATCCAACATAAATCACTTCTTCTCTCCCTCAACATGTTTCTCCCTGAGGAGGGTTTTCATATATTCATGACAGCGCTGCGTTTATGTTTTCTCCTCTCTTCACATCCCTGTCTGTATTTGATGTCCTCCACAATCCAGCCTTTGGACACAGTGTGTTTTGAGAGACAGATGAGAGGAAATGATTCATTCATCAGACGAGGCCCAGGATCCAAATCCCAGCTGACCTGCTGATATTGCAGAGCTTCCTCGGGGCGAGTGTCGGGCTACGCTTATTAGAGCTTTCAGCGAAGCATGGTGCGCGGGTCATCATCTCTCCCGTAGTGACTCTGTGTGACAGCGAACACAAGCTAGCCTCACCTCTGAGTGTGTGTGCACATCACACCACCTAATTCAAACGTCAAACCAGATAAGGAACTGTGGGGATGATAGCGTGATATGAGGGCCGGACAGGCCTGTCAGAGCGGTAATTATTTTACACCAAGAGGAGATATGGATTTGGCCTCAGGTGTGTGTTTTCTTGTTTCTGAGGGCATTCTGTGGGTAAATGTGTCACATCACAACTTTGCGGAGGCAGATATATACTCATCAAAACTTTTGTGATTGCTTTGGACTGGCAATTTCTAGATGCTGCGCGGAGGAAGATGACTGAGTGCAGCTGTCCGTGGTGCTGAAATTGACATACAAAGACTGGTGTGTGTTTGCTTTCCATATCTATATGTTTGACATACATTACATTACATTAAATAAAATAATTACTGCGGAGTGCTTTTGAATATTAACATACTGATCAACACAGTGTTCATCAGATGGGTTTTATCTTGAAGTGCATTCATGGCACAGTGCCCAATAAACAGATTAGTGAGATGCTTTTTTAAAAGCATAGCTGAAAGCAGATGGAAAAAAAAAAACCCAACAACCTGCGATCATGTTTTTGATGTATTTTTACTACTTTTATTATAACACCATTTGTAATTTGAGATTCATCAGAACCCAGAGATACCTCTGGATGTGACGGTGACACAGGATGAGACATTTCTCCACCCACTGTTTTCTCTAATTCCTGCTCCACCTGCAGCAGACAGGATAAGATTAAAGGTTATTTGGGTGCGTTTGCTCACATCATGTGATGCACTTTCTATGCTAATTAAAATACTATTTTTCTAACTTGATGCCTTCGTAACATCAGAGCTTTGTATTGTTACTATGATCAGGCGAGTCATCAGACCACATTTAATCTCAGGCTCGTGAGTCAAAACTGTTTTTAATTTGGGACAGAATATGTACGGTGTTTACAGGCTTAAAATTGGAAACACCACACTGTGAAAATACAAATGAAAGTCCTTCATCTAAAATGTTACTGAACTAAGTATGAAAGTATATTCTGCAAAATGTAAACATACTCATTATTCAGACAGACCGGCCCCTTTCATAGCGGTACATTATTACATATTATATTATTGGATTATTATCACTGATGCATTAATATGTAAGCAGCTTGTTTAACTACTACTACCCAGCCAACATTTGTATGTGGGGCCCATGTGGGTAGTAAATGGGCTGAAAAAATGGGCCCTATATGGGATTTTCCAAGAGTTCCATAATAGCTCCGTGTTGCATGCCCACATGGGTGGGGTTATCACATGGGTTATGCTACGGCTACCTGGGTGGGTATGAACCCAAAATGGGCATCTAATCTGGGGCCTATGGGTAAACCCACCCATGTGGGCAATTGGCATGGGGCCATTATGGAACCCATTGACAATCCCATATAGGGCTAAAGTTTTAGCCCATTTACAACCCACATGGGCCCCACATACAAACATTAGCTGGGTAATTTAATTCATGGTTGGGGTAGTTTAACAATGTGTTTGATCTTAATCTGCAAAGTAACTAGTAACTATAGGCACAGATATGATTTGAGCTAAAGGCTAATGCTAGCAGGGCAACATGCTCAGGAAGGAGAAGAAGAAGTAGAAGAAGAAGAAGAAGAAGAAGAATATATACTTTACTAATCTCCATGGGGAAATTAAAATTTGTTGTCACATACACACAGGCCCGAAATACACACACATGCACAAACAGGTCCTATACACGCATTAAATGGAGAGATGTCAAGAGATGCCCAAGCAGTTGGGGATTCGGTGCCTTGCTCAAGGGCATCTTGGCAGTACTACTACTACTAGCTCATCTAGCACCACTGAGTTAGCTGATGTTACAGCTCAGCCGTGGAGGACGCCGTTAATGTTTATATCTCACGCTGTCACGAGCACAAGCCTCTCCTCCATGAGTAGATGCACGCTTCCTTCTGCGCAGTGATCCAGTTAGCAAGTGTAGTTTGGCAGACAGAAAATAGTTCCTACATGAAACTTGAATCTTGAGTAACCAGGTCATGATTTCTGGAAAGACACATTGCTGTTGAGTTACTTAAATGTATTTTTTTGGCTCTTTGAGCACCACAAGCTGAGTGCCAACTAGTTCCATCATACTGGAGAGAATGCAGACATCTCTTTGGCTGATATCTCCAACACTCTGTAATTCACACCAAAACAATCAAGATTAATAAATAGCACTACAGGTGAGAGGACAAATATGTGTTTTTGATTTTGGAGTGAATTGTCCCTTTAAGCATTGGACAAATTGATGTTCAAGTAAAGTCAATTTTATTTATATAGCTCAGTATCACAAATCACAAAATTGCCTCAGGGGGCTTTACAATCTGTCCTTTGATCCTCACTTTGGATAAGGAATAACTCCCGCTGAAAAAAACCCTCAGACAGGGGAAAAATGGCAGAAACCTCAGGAGAAGCAGCTGAGGAGGGATCTATATCTCTGGACGGACAGACATGCAATACATGCCTCGTGTACAGAATAACCAACACACTAAAATGACAGTATAAACAATCTGAATGACATGTTTTCAGCTGATGATGGTGCCAGATTAAAATTTAAGGATCACCAGAGGTAATACAGTCCAGCCTGAGGGGAACATGAATGTTTATCTAAATTTAATGGCAATTTATTTCCAACAGTTGTTGAGGGATTTCATTTAAAACCACAAATGTCACCTGATTAGACCGAAGGAATCTATTGGATAAAGAAGGACAAAAATTTGTTGAGAAAACTGTTGTTTAAGAAATCCCCCATCAAGAAATGGCTGATAAAAACCCTAGTGTTTAAGAATGGATTGACTTGTTACATAATATAAATGTAGGTAATGGAGAGAATGACTTTCATTTTGAGAGCCCAGATGGATACATTCATTGAGAAGTGGAAAAAATAGATAGTGTATGTCTCAATCTTTGTGTAATTCGGCAACAGAAACAACACATTCTCACTACGACCTCATCACATATTGATGTTTGGTCATAGACTTTCCATGTCCAGATATGACGTGAAAGGTACCGTGCTTTGGTTGTTGATGTTCTGGGACGCTGTGTCAAGTTCGGGAACTGCCCATTGGTTCGACATCCCATTGTTCCGACCATATTAAACTCATTGTTCCTAAGTCCGTTCCGAAATCATCATGATGCCCTGTGGTTAAGGTCTGGTTAGGTTTAGGCACAAAAACCACTTGGTTAGGGTCAGGAAAAGATCATGGTGTGGGTTAAAATGAAAAAGAAAGTGACAAACACATAAGCTGTGAGCCTGCTCCGCCTCAAGCCGGTCGCGGCGCACCATACGCCCGCCGCGAGCCATTCAGCACTGCGGACAGTCGGACTAATGGGATGTCGAACCAATGACATGGACCCGTCAAGTTCTGCCTGTTACATGGATTGTCCTCTTTCAAAATATACTTCTGTTTTCACAGGAAATTTACTCACATATGTCTCTTTCAAAATTAATGCACTACCTCGGTACAACACCGCAAATTGATTTTTTTCCCTTCAAAATAAAACGCACGTGGTTGGATTTAGGAAAAATGAACAGGGTTTGGCTTTACAGTCTCAGGGGACGCCAGCACCACTCTCCTGGGTCAAAGCCAGTGTTTGTTGGACCCATCCACCACCCCTTCTGCCCGCCCTACTTGGACTTTCGCTGCCTGAACTTTTGTTATCCCGCTATGTGTCCCCCTGCCGCCACTTGGCGCTGTTAAACTATACGGCGACTGCCTGTATCATTGACGTTAAAGGACTGCTTTTTTCTTTGGTGTATGACGCTGCAAGTCACTGCCCATCTGTAGGTTTCGACAACTTCAGAGTGAGACTGGGTTGACAGAAACACATTCCAATGTAACCGTTACTTCTCCATTGTCTGTGTTTGTGATGTGAATATTGATTGATTGAGTTTCTGTGCTTGTAGGGTCTTTGTGTTCATGTGTTTGCCAATTTTGTTTATGTTGTTTTTGTTCATCTTGTCATTAAAAATCAGTTAGTAGGATACATCATCTGGGAACCATGAATATATCCACCCAGTTCTAACGTTATCACTCTATTTAATAAGTGTTAGTAGTGGTTATCAATGTGATTGATGTAGGTTAGAAGACTCCTGCTACACAGACTAGCACATCTGGATTGGTGTTAAAGGCTATTAAAAGGCCGCGTTTGTTGTTATGTAACATGTAAATGTCATGACTTTGTCAGCGCGTGGTGGATCGTGGCAAGATAGACCTTGTTCGCAGTAGACATTTTGACATGTCACGGTAGGAAAAGCACAGGTGTGTTTAATAGCATTAAAGATAGCTACATCCCATTCTGGGAGGCATGGTGTTGTGCATGCTGGCTCACTGGAACAGCTTACTGGCACACTGGATGGACTGAGCCATCGTTAATGTTATCAATTTCACCTCTGCTTTTCTGGGATCTGAAGTGGATACGCTGGGGGATGGGGAGCCAGTGGAGGTTATGAAGGATGGGGGTAATGTGGGAGTGTGTGGGAAGACGAGCAGCTGAATTCTGGAAATATTGTTTCTTGAGAGCTTTGGATGATGAACCGTAGAGGAGACTATCGCAGTAGTCTAGTCTGGAAGTGATGAATGCACGAATGAGAGTCTCAGCAGCTGAAAAGGAGAGGGATGGGCGGAGGTGGGTGATGTTTGTGAGATGGAAGAATGCTGTTTTAGTGATGTGTTTGATATGTTGGTCAAAGGAGGGGTTTGATCAAAGATGACACAGAGGTTACAAACATGGGGGAGGTGAGCATCTTGGAGCTGAGGATTTGATAAGAGATTTGAAGACACCAACAACAACAACCAACAAACAACAACACTGGTTGTTCACTGGCGAGACATTGAGGCGTTTCCAGCAGCGTTTCTGCGACCTGTAACTGCATTTCCAGCTGGGATTGTGCCACCAAAAGTGACTATCTTAAGCCAAAACATGATCGTTTTCTCATAATGACCAAGTGGTTTTTGAGCCTAAACATAACCACACATTAACCAGAGTGCTGTTGAAACACATGTAAAGTTTTTCTGTCGGCCGATTGATAGCTGATAACCGCATTCTGAGCACATTAGTCAGTGTAGCTGGAGCCTTGTAACCTATTCCTATAGCGCTGATAACCACTCCTGACCCCTTTTAATTAGAGTGATAACATTCAAAATGGGTGCAATACCTGCACAGAATTTCACAGCAATAGATCTCATCGAAAAACGTGGCTAAAACGCTTTAGAAATGCCATTAGTCTTGTTTATTTACAATGACAGTATTTCCTGTATAAATACCAGCAGTCTAGAGTGTCAGTTTTTTTCTAATGAAAAGCGCACAATGATCACCTCTTCATGTAAGAACAGATGTTAAAGAAAAGGTTATGCTCTGATAAATACAGACACAGAAGCCGACTCCAAGCTCAAAGCAAGTTGACCATGAAAAACAATATAAAAATCTGCAGTGGAGCTCTGTGGGAAAAAAACCCACCAGGTACTTTGAAGCTGAAACCTTTGCTCTGCTTTATTATGATAATAAATCTAACGATGAAACTAACATGCCTCCTCAAACCCTTTACAAAAACCAGGGATGGATGCTGAGGCACACTCTCTTCCTCTGCCTCGCTTCCTTTTATTTGCTCAACCACTGTGTGCAATGATTTCCTGTGCCAAGGTAGAGGCACCACACATTAAACTCTATTCTGAGCACAGGCTTCATCCTCCCTGTGTATTGTGAAAGAATCCAATAATAAGGCTGAAAGTGAGAGAAACCCTGTAGAGATCTAATCAGAGCCACGCATTGTACTGAGCCAGTGTCCGATGTATGCCCGAGCTGGGCTCATCAGCAGCCATTTTCAGAAGCCAATTTAAGAATTATTATCACTCAAGGTCTGTCGTACATTTCTTATAGTGGAAATTAAACCGAAATCTCTCCTCTGACATATGTGCTGAGGTTTCAAAAGGCGACCCCCAGAACATCTGCAGAGGGGCAGTTATGGAATCTCGCTGAGCTGGTGGTTAAATGGCAGTGATAGACGTTTTCTTCAATTCCTCGTTTCTTCTTTCAACTCCGTCATAGTGCAGCCCTCTGCCCCTTTTTGACCACACCGACTGACTCCATCCTACACTTAAGAACCCAATTTTATATTTCACCACATTAATTTGCAGCCCCAGGGAAGGCTTCAGTCTGTTCCTGCTGAATATTTACACTTGCAGTATCTTCGTCTGACAAGAAAATGCCAATTTACGTGGCACACAAAATTGCTTTCATCCAATAAGCCAGATGCAAATTAATTCCAGTAAAGAAGGTCAAACATATTCAAGATTTTTCTCAGCCCTCTTTAATAAAAAGGGTCTGATGTTGGTCTAAATATGGAAGCGCTATTAAAATACGATGCACACTGCCCTGCGTGCTGGCTCGTTCCTAATAGACTTAGATTTGCCTGCTTGATAACAAAATATGGTATCTCCTAGATTCACTTTACATTGATAAAGATCTAATTCATCTGCGGGCTTGACATTTTTCTGAAGAACTCATGCATACACAGGACTCAGTGGGCAGGTTACCAGAGCAATTTGGCTTGAAGAGTGCATCCTGCTCCACAGGATCTGGGGGAAATGCTGAGTGGGCTGATCAAGTTCTTTCCACCTGTTCGCAGAGGGAATGACCTCCAGGAACAGGTAGACATCCCAGCAGGGGAAGTTCATGCTCAAGCCAGGCATGCACAGCCGAGTGATGAAGCCATGGACTCAGTGTGGAGAAGAGAAGCTACACTCAAAACCCAAAATCTAAAAAAGTGGCAAAGACGTGTCAGAAAGTAAGATGGATAGAAAATACCCCAAAGCTTGACAATACACAACCCGATCACAGACAAGATGTTTGTATTGTACATCTCTGCAAACTATGGATGTGCTACAATTGTATATTACTTTGAAGCAGAAAAATCACTTGGTTATGGTTAGGAAAAGATCATGTTTTAATCATATTTTGGCTTAAATCACACAAAATTGGTGGCACAAAAGCTGCTGGAAAAGCAGTGACAGATCGGTGAAAAACACCACTGGTCTGGTACTAAGGAACACTGCTTGAAAATGCAGGGATGTGCTGCTAAAAACATCCAGTTTCAGTGCCATAAATGCCACCAGGAAACACAGTGATGTGTCCGTGAATAATACACCAGGTTTGGTACAAACATCCAGTTTCAATGCCACAAACGCCACTGAGAAACACATGGACGTGTAAATAAATAATAATAAACACCCTGGTTCAATAAAAAAGCATCAAGGTTTGGTGCCTGGAATGCTGCTTGAAATTGCCGCGATGTGCTGCTACAATCACAGAGGTTTGGTAAAGAACATTCAGGTTCATTGGTACAAACGCCACTGAAATACACTCTGATGTCCTAAAAACACCCAGGTTCAGTAAATACACCCAGGTTTGATGAGAAACACCCAGGTTTGGTGGCTCAAATGCTGCTGGGAAAAGCTGCGATGTGCCACAGAAAACACCCTGGTTCAGAAAAAACCCACCAAGGTCTGGTGCCACAAACACCGAGGGAAATGTCGCAGCTTGGCAAGCATCTTGCCTTGGTGACACGCCATCCACCAGCCCCTCCACCTCTCAGTGACAGAAGTCAGCTCATTCATTTTGTCACTGACATGTATAAAATGTGCAAATGTAATGTATTTGTCGTTTGCAGAAACATATAACGCAAACATTTTCCTCTGGTGACTGGGCTGAAATATGAGGTGCCATCTGGTGTTCTGGACAAAACTAAATCATGCATAATAAAGTGTAACTCAAAAATGATATTTAATTAGATTTGTTGAATATATCAAACAGCCCTGGTTATTTACAAAAAAGAAAAAGTGGAATAAATCCATATCTCAGGCTAATAAGAGCCTCTGAGAGGAAGACAAATCGAAGCAGGACTAAAACGGTTCACATGTACAAGGGGTCAGAAAACATGAGCGCTTACTTAAAATGACTGAATGAGGCTGGAGGCATTTATATTCCACATTAATGACCTAAAAGTTTAGTTTCTACTCAACATCATCACAAAATTATTCCGGTCTTCCACTTCGGCATAGTTTTCTCAATATTTACAGTATTGATTTATCTCATTATAAGCGCTCGAATAAATAGGGAGCCACAAAATGTCAGCAAATGTCAGCTGATGAAAATGCATGACTGATGGGCGGACTGTGTGTGTTCATTTCACATTCACACACAACTGGCTCTCGCTGTCTGCCTCCCAGCTCCTTAGTTACGGAATGCGGCATCCTGCAAAATACCTTGAGAGTCAATGAGGGTAATAAACTGACAATAAACACCGTGCTCACATAAACAGATCAGAGAACTTCATTGACACACTGTTGTAGCTGAGGAAAGGGTCAATTTACTCTGAATTCAATCAGCGGAGGAGGTGGATTGTTTATGAAGTTCATAAATCTTTTGCCCTATTTCTTCTTGTCTGTCAAGAACTTGTGAATGAAGTGTCTGGCGTCAGTTTATTATGTGCAGTTTCGTCTAATTTGTGAAGTTAGTGAGCTGAATGTGAACAGAAAACAAAGCTGTGGGTGTATGAAACGGAGCTCTGTTTGGACTAAAGCTCGACACATCCGCACTCGCAATGGCTCTTAATTTTACTACTTTGTTACACCTTCAATGACTCAGTTCCTATTCACTGTACCAGAGCTTTAACACTGACGGCTATAAAGACCTTGGCATGTCTTTCAAAGAGAAAAATCTACACACACGGTGAAAGGTTCCCTTATCTAACAGCAATACTATAAAGCCCTTTTTATAAACAACATCCACAACTGTACCTATTGATCATAAGGATATGATCTGGAAGGTTAATACTTTATTTTATTATTATTATATTCTGATATCATTATCATGGTGTATTTTCTAATTTTATTATGTGATAGATTAATGCAGCGTATAGACACTTTCTGGGCCGATAACACAATGACGCAAGTTTGTTAGCTGGAGGCAAAACACGACTCTCCACCACAGGGCTGTAGGCTACATAGGAGTCTTAAAATGTCGTCTTGTTGTGTTATTGGGAACCAGAATACAAGGAGTCATGACTCAAAACTTTAATTTGATCACATATCAGCCTCCACTGCAACAAACAGAGGCAACTATGGTTAATGGCGATCATCAAAAATGCTCACATGTGCAGCTCACACTTCATATCAGGTTAGGGAAAAAGTATTACTGTTGTAGGGATGAATAACATTATGTGTATTAAGGGTTATCATGCCCACCTTATCAGACATTGGGGAGGTATTAAGTGGAATATTGGATTTCTCCTTAATGCTAACTTTTTAGCGTGTTAGCTAACTTTAGCTTTGATAGCAAAACAAATTGGAGGAAACCATTCAAGTGTCATCCTCCTTTGTAAGACTGGCATAGTAATCAAGCACAGAGAGTGAGTGACCTGACATGATACGTTTGTAAATTCAGTCTGACGCTCTACAGTAAAATGAGAGCCCTGCTGGTCGAAGAAACAGAACATTGTATTTCTATATGAATTAACAAACAGTTAAGTTATTGACACATTTACTCTCCTCCTTGCTCTGCTGCTCCGTCTCTCCAGTGAGCTTTGCCACTCTGAAAGTGCGGTGCTCTGGATAACCGAACGGTACATTCCGACAGTGCTCCAATTTACATAGGTCCAGTTTGTGCCAGAGTGTGCTCTGACATTCAGAATGAGTATTTCTGAAGATCCACTCATTACTAAAAGCATACATATGTAGTTAGAGACAATAAAAACTAGAGTAATGGTCAAAGTTGTCACATTGAAATTTAAGGTGTGTTGATGGATTCACGTCATCAGCTCAGTAACTGAGTAAACAACCTTAAAAGTCGCCGGCAGCCCAATGAATTTAGGTATTTTTTTCTGAGACTCCAGCTGCCGTGAGAGGCAGCAAAACATCCTTTCATTTTAGAATTTTAGTTTAGTAATATATGTAAAACTCTCCACGGTATGAACAGTGGTTACATGAGCCTCAAAACCAGCCACAACTCAGCCCTGAGCAGAGTGACCATCCTCTATTGACCAATCAACCTTTTAGTACCAGATCTGTGTGCTAGGTACCCCAACAGAGGAGGGGACCAAAAATGGGGACAGTATGGAACGGTTCCATTGGTACCATCCATAACTTTTCACAGTGGAAATGGAAAAGATGCATACCAAACTGAAATGACCTGAACCGTACCATACTGCTCAGCGGAAACAAGGCTAAAGCATCGCTATTTGACGACCTGGGAATGACAATGGGCTAAAAGTACAGTGTAATGATGAGTCCCAAAGACAGAAAGGTGTGTCATCTCCAGATATTAAAACTTAATGAGAAGATGATAAAGCATCAGTTGTTCGATAACCCAGTGATTTTTTAAAGGTTTAATAAAGACCACTGAGACAAGCAAAAAGATACATGTGATACTGTGATGTACGTGTAAAAACCTTCTTTGTGTGTAAATGAGTTGATGCTTGTGTGTTTGCATATTGCTGGAGTGTGAATTTAGAGGATTGTTTATGAATAAAATAATTAGTTGTTCATCTAAATGTATCAAACCAGTGTTGTTGAACAAGGAAACTGATTGATTTAATGAGTTTGAGTGGACGCATCAGTGCTTGTATTCTTGTAGACAAATTTCCCACAGGACATCATAAAAGGTAGACTGAGTTAGGAATCAAAATAAAGATCTGAACTTGAAAAAACAGAAGCAATAGGTTTACATTACAGATGATTATATCTGAAATACATCTTATTATTACACATCATATAATTTAAATTAATCGCTACATTACTCCTGCATGTTGAGTATGTGTCACGTTTTTCATGAGTTGGCCGTCAGCAGTGAGTGAAAGTCAAAAAGGTCACTTCTAGTGTGTGTTAGTTTCAGTTTCCCAGATAATGACTGCGACATGCAGGTGGTGGATAAAATAACAAAGACCTTCCTTGGTTTTCCTCTAACCTCTCTTTTACCGGTTTATGTAAATCAGGCCTTTATGATCTTGGTACATGGGAACATCATGAGAGAACCCTGTTGGCAGCTCTGGGTGCATCTGGTCCTGCAAAATGTTTTCATCTTTATTAACTGCTACAACACGATCATCTGGCCCGCTGACCTCCACCACATGGCTGCCAGGCTCACCACAGATCCAACGTTTTAAGTGTTACATAGACTCTGTGTCTCTTGGCCTTCTCGAAATATAAAACTAGTTGAGAAAAATTCAGCATCCATTTTACTTTGTCCAGCTGACCATTTGCTAAGAAACCTTCCCCTTCTCCCCTTAGTTACTGTTTCTTCCCTGTACTGTAGGTGTAAAGTATGGATGTATAAAGAGAACTGAATACAGCATTGAAGGCGGGGCCCCATTCATGCATCGCTTAGTGGCACCCAAAGCCAAAAAAGTTCAACTTCACAGTTATAAAATGACCCAGATCTTCTGCACTGTGAGGCCCACAGAGCAAGCACATTGGAGACTTACGGTGGCCTAGTGGTTACCTTTCAGTTTAGCCCTCCACTAACTTAAAGGGAAATTTCGGTTTATTTCAACCCGTCTCCTATCGTCCTAAATTTGGTTTAAGTGACTAGTGACATACAGATAATAGTTAGCATGTTAGCCATTAGCCTAGATACAGCCGGGGCGTCAGACCTGTTAAAACGTAAGTGAACGAGCATCCCTTCAAGTGCAAAGTTAGTCCACTAAACAAGCTTTTTTTCCACAAAGACAGCCTCATATCATTAGGGTAAATGTCAGAGAACATATAGAAAACGACATGTAAACATGTTGTCTTACCTTACCGGTGTGCTGCCATGTTTGTTTACCATTTAGCTCTGCTTTCCAAAGCGCGGCCGAAATATCGCGAGAACAAGTAGCGATCTCATAGCGTGCCTGAACAAGCGGCAACAGCTGGAAGGCAGAACCGGACAGTCACCTGAACGGAGGAGGAGGAGGAGAGAGAGGTGCAACAGGTAACGTTATAGGACAAGAGAGGAGGACTGGCTGCCACAAGGCTTTAGCTCTGGAGATTGGTGGTGTACCTGTGAATGCTGTGCCCCAGTGCCCACAGAAGAGGAATGCCTCTGTTGCAAGGAATGGGACCAGTTGCAGCCTTATTTTCAAGGTCTGGATGTGACCAAGGACGAGACTCCTCCACCTGGAGTAGTATCCAGCTGGGCTTTATCTAGAGCTCGCGAGATATATTTCGGCTGGTGCTTTGGAAAGCAGAGCTAGAGGGATAAACAAACATGGCAGCACACCGGTAAGGTAAGACAACACGTTTACATGTTGTTTTCTATATGTTCTCTGACATTTATCCTAACGATATGAGGCGGTCTTTGTGGAAAAAAGCTTGTTTAGTGGACTAACTTTACACTTGAAGGTATGCCCGTTCACTTACGTTTTAACAGGTCTGACGCTACGGCTGTATCTAGGCTAACGGCTAACATGCTAACTATTATCTGTATGTCACTAGTCACTTGAACCAAATTTAGGACAATAGGAGACAGGTTGAAATAAACCGAAATTTCCCTTTAAATGGGGATAAAAGGCTTTAAATGTAAGGCTCTTCTAAACTCTCGAAATGTTATCGGACCAAATGGACCAAATCCCGATAGAGAAAGGAGTCATTTTGCAGCAGTTGTGACGCATAAAAAACACAATGTGTGGACCGATTTGAAGACGTCTCTTTCACATTGAAAGTCTATTGAAAAAACTGTTTTTGGACCCGGGCGGCACGGTGGTGTGGTGGTTAGCACTCTCGCCTCACAGCAAGAGGGTTGCCGGTTCGATCCCGGGCGTGGGAGCCCTTCTGTGTGGAGTTTGCATGTTCTCCCTGTGTCAGCGTGGGTTCTCTCCGGGCACTCCGGCTTCCTCCCACAGTCCAAAGACATGCAGATTGGGGACTAGGTTAATTGATAACTCTAAATTGTCCATAGGTGTGAATGTGAGTGTGAATGGTTGTCTGTCTCTATGTGTCAGCCCTGTGATAGTCTGGCGACCTGTCCAGGGTGTACCCCGCCTCTCGCCCGATGTCAGCTGGGATAGGCTCCAGCCCCCCCGCGACCCTCAAGAGGATGAAGCGGTTAGAAGATGAATGAATGAATGAATGAATGTTTTTGGACCCAATGGCGTCATAAGACGAGGCCAGATGGTGTAATTCCCCTTTGGTCACTATTTAAAATAGGCTTCAAACCCCAGCACTGTTCCGGGGGTTGATTCAAACATACAATGGAGTCCTGTGTGATTTTTATTTGTCCGAAAACAGATCGATGTGTAACTGCAAACCTGGGGCCAGATGCATAAATGATACGTGTTCGTATTCGCATTTTCCCACATGTCAACTGGTATTTATGAAGAAAGAATGTACGTAGCCTACCTCACGCATTCTTCAGACCAAGCATACACACGGTTTTAGCTGCACAGCGTTCTGTAAAATTTCAATTAAAGCCACATTTTAATTTAATTTTAAATAATTTTTGAGTGATACATTTCATCATTATCAGTGATCGTTTAATGTTGTCTTGTAGAGCACTCTGTTTGAATATGAGTGCTATGAGTGAATCATTGACCATCCCTTCTCATGCTTAATGATCATAATGATTGAGATTTTACCGTGAAGATGGTTTGCAGAAATGTGAAGAATTAAATAGCCACAGCCGTACGTACGGTAATTACAGCTGCCCTGGCACTGTTGAAAAATCTGGCAGATGTGACACAGTTGGTGGAACTACACTTTCTTTACCATATTTCTTATTGACTAGTCTAATGAGTGGTGGAGGGGCACAAGTATCAATACGCAAACATATGTTTAAAGGCAAACTATAGGTGTGTAAATGAGGCTCGTGCATGTGCACCCTGCGCCACAATGATGAAGATTTACACAGCAGAATCACGTGTACATATGGCTTTATAAATCTGACAAAAAGAATGTGTATGCATATTTCTGCCTTTGTGCGTTGACACAGTCATGAATCTAAAAAAAAAAAATCAACCTTTTCTTTAGTTGTAAACCGTTGTGCAAATCTTCTTTATGCACTCACTCATTGAAACTTACTTTTCATTTGTTCACTACATGTCATGCATAGCTACAGACTCCTTATGGATTCAAAAAATTCATTATATCTGCTCAGATATTTTTTACTCATTCAAACATTTGAATTAATTTGATCAGAATGTTTCCACCATAGACTGTAAAAATAATGGACGTAGCTACCGTGACGTCATGGTAGCTACATGCATTAGTTTGTGGACTGACATTTTGAAGCCTCGAGTCTGACATGTCAGCTATTGCCATCTTGATTTTCTAGAGCCAGAAGTGACCATATTTATGCTAAAGGCCGGTGCCGTGGAGGAGCGAGGGGTGGATCTGACTGAGAAGCCGGGGACAGTATCAGCAGACAGACTATCACTCAAAGCAGCCTGCTCTTAATTATGCATAACTTGAAGCCTCAATAAAATATAAACAGGTGAGTTATATGGAAGTTCACCCCTGTACAGTTGTCATGAACGTGGAAATTAGCTATATATTTTTTGTACCAGGCTGCAAACAGTTTATTTCTGCTGTGAAGTTGAGCATTTTAACATGGGGGTATATTGTAGACTGTATATAAAGATGGACGACATGACAGCTCCCCAAAAGTGAAGCCAGAACATCTCAATCGCCCCCTGGTGGCTGGCTGCCTGCCCTCTCCATGTTAGTGGCTGGGACATGGACCAAACTAGAAACTTTACGCATGCGTCAAAAACAAATGTTCATTTTTTCTGATAAGTTTGATTTTAATTAGTTATTTAATATTATAAAACAGGGATTTTACAACATGACTGTGTGAGCCAATCGGTGGGCTTGCATTCAGTGGCGCTGCTCGCAATTGGTTGGACGAGTGTATAGGCGGGAAACTTGATTCTGCAAAGATCACAGCTGCGCAGACTCTGGCTCCAAATGATACCACCAGAGCAAGATGGCAGCTTCACTCCTGTAAAGTTGAGGTAAATGGAGACGCGCCGTCCATCTTTATGTGCAGTCTATAGGGAATGACTGGAATCTGGAGCCAGCCTCAAGTGGCCATTCAAGGAACTGCAGTTTTTGGCACTTTTGTGTGGGCTTCATTTTTCAGCTGTGGGAGTAGCTGCTTGGTTTTTACACACTCACACCTTTGAATGTATTCATACAAAATGTTTTCACTCATTCAGATATGGGAACATAGCTACACTACTTTTGACCCTACTTCATTTCCATATCATCCATTCATTACACTTCTGCTCTTGTGTTTTGGTTTTGTAAAGTCTTTTAAAAAAAGGCCCCATGCACATCTTTCAGCTCAGCCCACAGACTTCACACTGGGATGACCTCACACACTTTACAATCACTTCTCAAGGCTCTGAGAAAGTTTTACGAATAAAAAACCTTCATGGTTTGAATAATTCATATTACAAAGAGTTGCTGACCTTGGTGTTCGAGCTATTTTGCAGGTTTCTCTTTTATAATGGTGTTCTATTGAAAAAATGTCTTTTGGGCTGCTTCGCTGCAGTACTGTGAGCAGCCACCAGGACTTCATCGCAACAAGGCTGAATGGGAGCAGCATTTTCGGCTCTATTAACACATCAGTGGTTCCAGCATGTGGAGAGTCTAAAGCTTTTCAGACATGTCATGCCTAGTTCTGATTGCTAAGCTATGATAGGTCAATTCCTGTTCAAGGGAAGCGGTTTATTAATAAACGGTTAATTGCTCACAGTTTCCTTTATGTTCCCTTTATACCATTTACCACCTGTGCTACGACAGCAGCTTTGTGAAGCATTTTCTGATGAAACTCTGTAATGGAGTGTTAAATAGAAGTGTGAGGGTTTGAGGATGTACCTTTTGGGTCTTTAGCAGATATTTGAGTCTTTCTGTGGCTGTGGTTGGATTTTAACTGCTGGAAACACAGCGTGTCTGGCAGATATCATGACAGTTTCCCATGTTGCATCACACCACACAGCAGGTTTTGTGGTTGATACATCCACAGCTCAGGGTAACAGCTATATTTATCATGCTAGATGTCTCATAGTGATTTGAATACTTGCAGTATAGAGGAAGCGACTCATCTGAGTGTTAATTGTATCCAGTCGCATAATGCAGTCAATGGTGTTGCTGTTATTATTCATGTTTGCATATTTTAAACACTGCATTTTAAATAGGATCTAAACCATGTGGACCATTTTCTGTTTTACTTCAACACACTGTTGCTCTGTCTGTGATCCCAGATTGTAAAACACATTTTGAATTTATGTATGTGGAGTCAGAAGTAAAAAAGCTTTATCTGTTATTCTGTTTTGCTTCAACAGTAAACTGACCACAGACTGATGCTTCTCCCCAGACGTCTCTTAAACGTTTATCTAATCCAGACAATGTTTTTGTGCTTAAAGGATAAGGCTGGAAAAATTTTATATTTTTGTTATCGTCAACAAATCCCTCGAAAAGACCAAAACCAACAACGTGTTCCTGTTTCTTAATACCTTGACTTCCCCAGCCCGTCTGTGACACTCAGCCCTGAGCCCATTTGTTACTGAAGACAGAAGTCTTTAAAAACAGATCACAAAGTTAATGAAACACAGATTCAAAAGACCAAATAACTTCCTCAGACTTCTAGCTGCTCTTTTTTAGCAACTGTTATTGAAACAGGAGTACATAGTGCTTTTGTTGGGGACTATTTTCAGCTGTGGATTAATACTCGTTTGATGCTCTGGGAAGTATTTATGGCAGCAGGGCGGCGTAGGGGGGATCAGCTCTAAATAAACTACAGTGCCCATGTTTATGGTAATGAAGGGAAATGTTACCCAGAGCAGAGCTTTCTTTTGGTTCAGTGATGTGTTTTTAAAGGAATACTTCACCCACAAAATGACCATTTGTAAATCAGTTGCTCACCGTGTGTTATGTTGAATTTGTGTGGAAAATGTTGTATTTCTCGCATTTTTCAACGGGGAAGGAAGAAACCAAAAATGGGGAATATTCTTGATGAATTGAAGTCATTGGGGTCCACATTTACCATCAGCAAAACTATATCAAAACATGCATTTACAAAATCTGAGATAATTTCCTGCAGTATGATCCAAGTCTCATTTATGCTGTTATCATGGGTGGGTGGTAACATATTCATTCATTCATTTTCTGTAACTGCTCATCCTGTTAGGGGTCGCTGGAGGGCTGGAGCCTACCCCAACTGACATTGGGTGAGAGGCGGGGTACACCCTGGACAGGTCGCCAGACTATCACAGGGCTAAGGGGTAGTAACATACGAGTTTAAAAAACGTAGTTTCTTAAAGGAACAAGTACTTTTCGTGTTCCTTTTTTAAAACTATACTTCTGCTCTTTACTCCAGTATATTTTTTAGTCAGTAATCTACTTTTTACTTCACTCCATTTGCCATTTATACCTTTGTTGCAAGAGGCAGCTTGCAGTGACATTCCCCGACCACATCTGGACACACTTTTTATACCAAAATTCAAGAAAGACAACAGCAACATGACGAGGTACCTGCTGTGCCTCATGAAAAACACTGAGATCTCTGCTTTTAAAAACTCCTCTTCTAACCTTTGCAAGCACCTTGAAATAAATTGCACATAGTGTTGGCGAAAAAGTAGTAAGCTAGCTAAAGTGAGCCAAGCCCATTTTTATGTGTAAGGTAAACCTTTGATGTTATAATATGGAATAGAGGGGTACAGAGAAAAAGATGGAGATGGAGTAGAAGATTGTTCATTTCTCAGTTTTATTGGCTGTCCTTTATCACAATCATTAGAGACAGTTGAATGAAGTAAAGATATTATTTAAAACGGAATATGAGTGTACAGATTAACAGATGATTTGTGCTGATTAAGATTTACCAGAAGTCTTTGGCACTTCGACACCACATTGAGATATTCTGACATCTGAGCGGCAGCAAGATAAATCCCCCCATGGAGTCCAGACACTGGTGGTGGTGGTGGCTGATGACTCTGAGGCTGCTGACTGATGAGGCGTATGAGGCTGATGAATCCATAAAGACTGGGTGGTGATGGGGAGGTGGAGGGAGCGCACAACTGCAGCAAGACAGAACAGAGAAAGAACCATATGATGATAGGCCGACAGAGAGGGCGTGTCGCTGTACTATTGGTTGATTGCGAAACAGCTGGAAAACAGCTAATGACTCAACTGACAGCCCTGGACAATGACACTTAGAGACAGTTTTAGTTTCAACAACAAGTGCTGTTTTGTTTTTGTTTTGTAATTTATTAACCAGGAACTTTTTACTTTTACCTGAGTAAGTTTTTTAAATGGAATTTTTCAATTTCTGCTTTAGCCTTAGCCTACTATTTAAAGTACTTCCTTATACAAGAAGTGTGCATGGGCAAGTGCGTGATTTTGAACTTTGTTCGTGAATTTTATTGAGTTTCCCAAGCTCGCTACACATCTGTGGACTGAAATAGTTTATGTGGAAGTGTGTTAAATCGCAAGCTAATATACAAATGGTCATTTTGTGGGTGAAGTATTCCTTTATTAGTTTTTGGTAACCAGTGGAGGTCTATGGCACAGAGGAATAAACTGTATCAGGGACCAGTGGTTTAAAACCATCACACAAACACAAACTACCAGTCTAACCTGAAAAATGCACCTGGTACAACTTTTCTTTTGGCTGGAAAACATAGGCGTTTCTAGCCCATTTTGGGGGGTGCTGAAGCACCCCTAAATTGAATTCCAGCACCCCTAAAATTTGAGAGATTTTTTTTTACTGTATGTCCTTTTTTAACAAGCTAGAAACGTGTCAAAACCATACAGTACTTGGTTGAAACGTAATATTTTAACAACAAAAATACAGCAGCACCCCCCCTTGTCTCAAAAATGGTTTGATCCACCCCACCTTTCCCCGACTCGGGCTCTGAGCGCTCTATCTGCACAGAGCAATGCGCTGCCTTCCAGAGTGGGTGATATGCAGTAGTGGTGTTAGTACCTGGCTGAAACCAGGATATGTGGCACATTTCTTAACTTCTACCACTCAATACCAACACATTATTATCATTACCAGTCCTCATTTTTGCTGCATTTAATCGTAGGTCACGGTTTATGTTGTTAGGTAGGAGTTAGCTAACGTTTTTTCTAGCTAGGAAACGTTACAGGTGGTCAGTACCACTGTCCTCTGTTTGAATTGGAATGAGAGAAGCTGGCTGTTGTGTCATGTGCATGTATTAATATTAAAGCCAAGGTGCTACTGACTAGCTAACTGGCTGGATGCCCATTAACATTATAACTCCCATTGTGTGTTTGTGTGTGTGTGTGTGTGTGTGTGTGTGTGTGTGTGTGTGTGTGTGTGTGTGTGTGTGTGCGTGCGTGTACAGACAGACAGCCTCATCATGGATATAAGATTGGGTTTTTTTTTTTCGAAAAAAAGAGCCAGGTTCAGGTAAGAGTGTAAGATCAAATGGTCTATCTAGAATGGTGTTGTAAGTTAGATCAGTGTATCAGTTTATATCTCTTATTAGATATAAAACGCATTGTTTGGTTATTTGCCTTTTGGTTGACAGTACAAAGAGAGAGAGAGGAGCAGAGAGAGGACTTTATTTATTAGTATTCTTATTAGTATTTTTGGTATTTTTGGTACTCACTATAGGGGGCTGGTTTACTCCAGAAACACACATACTGTTTATGTGTATGTTGAGGAGCTGCTGTATCAAAAGGAGTTGTCTTCCCCCAGAAATTAGGGTTACGATATGTTTCTTATATGATTCCAATCCATTCCTCTTTTGCTGTGGCTCAGCATTTAAATAACCTTTATCAGATTTGATGGTTTAGTCACAGACTTTCCCAAAAAGTGTTGTGCTTTTCTTTCACAAATGTGGGAATGAAATTGAGTTAAAATGTACAAAACAGTGAAATTTATCTTGCCTGGCTGGGCAGCTCTCTGAGTGCTGAGCACCCCTAAACCTCTGATCCTAGAATCGCCCCTGCTGGAAAACATGTCTGACAATGTTTGTATGGACAACACAGTACAGGAATCTAAATGAAAACCCTAAACAGGAACAAGTGACAAGGGGATAGATAATTGTTTTGCAGCACAGGACTCCTTTTGATGAATGTCTCATTATAATCTGGAGATGATGGATGTGAGTTGGATAAAGCCTGGTGCATATGTGTGACTATTAAGGCAAAATGAGGGATATGAGGGCCTCTCAGTCCTATTCTTTGCACAGTGAGGTGTAACGGTTCGGAGTGAAAGGTTTTAATGGCATTCAGTTGTTATTATTCTGTGTGTTATGACAGCTTGATTGGGCCTGCGGTCTTATTTCATTGCTGTTCCATTTGCATGCACCTCCCTTTGCCGCCTTCCACAGCTTTGTGTTGTTATGGTAATTTCCATGAAGTAGATTACATCTAGCTGGCTGCTCCACTTGGGTCCTGTCTGTGGGAGAAGCCCGGAGCAACAGCATAATAATCATAATGAACACATCTCTACCCTGTGCAAGGTTACAGTTAGGGTTTCATTTAGTGTTAGAGTTCATTTCAGAGCAGCACTCAAGTTAACAGCCGAGGCATTTCAGCCAATCAGGCAACGAAGTGCACCCCTGGTGCGACATTAAGGCAAGAATAAAGTGTGCAGTTTTAATGCTTAGTGTGATTTTACTATCCATAACCTAAGTTCATGATTATTACTTCTCTCTACTTTGTGCACTTGACATCTACTGTGTCTCTGTCTGTCCTGGAAGAGGGATCCGATCCTCTCTCTTTTTTTCTGCTTCTCCTGTAAAGGGTTTTTTTTTTTTTTAAAGAGACACACATACCTGCAGCTCACCTCCACAGAGCAGAGATGAGAGACAGCTGGTCACAACGTTTTATTGAGTCCCCCGACCTCATGCTGCCACTGACTGGGGCTACACAACAACCTACTCAAAGGTTGACACCCAGAAACACTGCAGATACAGACACCACACACACTGCTCGTGGGTCATAAGTGACGACTGAGAGGGATTACATTTGTGTGAGTCTGTATGTTGCTATTATTTGGAAAATCCTGCGCAGTTTACCTTTAAGGTCCTGTCTACACATATAAAGATATTTTTAACAATAGATGTTCTTCTAATGTTTTAAAAAAATCTGTCCACACAGCCTTTATTTTACAAAATATCTTCGTCCACACTAGAACACGAAAATGACTCAAAATGCTCACCGGGCCATATGTACACCAGTGTATTTCAAAATGTCTCTTTTTCTATGTTTTGACCTTTCATCCACTTGCAAACTGCATTTTGGATAACTGAAAATGGACATTTTGTAAAACTTCCAGGGCAAAGATTTTCAGAAATTTTTAGTGTTGTCGTGTAGACAGGGAAATCTTAGTTTCTGGCTTGTGATGATGCAGTGTGAGGCGTCACAAATGAGGCGACATTTTGTGTAATGGTGGACGTGGCCAGACAAGTGCTGGATCAAATCTCGCTAACAGGACTTTTTACATTATTACACATAAATGTACAGTTACTCTCCCACCAAATCAGGAACAGAGGCTTCAGGATGCGCTGCGGATGTCACTGCAGCTAGTTAGCCTTTCGGTAGTAGTTTTTTTTTCAGGCTTCTAAATGGCAAACATCTTTATCTTTTATGAATGCCTTTAAGGTTTGGGTTTAACGCTGCCTGTTGGTTTAACATGCTCTTGACAGCCGTTGTGTTTGTGCACTTCAATTTGGGTTAGGGTTAGCATATTTTTAGGGCTTTGTAGAACAGATATAGCATGAAAGGGGAACAGAGAGGGGATGACATGCAGCAAAAGGCTGTGGGTTTGAATCGAACCTGGACTGATTTTTTTAAAAACAGGTTTTGTGTGGATGGGAACAAAGGAGGAAAAAACCCTGTTTTCAAAAATGCATGTGCATTTGTGGACAAGGCCTAAATGTTGTATTATTTTTTGACATAAGCACAATTATTGCTAATAAACACCACTAACAGACCCCACACATCACTCAATTGACCTTCCACTAAGCCCTGCCCCTATGTGATGATCCGACAAGCTGTCAGAGTAAGCATGGAGCCCACACTGTAACTAACTGCACTCCCTCAAGAAATTTTATCATAGTTTTGGAAAAATGAAACAGTGATTCCAGAGAGAAGCAGACAGAGGGGTCTACAGTCTGTGTTTGAAGGATATATCCAGGATGTCAAACTGACTCAGCAGCAACAACAGGTTCAAAAGACAAAGATAGTTAGAAGCTAAAGCCGAACTATAGGCTACAGATCACAGTGTAAAAGTGAACCACCACATCACTGCTGATCGCCACACAAGACAATGAATATAAAGGGAAACTTTGCTGATATTGAACCAGCTGTGTGGCATTGCAGTGTGTGCAGATGAACGATGCCAGCACCTCTGCCACCGGACAGGCAAGGATCTCCAAGGGAAGCCAAACAACGTTCATCTGCACACACTGTGATGACACACAGCTGGTTGAATATCAGTAAAATTTCCCTGCTTCCCTTCACTAGTTCCTGTATAGCAGGGTCGGTCTTTGTTTCACTGTTATAATCACTAAAAAGCAAAGGTAGCATGTGTATACATTCAGTAGGCTATATCTTCAGTAGCTAGCCAGCCTGATGCTACGTTATGATTGGCCAGTCTGCGTCTGAGGGCGAGACTTAGCAAAGGATCAGTTGTGGATCTGCTGGGTTTCTGTGCACAAAGAAAAAATGTGTTACACCACAAAACCGAAAACAGTTGACTTCTTGTAGAAGTACTCACATAACAAAATTACTTACGGGTACTTCATCACTGAGGGTGACACTGATAACAATATTAGAGTATAAATAATCAGATAAGCTGATCAGCCACATTCTTTCTTTATTGCAGAAACACATTTTTCTTTTTTACCAACTGTAACCAACATTTGTACTGAGAAGAACATTTCTTCACCTCCTGATTTTGGTGCGGTGCCAATGTTCAGTGCCAAGACAGGAAATGGTGTGTTCTTTACAGTGAGGCGGAAATTAAGAGTGTCAAGGGCGTATGAGACCAGAGTCCGTGTTCAGTCACAGACCTGTAATAACTGTCGGCTCGTTTATGAACCATATCCATGTGTTTTTGTTTCCTAACCCTGACCATACCTCAACCATGAATTATTTTCCATAATCCCAACCTTTCCCGAACCTTAATCATAATGAAGTTGCCATTCAGAGATGGTTTGAAACATCTACATTTGACGTAAAAGATTGTTCCGCCATTAATTTAGAAGAAAAAAAGACAAGTAGCTCCAATCTTCTTTGCTCAAAGTAACTGATTTTATGGTGAATCCAAACAGCGCTTTTCAGTTTCCATGATATAATGAGGTATTTTCAAAGAGAATCCTGTTTCCTGCATCTGCAGCAGTCTCATTCAGATGCTCTTCATGTGAGCAGCTAACCTGTGGCTTCTCCGCTCGCTGAGTTTTCTCCAGAGTCTTGAACACACTGTGCGCACGCTGCTCTTGAAGGAACGATAACACCAGTTTGCAGAGCAACTTGAAAACTAATTAACAACTGCGATTGCCCTTGAATTAGACGGTGGTGAGTAATTCAAAATAACAATCTTCCACAGCTCACTTCCACTCAGAGTCTTCATCGCTGCCTTGACCAACACTGAAAGATAGCACAAACTAATGTGCGCCACTTGTACAGGCATGAATCATGCTGAGCTCCAGGACAGCTCATGTAATGTACTTTCCAGCACAGCTGATCGCTCCTACACTGATAAAAAAAAGACCACAATTTGTAGAAAGGTAGTATTTAAACCCATACAGAGGTATTCTAACAATTATATTTGACCTGTTACGAGCAAACTCACATCATCACACGTTTCTAAAAGCCCGTTCAACACATACGAATGAAAAAGCTTTTTACTCTGAGCTTTTCTATTGTTCCTCTCACCTGAAACTGTAATTCCCTCCAGCCATGTGTGCATCTGCATACCTATTTCCAGCGCCGTGAACGTGCACAAGCCTGCCTCAGGTCTATGTTTGCATATGTGTTTGTATGTCTGCAGGCTTGTGTGTTTTGGGGTTACAGTATGTGTGTTTGTGTGCAACATGGCCTCCATGAACCGCAGCACCTGACGCGGGGCCAGTGAGGAGCAGAGCTGCCATCTGCTCAGCCCTGAGGGAGTCCGCCGGCCACCCAGAGCTGCTCGCCCCTAACAGGTAGCCCGTCTGACATCTCCAACTCATCTCCAACACGCCAAACGGCAGATAATGAGGGGGCAGACAGCTGGCCGATGGATCCCACACGCCCCCCTCCTTCTCCCATCAACACCAGGAAAACTGCCGACTGAGCTTTTCAGCAGAGTAAGCAGTTCTGTGATAGTTTCATCTGGACACGCTGCTGCCTGCCTGTGTGTGTGTATGTGTGTGTGTGTGTGTGTGTGTGTGTGTGTGTGTGTGTGTGTGTGTGTGTGCACAGTTTTGCTTCAAAGTCAGGGACATCCATGACTCATACAAAAACACCCTCCTACCCAACAGTCACAGTCACTGTGATCTTTTACCTGAAGCACAACACAACTTTATAATGAGGCTTTTTTCTTTGTAAAACAAAGGTCCTGTGTAGAGAGGGGTGTAGTTGCATCACTCAGCCTACAGATGACAGTGTTTCAAAGGAAACTCAGTGTATTCTGACGTGTGCATTTCTGTGTCTGTCAAAGGACATTTTGAATCATTTTTGGTCGCTTTGTGTTGCTTTGTAGTCAGTTTGTGTCTCATTGTAGTTGTTTTGTGTCTTTTTGTAGTCCTTTGGGTCTATTTACACAAATCACAATTTGCTGTGAGGCAAATTGTGATTTGTGATATTGGGCTTTATAAATAAAATTGATTGATTGATTGTGTGTGTCCTGTGGTAATTTTGTATCTCCTTATTGTACTTTGGTGTATTTTTTGGTCATTTTGTGTCTTCTTTTCATTGTTTTGTGTCTCCTTATAATTGTTTGTGTCTTTTTGTAGTCATCTGGATCTACTTGAGGTTAAATGTGTTTCACATTTCAGTCATTTTGTGTCTCCTTTTGGTTGTTTTGTGTCTCCTTGTAATTGTTTGCGTGTTTTTGTAGTCATCTAGATCTATTTGAGGTTAAATTTGCTTCCTATTCCATTAATTTTGTGTCTTCTTGACGTAATTTGGTCTCTCTTTTGGTCGTTTTGTGTCGCTTTGTAGTACTTTTGTGTCTTCTTTTCATTGTTTTGTGTCTACTTGTAATTGTTTGTGTCTCTTTGAAACTGTCTGGGTCTATCTGAGGTTAAATGTGTTTCATATTTCAGTAATTTTGTGTCTCCTTGATGTAGTTTTGTGTCTTTTTGGTTATTTTGTGTCACTTTGCAGTCTTTTTGTGTCTCCTTTTGGTTGGTTTGTGTCTTTCTGTAATAATCTGGGTCTGTTTGAGGTTATTTTGGTTATTATTGAGGCAATTTTGTGTCTTTTTGATGTTATTTGGTGTCTTTTTTGTCATTTTGTGCTGCTTTGTTTGTTTGTTTTCATTGTTTTGTGTCTACTTATAATTGTTTGTGTCTCTTTGAAACTGTCTGGGTCTATTTGAGGTTGAATGTGTTTCATTTTTCAGTAATTGTGTGTCTCTCTGATGTAGTTTTGTGTCTTCTTTTGGTTGTTTTGTGTCTATTTGTGATAATCTGGATCTATTTGAGGTTACTTTGTGTCTTATTGCGGCAATTTTGTGTGTCTTAGATGTGATTCTGTTTCTCTTTTGGTTGTTTTGTGTCTCTTTGAAGTCCTTTTCTGTCTTTTTGTAGTTGACTGGGTATATTTGAGATGATTTTTGTCTGTCAGTACATGGTAATTTGAGTGACATTTTGCAGGTGAAGACCAGGGACCCACTGACACTTCGGGCCCTGTTCAGTAATCCATCTATACATTTATCTGGACATCAAATAAAACACATCTGAAGTCACTGTGAAAGGTTATGTTGCTTTCTTTATAAAAAAAACAGTCCTGACTGTCTGTCTCTATCTCAGTCTGGCTGGGTGAGCGGACCTAACCAGCATTTGAGCTGCTGTAACATAATTTCCTTTCATATTCATCCAATCCACATTTTAGATTGACCTCTGATGATGTGCATGTCTCAGAATATACAATAAACCACAAATACAGCCCATCTGTACATGTGGGAAGCAGTCATTTCACAAATGCATGAAGATATCAATCAGTTGACAGATTGGTCTATTTTAGACCCTGACATTATCATCATCCTGTGTGCTACCGATAACAGGAAGGCACGGTCCAATTTGTTTGAACATATTTCTGTTGAATCTCTATTACATGTATTACATTTATTATTTATTGGTAATTTATCCATAATAAAAAGGATAATTTTCGTGTACCTTGATGTATAAATGTGCAAACACTTCCAGGAGTCCACTTAATGCCCCCAAAGACATAAAATGTATTGCAGTGCGCACAAGTTGTGCCAAAAGGATGACGCGACGGAGGCTGGGTCTAAAAGCGCACACTGTACGTGAGGTGCAAGTGAACTGATGGGTGACTTCATGTAGCACCGGCATCCACACCGAGAGAGGGAGGGAGAGAGGAGAGAGACTGTTAGAGGAAATGATCAGTCCCTGAACTAGGCAGCAGGAGGGTCACTTGATACCGTCTCCTTCTCAGCGCCTGACGGACGGAGAGATGCTCGCCGCTGTCCCGATGACTTCACAGGCTGTGCGTCGCGTGCAGCGCGTAGAATAAATTAACCGGCAGTTTATCTGGCTGTATTTCATGTCCGCACACATCCACTGACTGACTGGCGGAGCCGCGGGACGTTTCCCTCAGCAAAATCCCAGCGAAATAACCGGATCGGCGCTATCCATGAATGAGTCTCCTCTTATTTCAAGGTGAGTAGTCGCTCCTTCTGTGTTAGTAGCTGAGCAGCAGCCTGTAGTGCAGCCCGGCAGTGTGCAGGAGGGTAAAGTTGGGAAGACTTTACGCGCCCTCGGACGCATTGAAAGACACCTAGCAGTGTGCACCCTGAATGGAGGGTGTTTTATAAAAAGACGCATGTTGCAAATGCTGAAATGATTTCTCCTGGCCACCTGGAGCAACCAACAGATGTGTGATGCTCTGCAGACAGAGCGACTGTACATGCCTCAGCTTCAGCACCCATCACAGACAGGAGGCAGAGCAGCACTGTGTAGGTTTGGCGCAAATGATTGCATTATTATCAGAGGGATATATTTCAGACTATACTTCAGACAAAGCCTGCCGTGGCAGCTTGCTTGTGCAGATTTTTTTTTTCTCCCAGAACTCTTTACACTTGTGGATTATTCCGGGCAGCGCATCAGATCAGTTTCAGGAGGAATAGAGTGAAGTATTCAGTCTGGAGATAGTCGGTGCTCCAGTGCTGCCCTGCCTCCTGCCTCCTGCCTCCTGCAGCCAGAGCTCGTGCAGCCTTGGCAGCCTGGGCAGAGCAGAAGCCACTGGGCTGCTGATAAGGCTGGGCAGGAGCTGAGATGGAGCCCGAGCCTGAAAGAACTAATGCACACACGGCTGTAGCGGTGCCAACCTCAACAATGCTGTTGACCAAGTGCATCTTTGTTCGAGCCCCCCGTCTCTCTGTGTATGTGTGTGTGTGTGTTTGGGGGCTAGTAGAGGAGGGGTGGTTGTTGGATTCACGGCTCTTTGACTCTCACGCCTCATACAAACCAGATGAAGCCCTCTTCCCTCTGTATGCGCTTTCTGGTCCGGCTTATCTGGACAGCCAGTTGGACTAGCTTTTATTCTCCTGGCCCCTCCAGAGTGGGTAAAGCCGCTCATGGACAGAGAGAGAGAGAGAGAGAGAGAGAGAGATTGGCTGCTCCCTTGGTGTGCTCATGCCAGTCATGCACTCCTTCACTTTATCAGTTGCCTGCTAATTTTAGAATTTAAATGAATCTCCACATTAGTTCTGTCTCTCACTCGTTTGCTGCTGTTTGACAGCAATATGAGAAACTGAGGTTTGGACTGTGGTGATTGGTGTTCATCTGGTACAGCTGAGGGCTGACCAATCTAAACTCATAGGCTGACTTGTTTTTTAAAGGGTCAGTTTACCCAGAAAACAAAAAGACAGATTTTCCTTCATTACTCCTGCTGGTTTCTAGCCGTGCAGTTATTTCTGGTCTTACATGCTGTGGTTTTAAGATATCTGTCTCGGAGTATGTTTTAATGGCAATTTTTGTTTAAATAACATTTAAAAAAATTAAAAAATATGTATTTTAAGTAACAAAAAAGATATCATATCATGTCAATAGAACTCACTGTGATCAGATTTCTAATTTTTACGAAATCTGAGGTCTGTGGATCATCCAGTGTAACCTGGATATATAGTTTCGAAAAGACGAGTGAGTTTTGAGGTTTTCAAAAGTCATTTTTCAGTGCTTTGAGGGACACAAACAAATTTCACTCATTGTTTTTGGGCAGCGACTGCAAATGAAGAGGCAGATAGAGCTGCAACTAAGGATTATTTTCATAGTCGATTATCTGTCAATCATTTTCGCAATTAACTTTTTGTTGTTTGGTCTATAAAATGTCAAAAAATGGGGCAAAATGTTGATCAGTGCTTCATAAAGTCCACAATGACGTCCTCAAATGTCTCATTTTGTCCACAACCCAAAGATATTTAGTCTACTGTCACAGAGGAGAATAGAAGCTGGAAAATATTCACATTTTAAGAAGCTGGAATCCAAAAAACTACTAAAAGCCGTTAATGTTTTCAAATTAGTTGGCAATTTAATCAATAGTTGACAACTAATCAATTAATCTGTCAGTCATTTACTCAAATAATCTTGTTGTTTGGTCTCTAAAATGCCAAAAAAATGTCAATCAGTGTTTCATAAAGTCCAAAATGACATCCTTGAATGTCTTGTAGCGTCCACAACCCAAAGATGTTTAGTTAACTGTCACAGAGGAGTAACGAAACCAGAAAATATTCACATTTTAAGAGGCTGGAATCCGAGAAATTTGACTTTTCTTCCTCTTAAAAAAACGACTCAAACTGATTTATCAACTATCAAATTAGCTGGCAGTTTACTCAATAGCTGATTCATCGTTGCAGCTCTAATGGCTAGACACTGGGTTTAAGAGTTGGGTGAAGTCACCCTTTAAGATCTTATATTTGTACGAGCCAGAATGTGTATTTAGCATCCGTTTATTGTTTGTTTCGGCCACACATGTTCTTCTGGTCACTTTCACTTCTGGTCGTAATTAGCACAGGGGTGTGGTTTCACATTATTTCACGTGTTCGTTCCCTGGCGTGGCGGCTTTTAGACAAAGAAGCTGAATGTTTGGCTCCGATATTTTCTTGTGGCCGTAATCACATGACGTAACAGTTTGTTTCATTTTGCTTATCTCAGTTGTTTGTTTAATTAATCATCACAAAATGCATCTTTGGACTTTGGCATGGATTTCTTTGAACGAGTCACAGTTAAGAGCCTACTCAACCTCTTAGTGTCTTTTTTCATTGACAGTAGTCGTGACAATATTCTGTTTTCCACAACGTAGAGTCAGACAGATCGACTGTAAGTGGACACGTCCAACAAAATGAAGCATGGATTGTCAATTATTTGCTGACTGTTGTATTTTTTTTGATCAGTTTTTGCAATGGTAGTATTGAACGC